>NC_059090.1:23190977-25590977 GCF_020497125.1 Mauremys mutica
CTACTTTTCCTCTTCGAAAGTCCTTTATGAATGGTAGTTATGGTGTATGTTTTGGGATTATGGAACAATTCTGAAGTTGGAAAAAGGCAGGTTCTTGACCTCTGAAGATTTTGAGAGGCACGTACAACTATTTGATCTTATGTCAGCTACATCCATCTATTTTTTGTATCATTAGAATCATAGAAGTTAGAAATGTAAAACACCAATTAGATAATCTGCACTGGCACAGAGGTCCATGCTAACAGATCCCATTGCAACATTGGGGCCAAGAATATTACACTCTGATGTGAATATATTGAATTCTAATTTTTAATTAAGCCCCCTGCAGTCACTGTTCATTAGTTAAGTATGATAGAACTGTCATATATATGTATATGTACATATACATACACAAACAAAAAACATACTTCAAGAAATCCAGCTGTACTTGGATACCCACACGTCTTTGGTAGTTGACAGTAATGAGATTTCAGCATTTTGTCTTTCACAATACCTAAGATGTGAAATCATAACTTCATATTTTGTTGTGTATTTTTGCTTACTTTAAACCATTTCTCTATTGCATATTGTACTGGCTATGTGATATAAAACACACATGAAGTGATGCACAAATATACCTGGTACATCCAATTTGAAGTGCGAGCATTCTGTGGATTTTCTATGTAGAATGTGAACATTATTTTAAAGTACAAATTAAAAATTATATTGTTTTTCATTAGTATAGTATTTGATTATACACTGTATAACATTACACATTGAGTACAGGAGTTAGTGATTGAACTATATGACTGTATCTTTAGCTGATTTATACATATTATGATCCAAATATGGTAAAAAGAAGGGCAGGGTTTGGGAAGGAGGAGTGTCAGTTTAGCAACACCCATGTATTGCAACAGAAAACTCGTAAGACTTGTTAGAGAAATGTTAATACACTCCAGTTAACGGCTGGTCTAGACAGATAAAAAAGTCAAACATTTTCTGTCCTTTCTTAGGAACAAATGTTTTACTTTGCTATTATTTTCTGTTTTGATTGCAGCAATCATTAAAGCAGCTTAATAGAATGACTTCCTGTTATGTCGTTCATGAGGCTCCTGTACGAAGAGTTGCTATCTTTGGAGGGACTCATGGCAATGAGTTATCAGGGGTATTTTTGGTCAAGCATTGGCAAGAGAATGGAGATGAGATTCAAAGAACAGGGCTGGAAGTGAGACCATTTATTACCAACCCAAGAGCTGTGAAGAAATGTATTAGATACATTGACTGTGACCTGAACCGAGTTTTTGATCCTGATAATCTTGGGTAAGAATAACAGTGTGCTTGTATATTTTTAGTTTTCTATCTTAAATGTTATCAGGGGCTTCTTTTATTATTTTATTGGTAAAATTTTTACATGAACACCAATAATCTTTTGACAGTGCAATCACATGATATTGTTCACTGACCTTTAACCCAGAAAGACCAAATAGAATGTACTTAGTTGATTCATTGTTTAAATAGTGCTACTGCAACAAGAGACAAATTATCACAGAAAGTTAGACTATGTTTAAAATCAATATAGAATTTGCTGTATTCATGTAAAGTTAAAGTATTGCTATTATTCTGAGTGACAATGTCACTTCTCACATGTCTTGAAACCCCTTGGGCAATTTAACTTTTGGACTGTTGTTAATGTCACTGTACTGGTAGCCACATACCCAGTTGTTAAAACTCAAACCTATTTAAATATAGATAAATATGATATCGTGTGTCTCTGAGAAAAAACAAATGTTATATAAATATTGAGAGTATTTTAAATTTCAGTCACATATAGTGTAGAATGAAATGTGAAAACAGTCAAGTTTCAAATATGCATAGTATGGCAAAATTATACAGACAAAATTGTCAATAAATTAAGTGATCACACTGTATTTCTTGATTTACATAATCTAAAACAAAGTGTAACTATTCCAATTTAAGAGGCTTATTTTACAATGATAAATGACATTTGTGTTAGCTCTGTGTTTGAGATGTTAACTGTCGAAATGGACTTTGGTAGGTGAATCAAGCATTTTAAAGTATGATATATCTGCACGCTCAACAGCTAATTATACAACACAAAGGTCCTGATGGGAAAGGTGGATAACAGCAAAGACCATTTATATCATACATGCTGTATAAAAATATTTGTCTTTACAATGCATCTATGCATTTTCATTTGACATTTTATCTAAGGGAAAATTGTTTTATTGGTAGTTTCCCTTAGAAGGTAAATACTTGGCAAGAGACAAAGGTCTGCACCAACTTTTTAACTATTTACGCATACATATACTTTTATGTATTATGCATTTAGAATAATTTGTCTTCCTCTTTATTATTTCACCTGCTTTGAAATTGGAATGGTTTAACAAATGTACTGTCAGCTTATCTAATTTAAAGTACAGTATTTCTTCTTAAATGCTTTTTGAATAACTTTTACTAATATTTCTCAGTAAATCCCAACAGATTACTCAAGACTAGAGCATTAGTAAGTATATTTAGAAGACTATTATACTTTTTTTTTCTGGTGTGAAGACATAGTTACCAATGGCTTTACAAAAATAGAGTGTGATATCCCACCTCACTGGAGGTAATGACATAGCTCTCATTGACTTCAAAACAGCAGGATTTTACCCAGAGTACTTACATCTTTCCCCTATCCCAAGAAGTTCTCAGTTTCAATTAAATTAAAGCACAAAGATAGTCTATAATTGTATATGACATATCAGATGCCATTTTACAATGAAATTAATAAAGTACAGTACATTCAACTATAAAATCTCACAACCATAAACTACCGGTATATTAAAAAGAACAGTTTGATTTAGTCTTAAAGACATTGAGATGGAACTTACTAAAATCTTGAGGGAAAGAATTCCAGGTGGAATCCATAAGTATCATCTGCTTTATGGAGCGAGAGGACCCAAACCAAGGGATCTTAAGAATCTGGTCAGAATATGAAAAGTAAGAAGATGATAAAAAAAGGAAACAAGCCATGAAAAACATAGATCAGGACTAAGGGCATGAACTAGCTCCTAAAAGACTTCTATGTTCAACAGATGCTGGATTAGGCCCTAGAAATGACTTCACATGGTGCATAAATCTTGTGCTGCCTTTCTGTACAGAGGGAGAATTTCAACCATTGTGAACTGGGAGCCCATGCAAAGTAGTAAAGCAGAAGTAATGTAAAATATCATTTTAGATTAGGTGAGAAATCTTGCAAAATACTAATAGAGACAACAGCAAGACACATTGCCTACTAGCATTTATACTTGTTGAGTTCAAGCACAACCTGTTACAGGTCAAACAGTTTGACAGGGTAGTTGTATATGGTATATCAATTCTAATCAATTATGGAAAAATCAAATGAAAAGGATACTCTATTTTTTGCTGACAGCAAAGCTATAGAATTTAATTAATTTATTTGTACTAATACTAACAGCAGGCAAATCACAGAAGATATTCCATATGAAGTGAGAAGGGCTCAGGAAATCAATCATGTATTTGGTCCAAAAGATAGTAATGATGCCTATGACCTTATTTTTGACCTTCACAACACAACTTCTAACATGGGTGGCACTCTTATTCTTGAAAACTCCAGGAATAACTTTACAATCCAGATGTTTCATTATATTAAGGTAAAACTAATTTTTAATAAACTATGAGAATACATTTAGATTTGTATTTGAAACATATTACTGTATATCAACTTTGTGCCTTTATTTAAATACATTTATGCTGTTTTATTTTGCTAAAATGTTTGGTAAAGAATATAAAACTAACTATAGAATGGGATATTTACTATCACAAAGAATTATTAAATTGGGTCTAATACTGCTTAGTACTGATTCCAACCTTTCATTATAATAATTGATAGACACAGCACTAGTAAATAAATTACCAGTAAGACAAATGTGGGGCCAGCAGCAAAAAATAACACACAGCAAAATTAAGAAAAACTTACAGATCAGTGGGTCTGTTTTTAAACTAGTCTGTCATAAAGCTGGAAAAAATTGTAGGCTGAATGCAAAATTTTGTAAGACATCAGTTGTTTAAAATGCAGACTTGAAAAATGAATGGATTAAGGCTATGACAAAAGAAACTCTGATATACATTGGCTGCAGTACTAATAAGTGTTGGAAATGTTTAATCTTGTTGGTATTGCAAGTGACACACATTTAGGGTGAGACTTTCAAAAGTGCTCCATGTTGGCCTGTTATCTTACTGAAGTTAACGATAAGCTTCCTACTGTCTTTAATGGGAGCAAAATTAGGTCAATATGGTACATTTTGAAGATCCCCTCCCCTTAATTCATATACTTCAAGATAAGATATTTCATATACTTGACATATGATATTTAATTTTCATCGTGCACCCTCTGTTTATATACTGTTCAAAGATGTGGTCAGTTTATGTGTAAGAGTATACGAAGATTGGCATACAGCTAATCAAAATGTAGAAATGATAGGCAGTAATCTAGAAAGGAATGGATAGGAAGGCTTTCTGCCAAGATATATAAAAGAACTGGGCTAACTCACTACGTGTGTCTCATAAGAGAATCTAACCCTACGTAGAAGAAAAATATTTGAAATCTGTCCTAAAGCAATTTGATTCTGGGTAAATTAAGACTGGGACTGTGTTCATTTATATTAGTGTGCAGCAAAGTTCAGTGGAGCATGCCTGTCATGAACTAAGGGAAAGCAGACCAACAAATATAGCTTTGTATGTTTTCTAAAGATGTCCTACTTATTTTAGGGCCATGAAATAAGAGCAACATATTGAAGACATTGTGTAAATCACTTCAGCATCAGTAGTCTTTTGTAGCGCAACATTTTTAATATTTGCATAACAAAGACTTTTTTTGACAAATCTTCACAGAATGCTTTGGCCCCAGAATGTTGTCCTGTTTTCCTGATTGAACACCCTAACTTGAAATATGCAACAACTCGATCTATAGCAAAACACCCTGTTGGTAAATATGAATGTTGAGACCACTTTCCAATCCCCAGAAATTATGAAAATAGATGCCTGTCTCCAAATATTTTTCTTTTTAAGTTGTTTCTTTAAGTTAAACAAATTTCTATGATGAGCTTCATCCACCTGCTTTGTAATCGTATGGGCTTGATTTGGTAAATAAATTATCCATTCTGCATCCTAAAGTCCCCCCCCCCTTTTTTTATACTCAATCAAGCCGCTTTTTGTAAGAATAATATTTTATTGAAGATATTTATAATATTTTAGGATAGAAAGTAAATTATGTTGTTTGATTAACGGCAGTACTGATGTTGAACTCAGAAGAGGTATTTATTTCTCATAAATAAAACTAGGATGCAATGTTGGTTGTTAACCAGAAAAGGGATGGTGGGATAAAAGAAAGAGAAATTGTGTCTGAACTGAAGTGGCTAACCTGTTCATTTATACTACAATAGACAGGATAACATTCGAGAAATATTGCATTATTTTGCCTTCAATGTTAATTAAACTGGTAATTCTAAAACAGTAAGCACAGACACACACAGGCATGTATGTTTTTAGTGTGCATTTTAAACATGTGACATACAATATGTCTATCGATATCGCCCTCATTTGTACACAGGTGTGGAAGTTGGGCCTCAGCCCCAAGGAGTTCTTAGAGCTGATATTTTGGACAAAATGAGAAAGATTATCAAACATGGCCTTGATTTTGTGCACATTTTTAATGAAGGTATAGTAAATCATGCAAGCATGAACACTCCTATTTTCTGCTAGTATCTCATTGCAAAAGAGTAGATTTTTTTAAATAAATGAAGCTACAGCATTTTGCAATGAAACAAATGCAACTCATATTTTGTATTATTATTGTAGTATTAATAGTAAGTTCATTCATACAGTCTTTAATAAATGATTTACAATTTATTTTACTCAGACTGAATTACAGCATGATGAATAATTATATAAGAATGTTGGAACTGAAAATTGCACTTAAGCCTTAAGAACTTCTGTTAATGACTTTTGCCTTTTTTTACTGAATCTTGAGAATCTAGAATTATGGTGAAACTTGATTCATAGATTCTAGGACTGGAAGGGACCTCGAGAGGTCATCTAGTCCAGTCTCCTGCCCTCATGGCAGGACCAAATACTGTCTAGACCATCCCTGATAGACATTTATCTAACCTAATCTTAAATATCTCTAGAGATGGAGATTCTACAACCTCCCTAGGCAATTCATTCCAGTGTTTAACCACCCTGACAGTTAGGAACTTTTTCCTAATGTCCAACCTAAACCTCCCTTGCTGCAGTTTAAGCCCAATTGCTTCTTGTTCTATCCTTAGAGGCTAAGGTGAACAAGTTTTTTCCCTCCTCCTTATGACACCCTTTTAGATACCTGAAAACTGCTATCATGTCCCCTCTCAGTCTTCTCTTTTCCAAACCAAACAAACCCAATTCTTTCAGCCTTCCTTCATAGGTCATGTTCTCAGGACCTTTAATCATTCTTGTTGCTCTTCTCTGGACCCTCCTCAATTTATCCACATCTTTCTTGAAATGCAGTGCCCAGAACTGGACACAATACTCCAGTTGAGGCCTAACCAGCACAGAGTAGAGCCGAAGAATGACTGCTCGTGTCTTGCTCACAACATACCTCTTAATGCATCCCAAAATCACGTTTGCTTTTTTTGCACAGCATCACACTGTTGACTCATATGTAGCTTGTGGTCCACTATAACCCCTAGATCCCTTTCTGCCGTACTCCTTCCTAGACAGTCTCTTCACATTTTGTATGTGTGAAACTGATTTTTCCTTCCTAAGTGGAGCACTTTGCATTTGTCTTTGTTAAACTTCATCCTGTTTACCTCAGACCATTTCTCCAATTTCTCCAGATCATTTTGAATTATGACCCTGTCCTCCAAAGCAGTTGCAATCCCTCCCAGTTTGGTATCATCTGCAAACTTAATAAGCGTACTTTTTATGCCAATATCTAAGTCGTTGATGAAGATATTGAACAGAGCCGGTCCCAAAACAGACCCCTGCGGAACCCCACTTGTTATACCTTTCCAGCAGGCTCCTACAAGATATGTCATAGATATAAAGTGGTAGTTCACAACTGTGTTCACAACTTATTTTATAGTAACTGTATGCTGAGAGTGCTATATAAACAAGAAACATTTATAATGAGCAGCTTATTCATTTCCATTTCTTACGTATACCTTTACCTCAAATCATTTTATGAGAGTCAATAAACTTTTGTTATGCACCTATACAAAGTCAATACACAGTTGTTATAAATTAAAATATCTTTGTATTGGGAAAGTTTTTGCTTGACTGCTGATTGTCAGTTTATTCTTGAAGCAGTGACATAGGCATGCATCAGTGCCATCTAAGAATTCCACATTATTGTGTCAGAAAACAAGAACTGCATGCAATCCCATCAATATAATTCCCTAACTATTAAATAATACTGTCAGATTTTATGAATTCCTCATCTACAAAATGAATTTATTACTGTGTATGCAGTGATTGAGATCCCTGATTTCAACAATACTGTTCAAATTTAGATCCAGATTTTTATGCAATGCTAAGCAACTGGGTCATCAATCAGCAACCTGACCTTCATGGGATAGGAAATCTGGAGCTAGACATATTAATGTTACTTGAGTTAATTACTAACTGATAAACTATGAACAGATACAAATGAATGACTTCAGCCATTCTAAATAAATTAGATGTACTATTTAACTGGGAATTTGCTGACATGACATTTAAAAATATATTTATCCTTTCTAGGAAAGGAATTTCCACCATGTACAATTGAAATTTACAAAATAATGGAAAAAGTAGATTATCCCAGGAATAAAAATGGTGAAATTACAGCTGTTATTCACCCTAGCCTGCAGGTAAAATCTATCATTCTTCATTTACAACATTTTTATAGGTATTCCATTTGATGTTTGGTTTATGGTATAGTATATGGTATATCATCAAATCAGATATTTACAATTATGTCAAACCCACCAATGGAGAGATTGAATGTTTTAGAACCATTCATATAAGTTTTATAACTAACGGTTTACAGTATTTCAGTAATTGAATTGGGAAGTTCTAAACTCAGATTTGAACAAAAAGTCAAGGAAAAGAAAGTATGATATACTTTCATTCTCAACAGGTACTTCCAATTTTGGGAGTCAAACCTTTGAGAAACCTTGGGCCTGATTTTCAGAGTTGCTGAGCATTAACAGTTCCCATTTATTTCACCTGGAATAGTGAGCGCTCAGCACTTTTTAAAATCAGGCCCAAAATGCATGCCTGAGGTCAGGCATCCCAAATCAGTGGAGCTTTGAAAGTTTTGGCCATAAACTGCACAGAGTAGTCTAACTATGCATAATAAACTTAAGAATCTTATATGAAAGTTATAAAAAAATATGAAAGTGAAAATATAATCTATTTTCTAACAATCTATACTCTAATTTCCTATAAGGATCAAGACTGGCAGCCACTGAACAATGGGGATCCTATATTTTTAACTATTGATGGAGAGACTATTAATTATGAAGGGGATTCTACAGTATACCCAACATTTGTGAATGAGGCTGCATATTATGAAAAGAAACAAGCTTTTGTAAAAACAGTCAAAGTAAAACTTACTGCAAAAGGTATCAGATCCTCTTTGTCTTAGAACTAGGACATTTGTAAAAGATTATTAAACTTTTTTAGACATATGGCCAAATTCATTGCTGATTTCTACTCCATGTAATCCAGGTGAAGTCAGTGGGGATTAATGGACCATAAATCAATGCAGAAATTAACCCTTAATTTAAAATTGTGTATTAATTAATTTTGCTAAGCACTTTGAAGATGAGAAGCACTTTTGAAATGCAAAGTATTATTTTTAGCCATGTTCAATAGTTTATTGCAGATACTAGAAATAAATATTACTAGTTTATATAGCTGATTATTTAATGCATTCTGGAAAACTGTGTCTATATAATATACCAAATTATTGATCAATGTGTTATAAACTTTTATATAAAGATTTTCCTACAGTTAAATTTTAAATCTTTCCCAAATGTTATTCAAAATTGTGCAACCTGAAGTCTCCATTACTGAAAAAATACACACTGTGTTAGGAAATGTTTTCAATTTGAGTAAGAAAGTTACTCTGAATAAAATAAAATAGAAACCAGGTACACTTAAAATATTATCTAGTTAATGTTAAAGACAAATAAATCAAAAATTGATTTTGTTGAGTTAGTGGCATATGTTTAAATTAAATGTTATGTACCCAGGAATGTACTGGTACAATATTATACTTCATGGTCACTATTTGTGGAAAGTGTAAGAATTTTGATGAAAATTTGATAAAATTTCTGCAGCAATGAAAATATAAAGCATTCTGTAATTGCAAAGTTTTTCAATTACATCTACATGTTGTCTGGCTATGCCAAAAGAAGAACAGGTTTAATCAGGCTGCAACTTTATTACTAGATGTCTGGGACGACCTGGTAGATAACAGTGTACAGTGCAGGTAACCCCATGTTTATTCCATAATTACCCAGGGGGCTTTTACCAACTCCCCCTCTTTTTCCATCCATGTCCCTCCAGCAAATCCATTGCCGGGACCTTAGCCCTCCTAGGAGGTGGGGGGTGGATGGGTAAGGTTGCCTATAAGAATGAGGGGTTGGCCCCCTGACATACCAATCATAGGAGTCCCCAACCTTTAATTAACACCTCTTTTTAATTTTTTTTCCAAGCCATTTATCTGTATACCTTTCCTATGGAGTACCTGCACTGGACATCTGCCACAAGGAGCCACCAGCAATTAGCTTCGCTGCCTCCTCCCCACACGTACTTGGGTTCCCAGACATCTCCTAATGCCATGTTTTATACCAGTTAAAACATGACAGCACCTAATTCGGACAGGTGAACCCCATGCTCCCGAAACAACTCTGCTGCCCCATATACTATGCCAGGATGTGAAATTACTATCTTTCCTATGGTCCCAAGGAATTTGGCCACCTCCCTGTTCACATACCTCCTTGTCTTGTCCATCCTGGGGCGACTCACGGCTCCCTGACAGACCCTGAAGCATGAAGCATGTCTGACCAAATCATATTAAGTCCTGGAAAAAGTTCAAGGATCAGCCCCCAAGTCCCTCCTTGCTCTGAGCATTAGTTCCACCCCTTTAAGCTTTCCCAAACTGTCTTCCCAAAAATGCACCACATTATATCTGGGGGCTGCTGACAGGCCTGCACAGCATATAGCATCAGTATTAGTTGATCCCATAACTTGACCCTCCTTGCATGCCGACTGAGTATCACCTCATCACCAAAGCCCAGCTGTGAACCCTCGGGCAACCCTGGACACGTGACTATAGGCACAAAATTCAATACTATGCCTGCAGATCCACACCACTGTCTGCATGGCTGGTCGTTCAATATCTGTAATGAGATTACGATACATTAATGCTGATTTACCGCCTGAGGTCTTACATACATTCGGTATGCATCTGAATGCAAACACTTGATTGCCTAGATTGCCTCTGCCTAGATTGCCTCTGCTCCCATACCTGTGCTGCTGCCGTTGCCACCCTGATTCTGAATGAGTGGAACCAAATGCAAGGGCTGGCAGCCCCAACCTCATCAGCCCCCGTCTCAACCCAGTAACAAATCGATATGCTATGAGGGGACTCCCATCACCATGCATTAAAAGGGAGCCTTTCCCCTTTGGCCGTATAACTCTGTAGGCCTTCAAAGCTCGAACTGGGCAGACCCCAGGCTCACCACCCTGCCAGAGGATCACAGATTCACCCCAGCTGACTTGATCTGGCTTTGACCATCGGAAGTGTAATATTATTGAATGCTCCTGCCATTGTATATCCCGCAGTTGCAAAGCCCTTCCTGTTGAGTCCCTACCAGACCCAGATACTAGCTCACTGATCCTGAAAGCACCAAAAACGGTTGTCAAGAATGCAGCCCTGAACAAGGCCGCCTCCTGTCCATTATGACATACATCGCCAAGGATCTGCACAAGTTCCCTAAGTATGTAAGCCGTGATGGGACGACGGGAATCCAACCTAGGTCCACCAGTACGCGACCACCCAGCCAAAAACCTTCCAACTAAAAAACCACTGCAAAGAACAGGATAACCATTTAGTCTACTGACGAATGTAATGGCAGAAAAGCAATTCGAGATTGTGGAGGACACCAGTTGACGGTTTGCCAATGACAGCACGTACCGCAGCTTCTGTTCCTTTGTAATGGACCATATCGCTGACCAGTCTTCCTAATCCTGAAATTGCATGAAATCATTAAAACTTCTCTCACAACCCTGCCACGTGCATGGAGCAACTGATCTCCGCACCACACTGAAAACCATTCTACGCCAAGGTTCCATAGTGCTAGTGGCATCTGCCTGGGTTCCCGGATGGCTCCTGGTGCCAACTCCAGAAATCTGTGGACCTGAAAATGAGACAAGGCGCGTGCTATGCCATTGTCAATCCCAAAAAGGTTATGAAGCAATGTAATTCCCTGGAGCCTTTCCGGGGGCCAAGCCTCGGGGCAAAACACATAAAAGGGATAAG
This sequence comes from Mauremys mutica, assembly GCF_020497125.1. NCBI lineage: Eukaryota > Metazoa > Chordata > Testudines > Geoemydidae > Mauremys > Mauremys mutica. Next base: position 23,202,547 of record NC_059090.1, read on the forward strand.
AACCTCCATTAAACCCAGCCCACCAATTTGACCTAACACCCTTGCTGGGGTAGTCCCACCGGAGGCCTTAGCCCATTCCAATGCTTGAAGCTGGCCCCTTGTACCGGCCTGCCTTCTGTCACTCACGCCCTGTTCAAACAGGGCCTACCTGCAGGTGGCATTTGTTCTACCCTGTGTCCTATACCTCCCCTCACCATTGTGGCAGGAATGTGCTGTATGAGACCCAAAACATGTTTTGCATGCATGCCTGAATGTATAGATCCTGCAAAATCCACTGCTATAAAGAAATGTATGCCTGTGAATGTATTGCATGCCTGCCCAGTGCGGTAACAGCAACTGCTGTGATTAGATGTATGCCACTGAATGTAGTGCATGCCCGTCCGATTATATTTATGTATCTAACAAAGCCGGGCTTCTCTCTGGGTAAGCTTCAGCTGTAACACAAGCATAGCTAAGGAATGCAGCCTTAGCAAGACACCTCTCCCATGGCTGTCCCCATGTTTGAGGAACTTACAGGTAGCCTGTATCAGCCGTGCAATACCCTGCATCTGCTTATGGGGGCGGAGGGGGGCAACTGAGACAGTTTCTGGCTGGCCCATGTGATACCCCATCATGGGTTTTTTTGTTTTTTGGGGGGGTAAAGCATCAGAGGAATCACTTGTGCCTGCAATCCCCACCTTTGCCACATCATTTTGGTATCAGGATCCTCATTTAACTGACCCTGTCCTCAGTGTCTGCCTCATCTGCAATCACTTGAGTGGAATGTCCAAGAACTGGGCAAACCATTACGCCTTGTGCGGCCTTGCAAAGCTGTGGAAACAACCTCAGATGCAATAACCCTGATTACTTGTATCAAATCCCAGCTGACTGTCCCACCATCAAACGCAGCCAGCTCACTTGCCTGGGTGAGTGCCTCACCTTGAGATCCTTGCCCAAGCCTGATAGGCTGCCCTTGGCACTATCAGGCACTATCCCAGTCTCCCCCAGCCCCTCGCTCTTGTTGCAAGGATCCTGCCCGTGGCTCACCCGTCCCAAATAACTGCACTCCGTCCACCCTGTGCAGGGTTTGATTCCTCCCCAGTCCCGTCCCATGACACTAACTGGGAGGGTGAAGCAAAATTCCATCCCCTTGCTGTATCCTGCCCACAGCAGGTAAAACAGAAACCCTGTTCCCTAAACCTCTGTGCACCGCACAGCTGCTATGAGAGGGGGCCGCACTCCTCCCTCTACTAATCTGTATACCAAGGGACAGAATCTGGCTCCCAGCTGCTTTGCTACTCAACGTCACCTCCCTTTGTGAATTCACTCTGCTATACCTGCCTCGCCCCGCCTGAACCAGGGGAAATAGAGAATTAATCTTCCCCCTGTTCCTCCCCGCTCTCATTGTTCTGTGTCTGCTAGGAGTCATGCTAGGATAAAGGCCTGCTTCTCTATTCCGGAACTGAAGTGGGAGGAGGGCTTTCTCCCTCCTCCCTGCTCTCCTTCCACGTGGGTGCAGTAATCCGGAACTACTGAAACTTGCTACTAGTTCCTGCCTTTATCCTGGGACCGAAGTGGGGGGAAGGGTTTGGCTTGCTCACCGCCCTGCTTCGCTTCCATGTGGAGCCGAGTAGAGCTGAACACTGGAGCCCTCCTGCCTCAGCCTTGGTCTGTGTAAAAAGAAAGGCTCCCGGTCTCGTGCTGCTCCTTTTTAAACGCTGCATTCCCAGGGGATGTCAGCGACCACTCTGCTTCTTATGCAGCAGTTTTCATCTCCCCCCCCCGCCAGCCAGCTAGCCAGCCAACCATAAAGCACTGTTCCCTTCACTCGCCAGACCAGCCAAAAAAAATACCTGCTTAAAGGTGCACTGCGGTCATTACATGGAGCAATTTCAAATAAAATGTTTGGCATAGCGTATGATTTCGCAATTCTTGCATCCCAGAACTCCTGTTATTTATTTATATGTATAAACGAATGCAAGAACAGGCCCATATGTTACAGAATTGCCACATCCAACCTGGACACATAATTAACCTCACAAATGTATTAGAAACGTGTTGTAAAATCATTCGTTAATAAGATCAGTGAAAGCATCAGCAACTAACTTCCACTGGAGCCAATTGAAAAATAAACCATTTCCAAGTTGTGAACTCATTGACATAAGTTTTTTGTTGAAGGACGAGTTGTAAATTCTATCTCTGATATATGAAAAAACATTAAAAGGATTCCATGTGGAGCTTAGCAGGCTGCTGAAACTGTAATTTAGTGATTCTGTATTTGTAGGAACCAAGCCTGAGTATCACAGAGACAGAAAGAATGGGGGGCATGAATTAACTCTCTAAATATTTATTTTGTCATATTGGCATCAGTCAGGCTGAGAAAGCATTAAAAACCATGTGCATTATTTTTGATAGTTGCAGTAACTAACTATATCTCTTAAAAACACTATGCAGTAACAAGTTGAAGGTTGTGTTAATTACAATGAAAAAGCAAAGGGTTCTGATATTAGCAACCATCCTCAAAAATCAGTATCAGAAAAATATTAGTGATAACAATAAGATGCACATGTCATTGCACAAGAAAAATAGCCACAAACAATTATTTAATGGGCCAGAAAACTATTGCACCTTCCTTTTCCTTTTAGAAGTGATGTCTTTCTTCTCCCTCTCACTCCCAACCAATATTCTTTATCCTTGCTTGGTGTTTCAATTGCAGTGTTAAGGCAATAATAAATACAGGAGAAAAATACATGTTTATTAAATTATCTGCTTTATTTCTTTAATTTTAAATAAATATTACTGTATATCAAAAGTATAGAATTTGGCCTTCTCTACCTATTATTATGGTCAAGGTTCTTGCAATCGTACTGCACAGAAACCATCTGGTACTGTGTGGTCTAGCTAGGCTCTTTGGCCACAATGGCATAAGTGAAAAGCAATAAAGAGTCCTGTGGCACCTTATAGACTAACAGACGTATTAGTCTATAAGATGCCACAGGACTCTTTGTTGCTTTTTACAGATCCAGACTAACGCGGGTATCCTTCGGATAAATGGCATAAGCGTATCCTGATTGGAAAACTACTAGAAGCAACCACACAAGATGACCAGAGTAAGGTTCCGTGTATGTGCTGTGTCTTCTCAGTTCTATATATGAAGAGGAATGTTTTCCCAGGTAACTGACAGGCATAGGTGAATTAACCAAAAGGCAAACGTGGCCCTACTGCAATATTCTTGGCTGACAATTTCCAAAAAAGCTATTAGCACTGAAGAAATATTCCCATAAGACTCTGATTTCTTACTCACATGTGCTACTAGGCCAAACAGGGTTCAGCCATCACATTGACACCACCCATGAATCTCCTCCAATAAAAGTAAGCTTTGTTTTCTAAGATTTCAACTTTGTGGAGTCTGTTTCAGTTCTGCTTGATCTCTCTACAGGGGCTGTGCATAGTAAGAGACAGAGGATACAGGATCTATAGAAAGCCAATTAGTGACAACCACATTTACCATCTCCGCTAGCTCTGCACCCTGCTCCCTGCTGTGTAATTTCTTTATGTCCTTTTGCCTTAAAACATTAGTCTTGTGGATCAGCTGACCCACTGTGGAGATAACTGATGCAATTGTAAGGATCTAATGCATATCTTTCTACCATACAAACACAGACCAAGATTTGGCTATATCTTTTCTGAAAAGCCTCCTCAAAATAGAAATTAACAATGAAAATATTAGATCAGAATCCATGAAGACTAAGGCACATTCTACAGGAAATACATTACTACTGAACATACATAGAGCAAAAATATTTCTTTTTATATACACACACATACATAAAATAAAAAAACAAACATCATTCAAAGTTACATGTCTTGAGGACTGATAAAATAAAAAGTGCTACAGAAAGTGCAACATACAGTACTTTGAATTCAGAAAAGCTTAATGGTTCATAATTACAGTGCTTTCAACTGATTTTTTTTTAAATAATTTCTTCACAGATAAATATTTACTGCTAATCTCCCCAAAGTAGCAGGGATTGGGCATTAATTTAAACCCAAGAACAACACTCATGAGGTAAAAAGTATTCTGTTTAAGCAGTAAAACATGACAAGAAGTGGATTTTCAAGTGGTAATAGCAAAAGGCCAAAGACCCAGTGATTTAAATCAACCCAAACAATGATCCCTCTTAAATGAATTAATTTCAGTGACCTATTGCTCTTATGAAAGGGAATGTATACATACAAATGAGGAGAAAGAACTAGACATACAAAATTACACCAAGCATTATAGACCAGAAAACAGATCCTGCAAGGTCAGTGAAAGTTGAAGGAGTTCATCTTTTCACAAAATGCTCACCACACTGTAGAACGAGGTCCATGATGATAACACTGGTAGCCAAAATGAAAACACCACTGTATCCAGAACTTTCAAAATTACATACTTCATATTGTGGTTCTACTTCAAAGCTGAAATGTCTTTTTTTCATATTTTCAAAACTTAACTATTCTCAGTACACAAAATGATTTCTCCTAGATTAGAGAGATCAGTATAGAAAATACCGTACTGGACATCAAAGAGATTGGAATAATTTATCCAAAAGGAAAAAATATTGTATATTACATTTGTTTGATTTGTTTAACCAATAGAAAGTAAAGAACTCTGTTTAAACGCCATCACACAAACTTTGACACCAGGGATTTTGTTCAAAAGGCTCAGTATAATGCTTAGTCCTGCCTTGAGTGCAGGGGACTGGACTAGATGACCTCTCAAGGTCCCTTCCAGTTCTATGAGTCTCAAACAGAGCAAAATGCAATAGTCCCTTTTCCTTTGGCTTCTCTCTCTTGATATGTGGGTTGAAGTCATTGGCTCATCAAAGAAAGTTTGTTCTCTGACTGCTTGCAGCTGTCCAGTATATAAATGTAGGATTTCACTGTTCATTTTCTTAACCTTCTTAAACAAACAAATATCAAGTACCATGTAACTAAACAGTGGTTTCTAGCAAATAGTCCATTTCATCAAATGTATTCAGGGTGTTTTTGCTATTACTTCTTGACGTATCTTGAATTTTATTGTAACCTACAAAAGAAAATAAAATAATCATATTTTTAAAACTTTGTATTACATTATTTTTGCAATAATTTAATTTTGCATATATTCTTTTTATTTTTTAAAATGGAATATTTTATTTGTCAAAAACACGTGCATTTATTTAATCAATAAATTGTAGATTAGTACCATAACTTGTATGAAACTGTTTTATCCCTGTCCCTTTGGCCATTATTGAGATTTTTTTCCCCACCGAGTAATTATACATATTTCTAACCTTCATGTACTCACATAGCAAAGACTGGGGCCAATTGGCTAGAAGGTTAGCCAATTGTACCGAATATAGGAATTTCCATACTAAAATTACCAACTAATCTGGTATACTGCATTTGCTGTTGGGTCTTTACCTGTTGCAAAATGTTCTAACCTCCTATGAAAATGTATTTAAAGTGGCTGCAGAGTACATAGCAGGTTATTTAAAATAGCCTGTTTTTTTTGTTTGTAACATACACTTGTCCTGCTAATCAAATCTTTGCAAGAGGCCTAAAGCAAGATTTTCAAAGATATTTTAGGCAATTAAATTAATTTCAATGGGAGTAAGGTACCTAATTTACTTAGGTATCTAATAGGATACATTTTTTACAAAAAAAAACCCTATCTACATTTTTAGGCACCTGAATACCTTTGAAAATCTGGTCCCTACATATTTATGACCTTAATCCTGCAACTTGTTGTGAACAAGTGGATCCTTGAACGCACATGGAGCCTGCACAAAACAAATTGTAGGATCGAGGTCTACATTTCCATTTATAACGCTTAACTGGGAGCATATTAAGTTTCCTACTTATTAGCTTTTAAGTCAACTTAAATTTGAAAGAAAGCAGGCTTCCCATAAATCTGTGAGGAACAGGACACCAGGCTTGGTGGAACTTTTTATTTTCCTTTGAAATTCACGTGCCCCAAATATTGATGTCAATGTCTTGTTTACTAAATTCATGTTTATGTATCTGGTATATATTTCTCATCTTAGTATTGTTAGAATTTAGATTTTAGCAACATTCAAATTTAAAGATGTAAAATATATATTTAACTCCTAAAAAGAACAAAAAAAAAGCTTTAATACATTAGTATATTAATCTAAAGATATTTTAAAGTTAACAGTACCTGTTGGCCCTGGATCTTCATTAATAAATGAAACATGTGTTTTCCATTCAGTCCATTTCACTTCATTAATCCTGTTTATATTGTATATAAATTGTTATTACCATGAATTATCTCCAGTTTCATAGCTACGCTTCCTCTTTTGTTTCTTAATTATTTCTTGGAATTGTCATGGTACATCATCAATACATGTTTTACCAGTATGGAAACAGGGCCGGCTCCAGGCACCAGCTAAAGAAGCAGGTGTTTGGGGTGGCCAATACCAAGGAGCAGCACGTCCAGGACTTCGTCAGCAAGTCCCTTAGTCCCGCTTGGAACTAAGAACTTGCCACTGAATTGCCACCAAAGAATGGAGCGGTGCGATCATGCTGCGCGGCTGCCTTTCCCCACCCCACTTGGGACGGCAGAAAACCTGGAATCGGCCCTGTATGGAAAGTATCTATGTATTTTGCAGCATTATGTATTGTATTTAGCTGAGACTGTTCGCTCATTGAGCTACTTTATATTTTCATTCATTTGAAGCATACATTTGGAACTCACATTTCAGATGTGAATATGTGTCATAAAATATTATGGTACTATTTTGCAGTATGTTAATCATGTTAAAGAATACTCCATTATAAATATAATTAGTTTTAAATTAACATTTATAAGAGATTACAACTAATTAACATTCACAGCAAATAGAGATTTAGTAAGCGTGTATTAAAATCAAGTATGTATATGAGGAAATTCCCCTTTTTGCCTACAAAAAGATGAATTTTGTATTTTTAAAACTATATATTCCTATCTCTTACTAGCAACTGTTCACTGTAGAATATCCCAAACTGGATTTTTGCACACAGTTACCAATTTTGATTCTGCTTACAAAAATCCACACAAAAGAAGCAGAAATATGATTTTATAGATTTAAATGAAAATATTGTACAGTGGCTGTTATGAACAGACAACCCTGACGGTGCATTCAGAGGAGACTCATCAAACAGTGCTTGAATGTAGTATTACCTTAAACATACTCTAGTGTCATTTTCAGCCACTTTACACAGTTCTCCCAACTGGAATTTTTTCTTCAGATATTTTGGTAACATTTTTTCAAATTCCAAAATGGTCCTGGCTCTCTGGTAATAATAAATAGTTAGTAACAGCATTGGAGTGTTCTTAACCACATTCAAAATTAATATTTTCTGCTTCATATTACATATTTCACATTTTTAAATTATTTTAATTTTCAGAGTATGTTCCCTTATTATATACTGTGCATCCACCAACAAATTTTATAGTGAACACTGACACCAACAGTAGTTAATATCATTTAATACAGAGTACAGATGGTGTTCATGTACCATTGGTAGGTACTTTTTATTTTCTTTTGAAATTCACCTGCCCCAAATATTGATGTCAATATCTTGTTTACTAAATTAATGTTTATGTATCTGGTAGGTACAAGCAGGAAGTCTAGAATTTCCCCAGTTACCCTCAGCTCAGGGAGCTACATCCAGATAGGAGTCAGGAACCCTTGGCCTGGAACCTGTGCTAGAATTTAAAATTCTCATGCAACTCTCTGGCACAGCAGCGCCTCCTGATCAGGGAGTGATGTAGGTAGTATCCAGACAGTCTGCATAGGGCACTGAAGAACATGTTCACCTAGGCCGGCTGCGGGCTGAGCAGGGCCTGTGGCCGGGACCCCAGCTGGCAAGGGTCCGGCAGCGGGGCTGTGCAGGGGCGGCAGCTGGGACCCCAGACCATCAGTGTCAAATATCTTAAATATCCTCATCATGATCTGATATTTTCTGATTCCAGAGTGAAACTTTGTAAAAGTGTCTGGGTCTTGACCAAGCCAAAGAGTATTAAGGTCTATGGCAGGAGTAGTCAATAGGCCACAGGCCAAATCCAGAGCTCCAGTCACTTTTGATTGGATCAGAAAATATATTTTTTTAATTTATTATTAATTATTATTATTATTGTATTATTTTCTCTGGAGTCTGGACCTTGACTAAACCTTGACAGAAAAATTTGGACCTTGACAAAAAATAGTTGATTACCCCGGTCTATGGTTTAATACTGCAAACAAACCTGGAGTCTCCAAATGTGTTCACTCTCTTTAGAAATATTTTCCACTGTTTCTCCCATTAATGCAATCAGCATATTCAGAAGGAGAACAAAAGTCAACAATACATAAGTTATGAGAAGAAGAAGAAACAGCACAGGATATTTTGAATTCTGTTGGATCTCCAGATCTCCCAGTCCTATGGTAAGTTTAAAAAGCTCCATCAGAACAGCGCCCAAACTGCTGTGGGAATGACATTTACTGTCATTTGGGCACGTCTCAATCAACGCAGCAAGAGCTAAATAAGAAGCAAATGAAAAATCCATTTTAGTTATAATATTTTACAATTTATATAACATCTTTTATACCAAAGCATAATAAAGTGCAATATAAACTATAGAGACACACAAATGCAGCAACTGTCCAGCAACACACAGCAACAGAAGATGACAGTTTCGCAAAGGAAGTTAAGAATACCATATCCAGTTGAAACTTATGGGCAGTTTAGTTAGACAGAATGTAATTATATTTATAGGTATTTAGCCAGAACACTAGATTTAAACACTCTTACAAAAATTGTTATGGATTTTTAAAAAACCACAACTAGCACTTGACATCAGCTTGAAAGAAGTAATGTTCTGACCATCACAATGTTGTTCTTATTTATAATAGTGCAAAAAAAATTTACTCACACAAAATATCAATGCTTTTCTCCAGTAATAGTCAATAAATTATACTTACCTACGCCAAATCCCAGCAAAAACACGATGTATACAACTAAAAATTTTATCACATCCTGTAAGATCACCTAAAAAGTTAAAATGTTTATGATTAATACAATTTCATGAAGTTCTCTTTATAGTTGCATGTTTTGCAGTGATAAAGACGTGCCACAATTGATACTAGAGTGATTAAATCTACTTATATTTTTAAAAGTGATCACATTAGCAAGTAGGACGTTTTGAAAAGTTAGTTGGCCTGATTATCCATGATTTTTCCTGTTGTCTTATGCATTAATGTCTGTTAAACACACTAATCAAGGGGTGAATGTAACTCTATGAAAAGAATAAGCATTACACTGTCTGATTTAATTAAATATCATAACTCCATTAGCTGAAAAATACCATACGATTTAGAGATTTAAAAATAAATGTTGCATAATTTGAACAAATTAACTAGTTACCACTATTATTTTTTTTTAAATTACATAATACATTCTATTTAAATAAAACATATCTTAAAGAGAAGAAAATGGAAATTTCATTGTGGATTACTTATAATATAAAGCAACATCTAGATTGCAGAATGTACATGAGTTAGATAATGCAACTAGAGTAAATAGATAATATAACAAGAGTTAAAAATTATATACATGCCTTTTGGATCATGACACTATAAATTCCCATGGATTGGAAACCCCTGGTAAAGTACAGCATATTTGCCCATCCTAGTGCCATAGCCAAGACAAGACACACCAGGTGTTCTTTGTAGGAAAACAAGTACAAGAAGACAGAGAAGATCACAAGCACTGCTTGTATAAAACTGTTGAAAAAAAACAAACAAATATTGTAAATACTCTTTTACACAGCACAGAAATGTACAAAATATAGTGGAAAATATAATGCAGAACTTCCTTATTTCAAGTTTCACTTCCAATTTCACTTTCTACCCTGTGGCCAAACTGTGCTGGTTGCAGCTGGGGAACACTATAAAGGTAGCTCTATATCACTTTTTATTTTCCTCAGTCCTGGGGCCAGGCTAGCCCCCAGCGTAATTTAGAGCAACTTTAGGACTGTTCTAAATTATGCCTTGTGCAATGTCCCCCAAATGATCATTCTAGAGTCAGAGATCACAGAAACTCAGCATAACATTTACTACACCTCTTTCCCCAGTCATATCTCCTATGCCAGGAACAGGAGTGGGTAGTATAGGGCCAGCTATGCTGGCTCTAAGCCACTTAGGGATTCCTGTACACTGGAGGCAGCTGGTTATGCCATTTTTTTTGTTAACAGAGCAACACAGAAGATGGAATGGGTAATCAAAATCTGGCTAACTGACTTGTTTCTTTATAAACAAAATACAATTATCTATTCTGCAGTGCTTACAAAGATAAAAATAGTTTGTATGTACCAATCCACAATAGTGTTATTGGTCAGTGAATGCCAGAGATATACCTGGTGTCTTACAGTAAAACTGCATATAAAATTATGTTCTTCCTCTGACAACTGATAGTCTAAAATAACAAGTGAATAACGGTTAAAATAATTCATTTTCTGCGAACCAAAGAAATGTAACTGACAGAGCGCATGTTATTTCAGAAACAACAATTTATATGCCAGACTTACAATGCAAAGTGGAACCACGCATCTGACAGAATTGACTGAAGATCTGAGGGTCTTAGCAGAAAGATGGCTACACTCTGTGTAGACAGATATATATAAACAGATTAAAAATAGTAAAAATTAAAAGGTGAATAAAAATTCAAAACCAACTAGTCTACTAAAAACAGCTACAGCATCTAGAATTTCATTCTTTCTATACTGTTTGTGCCTCAAAAATGCTTTTCCAGATTTTTTCAAATGTGTCCTGATTTTCTGCTGTACTTAAAATAGTTTAATAGTTAACTTTACTAATAGATGTTACTAATAAATAACTTTAAATGTTTTACTGAAAAGTAAGTCAGATGTGCTTGTCCTTTCTGATATAGATCCTTATTCAATAATACATAAGAACGTAAGAAAGGCCATACTGGGTCAGACCAAAGGTCCATCTAGCCCAGTATCCTGTCTACCGACAGTGGCCAATGCCAGGTGCCCCAGAGGGAGTGAACCTAACAGGTAATGATCAAGTGATCTCTCTCCTGCCATCCACCTCCACCCTCTGACAAACAGAGGCTAGGGACACCATTCCTTACCCATCCTGGCTAATAGCCATTAATGGACTTAACCTCCATGAATTTATCCAGTTCTCTTTTAAACGCTGTTATAGTCCTAGCCTTCACAACCTCCTCAGGCAAGGAGTTCCACAAGTTGACTGTGCGCTGTGTAAAGAAGAACTTCCTTTTATTTGTTTTAAACCTGCTGCCCATTAATTTCATTTGGTGGCCCCTAGTTCTTGTATTATGGGAATAAGTAAATAACTTTTCCTTATCTACTTTCTCCACATCACTCATGATTTTATATACCTCTATCATATCCCCCCTTAGTCTCCTCTTTTCCAAGCTGAAAAGTCCTAGCCTCTTTAATCTCTCCTCATATGGACCCGTTCCAAACTCCTAATCATTTTAGTTGCCCTTCTCTGAACCTTTTCTAGTGCCAGTACATCTTTTTTCAGATGAGGAGACCACATCTGTACGCAGTATTCAAGATGTGGACGTACTATCGATTTATATAAGGGCAATAATATATTCTCCATCTTATTCTCTATCCCCTTTTTAATGATTCCTAACATCCTGTTTGCATTTTTGATCGCCTCTGCACACTGTGTGGACATCTTCAGAGAACTATCCACGATGACGCCAAGATCTTTTTCCTGATTCGTTGTAGCTAAATTAGCCCCCATCATATTGTATGTATAGTTGGGGTTATTTTTTCCAATGTGCATTACTTTACATTTATCCACATTAAATTTTATTTGCCATTTTGTTGCCCAATCACTTAGTTTTGTGAGATCTTTTTGAAGTTCTTCACAGTCTGCTTTGGTCTTAACTATTTTGAGCAGTTTAGTATCATCTGCAAACTGCCACCTCACTTTTTTTAATGTACTTAACACAGTACTTTAAGTACATGAGCTTTCCTATTTACTTCATGACCTTAAAGTACATTGCTTAAGTATGTTGCTGAGTAAGAATTTAGTATGATCACCATATTTCAAATCCCATTTTGATCCCAGTCTTTCAAAAAAGAAGGCCTCACATCAATTTAATATAATATCTTACACTTATATTAGTATATATTTGGACCATCAAGAATGATTAACACATTTATGCACGATTAGCCATTAGCCTAGTAATTGTACAATGCAAGACATTATGAAACATATAAGTTATAAAACATATAACTTATAAAATGATCAAAATTGTCACAGAGTCTTTACAAATCCACAAAAGATCTTTATGCATACAATTATTTTATATTAATTCTGAAAATGTCTCACCTCTTTTATGGCTAAAAATATTGCTGCTATCATAATAAGCACTTGTGCCAGCAACTGCAACCATCCCATGTTACGTGTCAAAGCTAATGGGTAGGGCGGAGCCTGGAAAAGAGGGTTAGAAATGAATAGTGGGAGTTTAAAGCTAGTTATTTGAAGGCACAATAAAGTAAAAGGTCCCAGACAAAGGACCCCGTCCTTATAGCCCTCCATGTGCAGAAATTCCATTGATTTCAATTAAGTGCTCTCCATTGAGGACTTGCAGGATCAAACTCAAAATGAAATAAGATTATTTAAAATATATACTTATTCTTTCTCAATTATAAAAAAATATAACTTTTAAAACCACAGCCAGGTCCACACACTTATGAAACAAAAAAAACTGTTTATGCATAACTCAAATGAATTTCTCTTCTCTCCTTATTGTTCTGCTCCCTCTTCAAGTGATAAACCCATGGAGGGAAATTCTGGCCCTACTGAAGTCAATAGTAAAACTCTCATTCACTTCAATGGAGCAATGATTTCATCCTAGAATCTCTAGTTCTATTTTTGATTCACCAAACATGTTAAATCTGAGTTAGAGAATGTTACTGCATTTTGAACACAGAATTCTATGAGATTTTTAGTTGCTGCACATACCTCATCTCTTCGGGGTCTATAGTAGGAAACCAATGTTAATATTATGTTGTATATGAAATAAAAACAACATGACATAAAGAACATGTGCCTTGCAAATTTTTTCCATTTCATTCGCAGTAGTGAATGCAGGGGCTCCAAAGTCAACATTTCATGACGGTTCTGTAGAAAAAAAACAAAGCCAAATTTGTGACTTGTGAGAAAACTAGAGGTAGGACAAATAAAAAAATATCAACTACATATTTTAAACATTTAATTTTATGGTCTCTTCTTGTCAGTCTAGAAATACCACTTTGCTCAATGACCCATGCGACAGCTCCTCAGCTGGTGTCAATGGGTATAGTTCTACTGAATCCAGTGGAGCTACACCAGTTCACACCATGAAGATCTGCCTGAGATAATTATCTGCCAAATTAATTTGATCTTGTTCTGTGGAAAATGCGATTGTGTTAAAATCCAAGTGTTAACTTCTGTACCAGTCTCCTAACACAGTATGTTTATTTTTCAGGAATTGCCACTTCAATAATTTGAATTTTAGCAACATCCCAAATTCTGCTTTTAAATGGTGAAAATTTCTTAATAATGCATTGCTTCTATGAATAAAACACCTATGTGTAAAGTAAATTTACAGTTTACTGTTTATTATAGTATCCTTGCCTCCCAATAATATTTTCTTTTAAATAAAGGATATATATGATATCAAATGGTTATCTTAGATAAAATGAGGTGTGTTGAACCATTAGTCTAAGACCATTTTAGATGTCCCAAGAAGAAAACTTAAAACTACAGTACAACAAACTAATGCCCCAAATGCAGGCCAAACAATTTCCCCAGGCCTTCTTTGGGATCTGGACCCAGGTGCATTCCTAATGGGACATTGCACGAGCACAAAGGTTCATGCTAGTGGCTCCTGCTGAAAGACTGAGACCTAAACGTTATATTTTTACTAGTTTTTCAAGTTCTCCAGATATTTATAAAAAAAATAAGTGAATGTATTGCTGGAAAATGTATTGACTTTAATGACAGGCAACTTACACCAATATTTGTGTTATAAACAATAATCTCCAGTAATGAGTTGTCTGCAGTCGTATCTAGTTCTGTCAGGTCATAAAGGGAAGACTGAACAGGACCATAAGCCCAATCTGTGAATTTTCTGGAAAGGCTTCTGTTTGGCTTGTCTTTTATTTCTCTACTGAGAATGTATTTCAGAATCTAAAACATTAACAGAATCACATATAAGTAAATTAAGTCTTCTAAATGGAAGAGAGAGTGTGTGCACACTTACCAGAAAGTTACTTTTTTACTAACACATTTGCCAAAATGGCACAATTAAATGTATTTTGTAATTCAATTAACCTTTTGGTAATTGAGGGGAGGCATTACAGATAACCCGTCCCTGGGAAATAAATACAGTTTTCTTTAATTGCCTTGAATTTTCTATTAGATCTGCAGTTTTTTCCAATGAAAGCATTCCACTGCAGACTTTAGTATAACTTTTCTTTAACTGGTGACTTTCTAATTTATCCCTTGTTACTCATTAACCAGGTACTCCAAGCTTTTGCTTTCAGAGGGTCAAATTCTACTCTTTTTTTTTATAAATCAGACTAATTCCATTTATTTCCTTAGAGTTACACCTGTGTAAGAGAGAACATCATGTAATTCAGAAATATTAATGTGTGCTATCAACAGCCCTTGATAGTATTAACACCAAAATAATTTTAAATAAAATTACTGTTCATCATTTATGGTATGTTATTTATTTAATTTTTGTATTTCAGCTCAGACCATGCAAACAGACTGTTTAGTTTCAGGTTATCATATGCTAGTGCAGAACTCCAGTGCTTGAGTTGCAAATACTGCAGGGAAAAGTTTAAATGCAAACAAAACTGATTTTTAGTTTATATATCATTAAAGTATTTCTATTAATGGAAGTGTCATGATATTATAAGGCATGCTACGCCTTCGACTCTTTCACAATCTTTCTGGGAGTGTACCCTTCTTAGTCATAGTCTCTGGGTCTCCACTCCACTTTGCTCAAGTGGGAATCCCACAATTCTGCTACTCTGAGATTGGGTCCATGGCTTCAACACCCAGGGCCGCCGGGGGGCGGTGGGGGGGGGGGGAATGGGGAGGCAAGTGGGGAAATTTGCCCCGGGCCACGCAGGGGCCCCCATGAAAGTTTTTCAGGGCCCCTGGAGCGGGATCCTTCACTCACTCTGAGGGGCCTGGAAAACTCTCGCGGGGCCCGGGCCCCCAGAGCTTCTTCCGCTCCAGGTCTTTGGTGGCAATTCAGTGGCGGGGGGTCCTTCCACCCCGGGACCCGCTGCCGAAGTGCCAGTTCTTCGGCAGCAATTCAGCGGCGGGGGCTCCCCGCCGCCAAAGACCCCAGGCCCCCTGAATCCTCTGGGCGGCCCTGTCAACACCTGTTTCTCACCATGTATGCTTCAGTAGGTCCAAATGAGCTTGGACTCCTGTTGGATAATTATCCTCTTAGGAAGATATGCAATTATCAAGGGTATGTAATATTGAATTTTTAAATAGCATTTGTATTTTGTAGTAATGAGGCATTGAGGAAAACCTGTGAGAATCTGAGGGGCTGAAACAACAGAAATAATGGAGCAGAGGTTTACAGTAAATAATCTTACTCAACCAGCTACCACTAATTTACAATACAAGATAACCACCATGGTGGAGTGCAAATTTGTGCATCTATGGTTTAAGTACATGTAGGCAACCTAGACTCTGTCTCTCTAGTTCATTTCTTTTGTAGAATATTACAATAGAGTCTTACCTCTAATTTTCCACTTTTTGCAGCTAGTTGCAATGGAGTTAAGCCATCTTTATTCTTCATTGTCTCTAAAGTTCTGCTCTTACTTTTCAATAGAATCATATCATACATTCGGATTACAAAGTCATTTTGTGTTTTAAAATCCTCTGCTACAGTGACTAATGCATGCAGTATATTGTTTCCTCTGGAATCTTGTGAGGTAATATCAGTCCTCCTATTGTCCATCAGCAGTTGAACTATATCTGGTTGATTAGTACATGCAGCTAATGCCAGTGGAGTTTCACCTAAAAAAATACAATGCACCATAACTATTAATTTTAAAATATTATGAGTATCAGAAATGTATTTGAATGATTATTTTGACATTTTTATGAGATTAAAACATTTTTACAAATTAAGGATAAGGTTGATTACATTGTTTTACAAAGAAACTTAATTTACATGAAATTGTTATTTGAGGAAAAGCTACAATTACACAATAATACACTTTATTGACAATTTCAGTCTTTACAAACAATTGCCTTTCAACTATTTCTGAATATTTGTAATTTACTGTACTTTCGAAAATTGCTTTCTATTTACTATGTTGCAATTTGTAATACAATTGCTACTGCATATTACATTTCCCAATATTTGATATATTATTTCAGCACTTACACTAAATGCCCAATTAAACAAGATAAATATACACACTTTCTTGTCTTTATGTGATATGTATAGATTTATGGAGAAGAATATTTTAGCCTGCACTCTGTTTACCACTAGCTGTACTTTGTGTAAGTAATTCATCAAATTCTCTTTTCTTTCATGCAAGCATTCATTCTGGAAGTATGAAGAGTAATTAGTCCTTCAGGATTCTGAATTGCAGTATTGCTGGAACTGAGGTGTCCCTGAGAGTTTGGATTGTTGGTTTGTTTGTTTGGTTTTGGTTTTGGTTTTTTTTTTCAGTTAGGTGGGGTTTCTTAGAGTGGCATTTGAAATGGGAAAGAACTCCCATTGACTTCAGTGGGATTTTGGTCTAGTTTTGTATGTACAATAGATGTAGTTAGGGTTATTACCGACCTATCTGCTTATGTTGTGTGCATCACTGTGGAATCTGAGCATCTTATGAATAATAATGTCAATCTTGCTTTTTTTCCTTCTGAACCTGTAGGAGAAATAACTTAATTAATTGGTAATTTGTTTTGTTTGTGTCTGGGTGAAAGAAACTGGGTGTTTTGGGTACGAGAAACTTATTGAGGTAAAGCAAAGGTTATGAAATGAGTTTTGCATTTAGTTCTGAAAATGATGAAGCCCATGGCCATTTTTATATCTTGTGCGAGTTTGGAAGACCTATCTTCTGCACACCTGAACCTCCCCTATTGCCTGATTGTTTCATTGTTCTAGCATCCCAACCCAATTTTTCCATGGAGATCACATTTCACTTACCGAAATAAAATCCCTCATGCTTGTGTTTGGGGTTAAAGAACACACCCTGTGAATGGGCATTGACATCTGCTCCTTTTTCTATGAGGGTCTGAGCAATATTGTATTGTCTTCTTTCAATAGCAATATTTAGAGCTGTCTGGCCTGCAGAAACATAGACATGAATCTTTAGAGTACAAAGTCCAGTTTTTATATCTTGTACAGTGCTGAGCTCAGTGATGATGCATAACAAATAGCAATAATAATTAATAGTCATAATTATTTTAATTGTCTTTAGAATGTTTCAATATAAAATATATGCTGTGGCATTAAAATACATGCAAAAATACACTCTAAATGGCTACTGAATGGAAATACCTTTGTATGCTTCTTCTGTGTACTTTGCGTTGATAAGCCTTTCCAAAAAACTATTTTCTTCTCCAAAGGAGAGCAGCATTTTCACTATTTCATTTGTGTTCTGGTTGATGTTCAAAAGGGCTTTCATCAGACAGGTTTTACCAGTATCTGAATCTGTTAATTTTCTCATCAGATAATCTACAAAAGTGAATTTTATGATTGAATTACAGGTGGTTATATTATGTCTTAAGGGGAATAGGAAGAATTCCAATCTCATGTTATTGGGAAACACATGCATATAGACTATTCCCCAAACTACTTTACATCTATTCAAGCTATTAATTTAACTTTATATTCCATACGTACTTAGTGAAAGGACATATGTATTCATGAACAAACAACCCCACTAGATGGATATATACATTACTGCCGAAACCTAACAAACCCTGAAGTCCTTAGTCCTTATTCAGTCAGAACTCTCACTGGCTGAGCTGGGTTGAGAATGCAGAAGTTCCTAACTCCCAGCCCTGTGTTCATTCCTCAAAATCACATGCATCTCAGTTCAGCAAGAAGGGGGCAAAGAAGCTGGCTATATTCAATTAACTTCTTTTGCAGCATTCAGTCATATCCACCCTGAAAAGGTACAAATATTAATGCTGGTGTGCTGTGCCCTCAGAAATCACCTTCAAGGTTGCTTCAATTGTTCGCCAGTAGGTGGCTTATTGGGGGCCTGACCTGACCACTATATTAATACAAACCATGATATTCACCAAACACCAGCTTGGGATGCAGAGCTTAGTTGCTCATGTATAAAACCATTACTCAATTTTCTACCACATATATGGTACAAAATGAGGGACTGTGGATACTCTGTACGGCTTACCTTGCACAGTCATGTTTCTACATGCATTTGACCTTTCCTTCACTTCCACAAGCAGACATTGTAATTCTTCTATATTCCCCTCAGATACTGCCCTAAACATATACTTCTTCAGCTTTTTTCGGGCATTGTTCTGGCGATCTCCTTGCAACATGTTTGTACTGAATTAACAAAAACAAACCACCAAAAAAATCATAATTCTTGGTTAAATTTAGCTAATATCAATGTGTTTAATTTAATTTCCATCATTTCTTTTTTATTTAGAAAAATAAATGTAATTACGTACCACAGGTTAACATGTCATCATTACAAAAGAATATTTGTGTGTTTCTCCAAAAATAGTTACAAATAATTTATTTGGTGAGAAATGGCTATTAAAGCAATTTTTAACTTAATGAAGGATATGGTTAATTTTTTACACGTGATTTTTTTTATTCTCATGTAATGAGAATAAAATTCAGCCCTTCGCACTCAAAGCTGAAGTAATTTGGTTTTCTGGGGAGCACTCAGAAGGGACAAAGAGTGGAATTCAAATCCTACAACAAAGGAGAGACTACAGGGCAGTGGTGTGACCTCTCTACAACTGTTGTTCCAGCCTAGAAGGTAGAATACAGGGGCTGTTGCCTCTTTGCAACCCCTATGCAGGGGTATTGGGCTACTGGATCCATGTAAGTGCAGATCCAATAGCCTCTTCCCTGGCCCATCTCCAACAACCGCCACAGTAATAAGTGAATTCAGAGTCCTCCCTACACCACCACTCCACTTGCACCCATCTTCACTGTACACAAAGTACTTGCTCTGCTGTTGAGATGGTGGAAGGAAATTTCATCAGTTTTCAGAATATTTGCTGAATGTTTTATTACAAAACTGATATGGTTTGATGATATTCTATGTCAATGAGAAAAGACATTTCCGCTAGCATTGTGACTCTATTCATGCTAATTTAATCTGTGTTCAATTCTGCCATCCTGAATGAGCATATCTCAAACCATGAACTGTTTCCACCAGTATGCACTCCAATGTGGCTGAGATTTGGATGAATCACTTGGTGGGTCCTTCTATTTTGCAGATGACGACAAATTTCTGTCACAGAATATTGGATTTATCTGAACATTGTTCCAAGATTGTCTAAGCAATCTCCAAGAATATAGTACCAAATTCTGTATATAAAATCCCTGAAGTCCTGCTTTTACTGATTAATCTTGTACCGAGTAATTAAAGTGAGAGGAAACTCATAGGATTTCTTTCAATATCTAGTGCACAAAGTCTATTTTAAAATAATAATGACTTACATTTATATAGTGTCTTTCATCCCAAAGGATCCCAAAGCTCTTTACAAACTATATGTACAGGAATCACTTCACCCACCACTGAAATGCAGCTGCCTGTGGGATGGAATGTGGCAGCTGTTTAACAGCGCGCAACAATACTATACAACAATTTAGGACAGGAAGTAGTAAGGAATGCCATATCCATTTGCAAGTGCAGTGGCAATTTAAGTAAGCAGGATATATTAGTTAACCAAATTAGAATTTGGCCAACTCTGTGGCTAATATTTATATTCTGCAAAAAGCAACATGGGATCTTTAGTGACCAAAGTTAGGGTTTCAGGGTTAGGCAGCACATCCAACAGCACAAAGGTTCCTAACACCACTCTGGAGGATCAGTGCCACCTACTGAAATACCAACACTGCTCTTCTTTCAGCGCTCTGGGGTATTCTTGGAGGTTTCCTGTTCCAGTGCTAACTAAGCCCATCCCTACCAAATGAGGTTTTCCAAAATCACCTCAGCAATTATACATAGTTATTCTTTAGACGTTAAATAATATTATGTTTTGTTTGTTCCATCCTCCCATCCATCTCTCTCTCTCCCCCTCTGTCTCTTAGGATGGCTGAACTGAAGGGCAAATGCCACCCACCTGCATCAACTGGGTGGGGAAATTGATGGTGAAAGGGGGACAGTCCCAGTAGCAAGGAAGGGAAGCACTTGCCAAGAGACAATAGGTAGCTCCTCTCATGGGAGTGTCTGGCACCCATTGGCCAGCTGGGGGAGAGGGGTGCTGATTGGACAGCATTCCCCAGCTCCCAGGATTTAGCCCAGTGCAAGGTCCATGTGAAACCTCTTTCAGCTCCATTCCAGCACCCCACCCTACCCACCTGAACTAGGACTGGGACTCCAGCCTGACAGATGCTGTGGGTCTAGCCAATCACCTGTTTAGGGGGTCAGGAAGGAATTTTTTCTCCCATTGGCCAACTGGGACCAATTAATTGACTGATATAGGAGGGTAAGGGTATGGATGGGTAGTATCCCTCCCTTGTGTTAAAAGTTTAATAAAAAAGTTGTGGCCTGCTGCTTAAATCCATGTGTGTGTCTGTCCTTATTTTGCTGCTTGTGTCCACATCAATATCTTCCACTCAAATTAATAGTTTTCTGTGTAGATGACATCTTAAAGTAGTTTGCTTTTAAGAAAGGACTCTAAAATGAAAAGCATTCAGTTACCAACAAATAGTAGTGGTATTTGAGCACTGGACAGCATTTTCTTCAGTGAACTAGGAATCAGCAATTTTATAGGCTCTGGCTTTCTCTGATCTCAGATATTTAATATGAGGATGCATGATATACACTTTCTAAAGAATTTATTTATTGATGATAAAGCTCAAATGTATAAATCAATATCCCCTGAAGTCTTATGGGCTCATTTTTAAACCACGACAAGGAAAAATCAGTAATTCCACTCTGTCATACACTTAATCCATAGAAAACGCACTACAGAAATACATTATGTCTCCACTTACCAATAACTGTCTACGTTTGTGGCATACTCAGTAATATCATCCTGAAGAGATTGTGGGGAATCCATATCTTCCCCATTTCCAGATGCACTGTAGAAAATACAGAAAAGGTTGAGTGCTTAAGTAGGAGGACATCTTGGCAAATTGCGCTAAGACTCATTCGATAATGGGAGGTGATATCAACAAAAGAGCTGAAATTAAATTAATTTGACAATGTGTTTTTAATACCATCATTTAACTTACTGTGTGTGTTTTAAAATACAGGTCAAAAATGAAAAGACATTCAGAATTTTATCATGTTAACGAGTTTCATATTTGAAACCCTACTTTGTGTTTTTCCATGTTATTTCACTCAGGCTCCTACTATTGTATTTTTTCTTTTCATACTGTTCTTCTTCGAGTGATTGCTCCAATGCATTCCAGTTAGGTGTGCGCGCCGCGCGTGCACGGCTTCTCCGGAACTTTTTCCCTAGCAACCCCGGCGGGCCGGCTGGCGCCCCCTGGAGTGGCGCCGCCATGGCGCTAAATATATACCCCAGCCGGCCCGTCCGCTCCTCAGTTCCTTCTTACCGCCCGTGACGGCAGTTGGAACTGTGGAGTGCTTGATAGCTCTTCACGTCCCTAGCTTTCTCTAGTTCATTGTTGTACATAGTTAGCATAGTTAGTTATAGTTGTTCAGTTAGCATAGTTAGTGTTAGTTAGTTAGGCTAAAAAAGGGGGGGTTCCCCCTTTTTTTGCCTTAGCCGGTGCGGGCTCATGCCCAAAGCACCGGGCTTTAAGCCCTGCACGGGGTGCCAGAAACCGATGCCCGTAGGAGACCCGCACGACGCGTGTCTCCGCTGCTTAGGCGAAGGGCACCGAACTGACAAGTGCCAGATCTGTTTAAAATTCAAGCCGCGGACCCGCAAGGATCGAGATAGCCGCTTAAAACAGATCCTCATGGAGGAGTCCCTCCAACCACCGGCACCGCCCGCGCCGCCTCCGCGGCCTCCTCCCGTGCAGGACACACCGCCGGCACCGACTGCGGCACCGCCGGCGAAGAAAGCGGCTGCGAAGACTCGGCACCGCTCCCTCTCGCCCGCCAGGAAGCAAAGACTGGCAAAGGCTTTGGCTCAGGCGCGCGTGCAGGACTCCGCCAAGGCGACTCCGCAGCCTGCAGCCCCTGTGGTGCCTCTGCACAAACAGTGCATTGCACCTGTGACTCCGGCGCCGCAAGGGCCATCGAGTCCGGCGCCGCCTCGCTCCCCGGTGCCATCCGTGGTCGAGCTTCGGCGGCCGTCGACGCCGGAGACGTTCGCCTCTGCGCGAGAGCTGATACAGCTCATAGAGGCTCCAGGCCTCCGGCCCCCGGCACCGCCGGCGCGGGCTGTCGTCTCCAGGGGAAAACCGGCGGCAATGGTCCGGCCACCCTCCATGGAATCGAGGCGTGGACGTCGGTCCCGGTCTCGCTCCCGCACCGTCGACAGCTTGCCGTCCCGCCGATCGCGCTCCCGGCACCGCACCCCATCGCGGCACCGATCGCAGTCTCCTCGTCGGTCGAAGTCCCGGTACCGCTCCGTTTCGCGGTACCGGTCGCACTCCCGACGTCGCACCAGATCGAGGTCGCCACCAGCTAGGCACCGCCGGTCTCAGTCCCGGCACCGTTCCCGGCACCGAGACTCCCGCGGACGCTCCAGGCGTCGCAGTTCGCACTCTCGGTCGAGCTCCCGACACCGGTCGAGCTCCCGGCACCGCGGTGATCATGGTCGGTCTCGGCATCGGAGATCTTACTCCCGGTCGAGCTCCCGGCACCGGCGCAGCCCCCGGCACCGGTCGAGCTCCCGGCACCGGTCGAGCTCCCGGCACCGTGAAGACCGTCGAGCGAGGTCGCCTTCCCAGAGCCGAGGGGAAGAGCATCCCCCGGCGGTGTGCCCTGGACCCTCTTTGGCACCTCCCTGGCCTTCCCGCCCTGAGTCGGTCGCCTCCGGCGCAGAAGCCTATGGGCTCCCGCCTCCAACGCCGCCAGCCCAGCCTCGCGGGGCCCAGCAGTGGGGTTTTTGGGTCCCATGGGCACAATATGAGTCGGACGCTATGCCGGCTCCGCCGAGGCCTCCAGCGACCCACCGCAGAGTCCCAGAGGCATCGATATCCCGACCACCGCCATCCCCACCGCCAGCCGTTCCGGTGGTGCCAGAGTGCCCCTCCGAACCCCCAGCCCACCACGCGGTGGACCCCTCTTCGGCTGAGGTCGTTCAGGAGTTATCCTCCTCATCCTCTCCCGATGAGGCAGTGGCCGGCGCGGCATCAAGGGAGCCGCCCCCCGTTGATGCGAAGGCGCATCAAGACTTACTCCGCCGTGTGGCGACGGCTATGGACCTCCCTATAGAGGAGGTAAAAGAGGACGAGGACCCCATCACAAACGTGGTGGGGTCAGACGTGCCACTCCGGGTTGCGTTACCTTTTGTGCGCACGGTCCAACGAAACGCCACCACCATTTGGCAAACGCCCGCTTCCGTGCCTCCCACAGCCAGGGGAGTGGAAAGGAAGTACTCAGTCCCTCCATCGGGCTATGAGTACCTGTACGTGCATCCAACTCCGGACTCCCTGGTGGTACAGTCCGTTAACGATAGGGAGCGTAACGGCCAGCCGGCCGCTGCCCCAAAGGCGAAAGAGGCAAGGCGGATGGACCTTCTCGGCCGAAAGGTCTATTCTGCAGGGGGCCTGCAGATGAGGATCGGTAACCAACAGGTCCTCCTGGCCAGATACGTGTTCGACATACTCACGTCTCTGGCCAAGTTCACTGACCTCCTGCCGTCAACATCCCGCCAGGACTTCACCACAATGTTGGAGGAAGGGAGGCGGTCCTCTCGCTCCTCCATTACAGCCGGCCTCGACGCGGCGGACTCAGGGGCACGGACCTTAGCAACAGGGGTCACGATGCGGCGCATCGCCTGGCTCCAATCTTCCACCCTGCCTCCAGAAGTCCAGTTTACTCTCCAGGATTTGCCCTTTGACACCAAGGGATTGTTTTCGGAGAAGACGGATTCGCGGATCCAGTCGCTCAAGGACGGCAGGTGGCGATCCGGACACTCGGGATGCATACGCCGGTTACGCAACGTAGACCTTTCCGCCCGCAGCCCTCCCGCTATCAGTCGCGGTACCGACCCTACCCGGCTCGGCGACCGGCCCAAAATCGCCGTCGCCCGTCGGGCAACCGCCGGAACCGGGGCCAGGCCGCTTCCAAAGCCCCACAGGCAGCGAAGCAACCCTTTTGATGGGACGCACGAGGGCTGCACATCACTCTCCCCTACGGATCCTCATCGTTTATTTCACAACCGCCTCTCCCGTTTTTTCTTGGAGTGGTCCCGAGTAACGTCGGACGGCTGGGTGCTCAGCACGGTCCACTCGGGATACCGTCTTCAGTTTGTTTCTCCACCTCCTTCCCACCCACCTTCCCTGTCCCTCTTCAGGGACCCCTCTCACGAGCAAGTCCTCCTACAAGAGGTCCAGACTCTGTTGAGCGTGGGTGCCATAGAGGAGGTGCCTCCCTCCAGGCGGGGCAGGGGATTTTACTCCAGATATTTCCTCATCCCCAAGGCAAAAGGCGGGCTACGTCCTATCCTGGACCTTCGCGGGCTGAACAGATACCTACTCAAGCCCAAGTTCCGCATGGTCACCTTGGGGACCATCATTCCCTCCCTGGATCCGGGAGACTGGTTTGCGGCCCTCGACATGAAGGATGCCTACTTCCATGTCGCTATTTACCCCCCTCATCGGCGCTACCTTCGGTTTGTGGCCAACGACGCCCACTACCAATTCGCCGTGTTGCCATTCGGCCTTTCGACCGCCCCCAGAGTATTCACCAAATGCATGGCGGTCGTCGCCGCAGCACTGCGACGGAACCAGATACACGTATACCCGTACCTGGACGACTGGCTGATTCGCGGTCTGTCCAGACAGCTCGTGGAGAGTCAGATAATAGAGGTCCTGGCCCTCTTTCGGCGCCTCGGTCTTCTTGTCAACACCGAGAAGTCAACTTTGATTCCGACGCAGCGAGTCGAATTCATTGGGGCGGTCCTCGACTCCACGATGGCCAGAGCCTGTCTCCCTCGCGCTCGACACCAGACGATGGTCTCCATCATCCGAGACCTCGTCAGTTTCCCGACCACGACGGTGCGGTCATGCCTCCGCCTCCTGGGCCACATGGCATCGTGTACGTACGTCACCGCGTACGCACGACTTCACCTTCGTCCGTTTCAGTCCTGGCTCGCGACGGTGTACCGCCCGCATCGCGACGCCATCGACATGGTGGTCACAGTCAACAGGACGGCCCTCGACTCCCTCCGCTGGTGGCTCGACCCGGAGGTCGTGTGCGCCGGAGTTCCGTTCCACCCTCCCCGGCCATCGGCAACGTTGACCACGGACGCCTCTGCGCTCGGATGGGGGGCTCACCTGGGAGACCTCCACACTCAAGGCCTCTGGTCAGCAAGCGAGCTCACACTCCACATCAATGTCCGCGAGCTCCGAGCAATCCGTTTTGCGTGTCACACCTTTCGGACCAACCTGCAAGGCCGCTGTGTGACAGTATTCACGGACAACACAACAGCAATGTTCTACGTGAACAAGCAGGGCGGAGCCCGCTCGTCCCCCTCTGCAGGGAAGCGATCCTCCTGTGGGAATTCTGTGTGGCCCACTCCATTCACCTGGAAGCGTCCTTTCTTCCGGGAGTGCAGAACACGCTGGCCGACCATCTCAGCAGGTCGTTTCTCTCCCACGAGTGGTCCCTCCGTCCCGACGTTGCTCACACGATCTTCCAGAGGTGGGGGTTTCCCCGGGTCGACCTCTTCGCCTCCAAGGCGAACAGGAAGTGTCTCCAGTTCTGCTCGTTCCGGGGGCACTCGCCGGGCTCTCTGTCGGACGCTTTCCTGTATCCGTGGCAGACTCACCTCCTCTATGCCTTCCCTCCGTTTCCACTCGTGCACAGAGTGCTCCAGAAGCTTCGGAGGGATCGAGCCACCATGATACTCGTGGCTCCAGCCTGGCCGAGGCAGCATTGGTACACCCTGCTGCTCGAGCTCTCCGTTCGGGAGCCCATCACCCTCCCGTTGTGGCCGGACCTCATCACGCAGGACTTCGGCAAACTCCACCATCCGAACCTGCAGTCCCTCCATCTTACAGCCTGGTACCTGCATGGTTGACCCACGCAGAGAGGGGCTGTTCGGCGGCGGTGCAGCAAGTCCTGCTTGAGAGCAGAAAGCCTTCCACTCGTACCACCTACATGGCAAAATGGAAGAGGTTCGCGCTCTGGTGTGACCAGCAAGGGCTCAACCCATTCGTGGTACCTGTCCCTACCATCCTAGATTACCTATGGTACCTTAAGGAACAGGGTCTGGCGGTTTCCTCCTTGCGGGTCCACCTCGCATCGCTGTCCGCCTTTCGTCCGTCGGTGGAGGGTCGAACCATCTTTTCCAATCCGATGGTCTCCCGCTTCCTGAAGGGCCTCGACCGCTTGTACCCGCCAGTACGTCGCCCTGCCCCGACCTGGGACTTGAACCTCGTCCTGGCCAGGCTCATGTGTCCGCCATTCGAGCCTATGGCCACGTGTTCTCTCCTCTACCTCTCCTATAAAACGGCATTCCTGGTTGCCATAACGTCTGCAAGGAGAGTCTCGGAGCTCCGAGCGTTGACGGTGGGCCCCCCCTACACCGTCTTTCACGCTGATAAGGTGCAGCTTCGTCCTCACCCGGCCTTCCTACCAAAGGTGGTCTCGGCCTTCCACCTTAATCAGGACGTCTTTCTCCCGGTTTTCTTTCCGAAGCCCCATGCTTCGTCCCGGGAGCAACAGCTCCACACTCTCGACGTCCGTCGGGCGCTGGCGTTTTACATCGACCGGACAAGGTCCTTTCGGCGTTCCACCCAACTCTTCATCGCAGTCGCTGATCGCATGAAGGGCGAACCGGTCTCTACCCAGCGCATTTCCTCCTGGGTGACTCAATGCATCAGGTCATGCTACGAGCTTGCTCACGTGACACCATGCCGACTCACCGCTCACTCTACAAGGGCACACGCCTCGTCAGCCGCCTTCCTGAACCATGTCCCCATCCAGGACATCTGCAGAGCGGCCACCTGGTCTTCGGTCCACACCTTCGCCTCCCACTACGCGTTGGTGCAGCAGTCTAGAGACGATGCAGCCTTCGGCTCTGCGGTATTGCATTCCGCCACGTCTCACTCCGACCCCACCGCCTAGGTAAGGCTTGGGAATCACCTAACTGGAATGCATTGGAGCAATCACTCGAAGAAGAAAGAACGGTTACTCACCTGTAGTAACTGTTGTTCTTCGAGATGTGTTGCTCCAATCCATTCCAGACCCGCCCTCCTTCCCCACTGTCGGAGTAGCCGGCAAGAAGGAACTGAGGAGCGGACGGGCCGGCTGGGGTATATATTTAGCGCCATGGCGGCGCCACTCCAGGGGGCGCCAGCCGGCCCGCCGGGGTTGCTAGGGAAAAAGTTCCGGAGAAGCCGTGCACGCGCGGCGCGCACACCTAACTGGAATGGATTGGAGCAACACATCTCGAAGAACAACAGTTACTACAGGTGAGTAACCGTTCTTTTTTAATCACGTCACTCTTCATGCTACATTGTAAAGCTTACACTCTTCTTTTTTCCATGTGTTCATTATTAATTTGACATCTTCCACAAGACAAATATTGAAATGGCTACTCTGAGGGGGTTGTGCACGTGCACACACACACACACACACACACAGACTGAAATACAGAAAGATTTACTATACAGTATTCTGTGGCGGTCACTCATTCAGTCCTTATTGCTGACTTTGGTGGAAGCTTTGCTATAAGCAGTTCAAAACCCGGGGCTAAATATGTGTTCGTAAAATAAAACAATGGCTGCAATGGAGTTTGTATTTAGTAAATACTGTACATCCTTTCCAGATTTTCTCAGAGTTGGGGCTGACTTAAAGGACCACTGGCAATTACTTTTTCATAGGCTGGGTTTCTTTTTAATTTGCTTTTGTAACAAATTGAATGCTGATGGAACATCCCAACCTAAAAATTCAGAAGACTGAAATCTGCTATTTATCTACACAATGGATACATAGACAATAGTGTGAGGCTTCCCACACTACCCTACAAATGTTCCTCTGCCCTAACCTAGCGGGACCACCCTTAAAATAAAGATGGTAGTTCAGATTCTATTCCAATTCAGTCTGATCTCTCTACTGAAAATAACAAGGAATATAATTATGATGATTTTTTATTTCTTTTGTATTGGTGATTAGGTCTCCAGTCCTCTGGGAACTAAAACAAGCTCGTCAACTAATTCCATATAAACAACAAAACAGCCATTGGAAAAACAATTGGTCTTTATTAATCTGGCTTTGATTTGATTTATATTTTGCCATCCAGCCTTCCTTTTCATAATTTTAAATTTGTCCCATTGACACCTAATACAAATAACTACTGAAAATCTTGAAAATAGAATGGGTCTTTCTGCACTCATTTTTCTTATATATGTGTCATAAATGGCTTTTTTTCAATTTCCTGGGCACAAACAGTCATGTCTCTCTTTTGTCTGAAACATTTTTGGCTATCACCAATACAGATGATGGCAGAAACAATCTAATAGGAATTTTCGTTTACTTGTGCTCCCTCTGCTGGTTCTGCGGCAAATCTTGGGTTACCATAGGCCCAACAGAACCAAGCAAACAGTGGGATTTTTCCCCTCTTAATTAGAAACAAGGTGCTAAAAAGAAAAATCATTCAGACTTCAGGGGACTATATAAATTTTAAGTCTGGTCAAATTTTGGGCCTAAACTATTTAGCTGTGGCCCTTTTAAAATAATGACAGAAGTGTGAAAATTTAGGATTAAGGCAGTCACTGCAGGGAAAATGCTGGCCCACTGAAGTCAATGGAAATGTTGGCCTTAAGGCAACCAATATGAGAGGCCACTTTTGACATTTTAGCCTTGTCATCTATGCAGAACTTTCGAGCAGTTGTATGTTTGCACATGTTTGCAATGTGGTTAATGAATATACCATATAGTATACATACCATGGGCGAATATTTGAATCCATGGGTTTTGAAAATACAGGAGGAGAGGTCTGTCTTGGAGATGAATTGCTTTCAAAGCCTTCAATTTCAAAGAAAAACTGTGAACTGTTGAATACATTGTGTTGAAACTTTATTAGTAGAAAAGCAAGTCAAAACATAACAAACATAACACAAACAAACTGTGCACATGCCCAGCTAGGACTAGCTTTAGGTACAGGTGATATGCTGCATGGCATCACATCTGATGAGGTGCTGAAATATTGTTTACCCTTTTTTGGTACTGGAAGATCCCTATCTCTACACATGTTACCCACCAAGCATTTTGAATCCTTTGTGTTGGCAGACAAGGCAAAAGATTCTGAGATGTCTTTGGGAGACATGGCACCAAATCCAGACATTATCAGAGGCTCCACTGCAACCTAGAGACAACTTTGTATCTGGGTTTCGTGAACTCCACAAAATGTTACTGTAACTCCAAAGAATACACACACATGCACACTCTAATCTGCTCACTGCAACCTTTGCATTGTAGCCATTATCATTCCATCCAAGAGGAACTGGGGAGGAATCCCACCTCAACTCACTGGCACTGATGAACCAGAAAGGTTGAGAGATCACATATTAAATAACACAAGGCCTTTCCACCATCTAGGACTGAAATGTGCTACCTCAGAGTATGAGCTTTTACTATGTTTAGCTAGTGCATTGCGGTTTATAGACAGAGGAGTGGAAAAAATAAATGAAAAGCTGAACAACATAGCATAAGGGTTCATGAGGAACTATGGTGACCAGCTTTTTAAAAGCATGGAGAGTTGGTAGGGAGAAGCAAATGGTTGGTGTTGCTAGGTGCCATTCAAACAGCTGTCACATTTTACCTATGATGGCTGAATTTTATTGGTGGGTGAAATGACTTCTGTATGGGCTATATTTTGTAAATTGTCTTTCTAAATTTCTAAAATTCTTTGAGAGTCACCTTGAAAAATATTCTGGTTCACATAATATGTGACATACTCAGTAGGGTACTAATTATTTCTCCTTTTTTCTAATTCCCGTTGCAAAATATTCAGATACACTTGAAGCAAGTACCCTAGTGTCAATTTACAGAATGCTGCTGCGTAGCAACTAGTGGATGTATGTTAAAAATAGTGTGATGTAATATCATCCCTGATTAATATAGTTTCCATCTTTGGAGGAGGAAAGTGTTAATACACTGCATGTGGTATTTTAAACTTAAATGACCTTTTAACATTTTGTATGTGCATGCAAGCGTATTCCCATGTTACAAAGATTAAGATAACCATTATATTTAACAGGAATGTGTATCTGAAGTTATATTGAGGATAAGTGTTGTTCATAGCACAGGAGTACCTAGACTGAAACAGGGCCCTATTTTGCCATTACTTACACACCATGGACCAGATTCTTAGCTGGTGTAAATCATTAACTTCATTGAAGTCTGACCTTGGCACAGCAGCTGACAAAGGGTGGAAGAAAGATGGCTTTATGCACTCTTCTGTGTCCCCTGTCCTGGGATGTCTTGGACTGCCCTGACTGGCAACCAATTGTGTATGGCCTCAATGAACCTTCAGGACAGAAAGGAATGCCCAACTCACATGGCACTCTGACGCTGTCCATGACACAGCCCCTGCATTGGGTGGGAGGACTGGGAGCTCCTTCAGGGGCTGTCTATGTTAGCTCAACACCAGAAGAGAACTGTCCTGTGTTGGGGGAATTCCCCAGGGCAGGATCTGCTGTCTTCACAGCTCCTTTATGTCAATATACCTGGCACAAACGAGCCACAAGGCAGTAATTAAGTGGGTCTCATGTATCTTGGAGGTTGGCATAATGTGCAGGCCTGAAGCCTTTTCTCTGTTCTGTGGGGGAAATGGCATCTCTAGGACATACCATGAGTAAAAAAATGAGTAACTGCCAACAAATACCTATGTGCTTACATATTCAAACCACGCCACAGGAAACACTAGCCATGAAAGCAACCTAGTCATACTCAAACATCATTGCAGCACTCCTCCCAGTCCACATGTAGATCTTCCTGTATTTAATGATGTGCCTTTAGTTAATTCATACCTCACTGAGTCAAAGAAGGTAGAAATAAATTGTAATTTTTACTATTGTTTACTAATTTATACTATTGTTGCCAAAATAAAGTATAAGAGTATGAGACATATTGCTTAGGTGAGAGTGAAATCACCTCTGAGCTTGCCAGTGATGGTATACTCAAGGACTGAAATGTTTAAAAGCATTAGACATATACCAGTACAGAAACATATAATTAAACAGAGTATGTTAATGTTTGTAATTAAAACTCATGTGATCTTTGTTTCTTATATAGCAGGAATGTTTGGTGCCACACCCTAGCTCTAATGTAAGATGGGAGAGCCCTCCCATCCTAAGGTTATTAACTACAGATGCCAAAAGCCTGAATCTGGTAAATTAACTTAAGTGACTTATGATTAATGGCCACACATATTTGCTGTAACTTGCCAGTCTTCTGCAGATTTGCTTCTATTTGAAACATTAGGTGTATATATTGTGACCAGTACAGACATCCTTCCTGTTGGCCACATTGTACTACAAACACTTTGATTCAAATTGAGGTTTATGTAGGACTACCCTTGTACTTTGGAAGGCCAATGATGCCAGACGAAGGGGAGGTGGAAAAAGAAAATCAACTGGCGTTATTTCCTCATTTGGATTTAATGACAGAGGGAGAAGTCAGGCCAGCCCATGAGTTTTCAGATTGTGACGGCTGCTTGCATCACTTCTGCTTAAGGTGATCACTCAGATGATTAACAAAATTATCAGGGATGCTACAGCAATATTAAATTCTCTTGGGGCCTAAGGCCTTTCTGATTGGGCTATATTTTGTGTTGTACAGTCAAAATAAAATAAAAGGAAACAGTTGTAGGGTCAAAGTTTATAAGCCAAATTCATCCCTGTCTTGCAGTAACTTCAGTGACTTTGGTGGCATTACATCAAGGATGAATACGACCACTTGTATTGTATTTCTCCATTCATAATAGACAAAATATGTAATCAGAATATTAATTAACTGATATAAAATATGCATAAAAATAAACGTGGGTGATATGGGTTATTAAGCATGAAAAATAGAGTGAATTGAACATTTTACTGAAAATCTCCATGTATGAAGGTTTTTCTGAGTATTTCTCACACCATATGCTACACCCCTTACCACTCCCTGTCTCCTTTCCACTTTTGACTTCACACCTTGTAGCAATCCGTATGACGTTATACTTGAGAGAACCTCTCATTTCTTTTCTGCCAACACTGCTCTCTTCTTTAAATGCTTCCTTAAAACTCAGATTTTCCCTAAATGATCTCATTACAAAAGCTCTCTAAACCTTCCCATATTTGAACTGTTGATCTTTGTGAGGCCCTGATCCTGCAAGCTCATACATGTGGGCTGACCCCCGTGCCTGCAGAGAGCGTGCCTCATTGACATGAGGCATGACCTTGCCAGATAGGGAGCCTGAGACAGTAAACTCTTCAGAGCAAGCACTATGTCTTTGTCCACATTTCCTAAAGCATGGTATACATTTACAGAGCTATATAAATGCTTATTGTTATTAATAATATCATAAGTACATCAGTTCATTTTTCAACATACACTACGTTCATCAGAACTCTCTCATTCATACATTACATGTGTGCTGCTAGCGATTATTTCAATGTTAGTATCTGTTGTATAAAGATAATAAAAGGATTTACAAATAGCTCCAATCTTCCATTTCTAATAAATTGTCTAAGGCTGGTCTTGTGAAGGAATTGTGTTCTACCTTTTCCTTGTGGGAGTGTTTTCAGTCGGCTTTTTCTCCTGGTGGTTTGTAGTCGGAGGACCTGATGTATTCGTTCTCTTGCCCATGAGTGGAATATTCTCTTTGTTATCTTTATTCATGTTCCTGTAATCGATAGATTCATAGTTATTTAATTTCATTTGAACATGTCACATGATCAGATTGTGTGCATAAGGAGTAGAAATAGTCAAACACAAATCTTAATATTTTTCAAGGTTCTTCCTTTGCAAAAGATGTACTATTTAATATATTGGGGATTGAGATTTCAATTTTGGGGTATTTTTGATTAAAATAGGTTTCAACATGAGCAGCATCAAGGATGACATGACACCCCAAGTCCAGGAAAAGTTCAGATTCAGGTGTATTCTCAGTACGTAATTGAAGG
Source organism: Mauremys mutica (assembly GCF_020497125.1). Classification (NCBI taxonomy): domain Eukaryota; kingdom Metazoa; phylum Chordata; order Testudines; family Geoemydidae; genus Mauremys; species Mauremys mutica. Next base: position 23,236,054 of record NC_059090.1, read on the forward strand.
GATCCCATCCATTTATATGGCAATAGATATTATTTCAAGTATCAGAAGGAACAGAGTAACTTTTATAAGCAACACTGAGGGGTTTGCAGCCTGCTATTCATGTAAAAGTCTATTTATACTTTAACCTAGATAACTTTAGAAAACCAGTAAGTTCCAGTAGTCAAGCAATATTAAATCTGTTAGGTGTTGGATCAGCAGAAGCAAGGTCTGAGTAGACAATACTAACACCAGGGGCAGAGCTCAATGAAAAATTAAGCCTTTTACCTGGACTCCCAGGGACTCCTGAGTTCTAGTGCCGCTCCCATAAAACTAGCACAGAGATAAGAAGAAGAAAAGTTATGACCCTGTTATACATGAAGAATGGTCATCACAATATGTAGCATAAGGACTTTGGTGCTTGCATCTGCCCATCAACATTCAGAACATGAATTTCATAAGTAGTAATGACTATTTATCATCATTGTAATATTCCAGGTTACCACTTACAATCACTAAGGATAATTTCAAATGAAGACGTCAATTGTAGCATCTTTTAAGATATATTTTTATTGTAAATAGAAATAGAAAGTTAAATGATGTGACAGTAGTTTCTCCAGCAAAATGGTGAAAGCACCCTCGGTACTCAAGAAGAATGTACTGTAGGGAAAATTGACTGGCAGGGGATGGACAAGATGAGCTACAAATAATAGTTATTTTTTATCTCAGATTTCCATGGTTCTGGGGAACCTAAAGAAGATCTCTTCTACCCAACTTTTGGCCTCAACTCTCCCTGACTAGATAGTACAGGTGGATTTTACATTCTTGGGAGTGCATTCCTTCAGTGCTGTGATTCCTGTAATATGAGAATAACAAAATGAGAAAGTGAGATTGTAGAGAGTGCATGAAAACCAAAGATGGCTGGAGTGATAAACATGGTGTACATGTGGCATGCATGAATAGATTGATTATTCACCCATGTGGTAAATATGCATTTGTGTGTGGAAATATCATTTAGCATGTATAGGGAATAGATAAGTTGCAAATGCTAACACCTGTGAATGAACTCTTTTTGCTGTTTCTTTTGTCTTTAGTTGGAGTGTAAAAGAACTCAGAAATGCTCAGTAGTCTCCCTGCCCCAGCAAGCCTGGGTTTAAAACACCCAAACAGAAATAAAATATTATTGTATATTCTGTTTTTGTTATATATGTTTACAGGAAGAATGTGTAGTCAAACAAATGCAACTAAAAAAAACAAAAAACAAAAACCACTTGGATAAGTATCATAAATACAAATCATACCTGTATGGAAATCATTCATAAATAGAAATAGCAGCATTACTCACTCAATATTTGTTATATAAACATACTATCCCCTACTGTACTAAAGGTGCGTAGGAATAGAACTTAGAGTTCAGAGAATTTAGATGAGGGGAAAAATAGGCCATTGTCCATCACCTTGCAAATGTAGTACATACAGTAGTCCTCAGATACATGATTTATCAGTTATTAAACTAATACATTTGATCTTAACCCAGCCAAGAACAAATTATTACTGTTCTTGTCTAGTTCATAAATAATATTGTTATGTATCTATTCTGGAGTGCCATAAGAATACAGAGTACTTTATGAGTGCGTAAAATACATGATCTCTATCCTGAGGAGGAGACAAATATGATACATGGAATAAATAAATCAAACACAAGTTAGCGAAAGGATAGATATGGAGATTAGCATTAGAAAGCTTCATAAAAGAAATGGGTTTTGCAGAAGAACTTGAAGTAAAAAGAAGAGAGCTGCTAGTAAACAAAGAAGTGGGAGAGTGTTCCAAGCAGAGACCAGCATGACAGGTGATGTTAAATTGAGAGTGGAAGAAGCACACGAAGAGAGCAGTTATAGAAGCAAGACTAAGAGTAGGAGGAAATAAGAGTCTAGGCAAAGCTCTGTAGAGCTGGTTGGAATGTTTTTGACAGATTTTTTTTCATCGTATTATGTTGTTTTATCAAAGCCAAAATGTTTCAGAGATGTATTGGTTCTGATGAAGTTTTAGATGGGAAGGTTTCCGAGGTCCAGGGAAGACTCTCAGATCACTTCAAGAAGGAGTTAGAAACAAAAGAAACAAAATAAAAAAGCTTAGGTTTTCAATCCAAAACCAGATTGTTTCAACACAATTCTGTTTCACAAAAATGTTTGAAAGGTTTTGTTTTTGTTCCAGTGAGGAATGAAACAGAGGGGGAACAGAGGGCAAATGATGTTGTCAGAATGTCCATTTACCAATGGACTTCTGTATAGATTGGAGTGATGAGAGACAAGATGCAAGGAGGTAGTTACAGTTGGTGAGGTGAAAGATGACCAAGGCATGGACCTACAGAGGAAAGGACAGATTTTAACTGGTTAACCATGTAGACAAGCCCTTCAAAGTGACAGGTTTTAGCAAGAGCCAAAATACCAGGGGGTGGAGCGGGTGACAGTGGGGACTCAAAGATGACATTGAGGTTGTATATCTGGGTGATGGGGAGGATAATGAAGTTGTCAGTGATGCTAAACAAAGGAGACAGAAGGAAGAATTTGGGAGGAAAGATGAGACAAAGTTTCTAAATATCTCAGCTGTGGATTTTCAAAGCTATTTAGGGGCTTTGGATGGTCCATCTCATCCATAGGGCCACGTTTTTAAATGAGGGATCTAATTTTGCACCAGTAATTGAATGTAGGCAAGGCACAAATGGTAGAATGGAAATATCTAACTACTGTGCCCGAGAAGTAGATAGTTGAAGATTTAAAGTTTAATCATTTGTGCCCATATGTAATTGCACCAATTGAAAATAAGCACAAAAATTAGAGGCCACATTGGGGCCTTTGAACATATGCCCCGGAGAACTCAACTTTCACTGAAGACAGTGGAAGTTTAATGTGTGCATCATTAATTTTGGGATGCCAGTGTGTCCTTAATTTCTACCTCTCTGTGTTATTGGTCTAATGACTGAATGCTAATCTGTTCATCATTCAATATCCTTTCTTTGCACTACTATTTTCTGTAGTTTATACCATACTCTCTCCAGTACCTTACATAATTTTGATCTGTAAAATAATTTGAGATACAGTTTGTATGATGCACACTATACAAACTAAAGTTGGGTTGCTTTATTGTCATAAACTGACAAGGGATGTGCTCCAGATTCTCTGTGCATTTCTATTTTTTACTCTGACCTTATCATTATAGTGTCTATCATTATTTATCAGACACTTCTTTCATGACCTATTTGCAGAATTGAATGTGACAAAAATATTCTGCTGTTCTTAACATTAAGAAATAATTTTAAGTGGACAGTGAGTATACTTAGAGCATAGTAGATATCTCTTGTACTTTAGATATGAGGTAAGGGCATAATTTACTATACCGAGACCTGATTATGCCATCCTTACAGTGAGTAGTACCTTATCCTGCAAGCAGTCACGCTGAGTAACCTTATGTATATATCAATTACAGTGTAACAACAATCATCTTGGTTAAGAAATATAGAAAAAACAAATAAAACAAACAGTGAAGTGGGGCAGAGTGGAATGGTAGACGACTCTTCTTTTTTCTGAGAGGCTTGGAAAAACACTACCTGCAATGATTTCTATTCATTCTTGTTATGATTTTTTTAAAATCTTTTCTGCCATAAAGCTGTTATTTTTGTTCTTCAGTTATTGTTATTATTTGTATTACCATAGTACCTAAAAAAAACAAATCAGGAATCAATGCTAGGTGTTACACAACAATATTCACACTCCCTTTAATAAGTTGGAACTCTCTAATATGTGACCGACTGGCCTAAACTGTAAACACGTACAAAACAACCCACACTGGGGAAAGAATCTGGTCCTGTTTTTCCTCTTCCTCAACATTTTCACACTGTTTTTGGAGTGGGTATTTTGAGGTTTTGTGGTTGGGGGCTGACACACCAAACTATAACCCAATTTTTCCCTATTGGAAAATGAGTCTTCCCATGAAAAGCTCTGGAGAAAAATAATTTCTTCCTTACAAAACACAGGATTTATCAATCAGAGTTTTGGTTTTTTTAATAGATCTTAGCATTATAGAAGCACTAAGGATCTGATCTGACTACATTCTACTTCTGGAAGTGAGCGTAACATCTGAGTGCTTCAGAAAAAGATGGAAATATTTAAAAAATTTAGTTTGGTTCAGGGGCCATTTTTGGTGTTATTCCCCAAAAGAATTGTGAAAAGCCGTGTTCACTAGATTACAAATTACAAAATGTCACCATGGATCAAATAAGTATACATAAAAGCACTTTATCCATTTTCACCTCTACACACTTAGGGAGTTAAGATTTGTCATGTTGCATAGCCCTGGGTTAATAAATCACACAGAAAAATTACTCCATTTAAAAATCAGGACCTCTTTTACCCTTTGCCTTTTAAAGAATGGAAGAGTCACATGAAGCCTTCATTCTCCATATGAGCATCATATTGCAATCTATATCCAGATGAGCTCTAAGATGACTTACCCTGGTTAGGAAGCTCCCAGTCATGTATAGAAAAGGTGGTTTATAGTTGTAAGAAATAACTCCAAAGTGGTTGCCACCAGTGCTGCTATTGTATCCAAAAAGATGAAACAGCACAATAAACAAAAAAAGTCTCTTGAAGCTTAAAACCATCCTAAAAATGTGAGGCACTCTTCCTGTGTCATCTGGTTTGTTTGGGTGCAGTTTCCATGTATAAGTATAGTACTTAACACCACAGGGTTACGCCTGAAATTGGGTAGGAGACAGACAAACTTGCTAGACAACAATTTCTTTGCTGTACAGCTGACAAAATGGTAAGATAAAACACTGCCAATAATTATATATTAAAAAGAGTTGCTAATTAATCTGAGTCATTTAATGATGATGTAATGACACCTGTATAATATGCAAAAGGATACACATCGGAAACCCATAGCTTTTTTTTAGTTTCCATAGTCTATATTATGGAGAACTTGGTTAAAACTTATCCACTGATATTGTAAATCATGTTTCTTTATGTCATGCCTCATTTGTTGTATACTATGTAATTATGTTACCTATTCAAAAAGCACAAAAGTGAAAAGATAAATTGAGAGCACTGCAAATTGAGAGGCTAAGGAAGCAAAAACATATATTGTCAAATATTACTTTCAGAACACATGGAGGGTTTACAGTCACATTCATTTCCAAACAGTAATGTTAGTGGGGGTACTGTAGATGTGTTTAAAGCATTCCCTGTCTTTAAAGGGATTCAGTTAAGATGCATCTTTAGGCTTCATGACGATATGAATTAGCATGCTTTGTATCAACAATGCTGATTTAATTTTTATTGTATAATGCCAATTACAAGGAATGGAATTTTGCAACCATGCTTGTTTTTTGCAATTGAGTGATAATTAACACAATGGACTTCTTGCCTTCTGGCACCTATAACAGTGTGACCCCAAGTTTTCCTCTCCTTCTCTTGGTTTTATATTTATCAGGGAATAGTATTTTTAAAAGTTTGTGTGTATATGTAGCCATGCCTGGGAGATATACTTAAGACTGCTGTCAATTAACTTCCCTGAAGTGACAATTCCATTGGAGCTTAGGAGTTGTGTACTTAATGAGGTGAGTCTAATGGACAAATGGCTCGTGTTATAAAAGGGAGCTGGAAAGCATCAGAAGTTTGAAAAGCAAACAAAAAGCAAATATGGAGAGGATCTGGAAACGGAAGCTTATAAATAGCTTAAGGAGGTAACTCCTGGGATTAGTCATTTGCGGTCTGAAGAAAGACTTCACATCGCTCCACTGGCTTCCCCTTCTCTATCACATCAAACAGAAGTAGCCTGTCAGAAGACAGGTATGGAGCTAGATGGACCTTTGGTCTGATCCAGTATGGCCGTTCTTAGAAGATACTTGTCTTCACTTTCAAGACCCTTTATCATGGCCTATCCCCAGTCTCTATCTCTCATTCCCTATCAAAATGGCAACTTCTACCCTAGGTGGGTCCATGGTACCAGCCTCTATCACACACTTGTTAAATTTTCAAACAAGCACCTTTGTGGAAAGAGTATAAAGGTGACAGCAATGAGAACACAGTGCTACCAAAGCTAGCTATGTGCACAGCTGGATGGGTCCATTGTTTATAATAGGCTTTTAGAAGATATAAAAGTTGTGTTAATTCTACCCACAGTGCTTTTATTGTTAAACTAAGGCAAGATTTTGACTTTCCCTAATGTTATCAGTTTTTCTAGTATCAAGTTCTCGATTCTTGGACTCAGATTTTCTCAGTAACACATCCCGCCCTAGCATTGAGGGGATTCATGTAATTGATTTCTCTTTAGCCAACTGTGGTATAAGCAGCCAGCTATCTCCCACAACAGAAGAAACTTTTCTTTGTGCCATCAGAAAATATAGTAGTGGCAAAACATATGTCATTCCATCCTATACTGTCAAACTTATCTTGTTCCATAACACTTTCCTTCATATGGCATCTTACATCCACATTTTAAGAAAAAATCTAATGAAAAGGGTATTATATAAATGAATATTGTTAAACATCTCATTTTCCCTTAAAACAATATAATGAATGACTACTCAATCCAGTACAAATATATCTGGCTTGAAACAGAGTAGAGGATTTTTGCTGTGTGTAGTTTGGTCTCCTATTTTCATGACAATACTCCATGCATTCCTTTAGAGTCCTGCTGAGATGGATTCAGCTTTTCTCTGGCAAATAATATTTTTGATTTATCAAAAGACTTGGTAGTCAGTTTCTCACATCAATAATATAAACACCCTATAATAAAAGAAAAGTTCATTTCACACATTTATGTAGTACTTGACTCATTTTCATCAACTTCTGCCCTGTTTGCCCCCTTTTGAAAGTCACACTAGTTTTGTTCTTTTTACTTGGAATGGTGGAAAGTAACAAGGGACTTTGAGGAATACTAAAAATTTGGACTGAACTTGTTTTGGGGTGCTTCAGACTTTTTGGCATATACATTTCATGAAATCCCCAAGGAACTAGCACTTAATACATTCTCACATGCAATGACTGCAACCAGAAGAATTAAAATAACGTAGACTTGTTTATGCATTAACTATGTAACTTTAGTAACATTCTCCCTATTATAAAACTCCCTTAAGTCCCACACTATTAGTTTAATTCTCATAGGATCAGCTCTTGATACTACCACACACATATGAAGATCTTTCCATCCCTGACGAACTGAATAATACTGGCACATACTGAGGTGTCTGTTTATGAATGAGAGCTGTGAGAACAAGAAGTTCCATTCTGAAAGATGTTTTAAAGGTAGCAGGGTGCTCCCGTAAGGCCCTGTTTCTCCACTGTGCATGGGTAGAAAAAATAGCATTTTACTTTGCATAGCTAAGTTGTAAGGCAGCAGACATCAGACTCTGCGTGGATGAATTTTGTAGAGTAGGAAATAGACTCTAGGGAAATCTTAAAGTGGGATAATATCTGCCATTTTATGCAACCTGGTAGACAGAAAAGACAAATCAGCACTCTCTAGCAATATCATCAGCACAGCCTTATAGCACCTGTGCCTTTAGGTTTTGTTCCTCAAGAATTTTTGCCATGAACACAAAATGGGAGAAAACACAAAGCCCTATTCACTAAGGGGTGGAGAATGTTCTGTGAGGCCTCTAGTACTTATTTGCTCTCTATGCTTCCCTCAGCTACCCCTTCTGTGATTGAACTGGAGTGAAAGCCATAACAATGACCAGTTACTCTTAAAACAAATCAAAAGTATAAGAACTGAATGTGAACCTAGTGCATTTGTTTAGTGTTGCGGTGGTATGTATGGTCTGTGCAAACAGACTAGCAGATCACTATGGTCCTTCAGGCCTTGGAATCAATGACTCTTTGAACACAGCACTACTGGAAAGGCATGTGGCCAACTGCTGACACAAACTAGCTGTGGCTATGCACCCTAATTTGCTGCTACATTCTACAACCAATCTTCCTACAGCTTCACATAGTTCTAAAAAGAAGAGAAAGGAAAAAGCTGAGTCTTATAGCTCAGGTAGCATTCATTCCCTATATGAGCTAGGCTGCTAAAGGAAAAAAAGTGCACCACCCTCTCTCTTCTTATACTGTTTTCCCTGCCTGATGGTTCAATTATCTCCACCTGTGCCCAGAGCCATCCCACCCACCCCCATCACTGAACTTCACTGCAATCCCTGCAATGAGGGTAGGCACCTGTTGCCAATCCCATGCTCAGACACAGACGATCAAATCCTGTATCAATTGAAATCAGTGGTAAAAATCCCACTGACATTTATGGCACCAGAATTTGACTTTAAGTTGTTTTTAACCCTCGCTCCACCAAGCACTGGCTGGGAACTGAATAAACTGAGGATAATCATAAATAAATAAAAAATGATGGCAGCAGTTATACTGTTAATCCTGTTTTTCTTTTTTTTCCTAGTTCTTCGTTCTTATTAACTCCCCCCTGCATACACGCACCATTCCCTCTGTCCTCACATCATGAAAAGAACAACATGGAATTAACAAGACTTGTACCAATCATCACCCTGACAAATCTGCTGCTTGCAAGGTGCTTCCCTTTCTCCTTTGTCAGTTTGTTTGTCTTTTTAGATTGTATGATAGTTAGGGCTGAACCTGTGTCTTCCTATATGTCTGTCCAGCACTTAGCACATTTTGAGCATTATTGAGTAAATAAATAAAGTGTACTTCCTTAGCCTGATCTGTGGGAGAAAATGTCATACCATTCTGCAGACATCAAGGGCCAATATTTAGAAGTGTGCACATTGAATCACACGCAAAATTTTATGTGCACCCAGCTTGTGCAGATGGAAACTGCAATTTATGGTGGAACACACATGCATATGCAATTAAATCTGAATGCATGCTTTTGAAAATTTGGCCTCAAGATTTTTGGGTGCTTCTATTTCAGGGACAAATTAAAACAAATCACTTAGGCAAGTACTTCCCATTGTTTTCCTTAGATTTTTAAAACATATTTAACCAGTCTCCAAAACTGTTCATCAGATGTGGTTATGACAGGCAATTTAATTAGACTTTAAAAGCATCAGCTATATTTGGATATCTCAAATCTGACATGCAATGCACCAGATCACAGCTTTGGCTGGGGGAGTTCCTGAGCTGTTACAACATGACTCTGTATTCCTGGTAAACCTTCACTGTGGTGTTCATTTTTTTGTATGTTTGGCAAAAGTCAAGAATTGAGCAATATTCAAGGGCTCAGGGGATTGTGCCACACACAAGCAGGATGTGCCCCACCTTGCTGTCTGCTGCTTTTTCTCCAGAGTGAGTCTGCTATCATTTGACTCAAGCAGCCTTTTGATGATGATTACCAAAACTAGGGGTGGGTGTTTCAGAAATGACAATAATCTCAGTTTCAACTGATAATGCAATTGCTTTGGAGATAATAAAATGCCTGTCTTTGTGGCAGCCCTCTCCCCTCCACATACACACCTTCCCCCTAAATCTTTGGAATGGTCCTTCTACTCTGAAAAGTTGGTTAGAGATGTAAAAACTTTTTGGTTGAAATCTGAAGCCAAGAAAAACTTACATGGTTTCATGTTTCAAGCTGAAAGTTAAAATCTGAACAGAATTCATCATACTGGTTACACTCATTTCTCATAACAACTGCACCCAATAAAGGCCCTTTGTGGAAATAACTGCAACAAAGTTTTTCTTTATGTTTTTGAGCTCACATAATCGTGCTGGATACTCCATCACTGACAATTTTAAAATCAAGATTGGATTTTTGTCTAAAAGATCAGACCTAGGAATTATTTTGAGGAAGTTCTGTGGCCTGTGTTGTATAGAAGGTCAGGGAGGTGATCACAATGGTCCCTTCTGGCCTTGGAATCTATGAATAATTGCAGGTGAACATCAGCAGGTTCAAACCAAATCCACTGATTTTGGTTCACCAAAACTGAGAAATGAAACCTGTGCATCCCATGCAACCATAGATGTGACAACAGTAAAAATATTTGCTTAAATGTGCTGAAAGATGGAGTTTCCACGATTTCCACAGGGAATTAATTCCACAGACTAATTGAGTGTGCATTATCAGTATACACATATCAGAATTACATTATATTTACAGGCTACATTTCCTTATTTAAATTTAATCCTATTACACCTCATTGAAGCCACTTTTATTATGTGAATTATTTCCTCTCTTTTTGGTGTAGATTATATTTGCCTTAATCAGTGCTTAACTAAATTATAGTTAATTAACTCTTTTCTTTTGTCCTTGGAAATCGGTCCCTCAAGAATCCCCTCAAAATTTCTGTTGCCCTTCTCTGAACTCACTTCAGTTTTCAGTATCTTTCTGGTAATGAGGGACCTGGCTCTGAATGCAGTATCCCAGATGCAGTCACAGCAGAGATATATTGAGAAGGGACTACTATCTCCTTGCTCTCCAATATGACACCTCAGGTTATCTAGCCCAAAATTACATTGCCCTTTTTGATGCCATAATATATTGCAAATTTATGTATAATTTGCTGTCCACTCTCACCCTTAAATCCCTTTCAGGATTACCAGTTACACTGCTCTAAAACATTAGTAACATTCCTGCCAAAGAGATTACAGTAACCTTTTCACAGAGAATGAGAAAGACTGTGTTATCAGACCTTCATAAACTTTATAGCACGTTCCGTGATTTGGAGAAGTGGCTGCAATGATGTGGTGTATGAAATAATTTGTTAATTTGTAAATCTGTCCATATACTTTGTAAATTATTTCGGATCCTCCTGAATGATGTTTCAATATTCCATAAAAGAAAAGCATTATCAATATAATTTGCTCTTTTGATTGGCTGGACAGAGTTTCTCAAGAACTTGGTGTGGAGATGATCCTAGGGACAAAATATCCAACCCAAATCTGATACAAACAATCTACTTCCTAAAAATATACATGCAGGGTGTTCAGTATCCAAATAAATGACACATGGAATGATTGGCTGTAACTTATACCAGATATTGCCTTTGCATTGAGCTGCCATACTAGGGTGAATAGAGAAACAATACACGGGGAGTGAAAATAAAGCAAACCAGTGAATAGAAAATAGAAGACTTCTAAATTGCCCTTGACTTTTTCACAAATGCTGTTTTTCAGATTTATCAGCCTCCTATTTGTGGTTCTGTTAAACATCTACAACCATGTGGCATTTTTTACATGGAGAAGGGTGGGGAGAAGAACTTTGATGAATGCTAAAAATCTGGATTTAGCTTGTTTTGGTATGTTTCATCTGATTTCACATGTAAAGCACGACAGATCCCTGAATAATTAGTATTTCTGAGATTCTTAAATGCAGTGACTGTAACCAGAAGAATGACAATAACAAACTATATGCAGTGTAGCTGTAGCCATTTCCATCCTGGGATATTAGAGAGACAAGGTGGGTGAAGTAATATCTTTTCTTGGACCAACTTCTGTTGATGAGAGAGACAAGCTTTTGAGAGCTCTGTGTGGCTCAAAGCTTGTCTCTCTCACCAATAGAAGTTGGTCCAATAAAAGATATTACCTCACTCACCTTGTCTCTCTAATAACAAACTGCACACTTGACTCTGCTTGAATGACCAGATTCTAATAACACTCTCTCTACAAATATAATGCTCCTGTACCTTTGGTCCCACGCAGTCCAAAATTATTTGATCATTAGATGGCCTCTTGGGACCTCCCTCCACCCTAATTATACACTACTGGTTTTTCATCTCTGACGAACTGCATGCTAATGTCAGGCAGTTGAGTAATCCTTCTGCTTTGTATGATTCCCTATGTGCATTCCCGCTTTGGAATAAAAGGAAATGCCTGGGCTAAACCTACTGCATCAGATTTGAAAAGAATTACTTCCTTCTAGCTGAGACAGGCTGAATACTGCTTTTACTGAGTGAGCCACGGGGAGGCTTCCTTTGAATCCTCTAATTGCGTAGGTTTGTTATCTCTTGCTGCTCATCAGTTGACTAAGAGTTAAAACCAGTAAAGGCCGTGGAGCCACCTGGCTTAGTGATGAATGGAAAAATGCTGGTTTGCGTTGTCTGAAGAGGATGGCTTGGCAAAGGAGTTTTCTTTTCACTTTAGAGTTTTGTTAATTCTAAAAATGCCCATGGTGTTGAATTTATAGTGAGGGTGGGGTGTATCTTCATTCTGAAATGTACAATTGTTAGGGGACTGTTGGTCCCTTACTGACACTCAGTGGGGTTTTTTTGGTTGGCCACCTCCCAGGACCAGAAGAAAGGGGAAAGGCCAATGAGAAACCAGGACCCTGAGACTAACAGTTCTCAGGGCCAACGGGGAGAGGCCAACGTTCTAGGTCAGCCTGATTGACAGAGCAGGCCAGCCAATGAAAGAGTCAGGAGGTTGGGGGGTCCCGTCCTCCGTGTGAGCTGGAGCTGCCTAGACCAGAGGGGGCTGAGGTAAGGCGAGGGCAGGAGCCGGGCCGGCCAGAGGAGCAGCCCAGAGAGCTGAGCTGGAGGCAGAGCAGCAGCGCGTTGGCAGAGTGGAGCTGGGGCTGGAGCCGGCGCCGTCTGGAGCCAGGTGCGCTGAGCAGCTGGGCACAGTGAGGGGGACGCTGGGCAGGGGGCCCAGCGCAAGGAGACGCCCCCAGCCAAGAGGCCGAACTTGAAGGGGGATGGTAACCCTGACAGGAGGGGCAATACTGGGGAGAAGGGCCCTGCCATCTAGAGCCTGAGGGCATGTGGCCATCGCCAGAGCAAGTGTCTGACCCGCAGCATCCCTGCAGCACAGCCAGGGCATGGGACATGTGAGGAACAGACTGTGAACTGCCCTGGTTGGGGTGTCCCCGTGCCCCCGGGGCGGGGTTATGTGTTTTCCTTTGACCTTTCCCATTTTTTCCTTAGTTTTTTTAATCGGTTCCTGTTTAATAAATTGCGTACAGTTCAAAGTAAATGCAATGATCAGTGGGTCAGGGACGTGTCCAGGGCAGAGAGAGTACCCTGGAGTGGAGGCACCCTAGCCCCTGTCCTAAATGACCATGATAAGATTGGGGGTTGGTCACCCAGGAATCCTGGGCCCAGCCTTGTCGGGATTTCAAGGACTCTGCCATACAGGAGAGTGTCAGGCTGGCCTCGGTAAAAGGAGTGGGAGCAAGGACTCAGATCCTTTCACTAGCCAATTTCAGCAGGGTAGTGTATAAGCCAGAAAAGTTCCCACAATAGTGAAACCACTCCCCCACTTACACAATGATTGTGTAACCTCAGAATTTTCAGCTGATCTTCTTGGATATTCATTGGCTAATGTTTTTACAATGCTGTGTAGGTGGAAAGGGCTACTTACGTGCTAGGTATTATTATTAATAATGATGTGGTTTTTCACAGAATTATAGATACATTAGAGAGCGAAAAGTTCCATTGGCTCATTTAGTCCATCCCTTAGGCAATATAGGATTGTTCCCTACCCGATATTTTTCTAGTACTTTTTTCAGCCTAATTTAAAATGTCTTAAAGTTATGGTGCTTCTATCCAGGGCCGGCTCCAGGTACTAGCTTATCAAGCAGGTGCTTGGGGCGGCAACTCCAGAGCGGGGGGGCACTTTCAGGTATTCGGCGGCAATTCGGCGGCTCGGAGTGAAGGACCTCCCGCTGAATTGCCGCAGATCACGATCGCGGCTTTTTTTTTTTTTTTTTTTTTGGCTGCTTGGGGCGGCAAAACCCCTGGAGCCGGCCCTGCTTCTATCATTCCCCTTGGGAGACTATGTTATAGCCTAATGGAGCACACTATGAAGAAGGTTTTAATAACATTCAGCCTAAATTTTCCATATCTTAATTTAATCTCAGAACAGTTCTTCTCCCTCGTTTGTTTCCACCCTTCAAATACTTCTTGGCAGTTATCACTAGTCGTGGCGATAGTTATGATCCAGTCATGTTACCTGCAGCCACTTTAAAATAAGGGATTATTTTAGCTGGCATTTATTTAACTTGGTGCAAATAACCAAGTATTTAAGGTGTAACCACTTAAGGTGCAATTAAATACAACTCCACTGAGGTAAATACCCAGTGAAGATACTACATAACAGAAACATAATTGTCAGGTGATACATGGATTTTAGATTTAATAATTGCACTTCTGGCAAGAACAAGGTAATGTCATAGGATCCTAGTCAATGACAATAAGATACAAATTTTACATTAAAGAGGCTCCCTGAAGCCATGGAATTGATCTGGATTCTGCATGTGATTATCCTGTTATCAGAAAACAGAGGTGGGCCATGGAAAATATTGTGGCAAAGTTCAATGGTACCTCCCAAGGACAACCAAAGGGGGAAAAGAAAATTTGTTAGAAACCACTCTCCTCCTCTCACTCCCCTTCCTGTGCCTATGGACATGCGCAAGTCCATGGGTCCGGATCTAATGCATCTGAGGGTGCTGAGGCAGTTGGCTGTTGTGATTGCCGAGCCATTGGCCATTATCTTTGAAAACTCAGGGAAGGTCCTGGACGATTAGAAAAAGGCAAATATAGTGCCCATCTTTAAAAAAGGGAAGAAGGAGAATCCGGGGAACTACAGACTGGTCAGCCTCACCTCAGTCCCTGGAAAAATCATGGAGCAGGTCCTCAAGGAATCCATTTTGAAGCACTTGGAGGAGAGGAAGGTGATCAGGAACAGTCAACATGGATTCACCAAGGGCAAGTCATGCCTAGCCAATCTGATAGCCTTCTATGATGAAATAACTGGCTCTGTGGATATGGGGAAAGTGGTGGATGTGATATATCTTGACTATAGCAAAGCTTTTATTATGGTCTCCCACAGTATTCTTGCCAGCAAGTTAAAAAAGTATGGATTGGATGAATGGACTATAAGGTGGATAGAAAGCTGGCTAGATCGTCAAGCTCAACAGGTAGTGATCAATGGCTCGATATCTAGTTGGCAGCCGGTATCAAGCGGAGTGCCCCAGGAGTCTGTCCTGGGGCCGGTTTTGTTCAAAATCTTCATTAATGATCTGGATGATGGGATAGATTGCACCCTCAGCAAGTTTGCGGATGATACTAAGCTAGGGGGAGAGGTAGATATACTGGAGAGTAGGAATAGGGTCCAGAGTGACCTAGACAATTGGAGGATTGGGCCAAAAGAAATCTGATAAGGTTCAACAAGGACAAGTGCAGAGTCCTGCACTTAGGATGGAAGAATCCCATGCACTGCTACAGGCTGGGGACCGACTGGCTAAGAGGCAGTTCTGCAGAAAACGACCTTGGGATTACAGTGGACGAGAAGCTGGATATGAGTCAACACTGTGCCTTTGTTGCCAAGAAGGCTAACGGCATATTGAGCTGCATTAGTAGGAGCATTGCCAGCAGATTGAGGCAAGTGATTATTCCCCTCTATTCAGCACTGGTGAGGCCACATCTGGAGTACTGTGTCCAATTTTGGGCCCCCCACTACAGAAAGGATGTGGACAAATTGGAGAGAGTCCAGCAGAGGGCAACCAAAATTATTAGGGGGCTGGGACACATGACTTATGAGAAGAGGCTGAGGGAATTGGGCTTATTTAGTCGACAGAAGAGAAGAGTGAGGGGAGATTTGATAGCAGCCTTCAACTACCTGAAGGGGATTCCAAAGAGGCTGGAGCTCGGCTGTTCTCAGTGGTGGCAGATGACAGAACAAGGAGCAATGGGCTCAAGTTGCAGTGGGGGAGGTTTAGGTTGGATATTAGGAAACACTATTTCACTAGGAGGGTGGTGGAGCACTGGAATGGGTTACCTAGGGAGGTGGTGGAATCTCCATCTTTATAGGTTTTTAAAGCCCGGCTTGACAAAGCCCTCGCTGGGATGATTTAGTTGGGGTTGGTGCTACAGGGGGTTGGACTAGATGACCTCCTTTGGGCACTTCCAACCCTAATCTTCTATGATTTTATGCTGGCTAAAATGTCTGCTTAGCTAGTTGGGAATATCAGGATGCAGAGCCTGGGAATACCTATTCTTAGAGTAGACACGTACTATCTTGCTATGTATTTGCCTTTAAGGTGTCGTCCTCATGGTCAGCCCTTCCCCATACAAATGTGTCATTATGTTCTGTCCATTGGAGGATCAACACATCTTCCAGCAGAGTTACCTTCCCTAGACTAAAATAGGAGGGACACATCTTCATTTTCTGAAACAATTTATTGAATGTGGCTAAAGAAAGATGAAGTAAGCAATTCACAGTACATAAAGGATTTGCCTACTGAATCAGAATTAATGTGCAAGGGTGTCAAGTGGAAGCCAGTAGAGTTCTTGAGGCCAGAACTTGTGAAAAATTAATTTCCGCTGAATAGGGCCATAGAAGAAAAGGAGCGATCACATGGTATGGTTAGTAGTAGCTTATTTTTTTAAAGTGAGAACTTTGCATTTGCTTTCCCAGACGATGTTGGCAATAAACCTATTACACAACTTTAAGGTATTTAAATTTTTAAACATGGCATTATATTAATGTATGTGTTCACTGTGAGTTTTAGTATAAATCACATTTTTATTAAAAAATACAGTAACACATCTGTATAGATTTTTTAAAAGCACTTAGAAGCAGAAAGTAGTATGTTTACATGAGAATTAAAGACTCAGGATTAAATTCTAGTCTGATTTACCAATGCAAGTACAATAACTTCCATGGAGGCTGCAGTAGATATAAATCAAGACAGAATTTGCCCTGATATTAGCAATAAGATTAGGGCTCTGTATAGTACAGTCTATATCAGAAATATGTTAAATCTTCTTGCATCTGTATATGTGACACATGATCTTCATGAATTCTTTGGCCCATCATTTTCTTAATTTCCTTTCTTATTAGTATTTGTGGTGTAATAAGAACTTTCATTCTCTTAGCCCATTTTATTTTTTCCTTCTGCCTCATCTATAGCCACAGGGCCCACTCCTATCAGCAATTCTGTATATCAAGTGTTTGCCAGATCAAGTCCATAAATAATCCTGTGTTTGTGACATCACAGTCTATCACAATTACTACGATTATATGATTACTAGCACAGTTACTGGTTCCAATAGTCATTTTGTAGCACAGACACTGTGGAGTCACTTCCACAACTGTCTGCCGCTCATCTGATATGCCACATGGCCTTTATGAGCATATGCATGATAGGAAGGATGGTGTTGTCATCAGGGCATTGGCCTGGAAGTCAGGAGACCTGGATTCAATTTCTGGCTCTGCCACAGACTTCCTTTGTGCCCCGCCCATCACTTCAGCTATGGCTCAGGTCGCCATCTGTAAAATGGGAGTCACACTTTCTTCATCTCACATTTTGTCTGTCTTGTCTACGTAGATTGTAAGTGCTTCAAGGCAAATGCTGTTTCTTACTACATATGTACTATGGGCCCCTGAGCTTGGTTGGAACCTCCAGGCAGTTAAATCTTCTTAATGTTATGAAACTCAAAATGCCCACCTTAAACATCTTCTTCGCTCTCCCTGCCCCTCAGAGTAAAGGCAATTAGTTTGTTAGCTATAATCTTTCCTCAGGCCCGCTGACAGGAGTTAGGTCAAAGGGGGCAATTGCCCAAGGGCCCAGGCAATTTAAATGGGTCTGGAGGCCCCTTTAAAGGGGTGCTAGGCAGTTGTGGTGAGACTGTGGGAGGGGGGGCACTCGGCATAATCGGCCTCTGGGAGGCTGGGCATAGGGAATTGAGAGGTGTTGGGTGGGGGGGCTGTGTCAGGGCTGGGTGGGCCAGTGTGTGTCTGGCAGCTGCCGATCTGTAAACAGTGCCCTCGCACTAGGCTAGGCAGAGCGGGGCTGCCCCCTCCATGCCATGCCCCATTGCCCCTGGCTGGCCCCTTGCTCTGGGTACTGACCTCCCTGCACCATGCTCCCTTGCCTCCATGGGGGCCCAAAAATATGTTTGGCACCCAGGCCTACAAAAGTTTAATCTGTCCCTGGCTCCTAGGCATGTGTGAGGTGGTACCGGCAGTGGTGAAGGCAGCCGGGTGGGCACATCCCTTTCTAGGGGACCCATTGCCTGTTCTTCCCTGGGGCCCGGAATTGCTGTCCGCAGGCCTGTCTTTCCTTTATGAAACCATTCTTTTAAGGACTTTGGCAGATTTTTTCCAGATCCTATATAGTCAAAGCTCTCTAGGACTCAAAGAACTAGTCTCATATATTCATATAACTGCAACAATGCCATAAGAAGAGAAAAACAAGCCAATATATTATAAAATATAACACAAAAGCAAGGAAAGACAGATGAAGATGCTCTCAAAATCTGTCATAGGCACGCAATCCTATGAAAGAGCATTGGACTAGCTCTCTGCAGTGAGGAAGTGTCACCCAGTGGCCACTTACCAGAAGTGCATTATTTACTTCATTTTGTAAAAGCAGCAAAGAATCCTGTGGCCCCATAAGGTGCCACAGGATTCTTTGCTGCTTCTACAGAACCAGACTAACACGGCTACCCCTCTGATACTTCATTTTGTAAAATGTCAAGCCTTCCTTCAAATGTAAAGCATAAAGAATTTGCCAGAACCAATGGATCTGTTTAGAGCTGTCCGAATAACAGATTTTCCAGTTTGCTGTCAATTTGGGGGGGGGGGGGGGGAAGGAGGGAGGGAGAATAGTTTAGGGAAAACCAAAAATGAATTTTTTCAGAATTTTTGGTAAAGTCAAAAATGTGTTTAAGTCCATCTCAACTCAGCAAAGCACTTCATGTGCTTAAGAGTTTTGTGAATCGTGGCTTTGGTGCTTGCACTCTCTGCTGAGGTTGCAAATAAGAGTGCCAGCTGCCATGATGGTTTCTGATGTAAAATCCCACTAGCAACTGGCTAGAGACCTGCCCCCACCCCAAACAATGTATTTCACAGAGGCAGTATTGGGTGGTAACAATTTCTGCTCCCTAGTTCATGGGCTAAACTTTAACTGAACACCACTGGAAATTAGACAACTAAATACCTTTGAGGATCTAGGCCCAAGTGTTATTGTTTTTTAATAATATTTTAACAACTAAAAACAGAACTAACAGACAAGGATTGTGGAAAGCATTCAAAACTAACAAGCTGCAGTTGCGACTTACTGCTTCTGTGTTTATATTAACTAGGACAATCTAGTTAATCAAGGAAAGAGCTTCACCTGGAGCCTCTATATTATTCCACTTTCTTGGGACTCTGTGCTGACTATCTCCCCCATCAACACATGCTTAAGAGGAGTACAGAATACTGGGCTAAGTGGACCATTGGTCTGTCACAGTATGGCCATTCTTATATTCAGTGGGTGTGTTATAAACATACAGCTAAGGGTAGCATAAAATTCCTCCTTACCTGTAAAGGGTTAAGAAGCTCAAATAACCTGGTTGGCACCTGACCAAAAGGACCAATAAGGGGAAAAGATACTTTCAAATCTGTGGGAGGAAGGTTTTTGTTTTCATGTTCCTTTGTTCTCTCCCAGTCAGTGAGGAGCCAGGGCAGGAAAAATACATCTCCCTAAGTCTTATCTGAACTAAGCATCTAATATTACAGAAATAGTAAGTAATAGCAAGAAAATGCATTAGATTATCTTTTGTTTTAGCTTGTGAATTTTCCCTGTGCTAAAAGGAAGGTTTATCCCTGTTTTTGTAACTTTAAAGTTTTGCCTAGAGGGAAAATCCTCTGTGTTTAAAATCTTTTTGTTACCCTGTAAAGTTATCTTCCATCCTAATTTTACAAAGGTGATTATTTTATCTTTTTTTAAATAAACTTCTTTTAAGACCCTGATTGTTTTTCAGTGTCCTAAAAACCCAGGGGGTTTGATCTGTGCTCACTTTGTAACCAATTGGTTAGGATATTATTCTCAAGCCTCCCCAGAAAAGGGGGTGTAGGGACTTGGGGGGAATATTTTGGGGAAGGTAGGGCTCCAAGTGGCCCTCCCTAAACGTTTGTTTAAATCACTTGGTGGTGGCAGCAATACTAAGGGCAAGGAAGGAATTTGTGCCTTTGAAAAGTTTTTAACCTGGTAGAAATAAGCTTAGGGAGTCTTTCATGCGGGTCTCCACATCTGTACCCTAGAGTTTAGAGTGGGGAGGAAACTCTGACAGGGTGTATTACCATTAACTTCAGTGTGAGCAGAGTTAAGCACACCGACTGGAAAATCCCACTGCAAGAGTACTAATACCCCCTCCAAACTTTCAAAACTTAGAAAATTTTGTGCAGATAGAAAGATCTTCAGGTAGTGAGAACATGCTGCAGTAACAGCCACATGCTAGAGCATACCCTGAATGATTCATTGTTTGCCATCATGTTGACTCTACATGGTAACTGTTTTCCAGAAAGCCATGACCGTACTGGATCTGGAAATAAGTTTGCCAGTGTTCTGGAGAAAATGGCTCCAAAGAAAAAAAAATTTGCCCCAGTACACTAATTGGATATACCCGATAAAAAGGAAGGTGAGAACTTGCTTACAGTGGGTACAGTGAGACCTCTAGAAACCAAAGTGACTTTACATGTTTAATAAAACCTTGATTAAATTATTTCATTATGCCTAAATGTGATGGGCCCAAGGTCTGCGGCTCCCTGATGCAGCTTATCAGACATGCACACCTGAAGGCAACTCAGGGCTTTAAGGGTCAATGGGCCCTGCAGAGACAGTGTAGGTAAAGATAATCCCTCCATCAAAGATACCAGAGGAGGGCAGTAGGCCACAGCACCAGCACTGGTGCTGTAGCCTGCTGCCGTAGCCTGCTGCCCCCTGTGACAACAGATAGAGTTGGAAGGGGGTTGCGTTTAACAGAGGCTCACATTAATGGTGGAATTCTCCATAGTTTCAGATACGCATTGCAAGTCTGCACCTTCTGAGGCACCCCCTCACTAGATTTATATGGAGCTTGGCCAGGCTGAACCCAGCTTTTATATGAATACACATAAACTTCATATTTGTAAGCTTCCTCTTTATATGTTTCTTTAAATGAAGAGTGTGAATGAAGTGAACAAAACTAACTGGAGTAACACACTGATAAACACAAATGAAGAGCCTGTCCCCCTTGCAAAGGAAAAGAAAAAAGAGGTGGCTGAGGCCATTTTTAACTGTAGGGTAACTTTTTACTGCCCTTAAACCTCAGTAATCATTCCAGTGGACTTACAAGCAGAGTAACACTAGCTACCAAGTGAACAACCTCCAAAACTAGCCTGGTGTTAAACAGAGGAGCACTGTGGTTTATAATGACACAGGGGCCAAATCCTGACATCTTTGTTCATGCAAAACTCCCAGTGACTTCAAGAGAAATTTTGACTGAGAACTTCAGGACTGGGCCTATAGTAGTTAACATAATATTAAAAGACAGTGACAGTTATTTCTGCCTGGTAAAGCACTTGTGTTCTGATGAGATGTGAAAACTGCAAGTTCTAAGTCACTTTGGGTAGTTCTTCTCGTGTGATTATAGTAGTTAGTTACACTGGGTGACAACCTGACCCCGTTAAAATCTATGGCAAATTCCCATTGGCTTAAATGGAGACAGGATTTCACCCATGGTATGGGTTCTGTAGTTGTTACAGAACTGCGGCGTTACAGGTATAGTATATGGCTGTTTTTGCTACATTAAGTAAAGTGCTGCCAATGAGAATAATTTCAGTATTTGTGGTGGTTATTTGTTGAAGATACATGCAAAATTTAAAAGAAATCTATAATTTAAGTTAATTTGCAAATTTAGGTGGTTCTTGGATAGCATTTTGTTCTCCTGATCTTGTAATTATTTGTACCTATTTTTTTGTCAGTTTCACTGAAAACAAACCCAAACCTCTGACTGCAACTGACTCCTTCCTCCAAATTTAACAGAGAAAATTGGCTTGTTCTTCTCATACTAGCAGTTTTGCCTTCACAACATTTCTTTTCCAGGTTCAAGGAGAGATGTGGTGGGAAAAAGGGAACCTGAAGAAAGCAACGCATCAGTAGATTAATCTGATGTCTGAAGAGATGTTGGTTTCTTCAGTTCTTGTTGTATGTATATACTCTTGTACTGCAAGTCAGATTCCTTCTGCTTTTGCTTTGAACTGTAAAGTGGAAAGTTGCAAGTAAATATACTATTTACCTCTCAAAGTAGATATAGATATTTATACACTCTTCCTTTCTCTTGCAAATTGTATCGTGTCAGCACAGATAAATAGGAACCTGACTATAACTGTTGTGCAAACCATATCCTCCTATATTTCATATCTATATTAGCATAATGCATGTTAATTTTTGGTGAGTGATTGTTTCTCAGGGAGTTGATGATAGATTCCATCCAATAACCAAAACAACACAATGAATGCTGTAATTTTGGACATGATAACAATTAAGATAAAACCTATTTATCAGTAAAACCATATTTCTATATCATTGCTACAGACCATGTGATGACTGAAAACTTATATCGAGCAACCTGAGTAGCTGTGACAGTCTCTCCCAGGCAAGCCCCACAGGAGAAGGATGCTATGGGGCATTCCACCAAGCAGTTGATGAGCCTACAAAAGATCAGTTAGGATTAGAGATGGGGAGCAAGCAGTGAAATCCAACAGAGACTTTTATGTGTCTTGTTTGGGGCCAGCTAGGAAACCTCAATGTCTAGGCTGTTTGTAGTTTTTCCACTGGGAGGTGAGGAAGTTTTCCTCCTTGTGGGCAAAAATACTCAGTTTATTTCCTGCTTTTAACCAGCATGTGTGAAGTACTGTACAAAGCTCAAGAGAGAGCCTTCTGGTGTGGTTGATTGGAGGTAGATATCTAACCAGTAATGGAGGCATAATGGCCAATTGATGGAAACATGGTCTTAACTAACAAGCTGTTTACTTAGCATATTTAATGAATCATTACATACAGTAGCTTCCTCAGCCCTTTTGCCATAATGCTCTGTTCTCATAAAGAGCTCCAAGTCCATTGTCTGTGAACACAGACAATACACTTAAAAACAATTATAATTAACCTTCTTCTTAAGAACAATTATATTCAACAAACAAAAAAAACTAAACAGACTTCCTTGCCCCAGAGTCGTCAGGCTCATAATCATGTTCCAAAATGGGTTTTAACTTGGCTTCTTCTGGCTGTTTCTGTGCCTCCTCTCGCCTGCTCCCATCTCTCAAAAGTGGAACCAAGGTCTTCCAGTTTTTCCCTGAAACTTATAAGCAAAGTGGCTATTAATGTTTTTTTCCTATAGAAACAGACCAGAATATTCCTGGTTTCCAACACAGAGGGAAGC
Source organism: Mauremys mutica (assembly GCF_020497125.1). Lineage (NCBI taxonomy): Eukaryota > Metazoa > Chordata > Testudines > Geoemydidae > Mauremys > Mauremys mutica. The sequence goes on from NC_059090.1 coordinate 23,259,173, forward strand.
TGATATAATATAAAGCACAAGTGAAGATTTTATTATTTTAAAAGTTTTATTCTTCTGTCAGTTTTCCATTCTTTTAAGCTGACAAGTACACCCACTGATCTATGAACTGGGGTTCTTCTGCGCTAACTAGTGAGCTACTGCACTGTGGGGTTGGGGCATCACAGGGTGGCTCCTGTGGTACACTGCTGCCATGTCTATCCAGCTCACCAAGGTCATTACACACCATGGAAACATCCAGAGTGAGGAACTGGAGGGAGCTAGAGAATTCCAAAGAATAAAACTGCAAAATGAATAAAGGGTTAGTTCGTTTTAATCCTTTTGCCCACTTTGTTCATTTAACAGCAGTTCATGTAGCTATTCGAAGTCTCACTGAGAGATGTATAAACTTGCACTACATTATGCTGCCTCTATAACCAAATGTATAGTCTAATACCGTCAGACTATGGGAAGAACTGGAGGGTTTTCATGCCTGGATTCCTCACCTCTGCTAGACTTAAAAGAAAAACTTGAGTTTCGCTTCAAGCCCATGCTGTATCCAGGCTCCTCGTTGATTATACCCAGATTAGTGTTCCACGTGGACCAGTTCACCTCATCGACTCTGGAGAGAGAACAAAAGTGATTTAATGTTGAAAGGGATCTAATTTATTCTCCAGAAAAGGATCTAGAGTCTCAAGGACCGTATGCACAGTATAACTTTGTCACGCAACCAGTTCCCTGTGTGGACAAGCTACTCAGATAATTCTTGTAGAATAGTAGTTACTACTCAAGGTGCACAGCAATAATCCTGGAATTTTTGTGAAGTAAAGTGTTGCAGAATGGTGCTGGCCTAATCGTTGTGGCTGATTAAAGCTCCCTGTGGGTTTAATGTTCTGTATTAAAGTCCCTGTAAACGGGTAGACTCACCCCTGCGGTGCCTCCTACTGGTTACTCCGCAACTTAGCTCTTTTTCCAGTCCGGAGCGCCCTCTGCAGGCTGGTGATCCACCTGCTTTACTCTCAGCCCCGTGTCCCTCCCTGGACCCGGTGCCCCTTTTACTCTAACTGGGTCTCCCCCTCTCAGGGGAACCCCCACCACCACGCTATCCCCACTTGCCTCAGAATGGCTACTGCTCAGTCACTATCGAGCCCCATATCCTGGGACAGACTGCAGTGTCAGCCTTCTCATCACCGGCAACGGGGTTCGGACCTGCTGCTTTGCCTATCCTTAGGTTGCCCCCTGCAAACCCCAGTACCTCTTAGTCCCGTACTAGGCTGCAGGCCTGGGGCTCTCCTAGGCTGGAGCTTCCCCAGCCCCTCAGCCTTTTCCCCGTCCTGCTTCACCGTAGATACTTATCTTAACGTCTAAGTAGCCAGGCCCATCTCTCTCTAACCACAGAGAGAGACTCTCTGGCTTCCTGGCTGCTCTGGCCTTTTATAAGGCCCTGGGCTCAGTTTGGGGCGTGGCCCCCAGCTGCCGCCATTTCCCCAATCAGCCCAGCCAAAAGCCCCTTCCCAGGGCTGTTTTAAAGCCCCAACGGGCAGGAGCGGGTAGCCAGCCCGCTACAGTCCCTAATATACCAAATAAAATTCACCATCTACTGGATATTTGCAAAAGGCCACTCTCAGCCTGAGGACCAAGGCAACTGCCCATAAAGAATTCTGTAACATTCACCTGAGGAGAAACCTACCTGACTCAATTAAATTTATATCATACTATGCAGAGAAACACCAAGGGATTCCATAGTCACACTCTGTCTTTGTGTCCCAGGGCAGAGGGTTGGCTGTGGGCTGGTGAATCCATGAGTATGCAGATCCACTGGCCAATCACCACACAAGGAAGAGTTTGGGCTATCACAGGCCTGCTGTGTAACAGTTCTGCCAATGCTTCATGGTTTGGCAGGGGAATGCCATAGACGTCCCTGTTGCATAGGTCAGATACTCAATCTCTACACTCTAGCCAGGATTCTCCACACTGAGAAATTTGTGGCCCAAGAAGTAAAGCAACGTAGAATCAGATATGGAAAGAAAAACGCTCAGCTGCAGTATCTGTTCATTATCAGTTGAGCTATGATGCTGCTTTGAGACGAACAGTGATGAGAGGACATAATGCTATTTTAATATAGAAGGTCTGCTTGGCATTCTGGCATCTCAGACCCAGCAGGCTGGACCAAGTCTATTGTGAATTCGACTAAGAACCCATTTCACTCGCGCCACTGAACAGCCATCACTTAGTGTAATTTTTGGTCACCCTAAATTTAAGAGATCTACATCCCATTACCAGTTATTGAGCCATCCCAGGCCTGTAGATGTGTTTCTGTAAAAGATTATCTATTTAAGATAAAACCAGGTTACCTGAAACACCATCTGTAATCATCCTTGTCATCAGGTGTGGTTCCCACTAAGACTCGCTTCCCGGATCGGAATGAGCTTATCATGCAGTTCAGGTAGCTGTTTTCGATATTCAAGATGGTGATGGCTCTCTACCAATTGAAAAAGGCCAGGAGAGTGGGGAACAGCTGGCATTTAACTATATTTATACAAATGTCGAGGCCTTTCTTTATAAAACAAGAATCCCCGAACTTTCACCTGCATTGTCAGCCTAGGGCAATGATCATACCAACCACAAAACATACAATTTTTCTAGAAGTGTGTCTTTTAAAATGATGGATGACTACTGTTTTGTAGTTAGAACTACAGGGTTTCTTTTCATACACAAAAGCTGACATGGCATTATCTGCAAACCTGGCAGAAGGCACTTGCTTTCTTCCAATGCATAATCTCCATTTTTTCATATTCTGATCATGGTTTTCCAGTGTCGAGAGCCTAAATGCCTTCAGGTTTTTTACTCTGTTATTGTCTAATAATAAAAATATTTATTTTCTTAAACTGCAAACATCTGTGAAATATTCAGTGTATACCAAGAACATCTGCTTAAACAGTGCATCATACACCAGATGAGGAAAGGGACCAAGGACAGTCATACAGGCTTGTGCTCATGGGTAAGGAATCAGGAGATAGAAAGACTGAGATAGATAAATGTCTATCAGGGATGGTCTAGACAGATGAGGGCAGGGGACTGGACTCGATGACCTCTCAAGGTCCCTTCCAGTCCTAGAATCTATGAAAGACATGAAAATCTGCAAGTTTGGAAACATACCAGTCCCTCCAGATTCCCCTTAAAGCGCTTATCCCCCAAGTTCTCTTTCTAGTTCCAACATGAAGACCAGAACCCTTGGGGGGGGGATCAACAAACCTGGAGTTTCCAGATGCTCTTACTCTCTTGTGCGATCTTGTTCACAGTTTCCCCCATCAGCGCAATCAGCATGTTGAGCAGGAGAATGTAGGTGAGGATGACGTAGAGGACCAACAGGATGACAAAGACAGACTTAAACCTGTAGTTCTCAGTGAACTCTAGATCTCCCATGCCAATGGTGAACTTAAACAGCTCCAGGCAGGTGTAATACAGACTGTTGTATGATGTGCGGCCACACTTCAGCTGGCCTGATCGGGTGCAGAGACAGCTGTCATTTTCATGTCCCTCATAGTCATCTTCAATCAGAGTCACCACAGCTGTTGCAAATGGGAAGAGTGATGTATACAAGAAAAAGATACTCAGAGACCATGCTCATTTTGAAAACAATGAAAAACTTGCAAAGATGTATCTGATTAGACACAATATATTGATGGCCATCTACTGCAGGTGGAGTTGTGGGGAGTCAGAAGCTCTGAAAAAATCAGTCCCCAGGATTCTAAAGTTGGGCACCCAACATAGAGGCATCCAAAATTAGAGATTACTTGAAAATGTGGTGTCTGAGTTTCTCCATCTGTGAAATGGGAATAATGCTGCTTGGCATTATTTTGAGATCTACGGTAAAAAAAACCCTATTTTAATGCTAAGTAGTAGTAGTCTTTATTTTTTCATGTGGTAGAGATTTTGTACGGGGGCGTGATGTAGATTTCTTAGTTTCTAGTTGGTAACGGGAATTCTAAATTAACTGAAAAGGTAATTTTTGCTAAATCTCATTGATTCTCTAAGAAAAAATAACTCCCAAGGTGACATTACCTGTAGAAAATCCCAAGAGAAATACTAGGTAGACAAACATGAAGCGACATAAATCCCTCAGGATCATCTGCAACATGGAAACAGAACATTTTATAGGAATCTAACACAAACTGCAACCAAGAGTGGTGGAAAGTCCTGATTTGGCTCCAAGAAGGAACTATACAGTGTGAACCCACTGCTCTTGCCTTACACCATGACTGAGTTTCCGAGTACTGGCTTTCAATATAGAGAACATTTCCTTTCCATTATTCATAAAACCTATTAGATGCATATGCAGTATATTTAATGCCAAATATATTTTCAACCTTTCATGTGTGAATCAAGCTAAGACAGTGTGGTTCTTTGTCCCCCTCTATAGACTACTTGGCTAGACCACATGAAGAGGTCAGACTTCTTTGTGGAGAAGGCCTGAAAATAATCGAGGAGAGTAGAGTTAACTGACATGAGCCTTTTCAGACTCACTGGCAACAGTGAGTAGATTTTCCCCCAAAGGTGAAAATAAAGCTGCTCTCCCTGGTTTAAACCGTAAGGTTGAATCGGTGGTGGTACTTTCCAGGCCTGTGAAAATTCAGCAGGGCTTGCCAGCTGCTCCCTAGACTGACCTTCTCAATCATGACAGAGTAAATCCCCATCTGCTGGAAGCCTCGGGTGTAGTACAGCATGTTAGCCCATCCCAGTGCCAAGGAGAACACCATGGATGCCACATAGAGTTCCTGGCCACAGAAGTACAGCACCACTGAACTCAACAGGAACAGCGAGTGAACAAAGCTGAAAGACAAGCATGGTTCAAGCATAGAGTGCAGATCCTCCCAGGCAGGCAAGAAAGGAGGGATGAAGGCATACACAGCGGACTCAGGAATTCCCCAAAAGCACATTAGAACCCATCTGGACAGACATGTCCTCCTAGGCCAACCTCCATCCCTTGAAAGATTCTTTCCTTTCATGCTTCACTTGTCTTCTGCACCCTCCACAATTCCTCTCCCCTTAATAACTCCCGAGTTTCCCGCATACCCCTGTTTCTCCAACCCAACTGCTGTTCTTCTGCCTTGCAGGATGTCAGCAAGACAAGCCACAATTCTCTGTTGTCCTCGAGCACTGCTCTCTCTGGCACTCCCTCTCTCTCACCGCAGAACTGGCAGCAGTTCAGGGAGCTGCCCTGTGTAGCAGCCTTCCGACTGGGGAAGGCAGAGGGCTCCAATAGCATAAAGCGGAAGGTACCACTGGGGACAAGAGAGGTTTCATCATGGCCCAGTGCACAGGGCATTGGACTGCAAGTCAAGAGTCCTGGGATCAATTCCTGGCTCTGCTGCAGGACCCAGACAGTTAACCTCACAGCACCTCATCTTCTCCACCTGTAAATGAGGGTTATGACCTGGAGCCACCTGTGTAAAGTGCTAGGAGAACTGGGGGGATGAAAAGCACTGTGCTTATTTCAAAGCCTGTACATGCAATGCCTTGCTCAAGCCAAGGCCACGAGTCCCTCAGGCTCCTAAATGCCACGTTCAAACGCAAATAAAGAAGTTGCTGAGAAGCTTACAAAAGAACCTCACTGTAACTGTCAGCTAGCAGAGTCTTCAATGAGGGCCGCCTCTGCACGAAATATTGTATCTGCAAAAAAGGGAGACGAAAAGCCAGTTTCAGGTTGGCAAGTACATTTCCACTGTGAATCTTCCCAGGGGACCCATCACTCTGTATCTAAGTGCTGACTGTTATCTGGGTCAAACTTGTTGGAAATGCTACTGCAACCACTGCCCCTCTAAGTGCTGGGGAGGTCTGCTGAGCTGGATCCAAGCTGGGAAAAGGGGAACAGCTCACCCTAAGTTAGCCCACAAGAACCTCTCAAATGCAACACACATTCCAGTAAGCATGAGCCTGAATTATGGTTATCCCCTCAGTGTAGCACTACTCTGGAGCTTGCAGCTTGTGTGGGAGCAGCAGCCCATTTTCTCACTGGTTTGAGCAACTGTGATCACACTGTACTTGCTGTGTGTTCTTTACATTGGCCAACATACAGTAGCAGTTTGTGTTTAAAATAGCACTGATGATCTCTAAAGTCCTTAATGGTGCAGGCTCTGGCTATATTCAATACCCCCTTAAGCCTTGTGTCTGTGCTCAGGCACTCCTAGACTTTGTAGGGCCTTCCTTCTCATACAGTAGGACGACAGGCAACTGCACCTTAGCTTTGTAACTCAGTAGAAACCTGACAGCTCCTGGCCATGCCATTAAAAACTATCTGTAGCTTTCGAGTGAGGGATGGACTCTAATAGCAGCTAACCCAAATCAAGGGGGGCACCTATTTTTGGCTCCCACCTATCCACATGGCTCTAAGGAGAAATGTCAAAGCTCTTACCCCTCTGAAAAAGAAATAGAGACCTCCCAGCACACTCAGGATCTCTCCAATGACACGAAAACACTCCTCGGTGGTGTATTCAAATTTGAAGGGAGGCTGCATAACACAGGAGCAAAGGATCAGCACAGCTGAAGATGGAAAAGGACCTGTCAGCTGAGCAGTTGAAAGTGCTTGGCTTCCTCTAGGATTGGTCCCTAAAAGCACTGCTTCCTCCATTCTCCAAGGAGGGGTCTGGAGGAGGAATCCTTCCTCTGCACTTTTTCTCCCCCTCACTCGGGTAAGAAGGAAGAACCGTTAAAGCTCTGGCACCAATAACGCGACTGGCAGGCCTGGGAATTCATCCCCGGGGTGGTCACACTGAAGAGCATGACCAGTGAAGTACCTTTTCATGTTTCTCCACAGGTCTGAAGTAGGCGGCCATGGTGAGTATGATAATATGCATAGCATAAACAAAGAAATTGAAGTAAAATAGGCGTTTGACGAATCGGTCCCACTTGTCCTGCAGCAGCCTGTTCAGGGGCTCTACCAGCAGCATCTCATGGCGATTCTGCGAGGGGAATGAGAGAGAGAAGGAATGTGAGTCCCAAAGAAGCCAATACACACATAAGATGAGAGAGCACCTGCCAAAGGTCTTTGCAAACAGTAAATGAAATCTCATTGTCCCCAGTGTGACATTATGAGTGTAATATAATATTTCATTGGAAGGTGACAGGGCCAGAAAGAGTTAATTAACTCAGACTGACCTGACCCATGGCCGAACTTTACAGACTTGTTAGGAAAATATGTAAATGAATAGAGCTTTGAAATGCAAGTCGGCATTGTTAGAGGTAGAAGGGTAGATGTTTGCTCAGGTCTTGTGATGTAAGCAAACAAGTCTTGTCTATTGCTATAGCTTTGATTCAAAGATTAAAAAAAGGAATATTAACATTTAGGAAGATACTTGAGTGAAATAGTATTATTGTCTATATGTCTCTTTGAAGTTTGTGGTAACCTGTATCTGAACTGTTTAATGGATAAATTATCCTGTGCTAATTGCCATGATGTTTGGAAGAAGGAAAGTTAAGCCTATTGTTTTCTCAGGCCAAAAGGCTGTTGGAAATGTATAAAAACCCTTCTTCATCTCAGATCTGCTTTGGGTTTCAAGAGGGGGAAACTAAGCCAGAAGGATTGAGATCCCCAGTCACTGACTGGAGTCACCCTGAATATGGACATTGGGCTATAACCTATGGACTATATCGAAAAAGACTTTTGGCAACTACAAGCTCATCTCTGCTATGTATCTGAACCTCAAGAATTGAATTCAAGTCTATATGTATATTGATCTTTTAACCAACACTCTCTCTCTTTTTATAAATAAACTTTAGCTTAGTTAATAAAATTAGCTATAAGCATGTATTTTGGGTAAGATCTAAGTTATAATTGAACCTGGGTGTGTGGCTAATCCTTTGGGATTGGAAGAACCTTTTCATTTATATGATAAGATTTTCAGTAATCATCATCATATCTGACATGTGTGTCTGGATGGAGGCCTGAGGCTGGGCACTTTACGGGAACTGCGTTATTTGGACTTCTGAGTAACCAGCAAGGTACTATAGAAGGTGTTTTGCGCTAGCTTGGTAAATCTAAGTATTGGAATAACCACCAGTTTCTGGGGTTTGTTTGCCCCGTTTTGTTTGCAGTTCACCCTAATTGAGTGACCTCAGCTGGCTCCCATGGGCAGCATCGTCACACCCAACTAACATATTCTCCAGTCCCCAGAAGGCAGGGAAGTGTCATTATCCCAGTTTCACAGATAGGGAAACTAAAGTAGAATGATTTGTCCAGGGTTGCTCAGTGAGTTAGGAGCATAGCTGAGAACAGAACCCTGGAGGCCTGACTCCCAGTCCCCTGCTGTAACTAAAATGTTTCTCTCAGGAGCCCAAAGGAGTGCCAGGGAATGACATACAACACAGAGGCTTGCTGAATGGTATGACTGTACCCTTACTTGTCTGAGCAAGCACTCCTGTGAACGGTACTGCTGGCTTCAAGCCAAAGGAGAATATTTGCAATAAAGAGTCCCGGGATTAGCTTCCACAATCAGGTGGGCAAAAGGAATGTTAGTGCATAGACTCGTGCCAAGAATGAAATTACATCTCTGCACTGTTCCCGATCACTATTCACTCATAACAAAGCTCTGCAAAATGGTGCAAAACTTCAGAGACACGCACTATACAGAACACAGCTGACCACTGAACCCAGTAAGAAAGTGTAGAGGAGGTTTCATACTCACTGGTGTTTTGCTGCTATACGCAATGATCTCAAGCACTGAGTTTTTCTCACACGTGTCTATGGAGGACAGGTCATAAAGAGATGAGTGGACGGGTCCATAGGCCCATTCGGTGAACTTCCTAGACAAATGCCTACACTCAGGCTCTTTGATCTCTCGTCTAAGGATATAGGCGAAAATCTGATCATAAAAGAATAATATATGACCAACATTTCAGTTCAGTTCATATATACTCATTTCTCAGTAACACAGGAATTCAGATTCCGCCCCGGCTTAACTGCACTGATGTCAAGCCATTGGGATACTGTACAGCTCACAGCTTGCAATATCCAAAAGCCAGTGATCTCATTGGGTTCTGGGCAATATGAATGTGGCAAATGGGCTAATGCAGTAGCACAAAGAAGTGTCTCTCTGGTCTCTTCCAATTAAGATTTGTGACTATCTTTGGCCTCTCAAACCTAAAACAGGCATCTAGAGGCACCTGTTTTGTATCCCTTTGAGGTCACTGTCTTGGTGAATGGGAAATGGGAAAAGTCAAAGATGCACTTCCTACTCCACCTGAGATAGCAGCCAGGGCACTTTTACTGTTTCCATGTAGGCTGACATATGTGTAGTGATACTACATGACTCCCTTTGGGCACATTACCTAGACTACATCAAAGCTTTGCTTTTTAAACTCCAGCGTTAAGTCCTGCAAAGTTTTTCACCGTCTCGGTCTGCTAGGCCCAGGCAGCAAGTAATGACATGTACCCAGTGTAAATGTTTTGATTATACTGTGTGTCATTTGAAAGGGTAACAGGTATGTGTCCACCTACCCCTATCTTCCCTTTCTTTGCAGCCAGGGTTAAAGGAGTCAGTCCTTTCTTGTTAGTGATCTCTTCCAGCTTCAGCATCGGGTTAATTTTGGCACCAAGGATCAAAATGTTGTTATACACCTTTGTTACAAACTTGGTGTTATCTTTGGTGTTATCTGCAATCTCCACAAGGGCGTGCAGAACTGTATTGCCCATAGAGTCCTGGCCAGCTATATTGGCTGGATGATACCGATTCTCGAGGAGGAATTTCACGATGCCTAGCTGGTTGGTGCAGGCAGCCAGGGAAAGAGGCAGTTCACCTAATGGCAAGCAACATGAACCACTGGTCAGAAAACTCACCATATGTACAAAAGTCACCTTTATGAGCTTAAAAGCGAAGGAGAATCTGAAACCTCTGCAGGTCTGAAACCTCACACCATGACCAGACGGGTGAGCAGTTCTCCATCAAATACTGTACCAAATCGTAGTCTCATTGTAAAAATTGTATTTCCCTATGGACTTAAGCACTGCATAAAACTTGTGCAGGGCCTCTAAATATGGGTGAATTTCCCTCACTAGTGAAAATGTTCATACCTTGCTGATCAATACATGGGGGCTATCTGGACCCAGCATGTGACGAGTTGGAAAAAAAACCCAGAATTATCAAATTAGAAATGCACATTGAATGGTCCCCATGTATTTTGGTTAAAAGAACTGAATGTGTTAAGGGAGTTTTCCCCCCCAAAAAAGACAACTTGTGTTTGGACCTCACATGTTAAGTTTTAGGCAGAAAAAAAAAATTATGCTTGGATTATAACATCCTCTTCCCACTGAAAACAGATGGCTATAGAAATATTGAGTGCAGGGCTATAAGGTGCCTTTAATAATGATACAACCCATCAAGAGATACAGAGGTAGTTCAGAAGACAAATGGGGTTAGGTACCCATCTTGCACTGAATATCAATGGGAAATGCATGCCTAACTGCCTTAGCTCCTTTGTAATCCCAGCCCCCATTAGGGAAATACTAGGGAAGGTTGGATTAGCCCCTCTGCTATTTGTGGGTCATCTGGTCCCCCATAATCAGGAGTATTTGAACAGCTCACATTTGGGACAACTCTCTTGGTTACTTGATCAGTGACTGAAATCATGTATCATGTGTCTTGTTTTCCCTACCAAAATAAAAGCCAGGTTTCCCTTTGATTTTTCTGAAGAACTCCCCGTGGGCTCTCGCATGAACGTCTGCTCCATTTTGGACCAAGAGCTTCACCAAGTACATATTCCTCCTCTCGATGGCAATATGGAGAGCGGTCTGACCTAGGGAAACACTCATCTGACAACAGAAATCTCACTTCACATAACACAGAGAAACAGCTGCCAGACACTACAGGCTCCTTCTTCTGAGGTTAATGCAATGCTGGTGAAAAGGGACAAATTGAACAGCCCTGGAGACTGAAGCGCTCTATTTATCAACAGAATGGAGACAACAGAGGTAGCGAATGCAGGCTTCCTTGCTCCCCGGCCAATGTGCTCCCAACCCTATCCCACCAATGTACATCTAGAAGAGGAAGAAAATTAGATCACATTAACCAAACATGTCACTGGCAGAAATAGCAGATGTGATCCAGGTATTTCAAGAACACAAGTGCTGGCTCTCCGGCAGTTTGTGGTTCTGCTTTCCTAGAACCTGAGCTTCATTCTTGGTTACATTCAGAGAAACGCCTAAAGGACTCAGACAGTCCTTTGTAGCCTATCTCCAGACTTTCTATACAGACTTAGGCTCAGGCAAGGCCAGACAGTCTCCCAGCTGCCTCTCTTACCCTTATAGTAGTTGTCAGTATATTCTGCATTAACTAACTCTTTCAGATTGCCTGTCTTCTCCGCAGTTTCCAGAAGCAGGGGAATGGTATCATTCTTCCCATCATGCAGATTCAGCATGGCTTTCAATAAGCAGGTTTTCCCAGTTTCCGGCTCTGTAACATAGAGGGTTACAGCTATAAAAAGGGGCATTACAAACCTGCCCTCTGATACCTAGGCATGCAGTAATCACAAGGTATCTGGGATCTTCTGAATGGATGGACGAACCCAGGGACATTTAGGGTTTCACAAATAACCTCTCAAACTTTTCTGAAATTTCCAGCGTCTTTATAGAGAATTGCCCAGTCTATGGGAAACTACTGCATGACGCAGAACCCCCTGCAATGTCTTACCGTGTATTTAAGTAAATACCATTCTGATCTTCTAATATCAGCAGCGCTGCTGGAAGAGGGAAATGGCATTTGGATGCATCTGACATTACTAGGTACCTTTGAACTCATTGTCTGTGAGATGCTTCCGCGTCTCATGGAGATAGGTCTGCAGGTCATTCAGATCACTTGTGTCACCTTGGGCCACAGCATCGAAGATCCTTCTGCAATCATAGAACTTGAAAGCTTTTTCTGAGCAGCTTGCAATGGAATTGGTACATAGGAGCCTGACAAAGATAAATTTAGTTACTGAAATGTAAGGATTAACCAAGTCTCTTAAAAACCACCAAACAATTATACTTCCATTACTGGCTTTCAGTGGCACACACATTAGTGAATATTACATATATGAATTGTACAGTTTGTAATATCATAAAGGTTTAGACAAGCAGATGTACTGGTGAAATTATGTTTTTACTGGTGAAAAGTTAAGAACTCAAATCCAATTAAGCAACTAAGTCTAACATCTGATCATGCTCCTGGGAGCCAAGAACTCCTGAGTTCCAATCCCAGCTCTACCACTGATTCACTGGGTAAATGATACAGGGCAACATTTTCAAAAGTGCCCACTAATTTTGGAGTAAGACACCAAAGAGTTTGATTCCTAGAGGCACTGAGTGCGCTCCTATTGATTCATTTGGAGAGTAGATTGCATTCAGAGATACAACTCCAGGATGGGCAATAGTCATTAAATGTACCAAAGTATTTGGGTACTTCCCGTTCTTTAAGCATAGGAAATACTGAAATATCTGCTGTAAAATCAAATACTGTGGTGCAATGGGTAAATGCTGAGCTATGCAACCCAACCCCTGTCATAATATATATCCAATATATCAGGAACTTACTTGGCAAATTGATTGTGTATTTTTGCCCTTTCCATATTGATATTAAACTTGATGACAGGAGCAGACCCCATGTGGTCCATCTGGTACAAGGAGTCCATGGGCGCCATGTTCTTATCGCTATCCCCCATCCCAAAGCGGCCTCGTCTAGCGAAGATGTTGCTTTTGGGCACCTGCTGTACCTTTGTGCTCTGGCTTCCCTGAAGGCTTTCAAGGGTTCCCAGACTGGAATCCTCACCATCTGTGTGCTCGTCTGTGACTTCAGAGTCCTCCACATCAGAACTGCCAAGTTTCCTCATCTTTCCAAGGATGGAAGACATGGCCAGCAGGCTGCAGGGAACCCAGTGACATTAATACTGCCACCTGATAAACTACGTGGAGCTTAGTCTGGCTTCAGTTATGACTCTTCACCAGTTAGAAAATGAGTTGCTTTCTTTTTCTTTTAAGTGAAGGTGCCGGCTGCCATCCTGTATTACCAGGGCAGGTACAGCAGCAGTATACGCTTTCTACTCACTGCTCCTCTCGGCCTGTGTGCCTCATCCCTGATCTGGACAGACCAACCACTGCTTTGGTTAAGAGAGGAATTCAGAGGAATTCTGCTGAGATTACCAATAAGGGAGCCAATTGGTGCCAATCATGGTCATGCTTCTTGTGATATGGTCACTTGTTCACTAAGGCTGAGGCTCTTTTCTATTCTATTACCTCATCACCTCCAATTCGTTGCATACGAGCCCATCAAACAGCTATCAGATGGTACATTGCTCAACTGCCACCACCGTTCTGGTGATAAACACTGACTTGGTATTCTGCTTCACAGACAAACCAAGCCTCTTCTGGCTCGCAAAGCTCTGACTTACAGTAAAAGAATCAGGGGTAAGGTCTTGAAGGAAACTCAATAGAGATTCTCCCCCCACCCCACTAGCCAGTACCTGGCAGACACTGGGAAATAATATGGCAGACTTACAGAGTGTTACAAAGCCAGGAGCAAATAAAAATAAATACATGCCAGGAGGGAAAGATTGCAGGGCCAGATGTCAGGTCCTTGTGCATGCTGGGGAGGAAGAGGAAACAAAGACACATGGAGCTCTTGTAAGGCTTATGGAAAGGTATAAATTACTACACAGGCACATTGATCTGGTATGGTTCTGTTATCCTGTCTTGGAAGACACCAATATCTAAAATGAAAACTTCACTAACAAGGCAGTATCTGGTCGTGTGAAGAAAAATTTTCCTCTTCACCCCTGCAGCAATCCACTGATGCCCTGAAGCAGGAGGTTTCACTGTTCATGTCTTCATCTATATAATTTTTTTTTACTTTGTTCATGAAATAATTTTTACAGTATCCTACTATGAACATGAAGAGAAGAAATGTGACACGAAGGATCTGGTCTTCATCAGCCATGAAGCCATCCTCAGCAAACGGGCTACTCCCCACCAGGCGAAGCACTGAACGGTTTAGAAAGTGACTTTTAGCTCACACTGTCCTGTCCTTTAGCATTTTGTTAGGCAGGCAGCTTGGATTTTCTGCATGCTTCAACATAGCTATTCACACGAATAGCTCCTAACCTGAAGGAAATAGCCTCCATTTGTGAAATCAGGACTGGTCTACATTGAGGGGGGGTGTGGGGAGGGGGTGTCGATCTAAGATACGCAACTTCAGCTACGTGAATAGCGTAGCTGAAGTTGAAGTATCTTAGATCGATTTACCTCGGGTCCTCACGGCGCGGGATCAATGTCCGCGGCTCCCCCATCGACTCCACTACCGCCGCTCGCTCCGCTGGAGTTCCGGAGTCGATGGGGAGCGTGTTTGGGGATCGATATATTGCGTCTAGATGAGAGGCGATATATCGATCCCCGATAAATCGATCGCTACCCGCCGATAGGGCGGGTAGTCTGGACGTACCCTCAGTATGCAGCAACATTCCCTCTGGGATGATCCAGCAAAGAAGAGGCTGCAGCACTGATTAATAAACCAACTGATATGGAAAATAATTTTTACTACTTCTGGGGGCATTCTGTGCCAAAAAAAATAAAAATTCTGCACACAATATTTTAAAATTCTGCAAATTTTATTTGTCAAAATAACACTGCAGAATCATGCCAGTTTCAATTATTTTGGTAATTTATTTCAAAATCCCTGTCAGCAAGTATGTCTGTACCAATACAGACACACACAAAAATTTCCCTGGGAGTAGAGAGTTAAAGAAACCCCTATGACAACCCAGCTCCTCTTTCTCGGCCCCTCCCTCCCTCCCCAGAGCCCAGCCATGAGGCCAGATACCCACAACCACTCCCCTGCAGAGCCCACCTGCAAGGCCCTCCCAGCCCAGGTACCCCCATTCCCCTCCCCCCCCCCATGAGCCCAGCCACAGGCCCTCCCTCTCCCTGGCCCAGACACCCGTTCTCCCTCTCTCTGCTCAGGGATCTAGAGGGAGAAACAGCCTGATGCTTAGTCCCAGGCTTGCACAGGGTTTCCTGCATACTGCCTTCTCCTTCCCTCAGAGAACATGCTGGGAACTGCAGCTGCCAGGAACCCTCTAACTCCCTCTCCCTCCTCCCTGCAGTGTCTTCTATGAACGAGCTGGGCTCTGCCGAGTCCAGTGGCCCCTAGAAGCGCTAGAGTCCATTTCTGTGGGGGATAGGAAATTCTGCGTGCACATTAATTTCTGCAAAATTCTGCATTGCACAGTAGTGCAGAATTCCCCTGGGAGTAAAATTTTACACAGGATCATAGGGGCAAATGACATCACCTCAGAACATCATAGATCCCTAGCAAGGAGAAAAACAACAATCTCTTTGCACATGAGTAATTAAAGCTCAAAGTAAGTTTCTCTCTGTTTGGAAACAAGAAGGCTAATTCTGCTCTCAGACCAGGATAAATCAGGAGTATCTCATTTATAGGAAATGAGTTGCACCAGTTGGTAAGTGACAGCAGAATCAGGTCTACAGCATCTACCACAAACAAGCTCTCTCATTCTCCCTTTGCCCATCTGATGAGAGTCCGGGGATACAAGAAGGGGGGAGGGCAAGTTGTGTTAGTTGCAGGATAAGCATCAATCAAGAGAAACAGGACAAAGTAAGGAGCTGACACTGGGGAGAGCAGATGAGAAAGGGATGGAGAGAGGAGGTGTGCTAAAGAAATGAATGAAACAGGTGTCCAGCAAGTCTGAAATGTCAGATGTTGCTAAAAGGGATTTGGAGGACAGGACTGCAAGATGCTAAGTTGTTGTGGATGGGCCTGTTAAGAGCACATAACTAGATGGGTAGTCATTAGTCTTTTGAGGTTAAGGATATTACTCCAAAAGGTTGCTCTATTAGCCAGTGAACTGGGCCTCAACCAATGTCTTTGCGCATGAGGGCTGCATCTCAGCCATGTAAGAGCAAAGAGACGTTCGGATAACATGAGAAATTACCACCTACTGACTTCAGTGGAGTCACAGTGGTGTATAATTGGTGTAAAAGACTGGAGAACCAGTTCCAGTAAAGATAACCACTAGACAGGTGGACCTTGGAAGCTAGTAGTTGCCTCAGGGACACTAAAAAGGCAAAAATAAGGACAGGTTACTATAGATAAGTAATATCTGGAAGGCCAGCACTTTGATTGTGTTTGATTTACAATTACAACAAATGTTAAAATGAAGTGGTGTTGTAGCCGTGACGGTCCCAGGATATTAGAGAGACAAGGTGGGTGAGGTAACATCTTTTATTGGACAGAAGTTGGTCCAATAAAATATAATACCTCATCCACCTTGCCATGCTAACATTAAGACTGTTTCATTATTAAAGTGTTTTAAACAGCCTAGTGAACACGCAGTGTGATCAAGAGGAAATGAGGCAAACACGGATACATTGAGGCGAATGTGACATGCAGGTAGGAACTGCTGCTTATATCATTATTAGATGTAAAGTACTCTGGAGGATCTGTAGTAGAGAAAGCAATTCACTGTACCCCTTTTGAACTTTGACACAGCCAGATTTGAGAGTGTGTGGAATGTCCTCCTACGAAACATTTCTTGAAATCCCAGATTGTCTAGAAAAATCTAATGCTTTGAAAACTAGGGTTTTATGAAATCCTGCTACAGCAAGTGCCCTCCTCAGCCATAAACAGACCTCCATGCTAAGAATTATTATGTATACAAGCAATAGCTGACCGGTGACCTCAACCGTGCTTATGGTGGCAAGTTAGCAAGACCACAGTTACAGTTATATCAGAATTTTCAGTTCAGTAGGATTCATTAACTTCTAAATCAACGGCACCTATACAATTTTCTATGGAAGTAAACATGGAATGAGAATGTTGTTGTCTGTTTGAATTTTCAATAATGATACACAATATGTATCTAAAATTCTTACAATATTCATAAATATACATTTACAGCACCAACAATAAAACAAAAATAGAAAATGTTAAAATGACATCTACCATAATTTAGCTTTGGGGTGCATTTTTGCTTAAATTTCCAGTTCTGTGGGTCCCTCACAAAAATAAATGGAAATAAATAGAAAAAAAAAACTTTTCCTAATATCTTAAATTATTCTGTAAACAGGAAATAATGCAAAAAATAACTTTTCATTTACAGTTTGATATTAAAATACTTAAGAACTATACAATGTTACCTGAAATAATCAATAGTGGGTTTAAAGAGTGAAAAACACTGCAAACAAAATAATCATGGGTTTTTGGTTTGGGGTTGGGTTTTTTCCTTTGAGGGGGTGGGGGTGTCTCCTTTAAGCAAATGTATATCTGGCAAAAAATGCCAGACTGTAACCTGGAGACCTTTATTTCTCCACAGAACAGGTAGAGTATAGGCAGCAGCACAATGACCTTTCTCTCATTGCCTTATCAATACGCCATAACCGTTTTCATCATTCCAAAAGCTTTAGTTTTTAAAACACTTGGTAGAAACTTCAATAATGACAGGAAAGCTACTCAGCCTCATACAGGTCTGAATTTGCAAGATGTAAACATCTTCCACAGTGACTTAAAAATTCACTGGAAAGATATTTTGTCTTTAAATTTCTCATGTGCTATCCAGATAAAATGTACCTAATTTGGGCTCTTCTAATCCAGTGTATATCAAGATTCAATTCTATACAACAAGATAAATGAAAATATTGCTTAGAAGAGCCTCCAATTGAACCACAGCTAGTGATAAATAGCAAAGGGTAATTTACAAACAATGCACAAGAATGCTATTCAAATATACATGCAAGACTTACAAAAGCTCCAAAAAAAATGCCACCTTCTGCAAAATAATCCAGTCTCAATAAGTACTCTCTGATCTACAGGAGTTTTTTCCCCCTAGTTTTCAGGAGTCCGCTCTTCTTAGGTGATTTGTTTGGAGCAACATCACAGATCTTCCCTCCACTTCGTTTGTCTGTGGGATTGTTCTACACTCTGATCGTTTTGTAAGTCTGAGGATGTGCACTAGAACATTAACTTGACTAATATAATAATTAAGAACTATCCTAGAAGCAGAAGTAACAGCAGCAGCTATTCCCAAGAGTGTATCAAAGCTCTTTACAAGAATCCCAGTATTTTTTTTTCAAATTACATTTAGCAATGGACACTCCTTTCCAGATTTCCTCTTCAGATACATTCAGCCTGAGAAAGTCAGTTGTTTTTGTGGTTCAGCTGTACACATCACTTAATGTGAAAATTTGTAGAGATCTTTTCTGAGATCGTTCATCTTTGCAGTGGCTGTTAGTGATGTTATAATAAAGATCTACATACTATCCAAAGAAGAGTTTGACTACAAACAGAGTTGATGAACTTCAAAAACCAATTTAAAAAAATCCAAACACCATTTTATTAATCTGTTTACACACCACGTTTTATTGAAATAATACATGCTTACCTTAATCAGCTGTGAAACATTAATGTAAGTGCACTTTGAACACTTGAAGTATTTCCTTACCTCAGGCAGGTTGGTTGTATTAATCTGTCCTTCTGTCTAGGATATCTACATCAAGGAATGGGCTAGAAAGACAAAAGCAATTCTAAAAGATATGCTCTAGCCCAGACAGAAGCTTTGGACTTGATACAGGAATCACTGGGTGAAATCTCTGGCCTGTGTGCTGCAGGAGATCAGACTAGATGATCACAATGGCCCTTTCAGGCCTTAACATGTATGCAAAGGGATGCTGCAATATTCACAGCAAATTGTAATTACATTCATCAAAACAGCCTATGACATTTTGTTCAGAACAAATAAAATGCCTGTTTATTAATGCTTAAGTATAAATTAACAATGGGCCAGATCCTCAGCTGGTGCTACTGGAAGGAACTACTTCTTCACTGATTCCCCAGACCTGGACTTGATAAGCGAACTAGGTATTTGGTTGTAGGAACAAGTACATTTCCTGAACAGGTGAGTATTTAGCACCACTGACCATCAGAGTTTGAGTTTATATTCAAACAGCAGGGTTTGATTCTGTTCTGGCTTATTCAACAGTACATCTGGAGCAATTCCTTTTGAAGTCAATGGAGTTAAACAAGTGGAGAAGAGAAGAGTCAAGCACCCAGTGTCCACATTCGGTCATAGATACATCTCCAGATTTCAGACATCCTGGAAACAGAAAGTCTCAATGTATCCATAAAGGAAAATTAAAGCAGCCAGAGGAGTGAATGAAACCAGAGACAGAGTGGCAGTTTGCTACAGATAGAGAGGGTTGCGGGGGAAGTGAGGGGACAACACATACAAAAGAAAGAGGAAGACTGCAGAATCTGAGCTTGCCTGCAGGAAAGTGTGACCTACAGCTTATCCTATTCATGTTTTGCTCAGGGGAGTCACTGGAGGCAAGTTTCCAACAAAATTTCTTTAGAATCAAATCGATCCTCTACTTAAAAACAAAACCAAACAAACCTGGGCACTTGTCCCCAGTATAAAGTCTGCTATGGGAAAGATTCACATATTGAAGGACATAAGGCAGCACGGTCCCTAACTGATTTTGCAGCCAGGCCTCTGCCTAGCAGATTGTGGCAATGTGGTATCTTGCATAGCAGATAACCCAAAGGAAGTGTCATATAAAGTAAAACCTCCTAGAACTGTAGTGGCTGTTTGTCAGCTTTGTGTGATGAGCTCACAATTGCTGAATCAATTGATGTAGGAAGGGCTAACGTTTACTGATTCCAAGGGCGAGGGGGGAAAACCGAAATGTACCCAGCACTTGTAGATAAGAAAAAGAGACAACATGAACATTTCAGTGTGACAGTTTTTCTTCAGCTTCTCTGTTATTATCAGCAAACTATGTTCTGATAAAATGTTTGACATACTTATTCCCTCCTTGATAGATCTGGCAGATCTTACATCTGTACAAAAGTCAAAACAGAATTCTAGGCAATTCCTGAGGACAGATGAAACACTGCAGTTTTGTATCAAAATGCACAACATACCAAAGCTTTTCAACAGTGTCAGTTGCTGTATAAGCCAATTTCACAATGGATGATTTTTTGAAGAGCCTAAATTAAATAATAATGGCAGGTTAGGGTCCAATTCTGGTCTTTCTTACACCAGTGTAAACAGGCTAGAGTCTCCAGATCAGATGAGGTACATTCAGCATAAGTCTGGAGGGGCTGGCCAAAGTGGCTTGAATGCTGATTCTGATCCCACTTACATGGGGGTTAGTCCAGTTCAAGAGTCACTCCAGATTTTTCACGAGCATAGGAAAAGTACATAATCAGGCCTACTATGTCTGAACAATGAAGAACAGCAGTGAGGTCCAAGCCTACCGGTATCTACCTACAATGCAGGGAATAACTAGAGAACAAGAGTCTTGAGAGCGAGTACAACATGGCCCCCATTATGGTTGTACCACAGGCAAATAGAGAGATCAAGTGACTTGCCCGAGAAGCCTGCGGCAAAGCAGGGAATTGAACATGGGTCCCAAGTCCCCCATTAGTGCCCCCACCACAGGGCCATATTTCCTCGCATCCTCGCTCTACACATTGCTGTGAGTTAAGACAGCAATTAGTCTCAGCAACACAACAAAATTACAATGCACAGTGAAACATCCAGTAAACCTCATTATGCTGGACTATTCACTAAGATAATCACATCCAGCTTTTCAGAACTATGAGGAAGGAGAGTTAAGTGCTTCAGCTGCAGTAGCTAGATTTTCAGTCATAATTCAATTATTCCTATTACTGCCTTTTACTTCCAAAAAACGACACCCCTGAGGCGCTGTGACCATGTCTCTCATGCCCCATCTCGCTTCCTAGGCTTTTCTCCATCTCTTTTTGCTAAGTGCTTCTTTTGTCTCCATCTCCCATTCCTGGCTTCAGACTTTCTCTGACCCTTTCCACCCCATGGATACACACTTTTGGAACACTCTCCCATTTCTTGTGCATCAAGGGCCTCCCCTCCCCTTCTGATCTCCTTTTCTCATGAAGATGCTACTGTCCTGCTCTTGCCTCACCTACTAAGGACTTTGCACCTTCCCATGCCTCAACTGTTGTCCTAAATACTGTGTGTGTTTGTATTACACTGGGCTTGGACCTGGTTTGGATGTATCATATAGAGTGATCAGTATACTTGCTGCAGCATATAAATAAAAAAAAAATGGTGAAATTTACCCCTGTGCAATGGGTCCTACATATATCTGAGGCTTAAATGGTGCCTAGGTCTCAAGTAAACTCTGTACACAGGAATGAATTTTACTCACCGAACATCCTTTCTCATCAGGTGGCAAAAGACGACAGAAGTGACAAGAGATATGCTAGGAGCATTAACAAACACAGCTGGTTATGGGACAGTAGATGGGGAGGACTCTGAGTTACTACAGAGAATTCTTTCCCAGGTGTCTTGACTGGTGGATCTTGCCCACATGCTCAGGGTCTATCTAATCACCCTATTTGGAGCAGGAAGGAATTTTCCTCCAGGTCAGATTGGTAGAGACCTTGGGGGAGGTTTGCCTTCCTCTATAGCATAGGGCATGGGTCACTTGCAGGTTTAAACTAGGGTAAATGGTGGATTCTCTGTAACTTGAAATATTTAAATGATGATTTGAGGACTTCAGTAACTCAGCCAGTTTAGGGGTTTATTACAGGAGTGGAGTGGTGAGGTTCTGTGGCCTGCAATGTGCAGGAGGTCAGACTAGATGATGATGGTCCCTTCTGACTTTAAAGTCTATGAGTCTATTAATCAGGGAAATTCTTGTCTTGATGAAGCATAGTTATGAACCATATTCCAGATTTTACCAGCTCCCTGAAACTGGCTCAGCTGGATTCAAGGATTAATAAGTGGCAGCTGCAAAGACCTATTTTCTGAAGGGGAAATGTTATTGGCTCCTGGCAGTATCACTCAAAAAAGGGAAGATCTGCTGATGCACAAATACAATATAACTAGCAAAATTAAAACAAAGTGCCACAAAATAGGATGTTTTACCATAACCTTCAACTATTCATAACACAAGAACTAGGGGCCACCAAGTGAAATGAATAGGCACCAGGTTTAAAACAAACAAACGGAAGTATTTTTTCACACAATGCACAGTCAACCTGTGGAACCCCTTGCCAAAGGATGTTGTGAAGGCCAAGACTATAACAGCATTCAACAAAAGAACTAGATAAATTCATGGAGGATAGGTCCATCAATGGCTATTAGCCAGGATGGACAGGGATGGTGTCCCTAGACTCTGTTTGCCAGAAGCTGGGAATGAGCAACAGGGAAAGGATCACTTGATGATTCCCTGTTCAGTTCATTCCCTCTGGGGCACTGGGCATTGGCCATTGTCAGAAGACAGGATACTGGGCTAGATGGACCTTGGTCTGACCCAGTATGGCCGTTCTTATGTTCTACACTTTGTCTGTATTTCCTGATTACGCCAATGGCTCTATACCCACCACATGGAAAAGATTGGTCATGAGGAGGCAGGGGATTAATCCATCACTTTAATTAAAGTCTGTGGATTTAGAGCTCTGGGATAGGAAGCAGATTTCTCATTAAGACAATATAAGTCAGTCCCGATGTTACTAATGAACAAGATGGATATGCAGGTCCAAATTTCAGTTAAAACAGATGCTTCTAGTTAATAAAATTGTACCCAGATAATATGAAACCACTTCATTTACTTCCCTCTCTCTCAAGTAAGGAAATGCATGTCCAACTTCTCCTGGATGATGAAATAAAATACAAATGCTTTTACCTTAAAATAAAGGAGAGGGTACAATGATCAGTGGGGACCATGGCACATGGGATAGAAACCCAGAGACTTATGGCAAGTTCACATGAACAATGCTCAAAACTGAAAAAAGATTTTGATCCAGCCTGCAAGTCGCTATGCCAAGGCTCGGTTCCTTCCAATATGTAAAAGGCAGAGAGTTATAAACTCCTTCAAATAGAACATATCAAAGAAAACGGAAAGGACGTTCTTGGGCTGACACATGTGAGCACATTTCACCCCTCACTGGCAACAACTGCAGTAAGAAGAGAGGGGAATGGATCTATCAGGAGAATTACTATAACCTTTCTCGAACATGAGAAAAGCCCAGTGAACCATCTAGTCAAATATCCTGCCAATGCTGAATTCTTCAGAGGAAGCTCCACTCCACACACACTAGTGTAAATAACTGTGCATTAAAACATGAGAGAAATACCTTCCTGACCCCAAACTGGTAACCAATCTGCACTCTGAAGCATGAGCACTGATGTTTATACGTATAAAGTCATTATACGAGCTAGTCATGAATCTAATTTGGATCAGCAGCAATGTACTTCACTGATCCTATAACGTTCCCTCCTAACATTTTACTGTTACTTAAGAGCCAAAAAGGTGCTCAGCCCTTGAGAGAGAGAGAGAGAGAGAGACTTCAATGTATAAGATATGGTAAATTATTATTTTATTTGTATTACAGTAGCACCTTTAGGCCCCATTGTGTTGCACATATATATGGAAAGAGATAGTTTAATCACAAAACATCTGTAACAAAGGCTACAGATGCCATTACCAACAGACACTGGCTCTTCTTAGCCATCCTAGGCTTCTTTCCTAACAGGAAAATGAGCCTGTGATGAAGTATTATCTTCAACCCAAATTTAATGGAGCTTTTCTCTTCATGCAGCCAAATTTCATGTGATAATTAGTTCTTGATGCACAATTAGGAATGACAAGGTAAGGACATGCAGGACCCTGAGTACATTTGGAATTAGAGAGGGACATTAATGCAAGCTGTTCTTCTCCATACTGAGTGGGATGGTAGATTAAAAGCAACATCAGGAATGATGAGGAAACAGAAACAAAGTGTTGATATGTCCAGAAAAAAAAAAACTTTATATCAGACAATCCTGAACTATGGGTTTATCTTCTGTGCAGCATCACCATAGCAGCACCCATGGCTGCATCCACATCCTTTCCATAGATCACAGGAAATGGGAAAATTTTCTCCACTTCTTGCTTCAGCACCTCATTCCTGGAAAGGGCACTTCCACTTCCCAGAATTCTCTTCACTCCTGCCTCTTTCAGGTGTTGAAATGGCAACATGGAATGCAGATTCTGAATGATCCCATGGCACAATGCTCTGGTTACGTGACCCAGAGAGAGATCAGAAGCAGTGATACTAGTCACTGAAGCCAGTTGCTCAGGCATGTGCCTTTCTCCAAATACAGTTGGGCAGATTGAGAGTCTGGTATCATTTTGGGCCAAGGCTGCGTTGATCATTTGTGTATAGACATTGGACTCTAGAACTTCATACCCTGTCAAAAGGAAATGGTGTTACTAATTTTGTCAGCCTGGTGTCCCTTTCACCTGCCAGAGATGAATGCTGGAGACTTAAAGTATGCTACTGATGCTGGGGCTGTTTCAGTGGTGTATGCTGGCTCAACAGAACACTGTGTATTTGGCTTTTCCTGTCCCTAAGGAGATCGCTTTTGCAGGAATACGAACTTCCTCATCCAAAGTGTTTTGATCAAGAAGTCTTTTCTCATTATAAACACTGCAGTTCTGGTAATGGAACAGTTTTCTCTGAAACATTAGCTATTGGCTCAATTTAAATGAAAAAGCAACAGTAAAGGTAACCTTGCATGTTTGGAAACCAACCAACTAGTGACCTTTTCTTAATAGGGGCAATCATATCCACCTTCTGTGCTGACAGTGCAAAGGTCACTCAAACATTGGTTGGAAGGATTTTAGAATTTACTGTTGCACTGAGACAACTCAAGGAGAGGATATCAAAGTTGTGACAACACATTTTAAAGCACTTTGGGGAAATGACATGATTGTTTTGTATGATACTGCACTAAATCTGGCTCTTTAAAGTCCATTAAGCATTTAAAGTTCTGTGAAAACTGCAACTCAAGGCAATTAACATAATCAAGTCACTCTTTCTAGACTATGAACATGGAAATTAGTGATTTACTTCTGATTTATTGACCTATAATTTTCCTTTGAAAATGTTTCCTTCTGAAATGGAACCCACAAATGATATTCTCAGTCATTCAAGTGCTTGAAACAAAACAAAACAAAAAACCCAGACACAATCCAAATGCAGACTCCAGTTAGTGTTGTTCTCAGCGTGTCCCCTAATTGTTGTACGAAATTCTAGCACTACAGTGGGAACGAATCACATGCTACATGATTTTTGCTCAGATGACACATACTGTACAACAGTGGTTTTCAACCTTATTTCATTTGCAGACCCCTAGAAAAGTTTGAATGAAGGTGCAGACCACAGGTTGAAAACCACTACTGTACAAGACTCGCTGCTTTGACTCAGTCCCTCATATCTTGCTGACCAACTCCCATATTAAGCCTTGACTGTCCCCAAAATACTTTACCCAACTCTGCCATCCAGCGTCCCAACATATCCACAAATGTTGCCAGCACATTTCCTCCGTTGAGTGATGCTGCCACTGCCAGATAGTTACCATCAAAATAAGGAAAATAGGCAACAGCTGACAAGGAATCTGGTGTCTCTGGAGGCTGGAATCCCAAGGGCATGGGGACTGTCAGCTGAGCAGAGGTGCTGATATTGAGAACTACAACGTAAGACAGAAAAGATTTAATCTTTTAGCAAGCTACCCTGAAAGAAGAAAATAAGTTATCCACATACTGTGGTGTTGAGCACAATATAAATACTGAGCTAGGAACAACAGTCAGGCAAAAGAGTGCTATGGTATTAATGGAAAAACTTTATTAGTCCTTTCATGGACTAGAAAATGGCACTCAGACCTGTTGAAAGGTCTTACAATAGAACCTCAGAGTTACGAAGAGCAGAGTTACAAACTGACCAGGTAACCACATGTTTCATTTCGAACCAGAAGTACACAATCGGGCAGCAGCAGAGACAAAAGAGTACAATACTGTGCTAAACCTGAACTACTAAAACAAAATAAAGGCAAAGTTTAAAAAAAGATTTCACAAGGCAAGGAACCTGTTTCTGTGCTTGTTTCATTCAAATTAAGATGGTTAAAAGCATCATTTTTCTTCTGCAGAGTAAAGTTTCAAAGCTGTTTTAAGCCAATGTTCAGTCATAAACTTTTGAAAGAACAACCATGTTTTGTTCAGTTATGAACAACCTCCATTCCTGAAGTGTTTGCAACAACTATGGTTGTTGTGTCCCAGCTGTATAATAATACCTGCATCAGTCCTCTCAGTCATACAAGAATAAACAGAGCACTGAAAATCTCCCAGAGCAATTCCGACTTCCGTTCCCTTTGGTATTCCATGCCAGTCATGGGGCATCCTTCCTGCAATGTCACCAGGGTCACCCACTTCAGGAAGCAAGTCAAGGGGAAAGCCAGATTCTCTCAAACTGCAACCAAAACAAAATTATTATATACACACACACACAGATGGATTAGTCAATACTACAGCATGCAACCTGGCTATGTGCACATCCCTGAGGTCACAAGCTAACCTGACCACATGCTTGTGGCTGCTGGGTTTACAGACTCTTTTGCCCACTCAATTAGCTCTGCTTTGGACAAGTTCAGACTTCCAGTTCCATTGGCTGTGTTGGCTAAAAACTAAAACAGTTTTGTACAGAATAGCAAATAAATCCACCTACATTTATCCTTGATTTGATCTAGCAGGGATCATGTGTTCAAACCACCAAAGTCACATAGCCAAGCAGTATGATAAGGGACAATCAAAAGAACAGACATATAACCAATTTTCAAGTGCCAAAGAACACTGGCTCCCAGGAAACTCTCATGCAGAGGGTTAGCAGGTCAAAAACAAATGAGAAAATGTTAGAATATATATGGAGATATACCTATCTCATAGAACTGGAAGGGACTGAAGGGTCATTGAGTCCAGCCCCCTGTCTTCACTAGCAGGATCAAGTACTGATTTTTGCCCCAGATCCCTAAGTGGCCCCCACAAGGATTAAACTCACAACCCTGGGTTTAGCAGGCCAATAGCTCAAACCACTGAGCCATCCCACCCCATGTTACCTACAACAAGCTTCTTAAACAAACAAACTTCAATGTGAGTACAGGCTACTTCACTACAACCACTACTTCAAGTCAGAAAAAGCTCAGTGAGACAAATCCAAGCTTCTGTTACCCTTTCAATGGGCTAGAAAGTATTTTACCTTCACTGTTAGAAGATCTTTTCACCCTGGAGTCGTGGCCCAAACTGATCCCTGAAATGTATAAGGCCCCGGACTCCACTCCCTGAAAGAGCAAGTCATTTAAAAAAAAAAGAATAAAACTGAGGTCTCATCAAATGCCCGGTAGCCTGACACCTTTTAAATGACACTGTAAGTGAATTTTAATGTTTATGAAAGAGCTCAGCTGAAGGCACTGAAGAGTGAAATTCTCTTTAACCAGCATGTAACTATAGCATGGACAGCTGACCCACTCTGTCCCACCACTGTACCTCATCCATGCCCTAGAGAGAACCCTGGCAGGAAGGAAGCAAATAATTCAGTATCCATGGCCTCTTTGCTGAGTCAGCCAATAATGCCTTCTCTTAGGGTTTCTAAAAATGACAATGCCAGTGACAGCCAACAGTGATGAGGTTTTTATGTGTTTGTGCCCACCACAAACTGGAGTGAGTCATATTGACTCATTCAGCAAAAGGGCCAAACAACCATTAGAGGGAGCAGCTTTCAATTACCCCCTGCCTGGGCTGTCATCATAGTAATAGTCTACAGGAGTATTCACACCATCCGGGACAGACAATAAATAAAATCCACTGGAGGACTGTCACTTACATCTCAGTATTCCAGCTTTTACTTCTGGAATTAAAATATCCCCAGCTGGCAGCATTCTGGACGGACATCAATGGCCTTTCCAGGTCACACAACATGGCAACCACATAGTCGTGGATGGTACCAGCTGCATCATAAGGCTTCAGAAAATCTGGGCTATTTAAACAACAACAAAACAACAGCTGCTTTGTTAAACATCCACTTGCTAACAGTTTCCATTTGTAGTTATGTTTCCAGTTTTGTCTTGAATATCATGACAAAAGAAACCATCTGGAAACATATGTTAATTAACTGAATGAGAGAAATCCTTAGAAAACAAGAGCTTCACTAGAGCTGGTTAGGAAACCTTTTTTCTCTCCCCACAAAAAAAAAAAAAATACCGGTAATTGTTTTTATCAAACTTTCTTCTTTTTATAGAAAAACCAAAAATCTGAATTAAGGGAAAAAATCATTTTTGGCAACTCAAAAATTTAATAGAAATTAGACATTTCCCTGCAAAAATTTGTTTTGATATTAACAAAGAATGCTTTTTTTTTTTTTATAAAAAACCTTTCAAGAAAAAAATTCAACTAATCCTACTGTCTACCTCCAACACTGCAGTTACTCCATTAGCATCTGGTTTTGAGGCCAATAATACAATTAGATCTTTTCCAAACATTCTGAATAGGCTACTTGAGGTTTACTGTAAAAGTGATTTAACAGTGAGTGACTGAGGGAAAACAAAAAAGCTGCTTATTGAAGAACAATTGAAAAAAAAGTGTGTCTAATGTTCTTCAGTGAATTGTTACTTTGCAATAAAACTTCATTACACTGTTGCAGATGAGTATTACTGAATTCCTAGCTGTGTAGAAAAGGAAATAAATAGTGCCACAAAAGTCAAATGATGCAGCACAATATTAAGTAAAGACAATGAGGAGTAACTCCTAAGGCTCCTTAATATTAGTAAAATACTACATTGACTCTGTCCCATCAGTAACTGCATCCTGTATAAAAGACAAGATTTCTCTGGAGTGACAGAAGCACTTTAGAAAAACAGAGTCTCACAATCAAAATTGCAAAGAAGCAACTATAAGGACTGCCTCAGTGATCAAGTCCCAGTTTTTCCATTAAATTGGATTTATGGTGTGTTACCATGCACAATACTCACTCCTACAGGGAGATGGGGGAAACAGTTTTAATACACAAGTTCTTTGTGGCAAAGTACACAGCTGCAGAGCCTGTTATAAAGAGAGAAACAGCAGCATACTTGCACAGAGATGTCCTGCTCTCAGCTTTGGAGCATCTGAAAAAAATCTTAATTCCATCCAGTTGAATTAGGGTGCTCAATATATGCATTAAAACATAAGTACCAAGGATGAAAATAACAGTATAAAAATGAGTGTGCAGAGATCAACCATGTTCCAGATATCATCTAAACAAACTTCAGGAGGAATACAAGATCAAAAGAGTCTTTTATTCCTTTTAGCAAAACTGAACTCCTACTTGATGTGGAAGACTGTGACACTTTGGGAAATGTAATAGCTTATTGAAGCTGAAATGGTTTCAGAATCTACGCAAAGGTTTTGTGGATTCCACACCCTGCTATGGCTGAAGGCAAGTTGTAAATTAAAAACTGCATCCCATGCAAAGCATATGACAACCCAGCAGATTATGTATAAAACCTCATCAGAGGCATGGTAGGACTGCTTAGTGCCTACGAGGGAAGGGAACAGCAGCTAATGTAGGGCCCAATTCTTTTAGCACGTTGCAAGAATTGGCCCAAAGCAACTCCCAACATATTTTAGATTTTCATAAGTATATATAGGAACTATGCTTAAGGCACAGCTATAGGGTTCAAACTATATTAACTGATAATGTTTCCGTTCATGTATAACCAGAGGTGTTTCTTTTCTTGTTAAGTGTTCAGTGGTATTTTTTTATTAGAAGGATGAGAGAATATCACAAACTCAGCTGTATATGGTTAATGTTTAATACTTCCATTTGAAATGATCTTCAGACATTTAATTAATATTATGATTAAAGGGAAGTTCTACTTCATCTCACAAGTCTCCTCTTGCTGGTGCATTATGATGGATAGGAAGAAATATACAGCTGTGGACCCTGAACCAGTATTAGCCTTCTGCAAGAACACTGATGTGGCTTAAATTCCAGCCAAGAAACTGCTAATGAAATGGCATGATACAGAAAATCTAATGAATACAGCTGAAGTTACAGGCTTCTACCTGTTCTTCAAATACCAGTAGATTGTGGCACATCCAAATCCTGTAGCCAAGCTGAGATGTGACTGTGGTTGAGGAAGAGAAGAGAGGAAACTGCTGCTGCAGCGGCCATCTTGCCACGTAATCAGATGACTGACTTCTCCAGGCTGAAAGGTGTGACCAGTTCCACTCTTGGCCCATTTGCAACCTGAAATCAGCAGTATTTGAGAAGCACAGCTTAATTAACTGCAGTTGGTCTGGCACCTTTCAACTCTTGTGACTCAAATTATTCTACAGACACATTTAACACTTCAAAAAATATGCTAGTACTGACTATAGTCAAACTAACCAATCATGTTTTCCAGCCCTGAATAATCTGCCATAAAACCAGTTACCCTGAGATGAAGGAAAAAACATGCTGTCCATAGGCTTTAGCTCTGTCCTCCTAGTGACCATAATATCCATATGAACAGGCACAGGTAAAGATCGAGATAAGACAGAATGTCACATCTTAAACTGAGCATGACCCACCAAAAACTTGCAGCACCCTGAGAAGTGGGGAAAAAGGTCTGTTAGAACTGCATGCATATGCTACACGTTTTAATGTGGCTAAATGTAGAACATCTAGGAACAAAGAACGTAGGCGTGCTTACAAGAGGGGGGGGACTCTATCCTGGGAAGTAATGGATATGAGCTCCCAGTTCAATGTGGTGCCAAAAGGGCTAATTTGACAGGTTTCAGAGTGGTAGCCGTGTTAGTCTGTATCCGCAAAAAAAACAGGAGTACTTGTGGCACCTTAGAGACTAATGCTCAAATAAATTTGTTAGTCTCTAAGGTGCCACAAGTACTCCTTTTTAAAAGGGCTAATGCAATCCTTGAATAAAGAGGGGAATCTTGAGTAGGAGCAGAGAGGTTATTTTACCTCAGTATTTGGCACCGGTACGACTGCTGCTGGAATACTGTGTCCAGTTCTGGTGTCCACAAGTTAAGAAGGATGTTAATAAATTGGAGAGGGTTCAAAAGACAGCCACAAAAACAATTAAAGGACTAGAAAAAAAAAATCTCGTTGTTAAGCTGTGTAGACTCCTTGAGTCTCTCACTATGAGAGAGTTCAGGGGGGATTTGATTACAGTCTACAGGTATGGGGAACAAATATTTGATAATGGGCTCTTCAGTCTAGCAGAGAAAGATATAAGATGACAATCCAATGGGTGAAAGTTGCAGCTAGAAAAATTTGGACTGGAAATAAGGTGTAATTTATTTATTTTTAAAACAATGAGAGTAATTACCATTAGAACAACTTAACAAGTGTCATAGTAGTCTCTCCATCATGGATAATTTTATCTAGATTGGAAGTTTTTCTAAAAGATATGCTCTAGGTGTTGTTTTGCAAAAGTCGAATGGCCTATGTTACGCAGGAGGTCAGACTAGATGATCACAATAATCCCTTCTGCCCTGGAATCCACCAATCACTTGAGCCCAAATTTTAAAACTGTGACTTGGATTTGTCATTTTCTAGCCTAGAAATATCTATACTAGCTCTAACGTTGGGCTCAATTTCATACGACAGATAGCTCATGATTATGTCTTTTTTTAATACAAAGTGCCACTTATATTATTGCTTGATAAATCCAGATGCAACTATCTACAGGGACATGTAACTGCCAAGCAGTAAAGAGTACATGGCATCCTAGCGCTGTAACATAACCTCATAGAACATCCTAGTTCTGTAACACAGACTCATGGAAAAGGTGGACTGCTTCATTAGGCTTTATATTGATTCAATATTATTTTTAGCTTCATTGCCAGGGTACTCCCTATCTTGTTCCTTTTAAATACAAAAGGTAGGATTCTGTGCTGTGCTTCTAAGTCACCTTTGCACCCTCACAATCCTAGGCCACCTGGAGGAGCCAGTCTAAATTATGCCAGCCACCCAGGGCTGCCCAGAATCTCTATACTGCATGCTGATGTTCCACTTCTGTGCCCTCAACCCCACCCTAGTGTGTTCCCTACACTGGGCCTTGTGAAGGAGTCCTAGGAAGGCAGCCTTACAGCTGCCTTCCACAGTTCTTGTGCTGGGGAAGTCATCCCCTAGCCAGATAGAGGGCTTTTATGGACCCTTTACACTGGTCCAGCCCTTTTACATAAAGAAGCCACAGTGGGAGTGAGGCTCTCACCCACAGAAGTTAAGCCACACTGGCAGAGAGGGAGCTTATACGAAGCATGGCAGAAGGCATCATTCTACGATGACCAGTGTCTCCACTAGCCTGAATTGAAACTTTGATACAGCTCCTGAACTTCACTCTCACCCAGAGCAACTTTAAACAAAATGTAAAAGTTATAGTATTATGTGAAGTGTCCAAAGTCCATTTCTATCTTATTTCCCAAATGAAATTAATAGGCAGCAGGTTTAAAACAAATAAAAGGAAGTTCTTCTTCACGCAGCGCACAGTCAACTTGTGGAATTCCTTGCCTGAGGAGATTGTGAAGTCTAGGACTATAACAGCATTTAAAAGAGAACTGGATAAATTCATGGTGGTTAAGTCCATAAATGGCTATTAGCCAGGATGGGTAAGGAATGGTGTCTCTAGCCTCTGTGTGTCAGAGGATGGAGATGTATGGCAGGAGAGAGATCACTTGATCATTGCCTGTTAGGTTCACTCCCTCTGGGGCACCTGGCATTGGCCACTGTCGGTAGACAGATACTTGGCTAGATGGACCTTTAGTCTGACCCAGTACGGCCGTTCTTATGTTCCTTTCCTTTGATACCTGTTCCTTTAAGTCTATTTCAACTGTATTTCCACTTCATCTATTTTTCTAGTTTTAAAATTGATTCTAAGAACTATTATTAACCACAAAGCTAACCCTAAAGGATGCCATTAAAATGTAATTTGCAATATAGAGTATGTGGTTTCACTTAATCTACTCAAAGTAGTGAGAGCAAACAAACATTCTCCTTCATTTTGTTGAATACAGAAATTTAAAACAAAAAGTGACATGTGGCTTTCTGAAATGAAATATTAAGCACCTCCACATGAAAATTGATGCGGCTGATGGAGTCATGAGGTTTTGTTATGCAGCACTCATGGGACAGCTAGAAAGTAGGCAACAGATCCATTAATCCATCAGCCCTTGGATATACTTCTTGGTGATGGTTTTAGTATTTAAAAT
The DNA here is from genome assembly GCF_020497125.1 of Mauremys mutica. NCBI lineage: Eukaryota > Metazoa > Chordata > Testudines > Geoemydidae > Mauremys > Mauremys mutica. The sequence continues at coordinate 23,292,234 of NC_059090.1, forward strand.
AAAATCACAGTGGTGAATAGTTCAGGATCTCTTAAAGCAATGGATCCTGCCATTATCTGCAGACAATTACCAGTACTTTTGGGAAAATCAGTTTTATGGTCTACAGCAAATCTCTGCTTCAACTAGGGAGTTCAACATTAAACAATAATAAAAATATTAAATAATAATAGCTATAGGAGTGTACTGTGAGTTAGAGAGAAAATAAAGACATGGAACCAGGTTCTGAAATCCGGAGTAATGCCCCGACCTCAATGGATTTACACCAGTGTAGCTGAGAAAAATCTATTATAATCCCTGCCCTACAGAGTTTGCAATCTAAAACCCCAATCTTGTAAATATGTAGCTGCACGCATTTGTTTACTTGAGTATTTGCAGAATTGTGGCCCATGTGAATATGTCACAGAGGTCGATTTGGTTGCGAGTGACTTGGATGCTAATCCTACAACTACTTACACATGCAGAATTGCATTTCCATTTCCCAGATACTCAGAGTCAACAGCAATAAGAGTATTGTGCATCTGTTATCTATGGCTTATCAGAAAACCATTTCATTTAACGTTGTGGGCTTTTTAAAAAACATCTGACGTCAATTCAAATATTACATTTATTACATTTCGCTCCTCATATTTTGCGTTCAAACTGGAATCTTTAAAAACAACATTCCAGAGCAGAGCGGTATGGGTTATGCTATGTACATTTCCATGGAGTGTAAGGCTAGCTAACTTTTCATAGAAAGATAGACTCAGTAACCTCTCTACTGAAGAGGAATTACTGACAGGTATTCAGACAACTCACTGGGCAACAACTATTAAAATTGCTCATGCGGGGAATGGGATAAAGAGTACTGTGTGTTCCATTAGCACACTTCATTTGGTAACAAACAGAGGACAATTGATAGATAACAGTAAAGGCCCAATTCCCTTCTGAATCCCAATCCTGCAAAACCTTCCTCATGTGAATAGCCCTGTTGACTTCACTGGGACTACTCACTCACATCAGATCCTTAATTAGTATGTCAACAAAGAACATGGTTAAATGGAATGAGTGGTTGTAAATGACCATCTACTACATTTAAGAAGAAATGCATGTTTAACAGGACTTTTCCTGACCATTATATTTAATAAATCATCAAGATGTTTTATGGCAGTTTTCTACAGATTATTCCAGAACTAAAAATGACTTCCAACATCAATAGATCCATCTTCCATGGCTTTCTGCCATTTAGCTTCTACACTACAATATTTATAGCAAACATGTGAAAAGATGGACATTACCTTGGTTTGTTTTCCAAAACACAACCCCATGCATTTGTCCTGAAATACCAATGCGACTAACCCTTTGAAGGTGCTCCTGGGGAAAAGCCGCAAGGCATTCATTCAAGGCTTTAATTATTTTCTGGACATCTTGCTCCATCCCCTGCAACCATAAAATCAGCTATGAGGGTGCTGAGACATAATCTACTAGATTCATGTACAGAATTTATTTAAGCAGTGATACAGTAGCTAGAAGTGAACACCATCTATTATTTAGCTTAACAATATACTGTTACTATAGCTGAATTACCGAGTTACTACTACATAGTTCAAAGTTTCAGCACACACTAATTTAGATGATTTATGGCTAAATATACGCTAGAAACTAAAGTTTAATTACCCACACACAAATACATATGAATTAGTCTATTAACACATAACTTTGATTGTATAAACAAAGATGAGGTTTACCTGCTGTTGTTATTATTTGTATTACTGTAGTCCCTGCCTTTACGACTACAAAAGTCAAGGCCTAGCTTCATAACAAGTTCATTAAAAGCATAGAGATGTACCCTCCATCTTTCTGCCCTGGTTTTTGCCGGGTTGTATCAGTAGACACAATGGACCAAAAGCCCCTTAAGATGAAAGGATCTTGTTGCTTCTTTCTAACACACCATGCCCTACTTAAGCAGCACTCTGATGAAGTTAATGATTGTATCCCGAAGTAAAGTGCAAAATGGGTTAGGGCAGTTTGCCTCTGTTCCCTGTGAAGCAGCATCACATACAAGATCAAGGTGCAGGGAAAATCTTTAAGTTTTTCTAAGGTTCTGATAAATATACGATCTTAGTATCTGGGCTTTCTACTGTTTTCTAGATTCTCAGGCAAAGTACATAACTTGGGTTTGGGCTGTAAGTTCACTCGATTATGCTAGAGCCAAGTTTGCTACAGCAGCTAACTATGGTGCCATCTCAGAAATTGCTCAGAGCTATGTCTGTTTGGAAATGCCACAAATCATTAGGAAAAAAAAAAAAGTATTCATTGCCTATAGTAGAGAGACAAGGTGGGTGGGGTAATATCTTTTATTGGACAACTTAATAAAATATATTACCTCACCCACCTTGTCTCGCAAATATCCTGGGACCAACATGGCTACACCACCACTGCACACTAATTACAGGACAGCCAAAAACATTAATCAGCACTAAATCTGTCTTCATTTGACTTAACCATTTAGGTACCTAACCACTGATTTTTTAAAAACTGACCCTTCTAGAAACAGACTGTTTTACTCTTACTTGGCTTGGCTTTTTCCATACAACACAAGAGAAGTATTTTAAATTAGATTTCAGATAAACAGACGGGCACACCACAGCCACCACCGCAGCCTGGTTTGCCTCCTTTCCCTTCCCCCCCCCAAAGAGCCAAGCAGCATCCTGCAAGTCATTAAAACAACGCTGATAAGTCATTGACGCTGACATGACATGACATGGTGGCACAAAGCTGTGTTGGTGAAACACAATGCCTGTGTCTTGAGCTACCTTGCAATGCTACTGCTTATGTCTCACCTGTGCTCCAGCTGCCGGGCTATCAGCCTGCGCCTGTGTCTCCCTTGAACAGCTCTGGGTCACAATTTGCCCTTGCTCTGTCTCTATTACCAAGGCAGCCTTAACTGAGGTAGTGCCCAGATCTATGCCCAACACACACATAGTTCCAGGTGTGGTGCATGGACTCAGACCTATAGCTTGGTTATCAGCCATCATTTGTGTTGTCCTCTGGCAGATGCCACTTCTTGCACCACTGGGGTGCGTTCAGTCCACCGGCTGCCCAAGTAAATGCCCAGCACACAGGCAGCAATAGGGGACCAGCGCAGAGCCTCAGCCCTGCACCCTGGCTCCCACTCTCCAGCCCTGCTCCCTGGGGTGGCTCTTGGTTACTCGTCTCTCCATCGGCAGGGTGGCTCTAGCTGAGAGGTGCCCAGGTCTCTGCCCTATTCACAGGCAGTGCCAAGGCACAGGTCCAACTAGCTCTGGGCTCCCATGGCAGGCAAGGGCTGGAGGGCCTGGGGCAGCAGCCGCAGCCACCTGAGGGTTAAATCCAGCGCCGGACAGGCCTGAGCTAGGCCCTGGGCTGCGCTGACCCTTGAACTACGAACCCCGGAGCCACAGCGGGAGGGAGCAGCTGCCCGAGTAGATCCAAGGCGGAGCTGGAGCCTCCATCTTGAGTGTGGCAAACCGCCCGCCCACGACCCACTTCTGACGCTTCCCAGGGCCAAATCCCCCCCTAAAAATATATCTAAAGAGTTTTAAACGAGACTTTAATTAAACCAAAAGGGAAACACCCCCCCCCTCAGGGCGTCGCTAGCCCCAAAGCACCAGAGGCCACACCCAAGATGGCGGCCTGGGGCGGCCACTGCGGCTCTACGGCACGCGAGAGGGCGGCCAGATATAGGCGGATGCCGGCCGCCTCACATGGGAGAGAGAAGCGGTAGTCGGACGGAGTGGCCTGGTGGTAGGTGTCCCTCCTGCCTTCGGGGTGTACAGCGGGGTGGGGACCCCCCTCCGGAGGAGCGGCCCATGAGGACCACAAGTTCCGGCATGCACTGCGCCGCGTGGCCACGGGGGCGCGTTGGTGTGAGGGGACCGTCCTGCGCCCCGCAGGTTCGAGCGGCGGGAGGGGGAGCACAGCGGAGCCCCCTCCACCCCGGCTGGGGCGCTGAGACACCCCTCCTGTGCCCCCCCCTTCTGCTGCCTCCGTGTGCCTTGGCTGGGGGGGGCAGAGCGCTGGGGGAGGTGTGGGGCGGGAAAAGGGAGGGTTCTAGGCTCAGGAGGCCGTGGGCTGGGTGTGGGGCTAGATAGGGTGGAGAGGGGAGTGGGGGAAGGGAGGGTTCTAGGCTCAGGTACCCTGGGCTGGGGGGGTTGGGGAAGGGAGGGTTCTAGGCTCAGGTACCCTGGCCCCTGGGCTGGGGGGGAGTTGGGGAAGGGAGGGCTCTAGGCTCAGGAGGCCATGGGCTGGGTGTGGGGCTAGGTAGGGTGGAGAGGGGAGTGGGGAAAAGGAGGATTCTAAGCTCAAGGGTTCTAGGATCAGGTACCCTGGCCCCTGGGCTGGAGGGAGTGGGGGAAGGGAGGGTTCTAGGCTCAGGAGGCCATGGCCCCTGGGCTGGGGCGGGGGGCAGAAATGGTGATGCCAGGTGGGCATTGGGCATGGTGGTAAGTGGGAGCTTGGCAAGATAGGCTCAAGGTGGCCCCAGCCCCAGGGATGGGTGGGGGCTAGGTGTGGAGGTGAAGGGGCAGTGCTGGACTGGCCATGGTGTGTGGGGAAGTGGGTTAACGATGGCCTTGGCAAGGTGATGGGCGAGAGGAAGTGATGCAGGGCACAGTGGAAGAAGTGTGGTAGTTGGGGCTGTGCTGCTACTGAAATTATGCAGGAGCCTTAAAAAAAAAAAAAGTCCTTTCATTTACTTTGTAGCTGTCTGAAGAATAACATGATGAAGAAAAGATGGCTACTTCTCTCAGTGTTGTGTTTTTCACTCTCATTACTAAAACTTTGTGGTAAGTGTCTTCCAAATTGGGACGTTTACCTAGCTGTGCACCAGATCAGCAGTTGGTTATTCATTAGCTAAAATGACTGTCAATTAAAAGGGATTCTGTGATGAAAACCAAATATTCTCCTGTTAAAGGTGACCTGTGTGAAATCGTGGTGTGCTTATAAGGGTATTGGCTTGATGTGACAGCTTCTAACAAAGAATTGCTCTAGCTGTCATTGTCGTGTTGGTAACTTTCTTCCCTTGTATACTATCTTCAGACTATTTTGTGGTGACAAGTCAGCACAAAGTGGGTCTTGTTCCACTATTGATGTAAGTGACTAGGTCAGTAGGCTAGACTCTATAGATTCAGTCCTCATTATATTGCAATCAGGATCACCAAATTCATTCCTATCTATGCTAGCTATTTGGTTTATAGTTGCCAGACGTGTCTACAAGATAAGACAACCAAATTCAGTCACTAGCAATATATAGAATTTTAACAAAAGATCTCTAAAAAGTGCATTTAATATACCACTTTCCCCCCTTCTCTCCTGTTTAAGACAAGATGTCTTTATTCTTTGCTTTTATAAGCTTCTGATATTAGCAGGTATGTGTGGTGAGTTCCAGGTCAGGATTTAAGGCATATTTGTCAGAATTTGGGCACGGGAGTGGAAAACCGTCTGTGGGAGGCTGAGCCATCCTGTGGCACTTGTTTGTATATGAAATGTAATCACACCCTATTCAGTTAAATAGAGTGTCTGACAAGCAAGAAAAGCATAATCTTATTTCTAGCTGCCTTATATGAATATACCCTGAAAAATCAATAGATTGTTGCATGGTACACACTTCAGTGGCAACAGTTTCAAGCACAATAGCAAGATGTTGCCTGAGTACTGCAACAGCAGGATAATGAGCCAAATTTCTTGGCATTCTGCTGGGCTCGTGTGGATCATGCAGCAATTTTAAGAGCAGCTTTAAAGAGTTCTGATTCTTACAGATAATTAGGATCCATTGCTGATCATAGCAAGAAATAATAACATTTAAATTAGCATTTTATAATTAGCTTAGAGTTTAAAGTATTTGTAACTAATTGCATGTGTATAATGTACTTGTTCCAGGAGATAATTGTTTGGCCCATTTACTGTTTTCAGTCTGCACTTTTCTCATTAATGTCTCAATTATTCAGTCACTTGAAAAAGTGCTGATGCTTACTTCCACACTGTTGCTAGTCACAGCTGTCTGCCACTCTAACCTTCCTGCTAACCAACCCAATGAGCTTGTCTAACTGGTTTGTACTGTCAAATTGCTTTCTTTCGCCACACAGGAAAACAACTCATCTTTTCTGGAAGGAGATAATGCCTTTTGTAGAAATCTACGCTTAATGTTTTTCTTTTTCCAGATGGAGCTATCATGCTATCTGTCCCCGAAGTGGTTTCATTAGAAAATGGTAGCTTGACAAATGTCACTGTGATTCTAAGGTAAGGTTAGAACATCAGTTTCCTCTTCTTAATGCTCTGCTTTTGTTACAAGCAGATACACCCACAGGCATCAGACCAGAACAGAGAATGGACAAGACTTGTTCAGATAACTAACTAGATTTGCAGGAAAGATGAGGTGGCTTTGTTCATTTAGGGCTGTGGTTTTAAACCTCTTCATTTGTGAGCGCCTAAAAAAATTAAAATGGAGGTGCATACCCCTTTGAAAATCTTAGGCATAGTCTGCAGACCCCCAGGGGTTTGTGGCCCAGAGGTTGAAAGCCTCTGTTCTATGGTTATGACAACCTTTCATGAACCCTCTAGACATAGTCTGTGAACCCTCACCACTGGAGGGTTGAAAACCACTGATTTTGGGTGAGTTTCATCTGTGTGCAGTGTGTTAGTACAAGGCCCCTGTTCCACTTAGTCTGTGGTACATAGCCTTCATACTGGCCCTCATGGGGATGAAAATTCACCATTAGGTACAAGCTCAGACAGTCTGTATTTTTGTATCAATAAGTTTAGCTAGATGCAAGATCCAATATCATGTGTCTGCTGTTGGGGTATTGAATTCTGCATTGGCAGGGAGATGGACTCCGTCTTTTCCCACTTCAGTTACTATGAGCCTAACAAAAACATGCTTCATGTACAAATGTATCTAGAAGGATGCTTAAATGTTTTATAAATTGAACAGCAGTTGCTGTTCCCAGCACAGAAGTGTAGCCACCTCCGAGCTGAAACACATACTGCATCTGTGGAGTAGATGTTTACTCTAGTGCACTGCTCATTTTCTCAGTCTCTCACTAATAGTGAGACTTTTCCCAGGAATGGAAAGTCCTTCTCGATGTGAGATGACATGGGCTGGGGGAGGGAGGAAGACTTCAGACTGGAGTGGTGGGATGCTTACAAAGTGGGAGGAGGAACAGGGAAATATCAGGCTTTTAAAGATGTTTATCCATCTTCCAAACCTCTGTTAGAATTGACTAGTGGCTGCACAAAGGGAGACCTACAAGTTCTGTCCAGTTCAGATTCCTTTGTCGGTAAAGGACAGGATCTGTTTCTAGAGTATCATGTTGGTGCCATATGTGATTATTAAATGTAAACTGTATGTGGTCCCTCCAAAACAATATTGCCTGAGCTGCATGGAATCAATTCTCCCAGGAAGCCTGAACCTCCTTTAACACGTGGATTTGTAGGCTTCATTTGACTTGTCTGTCTTCACAGTGCCCAATTAAATGAGACCTTGGTGATAACATTTAATGTCACATATTCATCAAAAAATGGAACCATTGTTGAACTACCTGATCAAGTGAGTAACAAAACTGACTTCAGACCTTATGCTAAAGCTTAAATTGGTCATAGTCTGACCTTATTTAAAAAACACATGAATAGTTATTACATGTAACTTTTTTTCCTTGTCTGACAGGTAATATTGCCTACAGGTCTAAATAATTCAAGCTTTCAAGTGAAAGCTAAAGATGTTGGACAAGTTACAGTTTATCTTCATGCCAATAATTCCAACCATACTGGGTGAGTTAAACTACAATTCAGCCCGGGTCATGTGCAACTCCTTGGTATCCAAAGTAGTATAATCATTCCTCCTCCTCCGCCTCCCCCTCTCTTCTCCCCCCACATCATTGCACAGTATCCTACTAATTACACTGCAAGTTCCCTTGATTAACAAACAGTCAGTTCCTCCTCCCTTCCCCACCTCCCAAAATTGAGATAAGTAGTACTGGTAGCTTCTGTATCTTCTATGTATCTTAGAATCATGAAACCTAAAATCCTAGACATTCATAGGTCAGGTTCAGCAGCATACTCTAAATCCCACACAAGGAAAGTCTCCGAGCATGCATAACACTACTCAAGCTGGATATCATTTGGCCCTAAACTCTGTGGGCTACTGCTTTGTTGCTATGCCTATCTTGCTAACACGCTTCCGAGTCTGAGAATCATATCCTTGAATGCTAACAGCCTGACTCTCCTCTGCACACCCACAGCTTTCACAAGACTTCAGTGCAAGCCACAAGTACTTAGCACATCCACAAAACTTCCTGGTTAAAGAGTCTCTTAAGGAATCATGTGTTCACAGGTGGAACTCTCTCTTCCTTGATATCAGAACAAACTGGTGAGATGGGGAATGCTGAGTTGCATTTGCTTGTTGCCGTTAATACCACAGCTCTGCAGGATAATGCATGGTCTTGTCACTTCCTCATTTCACTTCTGCTTTTAACTGTGTCTTGATCATGGCTATTGCTACCCACATCACAACATATCCAGGAACACAAGACAAGCCGGATCATAAGGCTTTGCTTGCCAAGTATGAAGAGTAAAACCTTGCTGTTGCACAACAGTAACATACTAAAAGGAGTAGAAGCAATAGAGGAAGATGAAAGGCTTCGGAAGGCCTGTATAAGGGAGGGGAAAATATGTCCAAATGGAGGAGGATTAAGGGTAGGCAAGACATCACTAGGATTTTTAGAAATCTTGGGAAGACCACAAGGGTGTGTGAAAACGGGGAAAGCTTTATTGCTCTCCTAAAACCCAACCCTAAACTTTGAGTAACTGACTTGAGTTTTCTGCCCCCACAAATTAGAATGAAGGAGTATGATCTATGGAAAAGTGCAGAGAATATATGGACTGTTTAAAAACTGAATAATACAAATTCCTTTGCAGTCCCAGGATTCGATTCCAAGTGATTCATAGTAACATAGTGAGGATTATAGGCCAGGTGACTGGCTGGATCTATTTCTTTGCCTGGTCGATCTCCTTCTACCCTCAGGTTTTTGAAAACTGGCGACGAAAAAGGTAAGGAGACTAGCTGTGAAATGTGCCTGAATCTTGACCATTTGTAACATTGCTATGTGGACTGGTTTCTGAGTAGGATGGGTATCTCTGATGATGATGTAGTTAATTCCCATTAAAGAAGAAAACCAAACTCCCTTATTACAAGAGTCCATTAACATCAGTAAAATAGCAGTTGAATTGATTAGAAATAAGTTTCTTGTTGCAAGCTCAAGTACCTTTTTCTAGAAAACTACTTTCCTAACTACTGTCTGAGTCAGAACTCCAAGGCACTGACCCTGCAATTGGTTTTGCCCAAATGAACCCCTGCAAAGTATCATTGAAGTCAATGGGCAGCAGTGCACATATGTAGCTCTGATTGCAGGATCAAGACCTAAGTCACTACAGATTTTAAAATACCAAAAAAAAACCCAAAACACACCCAAACAAAACAACTCACTACTGGAGAAGTGACTCTCCCCACCCCCTTCTTTTGCCCCTTGAGCACAATAATGGATTCGTCAGATCTTAAATTCACCATCAGAGGGAGCCCATGTAGCCTCATGAGCATACTGGCAACTTTGTAGTAAAGTTTCAGTAATAGAGTTCAAAGAAAAATGCACTCACTAATACATATGCCTCCCTGAGCAGACTCATCTCTATGGAAATTAGATCATGTCTATTATGTGTATGAGGGTAATTTCCCCTAATCACAATTCCGCTTAACTCCACAACTTCTCACCTGTTCAAATGAATGGTTATTCATAATTAAGGCTGCAAGTTTGTCACCGAAGTCACATTCCGTGACTTCTGCAGCAGCTGGTGCGTCTGACTCAGGGGCAGTTCAGGCAGCCTCTGCGCCAAGCGTACTGGCCACTCCTAGGGCAGTCTTAGGCCCCAGGAGCAGCAGAGTTTAGGTGTGGGAGGGAGCAGGGGATGGGACGGGGTGAGGCGGGCTCGGGGCAGTGCTTACCTGGGTGGCTCCCTGGAAGTGGTGACATCCCCCTCGCTTGCTGCTAGGTGGAGGCATGGCCAGGCAGCTCTGTGAGCCAATGGGAGCTGCAGGGGTGGCGCCCTGGGCAGAGGAAGTGCACAGAACTGCCTGTCCACACCTCTGCCTAGCAGTTGAGTGAGAGGGATATCACTGCTTCTGGGGAGCCCCCCAGAGCCCATCTCACCCTATCCTGTGCCCCTGCCCCCTCCCACACCCAAACTCTGCTGCTGCGGGGGGGACGGGAGAACACAGAGCCAGGAAGGGAGCCAGCCCCCGTGGGGAACCCGGGCTGCATGCTGCCCCTAAGTTTTAGTCATAGTATTTTTAATAATAATCATGAACAGGTCATGGGCCATGAGTTTTTGTTTACGTCCCATGACCAGTCCGTTACTTTTACTAAATACCTGTGACTAAATCTTAGCCTTATTTATGATGTATCTTGCGGCAGCCAGAGACTGCAGCCCCATTCTACTAGTCACTGTACAAATAGGTAAAACATACAGCCTACTCCAGGGCAGGGAGTGGGACTTTTTTGTATGTTAGACAACCAGAGTAATAGTTTCCTAAATGCCTAATTGGGGAGGGATAGCTCAGTGGTTTGAGCATTGGCCTGCTAAACCCAGGGTTGTGAGTTCAATCCTTGAGGGGGCCACTTAGGGATCTGGGGCAAAAATTGGTCCTGCTAGTGAAGGCAGGGGGCTGGACTTGATGACCTTTCAAGGTCCCGTCCAGTTCTAGGAGATTGGTATATCTCCAATTATTATTACTTAAGAACCAAAGACCTATTTTCAAGTCACCCAAGTGCTTTTGTAAAATTTACCCCAATCTCAATCACATCACTTTCAATTGCCATGTGAATAAATGACTGGAAAGATGGGAGTGTTTTTAAAATATATATCAACCCACTCACACATCCTGCAGTGGTGACATGGTTGTCCCTCCCATTCTGGGTCGGAGGGAGGCCTCACCATCTCTCTACATCATCAGGATCTCTGCCTAGTATCGGGGAACTAGCAGGCCAGGTCTAACCAGGCAGAACCCTAGAGTCTACAGACTCCTGGGCTCTCAGGCAAGGGCTGGGCTAACCTGTCATTCTAGCTTCCTCAGACAGGAGGCGAACACCTGCCACCTGGCCTACATTGGGGAGGTTGCCACCCCAGGGGGTAGGGAGACCCAGGCCCACTTGACTCCACTGGGTCCCAGCCCAGGGCCCTAACAATTGCAGAGTAGTCTGTCAGTGGGGAATTCAGCTGCAACACATTGACCATGTTTCAGGCAGCACTATAGCAGACTAGAGTCAGCTGCCCCTTGGCCACTTCCTCCCCTCCCCTCCGGGTTACCTAGATCAAAGGGGTGTCCTCTGTCTCCCCAGGTAGGTGGCCAGCAACAGTCCCAGCAGCTCCCCTGCAGACACAGGTTCCTTCATGAGTAGGTTGTCTCTCCCCCTCACAGTTTCAGACCCAACTGAGCTGGGGCTTTGCCTTTTATACTTCCTGTCCCATCTATCCACTTCCAGTGGGAAGGACAAGGTGGGTCTAGCTCCACCCCCCTGAGCAGAGAGAGTGGTTCCTCCTCTTCTGGCTTGGAGGGAGGCCACACAGCTTCACTACACGCATGCTTGTGCGCACACACTGTAGTGCAAGTGACTACATGTGAATTTCAGCCCTGGTGAACTTTCAATAGCACATGAATTGGAGGGAGAATGGAACTTAGAGTGCAACCTCCAGTGACCTTACACTAAACCATGATGTAATATGGCTGGTTGACAAGATTATTATTCTCCCCCACCCCACCCCCATGGTTGTAGAAGACACTTTGTATTTGTAACCAATTAATTTATAATACATGCCTTTAACAATGATTAGTTATCTTGCCTCTGACTTGAGTTTTTCTTTCACTCAGTGAGTGAACAAATGATTGTCTATACAAGTTTAAAATTCTTACCTGGAATGTGAGGACAGAACAGTGGGCAGCAGGAATGGACTCCTGATGTAATGCTTCTGGTTGTGGATCTAATTTAAAATATCTGATTCAGTGCAGTTGTATGGAGTTGAGGCAGACAACATAGCAATATGAATTTTGAAAGTAAACTTTATTGTAAATGCTATCAAAATATATAGTATGTATGTGGTGAGGGTTGTCCCTCACACAAATGACTTCTTTTATAAAGCAGTATGGCCACAGTAAATGTAGAAAGCCCTTAACTAGGAACCTTCTAGTGCCAGAAAGTCAGTCCCTTTATGGCACTGACAATGCTGCTCCACAGATGCATCTTTACATGTAAAGTGGTGGTTGTTTTCTTTCTTTCTTAGTGTTGTTGGACTAAGCTTTGACTACGTAGCATTAAACCTCACTGGCTTCATAGCATACAGTGTATTTAATGTAGGACTTTTCTGGATAGCCTATGTCAAGGTAAGTGCACTTGTCGTTCTTTCAATGAAATATTTCATTACTTGTAGAACAGAGTTATGGTAGCTGACTTGCTTGGGATTTTAATACTCAGGAGCAGTTCCTACGCCAGTATCCCAATGGAGTGAACCCTGTGGACAGCAATGATGTCTTCTTCAGTCTCCATGCAGTAGCTTTAACTCTCTTTCTAATATTTCAGTGCTGTATATATGAGGTAGGTTTACCTATGATACTCTTATTCCAAATGAAGCCAAAACAGTTGATTATGTTTAAGCTTTGAGGCTGAATATTAATAGAATACCTAGCAATTATAGGGTTCTTCATTTTCACAGCACTCTACAAACATTAATTTTTCAACATCCTTCTCAGATAGGCGAATACTATTGCCATTACAGGGGAAATGGGGGCACAATTTCTATTACTCTTACAAAGCCATGTGGACTGGCAGAATCTGGTTTAGAATTTGGGAGTTGTTTTGGGGTTCCACTTCTGTGCTCAGTTCACTGCCGTCCCGATTACAAAATGTGTGTGGATGGTGTTCACTTACAGGCCATAAACATGCTCGGTGGAAAAAAAAATTCATACCTCTTCTGGGTTAACAAGCTGTGAAAGAGGGGTGTGTGTATGTGTGCTCCTTACCCCCTCTGCCAGAATAGGATGTTTTCATGAAAAGTCAGGGTGTGTGGTAAAAGTGACTTTGGCAGCTTCTCTGCGCCCTAATCACTGAACATCTCACAAATGCTATTATGAGCATAAAGCCCCACAGCTTGTCTTAATTTAGAGTTGAGTAATAGAACAAGTCCCACAAATCTCCTGCAAAAACATTGCAGGAAGATTGACCCCTTCCTCCTGGACGCTAACATTCTGAACAAGATTCCCATGGGAATTGGGCTCAGCAATTGTACTGTTATCATAAACCTGTAGCAAGCTATTAAGCTACTAAAACAATGCGGGGATACTTGAGAAGGGATCCATCTAGCCCGTTCTGCAATGGGCTTTGGTTGTATGTTATGCTCAGCATCATGCATTCTGTGCTAACAGGTGGGAGGGAGCTGGGTATAACTAATTCTAAATGTATATAATGTCTCATTTTTCAGAGAGCTAGTCAAAGAGTGTCCAGAGTTGCTATTGGGCTGCTTGTGATTGCGTGGATCTTTACATTTACCACCCTGTTCGTGGCTGCAGCTGGAGAAATCACATGGCTACAGTTCTTATTTTTCTTTTCTTACATTAAACTGGGAATCACACTGATAAAATATTTTCCACAGGTAAAAATGGGCACCACTATCTCCTAACTCAAGTGGGTAGCAGTATGCCACATACTAATATAGGCGGTTACCTGGAAGAGCACTGTAGGTTCTTTAATATGTGGTGCATATGATTCTAGAATGTGGACTATACTATTTTTAGAATTGTGATCAAAACAGATCACTTGATTGGCTTTTGTGCTGACTAAGCATGCAAGTAACTTTTTTGCAATGTGTGAAAACTAATCTGTTAAACCAGCGAGACTCTTACAGCTGGGGTTGACTGAGGCATTGAAAGGTCATCTGATGTCAATAAGTGAAGAATTGTCCACTTTTGATGGGGTAGAATAAAAATTTTTGTCTTGTGTGACTGCTTGATCTGCAAAAATATTTGCTTTTTATAGATAAAGTATGCAGCATATTTAAATTCACTTTGATCTGATTCCCTTCTATGCCTCTTTTGTAGGCATACATGAATTTTCGGCGGAAGAGTACTGAAGGGTGGAGCATTGGAAATGTGTTACTAGATTTTACTGGTGGAAGCTTTAGCCTCCTTCAGATGTTTTTACAGTCTTATAACAATGGTAAGCATAGAATTGAAGCCCCCTTTTAGGGCCTACATTTTCCACTAAAGGAAAAACCTGCCACAAAGCACTTTCTACCAGTCCAGACCCACTTAAGGTCCTTCCCAAAACTAGGTGTCCTGCATGCAGCCATCAGTGCTGTAAAAATGGGGTAAAGGAGAAGTTTGTCTTCTAATGCAAGCGATTTACACATAGTTGTTTGTAACCATACAGCAGCACAGAGTACCTTATTGCATTAACCCGTACAATGTAGTGAAATCAAACTATGATTAACCTGTGCTGTTAAAAATAAACCATTTTAGTGGCAAACTCTAATGATTTATATCATATACCCATAACTATGGAATAACCAGCTTAAGTCTATTAAATCGGTTAATGTGAGTGACAATGCAGCTTTTCAGACTACCTTGTTTTTTTGACAGATGAATGGAAATTAATCTTTGGAGATCCAACTAAGTTTGGACTGGGCCTCTTCTCCATCATCTTTGACATAGTCTTCATCATCCAGCATTACTGTCTATATAGAACACGGGGATATGAGTCTTTGGACTAGAGTCCCACCTCAAACAGACACAATAGTACGGATTTATTGGTGTTACCTCGCTGCTGGCTGAGGGATTTCCAGACTACGCACCAGGTACCAGCGTGACTAGTTCGAGTCGTGCTGTTTATAATTCCTCTTCAGTATGGGACTGCAGCGAACTTTTTTGCTTAATGCCAAATGCCTTAATGGATATTCCATTATCCTACCCCTTGCAGCTGGACAAGATTTGCAACCCTAGAAGCTAATTCCCGGCCAGCCTGTCTCGAGCTGGCCTAGTAATATGTGGCTATCTTTGATCAATACAGCATTCGGGGGGGGGGCAAGGAAAGAGCTGGGCTTCCTTCAGCTAAACACCATTGGAGGGTGAAAAACCCAACCAGGTACCTTTTCAAAGTAGTGACCAAGAAACAGGTTTTTATGGAGTGGACAGTAGAATTTAACTGCACTGCCGCCTTCATCTTCTCCCAAACCAAGTTGTAAGTGGAAGGCAGTGGCTCAAGAAGACTACTTGGTAACAACAGATGCATGTAGGTACAGTGGGTTAATGAAGTCACTAACCAAAAAGCATGAAGACCAGACCAGCACTAATCAGACTTAATATCACAGCACATTCCTATGATGGTGTCAAGAGCTATACTTGAACACTTTGAAAAATGACTTAATGTGATCTGAGTGTACATCACCAAGCACTTTCAGTAAAGGTACTAAATCTAGTACCAAATTTCTGACTATTTACTGCACTAAGTTAAGTTATTCACATTTGGTTCCATTAAAGTGCCTAGTCTGTGCTGTTGAACAACTTGTATTTAAGTCTGATCCTGTTGTTCAGTAGCCTAATGATTAAAACTTGTATTAGTCTTAGTGTTTCCTCCATTTTCCTGAGTAATCTAGGCAGTAGCTGATTAGCACTCAAACATGGCACCTTCTAGATAAAGATCAAGATTCCCTCTGCAAGGTAGGTATTATACCCATTTTATATAGGTGGCTTGAGGGAAATAAGGTCTTTAAGTAACAAGACATTAACATAAGAGAATGCAGGAAGGTGGTGAATTGGGAATAAAACTTATGTATTGACTCTTGCTCTGGTGCTCTGAATTGCTTTCTCCAGCATCCATGCAAAGAATGTAATATTTCATGTCCAACCATGGTTGAACATTCTTGCACTTTAAACTGTATAGCTTGGCACTATGCTGTGTCTTATCTTTTGACAGGAGTAAGGAACAGAGTATAGTAAATGGGACTTAAACACAAGATTTAGAATCACTAATATTCAGGTCTGATTACTTAGTCCTGCAACCCTTCTGCCAGAGGAGAAAACAACTTGTTCTTCTGCACTGAAAAGTTTAAGATGGTAAAATTTCAGAAGAGAATGTACTCCTCCCCCCAGAGATGCTCCAAGTTGTAAATGGGTGCAAAATTTGCTGACTGTCACTTCACTGTTAACCATATTACACTGAAGGGAAGATATGCTAAACAGCTGTCTAAAAGTAGTCAGGTACCACTCAACCTGTCCTAAATCAGAAGAATTGGAGGGGTAGGAAGCTTGCACAAAAAGGGTGTAAATACATAAGTTGTCCTCTTAATCGAGACAGTTTGTTAAATTCATTCTTTATTGTGTAAAATCAAGAGACCACAGTACAAATAGCAGTGTACTTTTCTACAGTAAACAAAAATAAGGCCTATCTGTAAAGCTATTAAGATTTACTACCACAGGATTTGTAATTTAAATGTCAAATTCCTTTTGCATTTTTTTGTATTGAATAAGATAAAAAAACTGTATAAAAAGAGGCATCTGCTGGTATGTAAAGATACAAAGTGGAACATTCTTTGAGATGCATTTATCAAGTTTATAAAATTCATTGAAGTCAGAACCTAAATAGCACTGCAGTAATAAGTTAGTCTACAACCTCTTCAGTGTTCTATTTACAATTTTTTAAACTAGTCTGAAGACAGTTGAAGTAAAGAGGTCATATACAGTGTCATTAAAACTAGTTCTGGAAGATGAAACATTTTTTGGCTAATTGTAATTAAAGCTAGCCTGTATAATGCCTTAAAGTGTTAATGTGGTTCACTGAAGGGTATGAAACCCTTCAAGGATTTGTAAGCTTTTTTTCTTCAAAAGCTTCTACAAATCCATAGTTTAGCCTTCGTGAAGGATTTCTGTAGTGTAAGTTTACCTACCACAGGTGCAGAGATAGGAATTTTGGTACAATAGATGTTTGCAAGCTCATTTGCACATTTCTACTTAATACAAGATTTAAATAAGTCTCCCCTTACAAAACAGACCAGCTGCCCCTTCTATTTGAAGATTCTCTGTTAAATGTGGAGTGAGGAAGTGAGACAAAGTTTCATGTATGTTCAGTAACGATAAAGGTTTCCATTTCTTTCCCACTTACAGTATCTTTTTTTAAAACCTAAGCCCTAGAGTTACAATAGTTATAGCATGTTAAAGCTGGCATTGTTCCCAAGTATTTTATGAAGCAATCATCACTTCATCTTGTATAGAGGTTACTTTGCAACTGTTACTAAATCCCACAGCTTCCATTATTATTTTTATGCACTAACTGCTAGTTCAAACTTGCATCCCTTTTATGAAGAGCTGCTTGGTGAAGCAGACTAAAATCTTGCAGTGAACTATCCCTCAAGCACTGCAAAATATTCTGCTTAACATTTGCTAGCACATGTTAAGAGTAGTGTAGATGTCCTTACTCAGCATTGGACCTTCTACAAACTCTCTTACTTAAATGTGGCATCTTAAAAACCTGAGCCAGAACTAGCAAGGGATAATCTAACCCTTAACATTAGATTTTGAAAATTTAGAGTAAAAACATTACCTCCTCTCCCCACTGTTAATCATTCACTCCTTACCAGCAGCAGCAAGCAGAGCTTTAAATGCTAAGCAATGGGGAACTCTTGCACTATAGGAGAATCATCTCCCACTAAGTTAATTGCATTTTTCCACCGTTTCTTCCCTAAGAAAAGTATTTAGTGTTTTGCATCTTGTTCTTTATGGAACTAACTTCTTCCCCTGTCACTGTTACAGCTTTGCATACGTAGTAGGGTAAGGTGCTGTTTGATGCAGCATATGCTACTGGAAGCCTTTCTGAAAGAGAAACTGCTGCTGAAGTGTCTAGAATTTACTATTCTCAATTTAAAGTAAAAATGGTGCATGTTTTATCTTGCTGGGCAGCTCTAATATTTGCTTCCTTAGAACAAGGGAGTGTCACACTATAGATCCCTCCCTCTGCCCCCCTCCCCCAAGCCTACTGCAGAATTAGGACATCATGGACTGCTGAACAGCCTTCTGCAGGGAGTGTCTGGTCACCAGGAGCCGTACCACTTCTTCATTCCTCTTTGTCAGTCTCTTCCTCGCTTGGTCATGAGTTACCATTGTCATGTCCCACCCATTCACCTACAACAGAAGTTTTATCAGGAAACAATATTGTCAGTGGAGCTAGCCTGGGGCAGGTGACAGACAGGCCAGAGCTTGCTAATCACACTGTCTTGGCACTACTGGGTTAAGTCAGACAGGGTGAACTTTAAGATTCAAAGGTTTGTTTTGGAGAAGTACCAGACAACTTAAGAGCTGCTAGTACGACAAACACACCTGCAGGAGTCCTGGACTGAACAGCACCCACTCACTTCACGATCGCAGGGACACTTGTATGTGAACAGTTTTTTTTTCCCCTTGGGTAACATTTCTGTTGGCTGTCAGGTGAGTTCCCTCATTGCAGAACTAAGGGAGGGTCTGGTGTAGGTTTCTCATCTGCTCTTGCTGAAGCTGGTACACTTACTATGTAATTATTTAAGCAGGCCACAGCTAGCATTAGGATTGCTGTATAGCCCAGTGGTTTGAGTTTACCCCCCAGGCTGTATGAGAGTTAGATTCAATTCCCACTCTGCCTGCTCACTGGAGTATAGGCTCTACTGAGTGGGGGTCAGGGGGGTTCCCTCATTCTTGCGGCTGGAGCTATTCCCCTTTACTCAAGTAGTGTTTTGGGCTGGGCCAGGCCAGGCGTTGGAATCACTCCCTAGTCCAGTGGTTGGATACTGCCTAGATGGTGGGGGATTCTGGTTCAAATCCTGGTTGTGCCTGTTGAAGGGATTTGCAGGGGGATTCCCAGCCTTCCAGGTCACACCTCAGCAAAGGGGAAGCTCCCTGTTTGAATCCCCTGGCTTTCTTTGGAGGACTCTTGTCCTTGAGAAGGGGAGGGTGTTTGTTTGAACAGGGACACACCCCTGAAGTTACCAGGGAGGTAGGAGGCCCTAGTCCAAATCAATTCACAGAGCAAGGGATGTGGTCTGGGGTCTCTTGGCCCCTGGGTGAATAACCTAGCAACTGGGAATGAAGGAGTGCATTGAGTTTTATACAGATCAATTTTAATTTAAATGTAGAACATTAGATAGCAAAGCTCCCCAGACAGAGTCAAGACTTGAACCTGGGTCTCCTGCATTCTAGGCACTAGGCACCTACCCTAACCCCTGCACCACAGAGGACTCTGCTACTTTGTCTTGCTTTAGCCCAATTAATATTTAATTAAAGTGGAATGGCTTCAAGAAAAAGGACTTAAGGGATTCTGCATGAGGCTCATTCCTGGCTCAGGACTTGAGGCCTAGTCTCCACTAGTCCAGCCTAGTACCTACCCACTACCCTACAGAGGGCTCCTTACAGCACATCTTTGCTTTGGCCTAATTAACATCTAATTAAAGTAGAACAGCTTCAAGAGGCCAAACTGAGCAACCCTCCCAGCAAGATAACTCAGAGCCCAGCTTTTAGGGCAGTTACTTGCATGGCAGGGATAAGTACTCAAATCCCCTCTCAGGAGACAAAGTGAGACTTGAACCAGACTCTTCTCACATCCTGGGTGAGTTTATACTCCATGGGGTGGGTTAAGTGATTCTTATTGTCTCTGTGACCCAATTATTATTTAATTAAAGGGGAAGAGCGTCAACAAGAGAAGATGAACAACGGACACAAGACTGTCCCTTAGTGCAGCAATTAGGGCTCTCACTTGGGAGATAGCAGTTGCCTATATAAATCCCTTCTCATGAGGCACAAGAGGGAATTGACCCAGAGTCTACTATAGAACTACTGGAGGATGGCTAATGTAACACCAATTTTTTAAAAGGCTCCAGAGGTAAGCCTGGCAAGCCTAACATCAGTCCTGGGCAACCTGGTTGAAACTACAGTAAAACACAGAATTATCAGACACAGCTGAACATGATTTGTTGGGTCTGAGGCAACACAGCTTTTGTAGAGGGAAATCATGCCTCACTAATCTATAGGAATTCTTTGAAGGGGTCAAAGGATGAGGAGGATTCAGTGTATCTAGTGTACTTAGATTGTCCCAAGATCCCTCACCAAAGGCTCTGAAGCAAAGTAAGCAATCACTGGGTAGGAGGGAAGGTCCTCTCATGGATCAGTAAGTGGTTAAAAGACCAGAAACAAAGGGTAGGAATAAATGGTCAGTTTTCAGACTGGAGAGAAGTAAATAGTGGTGTCCCCAGGGTTTGTACAGGAACTGGTCCTATTCAACATGTTCATAAATGAGCTGGAAAAGGGTGTAAAAGAGTAAGGTGGCAAAACTTGCAGATGATACAAAACTACTCAAGATAGTTAAGTCCAAAGCAGTCTGTGACTAGACAAAGGGATCTCACAAAACTAGTGACTGGGCAACAAAATGGCAGATGAAATTCAATGGTGATAACTGCAAAGTAATGCTCATTGGAAAACATAATCCCAACTATACATATAAAATGAGGTCTAAATTAGCTGTTACAACACAAGACAGATCTTTGAGTGGATAATATTTTCACATTATCTATAATGACTATGTACAGTAGCTGTCAAAAAAGCTAACAATGCTGGGAATCGTTAAGGGATAGATAAGACAGAAAATATCATTGTCTTTATATAAATTCACAGTACACCCACATCTTGAATACCACATGCAGATATGGTCACCCTTCTCATAAATTATACACAGGGACTAAATATTTCCCAAAAAACTTTCCAAACAGGACTATTTTGAGTACACACTTGCATTATCAATTGTATTTAGAAGCTTTCTGCCAATTTTGTTAAAAGTAGACTACGATTCTACAAGTAAAGGCCCTTTTTGTGATTTTATCAGTTTCAAACTGGATACTCCATAACATTTAGACATAAGATACAAAACACCCTCATGATGAATGCTGCATCTACATCCCCCCTGGGAATGACCACCAGGTATGTGCCTAACGTGGCAGCAATGACATTTTTCTACCTGCTGGGTTACCCTGAGTACCCCAGATGGATCCAGGCTGGTACACTAGTAAAAGGCCAACCCCACAAAGGCATGTGTCAATGTGCTTCCTCAGGATCTGCCTCAAGTGCTGGTATTGCAGAATGGTTGCCAGGCACTACTTTCAGAGCTTTGCAAGAGTTCATGACCATTCAAGACCATGTGCTCAATTGTGACTTATCTGCACTACTGTGTGCTGCTCACCATGAACCAAAGAGACTCCACTCTCCTGCAGGGGGCATTCATGTTGGCAGTTACAGCCAGAAGCCTCTTGTCTGGAGATATGGAAGCTTTTCCAGACCGATTCCCAAGACCATCCACATGGGAAGGCAGTGATCTTTTATAAGCTTCCCTGGATAGCACATACAGCAGTGGGACAACAAGCAGGTGAAACAGTCAAGAACAGAGCAAGTGGATGGGATTCACCATCACCCTCCCCCCTACCTCTGAAGTAGCCTGGAAAGCAGTGCTCCCTAGGGAGCTTCTGGGCTGGGATTGTCCTGTAGTGGCTGCATCCAGGCATTCCAGTATGTTCCTCTTCCCACCATTGAATTTACCTGCATTATCTTGTCTCCAACCTGGAGTCCGGCAACTTCTGCTGGGCCTCCTTCTGTCACCCTTGTTACATAGATACCCTGTAAGAGTCATGTTTTAGTTATTCCAGTTGGAACGGTTACAAACACACACAAGGCAATAACCTTTATTTAGCAGCATCTTAAAAATGGATTCCATTTAAAAACAAATCTGATATTTGAAAACAGACGAGTTACACAAGAGCCCAAATGCAGCAGCAGTGCAAGTTGATGACACTGACTAAGTGGGAAGGGAGTATAATGTGAACCAATCAGACTGAGGGAGGACCAGGTATAGACCTACAAAAAGCGGGTGCCACTCACTGAATTGAGGGCACTCAGCTTCTTACTGGGAGGTCTTAATAAATAAATAAAATAATAATTGGAGATATAACTATCTCCTAGAGCTGGAAGGGACCTTGAAAGGTCATCGAGTCCAGCCCCCTGCCTTCACTAGCAGGACCAAGTACTGATTTTTGCCCCAGATCCCTACATGGCCCCCTCAAGGATTGAACTCACAACCCTGGGTTTAGCAGGCCAATGCTCTCAAACCACTGAGCTATCCCTGACCCACCCACTGCACTTAATTATTTAAGTTAAAAAAGAATATGACCTTGTCAGTTTTATCTTCAGAGAAAGGATTCTGAGCAGGATCTTGATCAATTCCACCTCCAATACTGAATCCAAGAATTAGATTTTCACCTTGCCGGAGTTTATGGATTTCAACTCTTTGCTGAAAGAGATGGGAGGAAAAAAAGTGTAGGATTCACATTCCTTTCTCTACTCCAGCCAGAGTAGATTAAGTTTAGCTTTATTACGTGTAACTGTCTCTGAAGACAGGACAACAGATTTTGTTCAGTGAGCTACTGTATAACTTGCAGACAAAGGGAGCAAATAAGATAGTTTACAAATGAAGGCCATATCACAAGCATGTTTTTTATATTTAAAAAAGAGCAGAGACAATGAGCAGGGATCTCTGGATCTAAAACCCATTGGTGGATGAAAGCATTTGCTGTCTATCCCAAAGAGACAAGCAAACTTAACTTGGGCAACAGCTGTTTGTTTTAATTGATTCTGTTTAAAAAGTCATTAAGATGAACCATTTCTGCCCTTCAGCAGTAACTGAGCAGCATTTTTTGTCCTTGTTAGCAAACCACAACAGAAATAAACGTCTCCAAAAATATCCCTAAAGGACTTGCCACTTAAGCATCTAAAGAAGTTTAACCTCTATCTCTACTACCACAATTGAAATGGAGGGAGGGACAGCACCAAAAGCAGTAAAATTATACTAGAGATCAGTTTCCTTCAAGCCAATAAAATGCAAGTGTCAATAACTAGCAGTCTCTCTAACCCACGCATCTTATTTTGTTTTGTCCATGGAAAAACTATGAGTTCCTCCTTAGCTCTCTGCCAATGGGAGTATGCATCCTACCATTGTCATTCATAGAATATCAGGGTTGGAAGGGACCTCAGGAGGTCATCTAGTCCAACTTCCTGCTCAAAGCAGGACCAATTCCCAACTAAGCAAGACCAATCCTCAATAGATAATGGGGCAGAGACTTCTGTTGTCTGCAACAAGTTCAGAAACTTAAGATACTCTGAGTGTAAGTCACTAACTCAGCTGAAGAGAGTCCAACTACCAAAGGGTTCACAAGACCAGCTGTAAAGTTGCCCCGGCATCAAGAGTACTAAAAAAGTCTTGATAAGAAGGTTCTGGCACCAAGAGATTTTAAAACTTTGTATGAGTAACAGCAGAGGAGCTCTTAGTGACAGAGATATGAAAGAGAGTCATGATCTCACCCAGAACCCTGTCTAGCTGGGGCCTCTTTGAAAAAGAAGTAGTTTAGTCTTTCCTCTTGAATTAGGCCCAGATCCCCCCAGGCTACAAACTGCTCTGGCAAACACAAATGATTTGTGCAGCCTTTGCTGCATGACCTACTTTCACCAAAATTATGAGATTTATCATACACATCACCAGGAAGCCTGGTTTGAGTGGGATTGGCAATTCAAAGTGAGTTGCTTTGCAATCATCTTCTTTCATCAAGGAAAGTAGTTCACATTACTATCTTAGAACATTTTAATTTAATGGACTCAAGTGTGACCAACTACAGTTACTCTATAGTAACAGAACTTTTAACTATAGCATTGCAGACCCCCAGATTACAGATAAAACCAAAAACAAGGATTTAATTCTCAAAAGCTTGCTTAGCATCTCATTTTCACAAGGGATATAGTTAAGTACAAAATTAATTTTTTTAATCTACTTCATAAGACTAGAATAGCTAAAGCAGATGCCACTCCAACCTTTTAAAGAGCACCAAGCAGCACTGTCTAGTGGAGGACACAGAACAGTCAGTAAATTCTGTCATACTACCAGAGTGATGTTTTGTACTGGGAGATTAGAAACTGTTTTCCCCTGCTCAGGGGAAGGTTCTTCCCCGTGAGATACTCCAAAATGTAACCCGCCTCTCCCCTCTAGGTACAGATTGGGTATGGTAACTAGCTTTCCCTTCTGACAGTGACTCCTGGAAAGAAAGCATGGTAGAGGGCAAAATTACAGGCTACATGTAAGATTTTGAAGGAAGTTTTTCTTCCCTCAAGTTTGCATGGCTGCTTTTTCCACTCATCAGAATGCTTCCCTGGGTCAAGTGAGCCCATTTGGAACACAAGAGGGAGGGTGTTTGTAACTTAGCCAAGTAAACAAATAGTCATTTTTTAATTGAAGAGTGAGACTCCAGATGAGATCATTGGAAATACTGACAGCTTCCACAGACAAACTAAAAATTGCACATAGCATAATAAGAGACAGACAAGGAACAGACTCCAGGCTGGCAGCCAAACAAGTGGATGGCAGCAGATTTGATATCTTTGTATGTTGTCTTCAACACTAGAATTGGCTCGGACGCAGGTTGTTGAGAACAAGGCTAACAGCGCGCAGTCACATAGCATTTTTATCAAGGGGGGGGGGAGGGGTTAAGGCACCACAACTTTAGCTGAACAAGGACATCCTTGGTTTTGTTTTGTTAACTGGTGATACTGAGATTCCAGTTCAAGAAAACCTACACTCCTTAAGCAGCATGGCGTGCAGAGTTTTTACCCATGGGAAAAGTGGCCCATTGTAATTTGTGCACCATCATCTTCTATCCCAGGAGGCACCTTAACAGAAGGCAACATCTGCCAAGCTAAACAGTGAGCACTTTCCATCAAGAGCACAATGGTTTAAAAAAAAAAACTGTTAGAGAGGTCTGACATCCGAGGTGAAGTCCTCTGATAAGTGGCAAGTTGACTATGCTATGCCTCTTAAATCACAGCGCAAAAAATACCATGATCCCAATTTGTGCTCAGTTAGGCTCCCTGGCATCGCAGGGAAATGTCAGAAATTTGACTTCTTTTGACAGTCACTTGGTTGGACAGATAGTGTGCACCACACTGATATGTGGCAAATTTTCACCTCTACACTTATATGGTAAATTTTGCTAGTTTATTTTCTACTGAGAAGGGTTGATTCTGGAGTCAAATCAGCCCCCATCCAACCTGCACCGGCAGACGTTAGTGGCAGAACTCACACCAGCTCACCGTATACAGCCTTTAGTTCTTTGTTCTTATCTTACTGTCAGAGACTTTGTGCAAAAGAGGTTATTTTTTTCATCCCCTCCACTGTAGCTACTGAAAAGTGACCTGCATGCCTGCAGTCCTGTGCTCATCAGAAACGTAACCATAAGCAACTAGTGGAGCCAGCATAATCCAGTGGAGCTGGGAGACAGGACAGCTAGCTTTTGTTCCCTGCTCTACCACTGACTCACTATATGATCTTGGGCAAGTCAGATCACAGCTATACGTCAGTTATCCTAAGTGTACAGAGGGGATAACGATACTGAGCTGTCTTCAATCTTTGGATGAAAGTGGTAAGAAAAATGGTATAACCTAGTGTATATTTGTAGTAAAATCCTTAATTTAAAAAAAAAACCACAATAAGGGGAGCTAGTTCACCCAATCCTTCCCCCCCTCCCAAAATGAATTAGTTTGACCTTTCCATTCCCCCTACCAGCCTCTTTTGGGGAAACAGAGGCACACAGAGCAGTGAAGTGACTTGCTCCGTGTCAGCCAGCAGGCAAGTGGCAGAGTCAGACTGGACCTCAGCTCTACGGCCCAGGCCCAGTGCTCGGACCCGCACCCCCCCCCGGGAATGGGTTTAACGAGTCAAACCTCCGCAGCAGGAGCGCGTACTTCGGTTCGGCTCAAACCTGTTCGGACGCGGTTTAAGCTAAACAAGGCCCGTGGGAAGGGGAAGGGGAAGGGCGTCCCCCCCCCCGCTTCTGCCCCAGGGTAACGCGGAGCTTGTTTAAAAGCGGTGCCACTCGCGTGTGAACACCCCGCCCCCGTGGGGGGTTTCTGGGAGCGGAGCACCCCAGGGAGACGGCAGCTATTCCCCTTCGCCTCCAGGGGGCAGGAATAAGCGCTGACACGATCGCCCCGCCACCCGGACATCGCCGCACGGGAGCGACCGGCGGCGCCGCCCCAGCGCTGGCCAGGAGCCCGCTCCCCGAGCACGCCCGGCCCGGCCGGCGGGTTGCACGGGGCGGGGCGGCCCCGGGGCGTTTCCTGCACGGACCGGCGAGAAGCGCAGCCCGGGGGGAGGGGGAACGGCCCGAGGGGTCCGAGTCCGGGCCCGGGGCCCGCAGCCAGCGCTGAGGGGGCTGCTCCGGGAGGGGGGGGGGGCCCGTAACTACCCCCCCCCCAGCCCGGGGCCGCTCCAGACTCCGCCCTCCCCGGCCCTCGCCCCACTCACCACCACGGCGGTGACCGGCTGCCCCGGGATGTACGACATGGCCCCGGCAGCTCGCGCCCGACTCGCCGGCGCTCCCGCCGCCTCGCCAACAAAAGGTCCCTCCGCAGCCGAGGAGCCAATCGGGCGCCGCCTCAGGCCGAGGGAGCGCTGGCGCATGCGCATCGAGAGCGGCGGGGGGGGGACGTTTCCCGGCAGCCTTTGTTCCAAGATGGCGGGCTGCCGCCTGCGGTAGGGGTGGGTGAGTCGCTGCTGTTACCGCGGCGGGGCCGGGCCGGGCCGGGCCGGGCCGCCGCTGGGGGTCCGTAGTGACGTAGTCCTGGGCCCGGCCTCGTCCTCGGGTCAAACCGAGCCCGGCGGCGCTGCCTCAGGCATGTCCCTTGGGCGGCCCCGTCCGGGCCTGGGCCCCCGGCTGGGAGCGGGGCGGGGGCTGGGCTCCGGCGCCGCCCCGGGGGGGCTCCCCCGTGCCCAGGAGGCCGCTGGCCTTGCGCTCGGGACCCGCTGTTTCTAGTGTAGCCGCCAGGCTGCGGGGGGCGGAGAGGAGTTTCGAGGCCCGTGAAGGTGCAGGAGCGAGCTGGGTCCAGCCTGGTGCTGCGGCCCAGGGCGGTGTCCCGGCCACGGCACCGGGACTGCGCCCCCCCCCCCCCCCCCCCGGCTGATCCTGTCTCCCAGCCGTGCTCAGGGCCGAGTGGCAGCTGCACTCGGTGCCTTGGCTTGCGGTGAAAGCGGTGCTTTCCTTTAGCCCCTCCTGGAGTCGGTGACCCCAGAGAACACTGAGCCAGGGGTGAGTTTAAACTTCCCAATTCCTCCCCTGTGCTTCACTCAACGTGGGGGAAACAGAGCTAGCTTGGGGCTGGGGGGGGGGGTTGCTTTAACTCAGACCAGGGAAAGGAGGAGACATACCGATTTAAATCTGCTTTTACTGCTATTTTGAATAATGTATCTATGAATATTAAGGATTGTGACTTTTTTTTTTTTTACAGAAAGCTACAGTTCGGGTCCAGACTGCTTGACCAGTCCTTCATCATCTGTGTTCTGGTTGCATTCTACCTCAGGTAATTACATTATGAGGCACTCCAAATTTTCCAGAAGCTTCATTTAAGCACAATACCCTTTGCTTTCAGTCCTAAACTTTTATGTAGGGTTGCTATTGAATAACTATCATGTTCCACCCAGCGATCGCTGCATTACACTGCTGAGTAGAGGGATCACTGTATCTAGTTATTTTGGGTCTAAGCCTAGTGGAGGAGGGGTGCTTTAATATTAGTAAAGCACAATGAAATCATTGGCTGAAAACTGCTATAGAAATGGCAAGTAGTGGCTTTAATGCAGTGTGCAGCTACATGTGGCTAATTGGGTCCTATAGTATCTAGATACATCTTCCTTGGATTTAATTACAACCTCAGAATTTTGGTAATTAGCTAAAGAGGTGGCATTGTTGAACAGACCAAAATGACAGAAATTTAAGTGTAAATAGGGAATCTTACCCAAACTCTCTTTGTGCTACAAAAAGAAGGATGTGGATTTAAAATTTGGGTTGCTGTTACAATTACATGTATGTAGCTACAATATATTGGAGGAAAAGGCCATAGAGATGAGTAACCTCATTATAAATTGGGCTTCCAAGTCTTATACTGGAAACTGTTCCCTGTAAGCTGTGCGCTTGGGCCAAGTGGCTGCCCAGGAGAGATTCAAATGCTGCCCAGCTGATTAGCAAAGCATGTGCACCCCTCCTGCTTGATGGAAGGAGGTGGGGGGAGAAAGAAGGGTGCTGATGTCAGGATGTCCCCTGCACCGCATCTCTGCAGAGCAGGACAGAGGGGGCACAGCCTGGCTCAGGAAGGACTGGGGTGAATGATGAATGCCTTTCTTAAAGAGACAGTGCACTGTTTCTGAGATTTCCCCAGAAGCCAGCTCTCTGTCTCTCACATACACACTCTTCCTGCCCCCGTACTCCCTCTCTGCAAAGCAGGGGAGGGGAGACAACAGGGCTTAGAACAGAGCAGGAGAGCTTTCAGTGAGTGTCTTAAAGAGAGAGTGCATGGCATCTCTCAGAAATGTCCCCAGCAGCCAGCACGCACCCTGTCTCTGTGTCTCACACACACTCACTCTCTCTCACACCCACCTCCCAGCACATACTTGTATTATTGTTGTTACTACTTGGTACTTCCTGCACTGCACATATATTCTCTGTAATTTCAAAGTGTGTTGTTTTAGTGCTTTGACTGGTATATGCATTTCATAATTTTTATTTGTCTTACACTTAAATTTAATTCTTTGAGTAGTGAGTTCTAAAATACCTAACCTGTCCTGACTGGAGTAATTATCCCTATGGTAACTTAAAAAAAAAATTTTTTTTTTATTCTGCACATGGATGGAAAAAATTAGAGGGAACAGTGATTGGAAGGATAAATTCATTATTTTTTTCAGACTATTACTAAAGCTGGCCTAAATTTTTCTTACTGTAACAAGTAAATGTGTGTGCTGCAGACATACAGTAGTGAGATTGGTTCCGTTTTGTTTATATGTGTGGTGTTAATGACTGTAAAGGGATCCGAGGTTGAGATGTAAATTTACCTGATTAACTCAAGTTAATTTTATATTTACATAGAATCCAAGTGTAGACTACCTGATTTGCTTGAATGTTTTAGCAGCTCTTAATACCATCAGTTATAACAGCTAGTAGACATGTGAATAACTCCTTGATTTCTTGTAGTTATTCAAAGACCACCACTTATTTCTAGTACAGATTACTGGGAATACAGTTTGTCCAAGGCACTACTCATCAAATCAATTTTTTTTGAAGGGCATGGACAATGTTCTGATGACTGATGCATTCCACATGTTGTCAGGCCTGACATTACCAAAATGTGCAACAGATTATAGGTACTTTTCAATTTATCAATTTTCTGATGGTGATTTGTGCTAAAGAGGTCAATTTCCAAATAGCAGTGCATTTTTCATTTTCAGTTCCTGTTGTCAGTTATGGACAGGAGGGAAAAGAATTGTTCCATCCCATCTTCCCAACTAAAATGAAATTGACTTAGTACAATAGTTTCTTTTCTCTCCTTTGAGGTAGTCTCGTTGGGAGAAGGAGAAATCCTTGACTCCAAACCAGAGCAATGGCTACAATGGTGGCTAAGCGAGAAGGGCCTCAGTTCATCAGCGAAGGAGCAGTCCGAGGGAATGCAGCCATTCTGGATTATTGCAGGACATCTGTTTCTGCCTTGTCAGGAGCAACAGCAGGAATTCTTGGCCTGACTGGTTTACATGGCTTCATCTTCTACTTCTTGGCTTCTGTCCTTCTCTCAGTGCTTTTGGTATTAAAAGCTGGACGGCGGTGGAATAAGTACTTTAAATCCCGAAGGCCACTTTTCACTGGGGGGCTTATCGGAGGCCTCTTCACGTATATCCTCTTCTGGACTTTCCTCTATGGCATGGTGCATGTCTACTAAAAGAGTAGTAACCACTTTAGCTGCAATGAGTTTTAATGAAATAGGAGGACTGTTGCCAAAAACTCATCTAAACAACTATGCCAGCTTTTTAAATTGTTGTTCACTGCTTGTATTGTTAAGGCGGCCATTAATTTGTCTGAGTACAAAACTCTGTAGTATTTGTCTAATTAAATTGAATGTAAAATGTCTTACGGAAAAGTCACAAATTGCTTCCCACACATTTATAAGTATCCTATGAATTGCTAAAAATCACCATTTGTCCACCATTCTTGGCTGCCTTTATTCCTTTTACATTTTGCATCTGTAAGATCAGCAATAGCAGCTCTATTTTATGTTGTGTTCCCACTGTCACTGTTTGCACTAACATACAAACATTGGTAAAAACAGTATCTTTAACCATAAGCTTAATGCAATGAAATCTGAAAGGAAACACTGGCACAGAGTTAGTTTCATGGTAATATGTAATTAAATGTATATGAAACTGGACAGAAGTATCTTATTTGCTTGGATCATTACTGTAAGTGCTGTGATCCTGGGTACAGTCACTTTACAAATAGGAAATTAAAGTTACTAAAACATTTCAATCTCTTCCATGCATTGACTTTGCAGAGCAAACTTTTTTAATGGCAGATATAAAAGGCAATAAGTAGTACAGTTATGAGTCACTGTTTTGGGTTTTTAGCGGTGTTTGCACAATGCTTTCCACTGACATAATACTACATTATGCCAAAGGAAACCACAGTGTCCTATGAATCAGTATCCGTTATGGCTAATGTGAACAAACCCACAGCCAGAGATCTGGAATAGACTCACTGTTAGTATTTCCCCAAACATACAATGCATTATGGTAATATACTTCATTTTCTGCAAGAAAATCAAGGACAGACTGAGCTGTAAACTGCAGCTTTCAGCTATAGGACAAGCCCTACAATCCCTCATCAGTTTTCTTAGTGAGTGGGTACATAGTCTCACCACTTGGATGGTGACGGGGCTCTAAAGCACACAGATATACTTAGCAGTATTTCCATATGAGGAGAAAATCGAATCGTCAGTAGCATTTTTGCAAATCACCCTATTCTGAAGCATAAATTACTAACCAATGACACGGAACATTCAGTGTAAAACATTTTCCCACTAATGCTTTTTTTTTTTAAAGTAGTCTGCCCTCTATTTTAAACTTTACTTAATATTGAAACACAGTAGTTATGAAAGGGGGAAATTGACAATACTATAAATACTGTCTGCCATACTATATATTTACAGTCAATTTATCTTTGGTTTCCTGCAAAATAACATGGTCTAGTTACTTAATTCTGTCCGAGCTATTTTTCTATATTGAGTCATGCATCTTTTAAACATGGGCATTTTAGTTACACTTAGATGGGCAGCTTTATTAATAGACTTGTACTGTTCAAATGTTGTGTATGCTTTTCAAAACAAAATGGGGAAACCAGCGTGTATATGGTTAATCACCATTATCTAAATTAATACAACATACAGAAAAGACACAACATTGCTATATATTAACTCCAAGAAAAAATATCAAATTTTGTAAAGAGAAACTCCTGAGAATCCGGTAGTTACTGTTTATAAATAATCTCTGTACTGACTTACCTTTTAAAAAGTATATAGGATGGGGATCAAGTTTTGTGATGAGGGACCTAAAGCCTTCAACTCAGGAAGTGGGTTAGGTCCTTTCTAACAAGCTAGCATTATTTTGGCAGGTTAAAGTATTAGACTACAGAACAGGCCTAGCCTTGTTTTTATTTGTGATGGGCTATTTGAGTGAATCATACCGTAGTATGAGGTGATACAGCATTGTATTATATTTGTTTCAGCTTCAAAAACTACTTAAGTACAGATGTTGGCTTAGTTAAGTTTATATGGTCCTGTTTGCATCAAACCAATGCTGTCAGGTTTCACCTTAACAAGTCATTCACCAGTTGTTGTTTTTGAATTGAGTGAAAAGACTGACCTAGGACTATTATTGTTGTATTTCAAAGCAAGGCAGATTAGTCTTCACCACCTACCATTTTCATCCAAGGCTAGTGAGTCAAATTCATCCTAAGGAAGCGCAGAGCCAAGTGGAATTGACTTTTATGGTTTTGCTTCCTAGTATTTTTTCCTACCACTTTTGGGAAGTTATATCACGATCTGAATTTAGGTCATAGAGTTTTGAGAGTCAGAAACAAAGGCCCATTGTCCATTCAAAAGCCCGTGTAACAAACAAAAGTTAAGTATTAGATTTCTAACTTTTAAATAAATCCTGTAACTCGTAGTAGGTTGGGAGATACAGGATGACTTGGGAAACAAAGTCCAACTGGTGCTATTCCCGTCCCACACACCCACATTTCAAACTGTGCATAACAAAACAGCAGACATAGTAGCGCTCCCTGACTAGAGCCTGGCAGATCTAGGAACCGTGACTATCCATTCCTACTGGCAGAAGCATCAAGTTCCTCCTCTGTCAGGAATCAGTAAGTAAGGTAGAGAGGATAATCATCCATGAACCAAACAAAAAGCAAAGTGACAATAAAAAGGAGTTGCTGAGAAAAGCAGATGAAACCAACTGGTAAACGAAGGGAGGCTTGGTCATTGAATGTGCTGTCATTGACAGGTGCCTTGATGCACACTGTTAACACACTGAATATTTGATACTTTCTTTCCACATTCAGCTTCCAATGGCTGTTTGTCCAAAAGAAAATTCAGACAAAAGTGTTAACATCAGGCCAGTCATAAAAGCATTTGTCAACTTCCTTAGAAAGAAGCACCACCCAACTTGTTTCAAATATTTCCCCAGTCAGCTACCTGCTGTGCCACACTATGCTTTCTTGTACCCCAAAATGTCAAGTTACCTGGACCAATTACTAAAGGACAAACCTCATCCCTTTACTATAGGTTATTCTGGCATTTTTAAACACTAGATTTAACAAAAGTTCTGTATTTGCTCATGAGAACTTTGCCAGGCCAACTGCAAATATCACTGAGCCTGGTTGGTTTTGGAGTGGGGTTGGTAAAGAGCTTCTATGGAAATAGGAGGATACCATGGTCTATATAGTAAGGGCTCTTCCTGTGAAAACATCTTGAGAGTCACTTTACCCTGGGTATGATGTTATTCGAACTACAGACAAATTGAATGGAACGCCGGATCTCATTTATCTCAACACCAGCCCAAAGAATTTCAATCTACTCTTACAGGTAGATCATACGGGACTTGGGAACTGGCACTGCAGTGCAGCTGAACAGGTGCTGATTCTGGTTTCCCAACCTCATTCCTAACAATGTCAAATGCCACGTGTGATTGATGTCACTGACCTTTCACTAGCAGAAGCGATGCAGTGCTACAGAAGAATGCTGGTTATCTATGTATTTGCATATAAAAATGTTGCCTGGTTTCTTCTACATTTTTCTTTATAATACAAAAGTTCTGTAGCAATGACACAGGTGTCATCAGCTCAAGATAGGGAAGAATGCCTTAGGTCAGAAGGTGTGATATTTGTAGCCAACTGCTCTCTTGAACAGAATAGCTATAACTGACTTCTTCTCTGGGCATCCAATGATACAATAGACCTGACCATGGCTGTCTCCACCTCAAAGTTTGGTTGCTGTGTTTTACCATCGTAGTCTTTATGGAATGTGTTTTCCCACTGACAGACCTTAGGTCTCAACTGTCTGTAGTTGTCTCAGCTGCTCTAATGTAGCCAGCGATTCTGAGTTCTGGTTCCCATTCACTGTTCCACCTGGTAAAGACTTTCTTGAACTGGATCTGTGGGAACAAGAGGCAAGAATGGCAGTACCTTAAGTTTATTTACCTTGCTGTGAGGCAGAAGAGGAGTCTTGGTAGGACCTTCTGCATTCCCAAGAGACAGACAAATAATGTTTAAACCATTGCTTATGGAGTTGGGTAAATTTCTCCCTGGCTTGGCTAATGGACAAAACCGAGCCATTTTCATAAGCAGTCTGTTTTGACTAAACTATAAGTGTTCATAACAAACATTTGTTGTTTCAATTGATTGTTTTTTAAGGTCCATTTGTGCATCACAGAAGCTATGTTGAGTCATAGATTTTTGCATCAAGCCCGCAGTGGCCTCAGGGCACTTTGCTGGAGCTCCACACATATCCACAGGCACAAATAACCTTATCTATTCCATGAAACTCGCACTGAACTTGTGATGTCAAGTTTTTTAGAAAAAAACTTTCCCACAATTTTCTGGCAACTTCATGATTGAAACAGAGGGGTCAGTTGTTCCACTGATATAGATCTGTAAACTCCCGGTTAATTCAAGTAGATTGCACACAAATATAATCAAAAGGACCTTGGATGCTACATGAAAAATAAATGTCAACGTAACGCTCAGACTTCAGGGTTCAGAGCAATGGAGCTCTGACACTGTGACAATGTTCTATTACAGGAACTGTGTACTCGAGGTTTTATCAGATGGACGCTGGTGCAGCAGAGTGATTCAATCTGCCATTCTCAGTTGGCTGAATTCCAGTGGCCCAGAAAATGGGATCTACAGGGTCTAAGTCTGCCGTAACTGAGAGAACATGGCCCCTTTTGCATCCCAGCCAGGCCTACATCAGCTCAGCCCTGAAGCCACCCTTAAACATAGCAGCTCTTGGGCTAGAGTTGATTTTCATCTTTCTAAGTGAAAGGAAAAGGCATCCAGGGCTTTTAGTAGTTGCCATTGATTCCATTTGGCATCATTATAGATGGAGAGTCAGGAGGCCATTTGCAGCCTGAACAGTGACACAGCAGCTTCCTTATTTCCCTGACTCCAGCAATGACTTACTAAGGGAGCAGCTTAGCTATACTCATCTGTATGCGTGTAATTTCCTGGAATCAAATGCCCTCCCTCTGCAATTAAAATGTCCTGTGCTTCTATATTTCTGTCCATTTAATGATTGGACAGTATAATGCTACACACATAAATGCAACAAGAGTCCCACTTACTTCACTTCCTCATACTTTTTGCCTCGATAGAAGTTGCTCTTTTTCATCAGATACAGTAGCACCACGTCACAGAAGAAAGCCCCCTGCAAAATATTGGAGGCAGCACATTACTGTAATAAGCAACTGAAAGCAAATGCATAATCTCCCTGTAAAAATCCCCAAAGATGATACATTCTCCTCCTCCCAATCTCTCCTGAAAACTCACCTGTGCTGTGAAGCCTACAAAATGTTTGACAATGGCTACTCTTAGCCAGTGTACCGTGACTGTTGCTTATTATGGTAATCACGATCCACCCACTGTCACCTTGTGCTCTCGTCTGCGTATTGCAGCCACCTGTTCTCTCACATTCAGACTGCAAGTACTTTGAGGCTGGGACTGTCTTTGCCTTATGTGTACACAGCACCTAGCACCTTGGGGCCCTGATTATTTGCTCTGCAGTAGTGCCTAGAGTTGCCAATCATGTCTTCAATCCCAACCTTGCATGTGAAAGGCTTTAGCAAAGCAATTGTTTCCACTTTATGGGGCCAGAATACTCTAGGCTATTAGATATAACTTAATTAGATGCTCCAGGGCATCTGAGCACCTCACAACACCCCTGTGAGGCAGGACAGTGGTATTATCTATCCCCGTTGTTCAGATGGGAAACTGAGGCATGGAGAAAATACATGACTTGCCCAAGGTTCCACAGGAAG
This sequence comes from Mauremys mutica, assembly GCF_020497125.1. Taxonomy (NCBI): domain Eukaryota; kingdom Metazoa; phylum Chordata; order Testudines; family Geoemydidae; genus Mauremys; species Mauremys mutica. The sequence continues at coordinate 23,327,792 of NC_059090.1, forward strand.
TCTGCAACTAAACCAGGAATTTAAACCAGGTCTTCTAAATCCCAGACTAGCACCCTAACTGCTGCACCATGCTTTCTCCATGTCATCCATATTTGCTTACCCAAAAATAACTGGTGACTTCCGCTACCAAGAAATGCACCCAGCTTTAAGACGGGTACATGCTGCCATGGAAAACACACCAGATTCACAAACATCAACATCCTCATTTTCTACATATGGACCAGGAATGTAGTGAGATTCTATTTAGCTTTTATTCATTAACACACCAATATGCCAATTTCCCTCAGACGGAGTATCTTGCCCAAATTGGTTTCAGACAATGGAACAAACAAGAGAAGAAAAAGACACCAAGTCACAATTCTTAGGAGGCTTTTTGTAAAGTTTACTCAGTAATAAGAATTCAGTGATAATGGGATTAATCTTGCCCTGTCTAGGCTTTCACACCATAGTCATCACCATGGTATCTGAGCTAAGAGATGTCTGCATATCACAGCTTCTTCCTTGTGCCATGTGTTGCATCTCTCAAGTGCAATAGTAGGTCTAATTTGCAGTGGGCACGGGTTAAAGGAGGAAAAGTGAAAGTCTATGGCACAGTTTATAAACTAAGCATTTCTACTGTGCTCATTACTGCAGTGTCTAGTCTCCCTAATGTGTTCTGCCATGCTGGGGTGCCCACAGCACAAAGTGTATTAACTGATGGCTCCCTTTTAAAGGCACAGACCCAACCAATCAGCCTTTCTAAAGAACTTGACTCTTTTTTCAGGCAAACTGTTTATCCTGGAAACATCTCAACCACAGGATTTGGACATGGTTCAGGTTCTGATGCTTTTCTTTCATCCCTAAAGAGGATGATACATTTACTTACTGCACCCATAAGCGCGAGTCCTGAGCCCACGTTGATTATCGTTGGAATGATGTTAAATTTACCTGCCTGAAAGAAATATAAAACACGCAGTGCTAGCCGAGCAGTTACCACAAGCTGAGCTGATGGCCACAGAGTTACACTTAGGGTAAGTTTGGCTCTATGCATGTGTTTCGTTAGCAGGACGTGATAGAAGCCACCAGGCAGAGTTACTGAGCATGCTTTGAGACTAGTGCTACATCCTAAGAGGCATGTGTTTGTCTGGTAGCAGCCTGGCCCTGCTTGCCATCCTGAGCCTGTGGCCTCACACCAGACTAGGTGTCTCCTGAATGCTGATCCTCTTTCTCCAGCTCTACTTCTCATACTACAGTGGGTATTGACAGGAAACCAAATCAGAGCTTCCATAGTCCTCGCACTGCTGAACATCACATGGACCAGTTTCCTCAACGAGCATGAGAGGTGTAGAGAGGATCCTGCAGGCTGATATTGACTAATCTATTGATCTTACTCTGAGCAGCCTAGGGCATCCCTTCAGCTTCACTCCAGGCTCTTTTCTTCCCTTTGTGTATCAAGTCAACCTGCTAGTGCCAATGAAACACTGCCTGCCAAGAATCCTTCCCCATCACAAACAAAGGGATGGTTTCGCCCTCGGGCTGCCCTTCCCCACTCTGGTGGTCTCTACCCAACAACAAAAGTCCATCCTTATTTCTTCCAGGACCAGAAATACCCTGGCATAGGCTCCTCACCTTGCCATTCACCATCACATCAAAGCGTATTCCATAGGCTTTTATCAGTGTCCTGTACTCAACTCCTTCAGCATCCCTGTAGTATTTGGCAAATCTAGAAAGCAGAGAATGCAAGAACATTGATTTTTAACCCAGTCCTCTGCCTCCCTCACATAAGAACAAGTTTGAATTCACCCTCTCTGTTCAAACCCAGGTATATTTCCCTTTAAAAATCCGGGGTATATTTGATTAACAAGCATGACCTTGTCCTAAACTTGAGGTCTCAGAGGAGCATGTGGATGGGTTCTGTATCAGCCAGTTCTTGACATCATGTTTCATTTCTAGCCTTAGCCAGAGTAATGGGAAAGCCTGTCTTGCTGGGTAGCTCCAAGCCCACTGAAATCACTGTAATGGCCTCAGCGTATATTTCCTTATCATTACAGTGGGAAACTGGAAGGTAAAAACCCTACACCTGTTCGATGTCATGACTGGAACCCATGGATCACTCTCAGTGGCTGGCTGACCCTGGTGGGGGTGATGATGCAGGAGCAGTGCTTAATGCAGAATACGAAAGACTCAGCAAAACTCATAGACGATCTCTGTAATTCTAGATTAGGAATCACTGCAAATACATCAAGACTTCGGTGTCTGCGCTGTGTGAAGGGTACTAGCTTTGCAGAGAGTGTGTGTGTGTGTGTGTGTAAGTAAACCGTGATGAACATTTTAAAAGGCCGTATACCAGAGAACCGGCATAGGTGCAGCTGAAATAGTTAGCCAGGAATAGTTAGGAACAGAATCTGATTTAACCTATGAGCTGATACTGTTACAGTGTGCCTAAGAGTTACACAGTGGTACCCAGTCCCATCACTGCCTTTGATTACCTGAAGTTGTATCCAGAGGAGATGGATTTTTCTGCAAACTTGTTATCCAGACGGCTAAAAGAATAGTGAGGGTTGCATTCTGAAGGAGGTTTATCAAGATCACAGTCCCATTCAATCTGAATTCCTATCACACCACCCTTAACGAAAGAGAGACATGTTTTCAGCAGCTTGTCCTGGTTTGTTCATTTTTAAATCACATCTGCTCCTCTGCCAAGTGTCCCTTGAGGGAGATAAAAGAGGAGAAGTAGGATGCCCTGGTCCTCCACTCATACTCAGATCAGGATGAGCCAAACTTAGGCAATTGAAGTTAATCATATTTTTCTATAGGCATCCTGGCTCTTCCCATGCTGGGCATCTGGAGACAGTTTCACTGAGAGCTTCCTCACAGTGCCCTGACACCAACTCCAACCCCACCTAGGACCCATCTGTACTCTCTGTTGTATGAGGATTTTCATGCCCCGGGTGTTCATTAAGTTCCTATTAGCTGACGTGTTCACTTTACCAAAAAGGACATTTGTCCACTAAGGGTAAAATTCTGCCCTGTGCAGAGGGCCAGCCTGAGGTCTGTGCAGCACTTAACCCTAATTGTGCAGGGACTTGAGAGGGGCTTAGGTCTTGTGCTGGCTCCTCTGTACAGGGGTGAATTTCACCCTAAGCACCAACAGCAAAATATTCTGTATTTCTTTGGACTTGAAAGGATTCCACAGATGGATGCACCAGTCAGTGGTGTATTCATGAAAGCTACGTTCCCTTTAGGGAGTATAGTTAAATGTAGTCCTGCAAGGGACCTGAACAACAGCTCTGTGTAACTCAAAAGCGTGTCCCTTTCACCAACAGGAGTTGGTCTAATAAAAGATATCACCTCACCCACCTTGTCCTTCAAGGGATACTGTTGAAGCTGGCTGTGGCAGGGAGGGTGACATTTAACATGCAAGGTCCAGGAGTTCTTTACATAGATCCAAAAGTGACATTTCAACAATGTTTTAAAAACAACATCCTGTGAACAACTCGCGCAGCCCTACAGTAACAAACCAGGGTGCTCAGCCAGACACGTAACGCACAATTGGGCAGGTGGAAACACTTCAGTTCCATGGGGTTATTATAGGCAAGAGACAAGCTGATTTTAAAGCTCAATGACCTGCCATAGTTCTGGAAATGAGAAGTCCTCATGGGGGGGAGAAGGGGAAGAGTTTTGGTCACTGGAAGGATTATCAGCTTTTCCAGAGGGGAATGTTTGTTTAGCTGGTGTGGTGTATGGGAGAATAAGGAATGTTCATACCTCAGATGCCATGTCCTGAAAGTTGTTCCCAGCCCAGCTCACGAGTTTGCCCAGGTGGAATATGGGGCAGTAAAGGTGCTGTGCACTGTAGTGGCAGTTTTTCAGGTAGGAATCATCATCAGTGTTTAGCACATTAGTCCTGCATATGGGAAACAACAGAACCAGTCTGACCTTTCTCTTTGCCTGCCCTACAGAACAGCCATAGGAAGATTCTCTTCCAAGGCCACAGAGATGAGTCTCCTCTTCAACACCCATCATAATAATCCAATAGAACAGAAAGGGCATTCTTGCCACTAACCCTATTATCCTGTGAGCATCTCTGCAGCCACCCCCAATGAATGCATCCTGCTGTGCTTGGATGCAAACAAACCCTGAGCCTGCAAATAGATCCACGCAGGCAGACTTATACCCATGCAGAACTGATGGCAAGATCAGGCTCTAAAGAAAGATCCATTTAGGCGGTGACTTTCGGGAACCATACCTGGATTGTTCCTTCAGTTTTTAAGCAGAGCCACCCATTGCAATTCTATCTTGCGTTCTCTCTCATAACAATATGCTAGAAATGCACAACTGAAGCTACCCAGAGTGGTGATGTGAAAATGCTCGTTTTGATAGAGATTTCTGTAAGTAGAGCCACAGCCAATATCTCCTGTTCCTACCTTCACACCTATCCTTACAAGTGGAAAATTGAAAATCAGCATTTTCCACATAATGCTTGCCCAGGTTATTTCATTTTTACAGCATAATAATTTGGGGTGAAACTGCAAAATGTTCTTATTTTTTACTTAACCGGTGAAAACGCAATCCCCCCATCAACTTCCCCCAGTTTGGGGAGTTGGTTTCTTTCTAAATGAAGGCCCACGTAGTCCACTTCTCTTTCCCGCGAATACTGCTGGTTGATGGACATGCTAGGTTTAGATCATGTAGGCCAGCCCAGCCCAGTTGTACTCTAGGTGTGGGAGGGGAATACCCCAATATTCAGATACATGGGCTTGTTATTCAGTTAGATTGATAAACAATCCTGTGATGGAAATTATGGGTCATATTCATCCCATTGGTCAGTGCAGTGACAGCTTGGATACACATAGCCAGACAGCTGTCAAAGATTACGTTCCATGACTGACAGTCTAAATCCAGCCACTGTTTGGCTGGGAAGCTCTCACCAGACTGAAAATCTTCCCCTAAGCTCAAATCCTTCATTACCTTCCCTGCTCCTACATAGCCAGAAACCAAATAATGTCCTCCGGTTACCAACAGGAAACAGTCACCATCCTAGATAGGAGTGCTCAGATCACATGCCCACATGCATTGAGGAGAAAAACACAGGAGCCATTTGGATTATTGACAAAAGAAAGGTTGCTGAGAGAGACAGAAACAGACAGGCAGACACTTACTTGGAGAATTTAAACTTAGGGAAGCGGATCGAGTTTTTGATGTAAACAGTGAAGTTTTCTGCATTCGCTAAAAGCGGTTTCCTGAAAGAGAGGGGGCAACGTTCTCTTGGTTTTATAGTCATTGTCCTTCTGCCCATTGTTTAGACATTTTACAGACATATTCATGTAATAAGCAGAATTGGAGTCGAATCCTGCAGAATGCCCCCTGAAGACAGAGAAAGGGCTGCTGCGCCCAGACCCCTTGGCTCCAATTGAGAACCAGTTCTGTTCCACACTCTTCCCCCTGGCCAGCCTCCCTCAGTTGTCGTGTTTTGTCAGTGAGTTGTTTGAGAAAAGGGCAGTGTTAGAGGGAGTCAAGGAATAGCAAGGGTTGGAAGATGCCCTGCAAGAAGCACGTGCACCATCTTTAGAAGGAGCAAGGTGCTGGTCCCAAGGCACCCTCAGGCAGAATTTCCTGCTGCCCTGAATATTTTAAACATAGCAGATGTTTTCTAACCTTGTGCGTTCAAGCCAACAGGAATCTCTGCAAATGCAACCCAGCGACTTATCTTCAGTTGCTTGTTAGGAAACAGAAGTCATGCTTCAAAATAAGACAAAAGCCAGGCAACTCATGCTCAGTAACAGTGCAAGAAGGGGAACATACTTGGTCTTGGACTTTTTCTCCACTGGACACCACGCTAATATTTCACACGTCCCATTGGTGTTGCTCCCAACTTTCAAACAGCGGCCAGTCTTGACCCCTATGGTGCAGACAAGGTCATGGAAAAGGTCACTCAAGGCTGGCACCTCCCTTTTCCCTGGCCCACTAGGGCAGATTAAAGCTTACTTTGTCTTCATTGAAACCCTAAATCTCCCAGCTGTGAAATGTTCTCTCCCTGCTTGAACAACTGCTCTGTTGTTGCTTTTCTGAGCAGCCTCAGGGTATCTTGGCAGGATGACTGTAATCCATTTGGTTTAGCAGAGCTCTGTTTAAATGGGCTGTAAACAAGTCAATGATCTCAAATAAAGATGGTTGAGAGTGAAGTCACTGCTGCTCCCTCTTAGTTACTGACTGGAGACATCTGGGACCATGACAGTCCCAGCAGCTCAGCATGATATTTGCTTTCATCTCCCAAGAGAACAACAGTCCAACATGGCACATCCAGGAGTTCCCTTCCTTCCAACGAGCTCTTGAGCCTTTGTTAATTGCTGACCTCAGTCTCAGGGCTGTTGGGGGGCACAGCTGACCATGCTATAATGCCCGGCTCAGGCTGGGCCTCCTGGGACAGTTGATTCAGTTTGGAAAAGCCAGGTCACTTTGGAATGCAAGAGCTGGGCTGCTGTGAATCATCAACCACCCTTTACAGCACACAGGGAGGAGGGGAGGAGGAACTGTCCCAATAACATCTATGGCTCAGGGCCAACAAGATGTGCAAGGATATGCAGTGACACCCCTCCCCCCGCAAAAAAAACAAACCCACAACCCCTCCTGGGGTTACGGCCCAGACCCAAGGTCACAGTCCCAACTGCTCTGGAGTGCCCAGGGCTCTTGCCCAGGGAGAGCAATGGACACATCCCGTATCTTGCCATCTCCTGTTAAAAAGGGAGTGTTCCTGATATCATGTGTTGCAAATACATTTTCATCTTGTGTTCCTCCTTTGTCCCTCCTTGCTGTGCACAGACCAAGTGCAGGAAAGCACAAGGACTGAATTACTCATGCTCTATCATTTCCCACTTCGCTTTCCGCAACCAGGCCTCCAAAGAGTTTTGCTGACTGGCCAGGTACCGGTGCCCAGGCCTTGCCACTACTCCAGCACACCTGTCCTCCACAGCTCTTTACCCAGTTACTCATGCCACAGACTCCCAACCTGCTGCACTCAGAACCAGAGACATGCTGTGAAATCTCTGCCCCGGGGAGATCCTTGGGGATTCTGCAATATATTTAATGCCAAGCATCAAGAATCCTGTCAGGCCCAGTTGAGGTGCTGTAGCCCGCTGACTCTGCCCGGCTGCTGCTACCAATGTGTGTCCCAAGATAGGATACAAGTCAACCAATGGTAAAATACATTAGTACTGTAATTTATGTCGGCTTTGTGCTCATGAAAAGAGAAGACTAAGAACACTGGTTAGGACCATGTGCACTGTGGGCAGGTGTGGCACCTGATTTCCCCACAGCTCTGCTGATGCATCTCCATCCTGCAGGACCCCCAGCTTCTAGTCCTGGGTTCACCTCTATGGCCACTTTCTCAAGCTCTCCCAAGGCACTTGAATCCTGACGTACATCCCGCTACTCACTGAGAGACTCCCATAACGCTCTGCCAAGACACCTCAGTCCTGACTTGCAACACCCCAGTTATTCTGACACAGGGACTCCCGTAAATCTCTCCCTCCTCCTCCAGTCGTCTTCTCAAGCTAAGTTCTTAAGTGGAGAACTGTCTTCCTCAGAAGGCAAGCTCATTGCACAAGAAGTTCAGGGGGGTGATCTCATCTCTTACCATTGCCAGCTATCACAGCTTCCCCCGCAGGGCAGTCCCTGTTCTTGCTGCACAGTGCGTCTCGAATGCCAGTACTCTGCAAAGCAGATGATTGCAGCAAGTAAGGCATGTGATAGAAAGCATAATATGCTTTCACTGGAACGCTCCTCCACATAAAACTTCCTGTACCCGCCACCCCAAAAACACTTAGATTTACATTGTGGGGGTGAAGAACTAAGTGAAAGGTTATGTCTGAACTCATGTCAGCCTCCCAAAATTCACTCATCCATTCAGGCTGGATGAACAAGTTTTTTGATAGGGGAGTAAAATATTATGGTTTTCTTTCTCCTCATCACAGTAATTGGGTGAGACTTTCAAAAAATACCTAAGTCATTTAAAAAGCGACAAAGAGTCCTGTTAGTCTATAAGGTGCCACAGGACTCTGTCGCTTTTTACAGATCCAGACTAACACGGCTACCGCTCTGATACTAAGTCGTTTAGAAACTTGAGTCCCTTGTTCTCCTAGGTCATGTAGGTGCTTTAGGAAATCCCATCCTTTCTCTCTGGCATACTTCCATGAGGATTACAAGAATGATTTCAGTAGGGTAATTAGATCACCTTTACAAAGAGCCATCAAGTGCATCCCTTATGCAATGGGGATAACATATAAAATATCATTGTCCTGGAGGAAATGTATAGTTTAACAAATGGGTGTGCATGCTAGCACTCAAGACCAGCCCTGCAGTAACAAAACAGTAATGTACCCAGGGCCTGGGTCTCTCAATCATGTTATTTGTTATGCCGTGCCAATCACTAGCATCTGAACAACTAATGGGAGAAAAACAGATTGCACTCCCCGGCTCCCACAGGTCTCTAAAAACAAGCAGAAGGAAACAAACTATTATTAAGATGATGGGATAATGCCACCTTTCCTTTAATCTAAAAACTTTCTCTGAAATAAAGCAGAGACATCCTGTTTGATTGGACACATTCTTATTCCTCTTCCATCTCTGCATGCTGTGCTAGCCTGGCCACTTGAGGGCAGTGTTGTCTTACCCAGCTAAACTCCGTTGTCTGGCAGGCCTCCAGAGTGCTTAATTTCAGATGACCTCTTCAGCCAGATATAGAGCCCAGCCAGAGGAAATGACTGTCATTAACTAGGCCTCAGCCCTGAGAGCCTGTTACCAACACACACTGGCTTTCCCAACTGCCTGACGGGTTGACCACTGCGGGTCTTTGCTACAAAAATTGGCCCAGGATAGGGCAAAGTTAGTAAGGATGCTGGTGAGATGATAAATAATGGAGCAAAACATTTCTGCATGTTTATGACCGACAGTAGCCCAGCCAGCTCAGGCTCTGGGCACTATTGAACTGGGACTCCTCTGAGTCTTTTATGATAGGATTGGAAAAAACTCCTGTTCCTTGCCTAATTTAGGACCCAATCCTGAAAAGTGCTGAGCAGGAGTTAGTGGGAACTGTGGGTGTTCAGCACCTCTCAGGTTGGGGCCTGTAACAGGGGAACTGTCCCCTTTAAGGCTAGCAGGGACCAGGGGTCAGGTAAGTGTTGGGAGAGAGGAAGTGATCTCGGGGAATAATTAGAGTTTGCAGAAAACCCAGGGTACTGTCTCTTGTAGTGTAGGATGAGGACAGGCTCCCCTCTCTCCTAGCCAACCAAGGCAAGTCTGGGAAAGAGGGCAGCAGACATTGTGTGATGGACACATAGTGGAAGGACTGCTGCCCTCTGCCTGCCCAGCGAGAAAAGGACTGAACTACAAAGCTGGGGGAACCTGGTTTAAGGCTGTGGGTCTCCTGGACAAAGGAGAGGAAGCTTGTCTGAATCCGCACACAGGCCCTAGGAGGAGGGCTGGGGAGTCCAGAATGAAGGAGAAGGGTTGTTGGCCCAACGGGCTAAAGGAGTTTGTATGTGGGAGAAGACTAGGTAGATAAGACCTCACAAAGGGGGATCCTATTTTCAGTATTCTGGCCTGACTGTAAATGATTGTAAAGAACGAAGAGGGACATAAGGCTGGGTGCCTGCAGGGTTACCTCATGCCACGAGGGAGTGCTCTGAGACCACCCCTGGCTACAGGCTCTTTCTTCTGGCATTACTGCAAGAGTCTTCCCTACACAAAACCCAGGATTGTTTCATTTGGACTCCACTTGATCTCCTCATATGACCACTCTCCCTTAGCTAAAAGGTTACCTTTCTCTAATGACGGTACGCTGTTATGGCCTGATTTCCAGTGGTGCTGAGGTCCTGCACTTCTCAATGAAGGATGCAAAGTGCTCAGCACCTCTGAAAATTAAGCCAGCTGATTCTGCCCTCCCCAAGGGCTAATCCACTTCTTCCCTTGTCGAATTACTCTTGTACAGGCCTGAGAGAACCCCTGCCTCCCAGCTCTGTTCATAGCCTCTCAAGTATTCAACTTCCTCAACTTTCCTCTATGTCCATTCGTATCCATATTTGGGGGGGGGAGTGAAGGAAGTGGGGGCAGTTCTTCCTACCTCAGAGCACGTGTCCTGCCTTTGGTTTGGGGTCACAATCAGATTTGTCATAACGAAGAAAATGTTTTCACCCTAAAAAAAAAAAAAAGAAAAGAAAATTTATAAGCCCTTTTTAACTCCTAGGATCTGCTTTAAAACATTAGTGCTAATAAGAAACCATCACAGCATATGTGTTGTTTTATAATAATAAAACCTAGTTCTTAGCTAGCACTTCTCAGGTGGTAGCGTCTTCAGCTGATCAGTCTTTCCCACTAATCTGATTCAGTCCATAGTTTAGGAGCACCTGGTCCTGGAGTCCTCACTGGCACAAAGGGCTTGTCTACACTGGCAATTTACAGCACTGCAGTTTTCTCGCTCAGGGGCGTGAAAAAAACCCACCCCTGAGCGTGGCAAGTTTCAGAGCTCTCTCCCAGCACTCTGCCACGACTACACAAGCCACGTTAAAGGCTGCCGCAGCAGTGCTTTAGCATTGCCAGTGCAGACTAGCCCTAAGCTCTCACATAGCAGCATCTGCAAGTAATGCCTTCTACCATCTCCAGGTGATGAGGAGACGCCGTCCCATCCTGGCAGGCAATGACCTGGCCTGTTATACACACCCTGGTCACATCTCATCAGAACTACAGCAATGGGATAGACCTGGGCATGAAGCCTTCTGTGCTTAAGAAATGCCAGCTCTCCTCCACTCTGTCTACACTAGCGTCCTATAGAACAGCAAGTCAGGGTCCAGGTCTTGGTCCTTACCCTCAAGGTGCTCAATGGCCGGTCTCAATAAGTACGCGTAAAGGAGCCTAAAGCTCCAGGATAAGGACTGTGGTCAACAACTCCACGCCTCAGGCCTGATGGAACTGTCCGCCACACAGGTAAGGCTCACCTGTGCAGGAGACAGTGCTTCTTTAGGGGCTGGTCCCAGACTGTGGAATGAACGCCCCCAGAACCAAGGACCATCCCAAATTCTCACCACCTCCTGCTCCAAATGCCATCTGCGCGTCTCCAACCTGCCTTCTTCAATATAAACTCAGAGCAACAGGCACATAAAAACAAACAATCGCTACCAAAACAAAATGCTCCACTGCACATACAGTTCTCCCTGTAGAGAGAGGATGACAGAAAGGCTAAACCACGTGCATCAGATGTTGGTCACACTGCTTAATGCACTACTGGAAAGTGCTCAGATACTATAGTGATGAACGTGGGATAAGAACCTATATAGGATAGAATAGATTTGAATTGCTGCACTGACATACAGACACAAGCATGCTGGTTCTGTATTATTAATAGCATTGGCTAAATATGCTGGAAGAGATGTTCTATATCCACACCAGGGAGGGAGGGGTTCTGATGCACTGTGTGTCCATGGTTAGCCGATGAAATACACTTTATTTAGTGGAACATTACTTGGCTTTTAAAAATACATTTGGCTCTACCATCACATCCTGTTTTGCTGCATCGATTATTACTGGGGCCAGCCACCAGCAGCACCTGGGGCATTTGGGAGTGGAAATGCATTAACCTTGAAGCATAATCAAGAGGATAAACCAAAAGCTCTGGAGACCTAGGGAAGCAGCATTTACCAGCTCCACTCACTCTGCTTTCAAAGTACAGTCCCTTCTTGTGTAAGTTCTATGAGCAGCTGCCATCTGGCAATTGAACAAGTTGGGATAGAAAAAGATGTGTGTTCATGTAGAGGTTCACCACCACAAACCTTGCTGCTATGACAGTGGGAGTTTCCCAGTATTCTCCAGTAACAATCCAGTAACTGGTGCTGCTGCAGCAGCATGCTGCATTACTGCAGTATTTGTGATAAAGGAATCAACCACGGCATATTTTACTTTATGATTTTTTTGCAGAGCAAACCACTCCCTGCCTCTGCTGAACTGTGTGAAGCAGCTCAGTGTCAGAGCGAAACTGTCTGTGCAAGCAAAAGTGGATGTGCAAACGGCCACTGGTGAGTGCAAGTCGGACAGCTCCCAATCCAGTCCTCACTTATCCAGTATGTGCACTCACAAGAATTCCACTCAAACAGGGGCCAGCCCACATCTGCAGGTACAGCTGGTCAAGGAAATGGGCATGTGTGACACTTGGAATTAATGGAGCAAGGAGCCAGGAAGGTTAAACTAGAGCAGCTCACATACTCAGCGCCACCATCCTCTGATTCCTCTGCCTCCCCCTCAGATAGGCACTGCATTTACTCATGCCTGCTCTGTTCAGGTAGAGCCTAATCCAGCATATTGCTTAAGCATGTGCTTAACTTTAAGCAGGTGAGCGTCTCAAGTCAATGGACCACTCACCTGCATAAATTTATGCATATGCTTAAATGCTTTGCTGGCTCAGCACCCTGGCCTGACATCCATCCGAGGCCGAGAGGAGGCTGGCTGAGCATTTGCTGGAAAGAGCTAAACGGAGGCACAGAGCTCAGATTCTCTGGTAGCCCCTCTCCTGGGCATTCACAGCACTACAGGGACTGGCAACTTCATTCCAGTCGCCAATAGCGACCAAGCAGGAATTAGCCCCCAGTCTTTCTAGATAAAGAAAGTGAGGAATAAAGCAAAGAGGACTCAGCAACAGAGCCACTGTGCAAACCTGTGGGGGAATGACATAGTCGGCGACGTCCCACAGCCTCTCTCCCAGCTCCGAGGTGTTGGTGAAAGCCACACCCTTCAGCTTGGTGATGACGGAGCTCTGGATGGAGGTGTCCGAGTCCTGGTAGCCTTTCTTGACGACAAATACCCACCTGTGAGCAACACAGCAGGCAGCAGCATTAGCCAGGACGGCCAGCCAAATGGGCCAATGTGGCAAGTTAGCTAGAGAAGGGTTGTGCCGAGGTAAAGCACGATTCAAGGGTAAATCAGAATATACAAGTGATACCAAACCCCTCTCAGCCACAGCTCCAAATTTAGGTTAAACCCTTTGATGCAAGTCACCTGTCCAGCAAATCCCCTAATGACCTCAACTGCTAAATGTTTCCAAAGCACCCAAAACACTGTGGCTAACAGAATATGCAGCACTTTCCATCCGTCAATCTCACAGCACTTGCCAAGGGGTCAGAGTATCATTATTCTCATTCTACCCATGGGGAAAAGTGAAAGGAAGCAACTTGCCCAGCATCACACTAACTCAGTGGCAGAGCTGGCAATACAACCCAGGCCTCCGGACTCCAGCTCCCCAGCTCAGCTCCCCATCCGCAGCCAGATCGAGGGGGTGGTATTGCGTATCTGGTAGCGTACATAGTCCAAGCCCAGGTAATTCTTGCCTAAGCAAAGCTCCCATTGATGTCTATAGGGAAGAGTGAAGACCCTCGCTCTATCTGTTAGTATCATCCTGCTCTGCTACATACCTGGGATTTACTGACGCCTAAAACAGATGACGTTTGTTTTGGGAGAGTCATTTTTGGCATCTAGCAGATGTATTTACTGGAGAGACCCAAGCAGCCCCCAGGACTCTGCCTGATCACACAGATAAATAATACACATTTTATAACCTGCCACAAAATTCCAGCCCTGTAGCAGGTCACTGCTAGGGAGATGCAGCCCAGGAAGGTGGGCAGGGATTTGCTTACAGAAATCCACAGGGAATATTCCCATTATCCTGGAGCCGTCACCTCAGCACCAGTGCCATCTTCTGAGCAACGCGCGCACCTCGGATGGCTCAGACGCTGCCAGCATGAGGAACAGCTCTGTGTGTGGCACAGACCTTCCTCAAGAGACTGGGAACATGAGTCCCACCCACCAAGACGCTATGTAGTGAACAGGATTGCTGAGACCCGAGGGACTGGAAGCTGAACCCGCACAGCTGAGGAGGGATCACCCCTGCATCCCTCCTTAGCATGGCTACCCTGGATAGGGGGTCAAAGCCAAAACTGAAGCCTCACCACCCCAAGCTGGGGCTGGGGGCCAAAGCCGAAGCCCAGGGCCTCAGCCCCAGACAGGGGGCCTGTAACCTGAGCCCTGCAGCCCTTGGCTCAGCTTCGGCCCCAAGTGGTAGGGCTTGGGTTGGGTCCCGGGCCCCAGCAAGTCTAACACTAGCCCGGGTGAACCCATTAAAACAGGGTCGTGACCCAGCTTGAGAACCCCTGCACTAGGCCCAATCACAGTCAAACTGCTGTCACGTCCCCTCTGATTTCTCCTCCCCGAGCTAACTAATCCTCGGCTTTGCAATCTCTCATTGCACCCAAGAACTCTAACTAGCCTCCCTTCCTGATTCCCACTACGATCCAACTGTTCGGGGGGGGTGGAGAAGTAAAGCCCTTGCAGAAGTGAATGAGGTGCCTGCCAGCTGTCAGTCACCAAGACAATGTATCGGGGTGGGGGGAGAGGGAGAGAACCTCAGGCAAGATACATGACCGGGTTATACAGCAGGTTTCACTGGGCGGGGAGCAGGCAATGATTGTAGGAACCCTGGGAATGCACCAAGGACTGAGCAAGCCACTGAATGCAGCAAGTCCAAGCAGCTGCCACGAGGGCTGGGGATAGCAACATCACATGCCTAACTCCTGCCTGCTTTTAGAGGCAGATTAAGAATAAACCAAGAAAGTCTCCCCACCCCCACCCCGCACCCCCCTGCAAATTCTCAAACTTTCTTGTCTTCCCAAGAAAAAAGGCTTTTCGCAGTGTGGACTTGACAGTGACCCACCAGTTTGAGGCAGGTCTCTAGTTCCCCATTCGAATGTAACACGGCATCCATCCAGTGTGGGCAGATGTGCCCGAGCTCCAGGGCAGCTCATCTGAATGCACACTGATGAATAATAAAATCATCATACTAATGCCATTGATCACTGTGCCTGAGATGCAAGCCCAGCCTAGCAGCAAAGGGGTTAACACCACAACAAGCACATTCAGTTATATGGTACTACAGAGATGCATGGGGCTATACTCACCAATGGGAACAGCCCATTCACCCCGTGTTTTCAATGTCTCCCAGGCAGAAGTCACTTTAGTATCCTCTTTTCTCAGGGGAGGGGGTACAGGATTCCTCCTTTAACAGCTCACACATGCCAGGCTTCTGAGACGCCATCCCTGCTCTGCTAACTAATGTACACACAGACAGCAACTGTGCACCTTTCTATAAATAAACCCAACCGGCAGAGTGACTCTGCTATATTTATTCAGTTATGGTGGGGGAAGGGGCGGGGGCACTCAAAGGACAAACAGCTAAGCTGGTGTTTTTGGTTGGAGACTCTTACAAATAGCATCCTGGATCATTCTGGGAAGTCCCTGACACTCAAGGAGGAACAGCACATGCATTACACATAATTCATCAGCCTGTTGGGACATGGAGCTTGATAATTCAGGGCCTGTGAGGAGCGAAGCATTGAGTTCAGTGAGAGATGAGGGTGCTCAGGATGTTGCAGGACTGGATCCTCTCTAAGCAGTGCTGGAGCCGTCACCATGCCAACCCGTCCTGCTCTGAATCGACACGCATGCCACCTCTCTCCGCATTCCCATCACTGCCCCCTATTCCGGCTTGCTCAGCAAAGGAATTTGCCACTCAGTACTGGCCCGTTTTGCTCTCAGTTCAATCAGACAGCCACTATCACACCCAGAATCCTGCATTTAATAGAGTCACACGGGGTCAAACCTCACCTGGCACATCCCGAGTGTCAGCAATAACAGCCACAAACGCTTCAGCTTCTAATAGAGGTTAGCTACAGTGGCTTGGGACCATAATTACAGAATACTGAAATAAGGATATAAATAATACATCGTAAGGCAATAGTAACATTTGCTCTCTTTTTAAACCTAATGATAATCTTAAATGGTAATGGGGGAAGGGAAAGCTAAGTATTTCTACTGGGGGAATCTAGATATTAGCCTCTTACATTACACAAAATCCCTATTTTGATTAGGAAATTCAAGCATTCATATTCAGGCAGGTAAAGCATTATAGAGCCTGTACATACAGTCTCTCAAAACAGCCAGGGCACCAAGCTCCATTGGGATGTAACAGATAATATCATATGCACAGAGTGTCCCTGACCGCACTTACCCCACCAGGTAAGCCAGGATGGACAGCTGCACCACTCGATAGAGAATTCCCACCTTCTTGTTCTTCGCAATGACATATTTTTCGGTTTTATAATCAAAAAGCGACAGACACAGACCCTTCCAGCCGACCTGCCCCATTCTCCCTGCTCACTCTGCATCAGTGACAGATCGAAAAAGCAGCACTGGATTATTCACACGTGCTTTGCATTGAAACCTGACCACACCAATCCCTGTAAAAAAACTGCCTATCTCCACCCTCCTCCTCAGCTGCTGTCAAGCAAGCAGAAGCACTTTCCTTACAGCCAGTACTGCAGTAACAAGAAAGGGATTCTCGCTGACCTCATATGCAAAGAATTCACCTGCCCAGGCACAAGTCCCTGATAAATTCTGTCAGCCCCAGAAAGTGCTGGATTCTCGCGTTCCTTTCCCCACAATCCAGAAACAATGATCATTAAAACAGACATAGGGCTGAGCCTTTAAAACCAGAGAGCTGTATTCTCTCTCTCTCTCAACCTGAGGAGCCAAATCCTAAAGTCCTTGCTCACTTTTATTCAGTTTTTATTCTGGCAAAACTCTCACTGACTTCCTTGGGAGTGTGCTGCAGCAAGGAGAATTTGGCCCATCTGGAATAATCCAAAAATCTCACAATGGCAGAAACGCCCTCCCCCAGCACAAAGAGCAATGCAGAAGACTAACCTACAGATTCTATAAACACAACGAGGAGTCCGGTGGCACCTTAAAGACTAACAGATTTTATGACTGTCTGTAGCAGGTGGCTAAACAGCTGGAGATGAAAAACATAAAAATAAATATGGCCAGGTTACAAAACATATTTTTAGAAAAGTAAATTATTTTACTTATATTACAATCAGCACCTTGGGTTACCAAACCAAAATATTTTAACCAACTGATAGATTTTATTGTACATTTGATAGGTTAATTATTCGCACTAGTTGGTGAAAATAAACTAGTCAGTGTCTAATCAATATCATTTTCTAACTGTCTAGAAGAATGTTGCAATACCAGGTCTGCAGACAAGCAGGGGAATGGTTATTTGTTTTTAAAATGGCTGTTTCCGACAGAATAATTTTAAAACAATAATGGAAACATTTCTATAGGTCTTAAGCTTTTATAAAATCTATTTTTCACAAGACTTAAATGCTGGTCCAAATGCATACCCTGAAAATGCAATAAAAACTCCGTCAGCAATTCTCTCTCTCATTCTGTTTTCTCCGGCAGCAGCTATCACCATTGTCCTGCCCCGAAACAAGATACAAACACGACAAAGTGGATGAGTTTCATTTTCAATTTTGGGGTCTTAAGACCCAAATACTATTCTTATACTCTTCCAATTGTTTTTCCCCATTTGCATGATGCTCTTTTCTATGGCTTGAGACGGACCAGACTCTGGTTGTGGTCAAACAGGGGGGCACACAGTACAACACCACTCCAACTCTGACCTTGTTTATAAACTGGAAGAACTTGCAGCTGGGGCAGCCTTATAGATCGTGAGTGCTGGGAACTCAAGCCAGTCCCAAACTAGTCTCTGCCAGATGTTAACTTTCTGCCCGGTTCTCACTTCACCCTTTTCTGATCAGTCTGTTTAACAGCCAACTTTGGGCCTCAGAGGCACAGCAGCTGGGATAAGAGAGTCTGAGGCTTTCTAGGAGCAAGAAAGGCTCCTGCAACAAGTAACTGACCAAAACCGGGACACTTTTTTGAAGGAGGGAGTTACAGATGGGGAGCAGACTGGTTACTGAGATGATGGGAGGCAGAGAACATGACCCATGTAAATGGGAGTTGCCACGTATTTTCTCTATCTAAGACACTGCTGTGCCCAACATTGATCCAGAGCTGCAGATCTTGGCAAAGAACCAACACTCATGGCTGAGGCTCCCTCCTTAGTGATTTTTCCTTCTTTACACAGGGTGATATTTTTAGGATGGAGAGAGATGGCTGCTCTAAGACTACAGGATGTGCACAATGAAGTATAAAACAGGGTGAAAAATAGCAGCATCAAGTGCACAGTGCTCGTTCTCTCTGGAGAGGTCGTTTGGTTGGAATAGAGCGCAAAGAGAAAAATACAAATGTAATCTGCCAAGGCAGAATTTTCTAAATATAATACATTAAACTTCTCCAATTCTGCCTGGGGCTTTGCAGTCAGTGCTGTGTAACATAATGAAAATCAGAATCAGGCTGCAAGTTGCCATGGTTATAAAAAAGTAAAAGGATTTTTTTTTTTAATCAGAGGTATGAAACTAGCATTTGAAATTTGATAAAATCAACTGCAACCTTTGTCCTTCTAACTAGTGTCGACTCAAACTGGTCATGTCCTTGAATCATGGGGTCTGGAAAGGAAAAGGAGACAGAATTCCAGAGAAACGCTGGAAAGGTGTTTGGAGCATTTTTACCTTTTGAATAATTTTTTTTTTCTTGTAGTGTTGAACCAACGGGACCAATTCCACCTTGGCTGGCAGAGTGAATTATTTTATCTCATTCCCAGAGGCTCTTGGAAAAGGAGCACCAGGAAATATCTTCTGGCATCTCCATGCAAAGTGACTGGCAACATGCCATAAAAAACTGGGATTCCATCTCTCCAAGGGGGCACCCAAACCTGCCTGCGAGGGTGGGGAATGGGAGCATATCCAGGTTCCAGGAGACAGCCAGGTATTTTCTGTTTGATTTATCTCCCCAAGCCTGCTCTCATTAAACCAAATGACAAAACACCCATTGGCTTCCAAGAGAGCAGAACTGAATCTCAACTCTGTAGGTTGCTTCCCAGTCTTGTTAATACTCTGGTTTGGTGAAACAATACCTGTGACACAACTATCTCTCACCAACAGCTGTACTGATACCCTTTAATTATGTACAAGCTGACCCAACCTAAAGAACAAGCTACCTTATAGTTCACCAGCTTTCAGGTTACATCATGTCTTCATTCTTCCAGTGCTCTCCTAGTCCTTGAATTATCTGTATTGCATGTAGCACATTCTACAAGGCCTTTTTATCGTCATCAGCTGGAGTACTTGCTACTTTCCAAGGATCCAAGGTATCAGTGGAGAAGGATTGTGAACAAATGGTGGGGAAATCTTGTGAAGCTGAGGAAATTCTCATAAGACAGTGCTTGATGGATTAAACTGCTGGCACGATATCAGGAAACTGAAATGAAATATAGATACACATAAAAAATCATTCGGAAGACTGAGTGCAGCAGTAGACGGAACAATCATCATTTTGCAATGCTGCCTTCCAGTGCTTTGACCTCCTAATGGAAGCCTACAAACGCCTTATTGAGGGAAATGTTAAATCAGTAGCCTGAAAACTGATCGTTTTTAATAAAAACTTGCCTTCATGTTAAACTAATGACTCAAGACAAAAATCCTGCTCTTGTCTACATGTGGCAGGTCTCTGCTCCACTTGTTAGTATAGACGCCCCCTGCGTTACACAAACCCGACTTACCCAAATCCGCACTGACAGAAGAAGTTCCGTAAGCTAGACATAGGTTTTGGGGTTTTTTGCGTAATGGTCATTCCCGACTTACGTAAAATTCAAATTATGCAAGGGGTTCCGGAACAGAATGCTTGCGTAAGTCGGGGACTGTGTACACTAATGCCTCTTTGCTAACATGCTTCATGATAAACATGGAGGAATGAGAAAGGAATCCGGTCTTCACAGTTCATGCAACCCATGGCTGCTCTGTTGAGATGGCCAACAAGGTGACCCAAACTAGTAGTGGTGATTTTAGTCCTGTTATATTTCTAGGAGCTGGACTGAGGCTCACCAAAACTCCTTCATCACAGGCTACCATCAGATGGTAACATATTCCAGTCATTACTCAGCCTAGGCAGGACTCAAATCTGTGACCTGGAGAAGAAAAAGTTTCTTGTCTCCTTAGCAATCCTCTGAGCCAATCAGTCCCCTCTGACTGATCCTGTCTCAAACCTGGAGGCTGACTATGCATAGTGATGATCAGAGGTGGAATATTTGCAATGAGCAAGTTACATGCTACTGAATCACAGCAAGAGGCTCAAATGTCCCTATTGCAATAGAACACTGGAGTGCCCTACAGACGATGTTCTACTCTCCAACTAGTTTCACACATGTTCACCACCTCACAGATGCAGCATGAGCACTGGCTTCCAGGAAGTTTAGCATTGCTGAGTCACCTCTTAGCACTGTTAAGTGCTCTCAGGAATGCTGAACAGGAGGTGCCCTGTAGGTTACTGGGCTACTCTTTAGATAGCATATACTCTTCTAAGTCACCTGGTACAGATTGCATTCTCCACAGGGAATGGAGTTAAGGTATGGCCACACGAGCCAGGCTGTGTGTGGCTACCTCAGGAATCAAGAACCCTTTTTGCATGGAAAGCTTAAGCCCAGCATCACCCTGTGTAGGAGGTCTGGGTAACTCCCTATTGCACCGTTGCAAACCCGCCTGAATGCTTAGAGAGGTCCAGGAACTCTACAGTAGCAAACCTTTTTGCTCTACCAATACTTGGGGTGGGGGAAGGGGAGAGGGCCAGGGAGGACAGACCTAATACAGGCAGCTGGGAGCGAGTCCAGCTAGGGTCCAGCAATTAAAGAAGCTGAATGTCATTTGCAAGTCTCTATTCTTGAATGGCAACTTCAGCAGAGAGAGCAGCCTCTTTCCCTTTGCTCTGTTTAGAATGGATCCTCACTGTATTGACAGGACTGAGCAAATCAATAGGGAAAGATGGCTGAATAAGATTGATAGGAGAATAAGGTGTCGAGTGTGAACCAGTTTGACATCACCGAAGACCTAAAGTGATGGTGCACAATGGCTCTCAGACAAAGCCTAGCATTGCATCTGCCAGGAAAGACGTCACTGCCACCCACCTATAGACGATGGGAGCCCTAAACTGAGGCTTGGCTAAGGTGGCAGCAGGTTGCAAAGCAAGTCCAGTCATGGGATGAGGATTCCACTAACTGGCTAAATTTGCTCCAAGAGAGTCCAGGGCAAGGTAGCACCAGGACATACTGTGAATTTAGTCTAATCTCAAATGGGAATATGGCTATGTCACAAATCCACTATATTATAATGGTATGGCTGCCTTGTGTGTGTGCGTAAGTACTGACAAGGCAATAAAGAGCAAGGATCAGTGGCCTTTAACCTTAATTAGCCCAGCTGGCTTTCCTGTTTTAACCACTCCCTATGTGATCCACGCGTCTGACGGGAGTGAGGGGGGAGGAATTCCACTGAATAACAGTGAGCTCATGCAAAATGAAAATGTAATAACATCCCAACACTCCCTTTCCTGCGGGGCGGGTGGGCGGTGGGGGGGGAATTGTAAGGCTTTGGAATTGGTCTTAACCACACTCTTGGGAACTATGTATATACAAACCGCAGTGCTGGTGAGGTTTTTTTATTGTAACTGAAGTAAAAAAAAAAAATGCAGCAAAGCTTCCATGGAGAATACACAGGATCCTATGAGATACATGATTGTGGTTTGGGTTGTTACAAGATGTTGGCAGTCTTGGCTAATCTCTTTAGTGCTATCCAATCACTGTGAATGGATTTGGCATTCAATACAGCAGCAGCAACTGTGGGGAATTAAATCATCAGATAGGGCACGTCGGGTTTACGAGTCAAGGAGCCTTATAATGCATTTAATAAAGAAAAGCTGCTTGAAAGGAAAAAAGACGGTTACTCACCTGTAGTAACTGGTGTTCTTCGAGATGTGTTGCTCCTATCCATTCCATGTAGGTGTGCGCGCCGCGCGTGCACGGCTCTCCGGAACATTTTTACCCTAGCAACTCCGGCGGGCCGGCTGGCGCCCCCTGGAGTGGCGCCGTCAAGGCGCCCCTTATATACCTCAGCCGGCCCGTCCGCTCCTCAGTTCCTTCTTGCCGGCTATTCCGACAGTGGGGAAGGAGGGCGGGTCTGGAATGGATAGGAGCAACACATCTCGAAGAACACCAGTTACTACAGGTGAGTAACCGTCTTTTCTTCTTCGAGTGATTGCTCCTATGCATTCCATGTAGGTGATTCCCAAGCCTTACCTAGGCGGTGGGGTCGGAATGAGACGTGGCGGAGTGTAGCACCGCAGAGCCGAAGGCTGCGTCGTCTCGGGACTGCTGCACCAACGCATAATGGGAAGCGAAGGTGTGGACGGAAGACCAGGTGGCCGCTCGACAGATGTCCTGGATGGGAACGTGGGCCAGGAAGGCGGCTGACGAGGCGTGCGCCCTTGTCGAGTGTGCGGTGAGCCGGCACGGGGGGACGCGAGCAAGTTCGTAGCACGCCCGTATGCAGGATGTCACCCAGGAAGAAATCCGTTGAGATGAAACAGGCTCGCCTTTCATGCGCTCCGCAATTGCGACAAAGAGCTGGGAGGAACGCCGGAAGGACTTAGTTCGGTCAATGTAAAAGGCGAGGGCCCTACGGACGTCGAGGGTGTGGAGCTGCTGCTCACGAGGTGAGGCGTGCGGCTTTGGAAAGAAGACCGGGAGGAAGATCTCCTGATTAAGATGAAAGGCCGACACCACCTTTGGGAGGAAGGCCGGATGTGGCCGAAGCTGCACTTTGTCCGCGTGGAAGACGGTATATGGGGGACCCGCCGTCAGGGCGCGGAGTTCGGATACTCGTCTGGCGGATGTGATTGCCACGAGGAAGGCCGTCTTCCAGGTGAGATGGAGGAGGGAGCAGGAGGCCATGGGCTCGAAGGGCGGGCGCATCAGCTGGGTGAGAGCCAGGTTCAGATCCCACGTAGGAGCCGGCGGCCGCACTTGCGGGTAGAGGCGGTCCAACCCCTTGAGGAAGCGGGCAACCATGGGGTTGGAAAACACGGAGCGACCATCTACAGCAGGCCGGAAGGCCGAAAGCGCCGCCAGGTGTACCCTCAGGGACGAGATCGCGAGACCTTGGCCTTTCAGGTACCAGAGGTAGTCAAGGACCGTCTGGAGAGGGGTCGAGAAGGGGTTAAGACCTTGCTGATCGCACCAAAGGGCAAAGCGTTTCCACTTTGCCAGGTAGGTAGAGCGTGTGGACGGTTTTCTGCTTTCAAGGAGAACTTGCTGCACCGCCGCAGAACAGGCCCTCTCCGCGTCGGTCAACCACTCAGGAACCAGGCTGTAAGATGCAGCGACTGCAGGTTCGGGTGACAAAGCCTGCCGAGGTCCTGAGAGATGAGATCCGGCCATAACGGTAGGGGAATGGGATCCCGGATCGATAGCTCGAGGAGCAGGGTATACCAGTGCTGCCTCGGCCAGGCCGGAGCGACGAGTATGACGCGGGCCTTGTCCCTCCGTAGCTTGAGCAGTACTCGGTGGACTAGCGGGAACGGCGGGAAGGCGTATAGAAGGGGACCCGTCCAGGACATGAGGAACGCATCGGAGATGGAGTCCGGAGCCCGACCCTGGTACGAACAGAACCTGTGGCACTTCCTGTTGGTCCTGGAGGCAAACAGGTCTATTTGGGGAAATCCCCACCTTTGGAAGATGGTGTGGGCTACGTCGGGGCGAAGGGACCACTCGTGGGCAGCGAAAGACCGGCTCAGACGGTCGGCCAGCGTGTTCTGCACCCCTGGTAGAAAGAACGCTTCGAGGCGAATCGAGTGGGTTACACACAGGTCCCATAGGAGCATCGCCTCCTTGCACAGCGGGGAGGATCGGGCCCCGCCCTGTTTGTTCAGATAGAACATGGCTGCCGTGTTGTCCGTGTATACCGCGACGCAGCGGTCTCGGAGGTGTGCAAGAAAGGCGAGACAAGCCAAGCGGATCGCTCTCAATTCCCTGACGTTGATGTGCAGGGAGAGCTCCTGGGCCGACCAGAGGCCCTGAGTGTGCAGGTCTCCCATGTGAGCCCCCCATCCAAGCGCCGAGGCGTCTGTGGTCAGGGTGACCGACGGGCGAGGGGGGCGAAACGGAACCCCGGCGCAGACCACCTCCTGATGCAGCCACCAGGTGAGCGTCTGGAGAGTGGGGTCCGAGACCGTGACCACCAGCTCTAGAGGGTCGCGGTGGGGCCGGTACACCGAAGTCAGCCACATCTGGAACGGACGGAGCCTCAGCCTCGCGTTTGCGGTCACAAAGGTGCACGCAGCCATGTGGCCCAGCAGGCGAAGGCAGGACCGGGCCGTCGTGGAAGGGAAGGCTTGTAAGCTGCGAATGAGCGAGACCATTGTCTCGTGTCGAGAACGAGGGAGGCAGGCCCTGGCGAGGGTGGAGTCGAGGACTGCTCCTATGAACTCCAATCGCTGTGTCGGCAGTAATTGGGACTTCTCGGCATTGACGAGGAGGCCGAGAGACCGGAACAGGTGCAGTATCTCTGACACCTGGGCTGTCACCAGTTCTTGAGATCGCCCACGGATCAGCCAGTCGTCGAGATAGGGGTATACGTGGATTCTGCGACGACGGAGAGTTGCGGCCACGACCGCCATGCACTTGGTGAACACCCTCGGGGCAGTGGAGAGGCCAAAGGGTAACACCGCAAACTGGTAGTGGGTCGCGTTGACCATGAAGCGCAGGAAGCGTCTGTGGGGGGGGTAAATCGCCACATGAAAGTAAGCGTCTTTCATGTCGAGGGCGGCAAACCAGTCTCCCGGATCCAAGGAAGGGATAATGGACCCCAAGGTTACCATCCGAAACTTGAGCTTGCAGAGGTATCTGTTCAGCTCCCGGAGGTCCAAGATGGGACGAAGACCTCCTTTCGCCTTGGGGATGAGGAAATATCTGGAGTAGAATCCCCTGCCCCGCCTGCAGAGAGGCACCTCCTCGATAGCACCCACGCTCAACAGAGCCTGCACCTCCTGTATGAGGACTTGCTCGTGAGAGGGGTCCCTGAAGAGGGACGGGGAAGGTGGGTGGGAGGGGGGGGGCGAAAGAAACTGTAGGCGGTAGCCGTGCTGGATGGTGCTGAGGACCCAGCTGTCCGATGTTATAGCAGACCACGCCGGAAGGAAGCGGGCAAGGCGATTGGAAAACAAAAGGGGTGGATCCTGGGGGGAGAGTGATGGGCCGTCCTCGGGCGTCCCGTCAAAAGGCCGGCTTTTGGCCTTGCGGAGCCTTGGACGAGTTCTGCGCCTGGTTGCGCCGCCCCCCTGACGGTCTACGGCGGAAGGGGGCCGTTCGGCGGTTGTTAAACGGCCGAGACCTGGCCTGGTTGAAGGGACGGTAGGGCTGTTGGCGGAACGAACGCCTCTGCGTGGCCGGCGTGTGCATACCCAGAGTTCGTATCGCAACCCTCCCATCCTTGAGGGACTGGATTCTGGCATCCGTTTTCTCAGAAAACAGCCCCTTCGTGTCAAACGGGAGGTCCTGGAGGGTGTACTGGACCTCAGGTGGGAGGGTGGAAGATTGTAGCCACGCAATGCGGCGCATCGTCACCCCGGATGCTACCGTTCGAGCCCCTGAGTCTGCTGCGTCTACGGCCGCTTTGATCAGTGTTCTGGAGGCTAACTTGCCCTCCTCCAGCAGCGCTGAGAATTCAGGGCGGGATTCCGGAGGGGTTAGCTCCGTGAACTTCGCAAGGCACCCCAAGATATTAAAAGTGTATCTGGATAAGAGGGCCATCTGGTTGGCGACACGGAGTTGGAGGCCTCCCGCCGAATAGATTTTACGCCCTAATAAGTCCATGCGCCGGGCGTCCTTCGCCTTCGGCGCAGCGGCAGGTTGACCGTGTCGTTCGCGGTCATTGACCGATTGGACCACCAGCGAGTCCGGGGTGGGGTGGACGTACAAGTATTCGTAGCCCTGGGGCGGGACGGAATACTTCCTTTCGACGCCTCGCGCCGTGGGGGCAACGGAGGAGGGCGACTGCCAGATAGTGGCACTGTTCTTCTGAATGGTGCGAATGAACGGGAGCGCCACTCTGACAGGGGCGTCATCTCCCACAACGTCCGTAATCGGGTCCTCGACTTCTTGCACCTCCTCTATGGGCAAGTTAATGGCCTTTGCCACCCTTCGGAGAAGGTCCTGGTGTGCCCTGAGGTCAATGGGCGGGGGTCCCGATGGCGAGGCCCCCGCTACCGCCTCATCTGGAGAGGACGACGAGGAGTGGCCCGGGAGCAGCTCCTCCTGCTGGTGCTCGCCCACCTGGTGATCTGGCCGCAGCGAGTCCTGGCCCAAAGAAGGGTCGTGGGCGGCGGCTTGCGTCGGTGGGGACGGGGGGGCTCGACTAACGGTGGCCACCGGCACCGATGGTGCCGAGCCCGGCTGCCTGGGTGGCAGGGGAGGCCCCTGTTCATATTGCGCCCAGGGCACCCAATGTCCCCAATACTGGGGTCCATGATCCGGGGGAACGGAACCGGCTCTGAAATCCACCGCACTGCCTTGGGGTGAGGCTACAGAGGGTTCCCTGGAGGGCCAGGGTGGAGCCGTGGCGATGCCTGGGCGGGCGTCCAGCGCCGGCGTGAGACGATCCTCCGGTGCCGGGGGTCGGTGCCGGGCGTCTCGGGGGTCCAGTGGCGAGCGGGACCTGTGCTGCGCACGGTGCCGGGAGCCGGATCTCCGGTGCCGGGAGCCAGATCTACGGCGTCGGGAGCTGGATCTCCGGTGCCAAGAAGGGGAGCGGCGGCGGCGGGAGCTCGACCGGCGACGTCGGGAGCTCGACCGGCGGTGCCGGGAACCGGACCTCGAGCGGGATCTGCGGCGCCTCGAACGGCTGCGCGAGTCCCGATGTCCGCGGTGCCTGGACGCGGACCTGCTGCGGTGCCGGTGACTTCGTGACCGGGACCTGGAGCGCCGCCGGGAGTACGACCGGCCCCGCGATGGAGAGCGGTGCCGGGACTGCGACCGGTGCCGGGACGCTGAGCGGCGTCGCGATGGCGATTTACGGCGGGATGGGGAGCGGTGCCTCGGTGACCTTCGCCGGGAGATAGACCGGGATCGAGACCGGATTCTGGAGCCACGGTCGCCACGGTCGCCCGGAGATGAGGGGCGCACCATCGCTGGCTTGCCGAGGGACTTGAATGTCCGCACCAGTGGTGCCGGCGGCTGATATGACGGGGCCGTCGCCTCGATCAGCTCTCTTGCCGTCGCGAACGCCTCCGGCGTCGACGGGATCCTCAGCTCCTCCTCGGTGGGCACCGGGGAGCTGGGCGGAACCGGACTCGACGGGCCAGGCGGCGCCGGAGTCAACGGTGCGGTGCACTTAGCGTGCACTGCCTCAGCCTGCACCGTTTTCGTCGGAGGCGGCTGGGCTGACGGCTTTCGCTGCTGTTTTGCGGCAGCCGTCTTCGGCGCCTTGTGCTTCCTCCCCGGGGAGAGGGAGCGGTGCCGGGTCTTTGGTGCCGGCTCGGTGCCGGAGCGGCTCGGTGCAGTCGGAGCGCTGCTTGTCGAGGCGGTTTTCGGTGCCGCTGGAGCTGGCGCCGGAGGTTGGAGCGCAGACTCCATCAGTAAGTGCTTCAGCCTAGAGTCTCTCTCTTTCCTCGTACGAGGTTTAAAGGCTATGCAGATAGAGCACTTATCTGTCCGATGCGACTCTCCGAGGCAGCGGAGGCAAGAGTCGTGCGGGTCGCTAACCGGCATAGGCCGCTGGCAAGCCGCACAGGGCTTGAAACCCGGTGCTCCGGGCATAAGCCCGCACCGGGGCGGAAGAAGAGGGGCAAACCCTCTAATTCCGTAACTATTGACACTATTAACACTAAATATATATATAACTACAACAAGAACTGAACTAACTACTAAAACTATCTACACTAGAACTATGGAGAAACACTAGGGTTGTGGAGGTAAGGGAGCACTCCACTGTTCCAACTGGCCGTCACGGGCGGGAAGAAGGAACTGAGGAGCGGACGGGCCGGCTGAGGTATATAAGGGGCGCCTTGACGGCGCCACTCCAGGGGGCGCCAGCCGGCCCGCCGGAGTTGCTAGGGTAAAAATGTTCCGGAGAGCCGTGCACGCGCGGCGCGCACACCTACATGGAATGCATAGGAGCAATCACTCGAAGAAGAACTGGTTGGACCACAGCTAGAGCCATACTCCCAGCTCACAGACAACTTCAGAAGACAGCAAAAGTGACTGGAGGCATCAGGGAAGTTACATACAAGGGGACACTGGAAAGGACAAGGGTAGGAGGCAATATAATAAAATAATGAATTGTATGGAGTAGGCTGGCTCCCCTTTACCCTGTCCCATAACACAAGAATATTGGGACACATGCTGAAATTAAAAGGCAACGAGTTCAAAGCCAATAAGAGGAACTATTTTTTAAAAAGCTACACAGAATTAAACCGTGGAACTCATTGTTGCAGGATGTCATTGAGGCAAATGGCAAAGAAATATTTAAAAAAATATTAGACGCCTAAAAAGAACTGCTTCTGTAGTTATACACAAACACCAAAAATCCTCATGTTTCAAGGCATAATCTGCTGATCATCAACTGGAGTTAGGAACCACTTCTCCCACTCATGCATTTCCTCCACAGGATAGTATTGCACTGTTAATTGTGTTGTAGAGCTGTTGCCCCTTTGCTGAGCAGGAGCAGGAGGAGACCACAGGGTGTCACAGGTCAGTTTCCAGCTTGGAGCAGAAATCAGTGAAATGGAAATAAGTATTTTGTTTGTAGCTTGTTTATTCACACTCATTTTATTTCCTTGGTAACAAATGGGCAACTCCCCTTTTTCAGAAACCCTAGGGAAAGGAACCGCTGCCTTGTCCCAAGAAGCAGCTGCCTTGGGCCTCTACATTTCTCTAGGGTTTCACACAAAACTAACTATTAAATACAGTTTTCTCTCCCTGCCTCCAACTCCTGAGGATTTTCCCTGCGAAACCCCTTCAACTCAAAACTCCTCCTCTGTGGCCTTCCAAGATGAACCTGGTTGTCAACTTGCCTTTTGTGCAGCTGTTTTGGAATTCAAAAGGAGCCTCAGAGCTTTAAGTGCCACAGAAAGGTGAGTACTTCAACCCACACAAGGTTCCTTAATGAGCATCTCATCTGGGTGCCTATACATCAACAAACCCTACTGGAGAAACCATTAGCATATTTCAGCATAAAATGGAGCTTTGCTCCTTCCTATGAAGCAGTTAGCAATGGCCATTGTTGGGGACAGAACACTTTAGATAAGGTTTTCACCCCTCTACCCAGAAGGCTGAGATGAGAGTTTTTCCACTGACTTCAATGGGCTTTGGATCATCTCTAAAGTTGACAATTGGCCCCACCATAGGTAAGATGCTATTAACTGCCCAAAAATGTTGCTTACACAGACTCAGGTTTGCAATTGCTGCCTTGTGTCCTTCCAGAACTTGGAAAGTGGCTACCCTTAAAACCTCTGAAAACCAGGGAAATACAACGTTAAGATAAATACCACCTTTGCAATGCCACCTGAACACTGACCCCTTCAGCTAGCAATTGCCACTGGAAATGGCTCAGAAAGGGTGATGCCATTAATAAGCAGCCATGAGGAAGGACTATAAGAACATGTCATTCTTTGTGTTATGTTCCACTCCACAAATCTGAATGCCAGCATTTATCTGCATTCCATGCCACATAGCTGCATTTGGATCAGTTGGAGCAAGTTGGAAGAGCTGTCATTGTGATATGCGGAGCAGTGTAAGTATGCCTCAGTTCAACACCATATTCCATAGGTTGGGTCTGCAGAGATGCACAAGAGTGCTGACAATCCCCATGGAAAGAAGACAATTAGGCTGGGATACATGACAGTGGTCTCCAGGGCTTAGCGAGAGGTGAGTGAAGGCAATGTTTCAGAGGAATCCTCAGGGCAAGGTGAAGAGGTGGGAACATTTTGTAAGTCTGGGGTGGTTTGGGTGGAGTAAGTTCAGTGTCTGAGTGTAGGCCAGGTACAATTAGTTATCGATTGCGGACTTAACCCCAAGATTTGCCTTAGCAAAGAGGTGTTACTTTGTCCTAGTGTTCCTGTGCTCTGTTCCTGAAGAATGCTGTAGCATCTGTAAGGGTAGAGGGCTAGCATGTGTGCTATTGGTGTGTTGCTCAAAGGAGGCAGAGTTAAGGTTGAGTTGCAAGGGCAGCATGCACTTTATGTATTTCCTGGTTTTTAGAGGTTTAAGTGTAGCTGAACTCAGCATTCGGGATCAAACTCTACCCTAGCCCCTCTTGCAGCATACCAGTTTTCAAGACACTCTCCCTACACATGTAAGTTTTAGAGCACTTAGATTATCATCATCATCATCTGCTTATTGGGAAAAGAGGGGACTGTATCTGAGAAACCCCTTGACCAAATGACCCCAACTTGCACCACTAACTCATTTCCTATTCCTAGCATGTCCTTCTACAAATAAACTTCTTTCACTTGATGAGCAGCCAAGAGACATATATCAGAGTGGGTTTTTTTTACTCCGGACTTACCAAATATGATCTTACTGTAGATATCCCCCTCAGCCGCTTTGGCACTGCACAGCAGCACTCTCTTCTGTGTGAAATGGAGAGTATCTGAATGTAACAAGGTGCTGAGTGATTTAGGGAAAGCTGGAAACAAGGAGAGCCTGCTGGAAGAACTGGTGGCTTCTTTCAGTCCCTTCACAGCCAAATATTCATAGATGCCTGTCCGAACGAACTTCCAAACACTGTGAGGCTTGCCGATTGCTGGAGAGAAAGCAGAGAACAGACTCCCCTCTCCCAAAATGAGTCCATCTGATTATTGGCTAAAAAAATTTTTTTTAAGAAACCTCAAAACAAGGCAGCCCCTTATTTTTCCTCCACGCCAAGTACTAGTGTGGATAGTGCCTCTCGTACAGTCTACATTCCAGTTACCCTGAAGCATCACAGGTTGTCACAGCACAGCTCATCTGCTCTGCACAAGCCCAGCATATCCCCAAGGTTGGGCCAGCGTGAGCCAGCAGTAAAGTCATGCACAAACAGAGCTCTCTTGCAGGTTTTTATTGTGAGGAAGCCAAAGTTAAACAGATTTAAAAAATAAACAACAGGAGATTTTATACCAAGAGGGAAATAAGTCCATTCAGACTAAACAAAAACACAGGCTTTCCAAGCTCAGCTACAGAGCCACTTAGTTAGCTGATTTCCTCACTTAAACTGTTTTCTCTTGGCTGAGTCCTCACTTAGGAAGCCTCATTAACTCAACCCTTTGCCCCTGCTCCAGTGTGGGGAGCAAGCTAGATTAGCCATTAACTCCCTCTCTGCTGGGGCCTATATGAACAGCTTGTGGTGATGGTCACAGAAATGCAGTTAAGCAGAATGGCTATGTTAATAAATCTTAAGACATGTACAAATAGGCTCATCTACACTGTAGGTTATCAGAGCATCTCCTCAGTGATCAGGTCCCTGCTCAGGGGCATGATACCTGCAAGCCTCACAAATAATTTAACCAGAATCAACATTCACTACAATACTCAGTGCTCCATAGGCCTGATGCTAGCCTCACACTGGTACAACTACCGTAGTTACCCTAGATTTACCCCAGTGTAAATGAGATCACGTTCAGACCCTGTGTTTGATCTTCTCTTGTTCTGGTTGGTTTCACTTTTGCCACTAGTGACCAAACCTACAACATGCTGAGCACCTTCTGCTTTCATCCACAGAAATAGTTTGTATGGAAGAAGTTAACATAGTTTGGTGGCAGTGCAACATGGGACCAACCTTGTGCCTCTGGTCTATTCAAGTCTTTGAAGGTAACAGACACCGTACCAAAGTGCCTCCTGTGGGCTGACTAACAGACCTCTCTAGGAAACTGAGGAGGGAGGAACAGATTAGCTCCAAACCCACAAGGAGTCAGCAAAAGATAGAACTCTTTCCCATCCACCACAATATCTTCCCTGGAGAGCTATTTGCAATATTCCCGGTACATATTTTTCAATAGTGCATACATCTATTTTGACTGTAATTAGTGACAATGTTAAGCCATTATCCCCCGCACAAAATGACAAGGTTAATCGTTTTGTGAGCTCTCCTTGGTGGAGGAAGCCATTTCCCTCTCTAGTTACATCTGTTTGAATGATCTCTAGAAATGCGCATGTGGCCAGCTGAGTCACGTATAATTATGCTCTCTAAGAGATGCTATTGTTTTAAGCATGTGATTCCTGCCTGTGAACCATGTGATTCCTGCCTGTGTAATCCTCTGCTGGTCAATTTTCACTGGAAATACTGATGCAGTAAATAATTTGCTTTTATTATTCATAATTTATATAGTGCTATAGAGCACACGGCACTATAAAGCTGTTGGTCAGTGCCAAACAGATAACAGGTGTCTGCCCCAAAGGTCATACAATCTAATGGCTTAATCCTGTGAGGTGATGAGTACCCTCAACTCCCTTTGATGTCAACCAGAAATCAGATGGCTGAGAATTATTCTTTTCTGTTTCGTAGGCAGTGTTCACATCCATCAATTGACAGCGTCTCTCAGGAGCTTTATTAAAGGTGACTCGGCAGGATCAGACACATGCCTCGTACAGTATGATGGTTTGGGATTTGTGTGCAATAAATCTATAACTACTATATGTGCTATTAGTTTGTCTTAGTACTGTCAAGCTGTGTACTGTATTCATACATTGTGATAATTCACTATCGGGTTTGTCAAGAAACGTTCCCAGAAAAGAGGGACAAACATTTGAAGAACAGTGCTGTGATGCACTGGCTAGATCCCCCGTAGGCTTGCTAGGCAGGTTTCTCCAGCAATGTCCCAGTCCTGTGAGGAACAGGGGGAGAACAAAAGACTCACTAGGGTTTAAAGACACCAAGGTTCTCAAGAAATCAATTGACGAAAAGGGAGTCCAGGAGGAGAGGTTGGAGATGTCTAGGAAGACAGACCTACCAGGTTCCCTATGTAGAAGATGGAATTACTCTTGCTAAAATAGATGTGTGCATAGGCCTTTTGTTGTTTTAATTCTTTTTTCCTGTTATGCTGTGTTCTTACAGTTAAGATGAAATAATACTTTGCTTTAGAAGGCTGCTTGGGTCATTGTATTCACTACAGGTCATAACCCCTGAAGGGAAGAACTGCAGGTACTCTGTCCAGCTGGCCATGCTGAGTAAGCATGGTTGGTACGCAGGGGGGTTGTAACCTAGTACCCTGATCTAAGTGTGGGAGACTCACAGGATTCCATCCCAGGGAGGTAAAGGCATGAACCTGAGACCTCAAGGGGGAGGCACTTGGACAGAAAGGGAGAGGGAATGAGAGGTACAGCTCGTCCTGAACTGTGAGACATAGCTAGACCCCAAAAAGAAAGAAACAGTCTGTCTTTTTTCTGATCTCATGTTCTATGGGGATTTTAAAAGGTGGTCTGTCCCTCCCTACCAACCATCCACAAATGAGTTTCTTGGATTGCCAACTCTGGTACTAACCAAAGGCCTGGCAGGTTTCTGAAGCTCCTCTATATCCTGGGACCACAGCTTCAAAACTCCTCCTTAAGCTCTACCTTGGAGGGAACAGATGTGCTGTCTACTCAACAACCATTACCACTGTGGTTTTGTGAGTTGCCCATTAGGACATGCTTTTGCAGAGTATCTTGTTACCTTCTCAGACCTGCGTAGACTGAGGAGACCCAACACTGCACTTAAACTCAGGTTCCTGTCATGCTGCAATGCCACCAAATCACAACCTGGCCTCTGTTATAACTTTTAAAAGACTTGCTCACTTCTGCCATCCAACCAATTGCTAAACCAGGATATTAAAGACACTCCAGTGCAGGCCACACGGTAACTGTTAGTATCCCACAAAACAGTACATATTGACTACTACACCGAGACATTAAAAAAAACCCAGCACAGTGTGGAAGAAAACAGACTCTTCTCTCTCAGGTTGGTTGCAACACGTCTGAGACAATTTATTTTCCTGACACTTGCAAGGGGAGAGTACACCCGGACAGGGGTTCCCCCCGTCCCAGGCAGGTCTCTGTTAGGTAAACAATTAGAGCAAGCATTTTTTGTTACCTTTTGTTACAGACAATAATGATCAACAACCGCATCTTGTTTATACATATTCCTTCTGATATCTTACTTTTCTCAGCAGTTCCTGTTACAGTCTGTATTCCATTCTTATCTAACACAAGGTCGAAAAAGAGTACCTCTTACAGTTTTTTTGTTCCACTCGCTTTTCACTTGCCCAGGCCCTGCCTGAAATCTCGCATTATTAGAGCTAGTGTTAGCCTGACTCATACTTTATTCCTAAAACTTAAGATATCTGCGTTCAAATTCCCTTTATCCTTTTCTCTGCTTCCACAGGCTACACAGAAGCTGTTAGCTAACCATGAAATGGTGTGTAATGGCTAAGACAAGAGCAGGTGGGGGGCTAATCCGCTTTCCTCCTCTTAGAATAAACATATCATAGATTATCAGGGTTGGAAGGGACCTCAGGAGGTATCTAGTCCAACCCCCTGCTCAAAGCAGGACCAATCCCCAGACTGATTTTTACCCCAGTTCCCTAAATGGCCCCCTCAAGGATGAATTCACAACCCTGGGGTTAGCAGGCCAATGCTCAAACCGCTGAGCTATCACTCCCCCAATCTAGGTTAATTCTGTCAGTTTCAAGCGAACAGAAATAAAACAGCAAACTACACAGTTAGGGACAGCTACAGCCAAATGTGGAAATATTTAAAGATATTTTTGCTTTGAAAAAAAATGTCTGAAGTCAGTGGTCATTTTAGTGCTCAGAAAAGACAAGGACTGAGGTGCTGGTTAGAGCCAACCACAGGACAGGCAGTTGTTAAGCAAACTTCCCACGCACACTGCTCTGTAAATGCAATTACTTCTGACCTGCTACTCCAGTCTTGGGACTCCACATTGCTATGCAATAAATCACAATCCCGACCTCCAACAAACCTGCTCTGTTCAACTCCAGATTTGCCAGTGACTCAAGACCTGGAACACTGCTACCATTCTAGTTCTTGTACTCTTCTGAGCAGGCATCACCAGTCATACCACCATGGTGCAGTGATTTCTGATGTGGAAATAGTCCATCAGGACCTAGTATGAGACCTAGCAAACTAATTTTTACTTGTGACCTAATCAGAATTTGAAAACAATTAACCCAGAACTGAAAGGCATGAATCTGATTTTTTACCTTTTGTTCTCATGGGAATCTGAAGATCCAAATGGAAAACATAAAATCATTTTGGGTTACTAGGCCATACAAGAACCTTCTTTGTTCTGGGTGTGGAGAGGAGCGTCTTTCTCCTATAACCATTCTGCTTGTTTACATGGTCACCTCTGTACACACTTATGATTCCAATCGGCAAGAATCTACACATCCCACTAACTGAATAATGGCTGAGAGCAACAAGCCTGCCCTGCTGTGTTAAATCAAACAAGTACAAGTGTGCATGCATCTGAGGTGCTTTGCCAACTTCACTCGCAATAACCAGAGTGGAGCCTCCATTCAACCACTTCTATTTTCAAACTAGTTTGAGGTTGTATGCTATTAAAGTCCATTTAAAACTAACTCGGCATCCAAACAACAAAGAATGCGATAACAATACATAAATTACACACAATCCAAACTAAATTTTCTCCAGCATATTTACATTTAGGCAAAATTTGAAATGAGGATTCTGTGGTTTATTAATCTAGGAAAGTCCAATTTTGACAAGTAGTCAGCAAATCCAAGCTAGCTGCACAAGCAGGTGGCTCGGTCATACAAGAGTGCAAAATCCCTAAATTAAACCAGGAGCAAACCATGGCAGTCTCAAAATTCAGGACCCTCAAGATCCATCCCAGCTCACAGACTGAATTGCTTTGCTTCTGGCTGGTCTTTGATATTGGAGCTCTCAGGAAGAGTGTGCAATTCCTGTACAGAATCCTCCTCTAGTCAGCCTGATCCTTAGGCTGTTGTTCCTCCATCATATTTTTATAGTTTCTTTTGAAAAAGCCACACTGAAAGACATCAAGAAGAGCATTAAAAACATTTATTGGGTCCTTCTGTGTTTGTGTATATACATTATAGCAACGAGCTAAATTCTGAGTTCCCCTTATTCAATTAAAGTTGCAGTAAGTGAGTGGAAGTTTAAGGACTGAGCAAAAGCTGAGTAAGGAACTCAGAATTTGGCCCAATTCTAATTTCTTACAGTTCTATAGCACCTTACATCCTTAAACTCGTCAAAAAGTATAGGCACGTAGATGTGGAATCACCCCCTGCCACAATTTTCTCCCCCCGCCTCCACATACCCCCCACACTCTACTAAAATGAAGCCACTATTGGAGTGGAATGTGGCAGCTGTTTAACAGTTTAAGAGAAAATGAAAATGAATACAGTCTCCAGTTGAAACTGTGGAGGAAATTTTAAGAGGCTGTATTCATTTGCCTGAGTTGTAATCTGGCCAGGACAGTAAAAAGACCTTGTGAAAGACCTTGGGATCCTTCAGGATTTGTTTGTTTTTTAAAACAAGTTCTTTCATAACTCAGGGAAACTTTACAAATGTATTAATACTCCTGCTGAAAAAACTGTAAGGGAGAACCCCAATGGTCCTGCATTCCCTCCCTCAGTAAAACGTATCAGAATATCCACAGATGAATGTGAACTCTCACTGAGGGCAGTATAGTTGCTGGATTGCTGGGATCTTAATCAACAAGAATGACATGTGCTTGTAATCATGTCAACAAATATATTTACCTTAAAAAGGATGAAAATAATGAAAGCCAACAGCAAAAATCCACCAACAGAGCTTCCTATGACAACAGGCAAGGTATTGATTACTTGCGTTTTCAACAAGACGACAGTGATCTAGAGTAGAATTAAGTGTGGTTTAGCAAATGCTCCAGTATAATTGCTTTGTCTTAACTAGGGGAGAGAGTTCACAGATTATAATGCCAGAAGGGACACTTTACATTTGGCTATTTTAAGATCATAATATTTGCTTGTGCCCTACTTACTAAGCAATACAGATCACTGTATCAGTGACCTGTCCTCTTCCTTATTTACAGCTCCCTCAATCTCTGTCTCATCTGCAAACTTTCTCAGTTTTATGTTTATCATTTTTTGGTTTCTTCAAGGTCATTGATAAAAAACGTTAAGTAGTGTAGGCCAAGAACCAGTTCTCACAGGCCTCTACTAGAATAACACCTGTTCGATGAAGATTCCCATTTCCAATCTGAGTCCTTTCACTTAGCCAGTTTTATTCCATTTAATGGGTGCAATGCTAATTTTGTATCATTTTACTTCTAGTTAAACTCACTCAGACTCCTTAACATGTCTCTGGGTGAAGTGACTCTATCAGTGTCCCCTAATGACAACCATTATAATTTAGTTTTTCTCTTTACTGGGGGAAAAGGGTGTAACTTTAAAACATGTTAACTAACGCATATTGAAATTCTAGTGAAGATAAGGCAGTTGTACCTTTACTACATTAGCTGAAGCCTAGCAAGGAGCCTAGTTAATGTGTTAAAAATACACCTTTTTTTCCCCAAATACAGACGTGGCCATATTTTGTGGAAGGAGTAAATACCTCAAACTCCTATTGCTGCAATGCTGGCAAGAAAGGAGATTATACTGAGCTGAGCTCACTGGTAAAGGTTTCCACTAATGGGAGGAAAAGGCTCAAGTATTTGCTAACTAAAAAGAAACATTGAAAAATAGAGACAATACAGTTGAGTGACAAAGGTTACTATGTCTATTGAAATGATGCTCCAGTACCACCGTATATGCCCCTTGTCTTTCTTCACACTAGGCATCAGAGCACGAACAGAGCTATATTTCTGATAATCACTCTGTGATGCTACCTAGTGCATCTCTCAATGCACGACAGTTATACACTGTTTAACTGAGTTTCTCTCACTACTTTAACAGCCTCTACTGAAACGTGAATTGTCTTCTCACGTACACTGATGCAACCCCACTGATTTCCCTGGTGTTTCTCCTGAATTACATTGATGTATGTCAGAGGACAAATGGGCCTATTAAATATAACTGTAGCAAGTGGCCAATTTCCCACCTGACATGTATAAAAATGTTGGGATTTAGATTCAAATAGATGATTAAGAGGGAACATGAATGCAGCTCATCTAAGATGAAACAGCTGCTCACCCTAATTGGCTGTATTTCCCACTCCCCCATCCCCATCAGGCTTCCAGGAGGTGCTTAAACCTATCTACTATAATTGAAACTTTTTTGAAGCTGACTTATATATTTGTGTCTCCAACTAGAAATTACCTTCTGGACTTAGGATAGTTCTCTGCGTGACTGGAAATATAGTGGGCATATTCCCAAGCAGGCAGATAACTTCTCTGTGTGCACCAATTCATTCGCTTCATTCCCTTTTGTTCTCTCTGTGGTCTGAATCCTGGTTCAGTTGAACTCAATCAATGAGTCCAGGCTCTCCGAAATCACTCTATTTTAAGAGTTCAGCAATAACATTTGCATTCCTCCCCTCAGCTGCTTCTTTCATTTCCATCCTGAGAAAGGGCCCTAGCTGCCTACGTGGTGCTCAGATTGATACCTCAGCTTTGTGGTTCTCTTCCTTCAGGCCCTCATATAGATGTTTATTGAAGGTGATTTCTCCAGTGACCAGAAGATCAGTTCTGTCTTTTAAGAACTACAAAAGAGGGAGGGAAAAGACAAAACAAATTATTATTTTAGACCTTTCAGTTCTTCAGAGAAAAGCTGGCACAATCATAGTCTAGAAAAGAGGTCCTCTGCCTCCTCCACAAACATGGTGGTTTTCCAAACTCAGAACTCAGCTGTGTCAGCCAGTTCCCACTGCATCCCAATCAACCGAGTGTGTTCGAACCCGTACTGGAGCTCGGACTGACCAAATTCCAGATAGGATTGCACCCAAGATGCCCAGATTTTGCAGTTCTAGTTATGGGGACTGCTCATCAATTTAAGAAATGAACAAAAGGAGTATCTCTTCCCCCTACATCTCAGACCTCTCACCTCCAAGTCTGTTAAGACCTGCTGGATGTTGTTCTAGCCAGAGGGTTAGAAATAGGATAATTGTAGTCCACTCACACAACCGAGACTCTAATGTGCTGAGGTTGTGTTACTCAGCATCCCCCTGCTCACCTCGGACTTATGGTAGTATCAATAGTAAGACGGTACCTAGAAAATCAATGTTTACAGCACTGGAAGTACCATCCTCTAGAGGAATAGCCTCTGTGGATAACTAGAGGAGATGGCAACATGTCTCGTAGGAGCAGAGTCTCTCCTGAGAACTGAAAGCACCATGATTAAAACTCCACCTTTTCTCTGCAGAGTCAGGAGATAACTTAGTATCTAAATGTCATTCAGGGTAAGGATTTCATAGGTGTCCCTGCAGAGATTCTATCCCACAAATGTGGATTAACAGATTTTTAGCAAGAAAAGAGAGAAGCACAGCTTCTGTGTATACCTGCTGAGACTCAATTAAAGGCAACTCCACTATCACAGTAACATTCTCTCTGTCGGACGTGATAACACAGTGCACACATTGGCACTGCACTCTATTGCTGGCCTGAAAGAGAAAGGGATATGAACACTGAAAATATTTCTCAAAGCAAAATGTATGGCATGGAATCAAACTATTTCACTCTAAGCAGAGGGTTCACGGTTGCAATTTGCATGGAAATAGTTTGAGACTTCTAGAATGTACAAGCCATTTCACTAAATGCATGTTGTGTGTCTATTAAAAGCAAGCCATTCTTGGTTACAGCATGCAACACTTGTTACTCCACTTTTCAATAATGCCATGCGACTCACTGCATTGGCCACTACAAAGCCAATGTCCCAGCATAGAATCATAGGACTGGAAGGGACCTTGAGAGGTCTTCTAGTCCAGTCCCCTGTATGCATAGCAGGACTAAGTATTATTCTAAACCATCCCTGACAAGTGATTGTCTAACCTGCTCTTAAACATCTCCAATGATGGAGATTCCACAACCTCCCTAGGCAATTTATTCTAGTGCTTAGATATGCATGGCACAGCAGATGCTGCACAGCCCTGCAGTGGTTGTCAGTACCGTCAGCAACCCTAATATCATAAGCCAAGAAAACTAAAAGGCTACATACCAAGCACCATGACAGGCTTAAATCAAGTAATCAGATACACACAAACAAGTGCCCCAACGTTAAAGTTACAAGGTCACTATGTGGATCTAGGAAAATATAGTCTATCAGGTCAGGACTTTCCATTTTTTTTAAATCATCCAGAACCGTTATGCGCCTGTGCGTTAAAGCCAAACTAAACTGAATCTTGGACTGAGCACACTGCTTGCACCATAGAG
Source organism: Mauremys mutica (assembly GCF_020497125.1). Classification (NCBI taxonomy): domain Eukaryota; kingdom Metazoa; phylum Chordata; order Testudines; family Geoemydidae; genus Mauremys; species Mauremys mutica. The sequence continues at coordinate 23,367,952 of NC_059090.1, forward strand.
AGCCTATGTAATTACAATCTATGTAAATCGACTAACAGAGTATCTGGTGGGTGCTGCAGTTCCCATTTCTGGAAAGACCAACAGTAACTAGTTTGTGTTTCCCTAGTACATCTGTGTAACAGCAGATACCAAGAAACCACTCACCTGTACTTTGGTCTCTCCAGCAGCAAAATTACAAAATTTCAAATCCTTCCTGATTGTGCAGACTGTTGTATTCTGGAAAGAGAGTAGTGGACAGTCTTGGTAGTTTCCCACACACCATTTTCCCAGAGCATGCCTAATAAAATGCACAAAGAATTCCAGAAGCCCAGTCCCATTGTCTGCCACCTTCTTCCCAAGACAGCAGAGGAAGGGAGGCTCAGGGTCAGATTGCTCACTACACCGCCAATTGGTCAGTTAACGAGAGATGAACTCCAAAGTGTCCCTGGTTTGGTTGTCTTCACCTAGAGAGGTGTGGCCACAACCTACTTGCAGTATGTGGGGCAAGTGTATTGGAGATCTATCCCCAAGGGTTTGCCTGGAGCACAAAGGACTCATGTCACTGTAGGATAGTGGAGTCCACAGGATTCTCTACAGCAGAGACGATTTCTTGGATTACATGATAAAGCCAAAGCTAAATCAACATTTCGGCACTCACTACACTCAGGGTGGGAGCTCTGTTGTTTATATAGTGCTGTGCAGCCAGTCCTGGAGACACAGCTCTCTGCCCCAGGAGGTGAGAGCCTGAAGGCCTTAGCTGGTCCAATACAGAACAGGACCGTTCTCAGCAGGGTCTCAATGGAGTGGAACCAGTGAACTAGTCCGTCTCCTCCCAGAGTCACAAGTGCCCTGCGGGAAGCACTGAGAGCGAAGGAGCCTCATCCTCTCATGAGGGCGAGACAAAGTCACTCAGGGAGTGCAGAGATGGGAACAGTGCGCGTGACCGGCGCGGGGCACCCAGGGGCGACGGGCACGGTGCGCGTGACCGACGCAAGGCACCCAGGGGCGACGGGAACGATGCGCGTGACCGCCGCGGGGCACCCAGGGGCGACGGGCACGGGGGAAGGTGACGGGGAGAACGGACCGGGGACGCCTGGCACCGCCCAGGGCGAGTCCCAGACCCAGACCCCCCTCCCGCGGGGTGGGGAATGACAGCCCAGACCCGCCCCGCGCTCGCTCCCGCCAGCGGCTGTGGAAGGAGGGGCCTGGTGGGCGGCACGTAGCCCGGCCGGGGTCTCGCGAGACTTGGTTTGAAATGGCGGCGGGCGGGCTCGGCGGTTCTCCCTGAGGCGCGGCCCCGCCATGGAGCGGCCTACGAGGCCCCAGCCGCGGCTGCTCCGCACCTACGCGCGCCGGGGCGCCTCCCTCTACCGGCTGCCGCGCCCGGCGCCCTGGCTGTCGCCGCCTCTGGACTGCAAGCGGCTCTTCAGCTCCAGCTCCGCCTCCGTGGGCTCGACTTCCACCGCCTCGTCCCCCGGCTCCGAGGACCCCGACTTCCAGCCCCGCGGCCGCCGCGCGCCGCCCCCGCCCCGCAGTCCCGGCCGCCTGAGGCGGCGGCGGCGAGGCGGCCGCGAGGAGCCCAAGGAGAACCGGGCCCCCGCCGGGCCGGGCCCGCAGAGCGGTGGCTGCGCCCTGCCCGCCAGCCCGCTGCCGAGACACGTCACCCGCCGGCGGGCGCTCCGGTCCCCGGGGCGCAGGGCGGGGCTGCGGGCGCGGCCCCCCCTGCTCTGCAGCACCCCGCAGCAGGCGCCGCCCGGGGCGGAGAGCGGGCCCCTCCCCGAGGAGGAGAGCATCCTGGGGGGCTGCCAGGAGAACGGGCCCCCCGATCCCGGGAGGGCGGCCTCGGGCCGGGCCCCCCGGAACATCCTGGCCGAGCTGAGCTCGATGGCGCCGGGGAGCAGCGTCACGGAGCCCGCGGCAGGGCTGGCGGGCAGCATGGAGCTCTTCTCCCCGCCGCTGTCCGGGGGCAGCGGCCGGGTCTCTCGTGGCCACCAGCATCCCACCGCCAGTTCAGGCAGCCCCCCGGAGGGAGACTGGCGTGGCCGGAGCCAGCTGGCGTGCACCGCATCTCCCCACGGTGCCCGGAGCCATGCTACTTGTAGGATATCTGGGAGCCAGTATGTCCTCTTACCCTGTGCTGCTTGGAGTCAGCCTGAGGCAGCCCAGGGAGACTCGATCCAGCTTGTTCCCTCAACACTTCCAGGTATCCACAGACAGTCTGTCCCTACTCTGGGCCAGCCTGTGTCACCCCATCATAAAACTGTGAGTAAAGATCACGTCCAGAGACTGACCTCACAAAAGGCAGAGCGGGCTCAGAGGACTACACAGGGACCTTGCCAGCTAGAAACTAGTCTGGGCCTGCAGAAAAGTGTTAACCATTCTGGGGCTGCACTGCCCATTACTGGGAAGCCCCATGTCCTGGTACAAGATAATACCAGTCCTGATGAGCCACATGATTTGAGAGGATGCTGTCAGGAAAGGAGCTGGAACCTTAGCACAGACAAAAACAGACACCAACTTCAGCCCGTGGTGGTCTTGAGCTCTCAAGTGGTACCAACCTGGTTGGCTAACAGGAAGATCAATAATAAGTTGGCTGCTTGGCCCTCCTGGAGGGAAAATGATTGTCAGCAGCCAGTTTCCCCTTCTACCCTGTCTGTAATCTCAGTAAAGAAGTCCAGAAGTAGCAAGGCCGTTCCCAGAGATGGTGATGGAGGCACCAGTAGAAAGGCCTGTATCAGTGGGTTCAGCTCCAGTCGATGGGGGAAACAGGCAAGGCGTCGCCCTTTCAGACACAAGAATTCAAAAACTCCATGGCAGCAGGCTGAGGGCTCCTTCTTTCAAGAACAAATGAGGCAAAGAGGAATAGAGAAAAATGCCCTGGAGATGTCATCTTTTCTGTGTGACTTTTCTTGCCTCAATGACTCCCAGTGGTGGGCCAGGGCTCGAGCATCTCTCTCTCTTCACAAGAAAAAGAAAGTTTCCATTGAGGAAAGTGCTTGTGACAGCATCCCTTGTACGCCTTCCTCCAAATCTCAGCTTGCAGGGTACAGTAAGTCCCCGTTCATTCAAAGTGTGGGCTACTGTAACTGGCCCACTTCCTCCGTGCTCCTGCTGACTCCCATGAAGTCCCATTCTGTTCTGGAGGTGACGCTTACAGACGCAGAAAAGGTGTATGGGGAATGCCAGCAGGTGGATCCTATCTCCTTTGAGGAATGTATTCCCCCAGATAAGATGAAGAACTGTTTGAAGATTGGAGAAGGAGTATTTGGGGAGGTGTTCCAAACAAACAGTGAGAGAGGAGCTGTGGCTTTAAAAATCATTCCTGTTGAGGGGACTGAGAGGGTCAATGGAGAAGCTCAGAAGAGCTTCAGTGAGATCTTGCCAGAGATTATAATTTCAAAGGAGCTCAGCCTTTTATCCCAGGAGGTAGAGAACAGGACTGTAGGGTTCATTGACTTGCACTCTGTGCACTGTGTCCAGGGAGCATATCCCAAGCATCTTCTGAAAGCCTGGGACAAATATCACGAACTGAACAGATCTGAAAATGACCGGCCAGACCTGTTTGGAGAACAGCAGCTGTTCATGGTCCTGGAATTTGAATTTGGAGGCAATAACTTGGAGAATATGAGGAAGCAGCTAAATTCAGTGGCAACAGCAAAAAGCCTGCTGCATCAAGTTACTGCTTCCTTGGCTGTGGCAGAGGAGGGACTGCACTTTGAGCACAGAGACTTGCATTGGGGGAATATTCTGGTGAAGAAAACCAACTTGAAAAAGCTCAGTTATACTTTGAATGGAGCAGTTTATACAATCCCCACGAAAGGAATTCATGTGAACATCATAGATTACACCCTCTCTAGGATGGAGAAAGATGGGCTAACGGTCTTCTGTGATATTTCTACTGACAAAGAGCTGTTCCAAGGAAGAGGTGACTACCAGTTTGATATCTATAGGCAGATGAAAAAAGAGAATTCCAACAACTGGGCTGATTATCACCCCCATAGCAATGTCCTGTGGCTGCACTATTTGGCAGATAAACTTCTGAAAGAGGTAAACTACAAGAATAAGCCATCATCCTCCTCTGCCTTGAGAGGCATACAGAAACAGCTCCGAAAATTCCACAGCGAAGTTCTGAACTTTAGCTCTGCAAGTGATGTTCTGCTCAATAGCAGCCTTTTCCACTGATCAAAATGGACCTTGAAATGAGAGATCACAAAATGGTGTCCTTGTACTGTCACTCCCTTTGCTGTATTTTTGGCATATTTTAACATTGGCACCTTTGGCATGGTGCAGATAGTAAATGATCTCTTATGTCCATGAGTTAAATAATTTTTAAGTGTTCAGCTAAAATATGTGAAGATCCATTGTTGCAAAAAAAAATTTGAAACATTTCACAGTTCAAATGTTAAAAAATGGTTCTTCTATATGTAAAGTCCTTATTTTGAACTTTAAGCTCCTTTGCCACTTTTAATCTTAGATCATTAAAACTGATGACTTAAATAAGCTGCAGTAAAATCTAGCCTACTTTTCATTTCTCACTATGGAAAATGAAGACCTGATACATTTGAGGCATACCCTTATTATAAAAACTTTTCTTTAAATTAGCACTTGTATAGACCCAGCTTTAAACACATGCTCTTAGATTGGCAAACTTTCTGGATTAGCAGAATGAATTTGACAGGTTACAATATGTAAACCCTGAAATAGAAAATTAGAGAAAATACTCCTGGATTCTGTAGGAAAGCCATGCTTGAATATGTTTTATCAGTAAGGCTATGATTTTGTCAGGGATATTTTTAGTAAAAGTGATAGACCAGTCACGGACAATAAACAAAAAATTATGGAAGCTGTGACCTGTCCCTGACTTTTACTAAAAAATCCCTGACTAAATGGTGGGGGAGGGTCCAGCACCCTGTCATCACCCCCTGCAGTGGCTGAGAGCTGCAGGGACCCCATTGCCCAGTGGCCCCTGTGGGAGGATCCCCCCTTGCCACCCATAATGGCAGGGGAGCTGTGGGGGAGGCATCCCCGCCTGCGGCCACTGACCAGCATGGTACTTCTGTCATTGCAGGGGGCGCTCCAACTGCTCATGGCAGCAGAGCTGCTGGGCAGCTCGGGTCACCGTCAGTGGCGTCCCCTGCCACCCATGGAGGCTGGGCTGCTGGTGGATCCCCTGATGCCTGCAGCAGCTGGTCAGCTGTGGGGGCCCTTGGAAGTCACAGATTCTGCAACCTCCTTGTCATAATCTTATCTTTATTTATCAGTAAGGGTCTAAACCTGCTCTCCTGAAAGTCTGTGGAAGAGGAATTGCACATTGAAAAAGTTAAAATAAATACCTGTGTTCCTTTTACAGTTTCCATTCTTGTAATATTATGACCTTGTATGCTGATAGGAACCAAAATCTCTAATTCAATTTGAGCTCTAAAGCGGTTTTCCCCATTGATCTACAAAGGGAAATGTGCAGGATGAGAAAGTGTGAACTGTTGGCCCTAAAAAAATCCAACTACATCAATGTTATTAACTTTGTACCTACATTAAACTGGAACTCTTTGTACTCAGAGTGTCCTTGACTAACATTCACATATACTACTGGAGTTGGCCTGCAGACAAAAAGATAAATCAAACTAAATGGATCTTGCATTGTTATTGCTGCAAATTAGTTCACACTATAACTGATGGAGACAGATCCCTCAAATAGAAGGGAAGGGAAGTTATCACACATCCAGTTTTAGTGAAAGTCATGTTTATCTACACTTATTTTAAAGGGACAGCATCTTGAATCTATTTAAATAGTTTCAGGTAGTAAAGATGCCCCTGAATTTCCCTGCCAGTTTTTACTTACTAGACTAGGTGGTCTTACTATCACATTTTTCAGTTTCTCCCTTCCCTGTTGATATGTGAGACTCATACAAAATGGGAACCACCAACTATCTATAGTGTTGTTAAACACACAGAGTAAGAAATCTTAGGCTCTATCAATTACGGTAATCTTGTGATTCTAGTAACAATAGTTGGCTTTCTTAAACAATAAGGTTAATTAACCTTTTTATAGAGGAACAGTAATTCATAAATAACAAATTATACTATAGTCTTAACAAGGTTCCCCTAATTCACTTTACCTCCAAAACAGGTTTGTAAATGTCATAATAATATCAATAGCACTTGGCTGCTCTGTAAGACTTACCTGGTAAGAACTGCAGTGAAAGCATATCTGACATCAAGTATGTGTTCTTCAATCAAAGCAGTGCTATTTTCATTTACACTAAAAATAAAGGGTAAAAGACAACACATTTAGTCATCTACCTGTACTATATTTAATTCTTTTCCCTGTCACTAAAGCTTCTATAGTTTGACATTTGCTGACAGTGACTTTATACAAGGAGAATGAAGAGAATTATTGCCACTGTACAGTCAAGAGCAGCTTTCACAGAGCTACTAGCGGTCTGAACTCCATAAATGTAATATGGTAGGAATTCTGACCTTTTCTTTAGCATTTTCTGTTTCCCCATATTTCAAATACAAGTGTAGTATATGAGCATACAGCAATGCTCACGTCTATCATAGTTAAGGGTGCTCCCACATGTGCAAGAAGCTTGCTGGCATCATAGAAACTCATACAAAAACCTTTCCCTTCAACTATGCTTGCAGTAGAGTTGAAAGGCAAAAATTCCAGATTTAGCTGCCTAAAGTTAGTCAAATAAAATCTTTAGTTTCCTAAAATCAGTTTCCTGATTTTCAAAGATGCTGAGCACCTGCTCATTCCTGTGGTCTTATTTTTCACACTTAAGTCCAGCTGTTTAGGTGCTAAACCGTAGGTTGAGATTCCTATCTTGTTTGAAAATGTTGACAAATGGGTCAACTATAATTTTATGCCCATTACTTGGGTATAAATATGGCCTCGGCTTTTTTTATTTTTAAAGGCTTACTTCCCTTCCCCCCCAACCCCCTAGAAATCAGTCACAGACTTCCCTTCTCCCCCACCCCCAGCAAAGGACTCTGAAAATGCGCTTTCCCAGGCCCCAGTTAAGTGGGTTGAGGGAATTAGTACCCACCACACCTTGCCTCCCCAAAATGAATTGGGCCTCAACAAAAAATCCACTCGGCACATAGCTGGGCCTGTGTTTTTGAAAAAAATATACACTATACACTTTTCCCTACTGATGAAGAAGGGGTACTAGGTGTCCTGCAGGAAAAAGAGGGAAATCGGGACTCTGCTTAAGTAATAAGTAAATTTGGTGGCTTTCCCATTCTCTAATTTCCAAAGAGAAAATAAATTATTATCCTCAGCAGGTAGGGGAATAGTTTGTACATACATGGACATTTCTAAAAGAAGGGAGGAACGGATGAGTAGGGTTTTCATGGAACTGGCTTCCACAGGCTGATTAATGGAGAAGTATTAAGGAAATAGGAGGTGACTTATGATTTCTGTCTATAATATGATGGGTGGAAAAGCACATTTCTTACTTTGTGACGTTAATAGTGATGTTCGCAGTCTGATCTGGAAATAAAGCTTCATCTAATTGCCAAATCACTGAAAAATGTGCCTATTATGAAGAAAGAGATTATTAAACAAAAAAAGCAAAATTAATGTATGCAATTTTTTTTTATTCTCACTGTGCTACTTACAAAATAGATTTAGTTGGATAATTTTATTGTCCAACTTTCTCTCCAGTATGTGATACATATTACTATGTAAAATGGAAAAACAGCCGAGAAACAGATACATGCAAATAGCTAGTGTGACAGTCAGGGTCCAGACACTCCACGGGGAGAATAGAGGGTTTAAACCCCCAAAAAGAAGCAGTTAAACCAAATGATTGCATACTATGTTATTTTGCTGTAAAAATATATCGAGTATGGTATTTTACAGAAGCTTTTACTGTTCTGAAACTGATGGTCATCATGAGATACATAAATTCATAACCATAATCTCTATACATATTTGTGTATATAGAGAACTGTGCTCATAAGCTTTGGCTCCACCTCACAGCAGGGAGGTGAGCAGTCAGATAGGGAGCTGCACCTCCTAAGCCAGATGTTTACACAAAACCAGACTCAAGTAACGATTCATGGTACAACCCAGGAACAGGCAAATCATGGGTCATTAGAGTTCCTGGTAAAACACTGAGACAACTTGGAATTTCCCACTTTTCAATATCTATAAGGAACTGAAGAATAAACTGCAAACTCTTTTAAAATAAAAGGGGTTTGAAGTGAAATCTATCCAGAAACAGGAAGAACCTGTAGGTGGGAAGCTTTCTGTGAATGCTGGATTCTCCCCCCATCCAGCCTCCTGCCACAGTAGTTAGAGGGGTATGCAATAGGTAAATTGTATTAGAAAAAGGGTTTTTTTTATCTAATATGGATATTTAAAGCCTGAGGTTGCATCTTTATTTTTACTGGATAATTGCATGTTTGTTATCTCACTATTTCATCTTTGAATCTGTGGGTTTTCTATGAAATAGACATTTATTTTTACTCCAAGCAGGTCTCTGTTGTGCAAACTGTGTGGGGACCAAAGTAAGATGGTATCTGTGGGACTGATTTCACACCTTCAGAGGTGACAAACCAGGAGGGGAAAGTCTAAGTGTCTGGTAGTCAATAACTCAGAAATTTAAGGAGACTCAGGACAGGAAGGGCTGTTGGTGTCACCCTGCAAGAAGTGACTAAGCTGCTGAAAGCCAGAGTGAGACCTGGTGCATGCAGGCAGGCTATTGGTGTCAGGGATCTGAGCCACAGCAGCACAGCATTAAGGCACCCCAGGGTTCCAGAGCAGGCAGCGACAGAACACGTTACTGGCCTTGGGTGATCCTCAAAATATCACAGTCAGCTAGAGTGATGACCTCCATACACGAGAGTTAGTTGAGGCTAGAATGCATTACTGGCCTTGAGTGATCCTCAGAATATCACAGTCAGCTAGAGTGATGACCTCCATACACGAGAGTTAGTTGAGGCTATGGCCTAGTTGCAAAGATAATGGTGCAAGAGCAGCTGTTGAAAATAGAATGAACACTGAGAACAGAGCTGGAAACTGACATTTGACTTACCGCTGTTTTTTTGAATATTGGGTGTCCAATCTTGCAGCCCATGGATGAGAGTAAATGTGCGAATAGTTTCGGCTGATCGCAATGAATCACAGTAGAGGATGGCTGTGAAAATAGTAGGAATGCTTTTTAATATAGAAGCAAAACCGACTGGAAGATTCAACTCATTCTTCTGTGCACTCCCACAAAATGAATTTCTAACCTAGGTGTGAATAGCTCACAAGTAACATCAGGAGTTAGGTGTCTTGGAGATCACAAGAGTTCTCCATTTAGGCACTGATAACATTGAGGTGTTCTGTTTACAGTTTCTTTTCAGGCCTCGTTTTAGGCATTTAGAGCAGGTATTTTCAATAGAGGCTATGAGTGTCGTAAAAAAATGCCTTTTATAGGCGGGCAAAATTGATTCATCAACCTGCCAGAACACTTTATTTACATTCAACATGTTGGATTGGTGTGGTTGAGATAAATAACGAATACCCACATTTGACTGTTTTTTTAAAAAAGTTCAAGTTACTCTATAGTCTCCATATATTACAAAAGAAAAACACTGCAACAAACCCAACATACAGATTATAGCCTTGCCCTGAAGACTGTCCAGTCCTTCAAGAGCTCCACTAACTCTATCCCTTATAAAAATTGATAAAGTAATTTAAAAGTCTCATCAGTTTTAACTTGAAAAATGGGGAAACTAACTGACCCAGACTTTTTAGTTCTGGCTATATTTTAGCAATAGCAAGCCCTCTGTGCTGCTGTAGTTTAATGCATTAAAACACTACTCACTTTTCAGCTGTTCCATTTTATGTATGCCATTGCTGAATACACCCTAATGTGGCTGGCTTACTCATGCAACATGAAGGCAGTGTCTGAATTTCATTTAAATTTTTTCATCATGCTGTAATTATGGCCTGTGATAGACCCAGGCCAGTTGGGAACAGTAGAGTAGTCGAAGGGAGATATATTGGCCACTGGATGAGCAGTTTTCTGTTCCCTGAGTGACCAGGGCAGGGGCTGCTCCAGGCTAATGAGAACACCTGACTCCAATTAACCTGCTAAGAGTCAGGTGAGGCTGTTAAGCACCTGACTCTAATTAAGGCCCCTCTGATGCTATAAAAGGGCTCACTCCAGTCAGCCCAGAGGGAACCAGAGGAGAGGAAGTGCATGTGAGGAACTGGGAGCAAGAGGTGTGCAAGAAGCTGACAGTGAGTAGGCATACTGCTGGAGGACTGAGAAGTACAAGCATTATCAGACATCAGGAGGAAGGTCCATTGGTGAGGATGAAGAAGGTGTTGGGAGGAGGCCAGGGGAAAGTAGCCCAGGGAGTTGTAGCTGTCATGCAGCTGTACCAGGAGGCACTCTAGACAGCTGCAGTCCACAGGGCCCTGGGCTGGAACCCGGGTTCCCCCCAAACCTCCCAACTCCTGATCAAACACAGGAGGAATTGACCTGGACTGTGGGTTCTACCAGAGGGGAAGGTCTCTGGGCTGTTTCCTGACCCACAGGGTAAATCTGTGAGGCAAGCAAATCTGCTAATAAGTGCAGGACCCACCAAGGTAGAGGAGGAATTTTGTCACAGGCCTTAATATACTGAATAAATCCAACGCTTATAATAGCCCAAGCTCTGTTCTCAGTAATTCTGAAGCTAGGAAGTTAGTATTTGCTTTCGATGTTCCTGATCTCAGAAATAACCTTCCTATATACCCCAAACCTTAATTTACTCTGTTAACAGGAAGGGCCACTTGACTAGGACCAGAAAACTGCAGAAAGTCTAGGAATCTATGCTGAGTATCCTGTACCTCCTTGGGTTGGATCTGGAGCTCAGTTGCCACCCACTGCAAGAGCTCTTGATACTGCCTATAGACGTCAGGCAAGGACGGCAAAGACTGAATAACCACCTCATCTAGGATCTGGAAGGATTCACCTGTCCGTACCATTGGTCCCAGCAGATTTGGCTCAATTTTTTTTCTCTCTTGTACCCTGAAGGAGCTGGTTGGTGTCAGCAAGGAGAGGGTAGGTGGGATTCATGCAGAGATCTACAGTGTCTAGCATAGGGATCCCATGGACTCCAGTGATGCCAGTATGAAGAGTCAACTGGTTGAGGGGGATCCCATGGCATTGGGTACCACTGGTCCCCTGGATAATCATATCTGGGTGGAGAACAGATCTAAGACCTTCTGGAGCCTCCAACTCAGCAGACGAGAAGGTAGGTTCCAGTTCAATCGGCAAGTCATCAGTACTGGTGGATGAATGCTCCAGCTGCATGGAAATAGGGAGTATTTCCATCTCCTCCAAGAAGTCTGTCCTGGAGTGCAGGATGTTCCAATGGCTGGGACTGACAGATCCGGAGCATCCCTAGTTATGGTGGACAGCGGTTTCTTGCAGGGGCAAGCCAGCACCAGAGCAGAGTCTAAGTCTGTAGCTCCCAGACAGTGCTGATCCTTTGGTTAGTGTATCGGAACCCAAATTAGTACCAACGTATCCCTACTATTTTGCACCAGACCTTCATGCCCAAGAGGTCTGAGCAGACCTAAGTCCTTAGGACTTGTACATGAGGACTCACCAGACTTGGACAGAATGGGGGAGGGATCTTTTGTTTAAGGAGCAGATTTTTCCTTGCATTTTAGAGTGCTCCTTGCTCCTAATGAGAAGCCTATCAATTCTTAGCAGCTCTGGCCTCAACTCCTCTGCTCAGGCTCAGAGGGGCACTGCCCACTCACTGAGGCCATTGTAAAAGTTGGTCACCTTGGCCCAGTTCTGGGTCTCAAGGCTTTCTCCATGAAATGCTTCTTTAGTCAGAGCTCTTGAGAGGGAAGGAGCAACAAATGTTGCACTTAGTGGAGATGTGAGCCTCCCCAAGGCAGTATAGGCAACACTGGTGTTTATTGCTGACAGAGAAGGAACCAGGGCAGAAGATCTCCCTTAAATCGCTGGTCTCTGGCCATAGTCCTTGTTCATTGGGAGAAGCTCCCTGAGTCAGGGACTCGGGTAGGACTAATTTACACTAACTAGACAAATTAACACCACTAAGAATAATACAAAACTATTTACAGTATATACACAGGTTTTGAAGAATAAACACCGAAGTAGCTTTGGACACAGGATTCCAACTCAGTCCATGCCGCAGTAAGAAGGAACTGGAGCAGCATTGGTCTGCACCACTCCGTAAACTCTCAGTTCAGAGCACAAGGAAAACAATGGGAGGCATGAACCAATGGACTCGATTTGCTAGAAATGTTATCTCAAGCACATGGTGTGCATGCATACCCATGTATGGAATACATGTAGGGACCAACACTCAAAGAACTATCTGGATCTCAAATCACTGAAAGGTTCTGTACAACCCATAAAAGGAAAAAAAATTCTCACAACATTTATCAGTAGTTAAATAGCCTCACTAGGAAAAGTGAGACAGCTGTTACATGAGTTGTTCAAAGTCCCAGCAAGTCAGTGGCAGTCAGAATTATAACTCAGAAGTTCCTGACTCCTAGTCCTGTGTTTAGTCCATTAGGCCACAGGGCTTCTGAAAGAATACAGTTTACTCATGCATAACTCCTGATAAAAGTACACAAGAGAGCCTTACCTATTTTTCTGTGCATGTGTCTTACTGCTCATTGATTTATTAATAAAGCATCTAATAGATGAGCTTTACAGGCTGCTGCCTTGCCACTGGCCAAAAAGACATCCTTAGAAAATAAGCATTTATTTCAAGGGAATTTTCCTGGGCAGTGAGTGAATAACAATGGATTCTGACCCTGGCAGTCCCTTACTATCCTGGTTTTGAACCAGACAGCCACTCCATGATCTCACCTTTGGGATCATCTTTTTAAACTGTAGATTTCTAGGGTATTTCAAGACCATGGTTGTCATGTAGGAGTCATCTCCGCTGTTAACTAGAGAAATGTCCATGGTCAGCTCCTTGGTGTCCCCCACCACTAATTTCTTCCTATAAGCAAGCATGAGAAATAAAACAGATGTGTTATACTTTATCAATGTTAATGTAACAAAGAGACAAAAACACAAATTATTTTAACAAAAGTCCATATGTAATTTTATAGCAATACCAAGAATGAAATCTGTACAGTAAAACCATTTCAACTCACTGAGTCTGACTTCTCAAGGTTAGGTTCGCAGCACAGATAGCTTTGTTATTACAGTCCTTCTTGTAAGGCACCTGAAATTAGACAGAGGAGTGGGAATCACTGTGATGGAGTCAGACTAGTTGGTCAGAACTCCCTGGTTTTAATGGGACTTTTTTCTCTCTCTCTCTCTTTTTTTTTTTCCCTGGGAGGCAGCATATTAAAAACCACATACACTCACATGTACAAGAACCCTTTCCCCAAAACCAGGGATTCGCATAACCCTATCTAAGGGGCAAAGCTGGAGTTGAAGAAACCTCTAGCAGTGACTCACTAACAGGTAACTGTTGAATTATGATGGGATTGCCAGAAAAAGGACTAATAGAAGGCTTCACAGCAACATGAAATGCCTTCAGTGGGGACAAGGTCAGAATTCTGGGTCCCTTCGCAATCCAGCATTCTCAGCACATTAGAAAGAGATGCTAGTTGTTAACCCTTCCATTCGTCCACTAGGAGTCATCTGAACCATTCTGTGGCCGAATCGTGTAAGTTACTTTTTTATTATTCCCCTTTCATTGCTGAAATATTATTCTAGTTTTTGAATCAGTCTGACCATATTATTTGACTTACTTTCTCCCTATCTTAATTTATTTAAATGCCAATATCACTTTCTTACAAGATACAGAGATGGAAAAAAAAACTAGAAAAGTTAATTTCTAGAAATGCTATACAGGCTTAAAAATGAAAGTTTCATATGTTCAGGTCAGTTCCAAACACACTGCATGTTTTACAGATGAGTCTGATTTGATTTTTCTGGAAGAACCAAATCAGGGGAAATGGCCAGTATTTTTTATCAGCAATTTGATCCTCCAATATAAATCTGGGATCTATAGCTGATACTGCCATAGCGGTCCAATGATAATTAACCATTAGGTGATGGGTGCTTTGGTTGCTAGCAAATCAGTCTATCACCACTACCACAACTCAGATGATCAAACTGAATAGAAATATAATACTACGTAATGGTGAATGAGCACCCATTGCAAAGTATTGCCCTGATTCATCTAGATGGCATATTTATTAGATATTGATTTGTGACCGGAGTTGTTATATTAATAAACAGGAAAATGCTGCCTCATCATAGAGCTTTGCTACATTTGTCAGAAACTGATTTAAATTCCAGACTGACTAGTTTCAAAAATAGAGCTAAATTAGCTAATAAGAATTTCCCCTGCTCATAAAATATAAACGAGAGACCATGAGACAAAAAACACAGGTTAAAACCAGTTAATTAGAAGCTGAAACACCCCAAATTCTGATTTAGATTTTTTCAAAATATAATTTAGAAGATATTTTAAAATACCTCTTTTAAATAGAAAATTATACTACTTTGTTAATGCAGAAATCTTCATTCAAATAATAGTTCTTAATAATACTACATAACATAGAGCTTTATATCTGCAAAAGCACTTCCCAAACATTAACTAATGACTCCTCACCACCTTTCCAATTGAGGTGGGTTCTGTCCCCGTTTGGTAAATGGGTAAACTGAGGCACAGAGAAGGAAATAACAGTTACCTTCTCGTAACTGTTGTTCTTCGAGATGTGTTGCTCATATCCATTCCAATTAGGTGGGTGCATACACAGTCGTCAGAAAGTTTTCCCTTAGCAGCGCCCGTTGGGTCAGTTGTGGAGCCCCCTGGAGTGGCACCTCTATAGCGCTCTATATATGACCCTGCCGACCCGGCGCCTCCTCAGTTCCTTCTTGCCGCCAGTGACGGTCGTTGGAACTTTGGCATCTTGCTCAGAAAGCTCTCCACGTTTCTCGAGCTCTATTTATTTAGTGTTTGTTTTTCCTCAGTTAGTTTAGCACCAAGTGCATGTCAGTCGTAGCAGCCTTCCCTCGCAAGAGACAGGTCCAGGTATACCCCTACCTCGACGACTGGCTGCTCAGGGGGCGCACCAGGGAGCAGGTGCTGCTAGGGGAAAAAGTTTCCGACATCCGTGCACGCAGCGCGCGCACACCTAATTGGAATCGATATGAGCAATCACTCAAAGAAGAACATCACTTGTCCAAAGTTACACAGTGAGTCACTGGCCGAGCTGGGAAAAGAACCCAGGGACCAGATTTTCTCCATACCGGATACGGGTAACTCCTTGGGGGAAAACTGGGCCCCTGCAAGTACCTTTTTCAAGTCTCCGTAGATCATATTGCCTTTAGCCAGGCGTAGGGAAAAGACATGCACTTGCTAAGAAAAGCACAATGCCAAGGCTGCTTATGATAAAGGCTTTGAATGTTGGGGCGCAAGAGGGCCAGTTGCTTCTAGGAATGTATTTTATTACCTGAAAATATGCCTCAGGCTCCTGGTATCTATCAAGCGTGGGAGCTGGATGATCCATGTTCTCATTGTGATTAGAGAGCTGGTAGCTGACTTTGAGAGTAATGCTAGAGAAACAGTCATAATCACATGGCTGTAATAAAACAAAATTAAGAAAAATGTGTAGGCATGACAGGTATATGGGACTGTTAGAATGTAAAGCAGTGTTTGTACATCAGTGATTCTTTGTATAACTGGCCTATATCCTAACGTGTAACTTTCCAAATGCCATCAGACAATAAAGCACAGAGAGGTGAAAAGCCAGAAATGTCCGTTTGCTTCAGTTCTTAAAATCCTTGTTTCTGAGGGTACGTCCATACTTACGGCTGGGTCGCATTCGACTTCTCGGAGTTCGAACTATCGCGTCTAATCTAGACGCGATAGTTCGAACTCCGAACGCGCTCCCGTTGACTCCGGAACTCCACCACCGCGAACGGCGGTGGCGGAGTCGACGGGGGAGCCGCGGACTTCGATCCCGCGGCGTCTGGACAGGTAAGAAGTTCGAACTAAGGTAGTTGGACTTCAGCTACGCTATTCGCGTAGCTGAAGTCGCGTACCTTAGTTCGACCCCCCCCCCAGTGTAGACCAGGCCTAACAGACATGACGTTTCACTTGAACAGAATCTCATTGCAGAGGCAGTCTTAGGCACATTCAAATGGCTGGGCACCGTTGCTGTCAACTGTATAGGGACTCCTAGGCAGCTAATGCCAATATCCCAGAATTCCAGGCATAGCCTTGGAATTAAATTTTCCCGTTCAGTTATTCAGAGATTCCCTTATTCATCAAGTGCTGCATGCAAGCTGTAGCGGTCAGCTGAAACCTACGCAAAATTATACTGGAGTCCTGCCTGCTTCCAATTACTTACTGGAGGAAGGGGGCGGGGGGAAATATAACACTTAGCACTTGTATAGCACTTTTCATACGTAGCTCTCCAAGTAATTTAGAAAGGTATGTAACTGTCGTTAGTTCTCTTTTACAAATGGAGAAACTGAGCCATGAAATGGTGATCTGATTCAAACCAGATCACACTGAAGTCAGTGGCAGAGCTGGGAATAGTCACATGTACCATCCTTTGTCTACACCACACAACCTCCTACATCTCTTAGCGTTACAGGTGCAACACACAGCTCCAAGAAGGAGCTGTTTCCCCTTGGCTGTTTTGCTTAGGATCTGAAAGCAAGTCTACCTGAAATTAACCTCCATCCCTTCGCAATCCATCTGCTGCTTCAAGATAGGTTCATTCTGAGGCAGATTCCATACCTAGCCCTTTCTGTTCCGTTTTTTTTCTGAAGCATTATGTGGAGAGCGCTCCCAGGAGAGCTACCACAATTGTCTCCTCAACAGAGATGTGTAATGCAAGGGTGGCATCATTCACTGTGGTAAGAAGTGACTCCATCCCAGCTTCGGAGCTAAGCACCTAAATCACCTACCAGTATGTTGAGCAGCAGCTCAGCACACACAGGTCCATTGACCTTCTTTTCTTGGCTCAGTGTGGATTTCTGATCCTCAAAATGGGCTCTCTTCTTCTTCTTCATCCTCACATCCAAGTCCACAGTGTAGCGAATGGATAAGTGCCAAATCTCTGGAAGCACAGATTGGGATTTTTTGTGAATTCAGAGACACCCTTCATGGGATCAATGAAACTGAAGTCTGTGAACAAAGTGCAATCAGAGCTCTAAATTGGATGGGGAAAAGTGATGCCCACAAACCAAGGGAAATAGATGCACTATTAGGTTTAGGCGCATTGCTCAAGGAATCCTAAAGGCTTAGACTCAAAGACACAAGTTGAAGTAGGAATTAAAGGATTAAAGATGCATGAAACAAATTACCAAACGTGCTAAACTGAGCAACGGGATGAAACGGTTACTCACCCCGTGCAGTAACTTCTAGATTTGTCCCCCTACGGGTGCTCCATTCTAGGTGCCCAAATGGAGCATCCGTAGGGGCGCTACCCCAAGAACTTGCTTTGTGTGTGGCGTCAAGCTGCTGCCAAGTGTACCTACCACAGCTGCACCTCCGGGATGGGAGGGATAAGCAATCATGAAGGATTGGTGGGAAAACAAGTAGTACAGCAACTTAGCGCCACATTCTCTACTTGATTAACCAGGTGCAGCTTCACCAGCCACAATAGAGCTGCATCTGCTTACGCCAGCAGCGAATTTGGCTCCTTGATTTTTAACAAGAGAAATTATTTCTCTTCATTAATTGTATATTGGAACGTGGCCCTGAAACATTATACATCTACTGTACAGAACAGCCTCTAGAGTCAGAGTCCCAAATCCTCATGACAGCCCCGGCCTGCAGCTTACGGTCTCATTATTATTCATATTTCATTACCTTGCTGGGATGCTTCTACAGGTGAGCTCATATTAAAGCACAATTCTGCAGTAATGATGCTATTGTTATGGAAAACAAATATTTTCTCCGGGGTGAATCTCATAGTGACATTAAATCTGACAACTGGTCTGGAGCTGGAGGGGAAGAACAGGAACTGATAAGCAAGTAGACAAGATGGACATAAGTATAATTTCCAGACTGATGCTTTACAGGGAAAACATTTCAGGAGCACCTATCAGCGAGGAGCAAGAGTTGTAAACTGGCTCTATACCAGGGGTCGGCAACCTTTCTGAAGTGGTGTGCTGAGTTTTCATTTATTCACTCTAATTTAAGGGTTTGCATGCCAGTAATACATTTTAACGTTTTTAGAAGGTCTCTTTCTATAAGTCTATAATATATAACTAAACTATTGTTGTATGTAAAGTAAATACGGTTTTTAAAATGTTTAAGAAGCTTCATTTAAAATTAAATTAAAATGCAGAGTCCCCTGGACTGGTGGTCAGGACCCGGGCAATGTGAGTGCCACTGAAAATCAGCTCACATGCTGCCTTCGGCACCCGTGCCATAGGTTGCCTACCCCTGCTCTATACTATTCCACTTGATATTTTCTGCCTTCTTGAAATCTCAGCAGACAAACAGCACTGGGCCAGACTGGTCTATTTCTAAAATTTCCAGCTTTGGCTGGGAATGTCAAGAATGCAGTGAAATTTCAAAATCCAAAGGAACAGATGATCTGAACCCACCAACACTGTGGGCTAAGAGTTTCAAAACTGGGTTTCCATTTTTGTACCTGTAATTGAATTGCCAGTGTAAATCTGGGTACTTGTACCTCTTCCAGGTTTCTAGGGCAACTCACATAGATATTGGTGCAAATTCTCTAATTTTCATGTGCAATTCATTTTCCAGGATCAAAAATGCAGGTGCAAATTAAACCTCATGCCTTGTGAAATGTATCCACCCCACTTAAGATCATTTAGATGTCCAGGTACTAACTGAAGTTTGTAAGCTATTTACATGTCTAATGGACCTAAACTGCACGTGCAGGATTGTGAGCACAAAGATAGGGGCCAATGAAGCCCTACATTACAATTGATTCGAGTTTAGTAAATAATACTTGTTGTTTCTGCATTGGAAGTTCAAAGGCAGAAGGTTTCTAACTTAACCTAAAGCCTTTACATAACAGACAAAGATTTAGGAAGCTTTTTTATCAACAGAATAACTAATATATGTCCCAGCAATACTTTAAACAATAATGGAACCACTAAACAACATCTAGAGTACAGGTGCAATCTCTACGTACCGAAGCACAGTTACATTTCCAAACGATCCCACGGTGATATCTATGAGACCATCATCAGTCAAGTCAAAACCACCATCAATGGACTGTCCAAAATATTGGAGACCTGGAGCAACTTCAGCTGCTCTTATCCTCTGTGGGAGGAAAAGATCAACACATCTAAGATGGGATATTTCTCCAGTTAACATGAGACTGCTCTGAGTGACACCCTGTGACATTTTTGACATATCCAGGATAGGGAACTAACCACTTAAGAATGGCCCTACTGGGTCAGGCCAAGGGTCCATCTAGCCCAGTATCCTGTCTTCCAACAGTGGCCAATGCCAGGTGCCCCAGAGGGAATGAACAGAACAGGTGATCATCAAGTGATCCATCCCCCGTCGCTCATTTCCACTTTCTGCAACAACGAGGAGTCTGGTGGCACCTTAAAAACTAATAGATTTATTTGGGCATAAGCTTTCGTGAGTAAAAATACCACTTCTTCAGACACACTTCCTGCAATGGACAGGCAGACTTGCTAATGGAGGGTGTTTAGTCAGTAGGTGTGGAACCCACATCCTCAAGTGGGCACTTTAGAATCATAGATCTATAGGGTTAGAAGGGACCGCAAAGGAAATCTAGTTTAACCCCCTGCCAAGATGCAGGACTTTGCCAGCCAGCTGAGCTTAAGAAGCAGCTCTGCTGAGTCAAACCTGCAGAGTCTCTTTCACACAAGTTGCCTGGCACACATCTTTACGTTTCTCACCCATGCCTCCAATCTGCACTCACCACACGTGGAGTATCTTTTGATCCACATACAATGAGCTTTTTGAGTACCAGTGATATACTCTGGTGTCTGCAGCATTTTTGGTAAGCAGGGAACTGCAAACCTGAGAATGAGCTGAATCTGGTGGCTCTCATTAAAATTAGCAAATTCAAGCTGGTTTCAGATTAAAAGAAAAAGCCCCAGTGCTTTATCAAGCAAGCCCCTTCTTTTTTCAAGGATGATTCACTGTTTAATTGGTAATAAGGTGATTTTCCAGAGTAAAAGGAACTGCTCGTGCAAGAAGTGGAAAGCCAGGCTGGATAAAAGCATGGATTAGATTGCCAAAACACCCCTGTGAGGCAGGAATTATTAACATGCCCATTTTAGAGATGGGTAAACCAAGGCACGGGGCGGCCAGGTGACTTGCTCCTAGCTGCACAGAGTGTCAGAAATTAAAATAGAATGCAGGAGTCCTGACTCTGAACCCTCTACCAGAAGAACGTGCTCTTTCCCCCACCCCCCATTAAACCCTCAGTGCACGTACGATTCACACTGGACTCCTCCCTACCTGAGAGAAGGTGCTCCTGATCCCATTCTGATCTCCATTATAGATGTAAATGCTGCCAAAGGTAGAAGAATCCAAAAGTCGATCCTCAAGCGGGGCTCCTACTGCAACGTCCCCATATCCGTCCTTACTGATGTCCCCAATGCTGGCCACAGTGAACCCAAACCTTGCAAAAGCAGATGGTGTCTGGACACTCAAGTGTCCCACATGGGAGAAGTGACCATTCTGAAACACACCAAGCGGTTATTCCTGCTGCTCCTGAAAGCAGAGTTTTTTTAATAGTAAGGATTGAAGGTGAACAACAAAACTTGAAACAATAAATTAAAGGATTCCTCTGAAGGTCTGCTACTGGAGTCAATGAGAGCAGGAGCCAGGGTACGTCTGCACCCTTATAAGTAAAAATAACCAAAACATTGGAAATCAGCTGCTCCTACACTACTCACCAACATCCAAACACTACATATCCACCGTAGGATTTTACATTGCCTCCCATCTCCATAGTATCTGAGTGCCTTCCAAGTAAAAGCAATAGTCAATTCCTCAGGTCTGCAATCTGCTCTACAGTAGCTGAGAATGTCACGTTCCCCAGACTGCTTCATAGAAATAAGCCTCACTGAGGGGGTGCATTACTTGGCTTTTGACAGATGTCTTGAACGTGCTGTGAGGCCACCAGCTGCTTTCAGCCACTCTAGAAGTGCCCTACGCAAGTCTCATTAGCTGCTTCTAAAGCCGTGCTGAACATGGTTTGTCTGGGTCTACATTTCCAGTTAAACTGTCGTTCAGTTCTGGTTCAGCTAAAGCTACCAGCAGCAATAAGTCACCTCCCTAGCGCAGGCGAGGCTTAAGTGGTGTCAGCAATGTCATCAGCACTTGCAAGGTATACACAGAACACCAGGGCTCAGTGAGGAAACAAAGGAGGAAGTGATTGTCAACTATTTTGTTTTAAAAAGCATATGTATTAGTCTAGGCTAATCAGTCCCCTGTGTTCTATTACTGATTTGCCAGCTTCAACCATTTTTCTTTTTAAACAAGAGTTTTGCATTCACTCACAGTTTGGTTTCAGTTTAGTTTCTCTTTAATAGCTCAGTAGGTACAGCATGTTTTATAACACTGGATTTCAAAGCAGAGATGTAGCATGAACCATCTTCCTGAACTGTATGCTGTGCATCTTGTACACGAACTCAACAGGTGGGCATGCCCACTGATCTACTTTTGGGGAACTCCCCTGGAAGCTGTTCCAACAGCAGTTGACATGTACATTAATTTAAAACAATCATTATAAGGAATGCTGTTTCACAGAGTGGTTATGGGGGATGGGGAAAAAAAGGCTATAAAATAATCAGAACAGAAAGATGCTCCATTCTATGGGACAGGGTCCGTAACAACAGGTGGGATGGGAGATGGAAACAATTTCACACATTTCTATTTCTCATCATGCTGTGTAATAAATCTACAAGAGGCCACAAAGATATTGCCATTTCTATTACAGAGTTTCTCTTTCACAGTCCAGTAACTGAGACAGGACTGATCGTTCTGTGGTCTTCTGATACAACAAGACAGTCCACGAGTTATGCATGGGCACCAAATGGATGTAATTGAGAGACTATACAGGAAAAGCACCAAGGATAAGGGTTTTATTTGTCACCACTAGCATGTGGTAACAGAATTATTTCAAGGAACTGTTGGGAGCGCTCCCACCAAGTCAGAACTGCTGAAGCCAATGTCTTTACCTTAAGCTGATACACATAAACTCGCCCTTCTTCCCCATGGATGTGATAAAGCGGGGCTCCCACAAGAAGGTAGTCTGTCTCCCCATCCTGGTTCACGTCCACAGTGCAGAGTTCAGAACCAAAATAAGACCCAACCTGCGCACCAGAAAGAGTCAGGTTTTACACTGGAATTCTCAACAAACAATAACTTCATAATAATAGCCTTCTCTGGTGCCCTTTGCACCTGTCAAGGTGCAAATTTCTGCATAGTCATCTGTCCCTCTGTCTATATATGGATCATTTCATGACTCCTATTATCACAATGAGCCATCTTTGAGGAGGGCCCCAGTAACCAGATAACAGCACCAGTATCACTATCCAACAATTTCACAACGGGCGGTGGAGGATACCTTTTCCAGTCGGAGTGACTGGATTTTCTTTTTGAGGGGTCAGGTATCAGAATGCAATGATAGTCTAACCCCATTTATCTGAACCTCTTTCAAACCTCCCTCTTACCCAAACTGGGCTTACATCCTTTCCCCAGTCGTTTCCCTCAGCTATCTACAAAACTAGTTGTCTGAATTTTTCTAACATCCCCAAAACTTTATGGATGAACAAAGTTATACAGTCTGCTTCCTATTCTCTGCTCTTGCCACCTCTAAAGTCTACAAGGAGTCAAGGAAGGGGACAAATCCTCAGCTAGTGTAAAGTATCAGAGGGGTAGCCATGTTAGTCTGGATCTGTAAAAGCAGCAAAGAGTCCTGTGGCACCTTATAGACTAACGGACGTTTGGGAGCATGAGCTCTCGTGAGTGAATACCCACTTCGTCGGAGTTTCCATAGGCTCATTGAAATCAAGTGTCCTCTGATACTTTATACCAGCTGATGATCTGCTTCTAGAAGAATGCAGGGGAAGTTCTGATTAGAGGAAGCACATGCTGAAAAATGGTCTGTAATGGCTGCATGGCAATAAAGACATGTGGAGTCCATCTGTTTCCACCGGACTTAGTGCTTTGTCAGCCCACTTGATTGGCAAAGACTGAGCAAAGCATGGGTACCTGATCTCCTTGTAGGATTTGCTTTGAGCCATCTTTCTTAAACACCAGCACTTTCCCTGTCATGCTGTGCTGTGGAGCTCCAGCCACATACCAGGCACCGTCCTGTGCATTCACCACAGCCACACTGTACCCTGTGCATTTAGACAATGAGCAGAAATGACACATGATCATTACAGTGCTTTATCGCTGAGCGAAAAAGCCAACGACACAAACTTTGGATCTGGGGTTTTAGCTTGGCCCATGCCCGCCACAGGTAATGGAATTCAAATCTAGATCTGGAGCAGGAAGCAAAAATCCACAAAGTTTGAGGCTGTTGTGGTCCATGGTTTTGGTCTGATACCATCTCACTTAAAAGACTGATTAGGAAATAACAGGTGATGGTTACTTGTCTGAGAGAAAAAGCCAACAAAACTCGTAAGTCATCCCTTTTAACAGCTTGTGATGCCTAGTCTCTTGATTGAATTTGAAGCCGCAATGGGCAACAACAACTGTAGCACCAGCGTGTAAATGGCTCTGCAGTAGCAACACGCAACAAAATTTTGAACACATCCCTAGCATTTAATCACAGATCCTGAATGGTTATGTGAAATATACACATGTTGGTCCTGGCTTTAATTGCCTCTGGAGGTTAAAAAGCCATCATGAAGGTGAAGGAAGCAACCCTGTGGGATGCAGAAAAAGAAAGTTCACGGGGTTTATGTGACAGGGAGAAGATAGCACAAGCATTATTGTGTGGGTATATAAGACAGACAGTCCAGAGCACATAAAACTAAATGGAGAGATTTTTGAAGCTAAGTCAAATATCAGGAGGTACAGGACTCATGTTAATAAGCAAAAATTTTACACCATTCCAGGCCAAGATTTGTAATGATTCAGGCTCTGTTTGCTCTCCAGTATCTGCAGCACATTAAATATTTACCCATAGGCTCCAAAAAAATTCCAATCATTCTGAGAGTCGTTATACAGTAAACATATGCATATTAACAAGATGCAAATGATGCCATGGTGTATCATGATGTATCAGTGAAAATGACCACTATGCTGCTGGGTAAGAAGGAAAGTGCTTCCAGCAGAGTCCCTTTCCCGGCTGCAGGAAATAAAGATCCAGCCAGTTCCTGTGAGATTTGCTGTTCTTTGGGTTAATGCTTTCAACGCTGGCACATTGTCCACTAAACACCATCCACACATTGGTATATTTGGCCTGATCCTTCTCCCATTAACTATTCTGGGAGCAGGATTGGAGCCACCACATAATCAGACTGTCCCTGGGGTGGCGGGGGGTGCTATTTACCTAGGTAGCTGTATTTTGCTTCTTTTGCTTCTTTAGATTCATTCAGGAAAGTGGTTATGTTGGTTTTCCAATTGTACAGCAGAACTCCACCGGACCAGTCATAGGCCCCCACAGCTCCAACCAGTATGTGCTGCTGTAGAGTTCACATAGAGAAAGATAGAAGAGAAGAATGCAGGATAATCATTTGCCCTTCTCTTGCACCTTGTGCCCAAGGACCTCAAAGCACTTTAGCAAATATCAGTGTTTTCAGCCCCACAGCTCCCCCAGGAGCTAGACTGGCACTTCTGTCCCCATTCCAGAGAGGGGAAATCTGAGGCACACAGAGGTGAGGCAATCTACCCTAGGGTCAAATAGAAACCAGCAGGGTGGGAAACAGAATCTAAATCCCCTGACTCCAAGGTTTCTGCATGAAAGAGAATTAATTTTGGTAAAGATACAGCAGTTACTATCAAGTGCTAGTGGATACACATGTTAGACACTGAAATCAGATATACCAGCTAGCAAGCATATACAAGTGAAATCTTTACGTAATCAAGAGGTACCAGTGAAACAGGCTCCAGGGTGCAATGGAGATTTGACTCTTTTGGTTCTCAAACTGTAGGGTGTGTCATTACATAGGAAATACAGAGAATCAATTATTTCAAGCCTCCCAAACGCAAAATAAACAGCACCATGCGCTCATCTACCGGAGTGAGACTGCAGCAGGCACTTGCCTTGTCCAGGATCTGTGCACTGAAACCAGTTTGTGCCAGCTCGTATTCGGTAATATCGCCTGCCGTGCCTGAGAATCAGAAGAGGATGTAGTGAGCCATTTTCTCATTATCACTCAGACAGGATGACAAGGTATAGAGCTTTGCCCTCACCTTCTATCGCAATGATTTTCTGCTGCAGGGTTGAAAGGAGCCCATCTAAAGCTGAATAGTTGGTCACCCGGAATAAATGACTTTCATCGGGATCAGAGGCAATCAGCTGCAACTCACTTAGGGCCTTGGACTTGTTAAATGCTTCTCCCACCTGTGACAGAGACCAAGATCAATGAAGAAGAGCAGCACTTTGATCGAAAAATGGTGACTTTACCTAACTGCATCTGTTTGGGGGTTATAAAACCCCAGGAATCTGCACTGGGGCTCAGTCCAGTGAGTTTCCTAAGAGCTCGCGGCAGCTGCAATTTCAACTGACGTCAATAAGTTGGATGTTCTCTGTGCCTCCTAGGATCAGGCCTTTAGGAAACAGTTCCACAGAACAGGCTAATGTCATATCTGCTGAAAAGTAGATTCTAGCTGCAGAGCAGGGGCAAATTTAAAAGGTAAAGCTTCTCCATATAACTCTCGGCTAAAGACTTACTAGTCTGAATTTGTTTAGAAATCAGACTGTCCGTTAGTTTAGTCCTGCTAACGGAATTAATGTGTCCTGATTTCTGGTGTCTCGGTCTTGTAAAAATTCCGTAATAAACCTTTTATCTCCTCCCTGTCACACAAACTCCAAATTTTCTACTCCTGAAACCCATGTACAGAATAAAACTTCCTTCACCTATATATAATGCCTTTTGAACCTGTCTTTCTCCAAAGGTAATTACCAGCTAGAACCAAGGTGCGTTTGTTTCAGATAACTGATGCCAGTGGCCCAGTTACCAGTCCCTGGGGAGCTGCTATGGATAATAAGAATATTGAACAAAGTTGAGCTCCAATTGCTACATTTTGTTCCTTTGAAGATGAAAATAGAGTCAATTCAAAATTTAAAAAATAGTTAATTTCCATGAAAGCCTCTTTTTATTAAGCTTGGTACTGAAGGGGAAATACTCTGCCAAGTTTAGAGTCCCTTTAGCTTGAATAAGATGTATTTTTGTAGACAGTGAAGATGCAAAATGCCTCAAAGCTGTCCCCACCGCTCTAAGGACCAAGCAGCAGCATTGACTGATAAAGCTGATTGTGA
This sequence comes from Mauremys mutica, assembly GCF_020497125.1. Lineage (NCBI taxonomy): Eukaryota > Metazoa > Chordata > Testudines > Geoemydidae > Mauremys > Mauremys mutica. The sequence goes on from NC_059090.1 coordinate 23,394,356, forward strand.
TGAACTAAGAAAGAATTAGTATTTCCATTTGTTTCTTTCCATGGGAGTTGTGTGGCTAAATTCCCCCCACTCAGCTGTGAAAACCATAGATTTTCAGGCAAGGTTTTATAAACTTTTATCTATTCATTGTGACTTATGGCCTTCCAACATCCTGTGGAATCATGATGTACCATTCCCCTCTTTCAATGCCTTGACTGAAGGCAGCGTCTGGACTTGTCTTACCTTAGTGTGTTTTTTAAAATATATACTGAACGGATCCCACTGGCTTTATAGTTTACATTAAACTTTGCAGTATGAACACAATGCAGTGGGCCCCTGCAGGAGAGATTTAAATGTTGAGATGGAAGATGCCTGACACAGGGCAAGCAAACCAAAATGGTAGCATGGGAGAGAAGGTGGGCAGGAAGTGGGAGCATCAAAGATGACTGGGCATAGCAGACAGCAGAGCACAGCAGGAGTCAACGAGGATGGGGTACAAGTGAGGATGGAAGTTGCGTAGGCCTTAATGGTGATGTAGAGGAACTTAGCTGTGACATGGAAAGAGAGAGGAACGAGTGAAGGCATCTGAGGAAAGGGTGGTGTGAGTGCTGGGAGAGGAAGTCTACAAGAGACTTGAAACTGCAGCACTCCACGGAGTTGGGTTGGTTTTTATTTACCTGTTTATCATATTATTAACTCAGTGAGGTAGTTTTACTTTCCACTGATTCATTTTTATACATTTTTATACATACTCCTCATTTCCATCACTTACCAAGTTTCCATGTGGGTCAGTTTTTCCCTTTCTCTCCCCTTGGTTGCTCTCTAATGAGGGATATCAGCTACGTTCAGGGGGACAGATTAGAACAAGAGCCTTTGGATATTCCAAACTTACCCCAATGGCATAACGGTCAATTGTTGCCATTTTGGGTGAATTTATCACCGTTATTAAATTCATTGGATCCAGGAATATTTCCCCGTCCGTCAGCACAACCATGATTTTAGCAGCATTTTTCTGGGACCCCTGGCTCTCATTGAAGATAGAATCCCTGTTAAAATTGTCATACACAGGATGAGTTTCTGGGGGCAGAGGGATGAGCCAACAGATCTGTTGGAATTCCTATGAATTTCTGGCTAATAATTGTACCAAGGCCCAGAGCAGGAACTTAATTCCTCAGGACTTTTCCTTTCACATTCACATAACTAAAAAATGACCAGACCCCACCCCCGCCCTCCATAGTGAATTTAGTGCTGAGGATAATTGCCAAGTCAACAGCTCTGGAAACAGAAAGTATCTCTGGTTACTCCAAACTCTCAGATCCCTATTCTACCCATTCCAGTAAAGGTAGTGGTATTGGAAATTACATTGCCCCCTTTGCCCCGCCTCCTTCCCCCCCACCAGACATGCTAATATGATTGCCAGAGGGAGATGGCACTCCCCATGTTTACTCAGTTCTTGCCCTCTGTGTTGAGGCTGCGAGAAGGGAGTCAGTTTATTCCAGTTGGGGTGGTGGCTCTTGGGATGGGGACATGTATCCCAGTAGGGACTGGACAGAGACCAATATCTCAGTTCACATAAGCCTCTTAGCAGCCACCGCTGCTTTCACACATGGTAAAGGCTTTCACAGTCACCACCAACCTGGGCTCCAAATACCATTCCCAGGGCTTTCCACTGAGAACATGTAGCAGCTTGATTAACTGTACCCTGATTAGCTCAAATCCTGGTTCCATTCTTCAGGTTTGTATTGTGCATCTCCAGATGCTTTCCAGGTTTTCTTTTCATTGCCTTCCTGGTGCCCCAGGCCAGGGATTAGGCTCTCACAGTGAACACTGGCCTTTAGCAGGCAAATGACATTCTCTAAAATAGGAGGAGCAAGCCAGTAGCATAGGGCAAGGGAAGACAAATCTCCTAGTCTATTGGCCTGACTCCTCTCGTTTCCCAGTCCCCTGGGTATCTGCAGCCTTTGGATAACCAGGTTCACTGAGGCAGCCCCATCATCACCGGTAGAGTCAGAAAGTGCAATAAACCGTAACATACGTTCAGTGTCCTGGCAAGGAAGGAGTGCCTCACGCTGCTCAATAGGGACCCTTCTGGCCAGTTAAGGAAATGTGACCAGATCTGGGCCCCAAATGTTCACGCATCTATTCAGAAAGTGCCCCAGCAATACAGTATCGCCATTTCTTATGTTGTTACTTACAGCACATGTTGGATGGCAGATGCTGTTTTGGTCACGTTGTATAACTGGGTGATGTTCTGAACCTTCTGGAGGGTAGCGTTAGCGTTCCAACTGTCTCGCAGGTTAAACTCAGTTCTGATATCAGATCCATACTGCACCAGGGCAAAATCACACTGGAAAGAAGCGTCAGGTAAGAGTTCAATATTGATAGCTGATCCAGAGAACTGGGGCTCTCAGAAACAACCAGTAAAGAAATCCCAATGAAGAGAATGGCATTAATGGGAAAAGACAAATTCAGACTGGAGATAAGGCACAATTTTAACAGTGGGACCAATTACCAAGGGTTGTGGTAGACTCTTCATCACCAGCAATTTTTAAATCAAGATTGGATGTTTTTCTAAAAGCTCTGCTCTAGTTCAAACAGGAATTAATTCAGATACGTCCTATGCCCTATGTTCTACAGGAGATCAGATCAGATGGTCAAAATGGTTTCTCTGGCCTTACAGTCTATTATGAATCTATAAAGGAGGGCCAGAAAGTAAAATCTTTTCCAGCAGACATTGCACCTATATACTAAGGAGATTAACACAGAGAAGAAAAGAAAAGTTATGTTAGTTCAGAAAAATTAGAGCCACCATCAGATTCATATTTTTTTCTGTATTTAGTGATCAGACAGAGGAGAGCTTTAGACAAGGACAGGAGGGTTTGTTTTTTAAGTTCTTTGTTTTCATCTTGCTTTTTTGCCATACATTCCAGCCTGCAGAGGGAATTATATGGGACCATCCTGAATCACCAGCACCACTCTTCGCTGCACCGTGGCTTTCCTTTGGAGCTCTCCCCTCAAAGGACTGACCTGGCTGCCGCTGATGAGATCACTGCACAAGGCTACATTTGTACAGCACCGAGCACAATGGGGCCTTTGCCTCCAGGAGCTACCACAACACAAATAATAAATACAAATGGTGTTATGCAGAAAGGGGCTAATGGCTGCCAGCAGGGGACTCTTGGATCCAAAGACTTTCACTGATTGTGTTAGAACCAATGGCTGTGCCAAGCTCTCTTTCAGGCTCAACAAAAAGAGCAATCAAGCCCTTTTGGTACAATAAAACAGCTGGAGACAATGAGGGTGGTTGCCCAAGGCAACAGGCTGCATGGCAGGCCAGAGCTGAACCAGATAGTTCAACAGGGGTTTCCCTGGGTACAAAGGCCGGGGCTAGGGTATCGGTTGCAGGACGTGGGTACTGTAGGCAGGAAGCCAGGAGAAGCAGTTGTGAGCCTGATCCTGTGAGGAACCAGAGGGACAGAGATTCTTGGGCACAAAGTTCGCTGAGGACTTGGGGACTTCTGAGCCGGGAAACGGCCGACTGCTGTTTGTTCCTACTGTGTTCAGGGAAGCAAGACTGTGTGCATTTTGTGTAACTAAGGTAATGACACCAAGAACACACCTAAATCGTATCACTGATTTCTTATCCTAACAGAAACCACCCTGCAATGCCCCGAACTTTGGCTAGTCACTCGGGCCAAAGGGGCAATGCTAATAAAGTGCAGTGGCTGCCGTATTTGCAGACCAATAAGTGAAGAAGAGAGTACCTCAAAGCACTTCTCATAGAACGCTTTCATCATGTTGTAGATGAAAGCCTTGGCTCTTTCAAAATCCTCACGATCGATGCTCCCTGATCCATCCAGAACAATGGCGATCTCTGTCCCTGAGTCTGCCGGGACACGAAAAGAATGATTTAGAAGGAGGTGGTCAGGAGCTCAGAGGTCTTGACTAGGACCATCGTTATTCCAGCACTGCGAGAAATGCATCTCAATAGCCAGCTAATGGGCGTGAAACTGCAAAGTTGCAATTGCAGTATCAGCATCCAGAGTGCAGCTGTCCTCAGCAACACAGGGAGACCCTAGGCTATGCTAGTCATTGATAGCCAACAGCACAATCCCTTGACAAGGTATTTCATCACTTACATGAGTCATTGTCATCATCCTCCATGATGATGTTGTTGTTGTTGTTATGGTTTTCATAGCCAGATCTTGCCTCTGGTTGATATGTCGCTAGAAACAAGAAATGAAGGGGGAGGGGGAGAAAAGAAATAAAAAATGAAAATATGCTTTGCAGCAGTGCACTGGGCCAGGACTCCATGATGAACCAGCCCCAGGGCTTCACACATTCAGCATCCTTTCAGCCCATAGCGGGTCAGACTAAAGTACGGACTTAAGACAAGCGTATAGTAGCTACACTGCAATTGGGAAGTGCGGCTGCAGCATGGATAGCCATCCCCAAGATAGCTTTGTTTGCGCTAGCTCGCTAAATAGAGCACTGAAGGCGCAGCCGCAGGGGCGAGCTGCCAAAGGATATACCCAGGGACCTTGTACTTGGGCGGTCACCCTGTGCTGTCACACCTATACCGGTACTTTTACCGAGCTAGCTTGGATGCCCCTCCCAACAGCAGTGTAGAGGTGTGAAACCCTAGCCTCATTGAAATCAATGCGTGTTTTACCATTGACTTCAGTGGGAGAAGGATTTCACCTTAGAACAGAAATGGAATTCTGAGTTGTTCAGCCACTACATAGCTCCAGGTGTAACTTACCTTACGCGCTCACAGCAGACATTCCCGGCAGTACGTTAAAGGAACTTATGGAAGACATGTCTCTGAGAAGGAGGGTTGGTAGTAACTCTGCAACCTACTGTGTACAAGGCGTACATGACAAGGACTCGTGGCAGAACAGCATTCAGTGGAAGCAATCTGCCCAGCCCGTGACTGAGAGCAGAGGCACCTTGTCACCAGGGGCGGCTCTAGGAATTGCGCCGCCCCAAGCACAGCAGCATGCCATGGGGGGGCACTCTGGCGGTCGCCGGTCCCGCAGCTCCGGTGGACCTCCTGCAGACGTGCCTGCGGAGGGTCCGCTGGTCCCGCGGCTCCGGTGGACCTCCCGCAGGCGTGCCTGCAGATGCTCCACCGAAGCCGCGGAACCAGCAGACCCTCTGCAGGCACGCCTGCGGGAGGTCCACCGGAGCCGCCTGCCGCCCTCCCGCGGCACGCCGCCCCTAGCACGCGCTTGGCGCGCTGGGGTCTGGAGCCGGCCCTGCTTGTCACAGAGCATTGGATCTTGGGTGCGTGTGTGCATCTCACAGAACCTGCTAAATCCCTCGAGTCCCTTAAAACTGGATGTTGTAGTTGCAGGTCACTTGGGGCAAAGTATAAAAGGAAGGGGAGGTTGGATCAAATGGCGGAGGATCTGTCTTCTCCCCTTCAGGCTGGCTCAAGCAAGGGAAGCCTCTGGGCAATTATTACCCAGGGAATTTCAGCTGATTTGATTTTTGTTTTGTTTTTGGGATGCTTTGGCAGATAACGAACAAGGTCTTTAGCGGTCTGAGGGTTGGAGCTTTATTTACATTTATTTAAAAAATCACAGCACTCTTCATTGTGCAGGCTACAGAGAACAGGAGCGTTTGTTAGTGGCAGGACACTGCTGCCTTTTACCTGAGGTACCCAAAATATTTCTCTCCAGCACCGACAGGAAGCCGTCCAAGGCTTCATAGTCAGGCAGCTTGAACAAGTAATCTTCATCAGGGTCCGAGGCAATAAGCTGCAGCTCTTTCAGGGCCATTTGCTTGCTGAAGACGTCGCCGACCTATGGAGAAGAAGCCAACCCCTAGGCTACAGCAGGGAAGTGGAGCAGTTTTCACACAGAGACACAAAACAAACAAATGCCCAAGAGATCCAAAAACACTCAGGGCAACAACAGAGTGAGGTGTTTGCAGCCAGGAGCCTGGATTCCAGAGGGAATCCTCATTCTGAATGATTCATCTGCAAGGAAATAGCTAATCCGAGCCTTCCCTATACCAAAAGGCAAGGGAGTAATCCAGTTTCACAGACCACTTCCAATTTAGGCCCTAAGCCAATGCAAACCCTTCTGCCCAAGAATTCACCTGAGCTCACTGGGTCAGCAGACTTTATTCTACACCACTGTGAGTGTAACCAGACTGAACAGATGGGACCATAACAATTAGCTAATTCACTGATCATCATCACCACCTCCTTACATTGATAAAAAGGTTTTTCTCCCGTAGGATCACAAGGATTTAGTCGCACACCCTGAAGTGTGAGGGTAGGGAAAGTTTTGCTCTTCCCTTGCTTTTGTGAGAAGTGCCATGTGGACTTCAGGAAATCCCACAGAGCAAAGAGCGCCTCTGGTTTTAGGATCTCATTCATACACAATAAACTCTGTGGCACCAAGAAGAATGGAAGGCTGGCTGGGTCAAGGAAGTCTGGGTATTTCAGACTGGATGCTTAGGCCACCCCAGATTTCCTCTCCACTCACCCTCCCCTTATTCCTCAGCTCACTGCCAAAGTTTCTGAGTACACACATCAGCGGAGGGATGTCACTCTAAGCAGGTAGCCCTTACACGCATGGTTATCTGCGGAAGTTGCTGCTCCCAGCAGTCCTTTCCACTTCCCTCTGTCTAATTGCTTTCCGCCTTTGAAACAAGCTACAGCAAAGGAGTTGGGCTCACGTGTCACTTCACACCTACCCCCAGGGCGTAACGTTCGATCGTGGCCATTTTCGGGGAGCTCATCACATCCGTTAAGCGCAGTGGGTCCAAAAAGATCTCCCCATCGGTCATGACAAGGATCATCCTGTGAGCACCCTTGACCGAACCGCGGCTTTCATTGAAGATCTCATCTCTGCAGAAACACAAACCCGGATGTGTTTTATGGAACACGCTACATGTGCCCAACTGTATGTCTGTCAAGGTCATCAATGGGCTGATGGTGGCTCCCTGAAATTCCAGCATGCGAGAAAGTTCCCGCTGCACTAACACATGTGGAGGACACAAAGTCATTAGCAGATGGGTTTGTGCTGTTCTCCAAGGTAATAACACCTAGCTCTTAAACAGCACGTCTCATCAAATGATCTCCGAGCGCATTACAAAGCAGGTCAGTATCATCATAACCGAGGGACGGAGAGGGGATATGCCTTGCCTGAGGTCACCCACCAGAACAGTGGCAGAGCCAGGAACAGAACCCAAGTCTCCTGAGTCCTAGTCCTGTATTCTATCCACTACGCCTCCCTCCCCCCACTAGGCCAAGGGGAACTGGGAATCTGAAGGCAGGTTCTAATGTTCCTAAGGCAGCTGGGAGGGGACCCCAGCTTTGCCCTTTAACAACCCCTCTGATGGAGGATACCTGGAACAGACCTGATGGATTCCAGGGGGAGCCACATCCAGACCCCCTCTGCCAGTGGGATCTTTGGGCCAGGAATGCATTATGAATGGAGGAAAGGGAGAGGCTCCAGGCTGGGAGAAGAAGACACAAGGGGGGGGATCAGAGGGTGTTTGCAGGGAGCAATTTAAGGCGAGATATGCCACGAGGATGAAGCAGAAGAAATCCCTGGGATGCTCTGGCATTCTCGAAGGTGTGTAACTCACAGCACATGCTGCAGGGCAGATGCAGTCTTGGTCACAGAGCCCAGCTGCGTTATGTTATGGACCTTGGAGAGAGCACTGGACTTGTTGCTGCTTTCCTGCAGGTCAAATTCAGTCCGGATCGCTGCTCCGTACTGTACCACAGCAAATGTAACCTGGGGAAGGCAGAATTGGTTAGGTCAGGCAAGAGACAAGGCAGCGATCCCCAGACCCCTTTCTCCAAGTGCCATGCTTAGCATTAAGTACAGTGGATGGGAAGTATCTCCTCAGCTATTCTTGACTCTACATGGAGCACACAGTAGCTAGGTTATGGATCCATTTCCCTCCCAGTTTTATCCCTTTGCTTTCATCACACCCTGCTGGGACAGCTCTGCAGGTAGGAGAACAGGGTGCAGCTTCCTTTGACTCAAGAAAAGTGCTGCTGCCATTTTATCCATCTGAACTTCTAATCTGACCCAGTCTTTCGTGGCCCTGTAGGTCAGCCTCTCGACATTCCCGAGTACCAGGTTCACTGTAATTTAATTTAATTTAATGGCTGAGAAGTCTTTCTTTCTCTTGTAGTTTTGTTTTCCTCAGTTGTGTTTCAAAGTACTGTGGGAATTTTGCATGATGCGCTGTCTAAAGCACCTAGACTAACCCACAAGCAAGAATGAAAACCCACCCCCATGCTGATCTAGTTGCTCCTCCAACCAGCCTTCACACGCCAATTCTCCTTGTCTCTGTGTGATTTCACTCTTGCACTAAACACCTCAGGAGAGACAGATTGATACAGAACCTCTGAATATTTCAAAGATCCATCGTGTTAAAATGTAGTTGTGAACTTTTAGTTTGCCCTTTAATTAGCACCACACATCTGAGGATCTGAGAGCACTTTAACAACGAGCAGTCAATCAGCACAACAACTTTGCAAGGTACAAAGCCAGAGCAAAATGCAAACTGCACTGCTTCAGCATAACTGTTCCACAATCAAATCGAAACATGAGTAGGAGGGAGGGCAAGGAACACAGATCCCATTAACATAATTTCTCGTTGGACTTGTAGAGTGCTCAGACAGCATGGAGGCAAGCATAGTATAGAAAGAATCATCCCATTTTACAGAAGGGGACACTGAGGCACAGATGGTAAGTGAATTGCTCAAACACTAAGTCAGGGGAAGAGTTGAGGCTGGAATCCAGATCTCCTGACTCCCAGCCTTGTGCAGAACCCAGAAGAATTTCCAGTATCACTGGGAAATCACAGCCTATTCTGTCTATTGAAACAGGACAAGACTCTGAGACGCCTGGCCAGGTCAGGAGGAAGAGCAGAGCACACACCTCTGGGCATTTCCTCCAGAATGACGTCATCATGTTGGAGATGAAACCCTTGGCTCTTTCAAAATCCTCAGGCTCAATGCTTCCTGATCCATCCAGAACAATAGCGATCTCTGTCCCTGAGTCTGCTAAGAGAGTTAAAAGTAGACATTTGAAAGGACAACAAGACAGAACAGCATTAGCAAGAGGTCAGGAACCCCAAGGACAATCCTTCCCCAGTTTTGCAAATTGGGAACCACATAATTAGCAATAACGAAGAAGGGGAGAGGAACAGGAATTATTTCTCCAAAATCCTATGCAACACCAGGGGCTCTGGAACCTGTGTCCAAAATGGCTGCATTTTCGCTGAGCTTCTGTTTACGCATCTCCCCGGTCTGCAGCTTCATCAGTACTAGCAATGATGGGAGCACCATTCTGGTGTAGCCGCCGATTTTACCAGCATGTCATCCAGCCACACTCAGAGTAGATCTAGCTGATAGTATATTGTGGTTTACACTTGGGAACTCCACCAGTGCTACACCAATACTGAGAGACTTCCAGGAAAAGCTCGGTTACTAAATGACTACTATGAAACACACATCACCACAAGTCAGCCTTGATATGCCACCTTTTGAGTATCACCCCTTTTCCTACCCAGCTCACTCTCAATAGTGGGTTGAAAGTTATTCAGCTCCCATCTAACACACCTCTCCACCCTGGCTCCCCTGACTCATGAGACCACCTAGCCTAGCACATACCTTTGCATGCATGGCTGTTTCTTGAATTGTTGGAGGTGCTATTGCCAGCTGCGCTGATGAAGTTGTCAGTGTCAGTAATGTTGATTTTGTTGTTATTGTTGTTGTTGTTATTTTGGTCCCTGTTGTTAAATTTGGTCTCAACTACAGAACCAAAATAAAAAAGTTTTTAGAAACATATATTTTTAACACACACGTTTTGACGCAGATATGTTTCTCTATCACAACCCACCCCCAGAGAGGCTCCCAAACTGGCATTTTGGCCTGAGCGCTAGGGGATAGATTTTTAACGGTATTTAGATCCCTAAAGATTTAAATTAGTGGGAATTAGGTGCCAAGGCACTTCTGAAAATCCCACTAGATGCCTGCTGGAATCCTTAGTCACCTAAATGCTTTTAAAAATCTGTCCATCAGTGCCTGATCATGCAGGATGCACGAGGCATGTAACAGAACATAAGTACACACATTTATTAAAAAATGCCTAGGGCCAAATTCTACCCTGACATCCCCTCTGCACAATCCCAGTGAAATCCACAGAGCCACATTGGTATAACAGAGGGCAAAATTCAGCTCAAACTCTGGCGTCTGGGGAGTGGAGCTGGAATGGAACTGATGTCCTGGACAGCACAGAGGCAGGTCCCTCCCCACAGACAAGTCGCTCGCTTTGCTTCCGTACTGATTTTGCCGAGGTTAAGGAAAGCCTCCTCTTGGAAGTCTGCTGTGAGCAGGGTACAAATTCCATTCAACTCTTCTGTGATGCTAAGGGCCCGGCGCCGCTTTTTCTGCAGGCAAGCCTGTGGGGGAAGGGAGAGCAACGCTGATAAGTAATGAGCAAATTGACCAAGGACGTGCAAAGAATCCAACCGGCAACACTTCAGAATCAATCAGGCCAGGGGACCAATAATCATGCAGGGGTTGTGCTGGACTTCAATGCTTAACCAAAGCAAAGGGTGAGGCTTCAATCAAGGACAGCCAGGAAGTGGTGTTAGATTTAAAACATACACAAGTCAACAAGGCTCCAGAGGTAACAGCAGCACATCAGCCAAGTCCAAGTTTCTGCCAAGTTCAAACACCTTCTGCTTAGCCTCCTTTCCTCCTCCCTCTCGGGAGGGATAGCTTCTGCCAAGCACTGTTTCCCCTCGATGACTCAAAGGTACAGCCCTCCTGCAAACTGAAGAGAGGATCCTGTCCTCAAACCTTGTTACCTGCATGGCAATGCAATAACGCTCTAGCCTGCAGGCCCACTGACTGCCAGGATGTCATCAGTACACAGCAATATTCGTCCCGATCCTTTATATATCACAGCAAATGGATACTGTACATTACAAACAGATATTCCAAGCCCTGAGGATCAGCCAATCACTTACCAGGATCCAGTCTGCGCTTCTGGCTATAGCTATGCCACCATCCTGGATATTTTTTGACTTTAGAATATTTCCTAAACAGTGTTTAAAAAATAAAATTAATCAAGCAGCAAGGGGGGGAATTTAATTACATGGAAATATGCCTAGGTAGGTTTTCTAGCGCCGGTCATCTCAGCGTTTCTCATCCTGGGGCAGACACGATACACAAAGGCAAAGGCTGCTAATTCAGTGTGAGGGATTTAGGAATAGCCTATACAGTTAGTCCATTTGTTCATATGCTAAGTTCAACTACTATAGTGATGGGCACCCTGGAAACACACCGAGTTTTTCAATTGATTCCAATGGCTTTGAAGCAGGATTCAAATCAGACGGTCTCCAAACACTCAGATAAGCTTCCCCACAAACCGTGGCAGTGTGCATTTGGATTTCTTTTCCTATCAGAGCTGAGTGATGACCTAGAGATCCTTCATACGTCAGGAACTGCTCTCTGCCTCCTGCCTGAGTCTCTCTGTGATGGCACACACTAGTGATTGTAACGTCCCCATCCCGTTCAAAATCAATTCAGAGCAACAATTGGGAAGACTGAGCCAGACTGTACCTCTCAGGCCAACTTCCTCGCAGTGGAGCTCATTCGAGGTAAGACTACACTTATTCAGCCTACCAAGCTGCCTGCTCGGATCGTCCTCTACTGTGGAAGTGGCCAAAACCCTAAAGAAAATGGAGAAATAAGAAGTAGGGGTGGGAATGAGGAAGTGGGGTCTGTTCTCATTTCAAAGTACAAAGGAGAAGTCTATGTAACTCTGTCAGCTCAACCCAACCATGATGTCTTCCCCTCTACATTCCCATATGTCACGGTTGTGTCTGAACCTTTGGGTGGACTTAACTAATCACCATCACAGCCAGACAGATATGGAAGCGGGAGGTCTTTCACTCTCACTTCCCCCCTGCCTTAGCTTGGCGGCAGCTCTCTCAACCCAGATTTTAGTGCCTGGCCTTACAGCTTTTCCAGTTACAATGCCATGGGGTATGTGGACAGTGCCAACCAGTGCCTGGTCACATAAACTACCAGCACTGTTCTCGATAGCTGTTCTGCAAGATGCAATATGGTGTAAGACCTAAAATTTCCCAGTTTAGAGAAGAGCCTGGGATTGAATTGCCTATGGTAACATGTGCCAGGTTTATCCAATTTCTCTTGCAGACTCTTGGGGAGGAGGGGACAGGGGGAGTCTTCCCACCATCCCTCCCACCATCCCGTCATTGTCACCAGTAGGTCCCTTCCTGTGCTATTAACAAGAGATGGGCAGGGAAGACTTCCACCTTAATATGCTCCACCTCACCCTAGCCACCTGCGCCTCCAGTCCAACCATTACCTACAGCAATGCCAGTTGCCTTAGCTGGCGGTATGGGGGGAGACATTATTAATCTGATTCTCTACCCCTGCTGTGCTGAAGTGTCTGAAACACTAAGTCAGGTCAGGTGGGCCACGATAAAGCAACAAGTCCCAAGGTGACTTGCCCGATTCCTTGGCTGGAACTGAGGGAAGCCCAACTCATCTATGCAGCGGCAGTAAGCAGGGCAGTCAGGCAGATCCCCCAGTCCCAAGAGATTCCCGCACTGCATTGGGAAATGACAAATGCTGGGAGTATTGCCTACTTCACTCTCTGCTGAAAGGAGCAGGGGCGTTGTTGGGGTGGGTTTTTTTGGTTTTTTTTTTGCACTCCAAAGCTAAAACCAACCCTTCCTGTTCTATAGATACACTGCTACTCTAGCTCTCTCCCCTACACTTTCTAGGTTGTCTCCATGACAACCCTTCTATCCACCTACCAGCACAGACACCTACCGCTGTTCCCCCACAAACCCAAGAGAACAAACACGGCAAGCTCTGGCCAGTTACGCTGTCACATCTCACGGCAGCTGCTGGGGCGCAGCAACTGCTGCTGCTGCTGCCTACAGATCACGCCCAGGGCCTGGAAATACACATTATGGCAGGTGTGCAGCAGGAGACCAGCTGGCTGTGTCTGTAGTGGGGTGGTCTGGTGAAGGAAGTTGCTGTCTCTACAGTGCCAGGACTTAGCTGGGGCTGGGGAAAGGGCAGTATGGAATCCAGGGGCACTTTCATGAAGCGATTAACTGAAATTGCTTTTAAAAAATACTCAAAAACTGTTGAGGTTCTAATCCATTGCCAGGCTCAAAGTGTACAAAGAATTACACCTCCACACAGGCAAGATGGTGCTTTGTAACTTGCTCACAGGAGCCCGAAAGAACCAGGGATGGGCACTGGGCCCCAGACGGGGGCATGGGAGTTCCAGAGGTGGCAATGCCGCCCATACTAGAACTGCTAGTCCTACACGCCTGAGAGGAGCTTACCAGGTCTTGTGCCCATCTGAATGCTGCAGAACCTTGGGCCAAGAGAGTGGGGCTGTGGGCGGCGTAATCCACTTCTTGCGGGTATCGATATTAAAGCTGCTCAGGGGTGTTACCGCTGCAAAAGCAACATCAGAAAGGTGACTGGCAGGGTTAGCATTCACAACACAACCTACCAAGCTACTGTTCTCCCCCTGGCCCCTCTCCCTGCTCACTCCCTGTCCCCACGCCATGTGGCTGGTAGAGAAACAATTAACAGCAGCAAGATTCCCCCGGTTGGTTTAGATTAAAGGGAACAAGCAAGGCCTTTCTTCCTCAGCTCATTAGAAAAAGGACACAGGAACTCAAGATCCTATTATCTGACACCCAACACTTCACTTTAAACAATGAGATAAGTAGCCCTAGGGTGACCAGACAGCAAGTGTAAAAAATCGGGACGGGGGTGGGGGGTAATAGAAGCCTATCTAAGAAAAAGGCCCAAAAATCGGGACTGTCCCTATAAAATCGGGACATCTGGTCACCCTAAGTGACGGTGACCCTGAAAAATATCATGAGACAAGCCTGTAGTGTCCTGCAGAGCTCCAGACACAACCTAATAATACCAGGCAGCTGATACCTGGCCACAGGGAGCATGCTGAGAGTGAGGAGGAAGGGAGGTCTGTGTGATTTTGGGGTAGGTTATGCACTGGGCAGCAGGAAACGTTGAAATCTAGTTGCATTACAGCTAATTCCCACTGTTGCTTGTTGAGGGCAAGAAACCACTAGGCAAGCACTGCATCACAGCTGCGACTGATGTCCTTGATCAGAGGATTCAGTGCTGGTGAAAGAGGCTACTCAGATACAGCTGGGACAATGGCAGGACAATGGCAGCCCCCACCACCAGTGTAGCTGCCTACAACCCACAGCTGGCTAGACCAGCTCCAAGGAGGGGAGAGCCTGGATTTCAAGGGACATTCAGACCTCAGTCTCTCTGCTGAGGCTGAGGGCAACTTTGTGCCAGAAGTGGTGATGCAGATGCACACCCAACCGTCAGAGGGACTGAGACCCAACAGCTCGTTTCACATCAGGTACTGAACAGCCAGCAAATGAGAATAATCTCTGTCCAGGATTGGTGCCCTCAAGGAGAAACCCCTTTACATGGGCACACCACATTCTCTTCCTCTTCTCTTGCAGATGTTCATGCCAGCCAGCAATGTAGCCTACAGCACAGAACACAGAGACGTGCTGCTGTGGAATCTTCCCCATGAGTTGCTGTGACCATTCGAGCCTTAAAACGACCCAGACAGAAAACACTGCACGGTCGCCACTGATTTGTTGTATTTCACTACCCATACAACCCACAAATGTCACATCTACTCGACACTATATAACAAACTGGAAATGTTAGACAATAGGCCAACCTGAAAGACACACAAAACGTAGCCCCGCACAGATAAATATTGTGAATTACGTTATTTGGGGTCTACTGACCCATCCTATATTTGACATGCTAAGAGAATTTGGAAAATTTGGCTGTATTCTGAGAGAAGAGCTCAAACCAACTCTGGATCCAAATGCAAGTGGTGTCTGAAATCCAAACCCAGGATATTATAATACCTAACTCTAACATGGCACTTTTCACCGCTAGATCTTGAAGCATTTTACAAAGCAAGTCAACATCTTCTGGCACAGAGAGGTGAAGTGACTTGCCCAAGGTCAGCCAGCAGGCTAAGGGCAGAGACTGGAACAGAACACAGATCTCTTGAGTCCCAGTCCAGTGCTCTATCCTTTAGGCCACACTGGTCTCAGAACTAGAGCTCAATTTTGCAAATGACTCCAAACCAGAACTCCCATGGCTTGGAACAACCAGGCCTCCAAACCCAGACATGGCAGTTTGAGCCCACTTCCAAATATTCATCCTAGGATTTGGCCATCTTCCCTCATGCTTTTCAGAGTGCAGGAGAGCCAAGGTCTGTTCTCTTTTATACCCACTCTCCTCCCACTGCCCTCGACTCCAGTATTATTGGGAGTGGAGTTTGAGCCTGTAGCTGTGCAACAAGTTGGTGTCATTTCATAAGCTGTCTGCTACAATGTAGCTGGAGGGAGAAGTGAAACATTGTGGCCAAAGATGTTTCCTCACCATATATCTGAATTCTGGTTGCTGCTTCTTCATATATAGACACAAAGCCCCCCAGGGCTCACAGCGTGGGGGCGTTTTAGGCCTTGCTTCAGCTTCCTCAGTCATGTTTTAGCAAGTGCCATGCCATTTCTTTGGAACTTAGCGGCCGGACTCACCGCCCTGCTTTGCACCCTGCAGTAGCATTAAAACACCTGACTCCTGCATTAATGCATCAAATTGCAGCCATTGTCACTCCAAGGCTTTTCCCCTACTGCAGGCTGGCTTTATGCCCCTGCCTCTGCCAGCTGCACTGTGTACAGTTCAATCTGGGGGGAGGGGGAGGTCTTAAACCCCTAGCTGAAGCCAGCACAGAGCCCTACCTTGGTTGCTGATTTGCTGTTTGCACCAAAGTAAATGCTCTCTGGTTCTACATCTCAAATTGTCAGAAGACGGAAGCCACAAACCAAAATGTTAACTTGAAATGGCCCAAATGTACCTCTGTATTACAATATGCAAGCCTGCTGAAATCGATGGAGCTACATTGATACGACACAAGCAAATATGGCCCCTTGTCACTATTCTACAATAAAATAAATACCTTAGGGCCTCATTCTGAACTCACTTATACTGGTGTTAATCTGAAGTAATCTCACTGATTTCAGGGGAGTTACTCAAGATTGATGCCAGTGTAATTTAGATCAGAATCTGGCCCTTTGGGAGTATGCACGTGCTACAGGTAATTAACCAGTACCTAATACGTAAACATATATTAAATCCATGAGGAATTACCAGTATAGAATATTACAATTTGGAAATACCAACTATAAAACTTCTAACCACACTAATTGTGCTGAGTATCCGCAATCCTCCTGGATTTTGTCTTGGATTTGCAGTTACACATTACAGACCTTAGCACCTTGGAATCACAAATAGTTCCTGGAGAGATATTTTGCAAAAAGAAAAATGTGCCCCGTGATGTTGCTATATGCTCTTTGCACTCACTGCTTTGTTGCAGCCATTTACTGCAGTTCAGATTATTTTTTGAATGGCCAGAATTTGTCCTCATTGGCAGGACGCATCATTCCAAAAAGAGTTTACCTCCTTCACACACCTGGGGTTGTGTATTGGTTGGAAACAAAAAAATCATGCAGAAATGTATACACAACAACCTGTATGTGTACAGTTCCATTACTATGATTATGATTATTATTATTATTATTCAGATTTAGCCTGTATTTATGCTTGGCTGCACTGAGTGGCTGAAGTCCTAAGTATTCTTATTAGCAAACGACACCCAGTCAAAATGCAACACAATGAGTTCTACAATGACGCCTACAAGCCTCTTAATTTGATAACAGAGGTGCTACCTGCAAGTCCCAACACACAATGGACTGACTGTCTTTATCTAAGTGGCCAGGCTGGAGCAGTGAAAGCTGAACTCGTGTGGCTCATAGAGACGACATCGGTATTGTAGGGGAAGGTGACTCCGATAGACTTATTTTTATGCAAGTGAGTTGTGGCTTTCAGGCCCCTGGTAAATTGCTGATGTTGCCGTCAGTTGGGCAAAGTTTGAACAGGGGTTGATGTATAAAGCAAGACAGCCACTGAAGAGAAACTTCACTGTTGTAGTTGCATCAACACCCCGTTTGTTGTCATGGGTATTTTAGCCATCACGCCAGGGGGCATTTTTTAAGGAGAGACTTGAAGGTGAATAATGAGGTCTTTTTGAGGATGTTTACAAAAAGCTCCTTCCAAGCGTGAGGGCCAGCATGGGAGAGAGCACAAAGGGGCTTGTTTTAAACTTAAGAAGCAGGCGACGGAGGCTGGCATCATAGGGGAGGTGGGAGTCGACATTTCGATAGCGAGTGAGACATGGTAGGTAGGGTGGAGATAGGCCATGAAGTGAAGACAAGCAGCTTATGTTTGAGGCAACAGAGAAGAGGGACCCAGTGGATGGGTTCAAAGAAAGGGGTGATATGATCAAAGTGATGGGTTAGGAAAGTGATCTTTGCAGCACCATTCTCAAGGGATATGAGCGAGGCGAGATTACACTTGTCAAGACCCAAGAAAAGGATGTTGCAGTAATCGAGATGCAAAATGATGAGCATTTTAGCTGGGTGGGTGGATAGAAAAGGCAATATCGTAGCTATTATGCAGAAAGAACCAGCAAAATTTAGACATAGCCTGGATTTGAGGACCTTCTATCATGCTGTGTCCCCAAAACTAGGAGCAGTCTCTTGGTTATCTCTCAGCTCCTTCAAACTAACCTTTTCCACCAATCCTTCCTACCCTCTTCACTGATCCTCCCTCCACATAGCCATTGTCCCACCTTTTGGCTTAGGTTTGTTCATCTTGTTTAACTCAGAAGTCATGCTCCCAAGATAGGGAAAACATTTACTTATGTTGGGAGAGCTCTGTGGGAGTTTATCATGCTGTATGAGATGATCGTCAGTTCACATTGTGGGTTAACATAACAGAAGCTGTAGTTTCTCGGAGGATCCTGGGGCCAAATTCAAAAAAGTGGGTCCTACTGCCATTGAAACATAGGAAATTTCACCCATCTACACCAGGCCTGAATTTGGTCTCTCGCCATTGAGAAGGTGAACCTAGTGTGACAGATATGGCAATTTCCTGCAATATCTTTGAAAACCCTTATTGAATTAAGTTTACGTAGCTTTGGAGTCCATTTATTCAAAATGCAAAGTTTACGTATTATTGTAGAATTGTATGTAGTGTCTCTGGGGGTAGATGTGAGCAATGTAAACCCTGGGAAGTGTTTATGAGCTTCAAAGAACTATTTTAAAGAATGTGCTAGACGAGAAGAACCCTTTGGGACAAAAGTGGGTGGGAAATACTTGGAAGGAGGTGAATGCAAATTCTCATCTCCAGACCCAACCTTTTGAAGCTACCCCATGAGGAGAAACCATCATCCACTTATTGTCTCTTCGCAGACTCTAAAGATAAAACCCTGAGCTGCATAAAGGAGCTCAGATTAATGGATGTGCATGTTCTGAACTAGCAGCTGTCATGAATTTTTAACCACAAAAAAATCACTTGGTACGGGTTGAAGGACTGATCACTGCCAAAGCCCTTGTTGGAGTTGGGGATGATCTCTGTTAAGTTTATTAGCATGTGTGTAGATTCTTTTCCTGTTTTAATGTGTTTTCTCTGTCATGCTTTCACTTTAAGAATAAATGAACTAGAATAAACTTGCTTAGAAAGGGTTGTATGGGAACTAACTGTGGGCAATCATGTAGTGTTTACCCTTTGAGAAGAAAGCAAAGCAGGCCAGCTTAGGCAGTCTGATTTGGTGAAGAACTCGCAGTGTAGGCAGGGAACTGTGCAGGCTGGAAAAATCCTGGTCAGAAGGGAGAGAGGCAGAGGTCTTTGCCCAAGAGAGGTGACAGCTAAGGAGACGAGCCTACAGCAGGGAAAATACAGTTGCCCTGAACTGAGACACCAAGGACAGAGCAGCTGCTGTCCTATATCAGACCAGTGATTTGCCTAGTCTAGTAGCCTGTCTGCTTCAGAGAGAGTTGCAAGAAACTATATAGTGGAAAATTATGACATAACCTGCCCACATATGCAGGAAGGAAAGGTAGCTTGGAGTTCACAATGTGTTGTGAAATCCTTGCCAACAGAATCAGCCATGAGGAAAATTCAAAAGGCCGGAAGTCTGGGTTAGGAGAGGCATCTGTACTTATTGCAATCCTGTGAACATTGATTTCTCTCCTGAGATTGTGAGGGGACGAGACCACGGCCTCGTCTATATCATGTTTATCATTGGCTTTGCATTTGTCTCACAGGCTTTGTCAACATCAGGCTTGTATGGGCTCCTTCCTGCCACACCGCTCCAACAGACGATAATCACACTTTGAGGAGACAGGATTCTTAACTGCGACTGTAGCTCCATAACTCACACCTAGGCCATTTAGAGCATTTTGTGCAGTTTGCTGCACTGGGGGGAGGAGGGGGGAGGCCTCTGCATTGTAATTTAATTTTAAATGAAGTTTCTTAAACATTTTAAAAACCTTATTTACTTTACCTACAACAATAGTTTAGTTATATATTATAGACTTATAGAACAGACCTTAAATTAGAGTGAATAAATGAAGACTCGGCACAGCACTTCTGAAAGGTGGCTGACCCCTGGCGTAATGCATGTCTAATAATACAGTATGCTTATAAGGCCCATTCCATCAGAAATGCTTTATAAAACTACATTAGAATCATGTCCCCCCTGAAATGCAGCCATCTCTGCGGTAGTCACACAGACAACCAGTGCACACAGCCCACCAGCAGAAGGGAAAGGCGAAACTACAGCCATGGGGCAAACCTCAGTTCTTATGAATAATGCCATGGAATTGCTTAAAACTGGGAGGTAGCAAGGGCTGGAGGAAAGAACACAGAGCTGGGAACCAGGAACTCCTAAATTCTAAACACAGCTCTGCCAATGACTTGCTGTATAAACAAGTCACTTCCTTTCTGTGCCTTAATCTCCCCACTCTTAAAAAGAGGCTAAAACTGATCTTCCTCCCACACGTGTTCTGAGAAGTGAGGAATTAATGTTCAGACAGGGCTCAGAAAATATGTTTTCATGAAAAAAAAAACAAAAAAAAACTTGTACATCACATATTAACTGATGCACGATGGACGTGGTCTTCTCTGTATGGGCAAAATAGCTACAGAGTTTATATACAAGGGATAGAACTGCTAGAAAGCTCCTCAGCACATAACCAGGACATGCTCAGACCCACAGCTGAGCCCAGCTTCTGTAGGCTAACACCTGATAATAAAATCCACAGGCACAAAAAAGGGTGACAGAGGATACCAAAGTGCACTGAAGAGAGGAGCTCTGTTGTAGGCTAAGATGGGATAGAGGTCACTGCCAGTTATTCCATTTTAGTTCAAGTTTATATGAGTTAGATCTAGGCAGGGGAGGAGTTTGGGAGTTTTAATTAGTATTGTAGAAATCTGCATGCAGTGTTTACATGGTTAATAAAGATGAAAGTGACTTATAACTCCGAGCTTGAGTATGTTAACCTAATGTTAGTATCCTGGAATACACCAACAGACAATACTCTACTCTTTAATGGCTGACCTATAAAAACTATTTCAAATGCATGCAATCCAACACATGCACATCAAAATTATGTTTAAAGAACATTAAGGTTGCAAAGCCAATCACTCAGAATTTAGGAAATGCCAGAATTAATGTTACCTGTGCACCCTTAATTTGACCCCTTTAGGATTATGCATTCTGATACACACACTTTTTTTTCCAAGGGAACCCTGCCTCATTCGATGCACCAGGACGCTCACTCTGTGAGTAGTTAGGCAATATTTCTTTTTATCCTCATCATTCAGGGTGTGGCCTCAAGACTTATTCACCACACACCAGCCAAACCCTGCAAATTATTTATTTCCTCATGAACTCTTCTAAGGTATCCTCACTGTGCTATCTGAGTGCTTCACTAACATCTGTGAATTTATCTTCACGCACCTGTGAGGGGCAGTGGTAGGATTAGCCCTATTTTATGAATGGGGGACTGAAGCACAGAGAGATTAAAGCCAAAATTGTCAAGTCCACTAATTTTGTGTGCCTAGCATGAGATGCCCTGGGCCTGATTTCTCAGTGTGTTTAGCATTTTTATAGTGATTTATATGGTCAAAGCCCTCCTCCAGACAACTTAATAATAATAGGAGATATACCAATCTCCTAGAACTGCAAGGGACCTTGAAAGGTCATTAAGTCCAGCCCCCTGCCTTCACTGGCAGGACCAATTTTTGCCCCAGATCCCTAAGTGGCCCCCTCAAGAATTGAACTCACAACCCTGGGTTTAGCAGGCCAATGCTCAAACCACTGAGCTATCCCTCCCCCCTTCTTCAGTTGCAGCTTTGAGTCCTTCACAGTCTCAGGTTGGGCACCCATAAAATAAGGAACACAAGTGCCCAGTCCAGTTTTCCTGGGCAGCGTTCAACTGCCTTAACCATGTGACCATCCTCTCTCTTCCTGCATTCTCCTGACTCATTCACTACACACCTTCCAACTTCTGCCACAGATGAGGAAGGGGTTCTGTAAAGAACAGTCTCCTACACAACCCTAATTCATCCCTAGAGCATGGTCCAGCCAGTGCACTGTATAAGGCAGGGGGTCTTGTGGAGGAAACTGTATATGATCACATCAAGATTGGAACAAAATACATATGCAGAAGGGAGATGAATTAAGGTTGCTACTCTCTCCCCTTTTATCCCCTACTTCCTTGCTTCATGTGAGTCAGGCTGATTCCACCTTCTCCTCCAAGCTGCTTGGGTGCCAACGACAGGGACATGGAAAACACAGGAGACAGTCTCCCAGGTCTCACTTCTGGCACTTGGTGACAAAAGAGCTCCGAGCTCCTGCGGGAAGTAGCTGCAGGGAGCAGCCTGGAAATGAAGCATCCTCAATGGCTTTCTGCCAGTGGTTTTCAACCTGTGGTCTGCAGACTCCTGGCGGTCCGCAGACTATGTCTAAGATTTCCAAAGTGGTCCGCACCTCCATTAAAAAAAAATTTTAAATTAAAAAAGGTTGAAAGCCACAGCTCTATGCAGATAGGGCACGTGCAGTCCATTCAGCACAGAAGAACTGCATAGGGATGGAGCAGGATCAATACAAATGCAATCTTCAGAGAATTTAGCTGACAAACTGCAGCAAGTCTCTAAAGAGTATGTGCAAACTGTGATTTTACAGAGGCTTGTTGCTTGGACAAATTTGGGAGAATTTTCACAGGGATGGCAAAGAGAATATCTTTGACCTCCACTGACAAATTTCAAGTCCCTGCTCCAAAACACAGAGGTACTCAACTAGACGGTTGTAAGAATTCTCTAAGCTGAGCAAAACGCCGTATTTGTCACTAATTCCATTCTCAGAAATGACTGAACAAGTTTTATTGAAACTTTCACAAAATAAATCACCAGCTTAGCATGGAAAATGTCAACCTCTATGGTTAAAGTTTGGCAAAAGTTATAAGCAACTGAAAACAGGGTCTTGTAACAGTGTCTGTAACAATGATGTTCTGTGGCTTCTCTGAAGTACTGAAAAATGTCAAAAGTCTGTAGGTTTTTAAACAGCTATTTGTCCTCATTTATATTTAACTTCTTACTTCTAGAATTTCAAAGTGAATTTTCTAATTCATATCTGCCTCCTGTTTATATTATCAATCCTTATTTCCAAATAAACGGCTGAGAAAGAGGTTCTCTTTTTATCCTAAATACTAAGTTCAGAACACTTGATCAGAGTTCAGTCAGTCAAATCTCCATGGGCAATGAATTTCTGAATGCATTCCCTGATTGGTGCACGGACATGTATCCCTAAAGATGCTTATAAAAGGGGGAGCTGATGGACATAAAGACATTGGTCCACACTCAGCTCTCCATTACAACAGTGGAAAGATAGTAACCTCACTGACTAAATATGGCTTTTTACCAATGTAAATGAGAGCATAATTTTCTCAGTTGATTCATCATGATTATATAGTGCAGTCTGTCTATATACCCAAGCACTTACATGATCCTCACCACTATAGTATCTGAGCACCTACCTGTCTGTCCCCTTAATACAGCTGAGCCCAGTGGATTTCACTAATATTAACTTTTTTCTGGAGAATTGCAAGAAGTACAAGACACTGAAATACTCACCCCCACCCCCACCCCCACCATTTGCTGATCATGCTGAAATACTAGAAAACTAGTAATTTTGCAACAAGAACTTTTATACAGTGTATCTACACCAGTGCTGAAACCTTGAAACTTCCATAATACGCTGCAGGCATAAAGCACTTTACTTGGTCAGATTAAGTGACCACCTTGAGTCCTCAGATTCACAACTTTCTTTCCACAGTCCAAGACTTATGTTTTCTAATTTAGGTGGGCAAAAACTAAATAAAATTCACTTACTTATTAAAAAGAAAAGGCATGGAAGGGACCTCATAACTCTGTTCCTGGCTTTCACCTGAACGATGCAAGACTGTAGATACAATATCTCCACTCTGCCTGCAGATGACTCTCTCAGGACTGCTGGTTGCTGAGACACGGGCAAGTCTGTTGTGGGTTTCCTCGTTGGGGTTTCAGTGCATACGCTAGCAAAATTACATTTAAATATAGAGACAACAAACTACAGACAGAGGCACAGGTAAAAATGGTCTATCTGTCTATCTGTAGCCATCACTAGGGTATCCTTGTGGGTTACCTTTGAAAGCTGCTAAGTGAGGTATTCGCACTATCCATCTTCACTTTCCATGCTAGCTACCTGGAGGTGTCATCATCCTATGGAAATGTCCTGGTAACAGAGTGGAATAAACTTCAACACACACAAGCAGGGATTTAAAAGGTACGTCACCTTTCAGAGGTGCCTCATTACAGACATCGCTCCCTTTAGACCTAGGTTTCCCTCTTTCCCACACAACGCTGCGTCTCTCTCTCTGGTTAGTGTATTGTTAGTATCAGAAATGTTGGCTCTTGAAAGGGAAGTTTACTGAAAATGTAGGACACACTAAAGAAAGGAGAGCTTATCACTTCCACCCCCCGTGCTGCCCATCCTTTGCTCTTAGTGTTGCCCCTTTTGGGGTGTCTGTACCACAGTTCATAGGGGCAAGGCCTAGGAGTCGGAAGGGTCAGTATATGTTCAATACCCATGCTGCATGCTACTCTGACCCAGAGGTGGATTAGGAGTTTGTGGGACCCTGGGCCAGAGCAAACCCCTTCCACCTGCTGTCCCCCACCCCCTCCTTCCCGGTGCTCCTGGATTCCAGCTGCACAGAAATAGCCGCAACTAACTGGTTCATGTTGGCAGAGACCTGGTTTCCCCACAGACTGGCAATGCTCAGGGGCTAGAGAAGTCTCATTACATCTGAAATCACTCAGAAAGGCAGGGAAGTAGAGGGAGCGTTTCTAGAAACAGGATGGTCTTTCCCAGCTTGCAGCTTCTGTGTTTATTATACCCAACATTCCTGGGAGAGAAAAACGCACCCAATACCAAAGGAGGTTAGTATATTATTACTTTGCTCTTTCTTAGCTCCTGTACCCCAAAGGATCACAAAGTGCTTTATAAATGTTCAACAACTAAGCTTCGTGGCACAGAGGGGCAGCATTATTCCAGTTTCACAGATATTTGCCTGCTCCTTTTGCACAGAGAAGAAATTACATCAGAAGAGAACATGAAGCATGTGTTAGTCAGTGGGTGTGATAGTCTCACGCACACACACACACAGTATCCTTGTCTGTCTGGCCACACTGTGACTCAGACAGTCATCAGGTCTGAAGCCTTCTCAGAAATGAAGAGTTTTTAAAAGCTCCAGAGGACCCATTTAAAAAAAAAACCCAACCTTTTCTAGAATATAATTGTATTCCCGGTGGTTGCAAAGCTCACTGCTAGTCATAAGACAACTTGCATCAGAGGTCTGCAAGCTGAATTGGTGCAGAACTAACTCCCTGCAGCTCGTGCAGACTCGGCTGCAGTGTCTAGCTTTTCAAAGCTTCTCTTTCTCTCAGGGGCTGAGCCCCCCTGGCTTGTTGGGTTTCAAAGCTTCCCTCTGCTAGCCACAAACCAGAGAATGGAAAGTAGGTTATAGTAAGAGTGGGGGGAGCTCTCTGAGGCTCTACATAAGAATAGCCAACCCTACAGCACTCTGACCTCCTGAAAGGAGAACTGAAGATCCATTCTCTCCCCCTTCACTTTTTCCTTAGTGATTTACTGATTTCTTTTTGCCTCAGAAGATTTAAGGGTGGGAGGTTAAATGATGAAACTTGCTCTGACTCAGCATTAGGATAACTGTAGCTCCTAATAATTTCTTACTCTGGTCTTCTTCAGAAGGCATTGGAAGCAGATTCCCTTAGAAAAGAGGGCTCTCCACCCCAGTTTATTGTGGGTTATGCTTTGTTTACAGAGGACATTAATCCTGCTGGTGTGACAGATACACCTTCGGCTTCCTCCGACTAAGAGCTCAAGTTGTAAAATGTGAAGAATCAATAAAATAAATGAATGTGTAAAACATTTAAGATTCTGCATGTACCTGCCTTTTCAAATACACGGCTCCATGGGGAGACGGGAACTAAGGAAACAGAGCTTTTCCCAGCACCAGTAAAGCTTCTTGCCCTTAGTGCTGCCGGTAGCAATGCATACAACTTTAAAATGATTTTGCCACGTTCACCCGTAAGAGGCAGCAGACAGTGATGCCCAGGGAAGTGTGATTTAGTAGCTAGAGCCGGCGTCTGAGATGGAGCAGGAAGAGTCAGCTGAGAAGGTGGTAAGAACACCAGACAGTTGCGTGCCACCAGGGTGGGGAGGGAGGGAAAGGAATCAATCCATGACAGTATCACTTCAGCAAAAGGACTGAGGGTCGATTCATCTCTGTGTGACAACTTGCCTGGTTTCCCTGTTCTGCCTCCAGGCAGAGATCTGAAATGGCAGGTCTTGCTTTGCCGAATCTGCCATAGTGCGTACCCACTTTCCCCAACATTTTAGTATTAAAATGCTTCTTTGAGCTTTGCCTCTGGCTGTTCCCGCTGATCAAAGATGAATTGGAAACCAAGATGAGACATTTACAATTTCAAAAGTGGATGCAGGAATTGGCTGCAGGTCACCCTCTGTCACATTTCAGTGCTCAGGAAAATGAGGGTCCGATAGCACTGACTTGAGCCCAGCCTAGGGCAAGCAGGGGCTGTGCCCAACTCTGCCAACACAGTCCAACCCTGACTCGGAGCACATCATCCCCTGTGCTCCTCCACTGCTGGGTCTCCTGCTCCAGGTAGTGTGTACGTGGAGCTCTAGAAACCCCTGAGACAAACTCTTTCAGTGAAACGCCCCTGGTGCACTTGATACCGTAAGGAAAGTTTTCAAGCTGCCACTTTTTTTATACAGAGGACTAAACTGAGGCATTATTTCTCTTCCTGCTTTCCAGCAGAATTTCACAGCATGCTTCTCTCCCTGTCTGAGGTGGTCAGCATGTGAAAATCAACATAATCTTAGCAACCATTTGGAGCATGACAGAAGCCCACTAAGACCAAACAGGAAGCCGTTTAAGAAGGGTGAAAAAGGCACAGGTTCCATTAGTCCCTGCATCTTCAAGAAGCTCTGATATGCAGTGCTCAGCTGCTCTCACTTCAAGAAGAGCACATCTGTGGGGAAGGGATGTCATATAAATTTGCATTTCTAAGTCACAATTTCAATATGAAAGAACTTTTAGTGCAGCTGCTAGTAAAGCATACAACTTTCAAGTGATTTTGCCACCTTCAATTCAGATATAGGTCAGTGGTTCTGTGGCTGTCAAAATGCCTAGATTTGCCAACGTTGCTGAGATAGAAGCTTTTGCACTGAGCTTAATGTTTCAGCTTGAATACCTCTTAACATACCTCCCAAAGTGACACACACTGTTTTGCATACAAGCCACCCGTCATGCAGTCAGAAACTTTGAACAATGCTTTATGCACCTTTAATTCCAAAGCACTTCCCAGACAGATTGCCTGAAATGCAGTCACATATGAGACTGAGGATAACAGTGCAGAAGGGAAAATATTTTTGGCCACAAACACTAGGACAAACTTCTGTTCTCATACAAAGTACATGGTATCTTATGCTGTCAGCACACAGGGCCTGTGTTTGGAAAAGTATCATCCAAAAAATCTACACACATTGAGCTGCATGGAACTAAATTTTTCTGTCTCATCAGCATGAAGGGCTAAATTGATCCAGCTGAAAGTTTAACCCAGGCTTCCAGTGAGAAATTTCAAACCTGAGGCCTAGATTACAAAGCCATCCCATCCAGGATACACACCCCCAATCTCTCTCACACACACATCCTCTTTTTAAGCATTGTAGGCAGGCAGAAGAAGTTGAACAGAAATGATTTCTTCAAAGGAAATACTTTGTATGCATAAAAGCAACAGACTGAAACACAGTCTTTGATGAGACATGTTAATACTGATTACTTTTCCATCTCAATATTAGTGGCACCATAGAATGAAGAATTCATTGGGATGGGAGCAACAACAGGATCCAATGCCGAGAACATGCTACAGTCTCTTGGCTTGTCCTCTTCTGGTGGCCTCATCTCAGTCACTGGCTAATGGATGTAATGGCAACTGCTCCTCCAGTGCTGCTGAGTTTGCCTGCTCCCGTGACATCCTGTCCCGCACTTTCTTCACTGTAACAGGAGACAGAACAATGGTGGCCCTTAGTTAGCAGGGAGATGACAAAGGTAAGGAGGAGGGTATTGAGCCGGTCCTGGGGCTATTGCAGATTTACTGAAAACTAAAAAAATTCTATTTGAGGCATTTTTGAAGTGCTGTAAACTTCCCCATCCCACTCCCTCTAGGCCAGCAGCTGGAGACCAACCAAAGATGTAACAGTGAAAGGGTCGGGTTAATCCTGATGGGGCTACTACACAAGACCTGGCGGATTAAAGCAAACAGTATATTTTCATTGAAAGGAACAAATCTCTGTTTTCAGTGTAGGGCTGCTTAACCCTGCAGAGTAACGGTGCACCACAGCTTAGGACCGGGGGGGGGGGGGAACGACTGTATCCACTTGAACATGAAGAGGATGTTCAGGCAAGTAGCAGGTGATTCTACAAGTTAGAATTTGCCAAGGGGAACACCCCGACTCTTGCTGAATGTGCCCTGGGACCTTTAGCAACACCTTGGGTCTGGACCTTATTTTTACATTTCCTGTAAAGGGAAACACCTGGGTCATTGGTTTAGTTTGGACTTGAAGGCACTTAACTGAATCTTTAACAGCACTTACTACAGAACATTATTTTTCTTAAGGTGTCCACCATTCAAGTACCGAACAGACCCAAACCTACTTAGACTGTGCGCGCTGGCCGATCACAAATGAAGGTGCCAAGGCTGCAGGACACTTGATAGACAGCAGTTTCACTGGGTGTACTGGGGGTGAGGGCAAGCCCAGCTGAAATTTCTGGCACACAGAGTCCACCAAATAGATAACAGGCAAAGTGCACAAAGCATTTGCCCAGTAGGTAGTAGAAAAGGGGCTGACATCCTCTGCTCAGCCCTGGGATGTCTTACCTAGGGATTCTATTTCCAAGGCTCTGGAGTTCCCAGGATCCTCCTTGATGACTCCCAGCTCCTTTTCCCAGTTGGCCCAGTTAATCTCCTCCACTCTGGAGACAGAAAATAGAACAATTTCCCCCATCAGCCAGTAGACAATGAGGCACGGGGGCAAAACATTCTGACCATACAGCTGCATACCAAGGCTGCATCTCAGTGGCATCCATTCTGACGGATGGTGGTCTCATCAGCACAGCACAGCACTAATGACAGCAGCAGTGGCTGTACCACAAAAGGCTTTGCTGCCAAGGGAGTTCTTATTTAGCTAGTAAGTCCTGTGGAGTGCGTTAGTCTCTTCCTCTGTGTTGTGAACAGTGCCAGTGTTTAAATAATAACACCCCAGTGCCTGGAAGGGCGACGCACTTAACTAAAGGAGTTTTCCCGCAGCAAAAAGTCTCTATGCATGGAGTAACACAATGCAATCCGTAAGGTCCTGCTGTCATTATCAGAGCGCTCTGGATCTGGCCCCCTCTGTTGAATGAGGATAAGGGATATTCCCAGTCCCAGTCTCCCACACTTTACATGAACAAAGGGAGTGCTGCCACTTTGTGGTTCACTTAGCACGTTGCAGAGGTGTTATCAAGCAGCATTCACACAGCCAGGAAACTGAGGGTACGTGGACATTAGTGGTCTTCCCACAGCTGGTCTAGCACCAGGACAGCTCCACCATTGGTAGCAACGGTGGAAGCGCAAGTGTAGATGAGCTGCCAGCATTTTTACCGTCTCAGAGCAGCGCAAGATGACAGGTCAGGAAAATGCATGAGACTTGATTACACCACAGCATCCAGGATTGCTAACATCAGTGGAGTCGCATGCCTCCAAAACCAATGCTAGGAATAGTACAGTACTAGCATAGACAAGGCCATGGGGAGTTTGATTCGGTAATTCCACTGCTGTGTGCTGCAGCTGACTGAAACCACTCAGACTGAGTTCAGCTGCTTCCTTTCAGGATCAAGCTTTCAGGTCCAAGGGCCCCATTCCAGGAGAAAGGGGCAGTGGAAGAGAGAATGACAGTCTCCTGGCTGTAACACAGGCAGTAGAAGTACCAGCACTACATGATGCCTAGATACAAAGGTGATGGGGGAGCATGAGAAGTGCACCTACAGATACTTGATTATCTAGGAGTGAGTAGGGTAATGTCTTGATTTCCACCCACACACACACAAAAACGGGGGCGGGGGGGGAATCAAGACATTACCCTACTCACTCCTAGATAATCGAGTATCCATAGGTGCATTTCTCATATATATATATATGCACATATATATATATATATATATATATCATATATATATACATGCACATATATATATATATATGTGCATGAACAAACCACGCTTCCCCATTCACACATAATGCCAGCACACAGAATTCAGAATGTGGGAAGCTGCCTCCACTTTCTATCTTACCTGAAACACCATCTCTCATCTTTCTTATCATCAAGGCTCACAGACAAGAAGCAGCCAGATCTCTGCCTCCTTTTTGGGCACCACAGCCAGGACTTCTCTATTTCCAGAATGGCAATGGCTCTCTGGGGATACAAGTCCATGTTAGAGCGTAACTGGTGCAGCCACGACCCATGTTCTGAGCTAGCCTAAGTTCTGATCAAGTCTTCCCCATCCGCCAAATGTCATGACTTGGAAAGGCACTTTTGTGAATGTTCCTTGGCTCTGTTACTGCTGTCAGGAAATACCCTAACGTCTCCTAGGCCTGTGGGCTTAAGAAATTACTCTAAACTGTAATTTTCTAGACAGAGAAAAAGATAGGACTGGGTTGCCATCAGTATAAAAGGGGATTTTGGACTCTGACAGATCCTGTAGTTCTCTCTAGCTCCCAGACTGACTAAGCACAGCCTGTGCTGCCTAGTGTCACCTTACAAGGTCTTCCTTAGTTCAGGCAATGACCAACCAGTCATGGAAGGAGCTGCTAACCACATTAGAAATTCCTCCAAACCAGGGTAAGCCAACAGAAGGTATAAAACACAGACAAATCTTAACAGAGCCCCACATACAAGAACAGAAACATCTCAAGTAACAAAAGCATGACACTGCGAAAAGGTTAAACATCTGTCTCCTAACATGGTTTTGCTTCCAGGGTATGCTCAACCAATGAAAGTACACCTCTACCTCGATATAACGCTGTCCTCGGGAGCCAAAAAATCTTACTGTTTTATAAGTGAAACCACGTTATATCGAACTTGCTTTGATCCACCAGAGTGCGCAGCCCCGCCCCCCGGAGCACTGCTTTACCATGTTATATCCAAATTCGTGTTATATTGAGGCAGAGGTGTATTGTGATGCTGTTGGGTTTTATCCAGTGTTTTATTGGCTGAAGGTGCTGTCCCTCAATCTGTAAGGAGAGCTTGCTTGCATGGAGCCTCTGGAAGACCAGAATCAGCTCTCCCAGGTTGAGGAGTTGGAATAAATCTCCCCATAAACTCAGCTGTTAATTTCCCTCAACAAGCACCATTTGCGCAGCGTCACTTCCTCTTCCCTCCCAGAGGCAGGGAAGTGACAAAGCACCACTTAACAGGTACAGTCCCATCCATTAAGGTGGTCACAGTCTTTACAAGTAGATCTGGAAGGCACATATCTCAGCACTTTAGATACTAGGGTGATGGGTACTATAGAAATGTGGAGAGAGAAAGATTGCATTACACTTTTACTACTTTAAATAGAACTTTAGAGCTCAGCGAAAACGTGCGTCAAATCTTATATCCCAGTGCATGCACAGCGGGAGAGAATGTGTTGTAAATGGCTCCCACAGGCCCACATTTAGCGCATAATATGTTATAAGGCCTATATTGGAGACCAGGTGAGTGGCGCAACAGACTTACCTGCAGCTTCCAGACGCTCTTGCTGTAACCAGAGACATTGGTGACAGTCTCGCTCATGAGGGCGATCAGCATGTTGAGCAGGAGGATGTAGGTCAGGATCACAAACAGCAGCAGCAGCAGCATGACAAAGTATTTGAATTTCACATGCTCCTGGAACTCCAGGTCCCCCATGCCGATGGTGAACTTGAAGAGCTGCAAGGAGGTGCTCAGCAGCCCACTGTACTCAACGTGGCCTTTATCGCCATCCTCCGGGGTAACAGACTTGTTCTGGGAAGCCGGAGGGGCATCCCCTGTGAGGGTGACCAGAGCTGTAACAAAAGCAGAACAATGAATGTTTCTCGGCAAGTCCCCTCCTGGCAGGTCTGCCTGTAACACGGTGCTGAGTCAATCCTCACCTGCCGCAAAGCCAAAGAGGAAGATCACGTAAACCACAAGGAAGCGTAGCAGGTCCCTCAGGATAGTCTGGAGACAGAGCAAAAGGCAGTGTTATAAATCACCAATAACCTCACATGAGGTTTATACAGCACAAAATCACCAAGAAAACAGGAAACTAGCGCACCTATCAAATAATGATATTTGGCTCTGCATCAGCTCTGGCAACATTAACTCATTAATCCCCACAGTCCCTCGCAAGGGAGGCAGTTCAGGAAGTAGTTTTACTCCCATTCAATAGATGAGGATGTGATACAGAGGCCCACTGGTGGTTCACTGCTCTGAGTCACCAACACCTATCAGGCCTGACAAACTCAGTACACCTAACTCATTGCTGTCATCATATTTATCTATAAAGAATGTTGTGAGGGACCAAAGGAAAGCTTACGCCATACTGGTCATCATAAGCATTGAGAGATGCAAGTATAGGTGTTATTTTAAAAGCTGTATGTATATACAGAAAATATTTTTAGAATCTGTGTTCCAGGCAGGGTTGATAAGCAGCTTTCACCAGACAAAGCGACGTAGATCGGCCTATCCACCCTGTCTCTAATGTAAACTAAGCATTTTGAAACCAATACAGAGGAAGTGCTATTTGCATATGAAGTCAACAGTTGACTGGAGGCGGGAGGGAGTGAAACCAACAGGGGAGAGCACACAGGAATCTGAGCACCAGGGGTTTTCCTGTCTCTAGAAACAACGACAAACTTTGAAGAGAGAAAAAATGATATTTTGTGATCTATTTCACTTAGGAACATCCTTGGAGGAAGGGGGTGGTTCACAACAACCTGGATCCTAAATTGAATGAAGATCAGCAAACTCTGCATAAGGTCTTTGAGGGCGAGAAATGTTTTGAGATACAGGAGAGCAGCCTGTCAAGGTTATATTAGTCTCTTAGATGCGTGTTATGCTTCTGATTTATTATAACCATCTCTGTTTCCATAGTTCTTGCTCACTTGAATCTGTGATTCTCTGTTCTTTGTAAATACACTTTTTCTTTTTATTATAAATTCATCTCAGGACTGTGATATTAAGTAAAGAGTGCATCCTCAGCTGAACCAAGCAAGCTGGTGGATACGTGGTCTCTCTGGAGGCAATGGTCTTGGTAATTACTGTGAATGTCCAGTGACAGGGGCTGGACACCACAGGGAGACTCTTCTGAGGTGTTCGGGGACTGCAATGCAGAGTAAAGGCTGGCAGAGTTCTGGGCAGATTGTTTGGGTGTCTAAGAGACTGGGGTGTCAGGGAGCCAGCACCCAGTTTAGCAGCAGCAAGTTTTTCTCCCCCTGAGGCAGGGGGTAACAAGATGACTCTCGGGCCTGAGTGCCCCGAGAAAGCATCACAGAGGCAGTGCAGATATAAAAGGGTGAGAGACTTGCTCAAGGTTACACAGCAATAAGGTAACAGTGTTGAGCTCAGAACTCAGGAGTTCCTGGCTCCCAGCCCTAAGTTCTTTCCTTCAGACCCTGCTCTCTTCAAAGGTTGAATAAGACATACAGTACAACCTCAGAGTTACGAACACCTCCGGAATGGAACTGTTCATACCCCTGAAATGTTTGTAACTGAACAAAATGTTATGGTGGTTCTTTCAAAAGTTTACAGCTGAACATTGACTTAATACAGCTTTGAAACTTTACTCTGCAGAAGAAAAATGCTGCTTTTAACCATCTTAATTTAAATGAAACAAGAACAGAAACAGTTTCCTTACCTCATCTCTGACATGCTTCTCCAATCCTGAGCACCACACACAAATCTGCTTATATGCCTCAATCCAGGCTTTCCAATGCTAGGAAACATCTCCTGAACAGACTGCCACTCTGTGTTTTGTGTTGTGTTTTAGTTTTGGGGGATTTTTTTTTGTGACAGGCTGCTCTGGGGGGACCAAGATGAGTCCCAACAAACTCATTTTTATTTGTGACCTGAGCCAGTATTTGAAAACCTGCTGCAAACTGAGCTAGTCGTCTGCCTCATGCAGCATTCCACCTCCCCCAAGAGAATACATATACTCCAACGGCATGGAATTTCAGTGGCCACAGCCTACGTATTAGCTCCTGCATGTTTGTGATGGTCCTGACAGGACCACAGTAACTGCAGCATTTGGACAATGCCTCGTGTCCCTGAGCATCTCTTACAGGGTGTTTCTCCATACTGACCTTCTGTATCATGACACAATAGATCCCAGTCCACTGGAAGCCCCGAGTGTAGTACAGCATGTTCACCCATCCCAGCAGTAAGGAGAATACCATTGTCGGCACATAGTCTTCTGAACCCACAATATATAGCACAGCTGAAAGCAGCAGCGAGAATGCCTGGAGCAAGCTGGGGGAAGGGGAGGAAGCAATCATAGTCACACAGTGAGCTGAAAGTCTCAGTGCCAAATCCTTTTTGTGCCACACTGGGCAAAGCCAGCTGCATCTTGCAGCATTACCCAATGGGGTATAAAGTGGCAGCTAGTCAGACCCTGTAGTTATAGGTGAGTTAGTATCTAAATCCATCTGTAACCTACTTTCTGCACAAATATATTGTAGATTCATTAGACGTTAGCAAAGTTCACATTATGGAAAATCTCAGAGATACTGGGCCTGACTCTCATCTCTTTTCCACCAGATACATTCACATACACCAGGCCTGATTTCAGTGGAGTTACATGTGTGAAACTGGTATAAAAATGGAGAGAATCAGACCCATCACATATAGAAATACACACACACAAAAACTATAAAGTCTCTTCCCCTTAACAAAAACACCTCGCTCTCATATAGTGCTCTTCAACTATTGATCTCAATGTGCTTTACAAATGGAGGTCAGTGTATTATCCCCATTTTACAGACTGGGAAACAGAGGCACAGGAAGACGAAATGTAATGCCCAAGGCCATGACTTCAAGGGGAGCCACTGGTGGAGCCAGAAATGGGCTCCTGAGTCCCAGTCCAGTACTCTGTCCACTAGGCCACCTGGCCAAATCCCAGTCACTAAATGAGCAATTCCACATATGAAAAATGGTTACTCACCTTTCTGTAACTGTTGTTCTTTGAGATGTGTTGCTCATATCCATTCCAGTTAGGTGCGCACGCCACGTGCACGGATGTCGGAAACTTCTTCCCTAGCAGCTACCCATCGGGCCGGCTGTGGAGCCCCCTGGAGTGGCGTCGATATGGCGCTCTATATATGACCCTGCCAGCCCAACCCCACTTCAGTTCTTTTGTGCCGGCTACTCCAACAGAGGGGAAGGTGGCGGGGGGGAATGGAATAGATATGAGCAACACATCTCGAAGAACAACAGTTACAGAAAGGTGAGTAACCATTTTTTCTTCTTCGAGTGCTTGCTCATATCTATTCCAGTTAGGTCACTCCCAAGCCTTACCTCGGAGGTGGGGTCGGAGTCAAGGTATTGCAGACTGAAGAATTGCCCTGCCGAAGGCTGCATCGTCTCGAGAGTGTTGGACGATGGCGTAGTGCGATGTGAAGGTGTGCACTGAGGCCCATGTGGCAGCACTGCAGATCTCTTGGAGGGAAACGTTTGCCAGAAAGGCCGCTGACGATGCCTGAGATCTCGTGGAGTGAGCCGTGACAGCAGGCAGAGGGACATTTGCCAGGTTGTAGCAGGTACAGATACACGTGGTAATCCATGACGATATCCGCTGTGAAGAGACCGCTGTGCCTTTCATCTGTTCCGCGACAGCGACGAACAACTGGGTCGTCTTGCAAAATGGCTTTGTGCAATCTATACAGGGGTGAGCACCCTTCTAACATCTAGTGAGTGTAGGCGTTGTTCCCGAAGGTCGGCATGTGGTTTCGGGTAAAATACCAGCAGGAAAATGTCCTGGCTTACATGGAAACAGGATACCACTTTCGGCTGGAAGGCTGGGTGAGGTCTCAGCTGAACTTTATCCTTATGAAAGATGGTATAGGGCGGTTCACACGTGAGAGCCCGTAGTTCAGAAATTCGACGAGCCGAAGTGATGGCCACTAGGAAGGCGACCTTCCAGGAAAGGTAGAGGAGACAGGCAGAAGGCCAGCGGCTCAAAAGGAGGACCCATAAGGTAGGAAAGAACCAGGTTAAGGTCCCAGGCTGGCACGGGCAGCTTCGTCGGGGGATGGATTTTTTCCAAGCCTTTCAGGAAGCGCCGCACGACTGGATGTGCAAACACTGAGCGCCCGGCCACTCCAGGGTGGAATGCCGAAATGGCTGCGAGGTGAACCTTAAGGGAACCAAAGACTAGGTGTTGGTCCTTCAGGTAGTCCAGGCTGCATGGGACTGAAGCTTGGAGTGGGGGCACCTGCCGCTGAGCGCACCAGATGGAAAACCTTTTCCATTTAGCTTTGTAAGTAAGTCTAGTAGAAGGCTTGCAGCTTTCCAGGAGCACCTGACTTACTGAGTCTGAACAGGCACACTCAGCTTGGTTCAACCAGAGATCCTCCAGATCATGAGGTGGAGTGACTGAAGGTCCGGGTGCAGGAGACAACCATGTTTCTGTGAGATGAGGTTGGGGCTGAGAGGTAAGCGCAGGGAAGCCCGTATCAACAGACCCAACAGGATGGGGTACCAGCATTGACGGGGCCAGGCAGGAGCCACCAGTATGACATCTGCCTTGTCCCAGCGGACCTTGAGGAGCACCCTGTGGACCAGCGGAAATGGCGGGAAGGTTTAAAGTAGTTGGCCAGACCACGTGATCAGGAAGGTGCCGGCAATCGCACCTGGGCTGTGGCCTCGGAAGGAGCAGAAGGCACTCCTTGTTGATCCGCGAAGCGAACAGGTCAATTCGGGGAAACCTCCAGATGCACAAAACAGGGTGAATGATGTCCGGACGAATCGACCATTCATGCGTAAGGAAGCGTCTGCTCAAACTGTCCACCAGTACGTTTTAAACACCCAGCAGATATGAAGCTTGAAGAGTGATGGAGTGGGCTAAAACAGAATTCCCACAGAAGAAGGGCTTCTTGGCAAAGCAGAGATGACTGGGCTCCGCCTTGTTTGTTCAGATAAAACATGGTCGTGGTGTTGTCTGTCAGGACTGCCACACAGCGGTCTTGTAAGTGGGGAAGGAACTCTTGGCATGTGAGGTGGATCACCCTGAGTTCCTTGATATTGATATGCAGGGTTAGCTCATTTTCATGCCATAAACTCTGTGCTGTCAGGTTCCCAAGGTGTGCTCCCCATCCCAGCGCAGATGCGTCTGTAACCAGAGTCAGGGTGGGTTGAGGAGGATGGAACGGGACCCCGGCACCCACCATATGGGGATCCAGCCACCAGTACAGGGAGTTGAGCGTGTGGCTTGGGACCGTGAGCACCATATCTAGATTGTCGCGGCCTGGTCAATACACAGACGCTAACCACATCTGTAAGGGCCTGAGTCTTAGTCTGGCGTGTTGCACCACGTAGGTGCAGGATGCCACGTGACCCAGCAACTTGAGGCACTGGTGGTGGGAAATCTGCAAAGACTGGTGATTATGTTTGCCAGAACTAGACGCCGGGCCTCTGGGAGGAAAGCCCATGCTTGGTTTGCGTCCAGGACTGCCCCGATAAACTCTATTGTCTGGGTTGGGGAGAGGACAGACTTGCTGATGTTCAGCAAGATGCCCAAGTGATTGAACGTGTCCGTGACCATTTGTACCTGAGATTGAACTTGTTGATGAGACTGGCCCCGTATGAGCCAGTCGTCGAGGTACGGGATCACGTGCACATCATGTCAGCGAAGAAAAGCTGCCACGACCGCCATACATTTGGTGAAGATGCGGGGGGCTGTGCACAAGCCGAACAGAAGGGCTGTGAACTGATAGTGCGTCTTGTGCACCACGAAATGGAGAAAACGTCTGTGGGGCAGGATAATCCAGATGTGAAAGTAAGTGTCTTTCATATCGAGGGTGGCATACCAGTCTCCCGGACCCAGTGAGGGAATAATTGTGCCCAAGGAGACCATGTGGAACTTCAGGTTGATGATCTGCTTGTTGAGCTCCCTGAGGTCCAAGATGGACCTTAGGCCTCCTTTTGCCTTGGGGACGAGGAAGTAACGCAAGTAGAATCCCTTGCCCCTGAGCTCACGAGGCACTTCCTCCACTGCTCCTAGGGCGAGGAGTGCTTATACCTCTTGGGTGAGAAGTTGCTTGTGAGAAGGGTCCCTGAAAAGGGACAGGGAAGGAGGGTGGAGAGGAATGGAAGTGGATAGAATATCCCGCCTCTACCGTGCGAAGGACCCAACGTCCGATGTAATGAGGGACCAGGCATGGTAGAAACAGGGTAGGCAGTTCAAAAAGGGGTAGCTGTCTGGGTTGTGAACTGGTAGTCCATCCTCAAGCATGCTTTCAAAGTGGGCGCTTAGGACCCAGAGGGGGCTTGGGTCTAGGCGGGAAAGGGTGCTGTTGGGTTGGCTGAGGTTTAAACGGCTTTCTTTGAGTTGATTTAATAGTGTTTCTTGTGTCTTTCAAGATATGCAGCCGGGAATCAGTTTGCTCGGCGAATAGGCCTTGGCCATCAAAGGGAAGATCGTGGATAGTGTGTTGCACTTCAGGTGGAAGACCCGATGACTGGAGCCAGGTGTTCCAACGCATGGTGATGCCAGATGCCAAAGTGCGTGCTGCTGTGTCTGCGGCATCGACAGAACCCTGGAGGGAGGTGCGAGCTACTAACCTGCCCTCCTTGGCAATGGCTCCCAGTTCTGCACAAGCCTTGGATGGGAGTTGTTCTTGGAACTTAAGGACCACAGACCACAAGTTATAATTCTATCTACCGAGGATTGCAAGCTGATTCGTGGGCATGGGCTTGCTGCAAGAACTGCAGGGTTGGAAGCCCTGGGACAGCATGCCCCGGAGCCCCGCAAGGCAGTCGTTGAAGGGAAGGACGCCCCCAACTACTATGCTACACTTAACACTAAGATAATTACTAACAATTAACTAACAAAGGTAACTCTGTACAAAGATAAGAGAAAGCTAGGGAGTAGTGGAGCACTTGATAACAAGAGACCGCTGTTCCAACAACTGTCACAGGTGGTAAGAAGGAACTGAAGTGGGGTCGGGCTGGCAGCGTCATACATAGAGCGCCATATAGGTGCCACTCCAGGGGGCCCCACAGCCAGCCCGATGGGTAGCTGCTAGGGAAAAATCTTCCGACATCCGTGCATGCAGCGTGCGCACTTAACTGGAATAGATATGAGCAAGCACTCAAAGAAGAAGTTCATATTACTATCATCTGTATTACAGTAGCACCTAGATGCCCCAACCAAGGGTCAAGGCTCTATTGCAGAAGGCACGGTTCAAATGAAAAAAAGCGAAAGACAGTCCCTGACCCAGAGAGCTCACAATCTAGGATTATGACAAGAGGCAAGTGGTGGAAGAAACCAGCAAAGAGTTGGTTGGAAAGATGACATAGCAGCAGAACAAGCTATGTGTGAGAATGGGTCATTTCTGCTCACCACCCACCTAGCTACCTTGTGCTAGCTCAGCTGCCTCTTAACAGAGGTTTGATTTCACATTAACTTTCATTTCCCACAACCTAAAGAACGTACAGAAAGACCTCAATGCAGCCATCAGAGAACACGTTCTTCAGGCTCCGCCATCTCCTCAAAAAGTACAGAATCTATCCAAAAAGAGAGAAATCAACAGGGACAGTTCGTTAACGCAGCAAGACACGTCTGAGTCTATTCTCTGCTGGGATAATAATCTACTGCACAGTGAACGGTTTCTTCATAGCCTTTTTATTTATATCATTTGCTCCAATGACAGAAAAATTCAGACCATCCCTCTTCAGAGATGGAAAAGGGCTCCTGGTAACAGAAACCCAATAAAGAAATAGTAACTGAGCCATAGATCTTGTATGTGTCTTTTTAATATAGTGTATCCAATAATTAATGTATATTTACTATTGTGTAACACAAAACCCCTCTTGTGATCTTTTACATTGTGCCCATCTTACAAATCCTCCCTTTCTGTCATCCTTTGCTTGCTATATCCTGCTTATATTGCAAGCACCTGATGGCAGGAACCTCTCCTTCCATTTATCTGTGAAGCTTTGTGCACATTTATGGTATTATGGAAATAAATAAGAGTGGTGTACCAATGCCATGGGGATGGTTGTTTTATTTCAGAGCAGATAGGTTAGAAATCTTTGTACCTGAGCAATTATGAGATAAAAGCCTCCCAGGAAAACAACGATCTGTCCAGTGAGCTGCAAGAAGCCAATAGCTGTGAACTCTGCTCGAAATGGAGACTGCGAGATAAAAACAAGAATATGAAGACAGCAGCAGGAGCTGTAGCCACCCAAAGCCCTTTAAACCTCTTAAACCATAGCCCCAGCATTCAAGTTCACTCCACCCCATCCAAGTAAGCCAGTCCTACCTGTAACTGCAGGGGACGATGGTAAGCAAGGACCGTGAAGATGGCCATGAATATAAAATAACAGAAAAAACTCAAGTAAAATCTCCTGGCAGCAAATGTGTCCCATTTGTGCTGAAGCAGCTTGTTCAGTGGCTCCAAAACCACCATCTTGTATCGATTCTAGGGTGAGGAAGAAAAAATAACATGTCATCAAGGATCCAGAATCACCATAAAGCCTTCTTGATCCAGTGTTGGAATTCAGTGGCCAGAAGCCCTGCATGTCTATTTCATCAGACTCTCAGCATGAAAGGACGCTGGCATCCTATTGGACTTGGATACTGCCTGCGTCCTATAGCCCTGTATTTGGAGAGATCCAGGCTAAGTCACTGCTCCACGCCAGGGAACAGAATATAAATGTCTCAAACTCCTTCCTTATTGCAGATTAGCAACAAATCTGAAGGGGTTTAATAACATTAACCATATATGTAAAATCCTCATCATTAATAATGAACAAATTCACACATTTTATTTCCCTAAAATAAAACAATCTGAAATGTCAAATTAATCTACATGATTTACATAATTTATGACAACACTATAAAAAACTGGACAAAGACATTCTGTATTTGATTTTAAATAAATTCTCAGGACTCACTGGTGTGTCACTGCTCTCAGCAAGGATCTCCAGCACAGAGTTTTTCTCACAACTATCTACAGAGGACAAGTCATAGAGAGATACATGGACGGGTCCATAGGTCCATTCAGTGAACTTGCGAGACAGGTGCCAGTACTCTGGATCCTTGATCTCTCTTTGGAGAATGTGTCTGAAGATCTGAAGGGAAAGTTTATGTTTATTATACTAATTATACATTAGGATGTAAAATTAAATTCCCAGCGTACCTGAGTTGTCTTCAAACCTGTAACCCTGCTTCCTGCATACATTTTGCAGATATGTCCTTGGTCATATATATGATCTGGCCAAGAACTTGAGGCAAACTAAGCACAGCTTCTATAAGCTCTGTCAAACGAGTAACAACTCTCAGCCCAGCCCAGGTGCTCCCATCTGTGATCACATCAGCACAGTTCCTAACGAGAGGGTCTGGAAGAGGGTTTCTTCATGCCTCCTGCAGTGGCACTCCTGAAGAGTCTCATGTACAGTAACGTAGGATGCATGTACATCAGACCCAGCCTCTAGGCAGGGGACTCACTCCACTGTCCTCACTATTTCTAGCCATGCCCAGAGAATCACTCTTGTGGCGTTTACCTCTACTTTGCCCTTCTTGGCAGCCAGTTTCAGTGGCGTTAACCCAGCCCGGTTCACTATCTCCTCGAGCTTCTCTGCTGGGTTAATCTTGGTGCCTGCCTTTAAGATCTCATCATACATCTTGCACACTAACTCGGTATTCTGCTTGGTGTCATCTGCGATCATCACCAGGGCATGGAGAACTGTGTTGCCCAGGGAATCCTGTTCCTGGAGCCTGGCTTTCTGGTAGGGGTTATCAAGGAGGTATTTTATCACATCAAACTGGTTGGTGCAGGCCGCCAAGGAGAGGGGAAGTTCACCTGGAAAGATGGAGGCAGGGTTTGAAAAAAATAAAAAAGTAGTTTAGAAAGAACATTTATTTATCTTAGTCTGCAGAGTCTTGTTACTGTAACAGTGGTGGGCTTTTTCTTGCTGAATCTCTGTATTCAGGCTTGGATGTTTTGTAGTTAATTGGTACAGAAAAACAATCCCTCGCTACTTCTGGGAGCGGCTGGACCACTTTGCCAGACTTTGGCTGCACCCAGTCCCTCCATCTATTTTTGGGCTTAGTCCACACGTGGGAGATCTGAAGCAGTCCCATGTCCCTAGACAGGGACAAGTGCACACAACTGAACAGCAGGAGGCAAGCACCGCTTGTTCACAGGAGAGCTCAGTCTGGTGAAGAGGTTTAGCTATCCCAGCAGGATGGGACACCTGGAGTTATGGGATGGAAGAGATTACACCAAATGCATGGAGTGGCAAACGCAGGATGAGACAGTGTCTCCACATACTGCAGGGTTCCCAGATAGCAAGCTGGAGCCTGCAATGCTAGCTTACCAAAATAAAAACACACTCCTTCTTTCTTCTTCCTGAAGAATTCACCATGGGCTCTGGCGTGGACGTCGGCTCCATTCTCTACCAAGAGTTTCACTAAATCTAGGTGCCTCTTCTCTATGGCAATGTGGAGTGCAGTCTGTCCTAAGGAAACAGGCATTACAGTCAGAGTTTGTTGTGATTGAGCCAGGGACAGATGGAGCAGGAAAGGCCTTTCCAGAAAACCCCACCAACATATAAAATCACCCACATCAATACTGTCAATATGGTAAAATAATCATGGCCTCCCAGACATACTGTGTGCAGGGAACTGGTGGCAAATGCTGACTTTGCAACAGCGACCACTGGGAATGCAATTTGGACACCGAGCACATGAGCTGTCAGACACAAACTCCCCCAAGACTATGAGGAGCTGAACAGTGTAATTTCTCTTAGAGCTACGATAAGATCTCAGATCTGACCATGAAGGAGTACTAATGATCTAGAAAGATAGAGGTAATATACATGCACACAGGGGTATGTTTCTTTAGAAATTTGCCGTTAAACGGATAAATCTACTTGGCAGAACTCATTCATTTCTTAAATGTAACATGTTTTCACTGAATAATACTACATAATCTTTTTCCTTCTCCAAAGCACTTTACAAACCTTAACATCAGAACCTCACCATAATCCTGAGTATATAAGCCAGTATTACCCCCATTTCTCAGATGAGAGAACCGAGGCACAGAGAGGTTAAGTGAATTGCTCAAGGCCAGAAAGTAGGTAAAATCATAGAATATCAGGGTTGGAAGGGACCTCAGGAAGTCATCTAGTCCAACCCGCTGCTCAAAGCAGGACTAATTCCCAGACAGATTTTTGCTCCAGGTATCAGAGACAGAATTAGAACTCAGAAATACCCAGCTCCCTTTCCTGTGTTCAGGCCATCGGTATACGCAATCCACAAACGAAGAACTCCAGCATACTATCAATTACGCATCCATCCAATTCCTATTATTTTCCATAGCTGCTGCCTTGCTGATTATTGACCTCAAAGTCAGACACGCAGTCCTGGAGAACACTTACCTGCATAGTAACTATTGGTGCATGCAGCATTGACAAGT
The DNA here is from genome assembly GCF_020497125.1 of Mauremys mutica. Classification (NCBI taxonomy): domain Eukaryota; kingdom Metazoa; phylum Chordata; order Testudines; family Geoemydidae; genus Mauremys; species Mauremys mutica. The sequence continues at coordinate 23,437,668 of NC_059090.1, forward strand.
GGCCTTGGGTTCTCAGTCTTCTGGTCTATTTCTAGCAACAGTGGGATAGTGGCATTTGTCCCATCTTTTAAATTCAGCAGGGCTTTCATTAAGCAGGTCTTACCCGTTTCAGCATCTGGTAGAGAGAAAGACAGCACAGAGAGGGGCATAATTGTGCTTTGTACATGACTGCACCATCACTTTCGTCTTGCCCAGAACTTAACTTTCAATGTAGCATTAAGTACATTAATTAAAAATCCCTTTCTCACAGTATTTCCAGCCTGCATTAGAAGCAAAGAGCTTAGAAAAACCATACTGCTTGGCATTTTACATCCACAGATCTCAAAGTGCTTTGCACACAGGTGGGTAAAAGCATCATTATCTTCATTTCACAGATGGAGAAAGTCAGACATGGGAAAAGGAAGCGATTTGCCTGACATAAGGCCAGTGGCGGAGCTGGGAGCAGCACCCAGACCCCTGTGCTCTAGCCCTAGACCACACCAACTCTTGTTTGTGGCTGCAAGAGGTTCAGAGTCCAAACTTTTGATTTGGTGGAAGGACGTATTGTGGGCAGGGGGAGTTGTGAGCCTAGAGACTTTTGGTTTGGTGCTTATTCAAAGTGAGCAACAAACCCTTTGAGCTATGCAGGCCACTATCAAGGCATGTCTGTGTTAAATCACCAGAGTACTGAGCCTGTATCTACCTGTGTATCTTGAATCGGAGAGAAATTTAGAGGTCCTGCTCAAGTATTCAAGCAAACCATTCAGCTCCTCTCGGTTACCCCTCGAGACAGCGCCAAAGAGTCGATCTCTATCAAACCGATCTGGGTCCTTTTGGCTACTGGAGAAATGTGAAGAGTTAACCACATTTTAGACACTCCACAAGAGACTATGTACCAGTCTCCCGTGATGGGAGAGCTGCCATGGTTTCACTGTAAGAAGAGTGATGGGCACGGCAGTTTGGCAGAAGAAAGAATTAAACTCTTTAAAGTTAAAGAACAAAGAGAGAGCTAACTCTCCCAACCCCTTTTTTTGTTTGTTTGTTTGTTTGTATTGGCCTCAGCATCTTTTGGTTCCAGACAGAGGTGCCCTCTCCGAGTGTGGGGGAAAGGGGTAGTATGTACCCCTCGCCATCTGCATACCACCCCCTCAGGAAGCATGCATTTTCACTCTCTTGCAAAGTTTCTGGCACCAGCTTGAATTTCACTTAGTAATGGAAGGCTTCCCAAGGACAAATCCCACAATTACTTACTTGCTGGAAAGTCCTGGTCGATAATTCAAGTTAATCATGATTTTTGGATCAAAGTCACTGCTCTCTTTCTTGTAAGGAGTCTCCAGGGGTGGTTTTTCCTTCCCTTTATTTTCTCCCTGTTCACCAGTTGCAGATCTACCTTCCTGGATGCTGTCATCCGTTTCGATCAAACCTATCAGCCTGTTCTGTGACAGGCCTGGCTTCTTGGACGAGGTATCCATGTCTGGTAGGACGATGCTTCAGATCATCAAAGTTGCTCCCAGATCTGCAAAAGAGTGAGAGCATTCATTTGATATTGCAGCTGAATTAGCCCTCTCACTTGCAGTCCATCCTTCTCCACCCTGCTCCTTCCTTCTCTCACAAAACAACAGAGCTCCCCATAGGGCTGACCTAGAGGTTCCCAAACCATTGTCCAGGGATCCCTACGGTCTAGTAGCATCTGCACAGTGAAACGTCGTTATTTACTTGTTGAACACCTAGAGTTTACTCGGTGCTGTGCAGACAGAGAAGGTAGCACAGTCGTTGCCCCAAAGACTTTTACCATTCAAGGGCCTGTACCTGCAACTGTATCTATGTGGGTGGGTCCCGTCAAAGACCTGCTGACTTCAGTGGGACTCTGCCCAGGTCTAGGAGCTTGCCTGCACCCATCAGATTGGAGGATCAAGGCCTTAAATAGTCTTTGGGGCAGGGAAATAACCAAAGAGAAGTTGTAAAAGCAGCTTAGCGGGTACAGACCAGCAGGGTGTGCTTGGCAGCATGTCCCATTTGGAGATTACCTCACCTGCTATTGACAGATGGGGTCCTTAGATAAAATGTACTGCACGGAATCCCTTAGGACTCAGCAATACGGGAAGGGGAGGAATAGCAACATTTAGGACACGGACACCATTGCTCTTGTCTTAATGTACCCAGTAAAGGCTAGCTACCAAGTGGCCCCATGAGATAAGATTATTAACAACAGGCCTTCATTGGAAGGGAGCGTTAGGTTTGCTCAAGTTCTTTGTTTGGAAGTAGGAAAGGGGGATATATCTGCAGGGTAAACTCATGCCTAACACACAGTATGTTCCTTGTGCACTGCTGCATCACATACTGGGGCATGAGTGTGTATGGCCTAACATCTCCTCAAAGCTGTGGCATGCTCCAGCCACTGCTATCCACAAGCGCATGGGCTCTGACCCTCTGATCAACAACCCGGGCACATGCACATACCGTGTACAGCAGCTATTCCGGTAATTATTGCTCTCTGGCCTGAGCACAGTGCAGCCTCAGCGCTCCCAGCCAGGGAGAATGAAGCAAGATCTGCTGTACAGCAGTGCTGAGCACTAGCCATTACAGTACCAGGCCTGCCTACCAGAGTCTAATATTTCCAGTATTCTTTTTCCATCATTTTGAGCCCTCTCTTTACAAATATCTGGTTAGATCTCAGAACCCACCTGTGCAAGCTCCCGCTGAACACACTGATCCACTAGAGGAGGAAATGACTGAGAGGAGCCTAAAAGGAGGCAAGGAAACACCCATGACCAATTCGAGCTAAACAACATCCTTTATCAATTGTGCCTTCTGCACATGCACTGTCTGCAAAGAGTTAACAGGTCCTCAGGAATATCATGCTGCAGGGTTGGAAAGCCAGGCTCCCTATTCTGTCAGGGCAGCATCACAGGAACACAGTATAAGCACCGTGCTCTAGATTAGGATGCAGAGAGGCTTATTTAGATCTAGGCAGTGTATGTTTACAAAGCAATTTTCATGCAGTTCACAGCAAGAGAAACGCAAAGGCACATGCAAAGAAAGTCTATATTAACCAGTTTATTTTAAGTTGTAATAGGGCTTCAGTCATGCATCTTAGGCCCCATTCTATTGCCAAGCACCCCTATGCACCCACAAACAGTCCCCTACACACCCTTCATGCCCTCCCCACAAACACTTACTGTGGCAGCCACAAAGCCTTCAGAGAGCTAAGTGTTTATTATTCATACCACACCCAGGTTGCGTTTTTGTGGCTTCTTGTTCCTGAATTCTCTCTCAGCTGCAGTTTCCATCCCTTCTCGGTGCTTTAAAGATGTACAGTCCTATTTACTCAGAAGGCATTTCAGGTTTTCTTTAAAAACAAAAGCAAAATGTGTCCTAAAAAAGACCTTACAAGAAATACACTCCCTTTCTGGCTCCCTGGAGAATCCAGAGGGCATTCTTTGCTCCCCAGCTGAGCTTTCCCCTGTCTATTCAAGCTGGGGGGGCACCCCTTAGCTGGCTGCTAGTCAACTACCAAGCCACTCTGAATTGCACAGCACAAAGCAAGACCTGCAGTCAAATTAAAAGCTCAGCACACATGCTGAGCAGGGGCTCTACCCAAGAAATGCTGCTGCCCTGATAGACAGGTCCCAGATGAGCTTACAGAGGCTGACCGCCCCTCGGTGCACAGGCAAATGCCAGTGATCACTAGCGAGAGTGCAAAAGTGAAATGAAGATTTTAAAAAGCTCTTACGCAGAGGTAAGATTCATCTTACACTGCAAAAGAAACGGTGCTCCTTTTAGCACTCACTACTGCATGCTGATGATGAGAAAGAGCATCCCTAGGTGGAATCCTGGCTGGTGCCTATGAGGAATCCAGACTGCTTGTAGGGAGTAGCTATTGATTCTGCACTGGCTAGCCACTCAGTGAATAACGGAAGAGCAGCAAAGCGCTTGAGCAGGAAGTGACTAGATGGATTTTGCAGTAAGAAAGAAATCCATATTAGAGAGCCAATGAGGGCAGTTATACTGGCAATGTTTGACTCAATCCGTACATTGCAAGTTGTATTCTTAACTCCTGGTTACCCATGTGGAGGGGTAGAGTTTTGAGGCTGTCAACCAACCACAGGAGGCTCAGGTCTGATGGGAGGTGCGTAAATTTTATCTTCGCTCTTTCTGTAGCCAGTGGTTTTCCCCACGAGTATGTCACAAGGCTTAGGGATCAGCCCCAAGATGAGCAAAGTTGTCACGGAAACGTATACCACCAGCCCACTTCCTAGGAAAGCCAGTTTTTCCACGCATAGCTTCACATACCCAAGCTGTGGCAAGGCTCAGATCAGAATGAAACAAGAACCAGCTTAACCACAATGTTAACAAGAAAGACTCACAGTATCAGCTGCACAACACGAGCCCAAGGGATAGCACAAAGGCATCCCAGTTCTAAAGAGCAGGGCTCTGTTGCTCCAGTTGTCAGCGGCACAGTTCAATGCGCCATTGCTCCCAAGAGACGCAGCACTGGACAAGACCCCTTGCAGATAGTCAGAGACCCCAACGCAATAATTATTTATTGTTGATAGCTGATGCTGTAATTCTGATCTCATCTACATGCTCCTTCTTGATGGAAGACTAACTTGGCTGCATCATGATGGAGAGCAAGGTGCTGGGACAACCGCTAGTTCCCACTCCAAAAATATGATGTATAGGGAACCCAGCTGCCATGCCAGGGCAGTTACACTGCGTGGCAGTTACACTGTGGGTGAACCCAGGACTGGAACAGCTGGAGGTGCTGCAAAGCAGTAATGAGGCGAGTTGGCAAAACTTAGAGAAGGTATTCTTAAAACCAAAATTAATGCACAGGTGAAGGATTTCATACTGATCATTCATTTTCAGCTTCCTTCCTCTAATGCAGATGGGGAATTTTGTTCCATTCCTCTCTCCAACATGGTCTGCATTGACTCATTACAGCCAGACCTGAAGTGAAAATGCTGAGCTGCATATCCGAGATTAGGGTGGTAGATCCTGACTGTGGTCTTTTCTTTGTGGGCTATATCTTGCCCTGTCTGTGGGATAGTGGGGTCCTACTATGAGAAGGGAAATTCCATCCGTTGACATCTTATTAAGGGAACCTTTGATGCAAGAATTGCCAGTGCAACTGAATATGTGGTACACGTAGCCTGATCAGTCCAGCAGTAAGTTCCCAGCAATGGTATACTTCACATTCACCAGTCGCAGAGCACTTCAGCCAATGCCCCGTGGTCTCTTCAGTTCTTTCTCCTCCTCCCACAGCAGAGTCAAAGCCTCTGCAGTTAGTGTAACCTCCATTATTTTCAGCAGTGTCGGTGCAGGATGACATTCAGAGCACCCCCCAACCACATCAGCACACCGCTTAGCTGGGCCTACAACACCCTTGAGGCCCAATAACTTGAGTGGTCCCTATTCTGCATTGCCATGCAAGATACTGAGCTCACAGCTCAGATTCTGCTCTCTCATTACCCAACACTGCCAGAGGCCCAATGAAATCGAGAGTAGTTCTCAGCTGGAAGGACTGCAGGCACAAGACAGCATAGGGGCGATTTGGCCATTCCCCAGGGAAACATTCCAAGTTAGTATCTAGCTAGAATCTGCCTCTCATTGAAATTCTGTCAGAAGCCATATTACCATCCACCTGCTCAATGGTTCTGAATTAAGTCACAAGCCAGTTTCTCAGATGTCTGTGTTAATCCCTGGGGAGAAACAGAGCTGGTTCTATAATGATGTAAAGCTATTTCTGCTTTCCTTTCCTTGTCAGTAGCTTTGACTGTGCCATAGATTCCAGAAAATGACAGAAATCAGACACAGGCAGAGAAATGCAAACAGGGCTCAGTTCTCCTCTCTCTTTCACACCAACTTTACACGGGTATAACTCCACTGGCTTTAGTAACATTACTTCTGATTTACACTGGTGTAAAAGTCCATAGAATCAGGACCAGAATTTGAACTAGACCAGGTCCTTCTGAGTTCTTTTTTCCAGGGCTACATATGAAATAGCCTCCCATCCCTATACTTTGTCATACCAAGGAATGGAACAAGTCCACAGAATTGCAATGCAAGATTTCTTTATATGAATCTGGCTTTAACATCATACACAACAGGAGAGAGAGCGTGCATAGGTATGCTGGGAGAGGAATCTCTGCCACCTGTTGGGTCAGAACAGCAAAACACACAATGGCCCAAAGAAGCTAAGGAAGGACGTGGAAAATAGGAACTTTTGGCACAGGATTTACGAAGGACAGAATTTAAACACTGAATATCACAATAGCAAATACTTCTCTTCAATCACTGCAACACTACACACACCCATAGACAACATCAGGGTATGTGTTAATATAGTTCACAGACTGGGAAAGTGAGGCAGAAAGTTACATGACTTGACCAAGTTTATATAAGTCAGTGTCAGAGCCAAGAATAGAACCCAGGAGTCCTGACTCCCAGTGCTTTGGCTCCAGTCACAAGACTTGTCTGAGGGGAACCGATTTCTGGCCAACAAACTTATTTCACTAGTGAACAATTTCACACTTGAACTTGAATCTATGGAGGGGACAGTTTTCTATTACTCCATTAAAAAGGGTGGGGATGTAAATAACAGACTGATAGATTATAAAGCCAGAAGGGATCATTGTGATCATCTAGTCCGACCTCCTGTATCACATGAGCCATAAAACTTCCTGGAATTAATTCCTGTTTGAACTAGAGCACAACTTTTAGTTCTTTTACATTAATGGTTGTTAAAGGAATTTAACAGACTATAAAGATTTCATGCCACTGTCCCTCTGCCCCCAGGGGAATCATTTCACAAGGTCATAGTTATGACAAAGATACCACATGAATATCCCCCACCCTCACTTTGCGAGTCTGAATGTTTCCATGTGACCAGCTGGCAGTTACAGCACATCCCTTGTCTCTGCTCTCCCAGACTCTAGAGACTGTGGGAAAAGGAAGCTCATGAAAGAATTATTTTTATTTATTTACATTGTACTCAGTGCTCTGAGAGAGCAGAACCAAAGTGCACATGCCAGGCAGGACCATTTCTTCTGCCTTGTATATGGTACTTTGCAGCTTGAAACATCACATAAATAATTAAGAAAGTTATGATAGAAGATAAACCTCACATCTAGCATGGCTTAAGAGGGACAAGGAGAAGGGTTTTCAGATTCAGTGGTGCGCACTGATTCCTGTTATATTCCAGAGCCATAGTATCAACTAGAACTATTTTAAATAGTTAACATGAGCTGGTCTGGGCTTCCTGCTCATTTCGGTTTGTCTTGTATAGTCCAGAATGAGCAGCAGAAGAGGCCCATCACCAACAGGCTGCTGCATAACCCAATATCTGTAACAAGAGACTTCAGTTTCAGGTTTCAAAGGGGTTATTCATATAAACCAAAGCAAGTTCACACAAAAAGAGCCCTTTAGCAGGATCCTTTTAACATCATAACACTTAGTGTAGAATAAATACAATTAAAACTGTTTAAGAGATCGAATGAATTTAATTTATGCTGAAAAGCAAAGGGTGAAATCAACCAGCTCTTAGCAACTGATGTCAGTCAACAGATAACTAGAAGGTTGTGGTTTTGGGGGGAGGGGGAGGACGGAATAGAGAGAGAGAGAGAGAGAGAGAGAGAGGTGAATAGACTTTCTAGTCTGGCTGCAGCACTAGTCACAAGGAAATAGCCTTGGTAAAGTCTGCTGTAGCAACAGGCCCTAGCAACGGTGGGACTCCTCTGCTGAGACAGTCCGAAGCCATGGCAGGTGGCTCAGGAACTCTGACATGGCTACAGAAAGCCCGAAATCACATTGAGAACTCACAGGTACGGTAGAATGAGGCACAGAAAGTCAGGACAGGTCCTGATGGGCCAAGAAGGAGTTTAAAGTTTGGACTTTCTTGATCTTGGGCCAAATGCTGGAATTCCCATTTCCTGAGTCCACGGCCCTGGGAGGAGGGATTGTCTTGCAGTTAATATCAAGGGATTTGGGGGATGTGGGGCTGAGCTTCCTGCCCCTTGGGCTAAAATAACAGACTGTATACATGAGTCTTGCGCCACTGAGTCTGAATTGCAAGTCGGTTATAGGTTTCTGCTAAAGCCAGAGGCAATCTGATGTAAGCTTCAGAAACATAGAGCAACCAGTACAAAAGCCAGAAAGCCCCTCTGCTAGAGAAACAAGCAAGACAATTGCCTGTAAAAATACCCAGTGATGTGATTACTGCAGAGGTTGGAGTCACAGAGGGACATTTTGGCGCTGTACTTACTAAGAAGGCAGCAGCTGTCCTGATGGAGGGTCTCTCTAACCTGCGTGACCTCTGTGACCTCATGTGCTGTGCCTATAGCATCTGGGCTATCTGTAACTCTGCTGTGCCTGTCTGTAATTAAATCATCTACAACACTTGAGTCCCCTAGAGGCCCAAGGAGAAAGCCTCTGCACTGCCACTTTCTAGGTCTTGTACACACTGTTGCAGTGTCAACACCCTGCCAGAGATGGCGGTTGACAGGAATACTGTAAATCTCAGGGGGATTATTGTTAGGCTTGAAGGAATGCCTGCCAGAAGGGAGTTTGTGGAGCACTTCCCCCATGCACATGTCCACCTCTGTATCCCTTTTCCTGACCCATGGAGAGCGTGGCTGTCTTCACACATTTGGGATGAACATCTAGGCCCAAGGGAGGCTGGCCTAACAGAATCCCGTCTATGTCGGGCAGGAATGGCGAGACTTCACGGTGCAGTTATGTGATGCTGCCCAGCAGCAGATGACAGAGAGCCATGTCCATTTCTTCACTGACCTCTCTGCGGCAGAGAAGGCTTTCGTCCTTCAGCGAGCTGCCAAGGCCATCCAAGGAGGTAACCGCTTGGGAAGGGAAGAATATCCAGCCTCCCTCTTCCTTCAACTTCTAGGTTACCACCCGGTTGTTTCATTTTTTTCCTTTCATCCTTTCGTTGTGCAGATCAATAAGGTGCTCATTAGCCTTTGGCTTCTCTCCTAGTACCTGTATGGGCATTTATACTGTGCCTATCACTGTTGTATCTGAGTACATTGAGTTTAGCTGGGTAGTAATCAGGGCAAGATGCACACTTCTATTGCATTGGCCTGACGGCTTCTGCTAGTACTTTACCTCCTGTGTAACTCAAATGCTGCACTGCAAGAGAAAATGCCAAAAGGCTTGAGCCCTGCTACAATAATATCTGGTGATTGTAGTTTTGTTACAATAGTTAAATGTTAGCCATACACTCATGGCTAAATCACCGAGTTACACCGCCCTATTTATTTTCCGGTTGTCTTACCATTATCCTGATAAACACTGAAGAAACCTTTTGACTGTTTCAGGAGACCCGTATAATGCCCTGATGTCTCAAGTTAGCACTTGCCTAGAGGAGCAGCTGTACATTCAAGTTGCTCATGAACTGCAAGATGGTGATCGTCTGAAAAACAAGTCAGCTCTGGTTCTGGGTCACATCAAGAATGGAGTGGTACATTTACTTATCTTTTTCTAAGAGGGTTATTTTATTTGCATGAAAATTCAAAATAAAGGACTAATGTGACCTGCAACTGTTCCAACCTGATGCAATTGTTGCACAGTCTAAAGACAAACCAGTTTCCTTTGTAGTCCATCTATATTGCTCCAACGGCATGAAATTTGCCAGGAATCCACCTTGTGATTTTGTCCTCAAGGTTGTAGACCAAAACTGCCGCTCTGGGACCCAAGTGGCTCAGGGCTCTCTATTTCTATGTGCAATCTAAGATGTGTTCAACGTCATCAGTGCAGAGGTCCTAGTTCAGTCCCTCTTGATTTACGCTTTAGAACCTCCATCATTCTGCTCAGGAAAGACCAATACCTCCTCTCTCAACTCCAAACGCTGGTATGTGCCACCCTGTCCTTTCCTTAGCACTTGGCAAAGTTCCATTCTGATCTTGGACCTTCTCTCCATCCTCGCTCACCTAGGTGCAGAGGTCACCTGCCAAACAAGTCCATCTGAAGGGACTATGAGGTAAATCAGTGCTTCCTGTCCCTTGAAACTCTGATTATCTCTTATCTATCCACAGCAGAGGTGCTGCCAGCAACCTGGCCAGTTCTAAACTATCAATGCCCCATGACCCACTCCCCAGCACAAAATGAACCAGAATAAATCCACTCATCCTTTCCCTGCCAAATCTTAAGCAGATGGAGCAATGCACAGACCTGTAAACCAACAGTCCTGCCTAGTGCCTGCATGTAATTCATCAAATTGCACACCAGCCTGACAGCTGCTGTATACAACTAACTTAGGCAGGAATGGGCAAACCAGACAGACAGCAGGCAGGATGGAAAAATCTGAACCAGGCTGATTTCCCATTGGCAGTCCTTATTCTTATGCTTGAAATGACTTCACTTTCCTCCTGCTGTAACACTCTTGATTTTGAAAATTGTAAATAGTTCAGCGGTTATAAATGGCTAAGTGTCTTGCCCGAGGCAGTACAGCAAATCTGTAGCAGAGTTGGGAATAAAACCCAGACGTCTGACTCCCTGTCCTTTGCTTTATCTATAAAATATAGCTGACACCAGGCAGATCTGAAAACCTAGATTTAATTATCCTCCTTATTCTAACTGATTTTACAGATAAGGAAACTCATTTTCCCACTAGGCCTTCCACCTGAAGCAGATGGAAGGCCTAGGCCTGCTTCTATATACCTCATGTCTGAAAACTCCCATTGAGTGGTTTCACTGGATTCCATGACTACAGTAGGGGTCCTTATCATATTGAGGGGACACTTTGTACTTACACTGAAAGGCTTTAATTTAGAATTTAGCTGCTATCAGTTGTGCATTATTTTTCAGATGAATTTGCTGGAGGAAAGGCCAGCTATGAAGGGGAAATTACAAGCCTTTTTCAACCAGCCCCTCCCTGCAGACTTGAGAAGGCTCACCTGGAGGCTCTACCTGTCTAATACCAAAGGTATTTATTTATTTCAATGGTTCCTTCTTTTGTTATAAAATATGTGACCATCCCAACTTCTGGGCACGTTCAGAAATCAGTCTATCCTATCTACGCCATTCATGTGTGGTATGACATATAGGGATTAATATCTACCCACAACACAAAAGACAGGGTACCTGGAGACTGCTGTTCACAGTCTGAACAAATAAATAAATGAATGGCGATATACCTATCTCATAGACCTGGGAAGGGACCCTGAAAGATCATTGAGTCCAGCCCCCTCCCTTCATTAGCAGGACCAAGTACTGATTTTGCCCCAGATCCCTAAGTGGCCCCCTCAAGGATTGAGCTCACAACACTGGGTTTAGCAGGCCAATGCTCAAACCACTGAGCTATCCCTCCCCGTTTACACTTTACAACGACAAGTGTAAACAGCTCTGTAGTAAGATGAGGCCCTGAAACATAAACCCTTATCCGAGGCCCAGTATGAGGCCTGAGGCCTGAACTAAAGTAATGGTCAAGACTTTGCTAACATAAAGCAAAGTGAAGCTGTGAGCCAGAGGCAGGCCCTGCTCGCAGAAGCTGGCAAGGAAAGGGCTGATGCTGCGAAAAGAGACATACCTAAAAGGAACTGGACACCAGATATCAGAACATTCACATACTTGTACACTCCACACAGATAACAAGGAACAAGCTGACCCATCCCAATGACAGGGCCAAAAGGGGAATATGATGGATAGAGTTGTTTTGTTCGAACCAACATGTACAAGGTGAGAGGCGGCACCTTACTATGTAGAGGGGTTGTGCCTTGCTACGTAGAGGGGTTGCACCTCAGTACGTCAGGAGTGATGTGTAACTTGTTTGTACCTGTGTATAAGAATGCATCCCTGGGGCGGTGTCTTTGTCCAGCCTAGGGGGCAGTGGAAAGTCCCGCCACTGACTGAGCTGAGTCCATTGTCAGGGAGCACATATGTACTAGCTAGCAGCACCTTAGCAGCACCTTAGACTTCTATGCCAGGGAAAGCTGGAGACGCTGTTTCTCTTCGACAATAAACCTGGCTGACATGCCTTCGTACCTTACTAGAATCTGTGGTCATTGGGGGTTCTCTCAGCATCTGCTGTGTCAGCTATCTGCGCAGAGCTGGGACAGCACACAGAGGGAACACACGCACGCAGCCGAGTGAGATCAACATTGAACAGAGCACCACACTGGTCTGATGACAAGCTCCACATGGCTAGTGATGAAAATCCAGTGGTTTTTATTGGTCTGCAGAGATGTTGTTTCTTTAAATGACACACTGGAAGGGGCTCCTGGGAGGCCCTTGTTAAAATTCTGCCACCAAATTGAAGAGAGGTTTAGGGCGATCTCCCTCCATTATTTGTTCCTGGGGTTCATAAAATAGTTCTGAAGAGCACCTTTCTTGCCTTTGGAATGGATCAGTTTGCGCCAGTTATTTTCAGAAGTGATCTTGCAGCAGGGTAGCGGAGTCATTACACACATGGAGTCAAATTCTATGATAATTTGCATCCTGTGCAGCTCCACTCATATCAATGGCCCAGGATACAGATCAGTACAAAGTTTAGACAAAGATTATCATGAATGTAAGTGGGTTCAATTGCACAGAGAGATCTAGTAGTGTGTTAATAAGAAATCTGGTGAAGAATTAAAGATCAGGCAAAAATTGAATCCTGTGGCTCCTTCATGACCTCCCTTGTTCTTCTTCTTTCCAGCACGTATGGAATATCTGTCCCAAGTAGCAGTGAATAAAGCTAAATCCCCAAAGGACCGGGAGATTTTCCTGAGGTCTCAGGCTCTGCTGTCCACTGAACCCACTTTCCAGCACCTGAAAAATAACAAAGGTGAAGTCATTTGTGGCCATCTTGTGATTGTGAAGCCATGACCTTTACTTTTTGCAACTAATAAAAGATTGTGTACAACACCAGGGTAAAAAGGACTTCGAAAAAGTTGGGGTTTTTATTTCAGTTGCAGCACGAGCCCTGAGGAATATCCTCTCTTATTACCATAAACTTCAAGGCACAGCCACGAATCTGCCTGACACAAACTATTTTTTACTGGTGCCTCTGCTGCAAGTCGTCCTAGATGCTGCTGCCCCCAGCCTATCTTTGGACTCCATTTCTGCTGTTCTGGCTGAAGAGTTTATCACATTCATGAATCTTCGACCTCAGTTAATGAGGCTCTCCTCCACCAAGGTAGAGTCAAATCCCTCTCCCCTTTTCAGGGCTATCCACCCTCTGGAGAAAGAGAATGCAGCTGTCTACAGAGGCTTCACTGAGTCCATGTGACTGGGATCAGAGCCACATCATTCCTCTCCATCCTCCTCCATGGATCTCCTACCCTTGGCTGCCCCTCACAGCACAGGCTCCTATGCCACACGCATAGTCCCCTCAAACATATGATGAAATTTGTACTGGTCGTGCCCCACGTAGAATCAGGGGAAAGCTATGCACCCACCCTCTTCAGTTTCTCTCAATGACCTTTATAGACGAGGAGTTGCCACACACTGTGCCATTAGTTTGCCTTAGAAATTGTTTCCCTAGAATAAAACCACTTGGGTTAGAGAGGCTAATGGAGCATCAGACATTTTCCTTAGTTCTATACAGAACCTTTTCTGAGAGCTGTATAAAGGAAAGATGTCAATAGGACATAGTGTCCCTTCCCCTCGATGCATTTTAATTTCTCACACAGATGCTGTTATTTCTTGTTCTAGGATCCCGCCAGTGCCAATATATTGGAGGAAGCAACCTCAATGTTAGAGCAAAAGGACAGGGACCTGGCCAACATCATTCGAGGCATTTACAGTCAGACAGGTAATTTTGCGTGTGGTGAATTGTTGCATCGCAGAGGAGCAGGGACAGAGTCTGACAACCCATGTGATCATAAGCAGAGAGTACTTTATTCATTTCCAGCATGCTCTTTATACTCTTAAAGCAGGCAAGCAAGCAGTTGCTAATTGGTTAACAAATTTAACACACCCGCAGCTGTAACTTCATAGAACTAGCCAAGGCCAACTTCTCAAAACAAAGCTCAAAGCCTAATTAACCCATCCTAAAAACCTAAACATCTTAGCTTCCCACACTACCAACTGCCAAGCTAGCAAAATATTCTCAACACCTCCCCCCTCCACCCAAAATCAAAAAGGAGGGGAAAAAAAAAAGGGATAAAAACATTAGCAAAACATTTCCAACTTATAACAACATAACACCACAATCTATCACAAACCAAAATTAAAACTTTATAAAGCCAACCTATATAACCATGCAATTCTTAACATAACCCCAACAACACCAAACAAAAACAAAGCACAACAAATAAATGGTGTAAATTCTACAGGATTCCCCCCTACTCAATAGCACACCAACTTGTGGCAAACTTCTATTACCAAATTATCCCTCAGATGTCAGGCGATCAAACTGACACTGAGGGAGGGGGGGGTCCTAGAAAAAACACAACATAAACCACATAAAACACAAAAAACAATCCTGGCCAGAAAAAAACAAACAAACAAACACCACAAAACAAAACAAAAAACACATAACATAAATTTAACTCTGTAAATAAATGCATGGTACATAAAATGCTATGCAGCTAACACCAATTTTCTTAATATCTAAAAAACAAAACAAAACTACCCCTACTGGGCAATCAATCATTACATACAATATACAAATACCCTTAGTACCATCAGGCAAAAAAGGAAAATTACATCATCAATTAAATCATTTACAGTAATACAATTGCATCCTAACTTACTTCTAAATTCAACTGCTATTCCCTCCAGCAACCACAGAGTTAACTTTGTACTCTGCCTAACATTACTCGCTAGTAATTAATTACCTTTTCTATCAACTACACCCTCAAGGTTATCAACCAGTATTCCAAGCTTGTTGTCTGTTGCCCGCCGCCTGGGCCCGATCCTTTTTTCCTCCTCAAGTTCTCTATCTATTGCGTGCCTGCCTGGGCCCGATCCAAAGCACTTTACATAAAGGTATTTTGGGTCACATAAATTCAAAGCCATTCTCCCAAATTTCCTAGATTTATGCCTACAACTCCCCGCTTTAAGAATACTCAAACAAACCTTTAGGCCAAGTTTTCCCAAACTTTAAAAACAAAAAACAAATAGGCTCTAAAAAACAGGGTTTTGGGGAGGGGTAATATCATTTACAATCCAATTAGGGAGGGCAATACATGCTAAAAAAAAAATTCCACAACACAGGGCGCAGCCTGCAAAATAAACCCCAAAATCCAATCAATACCACAGTTTTTAGCAGGAGTCCCAAATTTTTTCCTGCCAGTGTGCAATTCTTTGCTTCTTTACCAGGGTCAGTTCTCAATGTCTTTTTAGTCAGGAATTTCTAGACATTGGCAATATCAATAATGTAAGTGTTTTTTCTCCTGTTCCACCACCATCGTGGTTCAAGTTCTACGGGGGAAATTATCAGGACATCATCCTATACATTCAGGCAAAGCAAAAATTATCTCAATCAATTAAATCATTCAGGGAGGATCAAACAAAAATAATCCTGGCATAGCAAACAAGCAACTTTCCTCCAGGGGCCCAGGTTGTGTACATCGTGTGGCCCTTTCAGACATTCCATCCACCACTGCAGCAGACATCTCTGATACTAACACAGTTGCAATTTCTTCAGTCCTACTGTTTGCAGCCTCAAATCCCGAATGAGCAGTGGTCATATCTTGGACTAGTTCAGGAAATAGTTTTCCAGGCACTGCTTCTAAAGGCTTTAAAGTTTCAGCTGAGGTTTCCATAGATGTTACAGTTTCTGCAATGATTTGTTCTTCAATTGCTGCAGCTGTAACAGGCACAAATGTTTTTTGAGCCCCAGAGCTTCCAATACTAAAAATGGGTGAGCCAGTATCTGCCAGCTGCACAGCTAAATTCCCTTGCTCCTCTTCGTCTCCCTTTCCACACACAGGCAGTTCTTGAGGACACATGTCGCTCTGTAGAGGGGCCCCATTTACAACTGCCCCTGGGCATTCTGATACTAGGTTAGATGGCGCATCTCCTACATCATTTTGCATGGGGGCCTCAGCTGCAACCGCTTCAGTGTGCTCTGATTCCAAGGTAAACACAGTATCTTCTACCTCTGTCGTCCCAGGTGCCTCAGTTACCCCACTCTGCATTGCATCCCCAATAAAAGCTTCCTGAGTGATTTGCCGCCCATCGGATCCCTGAAGCCGAGCAGTTCGGGTGGGCTTGTCCATAGCAAAGGCAGTTTGGGGAGGGCCAGTGGATCCAAACCCTCGAGACCCGCGGTCAATTGGGGTCGATCGGGGCACACATCCCTTGAAAGGTATTAACTGAGCAAGACGTGTACCAGCAGTTATAGTCACAGGGGGACAGAGGGCACGTACCATTATCCCAATATTCCCCGTATAGTCGGCATCAATAAGGCCAGGCAAAACAAAAATACCTTGTTTCGATGTTGACGAACGGCCAATCAAAAGGGCACTCAGTCCAAATCCCAATGGACCATCGGTGTTGGAAGGAAGAACTTGAACCTCGTCAGTCTCTAAAACTACATCTGTCGCTGTGGCCAAGTCCACTCCGGCACTGCCACGGGTTGCTCCGGTGAGGTGTTCCAGGCAGCCGGGTTGGCGGGTGGAGGCACTTGTGTCGTCGCGCTCCTCCAAGGGGCGCTCCGTGATCCGTTTCCCGGCAGCGGTGTTCCATCCTTCGTGTAACGCGCCCAACAGTCGGCGGCGCGATGTCCAAACTTATCACATCGTGTGCAAGCGCCAGTTGCAGCTTCGGGTGACACATCAGAGGCCCGCTGCCCATTTTGCATAGGGCAGTTCCGCAGGAAATGCCCGGGTTTTCCACAACCAAAACAGGGGCCGGCTGGCCGGGTCGGTCTTCTAGCCCCCCGCTGTCGCCCGAGCAGGGGTTGTAACGCCACGGCTAGTGCAGAGGCCTGTGCCTTAGCATGAATCGCTGCCTTATCCGTCTCCTCAAGCATAGCGGCCCTACCACATGCCTCAATCATTTCCATCAGGGTCGCAGTCTTGGGCAAGGTGGCTAATATACGGCGGCAAGTGGGATTTGCATTCTGGGTGGCAAGATCAAGTCCAACTGCAGTTCTGGCTTCTGGCGTCAGATTGGGAGATCTATCAATAGCCTCTCGAAGGCGATCCAAAAAGGTGGAATACGGTTCCGATGGGCCTTGTGTAATTTTAGCATAGGGAGGGACCGGCTTTCCCATCTGGGGCACCGCTTTAAAGGCAGCCAAAGCCAGTTCCTGCGACTGCTGCAGGATCCGGGGATCGAGGCGGGCTTGCAAATGCGGGTCAACAAAGCGACCGGCTCCCAAAAACATATCAGCAGTGGCCACGCGCCGAGGATCATCATTCGGTAAATCCAAATTGCGGACAAGAGCCAAGTCAACTCTCTTAGCCCAATCATCTTTCCACAACAATTTCTGTGTAGGTGTAAGAAGCATGTCAGCTAGCTTAATCGCATCGTACGGACACATTGCTTGGCCAGCAAATACCTGTTCAATGATAGACTGTACATACGGATTATCTAGT
Organism: Mauremys mutica; assembly: GCF_020497125.1. Taxonomy (NCBI): domain Eukaryota; kingdom Metazoa; phylum Chordata; order Testudines; family Geoemydidae; genus Mauremys; species Mauremys mutica. The sequence goes on from NC_059090.1 coordinate 23,455,133, forward strand.
CCATAAGCCATGATCGATTTCTGTGCCTCACGGATCAACTTCCAGTCCAAAGGGGCCCACCGTCTATGATTAGGGTGTTGAGGGTCTGGCGTAATCACCGGAAAGGCCTCGGGTGTTAGACCTTCAAGGATGGCTTCTCTTAAAACCCCATGCCAGCGCTGTACCGGATCCGGAGGGTCTCCAGTTGGAGGGTCCCCGGGGCCAGGCGGGGCGGGGGGGCGAGTTGAATGAAAGCACTTGTGAAGATGCGACCGCGATGATCCAGGTGGAAAACTTTCCAATTGGTCCAACTTATCACACATATGCTGCAGCTGTCGACCCTGGCGCTCCATCTCCTTATAGAAGGCATCAAACTGAGTAAACTGAGTAAACGTAGTCAAATCGGGATATGGGTTTGATGGCACACGTTCCACCCGAGCCTCCTCTGTCCCCCCGCAATCGAGGCACCCCCAGGCCCCGTGGACACGGCATGGCTTTGGAGGGGGTGCATACGGCAAGGCTGTCTCCATAGGCTCGGGCGTATCGGGGGGTAACGGGACCGTAGCAGGATCAATCATGTCGGGGCCGATAGCCACATTGGAGGGTAGTGGGGCCGTAGCAGGGGCAACATCATCCATAGGGTAGGGGTTGGAAGCCAAAGGTATCACCGTGTCCTCACCACCGAAAAACTCTCTGGCTCCAACCGGCAACACAGAAGGCATTCCGGGCGTTGGGCGGCAAAGCTCAGAAAGGGCCGCCTGCACTCCTGCCTCGGCCGCGAGAGTTTCTACTATCTCCTTCGCCTTATTCCATACTGGACTCAGGGAGAAGGCCTCCTTATCGCCCCGAGCCACCGACTTCCAAAGCTCGGAGCCTAGCCGCTCCCAAACAGTTTTATCAAAAATTGTACTTGGTTGAACAGAAAGTCCCCTTCTCCGTCCCCACCGCAGCAGACGGGATAACTTATCAGAGGGGAGCTTCTCTCCCTGCCGCTCCGCGATGCGCATCAAATATTCATGCACCGTCCTTTCTTCCGCTGATGCAGCGGTTCCCATGTTAGCTGCTCACCTCTGGGCTGGGGTGTGCCTCCCTTTTCAGACGCCCTGCGGCTTGCCGCTCGACACTGAGCTCAGGTGCGCCCCTCTTTTCGGACGCCCTGCGGCTCCTAACCGCTCGACACTGAACTCAGGTGCGCCCTTCTTTTCGGACGCCCTGCGGCCGCCGCTCAACACTGAGCTCAGGTGCGCCCCTCTTTTCGGACGCCCTGCGGCTCCTAGCCGCTCGACACTGAGACTCAGGTGCGCCTCCTTTTCTTCTTTTCAGTTCAGGCCACCAACACTGTCCTCATTCAATCACGTCGGGGTCACCATTTGTTGCATCGCAGAGGAGCAGGGACAGAGTCTGACAACCCATGTGATCATAAGCAGAGAGTACTTTATTCATTTCCAGCATGCTCTTTATACTCTTAAAGCAGGCAAGCAAGCAGTTGCTAATTGGTTAACAAATTTAACACACCCGCAGCTGTAACTTCATAGAACTAGCCAAGGCCAACTTCTCAAAACAAAGCTCAAAGCCTAATTAACCCATCCTAAAAACCTAAACATCTTAGCTTCCCACACTACCAACTGCCAAGCTAGCAAAATATTCTCAACAGTGAATAAATTAACGGAAGTATTATATGGTAATAATTGCCCACTCTCTAGGAGGTGAAACAAAAAGCCTTATCTTCCTTCACTTTGGGATTAAGGCTCTGTTCATCATCTCAGCGGAAAGCTGTTCTATTAATCAGATCCTCAGCTGGTGTAAATCAGTAAAGCTCCATTGGATCTGGCCCTATATAAGTTGTAGAATGTAAATACAGTCACCAGCTCATGAGACAACCAGCACATTAGTCTCTGAGCTTGACTGAAACTTCATATAAATTCCAACCGTTATGCAGAATCTACTTACCCTGAACTCTTTCATTGTGTCCTAGCAGAGGAGCCTCAGGAACGTTTGCAGAGGGCATTGCAGCACATGCTTCAACCAGCCATCAGTACCATCTTTGTGGGTAAGGCCCTTTCTGAGGTTTTCAAATGAGTCACAAGCCAACTTCTTCCAATCCTAAAATGAATCAGGCTTTGCCACTAGTTTGTAAGAGAACAAAGAATGTTGTATATTAAAAACAGTGGTACGAGATATTCCCTCCAATGGGAGGGAAGACTGAGAGATAGGGCCAAATGTGTCACTGATATTAGTAAATGGAAGTCGTTAATTTGGTCCTGCAGTCCAAGGTGTAATTACAGCACAGGTAGACATACTCGGATTGACTTGACCCACACTAGCATGGCTAACAACAGCAGTGTAAACACAGGAGCATGGGCTTCAACTCCGGCTGTATACGCACACGGAGGACTCTAGACACGTACTCACAATGCTAGCCCCTGCTGACGTCCATGCCATTGCACCTCCACTGGCTATTTTTAGCCAGCCTTGCATGGATAAATCTAGCAGAGACAATCACGCCTCAGATCATCTCTGGAAAGGAAAAAAGAGTCAATTTGCCCACAAATCCACTCAGATGAAGCAATTTAGAAATTAACATTTGCTCAGCTATCACTGTCCCCTTTCCTATTCATTCTGGGGACCAACAAGCAACGAGAAGCAAACAGAGATGTAAAACGGGAGTTTGAGTTACCCATAGTCTCCTGGCAGAGGAGTGATTGTACAGCTCATTCCTGTAATGACCAGCAGATCTTCCAAACTCGGTGCATCTCATGCATACACACATCCCTGCCTGTAGTAAAAGGGTCACTCTGCACCTTTTCACAGGCTACCTGACCATGGATACACTGCTTTATGTCTGGGACCAGGTAATCATTGGACTTGACCAGCCATCGTATAACTGCCTCCCTGCATTCAGCACAGCCTTCATCTTATTGCTTCGGGACTATCTGAAGACATGTCAGTCGGTAAGTGTCACATTTCCTTTCTCACAAAACATGCAGTTTCATTCATAAGATTCAAGTCCATGATCACTTTTATTTTAGAAATCGTAGTTTGGGGTAAATAAAACATGGAGCTAAAGAGCTAAAGTGTGCTTAACACTGAGGTTAGGAGGTGAGTCAGTGACAAAAAGAAAGATTAAAAAAATAATTTCAACAGCATCCTGACACAGAAGAGGGTGCAGAGATATAAAGGAAGGGCAGGGAGGAGATGCCACAAAAGCTCACAGCAACTGCACTCCATTTTACTGGGACATAAATCACTGCCTATTATTTGGTTTAGCCAGGCCAGGTGGAAGCGGCTCTAAGGACTCAAGGGCCAAATTTGTCTGTGCAAGAATTTCAAGACGTGATCAGAAAACACTTCTTCAGAGACCTCTCCAGCCAGCTACACAGAGATGACAGTGACCCCTTCCCAGTCCATGATCCCACACAAGGTGAGATCACATCCTGCACCGGGCACTGCACAAGACTTGCACCTGGAACAGGTGTCACAAGAACAACATACCCAGCTAGATGCAGTATGCCCATAAAGCTGGTGGATATTCCAATACTTAGATTCACCAAGCCAGTATAAAACAGCTTTGTTATTACCTTACTGGTTACATTCAGAAGTCCAAACCACACAGTTCCCTTAAAGTGAGCCAGCCTCAGGCCTCCATCCAGGTACCCACATCAAATATGATGAAAATTTCTGTAAATCTTATTTCATCATATAAAATAAAAGGTTCTACCAATCCCAAACAATTAGACACATCACCTCCCAGGTTAATGAATGTTTCAGATCTTACCCAAATACACGCTACAGCAAATTCTTATTAACTAAACTAAAATTTATTAAAAAAAAAAAGATATGAGTTCAATTCACCGAGGTTCAGAGTCATAGCAGAAATGGTGAGCTTTGTAGCTGGAAAGAGTTCTTTCAGAAATAGTTCATAATTTATAGTCCAATTCTCATAACCAGGGTGTACCAGCATATCTGGGACCTCAGTCTTGTGACTCAAACTTCCTCGATGAAGCCTAAGCAGATCTGAGATGACAGAATCAGGATCCAAGGATCTTTTATAAAATTTAATGTATTTTGACAAGTTAGAGTTCCTCAGGGAACAAAAGGTAATTAGGATGACTTTGAAGGAGGTCCATCACTGGTACTTAGCTATATGAATTAACATAAGGCCATTTGCTTGTTCCTCCACCATTCACAGTACATTTAAAAAAGAGATGAATATCAAGATATCCTGTGTTTACAATTCATTTAAATGATAGGATTTTTTTTGACCTCTGAATTATCAGAATACAGAACAGACAGGCAGGGGCGGCTCTACGTTTTTGGCCGCCCCAAGCAGTCATGCGCGGGAGGCGCCCCGGAGCCGCGGGAGCACCGGACCTCCCGCGGGCATGACTGCAGAGGGTCCGCTGGTCCCGCGTGGCTCGGCTGGACCTCCCGCGGCTGCAGACGGTTCGCGGGTCCGGCGGCTCCGCTTGAGCTGCCGCAGTCATGCCTGCGGGAGGTCCAGCCGAGCCGCGGGACGAGCGCCCCCTCCGCAGTCATGCCTGCGGCAGGTCCAGTCGTCTCGGGGCTCCGGTGGACCTCCCGCAGGCATGACTGCGGCAGGTCCGCCGGCCCAGCCTGCCGCCCTCCCCGGCGGCAGGGGACGCCCCCTACATTTTGCCGCCCTAGGCAGCAGCTTGTTTTGCTGGTGCCTAGAGCCGCCCTTGCAGACAGGGACTGTTGATAACATTGTGGACCCTACTCATACATATGTAAATACACAAAACCACAAACATCTCCCAACTCTTTTGAGGGTTATTTATTTTGCAGGATATTTAACCCTTTCTAGCCATGCATCACAACTAGCAAAACCATCACAGTTAAGGAGTTGTTATAGCATAGTCTGGTCTCACCTGTGCAGATGGACCTAAATTATGTTTTAACCTTGTTAATGGATTGTGCTACTGCTCCTATCAGATCCGTAAGACAATTCAGTAACAGGCTCAGACCAGGCAAATGCAGACCTAGTTATAAGACAGAACACTACTATGATGTAACAAGACATGATAGATCTTGATTTACAGACAAGTACTATGTTTCTCCTATAGCCAAAAAAGGAACCATATGCTCTCAGTCTTATTCCAGATTACAGGAAAAACAGCAAGAAAGAAAAAGTAAAGTCTCTGCGAGGGAAAGCACAATGGATGCATCTCCTCTGTACAGGCTGCAGCAACTCTGAGAAGAAAATGGCCACTGCCTCTGCACTTAGGAACAGTTCTTACAAATGTAAAAGTGCAAAACACAGAAAATATAATCAGCACTACTGTCCCTTAAAAAACCCTGACTTTCTGTTCCATGGGAATGCTATCATGCCAGTAGAGAAGGAAGTTGGTGAATAAATGCTCTTAAAACAACCTGAGCAGGAAGCCCCAATAACTGATGTTTGATAGATGAGCACTTACATTACAGTGATTTGTTAGCAGATTTCACACTATTTCCTAAAAGTATCTTTCAGCCACAAGTATTTGGAATTTTTCCTGGAGAATTCTATAATCCGGCTATTGAATATATACACGTGCAGATGAAGCAGTATGTACTCTGCATGGAACGTCTATCAACTCAGATCTGGATTCATGTCTAATATGTCTGTGGGAAGTGATGCTGTCATCTGGCTCTCGATGTGTGCTCCTCAGAAAGCTGACAATTGCCATGTTCTCACTGGTTTTATTTTCCTTTCCACAGCTTTGCCTCCCTGGAGCTACTTGCACAGAGTACTAGTACCTCCAAGAACCAGCCCTCAGGACAGAAGACAGGCAAGGTAGCTCTACTGGGCATTACTGTCACCTGCATTTCACAGGGCAAGAGCTTTCTTACCAGGACTTTGAGTCATATTTAGAGATGACAGTAGATGTAACTATACAGAACTCATCTCTTTCTCTACATTACTGCCAGGGCTGGGACTATTAAAATGGGTAGCTCACTCCAAGACTGCTGCCTTTGACATCTCAAAGGCCCTGAATGCACCATACATACCCGGTGCAGCAGTACAGACCTGGGGGTGATATCTGTGACACAGCCCAGCAAGGGCACGGAGGGGAAGGCACCAAGAGCAATTTTCAAAGGGGAACAAATATGCACTTCTACATTACAGAAGAAACCATGTTTGCATTTTTGCAAGGGGCACTATACCATCCATGAGAGTAGGTGCAGAGCAGCTCCATCCTTGCCTTGCTCTGTCTTCAGGGCTGGGATAGAGGAGATGCTGGGTGCCTATTAAAAAGGGTTAGAGAGCAGTAAACCAGCAGAGTCTGTCAGTGTGCTCCAAGATGTGGGGTTTTCCTCCCAAGTGTCTATTGGCAGGAGTTGGAGGGAAACAGGTTTTAATCAAATGATTTTAAGCCAACAGCTATCAAAAGTCCTTGATGTGCTACCACCAAAAAAATATCCTCTAAAGCTTATTGCCCAGATCCACCTCCTTGGAGAGGCCTGATTTAGTCTGTTTGCTGCTCACCACAGGTCTCCTACTTCTGCCTGTGAGGCAAATTTATGGCGTTGTGCTGCACTTGGCTCCTGATTGCTCCCCTCAGGAGCCCCACCTTATTATACCAACAGCTTTCACCTCTGCAGCTATGAGCTGTGAGACTTGAGCAGAGAAATTAACTCTCCAGCTGCTGGATTCAGTGTGGGACCTCCCAGCACCCTGAGTATTTTGTGCCAAACTTTAAGGATCAGCTGTAAAATGTATGGGTGGGGGGGCAGTTTGAGTTAGATTTTGACTCAAGTCTTGCAATGAGCTTCATGCAAGCAGAGGCCTACAGAAAGCTCATTGCATAAGCCTGGGAGTCGTTTCACAGTTTTTCTTTTGGTAAATTTTAAAGAAGAGAGTTGAAGGGAAAGGGGAATTGAAATCTTTTCCTAAAGTGTTTGGGTCACAAACCCAACAGCACTGAGCTAAGTGTGTGTGAGAGCCAGCGAATGAAATTGATTGTAAACAGTGAAACTGGTCCTTCTAGCTTCATTATTATCCAACCTCCATGAACAGCAAAAAGTATACAAAGATTCCCACTTTATACCTGGGACTGAAACAGATTTACTAGCCTTACCTCTAGGGAGCCTAGGGGATAATGCACATTGGAGACCCTGCAATACCAGCCTGTGATTTCCTACCCACCCTGGGGGTAGATGGAGTTAGAGAGTCTGTCTCAACCACTGACTTTAAAAGTTTCTCTTCCTCTCCCTCTTCCCCCCATTCTCCTAGAGTGTCCTTCCCTAAATACAATGATTAACAAAAAACATTAGCACCATCCACTGGCAGCCTCCCATACTCCACTTTATTATCAGCGCTATAAGTATGCTAATAAGCAAATCATTACCCCCCCAAGTGGTTTTGTCAGGTTAATGCTCTCTGCTGAGCAGATGACTGAGCTGCAGTCCTGATATTTACACACTACTATATTTAAACCTAACACTAGCAGAACAATCAGAATTAAAGTGTTGTAGCTGTGTTGGTCCTGTATATTACAGAGACAAGTTGGGTAATATCTTTTATTGGACCAACTTCTGTTGGAGAGAGACAAGCTTTCGAGTATACACAGAACTCAAAGAAGACCTGAAGAAGTTAGTCCAATAAAAGATATTACCTCTCCCATCTTGTCTCTTTAATCAGAATTAAATGCAGTTTTACTTAACCTTCTGCATTTATGGGAACTCCCTGCAAGCCTGGGGCATCTTAAATGTTCCAGGAACCAAAACAATGTAGAATTCTGGAGACCTGTCCCAGGCACATTTTGGGAGAGGAAATTCACTCTCAACTAGAAAAGGGAGAAATTGAGAGTTTAAATAAAATTCCTTTTGTGCTTTTAAACTAGAGTCCATGCTTGCTCTGCGAATCAGTAGCTTCTTTTAAGTAGCACTATGCACCGTAGTGTCCTAAAGGGACATGGGAAAGCAAAGCAGCAGTAGCACTGGGTGTATGTGGTCAATTCTAAAGATTAATCTCCTTGCTCTTAGAAGTGCTGATCGGTGGAACCCATTTACATACACAACTCCCTCACATGCACACAAACATATCAAAAAAAAACAAAGCAGGAGTACTTGTGGCACCTTAAAGACTAACAAATTTATTTTAGCATGAGCTTTCGTGAGCTAAAGCATATCAGTATCTAAGCTTGAGGCATCTGACTCATAGTGGGCGGTTGCACTGTTAACTCCTAAACATTTTGCAGTTAGTGGTGTATATCCCTACTGTGCTAGGATATGAGGTGATAACTTCTTTCCTTGCAGGAGAAAAGGTTCTAAGGAAGACTAATGCATTCACTGGCACTAGCTCAGTGGTGTGCAGTTACTTAATGCAAGTGCCAATAAGGAGATCAAGCCCAAGAGCATACTCCTAGCTCCCCAGGCCTCTAGCCAGCAGTGCTTGCCTTCTTGAGGAGCAGACCAAGAAAAGACAATCTAAACAAGAACACCAGCTTCAAAGCCTTGTGCATGGTTACCCTTGAAGCCAGATATGACTCAGAGGCACTGAAAGGAATAAAACTGTAGGGGGAAGGAAAAGGTATACTTGGGGCTGTGTCTCGGATGTAGGAGTAGAGGTGGAAATCCACACATACTTATTTTAAAAAAAAATCAGTATGTTCTGGTTTGCAGAGCGGAGCGTGAGATGCTTCAAAGGCAGCACATGGAGAGACTGAAACAGGAAGAAAGATTGCAAAGGTTTAGAGAAGAGGAACAAAAGAGGTAAAAAGACAAAAAAACCTCCAAAACAATCCCAGTCTTCCCAGATATAGGACTACAATTATACTTTCCCATCACGCTGCTCCCCTTTATGACTCTCTCCTCTTAGCCCCTTGGCTCCCCATCACACGCCACCTCGTCTGATTCCCGCCAAAGAATCTATTTTATTGCTAACTAGCAGCACGGAGGTGGCTGTACCCCTTCTCCAAGCACTCATTTTTCATGTAATATACAGTGACATGCAGGGGAGGCATCTTAAATACTGTCTGAAACTCCTCCCCTGTGTATGTTAAGTGATCTACACTTTCTACAAAACAGTCTCACCATCTGAAATTAACTAATGAAATTACAGGCAACAAGAGGGCAAACTACTACAGCTTCTGGAAGAGACTAAAGGAACCTTTGAAGCACAAAGGGTCTATCTGGAAGAACAACTATCACAGGTGAAATTTGGAGAAATGGAGAGGAAGAGGAACTGCATGGCTGATACAGGATATGAGCCAAACTGGAGTTGTAATTACCTCCTCACACCCCCGATAGCAGCGGCTGTATGGAAATAACATGCTTTCAGCCATAATCCCTTACATTTCTACAGAGCTTTATTCTGAAGGATCCTAAAAGGCTTTAGTCTGCAATATATCAGGGCCACTTTCCTCTTCACGGGAATAGTCTCTCTGTGGTGGGATACAGCAGTCTATCTCTAGCGGTAGCACCACACAACAAGGTCCTTAGGAAGAGAGGGAAAGCTTCTCCAACTGAAGCTGCAGAAGGAACTTAATTACTGTAGGCAACATGCAATTATTTGAGTTGAAACGTGGCCTGGATATCCTGCAAAAGATGCCATCAGACATTTAATGACAAGTTGCTGAGGCCTAATTTTTATGTATTGTCTAAGGAGGGCACCTCCAGTAGCACATCAGCTCCCCTGTCCCCCACTGTCCTAATATGGAATTCTTAGCAAGAACCCCAGAAATCTGCCCAACATAATTTTAATTCTGATAGGATACAAACCCGAACATCATTATAGAAATTAGGGCTGACAATTAATCGCAGTTAGCTCACACGATTAATTCAAAAAAATTAATCGCGATTAAAAAAGTTGTAATTTTAATCGTGCTGTTAAACAATAGAATACCAGTTGAAATGTATTAAATATGTTGGATGTTTTTCTACATTTTCACTTGTATTGTATTGTGTGTTGTAACTGAAATCAAAGTGTATATTATTTTTTATTAGAAATATTTGCACTGTAAAAATGGTTAATGAAAGTAATATTATTTTTCAATTAACTTCATACAAATGCTGTAGTGCAATCTCTTTGTCATGAAAGTGCAACTTGCAAATTATATATTTTTTTGTTACGTAACTGCACTCAAAAACAAAACAATGTAAAACTTCAGAGCCTAAAAGGCCACTCAGTCCTACTTCTTGTTCACCTAATCACTAAAACAAACAAGTTTGTTTACATTTACAGGAGATAATGCTGCCTTCTTCTTATTTACAATGTCACCAGAAAGTGAGAACAGGCATTTGCGTGACACTTTTGTAGCAAGGTATTTACGTGCCAGATATGCTAAATATTTGTATACCTCTTCATGCTTCAGCCACCATTCCATAAGACATGCTTCCAGGCTAATGACACTCGTTAAAAAAATGTGTTAATTAAATTTGTGACTGAAGTCCTTGGGGGAGAATTGTATGTCCCCTGCTCTGTTTCCCCCACATTCTGCCATATATTTCATGTTATAGTAGTCCTGAATGATGAGCCAGCACATGTTGTTCATTTTAAGAACACTTTCACTGCAGATTTGACAAAATGCAAAGAAGGTACCAATGTGAGATTTCTAAAGACAGCTACAGCACTCAGCCCAAGGTTTAAGAATCTGAAATGCCTTCCAAAATCTGAGAAGGACAACGTGTGGAGAATGCTTTCAGAAGTATAAAAAGAGCAACACTCTGATGCGGAAACTACAGAACCCAAACCACCAAAAAAGAAAACCAACCCTCTCGTGGTGGCATCGGACTCAATGAAAATGAATGTGTGCCAGTCCGCACTACTTTGGATGGTTATCAAGAAGAACCTGTCATCAGCATGGACGCATGCCCCCTGGAATGGTGGCTGAAGCATGAAGGGACATGAATCTTTAGGGCATCTGGCACATAAATATCTTGTGACGCCAGCTACAACAGTGCCATGAGAACGCCTGTTCTCACTTTCATGGAGCCTTTGTAAACAAGAAGCAGGCAGCATTATCTCCTGCAAATGTAAACAAACTTGTTTGTATGAGCGATTGGCTGAACAAGAAGTAGGACTGAGTGGACTTGCAAGCTCTAAAGTTTTACATTGTTTTATTTTTGAATGCAGATTTTTTGTACATAATTCTACATTTGTAAGTTCAACTTTCAGGATAAAGAGATTGCACTACAGTACTTGTATTAGGTAAATTGAAAAATACTATTTCTTTTATTTTTTTACAGTGAAAATATTTATAATAAAAATATAAAGTGAGAACTGTACACTTTGTATTCTGTGTTGTAACTGAAATCAATAAATTTGAAAATGTAGAAAACATCCAAAAATATTTAAATAAATGGTATTCTATTCTGGTTGAACAGTGCGATTAATTGGGATTAATTTTTTTAATTGTGCAATCGTGATTAATTTTTTTAAATCATTTGACAGCCCTAATAGAAATGTTTTCTGTGCTTGTTCTCTTGTAGTGGCAACAGAATTTTCACTGATCTTTGCCTTCCTGATCACTGCTGGTAAACTAGATGCCAAAAGACACAACTGGCTTTTGATGTCTAGACTATTTACTCACTTTTGCCATCTCAAATTACATCTTCCAGGAGAAACAATTGCGCTATGAAATACAGAGGAAGGCAGAGGCACAGATCAGTGGGCTGCAAGCTGAAATCAAACAACTCATGGAGAAGAGGGTAATAAAAGAGCTGAATTTATTAAAATAAGCCCAAATGGACACTGCTAAGTACTACAGGTCATAAAGAGCCCATGAGGGCTATAGCCAACTCTTAAGAACATTCTGTTTAGAAATTTTGATGCTTAAATCATTTATTTTTCTTCCCTCAGTATCATCAGGCACTTATACATGAAAACAAGGTCTTTACTAATTAAGCTTTTGTTATTATCCATCATATTTTTAATTCCATTGTGACATCATAATCATTTCCACAGCAACCAGTTTATAATCCTCAGAAACTTGTGGTAAAGTTTGCTAGTTTGGGTTGTTCTGATTAGCATCTTTGTCTTACGTCTTGGTCTTGAGGAATTCCATTCAATGGATAAACTATATTTGAATTAAATGAGCCTTTTATAGTAGGTGGAGCAGAGGGCTCGGGGCTCAATACTCCTGGATTCTAATCCTGTCTCAATATATGTCTTTTTGCAAGTCACAGATCCCTTCTATGCCTTAGTTTACACATCTCCAAAGTAGGAATAATAACTACTACGGCATATCCTACTGGGGTTATGAAGTTTAATATTTATATGTGTTCTAAGATATCTGAATGAAGGGCATTACAGAAGAGCAATTTATTATAAATAACCTAATTTAACTCCTTTCAACCTTCCAGATTTATTAGTTACCCATAGAGAAAACATACTTATCCGGTGCTGCATTGATTCTGCCTTGTACTAACATTGATGCAAATGAATGTTCTGTCAACAATGCTGCCAAACAGCCCAACCTTCCAGAGGTAGCTCAGAGAACCCTTGTTCAATAGACTGGGAGAGGTACCTTTGTGGAAGGAGTGAAACTCTCCCAGGCCCACTCTGTCTTGTCTGATATTCAAAAGCTGGCCTGCCACAGCTCTGACATGGGTCTTCAGGGGGAGACATAATGAAAGCAGAGCTAATCTCAAAGCTGTTTAAAAAAATCTTGATTTAGGATGTTGCTTTCTGTTTCTCTTGTAGCTTTCTATTGATGCATACTCAGAGGGAAGGTAAGATACTGTGCGATATGCTACCAAAGAGAACACTGGGGGGTGGGGGCGTGATCTTAGTCAAGATAACATCCCCAAGACTTTCCACAGTTGTTTTGTAATGCACCAGAGTAATTAATGCCTTACAAAATCCCATATGAAATACAGTAAACTACAATTTAACAAATATTTTAAGAGTTCCAGCCAAATATTTCTAAGTCATATGACCAAAAGTGGGAAGAAGATTCTTTCTCCAGAACCGTGGGACAAAATTTCCATAGAACTGGAGGACTGAATGGCTCAGGGGATTAGTAATGATATACGGCCACTTTCAGTCATTTGTTCCACTCAGAGACAGTATGGCCCAGTGGATGGAGAACTAGACTCAGGAGACTTGTGTTCTATTCCTGGCTCTGCCTGTCTGCTGGGTGATCTAGGACAAGTCACTTCACCTCGCTGGGCCTCAGTTTCTCCATCTGTAAAATAAGGACAATGACACAAACCACTGGCTGGAAGTTGATGATAGCCAAGTTAAGACTGGAAATAAGGCATACATTTTTAACAGTGAGGGTAATCATCTATTGGAACAATTTACCAGGGGCTATGGTAGATTCTCCATCATTGCTTTTTAAATCTAGATTGGATGTTTTTCTAGAAGATATGCCCTAGGAATGATTTTGGAGCAGTTCTCTGGCCTTTGTTATACAGGAGGCCAGATTAGATAATCACAGTGCTCCCTTCTGGATTTGGAATCTATGAATACAGACCAAGATGAAAGAAGCTCAAAATCATTGTTATCTAAGTACTTATTGTACCTGATACATGTTTTGTAGCCCCTGTTAAATGAGCTGGTGGAATGAAGTCCTCCTCATAAACTCCAACAACATAAGTAGAGCCCTGCACGGATACAAATTTATATCCATGGATGCAGATATCCACAGATATAAATCGGTATCCGCGGAACCGCAGAGCTCTCCCGGGAACTGCAGCAGAAAAAGGAGCAGAACATGGGGCTGCTGCTCCTAAGAGCCAGCACCCCATGCCCGGAGCTCCCGCAGTGCGGCTGTACCGCCCCCAGCCCTGCCCCTGTCCCTTCCACGCAGCTGTCTGAGTCTCCCGTCTGGGGGCGTGTGTGCCGTTTGAACACAAGAGCACAACCAGGGACAGCTGCCAGTGAGCCTGGTGCCCACCCCAGTGGGCAGGGCTGGGGGCAATACAGCTGCGCCAGAAGAGCTTCCAGGACAGGGCGCTAGCTTCTGGGAGCAGTGGCCCCACATTATGCTCATTTTGCTGCTGCGGTTCCTGGGAGAGCCCTGAGGTTCCACGGATACCAATTTATATCTGTGGATTTAAATTTGTATCTGAACAGGGCTCTAAACATAAGTGGCACTAACTGGCACCTTTAAACTGAGAGGTTAAGGATTAAGAGTGTGATTCACAAAGGGCATGGAGACTGAGCTATCCACTGCCCCTATGTTTTCTTCCAGATGAGGGTTATGGTACACTAGTTGGGAGTGCATTGAAAGATTGCACTGCTGCTGCCTATGCTGTACCCATTCTATGGATAAGAGAAGACATCAGTTTTCAGGATTGTCAAGCCAATGTGTTTCACTAACATCAAATTCACTTAAAAATAAAAACTGAAAATCTGTATTGCTTATATAGGATCATTTTATGTTATCTGTGATATTATGCTTCAAGCAAAAGGAAGGACTCAGGTATCATCTCTCTTCTAGCCTGATCTGGAATTCATTCACCTCTGTTATTGTCCCTCTTTATGCACAAGTATGTAGGACAAAGAAAGGACAGGGAGTGAAAAGGAGGGGATGGTCAGACAATGAAAAGCAGGTTGTCAGGTGTGATAGAAAGCAGCATCAAAGGGACTTCAGGAAAACAAATACAGCATGTATCACAGTGGAGTGTGCCTTTGGAAAATATGAGAATGTGTCTCTACTCTCTTATAGCCTCATAGCACCTGCACCTTCGCTGCAGTCCCTGACTCCATCTCAGACGTTGCATCCTCAACCTTCCCCAGTACAACCACCACCTCCTACAGGTTAGTGAAAGTTACATGGCTCTTATCACATACATACCTATATCATAAAGGCTCTGATGGGGACATGGAGAGTACCCTAGGGAAAAAACTGATCAGCTCTTATTTGTACAATCAGTGATGCTCCACATTCCTTCCAGCTTTGAAGGGCTGGGGCTGAGCTTTGAAATCAGCTGAGGACTGGGGCTGCCTTTGAAATCAGTCAAACCTGCTCTTCAGTATCCCAGAGGAGTTAGCTAGGTGTTTCTCTTCCCAGGAAGGGCTAACAATACTGCACAATTAACTTGTGGAACTCATTGCTACAACATATTACTGAAGCCCAGAGCTTATCAGGGTTGGGTTTTTTTTTAAAGTATCAGGCATTATATATGAATCATTAGAACATCAACAGCTACCTTAGGCAGGACTTCCCTATTCCTTTTGTGGCACTTTTCCTTGGAGGGAGTTATTTAGTCTAGAGCAGGGGTTCTCAAACTTAATTGCACCGTGACCCCGTTTTGACAACAGAAATTACTTCCCGACCCCAGGAGGGGGGACCGAAGCCTGAGCCCGCCCAAGCCCCACTGCCTCAGGTGGGGGGGGGCCAAAGCCCGAACTCCACTGCTCTGTGCAGGGGGCCAAAGCTGAAGCTTGATGGCTTCAGCCCCAGACAGGGGGCCTGCAACCTGAGCCCTGCTGCCCAGGGCTGAAGCCCTCGGGCTTTGGCTTTGTCCCTGGGCAGAGGGGCTCGGACTTCAGCCCTGGGCCCCAGCAAGTCCAAGCCAGGCCTGGCAACCCCATTCAAAGGGGGTTGCGACCCACTTTGGGGTCCCAATCCACAGTTTGAGAACTGCTGGTCTACAGTTACCAAATATAACCAGGATAGCTCTTTAACTCACTCACCCCCAGTGGCAGCTGCGTTAGCTACAGTATAGTGCACTATTTCACTAGCATGGAAAGATTAAGCTGGAGATATTTTTGAAGCACAAGAGAGAGGGACAAATAAAAATATATACAAGATATAAACTTTCATGTTTTAGAGCATAAGCCAGAAACTAAAAGCCTGGGATTAGGAAAAAACTTTTGTGGAAGATCATTCCATAACTATCTATCAGGGAGTTTCATAGAAACCTTTCCTCATCAGGGTTGAGCCTCATAACCCGTATGTTATTCACCTCTAAAGAGATTAAGAAATTTATTCCTGGACTGAAAGGTGGTGAGTCTACATTTGTAGCCTTTGCTTTAGTTACAGATGGCACAAACAGGACCAGGGAAATTCATGGCAAAACAGCAAAAACTATAACATTGGATCTACTTGAACAGCTAATGCAGGCTGGAAACACAAGTAAGTAATATGGTTTTCTAAAAAGCTACAAATCAAATAAAGTCCCTGAAATATCTGTTGACTGATCATATTTCTCTTTTTACCAATGGTTTCAAATATAGTTTTCTGTTGTGATTACTATATATATCGCATATGTTGTTTGCAGTACAGAAAAGTGACTTACCAATAACTGGAGTTTAGGTATATTGCCTCTATCCATCCATACCATGGATAAGTGGTTCAGAAGCATCTCCAAAACAGTGATTGCTATAGCCTTGCTCCACTTGTGCAACCCAATGGACATGTTAGACAAATAATTCTATACCTGGGGTGTCAGGTACATAATGGCTCTGGACAAATCCTGTTATAGTCACTGAACTGAAAAAAAAAACTGAGTTACATAAATATCAGGATATCCCTTTACTAGTACCAGTGAATGTCATATCTAAAATTCAGATACTACTAACTATATCCTCTGACAGGACTGGATTAATAACCAGGGCTCTAACCTCTCATGGTATTAATTTAAATTATAAAATTCCATCAATTTTAGCATTACATTGCAATATTTGAAGCTCCCAGGCCCAATCCTCTCCTAATTCGGAATTCTATTACTATGTCTATCTAATCTAGCTACATGCTAACAAGAATTATCAGTTGACTGAAGTATTTTGATAGAAAACTACTTGGCAAATTTGCTCTCTTCTGCATGGCTATCCAAGGAAAGGATTTATAAAGTAGAGCACATTTTCCCAACTGTTTTCAAGATGCTACAAGCTTCTGATGCTGGGCAGTGCATATCTTGATAGACAAAGCCTCAAAGTCTTTCTAGGTCCAAAACAGCACTTCTACTAGTTCTACTTCCTCAGCAATGAGCCTGTTCTGAAGGAACCGCCCATCTGTAAGGTTAAGAGGGTACCTGCATTCATCTTTAGGTGTAAACATCCTTTCGCTTGATGTGCCCTTTCTGGCTCTATATTTGTAGCCTGCTGAACAAAACTTGCAATGATAATCAAATGTCAGTGAAAATGTAAAAATCGGTTTGTTTGTTTTTTAAATCAGCACTTCTGTGGAGCAATGACGACATCCTGTGGGTTAAAATGTAATTGCTTCTGCTTAAGAAAATAGGCCCTCAGGGGAGATTCTCCAAGCCAATGTGTCTAGTTAACACCAAAGAGTTGCAGGCCTGCACTGAGAGAACCGGCTCCAATGATTTACATTAAAGTGGGTATTAACAGGGTATTAACAGCTTGTCTTGTTTAAAACACCACTATTCCAAATAAGCTTCAAAAATACAATTATATTCCATAAGGAATTAAAATTGTTGTAAATTTACTTTTCTGATGCCCAGTGTCCAAAAGGAATTTATTTTGTGTTTTTCAGTTGCTAATGGGAGCAATGCAGCTGAGCAGGATTCTTTGAATGCAGCTACCAAAGAACATCTTCGGAACTACAACCAAGACTGCAAAAATGCAGAGGTATTCCATATGCTTACTCACCCTTAGCCTCTCTCCCCTTAATGATATAACCCTATGGTTATGCAGTGTACATTTGAGAGGGAAAGTATTGCAGCAGTGTAAATGATGCAGGCACTTAATCCTCATATCATGTTGTCAGGCCTGGACTACAAAATTGCAGTTTATATAAGGGTGTGATTTATTAAAAAACTGATTTAACAGGGCACATATTTGTAGGTGGACTAGAATTAGATTACCTGCTTGTATCTCTCTCTCCAGGCTGGAAGCACTACATAGGCCAGTGGTCCCCAACACAGTGCCCAGGGGCACCATGGCGCCCGCCAGGGCATCTATGTGCACCCACGTACTGGCCAGCAGACAAGCATCTACCGAAATGCCACCAAAAAGCATCATCAAGAGGCGTCGCCACCAAAATGCCGCTGATTTTCGGCAGCATTTCAGCAGACACCTTTTGACGTTGCCACTTCTCGGCGGATGCTTGTCCGCGGGCCATGGTCCTCAGTGGCTTGTTGTCCGGTGCCTGCCACCCGGAAAAGGTTGGGGACCACTGACATAGGCAGTGCATTCAGCTCTTGAAACGGTTAAAGAGTGGATTGTTCTATTGAAAATGGTGGACAATTTAAGAATGGCACTGGAAGGAGACTCACCCAACCATCTTTACTGATGTAAGGTTATGACAACACAGAGCTCTGAAACATCATAAAGGATGGGGAAAGAAACCAAGAAAAAGAACATGTGGCCCAAAAATAAGCCACCAAGGTCAGGAAAAAATAAGTCACGTTTCAATACTAATGCCCCTCCGGAGAATTAACAGTGTAAGGTAATGTTTTTAATTTAAATATATATTTGATATATATATAAACACGTTTTTGCATTAGGAAATGAACAATTGGCTGGGAGAGTTGGTAGCTTAAGAGGGACATTAATGCAAGTAGGCCATTGATACGCAAGAAGAGACCACGCAAATGTCAAATAAAACATTAATACAAAAATACCCTACTGCCAGGGCCGGCTCCAGACCCCAGTGCGCCAAGCGCATGCTTGGGGCAGTGTGCCGCGGGAGGGCAGCAGGCGGCTCCAGTGGACCTCCCACAGGCGTGCCTGCGGAGGGTCCGCTGGTCCTGCAGCTTCGGTGGAGCATCCGCAGGCATGCCTGCGGGAGGTCCACCGGAGCCGCGGGACCAGCGGACCCTCCGCAGGCACGTCTCCGGGAGGTCCACCGGAGCCGCGGGACCGGCGACCGCCAGAGCGCCCCCCGCGGCGTGCCGCCCTGCTTGGGGCAGCGCAATTCCTAGAGCCACCCCTGCCTACTGCTATCAAAGTCTTAGTTTACATTTTGAGATTGTTACAGAATAGTAAAACAGTCCTTTTTTAGAGGTTTCCAAACAAATCTTTTTAAAAGTGTTTGACTATTTCTACAACTCAAAGGCTTCATTGAATAAGATGTAAACTATTTAATATTGCTACAATATTGTGTCTCCCATTTAAGAGTTCCTTTTTTGCCTTAACAGATTGAAGTATTTGGGCACCAGATAAACACAGAAAACAGAGAAAGCATTCCAGAACCCAAAAGACAACTAAGGGAAAAGTTAACTGCAGCTATCAGAAGACATGCAGAGGCCCGTTACAAAGCCCAGTTTGTAGCAAGGAGGATGTTATCAGAGCCTGATTATACGGGTGTGATGCTCTGTACCTCAGGGGAACACCCAGCACCCCCATGTTCATCCTTGTAAAATGGTTGTGTGGTATCCAACAGTTTGTCATGTTAGGTGTCTTCAGAAGGCTCATGATGCACTGAGCATTGTTGTTACAATAATGTTATGTTATAATTTCATGTATGTAGTTATGAGGCTGAAAATGTATCCTCATGGCTTAAAATAAGCCCAAGCAAAAATTCTCCAAGAGCAGAGAGTCAGTTCACTCCTCATCAGGGCAGGAATGGGACAAGCCCAGCCTCCCAGGAACAAAGAACACTGGCCTAGGCAGCAATAAAAGAATGTTAGACTCTCCAGGGAGTCACCCCCCTTCCTTTGGTCAGTTTTGAACTGTGATGAGGTAATGTTCACCTGACTCTGAAGGGGCAGGCACAAAGCCAAGAGGGAAGAAAGGCCATGATAAAAGGGAGACATTTGCCACGCTCTTCCTCTCTCTTCCACCTACATCTACAGACACCACCACACCAAGCGACTGAAGACCTGATCAAAGGAGAGAGCTGGACTGAAGAGCAACTGGCCAGCCTGTAGTGAGAAGCATCTAAGTTTGTAAGGGCACTGAAAGTGTTACAATCGACTTAGAATGCGTTTTGCTTTTATTTCATTTGACCAAATCTGACTTATGTTGACTTATAATCACTAAAATTATCTTTGTTAATAAATCTGTTTGTTTATTCTACCTAAAGCAGTGCATTTGAAGTGCATCGTAGACTCCCCTTGGGATAACAAGCCTGGTACATATCAATTTGTTAAATTAACAAACTCCTAAAAGCTTGCAGCATCCAGCAGGCATAACTGAAACACAGCAAGACAGATTCCTAAGGTTGTCTAGGACTGGAGATATTGATTAGTATCATTTGATTGCAAGTAGCTGGAAGCAGCTTACATACCAAAGGCTGTGCGTGAACAGCCCAGGGGTGTGTGTGGGGAGAGGGGGGGTTTGAACAACAGAGCAGGGTAAGGCTGGCTCCCAGAGTCAAGGTTTGGAGTAACCTAGCAGATCACTGGGCCAGATAATGCCAGAGGGGAATGTTACTATATTATAACTATTCCATTTTTAAAAATTAGCTTAAAAATTAAGGTGATATAGCAGTATGGAAACCAAATTCAGAGTTTGGCTACTATTCTTGTCCTCAATTTAGCCTACTGTTATTACTGGGATCTGAGAATAATGTGTATTATAGATAGGGCTGCTAGTGTGTTAAGGTTGTTCCTGTCCACTTCCCATTATAAGACCCTGTTTTGAGTTGCTTGTACCTTTATGCACATGTACATATATCTCCAAAATCCCAGAAAAACTGACAAGACCTTTTTTAGCAGGAATCTTTTGCAACAGACCTATTATAGTGAGGAACAGTCAGTTTTGCTACAAACTCAGTACAAGAACTGTATTATACTACTATACTAGCTGGCTGTCACAACACTTTACAAATTAAATGCTATCCCCATTTCACTTCTCAGAAGACAGCATAAAGTGTCTCACCCAACTGCTGCAGCAAAGTCACTGACAACATAAGCCAACCATTTCCCAGACCAAATCATTTTCAGTCATTTTAATTACTTCTCTAGAGGGGAACCTAATTCTCTATCATTGTGTAAATGTTTTGCTGAGACAAACTATTTACAAAGGGAGTCACATCAAACTGTTTTACACTTTGGTGCAGAAGTTAAAGAGTCTGTAAGCATACGTTAAATGTCTTTTGTTCATAGGATAATACATTATATGTCAACAGCAAAGGGTAACTTCCCATAGAAATGTTTAAGGTTGAAACTCCCTCAACCTATGATTAGTTGTTACAGGAAATCTCACCTATTTATGAAAAACCCCACAAATTGAAAGAGTGATGTTTCCTCAACAGCAGATACTGTTACACTATATTCTGTAAGCTTTTTATTATGAGTTTTTAGTTGTGTAATTTATAGGGCATAAGTGCACAATATTGAGTTGCCATACAGTATATTTCCAACACCCACTGTTGTTGGAGCAAACACTGGTTCAGCTCTCATGTAAAGCACTCTTTTTACTCAAGGAAAGTATGGTTGACTGAAGTAATAGGCAAGCTATTAGGCACTGAAACACTCCAAATTAGCTATCACACAACGCCTTTGCTTAAAACTAAAGCCCACTATTTGACTAGTATATTAGCCTTTTATGAAGCAGTGTAGCACTATTAAATGTACCAAATGTGAAAACCTATGGCAATGTTATTTCTTACAAAGCTAGGAAGACTTTCAGTCTCTGCTCAAAACCAGGGCCAAAGTTTCATGTGTGTATTTAATACCATGTGTGAATGAGTGGTCTAATCACCATTATTTTTTTATTAAACTGTAAAAATCCAGCAATGCATTATCTTCAGTATTGCTGATGCAATCTACAGACAGAATGCAAGAAACAGCAAAGAACTGAGAATACGTTCAGTTCTCCCAGTCCCTTCTGTTCCCATTAAGAAAACAAATGTCAAACAGCAAGACTTACACTCGTCTTTTAAGGAAAAAGCCAAGTGTAAGCAACATTAAAGTGGGCATAATCCAGAGGAAAAGCAGCTTCTGCTACTAAGCACTGCATAAGAACACAAGGCATTTATTCAATTGTGTATAGACAAACAGAGGAACCAGACTGCTCAAGAGACTGAAAAAGGGTTATAGTAATAACATCCTTAAACATATCAGTAGAAGTTCTATAACAAGGGAAGAATAGTCTAAAATGAGAGTTACCACCTTACATTGCATAATTCTGATATGTTGAAAGTAAGCTCAACATCAGATATTAGTAGCTGAGCCTCCATGGAACAAGTTTTATTACTGTGTGAAGATTGCTAAGTGAAACTATAGCACATTTTACCCAAAGACCACCAGGTAATGTGCAACAAAAATCTTTATTAGCATTCACAGACTGTTCAGCAGTTTCTGCAACTTGTATTTAACTTAATATTGTAAGACATTAAAGGGCTACAGTGCAAAAACAAATGCTATTAGCAATAATGTAAAGCAAGGTCCACAATAACTAACAGCCACCCCTCAGACGCAGCACAAGATGGAGGGTTGACTCCTTCTGAATGTTGTAGTCAGACAGGGTACGGCCATCTTCCAGCTGCTTGCCAGCAAAGATCAGCCTCTGCTGATCAGGTGGGATGCCTTCTTTGTCCTGGATCTTAGCCTTGACATTCTCAATAGTGTCACTGGGCTCAACCTCTAGGGTGATGGTCTTCCCGGTCAGGGTCTTCACAAAGATCTGCATACCACCTCTCAGACGCAGCACAAGATGGAGGGTTGACTCCTTCTGGATGTTGTAGTCAGACAGGGTGCGGCCATCTTCCAGCTGCTTGCCAGCAAAGATCAGCCTCTGCTGATCAGGTGGGATGCCTTCTTTGTCCTGGATCTTAGCCTTGACATTCTCAATAGTGTCACTGGGCTCAACCTCTAGGGTGATGGTCTTGCCAGTCAGGGTCTTCACAAAGATCTGCATACCACCTCTCAGACGCAGCACAAGATGGAGGGTTGACTCCTTCTGAATGTTGTAGTCAGACAGGGTGCGGCCATCTTCCAGCTGCTTGCCAGCAAAGATCAGCCTCTGCTGATCAGGTGGGATGCCTTCTTTGTCCTGGATCTTAGCCTTGACATTCTCAATAGTGTCACTGGGCTCAACTTCTAGGGTGATGGTCTTGCCAGTCAGGGTCTTCACAAAGATCTGCATACCACCTCTCAGACGCAGCACAAGATGGAGGGTTGACTCCTTCTGGATGTTGTAGTCAGACAGGGTGCGGCCATCTTCCAGCTGCTTGCCAGCAAAGATCAGCCTCTGCTGATCAGGTGGGATGCCTTCTTTGTCCTGGATCTTAGCCTTGACATTCTCAATAGTGTCACTGGGCTCAACCTCTAGGGTGATGGTCTTGCCGGTCAGGGTCTTCACAAAGATCTGCATACCACCTCTCAGACGCAGCACAAGATGGAGGGTTGACTCCTTCTGGATGTTGTAGTCAGACAGGGTGCGGCCATCTTCCAGCTGCTTGCCAGCAAAGATCAGCCTCTGCTGATCAGGTGGGATGCCTTCTTTGTCCTGGATCTTAGCCTTGACATTCTCAATAGTGTCACTGGGCTCAACCTCTAGGGTGATGGTCTTCCCGGTCAGGGTCTTCACAAAGATCTGCATCTTGAACTGTACAGAAAGAGGTATCAGAAAGAGTTTCAACTTCCTATACTGATTAACTTGCTACAGAGCACAATGAAGAACCCCATATACAAATCCCAAAGCTTCACACCAACATTTCAGTTTGTAAACTGAACCTAAACACACAAAATCAGTAAATAATCAGTATCAAAAACTCT
Source organism: Mauremys mutica (assembly GCF_020497125.1). Classification (NCBI taxonomy): domain Eukaryota; kingdom Metazoa; phylum Chordata; order Testudines; family Geoemydidae; genus Mauremys; species Mauremys mutica. The sequence goes on from NC_059090.1 coordinate 23,478,638, forward strand.
TCCCTGCCCTCTATATTTAAATAAAGGACTTTTTTGGTGAGAGACATTTCCATGACTGGTTCCCCACCACCCCCTATGTTGCTGGCTTAAGAAAATGCCTGTCTCCTATCCACCAGGGAAGAAGTCTGACGTTATCAAGTTTAAATGCTTTCCCCAACGGGGAACACAACCCTCCCCCGTCGCGGCTTTACCAGCGCTCCCGTCGTCTAAGGAGGGAAAGCTGTGCCACCTTCCCACCCGCGTCTTCGGCACCTTTACCTACCCGGGCAGCCCGCCCGCCCCGCCCCACCCCACCCGCAGCAGGTCGCCCTCATCCCGCTCTCCGTGACCCTTCTAAGCGACACACGCGGGTTACCGGAGCTTGGGACCCTCCCGCTTCCCTCCTCAGTCACAATGGCCGCCAGTGACTCAGCACTCTTCCCTTCCGGGCAGGCAAAGCAATGGCGGCGCGCAGCCTGCGCCATCTTAGACCGGGTCCCCTCCCTCCACAACACGCTCAGACACAGAAAGGCAAAAGCCAGAGGCTGTGCCCGCAACCCCCCCCCCCCCCGCGGCTCTGTGCGTTCCCAAAACTAGTCCCCACACACACAGTCCCTAGCGAATAGATCTCCTCAGTTTCCCCTTCATATAACCCTGTGTCGCTTCTTACCGTTAACCTCGCGCGGCTTGGACACTTGTTATGGAAAGCTTGAAAATTCACCTGTCGACCGCTCTCGTTCACAACAATACAGCCTGGTGATGGTGGTGAACTACACGGCTCACGCCTCACCCGCTCCTATTTATAACACTGCTGACTCCAAATGGCTCGCCCCTTCACGCACAGATAGTGTCAGTGCGGTGCAGAAAATAGTCCCCAGCAATGGCCCTGCACCACAGAGAGATACAGGCCCTTCCCCCTCACAGATCCTTTTCTGAAGTCTCAGGGTATGTCTGTTCCTCCCTGTGAGAAATCCACAGCTCTGCCTCCGAATAATCGAAATCTCTAAGGCGCGGAGGGATCTCGGGGTACGGTGAGAAAGCTACCAGACAGCTCTGGAAGCTTCGTAGACTGTGGGAGGACGGTAGGCGGGGTTATGCCAGTTGTCGGCGGTGATTGGTGCAGAAGCAGAGAGACTGGTCATTGATTGGTTCACAGAGCGAGGTGAGCGAGGCTACGAAGAAAGCTCTGGAACGGCGCGGGGGGGCGGAAACGGGTGATTCTCGTCGCTGATTGGTGCGGGGTGAGGTAAGCCTTGTTGCTAAGGCTCTCCGCCTCAGAGCAGCAGATTGGGGGCGGGCGCGGGAGGAGAAGCGATATTGCGCGCGCGGGGAAAATAGTGGCCTGCAGTGTTGGGGGAGGGGCATGGAGGGCCCTCATTGGGGTGGTTCTCCTGAGGAGCCATGGGGCGGAGGCTGGGACCCAGCAAGGCCAATGGCCTGTGGGTAGTGATGGCTTTCCTCCCCTCCCCTGGCAGCCAGGCTGGGGGAGAGCTTAGGTTATGGCGGGGGGCCTATGTTGTTATGCGGCTGCCCTGAGCAGGGGCCTGCAAATCATTAGTGCCAACTGGCCCATGGCCACCTTCCAGGAGCCAGAAACTTTGGCAACAGCTGAGTGAAGAGCACCAAGGCGTGTGGTGCTGAGAAGCTGGGCTGGTTTCATGTCCTGTGGGATGTGTGAGCCCATCCGTTAAACTGGCTTGAGGGGCTGCTGTATAAATGAACCTGGGACTGTTTAAACTGGGCTTGGTTTATTATTTTAACCCAAATAACCTGCCCTTAGACCCAAATGAGAGTGGGGAACTTGTGGGTTTGCAGTCACGTAAGTTAAACTGGTGCAAGGCCTGACACTGCTGAGTAGTGAAAAGCCCAGCCAATCCTTCTCTTGGATGTGATTCAGTGTTGCCTTGCACCTAGTGTAGTCATGCCAGCACAAAGTTGGTGTGAAAGGTCATCATATATATGAGGCTTTGTGTACACTACACACTTCAGTATAACTATGTTGCTCAGGAGTACAATGTAGTTATACTGAGTTTAACACACAAAAACACCCCTGTGTAGACAGCGCTATGTTGGTGGGAGAACTTCTCCCTCTGACATAGGTACCGCCCCTCACAGAGGGGAGTTACTAAGATGGGACAGCTCTCTTCCATTGGCTTAGAACGTCTTCACCAGATGTGCTACAGCGGCAGAGCTCCAAATGTGTAGTAGAGACCTGCCCTAATAATGTTTTACACCCACATTGCATTCTAAACAAGTAAGTTAAGTCCATTTATTCATTTATGTCTGAATACTGGAGACATAGCAGAATTTTTATAAGTCTTCTCCATCCATCACTAATTTGGCACATTCAGCAGCTAATATCTCAGTGATCTACTGCACACTATCTGTCCACCCTGCTGGTCTTCCCTACCTATGATGATCCACTACCATTACTTCCATTATTACTTTTTTGGAGTTACTTCCATCGCTACACCTAATGGGACCAAAGTACATAAGTTTGTGCCTGTTGACTTTAGAGAGCAGAGTCTGCTTCTCTCCATTCATGTTTCTAACATAAACATTCATATTTTTTTCTATCCAGAAGATACACAGGGTGCATTCTGTAGTACTGTAAATGACTATATGTAGTGGAGGGAACTGGGGGATCAGGCCCCTTGTGTCAGAAACATGTTCCCTGACCGTGTTTCCCCCAACATATTTTACTGGTCTTTAATTCTTTAGGCACATTTTTCTGTATACCTGGATAAATTATTTACCATCTATTTGTTTGTGCTTGTGTGTTTCCAGAGTCCTTAACAATTGTCAAGCTTACTCTAATTTGGTGGGGGGGGGAACCTTTTTTGAACATTAGGGTAAAATGCAACAATGGTAACTGTTGTGTCCTGGAATATTCTGTGTTACTATTTTTATGTGTGTTGCTATTGTGAAAAACACAAGCAGCCCAGGAACAGTAGAAGCTTCTTAGAAGACCGGAAAAATTTCATTATTTGGAACTTAGTCAGTTGAGTATAAGTATCTGTGCATGACCATGTGTCATACTCACGATCCATGTTTTTCTAATCATATTAGCTTCTATTTCCTGGACTATTTTTCTTCCACAATTAAAGCATATTTCAAACATTATTTGTTATTGTGAGGTTATGAAACAGCATAGTGCTTAAATGCTGCAATCAGACATTCAAACTAGCATTTACCAGGGTTTTTAAGAGAAAGTTCTGACCAGGTCATGTAACAACTTCCTCATGTGACCTGACATGAAATTGTTGCTCATATTAATTGAGCTTCATTCGGTCCTTGAACCTGGGTTATACCAGGGGTTTGCTAGATCCAAAAATCTGTCACATGGTGGTGTTCAGTTTACTGCTAGTTCTTTCTGTGGACCAGAATGAAATTGTAGTCCAACAAAAACATGAGTAGATCTACCAGAATTGACACTTTTTCTCACTCAAACACAAGCTGGAATCTGTACAAAGTTACACCTTTCTTTTTTTTTTTTTTTTTTTTGCCCTGACTAATACACCTTTGGCGTTCCTTAATATAACAAGTTTTGCTTCTGCTGGAACCAAACCGACCCTCCCAGTTTACAATGAAAGGAAATGAACCTATCCAGAATAATAATACAATTAAAAAACAAACATATAGAAACACACAGTACACATTGTAAACAGAGAGGAAGAAAAGCTAGAAAAACAGTCACAGCAGGAAAATCAGAGAGAGACTTATCTAGGGCAATAACCACTGCCCTGAAATGTTATACGTAGATGAATGACAAATCACAATGTTTAAGCAATGTTATATTTTGTTTTCCTTTAACATTTCTGACTTTTCCTCAATGGGCGTCTGTTTGTTTTGTTTGTGTTTCATTCCTAGAGGATATTATTTTCCTGTATATAGTGCTAAAAGCAGGCTAAATGCTTGATCCATGGGAGCCCTGTATGTACTGAACTAAATTAAAGGGTTTAAAACGCAGTATAAAACATAATGAGCAAGCGACACCTGTTCTGTGTAGAATGGAATAAAAATGGTAGAAGCAGGAAAGAGTTTTTAAACTGTTTTAATTTAAATATCCAGCCTCAATAAATAAACTTAGAACAAAGATCTTTGTATAGAGATCCAGAATCTATCAGAAGAATACGTTGAAGCAGTAGAAAGGAGAATGAGGTTCAGTGTAAAATATGAAAAATTGTGGAAAGGCAAAGCTGCGAAGTTGGAGGGAGAGTCTCTAATTGTGAAATAATTTTAAGGTAGATTTTAAAGCATCTCAATCTTGTGATGAAGAATTTTACAATGTGTTTCTCACCGATTTTTTTTATCTCACTTTGATGAAGAGGAAAAGTGGATCTGTAGGGATGCAGAATATCTGTGGGTGGGAGGTATCTCTGTAATTGTTTCTCTGTGATGAATAAACCAGAAAACACCAGAGTCTCTTTTATTGTTTTTAGGTGTGGTTCCCAAGAATATCAGCTAAACTGCTTCCACTCAGTTACTGTTGGTTTTCTTTTTACCTATTCAGAACAGTCTGATCTTAAAATAACTTCTTGTTGACTGTTTCAGAATAATTGATGCTTGGTGGAAGTGTCATTCTATTAAGCTAGTACAGGGATCTGCATGCCCACATAGAATGCAGACTCCACATTCAAAATAACAATGGTGTTTATGTGAACTACGGTGAAATTAATTATCTCCCCAACACACACACACAATTTTCTCAGATAACTAGATGTCCAAATAAGATAAACAATTACTTGGTCTTTTTGCAAAGAACTTGGGGTGGGGTGGAGGTTGGAGGAATGGAATTGACCCTCACAACATGCATGTGGGCCACATAGCCACCATTCCAGCTTTGGGATGGATTAGCGTTTGCTCCCGCTTTGCACCTCCTGGATTTGGTGCCCTAGATTCACATAATTGTGGATTCAGTGGCCTCTTCCTTTACCTTTCTACCATGGCCATCTGTTCCATCTTATTTGGAGTCAGCACAGAACTCACCTCTGTGCTGGTCAGAGGGTAGAGATGCCTCTCTTGTGCATCCCACCCACCCTTCTGTTCTTTTCCTCTCTGTGCAAAGCAAATTCAAGGCCTGTTCTATACTTAAAAATTAGATCAACCTAGTTATGTTGATCAAGACTGTGAAAAATGTCATGCCCTGAGTGCTGTCATTAGGCCAACCTAACTCTAAGTTGATGTAGATATGGCTAGGTCAATGGAAGAATTCTATCGCCTCTCAGGGAGCTGGAAAAATCCTTTCCATGGCTGTAGCTGTGCCACTGTAGCAGCTGTAGTATAGACATGCCTCAGGGCTGACGTGGTGCACTCTGGACCTGGACACATTCCCTATATGCACAGAGGATTTAACTCTTCCCTTTTATTATCTTGATATTCTGGATGGCACTTTCTTGCTATGGCAGTCACAAGCTTGTGTTTGTTTTATGTGTAATATGCCAGATTCTGTTTCATTTACAACAATGTGAATCCAGACAACTCCACTGGAGTCTGGTATATAGCTGAAAACAGAGTTTGGTCTCGTGAGTTAGTAAATGACAGTTTCAGACTTAGCTCCAAATTTCTGTTGGTGAGAGAAACAAGCTTTTGAGCTTACACAGCTTGTCTCAGGCTTTGTCTGCACTGGAACTTTGTCGGCAAAACTTTGTTGCTCAGAGCTGTTAAAGAAAAACACACACACCTCGAATGACAAAAGTTTTACCAACAAAAAGCACCGGTGTGAACTGCACTTTGTCAGCAGGAGTGCTCTCCTACCAGCAAAGCTGCTGCCGCAATCGGCAGGAGAGCTCTCTCCTGACGACAAACAGCAGCTACACTGCGCGCCTTTTAGCGGCACAGCTGTGTCGCTAAAAGGTGCAAAGTGTAGACAAAGCCTTAGGGCTAGTCTACACTGGCAACTTTAAAGCGCTGCCATGGAAGCACTTTAACGTGACTTGTGTAGTTGTGTCTCTAAAAAACCACTTCCATGGTGGGCGTAGCTCCCAGCGCTGGTGCACTGTCTACACCGGCACTTTACAGCACTGAAACTTGCAGCACTCAGGGGGGTGTTTTTTCACACCACTGAGCGAGAAAGATGCAGCACTGTGAAGTGCCAGTGTAGACAAGTAGTCTCTCACCAACACAAGTTGGTCCAATACCAGATATTACCTCACCCACCTTGCCTCTCTAATATCCTGAGACAAACCTGCCTACAACAACACTGTATACAAATAAGATAAACACAGATTAGGCAGGTCTGGATGTGCTTAATTCTTCAGGTAACATAATTTTCTTTCTATAAAGTATAAGCATTTTTTATTTTTTTCATATGTTGTGCTGAGAATGTTATGTGAAAAAGTATCACCAACCACCAGCTGACTGAATAATATATAAAGAATTGTGAGTCTGGAAAAAATCCAGATCTTGTGACTGGCTTGACTGCACAGGTGGCTACAACATTTGCCGGATCATGGGACATGGTTAGGAACACAGCTTCCTTGTATAGTGATTTCAAAAGTAGGTCATCAGGCAGTACTACAGAGCAACCCACTTGCTGAAAAGAGGGCTCCATGATCACAAGAAATTTATCAGACAGATTTGTACATTCTGGAGCACAAGATGGTCAGTTATTTGGGTCCATTACGGGTTTCCTTCAATTAACCAAGTTCCACTATGGTATAAACAAGAAAATGCCTTTACAAATCTTTGTACAAGTATTTGTAGCACTTGTGCTCCCAGGAGATTTATAAAGATGTCATCAACTTTATAACACAGTTCTGTGTTAATATTTTGTGCCTAAGGTAACTGTTACAGTTAGGGTGACCAGACAGCAAATGTGAAAAATCAGGACAGGGGGTGGGGGGTAATAGGAGCCTATGTAAGAAAAAGACCCACAAATCGTGACTCTCCCTATAAAATTGGGACATCTGGTCACCCTAGTTACAGTCCACTGTAAATAATGATTTTTCTCCATTTTCAGTTTGTTTACTACATGCTCTTGAGAGCACTTTGGAGTGCTCCAACTTACTGCAGTTAGGAAATTGTGCTCCAACTTACTGCAGTTAGGAAATTCTTTTTGTTGACTTTAATACAAGTTGGGTCAGGCCCTAAGTTTAATGGTCACTTTAACCCTGTAGCTGTGTGGCTCTTTAACCCAGCAACAGGAGACAGATACATTGTTAACAATAGGAACATATTATTGTAAAACACACAAAATTGCAAGGGGGAATTGGGCAGGCATAGGATCTGAAACTATTTTTAATTGTTGTTAATGAAGATGATTTCAAGTTGATGATACCTCTTTAACAATTAATAAGAGCTAGTCCAACAAAGTAGAAGAACTCCATTCAGAAGCAGCTTTCTTCCATTGACCCAGTGATAGGGCTTATGGAGAAAATTGTATTTTGTCCTCATGAGCCAGGACAGATTGACTCATAACCCTCTTGATGAGAGAGAATCACCCAAAATACTCCCCTTCTCCCTTTCCCCATATTAAGGTTCAATCTCAGGCAATGTTTTTCTCCTCCAGTGTGCTGGTTTTGTAGTAATGATTCCCATTATTTATGCCTCTTTATCTATTAAGTATGTTGTTATCTATAGGCTACTTCTAATACTCTGGCCTCTACAGTGAAAGTGAAAATCAGTATCTATATTTCCTAACTTCTCTTTAGCGCACTAGTACCCAGCTGCTTTCAGTGCTGCTTCTCCAGTATAAATTCCCTTGCAGACAGAATCACAGGCTGAACTACCAAGTCTGTGTTCTGCTGAGTCACCATTACACACTCAGAGCAAAGGGAGTACAGAAAGGCACCTTTGTACCTTTAACAATGAAACACATCAGCTATACCTGGGAGTGAACTTTGAACATCACAAGCTACGAGGAGAGCGTTTAATGAGTTTTCTGGACTGTTCTCCTCCCTGCCCTGTAGGACATCTTTCTGAAAATTATCACTTTTCCTTCTCGGTTGTCTCAGATTTTAAAGCAAAGTATTTCCCATCAGGCTATTGACTCCTGCATGCATTCATGGGAGTTCAGTGCACTCACTACTGCTTGGAACAAGATGGAGCACCGTGTACTGCACTGGGCAGTTGCTATGGGCCGCACCCCACATTACAAATGAATGAGGCCACATTGTAGAACTACTGCATCGACTGCATTTGGCTCATGGGCCCCAGTTTAGCCCCACTGACTTTTCCTCCCAGAATATGATGTGACTAAAATGAAATCTAGTATGACTAAAAAGATAAGTAGCTATAGCTGAGCAGTTCTGGTGTGGGTCAGAATTTGTCACATGCAGTATAGTTACAGTGATTCAGCTGGGATAAACTAGTAACCAGTACATAGTTTAATACTAGGAATGAGAATAACAGGAAATCATGCCTCCAGTAACCTTTTCTGACTGTCAGAAAAACAGAGCAGTTGAGCCATGGGGTTGTTATTCTAGTTCTGCCATATACTGTTTCAGGAAGCGATGCATACTTTGCAGGGTCACATGTTTTTCAAAGCTGTTTTTCAGGTCAGGCAGTTTTGATGGTGGTTTAATCATGATTCAGTTGTTCAAACATATTCAGGATTGAGAAACTATGACAATTAAGCAGTGCCCTGTCTATATTGCCTGTATATAGTGAGTATCAGACTGGCAGCTCAGCTGTGTTTAGTGCTCTCTGTTCCATTTCATGAAACTTTCAGGATCTTTTCAGTGCTTTTAAGTTGTAAACACCAATTTTTATTTGGGTATAACCCAAGTGAGACAAATCCACTCCCAGCCAATACTTGTTACGAAAGGTTTAGCCTACCAGTGAACTTGTTTTCTGTTAAACCAGTTTGAATGCTGATAGGTTCTTACAGTCCCTCCCATCCACCCATGTTTTGTTGCATCCTATGTATTTTTGTGTTTCAGATATTCAGTCATAAGATTTTTTTTAATTGCACAATTCTGACTGGTGCTTTTTCATCTTCCTGTGCTTTTTTAAAACAAATTTAATGTACTCTCCTGATTGAGATTTTATTCTTTAGTTCTAAAGCTCTATTGACTGTGATCATGGGAACCCTTGTATCAAGAATTATGGTTAAACACAGTTCTCTGGAAAGATGCCAACCTGATTTCTAATCCCAGAGTAGATAGGGCCAAAAGATTTTTTTCCCCTGATGTCCTGTCCTAAATTGCTGTTCAATATTACTGTGTGCTATTAAAGAGCTGCCATGTTTCAAATCACAGGTTGCTGTATATCAGAGGTGGGTGAAATAATCCCTGAATGTAGTATATATATCACTTCAAGTTTGTAAAAAGCTTTGGAATTCTTCAGGATGTGAGGATATACTTATAATGAAAGTAAATACCTCACCCCAATGCTTACACAACAATGACAGGCAAGTGGCATTCCTGTAATTAAAATGGGATGTGAGCTTATTGTTACAAATTTCAAGATTAATTCTCATATTCATGGCATGTAGATCCCATCAGTGTTAATTATTCTAGCCCATTAAACTAGGCAAGCAGGTTTAATTTCTCGATTATGCTGAAACATGCTGTACGGGACTCACTGGTGTCACCTGTTTTAAACAGGCTTGTATTCAACGTCAGCTATACGTAATGTTGAATCACCACTACCTTGCTAGGTGTGTATCAGCATTAAACATGAGGGGATGTGACAAGTCCCCTTTTCTAGGATTAGTCAGGTAATAGACAATGGTTATCAGTTTGCAACAGATACCAAGATGGACACTGCATAGTGACAGCCAGTGTGGAGAGGTAGCCAGGTGATGGGAGAGAGCAGGGTGTCTCTTAGGCCAGGATGGAGGGAAGGAGCCGATGTGCGTGTGTAAGGTGTCTCTAGCACCAAGGATTGAGTAGAAGGAAGGAGCTGAGTCACAGGAGGGAATGGGGGGGTGGTCTCTGGAACTGGAGATGGAGTGGAAGGGAGTCAGGTATTGGGAGGGAGCTAGTGAAGAACTGGGACAAGTTGGAGGGAGGAAACCAGGTCAAACCTAAAATGGTCACTGCCAGGGCTGGTTCAGGATTGAGGGTTTATATGTGTGTACTGAATAAATCCAGCAATGGGAGTCACCCTCTCTTTACCCCCCAGGGAAGTTACTCTGAATTTGTCTCCTCTGAGGGCTCTGAATGTAGTACACACTGTTCCTTCAGCCGCTGCCCTGGGGTCATCTATAACATTTGCCTGTCTGGAGCTGTGTATCTATAGCCTTCACTCAGGTTCAGTTGAGTCTGCAACTAAAAATACCTCCCATTGGCTTGCACAGGCTGGTCTTTGCTGTTAGTGTGATCCTGCGATATTACATGATACTGCAGACACCTCATTCATGTAGGAGCTCTGCCTTTTGTGTACAGCTCTCACTAAAATAACTAGTGATGTGTCATCACTATCAGGTGGGGCCTGTTGGTGGAGGTGTTATGCTGAAAAAACATGCATTTTCCCCCCCAATCATAACTGGGAGCTAGCAGCCTGCAGCAGCTGCTTTTATTCACAGAGTAGTGAAACCCTAGCAACAGACTGTCTTGCTTTTACTTACTTATAGACTTTTCTGTTGTGCTCATCACTGCAGTGTCAGAGTATCTCATCTGCACTAATTAATTTATCCTCTCAGCCCCATTGACTTCTGATATAGTTGCCTTTCTGAAAAATGGGGCCTCGGTGTCTGATCTTGGGCTACCAAAAATTGAGACATCCCAAAGCAATGGCCCCTTCTGAACATTTTTGCCTATACATCTGGCTGAAGATCATGTACTGGCAGAGCTAAGAATTCAGCTCAGATCTCCTGAATCCTGGTCCAGTGCTTTAAACACAAGATCATCCTTTCTGTCCAGCAACGTTTTCTAATTCACCAGGATTAATATTATACCTGATCTCCAAAAACAAAACATCTGTGTCACATGAGATCTCACCTCTCAAACTTCCATAAAACCGCCTGATAACAGATCATTGCACCTACAAAAATCATTCCCTAGATAAAGAGGTGGAAGTACTTGAGATGACATGGGGATTTCTGGAGTGATGTCTACAACTTCTAAATTCAGGCCCAGCAAACTGAATTTGCCCTAGATTTCATAGTATGTTTGGTGAAGTGAAGGTAGAACATAAGAACGGCCATACTAGGTCAGACCAAAGGTCCATCTAGCCCAGTATCCTGTCTACTGACAGTGGCCAATGCCAGGTGCCCCAGAGGGAATGAACAGAACAGTTAATCATCAAGTGATCCATCCCCTGTTGCCCATTCCCAGCTTCTGGGACATCATCTGTCTCTGTCTTCCTGCCTTCCCATTATATCTCTCCACTCTTTAGCCCTGGTAACCCCACAAGTGTCAGATCATGCAAAATGGAAGACAAAACAATACTAATACTTACCACTTCTATAACAGCTTCCATTTAAGGATCTCAAAGCCCTTTACAAGATGCGTATGTATTACTATCCCCATTTTACAGATGAATAAACTGGCATGGAGAGGCCTCTGTAACTTGCCCAAGGTCACACAGTGAATCAGTGCAGAGTAAAAGGCAGAACAAGGTTCCTGACTCCCAGTTTTCTGATTTCAAATACAAAGTATGCAGACTCCAGATAGAGAGCAATGTGGGGCCTCATGAACAATGTGTGTCACAGAAACCCATGAGGAAGCATTTCCAAGCTGCACCTGAGCTATACTATTTTAGGAGCATATATTACACTTACTGGAAACTAGACATTGCATTTCAAACTGATCTTTCCTGGGGAAAATTTTGAAAACTATACACATTCCACCCTTCTTTTACAGTGAAAGAGGGACAGCAGCTGCTCTTGCTGCAAAGCCCTGACTGATTCAGGTAACCCTCGGAGAAAAATAGTTTTAAATATGGGAATGTTTCCTTGTAAGGAATTGTCCAGCTTGCATCTGTGAAAAACAGATCAAGTCAAATCTTGCTGTGTGTTTGTGGAGATGTGGGCAGAGCTCAGCTCATTGGAAGAAATGGCTCTAAAATAATCAATGTGAATTTGTAACACAATACAAGGTGATGGTCATGAGGAAGAATCAAGGTTGGAGGGAGCTCATTCTGGTTTCCAATTAATTAGATTGTTTGCTGGTTGGACCAGTTCAGTGAAGTGGAAAAAACGTGAGTCTCAGAAATATGATTTTGTTTTTCATCAGAAGGAGCCTGAAGGGAAGCACCGTTGCTCTTCTGCGCTCTGAAAAGGGGTAACTTTGGTGCCAGATTGATTGATGGCCTTGGAGACTGAAATCCTCTTTCCTCAAGATAGCAGCAGACAAAACTCCCCCCCCCCCCACTATGTCTCAGTCCTCACCACCAATCCTTCTAATCACTGTGGCTGATCTGTGAGTGGGGCCAACTTTGATGTAAGGCTTTGGTGATGATGGAGCTGGTATGAGATCCATCAAGCTGAAGTAACACAGGGCTCTGCCCCATGGCGTCATTACCCACTTGGAAAAAGTTTAAACACTGGAGCCACCTTAATGTTAACAGGTCCTGCCAGTTTGGGGCCTCAGCACTTCATATGCTACTACCCAAATGGAGGACAAGTCTAGCTACTGCTACTGTTCCAACCTCCCACACATGCCTGGATGATCTCTGTATAGTCAGTGAAATTTTAGGGATTGGAGCCAAAAATTGGCAGGATTGAAGCACTAGATCTTGGTATTTGCAGTGCCCTCATCTGGGATGTGTTATGTGTTTGTTGTAAAAGGTACATCTACCCTTTATGCAATAGAATTAGGGGGTCTCATCTCTGTCTGGATTCGGGTGCCAGATCTAGGTATTGTGGCACTGGGTCTCCTCAGGATAAGGGGGCTGGATGCAATAGGAGGGACTAGGTTTGTTCTCTGTGTAAGTAGTGGAATTTTGGGGAGCAGGGGGGCGTGTGTAAAAAACGCAGGCTCCAGCTTTCTCCTTCCCCACCTTTCCTCACTCCCCAGGGTTTGGCACCCAACCCTCCCAGTCCACGTGGCTCCGGACTCTGCAGCAGCAGCTCCGGAGTGTCCCTTTGCCCCTAAACTCCCGATCACACTAAGGGAGCGAAAGGCCCCGAGGGAGAGGGGCCCAGCCGCAAGCTCTCCGGTTGCTGGGGTGCAGGGCGCATGCAAGCCTCCGGGCCAGCAGCATGGGGAAGGCGAAGGCAGGCTCTGCCCGGAAACCTCGGGGGAGAAGCCCGGCCGCAGCGTCTCCGGCCGCTGCCGCCCGCCCCCTCCGGGGGAAAGAGAGCAGTCGGGTAGGCAAGAAGCCTGCGGCTCCCCGGGAGAGGCCGGGCGAGCCGCCGCCGCCTGCCCCGGCGTTCTGCCCGGTCGATCTGGGGGCGCAGAGGGAGCGCTGGGTGACGTTTCAGGAGAGGCAAAGCCTGACTGGCGAGGAGGCGGCCAGACTCCTGCTGGACACCTTGTGAGTATAAGGGGGGGGGGCGGGAGTCCCCAGGCGCTGAGCTCTTCCTCCCGAGGCAGGGCAGAAACCCACCCCCCGGCGAGCTTAAGCTGTCCCTGGGGCCTGCTGCTGCCCTTTCAGGGCTGGGCTGGGCTGCATGTTGCTTGGGGCTCACCTACATTATTTTAAATCTTCCCTCCTGGCCTCAGGGGTAGGGTCCTCTCTGGGTGCAGCACCGGTTTGGGCAGGGGTCTCTCGCGCCCCAGCATTTCTCTGCAGGCCGCAGTGTGGTTGTGCAGATTCTTCTATTTGCGTTATTTTTTGTGGCCCATCTGCACGGTTTTGACCCGCTCAATGGGAGCGGGCCCGTGACTGTTAGAGCTGGGGTTAGGAAGGGCAGAATATTTTTCTTCCCTAGACCCCATCTACCCTGTGGCTTTGAAGGGGGCTGCTCCCCCTTGAGCTCAGGTGGGTGTAACCCGCGACTTCTAGACCTGCTTCTCTCCGCCTTTGCGTTGTGTGTGTGGTATAAACCTACAATTCGGTACTTTTAGACAAAAGACATCAATGTAACTATGTAACTAAGCAAGCCCTCATTAGGAATGCTGATTCCAGCCAGGCTAGTGCTGGTCTGATAAGTGCCTGGTTAATAACGAATTGAGTCAGAAGGGTCATACATCTACAACCCATGCTTCTCTGGGGTTGGAGAGAGAGAAGGACAGTAGGGCTTTTCACAATGTTTCCTTCACTTTTTGCTTTAGCCACATAAATGACTTCTGTGAATCCATGTGCAGAGTAAAATGTGGATTGTATGGGAAGTTAACAGCAAACTTTTTCTTGCTCAATAAGCAAGACAATACATGGAGGCTAAGCCTTCCAAAACCATGGTTTTTTTGCAGGACTCATCCAGCTACCTTTCTTTTGATTCTTAATGGCAATGCAAATAAGTGTTATCCGGCAGTGTTATCCAGACATTTTGCATTTAGATTTATCTAAGTGTTTCTAAAATGCTTATCAATTTAATATCTAGATGTTGATTTTGGAAATAATGTGGGAGGCTCATTGCACACATCTTATAACCACATCCAGAGAAGTTGTCATGGCTAGACATACAGCAGCTCTGACTGGACAAATATCTCTGCTTTGGATTCAGATTTAGGGTCCAAGTACAGTGTGGGATTTAGTCAGACTACGTAATTATCTTCAAAAAGGCTTTCTTTTGTATTTCTGCAGTTTCTCAGCCCAGAATCTCTGCCCCGTAAGTGTCACATTTGCTGTACTTGAAGCCTGTCCATATTATTCTGCAATGTAATATTCCTAGTGTCAGCATTTTTACAGTAATAAACATTGGCTTCCGTGGAACCACACAATTTATTTTCTTCCCATGGAATTTATGGGCTGTTACTCTTAATCTGTTCATGTTTCAGGGACCTCACATCAAAGGGAAGTAAAAATCCTCTTATCCTGTTCTTTTCTGTTGTCTACAGTGACATATCTACCAAGCTCATATTCTAATCCTGCTGTCCCATCTGAATGTGTAATATAGTTATATTTTTGTTATTCCCATTAATAATTTGAACAAACTGTCAGTACATGCAATTGATAATATAAAAAGGGACTTTGTATTTTTGTGTCTGACCTGGCATGTTGATTTTGCTAGGTTACCATGGTAAAGTCCTAAGGGAGTGAAAGAAATGCACAAAGGAGAGTATCCTTGAGTCTGTGAGTGCAGCTGGGAGACTTCAAAAACATATTAAAATGTTTTAAACTAATTAAATCCTACTTATTGTCTCTGTTTCCAGCTTCTGAAATGGAAGCAAGTTAGTGATGCTTTCTATCTAGAAAGAACATCAGCCTGGAGCAGAACTGGTGGGAACATGGGAAAATTCTATTCTTAATTTCACTGGTGTAATCCTGACATAATTTGACTGAATTCTGTGAGTTACTCTAGATTTACTACTGTAACTGAGGTCAGAATTTGGACATGTGTTTGGGGGAAGGTGGGTCTGCTTCAGTTTGGCCCCCATTGCTGAGTGGATAATGACTCTGGTAGAGTTGACTGTGACACTACAAAATCTCAGTGCTTCCTTGGCCAACAAGAAATGTCTGATCACAAATCCTCTCTTTTCTCCGTCCAGTGAGTACAGAGGCCTGGTGAAGCACACAGGAGGCTGTCACTGTGGAGCTATCCGCTTCGAGGTTTGGGCATCAACAGATCTGCACATTTTTGACTGCAAGTGAGTGGTTTTTATTTGAATCTGAATAGCCAAATACTTTGCCCTTCTCTAGCACTTCCCATCCAAAGATCTCAAAGTGTTTACGAAACAGAAATCCACTGGAAGTTGGTATAGTAGCAGGACAGATGTCTAACCTATTTCCTGTAGGGTGCAGCCCCAGCTGAGTTCAGATCCACCAGTAGGTCAGTACTGTTGATTTCAGGTGCTAGTTCTGCAAGTGCACAATGTGCTGATTGCCGGAGAAAGGAAGGTGCTGTGCACTTCTACTCTCTGGGCAGCACAGTGGCAACTTCGTGTTTTCTTTATGCCCTAGCTGAAGGGGTGAGGCTGTGGCAAAAGCTGCAGTTGTCAGGGAGATAACAAGTGCTTGGAAAACAGCTCAGAACAGGGAGACTGTAGCAGTGTTGGGGCTACAGGGATCCTTACTGAGATCGGTACTTGAAGGTGTGTGATTTCAGGCTATTTTAGCAGATTGTTGAGGATGAGATCTGCCTCTCATAGGCCAGAAACAGTAGACGTAAAAAAAGTCAAAGAAATTCCCAGTTTTTAAACTTTGTGGAATACTAGCTATGACCCTAATACAATGTGCAATAAAATCCAGAAGAGAAATTCCATTGACTTCAACTGCTCAATCTGGGGAAAATATTAAATGTCCTTTATGCAAGTGGAAATTCAGATCAAAGTGACTTGCTCATTACAGTTTGGTAAGATGTGATGATTATTATTACATAGTCTACAACTACTACGGTTAATAATTACACAGAGTTCCTCTGTGATCCTGGAAAGTCACTATATCTATGCCTCAGTTTCCTCAGCCACACAATGAAGACAGTAATACTTGCATATCTTGCAGGGATGCTGTGAAGCTAAATAAATTTCATGAGATCCATGAATGGAAGGTTCTAAACACATGCAAAGTGTTATATTTAGTATCATTATTAACAGCAATATCTTACATATATACAGAATTTTATTGTGGAAAGCATTTTACAAACTCCTATACATACAGGAACCACTTACCCCACTACTAAAATGTAGCCACATCTGGAGTAAAACATGGCAGATGTTTAACAGGATTCTGCACATCAAGGAGTACAGAATACCAGCTCCTTATGGGACTGCAGAGGGAAATATAGGTAAGCAGAGTGCAAAAACTTACATTGGAATTCAGCCACAGTTTCATGATTCATACCTGTGCTTGTACAAAAATTGTCAAGGTTTTAACAACCAGAAATACTCAGGACCTCTGTTTTATACTTCATCAAAACAAAATGCTTTCCAACAGATCTCTCAAGGGTGTGGGGTTTGATCCTTTCTTGGCATTCTCTTATCAAATGGGGAACACATTACTACCAACATGTGGTGAGGGATATATATTCAAACCCAATAAAATAGTCTAATTTCAGTATGGTCTTTCCACCGACTCAGAATTAGTTTCTCTCTAGCCCAGATGTCACTACAAATCTGTTTCCCTTGTTTGCAAAGTAATTAATATTGGTAGCATTAGGATTAAGTTGGCAAACTTTACATGAATTTCTCAAGGCCACAATTTAGCGTTGATCTATCCACTGAGAGTTGTACTGTGGAGAGAAGAGAGTTATGTAGCTCTCAGTGTAGATAAGCTTATTTTCCATATTACAGGAAAACATAAGTCTCTAGATGAATACATGCACACACAAATACATATGCCATAGTTGCAGACTGGCCACTCCTGTCATCAAACCTGATGTTTGCAATGTTGTAGCCGTGTTGATCCCAGGATATTAGAAAGACAACGTGGGTGAGGTAATATCGTTTATTGGACCAACTTCTATTGAATCTCTTGTCTCTCTGATATCCACCCTGATGACAACCAGGTAAAAATAATTATAGTTTTCAGTGAAATCTAACTTGTTGAGAGCTCTAGGCTAGATACGATTGTTACACTGCAGGTTATAACGGCCTATAGAATAATCATGTTTTTTTTTCTTTTTCTTTCCCTCATACAGTTGCAGTATTTGCATAAAGAAACAGAACAGACACTTCATTGTCCCGGCTTCACACTTCAAGCTACTGAAGGTAGGTTAGGGTTTATGAGTGCAGTGGGTGTGGGTACCTGTCAAGATATTTGATTCTGAAAGATTCAGGTGGTGGTCAGCTTTGTGTCATAAATTTGCCTGTGTCTGTCTGGAGAGATGTGTTTGGAGATACGAAAAATCCATTTGGATCCCAGGAGCCTGGCTGTATGTGTTTGTTAGCGTGTCTCAGAATGGGAAGTTCCATGTTTGAAAAGTGACTATACCTGTTCAAAAGATAAGGCAGGGATGTTTGTACACCCCGGGAGTGGCAGTGCCACCAGGTAAATGTGCTAAGTCCATGTTACATTGACGACAAAGAGCATTAACGTCACGCTCCTACTCCTAATGGGCTAAGGACCTGAGCAAATGCCCATCGCAATCCGTGTGAGTCTTGACTTACTGGGCTGTGGATTGGGTCCCAGTGCATTGCTATAAAGAATTCTGCCTCTATTTTAGATCAGCTTCAGACTCCCTTAACTTGATTTTTAAATTCTGATTACAGGCTGAACTCTTTTACATTTTAATTGTTACAAGGGCATCTTACAGGCTAGGGTCTTGGATTCCAAGTTGTCTGAGGACTGTAGCTCTTAGATTAATTTTTCTCGGCTTCTAGCACCATTTAATTTGATTTTCTTTTATAGTTGGATGGTCTCAGATAAACACAGAAATTTTTGTCCATTGCTTCTGGGAGGAAAATCCCCAATTATGTTTACTTTGGAGCATTTAAAAAAAACCTAAGCACTTTATAATAGACCTGCTGTAATAGAGAGTTCAGTGACTGCATTTCAGTGGTCAGAAAGTAAAGCCATGGCAATTGTTAGGCTTGTCGGGGGAAAGGTGTTTGTGAAAATAAAGCACAGAGGGGAGGGAAAGGAGATTAATATCTGGAACAGAGTAGCATGCATGCTGTATTCTTACCTCTAACTCACATAAAGACATAGCGGGTGGTATTTTAGACTAGTCTTAATTAGGCTTCTGTTTTTGCGCCTGCAATTTTACATTTATTAATTACAAGCCTGTGGAATGTAAGTGACAAAAAATGACCCATTTCTGGGTATGTGGCAAACCTTCATTGTGTATTTTTTTGCCTAGGGTGCTGATAACATAACAACGTACACCTTCAACACACACCGTGCTCAGCACACATTTTGTAAGACCTGCGGCGTGCAGAGCTTTTACACTCCTCGTTCTAACCCAGATGGTTACGGTAGGTAAACAGAACAGGGAAGAAACCTGGTAGATCTATGGCAACACAAATTCACGCCCCGCTGCACTTGTATAATGATCATGACGACCATCAGCACTCTGCCAAGAGCAGTAGCACAATAATTGTGCATCATACAGCTTGCTTCTAAAGTACTGAACATCTGAAGCTGCAACTTTCAATAGCACCTCCTTATTGTGTAAGTCTTAACTGTGACCAATGGGCCACTGGCCATCTCGGGTTTCTCACCTGCTGCAGCTGTATCGACACTATCACCACCTCTGAGACTCACTGCCCATGAAACTGACAGAAAAGCTCTCCTTGGCTTCAAAGGGAGAGTTTCTCTCTGAATTTCCCTCTCTTCTCAAGGAATAGCCCCCCACTGCCTGGATGAGGGCACTGTGCGCAGCACCATCATGGAGGAGATCAATGGCAAAGAGTGGGAGAAGGCAGTGAAGGAACATAAGACCATCAGGAGCATGTCGAAACCATGATACAGCCTCAGTGCACCAAAGTGCTCAGCTTGGAGCACTGCCATTGGCAGGCCATCATATAACCTCTAGTTCAAGCTCTCCTGTGCCAAGCTGTTCAGGAAGTATATCTTCTTTGTTTTTTTTAAATAAATCTTTCTGTGCTGTTTTTTCCCTCCTTTCATTTTACATTCAGTTGTCAGACCACACCAGTTCCATAACTTACCCAACAGCTGTGGTTTTTCCTCTTTGCCTTATTCTGACACTGCCTCTATCTGCAGCACAGTTCAAATCACATTAGTCAGAACAAGGTTCTTACATCTATTGCAAGGTTCTACCATGTTGTCTTTGGCTCGTGCAGACACATCCCAGATGCGTTATTATCTGGTGTACACCAGTGGTTCTCGACCAGGGGTCCGGGGCCCGCTGAGGGCCATGAGCCGTTTCAGCAGGTCTACCAAGCAGGACCAGTGTTAGACTCCCTGGGGCCCAGGGCAGAAAGCCTAAGCCCTGCCAAAGCCTGAGCAACTTAGCTTCACAGGACACCTTGTGGCACAGGGCCCAGGCAGTTGCCCTGCTTGCTACCCCCTAATGCCGGCCCCGGCTTTTATATGGAGAAAACAAGCTGATGTGGCGTTTTCATAGCATGCTGGGAGGGCCTCAGACAGAAAAAGGGTGAGAACCCCTGGTTTACACAACCGTACTACATGAAATAACGTCTCCCTACACGGGGAAAAATTCTGCTGTTACACTCGTCTCTCCCTTGATTTCACTGAAGTTACTCTGGATTTAGAGCTATACCAGGCTGATGCTGGCATTACAGGCTCCAGTTGAGCAAGTTCTTATGTACATGTTTTAACTTTCAACACAAAGAGTAGTGCTGGTGAATGCATATGTGCGTAAGTGCTCTGCTGAATAAGGATGGTCTGACTCATGGACTTAAAGATAGCTGTGTGTAGGGTTGCCTAGGGCCGGCTCCGCAGCTCCCATTGGCCAGGAACTGCAACCAGTGGGAGCTGCGGGCATGGGCGTGAGGGCAGCAAGTGGAACCTCCCTGGTCGCCTATGCGCCGAGGGGATATAGGGACCTGGCAGCTGCTTCCTCGGAGCCGCAGTAAGCACTGCTGGGACTCGGCACCCCGAACCCTCTGCCCCAGCCTGCAGTCCCCTCCTGCACCCAAACTCCCTCCTAAAGCCCATACCTTTACTCCCCCCAACACCATACCCCAGCCCTGAGCCCCCTTCTACACCCCAAACCCTACCCTAGAGCCCACAGCTGCAGCTGGAGCCTGTGCCCCCTCTTGCACTCCAACCCCCTCATCCTCAGCCCCACCCCAAAGCCTGCACCCCCAGCCAGTCTTCACTCACCCCTGCACCCCAACCCCCTGCTCCAGCCGAGCCTCTTCCTACACCCCAACCCCCTCATCCTCGGCCCCACACCAAAGCCTGTACCCCCAGCCAGAGCCCTCACCCCACACCCCAACCCCAACCCCATGCCCCAGCCCAGTGAAAGTGAGGGTGGGGGAGAGCGGGGAATGGAGTGAGCAGGGGGTGGGTCAGGGGGCGGGACAGGGGTGTTCAGTTGTGTGCAATTAGAAAGTTAGCAACCCTAGCTATGTGCTTAAGTACTGAGAGTACAGTTCTGCCCTAGTATCTTTTTAATAGCTATGTTTGGGAGGGTGTTGTGATTTGAGTAAGGAATTGGGAGCCAGGAATTTGACCTCTGATCCTGGCAGTGCAATGACTTGCTCTGTATCCTTGGGCAAGCTGCTTATCCCATCTTTACACTGGGGTTTATAGTCTTTATATCTCTGTCCCCCACAGGTGTGGTGAGGAATAACTCAATGATGAGTGCAAAGTGCTGTGTAAATGCTGAGTATTATTTAGTTTGCTCCAGTGTGAAAGTCCTCCTTTAAGATTCCAATTATTACTAAAATCTATGTAGACTTAAAAATTACAAATACATATTTGAAAATTGGCCTCGCTGTCACTTACCTGCTGAATCTGTGGGTTGCAAAACCCAGAACCCAACACTTCCTCCTAGCAACTAAGAGGAAGGGGGCAGCTTTTCAAATGGTGCATCTGGAATTTTTATGTCTACATATTTATTCTGTCAAAGAACTGGCTGGCGCCCTCTCACTTGTAACTTCACATCCTGGTGAAAAACAGTTTAAGTTCAGCGGATCTCAAAGACTTTGTTTGGAAGCAGGAATAAATACTAGTGTTTCACGAGGTACAGTCCAGCAGAGTAAAGCTCGTATCACAGGGTGGCTTGGAGGGTCGAGATGGAAAGAACAATAAGAGTTCAGTGCAATTATATTAGTCTGTATAATTTTTAATATTTTATTCCTAAAGTTTTGGCATTTTAAAGTCAAGAAACCAGCCCTCCATTAGCAGGAACTGGCTGACTGACAGGCAGGCCTGTGTGGTTCAATGTTACAGCCTGAGGGCTGTGAGGATCCTGGTTCAAACCCCAAGGGACAATGTGTATCCTTGGACAAGTCACTCCTGGTGCCTGATCTTTACAGCAGAGGGAAATGGATAAAAAGCAGGAATCACCAGGTGGTGATCTGGGCCTGGTCTCCCTGGGGAAACCCATTGTAAAAGCACATACAGTACATGCTGTATCCTAAACACCTCCAAAATTCGACTTCACTAGTAATTAGACTCAGATCAATCTGATTTGCTGGGTGTTCTAAGACCAGTTACACTACTACAATGGGAGTTCAGTAATTGTTTGAACCCAGGCTGTCAGGCAAAGGACACTTAGAAGGATGTAAATACTGTATGTTTCAATCAGAGGCTGCAGGGCACCCAGAAGGTGGATTTCTGTCCTCTTCTTGAGACATTAAAGAAGCAAGAGCTTTCAATAGTGCTTGGTCAGGCAGAGCCTCTCTTTTCTTTGTCTCCCTTCTCTGGTCTCTCAATATCCCTGGAAGTGTGTATGATTCTCCTTCCCTTTACAGAAGGCAAAGTGAATTGATCACCATGAAGCGTGAGAACAGGATATAGGTGTGTCGGAACCAGAGAAGCTGGCTGTGATGGCACTGCATGGCTCTCTAGAAAGATAAAAATATACGAGAAAACATTAGACCTTCCAAACCCATTCAGAAGACAGCTTTCAGGGCTTTCTGTAAAGTTCACTACTAGATTTACAGTGAAATCTGTCTTCAGTGACCCACCAAAGAACCAGCACAAACACAGCTTAGCAGCGGTGGGATTCTGACTAAACTCAAACAATGCTATACTGGAATCACTGGGGCTATTTTCAAGTGGTTGCATATGACCAGAAGTTGCTAGTTGAGGCCCATTTCATGTATTTAGGAAGGTCAGATTCAAAGTTCCAGCCACTGTGGCTTGAAATATCAGAGGACTTTTTGTACTTGGAACTTTCTGTTACTACCCTCACAAATACACAGTGCTGTGGGTGTTACTTGTCGATTAGGAGCACTGTTTGCTCTGTAATGTTTACTGTAATATACTGTGGAGGGAGCTCTAATCATATGGTGATAAGAGATTTCTTGACTAGAATGTAGAGAGATTTCACACAGCAGAATAACCCAAAGTTTGCCCAAAAGACAGGGCAACTTGCTAAGAGCCTGCTGCCACAAGTAGTCAAACAACATAGAGAGCAGATCAAGATAGAATACTGCATGCTGGGAACTGTAGTGTCCACAGTCCACATCACTATCAAATATAAGAGTGCACTCTGACCACCCAGGGTCTAAGAGCTGCAAATCTGCCCAATCCCACCATCTGAATGGCGTGCAAAGCAACTTGTCTTGACAAGAAAATATTCCTAAAAGCAAATCCACTGATGCTTCATAATTCAAAGACTGATTATAAATAAATCATAAATCAAAGAACTAGTTAAATTAATGGAGGATTGGTCCATCAATGGCTGTTAGCCAGGATTGGCAGGAATGGTGTCCCTAGCCTCTGTTTGCCAGAAGCTGGGAATGAGCGACAGAGGATGGATCACTTGATGATTACTTGTTCTGTTCATTCCCTCTGGAGCACCTGGCATTGGCCACTGTCAGAAGACAGGATACTGGGCTAGATGGACCTTGGTCTGACCCAGTATGGCCATTCTTATGTTCTTATGACTGAAATGTGCTAATTACACTCCATGTGCAGTATATATATTTTTAAGTTCTACATGCATGAGGCACTTTTGGTCGAAGCCCTCACAATGATTCTGAAATACTCAAACAGGCTGGGCAGGAACAATGCATCTCACCTTGGCTAGTTCAGACTCCTCCTTGGTTAGTATAAAGAGAACATCCTGGGACTGGAGGCAGCTAATAGGCACATCCAGGATGGAGATATACTTCCGGAGGAGGTTTACTGACTTGAGCGTAAGGACCCGGCACCCTGAGCAGAGCAACAGGAGAAAGAGTGCAAGACAACAAGATGATTACAAGCTCACAGCATCACGAGGGTAGGCAAAGCCCCCAGCCTCCTGTGTGACAGCCCACCAGGAGTTCAAATTCTGTCAGAACCTACTTTTGTGCCATGTGAATTTCTATTCAATTCTGTTTGCTTCTTAGCTATTCTGCTGAGAGCAAACTTAGATTCCCAAGAAGGAAACCTGGGTTTAAAGGGTGGATGCCTTTTTATGACAATCTAAATTATTTCTGAGTTTATTTGGGCCCAGTCCTGTTCCCACTGAAATGCATGGAAAGGACCTTTGAATGCCAACACTGTATCATTTGAAGGTAGTTAAACAAGCAGTCCTCGCTTCATTTGACTGTCCGTCTAGTCCAATTTTCAACATGCTTTGCTACATAAATGAGTGTTTTCAGGGTCCAGGAATGACTGCATGAGATATTAACACAGGCAGGTGATTACATGTTAATAGGAGCTCAAAACCCATCACCTGGATGTTTGTCATGCAGGGGGTGAAAGGAGCATGCAGAACAGATTCAGCTATGGTTCATATATTTCCCCTGATTCTAAGAAACCTTTGAACTCAAAAGTTAATTGCTAAATTTCTTTCATGGCTAAATTGTATTTATTGATGAGCTCAGCTGATGGTCCCATTAAGGAAATGTAGCTCTTTGGAAAAGTGCCTTGAGATTTCCTGACACTTCAGAAGCTGAAGTTATGACGTGCTTTACTTTAGGCATTATTTTGAGTTTGACAGATGAGAACAGTCACATTGTATAGACATAGTAGGATCTGCAATCAGATGCACTGCAGCATGCCCCTGCAATCTGAATGAAACTCTGAAGGGAGGGTGCAAAGGGAGGCCTGCACTATCTCAACATCTGTATCATTTTAACTCCAGGAGAACCCGAGATCACACATCTAATACAGCTTCAGTTGGGGCCTGAGGTCCTTCTCTGTTGTCATTATGTTCTCACAGGGCACAAAGTGAACATGAAGCAACTTGATGGTTCTCAGACCAATGGGACATGATGCTGAAATCCAGGAGTGGCTCTCTGTTCTCTGAGGGAAGAAGTTAGCTGAGGTTTGACTGACTCCACAACAAGGAGAGAAGAGAGACCCTCCTCCTAAAAGTCCCTAGGGAATGTGCATTCGTCATTCTGTGCCCAATAAAGTAGCTGGGAGTTTGGGGTGCTGCCTTTGTGGTGTGAGTCCTCTAGACAGACACACATTACTTACGAAGGGCCTGGTGCTAGGGGTGCAGAACACTGATTTCATAGGATCAAGCACAAGTTAGTTTCACTAAAACCCATCATTCTAGTGCAAAAGTGGCTCAGGTCCAGGCAGGGAAAGCAAGAGCTCTTGTTCATACACTGAGCGAGCTATCTGTGGAATTTCTGGAGAGGGGCAGGGGGAGAAGCCACACAGAGGTCTCCGAGGTGTAGAATGAGGGGAGCAGCATGCTGATAAGACATTTAGAAGGAAGCTGTGGAATATTCTGGGCTGAGGAACAAAGAATGGAGAATAGGGCAAGACCTCCAACTTTCTCCAGCCTCACAAATGAGTCGGTGCATATGCTTGCCCCTTGCCTATTCCTAGGAGTGGCACCAACCCACTTTCTAGCTTTGCTTTTATTTCATCAGAGGCCATCAGTGAAAGAACACTGTACGTTTTCTGGAAACCTCCCCTTCCAGCACCGCCTCCAGGCCCCTCAATCCCTCTTCCTCCCTCCAAAAGAAAGGTGAAGGGATTTTCCCCACCTTTCCACTCCATAATCATAATCGTAATTGTTCCTGCTTTTGCATTAGTCACTGGTTATTAGGTGATTTTGGCTTAGATTATGGCCAAAGTTTAGCCAACACAGTCTAACTAGATCAGCACTAACCTCTCCCAGTCTTCTTTCTGGAAGGGTTTGCAGCTGGATTGCTCCTGAGGGGTTAGTCACTGGGAGGCTTGACAGAGCAGAGATGGCTTTCAGCATTACCTTCTGCAGCTGCAAGGGGACAGGGCTGGCGGGTCAGAGGGCAACAGCAGGTTTCCATCCTGACCCAATGGTGCTAGAATAGAGAGTGACACAAGATATGTGATCTGGAGTATTCACAGAAGTGTCACATCAGTTCACACTGCTGCAGGCTCTGACCTGACGGAGGAAGTCAGATGTTACCAGATAAGCCAGAGTAAATATTGTCCAGAAGGTGATCGATAGTTAACATTGACATTAGAAAAATAGCCAGGTCATAAAGAGACATTTCCAGCAGATGGAGCTCTCCAATGATAATTGTAGATGGAAGAAAGCACCCATCAGATACAAACTAGTGCTCCAATTTACCAGATGGCAGCAAGCTCGGAAGCCTGCCTTTCAGCACATTCATCATGTCAAAGCTGTACCATGTACCTGGTCCATTCCTGTTGAAGTGGCACCAATTCAGTGAAACACCAGCCTGTTAAAGGTCACTGCACTTTCTCCGCAGCAGGTGGCTCGTGCAGGGGCCTGTTGTCCTACCAGGCAGCTTACAACTAGGCCACATGGAAGTACTGGACACCAGAAGCCCTGAGACCTGTGTGCCAGGGATACTTTGTACCACTCCCCTTCCCTTGCACCAAAGACCCTTTGCTGTGCAGGAGAAACACTGGGTGAGAATGTGGGGCAGGGGCTCAGGCTTTTCTCCCGGACCTGACAATAAGGTCCAAACCTCATTTCAGACCTGAGTTTAACGTCTGGCTCATCTCACTGGTCATCCCCATCAACAGGGAAGGTGTGTAATGCTTTCCAGGCTGCTGAGTGTATTCAGCTCAATGCTGCGAAGGTGGCTCCCAGCGATGGCGATACAGATTGAAGTGACTTGGTGGTGTAGAAAGTGGCTTCTGTTCATTTACCTCCAAGAAAGTCAATGTCTTGTTTCCAGGAAGTGAATTGTTTTGCTGTTCTTTAACTCCAGGACTTGTCGAGCCTCCTTAAGTGCCCCTGAAAATCTGCAGGCACATCCATTGCATGTATGCAAACGAGCAGTGCCCACCCATTCTGCAGTCACAGTTAAGTAGACCCATGAAAGCCTGGCCTCTCAGATCCATTTTGTGTTCAGTCAGGAAGGGATGTGGATGGAGAACTTGCTGGTTGTACCCAGGAGACCCTCTGGGCTGCTCAAGTGTAGAAATCTGCTTGCTGGGTAACACTGTCTGGAGAGGTCTGGATCATCCCCTGCTGTGTGGAAGGGCAGAGGAGAGCCACTGAAATGGACTTCCTTGTGCTGGTGTTCCACATTTCCACCAGCCACCTGTTTGCATCTCAGCCCTTTCCAATGGGGGTAAAAAGCAAACATAGTGCAATGGGCCTTTTCCTTTCCTGGATCGCAGTTTACAAGCCTTGGCAGAGCCTCCGGGGCTCCTAGGTGCAAAGTCAGGGAGAGAGGCATGGCCTTGGGTTAAACACTAATGGACTGTGACGTCTGGGCTGCTCCCCCATTCCCTAATCGTCTTTTTCTAAGAAATACTAATTCATCTGCAAGCACATTGCCCTTTGCTTCCCAATCCCTAGCAGCTGGGAGGGCTCACTACCTGCTACCAGAAAGCAAAATCATTGCAAGTGAATTTAGTGCAGGTGAAAGGTGCCAGTTTGCCACCCTACAGGCTGAAGTCCTCTATGCACAGAGCGGGAACAGCTTACGCCGCTGCAATTTAAACCTTAAGTAAAGGAGCTGTTTGCGTTAGCAATCCAACCAGGGTCATGAGGCCCCACCAGCAGAGATCACTTTGAATGAGAAGAAGAGATGAAACGATGCTGGTAGGGAACGTACAGTCCAGCTACAGAGGGGAAGGGCTCAGAGCCCTTCCTGCCAGCCAGGGTAGGAGAAAGGGAATGGCCAAGTAGAGCCATTGATGGGCCTGCTCATGTGACACCCTCAGGTGAAGACCTGTGAAGGAGACGGTTGTGACTGTGACCCCAGGGTAGATTTCAGATTGTTAGTCAGCCCAATTGGCTGGGCTAACGTGACCTCTCTAGCTAGCGGATCAGCTGCTGGAGGTCTGAAGCCCAGGCAGCTTGGCTTCCTGTTTCAACAAATGTATGCAACAAGTGTGCCTGGAATGAAGTAGGCTCTTAGCAGAGCTATCTCTGACAGGCGGCTCGCATTGCTTCTCCTAGGTGCTAGAACACTGGCTCTTCTGGCTGGGAGCTGGTTATAGGCAGGAGGTGGCTGTACCATCGATATGTGTATACCAGCTGTCCCCAGCTCCTGAATCAGGACTACTTGCTCAGAGCTAGCCGGGAGGACACAGCTTCAGTTTAAAAGCTACCTGCTATGGCCACACTCGATATGGGAATTAGGAAGTAAAGTGGGATGCGCGGGGTACTCATTTGCATACCCCTACCCAAAATGCCCTCCTAGCTCAGGGGATACAGCGAAAGACTATTTGCAGAATGATTTTTCTGTGGGCTCTTTGATCCCATGGGCTTACACAGGTTCAGCGGCACACAGGTCCCAGTTCCTGGCAAGGGAGCAGGCCATTTCCTTGGGCTGGGTGTGCTTTTCATCTGTGCTCCAGACAGCCTAGGCAGGCCCCGACGTCACTCTCATTTCATTACGCCCTTCTGATGCATGGCCCTGCATGCCTGCCAGATCAAATTATAAATACCGGGAATTTCAATGAGCCTGGAACTATATTTGGAAAGGCTTAATGTAAGCAGTAACATGGGAGCTCCCTACTCCTTTGGCATTTGTAGGTCATGTAAGATGTGATGTAATCAGAGCAGCTAGCCTCATGCATATCTTCAGAAGCCCACTGGTGCTGCCAGAGAAACTGAGGCACCATCTGTGCTGGTTTTACACTGGTTAGTTTTAGACACAGTCTGTCTGGCCTGAGAGGGCAGGGCCAAACCATGCTTAAACCGAGCCTAGTCCAACTCATTAGCCTGTTGAAGTGGGTTCATCACAGATGGGGTCTGACATATTTGCCTCCTTGCAGCACGGCTGTAGGCACCTGCTTTTCATTGTTCCCAGCACTTTGCAGCTGCTCCTGCTGTGCCCAGTCTCTGGGCAGTACTCAGCACACACACAGCTCTTTGCCCATTTAAAATGCCCCAGACCCATCATGGGGAGAGGGCAGCGTGAACATTCCCATTCGCAGATGGACACTCAAGGCACAGCCAGGGGCCGTGACCTGACTGTGGCCACAGAGTGGCAGAGTCAGGATAAAAGAGTAGGAGATTCTGGCTTCTGGGCCCACGCTCACTCCGCTACATGGGTGAGCTCAAGCTTTAACCACTAGGGAAGCAGAAGCAACTCTCTATGACACACCCACAGCCCTTCTCATCCACAAAGGATTTGTGATTAGGGTAACGGCAGCAAAGCGTGGATGGTTTTTGGATGCTGGGTGGGGATGACCGGGCTGGCTGGGGATCTCCGTGCCCTGGGGCAGAACTGACTCCTCCATGAGTTCCTTCCGGAGCAGATCACTGGGAGGAGTGGGGGAGAGATAAGGGCTGAGGATCTGCATGGAGTAAAAGCATCAGCAGGAGGGTGGTTAGGATGCATGTTGCTCTTCCTCTCTGCTTTGGCTACTGCTGTCCCGCAGTGTGGACAGGGGCCTTTGCTGAGACCCCTGCTAGCCAAACAGTATGACGGACCATTCCTCCAGTTAGCATCCATAGCACAGTTTTAATATATGCTTCTCATACTGCCCATGTTGGTGAGTGAACCTGACCTAGGATAATATAGCTAGGACTGCGTTTAAACTCAGCTATAAAACCGTTCTCAGGAACGACGTTACTGAGTTAGAGTTCTCCATCTGTCTGCATTGCTAAAGCCCTTTTCACCTGCATGTCTAGGCCTAAAATTGTATCTAAAACCAGATAAATCAAAAGAACTGGAGAGCGAGGCAGAGGCCTGGAAACAGCAGCCATGTGCACAAGAAGCAGAGCTGGGGTTACACAATCCAGACAGGACGAACACACAGGGTGAGAAGAGGGTGCCTTTGAGCCAAACCCACCTTCTGCGGGAGGCCAGCCTGAGTCACGCTAATGCCCAGGCCCAGGAGAAGGGACTGCATAGGAGCATGAGCTCAGGAAAAAGCAACCAGGAGTTCAGCTGCAGATTTCATTTGCATTGCAAAGAAGAGGTGGGTTATTCCCATGGGGACTTGGACAGAACATGAAAGTCAATAGATAAGTCATGTCTGCAGTGTCACTGATGCTTTTGTTTAAACACGTGTGACGTACCTTCAGGTAACTTCCCCTCTGACTGCAGGTACCTGTGAATTGAAACAGAAACCATGGTGAACATATAGTGAGGCCACTCGAATCCTTCTTTAAATATGTATAAGCACTAAGGGCTAAATCACACACAGCTGAAAACTCACAATGGCAGCCCCTAAAATAAGCTTTCTGGGGCAGATATTGGATGTCCCAGCTCCCACTGACCCTGGAAGATAGCAGGTATGGTTCCCCACAAATGAATTTGCTCCTAATCCATCACTACTTTCCTTGTCCTCACTACTGGACGGCTGATGAGGCAGGGCATAAGCACTCCCCACCTACAATATAGGAAACTCTGCAAGAAGCTACCAAATACCACTTGTTCTTTAGGGTCCTGTCTCTAACGGCCTGGGACACTGGCTCAGCAGTAGCACCCCTCTAGCAAGCCATGCTGAACCCAGGTTTCCCCAGCCCATGTTGACAGGACTCTGCATATTTAACCTAATCATGTCACTCTGTCCACAAGTACAAGTGTTTGAACCCGCTTCTGTTTCCATTGTTCGAACCAGCTTGTGAATGGACACTGGTTCTGGCCTTGCCCAGAGTAGCTGCTCTCTTTTTCACTCAGTGACGGAGTCTGCAGGTTTAGTGACTTCGTTCTGGGGAGAGGTGCCCTACAGAGAGCCCTGCAGACAGTTATCCTCTAGTTATCCAAAGAGCAGAGACAGCATGGGCAACGGCAGGGCAAGCTTCCCCCATGCTGTGCCCACAGTGGGCCTCAATCCCAACCCAGAAGGACTTCTCAAAAGAAAAAAAGTATTTAGAAAACAGAGCAGATGGGGCCCAGTTGAGTGGAGATCTAAACAGTGGTGTTATTTACATCAATAAGTCCGAGTGGGTGTCACATACTGAAGGAGTGGGATGGTGGTTAGCCTCATTCCCCTTTAACGTTCCTGTTTTTCATGCTACAGCTTTGCCCTTCCCCCTCTGTGTGTAACTCACAACAGCTTACACTCATAACACCATTTCTATCTCCACTGATTTTGGCCCAGCCTGTTGGTTGCTGGACCTGTAGATTTCCAGTAGATGGCAGCAGGAGTTACATAGCTAGACTTGTTCTTGTTGAAGGAAAAACAAAATAGAAAATGGACCATTTGGGTGGAAAAAAAGGGTTATTTAACCCTGTGTAATATTTAAAGAGATTGTTATCGTCTCTTACTGGTGCATTTCATGTGTAAATCAACCTGGGCAAAATGTACATTGTATTTAAACTACATTGTGCCTCTAGTCATTTTCAAACTATGATTATCTCTAGTTACTGGTTAGTTTCGAGGAAAGGGATTAGCCATACAGGCATAGACAAAATAGGAAGCGGTGGGTGATGAATACACAAAGCAATTCAAAGCAAAAGTCAAGCCAGAAATGCAGGATATGGCAGTATTCAAAAGCAGTGATCAGGAGACCACTGCCCTAAACAGATTCTTCCAGGAATGTTCTTTCCTTCTCCAGAGCTAAAATCCATCTCCCAACAGCCTTTGCTACTTCCAGTCTAGCAAACAGTCCTTGTAATACTTCTTCAGTCACCCTCCTCTCCACCGTTAAAGTCCCACTATTCAGACTCCTCTCATTGACTTTCTGCTCTGCCACCAGGGTGACAGTCAGGATATTTACTGTCTGTAAATAAAAGGCATTGAACGGGATGCTTAAGGTAACAAACAGAAGTCATCACTGGCCACAAACTATAGCAGCAAGGAGCCTGCCTGGAGAAGCCCCAGTTAAGAGCAGCAGGCACAATCAGCAGAGAAGGAAGGTAGCAGTAGCAGAATAGGGGATTTGTGCACACAAAGGTTCAGGAGGAAAAAGCACCACTGGAAATTCAAGTTCTGTTTTGATTAACATGGAAGGTCCTCAGTGCTGGTACTGCACCCCCTCTCTGCTCTCATCGGGAAGAGCTGCTCTACTGGTGACCTTTTACCTCCATCCTGAGCCAACACTGTATCACTGGCTGGGCAAGGTACAGTGCAATGTTACTGTAAGGTACACATGGTTGTAATGCTGCAGGGAAATCAACGGGCTCATCCATTCATGCCTCTTAGGACTATAGATGGGAATGAACTGTGCTTGCAGGGAAAGCGAGAGCGCGAGTGAGGCAAAGCTCTACCTCCCACTCAAGCCCCTATATACTAACAAATATTCCTCCCGCAAATCAATCTTCTAGCTCCCTCCCACGCCCCTCCTGCAGCTCTCTCCAGGGAACACTTCCAAGTCGGGGAGAGGTTGCAGCTCTTTGCTGTTGCCATTTGGGGAATGTTGTTGTACAGACTGGACGTGCTGTGGTTTGGGTGAAATGTAAGAGTCTGGCATGAGGTCATGACAAGGAAAGATACAAATGGGCTCCTGCGGGAGCTTTTTCCATGGGTTGTTTCCTGAGAGACTTTTATTATTATTATTATTTTGAAGAGATGCTGCAGTGAGAGCAACCACAGGCGGAAGCAGTTGAAACTCATCCACCAAACACCAAAACGCCCCAACCCGATTTATAGCCATTTACAAGTGACAGGGGGTCCCTGGCTGTGCTTCTTTGTTATGCTCCTGGCAAGTCCCAAGATAGGCACCTTCCATATCTCCTTCTGGGGGAGGGAGGAGGAAAAGCAGGATCCCTGCACCAAAGGATTCAAAGAGTCTCTGAAATCCTGCAGGGAACCCAAGAAATCTCTCTGCATTAAAAGATTCCTGCAGCCTCAGCTCCCCTTAAAATCAATGGGAACTGAGGGCCCTTAGCACATCATAGGTGCTCAGCAATTTGCAAGATTAGGACCTCATTGTTTAAGCAAAGTTTCCATTGGGTCAAATCCTGAGGTCCTTATTTTCATTCAGTCAATACTCCTCCCAGTGAAGTGTATGAGCGGCCCTAAGCACATGCAACTTCCACTAAAGTCAATAAGGAGTGAGTAAAAAGCGAGTGAGGATTTCAGGGTTTGGCTCACAGGGAATCTCCACTGAAAGGGAAGCATAGTCAAAGTCCCAGTGGGTAGATTGCTGTGTTGGTGACACTGCTCAGAGAGAAATTGTTCCATGAAATCCATGACTTCACTCTAAGAAGGTCCCACTGTGGGGAAGATAAAACTCTGCACTGTATTCAGTGGGCTATCTGCTAAGGCATACTGAGGAAATACAGGTTTCAGAGTAGCAGCCGTGTTAGTCTGTATCCGCAAAAAGAACAGGAGTACTTGTGGCACCTTAGAGACTAACACATTTATTTGAGCATGAGCTTTCGTGAGCTACAGCCCACTTCTTCGGATGTGGATGAGGAAATACAGTTTGCAGGAGCATAGCAGGGAATGCAAGGCACAGCTGTGGCTCCATTTAGGTTCCTGTCCCCTAATCTGCCCAATTAATCTGATGAAATAGATGTGGAGCAGGAAGAGCAGCCAATCTCCTAGGGGTCCCAGGGATGTTACATACAGCGAGAGATTTGCCAGATGTTGAATGTTTACAATCTGAAATACCTCCCCCACCCTAACTGGCCTGGCCAGCTGCATTTCCCCTGCACCCTGAACCGCACTGTGCAGGCAAAGCACAGGTTAAAACATTCATACAATCGACACTCATTCATATTTCAGCAACAAAGGATGGGGCCTCGCCAATTCCATGTAATCTGGAGAAGGGGTGACCCAGGGATCTTCCAGTTCACAAATGACGGAGCTGCTTCATTGCTCACATTGCCTTCGCCTCCGCACTGTGCGGGGGTGGAGTGTGGAAAGGTTACAGCTTCAATCAGCTACATGAACAAACTGCTAAAATCTTAATGATCTGGGGGAGGCCATTCCCAGAGGGATCTATTATTTTTGTTTAAGCATGGTCACTGTTACCAAGGAAACAGCTTTGCTGAGTACTAACAAATTTGGTGCCTTCTGCTCAGTTTATTTTTGTGGCTCTCAGCTCATGGGGGAGGCATCAGAACAACCTCGGCACAATAAAGAATGAGGAAGGGGCTGGAAGCAGAAGGAAAGAGGCGAGATTCAGAACAGGAATTTATAAGCTGGCAATTGGGATGATGTATTATAGCTGTGGGATGACTCTCCAACAGGGGCGACTCTAGACATTTCGCCGCCCCAAGCACGGCAGCATGCCGCGGGGGGTGCTCTGCCGGTCGCTGGTCCCGTGGCTCCGGTGGACCTCGGGACCAGCGGACCCTCCGCAGGCTCGCCTGCGGGAGGTCCACCGGAGCCGCGGGACCAGCAGACCCTCCGCAGGCATGCCGCCAAAGGCACCCTGCCTGCCGCCCTCCCGGCGATCGGCAGAGCGCCTCCCGCAGCATG
Organism: Mauremys mutica; assembly: GCF_020497125.1. Lineage (NCBI taxonomy): Eukaryota > Metazoa > Chordata > Testudines > Geoemydidae > Mauremys > Mauremys mutica. The sequence goes on from NC_059090.1 coordinate 23,512,829, forward strand.
CCGCCCCAAGCACGCGCTTGACATGCTGGGGCCTGGAGCCGCCCCTGCTCTCCAAGGAAAGTGGTGAAAGCCCAATCATTTGAGACCGCAAACAACAGGCTGGACAGAGCACTAGAAAAATATATAGTGGGAGACCATTTTACCCGGGCTCCATGGAGATGGGCTGCATGGACCTTAGGTGTCACTCCTGTCGCTAACCTCCTTGATTCTCCCCATCCCTTGGAATTAGTAAAACTAGGCTAGAAAAAACACTGGAACATACACAATACAGAACAACCTTGACTCTGAAAGGAGGGACTGCAACATGAGCTCCTGGCACCAGAAGGAAAACGTTCAGGCCTCAGCCATTCCTCCTTCGGACTCTCGGAGCTAGAACACAGATACTCAAAATGAATCATCCCAGGAAATCCTTCTCCAGGATGGAGTGAAGAGGCGTCCAGGAAAGGGGAGGAGGGTGACATGGGAAAACACAGGGCTACATTGTGTTTTCACTTACATGGGGTAAATCAGGAGAAATTAATGGGGCACAGTTGTGTAAAACTGGTGTAAGATCAGAATCAGGCCCAAGCTCTCCATCTGTGTGGGAAGACGTCCAAGACAGAGGGAGCAGTGGGTGCCACATACCATCATCCATCTAATCATCTGAAGAGGAACCTGCTATTTGCACATTGTGTCTCTAAGCATGAGCTGGAATTTGTATGTCATAAGGAAATTCTGCAGTCTTCAGCCTCAAAGGGAGTTTTGTCAGAGTAAGGTCTGCAGGATTTGGCTGGATACTGGCCATTTTCTTTACCTATTTGCAATTGGCATTTAATGAAACCCCATACCTGAACATGTCCCAGTACAATGTACACGGGACAGGAAATGCCCTTTTCTTTTGTATACGTCCCAAATACAAATCAGCTCTCCCATGGCAGCCATACACAGCACATGAAAGATCCAAGCAAGGGCACTTAACCACAACAAAGCATCAATGACACTCAAACAGCATCATTATCAGCTCATAAATGATAAAACACTAAGCTCCCAAATACCATCTCCACAGGGCTTAATTCAGAACCCACCGCTGAGTTTACAGCCATTTGGACGCAAACTGGAGGAGTTAGATCGTTTTTCCAAATGGAATTGACAAGAATTGCTCAACTAATGATACCTTGATGTAGCTTTCTTTGTGGCATCATTGATATAAGTTTTATGGATGCAGTTGCTATAACAACATAATGCACAGTGGTTAAATATAGCAGCTCCTATTTTCCACTCAGTTTGTTCTGGTCTTAGCAGCGAAGGGATTGTTCTTTCATATTCTAAATGGGAAGAGATGGATTTCACTGGAGGAAGTGGGTGTGCAAACCCCAGTACAGAACGTTCCATTTTATCTTAAGCCAACAAAACACACATTCGCTAGGCAGAAAGGTCTGCTTAAAATGGAAATGCCCTGTGACTCATGCAAACCAAAATCACCTTGATGCCATCCATGACATCAGTGTAAAACTCCATCTTTATAAAACAAAAGTGCTTCTAATCATCGACTTCTGAAGCACAGGTTCTCAAACTTGTCCCTCACATGCACCTCATCAGTAATCATGTTTATCCTCGTAGTGTGCAGGGGCCAACCGAGAACCCATTGTGCTAGGCACTGTACAACAGAGTAGTAGACAGTCCATTCCATGAACTGCTTACAAGCTAAATAACTTCATGTTAAAAGAGGCTTGTCTCATGGTCACCTCCCCTCTTGTTCATGATAGGATGGAGCCACCTCCCATTTCCGCTCCCAAAGCATCCTTGTGGCGACTGTGGCAGTAGCTTATGAGGAGGAGGTGGTGTATGAGGACAGCATAGATGTATTGTTAGCTGGCTTCAGTGTAATAAAATAGTCACATTCTCTCCTTTTGTTCTTCATTTTGTCTTTCCTTTCTACTGCTGTCTCTCAGGAGTAACCATTGTTACGTGATTAGCCAGCTCCACCAACAAGTGCTCTGTGGCCACCAGTTAGCCACAGAACACAGTTTGAGAAACCATGCTATAAAACTAAGCCAATCAGTGCCATTTGATGGGTGTAAAATGAGTCTGGTGAGTCTCATCAGCCACAGATGTCACCCCTGCCCCTACAACAGGCTGTGTTCTTGGCAGTCTCCCCAGACTGAATGGGTGATGAAACTTCAACCTCACATCCTTTAGAGGCTGGGGCAGGGGGCAGGATGGGATAACTTGCACTGCTGCTGTCCATACCAGGCCTGTTCTGTGGAAGGATTTCAGCCTCCAGCACTGTCAAACTAACACTTCTCAGTAGCAGACTCTTGTATACTTCCACGTTTAAAAGGCAAAAACTTGGATAAGGCAGGTGGCTTAATCACTGGGCCATTAGGGCATGTAGCTTTGCAAACGGGAGGAACCATGGTATGTTTCTGGAGCCACCTCTTCTGACGGAGACATGATGAACATCCAGCCCCTCTTGGCCAGAGGGCTCCGGGTTCCTGGGACAGGGGAGCTTTAAGCATGTTGGGGAGGAGAGAGGACTCTCCCAGGACTTCCTTCCAAAGAATCACAAAGCACTGGCACTGGAAGATGATGGGGTGGGGCCCATTACAGGGACTGTGTCCATCACTTCATTCTTATGTGAAAAGAATTTTGTAAAAAAAAGTTTCTTTTCTGTTGGTTTGGGGCTGCATTCAAAATCCCCACAGGAAGATTTCAAGCAAAATGCTAATGTAAGCTTGTTATTTCTTGCAGAAAAACAAATCCTCTCCACAAGCCCTGAAATTGTATAGCTAGCCACAAATCTGGCGCTTGGACACATATGAAATAGCAGCAACTGGACCAGCCACAAAAGCTGTATGTCGGGAGACTGGTATATGAGAGAATCCTGGGGCTGGTCATGCAGCCCACTCCACCCCTGCCTTTGGAGGGCATGAGGCAGAAGTGACAGGGTCCAACGGGGTGCAAAATCATTTGATTAATTGGAATAGCACCCCAATTTACCTTTTCCATCTACACGAGTGTCGGGGGGACCCTGCAAGGCACAGTTTGAAAGACTAACTGTGTTAGTCCAATGGAAGTACCATACATGGTACTAGCTGACATGGAGAAAGGGAGGGAAGAGGGTTAATTTGATCTCTTTGCTGCCTTTTTCCCCATACAATCATATGGGGGGCAGCGGCAGGCAGGAACATCAGTGCGTGTGAAAGGTCACCGCACATGCTCTGCAGCTCTGTCCGAAAGCTGTATGTGTGAGAACTCTATCAGGGCCCAGAACCCAGGAGTGATGTGGTCATCCTCTAGTTCCTCTGTGAGACAGGCTCCCCCCCCACACACACACAAAAAATGAAAGAAGCAGCAGCCACTAAAAATAAAACTTAACCCCTCAGTAGCTGTGGAGCTGCTGGATTAAATGAATGAGAGCAGAGAGTGACTCTGTCTTTGGGGAGAAGACACATATTAAAGAGAACGAAAGCAACCAGGAGTCTGGTGGCACCTTAAAGACTAACAGATGTATTTGGGCATAAGCTTTTGAGGGTAACAAACACACTTCTTTTTACCCACGAAAGCTTATGCCCAAATACATCTGTTAGTCTTTAAGGTGCCACCGGACTCCTCCTTGTTTTTGTGGATCCAGACTAACACAGCTTCCCCGCTGATGTTAAAGAGATGCAGGCCTGCTAGACGGCAGGGGATGGAGTTCAGGGGCCAGAGTCTCTTCCATTCAAACATTCAAACATCAGTGCACAAGGGACGTGAGTTGTGCATTACATTTTGGTGAAAGTGCATTCATAGCACAAAGCTAGGAGTCAGAAAGTGTAGCTACAAAGGGGCCCAGAACAGGATCAGCAGAGTGGGGGCTTGTGAGCCCACAATGAGGGGCACAAGCGGAGAAATACAGGGAGAGCACAGGAGTAGAACAGATGGGGTGCACAGGTCACAAGTGCACTGGCAGAGTTTTGGGCAGTTCCCACAACTGGAATAGCAGAGGGTGCTGCACTTCGGGATTGAGGTGAATCGGTGGAGTCCATGCAGTCCTTGGCTCTAGTATGAATATTTTACTTGCACAGGCACCACATGCACTCGGTTTCAAATAGCATTTTGGCAAGGCGTGCAATGGACTGTACGGCACATTGTACCTTAGAGCCGTGTAAAGGGCGATGTGGTTAGCGTGGCCGCTCACTCCTCCCGCATCAAAGGTTATCAGCTGCAAAAAAAACCACAGAACACAGTTATTTAGCGGAGGAGCAGAGTGTGCAGTAAAAGGTTGCAACTAAATTCTAGGGGGTTGGGCATTTGTGTAACTCAGCATTGTCCCGGCCAGAAGTCTTCAGTGAGTCCTGTGTTTGTAAAGCAACGAGCACAATCTTGGTCCGTGACTAGGGCTCTGAGGTGCTACAGTAATACAAATAATACACACAATAAAATAATAATAATTCAGACACCCTGGTGCTGAGAGAAGGATAAAAGCCTAGATAGAAAGATGAGAAGCGTCACTTCCTGAGAATCAGGATACGCATGTTACTAATAATAATCAGACCTCAGTTACTCTGAAGAAGTTCTCTCTTATAAACTCCTGGTTACTGGATCCAGGAGAATCTACTATAAAAGCCACTTTCTCCTGGAGTTGACAGATTACTGGGGTGCATGTGAACTACAGGGCAAGACTGTGCTTTGCTAGGCCCTAGATCATGACATTATCATGCAGGCAGGAACAGCAGGCTCCATAAATCACTTTTTTGCCTGTAATGGCAATGCACCTCAGGATCACACTGTGAAAAAACAGCCTGTTACTGGAATATGTTATTTTAACCAACCAGCTAACAGTGTCCTGGGTTTGACTAAGGCAGGCTCTTGGTCAGGCTGGAACAATAGATTATTATTTGTCTGCACCGGGAAAGGTTTTATTTCATTATTCAAAGGTAGTGTGGGCTGTGGGCTGTAAAGAAATCAACACCTCCCTAGTGTCTCCTTCCTTGCCCAGCCTGTTCTGTCCCTTCAGTACTGGGAGGAAATGCCACTGCCTTGCTTACTCACAACTGTTCCTTTCTCCAAATCAGTTTCACAGGCAACGCCCAAAGCACTGGGTAAAAGGTTGAGGGAAGATCAAACAGTCTCCCCACCTGCTTTGCAACCGGCTGCTCCACCCACCCAACAGGAAGAGCAGCCAAGGCATCCCTTTCAAACACAGAAGGTGCTTTGTGAACAACAGTTGAAGACAGACGACACTTTCTCGCTCAGAGATGTGAAAAAACACCCCCCTGAGCGGTGCACGTTTCAGCGCTGTAAAGTGGCAGTGTAGACAGTGCACCGGCGCTGGGAGGCTCCCAGCGCTGGTAGCTACTCCCCTCGTGATGCCGCAAGCTACTCCGCTCGTGAGCTACTTTTCCAGTGCTGGTGCTGCAACAACACAGCCACATTAGCACTTTACCGTTGGTAGTGAAGACAGACCCTAAGACAGATCCAGAAAACACAGGCAGTGGACAAGCCTTTTGTAAATACTCTCCACCCTCTGAGAGTCCCCAGTTACACTTTTCATTTTGCTCAGCAGCTGTAATTTGGTGCAATGAGTTTGGCTACCCAGCAGAAGAATTAACTGGATCATTATTTGACTCTTTAAAATATGTTTGGTGGGAGCCCCACTGGTTTTTACCAGACATTAAGAGTTGTTTCCTTGATATCTCTTTCACACCGAGTCAATTTGCATAACGCAGTGCTGCCCCTTTTTCTGTACTTTGGTATCTTTTTGAGAGGCTATTCCCACTAAAGGCATGGTTCTGATCCTCTCAGATTTCAGCTCCTACAGTACGTCACATGATCAGGCCCTAAGGCAGGGAGCTGGCAGAGTTACTGTAAAACATCAGACAGTGCAATGAATTCACATGGAGCTCTATACACCAGAGATCAGGCCCTGTCCTTGCCCCAAAGAACTAACAGTCTAAATTCACCTTTACACTGAGTCGTACATTTCTTATGTCACAATTAGTCCCAATGATTTTAATGGGAGTAGCAAGGTGCTACCTCACATTAGTAAGAGTGGGAGAATCTGGCCCTAAGACAGGACATATTTACAGACACACCGAGCAGCTTGTACTTTAAAAAAACCTACCAAAACAAAACAAAACATACTTCACTGCCCCACGCATCTTCCTCTGTGGAGAGGTTGAGAGAATAAACCACCCATGAGAACCGTTAGTCACCTCACTTAGGCTACTGAATTAAAAGCTGTGCAGTGTACACATAGCTACTGGAAGGTGCTCAGATACTGGGGGGATGGGGGCGAGATAAGAATCTCTGTCTATCGTACATAATTACAATAACAAATAGCTTAAATTGGGATAGAATCTGAATGGGCTAGACAGACTGTACGGGACTGATTTTCAAATGATGTTGCTTAACTCATGCCCAAGGTATTTGCATGTGAATCTACTGCACCTACAAGCATGCAGCTGTGTGTGCAATTATCCATTGTACTCATCCAGTGACCTGTCTTGTAGGAGAAACACATATGGGTGTACATATTACCTGCATAATTTAGGTGATTACCTTTGAAATGTTGGCCCTGTATTCACATGTATCACTTCATTCACTGCTGACATGCAGCTGTGACTGACATGTCTAGTATGTACTGTTTAGGGTCTATCATACAGGCCACTGATTTCACATAGTCTGGTTGCTGTATTAATTACTGCTAGTATTCTGAAAGCATGCAGCAATCACATTTAAATGCATTCTCCTGGCCCCTGGGAATTTATTTTATAATCTGACTTCCCAGTTTGTCTCTCACATGCTGGAGATAACTTTCACAGAGAAACTTTTGCTCATTCCACACAGTGCACCAGTTACGTGTTTGGTTTAAAAACATAACCCAAACGTGCTGATGATGAAAGCAAACAATCAGGATAGGATAGGACAACCTGCACATCTTGATTCTGCCTGGGCTGGAACACAGGCTTGACTGTTTCTGTGATCAAGAGGCTGGGATAGGAAATATTCTTGACATGGAAATTATTTATTCGGTGGAATCTTTGGGGGTTTCCTTCTTCACGTCTGCTCTGAAAAGGGAGCCGTTGCTGTTGGTGCTGATGTGTTTTCTTTTTCTGGATGACTTTAGTATCTAGGAGATGGAACTTTCACTGGTGGAAGCCAGCAATGCAGCCAACATAAATAAGGAACCAGAAATCCCTTCCAAAGGGGGCGGGGAGCACAGAGGAAATCTGCTCAATTACCAGCAGAAGAGCTAAGAGCTCTAGAGTCTGAGCTTCCTCTGCAAATCATGCACACTGGAGAAGAAAAACATTACAAGTTGTGGGTCTCCTGACTGTTGCTGGCACCATCTAATATTTAAAAATGCAGCTCACCTCTGCTCAAGGAGACCGACGGGATAGATACTTTCCTTTCTGTGGAGCAGATTCTCGGTTCTTTCCTAGGAAGTGGGCCATGCAAGAAAACACTGTAGGAGCAACCTGCTTTTATATACCCATTTCCTCCACATATAATTTTTACGGGCCTGGAAAGGTCATTAGAAATTACACCCCAGGCTGTCACCTCTTTGGCCCTTTGTGGGGCAGGTTTTTGGAAGACATCCAGGTGGATTTGGAAAGCACTTTGGCCCCCTCCCACATCCTGTTAAACAAGAGAAGCTATAATTTAATATAATGGGCTATTGGGCAAAAATCAAACCACAGTCTGCGTCGCAGCGCTGGCTGGACTGGAGCTGCAGATGTCTGAGTGAGTGCCAGCTCTTTAGGAAAGCCCACAGGACCTTTCATTCTCTCGCCTGCCTCAAACACACCTGATAAAACTACAGCACAAAGAAAGGTGGGAGAAAGCAGGGATGGCAGAGATTCTTGCAAGAGGTGCATTCTTGTACAGCAAACTGCATGCTGCATTATGTTTCCAGTGGCCTGCAAAGCCATATAAAGTCTTTTCTACACTAGAATATCAAATTTGAGTCTCTTGAATTTCAGGAGCTGGGGGATTCTGATTCAAAACCCCAGATCTGAACCCAACGTCCAGAGTTTGGATTCCAAGTTGAATTCCAAAACCAGAAAGGGGCCTGGCTGGTTTGGATGTGGCCCAAGATGATGGGAATCTTTCTGGAGCAGTTGAAGTTGAGAGATTTCCACCAGTCCCAAGTGAAGAGCAACTCATAAGATTCTGGTACCTTTGAAACCCAGCTCTAGCTCTGCCCCAACACAATCTGAATGCTATCTCCCCACCAAGCCTCCAATAACACTATTCCCTGAGACCCTGACTAGCAGGCATTGCATCATCTAGAGGTTGTCTGAGGCCCAAGCAATACCATGTAACGTGCAGTACACACACTAGGTACTTTCTAATCCAGATCGAGACAGACTGGCTTTGGCTGATTCTCCTGCAGTACTGGCTTTTGCTTAGAAATCCAGCAGGCAGGAAATCATTTCCAAAGTTTATAAATTAGTTTTGGCTTTGAGTTCACCAACCTTTAATTTCTGTGTCTCCACTATTTAACGTTGAGCTAGGATGACACGTGTCCCTGTAGCTCTCAAAGAGATTGAGTTACTCACTTACTTCCAGGGCAATTGGGGAAATGAGTAACTATGTAATAGCACAGAAATACACAGAACATGGTGTGACTCTCTCTCCCACAATCCCTCCTTTCAGACATGCTGGAACTCTAGCATGTCTCCCCATGGCCAAATGACACAGGAGTTCTGTAAATCCGAGATATTGTTCTCTATGCAATGATGATGGAGAAGAGCTGGGGTAAAGTCTGATGCCTGTCTTAATGGGCAAAAAGGGTGTGTGGTTTTTAGTCATGTTAAGTCAACTGAGTTAGCTTAACATGTGTGAAGCCATGTTAGCCTGTAACTCAACCAGGCTTTTCAGTCATGCTAAGGTAAGTCAGCCAAGACAATGTGACTGAAACATCCAACGCTTTTTGCCCATCAAGGCCAGGGCCCTAGTCTCTGGACAGCAGGGCCCCTCAAAGTGTGGACAAGGGCTACCTGTAGCCAACACCACAGAGTTTTACAAAGTAGAAGACACTCAAGTTGTAGGTGCTCAAGTAAACGAATCAACTGCTCGTTTTCATTGTTGGGAAACTCTATTCCTACTCCTGATTTAGGGAAGTTACAAGAACCAGCGACTATCTGGGCCATAGGCATTTATTCTGGAGGCTTAAAATTATGTAAATCTATACGCAAATCTGATGCCACTGGCTCCTGGCAAGTTTTCAAGGTGGCCCTCTGTGGCAGTGACAAAGACTCATTTGTCTGGGAAACACATCTCCATTTACACAGACCAAGCTCAGAGCAGTTCAGTGAACTGTTTGAACATGTCCAGATAGAGGGATGCAGTGAGTCCCAAAAGCCATGGATCTAGACAGTCAGGGTCCATTGCTTTCATCATTCACAAGGCTACATGCCATGCTAGCAGCACAGCATGAAGGGCACTTGTGATGTTCATGTTTCATGCTCTGAAAACAATGCACGTGATTTTTCAACTCACGCTATATAATTGCAAGGCTTAAGCCTTCTATGCCCTCTGCACCACACAAAGCTTGAATTTAATTTCCTCTGAGACAGAGCTCCAACCCTTTCTCATTATTCAGGAGAAGTTTTAGTGGATTCAGGATTTCTACTGGGACTTAGAAGGGTTTGCCCTGCTGCCCAAGAGAGTCAAGAACATGCAATGCAAGTCCTCTTGTGTTAAGAACTTTCAGATCATATTAAAACTCCTGACTATTCACAGGGCCGAAATACACTGAATGACTGTAGGAAAGCTGCATCTGACTTCCCTGTGCACACCAATGAATTTCATGGATAATTAGCCTCAGAATCAATACAGAAGCATGAGCTGTCTCTTGTTAAAAAGCTTTCAGTTCCTATGTTACAAGACTCAGAGTGACTCTGATTCACAGTATTTGCTTTCCTTTGTTGTCTTGCGTATTCCCGTGGGGTTTGTTTTTAATATTTTGTGAGTTCGGTGCTAAAGAAACACAAGGGACTGTAACAGTGCCGACCCACCGCCGCGGCGCCTCTTGCTGGTCATGCTGGGAATTAGCTCTCTTGGACCATCAGAGTGCCTTTTACTAGCAGTGTCCTACTCGCCGTTGCTTCCACTTCCTCCACCATCTCCACCATCTGGACCCACGTCGCTCCCAGATCGCCGTGTCCTCTTTGGGACCCAGCCTTCTGGCTGTGCCCCAGCCTGCTGTCTCCCCCCCAGAACAAGGAGCAATGGTCTCAAATTGCAGTGGGGAAGGTTTAGGTTGGATATTAGGAAAAACTTTTTCACTGGGAGGGTGGTGAAGCACTGGAACGGGTTACCTAAGGAGGTGGTGGAATCTCCTTCCTTAGAGGTTTTTAAGGTCAGGCTTGACGAAGCTCTGGCTGGGATGATTTAGTTGGGGATTGGTCCTGCTTGGAGCAGGGGGTTGGACTAGATACCTCCTGAGGTCCCTTCCAACCCTGATATTCTATGATTCTATGACAGTCCTTTCCCTCCAGGGAGAGACTGCCTCTTACTCTGCTGAGAAGCCCTTTATATATGGGCTGCACCAGCAAGCCTTCTCCTTCTCTCCTCTCTCAATAAACCCTTTCCTGATTGGCTGGATGCTGCACAGCCTCTCCAAGGCTGCCTTAACCCTGCTCCTGACTGTGTGGGGCAGCTGCCCCACCACAGGGGCTACCATGCCAGACTACAGCCAGGCTTAGTAGAGAGGGGGTTTGTGCATGTTTCCTCACTACATAGTGCTTTAATCCTGTACTGTAGAAACCCTACTGTTTCAGTCCTGGGCTCCCACACAAACCATCCAATGCACTGGAGTCCTGACCAGCAGTCCCCCTGGGATTCCAGTCCTGGGTCCCAACACACAACTCTGCCAATGTATCTCAAACCCTGACCCTCACACAATCCTGAGTTTTTCACAGATGAAGACTACCAGCTGTGACAAACTGTGGTTTTAAGATGTAAACAAACATCCACTAGTGACTAGGGCAGACGTGGGCAAACTACGGCCTGCGAGCTGGACCGTCCTGCCCGGCCCTTGAGCTCCTGGACGGGGAGGCTAGCCCCCGGCTCCTCCCTGGCTGTCTCCCCTCCCCCGGAGCCATGCTGCTGCGTTGGCAGTGCTCTGGGTGGCAGCACTGCGCACTCCTGCCGAGCAGTGCGGCCGCGTGTCTGGCTCCGTCCGGGTGGCGCGGCTACCAGACATGCTGCTCTGAGCAGCATGGTAAGGGGGCTGGGGTCCCGGGGGGCAGTCAGGGGACAGAGAGAAGGGGGTGGTTGGATGGGGTGGAGGTTCTGGGGGGTGGTCAGGGGATGGGGGGTGGATAAGCGTGGGAACCCCAGGGAGCCTGTCAGGGGGTGGGGGTTTGGATAGGGGTCAGGGGACGGGGAACAGGGGGGCTGGATAGGCATGGGGTCCCGGGAGGCCTGTCAAGGGGCGGGGATGTGAATAGGGGTCAGAGCAGTCAGGGGACTGGGAGCAGGGGGGATTGGATAGGGGGTGGGGGCGGTTAGGGACGGGGGACCTGGGAGGGGGCGGTTAGGGGACAAGAAGTGTGGGGGGGGTTGGATGGGTTGGGGGCTCTGAGGGGGGAAGTCAGGGGGCGGGAAGTGGGAGGGGGTGGATAGGGGGCAGGGGCCAGGCTGTTTAGGGAGGCACAGCTTTCCCTACCCGGCCCTCCATACCGTTTTGAAACCCCAGTGTGGCCCTCGGGCCAAAAAGTTTGCCCACTCCTGGACTAGGGTCTCCAAGCTCATTTCACTTGTGTAACTGTCAGGAATTGAGCCCAGGTCTCTGGAGGTGAAAGATCCATCCATTAATCTACAGTGTCATCCTTCCCATTTTATTTAATAAGGCTGTTGTATTTGTTCTGGTCTTTTTGTAGGTGTTAAAGTATTTGGAAGAGGGTTAGTCTGATTTTGTTTTACCTATAAAAGAGTCTTGGGAGAGTTTCTGGAATCTACAGAGGAGTAGACACAAAGCTGCACAAATGCTCACACATGAACTTGAAATCACAAGGAGCAAGCCTAATTTGGGGCTGCACTGCAGGCTCCCTACAATTAGTGAACTTGGTGCTCATTTATGGTGAAACTGACCAGTTTCAGAGGAGCTTTGCCCTGAGTTTTTGAGTTTGTTTGACAATGAATTTCAGTGAAGGCTGGTGACATCTTAGAGAAGGTTAGTAAAATGACCACATAAAGGTGCCTTGTTAGGGCTGAATTACAACAATGGGTAAAGATTGTAATGTACCTGATTCAAAACAGGGTAGACACCATCTCCTTTCCCCTCCCCACCTGGCCCAAGGAGCCTCCAATAGTAAAATTCTAAGCAAAACTCTACGAAAAATAAACCTTTTAAAAAGGGAGCAAAGAATCTGGAGTAGTGATAGCATGGAATGTTTTGGGCAAAATCCCTTTGCTGTAGAAAGTTGCACATTACCAGGTTGATGTGGTTGGTTTCTATGTGCTCTAGCACAAAGGTAGAGAGGAGATGTGTGTCCCATTCAACAGATGGATCATCTGGAAGGTCCCTGGAAATGAAAAACACAATCAGTCACTTCACAGCTCCCCGCTGTATCCATAATATGCTGAAGGACAGATCTTGCTTCTCCGAGATTGGAAGCAAGATAATTTTATCAACCACAGAAAACCATCCAAACTAAGCACTGCAAGTTCTCCAAGGTCTAACAAGTAACATGTATGTTGGTAGGGCTGGAAGGGAAGCACAGCAGTTCAGTCAATATTTTCCCCATTTTGTTAAGATTTTAACTTGTTATTGTTTTTAAATTAGATTTACCACCACCACCACCAATTTTCTTTGATTAACATCGATTTGTTCAATGATTCCTGCTTTCTGCTCCATTCCATCAGAGTTCTTACCCTCTGCACAGAAAGGAAACATCCATCCTCTCTTTATTCAAATACTTCCTTAAAACACAATTTACCCAGAAAACCTTTCCCATAAAATATACTGATGAATTACATATTAAAAGTAATGGATCAAATTCTGCTCTGACCCCATTATCTTAGTGTGCTTTGCATCTGCTCTGTGTCTAACTATTTCATCCGTGTATTTTAGGTTGTGAGCTCCTTGGGGCAGAGATCATGGGCCAAACACTGGTCTCAATAACACTGCCATAAATCCAGAAGTCACTCCACTAAAGTCAACAGAATTATTCCATATTTACAGTGATGTAACTGAGCAGAATATGATCCCCAGTCACTATGCACTGCCAGGTGTCAAGCACACTGTTGGTGTTCACTACTTTAATAATACATATAATAATTTATCATTAGCAATAATATCCCCTAAGGCTGCTGAAGACCCACGAGGATCTGTTGAACCCTTCTTTCTTTCTTCCTGTCCGGTAACAGTTTGATTATTGCCTTGAGGCAGCTTAGCAGCCAAGAGAATGCATAACCTTTTTGCACTGACACAATGGTTTGGATTCAGAATGGTCCCAGCTGTTTGCTGCTGAGCGTAGAAGTCCCATTTCCCAGTACACTTGTCTCTTTGCTGGTTCCCAGGACGACAGGGATGATAACATCTGCATCAGAGCAACGGAAAAGTGTCTCCTCAGCACATAGCTCAGCGCATTTCCAAGGTCAAGCTCTTAGACTGTGTCTACACTACGGGATTTTTGGCAAAAGTTTCCCACCTCTGCTAACACGGGCAGTGGCAAGAAGGGGAGCCCTACAGATGGGCTGCCAGCATTTGCACTATTGTGCTGTCTAGCCCTGTTCAGAGCTAATTTAAATCATACGGAGTTAAAAGTACCAGCAGCATGGGTAGCCTTTTCTATACGAGCGTTCTCATTCTTGCTACCCTCCTTGGAGCTGCATTGGTCTTAGCAACAGTGGAAATTTTTTTCCAATTCCCCCAATACATGAGGTACTCCAGTTTCATCACAGGGGTGAAGCCTAGACTTAATGGGTTGTGGGGGTTGCCAGAAGCCTGAAGGCTTCAATCTAATCTGCATAAAATCAGACACTTTAGAGTCTTGTCCTTGATATAGAAATGAGCTCACTGATTTAAAATGTTTATTAAAGCTAAATGATAGAATACACAGGTTAAGAAAAGAGTGTCTGTACATCTGGGTATAGTGCATAGAGTATCCAAAAATACAAAGTTTGTTTTAAAAGTCATAAGATACATAGAGTACATAATCAGCAAGAACCCAAATGTAGGTGAATAAATTTAACAATACAGTTTTGATATTAGCATCCAAATATTTGGGTACATCACTCATGAAAAGTTATACAGAGCTGGTTGTGGAAAGGAAATCTATCAATGAGTGAAGATAGCCCCTCAGTAATTGAGAATTTAGGGTAGGTTATCAGTTAGAAAATACAATCCATCAGGGAAGTATTTCAGTTACTTTCCCAACTGCGCTTCTCATCGGCACTCCAGCTCATCCCTCCTGGTATTGACGATGTCCGGTGATGTGTTCTAGGCAGATGTCCTACTACAGGCCCCACCAAGTCACAAGACGTTGCTTGGATCAAAATAGAGCATGGCTTAAAAGGTTAACTAGATTATCTCAAGCAGCATGTGCACTGAACAAGATCTAAGACTAAGTCTTGTATTGTTTCAGTAGCTTGAATGGTGCGTTTGAGGATGCACCATGCTTAGTATACTAATACTCAAGTTGTGCATTAGGCTCAGTGGGATTTTTTGGTGCCCACAGCAGTTTGTTCCTTCTTCATTCATCTGACTTTGTAATGGCAGTTCTCTAAAAACTGACCTAGGAAAGTGGAGACAGAGAAAAGTGTCCTGTGAAAACACCAGATGAGCTCCAACCCGCGAGAGGTCAGGAAGGAAACATGGCAACTGGAAATGACAATGTTTAAAAGGATGTTAGTATCCCAGCAGCAGTGTTTGGTTTTACTGAGCTTTCTCTGAAGAGGCTCTGGGCAATGGAGCAGGTTTTAACTAGTTTGGACAGAAAAAGGTCACCCTAGTTCAATGAAAATCAACAGCTGGAGGCAATGGTTCAGAATCTCTGAAAACAAACCATCTGAAGGCATGGGGAAATTAACCTTGTGTATGCTGAACTGATTAAAGTGAGCACATTTTGCAAGCAGCTATGCTTCTCTCCATTTATCAAGGCCACATGAAGCGGGCCATTCATGCCCTGCAACTAAGAGGAATTTTTTCCTGCATCATATCACCTACCAGCAGCAAAGAGAGCAAAGCTGATACAAACTGCGTGCGCATGAGTGTGTGTAACTAATTCAGCCTCACAACACCGCAAACTAGTATTAGCCTCATTTTGAAGACAGAGAAACTGACATAGACAATAATGTGGACCAACTTTTCTATTGGCAAGAGAGACAAGCTTTGGAGCCAGGCAGAGCTTCAGAAAGGTACTCCCAGCCAAGGAATTGTTTAGCATCAGTAGTTAGCACATATTGTAAGGGACCATTCAAGGCTGAGTTCCCATTAACACCTCTGCAGTCACAGGACAAAAAGAGGGGGTAGTTGTTCTCAACCAGGGGTACAGGTACTCCTGGGGGTATGTAGAGGTCTTCCAGAGAGTACAGCAACTCAGCTAGATATTTGCCTAGTTTTACGACAGGCTACATATAAAGCACTAGCAAAGTCCGTGCAAACTAAAATTTCATACAATGACTTGTTTACACTGCTTTATACACCGAAATGTAAGTACAATATTTATGCTCCAATCAGTTTATTTTATAATTATATGGTAAAAATGAGAAAGTCAGCAATTTTTCAGTAACAGTGTTCTGTGACACTTTTTGTATTTTTATGTCTGATTCTGTAAGCAAATAGTTTTGAAATTAGGGAGTTTTTAAACTTGGGGTACGCAAGACAAATCAGACTCCTGAAAGGGGGACAGTAATCTGGAAAGGTTCAGAACCACTGTAATACATCATAAATCCAGTTCAATCCAGGATTTTTAATGTCTGGCAGAGTGATGAATTGAAGCTCCCAGGCTCGTCTTTTGAAAGTGTTGTGCAGGTTTCCTTTGAGGATGAGGACTGAGAGGTCAGACACAGAGTGATCACTGTGTGACACAGACATTAAGTAACGCATCCAAACCCACAAAGAGAAGCCAGTAGCAGAGCTGGGACCAGAACCCAAAATCATCACCCGGGTATCTAGTCGCCCAGCCCCAGGAACTGTCTTTTGCTAAGTGTCTGAACAGCACCCAGCATATGTAAATTCTTGGCACTGCCACAATACAAATATCCATGGACTCTGCTTAAACCACTAGACCAGATTGCCATTCTATTTAATATACATGTAAACATATTCTTATTAATACCTTAAAAGTCAACCTTAGCCAAATCTGAAGCACAGTGACCTTTTGAACAATAAAAACAGGTTATATCTGATTGTTTATTAATAACTTCAGGGCTGATGATCAGAGCCATTTGGCATTTAAAAGGTTAACTCTAGCTTTCTGACTGTAGCTGATAATGTCTCTCAGCTCAAGGTCACAAGGCTGAGATAAAGGGCTGTAATGGAGTGAAAATTAGCACATTCCCTGGAGCTGACTGGAGCCTGTCCCAGGAGACACCCCCTTCCCACACCTTCTCTGTCCTTTGCCCCAGAGAGCTCCTTGTTGGTGCTGCCAACCACCAGGATGGCTCAAGATATAAATCACTGTTGGAAAGGGTTCCTGGATCAAATCGCTGTAGGGGTGGGGGTGTAGGAAGGGTTCAGTCAGGCAGCCTGATTTCAACCCAAGGCTTCTGGCCAAGCAGTGACATTTACAGGCATTCCAAATCACAGACACTGAATGCAAAGGATTGTTCATAGCTCGGGAGCCTCAGTGACTGAGGGCATGAACAGCCGGCCATGATGGGGCAAGGCTTTGATCATGCAATAGGAAGGTTTTGCCCCAGAATTAAGCTTGTTCCAGTTTTTATAACATTTTCAGTGAATCAGGGTTTTGCTGCTGCTCTGTCAAGTGTATTTAGTGCTGGACTGAGAGCACTGGAGAGTGAGGGTATGTCTACACTGCAAAAAAAACCAACCATCCATGGCAGAGTCTCTCACAGCCTGGGTCAACTGACTTGGGCTCATGCTACGGTGCTAAAACAGTGTAGCTGTTATGTTACTGCTCGGGATGGACCCCAGGTTCTGAAACCTGGTGAGGGGGGTTGGTCTCAGAGCCTGTGTTTCCGCCTGAGCGGGAATGTCTACACTCCTATGTGTGTGAGCCTGAGGCAGCTGGCTTGGGCTCTGAGACTCGCTGCCGTAGGGGCTGTTTTGCAGCACAGATGTACCCAGAGAGTAGGATGTTCAAATGCACCCAGTGTTGGCCTAACTCTGCTTCCTACCTTAGCAGGAGCAGTCAGGCCAACTCAGGGGGATTCAGAAAACCCTACCTAGCCCCCTTGTATTTGTCCTCTCCATGGAATAATTACATCCTTGCAGCTACTACCCCTGTTCTTCCCCCGCACTGCAGTGGTGCAGAGCAATGGAGAGGTGGACCACACAGTATTTAGACTTGGCTGCAGCATCCAGGGGATTTGAGAGCCACCAGTGAGCCACCGCAAACCACATAAGGAAATTAAATCAAAAGGCAACTCCTTTGTTTTGGTTAGACTTTGCCCAGCGAGCTCGACCTGTACACCTGTGCACAGCTGCATCTTCATAACAAACGAAATTAAACAGATCTCATGGAAGAAACAAGAATGGAAGCATTGTACGCTACACTTTGGTTGTGTGTCTCCCTTCTCTTGCTTGCTCTGTCTGCTGGATGTTGTCCCTTGTTTACTGCTGCCTCAGGGCTTGGACCATCTGACCTCTAGCTCAGTGCGTCACTAACCTTGAGCATGAAGCCAGCAGCACTGGCCCTGCCAGAGGGGTTAGTTTTTGTAAGATAACTTTTATATTTTAACAAACTTCACACTTAAGGCAGATTTGAGAAGAGCAGCCATGTTGGAGAGACTCCTTTGTGGCCCTGATGGAAACTTTAAAAGCTTCACCTACTACACATGGCCCAGCTCTACCTTTCTTCTATGACATCCTGTTCACTTCCTGACCAGCTTTCTTATGTTCTGCTTCTAACAGAGCTGCACCCAATGCACTGTATGTGCATCTTTTTTCAGAGTTTTCTATGGAATTTGCTCTGATCACGAGCCAGAGTCCTATGATCGCGTCAAAGATTAAGTTGAACTAAACAGCCAGTTTGGGTGAAGTCCATGTGACTTAATAAAGGGCAAATGGCTGTCCCATATGGTACACTTGTGTTTACAATACCCTTGGGTCTGTCACTCCCTAAGATTGCTGAGAACAGGCAATGCCCAGGCCTCTGGGACACTGTTCTAGTGCCTCCTACTGGATGACAGGCTGCCTGGAGAGAGCAGTATGGATGAGGGTCTGTTAGGAAGCCTTCTCAGCCTTGTGGGGCCTTTACAGGTAGTGACAGGAAAGTGGGGTGGGGTGGGAATGGGGTTCCTGGAATAACTACTCTCCTCCCCCCACCAAACATATCAAACACCAGAGCAAAACCTTCCAGTTACTCTGGGTAATCTGATTTTTCATTCCACTGAACTCCAAAAGGCTAAAAATGAAAGGATTTGTCCATTGAGTCTAACTTCCTTACTGGCTCTTTGTCCTCCAGCATGACCCTAATCAATGCAAGGCTAGTGACCAGGAAACAACTTTTGCATGGATTTCTTTTCCCCTCAAAGAATGATGTTACATTAAATCAGCACAGAGGTTGTAGATTAATGGTAGACTACATAGGAAACAGGTGAACTGCTGTTCAGTAGTTCCCAGCTGAGAACAATGACTGCAGTGTGTTTGTTTGAATAAAGCACGCCCTTTGTAGAAAGTTAAGATAAAGGAATTTCTGAACTTCTGGGTGATTGAATCTGGACCAGAAAGCAAAGGATCCCACAAAATAAAATGATGCTAGCACACAATTAGTGAAGAGGCTGTGTGATGACCAGAGGCAATCAGCGAGCGACCTTTAGTCAATTTATTGGAAAGTCTGAGTTAACAGGAAAGATCATGTCAGCCTCTGAAGAGTGAAATGTAATTTTTTTTTCTAGATTATACTGAGATGAATGGAGACAGGCTAGCCCTAAAGTCTCAGACAGAGCTTTGTTAACAGGTACTTATGAATATCACATCCCACTACTGACAATTACAGACAGGGAGGAAATACCATAGCTAGGGTGCATGCACATCTCTGAGTCAAGTAAAAAGAAGGAAGGCCACCCAGGGACTGCAAATCCAACATATCCAATGTCACATTACACTGAAGAACAGGTGCTGCACAGCTGCTGGAAAGGTTGACACCTATCGCTTAGCACCTGGCTGGGATGAACATGGAAAAACACAAATGTCTGAGAAGGCCTTGGGAAATTACTGACAGAATTCAAGCCAAAACCCATGGCACACTGACCATAAGGAATAAAACAGGGGGTTGGCAATGACTATCCAATGACAAGCAACCTACTGAGAGGCCAATCCTGAAATCTTTATTCCAAGCGACTTCCAGGTAGATATTTCTAAGAATTGAGTAAGGGCTTCAGGATTTGGCCCAGCTGGGGAATAAGCTCCCAAGGGCAGGGGTGGAAACCCCAATGCTTGAAACAGTTTGAAATAAACCAGGGCAGACCACTAAAAATCCTGGAGAGAACAATCTCACAAAGGAAGGAGGCGAGACCAGATTGGCCATAATAGTTCTCTTCCCTCTCTAAGGTCTATGATCTGGACCTAAGGGGCTACATTCAATGGTGAATTTTTCAAGCCTTGGTGCATACTACATAGGTCAGTACCAACCTGAATAATGTGGGTATGTTGGGTAATGCTCATGTGTGAAGGGAGAGGATAAGTGTATCTAGACATTATTCACTGATACCAGTTCTTACAACTTCATCTAAAGTCCATGTAAGCTCTGTGTTCTTGTGCACTGGTCTATGTAAAATCTCATTGCAGCTGTGTCAGTCAGTATTCCATGTACCAACCATAAATTTACTAAAAGCCGATGGTGATCTAGGCTCTTTAAGTAATAAACTTTTGTCTTGGGCATGATCATAAGTTTCTGTTTGAGAAACAAGAGTGGGCTGTAGTTTAAATTTAACAAGGTTGCTAGAAAACACAGGATCATTTGTCACACAGGAAGTTCTCCAAGCGTCCCTGTACTTGTCTAATTTTTTAAAATGAATTATTGATGATTTCTCAGCAGAGTTGAATGTCTATTCACGGAGATGAGACAATTGCTTATCATAATTTGAAATCTGGTATTTATTTGACGTCTGTGCCTCTGAGCCCTGTTGATAAATTACAGCACAAAGCTCTGTAGGAACAAGTTCATATTCATTGCCTTTAAACAGAAAAAAAAATGGTGTTGGCTGGCAAGAGTAGAAATGTACAGAGATCAAGGTTGTAAAAGCTATCTTGGAAAAGTAATAGATTAAAAATTAGGCCTTGTCTACACTAGAAAATTAGATCATCATAACTATGTCACTCAGGTGTGAAAAATCCCAAACCCCAAGTGATGCAGTTAAGCCAACCTAAATCCCCATGTAGACAGTGCTAGGTCAATGGAAGAATTCTTCTGTTTACCTAGCTACTGCCTCTCGGGGAGGTGGAATACCTATCCCAATCCCTCCCATCGGCATAGGTAGTGTCTACGCTGAAGCTCTACAGCGGTGCAGCTATGCCACAGTAGCATTTTAAGTGTAGACAAGCCTGTAGAGGGAGAGGAGGCAGGTTGGTCTAGCAGTTAGAGCAGGGGACAGTGTCAGAAAAACTGGATTCTATTCCTGACTCAGTCACTGGTTTTAGTCACAATGCTTCATGCCCCCACTTTCCACATCTGTAAAATGGGAATAATAAGATGTATGCACCTCTATAATGCACTTGGAAAGGCCTTATGGAAGTAGTATTATAACTAGATCTGAAAAGCACATCTCCTCAGCCACATGGCTATAATGAGCATACCAGATCTGTCCTGCACTTCCTACACTGGCATCCCATAGAATAACAAATCAAGGTCAAGTCTCAGTCCTTCTCTTCAAGGTGCTCCATGGCCTGTGCCAGCATATCCATAAGACTGCCTAAAGCGCTAGAATGAAGACAGGAATTTAGGACCATCCCAAACTTCACCACCTTGCATTTCAAGTGCCAGGTGCATTTCTTTGAACAAGCACCTCTAATATAAACATATAGCAACGTGTCTGTGTGTGTGCATGAGGGTTTGTTACATTATTTTAAAAAATCCAAAACAAGAACAATCCACTGCACATGCTTCTCTCCCCGGGACAATAATGAGAGACCAAACAAGTGACAGATGTTAGTCATGTTGCTTAATATGCAAGTGGGAGGTGCTTATATACAGTACTGTGGTGTTGAGCAGTATAAAACCCTGGATAGAACAACATAGTAGTAATCTGGGAGGCATTACTGATTAATTTATTGCATAACTAATGGAGGGCCAAGTATTTCTTTGTCATGCACGGATTTGGAATTCAGCTGCCAGAGAAAGGGAGGGGCTTGTTTAATTCAGTCTGACCTGCCATCATCAAAATCTACCATGGATCGTTTATGTGAGCTGCACAATGAGACAAGTCACACAAGGAACCAAGGTGGCCACTTCTGCTAGGGACAGCAGTAACAGGACAACCAAGTGCAGTTACTGAAAAATAATGTAATAAATTGAAAAATAAAGCAGATTCCCACACTTTATCTTATACCCTCGTCAGTTACTTCCCCTCCCCATTATACTTCCTGCTTCCAAATGTACTAACATTCATTTTGCTCACCCACTGAATGCCACATCAGGGCCAGTTACGCTACTTTACCACGTACAGCCATTTTCTGGCCAGCTTACACTACCACATACATCATCACTGAATTTGGCCCCAAGACTCTGATGGCACCTTTGACAGCAGGGCTCAGTTTAGCCTGTGGTTTCCGATACAACTGCACACACAGGAAGACAGCCCTGCTGCAGGCTGTATGCTGAAGGGCTGGAAGCTTCACTTTCGTTTTACAAAAGCTCACAGTTGGCAGAATCTGCTGGGGCCACCACAGACAACATTCGACCAAGCGTTGGCTCGGTTGACTCCCAAAGTTCACTGAAAACACCAACTGGAAACAAGACTTAGCAAAACCGGTTTTTGGCCCCATGAGGTTTAATGCTGCCGTGCTGAATTAGGAAAAGCCTTCCTCCTCCAGCCTGCTGGAATGTGCTTTAGCCAGTAGATGATAGCATGGCCTGTAAGAAGCTGGAGATTTTCTATGGTTCACCTCTCTGAAAGGTATAAAGCAAAGAACATCATTATGGCTCCCCCTCCATATAATAAGCACTGCTAATACCAGGAAAACAAAACACTAATGATTGTCAGCCCTGTCTTGGTTTGTGTGTTTGTTGGGAAAGTACAGTAGTGGTCACTCTCCAAAATGCCTGACATCATTGACTAATACCAGATCCATTAGCATCATTCAATGATCTCACCTGCAGACTTCTAATAGGAGAAATGACTTTAAATACTAGCCTCTGTTTGTCAGAGGATGGAGATGGATGGCAGGGGAGAGATCACTTGATCATTGCCTGTTAGGTTCACTCCCTCTGGGGCACCTGGCATTGGCCACTGTCGGTAGACAGATACGGGGCTAGATGGATCTTTGGTCTGACCCGGTACGGCCGTTCTTATGTTCTTAGCTGTTTAGCACCTTAAAGCAACATTGCTGGGAAAGGAACATACAACACAGCACCCCAGTTCAATACCTTCCTAGGGCCGAAATGACATTTGAGATGTTAAGTGTAATAGGTCTGCCACATTATCTTGCTGCTTCCTAAACGTCTATCATAAAACTAAAGGGATTTCAACCATCTGTTCCATCACCTCTCACTCTGCTCTAATCATTAGTAAGACCGTTCCTATTTATTGTAATACCCTTAATTCCCATTGACACATCTGGCATTAAATGTAGTGCGCATGCAATACCCTATGCGATTCCGCCTGTAACAGTATATTAGTTACTGATAGAAAGTACTACTCAGATGTGTTCAGCACATTTGAACTATAGTAGGTGAGCATATGTCTTCATCTATTTGTTTTACAGAGCAAGTATCTAAACCACACGTCTCAGGGCATGTGGCCATTATTTAATTACACATACACTAGAGGTGAGAGCTGCTTCCAATACAGGAGAATAATACAAGATCCCAAGTGCCACTGAAGTACTTGATACAGAACTCAGGGGGTGCATAGAGCCCTGTGTGGGTTCCTATCCTAGGGTGTATTTTGCCCTATTGCCCAAGAAACAAATGAAAAATACATTCCCACATGACCCTTCGGTTCAGAGCATGCAGAGTTGATCCTAAACCAAGAAAAGGTGGATGAACCTAATCAACAACTGATTTTAACAAGTTAAGGCTGCCAAATGCCATAATGGTCACTTTGCTGCTTACCCATAACCACTCTCAATTACCCAAAACCAGTAGGGACAGAACTCAGATCATGAGACTTCAAAAGCACAGGCCCTATCCTACCATTTGAGCTAAAGGAGAAGTCTCATTACTAGCATTATTGGGTCTATGAGACACAGCTGAGCGGTTCTGTATCCATCCAAGAACAGTGTACATAATCAGTCATTATTATTATTATTACTATTCTTATTTGTATTATAACACCCAGGAACCCATTGCGCTTGGTGCTGTACAAAAAGAACTAAAAGGTGGTCCCTGCCCCACAGAGCTCGCAATCTAAGCACTGTTATATATCAAAAGCAAAAGAATAATATAGGGCACAGCTGGGCAGGGAACCCAAAACCTAGACCCAGCTGAGCAGACATCAGGTATATACACTGCTCTTACCTTCCTCAACCTGGTCCAGTAAAAGCCTTAAAAAATGAAAACAAAATGGTTTTGGTGGCAGAGGGGCCGAGTGACTCCGATGGCACCCACTGTGGAAACTGAATTTGGAATCCTGGCACCACTTCCTCTTGAAACAGCCTTTTCTAGTTTCAGCATACCAGGCAGGTTTCAGGCACCACACAGAGCAGGTGGGTACCCTGTCAGGTGGAACAGGAACCCAGTGTGTTCCAACTGGCTTTTTACTACCAGGTTGGCACACAACGTTCCTGAACAGGATCCTGCCCTGCAGCATAACGTGCTCAATATGCCACATGAGAAGGGGGACAAACTGCAGGGGAAGGAACAGGAAGTCTCTCCTTGCAGCCAGCAAAATCCTGCTGAAGGGAATGGCTGAAATACAGCATCCCACATGTGCCAAGCAAATTCAGCAAGCATTTCATCATGATCTTAATACTGGTCTTGTCTACACTCTGAATAATAAATACCCTGTGTTATACAGGCAGCCATCAGTGGTCTGATCCTGCACCATTCAGGTCAAGGGGAGTTTTGTAAACCACTGACGGTCAGGATTGGACTCTAACTGAAGAGGTCCTAAAGCAAAGCCACTCCTGGCTCAAAGATGGCCCATCATTAGGGCCCTACCAAATTCATGGCCATGAAAAATGTGTCATGGATTGTGAAATCTGGTCTCTCCCGAGAAATCGGGTCTTTTATGTATTTTTACCCTAACTATACAGATTTCACAGGGAGACCAGCATTTCTCAAACTGGGGGTCCCAACCCAAAAGAGGGTTGTGGGGGGGTCACAAGGTTACTGTAGGGGGGTTGCAGTATTGCCACCCTTACTTCTGAGCTGCCTTCAGAGCTGTGCAGCTGGAGAGCGGTGGCTGTTGGCTCTGAAAGCAGTACCCCACCAGCAGCAGCCCAGAAGTTAGGGTTGCAATGCCATACCATGCCACCCTCACTTCTGTGCTGTTTCCTTCAGAGCTGGGGCAGGACCGCTACAGTTAAAACACCGTGAAATTTCAGATTTAAATATTTGAAATAATGAAATGTACGATTTTTAAAATCCTATGACCGTGAAATTGACCAAAATGGACCGTGAATTTGGTAGGGCCCTACCCATCATGTCTTAATAAACACACAGCCTGAGATTGCTGGACTAAGTTGACCAGTTGATGACCAAATCTAGCCATCAGCAATTTTGATTTATCTAGGGGGAAAAAAAGCACCAGAAAACATTCTGGTCACGGGCATTTATATTTGAGGTCAACATTTACATGGAAATCAGATGTAGCCCTTGCAGGGCACTGGCAAGTTGCCAAACACTGCCCTCAAGTTGACAATATTTTAGCATTCCTGCCCTATACTGACTCCATCCAAGAGTGCCAGCCCCTAAGCTACGCAGAGCCAGGAATCCATTTGATCTGCTGTCTCAAAGGGGAATGTTCTTTGTTAAAATCATAATATACGTGAAGAGCTAAAAACAGGGTGCTGAGATCTCTCTCGCTGGTCACACATTTTACCAGTGCTCCAGAGTCACTTGCATATACAAAGAGATGAAATCCCTATCCCACTAACGGACTGATCCTGAAGCTGACACGAGAAGTCCTTACTCATATAAGCAACCCCATCACAGGCACGATCCTGCAAGCCTGACTCATGTGAGTAGCCTTGTTGTACAGTCACATGAGTAAGGGCTGGGCTGGTCCTGCCATTGACTGGGAGGACCCCTACCATTGGCTGGGAGCTGTGCCATTGACTTCCACAGGAACCTGATCGGATCCAATGTTCGTAACTTTATTTCGTAACAGCTAAGAAGGACTCAGCAATAATGAATTAAAAGAGTAACACGGAATGGCCTTTATTATTAAGCCATCTCACTCTCTGCATCTGATTTAATGGGAACGTTATGTAATGGCTTTGCTATAGCAACAGCTCCAATGATCTATAGTAACCCCCATTGCTGCTTGCCGCTCCAGAATGCAAACATCTCATTGCCGCAGGGACTATGATGTAGCTGTTGAACTTTGGCCCACTATAAAGCCTCCCACTTTGATTGGCAAGGCTTTCTAAAGGCTGTTTACTCTAGTCATGTGATGGGGGAGCGGGAGACTTCTGGCAGTCTATCAGGAGCCAGCAGTATGTCTCGGACAAGCCAGAATTGCCAAAGGGTTCAAATGGATTAACTCATTCAGGCTGGGGTTTCACGCTACCGTCAGCTCGCGAAGGGTCCAGGAAAAGGAAATCCTGCACGGTGCCAAAGATATTTCACTTGAGGCAACGCTCCCCCTTGGCAGCATTGCAGGGACCTGAGTAGCAGTAGGAAATTATTTTTTTTATTTCAGGACTTTATTTTGCAATGGGGAAAAAAAATCAATAAGCTTTAAACTAGAAAAAAAAACAAGCCCATTTAAAAAATGGCAGCAAGGAATAACCAGCTAAAGGTGGGAGCACAATTTCCTCTGTCTGCTAGGGATACACACTCCTCAGTGATCTGGATACCTGGGAACGAGAGGATAAGATGACATCCAACTATGCACAGTTTGCCCTTCTGGAGAACCTTTAACCCCAGGCTCTAAAAGTACTGTACAAACATCAATTAAACTATACAACATCTCTGAGGCAGGGAAGTCGTATTCTAAGAGTGCCCTATTCAAAACTGTTACCGTGTTCCTACTGGAAAATCCCAAACCAGGGCAGGATCCATAAGCTACAGCCATGAGTCAGTATATAAGCAGCACTACTGCTGCTGAGCACTTCTATAGCCCTTTATGTTTTCAGTGTTCCAGACACTAACCAATTAATCGCAACACCCTGTGAAATTGGTATTGGAAAGTAGGAAAGTAATATCATCCCCGTTTTATAATAGAGGCATAGGGAGCTCAAGGGAATTGGCCAAGGCTACTCACCGAGTCAGTGGCAGAATCAGGAATAGCCCTTGTAGGTTCCTGGCTCCCTGTTCAATCCACTGCACCACAATACTCCTCAAACCATAGAGTTTCATCACCATAGTTCACTTAGGAAGGAAATTTTGCTACCTTGAGCAAGTCACATGTGGGAGGATTTTCAAAAGACCTCTTGTGGGTGCCCTACAGAGGACTGAGGTGACAATTTCAGGGTGTTCAGGTAGCCCAGGGAGTTTTCAAAGCAAAATGTGGGTAGTTTTTGTTCTGTGAAAAATCTACTCTCCTTTCTGGGTGCCTAAACTGTCTGGACCTCTGGCACAGCTGGGTGCCTGGCCAGTGGGATTTTCAATCCTCCCCAGTATATGGCACCTGTTCCTGATTAGGCCATGTCTACACTACAGACCTTTCAGTGGCACAGCTGTACCGCTGCAGCTGCACCGCTGTAAGGTCTCTTGTGTAGCTGCTCTATGCTCTATAAGGCAGTACGGAAATAGCCGAACTTTCTTCATGAATTTTCATTTCTGTCCCTGGCCATTTTTCACTCCACCAATTTTGCTTTTCTCAGCATTTGTGTCCAGGCTTTCACATAGAAAATAACTATATTCCTACAGGGTGAAATTCATCCTGGAGCAGAGGCCCTATGGACTCCTTAAATCTTTAATCATATTTAGTAAAATATTAACTATTTCAAAAATACAAAATGATACATGGCCCAGGCCAAGTCTTGATAACCCTTTATATACACACACGTCATAGAGACATTAAAGAAGGTAATACAGGAGAGCTGCTTATCCTGTGCTGAATGACAATGATGAGAGAATTACTTAACTGGGGGGAAATGAAGTGCCTGATTAAAATGAGAGGGTACTGCACATAACATGTATATCGTGTGTTTGCTGTGCCATAGATAATATATGAGGTGTCAGAAGAAGGGGATGACAGCTGGCATGCAATTCTAGTTAAAGTATAAGTGTGCAGTGTTTTCATATACCCTGCCAGTTGGTACTGAAGGGTCAGACATAATAAAAACCATCCAAAATTTCACTCAGTCTACGAAAATTTGATGTTTCAGATTCCCACACTGCTTAGACAAAGCAGGGTTGTCATCACATCTGTCTAACGAAGAAGCAGGAGACAGGAGGGAAGATGCATAGCAATTTCCAGCAAAGCATTCACATCGCCTCCATTCCTGATCTCTATTTAAATGAAATTAGAAAAAAGCTTCTGGAACAAAATGACAACATTCAATACTTTTTGCTTCTAGTGTACTTCAGAACAGATGTGAGGATGTGGCAAATGAGAACACACACCAATAGTTTATTCTATTAAGCTCTAACCTGCAGTGTGAATAGCAGGTCTTGTGACAGCACTGCCTGTACAGATATCTGGGGGAGATGGGATTCTAAAGTACTCAGCACTGACCTGCCTCTAAAGTATCATTTTATCACCCTTTTACTCAATGTAGCAAAGGCTCCTATATATTTTATTAACAAGTCATTAACATAATTTGTCTCTCGATCAAATATCTCATTGTTTTCCTCTACTATGTGGAGAACAACATTGGCTTGTTATTGTAGGGTTCCTCATAAACTCTGGGCTACTGACATTTATAGTTGTGGTTTGTTTGTTTAAAGAAAGTGAACATTTTGAGGAGGTGGAGAAGGAACATCTCTACTTTGCAGACAGTTCTAAGAAGAAAAAGGATGTTAAATGTATTCCCAACCCAGAGACAATCCCTTTAAGGAATATTTTTAGGCATTTGCCCATATCTTTGTACACAGTCACTTCTAATCTAAACTTTGCACTGGAGTTGAGAAACTTGATTATTCAGTACAGGATAACTGAGCTTTGGCCAAGGGGAACGAAACCCTTTAGTTTTATGTGAAGTCAAAACAACAAAGGTTTCTCTGGTCACATAATTAAAGAGGGCAGATCTGCTAAGAGCAAATGAACTACAGAAACTTACATGGTTACAGAGGGAGCTTTTCTGTCCTTTTTATGGCATGACAGCTCTCCCTCACTGATCCTTTCCAGCCCTGAAGCATGTGCCATGGGATAGCTCATCAGTCACCAGTGATTGTTACAGGGAGGGATATCTCAACGGGGGTCTTCACTATGTCACTGCCTTTTCCACTATAATCTCAGCTGCTCCGTTTGCCCTTTTGCTTAGCTGCATCTCCGACACCTTCCTGCAGGCTGCTGCGAGCAGGAACAAGAATGATACATGGGATACCTAACACTCAGCACTGGGAATAGACAGGAGTCCTGTTATGTGACGTTCCAAGCTTACACTCATTTGAAGAGAGCCCCAAAGTCGCTCTTGAATTCACTTTGCTTCTCCACTTGAACACAGAGAGGAGCAGATCCTGAAAAACACTGCTGTTATGCCATACTGATATACCCCACATCAGGGCTAATGTTAGAACTTCAGGCTGGCATATTACTGTTGGACCCAAGTTCCTCCAGGCTGCAAAAATCTAATGGCAAAGACAGTGGGTCCATTATGAGAGGGGATTGTCAATCCCTCCATGCAGGAGAACAAGGTGCCACCTTTTCTTATGGAAGCAATTATTAGGTCCTTACTCAAGAAACCATTTTATGACATTGCCCAGACACACATATCTTTTCTGGAGTTCATAGATTTCCTTGACCACCATTACTCCAGCTTTGGGCCTGTGTTTAGTCCACCTTTTTTTTTTGTCTGGATTGCCACGGACTCGCAGGGGCGAAAGAAAATGCAGGCCTGTTATTTACCAGGCTGCACGTGGCAACAGACTATATTGGTAAGGGATGCAAGGAGAGTGTGGGTCACGAAGCAAACTGCAGACACACACACACACACTAAACTTAATCAATTTAAAAGTTTTATTGGGGATAATTACAAGGGGTAAGGGAGCAGCGTATGATTAGCTAATAGAGTTAATGAAACTTAAAACACACAATGACTAAAATATCTACTAACAATATTTATAAACAAAGATGCAGCATTTAGTAATAACTGATACTTACAAATACAAACCAACGCATAACGACCGGCAAACGTAGAAGCTCTATTTGAAACACGTGAGCTGAGAGAGAGGCTTCGAGGTGATCAGGCTCGGTTACAGGTATACACAGGACACACGGGTATACACAGGACACACGGGTATACACAGAATACACGGGTATACACAGGATTCGTTTTCTTTCTCCTCTCTCTGCCTGCACATGGCAGGCAGGCCATAAAGTACCCACAATGACATCATAGAAGTGTCATAGGGGACGGGGCCCAAAACCTGTTTGTGTTCGTTTCTGATTGGCACAAGCAAAGTTTACACCATGTAGGGGAGCAGGTGCCTTAAAGTCTGGCTTCGCCCCCAAAAGGTGAGGAAATGCATATTGGTTTAGAATGCGTTCAACACTGAATGACAAAAGAAGAGGCCAGGGCAATACCGGTATGGGCAAGTTTTACAGGATGCAGACAGGAACTCATCTCAACAGGTGCCACCTTTTCTTATGGAAGCAATTATTAGGTCCTTACTCAAGAAACCATTTTATGACATTGCCCAGACACACATATCTTTTCTGGAGTTCATAGATTTCCTTGACCACCATTACTCCAGCTTTGGGCCTGTGTTTAGTCCACCTTTTTTTTTTTGTCTTCACTGAGGAGACCCAGAGGGTGGTGTTGGACAATCGTCCACCTTCACCAAGAGTCTTCTCCTGTGGGGTACTATGGTTCTATTCTGTCAGCCCTCTTGTTCAACATATATACAAGGTTGGATTGGGAGGTGGCATGGGCTGCAGCATCTCCGCAATGCTGATTTCACTCTGCTTTACCTCTTCAGCTGACGGACCCAGCCAGTGCAGGTGACTAGTTTGTCAAGAACTGGGCTTGGATAAGGCTGAGCTGTTTGAAACTATTCCCAGATCAGATTGACTTTGTAACAGTGAATAGCAGCAGGAGGAATTGGTGGAGCTAACTAAGGTTCCTTCACTGTGGGGAGTTTCCCTGTCTTCTGTCACTCAGGTTCACAACATAGTGTCCTGCTGGATTTCTAGCTGCTTCAGGATGCCCAGGTACCACAGTGCTTTTCAGCATTTCTTTTTGGCCAGGCTGTGTCCTCTTTTTTGGTCCGGACTTTAACATGGCGATCCACACCACTGTCACCTTTAGGTTCGATCACTGCAATGTATTGTGCCACGGGCAGCACCTTGAAATTGGTCAGGCATAACGCAGTGTTCTGTTTGTAAACGGGTATGCACATTCCATCGGAGCTCTAGGATCTGTAATGGCTTCTACTTTGTTTTGGGGTGCAATTTACAGTGTGTGTTTTCACCTATTAAGCCTTGTACAGATTGGGTCCTCGTTTCTTTAGCGATTGTCTCTCTCCATGTATGAGACTGCAGCAGCTGAGATCATCTGAAGCATTTAAGCAAACAGTCCCTAGTAAAATTGTATCATAATAATGTTTTTAATAATAATTATACTGAGCACTAAATGGAGGCATTTTTATTCATTTAAATGAATAGACTCAATATAGAATTTTGACTCACTGGACTGAAACTTCATGCTGTGTGAAACAAACCTGACAGGTGCTATGAATGGTATTTGCCAGGGAGCTGGGTAATTACTAGGTGAGCTGCATTTTAAAGGTATATTCGCAGATTAAAAATCACAGTTTTGTCTGAAAATGTTTGCACTCCTATGCTTCTTATAACAGAAAGAGATTAAGGAAAAAATATACTTAGTGACTTTACCAGCACCTTGTGTATAGTCAGTTTCACTGTTTCCCTTAACTTGGACTGTAAGCTTTAAGGGGCTGGGATTCACTTTTTATTATGTGTGTGTACATGCCTAGAACATTTGATCACTAATTGGGGGCTGTAGATGCTATCCCCATGCAAATATTAAATAATAACAATAGATTAATTAGTCAGTTTCCCTTGTTGGATGTGTGCATCTTTCACACAGCAAAGTGGGGAAGAAAACACATTTAAAAAAATAGAAAAATGTTGTTGTAAAGCCATAAAATTGGATGGGGGCATCAGAGGCAGGTGTAGGATCTGAAACCACTTTTAACTCCAAATTATTGACTTGATTTTAAGTTGACCATGTCTCTTTTATGTTCTCTGTCCTGACATTAGACTATCCCGCTTTGCACACTGCACTATGAACTTTAATACAATAAGGTGTAGACTCACACACCCTTATTTGGTGTTGCAGTTTACATGTCCTTTACGGGATCTCACAAACAGACTGCCAAATTTCTAAACTTGGTTACTTCCTTTGCCGTCCAAAACAGACTAAGGTCGTTTCAGTTCATTGCTAAAGCACTGGAGCGTGTTCAGATCTCAGCTGACTACAGAGAGCCTATAATGCCCTGAGGCAAGAGAGACTGTCAACACAGCTGTCCCATTCAGCCATCTCCTGCGTGTTAATACAATCATCATGCTGGGCAATCTCTGAACCAAAATGGGAACCCTGAAATGGAATGGGGCAAAAGACAAGAACTACAAGTAGACCAGTCAGACGAGAAAAGATGTACAGGGTTTGATTAAAAGCTTAGATCAAGTCTGTTAGATCAGAAGTTAAAAAATTGACCTACAGTACTGTGCGCATTGCACATATTACTCAATCATATATCAAGGAGTACAAGGTTTTCTGTATTGCCCATTGTTCTCACTGAATGGGAGAAAAGAAACAAACACTTTAATAATAATAATGCCTGGCATTTCTAGGCATCTGTCATCTAAGGAGCTCACAGTGCTTTACAAACATTCTGGAAGTCAGCCTCCCTATCCTCCTTTGAGGTATGGGAGGCATTATCCCCATTTTTCAGATTGGGAAATTGTGGCACTGAGAAACTAAGGGTGAAATCCTGGTGTTATTGAAGTAAGTGGCAAAACTTCCACTGGCTTCAGCAGAGCCAGGATTTCCCCCTAAGGACACGTCGACACTGCAGTCCAAGATGTGACTGCAGCACGAGTAGATGGACCCACGCTAGCACAACTAAAAATAGCAGCACGAGCTTCAGCATGGGCTAGCAATGACAGTATGTCCCTGGGATTCCTGATGTGCTTGTATAGCCCTCATTGAAGCCTGTGCCACCATGTCTACTCTGCTATTTTTAGCTATGCTAACACAGGTAAAGCTAATGCAGTTATGTCTGCAGGTGCTGCAATCACACACTGCAGACATACCCATAATGACTTGCTTACAATCACACACAGACACTAGCAGACACAAGAACAGATCCCAGAAGTTCTGAGTTCCAGTCTTGGCATGCAATCACCGACATAAGAACGGCCATAGTGGGTCAGACCAACAGTCCATCTAGCCCAGTATTCTGTCTTCTAACAGTGGCCAATGCAAGGTGCTTCAGAGGGAATGAACAGAATAAGCAATCCTCAAGTGATCCATGTCCCCTGTTGTCCACTCTCACTGCTTCTGGCAATTTACAGTGTTGCTAGACAAGATTATCTCCCAAACACAAACATCTCTGCAACTCATATAGTTCAACTTTCCCAGTGGGATCTCTGTGAATGCAGAGCAATTCTAAACCTAAATAATCTAGATTACATTTCTTAAACACTAAATTTCTCTACTCCCTTTTTAATTAATTTTCTGTTCATTTGAGGCTTAAGAAATGATTGGCTCAGTAAATCTCTACTCCTATATCTTCGTTTATTTCAAATACAGTCACAAAAACTGATGAAAGTTCCCCCAAATATGAGCACTATTAAAATTTTCTTGCTTCTTATGTCCATGCTTTGGGGATTTTAATCATGGATAGAGTATCACACTTTTACAGCTCAGGATGAAAAGTACATTGGTATAGGCCAAAATACCCCTGAAATTGAAGACTTGCCCAGACATCTAACATCCTATCACAGAAATCTGAAATTTTATTTTTTCTTTGAGTCACTTATAAATAATTTACTTCATGGAGCACGTAAAAAATCAGCCACAATAAATCAGAATCTGCAGATCCATGGGGGAAAAGTTGCAGGGTGTATTTCACTTCTTATGCCTTGTCTCTTTCAATTAGGGTCCTCAAATGCCTGATGATTGTCTGTGTGACTCTACAGAAGTGACTTCCTTCCAGGCAAATTCAACTAACTGCAGTCTGAATGGTGCTCAACACAGCAGTAATAATCCTCTGTAGTGGAATAACACTTTTCACCTTCAAAGCACTTTACAACTGTTGGGCCCAATCCTGCATTCCTCCAGCACCTCAAATCCAGTGAACATTTTGATTGCACAATGGAGAATAAGGCCTACTAGCTAATTAATTCTCATGGTTGTTGGTAATTATCCTCCTCCTCCCCATTTTCATAGATTTTAAGGCCAGATGAAACCATCTAGACTGACCATTTGCATAGCATGGCCCAAAGAACCTCACCCCATAAGCTCTACAGCAACCCAATGACTTCTGTTTGAGCTATAGCATATATATCAGAAAGATGTGCAATCTTGATTTAAAACCAGCACATGGTAGAGAATCCTCCCGTCCCTTGGTACTTTGTTCCAACGGTTAATTCGCCTCACTGTACAAATGTGTGCCTTATTTCTAGTCTGAATTTGTCTAGTTTCAGCTCCCAACCATTGGATCTCTTTCTACCCGATTAGAGAGCCATCTGTTATCAGACATCTCTTCCTTCCTTAGGTATTTGTAGACCATGATCAAGTCACTAGTTAACATTCTCTTGGATAAACTAATAGGTCGAGCTTCTTATGCCTCCCACTATGAAGCATATTTTCCAGATCTTGAATCATTCTTGTAGCTCTTTTCTGAATCCTTTATAATTTTTCAACATCCTTTTTGAAGTGTTGACACCAGAACAGGACACACTATTCCAGTGATGGTCTTGAGAATGCAATATGCAGAGGTAATACCACCTCCCTACTCCTACTTGTTCCCTTGCTTATACATCTGAGGATCACATTCACGCTCTCCACTACAGCACTGCACTAGGAGCTCATGTTCAACTGGTTATCTACAGTTAACCCTCAGTCCTTTTCAGTTTAATTTCAAACTAGAGTACCATCCCCCATCTTGTTAGTGTGACTTACCTTCTTTGTTCCTAGATTTATGACCTTGCATTTGGTGGTAGTAAAATGTATGTTGTGCCAATCACCCATCTTACCAAGTGACCCAGGGTCAGTCTATATAACTGATCTATCCTCATTATTTAGCACTCCATCCATCTTTGTGTCATCTGCAGTTTTTACTAATAATGATTTTATATTTTCTTCCAGATCATTGATAGTGATATTGAATAGCACTGGACCAAGAACAGACCCCCATTCCCTCTAGAAGCACCCCAATTGGATGATGATTCACCAATTACACTTACTTTTTGAGATATATCACCTCACCAGTTTTTCATCCATTTAATACGTTCATTTTGCATAGTACTATTTTTTTTAAATGGTGTGTCATGCATGAGTAAGTGAAATGCCTTGCAGAAGTCTAAGGGTCTAGATAGACAACAGTTAATGGAGCAGCAAGCCAGACATTAGCCAACAGGTTGGACCAACAGCGATATGAAAGTCATTGCTCACTACCTTTCCACCACTGAATCAAAGCTTGTGGACTAAGCTTGCGAACTAGCTCATCTGGATTCAGCATTTGTCCTTGAGATGGTGTTGCCAGCATTTGCAACTCTGTTCCTAAGCCAATATAACCCAGTAGTAACCTTATCAGGCCAGGCATGGGGGATATTGGGTGAGGGGTGGGAGGAAACACAGCCTGGCTGAATGAGGAGGAGAGCTGCTCTTCTAAATGTTAATGGGTTAAGAATAGAAAGGTCAAATGCCTGTGTTATCTGAAGGCCCCAGTGCTAACGGGCACTGCATCACTGCAATCAGGGCAGCAGCTTGGAATAAATGTCAGGTGTTAGTTACTGTAGCTGTAAACAACGAAAGTCCAATGGCAGGACTGGGAAGCCAAGCCATTTCTAAGAAATACCAGCCAGCAAGAAAGTTCATTTGGCAGGTCTGAGTGTTTGTTACCCAGGTAATAAAGCAAACCCTGAAACGGGGTAGGGGATTGCTTGTGAACTGTGTGAAGGCAGCAGCGAGCTCTATATGGAATGGCAGTGTGAGTACCAATAGGATTAACAGTTTCAGGAGGAGAGATATCATGTTCTTATGCTGATAGGCCATCGCTCCTGCAGGGACTTACTGAATTATCTGAAATGGGGGATGTAGAGTTCATTAGGGGTAAATCCTTCCCTACCACTCTGCAGCTGCAGAGTGCTCAAAGTGCAGTAGAAACTATTTCCCCAGGCTTATTCTGATGGTGCCCATTACCACGTAAAATGCTGAGGAGGAATAACATCTACAAATGAAGCAAGACTTAATTTATTTTATCCCACATGAAAGGAAATCAGGGATCCTAGTCATGCCCTTCCTGATCGCATTATCACCATTAAAACAGTTATTTTCCACAGTAAAGATAGTTACAAAACAAAGACAAACCAACCAACCCAAAACTAACAAACATCAAAACAACAACAAAAAAACCTGCAGTATTGGACCCTGAAAAACAGTTGTAGTTCTGTGCCCTAATGTTTGTTCCGCAAAGTGAATACTCGGCAGTTAGCTAGCCTGGCCTTTAACCCTAGCCATGGGAGAGAACATCATAACCTACTTACACTCGCAGGCTGCATCGTTTATGCAGCAGAGCTCCCACATGGGGACAAAAAGCTTATTTTGGTCACTGGCATTATTCAACATCTGTTTACCCAGCAGACTGCTGCAAGCGTCTGTTCTTTTGCTGACGTAGATGCAGTGCTGTTCTGCATTTCAGTCTAGGAACTGAACAGTGTATTCACTTGAAGGAACACAAAAATATTACAGAAGACATTTTTCTGACCTGCATAGCAGTTACTCAGTGTGCTATTAAAACAGTTGCAATGTTCCATCCCAGAGGCTGTTGCATTTGCAGTGGTGACTCTAGTCTGTATATAATTTACAAAGTCTTTTGGACTCCTTTGGAAGAGAGTCTTCATATAAATGTAAGATTTTATTCTAATTCTTTATAGTACTATAATTTGACTACATTGCTTTGCTATATGAGAGCCAGCAAGCCTCTGTTAAGAACCCACTCCTCAACTATACAGAGAAAGGAATCCAATACATGCTTGGTTCCGGGGCTACTGTTCCACGGGAGATCTCAGCATCTCTATTAAAGGGCTGCGAATGCTCAACACTTTCCCCTGCTTTTAAAACTCCAGGCTGAGGGTTCCATGTCACAGCCACCAAAGACCTCTGCTAAGGAGGATTGGAAGAGGAGCCAGCAAGGGTCCACTTTAACTAGCGAGTGGGGTCAATAAGCAACAGGAAGCACTGCCTGTAAGGTTCATGGGAGTTATGCAGAGAATATAGTGTGGCCCACCCTCAAAAGCCTAGGAGACAACCTTCCACTGGCTGAGCAAGAGAGTATTCGGAGTAGATTAGTTAGGAGACCTTTTCCATCTCTAGTTTCTGTGATTAAAGGTCAGTTAGGAAAGTTAAAGGTTTAATAAGACCCTTATTCCAGTTTGGGGAGTAATTAATAAAATTCAAAATCCATCAGCAACATACTAATCATTTTATGTCATCATTTAGAATTTGCATGAAAGAAAAATGCTTTATCTCTTTGGAGTGAGCTAAGGAGATTCTCGTCTAACTCCTTCTGTTTTGACTGAGTTCACAGCACTTTCCAAAATGCTGCCTCAGCTTGAGCTCTTTAGAGAGAGAGTGAGAGAGAGAGAGAGAGTGTGTGTGCGCGCGCGCTCATGTATGCATCTAAGTCTGTGCCTGGCATAGGCTGTTATGTCTTTGGTTCTCAGTTACAGATGTCAGCCGAACATAAGAGCACAATGTTTATTAGCAAAGTCCAACTTTCTCCATTCCAGTTTAACACGATCATGTTTGTTTCAGTTGAAACAGTGAAACCATTTAAACATTTAAAGGCATGGAATGACTGAAATTTGCAGCCCAGTAACACATTAAAAGTGTGCTCAGGGGAGAGTTTTTGTGGTTCTTTCTGATCCCTATTCACTAGCACTGCTGTTTCTAAGCTGTCATCATTAGGAAATAGTTGATATTCTTCTCTCTAGTTTAAATCCAAGAATGGCATTTGCATTATCACCATAATAAACCTTTACACTGGATTCTGCATTTTCATTATTCTGCCTGGGAAAGTCACAAGGATTTCCCCTCCCCTAAATGTCCCATCTGTAGGGGATGGTTGTGAAACTCCATTATTTCCAAGAATTGCTGGCAAGCCAATGCTGTCTGTTCTTCTCAGTACTGCCTGTATTTTCCTTGTTCAGCTTTAAAAGCCAAACTTGGTTTGCAAAAATGTCTGGGTTTCTTAGTGCCAGAACTGAATGAAGACTGGTACAGTACAGAATTAGATGTTTTTTATTATGCTGAAAATCCGTTAAATCATATTCAAGTCTGTAAAACAATGAGAGTGTACATTTGGAAATAAATATTCAGCCTTAAATCCTAACAGTCAGAATTTCCTAAACATTTAAAATAGCCATTCTAACCTACACTATCTCTACCTGATGACTGTCTTTCAAACCAAAGAGTTGTTTGTTTTTTTAAGTCAGAGACACAGGGGTTCTCAATAACCCTTATTTAGTAGAGTTAAGAGAATCCGTGAAGAAAGTGAGCCCAGTTCTCAAATGTGTATAATGTCTGCCAGAATTACTTGAGTAAACAGATCTAAAGAACACAGATGTGTATTTACAGGGAGTTACAAAGAGAATACACTCCAAAGTCTGCAGTTAACTAGGGTTTGATGTCCAAGAAAGAGGTAAACAAATGGTGATGTCTAGAAGAGGCTGAAAGACACCAGGCAATTCAAGTCTTTGTATAGCACTGCGGATAGAAAAGTATGGCAGAATGGGCCCCAGCCAAATACAGTTCATAGTGCCAGATGCTAATCTCCATAATGCTGATGTAATTCCAGTGACAGCAATGGAGTTACGAGAAAATTACACTGGTGTGACAGAGATCAGAATCTGATCCTGTCCAAACAAATGCAATAAATCACATGGGCTATAAGAAGCATCATTAGTAGATGTGTCGGGGTAAATATGAAAATCAAGGAGGTCCCTCTTCAAACACTTTTTGTGACCAACGAGATTCAAATCTTACTGTTCCCTTCCTCCAAATACAATAGAGCCTTCTGAGCTCCTGGATCACTTGTGACAGACAGCTCTAAAAATGGTTTTACAAACTCACTAGTGCTTGAGCTCCTATGGGTAAATACTTCCTTACGTTCGATATGTGAAAGCCATAATGTACAGAGTGATGTTTGAGGATTGGTTTCTGGGAAGAGGAAATTGACCATACACAATGTCAGCTGAGTTCATTCCTAAATGAAAACCATATTGGTCTGTCAAGCATGATAATAAAAACCTGCTGACCTAGTTTCCTGCAGAATCAAATTCTTCGCCTTCCCTGCTCCCATTTCAAACCTAAATTAGATTTCACTCTTTACAGAAAGAAATTAACCCTTTGAGTCTAAAGAAAAAAACCTAGTGACAATATTTAGTATTTAAGTAGCAATTTCACACCTTCGAGATAATATAAAGACAGTAATAAGTTAATTTTCACAACACCCCAAAAGGTAGGAATTATCAGATGTGAAAACTGAAGCACAGGGGGGCTGTCCAAGGTCATACAGCTTGGCAGAGCTGGGAAGAGAATCCAAGCTTTCTGGCTTTCAGCCCTGTGCTCTAACCATCTAGCAATGTTGCCTTTCCATATACTCTTTCTCTGCAAACATAAATTCTTCATTGATTCTAGTGGAAAAATCAACTGAGCTTCACTTTTCCAACATAGTTTAGTCAAACAGCTACAGAAAGGACCATTGTTCTTCCCAAGTTTGGTAATCCCAGCTATCTGGCATGGGCTCACAAGATGAGAGCTGACTGTATTTGCTCCAACTGTTTAATTAAAGCATTCACTTTTAATGTGATACAACATTTCATATGCAGGGATGCCTGGGGGAGTTCTGGGATGGTCACAGAATGCACAAACAACGGATGTGTCATGTCAAAACCCAGCCAAGAGAATACAGATGAGAAGTCTTGCTGTACAGGGCACTTCAGAGATAAGCCTTGGATCATGCTGCAGCATGGAACAAGGTGAACACGCACTCCAGTAAAAGACTGAGGCACTTTGGGAACGGAGATTCTGAAGCATGTTTTGATTCTGAAAGAGGCTAGGAACACCCTCCATTAGTGCATCTAATGATACAAGCAGCCAGACAGGCTTTCAATCACCTGCTGAGACAGGTTTTCATTAAGGAAAAGAAAGGAGGAAACAACTCCTATAGTTAACCCTTACGTAGCTCTGCAAAAAAAATTCTGTGCAGTGGAGTGGCCCAAGTGCAACCTGCAGATCAAATCTGAGTCATGGGGTTCCCTACTGCAGCCTTCAGCTATCATCTTCAAAACAAGCAGGTGATCCTGTACAGACTATAGTTTTCAGTGTGTGATGCTCCATCTTTAAGGGAGATGGCTCTTCCCAGATCAAGAGAACACATAATATTCTGGGACCTGTAGTCTCTGCCAGCTACCATTCCATATCCAAGATAAGGATGATAGCAATCTACTCTATTTCATGAAAATCAGGTGCTACCCTTGGGCTCCTGGAAAACTGCCAATAGAAACATCTTCTAAGCAAAATTTAGGTTCCTCTGCTTTATGAAACAAGAATATACACCAGATTGATAGCCTGATATTTGGAGACAAAAAAAACTGGATCTCAAATCCTACTGAGGAAAACAGAAAGGAGCATAAACTCTGGCAAGTAAAGTGTAAAAGTATAATTTGGCAGGCCAAAAAACAATTTGAAGAGCAACTAGCAAACGACACAAAAACTAAACAGTAAAAATTTGTTTAAGTACATCAGAACCAGAAAGCATGCCAAACAATCAGAAGGGCCACTGGACAACCGAGGTGCTAAAGGAGCTCAAGGAAGACAAGGCCTCTGCAGAACAGCTAAATTCATTATTTGCATCAGTCTTCACTGCAGAAGATGTGAGGGAGATTCCCACTTCTGAGCCATTCATTTTACATGACAGATCTGAAGAACTGTCCCAGACTGAGGTATAAATTGAGGAAGTTGTATAACAAATTGATAAATTAAACTGTAATGAGTCACTAGCACCAGTTAGTATTCACTCAAGAGTTCCGAAGGAACTCAAATATGAATTGCAGAACTAATTGTGGTATGTAACCTATCACTTAAATTAGCCTCTGTACCAGATGCCTGGAGGATAACTAATGTAATGCAGATTTTTAAAAAAGGCTTCAGAGGCAATCCTGGCAATTATACGCCAGTGAGCCTAACTTCAGTACCAGGCAAACTGGTTGAAAGTATAATAAAGAACAGAATTATCAGACATACAGATGAACACGATATGTTAGTAGTCACTGGATGTTAAACATAGTGAATGCCAGTGAAAATGAGGTAGAATCACAGGCTAAAATAGGGAAAGAATCAGTTAAAAATTACTTAGATGAGTTAGATGTCTTCAAGTCACCAGGACCTAATGAAATACATCCTAGAATACACAAGGAACTGACTGAGGAGATATCTGAGCCATTAGTGATTATCTTCGAAAAGTCATGGAAGATGGGAGAGATTTCAGAGGACTGGAAAAGGGCAAATATAGTGTCCATCTATAAACAGGGAAATAAGGACAACCCTGGGAATTACAGAGCAGTACCCGGAAACATAATGGAGCAAATAATTAAGCAAACAATTTGGGAACACCTAGAAGATAATAAGGTGATAAGTAAGAATCAGTATGAATTTGTCAAAAACAAATCATGTCAAACCAACCTAATAACTTTATTTGACAGGGTAACAAGCCTTGCGGATCGGGGGAAGCAGCAGATGTGGTATATCTTGACTTTAGTAAAGCTTTTGATACTGTCTTGCATGACCTTCTCATAAACAAACTAGGGAAATGCAACCTAGGTGGGGCTACTACAAAGTGGGTGCATAACTGGTTGGAAAACCGTTCCAAGAGAGTAGTTACCAGTGGTTCACAGTCAAGCTGGGAGGGGATATTGAGTGGGGTCCCATGGGGATCAGTGTTGGGTCTGGTTCTGTTCAATATCTTCATCAATGATTTTGAAAATGGCATAGAGAGTACACTTACAAAGTTTGTGGACGATACCAAGCTGGGAGGGGTTGCAAGTGCTTTGGAGGATAGGATTAAAATTCAAAATGATCTGGACAAACTGGAGAAACTGTCTGAAGTAAATAGGATGAAATTCAATAAGGACAAAGGCAAAGTAATCCATGTAGGAAGGAACAGTCAGTTTCACACATACAAAATGGGAAATAACTGCCTAGGAAGGAGTACTGCAGAAAGGGATCTGGTGGTGATAGTGTATAATAAACTAGATATGAATCAACAGTGTAACACTGTTGCAAAAAAAAAAGCAAACATCATTCTGGGATGTATTAGCAGGAGTGTTGTAAACAAGACATGAGAAATAATTCTTCCATTCTACTCTGTGCTGATTAGGCCTCATCGGGAGTACAGTGTCCACTTCTGGGTGCCACATTTCAGGAAAGATGTGGACAAACTGGAGAAAGTCCAGAGAAGAGCAACAAAAATAATTAAAGGTCTAGAACACATGACCTATGAGGCAAGATTGAAAAAATTTGGTTTGTTTAGTCTGGAGAAGAGAAGACTGAGAGGGGACATGATAACAGTTTTCAAGTATATAAAAGGTTGTTACAAGGAGGAGGGAGAAAAATTGTTCTCCTTAATGTCTGAGGGTAGAGCAAGAAGCAACGGGCTTAAATTGCAGCAAGCGCAGTTTAGGTTGGACATTAGAAAAAACTTCCTAACTCATGGTGGTTAAGCAATGGAATAAATTGCCTAGGGAGGTTGTGGAATCTCCATCATTGGAGATTTTTAAGAGCAGGTTAGACAATAACCTGTCGAGGATGGTCTAGAGAGACCACTGGTTCCCAAACTTGTTCCACTGCTTGTGCAGGGAAAGCCCCTGGCGGGCTGGGCCCGTTTGTGTACCTGCTGGGTCCGCAGGTTCGGCTGATCGTGGCTCCCAGTGGCCGCGGTTCGCTGCTCCAGGCCACTGGGAGCCTGGATCGGCTGAACCTGCAGACGCGGCAGGCACACAAACCAGCCCGGCCTGCCAGGGGCTTTCCCTGCACAAGCGGCGGAACAAGTTTGGGAACCACTGGTCTAGACAATATTTGGTCCTGCCATGAGTGCAGCGGAGTGGACTAGATGACCTCTCGAGGTCTCACGGTCCTACGGTTCTATGTTGGGGAAGGGTCAACATGGCTTTTTAAAGGGAAATCATGCCTCACCAATCCACTAGAATTCTTTGAGGGTGTCAACAACCATGTGGACAAGGGTGATCCAGTTGATCTGGTGTATTGGACTTTCAGAAAGCCTTTTACAAGATCACACACCAAAGGCTTTAAGCAAAGTAAGCAGTCATGGGATAAGAGGGATCAGTAACTGGTTAAAAGATAGAAACACAAAGGGTAGGAATAAAATGATCAGTTTTCACAATGGAGAGTGGTAAATAATGGAGCCCTCAAGGATCTGTAATGGGACCTGTGCTGTTCAACATATTCATAAAACATCTGGAAAAGCAGGTGAACAGTGAGGTGACATTTGCAGATGCTACAAAATTACTCCATATAGTTATGTCCAAAGCTGACTGCAAAGTGTTACAAAGGGATCTCATAAAACTGGGTGACTGGGCAAGAAAATGGCAGATGAAAGTCAAAGTTGACAAGTGCAAAGTAATGCACACTGGAAAGCATAATCCTGGTGTGCTTAAACCTCCGACTGCCAGAAGCTGGGACTGGACAACAGGGGATGGATCAGTCAAGAATTGTTCTGTTTATTCCCTCTGATGCACCTGGCACTGGCCACTGTCAGAGGACAGGGTACTAGGCTAGATGGACCACTGGCTTGACCTAATAAGGCCATTCTTGTGTTCTTATGATACCCCTCAGTCTTCATTTTTTGAGCTGACATGAGGAAAGCTGTTAAGAGAGTACTGGCTCGGAAGAGACCAGTTAAAACCCAGCAACTAGCACTGATTCTTTCTGTTAACTTGAAAGTGATGACTGGGAAATCTAGAGACTATGCACCTGTTTCAATGAGAGACATAGTTCAGGCTATTCCAGGGTTGCAGCATTTTACATAGGTAAACCCCATAAAGGCTCCCGAAAAAACAAGAGCCTAAGTTCTCCAATGCCTCATTATTAACGTTGGCTAGAATCTGAAAAGTGACTACAGAAAAAGGGCATCTTCTTACTCAACCCATCTGCTCCCTGTGGGGCTTTGAGTTGTATCTTTTCATTTTATTGACACAAAAAAGTTTTATTCCTATTGTCTTTCAGAGGAAGAACAGGCTGGATTCAATTCTGGCTCACACATCATAAACAATGTTAGCCAAATCCCAACTGTAGAAGCTTTATTTCTGGTAAGGATGTCGGGGGCAGAAAGACACAGCTGGATTTTCAGATCCCAGACTGAGTCTGCAGTGCTGGCACTTAGACAAACCAGTGTTTGATTTGTATGTAAACAGAGACAATTTGAACAGGAAGGTCATTATGAGAACATACATTTTATGCAATGTCCATTGTACAGTCACTTTTCCAACTCTATCTACATTAACATTTCTAAAGCAAGACTTTGTCTCCTCTAGTTGACTGCTAGAATCCCAAATCTTTGACCATTGAAGTCAATGGCAAAACTCCCACTGACTTCAACTGGACCAGGAAGTGCCCCTAAGGAAAGAAATGCAGGTCTGAGACAAGCTTTGTGCAATATTCTCCAGATCAAAGAGTGCTACCTAAAAGAAACAGGCCCAATGTAGGCCAAGAGGTAGGTTTTGTAAAAATAAAGTTTTCTAAAACTCAAGATCAATAGAAACGTTGCTACTAAAATCCCAAAGAAAAGAGT
Source organism: Mauremys mutica (assembly GCF_020497125.1). Taxonomy (NCBI): domain Eukaryota; kingdom Metazoa; phylum Chordata; order Testudines; family Geoemydidae; genus Mauremys; species Mauremys mutica. Next base: position 23,557,486 of record NC_059090.1, read on the forward strand.
CTCTGCAGTGGCTCCAGTCCAAACACTGAATTTGTACTGGTGCATGAGACCCTGAAAATGTACATGCCTAGTCTAATTTTATTATCCCAGATGAGTTAAATGTACACAGTCAACCATTTTTCAAATATGATTTTTAACCCGACATTGGCTCTTTAAATAAAAGAGCTGGAAAAGTCCCTGGTTAAATGCTTTGCAACTTTTTTTAGGATGATGAGAAGCTCTAAGGAATTTCCTCCGTTCCCCCACCCTTTACTCCCCCTCTCAAAGGCCCCAGGATTGAGGAGACCCACCTTCTGGAGCTCATCATCTCTGCTCCTTTACTCAGCTGGAGAGAGGTTTACTTGAGAATATTGCAATGTGCGTCCACCCGCCCCTCAGGAGCACTATGTCCAGCTCAGGAGATGCTTTGTGTTTTTAATGGGAATTTTGAAAATAAACTGAAGAAAGTCAGGATGATGTTGCTGGCACTTGGCCACACACTGGGTCGTGTGGTTTAAAGCAGCTCTACTGTCTTCGAAATCATGCCTTGTACTTGAAAACAGATAATCTTTAGCCATTAACTGGCCTAATAAGAGCTTCACTCCCAAGGCTCTTCTCCGAAGGTTATTCTATAAACAGTAAAATCTCTAATGACTCTCTCGTATCTACCAAAGTTAAACAAAGATAAAGAGGCACTATAACAAGAGATTTGTTTCAATGTCATGAAGAATATAGCATTAATAATAAAGACCTCTGGGCAGAGCTGCTATGTACTTCTAGACTCCCAGAGTCTATGTGGCAGCACAGAGGTAATCTCTACAGTTTTCCCAACAAACAAATGAACAAATACATTAACTAGAAGGAAGGGCTGAATCCTCTAAGAATTCCGACCCTTGAGCACCATGGGAATTGAGGCAGCTCAGCACCTCACTGGACTTAACTGGGGGTGTGAATAACTGCACATTGCATAAAGTCAGCCCTGTTTGCACCAACACAGTGAACATGCAGCCAGTCATACAGCGTAGATGCAACTGGAATGTGTCCCCAACCTGTGCTATAACCTTGGACGATTCAATTACTCATTTCATACTGTAATTGGGACCTTATTGAAACAGAGCTGAGAAGATGCAAGGGAACTACATGGTTCCTGGTGAACAAGGAGTTAACTCAAACTCTTTGCACAAGCACTGGGATAGGACACTAAGACTGGTTACTGAAGAGAAAGGTATCTATGTCTTTTTTCCCCCACTGGGTAAGTTTTCCAGCCAAGGGGCTTATAGGGCTGGGTTGAATCCCAGGCTAGGGAATTTTCTGTTTACTTTTTCTGCTCAGGATAATGTATTGTGATTGCTTGTTATAAACGCTATTCCCTTAAGAAAAGACCTTGCTGACTGTGACCATTTTATTTTCTCTGCTGAATCATCCCAACACCAAGGTAGGTGTGCTGTAACTTCAGGTAGATGCTAACAGGAGTCTCTAGCAGAGATGTTTGCAAAACATTGCAGTATATACTGTAAATGTAGCAAATCTTCCAAGTGTGGAAGGGAAGCACTTTTCATTCTGCAGCTGTCACTCCTTGTGTTCATAGCTGGGGACTGTTGGCAAAACATGCTTTGTTGTTTCACAACATAAATGGGAAAATAAATAGGGTGTTACAATTAGTCAAGTTTAAAAGGAGACTCGTGGGTATAATTGTTGAAAACAACTTTAATCTGATGACTGTCCGTCTCAAGTAATTTGGTGCTTCCCAATTAGCTCTTTTAATTGGGCTAATTGTACAAGTTCTACGGGGCTGGATGGAGCTAAACAATTTCAGTAATATTTTGAATATGCTGAGGATAATTTTAGATACAGGCCAGATGGTGCACTAGGAACACAGGGGCGGCAGTGTGTTCAGCTTAGCGTGAGGAACACCTTGCATTGCCCTCCAGAGAACCATGTGCTGACAAATAGGACCGCTATCTACCCCCACCAGACAGAGGTAGTATCGCCACAACACAGAGCATTGGAGAGAGCAGTGGTGGAAGAAACAAAGAGGCAGAGGAGAGTGAGGGATCCCAGAGAACATCCTGAACACTACTCAGAAGTGGGGGATTTCTATGATGAGAGATAAAACAGGAGTCCTGTCTATTAAACATCCCATGGCAGGTTCTGCAATAGTTGAGATGTTAAACTGTTGTGTCCTGACCAAATTCCCACAAGGGCATCTCTACCCAGCTTCCCTAAATTCCCCCTGCGGTTTCAGTTCCTCATTTCCTGTCCAAAACAGAAGAAGAAATGGGGCATAATACCTGGATCTTACAACCAAGTGGACAGAGAAAACAATACAGAGACCGTGAATGGCCATAGAAAGATCTACATACAGATGAGAGTCTTTAAAGGAATCTGGCTCCTTGGAGTAATGGGGCTATATAAATGTAAATATTCTACTGTTATTTATTTTAATTATTGCTGGATTTCTAATCATAATGCTGGACTTTTTAAACATGCTATGGAGCCATTCCACAGGCATGGTTATATTCAGCCCCATCTTTTTTGCAAAGTACCAACAGTGTGTTGCACTGGTAACTGGAAAAGCAAGAGACAGTTTAGGAGACAGACGCGGGGTTGCAAACCCAACGGGGTTCGATATATGACAGAGGTGACTGTGTAAATCTCAGAGGGAAAGGGAGCCAGTTATCCCATGTAACACTATGCTGCTAGAAAACAGTGGTATCAGGCAGCCATAATGGGGAGAGGCAGATTCGATAAAAGCAAATACCTTCATAGAAAAAGTAGAGCACCAATAGCTTCGAGAAACCACAAGTATTTTCAGCTCTGGGCTATAATTGCATTTTAATCAACATCAAGGAGAGTATAGAGGAGCTCATGAACCTTTGGCTTAATAATTCTGTATGAAGTCATCCAACTCAACAGGAATTATTACCACCACCACCAGTTAAGAAAACATGTAAGGTTTGATTCCCAAAGCAGTTCTGGTTTTGTAAGTGAATGTGATCATAAAATGCAGTGGTATATATGGCCTTTAAGAGTTACACCAGTTTTCTGCCACAGGAACACCTTTCCCTGTGATTTATTACTTTCCATTTATTAACATATATGCTTTATACTCAGATTATCTCCATGACATAGGCCAAGCCACCTCCTTTTGCATCTCAGCCTGTCTGTGGCTACCTTTGGAGGAATAATAATGTATTTCAAAGTACTTAACAAACATTAATTAAGCCACAAACACAACACCCCCCACGCCTCCTCCGAGGCAGATAAGTGAACATAAGTTCCATTTCACAGGTAAAAATACTGAGGGACAGAAAGGACAAGTGACTTGCCCAAGGTCACCCAGCAAATCAGTGGCACAGCTGGGAATAGAGCATGGTAATCCTCACTCTTGGCCCTGCTTCTCTGAGCATTAGACCATGCTGCAAATTCGGACTGGAATACTTGGTGTTACTGATGTGTTATTGTACCAAACAGGGGCTATTTACACTGTGACATTCATGTGGAATGTAAATTTAGCACATCATTTTTCATAGCCTCTCTCACTGTTAATTTACTGCCTTCATAGTGTCCATGTGGGCAACTTACTGGCACCATCAAAAATGTCTGCCATGTCTATTTTCAGTGGAGATGGACAGCAGTTGAAACCCTGAGTAGTCTATTGGAAATCAGCAAAACCAAAAAGACACTCCTCTCCTCAGCGGCACAGTTGATTAAGTTAACAAAACAGAGGATCCTGTTAGGTGCTGGGAAGTTCAGTTGTTTGTATCGTAGAAAGATGAAAACAGAGAATGATTGGCAGAGCTCAGACCTGTTTTCTACATGTCTTTGAAGCACATAGAATACTTGTGGGGAAGATCAGAAACAACAATAATTGCAAAATCTCAAGGCTTTAACTGTTACCACAACAATGAGGGGGTCTATGTGTGATTTCTATCGCTATCTTAAAAAGAGGAGGTGAGTGGATTTCCCTGCCCCATGCACTCTGCCCTGAAGGCAAAGGCCGACTTTATCAGATTTCTAAAGCACATTTCTTAGGTTTTCTTAATATTGCCTTACTTGATTCAACTCAATTAATATTAACCCTACACAGGCCGGAGGAGGAGGGAGAGGCTATGGACTAGAATATCTAACAGATTTTTCCATCGCAACTTTCTATATTGATTATCTAATATTTTGTTTCATGTTTAGCAGTTTTTACTTTGCTAAAATAATCTTGGGCATTAACAAGCTGAAGTCATACAAGTAAAAAATGTGGTTCTTTGCATTTGTTCTGATTGGGCTTCTACAAACTCCTTTTGTCTTTTATGAACTCTCCTCCGCTTCCCCCCTGCTTTTTTAGTCAGATCTTTTGGCCTCTTTGGCTAGCTTCCTCTCTCTCTATCAAACCCTGCTGTGACTCTGCAGAAACAGGGTCTGACAAGGTCTGTGTTTACATCTGAAGTGGGGTTCTCACGTGTTTTGAAAAGCCCCAACTGATCAATGAGAGCTCATCGCTCTCAGGGGGTGATCTGGGGGCCGTGTCCCTTTCACACTGAAAGGGTGGCTATCCCGGTTGCCACCGCCCCTTCTCTTTTGTGAAAACGCAAGGAAATTAATGATGCTGGAAAGCTGAGAAAGGAGATGGGCTCACAAGAGCCCCAGTGAAGTCAAAGGGGCAGGTTTCTATTCTGGGAAAAACATCAAACTTATGACAAAATGGCTAAACAAAACTTACTCCAACAAAGCCATTGCACTGGACGTAATTTTCCTGGAAGGCAAAGGACAGCTTCCTAACCCCCAAAAAGAGCTTTAAAAAACCAACTATCAATAGGACCAAGATTTTCAAAATGAGGAGACTGAAGTTAGGTGCCTAAATAAATGGCCTAAGTTTCAAAAGTGCTGCCAGTGATTTCAGCAGGTGCTGTATGCCCAGCACTTTTGAAAACCAGGCCATTTATTTAGAAGCCTAAGTAAGGATTTAGGAGCCTAACTTTAGACATCAATTTTTGAAACTCTTGCCCTAGATCCTTTAATGATACAGCAAATCAGTTATTTTATTTTTTTTAAAAACACACATTACAATGCCTCCCCAAAACAAAACTGCATACAAAATTCAAGAGTCCTACCACATTTAAATGAAACCTGTCTGAAGCGATCACATAAGGTCTCAACAAATCACTTGCTTAACAAAGGCTGTTTTCTAATAAAGGTGGAACAGAACTGTACTCAACTGAATGGGGTTATTATGAAATGGTCTCAAACCAGGAGGTTGCTTACTTTATATACACTGGCTACAACACCTTTCACCTGAGGATCTCTAATCCTTACTACAAACATCTTTATTAATTAAAGAAAATCTTTATAAATATTAAAGAAGCTTCTCAGCACTATTGTGAGGTAAACAAGGGATATAGCAATCACTTAATTCCTCCCAGAAATATGCAGCCATTGGAACTGATGCAATTCTAGAGCCCAATTCTTCTACCACTTAGTAGCAAAAGTCCCACTGACTTTAACAGTGCAGAGTTGGGCTGGCAATACTGAAGGGGGAAGACAGCACAAACTGAACGGACAGTACACCATTGCAGGGACTCTCAAACTTGATTGCACCGCGACCTGCTTCTGACAACAAAAATTACTGCATGACCCTAGGAGTGGGGACAGAAGCCTGAGCCCGCCCGAGCCCCGTAGCCCAGAATGGGGGGCCGAAGCCAAAGCCTGAGCTCCACCGCCCCGTGCAGGGGACCCAAAACCAAAGCCCAAGGGCTTCAGCCCCAGGAAGGGGGCCTGTAACCTGACCCCCGCCACCCCAGGCTGAAGCCCTCAGGCTTCGACCCCAGTGGTGTGGCTTCAGCTTCGGCCACAGCAAATCTAAGCCAGACCTGGCGACCCCACTAAAAACGGGTTGCAACCCACTCTGGGGTCCCAAGCCCCAGTTTGAGAACTGCTAGGTTAGAGGGAGTGGTTTAGCAGTCTGTCAAACCAGTATGCAGGGCTGCTCCTGCCAGGTACAGAGCACTGTCAATTCCTACTGCCCTTTATGTGTTGAATGTGATGCAAACTAGAGTGCAAGGAAAAAGGGTCTCATGTTGCTCTCTAGTGACTCCTTTTGGCCAGTTTAAGGTACCAAGTTGGTAAACTGAAGAGAGAGCAATGTCTGGTCTTCCCAGGCCAGATTGTGGGGTCAGAAAAAAGGAAATGGCAGGGGAAATTGAGGAGACCCTCCTCCCCAAAGAATCACAAACACACCCAGTGAGAAAGCCTTAGGTTTGAAATGGAACAAGGAAAGAGCTGGCATGAAATTCTGGCTCACTGAAGTCATATGGGAGTTTTGATGTGGGACTTCAATGGGGTCAGGATTTCACCCCTGTTCTTTTTCACTGGCATGCTTTACTGTTCATCTCTTCGGCAGATCCTGTTAATTCACAGTAATTAATCATATTTATATTGTGTGTGTCCCCAGCACTTGTACATTAGGCACATTAGAGCAATTCAATTCAATAAGGCCATCTACAACTCAGACAAACACAATAAAACTAAACTGGTAGAGTCTGACTCATTATTTGAATGCATTACTTTTGGATAAAAATTTTCAAATCCTAATCCAAAGGTTCACATTTCCAATTACATAAACTCATCCTTTGAGCACTTTTTAGATTCTTCTGATCATCACAAATCTGACACACACTCTGTTTATTTAAGGATATATTTTTCCCATGACCTTTCAGAGTCGCTTCCTTCCACCAAGTAAGAGGAGCTCATTAGAAATGAAACAGGAGGAAGTGCAGTAAAGTGTGTTTACCTTGGTAGGGGGAAAAAAACAGATCCAACAACAATGAACCATTCTATGAAAAATGACTTTGAGTCTCTCAGCAGCCTGATATCAAACCTGGAGACCTTGTGATCTGCCTGGGCAAATGTGCTGCATTGTCTAATCAGAACCCTTTTTGGACGGGAGAGGAATAGTAAAAAACGAGTAAGAAATGGAATTTCCATGGAAACTTGGAAGCAGATCTAGTGTTATTTGCAGTACAAGCCTTTGTACTTTAAGTGGAATGTCTTCTAGTTTACACCAATCCCAGCTATTATTTTCTCTGCAGCGCAAGTTTGGGCCAAACACTGTCACATTAAAGCTGTGCCAGTCAATTTTATCTTGTGCCCAGCACGACTGTCCGCATAAAGTTAGAGACACTGCTACAAAGAGTGGTCTGGTATTGATTTTGCCAGAAGCCAACAAAACTTCCCTTAGCAAAAGGAGAAGATTTGGGGTTCTTTTTCGCTAATCCTCAACAGAAGGTGAAAGCAACGAAGAAAATGTCTCTTGTTTACATCTGACACCACAGACTGGCAGTCAGCCAGAGCCTTGGCAGATGTGCCCTGCATTAATGGGAACTTAACTAATTATTCATATTAGGTCAATTACATGCTAATACTTTCCATATACCTTGGAGTGAGAGACACATTGTTGCAATCTCAGGACCTATATTTACAGGTAAATTAGTTGAGGAAATGTATCTAAACTGTTATATTTCATGAGCTTTAAAAGATGCCCTTTGTCATTCTAGCTATAAAATTATGCCTGACAGGTTAGAGCTTTAGCTTTCTTTATTGCTAGCCACAGTCTTGTGGTCAGTGAACTGCACATTTATCACACAATTGAAATTTGTGCTGACGGTGTTTTTATGATTCTTTGGGGAAATCTTTAGCTTTGTTGAAATAACAGCTATTGCACCAAAGTCAGACACTGATCTTTACTTAAGGCTTTGAAATATCCCATTCTAGTTCACTGTTTTTACTGTACCAAGGGCAATTAAATCAGGGGAACAGCATTAACTTCAGGGGTGTTTTGGTTTTCTAAATTAGAATTCTCCTCCCAAGAAAGAAATCACCCAGGAAATACTTTACAATCACCTTAGGAAATCATAATTAATAAATGTGACTGGGCTATCTGATAATATATCCCTGGTTTCTATTACATCACCTCAGACTGTTTTACCTGTCAGCCTGACCTTAGACAGAAAAGCCTTGAATTCAGAGAGAAGGACTGATCTACAATTCCTTTAACTGGTGCTGTTGCAGTCTGCTACAGGGGTAGGAGGTGTGGGATAGGAGGCGGACATGCCTGCGATTAGCATCAGTTCCTAAGGATTGATTGCCGATTACAAGGCCATCCCAGTTCACATCATCACATTAACATCTCTGTTCAGTGCCTGAAAGCAGGGACCGTGCAGTCTTACAATTTCTGGGAAAGCTAAATTGCATTGAAGCGCTCACATCTAAAAGCTTTTCTCAGTACAGCAGAGGCTCTAATGGGTAACTGTGCACATACCATCCTGCACTCCCTGCTGTGTTTGTGATGGGATGGAAAAGAGAAGCAAAAGGAAAAAATCAGGTTGGTTCACAGGAGAATAATTCATATTCCAACTTCCAGGCTCAGAGAAATTCAATTTACAAGATACAGAATAGCTCCACATTCTGAGAATACTATGTGATACAGCTGCCCCTTAATACTGTAAACTAAGGGCATGATGTTGCAAGCTGCTGAGCATCTCTTGCATAGTAGTGAGCACTTGAAACCTGCACTGAGACTTTAATGGGATTGGAAAGTGCTCACCACCTGACAGGATTGGAGCCTAAGGAAGTGCTCATAGGAGGCTTCTTAATGCACCAAAATAACCTGACATTTTCTCTCCCATCCTCTTGTCTGTTCTGGCTCCCCCAGCCAGGAATAATCTCCTTATCTGAAAAAGCAGCAAAGAATCCTGTGGCACCTTATAGACTAACAGACGTTTTGCAGCATGAGCTTTCGTGGGTGAATACCCACTTCTTCGGATGCAAGTGGTGGAAATTTCCAGGGGCAGGTTTATATATGCCATATATAAACCTGCCCCTGGAAATTTCCACCACTTGCATCCGAAGAAGTGGGTATTCACCCACGAAAGCTCATGCTGCAAACCTGCCCCTGGAAATTTCCACCACTTGCATCCGAAGAAGTGGGTATTCACCCACGAAAGCTCATGCTGCAAAACGTCTGTTAGTCTAAGGCATATATAAACCTGCCCCTGGAAATTTCCACCACTTGCATCCGAAGAAGTGGGTATTCACCCACGAAAGCTCATGCTGCAAAACGTCTGTTAGTCTATAAGGTGCCACAGGATTCTTTGCTGCTTTTACAGATCCAGACTAACACGGCTACCCCTCTGACACTTGACTCCTTATCTGATACGCTCAAACTTCCAAGGCCTTGGTAATGACTTGTGACCCAATCATTGGTTTTGGAAACAAGAATATCTCCATCTCTGGATGACAGACACTACATACAGACAGGCTGAGTCAGTGATAAAGCCAAGAGGATTGCACAAGGCATCTTTTGCATAAAAGGTTCCTCTTTTCACATTTTTACTGCAGTCATTTTATTCTACACATTCCAAAATAAGGGTAGACAACAGAAGGATTGCCTTGTCTCCTGAAAACTCAAAGCTATCTTTTTATTTTCAAGAACCTCTTCACATCTCAGGCTGATCCTTGTCTAGGCCAAGCAACCCATTTTGTGTGTGTGTATAAATGAAGTACTGATGAAAAGTGAAGCCCTGGAGACTTAAGTCCTCTATTTATCCCTAAAAAGGCAATGGCAGAGCAAATTTCCCCACATCTCTCTTCCAGTGTGACTGAACCTGCCTTTGACAGGGTCACCCATGAAGGGAGGGGCCAGGTTCTTCATGGCCCATTCAATTTTTACCGTCTCTGCTTAAGCATTCAGCAAGGGGTGAGTTTTGTGATGTGGACATTTTTCTACTGAGAACTAGTCTGACACATTCATTCATAGAGACCACTGAACAGCCACTGCCAACTCAAGGGTTAAAAAATTCTCCCCCCAAGGAGTGCAGTCACAAATGTAATTAACACGATTTTTTTTTAATGAGCGTCATCAGCATGGAGGCATGTCCTCTGGAGTGGTAGTCAAAGCATGAAGAGTCATACGAATGTTTAGCATATCTGGCACATAAATATCTTGCAATGCCGTCTACAAAAGTCCCATGTGAATGCTTGTTCTCACTTTCTGGTGATATTGTAAATAAGAAGTGGGCAGCAGTATCTCCCATAAATATAAACAAACTTGTTTGTCTTACCGATTGGCTAAACAAGAAGTAGGACTGAGTGGACTTGTAGGCTCTAAAGTTTTGCACTGTTTTGGTTTTGAGTGCAGTTATGTAAAAAAAATTCTACATTTGTAAGTTGCATTTTCATTATAAAGAGATTGCACTACAGTACTTTTATGAGGTGATTGAAAAATACTATTTCTTTTGTTTATAATTTTTACAGTGCAAACATTTGTAATCAAAATAATAATATAAAGTGAGCAGCGTACACTTTGTATTCTGTGTTGTAACTGAAATCAATATATTTGAAAACATAGAAAAATATCCAAAAATATTTAATAAATTTAAATTGGTATTCTATTGTTTAACAGTGTGATTAAAACTACGATTAATCATGATTAATTTTTTTATCACGATTAATTTTTAATTTAACTGCATGAGTTAACTGCGCTTAATCAACAGCCCTACATATTACTAATAAAATGATTTTTAATGTACATGTTTTTGTTCCACTCTCCAACTGTCTTTTTACTCAGTTGTGCAAAATGAGTTTAAATAGCAGAAATTAACTTGGAAATCCGGGAGTCTGAGCCCTTTGCAGCTCAGGAGATGAAGCCTGGTTGGGGTCTGGGGCAAAGTCATCTTTAAGCCATCTTTATGTCCACTAAGGCAGATCCCCAGCTGGTGTAAATTGTTGGAGTTAGGATAATTCACACCAGCTGAGGAGCTGCGCCTCTGAATCTTCTACCTGGCCTGTAGTGCCCAGCACAACTAATTAACAGCCCCAACAATTGCTCTAAGTTATGAGTGTCTTGAACGGGCAGTCTGTTGGCCGTTCCCTCTCCTGGGGATGCTGCTACGTCAGGGCGAGTCCCCAGCAAGGAGACCCTTTATGTTGGAATGTGGCCCACAATTAGGGCCACTAGTTATATACTGGATTTAGGCTGTTTTTAACTGAGTAAGCGTGTACAGTAATTGCCATAAGTGCCCACCCAAAAATCAGTAGAAAGCAGTTGCTTAGTATAGATCTTTTTAAAATGCTGAACAAACACTGTCCTGGAAATCCTGGGGCTACTTTAAAGGATTCCTTATGATCAGAGGGTTGCCTAATGAGAGGTTGGGTCCTTGGTGTAAATTCCACTCTAGGCTGATTGAGTGATGCTTAGGTTTTGTGTGAGTATGTAAAAAGAAAGTGTCATGTATGGCTTTATATGCAACCCCAGCCAAGTGAGAACACTGAGCATGTCAATCAACTTTACACTTCAAATATGCTTCCCTTTTGTATATTGAAAATTCTACTAACTCAATTTTAGATTATGCAAAGAAAGAGGAAGTAGCATGACTCAGCTCCATGCTACAATGGCTGGAGCAGATCCAGACCTAGCAATCCTTTGGGTTTTCCTTTTCCTTACCAAAATACAAGTTTGCAGCTAGGATAATGTAAAGCATGCAGTGTTTGGGTAAGGAACGTAAAATGGGCAGCGTGCCTGCCCTGGTCCTTGAGTCAAGCAGGAACTCTTTACATTTATGGGAAATTCTCCGCTGCAGAATTAGGAAGAAAGCACGAAATACAGAAGGGCTCAGAATTTACCCACTGCCAAAGAGAAGCAACCGTCTGAAAATGTCACCTCCTTCCTAGCTATAGAATTTCAAGGAAAGTTAATGGCAATAGTGATGGTAATAATAATAAATAACGCTTTGTACTGCTATAGCGACTTCCATCTGAGGCTATCAAAGAACTGAACAGGCATGAATTCGTTAAGCCTCACCTCAGGCCGAACTGATAAATACTTTTACTATAATCCCCATTTTACAGAAGTGGAAACTGAAGCATAGGGAGGTTAATGATTTGCCCAAAGTCACCCAGTGAATCACTGGTGGTGCTGGAATAAGACTCAGGAATCCTTATTCCCATCGCCTCGTTCTAACAGCAAGACAAAACAGCTTCTCTATAAACCTTAACTGTCTAAAATACATTCCTGCTCCTCTAACCATTTTGTTTCCCAGAAATGAGGGAATATACATCTTGGAAGTAAACTCAGCACACTAAGGAACTCTGATGCGCTTGTGTATCAACAGTATTCAAACCAGCATCCTCAAGTCCTTAACTCAGCCTTCACTCAGCTTCTAGCAATGTCAACATGAGTTATAAGTGCTCTGCAGCACTCAGGATTGGGCTCATGAAAAGGGATCAGATGTCTGAGTAAGAACTGAGTAACAACGTCAGGAGTGGCCCTTTCACTTGTTGGCAAAAAGTGAGCCTATTCGCTAGTATCTGACGATGAAGTTAGGTCTTTACAGTTTAATAAGGTCCTAATTTTTTATCTCCCATTCAAGCTAATACCCACCTCTGTGTCTTTCAGACACTTGCTTCCATTGTGAAGATCACACATCCGTCATTTTTTACATAAACTGTAATCAGGAGAGGTTATAAAGGCTCTTCTTTTTAAACTACCTGCACTTCATCTATTAAGGAAACCAAGGTATTGCTTGCATAAAACAATGCTCTGGGTTGTATATATAGGTGAGAATGCGTGACCAGTGTCAGGAAGCTTGCATCATATACTAACCAATTGTACTGGAGAGGTCACCAGCCAGCTGGACCACCACTTCTATTTTTTTGAGTATCCTTTTTGTAAATGTTAAGAGACACTTGCTTCATTTACAGGATATTGTCTGTTCCTTTACACTTTGCCAATCTCAGTGACTTGTCTTTTCCCCCGCCAGTACTGACTGTTGCAATACGGCAACACTGCAAAACAGAGTTACCCAAAAGCAGCTCAAGAGAGGGGAAGGGGAGCAGCTCTCCATTCAGTTAAAAGGGGGACTCCCAATAAACACTTATCTTATCTGACCCAAAAAACTCTGTTGAACTAAAATGAAAAGTCAGACCTAAACCCTCAAAACCCAGGGAATTCAGGCCTGTTGACTCTGGGGCCTTAACTCAAGAGAAAACAAAGAACCATAGGAATATAGGACTGGAAAGGATCTTGAGAGGTCTTCTAGTCCAGCCCTATGTGCGGCAGCAGGACCAAGTAAACCTAGCCCATACCTGACAGGTACTTGTCCAACCTCTTCTTAAAAACCTCCAGTGATGGGAATTCCACAACCTCCCTTGGAAGCTGGTTCCAGAGTTTAACTACTCTTATTATTGTTAGAATGTTTTCCCTAATATCTAACCCAAATCTCCCTTGCTGAAGACTGAGTCCATTACTACTTATCCCATCTTCACTGAACATGGAGAACACTTGATCTCCTTCCTCTTTTTAACAGCTCTTAACATATTTGAAGACTGTTATCAGGCTGACCCCCCAAATCTTCTTTTCTCAAGACTAAACATGCCCAGTTTTTTAAAGCTTTCCTCATAGATCAGGTTTTTGAAACCTTTTATGATTTTGTTGCTTTCCTCCGGACTCTCTCCAATTTGCCCATATCTTTCTTGCAGTGGGGGGCCCAGAACCGAACATAGTACTCCAGCTGAGGCCTCATCAGTGTCGAGTAGAGCAAGACAATTACCTCCCATGTCATGCATACAACACTCCTGCTAATACACCCCAGAATGATATTTGCCTTTTTTACAACTGCAACATATTGTGGACTCATACTCAATTCGTGATCCACTAGAATCCGCAGATCCTCTTCACTAGTACTACCACCATACCGGTTATTCTCCATTTTGTAGCTGTGCAATAAGTGAAGTACTTTGCACTTATCTTTATTGAATTTCATCTTGTTGAATTCAGACCAATTCTCCAATTTATCAATGTTATTTTGAATTCTAATCCTGTCTTCCAAGGTGCTTGCAATCCCGCCCACCTTGGTGTCATCTGCAAATTTTATAAGCAATACTCTCTACATAATTATCCAAGTTATTAATTAAAGTATTGAGTAGTACCAGACCCAGGACTGACTCCGGTGGGACTCCACTAGATTCGCTCTCCCAGTTTGACTGAATTTCACTTTGAGTATGGTCTTTAAAACAGTTGTGCACCCACCTTATAAATTCATCTAGACTGGATTTCCCTAGTTTGCTTATGAGAATATCATGTGGGACTGTGTCAAAAGCCTTACTAAAATCAAGATATATCCTATCTACTGCTTTCCCCCTATCCACTAGGCCAATAACCCTGTCAAAGAAGGAAATTAGGTTGGTGTGGCATGACTTGTGCTTGAAAAATCCATACTGGCTATTCCTTATATTGTTTCATAATTTGTTGCATGTTAAGAACAAAGGTCAGCTTGGGCCCTGGATATTTAGTCTGGCTTTTCTAGCTTTTGTGGGTTTAAATCATGCCTTTACAGTTAATTGTTTGTTTGTTTTTTATTGTTTTTATGATGGTTCTTCAAAACTAGAACAACTACCTGTTCATTGTTTTCCTGTACATTTCTCCTCCATTTCTAGTATCAGCCATCAGCCTGTACTTGCATGGAGGTGTAATGAGTGACATAATGGGTCTCTACAATCACTGGGTTCTATGATTCACTAATTCAGCATGTTAAACTGCCTCTCCAGAAGAAAGTTTCTAAAGTAATCATAAACACAGGAAGGCTGACTTCATCATCTACCTTCATGTCCACACAGCATTGAAAAAAATAAGGCCATGTCTACACTAGCATTTATGTTGGCAAAACTCAGGGATGTGAAAAATATACCCCCCTGAGCGACATAAATTTTGCTGGCATAAGCGCTCATGTGCACAGGGCTATGTTGGCGGGAGATGCTCTCCCACGAACATAGCTACGGCCACTCGTTGAGCTGGTTTTATTATGTTGACGGGAGAGCTCTCTCCAACTGGCATAACGTGGCTACAGGAGCGCTCTTACAGCAGCACAGCTGTGCCGCTGTAAGCTTGTAAGTATAGACATAGCCTAAGGATCTTGTGCAGACATCTAGTACATAGCATCGGGAAATTATGTTATCACCTGGTGATGTCTTGACTCTAATACACAGTTCATTCTTGCATGTGTAGGTGGGACTATGCTATGTTATAAATATGTTACGGGATACTGCTACAGCCCAGCCTCTATAGGGCTATAACTTGGTCTCAGATACGCAGACCAGATCAAACCACATTAGAACATGATTCCACAATCTGGGGCCAGGTGCACTTGACTGGTGTAAATCAACATAAGTATAACTAAAACCAATGAAGCTACAGCAGTTTACACCAGCTGAGGATCTGGCCAATGGTACTGTCAGCACAGACATACCTCTAATGCCCTGCCCACACTATGGCTAAAGTTGTGCTAACAACAATTCAGTTTAATCTCAGTTGTTGCTACCATGAGTCCCTTGACCAGCGTGGACGGAAATTCTTTTAAAGAATTGTAGACACTATAAATATCCAGAGGCCCAGTCCCAACACAACTCCAATTCATAGACAGGATCTTAATTGACATGCTCAAATCTTTAGCTTGAGTATGGAGAATAGGTAAGGGCCCATCTACACTATTAGTTGTAACTACATTATAACCAAGTCAGGGAACAGCTGTATTTTAATGCTGTAACCAGTCCCCTGATACAGTTATATCTGTAGCACAGACTTGCTTATAGATGACTTGGTGTGAGGGGTCATCTATAACAGTTTGGCTAGCACAGTACTCGGGGGGGGGGCTAGGGGGGGAGAAATAATATAACTATGCTGCCCAGACCCACTGAGCTAGAACCCAGCTAGCATGGGAACTTGTCATGTTTTCAGCTGCTTTGTGGGCAGACCTTAACTGAAAGGATCTGAGCACCAAGATATATTGGAATTCACGTCCAAACGACCTAGATTTCCTTACACAGTACTAAAGAGTTAGCCAATAAATGTTACACTACACTTCCATTTCACTGATAATGAAGTTCACAGCATGGGACACTAGGTTAAACTTTTACTAGATTTCCAAGGCCAGGGTGCATTAGTTGATATTTCCTATTTACAGACAACAATGGGATTCTGCTATGATTAAAAAATGGTTACCTGTGGTCAATAACTGTTACATTGGAAGAAGGGATCCCCAAAACAGCACAACTCTGTACAAGTTCTTTCTTACGACTCTCCCCTTGATTGTAGTAATTTCCTGAAAATAACAAATGCAGTAACACTATTTACTTTACTTCAATTTAGCATGGAACAAACATCTCCATCCTCAAATCCTCAAAGCATCAAGCATATGTAGTACCACATGTAAGATCTGAAAGTACTTAGTACTAGGGTTCCTCACCTGAGGAACAGGTACATTATGGGGAGCAAGTCCTATAGCTTATACTCAGGGAATACTCCCTTTGGCCCAGTGTAAAGTTTTAGGACCCAATACACCCACACTCCTGCCTTGACTTCAAACAGAGTTGCACATTCATCTCTTGGAGTAGAGTTTGACTCTTTATAATTAATGAGTTCTCTTGGCTGGAACACAGGAATTTGCCATACCAAACCAGATCAATGGTCCATCTAGTCCAGTATCCTGTCTCTGACAGTGGCCAGTATCAGATCCTTCAACAGAAGATGCAAGAAAGCCCATAATGGATAGTTATGGAATAACCTACAGTTAGGGTATTTTTTTCCTCTCTCCTCCCTCAGTCTATTAATGTCTGGCTTATATCCTGAAGCATGAGGGTTTATAGCTCTCTTACGTTTTTATCCTTTTTAGTGTTACAGTGAACGATCTTATTATCCATTAAATAAATGTCTAATCCCTTTCTTACTACTACTAAACTCCTGGCCTCAATGATATTTCGTTGCAGTGAGTTCCATGGGTTAGTTATGCTTTGAGTAAAAAAGTATGTTATCCTTGTAAACTAATAAAATTCTAGCAAGTACATAAACTGATGTCTGTGTTCTCACATGTTACCTGTATGGAAATCACTGATATCTCATGATGTTAAAACTATTTGTCAAGGCCTTTTTACAAATATAGGGGAAATCACATTTCCAATGAGAGAGGACCAAAAGCTCTTGCTATTTGACAATAGCTAGATGGCCTCCGTTAAATGAGATGGTACGCTGCAGTCCAGTTCTTGGCAGAGAAGTATCTACAACACAACTGGTGATAATTGGTCTCCTTAGGAGAGACCAGAAACTGAACTCCTCCCTCACTACTAGAGGTGGTAGATCAGACTCTGTGTTGGCATAAATCAGTGTAGTTGCACTGACTTCAACAGAACTACACTAATTTACACCAGCTCAAGATTAGGTCCTCAGACTTCAGAACAGCAGTGTGTCAGTACTGTGTAAGAAACATGCCTATCTAATACTTATGATTTAACTGACAATTAAAGGGCTTAAGTTTCCAGTATGGTCATGAGCACCTTGCATGAGCACTAATATTCACATAAAACTGGAATACTGCAATAATGAAGCACTGTCAACATTAATGAGACACGTATGAGATTTCCTATCATTATAAACTCTGTGTCGAGAAACTAATTCCTCAGAAGTCTGCACTGTTTCTAAAACAAATGTACTAAGTAATGTTCATGCAGGAGCTAATAGAGCAGAATTGAAAAGCATTTACAGAACCAAGAAAGGAATGTTAAAATATGTTAAAACCGCATTTAGAAAACAGCATTCTGTAAAACTTGTAATAGACACAATGGGACCAAGGCTAGCATGGAACTAGGATTCATTAACTTAAGACACAGGCTGCTTCTTGATTTAATTATTTTCTTCTCATTTTGCCTTCATGTTACCTGGTCTGTCTGTTAGCAAAAACAATGAGGAGTCCTTGTGGCACCTTAGAGACTAACAAATTTATTTGGGCATAAGCTTTTGTGGGCTAGAACCCACTTCACCAGATGCATAGAGTGGAAAATACAGGAAAAGATGGGGGTTGCCTTACCAAGTGTGAGGTCAGTCTAATGAGATAAATCTATTAACAGCAGGATATCAAGGGAGGAAAAATAACTTTTGAAGTGGTAATGAGAGTGGCCGATTACAGACAGTTGACAAGAAGGTGTGAGTAACAGTAGGGAGAAATTAGTATTGGGGAAATTAGGTTTAGGTTTTGTAATGACCCAACCACTCCCAGTCTTTATTCAGGCCTAATCTGATGGGGTATCCAGTTTGCAAATTAATTCCAGTTCTGCAGCTTCATGTTGAAGTCTGTTTTTGAACTTTTTGTTGAAAAATTGCCACTTAGTATGAATCATGAAAAAAAATCCAGGTTAGAGCTCAGCTGGCCTCAGAAGGGGTGCTGCCCTGTGCAACATGGCAATTGCCACCAGGTATAACTTCTGAGCAATAAAATTAAAAAGTACTGCAGAGTTTTAATGTGTGATTCCAGTTTATAGTCAGCTGAATTACATTCTGAATTACACTGAACTTTTTATTATTGTGGGGTGAGTCATCAGAAACTAGCATCCATCTGGTGAAGTGCTGCAGTCTGAGCTGTCAAAATCAGCTTTATATGATGCTCAGAGTGAAACATTAACCTCAGAAGAGACAACTTTTCTTATCACAATAAATTTTAGACTCTTACTGCAGCCCAGAAATGTGTGTCTTCAAGAGGCTCTGATACTGATCATCCATGGAAGGGATGACTTACCGAGCTAAACATCAGGTTGGAACTCTACAGCTTTCCTAGACACAGCAGTTCAGATCCAAGCAGGATCAACTCAAACCTACGTCCTTCCTAGGTAGATTTAAATACTTCCGTACAGTTTACTATGTGAGAGTCTTTAAGAGACTCTGCTTCTAATTCTTGGATCTTAATGATCCCAGGATACTATTGGAAGGAGCGAGGATTTTCCTCAGCAAAAATTTACTCTGCTATTATGCAATGTGCTGTATGCTAGTGCGTTGCTGACCTCCACTGCAGAGGTAGCTATGCTTCAGTGACAATGTATGTATACGGGGCCGATTTCTGTCCTTGGATTACACGCACACAACTTCCACTGAAGTTGTGGGGTGAGATTCATATATATCTGAGAACAGAATGTGATCCACATTTGTGAAATACCTTAGGATGACAGGCACTACATAAATGCAAAATAGCATTATTGGGCAGCCATTGGTACTGAAAAGCATTGAGTGGCTAGTACTCCTGAACCTCATCCATGGAACTCTCTCAGTAAGGTGGCAGCTACTAACGAGAGTATTGGAGTGTTAGTGCCACCAGTTATTCACCCTGGACAGTATGACCAACAACAATTTGCTCACAGTGCTCTAATTCTAATGCAGTCTAGTGGCATTTTTGGTTGTGATCTGACAATTGAAAGTGTGGTGGTTTCTAAGTAGCCATTTTGCCTCCGTTTTTAAATTTCACAGAAGAAAATAATGGGAACCTTAATACAGTGTCTGATCAGCCCTATCTATTGCACAAACAAATGAAGGACCAACCATCTGAATCACAGGATCCTACAGAGGGCCCCTTCTCCCATCAAAAAATGACTCAGATGTGCATTTGACACTACATACCGTAGTTTCTAATAACGAAATTCATGACAAAAAGATTCTTGATCCTTAACTCACATTATAAGCTCCTTGGGGCAGGAACCCTATCTTTTATGTCTGTGCAGTGCCATGCACACTATAATGTTTTATAAACAATCATATGTTTGTGCTTCTACACAACTAAATGTCTTTCTTTTCATTTCTTTGCATTATTATCTAAGTCATTGTAAAGTGTTTTGGGAGGTACAACTGGCATGGAACTCATTACCCCAGATATTGTTTTATTATACTTTTTACCAGTGGTTCCTAACCACTGATATCTATCACAGTACTAGTACTTCAGGATTCGGGGAATGGTCCTCTGGATGTACCACACATCTTAATTATTAGCCTCTCTACTGGTCTCCATGAGTTACCATGGCCCACTTTGCATTAAATGATACATGTTCTAGCCTTCTATCAAGTGGGTATTGCATCAAACTATAATCCCACAAGAGTAGTCTGAAGGGTCAGTTAGAGTGCAGATGTTTCTTGAGCACTATGAACTGAACACCATGGTGACGTTTTAATGCATCACCATCATATTGTCAGGCACAACGATGCAATATTGTGTTCTGTCACAGTGTACTGATATTTTGTAAGCAATGGGGAGGGATAGCTCAGTGGTTTGAGCATTGACCTGCTAAAGCCAGGGTTGTGAGCTCAATCCTTGAGGAGGCCACCTAGGGATCCGGGGCAAAAAATTGGTCCTGCTAGTGAAGGCAGGGGGCTGGACTTGATGACCTTTCAAGGTCCCTTCCAGTTCTAGGAGATTAGTATATCTCCAATTATTACCTTTATGATGGGACAATGACTTCACAATAGAATGCACATCTACTACAAGGCCACACAACTTTGTGAAATTGTAACATACAGTGTGATGCTGTGGTGTACTGAAGTAATAATGTGGTAAACTAGGGTTGCCTCCAGGATTGTCCTGGAGTCTCCAGGAACTGAAGATTAATCTTTAATTAAAGATTATATAATGTGATGAAAACTCCAGGAATACGGCCAAGCAAAATTGGCAACCTTGGATATGACACAACTCAGTTACCTTATATCATTGTGAAGCGGGGTGACATCATGAGAATGTTGGCTACACTGGATGATGTCACCATGGGATGCAACACAGGGTAATGACATCATGGCACGATGATGTCACAGCATGAGGTGTCACTGGGTGCAGAGTGTTGGCATTTCCCTCATCTGGTCAATGTTGGCCAGACCCACCCCCCATTCCTCTTTCTCACCCTCACGCTCCCCTCCTCCCTCACCTGAAGAGCAGCACAGCAGCCAGAGCTGGGCCCGAAACCTGCCCAGGCTGAGGATTGTGGGAGCAAAGAACATTGCTTCGTCATCAGGGTGCGCCGTCACGACCAGGGCTCGTACGTCATCGGCCCGCGCTGGTCCCGCCGCACACAGGGTTCGGTGTCCCCAACCCGCGCCGCGTCGTCGCAGCCAGCGCGAGACCAGCCACAGCAGCGCAAGCAGCGCCACCAGGAACGAACCCAGCGGCGCCAGCGCCATAGCGACCGAAACCAGAAGGGACCAGGTCGTTCCGGGCGGGAACAAGGACAAGCGGCAGAAAGGTTCCGCGCCTCGAAGGGCTTTTCCCTGAGCGAGGCTCTCTTCTTTGAGAGAACCCAGGAGGGAGTGACAGGGATAATACGCAGGGCTCACTCTCTTCCTTCACTGCCCTTCCAGAACTGGCCCACCGCATGTCCCGCTTTGGGGAGGGGAAAATGAGCCCCTTGCGGGAACTCCAGCCAGAAAGGATTCACGCACAGAGAAAAGAGTTCCAGCCTCCCCAATATCCCCCTCACTCCACAGGCTCCTACTGGGACATCAGAAAAGGCCACAATGCGTGTGGTTGTCACCCCACCCTTTAA
Source organism: Mauremys mutica (assembly GCF_020497125.1). Lineage (NCBI taxonomy): Eukaryota > Metazoa > Chordata > Testudines > Geoemydidae > Mauremys > Mauremys mutica. Next base: position 23,578,846 of record NC_059090.1, read on the forward strand.
AATCACCTCTACCAATGAGTGTATTTTGCTTTGTCCACAATAAATTAATTAACAGTGCTTATAATAACTTGTATTGCTATAGTCCCAAGAATGTGTCAGATGACATACCAGCCTCATGGGAAGTACAGTCCTGCTCCAAAGAGTTTACATACCAAGTTCTTCCCTCCTGGTTTGGAGGTTTGCAGTCAGGTCCAAGTGGATGGACCCTTGAATTCTACTGAAATCTGGGATCTACTCATGCAGATCCAGTTGCAGGATTATGACCTTATATTGTAAACTTTTTAATGCAAGGACTGTCTTTATTGTGTCTTGGACAGCACCAAATACATGAAGTTGACACTTAAATAATAATTAATATAATAAATGTAGGACTTGAGGTCATATAATTTGTTTATCCTATTGCTGCCTTCTAATGTAGATTACAGAAGCCATGTGAGTTGGTTATAATCTTTTAAATCATATAGAACTGAAGGAGCAGTAGGGTAAGAGGAGCATGCTGTCTGAGATTCCAGACACATTCAGACCTCTGTGATGCACAACTATTATAACTGTGACAACATGAAATAGAAGGCATTTGGGTGCTGATTGGAGGTTGAAGTTACCATGAGAGGGAGATGGAGGGAATAGAGAAACAGGAAAAAATATATAAATTAAAATTAGAAAAATAATAAAATATATTAAGAATGTGTTTCCTGGGGATGTGCAAGGTAGAAGAGTCAGCAAGGGTAACATCTGAACCACTTGGACAAAAGGTTGTAGAGCAGGATAAGGACTACAGTTTGGGGAAAATCAACATTACAAAAGCTAAAAATTAAAAATACATGTAAATTTGACATCCTACCTGCAGCTTATCTTGTTTTTACTGTTTATCTTGTCTATTTAGGACCTGAAGCTGTAGATATTTGTGCACATGCTTAACTTTACACATTGTGAGTAAACCTATTGAAATCAATAGAACCACTCACAGTCCAGAAAATTAACCATGTAAGTGTTTGCAGGTTTGGTATTATAGATTGTAAACACTTTAGGGCAGGGACTGTCAGATCTCAAACTTGTACAGCACTTTAGAATCATAGATTATTAGGGTTGGAAGGGACCTCAAGAGATCATCTAGTCCAACCCCCTGCTCAAAGCAGGACCAATCCCCCAATGGCCCCCTCAAGGATTGAACTCAAAGCCCTGGGTTTAGCAGGCCAATGCTCAAACTACTGAGCTATTCCTCCCACAATGGGGTCCCATTACTGCAATATAAATACATTTTAATATAATAAAAATAATAAAGTACACCCAGATGCTAGAGTGTCAACCACCAAATAAATATCTGCAGTAATTATATGGACCATCACACCCCCACAAACATTGAAACAGGGCCCTTCACACCCAATGGGGCCTACGTGAGCATGGAAACAGAGATTCTTACTCCCTAAAATATTAAAAACTACATCCACTAAAAGTCCCTTTTTTCCTGTGAAGAATGCCTGAGAATTGGGACCTCTCTGTGGTGTTATCACACTTAAAATTTATTTGCTCAAATAAATGTGTTAGTCTCTAAGGTGCCACAAGTACTCCTGTTCTTTTTGCGGATACAGACTAACACGGTTGCTACTCTGAAACCTGACATTTAAAATTGTCCATTTAAAAAAAATTAGATAATATATTTCCAGTGGGCAACCTGAAAAAGGGATATTTAAAAAGAAAAACTGACATTTTAATTGCCTCACTAAGACATTTAAAAAAAAATCCTTCCTCACTAGAGGGAGATGCTTGAGAAAAATAGCACAAAATTCATTACAAAATGTGAGTCTCCCTGAAATTGAGACTTGGCAGGACTATTTCTGTTTTTTTCCTCTCTCCCCTTGCCCCTCAACCTATAAAGCATGTATGAACATTCACTGTGTAAAATATATTGCAGACTTGCCAAGTCTCATTCCGTTTCAGAGGGCGACTCCCTTAATTTTTAAGGTAGTTCTAAAAATTATCGTTCACTTGTGTTGAAGGGTTTTGCTGTGCTCCTCTAATTGGAATAATTAATTTCTCATTCATTCACATTTTCACATCTTAACAGCCTTGCAGATGGATTTTTTAAAAACATCTTGTGTGCATTGATAATATGTAAAGCTCTTTTCTCCCCTTTGCTGTATTCACTCTTATTTTAATCACACTGACATTGTGCATGTATGGGATTTGGATTTGCCTTCTCTGTTTATATGCCCCCAACCTATACAGCATTGACAAACATTTTATCTATCATAAAATATATTGATTTGACCTTATTTGGGGTGTGTATAGAAAGACCCAAATGATCCCATTAGTTTAATACAATATCCCCAGAAAAATAAAGGATCATCTGTCTATTGCAGGCTCTGCTCCTGCATGCAAGGTCTTGGCAAACAGAACCACTGCAAGCAGAACTACCGCTCACCCGCTAATGTTTAATGCACAGGTCGCATCATCAGGCGTTGGAATTGCTAATTTTGAGATGACAACACTCGGCCTGCTCATGTTAGTGCAACATATTGTCCTGTAAAAGACTAGAAATGATTACAATCTCTCCCCTCCCCCCCGCGCAAGTGTCACAGTGTTACCCTCTCCTCCACTGCTCAGTGTCCCCACCCACTATCAATGGCTGGCACCTGCCCCACGTCCTTTCTCTGCTTCCCACGGTGAGTTCCCCGTCATGTTCTCCCCTCCCCCCCGCCTTTGCCTAGACCCCACCCTATAGCCATGTCTCTGCTCCCCCATACTCAGTGCCCCCCCACGCCCCTCCGGGAGTCTCCCCTATGGCCATGCCGCGGGCACCCCACTTCTTCCCCCCCGGGGGGGGGAGGGAGCCCTTTACCGCTGCACAGACCGACGGGTCCTGGCAGCAGTATAGTGACACCCCTCCTTCCGCTGCCCAGGAACGGATCGGCCGGGTCCGGTGCTACTGGGGCTCCCATGGAGAATAGGAAAAGGCCGAGTGTTTGTGATCCGCCCCTGACAGTGGGCAGAAAATGAGAAACGGGTCTATGTTTGTGCGGGTTTTTTATATAGCTGTTAGGACCCGGCCAGAGGGGGAGGAGCCGCCCAAGCCGGGGGGAGGGGAGACAAGATGGCGGCGACGGAGGAGCTGAGGCTGAGGTGAGAGACGCCGCGAGTCCCGACCCTAGCTAGAGTCGGCCGCCTGCTCCGTTCCAGCGCCGCGCTGCCGGTAAGAGGGGGAGGGTTTCGCCGGGCAACTGGGGGGAAGGGGAGGCGCTACCGCCGTTTCGGGCATCGGGGCCTAGCGCGGCAGCTGTAGGGAGGCGGGGGCTCCTGGCCGTTCCCCTCCTCCCCGGGGACAGGAGCGGTAATGTTCGGCTGCCCCCCCCCCGGAGCGGTGGGGCGGGGAGAGCGGTGGGGGCGGCCTGGGAGGGGTGGGGGGTGTGCAGAAGAAGGGGGGGCTGGATGGGGATTTCGGAGGGGGGGCTGGAGAGACTCGCCCATAGGGAGGTGGTGGGGGTGAGCGGTGAATGGCTCGTGGGGCCGTGGGGGGCGAGCATGAAGCGAGGGTGGGGTAGGTGTTTCGGGATGAGGGGATTAGGCCTGGGGTGTAGCCGCGCTGGCTGCTGCCAGCAGGTTTCTGGAGAAATTCCAGAGCATCGCTCTTCTCCTGGGTGTCGGTCCCTCCTTGGGAGCGGAGGAGGAGGGGTGCCGAAAGCTCCACCATCCGGGAACGTGGAGAGGAGTGTGGGATTGTTCGATGTACTGTAGTTAGTTTCTGAAGAGGTCCTGTTTACACAAGCTGCGGGTTTGAAAGTGCAGTTGCTGCCCTACAGCTGCCCGCCTTAGTCCTACACGGGGGTGGGAGTGGTGTTGCTGCTGATGCCGATGCTGACACTGAATTGTTGATTTAGGAACTGTAAACATCCCCAGTGTCTGTCATCTCTGTGGTGTTGTAGGAGACAATGGAAGTGGCTTATTCTAATTGTCCAAACTTGATGGTAGAGAACTCTGTGCCTATTTAGTTGCTACTTTTCAAAACTGGTTATTGCTATTGTGTATAAATATATTGTGTTAATTGTAATTGGTCATCAGTCCAGTTTAACATTACCCACTCTTAATGTTAAACAAGCATAAACACACAGGTGCTTCTGAATAAACTATTATTGCTGTCTGAAGTTCTTGTTTTTCATGCTTAGAAAAAGGTGGCCTTTAACAATCCTATTTACTTCCTGATTGCAAAGAACTATGTAACCTAAGTGAAAAAACAATAGCGGAGCCAGGCTGTTGATATTTCTCTTATCACTAGTGAGTTAACTTGGAATGGTAAGCTTTGTGTCAATATCTTTACATTATATGCGATTTTAGACCTATGGCGTCCATAGGTAATGAGTATTGGACCTATACTGGATTAATGTATTTTATTTTTTTTGTTATAGACTTTATTATTTGAGGAGAAGTTGTGCTATATTCTCTTTTTAACATAGTGATAATTTGGTGATGAGGACCTGAATAAAAAAGATACTACAGTAGTATGTTTGTTCACATAATGATTGTGTCCAGATCTTATTTTTTGTTGGCCGTAGTCTGCATAGTAAAACGCCAGTGTTTTGCCATTTCTTTTTGCCTAAACAACTATGAAGTTTGAAGAAGAAGTGTAGAATATTTGAAGTGGATTTCTAGTCTGCTGAAGTCTAGTATGCATGTGTTGGAGGAAGGTACAAACTTGTCCTAAAGCTAGGAAAGTTCAGATAAGTGGATTCTTTGTAGCTGTTTTCAATTGGAATAATTTGTGAATGTGCCATTAATTTTTCTTGGCATTGCTCTCTCATATAGGTTCCTTGGCAAGGTTAAATTGTTGATATAAATCTACAAGGTAATATGTTTTTTAATTTGAAAGTGTATTGTATGTTATTGCTCATCTAAATGTACTACTAATGCCTGGGAATTACCAACATTTGGGAGCTTTCTTGCTGTTGGAGTTATAACTTGCATTTGGAAGTGGACAAAGAAAGTGCTGCAATGAAAGTGTTTTCCTTATTTAGTTTCATGTATTCAGTAGGTTAGAATACAATGCAGATAACAATGGCTGACCAGAATGTATTTAGAACATGTAATGAAGGGTTTGCTCATGCTAAAATATAAAAATATGTCATAGTCTTAGCGGGATAGAAATTAATACATTCTAAATGCTCTCAGAACCCATATTGGTTACTTATTTTGTCATCCACACCAGGCTTTCTGAAATTTAATGGAATTCTAATGCAAAATTCCATTCATTCTGATCTTTTTATTTAAAGGGACACTCAACTAGAAATCTGATTTCAAAAAAATGAGGTCATAGTAGCTACACCTGCCGTCAAATCTCTTTCTTCAGTTTCTCTTCACCAGTTGTTGTGGCCTTATAAATATTTGAGACGACCGAAAGATGTAATTATCTTCCCAGTGAGTGTAGGTGAGAGACTTACAAACAGGGGAAATGGACTTTACCAAACTGTATTCAAATGTACAATAAAAAAATTTCCCTCAATCTTTCAGTTATATTTATCTTTGTAATCTACTGTTACAAGTAACAACTATCAGCCAGAACTGTGTTTTTATTGACTGTCACATTAACTTTTTCTCTGTGTAACATTTGTCATATCTCTCTTCGTTTGGAGCAGGTCTAATTTTCTTTAGAAGCTCTGGGCCATTTTTGTGTTCAGTATATTTAGTCTATCTTTTTCTTTTATTTGTTGTGCTCTCCTTAAATTTGCTTTTTCATTGGGGATTTCCTTAAGTAGCCAAAACATTATTCAGTTTTTCTTTTAATAAATATAGCTAACTTAAAAAAAATTGAATGTTAATGATCACTGAAGTTGGAAGCCAGGTACAGTGCATGCAAGTGCAATGCAGCACAATACAATTCTAAGTAAGAATACTACCTGTATAGTGGTTTAATAACATGAACAAGTATTTCCTGAATGCTAGTCTGATGCTCTTATACTCATTTGTGAACTTTAGTCAAATCTGACCCAAAGTCACAAGTGAAAAATGAATACATTAACTTCATGTGCCGCATAGTCCTTCCACTGTAAATGATCCAGATGAAAATTCTGACCTATGCACCATTGCTAACTGTAAATATTTACTTTGGTCTATTTCTAAATTATGCAAATAGTCCAGAATGTGCTCAATACATTTCCCACTTACAATGAAATTCTCTGCTTCTCTGTCTAGAAACAATGTTGTGTGTGTGTGATGCTAAAATCCTCACTATGTTGCCTTGATTTTTATCTATTCTCACTGATAAATTGCTACAAGTTTGAAGTCACCTGGACCTCATGGAGCTTCACCATGGAGTATTAGTCTACATGCAGAGAATTCCAATTTACTTTGGAGCTAAGGATCTCTCAAGTTACTTGTATGTCCTTGAATCACCACGTGTCCAAAACACTTAAACAGTGCTCCCCAATTAGTCCTAGACTGCTTTGATATGCAGTGTTTTTGTTTCTTAATGCTTGAGGAGGATGTTGGTCTATGTGGTTTTTTTTAAAGTGACTGACTTCACCTCTTTGACTTCAAAGGTTATTGCAAAATAGAGATCTTTATATTTGTATGAAGGTGCATTAGTCAACCTCTGAAAAAATCCTATTGTGCAACTGCTCAAAACAGTAAAAAACGCAGTTCAGACAAGTAAAATTTAATCACTGCCGGCTGGACTTAAAAATCCTGGGTGCTTTGGCTGACCGGATTATCTAAAGCTGAAAATAATAACTTTCTCACTGTCCTTGTGTGAATACCTCTAAAAGAAAAAAAAAATCAGAAGAAATAGAAGACTTGTCCATCATGGTGTGATGCTTTCTTAAAGTAATTCTATTGTTTCCTTCCCCCCTAGTTCAAGGGAAGTGAATTTAGTTAATTCTGTCAACAGTCATCTTGAAGTGATACTGTATATGCTCATCCCTGGGAAAGAGAGAAAAAATAGCCTCCATAGGTGTGTTTTGTTCATTTGTTTTTATTTTGCTCTAGAGAAACTGGTGATGATGCATTGTGAAAAACTGCTTTAGTAAGTTATCAGCCGAATTCCTGTAGAAACTTTACTGAAGCTGCCATGAAGGGCAACAAATTCGCAAACAATGTATGCGAGCATCCTCATTTCAAGGCAGATGACTAACAAATGCTGAACATGGTTTTAACTTGTATCCAAAGCATTTTATTAAATAAAAACTTACCTATCCCTCTCTTAAAGTGTATACCTACTGATTCATGTTTTATTTGGAGACAATAAAAGGTTAAATTCATTACAACTACAAAACTCTATTCATCCAAAAAAAGGGTGAGTGGGTAATGGTGCAAAACTGCAACCTACAACTAATTAGTATTCTTAGTCATGACAAGATTTAGGAGAAATGCTTTAAATAAAAAAAGCACATCCTTGATTGGTATCCATTGTAGATTTTTTTTTATCTTGGATTAATATATTCTTTTAAAATATTGTCTAATTATTAGATGCCTTTTTTCTGATATACTGGGTGTCTATGTAAGAAGAGTAAAACTTGTGGCCTTTATTTTTTTTGTCACACCATCAACATAGTACCTCTACTGGTCACCATGCATAATCTGTGTCAGAGTTTGCAATTTGCTGTGGTTACCCTGGAATCTGTGGTCTGAGCCTTCCAGAAGGATTACATGTGTACCTGTTCATGCTTTCTGTTAAATAGCACATACCTCAAACACAGTACTGAACACAATAAATAGAAATAATCCTTTTCTCAGGAATGCCACTTTTCAATTTGGTATAGTATTTGACAAGAAGTTTGGTATTGCTTTTAAATTCTTTGAAAATTCTAACTTTAAAGAATATTGTATCTAGAGTCTAAGCCTGAATTTGTCTTGAGCCCAATTGAACTTGTACTTTCCTCTGCTTCTGTGCACTCTGTGAAACACTGTGTGCTTGATACCCAAGGGCCCATCTCTACATGCCTTTGCATATCTCTTGACAGGACAACCATCTGTACTTATTAGTGGTAAAGATTCTGTGGTTTCTTTACTCTTTTATTGTAGATCTTAATAGTATTTTTTTAAATTCTTAAGTGTCAATCCCATAGTTTTTTATGGGTGGAGTGCACTATACTGTATATGACCTAGAGATTATTATTGTACTAATGAAAGGCTATAATTTTTGAAAGTTCCATTTTTTACAAGAAAACTAAATTATTTCAAGATACACTATTCCACCTAATTTAATAAATCAACAGAGGCAGTGGGATTTACACTTGGACTGCTATTTTGTTTTTAAATTGCCTCAATGTGAATTAATGATTCAGTGGTCCTAGAGCAGGGGTGTGCAATTTTTTTGGCCCGAGGGCCACATCTGGGAATAGAAATTGTATGGTGGGCCATGAATGCTCATGAAATCGGGGTTGGGGGTTGCAGGCTCTGGGATGGGGCCAGCAATGAGGAGTTCAGGGTGCATGAAGGGGCTCCGGGCACGGGAGTAGTGTGGGGGGGGGGCGGGGGGAGAGGGATGAGGGCTCTGGCTGGGGTGGTGGTGGTGGGCAGGCCTGGGGATGAGGCGTTTGGGGTGTAGGAGGGTGCTCCAGGCTGGGAAGGAGAGGTATCAGGGCCACGGCAGGGGGTTGGGGTGTGGGAAGGGGTGCAGGCTCCGGCTGGGAGTGGGCGCTCTGGGATAGGGCTGGAGATCATAGAATCATAGACTTTAAGGTCAGGAGGGACCATTATTATCGTCTCATCTGACCTGCACAACGCAAGCCACAGAATCTCACCCACCCACTCCTGTATCAAACCCCTAACCTATGGCTGAACTATTGAAGTCATAGATGAGTTTGGGGTGCATGAGGGTGCTCTGGGCTGGGATCAAGGGATGCAGGAGGGGGATCAGGGCTGAGGTAGGAGGGTTGGGGTGTGGGGAGAGGCTATGGGGTGCTGGCTCCGGGCGGCGCTTATCTCAAGTGGCTCCCGGAAGCAACAGTCATGTCCCCATTTTGGCTCCTATGCGGAGCCTCGGCCAGGCAGCTCTGCCCACTTCTCTGTCCGCAGCGCCACCCCTGCAGCTTCAGTTGGCCACAGTTCCCGGCCAATGGGAGTTGTGTGGGTGGTGGCAGTGTGCAGAGTGGAGCCCCCTGGCTGCCCCTACACGTAGGCACTGGAGCGGGGCCATGCCGCTGCTTCTGGGAGCTGTGTGGAGCAGCCCCCGACCCTGCTCCCCAGCTGGAGCGCCACAACGCCGGAGTGGGGGAAGTCCCAGATCCCACTCCCCAGCGGGAGCTCGAGGACCAGCTGGCGGGCTGTAGTTTGCCCACCCCTGTCCTAGAGTGCTCTAAGATAAATTTCTCAGTGCTGAATTATGAGGTGACTTCAGGCTGGAGTACTTATTTTAACCCTTAATTTCTTTGGTTTTGTTGGAATAAGTCAGTTTCCTAATGGACTATTTAAGTCTATTAATTGTATGTGTAATGCAGTCCTTTTAAATGAGTTCCTAGTAAGAAACTGCTTTAAGTATTTGTTACATTTTAAAGAAGCAAATCTGCTGCATAACAGTTTATAGTTTGAAACATTGTTGGGCAAAAATGTATTTACAACAGGAATAACTTCAATGGCTGTCATAGTTTTAAGTTTTCCTAGCGCTCATTATAGTATATTTCCAGGCAGCTCATAATAGAAAAACTTAGTTTCACATTGTATGAACTTGCATTAGTGAGCATCTTCCATATAGTGAATTAAAATTTCTCTCCAGAAAACTGTTTAATGCAATAAGTACTACTGATCTAAAGCTCTTGTTTGGTCTTTTTCCAAGTGTTTGGTGGTGGTCTTTTCAAAAGAACTCCAATCATCTGATCCTCTGGATTAGTGGATTGGGCAATATTGGGTCTATTTGAGTGCACCGGTATAGTCACTTTGATTGCTCCTCATCTTCTATTTTCTTCTGAAATGTTTAGTTTATTAATACTACATAATAATTTGTCAGGTCAATATCTCTTTAATGATCAAATTCAAATAGTCTTTAAAATCTGGTAGTTTTGATATCCGTTAGAGGGAGAAATGGGGCGTGGTAGGAGGATGCAGGTTGGAGAACTGTGACCAAACAGCGAACTTCCTGCATGTCCCATTTATTTAAAAGCAGTTTTAGCTAGAGAGGGCCTGTCATCAGGGAATCAATCTTCTATGTCATAATTAGTTTTGATATGTGCCTAAGCTCTTGGCCAAGCATAGAAAAAGCAGACCGTGTGTCTTAAACAGGAAGGATGATTGTGTAGTATATTTCTTATATATGAGGGTTGAGATCATGTGACACAATGCTTCTAAGCCCAAATGAAACAGGAGCAATTCATGTTCAAATACAAGGTTCTGTGAACTTTGCCATCATGCTGTTTGGACTGATTATTATTACTTATTTTCTAGATAGCAATTTTTCAGGCATGGCTTCCAGTTTTCAGTTCATGAGGGCTCTCTTCTCCTATTTGGAACCAATGGGAGTGGAGATATGGTGGAGAGGAGACCAGGAGATGCATAAAATGTCTTCAGAATGAAAGCTGTCTAATATTGCATGCTTGTCATGTGAAAATTCATATGACATTTTGAAAACCATAGTACCTAACTATAGGTGTTGAACTATTCCCTCATTGGTTATATCTAACCCATCACCTAGCTCAGATTTAACCATACTTCAATCAAGAAAATGTTTACACCCTCCTCACTCTAACCAGTGAGTGGAGGATTTCCCCATATCTCATGGTTTCATGTTGTGGTGACCTTCCTTGGCCAATGGGGGCTGAGTGGGAGTTCCTTCAGGATATATATGAATGCCAGTCCTTCATTAGCCACAGGTGTAGCTGAAGAGGGATGAAGTGTTTCATCCCTCAGAGACTGCCTTTGCAGCCAGCAAATGAGAAACTAGAAATTGAACTGTACTTCTTGTTTGCTAGCCAATGGCCTGACTTTGTAAATGTTAACTTTTGCTTGAGTATATACTCTTCTAGAACAGCACACTTTTTTTCAAGGTAAGAGAGTTGCTGATTAGATACTACTTAACAGATGTAAATACAGTCTGAGTTCCCTTTCCTTAGGAACAGATTATGTTTCAAACATTACACGGCCTAATTACCTTTCACATGGTCTTCTATTTAATTCACCATAGCTTCATTTAACCCAGGCCTTGCATTTCTGTTCACATTAACAACTTTTATTTAACATCCTAAATTACAGCATGGAGATTAGAATAGAATTTTGCTGGATAAGAGCATTTGTAAATTGCACTCTATTAACTCCATAACTTCTTTGCTTTGGTGGAACATTACTTTTTAACTCATTTCTGGAAAGTAAGTTTAATTGGTAATTTAAATTATATTATAGCTTTAAAAATCCTGTAAAACTGGTCCAAATTATTTAACCTGCAACCAGTGTTCAACTTTCAGAATTGCAGTGAAAATTTGTTCTTAACCAAACTTGAATTATTAATATTAAAAGATTGAATAATGTTTCAGAAGTATTTTTATTAAAGTGTGTTAGGAATTTGACAGTACTGTAGTCTGTGTTCATGGAAATGGCCTGTTCATAATCAGAATTTTTATATATTTATATTTTGCAGTCTTAGTGTAGCTGGAAAAGTCATGCCGATATTTCATATTTGCTGATAACGGATAATACATGACATCTTCTTTTTGGCTGCTGTAATGCTCTTTGTCTTTTGTCATTCCTGTCACTGGCTATATTAGTCCACTCTGTTTTCTTCTCATGTCACTTAAAATGTGAACCAGACACAATCTGTAGTTAGTACTTTGGGCATTCAGGAGTACAGCAACCCTGCCATAGTGGGGAATGCATAATCTCTCAATTTCTTAAAGGGCCCTCACTATGAGATCTTTGGCCTTAGACGCTATTGTTAAAAGTGGCCTTAGAAGGTATTGTTAAAACGTTGCCTTCTTAAAGAAGAGATTCTTGTAAAGAGCAACCTATGGTTTAAATGTTGCACGAAGACCCTCCATGCTTCTAATAACGTTTTTGTTGTTGAAATACAAATATATGTTTGTTGATTAAGAAGTTAATTTTGCCTGCTGGCTACATCCGCAAACTACAATAAGCAGTAGAAGGGTAGTTCATGGATATGCAAATAAAACTGCATAGTCAAAGCTTTCACTGGGGAAAGAGGAAAAAGATTCTTACCCTTCCAAACCTGCAGTTAAAAGCAAAGAATTTTTATTTTGCTCATGATTTAATTTCTTGACTTTGTTTTCCCATATCATAGCTGCTCTCAAATAATATTGTACTTGTTATTTATTTGTATTATCATAGTGCCTAGAGCACTAGTCATGGACCAGGAACCCACCTATTTTGGAAGGACAGTAATAATTCCTTCCTAATAAGTAATTGATACTGGTTATTTACTTTAACCCAGTGATGTTCTGCAGCATTGATTAATTTCAGTTGGACTCACTATAACAAATAGAAATCCAAATTATTTATAAATGTCTGCCCTCCCGCATGCCTGCACCTTTTTCCTCTTTCCTACCAGCACAGAGTGAGTGCTCAGTAAGTTTTTTCTTCCAATTCCTTTTGCCCCAGGAAGAGTGACTGAGACTGGGGACTAAAATATGCATTTTTTTAAAAAAGATACCCTTGTTTGGTTATTTCAGTGCTGTGGCTTCTTGCAGAACTGTTTGCCTGGTACTTGCTAGTTCTCGGTCCGTAAAAGTTCACATCAGGTGACCTTCAGTGCGGTCTATAAGAGCTCATAATATTTTGCCCAGTTTTTCTAGAAGTAGATTTGCAGGATGGAGAGGGAGTAACAGTATAACTGAGTGGGTAGGGAGATCTTTGGGTCTTTGTTAAAGTTTCTAGTTATATTTTTAATTATACAGGACAGAATCCAGGTCAGGTTTCTGTAGTTCAAAAAATAAGTGTATCATTTCTAAGCTATACATTTTTTTAGGTAGCTCAAGAGAGAGATTACTTTCTGTTGTCCAAGAACAGCTCTTGTAAGCAGCATAAGGATGAGTGACATTACCCATTGTACCACAAAATCGGAGACAGAAATTAACGTTTTTTCAAATGTCAGTCAAATTCTGTTTTGATACTGAAATAGTAACACTCAGTAAGATAAGGAAAGGTTTGTATCAGGACAGGAAGGCTGTAATTTGTAGCACGTACTGCACTGTTACACAGACACACACACCTGTGTTAATCTTAGTCAATAAGATCCTCATATTTGTTGCAGGTTTAAGAGGGAAACTTTAAAGGAAAAGAGCTGCCTGTAAGTAAAGTTCTTGTGACTAAATGGCTTATCCAACTTTTCTTAGGTCGTGTCTATCTAGGGAAATTGACTGGAATAGCTATTCCATAATAGCTCCCCATGTGGACACTTTATTCTGGTATTGTGCAGTAATTATTCCAGAATAAAGTGATTTTTTTTTTTTTATCCCAGAGTAGTATCCACACAGGGAACTCTTTCTACAATAGCTTATCTGGTAATAACTTATATTGTGGTCTGTTTTCCCCATTAAAAACAAGGCCTTAGTGTAGAATCCTTTGGTAATTAAGTTTAGACTTGATTGTAGAAGGAATAGAAATGTAAGATGAAAAGTATAGTTGAGAGGGGATACTGTGGAGCCATGCTGGTTTTCTAGATTTGACACTGAAAATGCTATTGCTTACCGACTCTTCAGAGACAAGTGGAACATATACAGTGTGCCTGCAGTATTAAATCATGTCAGGCTATTTGTACAAATATTGGTCAGACGCAGTTCTGTTGATCCAATTGATTCTGTGTATGCATAGATAAAAATGGTTTAGGGTGAACAGATCAAATGGAACAGTTTTCTAACCATAAATTAGAACTCTGTAATTGAAAGTGTGTGTGTGGGGTGGGAATGTGAATACCTTTTGTGATTTTTTTTTTTAAAGCTTCACTTTACATGTTGCAGTTAACTGTGAATCACTATATTCAGCTTTTAAAAGTAAGAGTTACTTTTAGTAATTGCCCCGTTGTGACTTCAGGAGTTGGACTGCTAGAATTCTCAGTAGTTTAAATGGTCTCTCTCCAAGTTCTTCTCAATGAAGATTTAAATCAGCTGTCTCCACACACCCACTCACCTCTTCCCCTTCCCTAAATAAAATATATTCCAAGTCTGAAAGTCCAAAATCGCTCCAAGTTTTTTCTTGCTAATGAGTTACATTAGAATGTTGGTGTAAATACCTTCTGAATGCTATCATAGTATTTAACTTTTTCTAAAACTCTAGCTGCTCTTTCTGGGTTTCCCTGGAACATAATTTTTGTCAATACTAGTAAGTCTTTTTTACTTCATGTATGATGATTTCTTAATATTTGCAGTTTAAATATGTTAACTGGATTTGATATATTTTAAAGTTCCTTGAGTAATTGGAAAGAGAAACTCAAGAGCATTGTTTTGTGACTTTCTTGGACAATATAGTACTATTCTCAGTCGTGCTTTTGCGGGCCCCTAAAGCTTAAGACATTTCTAATTAACTGAGCAGCATGATTATAAAATGTTAATAGGGCCTTATGTGCCTCATAACTTGGTATCTTAATAGAGATAGGAATGGCAATTTTTGTGGTTGTACCCTTTCTACAAAAAAGTTGTACATAACTATTTAAGATTAAAGTCCTAAAGGGACAGTTTAGATTTTTTTTTTAGGTTTCTTGTCACAGAAAATGAAGTCAGTACAAACTTATAGAATTACAATAAAAGAAAACAAGTAGCTTACAATAAAATGCTAATTAAAATAAAATGACAATGCATCATTTTAATTCATCATGATAGCATATGTCCAAGGCCCTGGACATGAACATGTCATTCTGAGATTTTTGAGGCCAAAGTAATAAATGATTCACAGCACTTATGAAAAGGATCTTAACGTTTTTAAAAAATACATTTTTATTCTATAAAAGTGTTTTCCCAGTTATAATATAGAACCTAAAATGGCTAGTGCCTTTATGTGAATTACCGTTGTTGATCTATTAAATAAATCAATTACATTTTTAAAAAAAGTGCAGTATGATTTAAGGATTCTTTTCAATCTCTTGTCATTGTCTCCCACGGAATGCACACTGAAAGGAGTGAAGTGAAGTATATCTCCTGCATTTATTGTATGTAAAGCACAGTATAAACGAGTGTGTATTTGGAAACCAACCTTCTGATTGGTTCCTGAGTTGAAGCAAAGAGTGCTCTGTTTTGGAGTTGGTCTCTTATGCTAATATTTCTGTAGCTAAATGTACTAATTTCTTGTCCATTTCTGTAATACTTAGCAGGGAGGTTTTTTGTTCTAAGACTCAGTGGTCTGAAACAGCTATCAGTGGGAGCCCTAACTATCTGTAAAAGACCCACTTCATTGGATGCAAGCAGTGGAAAATACAGTAGGAAGATATATAATATAAATATAAAAAAAACACTAACACACACACACACACACACACACAGAGAACATGAAACAATGGGTATTACCATACACACTATAACAAGAGTGATCAGTTAAGGTGAGCTGAAGCATCCGATGAATTGGGCTGTAGTCCATGAAAGCTTATGCTCAAATAAATGTTAGTCTCTAAGGTGCCACAAGTACTCCTGTTCTTTTTGCGGATACAGACTAACATGGCTGCTACTCTGAAACCTAACTGTGTTTTTTTTTTTGTTTAACTAAAATTCTTCATTCCTATCTTATGACTCCATTGATAATGAAGTAGGAAACTGGTGACTGCAGAGCTGATAACTTGCATGGAATAGATCTGACTCTGAATATCATGTATAAACGGATTGAGACTGGTAAAAATGAGTTGTCATCAGTCTGGAGTGTTAGGAGTTGTATTACAAAGCTGAAGTCTCAAGTGTGGTATTTCTGGGTTTGGAAAGATAATTGATCCAACTTCCACTAAAAAATTTATATTTTTTAAAAATTGATTTTTACTGTTTCTATTTCCTTTTGTGTTGGGTAGCTTTCAGAGATGTTAATTTGCTATTTATGCATTACTTGTTAGATGTAGATTATGATTAGCTGACAATATGAAAACATTTCCAGTGGATGTTTCTGGCAAATAAGTATATCCTGTTTTAGA
Organism: Mauremys mutica; assembly: GCF_020497125.1. NCBI lineage: Eukaryota > Metazoa > Chordata > Testudines > Geoemydidae > Mauremys > Mauremys mutica. The sequence goes on from NC_059090.1 coordinate 23,594,876, forward strand.
GACCTATCAGTTATCCAACCTGTGTGATTGACATATGCAACTCTTGTTAGCATTAATAAAGTTCTGTGTAACTTTACCCATATTGATGGCACACTAGACCAGGGGTTCTCAGGACAAAATTTTGGTGGCCTCAGAGTGTGGCCACTAACTCTTGTTGGTGGCCACTCTTAAGACCTCTTAGTTTTTTCCCTAAAATACTTACATAACTTTATGGAAAACCAAATAAATATGCACATATACATGTCCAAATAATTGAAGTTTATTTATTGCTAGCTAGTAAGTCTGTTGTGAAAAGTGATATTTACAAACATACAAGTATCACATTTTACAGCAGATGTACTTAGCCTTGGCAAGCCTGGAGATAAATTAAGCCCTGGATGGAAGGTTGGGGGAAGGCAGCGGAGGGCTGGACCCTAAACCCCCATGGCCAGAGCCCGAAGCCCTGCAGCCTGGGCCCAGGGACGGAGTGTTGGTTGCTGGGGCCTGCCACTGTGCAGTAAGAGCTTGGGGCTGGAGCCCAAAGCCTGAGCCTCACCACCCCTGGGAAGGTGGGGAATTCACCGGCTGCCTGCTCCTCCAGCATTGTGTCCCAGGTGTCTCCAGAGGTAGCAGGGCCCAACCCCTACTGGTGGCCCCAGCAACCAACACCAAGCTGGTGTATCCAGGAGCAACAGGGAGGGGAGGGGTCACTACTTTGGTCACACCCTCCCCCCCAAAAAACACAGCCCAGGAGTCTGTGGCCACAAGAAAAGCCCCTGGTGGCCGCATTTTTGCGCTAGACCTCTTAAGCTTATTGGTGCAGAATTCTGTATTGTACTGCAATAACCAGATTTTATAGGTCTCCACTTTGCAACACGTGTTGTGAAATCACTTTCTTGCACAAATAACTCAATTAACTATCACAGGAACATGCATACTTTTAAAACTTAGACAGTAATGTCAACAGTCAATCTTATGTGGCATCTATCAGGAACTTTGGGCAGCTTGAATTTAAACTTAAATTAGTTTTCTGATTATTCCTACCTAGCTATGTTCCCCTATAGTTTCCTTGTGGCTTTGACCACAGCTCTCCTACTCCCCTTCTCACAGTATCACCATTTCCCTGTCATTTTTGTCCTCCTCCTCCTACTCCCAACAGCTTCAGCTTCTCTACACTCAAATTTGTTTCTGGTCAACATAAATGTCTGTTATGGTGATTGAGTAAAACTATCTCCCCAAACAGTGTAGAGTCATGGTAGACCTAATTTGGTCAACACAATGTGAGTGTAGACACTGCGTGACCTGTGTTGACCCTAACAGTCTTCCAGCCACTGTCTGATAATGCCCCAGTTTCTGCAGCAGTGACCATCTGCTCACAATTTTAAACTCCACTGCATAGGAGTAACATAGACTGGAATGCTTCCAAACCCTGTTCTCCCCCCCCCAACGTTTTTGAAATATCTTTTCCTGATAGTAAACCATGGGAAGCATACCTAGAAACTCACCTTTGTTTGTGTCTGCCGTACCGTGGCTCCACATACACACAGGCATTAGACACACGCCTGCGTGGAGCAGCAAGAAGAATTAAATCTCCTGGGAAGACTGTGTGTGTGTGGAAGACTGTGCAAGCACAGCTGTGGAACAGCTGTACAAACATGGACATGTATGTACGGATGTCACGGGGGATGTAGGAAAAGGGGTGCATTGGGGATTAGAAGCAGTGCCACATGAAAGCAAATGAACTTTGCCAGGGATACCACAAGGTGAGGAAGGGCAGCAAGAAATCTGGTGCTGCCCTCAAAGACCTGCCACACTTGCAATGAACTTCATGCCGTACTTTACGGTGGCCCCACCGGCACCCTGCAGAGCTCTGTGGACACCTTGGGGAGCCTGAGTGAAGACTTCTGCCATGAAGAGGGAGGGGGAGGAGGAGAAAAAGGGAGGAGATGCGATGGGGGACACCAACTATGCTGTAACCCTGGAAGACCTGTTTGGAACTCCACAGGAGTCTAGCCAGTCCCACCAGGAGAGCGTAGAAGAGCCTGCTGATGCAGGGTAAAGGAGGTAAGTGTATGTGCACAGTTTTCCTTACAATGTTTATTTGCTTTTGCTTCCTTCCTCACCCAACCCTTGTGGCCATTTAAAGATGGTTCCCGGCCCAGCTCCAGTGTACAAGACCAAGGGATCAACTTTTCATTGTTTTACTAGTATATTATGAGAAATAAAGATAGGAAATAAATTCAAAACAAATTCCTGACCAGTGCCAACATTTAGATTACACAGTCTACATTGATTCAGAGTTCTGTGCTCAGGCACGGGGGCTATGAGGAGCACCGTGGTCACGTGAATAGGGATATCCCTCTTATCCTCATAAGATCTCGATGAAACTTGAATGGAGATACTCTGCCATCCTCTCCTGCAGGTTTCTAGGGATGGCAGCCTTATTTCTTCTTCTTTGATAGGACACTTTCCCACGCCATTTTGATTCAAGTTTGCCTGGTTCATTGCAGCAAACAGGGTAGTGACATACTGGCCAGGGCAGCTTTGGGATGCTAGTAGCAGCTTGGTTCTCTCTGCCTTTGTGACCCTCAGGAATGAGCTATCAGCTAAAATCACTACTAACTGTGAAAAATAGTACCAGTATTTACTGCCATTGTTCTGTACTTGTACCCATGGAATAGGGTCCAAAAATGTATGGGTTCATGCATTGAAAATCCCCCCCCCCCACTCCCCATCCTCTATGCCAGCCCATACTCACGGTGGCTGGCGCTGGAGAGCAGTGCTGTGGTGAGATATTAGAAAGCTGAATTGTCAATCAGCATTAAAGTATTTATGGAAACAAGAGAAAGGAGTTTTGAAACTTAATCTTTCCCTTTCCGTTGGAACTGTAAATTTAATGGTGCGTATGCCCTTTTTTTTTATCAGCAACTTCTGGTGTGGTGGCCTTGAGAAGTGCCTCCTTTTACCCATACAGAATTCCTGACCCTGGTGAGGAGAAGGAAGAGCACTAGGGAGGATGTGTTCAGGATCCTGCAAGCCAGAGGTTCATTGGACTGAACAAAGATCTTTGAGGGCCACTACGACCAACAGCATGAGAAGGACAGAGAGGATAGGCAAAAGGCCCAGGTGTGCCAGGAGGACAAGTAGTGGAAAATGCACTGCGGCATAATGGGTCTTCTCAGTAAACCCAAAGGGTGCAGATGCTGGCTCACCTACATGTCCAAAAATCCTAGACTCATCATCCTTTCCACTGTTTGGAGAACTCAGTGCTTCCTGCTCCCTACATCTCCAAGATACCATGTGGCATCATGAAACACTTGCTTACCCCTACCACTCTACTCAAGAGGAACAACAAGGAAAATCACAGCTTCCTATACAGAATCTGTGAAAACCACAGATTGGTGCATGCAAAGCTGCAACTGACTACATTGAACTACCTTTTTGTTTACACAAATGAATGTAAATGTTGACTTCCTTTTCAACAGAAATTTAAAAAGTTTCACCCCATTAAATTAAGTTTGTATAATGTATGTATATGTTTGTACTCTGATTTTATGCACCTAATTTTTGCACTCAGATTGTTTATTAATTCACAAGTATTATGGAATGCATAACTGCAGTGAAGAAATCGAACTACTTAAACGCACCACAGAATTCATAATGTCAGTGAAACATGCAGCCGTATTTATAAATGTATGGCATGCACAACATAATTCATAGCAACAGGCAAAGCCCCAGGCCCAACAGTATTTATAACTTGCAAGAGGCACAACACAATATAGATTAGCAGGCAACCCCCACAAAATACATTATTTAAATTACATGAGCCAGATGCCAGAGAACACTACAGTGGCTGACTGTGAAGCATCCCTCAAATACATAGTTCCACGTTGGGCTCTTCTAATAGCCCTGGTGTCTGGCAGTTCAAATTCAGGAGAGAGACATTCCACCTCACCCCTCCACCCTGGTGGCAGTTTTTCTCCCTTTTTCTCACATATATTATGCAGCACACAACATGTAGATATAACCATTAGGATGTTTTCCTTGCTGTGACCTAATCTAGTGAGTAAACAATGCCAGCACCCTTCAGTGTACCAGAAGTACATTCCGTAGACATTCTGCACCCGCTGAGCTGATATTTAAATCTTTCCTTGGTGCCGTCTGGATGACCAGTGGCTGGGTCCCTGTTGGCATTTCCACATCTCCAGTGTTAATCCACTGCTCAGGAAAGACTGACTCTGCATGCAACTTCTTGAACAGTCCTGTGTTCTTAGACACAGGTATCTTGCACCTACTCTGACCCAATCTATGTTGATATCAGTGAATCAACTCCCGTGATCCACTAGCACTTACTTAACCATGGAAAAGTATCCTTTTTTGTTGATGTACTCAATAGCAAGGTTGGCTGGTGCCAAAATAGGGAGATCTGTTCCATCTGTCTCCCCACGGCAGTTCAGGAACCCCATAGTTGCAAATCCATCCACTATGCCTTGCCTTCCACTAATCACAGCCTGGCATAGCTGGAGGCAATTAATGACCTTACACACTTGCATGACAGTGGCCCCCACTGTGGATTTCCCAACTCCAAAATGATTTCCCCCGACCAGTAGTAGTCTGGATTTGCAAGCTTCCAGGTCGTGATTGCCACTTGTTTTTCCACTGTCAATATGGGCCTTGTTTTGCTATCTCTGTGGTGGAGGGCTGGTCCAAGCTCAGCATGCAAATCCAGGAATGTGACTTTTTGCATCTGAAAGTTCTGCAGCCACTGTTCATCGTCCCAAAGGTGCATTATAATGTGCTTCCACTCACAAATGCTTGTTTCTCAACACCAGAATTAGTGCTCCACCATCTGCAGCTGCTCCATGAACGCCACCAGCAACCTGGGATTTTTTTCACTAAGTCCATTAACAAACTCTTCTTGAGGATATCCTCGTGTTCCCCATTGTGATCCCATTGTTTCAGTACTTCCTGCAGGTCTACAAATACAGGAGAATCATTTGTCGTGTTAGCAGTGTTCATGATGATAGTGCTGAGGTCACTGGGATAACCCTACTCATGGTGTACCGTGCTTTATATTCATGCAAGCACTCCTGGTGAGTATGTACATTGCCAGTGCAATCAGCCAAGTAGGCACATGCACGGGTGATGTATGAACTTCATTGGCTGTTTTATGATGTAAATTGTGTGGACCAAAGTTTGTGGAGTAGACGTGGTCTCCATTCTCCACCTCTTGGCTCACTGTGACCTGGATTACTCCTGACGCTATTTCTGCAACTTTTTTTTTCCTCTAGCCTCTTCTCTCGCTCCTATTTTTGACAATAATAAAAAATAGCTTTACGGCTTGAGAGCTTGAAAGTTGGCATGTTTCCAGTTCACAATGAGGAAGTCACTGGAAAAAAACAAATGACTGAGCATTTTCACATGTACAATGTGAAGTTTCTAAAGTTGTCAATGTTGCCATGGAGTCTGAACACCATCGGGGAGTTAAAGGGAGGATAGTCATGCCTCTTTTCTCTACACCCTCTCCCCATCCCTTTCCACGACTCTCAACCTGAGACTCGCAGATTCTGTTCACCTAATAAAACTTGCATCTTTGCATGCCATTTCTCAACAACAGAGACAAGATGTGCTGCCTGTAAGTTTTCACACACACTTTTGTTTTGCCTGTTTCCTTTTTTTGTTTTCCTGATGCCTTAAAAGAATGTGGTCATATTAAATATATATTTTTAATAAATTTACTAAAACCGGAAATTTAAAAATTCAGATTTTTTCCCATTTATGCTGTTTGTTACATCGTGATTTCACTTAGCTGAGATACTGAATGGAGACTATTCACTTCCCTTTGATAAGTCAGTTTGTGGTCAGGTTTCATTTGTATTTTGTCATACTATTGCCTCATGTGCATCTCTAGCACGATGCAATGTTTGAGTTGCCAAAGCTACCACGGAATGTCTACCTAGCTTTTTTTTTTTTTTAATATTTGTTTTTTAAATTGATTTTATGTTTTATGGAAGTTTGTTTTCAGAAACCCAAATTCTGGGCCAGATTTGGCCCAGAAAGCATCCCTTGGATTCAACTTTGTCTCGTTTAGACAGCCACAAATCAGGAAATAGAGAAAAGCATTCAAGGATTTTATCTCATCTGTACCCTCACGTGTGGATTAAAGTAGTGTTTAAAAGCATGATCACTTTCTCGTTTTTTTTCCTGCTAAGTTCAGTACTCATAACACTTAATGTGTAATATTGTGCAAGACCAAAGATATATACTGCCTGAAACATACTTGTCAAACAGGTTGGAACAACATACTACAGATATACCATTGGGCAACAGATTGGTACTAAGGAAAAAAAGCTGGCGTGTGTGTGTTTTGTATTTAACAACTAAGACTGTAGAGACTATATAAGAATACTTAGATTAGTTGTTCATGGTGACTTATGTTGCTAAGCAGATGGGCTGCTGAATTTTCTCAGCTATTTCAAGGTGTGTGCCTTCGTTCCTGGATGCAAGTGATAACTGAGTACAGAGGTCACAAGTGCATGCATCACCCATGTCCAGATCTGCCCCACAGATTGAGGGCACGCTCTTCTTGCTAGTTGCAGATGAAAGTGGGTAGTTTTTTGTTGCCATAGCTATTCGGATATCCAGTAGCAATAAGAATTTCCAAGACTGCGGACTGCTTTAAATTATCTTCAGACAGGTTCTCGGTAATGGAGTTTGTATGTTTATGTGCTTAAAAAAGGCTAGTTCTCCAAAGCTCCCTCCTACAAGCCTTGCCTCAGTCTTGGATGGGTTCTCTGCAAACTAGATACCTTTTAGTTTGCGCCAGCAGCATCTACACAGGGCAATAAGAGTACAACACTTTGGAGCACTTTGCAGTTCGCATCACTGTAGTCCATACTGGAGTGGAGTGTAGACATAGTCTGAGACTGCTAACAAGGCTGCCATTTTTAATAATGGCTTTTATGTGTGCCTGCCTACCTAACAACTAAGGCTGCCAACCTGCCATTCAATAGTAATAACTTCTTGTAGGGTCCAATAGGACTGGTGATGTAGTGAATACTGACCCATCTGGCCTCAAGATTCACTTAATAAGGAAGTACAGAGCCATTGATATCCATTTGAAAAAAAAAAAGTTCCCAAGGAGGTGAATTTAGCTCATTACACCTTATCCTAAGGTAATTACCACCATACCATTTGGCTATATAAGAACTCCTTTAAGTGACCTATTTAAAAAGTAAAATCTTTCTAATTAAATTGGTGACTGTTAAAATGATGGAGTCTGACAATATAATTCTCAAACTCTTTTGTAGCTAATGCTGACCCCTCTGTGTTTGAGCCCATTTAAGAACAGCTAACAGGATTCAAACTAGAGCAACCTACTGAATAAATGTATCGGGTGCATGGGGAAGCTTTTACTGGTAATGGTTGTTTTGCTTAGGTGACTATGGTTATAATGTGTTGGAAGTACATCTGGTACTTCATTGCTTATCAGCGTTCTTTTTTTCCCCTTTAGCCGGTTTCCTAGAAACATGGTTGCTTGCTCGTGTTGATCTCACAGTTTGTGAAGACTCCTTCTCTGATAATGTCAAGTTCGGGCTACCCTCCTAACCAAGGAGCATTCAGCACAGAACAGAGTCGTTATCCTACTCACTCTGTCCAGTACACCTTCTCTAACCCTCGACATCAGCAGGTAAGGAGCAGATAGCATGCAGATTACAACCTGAACCTATAATTTGGGTATTTTGCTCATGCCAAATGTGTATTTTTACCTACTTAATCCTAGGCCACAGATGTTTTGAAAAACAATGAAATTTCAGAGTATTGAACCTAAATAAAACTGATGAGGGGAATTTACATACTTTATGTTCTGTCTTCCGTTGATGGAATTTGGCCAGTTCACCAAGGTTAATAGCTGTAATTAAACAAAATGTGGGATATGGTTTTAAATGTTTCTGGCCACATTTGAATGCCTTATCTAAAAGGTGTCCCTTCCAGCATTTTATTGCTCCCTAACTCCATAACGAGGTATTAAGTCAAAGGGGTTTGAGTTTATCCTTACTTCCTGCAGCACTGTAGTTTGTGAAATCTGCTGAGATCCCAGCCCAAGATGGTAAGACTGTTATGATGATATATTAGTAGTAGTCTACCAAAATATTAAAACCATGCAGGCATCCTAAGTGAAATGTTCAGATTGTCAGTTATGTGCTACTTCCTATTTTCATTTCTGTAAATCCCCTCAAGAAAAATGTTATCTGTTTCAGTGTTTAGTTAGTTTGTCTTAGTGTGCAAAGTGAGTGGAGTAGCAATATATATTTGGCAAATAGAGAATCTTCTGTCTGAAATAAGGCAGTCTTTTTTGATTCTCACTTCCTCTGGTTTTATTCTAAATGTTGAAAACTCTAATGTAAATATGTGTAAACCAGAGTGGAATGACAGAGGAGACATTTTGACCACTGAGCAAAGCTGCTGCCAATTTTGGTTTGCTAAATAGTTGGTCAAAATTTTTGTTTGTTTGTTTGTTTTCTTCTGAAAATGTTAGATTTTATAAACTGCACACATCTTCCGTTTGTTGGCTTGGCACTCGGGATAAAATCAAGAAGATTTAAATGTCTTTTTTGAATATAGTACCCTATATTGTGAAATTAATACAACTTTTCTATTTTTGTGGTGAGTTTTGTCCTAATTGGAACACACAATCCCAGAGTAACTGATTGAAAATCATTTTCTTTTTTTGGTCTTACTTTTAATCTAGTAATACTTAATTACTAGACTAGGTGTAGGCAACATGGAAGAAAGGCTGGATTTCTGTGCAATGGAAACACTAATTCTTCAACAATGTGCAAAGATGACTTATATAATCTTTGACATATCTAATAACGTTTTCTGAGTTAAAAAGTGACATGTCAAATGCTGTGACAGAATGGTTCCCACAAGTGCCATAGGAGGTCAGTCTCAGGAAGGGAGGGAGTGTCTCTACTCTGGGACCCAGGACTCTCCATGAGAGCTTACCATTGCCTAGCTCCTCCTCTTCCTTCCCTATAAGAAAGTTGAACTAGATCCCTGGGTATGCCAGAGCAATACTTAGTGCACCTGGATGTTGTGTGTGGGGAGTAATGTGGGTTTATAGTACTACTTTCCCACTGATTTCCTCCACCCCACCCCTGATCATGGAGGGGTAACAGGAGTCAAACTGGCGCTTGGGGCAAGTTATTCAACCTGGGCAGCTCTAGCTTGTGTCCATGAATAGCAGTCTCCAAAGTGCTGTTCTGTTCGCTAGGATTACCAAGATGAATTGCACTCTGGCCTTGCCCTCACTCACCCCCAGCCTGCCCTAGGATGTGCCCATGCTGGGGCGGCTAGGAAGGACTGGTGTAGGGCTGGCTCTATCAGGGTTCCCTTACATTAGGGAAATCCTCAACTGCTGCCTTAATGTAGCTTTGAGTCCATGTTGCACCACTGGAGTAATGCAAGAGGGACTCGAGGGATTGAAGATCTGGCCTCCTATGTGCTCTGTGGTCACTAGTGGCGAGCAGAATAAATCTCCTGGCTAATGAGCTGGTTGAGGGTTATTTTGCATGTTAACAGTTAGTGTTCATTGCGTTTTAAAGAAAATGGAAATATATAAAAAGATCCATGTTAGAATAAATGTTGTTGTTTAGATTAGTGTCTCCTAGACCTTCCTTTGACTGTAAACTCTGTGGATGGCATCTTTGCCTGTTCTGTATCATGCTGAATATAATGTCACATTTCAAAATATCTTGGGCTGCAAATGTAGAAAACTGATACCCTTGAGGCAAAAAAACATATTTCTCTGGTGTCATTTGTGACTTGGGTCCATGAAGGTAAATTGAGGGGCTATTCTGTTGCATATTTCATGGTGTCATTGAATTTGGTTAAGAATTGCTAGTGACATGTCTTTAGAAGCAAACATTTACAGTTGCTAAAACATTCAAAATATTACATTCCTATCTTTTTTTTAAACCTTTTTTAAACCTTAAACTTTAGCTCTTACCAAAGGATCTTCCAAAATGGAGAATTGTTGTGGTAACCGGACAGTTTAAAGCCACTTATCTGAGTTCTGATACTTCAGTGGCTAGTATTATGTACTCATGATATAGTATTGGGGATATAAAACTTTTTCTTTCCAATCATAGCTAAAATAATGGTTTTAAAAGTTTACGAGTCCTGAGAATATCTGTATTATATCTTTGCATCTGTTCCCCTGTGATTGTAGCAGCTAATCTCCCATGAACAACTGGAGCTAAATATTAATGTCATACCGTTTGCAAGTTGTTATTCCAAGCTTTCATATGGCATAGAGCTTTCATTTCTCATAATCTCTGAGTTTAAATCTGAGTCAAGCTTTGGTTAACAAAGCTCTTCTGGCACTTGTCCAGAACTGAGCATATTGAGTCCTGGACCTCAAACTCATCTAGTTTAGTCACTATATGTGTCTGCCAGTGTATAGATGCAATCATTTTTCCCTAGACAGGTCTGAATATATTCACTAGGAATGACTATGTGAATTTCACTCTTATTTTCTTTATATTGCCCCCATTCCCAGACCACCTCTATCTTTTGGGCTCCAAATTACTTTGCATTTCCTGTGACAACTGTGATAGTAGATTTTATGACTCTATTTCTCTGATCTATTTCTTTTGGAGATCCAAAAAATGTCTAAAAGAAACTTGCCATTTTAAGACTTAGCTGTTGGCTTGAATCAAGCTGAGAGAATCCGGTCTTGATTTGCAAGAATTATTCAGAAACCATGTTTCCTTCATCTCCTGAGTAGTTTGGCTCAGTGTCATAGCTTTTGAATTTTCATTCTTGCTTAAATGTCAGGACTATTTTTCATTTAGGAGTTTGCAGTTCCTGATTATCGTTCTTCTCATCTGGAAGTCAGTCAAGCAACTCAACTGTTGCAGCAGCAGCAGCAGCAACAGCAACTTCGTCGAAGGCCTTCCTTGCTTTCTGAATTTCACCCAGGCTCTGACAGGTAAGGGCATTCTGTTTTACTTTTAGATGCAAGAGAAATCTGTTATGAGTTGAACCAGACTTTATAAAAGGTATATATTCATAATTAAAAAGTCTGCTTCCACATTTCTTGCTTAAAGACTTAGCTTTATTAAGCACAGGGTTCTCCATTAACTAATAGTATTGGTTTGTTTATGGTATTTGACAGTATTTTAGATTTGCCTTGTTTAAAACCCATTGCACAACTCCCCAGCCCACTTGGCTTAAATAAGATGTTTGTTTCCTAGATAGGAAGTGACACCTGTGCTTCACTTCCCCCCACCTCTCCCAACAACTTTCTTAGCAAGCAACTGAGAACCCTCGTGCATATCACAAACTAGTTCTTTTAGAAATATTTTGGCCATAAGTGTGTAATGTTTGTTTCTTTGAGATACAGTGACAAGTGAAGTTATACAGCAAAATTAAAGAATCATCACAGTGTGAATATTATCCATCATGTTTCCTAGATTTCACTGGGATAAAATTCATACACTTGAATATTCAGCAGAGGGTATTTGTCTGTCTAGGTAAGTAAGAAGCAGCAGAGCTAGTTGGGTTGTTTCATTTGTCATAACAGTATAAAATACTTAAATGTGGTGCAAAAATGCAAGCAATTGGTGGTGATTTTTGGCAACAAAGTAATAAAACAATTGACATCACTTGACATAGATCAGAGTCAAATGTTCTTGGGACTGTTTTGCAAGTTTGTTTATTAAACCAGCCCTGCTTGTATGGTAAATAGATATGACTGCTGTTTTGGCTCCAGCAGATTAATATTGCAGTGCTATAGTTGACTGTCACTGTCATGAAAGTGGCTGTCTGTCTTTTTTAATTAAAAACGGTTTGCTTTATAGTAACTATGTTTTGCACTGATGTAACTTAAGGCAGTAAATGCCAGCTAAATACTGATTAATGTTTATTAAATAATTGTATTTAACTGGATTTACAACTAAGAGGTATGTGATGTGCTTTGAATACCAGACTTGAAAATAATCATAAAGATTAATTCAGCCACAAATCTGACTGAGATTTTAATTATCTGAATACATTTTAGATACTGGGAATGCCCAACTGTGTAGGGGAAAGTTAAGTATTATGATTGTTTTGCTCACTCATTGGTATAATCACATTCTGATGCACAGAGGTATGCATATGATACTCCTTGCAGTGAGGTGAAATTGTACTCCTGCCTTGCACTTACACTACTTCAGATGCAGTGTTGCTCACGGCTCACTCTGATCACAGATCAGAAGTGGTCTGTGCTGATCATTACTCTGGTGATATTTAGTGTGTAAAATAGATGAATAGCCCCCCGACTCTGGATGCTAAATTGGACTATTCCCAGAAATAATTCCCAAATACTGGGTCTGAGATTAACTAGTTGTCTTCATCTTGCAATTCACAAGAAGAAAGCTGGATTTGGTTTAGTGCCATCTAAGTACCAGAGTGCTTTGATGTCCTTTTACCTGCTGTAGGTTAAAAACTGTTCTCAATTTGTGAAAAGCTCATTCACCAGTTTTGGCAAAATACAGGAAGTTACTGTCATCTCTTCTAATGAAATCTGCTAAGAAGGTGGTGAAGCATATGAGATATCTTATTGACATCCTGTGTAATTCACTGCAAAGAAGCTAGTGATGCTGCTATTTTGCTTTGGAAAAAAATGAGCAGGAAGAGTCACTAAATCACTTCCGAGCCCGCAACATAGATGGTAGAGCACTACTGACAAGTACTTGAACTTGAGAGTGTGATGTAGACCAAGTTCCAGATAACTTCAATTACTAATTTAGATACTTTTTATATGTATTTAAAATTTCTTCAGAAGAAAAAATTAATTGAACTACTGTGCTTTTGCATAATTTTGTGGAACGCAAGACTAAACTTACTGATGTGAGTCTTTTTGATGCTCTTTCTTGACTCAAACCTGTTTTCAGATATACTTGTAGTAATGGCATAAGTTTCGTGGTCTTCTGTGAAGTGATGGGCATTTAAATGATACCTTTGTGGGCTTAAATGAACTTTTAGTCAAAATCCATTTTTAAAAATAAAAGCCAATTTTCTGCAATATACCACTTAAAAACTTTTGCGCTCCTTACTATTTAGAAAGTGTTTTGTGACACTCTTCCCTATAGTCTTGGAAATGGGATAAAACAATTAAATAATGCACCATATAGAGTTTTTTTTTGATAGATGTATATTTTTAATTGTTTTTACAATCTCTTTTGTTCCTTAGGCCTCAGGAAAGGAGAACTGGCTATGAGCAGCAATTTCACCCAGGTCCGTCACAGACTGATCATGATTCGTTGGAATCTAAGCGACCACGTCTTGAACAAGTTTCAGATTCCCATTTTCAGCGTGTTAGTGCTGCTGCTGTCCTGCCTTTAGTACATCCTCTACAGGAGGGATTGCGATCTGCAGATATTAAAAAGGTAAAGACAGTTTTTGTTGCAATTTGAAGCTGTGCCTTAATATGTTAGAAAATTGATTACATGACTATTTTAAAGATTGTTGTGGCTGAAAATAGTATTACAATTTTTAAATAGTATTACAAATTACACCATTTCTGTGATGAGCCATTTGAATATTTACTGCTCACTTTTTAGAAACCTGTTTTGTTCACAAGCATAGTTGCAAATTATAGTAGTGTGTTCACTAGCTAGTGTTGGAATAGTAAAAAAAAAAAAAAAAAAAAGTCCCAGTAAGTTGCATAATATGCTTGAAGGTTAATTGTTTCTAGTACAGAATGTTGGAACACTCAACTTATAGCTGCCACTTGAGTTTAATTTAAAAAAAAAATCACTTCAGCAATATTATATGTAGGTTTCTGTTGAAAAAGTATTAGTGTAGTGATCTTTGCTCCAGTCCTAAACTGCCAGCAGATGGTGACAGACAAAACAGCTGAAATGCCTTTCCCTCTGCAAATCTCCAAGACACTTCCTTGCATTTGGAAATATAATAGGCCTAGAATGCAGCCTATTTATTTAATTGAAAAGTCTTGCCCTTCTGTGACTTTGCATGAAAGACTTTGAGAGGCAGAGTTGCCCAGTGATTGCTGGATTGGGGCTCAGGACCCCTGTGCTTTATTCCTGGCTTTCCCACTATTCTGCAATTCACTAAACCTCTCTTTGCCTCTGTTTCCCCTCACACCAGATGAGGTCTGCTTGGATTATAAGATCGTTAGGTGAACAGTATCGAATGTGTTTGTGCACAGGGAGCCCCACTCTGGATTGGGTCCCTATACTGTACCATAAAGCAAATAATAAACAATGTAGACTTATTACTTTCAAGTTTTTGTTCCATCTTTCACAATGGAAGTAGGTCTTTGCATTGATCTGGAATAACACGGTTCATAATAGGTAACTTACAAAGGACTACCTTTCCCTGTATGAGTAAGAGTTCCCTTTTTGCAGAAAATATTGGGAGAAACCTGACTACAGGTATCTTAACTCCTTCATTGGACATTTTAACCATGTTAAGGAGAAGACAGTATTCTCTGCTAGCTAGAGCAGATGTGGGCAAACTACGGCCCATGGGCCACATCCGGTCCACGGGACCGTCCTGCCTGGCCCCTGAGCTCCTGGCCGGGAGCCTAGGCCCCAGCCCTCTCCTGCAACCATGCTGCCGCCCAGGCCGCGCTCTGGCCCACCACTCCCGCTGGGCAGGGCGGGAAGTGCAGTGGGCTCTGGCCAGGTGTTGTGGCTGTGAGCTCCTGTTGCTGGTAAGGGGGCCAGGAGTGTGTGTGTGGGGGGGAAATTCGGTACGGGAGTGGGGGGTCCTGGGGAGCAGTCAGGGAGGAGGGGGCTGTTGGATGGGGCGGAGGTTCTAGGGTAGGGGTGGTCAGGGAATGGGGAACAGGAAGGGTTAGGAGTGGGAGTCCCAGGGGGCCTGTCAGGGGGTGGGGATGTGGGTAGGGGTTGGGAAGGCAGTCAGGGGACAGGGAGCAGGGGGGTTTGGATAAGGGGGTGGGATCCTGAGGGGGTTCCTGGGAGGGGATGGTCAGGGGAGGAGGAACAGAGGGTGGTTGGATAGGGGGTGGGAATCCCAGGGGGGCTGTTAGGGGCCGGGAGTGTGGATAGGGGTCAGGGCAATCAGGGGACAGGGATCAGGAGGGGTTGGATAGGGGCGGGGGTCCTGGGGGGGTCAGGGAACAAGGAGCGGGGGGGTTGGATGGATGGGGGGGTTGGGAGGGGGAGGATAGGGAGCCCAGCCCTTCATACAGTTGCGCAACCCCGATGTGGCCCTCAGGCCAAAAATTTGCCTGCCCCGAGCTAGAGCAAGGGATTGTAAGTCAGGTGACTGGAGTTCTGTTTCTGACTGTGCCAGTGACATGCTCAAGGTTACGCAGCAAGTCACTTAGCCTCTTTGTACCTACATTTTTTTCCATCTGTAAAATGATGCAACCTACCTACAAGGCGTTAAGTTTTAATGAATGAGATGCTTTAATCCCTAGCTGAAAGGTACTATAAAGCATAAATTGACAAAGTATTTCTCTAGATTGAGCATGAATTATAAACAATGGCCAAGTTTTTAAAATGTGTGCGCCTAAAGTTAAGCTTGGTCTATACACTCAGATTGCACTAACTGAATCTGTTTCTAAGTCAGTCTAGTTAAATGTATGTAATTCCCCTCTGTGGATGCTCTTAAGTCAGATAAAGATTGACTATATCTGTGGTAGAAATTTGAGTTAAACTGGTGTGATTTCTGTGTGTAGAGACTAACCCCAGGTTTCCTAAATTTATACTTAAACTCTTAAAAAAGTGGACTGAGTTTTGAACGGTGGCTTAAATGGAATATGCCAAGTGCTCAGCATTTTAGAAAATGAGGCAATTTATTTTTATTAGGTGCCTAAGTATGGATTCCAAAGCTAATGGGTGGTACCCATTTTAAAACAAATTTTGGATAGTGTATTTTTGTACTGCCTTTAATTATTTACTGCGGCTTTTCATATTCTAAATACAGCACCTTTCTGTGAGCTTAAGTAAAATCATGTTAACATGATACAGTATCTTAATATCTTGCTCTGTTGCGTTGCAGAGATAAGCTCAAAGGGGCATTGGAGGAGCCAGTCAGATGTGCGCAATGTTATGTTTTAATTTAGTTATGAATAATTTTTATCCAAGTGGTGTACTGAAGTGCACCATCTCAATCTTATACACAATTTAAGGTACCTTCAGGAAATATGGAACTAAAACACTTAATTTGTTTCAGTAAGACTGGTTTGGATAAGGCATACATTTTCCAAGTTAGCCCTGGTCTACGCTGGGGGGGAAAGGGGGATGTCAACCTAAGATACGCAACTTCAGCTACGCGAATAGAGTAGCTTAAGTCAGAGTATCTTAGGTCGACTTACCTGGCCGCAAGGACGGCGGCGAGTCGACCGCTGCCGCTCCCCCATCGACTCCGCTTCCGCCTCTCGCGAGCTGGAGTTCCGGAGTCAACGGGGAGCGTGTTCGGGGGTCTATTTATCCGCATCTAGACGAGATGCGATAAATCGATCCCCAATAGATCGCTCTCTACCCGCCGATGCTGCGGGTAGTGAAGACCTGCCCTTAGTCATCAGTGCATGTCTGCAGAGATCTACTCTTTAACCTGAATGCCCGTGCAGAGTTGAAGATGGCCCTAATGGGGCCCTATACTTGTAAATGTAAATAGAAACTAAATTTTTTAAGATTGTGATCTTTTTGTTAATTCCAGGGCTGTATGAAGTAAAAATGACAGGAAAAACTGAGTACTTTTAGAAACTTTAAATTTACTTCAGAATTATCAGTGTTAAAATGATTCTAGGCAGTAGTGTTGGTGGCTGAAAGCTTTGGTCAATTTTATCTTTATTTATAGTTGGACAACTTTATGTATTAAGATTTGAGACTACATCTGGAGATTGTAACATAACTAATTTATCTGTCTTTATGTATTATGTAAGAAAATATCAAATTGTTCCTTGTTTATTTAAGGAACCAGCTTTTGGAGGCAAGCATGAAGGGCCATCTTCTCCAATCTCTGGTCAGCCCTGTGGAGAGGACCAGAATGCATCACCTTCAAAACTGTCAAAGGAAGAGTTGATACAGAGCATGGATCGTGTAGATCGAGAAATTGCAAAAGTGGAACAGCAGATCCTTAAACTGAAGAAAAAGCAAGTAAGTCAATTACAGAGAACACCATAACCAATGCTATTTTTTGTTTTCAGTTGGCAGAACACAATATTAAAGTGTCTGCAAAAATAAATAAACCAAATTGCTTAATTACAATTTAAGAGTCAAAGTTCTTGTTCTGTAAGCAATGTGTACTACATAAACTTCTAAATGGGTTGGATGTAATAATCTAGTTCAGAGGTTCCCAAGCTTTTCTTATTGTGTACCCCCTTCCAGATTTAACAGCTACCACTTCCAGATTTACCAGTTGCCTGCATACCCCTACCCTTCTCATCACTGATGCTTTTTCTTCTTAACACTATCTGTCTTTAGCCATCTGTCCATGTTTCACTGTTATGTACAGATATAGTTATAGTGTGACATACAACCGAAAAAACCCCTCACTAAGTTCTGAGCTCAGTTAGACTGAACAGTTGCTTGGCAACTGAACCGGCTTTGTATGGTGATTGGAGGTGAGGGCTGTGTACATCAGCATCTCTGCATATCTTTGTTCTCATTGTTACATCTTGAAGTAAATTAACTACCATATGTTATATAACAAATTCCCAGAGTTTTAAAGTTTCATCTGAGTAGCCTATTATGAAAATACAAATAAAAAAGTAAATAAAACCCACCATTACGTAATTTCTCCATGTACCCCCCCCAGAGAGATCTCACGTACCACAGTTTGGGATCTCTTGATTTACTTCATATATGCTGGCAGTTTTTCCATGAATCTTGTTTATATATTAAATAAATAAATCTAGAGATGTTAAGAGTAAAATTGCTTACTTAGAAAAACATTAAAATTAAATTTTAAGGTCTTGAATTCATTAATCTTAAGAATGTGTTTTTTTATCTTATTTTTTTTAGTAAAGCAATATATTTTAATGCAGGACTGACTTTTGTAACTATTCTGCTGTAAATTTGCTTAGATGAATAGCTATATAGTAAAAGAGCAACAACTTCAAACTAAATGCTGCATTATGGTCTTATGAGTTCTTATTCCAGCTTGTTAGACCTTAGATTAGAACAGCAAAAGAGAACTTGACTGTCTCTTACAATATTTACTGACACATTAGCACTTGTGATTTGCCTCTGTCACTTCCTTGGGTACAAAATCAGTGACTGGTTATGCAGATTTCTTGGATATATGGATATGGATAAAATTAGGACCATTAATTGAACTCCTGACTTAAAACTAAAAAAAAAATTGTACTGTAAGTTCTGAGATACTTTAAATGAACTGTAAAGTTAGGACTTGATCCTGTTCTCGGTATGTGGTATTTTATAAAATTTTAAAAGCTGATTTCTTACACAACGTGATAACACAGCAAATCATGTATAAGGGGGTAGACATACATTATGTAATGGCTATGTTTTTCTTTATTGTATATTTCTGGCTTGCAGGAGGGAAGGATATTTACAGCACAAAGATAAACCGACATTGATTCATATATAAAGGAATGTTTTGATGAGAGGCAAATCATGAGGTTAATTGCTTTAAAAAACAAATATTGTATATATTTGATGTTACTGTAACCTTTTAAACTTCTCTGTGTGTGTTCAGTAACTTATTTCTGCCATGAAGTATCATTGTTGATTGTTAGAATAATGATGACAGGAGTTACTTCAAATAAGGAGTTCAAAAGCATATCAGCAACCAGGATTTTAAGTATATTATTTTAATATACTGTCAAACTTTTTTGGGGAGTATTGCCTCAGCATGAAAGCTTGAGACAATTGGTGTTCCTTGGCTTTAATATTTGGTTGAAAGTTAAATATTTTCATTGATAAAAGCACAGTGCTGTGTTGATGTTTAATTGAATCAGACATGTTTCAGTTTGACGATGTGGGTGCACCTCAAAAAGGTTTAGTTTACAAATATTAGTGGAAAAATACTGTCTTGTTGCCAGTTCTATTGGCACTAAACCCTGTTCATTCATACCTTGCAAATTAAATGATGAAATGACAGGCACAGCAAACTGTTGATCAGATGCATATTTTATCTCTGGTGACTAATTACTGGTTAGGGTAACATGGTACGGATGGCTGATTTTCTTTCTCTCGTCTCTTAGCAACAACTCGAAGAAGAAGCTGCTAAACCTCCAGAGCCAGAGAGGCCTGTCTCCCCTCCTCCAGTGGAACAGAAACACCGCAGTATTGTCCAAATTATTTATGATGAAAATCGGGTAAGCTTGCGTCTTAGATTTGGTTGGCTGAGCATGATTATATATAATCTTACACACTGTGCTACATTCCTCATTGTGCAGTGATTCAGACTTTTAAATATGCTGCAGTCTTTTCAGATTTTAACCATTTTGATTATTTTTCACTCAGAACATAGTAACTTCTTTTTTAATGACAAATGCTTGCATGACATTTTCATTTCGAATCTCAGAATGTTTTGAGCCTTGAAGGTGTTTGACAAACAAAAGCAATGAACATGAGTCTGTGTGACCCCAATCTCTGGACTGGTGCTGAGATAACATTTTAGTGCCTCATGGAGTTTGATCTCCTGCCTTGTCTTTAATCACATAAATACTGGCAAGCCTGACTGAGTGGTAAATTCTCATTTAAATTTTGTAGATGAGTAATATGGGGTGTAACGTGGCGTTCCATGCCTTTTTAAAAAAGTCTGAGTTCTGACACTTAAGGATTTGGGTGAATGGATGAATGTAAAGATGAAATATTTGGGCAAACTTTTAGAGCTGCTTATGCTGCATTAGTGGCTAATAAAGAGCAGAAGTTCAGTGACGCCAAAACTGCAGCAACTCTGATCTACCTGATCCCTGGTCTGTTAGTCTGCTGAACAGCTCTCAAAGTCCATTTCTTGGTTTTCCTAGGGATTTTTGGGTTGGGGACTATAAGTATAGGGGGTAAGTAAGAGTGCCTTACTGTTTTAGTTAGTTACATGGGCAAAATATTAGTGTGTTTTAATGGTACTTCATGTGCATTTTAAAATAGTTGTGGAGAGTCTCAGAACTCTGGACAGGTGTTTATACCTCTTCTACATTTTCTTACTGTTTTAATTTATAACAGTGGACCTCTTCAGTGAGGGTTTTAATTCTTCAAAGATTGAGGTTCTTTTCCTTCCTACCCTCTGTCCCAATCACATTTTTTAGGAAATGCTGTATTTGAAATATTTACAATTCTAAAATCAAAGATTTGTTCAACTCAGCAAGGGCAGGGTCTGTCTTCATTGTATGTCTTGTACAATCCTAAGCATATTGATAGTGCATAACTTGGCATGCATTTTGCCGAGTGCAGATATAACCAAATTATTTCTGCTGCCTGCCACACAAATATTGTGACATTTGTGTATGCAATACTTGTTTGGTTATCTTTTTCTGTAGTTTTGCAAGAAAGTAGTCCCCTTTGCAGCATTATGGTTAGAGGGTGGACGTTGTAAGGGTATAACTCTTGATTTTAATGCTCAGCTGTACTTAGAGAATGTAACTCAACTAAGAGGGATAAAGTTCAGTTCCAAGATGTGTTTTGAGACCAAACAAACCATTTTTACCAGGGTAATTTTATACCATTCTTCTGATATGTAATTACTTTGCACAGCTGTGGGTTCCAAAATATTTGTCATTTTTCTGAGTTCAGAATAGTACATGTAGAAAAGTAGTAGAATTTAGCAGAGCACACTTTCTAAAAATAACCTCTGGGTTTTTTTGTTTAATTTTTGCTGGCATGTGAACCCCCAGGGATAACTTGTAGAACTGATAACTTGAGGAAGCAGCTTAAAAATAAGTGTATTTCTTTAGCCAACAGACTATGAAAGGGTTTAGAAGGATAGGTGGATTAAATGAACTTGTGAAAGCTGGATGAGTAACTCACTCTGTTCCCTTAGGAACAAGATAGTATTTTTTGCCCTTTCACCAAGCACTGTGGGTGGATGTGTTGGGTTAATCTGTAGTGATATGTAGTTTAAAAAAAAGGCATATTGGACATATGGGTTGATTTATTTTTTGTATATTGCTTCTTGTCGTTACCTTATAATGACTGCCTTAACTCAGCCTTTCTAAATCATGCTTCTCTGGCAATGGAGCACATTTTCCCCGCCTTCAAATAATTATTTGCAGTCTGACCCACTGTGTGCTAGTTGCTTTCCAAACACCTAAGAAGGATGGTTCCTGCGCAGATGAGCTCACAACTTAAAGACAGACAAGTAGATAGAGGTCTGGGGAATAACCAGAGACAATTTATTTATGTTAGCTTGATTCACTATAGAGAATGGGTGGATGAGGTAATACTTTCATTGGACCAACTTCTGTTGGTGAGAGAGAGAAGCTTTCGAGGTACACAGATTCACTATAGGCAATGTGGCAGAAGCAGGTTACGAGAGACTTAAATATGGATGGGGGATTTTTCTTTGCAGATGACCTTGGGGCAAGATGTTAAAGATAGTTTCGACAGTCCAATTTGCATTATTACTGAATAAAACTGCATTAATATTTAGACGATACAAAATATCTTTCACAGAAAAAAGCAGAAGAAGCTCATAAAATTTTTGAAGGGCTTGGTCCAAAAGTGGAACTGGTAAGTTCCTTTATTGCCTGTCTTGCTTTTCTTTCTGTGATTCTTCTCCCAAGATGAATAGACATAAGAAAGTATGATTGCATAACTTAAACTTGTGGCTTTAAAAAAAAAAACCTAGATTTTTTTTTTTTAATATAATTGACTTACTTTATATATGGTCTTGAGGGCTTGTATGTCTGTCCATTTCTGTAACTAAGGCCTTGTCTACACTACCGCGGTAAGTCAACCTAAGTTACACTACTCCAGCTACATGAATAACGTAACTGGAGTTGGTGTAGCTTGGGTTAATTTACTGTGGTGTCTACACCGTGCTGCGTCAATGAGAGACGCTCTCCCATTGACGTACATTACTCTTCTTGTTCCCGTGGAGTCGATTGGAGAGCGCTCTGCCGTCGATTTAGCGGTAAGTGCAGACATGGCCTAAGATGATTCTTTGAATGTTTCCAAACATTAAATGATGTGCACAGGCCAGGGGAGACAATGTAGTTATAATGTGCCAGAAATTTAAAGTGGCTGATGTAGTATAATTTTTTTTTAAAATGGGCTAGCAGCCCAAACCCCTGATGGGAGTAGTCTGTTGAAGATTACTTAAAACACATCTTTTTTAAAACTTGTCAGCTGTTCGGCCAATTCACTAAAGAACTTAAGCACGTGCATACGTTCATCCTGATTCCTGCAAAACATGTAAGCATGTAACCCTTAAAAAGCCTGAGCAGTCCTATTGATTTCAGTGGGACTTAAGCATATACATAAGTACACTGCTGAATCAAGGGCTTAGTGATCTGACTGACTCAGTTTGTAATTTTTGGTAAGCAAATTTTAATAAACTTGAAATACAAGTGTTTTTAAAATGTTTGAGTCAACTTTATTTGAAAATGAATTCTTTAGGCTAGTAGATCACTTTATAGTATCAGACTAAATCCAGTGACATAGAGAAACCGTTCTGTGAGTTGCTGAGCACCTTTAACTCCTGTTCATTTTAGGTCACTGCATCTCACAGGTCGGGCATTCTGTTTACTTTAACATGTTGTGTATTTGTAGAATTAAACACAATGTAATGTTCTTAATGTATATGCCAATCCATTTTGTAGCCACTTTACAACCAACCATCAGACACAAAGGTGTACCATGAAAACATCAAAACGTAAGTACCAAACGTCTTGTAATCGTACTTTTTTAAAAGGGCCTCGAGCGAAACATCCTATTTTTACCTACCAATGTCACTACGTTTTATTGTAACAAAGAAAACATTGAAACTTCAAAATCTCATTTGCTTTCTATGATTTATGAAACATTTTTCTTTTCAATTATTTTAGCTAGCTCAATGAAAATAGACAATTTCTAGCCCATTCAGTTTTCAGGTTTTTGTGTACTAGAACAATCCTGCAGCACCTGGGTTGCAAATACTGCACGAGAATGAAAAACACTTTTCCACTGGAATTTTTTAAAAAGAAAACATTTCTATTTGTCTTAGGTTTTGGAAAAGTTTTCTGTGGCAGGCTCTGAATTGTCACTGCATGCTACACTTCTCCACTATTTGTTACTTAGGACAAACTAAATTCAGCTTCATGAAGTAGACTATGTCTGGTAGAAAGTGTGGATTTTGAAAGTTAACATTCATTAATTTCGTGCTATCTCTTTGTCAAAATACTAATAGCCTCATACTTTATGATCCAGTAAGGAACTGAAGTACCATTTATGTGGCTAAATCATTCTTTAGCATGGTTAATCATCTTAAGCTTTATGCCCAATCAGTATTGAGCCCTTCTCTCAACACCCCGCAGACATTATGGTGAGCAGGCTGTGAGGAAAGAAAATGTTGATACCTATCTTTTTTTTTTAATCATCATTAGATGTTTTTCTAAAAGCTCCGCTCTAGGAATGATTTTGGGAGCGTTCTATGGCCCGTGCTATTCAGGAGGTCAGACTAGATGATTGATTTGCGCTTCTTTTTTGGGCTATGTATTTTTAAGATTTTGTTTAATTTGTAGCCTGCATCAGGCTTTTATAACTAAGATATAGGCCCTCTGGAAAAAAGAAACTCGAAGTTTTTGAGACAACCTTAACTTTAGCTGCAGTATTAAAGCCAGAATAAGTCTTGTTGATAAACTGTACCTTCTTCATAAGTCACTCTCTGGAAGGCAAATCTTTTTTGCATATGCAACCAGTGGTCCTCGATATTTACTTTCTAGATACTGTGGAGAATTCTAAAAATAAGCCACCTCTGGTACAGTTTAGCCCTTACATTTTAATAATTTAAAAAAAATGCCATTTCCTAATCACCCTTACCAACATTTCCCAGTTTGATGTGCGTGCTGATGTTTCTTACTTCAATATAAAATTTCCCATTAGCCTGAGAATGGTTTGGAAGAGAATACTTTAAACTTAAATACACAAAACTCTCTTCTAAATACTGTATTTTCTTGAAATACAAAGTGGAAAACAGTATTGAAAGTGAAATATAATAGTAGAATTTGCAAAGCAGAAAGTTATTTTATACATGTGGGAGGAAATTCAAGACTATACCCCTCTACCCCGATATAACGCTGTCCTCGGGAGACAAAAAAATGTTACCACTGGAGCGCACAGTCCCCCCCCACGGAGAGCTGCTTTACTGTGTTATATCTGAATTCGTGTTATATCGGGTTGCGTTATATCGGGGTAGAGGTGTATGTGCAAATGTTATGAAAAAATTAACATTCAGGGAGTCTGGAACATGCATAGGACAATGAGTAAGTTGGTGAATTTTTCATCTTATCTATATCTTTAAATGTAGAAGACAAAATTACAAAAGACAGATTCATTATAATAAAGAACTCTGTACAAGGGACATTGAATTTTCAGGAATAATATATTACAAAGTAAAATATATATCAGTGTCACAGTTTAGTTAGTTTTGTGTACCAATCCCGATGACATATGTGGTTATTACATGTACTTGTAAACTTATACCTTTGAGTGAATGAGTTGCAAAGGCCCATCAGAACTTTGCCATATTCAATGATTAGTCCCATTCTGTCCATCTGTGGTGAGGAGAATCCTACGCTTACATAAGTTGGCCGGGATCCTCTTCATCAGTCTCTTGGCCAATCCCTTCCTCTTCAGGGATAGCTTCTGTTGCATATAATAGGATTTTAGTTTCATGGCTTTTTTTCTGCAATATCAAACATCTTATGAGGTGCAAGCAAGAAAAACAAATGTTAGATGAATCAACCATCCATATTTTCAGTAACTTCTTTTGAAGATCCCTGATGTTGCTAAAGTCTGTGGTTAAAATGTAACTTTTAAACTCTTTTTTCCAATTCTGTTGTTTTCTAGAAACCAAGTGATGAGGAAAAAGCTGATTTTGTTTTTTAAGAGAAGAAATCATGCAAGGAAACAAAGGGTAATGCTGCAATATTTTTGTGGAAGTTAGAGTATTGTCAAATATGTAGTGTCCAGTTGGGCATGTTGACGCAAATGCCTGTTTACATGTATGTACAAAATCAGTTTTGTATAAATCTGCACATTCCAGGTTAATATTAGTATTCTTTGCATATTTGTGTTTAGCAGTAGGCTATGTCAGAAATACTAGTGGCTTCGAGAATATGCATGTAGACTGAAGTGGAAGGGCTGCATTTGTACTTGGTAACTTGTGCATGAATGAAATGTTTTTCTATTCAAGTTACTGTGCATCTATATACTGCTGCTAGAAATTTATTTCATAATGTGTTACATCAGTTGATGAATACCAGACAATTCATTGGTGAACAGTGTAAAATAGTTACTGTACCTCACCAGCAGAGTTTGTCAAACTGAATGACATACTCTAGTTTTAATTTTTAAATGCTCTCCTCCTTAACCTAAACTTTAAGGGGTGCAGGCAAGTTAAAATACATTTGTAAAACAAACTTCTGTACCTGTAGTGATAGTAAAATCTGAGATTATTTAAAAAAAAAAATCTTCTCTATTTCACTCTTTACCTTTTATGCTGTTTCTCTACTTTTTGCATTTAATTTTGTGTGGGTGATGAAAATAAATTAGTCAATTTTGCTTTCTCATTCTCAGGTTCGGCAAGGTTTTGGTTTGCAAATACTGCAGAGAATTCAGACAATTTTTTGCTTCTTTTATGAAAACCCCTTTTTATCCAAAACCTAAATTTTAGGCCTAAATTACTTGTTAGTACCCTCCAAATCCAGATGAACTTGAAAATTAAGGCTGTGAATCAAAATTCCTATTTATCTGATTGGGAATCCAATTAATAAAATGACTGTATGATAAAGCTTAGGTGTTCATTTTGAAGTAAATGAGAATTTTTAGATAACTTCCTGTGAAATAGCAAACAAGCAAATTTTAAATGCTTTAAAAAAAGGCTTACGATCAGTTTCCAATGTCTTATTGTAATTGCCATGGCAGATCCCTCCCCAAACTCCTTTCCCTTATATGGTAACTATTGGTGAAGGGAGAAAACATCATTCAGAACTTTAGTATTAAAGTCTGAAAGCATTTTTACTCCAGTGTGTGTATGTTAGATACCAGTGTTGTTATCAGAGCACTGTTTTGCAAATTCCATTATAGGGAGTGACATCTTTTTTGGCCTTGCATGATGTCTGAAACAGCACTTTTTAAATAAATGAAAGAAGTTAAACATCACTTCATCTCCATCCTGGAATCTCTTTGCGTTTACAGTACTCTTTCTTTCAGATGGCTCTAGTTTTCCAGGGGCAGCCATTCCTTTCCCGACACTGAGGTCAGGGATATATTTCACTTATTCCAATCCCATCCCTTTAGCAGACAGCACACCAAAAAAAACCTTGGTATGGACAACATCAGTTACCGAAGAACCAGGAATAACATGTCTGAAATACCACAGAGATATGCACAGTATAAGAACCTAGTTAAATAATTAAATCTGCAGGAGTTGTTTTGTCAGTGATGAAGCCACTTCCTACCTCCTTAAAATTGGGCACATCACCTATAAAGTAAAGAACCATTGGGCTGGTAGGAATTTCCTGTATGCATTTCTGAACCCAGCGTCTCTTGTAAGGCAACATATCAGAGCGTTGGGTTAGTGAAATGCTGATAGTTTATTGGGGTTTAATTCCATCACTTTTAATTTTGGAATTTAACAGGAACAGAAAATCTGTCAACGTTATGATCAACTGATGGAGGCATGGGAGAAGAAAGTAGACAGGATAGAAAATAATCCCCGCAGGAAAGCTAAAGAAAGTAAAACAAGAGAGTACTATGAGAAACAGTTCCCAGAAATCCGAAAGCAAAGAGAACAGCAAGAACGATTTCAAAGGTAATACCACACAATCTAAATATTCCTCTAAAATACCGTCATGATTTGTTTCTAAATTCTATCAAATACAGAATGTTTCAGCTTAATGGTAAGTCTTTCATTTGTCTCCAGTATAATATTTTGAAAACATCTCTTTCAGATTCTCAGTTTATGGGGCAAAGTGAAATGACAGTTTGTTCGGTAACTGAACACATCCCGTTATTGGTTCCCTAGGTTTCATGGCATCAAGTTCAAACTTCCCTTCACCTTGAAGGACCTTCACAATTTTTCCCTTACTGCTTATCCACTCTTGTCTCTTATCACATCTCCCCATTCTGTTTTGCCAACAGTAATGGCTAGTTTGAAGGATAGATTGTAATAGTGAGAGTACTTCCATGAGGAAAGCTATTCACATGCATAAGCATTTGCAGAAGTGGACCTTAATTTTATAAGTTATGCACAGAGCTCCAGCTTTGCATGGGGAAATTTAATTTCAGGCCTAGAAGTCAATTTGTAGCTAATATTTTTCTGTCAGATGTCTGTATCATTCCTTTGTGTCTCATGACAATTGATGTTCACTAGACTAATGCACACAAAGACAAAGTTACATGATTTTTCTTTAAATTATGTTTATTAAGTGACTTATAGCAAGTTTTACATACGTTTCATCTGTCAGGAAGCTGTGGTTACTGAAATACAGTGTTGTAATTTAACTCCTTGCTGTTTAAGATATCTGTTGGATTAAGAAAACTTGTACATAGAGGACAATGTAGGATGAATACAATGCAAGTCACTTTTTTGGGGAATATGACAGTTTAACGTGTTATAGTACTTATAGATAGTGGGTTTAATTTTTTTAAAAAATGCTTTAAAAATAGAATTAGACCAAGTTTGTTTGGTATTTTCCATTGCACCTGGATTCTCTAGATATATTAAAACAATTTCAAAAACTTAAATTTAGACTTCAGAAAAATAGACTTAAATCTTCCAGACCCATAAAGAATTCATCCCATCTTCTCTCCTAAACAATCTACTTCCATGACCTCAGAAAAAGCTTGCAGAAGCCAACAAGTCTTATAGTGTATTCTTGGGGTCCCCTGCTCTGTATTCCAGTGGATCAAGGAGAGGACAAGGGAAAGCAAATTATTGCATTATTAAAGATTACCTATAAGAGGCTTCTATTTTTGAGTGCTATTTAAAAAAATAAAAAATAAGAAATGAAATACTATTTATACTTGGATTGTAAGCTTCTGGGGGCAGGGACTCTCTTTTGGTTGTGTTTTAGTGTCTAGCATAATGGGATCCTTGTCTATGCTTGGGATCTGTAAGTGCTTCCTCAGTTAAGACCCAGTTAGTATTTGGACCCAATGTAATAGATTTGACTGCTTTCATTAATACTTTAGTGATGGAAAAGGCCCATTAGGATGTTTTGTCTATCTTGCTGTTGGGGCCAGGTTGTGCTTTGTTGCACATGTTCTAGTGACTTAAACTTTAAAATATTGACTATCAAAAAGTCCACTTTCTGGTGAGATTGGTGATTTTTAGTTGAGAGAGAACTGACTGGGAAATGGTCTGCAATTTATAACACGTCTTCAGATTAAAAATTACAATATTTTTTCTTTACTAAAGTGAGCATTAGTAGTAACTTGTTTCAGTAATTAATTGACTAAATCTGTGCAAGGCAAATTTGAACATATTCCCAGGTCTCTCTTGTGAAATAGAAACTGTTTTGCAGAATGCATTGTTTAAGGACAAAACAATTTCCATACCACTGTTATAACAATTCTAATACTTAGCTATAAGTGTGTGTTTAAGGTGGGATTTTCAAAAGTATTCATCTTTGGCCTAACTGCTCCCACTGAAGTAATGATAAATCTCCTCTGATTCTTGTAGGATTGACACCAGAAATTCTACTGTGTGCCTTCTTGCTGAGCATGAGGCCTCCCAAGTCCACATCTAAAATTCATTAGCCATTTAAAAGTGCAGTGTGTAACCTACATTGGGTATTCTATGATGCTACTTTTCTAGTTACCTGTCTCCCAAATGAGCTATATTTAAACTAATCTGAAATGTTTTCTCATGTGAAATCTCAACATATGGATCTTTTTCAAAAACTAGGGTTGGCCAAAGAGGGGCTGGCCTTTCAGCAACTATTGCTAGAAGTGAACATGAGATTTCTGAAATCATTGATGGACTCTCTGAGCAGGAGGTGAGGCCATTGTTTGTTTCAATTTATCAATGCAGCAAATTATTTATTTGACCCTTCTACTCAGATGTTGATAATCCACTTTGGATTTTCTTCCTTTATGAGCTTGTTTTAGATTAGTTCAAGATACCCTTTGTGAGTTTTATCATGGCCTGGATCTTTGCTCTCGTGTATCTTCCTTTTAGGGTCTAGACTTCACCATCACACTTCTGCTGTGGTAGACCAAGGGTGTGAAACTTTCCTTTGACATCTAATTTCTCCCTACTTGTAAGAGACTCCTGAAAACCTTTCCTTTTAAAAGGCTTTGTTGTTATAACAGCTGTTAATGATGTGTAGTACTATTCCTTCATCCCCTTCAGTTATGTGAATATTAATTGGGATGGCCACAACTTCTGAAGGAGAGAAAATAAAATTGTGTGAAAGGATTAAGATGGCTGAATCTGTGTACTGTATTGCCCATTAGAACCATTTAATAAATAACAAAAGAACCATAAACATTCATAGAAACTGTCTTATTTTGCCTATAGAACAACGAAAAACAAATGCGTCAGCTCTCTGTCATTCCTCCCATGATGTTTGATGCAGAACAAAGACGAGTGAAGTTTATTAATATGAATGGTCTGATGGAGGACCCCATGAAGGTGTATAAAGACAGACAGTTCATGAATGTCTGGACAGACCACGAGAAGGAGATATTTAAGGAAAAGTAATTAGTTTTTATCTTTGTTTTTATTACACTGCAAATGACAGGTGAATGTCTAAGTGTATAGTAAACATTAATAACTATATTCATTTTCAGCTCACTCTTGTTAAAAACTCATGTGGTGATATTTCATCAGGGAACCAAGGCTCTCGGATTACTACAGCAGAATGCTCTGTGTGGATGGAATATTGCGTAGCTTTAGACTTGCTCATGCATTTTCCTATTGGGTCAGGCATCAACCACTTGCTTATTTCTGCTGCTTTTTGCTTTGTCTTTAGACAGGAAACTTTGTAAAAGATGTTTTAATTTACTAAACAGATTAAAATAATTAAGCCAAGTAGTTGTAGTTTTTGACTATATTAACCTATAGCGTGGTTTAATTTGAATATGCTTAAATCAGTAATGTGAAAACTACACACTTAGGTTAAACTAGCTTCTTTTTTGGAAATGAATGAGTTCCTGATGGAACACAATTGTTTGCAAGACTTCTTTTGTCTATGTGATTATATATAGTTGTCAGAATTTAAAAGTAATTTCTGATTTTATAAAAGGTTTGTCCAACATCCCAAGAACTTTGGTCTAATTGCCTCCTACCTGGAAAGAAAGGTAAGGCATTTTTAGAACGTAAACACTACATAAAGTGTGGTCTCTTACTTTTCTAATGTAAGTCACTTTTCCTGTTAACTTTTAACTTCAAGAAGAGAAAATATTATTCCAAAACCAAATCTCCTATTAGCTGCAAAGGCAGTAATTATATGTCAGCAGAAATAAAACAATGATGCAAAACAAGTTGCATGTTAAACATCTAACAAAGCTCAATAGTGTTTACTTTCATGGATAAAAGAGTAAAAGAAAATGGCATTTTGCAAGTTGTTTTGTTTGAAATAGGTAAGTTGCATCTCACCTTTTGGTTAGCAACAGAACTGACTCTTCCTCCTAGCATGCTCGCTCTAAGATCCTGAATCTGCACTAGTAGAGTCAGTGGTATTTCACTGAGAGCAGGGTCAGCCTTTTAAGTCAGAGCTGAGGTTCTGCACAGCCTATGTAAGGAATGATTCCCAATTTAGGACCAATCAAGATACTTTTGACAGAGCATCTCAAATACTAATAGCTGTTATGATAAATGGAGGCTTTCCCACTGTTAATTCTATAATGTAGGTTAAATCATAAAGAATAAACTAGCTACAGGATATTATGAATATACATGGGCTTAGGTTTGATGTTGTAGGATAGCTGTTTTTTCCTGTTTGTATGCATTAATCAATTTAATTGCTGAGCAAAATTCTAACACTTCTCTGAATCCAGTGACTAGAATAGTATAAATAGTTGAATGACATCATATTTAATGTATTTAATAGGGTTTGGCTTTTGAGTTACAGAAACTGATTTTTTCCTCTTTCATTTTAGAATGTTCCAGACTGTGTTTTGTATTATTATTTGACCAAGAAAAATGAGAATTATAAAGCCCTTGTGCGAAGAAATTATGGCAAACGTAGAGGAAGAAACCAGGTATGTTACTTATGTTTGAGTGACTCTTCGAATGCACATGTGAACCAAGTAAAATAATTATAACTATCTTTTTGTGTATTGTTGAGTGGTCAAGCACATTGCATAAGAAATGACTAAAAATAGGAAAACATAGGATTTTAGAAACTACCATTTTTAGTCCTTTCTGAAATAAGAAATGGATTCCATAATTCTGGGTTTTCAAGTAACTTTTTATAAAAGTATTGTCTTCATAAATCTTTGCTTTGCTCATTTGTGGCTTTCACTTTGACAATTCATTTTGTTTGAGCACCCAACAATACAAATTGAGGTCAGATTTATTAGTAAATCATATGGTGGAGCCAACGGAAATTAGGTCGGACATACAATGTTCATTGGAAAATACATAACCACTTTACATGTCAATGTCTGTCAAAAGGCAGAAATTAATAGTGATCATTTTATGGTGGTCAGGATGAAAGTCATACTGACATTTTCTAGCAAGAAGAAAAATAGACCAGTTACGTTAATACATGTAAATTAACCTATTTGCTGATTCAGGAAGAATTTACTTGGAAGTATTGGAATTCTTTAAAGAGGAAGAGAGTAATGTATTATGAGAAATACTTAGTAGGCTGCCAGGGTTAAGATGGAAATTGGAAAGTAATGTCAAGAAAATTGAAGAGACTTAAAATTTTTGTTGGAAAATGGGAAGGGAGGGGGGGAGAACACTATATTGGATGTGGGACAAGTCAGTTTCAGAAGAGCAGAGAATACATTCAGCTAAAAAGCATTTTGAAAAGTGTCAAGAGAGGAAGCAAATGTGTTGGCATAGGCAGGGTAATGAAGAAAGCATGGCCTGCAGATAAAATAAATAGTCAAAGAACTGTATGTAATGACTACATGAATGGCAAAGATTGAAACCTTTGAATCCTTAAACTGATACTGACAACCAGAAATGATAGTAGACAAAACTCCTTGACGAAATATGAAACACTTTATGGAAACTGCAGTTCAATTTTGTCAGTTTCTCAGTGTCTTTTTTAGACAGATGAAATGATAGAACTATTGTGGTTGGAAGATCCCCAAGTCTTCGTCTTTAGTTTGTCTCAGAAATGACTAGTCTGCAGAAATCAGTCACATCCTGGTAACATTACTGAAAAGGAAGAATTGGTGAGACTTTGAAGTATTGTGGCTGCACAGATCTGGGGTGATTTGTAAGTTGGGGAAGTGAGTGAACCTCAAATGCAGATCAAAGAAATATGGCTTAACAGTACAAGGCATTGATCATATTAGCTATAGCAAATGGGGAGATTTAGCTGCCAATAGGAGACAGAAAACTCTTGATAGCAGTTTAGCCAATCATTGATAGTTAAGGCAGATCTTGTAGTGACGTACTGCAAGAAACCTGCCCCCTCTCACCATCCTGTAGTACTGTGCCCTTCTGCCCAGAGCATTTAACTATTCCTGAAATGGCTAGTCCAGAGGTGTTCTAACTCATTCTTGTATTGAAATACATTAGGGTCATGTAAATTATGTAAAAATCCATGCAGTAAAAATCTGTTAAATTTTAAATTGGCATATTGACTTGGACAAACTTTTTGAATGAAGGAAAGAGGGAAGGAATTCTCTTGCTGAGAGAGTTAATCTAATTAGTGATTAACAAAGAATGAAAACAGATGGGAACACACCAGCTGTAAACCTGCTCCAAGATACCTATTAAAATGGGCAACACTTCATAGGTCTGTCCTTACTATTGTGGTGAAGCTGTTTAAATTAAATTCCTGCTAGTAGAAAAAAAGGCCATCTCACAGGAGGTTTTTTCCTCCCTTGCCACAGTGGCCACACATCTCAGTGTGCATCAACAGATCTTTGATCAGAGCTAAGCACCCTATGACAAATCATTGACTACTAGATCAAGAGATTGTGTTGAGACATTACATACTTTGCCAGCTCTTCTCTGAAAACATTAATGATTGTGGATATTTTGTTACAAATTGTACTGAAGCCCATCAGTGTGTGATTTATGATGGCTTCAGATTCTGGGGATGCAGTGCTTACCTGGGGCTCCAGGGCAGGGCAGGGGGGCCTCTGCATTTCTGCTCCCTGGCAATGCCCCCGCAGCGTCCCATTGGCCGCAGGGGCACTCAGGGTGGGGGCAGTGGAGGGGAGGGCAGCCACTGGAGCGAACAGGCAGACATCGCTCAGCTCTGCTGCGCTGCCGGAGCCCCGCAGGGAGGGGAGTGCCCAGGGGCGGCAGGTGGGGCCAAGGAAGAGACCCGACCCCAAAACTGCTGGAGCCCTGCGGGCTACATTGGGAAGGCTCGCCGGCTGCAGATGGCCCACAGGCCGGGAGTTGGAGACCCCTGCTTTATACCGACAGTCTGCTGCTGATTAATGTTTAGACATAACTTGCATTTCAAAAAACTAGTACAGTTTGATCATATTTTTTGTTGCTCTATAACACTTAAGTCTTCAGAACTAGTAAACTGCATTTGAGCACGAGGGTGGGGTATATGCTATTTCATCCTAAAGTCAGTAGTGCTTCAGTTCTTGTGTACAGTATTTAATGTGTCACTATTACTATAGTCAGGACCTGTTTTTGCAGGATAACTCACTGTAACCTTTCTAAACTGTCACTGATTTGAATAAGAGTAGCAAACTTGGGTTGTACAATTTAACTCATATTCTGTGTTCAAACATGTAACTAGCTTTTTATTAAAAACAATATTTTGTATGGTGAAACAATTTGTGGTATAGAGGGCAAAATTAAATGTACAAGATCTGGTTTATGAACTTTCATGTCTTTAGCTCTGACCCGTTGCCTGAATATCTGATTAAAATACATAAATTACCTCCTAGTAATGCTCCCTTAAAAGTAACTGTTCTGTTTTGTGCAGTAGTCAGTTTGGAAACTTGTGTAGATACACCAAAGTAATATTAAAAAAAGTCAAAGTAAATAGGCATATTGTAGACCTACTTGTTCGTCAAATTTTAACTTTTAGTATTAAAACCTTGTTTGAAGTATGCAGAAACCAAAACTTGTCAGAACTAGGAAATTTTACTTAAACAACTTTAAAGGAGCAAAAGCAGTATAAGTTGAATATGGTTAAAATAAAACTGTGCTCTGGCAGATTCTGGCCCTCGTTCTGTGATGATTGACTTGTAGTTTCATGGAAGGCACTGGGACTACTTGTGTGAGGCAAGTTAAATGCTGCCTAATTCTTAGAAATGGGGGCCGTAGTTTGCCAGTTGTCAGCCCAGATTAAATATTTAATGGACAAGTTATAAATGTCAGAATTATGGGAAATGGTTAGTGAGTCTTATATATACATGAAGTGGCAAGAACACATTGGTATCTGAATCATGGTATATATGTTGCTCAGCTCTGAATTGTGTTGCTTTCTTTTAAAATGTGTTAATAGTTAGTAACCCAATTTGTAGTAAGGATATCTATTTATAGAGTAAATTACAGAAAATTATGTTCTAGAACTGTCAAATACCTGTACTTATGCTTATAGTTATTGTGGTTATTAATATAATTTCCTTAGCCATAACTGCAATGTAGACACTTGTATTTTCTAGCAATTGAAAGCCTTGAGAAATCACATTATTTTGTTTGCCTGGAGCCTTTGTTTTATGGTATAAATGTAATTATTTTTCACCTTTGTGGGGAAAAATTACTGCTATTGGGCTATAATACCTGAAACAACATGATAAATGCACTAAACATCATTGGGCGTCACTTTTTCAGTCCAACGGAGGGTAATATTTTTCACTGTAAATGGAAAAACTACTCATGAGTACCCATTAAAAGATTAGAGCAAATAGGAGACCCATCTCCACTATTAATTGACCTTATCCTTTCCAGCTTCCCAGCAAGGTAGTGGGGTTTAGGATGCACCCCGGGATCTTTTTGCACTGGCAATAGAGTAACTTCAAAAGAAGCATCCCAGCATATAGGGTCATAGAAGTTAGAAGCAAGGCAGATAATAATGCAGTGAAACAGATAGCAAGTGCAGGTGGGATACAATTCTCCAGTAGAGGGCATAAATATATTACACTGGCACAGCTATTACTCATGGTTATGATTTAATAACCTAAATATTTTCTTAGCCAGTACAATTGCAACCATTTAAACTTGGCCAACATCAGCATAGGTCTCAAAACGGATGTTTATTTTGAAGGTCCTGAGTACTGGATTATGGCATATGAAGTTCTTAAGAAATGTGGAGTTTATTGTGTCGTAAGAGACATGTTTTTGTTTAGTTAAAGTAAATCTAGAAGGGGAAAGACCTCTAATAAAGATACAATTTAAACTTCTGTAACAGACTGCATGGGGAGGTAACATGACAAGTGTCTGTCTTGTAGCACATGAGTTTTTTTAAATAAAGCAAACATGTTTTTTACTTCAGAATAGAAAGTGGCGTGGCATGGATGCAAATGCAAAGTCTGGTTGAAAACTGCCAACTAGTGGGAAGGGAT
Organism: Mauremys mutica; assembly: GCF_020497125.1. Taxonomy (NCBI): domain Eukaryota; kingdom Metazoa; phylum Chordata; order Testudines; family Geoemydidae; genus Mauremys; species Mauremys mutica. The sequence continues at coordinate 23,630,680 of NC_059090.1, forward strand.
ATTCTGATAGTCAAGTCTCAAAATTTAGTCTGTTCTTTAAAAAGGATGCTCACCAGAGAACTTCCAGCTTTATCACTACCTTCTGTGAAGTGATGATTACAGGCTATGTGAATCCTGATATATACTGGAAACCCAGAAGTAACAGCTATCAAGGCACAGTAACAAACAGTTTCTGTTTATGATTTGCACACGTATAGGAAGAGGAAGAGCAGCATTACATTAACCACTTCAAAGTGAAACGAGAGGATCTAGTTGCTTGTATTTCAGAACGCCATCCAATGGTTTATGATCTTGTTGGTTTGGTTGCACCAGCAGTTTTTGAAGCAAAATTATTGATCAACTGAGAGGGAAATAATAATCTTATTACAGATCCTTCCTCAAATTGGCCATTGAAGGGTGTAGTGTGTATATCTATAATTCAGATGGACTGAATAGAGTCTGTTTTAGTAGAAATGCAGAAGATTAATTTGAGTGGATAGCAGTATTTTTAAGGCTGCCTTGGAATAAAATTTGAAAGGGGGCTGGTGAGAAATATTAGTCAGTAATTTGGAAATGTACTTTTCCATAGTATAGCTGCATTGTCAGCATAAACTAATGTCTGTGGGCCAACCCATATGTCTTTACAGCAGGTGGTACAGTCCAGTGATCTGACCAGGCAGAAACTTGCTTTATTTCTGTGACAGCCAATCAAGCACAGCTCAGTGGGGATTACCTTGAGTAACCCCTGTGAGATTAGAAGCTTGCATGTGAGATGGGCAACTCTTCTGTAGGCAGCTTAAGTGGCAGGATGACAAAGTTTCCTGGAATAAACACGTTGCTGGGTCAGCCAGCCCATGCTAAGGAGCTATTGATGGGGCTGTGGGTTTTGTGCTTTTGAGTTTTATTTTGCATTAGAGCCCGACCCCTGTGCTGTGGATAGTAAGAGTTTTAATCGACAGATGAATGTGCAGGTACGTCGTTGACTGAGGCTTCAGCTGTTTAAGGTTTGTGTTTTAACCTGCCTTTGCCCTATAGAGCGTTGCATGCTAGAAAAATTCACTGTGAAAAAAACAGATTTAAACCTGTTATTGACAATGTGCAGTGTTAAATTAGGCAGATAAAAGCAATTGGGGGTGTTCTGATGATCCAGCTATTTTTTCAGGCAAGTTGTATACAAAATCCAGATTTTTGCTGAAGCTGCGGTTCATCTAAACTCTTTGCTTCTCATACTGTCCTGTCTTGCACAATCGAAAAACATTTACCTCAGCATGTCTCACTGACATTGTGTTAAAGGAATATGTGGGAAAACCAGGTAGTACCAATATTGAGATGTTGATACTTTGCAGGAAGATTATAAATAAAAGTTAACTATTAATATCTACTTCAGTTCATATTTTTAAAAATTCAAAAGGAATTTAGTTTTTATAAAATATATTCAAGCTGACTTCCAACCTTAATTTGGTTATGTACCAGAGACATCCGCTGCCACTGCTATACGAAGGAGTCTTTTAGAATTTATCCAGCCGATTTTCAGGAGTTTTTTCAATGGACTATATAAAATTTAATCCTGTTAACACACAGCATTTAAGCTCCTAGGAAAAAAACTCCCAGAACTCTCTCCTCGTCCTTCTGTGAATTTTCAGATAGTGTTAAAGCATTTAATAATTACCAGAATTCTTGTATTTAGACATCCAGCAGCACACATTGATTTAGTAATAAGGGCCTTACTTAAAACCCCACTAGCAAAAATCATGCTGACCCTTTGTGGCATCCACGCATTGCAGCACACTGACTTTATTCAAAGACTTCTGCAAAACATAGGCAAATTGTTCCTTGCGCTCAAGAGAAAAATCCCCCAAGAGTTTAATACTAAACTTATTTTTTTGTTTGAGCAGATGTTTAAGCATATTTTGCAGTTAAAGTATTTCTGGGAGTCTGATTTTAATCTGCACAAGCAGGGAATTTTGAACTGACGACCGTGTTTTATAGGCATCTGGGTGTTTGGGGTCTAGGGAGGGGGGAGAGAGTGATTGCTGAACTGTGCATGACTTACATTAGCCAAAGCTGCTTGTTTACCCCCTTTGTTTTCTCCTGTGTGTACAACTATGCTTGCTTCCCCCTTCTTGACTCTGACACTTCACCTTTTTCTTCATTTTCAAGTCCCTTCTCAGTACACCCTTTTGAGGAGGCACTTGAGCTATACTCGTGTATATGCAATACAATATTACCTTCAAGACTCATGAATTACTCAAGCTTATATTATATTATTTACCTTCCATTTGTTACTTCCTCCTGTTATGTGAATTTAGGGCCGAATCATAGGGTTAGAAGGAGTAGCAAGGGTCATCTAGTGCATTGGTTCTCAAACTTTTGTACTGGTGACCCCTTTCAAATAGCAAGCCTCTGAGTGTGACGACCCCTCCCCTTATAAATTAAAAACACTTTTAAATATATTTAACATTATTATAAATGGATGCAAAGCAGGGTTTGGGGTGGAGGCTGACAGCTTGTGACCCCCCATGTAATAACCTCGTGACCCCCTGAGGGGTCCTGACCCCCGTTTGAGAACTCCTGATCTAGTGTAACCCCCAGTTAGATCATGGAGTTACTCCCTTTGTAGTTTCACTAATTAGATATGACTACACATAAGAGTAAGCATATATGCAATAGTAAATGCTTGCAGAATTGTAAACTCATAGGGGAAAAGATTTAGTCCTTGTTTTTTTTAATAGTGCCATGCATGTTTGAATGCTCTCTCAGTAATATTTGATTTGTGTGGTGCACTACTTAAGTGCAAACAGAGAGAGTAGGTTTTAGCCTTCAATGAATTTTCCAGGGTTTTTAAACAGACTAACAGACTTCTTACTGTTTGTGTATATATAATGTGCACGCTTACAATACCTGCACCTTGATTTTGGTTTACATATGCAAGCTACCCCCTATGGTTTCTTTTTTGGAATGTTTAGTTTATAGAAATTGGATGATTAAAGCAAGCATTCTTACCATATTTGTTGTTTGCTTACAGAAATTTTTCCTGCATTAATCAACAGTTATGAGCATGTTTTCCAAACGATACCATACGTAGTGACTTAATTGTACATAGGCTTTGTGTTACTCACGTGCCATCTCAGGCATTCTTGATACTGTTTTAAAAATATTTTTATGTTGTCAAAGGGAAGAATCTTTGAGGATCTGAGATCCGGTTTCTCACACTGGAGTACTGCCCAGACCACAACTTAGATTGCAAGCCCTTGGGGGCGGGAACAGTCTTTATGGAGTTGACTAGTTGTACAGCACGTAGTACAATGGGACCCTGATTGGGATCTCTTGGTGCTATCGCAATACTACTAATACATAATATTCAGTAGGAATTGCCACACTGGATTGCACAATTTATCTAACTAGGTGTCTGGATAGTAACTAAGCAGTGCTTCAGAAGGTGAACCACCCCCATGCTGCACCTAAGAAGTAATTGTAACATAATAATTGTACAATGCTGTGCACTGAGAGCAGGGGAATTTCTTCCTGATCATCACATGCTTACAACTCTCAAGCGTGAAGTTTAATTGCTCATATAATTACATTTATTGTGTAGATACAAATGCTAAAATTTAATGAAATATATACACTTATGTGCAGTATATAAATGTAACATAAGTAAAATGCAAAGAAACCTCTCTCTCATATTTTGCTTGGCTTTACTTGACTCTTGATGCTCTCCTTTTTGAGGAAGTCCTGAAAGTACTTTGTAAAAGGCAGCAACACAGCCGGGAGCATAAGGACATTAAAGCTTATACTTGTGAAGAAAATATTTTTACAGCCACCTTTAAGGGTCCATCTCTTTTAATTTAGTATAAAATGTTTCCCTGTGAACACATCTTATACATTTTTCAGCCCATCTGGAAACAGCATGAGAGATTTGAGTTGGCAAATCTTAGATTATTCCTAATAACTAAACCAGGCAGGGAAGTTGAATGTTTTTTGCGGAGGGGGGAAGAGGTGTGGGGATGGTGACACAAATTCGTCCCACTATTTTCAGTTCTAGACTCATAGGTTTACAGGTAACAATGGAAATAGCTATAGGAGATATAATAAAGACATTAAAATAGTATGTTTGAAAACAATAGGGAGGAAAAAATGAAAGTGACTTTAAATATCTTCACTTCTATGAGGCTACCAGTGGAATAATCCATCAGTCCAAATTGGGACCTGTGCTGATTTTTATAATAAATGTAAATAGATTTCAGCACTTGATACTACTATGCTGGTTGCAGGGATTTGGATATGGACATCAAAGGTAAACTTGTAAGATATCTACATTCACAATTTACATTACATCAAAATAACTGATGTTGGTGTCATGTAAATGAAGAACAGTAAAAGTGATTCAGGTGGGTTTGAGTTGTAGATACGATTTGAGCCAGTAAGAAGCAAGTACAGTTTCGTTTCTGTGAAGTGTTTTAGGGGCAGTAACCCCATGAGAGTATTGAAACGGTATTATGTCTTCCCTGCTCAGTAAATGTCAGCTATAGCTATATTTAAGAATTAGTACACAACAGATTATTGCATGTGTGACTGTAGGAAAAGGGCAACAAACAGGATGCTAGTTTATATCAAATGTATTACCGGTGGTTGAAGCTAATGGCATCATACTGCCTTGGCAGAAGCAGATACTTGTCCAGGCTTCAAGACAAAGTTAAGGCTAGAACTGCCAGTTTAATTAGGACTGCATAAATGCAGGGTTAGGGAGCCTGTTTGTAATTACTCTGATATTTGCAAACTTTTTCTTTGTCAACACCCACATGATTGTAAAACTATATCTTTTGTTGTCATTGAGAAATATAGTAAAGAACTTTGTAGTTCTAAACTATACCTTTCCTCCCCAACTGCTTAAAGTAGTCTAATGCAGGGGTAGGCAACCTATGGCACACGTGCCATAGGCAGCACACAAGCTGATTTTCAGTGGCACTCTCACTGCCTGGATCCTGGCCACCGGTCCGGGGGGGCTCTGCGTTTTAATTTAATTTTAAATGAAGCTTCTTAAACATTTTTAAAACTTTATGTATTTACTTTACGTACAACAATAGTTTAGTTATATATTATAGACTTATAGAAAGAGACCTTCTAAAAACGTTAAAATGAATTACTGGCACTTGAAACCTCAAATAAGAGTGAATAAATGAAGACTCGGCACACTACTTCTGAAAGGTTGCCGACCCCTGATCTAGTGAAATATGAAATTCCTAATGTAGTGCTTGATACTGCTGACTACCCTTAGGAGGGTTAGAGCTGTACATAATGTTCATGGTGGTAGATCTTCTGTTTCCAAGTTGTAAACTATCATGTATTACTATTTTAAAATAGAGCAAGTTAACATTGCTACTCTTGAAATATACTTTTCAGGATTTTTGGTTAGATGTCTCCTGAATACTATTTTAAAACTTGTTAATTACAGCTGTTAATTTTCAGGCTTCATGTGTTGGGGACTCATAGCGGTGTTTTTAACATAAAACTCTTCCATATTATGTTATATGTGATAGCGTGTATAGACTTATTTGTGAAGACAGCACAAAGAATAACTTGTGTACTGTGTCTTCATTATCACTGTACTTATTCTATTGAGGAAAGCAGTACATCCATGGAATCTACAAAATAAAATGCAGTAAGTTCCCAAATAAAGGTTACTGAAAATCAGACAAATTTAAGAGAAAATAATATACTTATTGAGAGGGACTGAAGGAAACATTCAAAATGTGGTGGTTGAAACAAACTTCAAGACTACAGGCAGATTGTTCCATGCCAACAGGTCTGCCAAACCACTTCCTTATGTTTTTAATTTGCAGATGTCCCTATTGTTGTAAAACCTCTGTAATCCAAGCCCAACTTCTAAACTGACATGTAAATTGTGATGAAGATTCTAATGTAAAATCTTAGTAACTTCTTTCAATAATATTGATGGTGTTAATGCTATTACGACAGAAATGCATCTCCTTTACACAGTTAAGTGTTTTATATAGCTTTAGTGTGTCAATGGTTCGTTTCAGCAGCAAATTGCACGTCCTTCACAAGAAGAAAAGGTAGAAGAAAAAGTAGAAGAGGAGAAAGCAGAAAAAACAGAGAAAAAAGAGGAAGAAAAGAAAGATGAAGAGGAAAAGGATGAGAAGGAGGAATCTAAGTGAGTATATGTAATGAGAATGAACTGTTTTGTTTGACTTTTTTTTCCTAATGCAATTGCTCTTTGCTAGTTTTTTTGTTACTATTTATTTAGGGAATTGGTATTAAATGGAAGCAATAAACCTGATAGTTAATTTCACTATAGAATTTCCTTATTTAGAATTGAATTATTGCTGATTGCATAAAGAATTGTTCTATGGCATATTTGTTTCTCTGACTCTTTGGACCAGTCAGATCAGTGGAAAATCCCTAAAGTTTGGATGGAATTTTTCTTGCCCTTCTGAAGTTTTTTGTTTCAGTTTAAATGTTTGCTGTTGGTGTATGTGGTGGTGTTGTAGCTGTGTAGGTCACAGTATATTAGAGAAACAATGAGGTACTGTCTTTACACAGAGCTCTTCTTTAGGTCTGGGAAATGTACTGAGAGTATCACAGGTAAATACAAGGTGGAACAGATTGTTTAGCATAAGTAGTTAATGCATTTCAAGGGAACATTCAAGGTGAAGTGGCCCACTAACACTGCTGGTGCGAATGTTTCTATATGAAAATGGACATTCTATTAAAACCAATAAAAGGACATACCTGGTACCATCAGTAAGGAAATGGTAGATTTTTTTTTCCTTTGATTTTTAGTTAATAATGGAGTGTAGCTCCATTTGTTTTTAAATAAATTCTGATTTTGGGGGGGAGGAACGAGGAGCCTGTTTTACTGTTAAATTGCTTTAGAAACAATTATTCTTTCCATCAGTACTGAAAAGCGAGCTTACACTTGGTTCTTATATCTCTGATTCAGTTTCACCAATACCTGCCTATGAAGTATACTCTTTATTAATATCCGTGTTGAAGCTTTTCTTTTAACTTTTGTCTTCACTCCAGAGAGAACACCAAAGAGAAGGATAAAACAGAAATTGCAGCAGAGGAAACGGAGCAGGCTACTCCTAGGGGACGAAAAACTGCCAACAGTCAAGGTCGTCGTAAGGGCAGGATCACCAGATCCATGACAAATGAAGCTGCAGCAGCAAATGCCGCTGCTTCGGCTACTGAAGAGCCACCACCGCCTCTTCCTCCACCTCCAGAACCCTGTGAGTAGTATGTATGTAAAGCATGTTGGGATCCATCTGGCAGAAAGGCACTTTATAAATGAGATCATTCTTTGTGCATACAACACATTTCCATTTTGGATACAATGCATTTTTTTTTCAATTCTAGTCATTTATTGACAAACAAGACCATCAAGAAGTTTATCAAACTTCTAAAAATATGTATCGATATGAGCAGATGTTAAAACTGTATAAGAGAAAACCAATGATTCTTACTGTACAAAGACTTTTTCTCTAAGTTTGCAGGGTTAGTGCTAGATCCTGCAAATGGATCTGTATTAACAGGGATCCATTTGCAGGACCTAGCCCTAGATGGTTATTAACAAGCAATTTAGGCCCAGAATTTGATTTACCACACTATTTATTATCTGGAATGGATCTCTCGTTGGCTTGTTTCTTAATCCATTATGTAGCTAAGGAATTTTCTGTAAAATATTATTTTGGTGGCACATACCAGTAGACCGTGTACAGACTCTTGCTGCTGGCTGAGTTCCTAGAGGAGTGCACATTCCTGCTGCCATAATCTGATGATGATGCAGAAACAAGGAAGTAAACAAAACCGAGCCATGCTGGCTTATGCATTAGAAATACAGAAAAATTAACAATGGAGAGGATTTAAAAAATAGTATTAAAGTAAGGTGACAGCTGTCAGCAAATGGCACTATTCCATTACTTGAGCTTTCTCTACCCAGAGGTCAAGCTGAGCTTGGCTCTAGCTTGCAGATGTTATTCAAAGTATAAATAACTATCCACAGTAGCATAAGATTTTTTTCCCCCCATCATTGCAAGCTGCCTGCTGTTGGTGGCTGTTGGGTACACCAGTATTATACTGGTTTGTGCTATTAGAGTTTTTAGCAAATCTTCCTCTGGTTATTGTTCATGGAATCTGACCCTCCTGAAAGAGCACTGTAAAAGAAGAAAGTGAGTGCTCATTAAATTGTAAACATTGGCTCGTGCATTTATCTCAGCAAGTTTCCATGTTCTTAAACTAGGACAATAAACGTCTTCGTATAATCTTAAACTTTTTTTTGCAGTTTTATGAAAGCCCACATTGAAAGAGGGGGTAGCCGTGATAGTCTGTATCCACAAAAACAATGAGGAGTCCGGTGGCACCTTAAAGATTAACAGACTAATAGATTTATTTGGGCATAAGCTTTCGTAAGTGCATCTGAAGAAGTGGGGTTTTTACCCATGGCTGAACATTATTCAGAACAATATTAAACCTGAGTGACACCAAGTCCAGTGAAATAAAGCAGGTGGAGAGTATTTTTCCCTCTGAATTGTTGATTGCATTTTTTTTACTAGCATAGATTTTTTTTAAACTTTCATTCATTTTTCTTTGCTTATGATTGGTTGCCCAGATGAGTGTAGGAGATTGATATGCAGGAAATGAGTGTAGGAGAAGAGGCTTCAGCATGGTAAGTAATTAACTATTCCATTCTCTTTCAGAGGAGTCAGTGGAATAATTCCCTCCACAGAAGAATCCCTTAAATACTTTAGAGCATTTGGGGCTGTGTTTTTTTTGTTCTTAGTTTCCCTGTTTTTTCCACGGTATGCTGCGGTGTTTTGCAACCCCTTTCATTCTCTCTATTTGGTTTGTGTTCAATAGTGTGTCTGTTATAGTATGCAAATAGGTTTATAATAGAAGTCTGAGATAGGCTCTACAAAATCCCTTCAGAGCCTTCACAATATTTTATATATAAATCCTTGCTGCCTGTAGTGTTGCAGAATATAATGCTCAGAATAAGAGTGTGAAAAGTACAAAATTTCCTTTTAAGAGAAGTGTCCAGCTGCTCTCACTAAACTTGTCCTCTTTCCACAAATCAGTTGTGGGGAGTATATTACAATAGATGTAAGACTTAATTAGCATCTTTTATCTCTGAATCTCAGTGCACTTTAAAAAATGGCTATGAAATGGAAAAGAGGCACAGAACTCTTGTCACTTACCCCAGGTCACACAGCAAATCAATAGTAGAGGTGAGGCTAGACTCATGGTGTCCTAAAGCCCAGTTCCCTTTTCTAATGACTTAAGTGTGCAAATTATGATTAGAAGGACAAAGCATATGGATACTGTGAATAGTTCCATTTTTTATTGCAGAAAGGAATATAACATGTTATTTGCCTTCCAATATGTACAATTTTAGCACAAAACTGCTTCACTACTGACTGTAGAAGAGTCCTTAAGGAAGGGACTTTGCATATTGTGTTTTTAAATATTCTGTATACATCTATAAAATCTATATATACATCTATAAAATATTAGTGGCAAACATGACTGTAGGGTACCATACATACGTGGCACTAAAATAAAATAGTGGTGCTGAACATTTTTGCTTTCAGACCTTTAGACTCTGAGGGCTTTCCAGAGGGTGGGATTCTGTATTTTGCGAAAGCAGTGAGGTAGCAGGGTTTAGTGAAATGACTGAGATGGCAGCCAGAACCTCTGGAGTTAATTTCAGCTCTGCTACTGTCAGTGTACAGCCTTGGACAAATCAGTTAATCTTGCTGCCTTATTTTCTTACTTGTAAAATGGGACTAACCATCTTGCAGGGGTGATTTAAGGACTCGTTAGCATTTGCTACAGCACTTTGAAAATGTAAGATGGTATAGAAGTGCCAGTTATATTTCCATTTCTTTATATTTCTGTCTTTCAACTCTCTGTAGCCTTTTAAGGCAAGCCGTGTGCTCTAGCGCCTGGGGGTCAAGAGAAGTGTGTTCCATATCTGGTTCTTCTACTGACCTGCTATGTAATTCTGGACTAGTAACTTCACCTTCAGATGCTTCTGTTTCTCCCATGTATTAAATGGGGCTGGTTACATCCTCCTTGATAAAAATAAAAACCAAAACCCCAAAACTTTGAGCTATACAGATAAGGGCTATATATGAGCTAAGTATTCTACATTAATGACTTGCTTTAAAAAAAATGATTATTTGCATTTCTTTTATCTTTGACTGAGACTTTTGGTAGCCTTCTTGTGCCAAGACCATACTTGGTTTTTCTCTGAGCATAACATTAACATGATACTTGGCAGAAATTGGAATTTGGAATATTTTCCAATGATTTTGTTTTAATTTATAACTTTAAGCATTAGCAAATAATTGTGTGGGTTCTGAGTTTTCAGTGGTATATTGAGTACCATGTATTTCACAGGAACACTAGTTCAGCCTTCAAGGCTATTTCAGAGATTGTGTCTGGATACTTTAATAGGTTACGGTTTCCTGTTAGACCTCCCCACAACATGGCCTTGTGTGTAGCTGGACAATTTATAGTTCAAGAGTGTGGAGAACCAATGTTAACCTAGGGGCTTGAACACAGGACTGGGCATCAGAAACTCCCAACTTCTAATGATGGTTCTGGCATGGCACTGACTTGCATTGTGGCTCAGGTCATGTCATTTAACATCTGTTTCTCCATCTGTAAAATGGAGATGAGAATTTGTTTACATCATTTGGATTTTGGGAGCACTGCTCAGTGTTTGAAGTAATTTTGAAGAGAATATTACATAAACATATTATAGTGATTCTATGATGTGTGGCATGGGAAGTGAAATACTCCAGCATTTACAGATGTATGAGGACAAAGGGGTTCCTACTTTCCATGAAAATCTTCAGATTAAAATATGCTACCAAAATACTCTCTAAGAATCAAGAATTTAGAAATTGTCATTTTATCCCAAGTCCTGTCGGGGGACTGGCTCTTTTGTACAATCAGGCAGAACAGAGTTTTTTATTGCAGTAAAAACATTGACTGTTTAGTGGGCGAATACAGATGAACCTTTTAGAAATAGCCTGGCTTCTTAGAATATTTATTGTCCAGAATACTTTGCAGTAAAAACAAGCCTCAAGTTCACATTTATAGTAAACTTAATTTAAAAATGGCTGATGCTGATTTCAGTAGAATTAATCTGAGTTTAGATTTTTAAAAATTTCACTTTTTCTGGTTGTTCAATATAGCATCATAATTTTAGTGCAGAGATTATAATTTTATATATAAACTTCCTCTATTATTATTTGTCTTTGCATTGGATTATTGTCTTTGTGTTTTACCTGACAAGAGAAGTTGATGGCATTTTAGAATTCATGGATGGTTGTAGCAACATGCAGCCTGAGAGATTATTCTTGAAAGAAACCATATCTCACGAGCTATTTTTTTTATGTGGGTTCTGCATTGGTTAAATTTTGAAATTGCTTCAGTACAGTAGAAACTGTTTATGAAGACTTGTATATTTAGACACCCACAAAATCAGAATTTGGGGAGTTTGTTGTTGTTTAATCCTGAACTGTGTCAGAGGGATGTTGTATCAGCTGTGAATTGTGCCTTTGGAACTCTCTTCCTCTTGACATCCGTGGGGCCTGATTTATTGAGTATTTTTAAATCAAAGCTCAAAGCTTTGTTGCCTGTTAATGAGAGATAAGAAGTATTTTAGTCTGTTAGACAAGCTCACTGGCAATATTTGTATGAACTGCACTGTGAGAACTGTCTTCCCTAATGCGGTATTGGACTTGAATTTATGGGGAAATGGATTACATTATTTTTAGGAAAGCTGGTGAGCAAGTAGCACACAGGATACCAGAGCATGCTATACTTGAGCAGCTGTTTACAAAGCTGGTAACATTCATGTGTGTTAACGCAAAACAAGATATGCCAAATTCTGTCATCTTCCATGTTACGTAGGAATTTTCCTTTCTGTGAATAAACATTTTGGACATCACATAGGTTTATAGACAAGCCAGTCTTTAACATCTTGCTCTGATAAGAGCATGAAGGTTCTTTTCCCACCCCTAGCTCGGTGTAATAGAAACTGACTGCCTCCACAGTCCCAGGCGGCTTTCCCAAATAGCTTGGACAGGCCTTAATGTAAACATATTAATAGATTAATGTGTGATTGGTGCTGAAAGGGCATATCCTGGTCTTTTCTCTGTCTAATGAGTCTCACCGTTTGCTATTTCAGCTTCTGCAGAGCCTGTGGAGACCTCCCGCTGGACAGAAGAAGAAATGGAAATTGCTAAAAAAGGTAATCCTTCTAAAGCTTTGGTTTCACTTCTGATTATTAATTAGTCTCTGCGGTGCTAATTTGAATGAATGAGGTGGGGGACTCACTTTCGTTCTATGTTTGAAAGGAGCTTTTTCTTAGAAGCAGATTTCCATACTAAGCAAACCAATCTTCCAAACATGCAGATTTAGATGTTTTTGTTGGCTTTCCCAATCTGTTGGAAAAGCTATTTGGTTTCAGTTTACAGCTATGGCCATCAACAGTCTGATAGAAAATGGTTTTACAAAACAGTCTCTGTATAATTATGAAACTGATGTGAATGAAAATTTGATTCTGAAATTTGCTCTAAGTAACACCCTCTTACAAGTCACATAAATACTCTTTCCATTAGATGGATTCTTTTATCTGAAATGGGAGTTTACATTGTAACTTTGGCAAATTTTAATGTACCAATTGATTACTACTTACCAAAAATAAAGTCTTTAAGCTGCACCATTCGTGTTATTGTATTGGTGCTGCTACTGGGGATTTGTCATCACAACAGCTGTTTGAGCAGTGGTTCTCAAACATTTGTACCCTTTCACATAGCAAACCTCTGAGTGCAATTTCTCTCCCTCCCCCTTAAATATATAAAAATGTGTTTTTAATTTATAACACCATTATAAATGCTGGAGGAAAAGCAGGGTTTGGTGTGGAGGCTGACAGCTTGTGGACCCCCTCCATGCAGTAACCTTGCGACCCCCTGAAGGGTCCCGACCTCCAGGTTGAGAAACCCCTGTGTTTGAGCATTGTCATCTGGAGAGGCAACTGTGCTGACAGCTTTCTAACAGCACTAGTTAATTCTTGCTAAATATATTTTTAATTTACTTTTTCTATAGTAAGTCTGAAAACCTAGCTAATGAGCACATGGGAGGGAATGTGCTTACTGGTTCTCTTTCAGATATTGGCAAAACTTTAGAATGGGATCGCTTCAGAGGCATCCTGCTATGCTTTATGAAGTGCAGGGCTTTTCATCTGTTGGGTGGGTTCGTTATTGCAACAAGAGTCATTTTAAGGACAGTGTGATTTACCTCATTTTCTTGCATCTGTGTTTGTGTTTTTAAAGTGGAATTTGTGTGTGGTTTACTTGATTTCTGGTTAGCCTGATTATTTATCATGGTAAATACTAAGCTTGCATTTTGTTTGAACAGGGTTAGTGGAACATGGTCGCAACTGGGCAGCAATAGCCAAAATGGTTGGAACTAAAAGTGAAGCTCAGTGTAAAAACTTCTACTTCAACTATAAAAGAAGACATAATCTGGACAACCTCCTTCAACAGCACAAACAGAAAGTGAGTAAATCATATTGGATTAAACAATTTTTGGAGAGAATTGGGTTTGGTCTAACGTTAGGCATTGAGGCTCACAATAGAAACTTCAGCATCCCATTTTGTTTCATTTCACCTGTTTGTGCTCTGCAAGAGAAACCTTCTCGCATTTGGTGCTGCTTTTCATTGCCCGGGTAAATAAACAGTTTCAAGGCATTGGTCACTTTAAATTTAAAGGTAGTAATATTATTTTGCATTTTTGGTATAATACATTTCCTCCTGAGGAATTCCAAAGTGTGTTGCAAACTCACCTGTATAGAGGGCTTCATCCACCAAGAACATCTTTGGATTGAAACATGTAGGTATTAGACAACACCAACAGTGCAAAACGGGTTCGGATGGCCAGTGAAACATCAGCAACTTAATGCTGCTGCACATACAACTGAAGTAAAACGCCAAGGGTGGGGATTTTGAAAAGCACAGTGCTGGCCTAACTTAAGTCAATATCAGCAGGAGCAGTTTGACTTAAGTGGGAGCAGAGTTAGGCCAGTGCTTACAGCCTTGGAAAATGAGTGGGTTAGGGCACAATGACACTGGTTGGCGTTACTTAGGTATGTTAACATGTGAAATAACTACTGGTTCTGCGTGTATCTGAAAGCTTTTGTGCATTTGGCAATACTGTATTCGTCTTTGGCCCCCTGCAGTACTGCCTGAGTTGAAACAAGGTGTAAATCAGTCCAGAAAGAAACATCATTGCTAATTAGGGGATCTTTAACTTCTAAATCTGATATAAAGTGGGGAGAGAATGCATTTAAAATTAATATATGGAGGTTTTCAAGATGGAGTAAATCTCAATTCTTTCTGCCTTAGTCTTCACGAAGGCCTCGTGAGGAGCGGGATGTATCACAGTGTGAAAGTGTGGCGTCAACAGTCTCTGCTCAGGAGGATGAAGATATTGAAGCATCTAATGAAGAAGAGAATCCAGAAGACAGTGAGGGTAATTACTGAAATGTCAGAATTGGTTCGGAAGGAAACTCCTCCTAGCACTAAAATGATCCACCATTTTTATTGCCTGTGATGTTTGACCACCTGCAGAAGTTGTCACTTAAAATGATCAAAAAGTTGCACTCTATTTAATTAAAATAGTCCAGTGGAGTTTTCAGACTCTTACTGTAGGGTTGAAGTTTAGCAGGTGGGATTACTATATCTGTCTGAATAAACTTAAGCTCAAAGCTGACTGTGAAGAGTTACAAAAGGATTTCACACAACTGGGTGAAGGGCAACAAAATGGCAGATGAAAGTCAGTACTGATAAGTGCGATGTAATGCATGTTGGAAAACATAATCCCAACTATACATACAAAATGACTGGATCTAAATTAGCTACTACCACTCAAGAAAGAGATCTTGGAGTTATTGCGGATAGTTCTCTGAAAACATCTGCTCAATGTGCAGCAGCAGTGAAAAAAGCTAACAATATTAAGAATCATTAGGAAAGAGGCTAGATTATAAAACAGAAAATATCATAATGCGAGTATATAAATCCATGGTATGCCCACTCCTTGAATACTGCATGCATGCAGTTTTGGTTGCCTCATCTCAAACAAGATATATTAGAATTGGAAAAGTACAGAGAAGGACAGCAAAAATGATCAGGTGTATGGACCATCTCCCATAGGAGGAGAGATTAAAAAGACTGGGACTGTTCAGCCTAGAGAAGAGATGACTAAGGGGCAATATAATAGAGGTCTATAAAATCATGAATGATGTGGGGAACATGAATAGGGAAGTGTTATTTACCTCTTCACATAATACAAGAATTAGGGGTCACCCAATGAAATTAACAGGCAATAGGTTTAACACAAACATAAGGAAGTACTTCTTCACGCAACACACAGTCAACCTATGGAACTCATTGCCAGGAAATGTTGTGAAGACCAAAACTATAACTTGATTCAAAAAAGAAATAGGTAAGTTCATGGAGGATAGGTCTGTCAATGACTATTAGCTGTGATAGTCAGGGACAAAACCCCATCCTCTGGGTGTCCCTAAACCTCTGACTGCCAGGAGCTGAGACTGAACAACAGGCGAATGGTTCATCTTATAAATTGCTGTGTTCTGTTCCTTCCCTCTGAAACATCTGATACAGGCCACTGTTGGAAGACAGGATATTGGTCTCTATGGACTACTGGTCTGACCCAGTGTTTTTAACTTGATCGTATGACAGCAAATGGCAGCATAAAACTGCCCTTGTTTAAAAAACCAAACCAAACCATGGTGAATCATTAATTTATAGTCTTTAGCTAGTAACTAGCCTCTGAAAAGTTTCAGGCAGGCAAATACTTACCAGCTTTTTATGTTGGCTGCAACTGTTCATAATTGCAGACTCACCGTCAAATCTGTATTTGGCCATCTTTATGTAGAACTGCATTCAGTAACATTCATAAACTATGAATCAGAGTATTTGACTTAATGTCTCATGCCGCTGATGTCTGCATGTTCAGCAAATTGTCCATCTTTATAAAAGCCAATAATTAGTAATGAGGTTTTTCAAATCATGGAGAAGCTTTAACAAGTTAGAATCTGAGTCTTCAAATTTTACCACATCCATGTGTTTTAACATAGAAGATTAAAAACCCTTTTGGTGAATTTGTCCATTAAAACCTGTGAAGTTCCTTTGCTTTGTGGTTCTGTTTAAACAGAACCACTGTCATTTTACCAGGCGTGTACTTTGCCTATAAAAGGTTACGTACGTTAAATGACAGTTGAGAGAACCTAAACCTTTCAGTTAACATGTAGGTTGTACGGTGTTCTATCTACTTCACAGTAGACATCAGTTGAATGGGAAGGGCAAGTAGATGCTCTTTCTAAAAATACCAAAAGCTTGTGAGGATGTTATATTTGAACTAAATATTTCCTGTAAAAATGTTTTTTAAAGCAATGAGTATTGATATATTTAAATAGGACTTCTGAATAGAATATGTTGTGCTATATTATGCAACCATGGTTCTCCCTTAGCATTTGTAGTTTATATTAAACTTTATTACATTTTTGTTAGGCAATTTTGCCTTAAGGTTCCAGTTTACTGAAGTTATTTCTGTGGGACAATGACTAGAATGAAAGATGAATAAAAGTTACCATTTATTTTAAAATGGTACAAAATGTTGTTGTTAATACTACTTTACAATTCTTGCTATAGAGTGAAAGCCCTAGTTTGTCACTAGCTGTGGTGCACAGCATTGTTTTCTGAAAATTTGTCAACTCTGCTGTGTGAAAGCCAATAGCAGACTTTTTATGTTGCATCCTGTGTTTCAGTGGCTGGATTCCAGTTCTAGCCTGTATAGCCTGTGGCTAATACCTAAAGCTAAAATAAGTTTTGAAAGAGATTTCTGCGATATGCAATAAATCTGTGTAATTCATGTTTGAAAATGAGTTGCTTGGATTGTTCAAAAACTATTAAAAGCTACCCATGTAAAGTCATCACTTGCATTAGGAGTGAAATTAAGTGGTGAATGATTTCTTGGGGCAGGGGCTTGTAGTCGTATTTGTACTGTGGGATACCTAGTATATTTGTGGGTGCTGTAAAATGAGAGCAATTGTTCGCTGTCTGTTAGAGCTTGTTAATTATATTTTGAGTGCTTATGCAAGAATGTCTTTCAGGTGCTGAAAATAGTTCAGATACAGAGAGTGCTCCATCTCCTTCACCAGTGGAAGCTTCCAAACCCAGTGAAGACGCTATGTCTGAAAGCTCTGCTTCTAGGATAACCACTGAGACAACAGCAGAACAAGAATCTGCCATTAAAACTATACCTAGCACATCCTCCTCCTCGGCAGCTCAAAGTACACAAACAGCTGAAAATCAGAATATTGAGCTCCAAGTTAAGGAAGAAATAAGTAATGAGGCAGAGGAGCCAATGGAGATGGACAGTAGAAGCCACCCAGCTGAAGCTAAGCCTGTGCTCAACCTTCCAGTGCATACCAAAGCAGAACCTGTAGATGCTGAAATGAGGTTACCAGAGAATATTCAAGTGAAAATAGAGAGTGATACCAAAGAGAGGGATTTGGAGAAACCCAAGGAAAAGTCAGAACCTGAAGAAATGGACTTTAGCCTGTCACAGCAGAGTAATACAGCAAGACCAGAGCCCAATTCAGACAATGATTCTAGTGCTACTTGTAGTGCTGATGAAGATGTTGATGGGGAACCTGAAAGACAAAGGTGAGTTTAATTATTCAATTATGAGAAAGACATTAATTTAACCTTAGAGAAGGTGGGTGAGGTAATATTTTATTGGACCAATTTCTGTTGCTGAGAGAGACAACCCAAATCCTACTTGGGATGTCTGTGACAAAGGATATTCAGTTACATTTAAACTATTAGATCTCTCTCTCTCTCTGCTCTTTCTCTGTGTGTGTGTGTGTATATATACACGCAGAGAAAACATTCTTTTTAAAAATCCTTTTATGTAACTGGAAGACGCATTGTTAACGCAAAATATGGAACACTTTCTATGTTTGTGTGTTCTTCATTTTACCACTAACACTCACTCAACTCCCTGGTTTCAACTTTGAGATTTTTAGTGTGTGCGCACATGCACGTGTGTACAATAAAAATATTTTGTAGTTTAAACATTAAAAGCCATTTTTCAAATGGCTTATTTGGCACCATGTTCTGAATTCTGCTTTCCAGAATGTGGACAAGTGTCATGAGTGATGCTGCTGCTTGGTTCTACAAGCGGTATCCGCTCCTACTGGGAAAAGGGGCTTTCAGGAAGAAAGGTATATGCTCTTTCAGAAAGGAGAGTCTTAATTCTTAAGAGCAGTGAGGGAAAATGTTGATCTAACAGTATGCCCAAAACCCAGACAAAATATCTGCCTTCAGCAAGGAAAATTATAGTCTGAATTCTCTGTGATAGTTTGGTGGATGGCCAGCCATCAAAAACCACACTCCTGCCTGGAAAGCTAAAGGAGGAGGGAAATTAAGCCATCTGGGGTCTGTGCCGAGAATAGGTTACATGTACATGTTAAGCAGTTTTTTGGAAAGGATAGCACCTTATTGAAAACAATGAGAAACTTTCCAAAGCATAACAAAAGGCTAGATACTCCTGACAAGAGTCTCCATAATATGTAATCCTGTGTTTCTCTTCTGAGGGTTGGGGAGAAACTATTGTTGCTTCAAGATTTTTCTGGCACACAACATAACTGTTGTTCAAAAATCAGTTAAGGCAGGCAGTGATCTATCCCAAAACTAAAGTGGTAATTTGAAAAAATCTTTCCCACATCTGTCTTCTAAGAAAATTGGAGAGAATTCTCATTTTAGTTAAACTGTAAAGTGGTTTTGACACAATGCATTATATACAATGACACAAATCCAGAAAAATATATTTTGAATGTTCTTTATTATAACTTTAATTAGTTTGAGAGTGTGATGTAATGGAAAGTTCATCTGCTTTATGTGGAAAGTTGTGATGATTCCCCATTCATAGAAGAGATTATTCTGAGTTATGCTAGTATGTTACTGTACCTGAAGAAGCAGAGACCCAGAATTTCCCCTATTCTTTCTAAGTGTATAGGTTCTTATACCACACTCATCGCTCGAGTATCTGAGCACATTCCAGTAGTGCATTAAGCAACTGTGACATGCAACGTCTGTCACATGTTTGTTCTCATATCCTCTCCCCAGGGAGAGAAGTGTGTTCAGGGAGTGTCTTGTTTTGGTAGGGTTTTATTAAATATACTTGTTGCTGTATGTTACATTTAATCCTGCCTTCTTTAGGAAATGTACCATGCACTTGGAGCGGAAGGTGGTGATTGGTCTTAGTTCCAGAGTCTTGTACTGGTCATCAAGAAAACTGTGTCTCTGCACAGACAAGCTTTAGGCTTTATTGTAGAGAGTTCTATGGTGCCAGAGGATTGATGTTGTTGACCACAATCTTCTAGGTGTCCTGAGCTGAGGCCACTGAATCCCTTGAAAATAAGGACTGAGACCTTTAACTTGGTTTAAAAAAAAAAAAAAAATTCTGTGGGAAGCCAGCGTAGGGAGTGGAGGGCATGTCTGATGTGCCTGAGGTTACCTGTGTTGCTGAGGAGACACATTGCAGTGTTCTGTATTAGTTGAAGTTTCCTAAATGCTGCAGTCTTCATGCCCAGGTATATTGCATTGCTGTAGTCCAGTGAAGAAGTGATAAAGGTTTGAATAACTGAGCCCATTTCTTTGCCCACCAGGGTGGAACAGTCTCCTAGCCAACTGGAGATGATACAAAGCATTACTCGTGGATGCTGCTATGTGGAAGCTTAGTGTTAGTGAGGAATCAGAGTACTCAGACCTGGACTATGGACCAAATTGACCAATTGTGGTTATGTACTTTCAACCAAAGGAAACTGCACTGTGACTGCAAACCCTTAATTGCTTTCCTTTACCTGCCAGCATCATCGCTGTCTTGCTCAGGTTCAGCCTCATCTGTGAGCTGATCTTGTCCAAGCCTGGGGCTGTTTTGGTGGTAGTGTGGTCTCATATTGTGAAGGATAGGTAAAGATGTGTGTCATCTGCATATTGCTGGCATTTGAGTACATGTCATCTGACCAGTTCACCTAGTGGCTGCATGTAGGTGTTGAATGGGACTGGAGAGAGAACTGATCTTTGTGGGACTCCACATTTGAGGGTGTCTAGTAGTGAAGGTGAAGTTTCCAATCACTGTTTGTTGGTGTGTCCCTCCCACGAAAAACTCAAACCATTTTAATGCATTTCCTTGGACTCCTGCCACCTCTCTCAGGCATACTGGCAGTGACAGTGACACCTGGCAAAATGGTGACAATAGATTTGTTGAACTCTAGGAATTGTGTAAAAACTGTGGTGAAGGGTGCTTTACAGATGCGCTAGACAGGTATTAATTAGCATAATAATTCCTAACATGGTAAAGTTGAGAAGAATCTACAAAATGGGATTTCCAATAGGTATTGTCATAATTTATAGGGCAATTCTATTGCTTCCCACATTCTATGAAACTGTAAGTAATCTTAACTTGCACAGGAGTCGTCTTACACTTAGTTCATACTAGTTGTGTACAAGTGATGATAAACCACATCTTCCTCTCAGATTTAAGCAAAGAATATATTAAAAGTTTTTTATTCCTTTGAGAATGTAGGTAGTCTGCTACAGTTATGATCAAACCTCTAAATTTTATAATTTCTTGATGCATTTTATAGTGGAAGCTCTACCATGTTAAATAGGATTTTTCTCTTCATTTTATTAATTTCTCAGCAGAAAAGTCCTGTAAGTTCCCAGAATTTCAAAATGTAGGGCAAGAGTTCATAGTCTTCTGAAGTGAAGGAGGCTTTATCCCTGGAAATATTTAAAACTAACCTGGATAAACAATTGGAAAAATATAATATAGAGGGAAAAAACAATATATAACACGACTTCTGTCTTAACTGTCACCATTTTATTTCACTCATCAACTAAATAAATTAACAGGCAAATTCTTATTACTGCTGCAGAATTAAGGAATTTAAAATTAGAACATAAGCAGACTTATTGAAATATTGCCATCCACTTGTTCTTGTCTCTGGTGTGCATTGTACTGTGTGCTATTTTGATGTACAAAAGGTTATGTTCTTTTTCAAGTGGCTGCAGCATGTATTCCACTCAGGTTTGGTCTTGTAGGTATTCATGCAACTTTTTGCTTTTACTTGCTCTTTGCTTTTCAGTTATTTAATTCAGTACGGGAGTACTTTTGTTATAATCCTATCAAGATCTTGCACTTTATCTAGTTTTAATTTTCTGCTCTCTCCTCCTCCAGAATCTTCACTATGGATTCAAAGCCTTCACTGTTAAACCCTACTGGATCTATACTAGTATCCTCCACAATAAAACAAGGGCAGATGGACTTGCAACAACTTCACCATCGAGCTGCTGTAATACCACCTATGGTATGTTCTTAATGTCATTTGAAGGGGAATCTGCAGTATCCATAATTTGTTTTATGTAACATTTTGTTATGAAAAATAGTGAGAACTTGTTTCTTTGTCTTATCACAGTACATTTGTGATTGAGTTTAAATTACAATATTAATGCATAACTGTTAGCTTTAAAAACACCCAGAAAAGTTCTGATGCTGCCTTTGAAGTGTATAGAAGTAGATTACATCCTTTGACATGGAGCAAGTAGACATGAGTTATTGTCAGCAAAAGAGAGCTACTTTATATGTATATGTAATATACAGATGTTGTGTACTTATTTTATTTTTAGGTCTCTTGTAGCCCATGTAATGTATCTATTGGAACACCCATTAGTGGTTATGCTCTCTATCAGCGGCACATTAAAGCTATGCATGAGTCAGCATTGCTGGAGGAGCAGCGCCAGAGGCAGGAGCATATAGATATGGAGTATAGAAGTTCTGCAAGCCCATGTGGCACCTCCAAGAGCCCTAATGTTGAGTGGGAAGGTAGGTGACACTTTTTTTGAAAACTCAAGAACTAAGCAACCCTAGATATTGAAACATGGGTCAACTTCTGGATTATAAACTGCAAGAATCAATTACTGGAATCTACTAGATCCTTTGCTAATGTTTTGTCTCTGTGTATGTTGATCACCAATTTCATGGAATAGGTTTCATACCATAACTAGCAAGCAAATTACAAACTACCCTATTGTGCCTTACATGTAGTTGTGTGAAGAGAAAAATGCATCCTACTGGAAGCCCTTCTGTTAGGAAAGAGTGTACCAAGAACCTGGTACTGTGGCAAGGCAATAAACTAGTCTAGAATTAATGTGGTGGATGCAGTGATGCTATAGGTGCTGTTGTCTGGACCGCGAATGTTTTGAGAGTCAGTGATAAAATCTCTTCCAATGTTGTACATCCTCGGGTGGACCAACTTGAATCCTTAAATCAAACTTCTTGAGTTAAACTATTGAGAACAAAAGAGAGACATAAACATAACATCTCTTATTGTAGCCCAATTTCTGCTGGAGAAAGAGAGGCGCTTTTCAGCTCCACTGAGTTCTTGAACAAAGACGTCTTCAGAATGTTGTTAAACTGAAAACTGTTATTTAGGACAGTGGTTCTCAACCAGGGGTACGTGTACCCATGGGATACGTAGAGGTCACGTTGGGGGTACATCAACTCATCTAGATATTTGCCTAGTTTTACAACAGCTAAATGAAAAGCATTAGCAAAGTCAGTGCAAATTAAAATTTCATACAGACATTGACTTGTTTATACTGCTCTATATACCATACACTGAAATGTAAGTACAATACTTATATTCCAATTGATTTATTTTATAATTATATGGTAAAAATGAGAATGTAAGCAATTTTTTTTTTCAGTAACAGTGTTCTGTGAGGCTGTTTTGTATTTTTATGTCTGATTTTGTAAGCAAGTAGTTTTTAAATGAGGTGAAACTTGGGGGGTATGCAGAACAAATCAGACTCCTGCAAGCGTACAGTACTCTGAAAAGGTTGAGAGCCACTGATTTAGAATACCTTGGAATGTACATCCTCCTTCTACTTTGTAAGAACAAATGTGTAATGTCTGACTCTTACAGTGACGTAACCAGCACTAATAACATGAAACATCTTAAACATTTTTTATTTTTGGAAAACAGTTTTGTTTTCAGCATACACTGCAGTTTTAAATTACATTTTATTGAAAACCTCCATATTAATTTTTGCCAAAGCAAAAAGAATCATTGGTATGTTTGAGAATGGCAGGTGTTTTGAACAGTGGTGTACCTGTTCTCTTCCAATCACAATAGTGAGGAGAGAGCTCGTAGAGAACTGTTTTTGGAGGAGGTTCCTTTAGAATAGGTGGAGGAACTTGTGGTTGCCATTACAAAGTCTACCTAGCCAAAATACCATTTCTTTGAATAATAGTTGGCATTGTCCGTAGTTTATTATGAAGTGTTGGAAAGTTTGAGGATGAAGTTCTCTGCCAGCAAAATTCAAGATTTCTGTGGGTGCCAGCAAAAAGATGGGAAGAATTTGATAAAATGTACTTGAGTCCTAAAGAATTTAGTATTTAAATTCTGAACATTAGAATAGTTTGGGATGTCTACAACTCTTCAAGAGTTTGTTCCTTGAAGTCTATTCTGCAACTGGGATTTCTCCACTGTATTCAGTGCATTGGAGACAACCCACAGATTCTATTTTAAACTTTATAGTATAGGTTTTAGGATATTTACACAGGATGCATAAGTTAAAGGCAAGTGGCCAAATGAAAGGCCATGTAATAGCACAGACTTATTGAGAATCTGCAGTGCACTTCTCTACCATTGTATGTCACAGATATTACTTTTTTTTTTGGCAGTATGATTAGTACTGTTTAACTGATGAGGTTAAAGGTGTACTTTCTCAGCTACAGTAGGCTAGTTCTGATTCATAATCAGGTATTCTTGAATGATACTTTCACGTTCCCCTTCTTATATTTGCGAAACAAAACTGAAGTTCTAAAATCCAGACAAATCTTGATCTTAATTCCCTTATTTCTAGAGCAAAATTTTCTTCCTTTTTCCAAATCATTGTTTTCATTATGAAACCCCAAAGACATTCACCATATAGATGTATTACTCTTAAATTGACTAGGAGCAGCCCTTAACTGGTGGACAGGAGTATGGAGATCAATAGTAATGAGTCTTCTTCAGTCTAAAACAATATTTACCCTAAAATCTTGCTGGCAGGATTTAGAAGTAAATATTGTTTAAACCAAAAACGACGCTTCTCTACTGAACCTTCTCACATGGCTTGAGTTACACTAGTACTGTTTGTTTTTAATATAATTATACTTGAAAGTTTTTTGTCTAAATCTGTGAAAATTTGCATTATAAAATACAGAGTAAATAACTTTGATACAAATTGAAGTAGGGAAGAGATTGAGTTTTTTTAACTTCTCCTGTTGAAAAAATGTGCATAACATTGCAAAAAAATTTCGCCAGCTTTTTTTGCTTCAGTAATAAACTTATGTAATAATTTTAAATTATGATATTTGCCACGGTCAGTTGTTCAATGACATTCAGCTCTATTTATATACCTTCAACTTTTAAACGTGTCTGAATCTGAAAGACCCAAAAAGACTAACAAGGCTAAATACACTCAGTTTCTAGGGATAGCACTTGAATAAAATTAAATGCCAAAAAGCTGGTACAGGAATCAATGCACTTTTGGTTTAATATGCAAAACTGTCTGAAGTCTCAGTAATTTCTGATCCAAAGACACTTATTTATCTTGAACCCTTAAAGATATTTTGTGTGGGAGGGAAACTGATGTGGAAGCTCCCTTTATTCCAGGAAGGGAAAAAGTCCCATTGTTAGCTGTGAAGTCTTTCATTTGCATCAGTGCTGTGATTAAGTGGTATTGTGTATGAACTCTTTACTTATGTGGTCTAAAAAGAGCTTTTGGAATGAAAGCATTTAAACATCTGACAAGAGTGCACTTGACTTTAGAAGTCTTGTCACTTGGCTGTTGTGATCCAATTCTTTTCACACTAAATATTTTAATACAGGGTAGTTCTCTCATTATGATAACCTTAAATTTTATAGGAAAATCAGTTGCTTATATGCCTTACGTTGAGGTCAAACGAGCAATAGAACAGGAAGCACAGGTGCAAAACACAGCCGGAAGGTCGGCATCGCCATACAGGTTATCTCCAAGAGAAGTCAGTAAAGCCTCGCCACAACCTGATATGAATGCAGCTCGCTATAGTGTCCCACCAGGTAAATATTATCTGTTTTGCACAATAGCCATTGGCAGTCTGCCTTCATAGGTTAGACTTCCATGATTTAATGTAGTATTAAACTTTCTTTAAAGGCTTATCTACACTAATGAAAGATGACTGACTTTTTTGTAAATAGACCTTCCTTCGTGAGTCTCCAGTCATGGGGAACATGTACCCTCATGTTTTCATTTTGCATCAGCAGGTTCTCTTTTCTAATGTGTATTTTCTTAACCAAATGTGAAATCTTATGGTATTGGGGTTTTGAAATTTATCAGAGCTCCAGCACAGAGCCAAAATGGCACACAAAGCTTTTAATTTAACTTGCAAAAAAGAATTCTCCAATATGACATGAATGGGGGAAGGAAAAAGTAAAGTAGAACCTGTTGTTATATACATTAGAACCTGGTTAGAAGTGATTTTTAATAAGCTCTAGCTATTATATCAACTACAGAAAAATAACCCACAATCTGGAAATGTGTAACTTTTGTTATCATAGTTTTTTCCCCAGAGTGCGATGTTAGACCATAACAGAGAACAAATTAAGGAAAGACTAAATTAAATTAAACCCAATCTAATCAAGCATTAAGAACAAAAATGGGGGGGGGGAAAACCTGCAGGGTGAAAACTTTGTCCACCTTGCTTGAAAATTTAAATTTTAAAGTTTAAAATGCAGATATTGTCATTTATTTTTATACTTTGATGCCAAGTTTAATTTCCACTAAATTTAACTATATATGCCATGAAGAATTGCAGAGGAAAAATCCCTCTAAAAACGTTGTAGGACATACGATTAAACAGTTCTTCTTGTACGCAGTAAGATGAAGAATTACACTTGTTTCTATTTTTCAGGTTGTTTATGTAGTGAATGATAGAGCCAGAAATAGGCTGTATTGTTTAACAAAACTTTTTTTCTTTAAAAGTTCTCCAGCCTGCTCCTCATCAAGTAATAGCAAATATACCTGAAGGGGTCCGGCTCCCAACAACCCGGCCAACCAGACCACCACCTCCACTCATTCCATCCTCCAAAACTACTATGCCATCAGAAAAACCATCATTCATTATGGGAGGCTCAATCTCACAAGTAAGAGAACGTTACTCAGCAGTAACTTCTAAGTTAATGTATTCTTCTGCTGTTACTTACTAGCTCCCAACTTCATATCCCCAGCATGATGTTTATTCTTTTCCCAACTAAGAGCCACGTGGGCAGCCTACCAAAAACCCAAGAACTGCAGTTACCTTTCATAAAATGGAGCAGATTGTAGCCTTCATCTTAAATAGAGTTGGATAGGACCTATAGTCTCCCAGGGTTGCATCTAAGAACTAAAGATGAGAGCCGTGGTAGTCTGCACAGTAGAACTTTGCAGACTGGCCACCCTTGCTCTAACTTCTTAAGATAGGCATCTTTCCACATAGAAAATGAATGCACTAGTTCATTTATAGGTAAGCCAGTGCTAAAAATTGTTTAATATCTGAGCAGTACAGAACTAAAAATGAGTGACTTCTATCAGCAGAATGGCATTAAACGCCATTTGCTTTTATACTGTCTATAGAGTGACAGTTGGCAATGAAGTTAATGGTGTCCAATCAGTGTTATATTTACTCTAGTATTGAAACTGAACCCGTCCCAAACCTCTATCAAACAGGAGCTGCATGGGCAACCTATTGGGATGGAAAAAAATTTTTATAGTTGCTCACTAGCTGAGTTGCCTTATTTATTCCTGTTCAGTATTTGTTCTTAATACAGCAGGAGACATTATGTGTTAGGGTGTCTAGAGTTCCTGTTATAATTGTGTAGCAATACAAGATATTTTGGTCAGTTCATCATTTATTTCCATTTAAATAATTAAAAATTAAAGCACAGTCTGTAATGTTAATATGCCAGTAGTAATTTAATATTTTTCATTACCCAAAAATAAAATTTATCAAAGTGACTTATTCTTCTAGGGAACACCTGGCACTTACTTAACATCCCATAGTCAAGCTTCTTATAGTCAAGAACCAGCAAAGCCATCCGTGGGATCCATATCTCTTGGCCTGCCGAGGCAACAGGAGTCTGCCAAACCTGGTAGGAAAACCAAAGCCAACATAAACATTATACGCAAGATTTTGCGCATTAATAGTTGCAAAATTAATTTGGTCTTTTTTTCTAACAAGCTTCCATACCCTACATCAAGCAAGAAGAGTTCTCTCCCAGAAGCCAGAATTCCCAGCCTGAGGGCCTCTTGGTCAGAGCACAGCATGAAGGTGTGGTTCGAGGTAAAGAAATAGTCATGTGTTGAGTAATGAATTTTAATTTGTTAAGGATGATGAAAATGAGTCAGTTAATTTTTATAGTCCTCACTACTTGACTTGCCATAAAATCTCTCATGATTTACTGAATATTCTTTGGCCTTTTTAAAGCCAGAGTATCCAAGTGCTATTCCAGCTTTCCTATATACTGTTCTCTGAGTGCATATGTCTTACAAAATGCATATATATTGAGTAGTCTTAAAAATTTTAAATTTTGAATCTTTTTGCCTTGCAAATGTTCTCCGAAATATCTGGTGTATCAGCACATGTGAAATTAACAAGTAAAGGGGGACTGTTAGTTTGAAATGTAGTCAATTAATAGTAAAAAAATAAAAACCACAGGTTAAAATATGTTTCAGGAATAAGCCTGCCACTAGCTCTCCTGTCTTGTTTAAAATACCTATATAAAGCAGTGAAACTGACTATATATAAAAATGCTTACAAAGACACACTGTAAGGAAACTGTAATTTTATTTCTCATCTATTATAGATAGACCTATAGCAATAATAAATTTAAAAAAAATTCAGATAGTTTGACTTTAAGTTGTCACCTTGGAGAGAACTTTCAATTATTTTAAGCAAGTAATTTGTTTTTAGCTGCCAGTTGAATTGATGGGGGCCTTATTTATTGGATTTCACTTAATTTTGAATCAGGTACCACAACCATACAAGAAGGAAGTATAACACGAGGAACTCCAGCCAGCAAAGTTCCTGTTGAAACCATTCCTTCTCTGCGAGGCTCCATTACTCAGGTTTTTTTTCCCCTTTACCTTCTATTGTGTGGTACTAGCACAGAGGTACTTATTTTTAAAAATAATTCTTAACATCTTTGTATAGGCAAATATAAACACTCCAAGAATGAAATTCCAACAGCAGTGAAGTCAGTAGTGCCGGGATATCACCTCTGACAAAGAATTATCATGCATGTCTAACTTTTAGCTAAATAACACAGGTTTTTTAATAGTTCTAAATGAAGACTTGTTAGCTGTATCTTACTTTACATCTGAGTAAAATCTTTGCAGTGCAAGAATTAAGAAATAAATCTTGGTAATCAGCTTTGCATAGATGCTGTTATAAAAGCTCAGGAAGAACATAACTAATTTTTAAATCCCTTTGTCTTTCTAATGCGAAGATACAAGTAACATTCTATTCTTAGTTTGGTGGCTTGTGCATAGGAAGGGAGTAGGAGCAGTTAATGAGCAAACAGAACACCCTCTGAGTTGGTAACTCCCTTTCTTGATTTTTATAATCACAGAAAGAGTCTGACGCTACATTAGTATGCAGTGTTGTTTGAAGATAAAGTACAGCCTAATGATCTTGGATAATAGTATAGCTAAGTAGATTTCCATTTTCCCCAAACCAGTTGTTGTAGTGTGTCCAAAAAAAGCTCCAGGTCACAAAAGAATGCTGTAATATAGTGTTCCCCATTGCCATTTAAAAAAATTCATAGTGGCAGTGAAAAATATACTAATCTGCACTAGTGCTAATACTTGAGATACCAGGAACTGTAACTGTAATTCTTGATTAAAGGAATCAGGATTATAGGCCTGAAGCTACACTTTTTGTTCTCTAGTGCCAGCTTTTCAGTATCTTGCATATGTATGTTCAGAATTATACTTGATTTAATTTGATTGCAGGGTACCCCAGCTTTGTCCCAGTCTGGCATTGCTGCTGATGCATTGCTGAAAGGAACCATCACCCGACTGGCTACCGAAGACAGCAGCCCTGAGAAGTGCCGAGAGGAAGCTGCAGCCAAAGGCCATGTTATTTATGAAGGCAAGAGCGGGCATATCTTATCATATGATAGTAAGTATTTATATATCTGAGTAGTATAACTGGTCCATAGTTAAGATTACAACTGAGTTTCCTCTTCTAAAATCCACAGATTTGATAGGTTAGGAATCAGTTATTTTTCTGTTTTACATATAATTCCATACAAAAAACACTTAGCTAAACGAATGCTAAAATTGCAAAGTCAAGCACTTGAAAGTTACGAAATGTCAGTGAAGGTTGCCTATGCAACCTTAATTCTGCCCCGTTGTGCGTGTGTATTATGATAGTGGTACTTTATATGGGATCATGTTCTTTCCCCACAGGATGGACAGAGCTGCCTCATTGACTGAGCAGTTCAATATTTGTTTTGTCCTCATCATTCAGTATATAACCCCCCATGCATTATTTATTGCACACTATCCAAACCCTTAAATTAAAATTACCCTAAGCTTTGAATTTCCAGGCTTCTTATTTTTTTTAAATAATTACAGTATTCTTGTAAGGATTTTTATCTTTAAAATGCAGATATCTTTTCAAACCAACATTTTAACATTGTATGTGTGTCGGGGGTGGGGGGGTATATGTGTTAGAAGGGTGACCTTGGTGTGATGGGTCTTTCACAGTGTATAACTGAAGTAATTAAAAACTGATACTAGTATTTAATTTCTACATTAGTTTTAAAGAATTAGTTGACAAATGTGAAAATGTCAAAATATTACTTTCTTTAAAGAATAGAGGGTATTACAAACTCTGGAGAGTTAGAGGAAATAAGTTATCCTTTTAACATTAAAATTCAAACTTTAGGTCAAAATATTATAGACAAAAATACTTGTTTGCTAAAGTAATACTACAAGATTTAAGTAGTAAAAGACGAGTGTTAAAAAGGCATAAATATGTTTGGGTACAGTATTGAAAAGGTGTAAACATTGTTAGGATAAGTTTTTGGTATCCTGTATGAAGAGGTTCTACTGTGTAATGCAGGGGTCCCCAACGCGGTGCCCACATCCTGGCCGGCGGTCGAGCATCCGCCGAATTTCTGCAGCATTTTGGCGGCGATGCCTCTCGATGACGCCGCTTGCCGCCGACAAGCAACGTCATCGAGAGGTGTCGCTGCCGAAATGCCACAGAAATTCAGCGGCATTTTGGCGGATGCTCTGCCGCCGCCATGGTCCTTCGTCTGGCGCCTGCCAGACGAAAAGGTTGGGGACCACTGGTGTAATGGATTGCTTGGTTTTGTTATGTTTTCACCTTTTCCTTACTACACGTCTGTATAATTTAGCAGCTATTAAGAACGTCCGAGAAGGAACCAGGAGTCCAAGGACTGCTCATGAAATCAGTTTAAAGAGAAGTTATGATATGATGGAAGGAAATATAAAACAAGGAATGTCAATGAGGGAGTCTCCAGTGTCTGCACCATTAGAGGGTAAGTGACTATTTTAAATATACCATGTGCCTTAATAACAATTACATTGGGGTAGATCTAAATCAAAGGAGGATATGTATACAGTAAACTGGAAGAGAAAGGAGACTTCAGAAGGAGAAATCAAATCACTAACTTGATACTAACAGACGTAAAAGCATTTTAGCGCTATTGTTATTGGAGACGATATAACTAGTATCTACTAATAGCATAGTAGTAGTGGAATAGATAGTAGCAGCAATACTACTAATACTTCTTGTATTACTTTCTGTTTTGCCTGACATTTATTAATTAAGACTTGTGCAGCTGCCAATACTTATATAACAGAGCATCACTGGATATTTTTGGTTTGTTGCTAAATGATTTCCTAAACCATGACCCAACCAAGATAGTAATGGGGAAGTGCCTTTAACTTTCCGATGTGTCTTTTGGGAGTACAAGAGGCAAGGAAACATTCCTCTAAGCACTGTAGAGCCAAGTGGAAGAGACTCCCTACCAGTCACATGAACTCTTTGTTCCCTCTTCATTTAACCTGTAGGGAACATCTGAGTACTTCTTAGTGAGATGGAGAAATGCAGTTTAAAGAGGATTACAGATTATAGCTTGAAAGATTTAATTGCTAGCTTTTAACTTTCTGGTGTGTACTCCTGACTTCTTTGGAGTGGGAGAACCTAGGACAAGTACTGAATGCCAGTCTTACACCACTCTGATCCACTTCTTCTCCGTAGCCTATGCAGAATTGTGCTTTAGGGATGTTGATTTTTAAGTTAAATTTCCCTTTGGCTCTTCAGTTCAGCTTCTTTTAGATGGTCCCCGTGTTAAGTCTTTAAAGATAGAATGGAGGTTTTAACCAGTCATTGTTCTGCTTCACATTTCTCCTAAATGTTATGTATCACCAGGTGAGGAGACTGAAATAGAGTGAGTGCAGAAAAAGCAACTACTGTAGTTTGGGAAGTGTTACGCTTCTTTTTTCCCAAGACTGGTGTCTTGTATATGTTTAAATACTACAGTAATGGGGTGGGGCATATGCTTCCTGTGAATTTGTTAGAGCAGAGACTGTCTCTTATATTTGTACAGTGCCTAGCAGAATGAGGCTGGGGCCTCTAGGCACAAGTGCAGTGCAGATAGTAAATTATGTGAGTAGGTAGCATGTACTTTATCATTCTTGTATTTAATTCTCTAACGCCACCAAATAACTTTTTTAGGGTTAATATGCCGTACACTGCCAAGGGGCAGCCCTCATGCAGAACTGAAGGAGAGGACTGTGCTGTCTGGCTCTATAATGCAAGGTAAAGTTTTTAGTAGTATAGAGGCTGACATTAACTTACTGATCCTAGAAGTCTGACTTTCTGAACCGTACCCAATTGCTGACAATGGTAGCCATGCTATAGTTAAAATCTTTTAGTAGAGAGATGTGTGTTTTCCACACATAAGCTTCCTGTTAGTAGACTACTGATACATTTTGTACATTAGTTTTTGTGCAAGAATTGGTAAATGGGGAGCTATTTTACATGAGGAAATTTGTAAAATCGAAAAAAGTATATTCAGCATTTTGTATCTTCAGGAAGCATTTGAGGAGGTGTATTGCTGCCTTTGCTTTTAGCATATCAGAGCACGCTTGACCTATCCAGTGTCCTAAACAATTGTTCAGTACTGTTCCCTTACGGCTGTTAGTGGTAAAATTAGTTCATTTAAAAAAAAAAAAAAAAAAAGGTACTTCCTATGTGTCTTTCTTTTATTGGAGTCTTCTCTGTTCTTTGTTAGACCCATTTGTGGTGGCAGGTCAAAGGTCCAGTTTGTGATTGGTATTTGCAGTTTGCTAAACTTGCAAAACAATCTTTCAGTGGCTGTTAAAATCCTAAAGACTTGCTTAATTTACTTTCCTTCCATGCAAGGTACACCAAGAGCAACAGCTGAGAGTTTTGAAGAAGGCCTGAAGTATCCTAAACAGATTAAGAGAGAGTCTCCTCCCATACGGACATTTGAAGGAGCCATAACCAAGGGAAAGCCGTATGATGGAGTCACTACCATTAAAGAAATGGGCCGTTCCATCCACGAAATCCCAAGACAGGACCTTTTAAGCCAAGAAAGTCGCAAGACTCCTGAAATAGTACAAAGTGCAAGGCCAATTATGGAAGGTTCCATTTCTCAGGTAACTGTGCAAACCAGAATTGGACTCTTATGCTGCCTTGGTACTCAATGGTAATTCCATTCAGGGTACTTGTTGCATTTAAGAAATACATGTCTCCTTATCCAAAAACAGAGGGTTGTGTGTTTTTAATTAAGTTTGAAAACATTTTCTCCATGTGTTGGTAAAAATCTTGGGATTATGTATCATTTTGACAAGAGTGCTGGGCAGTTTGTATAAGATATAGCAAGTACTGTAGCTCTGTTCGAGATCCAGTTGCATCACATGCCATAAAATTCATGCAAGTATGTAACACAAAAGATTAAAAACAAATTATACGCTGATCTTATAGCATCAGTGGAAAGTTGGCAGGATGACCTTGGCTGCTGATGGTCTTTTGCTCCTCTCTAGGGTACACCCATAAAATATGAAAGCAACTCCGGCCAGTCTGCCATCAAACACAATGTAAAATCTTTAATCACTGGACCAAGTAAACTGCCCCGTGGAATGCCTCAGCTGGAAATGGTACCGGAAAACTTGAAGGCAGTAGAACGAGCAAAATATGAAGATGTGAAGACTGTGGAGGCTGTACGTTCCCGTCATACATCGGTGGTCAGCTCTGGCACCTCTGTCCTCAGGTCAACTCTTCATGAAACTCCCAAATCACAGTTGAGCCCTGGGATTTATGATGACACCAATGCAAGGAGGACACCTGTGAACTATCAAAGCCCTATGTCCAGGAGCTCACCTATGATGAACAGAGTTACTGAAGGTATGTTATCCTTTCTTGCCCAATGTAAGCTGGCCATTGAAAATCATAACAATTCTTAAAGTTTCTTATTTCTGTAGATTGAGCACCGTTTGGGTAAAGCATACAAAGACATTTGCTTTTTTAAAAATAGGTTATTGAATTTATCTATAGCACATTTCACTCTGTTCTTAGGTACTGTCACAGTTCTGTTCGATTTGGGTTGCAAGCCAAGAAGAGGAATGTTTTAAAAAACCCAACATTAATTTAAATTAAATAATGAAAACTTTCTGTTCACACTGGGTTTTCTAACCCTCCCACAGTGTTAATCTTGGGCCTCAATACCTTAGAATGTGCCTCATTCTTACTGTTCTTAGCAATGTTGATATAGGTGTACATTCACTACACTAAAGGTTCAGTCTTTCCCTCTGTGACCCTTCTTTTTTTTAATGCTGTTAATCCCAAGGAACTGAAAATGTTTCATTTGAATTTAACACCACCTCTGTAAGGTAAGCGTTATAGCTATTTTACAGAGGGTAAGATGAAACATAAAGATGTTAGTGATTTGTCCAAGACCACACAATAAATTTGTGATAAGGCAGGGAGTTAAAGCCACAGGAGTTCTGACTCCTAGGGTGGAATCCTAGCCCCATTGAAATCAATGGTAAAACTAATATCTTTATTTTTCATGAGTGTAGTTGGACAAGGTTACATAAATAGATTATGTAATAACATAGGTACGTCATGTACACAGCCTAATAATTTAGTTTTTCATATTACTTCACATACTCATTCTTACCAATGAGTTTTTTGGCAGTTCCACAGAAGTACGTTTTTAGGAGTGCCTTTAGGATTACATATTTTAAAATACCCCTTTCAAATCATTAAGGTTTTTTAAAAAAAATCTTCAGGACTACTGCTTTGTAGAAACAGGTTGAGCCATATTGTTAGATGTTTGGTGACATTTCTATGCATATGTCACCAAATCAATCTGAGGTATATCCCATTTTGTTCCTAAAATACAAGCGGGGAGGAATGGGTTTTGTCCAGTGGAAATATTTTCAAGCATCTAGTAGAGAATTTCAATATTTTAAACAAAATAATTTGGGGGGGGGGGGAGATACACTATAGCCCCACTACTTAATGCCTTGGCACTTGGTAAGATAAGACCTATGTAAATCCAGTACAGTTTTGTATTACTCTGTTCTGTCTGAAAATCCCAACTTAGTTTTGGAATTGAATTTTCCAATTTTTTACCATGGCTACATTTTAAAATATTTATTCTTTTGGGCAAATTGTTAATCTCATTCTGTTTGGGACATATCACTTCTCTTCAATTAAAGTAAATGTTATGTTTCCTCAGAAGAAGTTTAGCTGTCTTTTCTTTTTGACATAGCTGAGCAATTTCACTGGCTTTTGTTGAAGTTTTCCTTTTCAGGTTCCCAGAGCTATACCCGCAAGAGCCTCAGATTATCAAAAAATACCACCACCACCACCACTCACACATCCGAAACAAAAAAAAGGGCAGTTGTATCAAGTCATTACACCAGCCAACCTGTGTTTTGTTTTTGTCAAGACAGTTCATTCTTTCTATGTAAATTGAATTTTGGTGACTCTTAGGATGAGAGCCTGAGGCCTTTTGTTTATCTACAGGCATCAGACAGATCAGGACTGTGCAGGGTGGACTGTTCAGCGTTCCACCTCTGTTCAAATTTCTACCACTAAACTTTCGCCCAAGGCAAACATACTTTTATAGAGGTAGGAGGTAATTCAGTCTCAACTCGTACTTTATACTGGGTCACTTCAAAGGTGATTCTTCAGGGAGTGTGGATTTTTTGAATATGGACTGCTACTCGCTTAAGGCACTATAAAATATCTGGATGATGGAGCTGGTATGTTAATCTGAAAGGCTACCTAATAGCATCATTTTGAACTAATTTAGTCACTAAATTCTGTTTCCACAAATTGTTCTAGGTGTGTAAGGTGTGTTTTCTGACTGGTGTACTATTGTGCGGGAGTCTGAAGTATGTCAGTCATCTCTGATCCCTTTTTGAGCTAATTCACATTTGTGGCTTCACCAACTATCAGGAGTGTTTCTTATAAGTGTTTTTTTCTAGCTGGAATATCTTCTGGGAAGCCTGCTAATCATGAAAGGAAAACCACACTTACCCCAACGCAGAGAGAGAGCGTACCAGCGAAATCTCCAGTCCCAGGGGTTGATCCTGTAGTAACTCACAGTCCGTTTGACTCCCATCATAGAGGCTCTACACCAGAAGTCTACAGGAGCCATCTCCCCCCTCATTTAGATTCAGCCATGCAATTTCACAGGGCTCTGGATCCTGGTAAATGCGTTTTGTTGTTTTTCCTTTTCAGTCCTGTGGTCTTCAATAATGTACAGAAAAGATTGTGTATTAAAAGCAAAGGTCAATGGAGCCACAATTAAAATTCTTTACTATGTGCTATACCTTCTGCCCAACACTCTGTTAAGAGGCCTTTTCTGTTTTTTAATCAAAATATTCTTAAAGTATTCCTAGGTTAATACTACATTTTTCTCTCCATTAGAACAAAATATTTTCCCCTTTCCATTTCAAAGATCTTATAGAAGAAGCTGTCAAATTATCTCCTTTGTGTTTATAAAAAATGGGAGATGTTGAGGATATTTTTAAGTAAAGTATTTGTTAAAAGAATGACAGGCATCCAAGAAAAACATATCCTGAGGGATTAAACAAAAGCATGGTGAGGACCACCATCCTTCAGGGTTTTGTGAGTGAAAAGGACTTTAATTTAGAGAGTACCAGATTGTACGTTGTTTTGTCCTTAGAATCCACTCTGATGGTACTGAAAACAAGAAATTGATTTATAACTCAAAGATCAATCCACTTCCACTGATTATCCTTTATCCTGTATTTTTCCTTCTATTATCCTGTATTTCTCATTATCCTATGTGGATATTTCAGTGCTTCGCTAAAGAACATTCGGATGTACATTCACAGTTTCCTCTCATGGCTTTTTCCATAAAGCAGATTTCTTCAGTCTGGATTGCTTAACCATTCCTAGCTAAGTAT
Organism: Mauremys mutica; assembly: GCF_020497125.1. NCBI lineage: Eukaryota > Metazoa > Chordata > Testudines > Geoemydidae > Mauremys > Mauremys mutica. The sequence continues at coordinate 23,667,360 of NC_059090.1, forward strand.
GAGAATGTATGCTCTCAATGGAACATCGGCATTGAAAAGACTAGTTTTGAATCTGTCAGAGCTGGGCCTGGAGGATTGGCAACACTTTTTTAAAATATTTCTTAAGCTTTAATAACTACAAATTCCAAACTCTTCCCCCTACTGCACACTAAACTTTCCTTTTTTTCCTCTCATTCTCAGCTGCTGCTGCATACCTGTTCCAAAGGCAGCTTTCACCTACCCCAGGTTACCCAAGTCAGTATCAACTTTATGCGATGGAGAACACACGGCAGACAATCCTAAATGACTATATTACCTCCCAGCAGATGCAGGTTAATTTACGTCCTGATGTAACCAGAGGACTATCTCCTAGAGAGCAAACTTTAGCTCTCCCATATGCAGGAGCCAGAGGTATGTCAGCCTCCTCCAGGCTTTCTTTGGAATATGTTCTGGAGGGTGGAGTTTGATATATTAATGGGTGCGTTTTTAAAACTGGTCTCTGCATATGCAAAGCAAAACTCTGTATAACACTAGTAGAGAGCCTAGATGCGTATCTTCCCCCCACCCCCTTTTTTTTTGTAATTGTAAATTGTTGAGATTAGTGAGTATATCCTAACTCCATTATAACTTTTGAACAGGAATTATTGACCTGAACAATATGGCTCCCACTATCTTAGTCCCTCATCCAGGAGGAACAAGTACCCCTCCAATGGAGAGAATCACTTATATCCCTGGCACCCAGCTCACGTTCCCTCCGAGGCCTTACAACCCTGCATCTATGTCACCAGGTAGGAGCCTCATTGTTCTGTATTATCCCTAATCCATTGACATTCTAGAATAATGACCCTCTCTATCCACTAGTCACTGGATAAGTATCTTGCTGCTGTTCCAATAGCTAACCCCTGTGCCATTCACTTTGGGTGATGGGAGAGATGATTTGTTAACTTTATTGCTTCAGTAGCAGCCAGAGGTACCCAAGACAGGATCAGGGCCCCATTGTGATAGGTTTTGTATATATCTGCTAGAAGCCCTGAAGAGAAAACAATTAGAAAAGCAAAAAGTTTAGTGTTTTTATTAAATACAGTGGGCCAAATTCTGTCATCTGATACATGAACCCATTAATTTCTGTTCGAGGGTGGAATTTGGATAGGAATTTTGGATAGGAATCTGGAATAGGATAAAATCGTGTTATCTGCCAGCTGGATAGCTCCTATCACCGTGTATTAAAGCAATGTAGTGACTTGGGAATGTTTCCCAGCCCCTCCTCTCACAGTGAATTTTAGAGTTCAACCATCATAGTCCAGTATGTAATTCTCAATGGAATCAAAGTGGTTTTGGGCATTCATAAATATTCTTTTCTGGCTTCAACTTACATCAAGTGTGTGTCAAGTAGTACACACTGCTGAGCTTTTCACTGTTTGCCTTACACTTTTCATTCCCGTGTGAAGCACTTCCATCTCCTGTGCATCTTATAGGACACCCTACGCATCTGGCTTCTGCAGCTGCCAATGCTGAGAGGGAGCGGGAGAGGGAACGGGAGAAGGAGCGGGAGAGGGAACGTGAAAGGGAGCGGGAGAGAGAAAGAGAGAGGGAGAGAATCGCTGCAGTTCCCGCTGAGCACTACCTTCGGCCTGGTGAGTGTGCATTGCCACATTTGGATCAGTCTTATATACAAAATGTAACTAATCAATTTCCACAACCACTGTTAGCACTTTTGTTTTGACTTCTAAAAAATAAAAAACAGTGCTGTGTAACCTATTGTTAGCATGATCTAAATGGGTGATTCCTAAGATATGGAGGTTTTGCTGTAATTGACAGTGGTAGGTAGTATGTTCTTTTTATCTTTGATCAGTTGTAATGATGCAGAATCTGGAGGATGGGATCAGTCCTGCCCCAGTTGGCATTTCACTCTGTGTGATGCAGATTGGAGGATGCTGTTCTTCAGAAAGCTTTAAATATTGTCTGTGCCTGACAGCTGCATAGACATATGAAAAAGGGTGTGGAGGAGGCAATAGCGTTATGATACTTATTTGTGCATTGTTATATACACGCTTATTACGTTATAATAGGCTGTATATTTTTTTCCCCCTTCACTAACTTTCGTTCACACACTTGAAAGGTACAGAGCAGCCTGGTAGACCTGGCAGTCATGGATACGTTCGCTCACCTTCCCCTTCTGTTAGAACCCAAGAGAACATGCTGCAACAAAGGCCCAGTATTTTCCAAGGAACCAATGGGACAAGTGTAATTACCCCTCTGGATCCTGCTGCTCAGCTACGCATCATGTATGTTCCTTAAACTCCTGTTACAAAGAAATATGTTCTGGGATTAAGCTCATTACTAAATGTATTTACTTTGCATGAAAAATAGTAGAGACTAAAAGTTACCACCATCTGCTAGGTCTTTGGCCTATGGGAAATGACTTAAGGCAGGGGCGGGCAAACTTTTTGGCCTGAGGGCTGCATTGGGTTTCATAAATTGTATGGAGGGCCGGTTACGGGAGGGAGTTGTGGCCTGGCCTCCACCTCCTATCTGTCGTCGTCCCCCCGGACTCCTGCCCCCATCCAACCCACCCTGTTCCCTGATGGACCCTCTGGGACCTCTGCCCCATCCACAGACCCCTGCCCAGTCCCCTGACCGCTCCCAGACTCCCATCAGCCCATCCAACACACACACACACACATACACCCTTCCTGACTGCCCCCTGGAGACCGCTGCCCCATCCAACCACCCCTTCTCCCTGTCCTCTTGACTGGCCTGGGAATCCGGGCTCTGCAGCTGCGCTGCCCCAGGAGCTCACAGCCCTGTCGCCCAGAGCATTGCGCCGGCGGCGGAGCGAGCGAGCTGAGGCTGCGGGGGAGGGAAAACAGCAGAGGAGGGGCCAGGGGCAGGCCTCCTGGTCCAGGAGCTCGGGGGCGGGGCAGGATGGTCCCAGGGGCCAGATGTGGCCCGTGGGCCGTAGTTTGCTCACCTCTGACTTGAGGGATAGGTGTTAACATCACAAAAGTTGTACTTTGTGGGAAGCCTGGAAGAACCAGCTGAAATCATTGAATTGCTGTTGTATGATCTAATGCAAGTGATTTTTGATATTTGCTAACAGGCAGCTGACACCTGGAGCCCCCTCCATAACTCCAGGGTTGCCTGCTTCCCGTTACAACACTGCTGCTGATGCCCTCGCTGCATTGGTGGATGCTGCAGCCTCTGCTCCTCAGATGGAAGTTGTCAAAGCAAAAGAGCACAAGCATGAAGGAACCAGAATAGAAGAGAACATGGGGCGCAGGTCAACGGTGGTTAGTGAACAGCAGCAACAGATGGAGCAGAAAACACTGGAAGCAGAAAAGAGGTCTGTTCAGTGCCCGTACACGTCGGTAGCTTTTTCCAGTGGCAAGTCCCAGGGTCCGTCTTCATCGGTAGTTTATTCAGAGGCTGGTAAAGACAAAGGGCCTCCTCCTAAATCCCGGTACGAGGAAGAGTTAAGGACTCGTGGGAAGACCACCATTACTGCTGCTAACTTCATAGATGTGATCATCACTCGGCAGATTGCTTCGGACAAGGATGCACGGGATCGGGGCTCACAAAGTTCAGATTCTTCTAGCAGTTGTACGTGTCTTCACTCTTAATTACTATTCCCTCGTGCTCTTTTCATTGCACTTGCTACATTGGCCATTAAGGAGATGGCACGTCTGAAGGGATTTGTTTTATCTTGTTGCTACTAATGCAGTGCAGGCCCTGTACCGTCTTCCATTTTTATATAATTGATAGCTGCTTGACATGAAATAAAACAATACTCATTTATACAATGCTGTAGCTATGCATAGCACTTTTCAGGCAAACACAGTTTTTCCTAAGAATCTTGTGATGCTCAGTGCAAAACTTACAATCACCTGTATAGTGAACGTTTAGACTATATGCCTATGGAAGTCTTAGATGTAGAAGGGAATGGCTATCTTGAATCACAGAAAAACAAAACTAACCACACTAAAGATCACAAGATACTTCCTAAAAATAATAGCTTTCCATTTGTAGTAGTAAATGCATTATGAAAGTGAGGAGAAAATGCTTATTTAAATGCTCTAATAGATTTGTCCCAGTCATGAAAATAAAATAGATTCCCTACATTAAAATTTTTGGCAAGATTTATTAACTCTTTAATATTAAGGTTTCACACTTACACAAATTTGCATTTTATTTTAAAACATCTCTGCTGTTGAACTCATAGTATCTTCCCACCGATATGAAGCACCTGGAGATGCCATTGAGGTGATTAGCCCTGCAAATTCTCCTGTACCTCCCCAAGAAAAACTACAGTCCTATCAACAAGAGGCACCGAAACCAAGCCAGGCAGAAAGTAAGTCTGTTTCTTTTAGATAAAAAAAAATTATGTCCAAGTATCTTAAATATATATTCCCTTTTGAACAGTTGCTATGAACTCATACACTTGTGTATATAAAGTACATTAGCAGCCTTTAAGTTGCAACTAAAAGCACTCTTGAATCTTTAGAAGCTTTTTCTAGACCATATACTTGTGATCTGTGAAAAGTGGAGAAATTTGATTAAATTTATTGAAAATGCACTAGTGATACTCAGCACTCATCAGTTATACCTCACTACATCTAGGAGGTTGGGTGCATTATTCGCATTTTGCATACGGAGAAAATGAGATAAATAGGTTGATTTGATCGGACCCTACAACTAGTCTGAGAGGGAGCCAGAATTAGAATTTGAGAATTCCTGATTTCTAGACCTGTGCTTAATTCACTAGACCAGTGTTTTTCAATCTCTGATCTGCGAACCCCTGGAGGTCCACAGACTATGTCTTAGGGATCCATGAAAGGTTGTCATTACTATAGAACAGTGGTTTTCAAGCTGTAGTCCACAGACTGTGTAAGAATTCCAAAGGGGTCTGCACCTCCATTTGAAATTTTTTAGGGGTCTGCAAATGAAAAAGGTTGAAAACCACTGTGCTGCTGCTTATTGTAATATGCTCGGATTTCGAATTAACAGAAAAAATGCTTCTGTTAAGTTATAAAATACTTAAATTATCAGTGTATTGGTTGTTGGTCCTAACACATTTTGGTGAAAGAAACTGAGGTGCAAGTTACATCAGTTCAGTTGGCTGTCGAAGTACAATGAAATTAAATCAGTCCAAAAATATGGATTCAGTGCTATTGTAGACTAGTACTTTCTGTTGCCTGTTTTGAGTCAAAGGGTCTAAATCAATGGTTCTCAATCCACGAGCCGCTTGCGGCCCAATCAACAAACCGCTACAGCCCATGTGATATCCTCAGGGTCATACAGGTAGTATATATATTGTGTGGATGCGGCCCACTGGTCGAAATACTAAGGAAAGAAGGCTGTATTAGACAAGCTACTTAAAATTTCATGCAGAAATGTTTCCTGTATCTCTCATAAATATTCAAAAAACTCTCAAAGCTTAAACTTCAGAAATGTCTTCTTAGAGTGATATGCTCCTTTTGTTTTGAAACTAGGTGATCCCAACAGGCAGTATGAAGGTCCAGTTCACCGATATAGGACACAACAGGAATCTCCTTCTCCGCAGCAGCCTCCACTGCCTTCCTCTCAGGCAGAGGGGATCGGACATGTACCTAGGACCCATCGTCTGATCACGCTTGCTGACCATATCTGTGTAGGTTAATTTTGCAAGTAACTTTGGGATTGATTTATAAACATGGAAACAGTACATTTTATTTGAGAGTTATAATATGTTACCGTGTTGGTCGTGAAACCATGACATGTTACATAATCACATGACTGAAGTTCAGATTGTCTTGTGTTTGGTGCGAGATATGCCAATTGCATTTGTTCCTAAAATGAGATAATACAGGCCAATTGTTTGACCAATCTTGTTTTGTTTTGTTGCCCCCAACCAGCAAATTATTACACAAGACTTTGCTAGAAACCAAGCGGCCTCACAGGCATCCCTGCAGCCTCCAACTAGTACATTCCAGAACTCTGCTCCTGCTTCAGCTACGACCCCTACTCGGGCAAAGGCTTCAAACCGCTACAGCCCCGAGTCGCAGTCACAGTCTGTTCACCATCAACGGCCAAGTGCCAGATTGTCTCCTGAAAATCTCTCTGACAAATCCAGAGCAAGGTGAAGTGGTGGCTTTTTGGTTTGACTGTAAATTCAACCAATGCCTGCATAAGTAGCCAATAAAAATTAACAGTGGATTAGGCTTAACTGATTTGAAGTAGGTTTATCCTTCAACCTTTCTTTGCTGTCCAAAGGCAACTTATATTTTATGTCTACTTTCTGCAACAAATAGAAGGAATTTATGGCTTAACTTTCTAAGAGTGTAGTAAGGAAAATGATAAATACTCACTGGTGCTACATTGTAGATTATAGCCATCTGCACAGTTATACTAGATTTACCTGCACTTGATCTTCAAGCTTTGAGGGAAGAAGGAAGAGATGTAAATACATAAAGCTCATAGAAATTAATCATTTATGTGGATAGTCTGAAGTCTTGTGTTTCTGTAATATCTTTCATCCCAAAGGATACCATAGACTTAAATGGTATATAAGCAAAATAGACTTGATCTTTGATTACTGGAGTTTGTTTTTAATTGTGCTTGTTACACATCTGAAGAGTACCTCTCCTTTGTATTAAAAATTTAGACCTGGGAAGTCCCCAGAGAGAAGTCATGTCTCTTCAGAACCCTATGAGCCAATCTCACCGCCGCAGGTCCCAGTTGTACATGAGAAACAAGACAATATTATATTGCTTTCCCAAAGAAATGAGCCTGCTGAACAGAGGTATGTCTAAAAACTGAACTTACTATATCTTAACCTGTATCTCTGAGTGGTCAGCAGCAGCTCTGATCTCTGAAGTGAGGCACTATTGTCTAATGGCAAGAGCAGTGTAGTAGGAGTCAAGACTTGTAAATTCTGTTCCTGATTCTGCTACTGTAGGCAAGTCACTTAGCGACTGTCTACCCTGTTTACAGATGGGTGTATACCTCCTACTTCCAAGAGATGTTTAAATTCACTGTATGTAAAGCGCTTTGAGAGGCATGGGTGAAAGACTCCATATGTGCAAACCACCTTTCATAATACAGTCTTTGGGTTTCTCATTGCAACCAATGTGTTTTTAAAGAATTTACGGGTTTAGGCCCCAGAGTGATGAAAATCCTTGGAGAATTGAATCTCCTCTTAACTTTTCAGAGGCAACCTGGTTGAGTGGCTAGGGTACAGGACTAAGAGTCAGGAGCCTTGGGTTCTGTTCTTGACTGTGGCACTGACCTTGTGTGCATCACTTAACCACTTTATGCTTCAGATTCTCTGTTAGTATAATAGAAATATTGATACTTACCTCCATTGTCAATTGCTTTAAGATATACAGATCAAATGCATTGAGATGGTGGTAGTGATTATGCGCTTGGCAAGTCATCAGTCTGGCACTCACTTGGGCAAAGTTTGGGTGTCCCTAACGTAATGGAGACAATAGTTGAGTGTATCGATCTATGGGATATATAGCTATTCTGTATAAAATTGCTGATGGGGGTTATAAGATATGTTGAATTTGGGCCCCTGGTGTAAACTCATGCCAGAGTTTAGAAGTGATGGGAAGGTTTTTAAAGCAATGCATGTTGATGTGTAGTTCATCTTTTGACACATGTTGGTCTCAGCAGGACTGACTCTCGCTCTCCAGGGAGTATAAGTTACCTGCCTTCATTTTTCACCAAGCTTGAAAACACCTCTCCAATGGTGAAGTCCAAGAAACAGGAGATATTTCGTAAGTTGAACTCCTCTGGTGGAGGTGACTCTGACATGGGTAAGTGGGACTTCACTTTCTCATTGCATTTTCTAACGTAGGGTATCCTTGGATGGCAATAATGCAAAGCCTAACCCAGTCCTGTTTCAAATACTTTTTGTTTTATTTAATGTTATGTTTTAAAAAATTACTACCAAACACTTGGAAGTTTTGCCATATATATTTTGTTCTTGTATGTAGGAGTTTATTTTACAATTACAAGGTTAATATTTTGTTTGCGAGAGGGAAACATCTTCTGTAAACTAAGGGCAAGCATTTTATTTTGGAGCCAGGAAACATTGGGCGAAAACCTGCATTCTTATCCATGTATGATATATTGGGTTTTCCATTTGATGTATAAGATATGTAAACATAAGCTTGCTTACGTGTTTTCTGCTGAAGTGGTGTCATGCTGCCAGAGGGGCTTCAAAGACTCCTTTTTGTTGTTTGCTCTTGTAATTATAGGTGTCAGTACGACAACCTCGAAACCACAAATAAGTTGCGTATAGTTTGGGAAGCAAATATCAACGTGGTGGAACATGTTACTAGCACCATATTGTACTTTACTGCTAATTGAAATCCCCATTTTGCTGGAATGAGTTTATTCAGGAAAGAGAATTTGGTTTGGCTCCTAACCCTTTCATGCTCGTGGTTAGAGCACACCTCTTTGCTAAAAGTGAAATATGCTTTCAGTGAGCAAGAAGATAACTTTTGTTTCACAGAAATCTACTTAATTGTTTTGGAATGTCTTCTAAACATTGCTCCTCTTAGAACTGATGGAAGGGCTGTGGATTTGGGTGTCCTTGCCTTCACAAAAATCTCTTCTTTACATAAGTAGGCTCAGTGATGCTGGCATTATTTGTGGTGTTAGACATATGTTAAGCCCATGTTGTCTCATTCTGTGAGAACATTGTAAGTACCGGGAATGTGTAAATAAGTGTGGTAAACATTGTCCTCATCTTTTAATAGACGTTGGTGGGTATGTGTGATAGATCCTGCTGTGCTGCACTAATACATTTCAGCTAAACTTTCATCTAGACTTTTAGAACGCTAATATACTATCCACCACTGTCATTAGCTGATTATCTGTTTGCTTCATGTCAGTAACAGGTCAACTATCTGCAATCTCAGATTATTAAAGATATTACATAATGTTTGTGTTATAAATCCAGTAATTTGAATTAATTTTTCCAGCCATTTCAAAGTAGTTCTAAATGGTCGTAAGTAAAGACACATGTGGTATCAAAATTCATATGATACATTCACCAAAATGTGTGTTCAACCAGGGAAATAAACACAGCAGCTTGGTTTTTTTTATGCGTTTTAAAGACCTCCAAGACCAGGAAAACCTTCAAAGGTCAATCTAGTGTCTGAAAGAGTATTTTTAAAGGAAAGGAAAGCTAACAGACAGATTGTGTCTGAGGTTGTGTTTATGGACCAACATTAAAGATGAACCTCTGCACATAGTTTTATTTTACTGAGCAACCTGTGGTTCACATTCACTGCACTAAAACCCAAAGGTGAAGTCAAAACAGATAAAGTTGCACATTAATGAGAGAAGACTCTTAAATTACTCATACACATTAGTACATATGTAGAGCTTATCAGTAATATAAAACAAACGTAAATGTTGTGTTTTAATTGCAGCAACTGCTCAGCCAGGAACTGAAATATTTAATTTGCCAGCAGTCACTACCTCAGGTAAATCTTTCTGAAACACTTCTTGTAACAGAATTTGCTGATTGTAATACTTTTTAATAGGTGTATTGAGAAACTCTGAAATAAGAAGGGAGGGAGAGGGGGGGCGAATGCAGAAATAAGCCAGTAGAGCCCTAAATGTGGAAATTCCTGTTTCAGTACACTAGGGAAAAGCAAAATGAATATAAAAGGGAATTTGAATGTATGTCTAAAGTACAATTAAGGCAGAAATTTAATTTGTACTAGAGTTTGGCTTGTAATTTTCTTGCACTGTCATCATCATGCAAATATCTTTTCCTTGGCGTCTCATTTAATCAAAATTGTGAACACTTGCAACAAAGTTCTCTACTTAAACAGTTCATAGCTAAATTTATTTTATGAATTATCATAAACTTTATTTAAATAGAAGGAAGAAACTGAGCTATTAAAGTATTTGCTGTATTTACATTAAGTTCTCTGAATAGCTTCACATCAAGTAAGAAATTGTCCTAAAGTACTCCTCGTTTATTAGTAACTATTAAACACTTCTCCGGTCTCCTGCCTAATCACTGTGTAGTTCATAACTTGTCACTTATAGAGGCAGTCGGAGGTAGTAATCCAAGCTGTGCCACAAACTCCCTTTCTGACTTTGGGCAAATCATGTTACCACTCTACCTCCGTTTCCCCATCTTTAAAATATTGATTTCCCTTGATGAGGGGGGAGAGGTTGTGAAGATCAATATTTGCCCAGTGTTCTGTATTTAGTATTTAACTTGTAAAATAATTGTCGCAACATAGAATTTTTATGTTTCATCATGAGAAATCCTGTTTTCTGGGTGGTCTCCTTTTATGACCAACATATTTTAATTGATCTGATTTTGATTAATATTCTGTCAAAATTGGCATCCTTAACTGCCTTGGCTCTTAGTTTTTAATACACATGTAAGTATCTTATCCTCATGCAAACAGGAGACTGACATAATTGACATGGCTCTTTAATGTTTGCTGCTGGCATGTCTAAATTGTAGCCATTGTGAGCTGCTTGGTGCATGAAGCTTTGCATAAACTGCTCATCTTTGTTTTTTGTTTTGTTTTTTCCTTCTTCCTCTGTCCCTTTAAAATCTTCTCCCTTGTCTCTTTGTTATAATTCTTTTGAGGTGTATTTTGTCCTCCCCTCCCATCCTTCCCCTCACAATTTCTTCTTCTCCCAGGTGCAGTCAGTTCTAGGGGTCATTCCTTTGCAGATCCTGCCAGTAATCTGGGTCTGGAAGACATTATTAGGAAGGCATTGATGGGCAGCTTTGATGACAAAGGGGAGGATCATGGAGTTGTAATGTCCCAGCCTATGGGGATAGCACCTGGTAGTTCCAACCCTGCAGTCTCAGCTAATAGCGAGGCCCGTAGAGAGGAAGCTAATCCATCACCCAATTCAGGTGAGAAATCATTTTACAGCTCCTCAGAATTGCAAGGCCTTGAGACGGGTAGTAATTGTGGGGTGTAATTGAAGTAGTTAAGAGAGCGTGAAATCATGAAAACTGAGAAATCCGTGCTCCCTGACAGTGCTATGGAGGCAACATGTTCACCCCTTGGGTTGGGGACAGGTGCCTCGTTCTTCAGCAATGTCCCCTCCAGTTCAAAGAAGCAGTGCCGGTACTGCAGAGTCTTAGCCAATGTTTCTTTTCTGAAAACATGGGGGCTAGGATAGGTAAGGATGAAATGAGGGGGATGCACCTGCATAGTGTTGTGGTATAGAAAGATGCCTACCTGGAACAGCACCTCTAAAGAGTGTACACAAACCTTTGCAAAATGGCTGACTAATGCATGGTAACTGTAGCTAGCATTAGGTGAAAGTAACCTGTCTCTTCAAAGGGAAGGAAATGCATTATGTGGCCCTCTCCACTGAAGAATTAACCCTTTGATGATAGGAGTGGGGATTTCTAGAGCCCTGCACAGATACAAAATTTATATCTCCAGATATAAATCGGTATCCACAGAGCTGCAGGTCTATTAGAAACTGTAACGGCAAAAGCAGCAGCATGTCGGGCCACCACTCCCAGGAGCCAGCGCCCTGTGCTGGCAGCTCCTCCGGAGTGGCTGCCACAGGGCGCTGGCTTCTGGGAGCAGCGGCCTGATATACTGCTGCTTTCGTTGCTGTGGTTCCCGGTAGAGACCTGCAGCTCTGCGGGTACCTCTTTATATCCGCGCAGAGCTCTGGGGATTTCTCAGCAATGGTGCATGAACAGCAAACAGAAGCTATAGGCTGCTACCACCAGAGGGTTAAAGGTAACTCTTCAAGTTAAGAAATCCAGATTTGATTTGCTGAAAGGAATCTCTTTATACAATTTAGCTTGCTATATGGCAGTTTGGTTATAAATTTATTATTGAGTCTAAATTGTCTTTTTTTTTTTTAAATAATCTTTTTACTGTGACTTCCATTTTCAGGAGGGGGAGTTGGCAAGCAGAAGTTAATTGGCAAGTCTAATAGTAGGAAGTCTAAATCTCCTATTCCTGGGCAGGGATACTTAGGAACTGAGAGACCTTCCTCTGTCTCATCTGTACATTCAGAAGGAGATTACCACAGGCAGACTCCAGTGTGGGCCTGGGAAGACAGGCCTTCTTCAACAGGTGAGAAATGTTGCCAGAAATACTACTAAAAAATAACAGAACTAGAATTGGAATTCTGTGGTAAGGTTAGATGCGGAAAGATTTTAAGTGTCTGGGCCAAATCATCACAGTATCCAGATCCATTAAACAGGGATCTTTTTTGAATCAGGTATGTGCAGAGTAGCAAACCATCTCTTTATAAGGGAAGACAATGTTCTACCAGGCATTTTAACACCGAAGTAGGTCATTCACACCACAAGTGGTTTAATTAGTCCTCTCAAAAATTGTAATATTCTTTATCAGCAGCTGAGTCACCGGAGATGAGTGAAATTATTTTTTAACTTAGGAAGTAATTTTTTTCTGTTTTCAATCTGATCCTTGCAACCAACTCTTCACTGTACAGTGAGAGGCACCAGTGGAAAACTGGTTTTGGGAAATTTTTGGTCCACAAAGCTTGAAGGATCACCGTAATCCCTGAAACTGAAACCCAGTGTATTATAAAACCAATATTATGAGGTTCATATGCCAAAGAAATGTGGTGAATGACTTGTGTTTCCTGCAATGTTCTGAGTTAAAGCTGCACACGTAAACGAAGATGATGGTAATCAAGAGTTGGCCTCCTTGTAAACAGATTACATGTGATCCTGGCTGCTATAAACTATGGGGATTTTAAGGAGTAAATTTAACTTTCCCTTTCTCAGGGGTCTGGTGTTAAAATTATTAGGTTCTGGAATCTTGGTGGAAAATGCCAGTGTTGACCTCTGATCTGTCACACGTCTATTCATGTAGTGAAAACAAAGTTAAGTCTTGAAGATCTGGTTGGAGTGATGCCTGTCTTATTTGAGTTAAACTTTTTTGGCTTAGGATCAACTCAGTTTCCTTACAACCCTTTGACAATGCGGATGCTCAGCAGTACACCACCAACGTCTATTGCATGTGCCCCGCCATCCATGAGCCAAGCAGCCACTCACCAACAGAACAGGATATGGGAGCGAGAGCCTGCACCACTGCTTTCAGCACAATATGAGACTCTGTCTGACAGTGATGACTGAACTATGCAGAGTTTTTTTTAATTTGTGGGTCGAAAAAACTCTATTTTTGACTTATGCCCAAAGGGACTTCCCAGGAGAGCAAGGGCCACACACGAAGAGATGATGGGGAACTATTTGGAGAGTAAATCGAAAAGATTCTGTCTGCACAGACCACGTGTAGGAGGATCGTGATCGAGGAGGGTTGATGTACTAAAAATAAATATGTAAAGACTTTTTAAAAAGTGGACTATTCCTGTTCTGCATCTGTTTGTAAAGAAAACCATAATGTCTTTAAATCATTCTTCTGTAAATAGAGAGTACTTTTTGCAGTGTTTTTTCCCTTGCTATAGTCTCTGGTGTACTTATGTTCAATCATTGCATAAGCCTTGGGGGTCATTTTGTAATTTTTTTTAAAGCATTTTCTCAAGTGTAGAGTACTCTTCATACCTTACTCTCCCAACCGACATAGCATCATTGCCCGTTAATGCAGTGCCACCTCTTACTGGTGGTGTGCTTCAATTTAATTTTTTCCCTAGACACAGTGGTGTTCAAGCTCTTGTGAAAATGTTGATTTTTAAGACTGACCCCTTAACAAATTCTGTACATTAACATAGTCAGGTCTGCTGAGGTAAGATGATATTTCTTTGATTTTTAAATTTCTGCCACATTGTAAATGTTCAGTGCGGTCAGTTTTATTTAGCAACACTGCAGAAATATTATTGCATGGGTATGTTTATGGTTCAGTTTAAAAAGAAAAAACAATAACAAAAAACCCAACCAAGCAGCTTCTGGAGTCATACCTCACTGTTATGCACACTGGTAATTTAACTGTGCCCCAAAAGACTATTTTAATGTTTTCTGTTTCTGCATTGTATGCAGCTGAAAAAGGCTACTATTTTAAACAAATTTTACTACCATAAATATCCATATAAATCACAGCAGATTGCTTAACTGAACAAAGGCTCTGGGTGGGTTGTTGGGTCCATCAAGAAAAATATATCCACTGCTCTAGTTTAAAAATAAATAAAGCTACTTCCTGAGCTTTGTAATCAAGGAATATGAGAGTCAGCTTTCTGGGTTCTGACAGCCAGTTTGAAAAAGATACTGTGATTATTGCTCACTTCATTCTAATTGCTAAATGTCTTTTAACATGCATTTTAAAACCTACTCCAGTAAGAAAAGTGATTTGCATGGAAACCTAATTTTTTATATTGAACCAACCCCTAAACTTTACTTGATAGAGACTCTCTCTAAAAAAAAATTGCTTATGGTACTAGAAGAGGGTCTTTTTAATCATTCATCTGTCAGTGCCTGCTGGAATTAGAGGCCTCTACTATAGTAATATACTTGTAGTACATGTATATACATGCATCTGATTAGTGTGGCCATCGTGTCAGTTGGAATCTGTTTGCCACATTTCACTTTCATATGGTTGCACTGGCCCCAGGACCATGAGTTTAAGTGCTCTGGGGTACAAGGAGACAAGTATTGATATGGGGAGAAAACTATTGAATGGGTGGGTGGAAAGTCAAATATTAAATGAAACATTTAAGCAGCATGTGTCCCTTCAGCAATTTGAACCAAGACCACATTCAACATTTGTCTCAGGAAGAGGTTGTCAAACTTATCACAATCTTTTAGCCTACTGAAGAGTTTAATTTTAGACCTGTATTTGCAATTCCTTATGTCTGGAAGGTATACAAATTTGTGTTAGCTGTAACCTGGAGTCCATGCAGGTGCTGCGTTTCATAGGTCTGTGGTGCCCTTTGCCTGTATTTAACAAATGGGAAGAGGTAGAGAACCCCTTGTGCTGTAAATCTTTTAAAAGTGTGTTGTACTTTATTGAAGAGAGCCCCAGGTTGTCCCAACTGTAGGAAAGAGAAAGCAACAAGAGATTTTTAGACTCCTCTCTGCTGGTTTGCAGTCTGTCTTGGAAACTTGATGAGCTGTAAGTATTGCAGATTTGCTTTGCTGTTGTATTTAAATGCTGTATCCTGCAGCGTTAAAATCAGTTGGAAGTGTTTAAAATCTTTAGTCCTCCTGAAAATGTGAAAACCCTGAAGCATGTCAGGTGTAAAGTGAACAACTCTGTTGGGAGTCCCTATCCCCCTGATTTTAACTGTCCTTTATTTTCTTTACTCATCTTCAAGGACACACTGCTATAAGTTGGTCTCCCCATATTGTGAATTTAAATTTGGGAAAGTGAAAAATGGAGTGCCATTCCAAAGCTTGTCTTTTCTCCTTTCCTCAGTGTAACAAAACCTCAGTATGTTTGAAATAGAGGCTTGTACCTGCAAAGCCTATGGTTAATTGTACTGTATGAACATCATCTGTTCTTTAGCCTAATTTACATAAAGGAGGGAAATCTGTGTGTTCTCTTTACTGCTGCTGCAAGGTATCCTAACTAAATAAGGGTAGTCAAGCAGCCTCTCTTTTGAGGAATAACCCTAGAGGCATAGGATAAGAGTGGCATTTGCACATCTACTTTTGTTTTTCTTATTGTGAAGCAATTTTTTTAGGGTTCCTTAAGTTTTAATTTTTGATAATACCCAGAGCCTAAGCATTATTTAAAAAAAATTCCAGTAGCCTTTGAATATGGAATTACACCTGGCCTGTTTCAAACAGGAAGGTGTCTGTAAATCATTGTTTACAAAAGTAGTTTACTACAAATTCGTAACTGTTGATTTCTGATCAGCGCTTTCATGATGTTTTCCTCTTGGTATGTTCAGTGATTCTGATATGAAAACATTTCAGACTTGAAAAAAACCCATGAGTCATGCTAAAATTCAGTTTTTTTCCCACAAAATGTCTTCAGTAGACAATGACTTCTGGATTCAGACCAATCAATAAAGGGGATCAGTTCTCCATTTCCTTTTGCTCTGTGTCCCTCTTGTTTTGCAGCATCAAGCTGTGTTGATGAGTGACTGACAAACACAACACTTGACAGAAATAGCTGAAGCACCCGGTAGGGCACTGAAATTCAAGTAGTCTCAGATTACAACACTAGAATAGACCACTGGAGTTCTAGGAAATAGAAGTCCATCTGGCAACTGCATGCTCATACTACAGTGAATGTGGTATATAAAACATAGGGTATTTAGTCCTTCATTCTTCATGGGCACACCTGAGCCTGTAATTGTTGTTTTCTCTTCCCTTAGCAATTCTTTGTGGCAACAAACCTGCACTTGTAATTAATGGGAGGCCTAAGCTTGGAAATCAGGCCCCTAGCCCCACTATTCACTAACCTGGCCTATGCGTTCATGCATTCCTGCTAGAAGGCCAAGCTATGCAGTCTAGAGAGGACCAAACCTGAATGCATTGAAGATTGACTGATCTGCTGCCCAACAACACTAGTGTAAGTAATCTGAACAGTGACAATGTTCAGGTGTGCACATTACACCAAGGTGTGCTCTTGAATAGGATGGTAAACAAACCTCTTACCCACTCTGCTTCTTGAAAACCCCAAAGCTAGCTCTACTTGTGTGACACTACTTAAAGTAATTCTGCCTACTTAACTGTCCTTAGGATTGTTATAACAGTCTTTATTTTATCCTTCCCTCTTGGGTAGCCTTGCTATGAACTGTTCAAAGGCTATTTGTGTTACAACCCACACATCTGCATATCAGTATGAAGTACAGTGCTCCAGGGCTGGGTTGAGGAGGCACTCCTGTCATTGTTTTTGAGCAGAACTACCTCTTGCAGCAGGAAGCTTCAGGTGTTTAGCAACAGCCAATAATGACTGAGTTTTGTAACCTTTACACTGTGGAAGGAAAATCTTGAACAAGCAGTTAATTGGGTCTTGCTCAGTAAGTGCACTCTGGGCACAGGAGGTGAAACTGAAGTGGGTTAATATATATCTGATTTCTGAACAAAATGACCTGTCTTGGGAACACACAATCTTCCCCTCACAAGGGGTGAATTTGTGGATACTTACTGTGGTCTAGAGGAGACAGATCTGCTCTCCAGTACAGACAGCACCTTTCAAAAATGGAAACAAATATGCCAAGGCAGCTCTCTCTAAAGTCTCAGTAGCAGTAGTATAAGTGCCTCGCACTCCAGGGAAGAGCAATCATTTCCATTGTACAGAGGGGAACTGAAGCAGATTAAGTGATGACATTCCTATACATGATTCACAGTACCTAACAGCCAGCTGTGAAGGGGTCCTATTGTGTGAGCCCCTGTGCACAGAGCGCACAGTCTCTCCCCCACTGGCCTTACCATATATGTAGACAAGAGAAAGGGCTAAAATAGAGAAGCCCAATGAACAATGTAATTGTGGGATGGTGCATCTTTGTTCCACAACTTTCTGGTTTAGTTTTTTTAATCCTGTCAATGAGGCTAGGGTGGGAGAGAATATTTAGAGTAAAGACTACAGGAAAGCCACTGCCCACTTCTGTTCATCAGGCCCTGCTTGAATTGGTTCCTGTACCTGGTTCAGTTTACCTTGACCTCTGTGTGTTTTTTCCTAAAGGTCACAGCTAGGAGAAGGGGGGGATGCCATATGGGTTCCAAAACCCCTCAGTGGGGAAGGGGTCCCCTCTGCTGCAGAGTTCTGATGCTGGGGGAGAAGGGGCTCCATTTTACCCCTTCTGCAGCAGTCTGTTTGACTTAAGAGTCCCAGGGTTTGGGCCCTACCCACCTGGTAATCCCCCTATACCACAGCCTCTCCCAGCAGTCTAGCTGAAGTGCATTTGTTCCCTGCAGTAAGAAGAAGAAAAAAAGCAGGCTTGGCCTATATTAATGGTTCTATCCCTTCTCACTTAAAAGCTAAATGAAACTGCTTTTTACTACCACTCTCTGCCCTCCTTCCTTCGATGTAAATGGCTCTGCATTGCAGTGCTGGGCACTAGTGGTGCTCTAGCAGGGTAAAGGGAAAGTGAGAAAGCACTAGTGATAATGTTACTGTTTCAGTTGAGGCATTCAGCAGGAGCTCTTGTGACTTGTAACTTTTAAAAGGCACACCATTCTGAGCACTGGTCAACACTCCCAGTGAATCCACTTCCCATAGTAGTGACAGACCTCAGATTAAAGCAGAGCACATTTAAACTTGGTAATCAAGTACAGTTCAGTGCACTCTGTTCATGAACTAATGAGCCTTTAGCTTCCAGCAATTCAATCAAAGCTTTATTTTGAGTTTGTCAAGACCACTACCTCCTTCCTTGTACTTACTCAGTACTGAACCTGGAATTAAGCTATTTTAGTTCCCACTGAAAATGGCAACAGGTCCCAGCCTTCCTGTGCTCTGTATAATCCACCACCTTGCCTTCAGCAGTTCATTCAGTCCAAGCCTCCCTCATTTGTGCATCACATGTTCAGTTTGACTGCTTTCTCCTCCTGGCCAGCTCTACTAGTTCCTCCTGTATGTGCTTCATGGATGCAGTGTCTCCTTTCAGCTCTGCCTGTTTCAGGGCTTTTCTGTACACCTCTTTTGCTTGCAGAAAGTCTTCTGTGTTCAGGGGAGGAAGAAAGCACAGTGAATGTTACACCCACCCCTGCCCCCATCCTAAGCTGAGTGATTACACTTAAAGTACCGCTTGGAACAGTCAGGCACAAACCAGGGAGGACTGGGATTTAGTTCATTGTTGAAAGGGAATTTCTCCATTTAGAAAATAAAAGCTCTGTCCCATTCCCTCCCCTCATTGTTCTTTCTGTACATGAGCAGCTGTCACTAACAGAACCAGCACCTCAACTAGCCTGTCCCAGGCAGGATCTGAGGATGAAGGAGGTGGGGAGAGTCCCCTCCACTCCTGCCAGCCTAGAACTCCATGATTCACTCTTCCCTGGCAGCAGTAAGACAGACAAGCTTTACCAAGGGCTGTTCATGCTTTGCTAGTCAGAGCTACTCTTCTTGTGCGCAAAGCAGGGCAGCAGCCATGTCTGGGCTCCAGAATTTAAGGGTTAGATATGAATCTTGCTGTATGGTTGCAGAGTCTTCAGCCCATGGAACTAACTGTACGAGGGATGGAGCAGTAGCTGCAGCCAGCCCAACACAGCTACCCCTAGCTTAAGATCTCAGGGATGGGATATAACTGCTGCAGTGTTCTCTGGTAATTACCACTACAGCCAGTGCCCAACAGAGTGGGGTGGATAGTGAGGCAGTTAGTGGCTGTCAAGGAGTGGTAGGTAAGAATTCAAATCAATTTAAAGTCACCTGCCTCCAAGGCATCAACTCTTCTCTCCCCCCACACCCCAAACCAATCAGTACAGGCATCTTCACTTGACAGGTTAAAATTTGAAAGCAGCATAAAATGTTGTTTAAGACAAGCCAGGGCTATTCTACTGAGTGGGAAGGAGAGCAGTGCTACAGCAGCACTGAAGTCCCTATCCCATGTTCATTGGGACAGCACAGGCCTTACTCCCTCTCTCCTCCCCCCCACCCCCTTACTGCAATCAGAAGAGTGATAAGCAAAGAAGTCACCTTTCCTGCTTGGGCTGGGTGTCAATACTTACCTTTGTGCATCAGAATTCCTGCAAGGTTATTCAGCACCATGTGCTCCTCAGGGTGCTCGGTCTGCTTTGCCAATTCAGATGCCCTCTTCACATGTGTATATGCCTCATCATAGAGGCCCTGGGCATCCAGCACAGTTGCCAAGTCATTCATCAGTACCACGGTCTGCACCAGGACAGGGAGAGGAAGTCTTAGAGCTGGGGGAGGAGGAGTTTTGCTTTTAGAAGTTAACCAATGGCAATGCAGATACAGGGTCCTGTCTTGACCTACAGCTACGGAAGGCTGAATATCCAGCTTAGCCAGCCCTGGCACACCGGTGCCCAAGCAGCACAAAGGAGGGGGGGTCTCATAACATCTCCCCATAGATGAACGGGTCAGTGCAATAGGTTTCCCAGAGTAGCAGAGGATTCAGTGCTGGCAGACCAGGACAGATCTAGCTCAGTCCTCCCCTGCCTGGGCACTGGCACATGTGTACTCTTGACCCCCTGCAGGGGCATGAGCTCAGCGCCCCTGCTCCAGCACATGCCATTCTGAGCCCCCAGCCATCAGTCCCTGCTCACCTGGGGATGGGTGTCTCCCTGGACCTCCTTGGAGATCTGAAGTGCCCTCTCATACATTCTTTGGGCCCCAGGCAGCTGTTTGTTGGCCAGGAGGTAGCGACCATAGGAGTCCAGGCACAGACCAAGCAGGAGATGTGTGTTGGCTCTTTCCTCTGCTGTGAGCAGGAAAAGAGATGGGTCAAAGTGCTGCCCACTTCTCTCAGGAATGGACACCAGACAGCCCCCCTGAGGGGACTTTTACCAACACCTGTCCGAGCATTGTCAAAGGATCAGCACTGAGTAATATTGCCAGAGCAACACCCTGACGCTCCTGAGACAAGATCTCTGCCCTGTCCAACCTTGTTTAACAGCAAATGCAGAGGGTGAGGCACAGGCAGCAGGTATGGCTGTGACAAATGGCAGGACAGCAAAACAGATTAAGGGCTCCATGGGCAGGGAGCCAGTATGACGTGTTAGGGCCACAGCAGACACGGAGAATGAAGGAGACGGTTGGACAGTCGGGGTGGGAGTGCACAGGTGACAGGGTGGTGAAGGAAACAAAGACAGATGTAAGATGGGGGCAGAGACAAGGAAGGACACAGAGCTTGACTGCAGCTCATGGGAGGAGGAAGCGGCTGTAAGAGGCAGGAGAGATACCAATGGCAACATGGGAAGGTCCCTAGAGAGGCAGAACGCTACACTGATGACAGCAAGAGGCCAGGAGCTTCCTACCTGGGAGGACATCCTCAGGCAAGTCCCTGTATTTGGCTATCTTCTCATCCAGGGTCAGAATGCAGAATTCATAGCCAGCGAGAGCCAACTTGTGTCTGCACAGCAAAGGGCAAAGGTCAGAGCTCAGCAAAGCCAGGCCATTCATCCCACACCCCCAGGGCAGCGTTAGGTCACCACCACCACACACTGGGCATTCCTGGGAGACAAACCACATTATGGTTACCGAGGGTCAGTTGCTTCCTGCTGGGACCCTTCCCTCCCCTCCCATTCTGTTGGCCTGGTTCTTGGTCACCTAACAAACAGGCCCAGGGTTCTGACAGCTCTGGAGAAGTAGCATCCCCTTCTTGCCCACGGGACACAGGGTATGGAGTGTGCCCTGCTGCTGTCCCTGGCCTACAGACAGAGCACTCGCCTACCGCGCTGAAAAGCCAGCCAGCCACCAACTACATTTGTAAACACTGAAATTGAGCCCAAAGGCGTTCAGCTGTTCTGTGAGTTTTCAATGGGACTTGTCCCTACAGCTGTTTGCAGCTATTTCCATCTAAAGTGGTAGAGGACCTAGCTGGAGAGCATGCTACAGATCAGCTGGGCCTTGCCCTGCTGCTGGGACACAGGTGCCACATCACACAGGAAGCTCATGAAAGTCACTGACTTTGAGGTCTCCATGTTGAGAATACCCTGTAGGATGGGGAAGCCCCCACCCCTCAACATAGGACCTCTTCTCTTCGCCAGATCAGAAAAAAGAGCTTCCCCTGCCC
The DNA here is from genome assembly GCF_020497125.1 of Mauremys mutica. Classification (NCBI taxonomy): domain Eukaryota; kingdom Metazoa; phylum Chordata; order Testudines; family Geoemydidae; genus Mauremys; species Mauremys mutica. The sequence continues at coordinate 23,688,903 of NC_059090.1, forward strand.
CAAAATCACCACAGGTATCCTGGAGCTAACAATCATCTGCACTCCAGCCTCACCCCGTACTCACTGGTTCTGAGCAGCATAGATACTGGCCAGCTTGAGAGACATTTCAATGATGGCATTGTCATCCTGTCGGGAGGGAGAGAAGTCAAAGGCACATTAGAGGGGGCAGCCACAATCACTCCTCTCTGAGCCTTACAGCAGAACCACTGCTTCCTCAGAGACCAGATGCAGGCCAAGATAATGCCCTATACATGGTGTAAATGAACAGCTACCTCCAGGAGATGCTGTTTGAATGGCAGGGAAGCTCACTGCCGCTCCAGTACCAGCAGCTCCCTGTAGGAGGCGCTCTAGGGAATGATGCAAGGCCACATCTTCCCCAAGCAAGAGGTAGTGTAAGGAATGGTACAGCAGCTGTGGGGACCTCACACCCAGCAGGAAGCCTGTGTGGAGAAGCCCTTACCTGCTTCATATCTCCAGCCAGCAAGAAGCTCATTGCTGCTTTGAAGAGCTTCTCTGCCTGAAACAAAAGTGAAAGTACATTAAAGAGCCAGCACCCAGGCTTAGCTGGTGTAGGTAGGGCATCTATGCCTGAAACTGGCCTTAGCAGAATCACTTAGTACAACCCAGCTGTGAGCCAGAATACTTAACATTGTAGGCAGCCCTCTGAAGATCTCAGACACAGTACAGGGCTCTTCACAGACTCAAGTGATAGGACTTTACTCACGCTGTCCAGCTGACCCCTCAGGAACGCAAGGTTTGCCATCTAGACGAGAAAGAGAAAGCACTCAGGGATGCCGAAGCTTCATCATGTGAGGCTATTGCTGAACTTGGGCTAGCTCTGCACAAAAAGGTTCCCCCCCATTTTTACCTGCAACTTCCACCCAGCAAAAACATGTCACCAGCTGCTGAAATCTCTGCCCAGTGGAGGGCAAGGGACGTAACAGGAATATAAAAACACAAGACTGCAAGGGAGTCCAGGCCCCTGCTATCCCAGCCAGCCATGTTATACAATCCCAGTCATAAATGTGTCAAGCTCAGAGGTTTGAGCCCATGCTTGGGACAGAGAGACCGAGACCACATCCCATGGCAGCTGTGAGGACCCCTGTCTCTCACATAGCTTTCCTGGGAGTATTACCAGGTCATAGGTATAGATGATGGCTTTCTTGTTGTCCGACTGATGGGAGAGTTGGACGGCTTGGTGCAGAATCCGCTCTGCTTCCTCAAGCTCCCCCTTCATGATGCTGAGCTGGAAGCGGAGAGAAGGGAAAATCTACGATATTAGAGATCCCAGCACGTGGGAATGCTGATCCCAGTGTACCAGCAGGCCAAGCAAGGACATCACTGTGCAGGTGAACACATCTGTGCTAATGCTGTTCACAGGAACAGAGACACAACAGAATAAACTGCCAGATGCTGCTCTGATCAATGTCTTGGGAAGAGCAGTTCATCTCTGCCCGCCTCATGGACGCCTCAGTGGTACTTGGGCTCCCTCCCCCCATCCATGCCTCCAAATGTCTGGGCTGGCTCATCAATAGGATGCATGGCTGAGAGTGTTGAGTTCATCTCACAAAAGGCCTCCCAGCAGGCTCTCGCAGTGGAAGTGCCCAGCAATTCCCCACCAAACCAGCATGCTTATTTCACTGAAGTTAGTGTATGTAATAAGAATGCTATGTCGGTAACAAGCTGAGGATCCTGATCTGTGACTAGAGCTCTTGGGGCTGTGCAAATACAACTAATAATAAGGGCCTTGTGAGCTTACCTTGGCTTTCTTCAAAAGGAGTATAATGGTGTCTTCAGTCCCCGCACTCTCCCCTTCCTTTGTCTCCTTCTCTTCCTCAGCATTTTTAGAGAACAAGGAGAAAGCTGGGAAGAGAAACATTTGACTGGATGAACTTGGATCTCGGCTGTGGTGACAGCTGAGAAGGTTTTGTCCTTCCCTGCCCAGGGCTGCTGGGTGGGGATTTTCTACCGGGGGAGCATGGACTTGGGAATCCCTTCAAACAGCAGGTTCAGCTCCACTGCTTGGAGTCACCCACACAGTGCCACTTCCACCCCAGTTACTTGTAACAGCCTTCCCCATTTCCACTGCACTCACATGCACATACCCCACAGTGCCTTGGCCCCATCACCTTCACCCCGAGCCTTCCATCTCACGGCCTGCCCCCTTCCCACCTTCCAGCTCCCCTCCCACACCTACAGGCCAGGCACCGCCTCTCCCCACCCTGACTCCCAATCATCTCCTCGCCTATCAGTCTCCTCCCACAGCCACCTCTGTCTGCCAGGTCCCCCCCTCAGACCCCCACCTACCTACCTGCCCCCAGCAGGTCCCTCATATCCCAGCCCCTACGAATAACCCCCCACCTGCCCCTCAATGGGCCCCAATAGCTCCTGTGCCCCCAGTGACCCCAATAACAGCCCCTCACAGCCCCCATAACCGACCCCCCCCCCGGTCACCGACTCCCGTTGCTCTCACCTGCCAGGGCGGCCAGGACGCCCCCGGGGCTGAGCCCGCTCCGCCCCCGCAGGGAGCCCGCTCCCCAGGCGGCCCCGCGCCTGCCCTGGGCCTTGTCCCACCGGGCCGGCAGGCGCGCCCCGGAGCAGCGTCTCCCCGCGGCCGCCACCAGGCCCGGGCCCCTGCGCAGCGCCGCCAACATGCCGGGCGCTCGGTCACGTGACAAGGGACCTGTAACCTGCCCGGACCTGATCATATGACCCCCCCACGGCGGAAGTAGCAAGTTCATGTGACCAGGAAGGGGGCCAAGGGGAAGTGACGTTTCAAGGTCATGTGACCAGTTCAGCCGCGGTGGGGAGCGCAGCGCTGGGGGTTGGGCCCGAGCCAGGCCCCAAACATGGGATTTGTAGTGATGAGGGGGCCCCGCAGGCAGGCACGTCCCCTCCCAGCATGCCGTGCGGCCCAGCAGTGACACGTCCCCTCCCAGCATGCCGTGCGGCCCCCGGAGAGGTATGTCCCAGCATGCCGTGCGGCCCTGCAGTGACATCCCCTCCCAGCATGCTGCGCGGCCCTCACAGAGTCCCCTCCCAGCATGCCGTGCGGCCCCCGGAGAGGTATGTCCCAGCATGCCGTGCGGCCCTGCAGTGACATCCCCTCCCAGCATGCCGTGCGGCCCAGCAGTGACACGTCCCCTCCCAGCATGCCGTGCGGCCCCCGGAGAGGTATGTCCCAGCATGCCGTGCGGCCCCGCAGGCAGGCACGTCCCCTCCCAGCATGCCGTGCGGCCCGGCAGTGACACGTCCCCTCCCAGCATGCCGTGCGGCCCCCGGAGAGGTATGTCCCAGCATGCCGTGCGGCCCAGCAGGGACACGTCCCCTCCCAGCATGCCGTGCGGCCCTCACAGGGAGTCCCCTCCCAGCATGCCCTGAGGCACAGCAGAGGGGCACGTCCCCTCCCAGCATGCTGTGCGGCCCTGTAGTGACATATCCCCTCCCAGCATGCTGCGCGGCTCTCACAGAGTCCCCTCCCAGCATGCCGTGCGGCCCAGCAGTGACATCCCCTCCCAGCATGCCGTGCGGCCCAGCAGTGACATCCCCTCCCAGCATGCCGTGCGGCCCGGCAGTGACACGTCCCCTCCCAGCATGCCGTGCGGCCCCCGGAGAGGTATGTCCCAGCATGCCGTGCGGCCCAGCAGGGACACGTCCCCTCCCAGCATGCTGTGCGGCCCTCACAGGGAGTCCCCTCCCAGCATGCCCTGAGGCACAGCAGAGGGGCACGTCCCCTCCCAGCATGCTGTGCGGCCCTGTAGTGACATATCCCCTCCCAGCATGCTGCGCGGCTCTCACAGAGTCCCCTCCCAGCATGCCGTGCGGCCCAGCAGTGACATCCCCTCCCAGCATGCCGTGCGGCCCAGCAGTGACATCCCCTCCCAGCATGCCGTGCGGCCCTCACAGGGAGTCCTGTCCCAGCATGCCGTGCGGCCCGGCAGAGGGGCACGTCATCTCCCAGCATGCCGTGCGGCCCGGCAGAGCGGTATGTCCCATCCCGGCATGGCCTCCACAGGCAGCCATGTCCTGACTCCCAGCATGCCGTGCGGCCACACAGCGAGGCACGTCCCATCACAGCATGCTGTGTGCCCCCCCCCCCCAGAAGAGAGGCATGTCCCATAGGGCTGCCAACCCTCCAGGATTGTCCTGGAGTCTCCAGGAATTAAAGATTAATCTTTAAAGATTAGGTCATGTGATGGATCCTCCAGGCAGCCATCCAACCAAATTGGCAACCCTAATATCCCAGCATGCTGTGCGGCCCTGCAGAGGGGTATGTCCCAGCATACTATAGTCCAAATTGAATTGAGCAGATGTTTCTGCCTGCCCCCTCATAAGCACATCAGGGCGAGCTCATGCAAGGCGTAGAGGAGCGATGCACTTGCTGTGCTAAAAGAGACAGTGCTTTGGGTGGATGGGATGTGTGAAGACCCCTTTGTGGACAATTCCCAGCTGTTAGTAACGATATCAAAGCGGTTATTGATAGCTGAGGCTGGAGAGTTTGTTCTGGGAAGCCCTAATTTTCCAGTCCCTTGCTCCTCAGTTTCAAGGGTGGAATCACTTGACTAATTAGGCTGTCTCTGATAGTGTTGCCACCAGTGTGGGTTTTGACTTCTGTGGCTGCCATTTAGGGGTGCCAGGTTCCCGTTTTTTGGCCGGAAAGCTGGTTGGAAAGGGAACCTGGCTATGTCCGGTCAAATGTACTGACTGGACACTAAAAGTCCAGTTACCGCTGTGACAGTTTCCCCCTCCCCGTGCCAAATGCCACCGGATGTGCTGGGATGCCAATGAGTCAGCCTATTCTGCCAGCCTGGGTCCCCTTTACCTGGCCTTGCTGAGCTAGGCTCACAAGCCAAGTACACAGGCAGGGCCATGCCCAGCTGCACAGAGAGACAGAGACCCACTCTGGAAAGATCCAGCTTTAGGAGCTTGCCCCAGCACTCTGGTGCCCACTCCCTTTAAGAGGTACAAACCCAAAGGTTTATGAAATTTGCCCCCTCCCTCAATGTGGAGGAAGATATATACAACTTCGTGCCCTCCCAGTTAGAAATTACATAAACTGGGTTATATTATACACAAGAAATAAGTTTATTAACTACAAAAGGTGAATTTTAAGTGGTAAAGAGGTAGCAAACAGAACGAAGCAGATTACCAAGCAAATAAAACAAAGCATGCAAACTAAGCTTGATTCACTAATGAAATTGGTTACAAATAGTAATTCCTCGCCTTAGATACTGTCTTAGGTAGATTCCTTCACAGGCCAGATATCTTTCCAGCCTGGGTCAAGCAGGTCTTCCCCCGTCAGTTCCAGTCCTTTTGTTTCCAAGCATTTTCAAGTATCTCTTTGGGTGGGAAGGCGGAGGAGAAAGGAACTGAAGACCTTGATTGTTTTCCTCCCACATCTTATACAGGATTTCTGTAAGGCAGGAAACCTTGTTTGATTCCCTCACCTCCCAGTGGAAAAGTTCAGCAGTCCAGCCTCAACTTGGAGCAGCCGAGACAGGTCACCGCTTGTGGGGAGCTGCCTGAGGTGAGTGCCGCCCGGATCTGACACCCCCTCCCACGCCCCAGCCCCAAGACCCTTCCCATGCCCCAGCCTCCTGCCGGCCCCTCACCAATTGGATTATAAACCAGAATTTCAATGAAGATCAGAAATGCCAGTTTATAGAACTTTCCGGTTGGTGAAGTGCTGGATAAAACAGCTTTTACTGTATAAGAAATGCTGATAAATAATCAGTGCCCTTCCCTTTGCCTCGTCTAGGGGTTGAAATCAGCCTTCATCCTAATTAACTGTCTCTAGTTACTGTATCTGTGGTGACTCTATTGATTTCCCAACTTCTCCCTGCCCTTTGCTGTTTTGATTACAGGGTTCGGTTGAGTGTGGAGGAAGATGGAGGCCACTTTGCCGGCAGTGGCAGAGGAGCTTTTGAAAGAGATAAAAAAGGCTTTCCAGGAGACCTCGCATAGTATGTGGAGAAAAGCACAGTCATACTAGGATGTTTGTGGTGCAGTCATAGCCTGGATAAGATGCCGAAAAGCTTTGAGATCCCATGTGAAAAAAACCACTCCTGCCCCATGGTGCCACAGTTGGTCTGTAAAGAGACATGGCTACCCATGGTGGTGTATAAATACCAATAATGTCATAGCTTTCTGGGGGTCAGGCATTCAGCATAACCTTGCTCAGATCTTCTGAGGCCCTAAGGAATATGTGGCCTTCAAAGAACATAAAGGGGCTTGAGCTTCAGAAAATGCTGAGCTCTTGCCCTTTGCAAATGGGGCTCTTTTAAAGGGACCCAAATGGGATGCCCCAAAATCCATAATCATAGTTACTCGTAAGCTTCTCATTTCAGCAGCATTGTACAGCCAGTATTGTGAATCTTTTTTGTTCTATACCTTCCAGACTTGACTGCATGTGGGTTGCCCGTACTTCCAGTTTCACCTCTGCTGGGCCAACTTTCTGAGGCTCTAAGAGATTGAAATCCTTATTTATGGCTGCACAGTTAGCTTCAGTGTCAAAGTTACTTGTGGTGACAGTGTTGGAGATAGGACTCTTGAATGGGGATGCTAATTTGCATATCATTACCCAGAATTCATGTTCATGACTATTGCTACAGTACTTCTGTGTGCTCACAGTCTTACTAACTTCAAAGCCAGTAAGAAAACAGAACCTATACAGAAATGTTATAATTGTCCCAGTTAACCAGCAGAGGGGGCTATACTACTGATCATGATGGGCTGCTTGTTCAGAGGGCAGTAAGCAGCCCAAGCCAACAGTTAGGTCCTGGCCAATTAGAGCAGCTAGTATGGAACAATTGCTATTCTCTGCACGCTGCGTTACTGAGTTACACGCTGAAAGAGTCCTGTTGTGTGTGTTTAGATGACAAATAGGCCAAGTGGCGCCTGCAGAAATGGAGTGTCTGTTTAAAGAATATGTTCTGCCTGAGCCAGAACCAAAGGAAACAGAAATACAGGGAAGCCCATTTGACCGTCCCATTTAAAGGAATGGCACTGGATGGCTAGTTAGCATCGAAACAGCCCCAGTGACTGAACCGATTTTCCTGGAGCTCAGCGTAGGTCCATTATGGGTATTGTCAGTAATGTGAAACCAACAAAAAAAAATAATCAAAAAAGGACTTTTTAATGTAAATATCCCCTTGGAATGCTGGTAACATTGTACTGGGACCTGAGAACCAGAAAATGAAACCAACCAGTCTAGTTTCATTATCCAAATTGAGTAAGGTTGGAAAAGTCAGCTAACAGCAGCCATGGAGAATACATTAGACTGTTAGAATATTTACAGTTGTAATGATCTAAAGTCCCAATCCCTCAGTGACAACCATCTGGTAGACCCCCACACCCACCCTGAATCCCATTGGAGGTAACTAAAGGATCAGATTGCAGGATTGGGGCTAAACTGTTAAGTAAAACAGGTTGAGGATTTTTTTTTAATGTAATTACTCACTTTAACAAGAGCTCCTGTTAAAAAGAGACATTTTTCTATGCTCAAAATCAAAACCTACAAAACATCGGAGATGCCCGAGACTGCTGGGAAAGGAAAACCATTGTTAAAAGACTAGAATTTATATGCCACAAATTTATCAAGTGACAGTTTGATTCGAAGGTAAAATTGCAAGGGAATCAGCCTGTTAATGTGAAGTGCAAGTTGTTAAAACCTTCAGGCCTTTCTTACAATTTTTAGATGTTGGATATTAGAAAAGTACATGTATTTGTGGCTCCATATTGCTCTTTAAAATTCATCACTGCAGCTCTGAATCATTTTTTAAAATGTCTGCACTTAATGTAGGTCCTACATATAAGAAGTCATATTGAACATGCACAGTTTTGTTTATATGTGTGATCTACATAAGGAGTGGCAATTGGTGGTTAGGTTAATTTAAAAAGAAATGTTTCAAAGGCATTGGGAGACTCTTGTGACTATATTAACTGGGGAGAGCCCAGCATACTGTGACTGGCTTCTGCTCAGGGGTGCATATCTGTGCTGAGATCTGATGCTGGAGAGGGGCCAGGACTGGAATACTGGGGAATGTTGCAGATCAGGATTAAGGGACACCTGCAGAACTGTGTGTGAGGGACCTGGGACTGAAATAGCAAAGGGTGCTTCTGCTGAAATGAAAAGACACCTCCCTGTTTTCAAGTCTGGTGCAGCTTGCGCAGCAGCTAGAACCTAGGAACTTGACGGTTGGCCCCACCATCTCATGAGGGTCTGTGGATGACTCGTCTGAAACCATTGCAGCCCAGCATCCCCTATTGGTGAGCCCAGGAGTCAGCAAATTTCACACCCCACAAACAGAGCCCCCCCCAATGCATTGTCCATGTGTTTTTAATCTGAGCAAACGGGCTACCTATTGTGCTTTAAGAGGTAGGAGGGTCATTCTTCACTATCAGCGTCTGCCTGCGATTCTGACGCCATTACCACTGGGGTCATGTATTGTGAATTCTCTCCCCTAACAAACTACTGCACTGCTTCCTATGTCTCTCGGGTTAGGGAGGTTGAATTGATCACTGTAGGGGATAACCCTGCATGACCTATGGGGATGGACAAAGTGGAGCCCACGGGGCCTCTTTCTGTCTCTAGGATCTTTTGAAAAATGTTTAGCCAAAATGAAATGTCTTTGTCTTTTTGTTGCAGTTCCTGATGCTCTCCTGCTGGCGTAAGTACTTCCTGCTCTGCTCCTCATCCCTTCCTAGAGGACACACTCAAGTACTTTATAGTTTTGCTTTTTCCCCTCTGCTGCCTTACGTCTTTTTCCTGTTTGACCAGCAGGCGTTTCTCGTGAAATGTAGCTACCTTTTTAGCAGGTGGTGGGATTGAACGTACAAGCCGCCTATTTGGGGGGTTTCCCCGGGGCTGCTTGGCTTCCCCAATGTCTCCCAGCCATAGTCTGAGCTCGTGTTGTGAAGTGTTCTAAGCAAGGGTGGATTGGACACCCAGAGACCTGGGAGGTCTCTCAGAGTTTTAAGGCCAGATTCAGACCAGGTGTAAGGAGATGTGACTTCAGTGAAACCAAAACTTTCTTTCCCAAATCACCCTTCCAGAGCTTCACATCTCCTGATGCTTGGATGCCGTTGTGAGCACATCAGCGTCTTCGGGTTGCCCTCTCTGTCCGAGCCAGAGGGACACGTGGTTGTAAAAGAGAGAAAGGAACCTATAAAAGTATCCATGCAAAATAACTGCCACCTGGAAGGTCATGCTGAGAGTCCCATTACTGCCAAGATGCCTGTGGAAAAGGGAGGCCGGGGCTGGCTTTCAATACCTGTGATCTGAGCCTGGGAATGTGCCAGCAATGCCCACAGCCAAGGGACTGAGTGGCACACAGCCCCCACCCCTTATTGATCCATGGCAGTGCTGGTACAGAAGCAGCATACGCAGGAGAACACACTTTTACAGTCACACTGTGATGCTGCATTCTGACTTGATTATGGTTTCAGACAGGCAGGGGTTGACCAGAATCTTTCAGGCCTCATTGGCTTTGAAAGCGAGTTTTGCAGTGTATCACTGGTAAGTGGAGTGGGGTGAAATGTTTTTGATGAATAGTAAATTTGGTGAAAATGCATTGGCGGAAGGCATCGAAACTGTTTGCAAGTTGGGATTGAATTTTGTGAATAGTCTTAGCTGAAAAACAATGGAGACAATTTTAAAATGTCAGAATGGTCTGTTTTGACTTGTTGTTTTGAAGGGGCACCTCGTTTGGAAATTTAGCTAATTAAAAAAGGGTGAAAAACATTAAAAAATGACACAAAATGAAAAACAAAAAAAAAGGAAGGTAAATGAAACACTTAGTTCAACCTAAACTTTTTTGGCATGTTTGTTTCAGCAAGAAAAAACAACAAAAATCAGTTTGGGCTTGAACTGAACCAAATTTGGTGGGGGGGGGCTTGACCCCCAAACTTAAAAATCAATTATTCGCTCAGCTCCTCTGGTGAGAGTCTCACTGCTTTTCTGTAGGTTGAGAGAATCATTCGTTTTTACTCCACAACTCCCTGTCCTCCATGGACCATAACTGGGCTTGGAAGGGTTAGATGTTAATTGATAGATGTCAGAACGGTTGATTTCTTACTCAATCTAAAAGTGAAGAGGAGGGAAAAGAATCTCATTGTAAACTGAGTAAAGTTATTTTAGTGGAATCCCATTGATAACTTAATAACTGTTGATTATTAACTACTGTCCCCCGCCCCCGCTCAGTTGCCACTCTGGCTCAGGAGTATTCTAATTCTATTCCTGAATCTGTTCTGAATCTCGCCTCCTGCAGGCACTGCATTTCAACTTGGCCGCTGAGTTATTTCCTGCTAGTACAAAGATGTACATTGATAAAACTATATTTAGGGAAAAATCTCTAAAATCTCTGCAACTGCCATTGAAATTCATTCAAATCAGCCTGTCCCAACCGTAAACCCAGTCTAATCATTAAGGAATGTGTCATGCTGGGAATCCTTCCCCACCCTCCCACTCTTTCCTTTGATGAAATCACTCCCTGTTTGCTTTGAATTTCTGCCTCTCCTCCAAGAGTAGGTCTGGCTGTTCGTCATGTAACCAGTGACGTAGACTTGAGCCAGTTGTGCTGCTTAGAACATAGAGCTCCGTCTCGGGTGCTTTGTGTCTTGACGGGGATCAAGCACATTCTCCCCAGAATAAGAGGCTTTTCTGCTTCCTTCTGTTCTTGTTTTTAACCATCTCTTCCTTCACACATCTCCTTGTTTTTTGTTTACCTTTGTGACTGATCCAGACTGCACGGGTTTTTCCTCTGTGGATAAAGGGTCTATAAAGCTTATCTTTATTACCTCTGAACTCTTTGGAACACAGTCAAACCAGCAGGATGTACAGATCCAAAATAACTTTTAAGCCTCTGAGCTGTTTGGACAATAGGTTAAGGGCTCAGGTATCCATAGCTGGCACACAGTTAATCATTTAGCCCTACGTGATGTCTAACACATGCAGATAAAAGCCTTTCTGTAGGGGTGCTGAATGTAACCGCCTCAGAAGGAATACAGAAACTCTAGTCTCCTGCTGGAAGTCACGAGCGTCTGCCCTGCGGACAAATGTGCATCATCACAATGGAATAGCAGGAGGGATTCTCTAGTCATTTCCAGCCCTTGGAATATGAGCAGGAAGCATCCGGATAGGGGGCGAATCACGTGCTAGACTGTCAATGCGCATGCGCTTAGCCATATACAACGGAGAGAGTGAAGTGTTTCTCCCTTGCCTTCAGCTTTGTACTTTCCCAGTGTGCTTTGGGGCGAAGCAGAGCGCTGACTTACACCTCAGTTATGAGACTCAACCTATGACATGACCATTGTAAGCTAATCCAATCTCATGCTTCAGGGCAGGAGCTAATTTCTCCTGGGGTCAGGAAGGCGTCCCCTCACCCCAGCCTCTGTTGCATAACAGACTAGTTCATTTCCTCCTTAGTATGAGGCATCAAGTGTTGGTCACGGCTGGAGGCAGGATTCCAGACTGACTGGACCAATGAGCCCACCTGGGATAGTGACCCCTGTGCATACTTAGGCTGCTCTGTGTGCCAGAAGCACCAGTTCCTTTTCCCCATGCCCACACACTTGGTTTTTCTAATGCTGCTCCTCACTGATAACCGGTCAGGCAGCGCGATGGCTCTCTGCAGTCTGCCAGAGTGGAGTGCAGCCTGCGGGTGTGTAGCTCTTCCACTTGCCAACTTCAGCTGCTGGGGGAGTTGGAGCCTGGCTCCTCTTCCAGGGCCCTACATTAGGTTTTTCTTTCCAGCTCTCCTGCTGCGACTGCCAGGATTGCAGCTCCCCTGCGGGGAAGTCTCATGCAGACAGGGCAGCTGCTGGTGGTTTTTTTACCATGGTGTTATCTAGACCCGCTCGGAGCAGGGGTAGGTGTCACAATGGTTTAAATGCTAGTGCCTTGGCTGCACTGTGGCTTCCACTCTTGCAACTGCCAAAGGCTGCCCTGGTGATAGCAATGCTGAGAGCCTCCTATAGACACCCCTGTGGATGAAGGAAGCCTGGGTCCCCTTCCCTCATGCCCCACTTGTGATAATCAGTGGACCTTAAAAGGACACTATCAAGTTAAAAATCCCCTGTTAAACCGAGACCCTTACCTGTGTGGCTGATAATACCTTGTGTCCGCAGAGTCCAAAGACCAGGCCTGAAATCCAAGGCCCCTTTTTTCACTTTAGTTGGAGACAATGACCCACTCTCTGGGCCTCTTGCACTTGACCAGAGTTGCTGGGTTGCGGGTCACAACACTGGAGAAGGGACGTGTCCTCCCCAGATAGAACCTGTTATTTGTTAGCTTTAAAGAAGAAAAACTTCAAAAACCATTTATTAAATCTTATTGGGGGGATTGAAAAATCTTGGGGGATTGTTTGTGCTTGGGATGGAAAGCGGGGCAGTGTCTCTCTCATGTTCTTATCTTCCACCCTAGACAGAATATGAAAACCTTACGGATCCTCTCAGTGGGTGGGATCTGTCCCTCCAGAGACAGCCCCACATGCCAGCAGCCAGCTTGTCTCCTGGAGTTGGGGCTGGGATTGGCAGTCCCGTGGGAGAACCTGAAGAAAGGAGAGAGAATGACCAATGGGCTTCGCTGCTCCTAATCAGGTTTTATTTGGGGGGCGTTGAGCACATCACACTAAGGCGGTGCTGGGATTTTTGCCGAACACCTTTAGCGATGCGCTGGGGATCCCTGGCCACACACATCGTGGGCTCTGCTTGGTTCAATGACCTTTAAGAGAGAAATCTTGCTCCCGTCAGAGCCAATGACAAGGCTCCAATTGATTTCAAGAGGAGCAGGAGTGGCCCCTACATTTGCAGCACAGCCTAACCCAGGGACCTCTTCTCTTCTAGGCTGAAGTTTGTATTTGGCTCATCTGCTGTGGCAGCCTTGGATTTGGTTGATCAACACTCAGTCACGCGACTCGTGTCTCCTAGTGGAAGGGCCGTGTACCAGGTACGGACCAGGCTTTCTCCCGGCTCACTGGCAAGTCCTCTTTTGGTTGCTGTCTGCCCATGTGGCCCTGTGCCACATAGAATAAGGAAATGCACTGACTGCTTCAGAACCTCCTTAGGTAGAGAGGGATGTGACATGGAAACATACCGCATCTTAAACTAGGCCAGGAGAGCCATCGTGCCAGGTGGTAATGTAACCCCTACAGCAAAGAACGGTGCCACTCAGTGCATGACACCTCCCCGAGAAGCATCCAGCTACTCCCAGAGACAAGACCGTTTGTCTGATCTGAGCTGGCAGCTCCCTGTGCTGTATGGATACCGGGGTTAGGAGGATGTTTTCCGGGGATCACTGATTTCAGTTTAGTATTTTCATCATATCCCTCAAAGTTCTGTATCACTTCTGTCCCTTGGGAACCCTCGGACAGGGCCCCGTCTCTGCAGAATAAGCTTTGATCCCTTTTTTACCCATCACAATATGTCCCCTGAGTGTCCTGAACTCTGTGTCTAGCAGCGTGTGCTACCAACAGGTGGGTCACTCCCTGCCCAGCCATGGACTAGTGACTTCACTGCCAGCGGAGGGAATCTGCTGCACCTGGAAGCTGTTTCGGGAACAGGTGTGACCTGAATCAGGGGGTGCAGTCCAGCTCACAGTGGTCAAGTCTCCATATCACAAAACCCACCAAAATAATTGGCATCCTTGGCAGAGAAGCGAAGGTCTGAATGGGCCACAGCGATCCAAGTGCCCTTGCCCACAGAGTGGGGTCCTCCAGGGCCAGGGTTGAGACCTGTTAGCAAAAGGGGCTGATGTGTGGAGGCTCCCCACGCTGGGATAAACCGAGGGCTGCCGTCCCCGTCGGTGCCAGTGCAGTACCTTGCACCAGGCTCAATGCACCTCTGAAGAACGCCGCCTTTATTAATTGGAGGCCTTGAGTCTTTTCCTTCCTTGTTGCTGCTCTTGTTAAATACCCAGCCCGGGAGCTCCCAGGATCTGGGCTGTGTGTTTTCTAGGGCTAAGATGGAGCACTGCATGCTGGGATGTGACGTCTTAACCGGCTGCACCTACATAGGAAGGCTGAGGGGAGCAGCAGTTTGCGCCATTTTATCCCAGCTCCGTGCAGCCTTTGAAGTGAACCCCCATTAAGCAGCGGCAGCGCGGTGCGGAGACCCCAGCTCCGCCTTCGTGCTTCTCTGTCCATGCAGGGTCAGTGCATCCTCAGCTCACCTTGCAGCAGCTCCTCGCGGCCAGCGGGGCTGGACATTTCGCATGCTGTAGCTCTCCGAGCCCCTGGGTTTCCATTCCTTAGCGGTAACTGGACAGCGTAGTGAGCACGCGTGCTCTGTGTGTGCTGTTAATGCCTTGTGTGTGGCGTGCCGCCCTCCCGTCTCCTGGCAGCAACGCAGGCTTCCCCCGCCTTGGCCGCCAGCGCTGCCACTGTGAGGAAAGGCTGCACTGGAGGAGATCCTCCTCCCTCCGCCCAAGAAGCTCTGCTCCCTAGCTCAGTGACATGGGGCGTTTCAGCACTGGCCATAGCACAAAGAAGGCCCAGCAGAGAGCAGGGCCCCCCTGTGCCGGGCACTGCCCAAAGTGAGTGAGCGAGTCCCTGCCCCAAATTGCTCCCAGCCTTGATCATCAGTGACCGGGTCCTACAAAGGGGCAGCTTCACCCTTCTGGGTGCTTTGGGGTGTTTGCCTGGCCGGCCGCCTACCCAGCTAGTGCACATGCTCTCTCAGGTGTTTGCCCCTCTGAGGGCCAGATCCTGCTCCCATCGAGTGGAGTAAAACCCCACTGACTTCAGGGCAAGATGGAGCAGGCTCTTTGCTGTGTGATTGCCTTTGACAATCCCAACCGATAGTTACAGTTTTCCTTTACGGATTATCATTCGCTAACGTAGTCCGATTAATGGATTTTCACTCACAAGAAGAGACTTCAGAGCTGCTCCCCTCCCTGCTTCAGGAGGCAGAATCCGAATCGGAGGCTGGTTCCTGTAGGGGAAAGGAGCAGCAAGTCTTGGCCAGTGAGCAGAGGGTTAGACAGACAAGCCAGGTTGCCAACCCACAGGCGCTGATAAGTGAAAAGCCCCACCCCTGCTTCACTCACCCTGCGCCCAGCAGTGGTCTGGTCTTCCCAGCGGTATCAGAGAGGAGGATGGGAGTGGGATGGCAAAGTGGAGTGAGGACGTCTTCCCAGCCGATAAATAGCCTGGGGGCCGGGCATGCATTTCTCAGCCGCTTTCCTTTTCTGGGGCACGAGATTGCTGCTGCTGTAAGGCCTCTGGAGAGCTGCTCTCTTGGAGGGCTTGACGCTCCATTGCAGCACTCCTCCTTGCAGCTGTAGCCGCCGTTCCGGAGGTGCTGAGGCAAGGGGCAGAGCCCCCCAAGGACTGTGATGGGAGCCGAGACGGGAATGCGATCAGGGGCTTTGTCGAGGCCACGTCCCTGAGGTGGCGAGCGGCACGCGGAGTAGCTCTGGATGGGTGCATTGTCTCACAGCTCATTACCCTCTCGTGGGCCGGATCCATGCTGATGTAACCAGCTGAGGAGAGCCGTGTCAGTAGGCCAGACTTCCTGTGTGCGCTTACTGCCAGCAGGGGAGAGGGTCTGCTGGGAGTGAGGGGAAAGTCCTCAGCAGGGCTAGATAATGCATAGATCCACCGATCAGACAAACAAGTCTTGGACTTGCCCTCACGAATGGTGCCCCTGCAGCCCAGGGCTCGGACGCAGATGGGAAGGGGTGTCAGTGCTAATGGACTGTCCCCAGTGCTGCCTGTGGTCCATCATCCTGGATACTGCTTCAGAAACAGCCTTCTCCCGGACACAAACAGCTCCCTGCAGCGTAGGTCACTTTTCCTTCCAGCTGCCGAGATGGGCCAGAAACTGGCCTCAGCTTAATTACCCCATTCAGGTGAAAGCAGCCCTTTGCCCCTCCTGCTTAGTACGGCAGTGCAGGGATCGCATGGCTGGCAGCTCCAGGCCTGATGTTACAACTTCCCTCTGGCCTCTCTAGTCTTCATCGGAAGGGCTGTCCTGGTGCTCACCTGACCTGCAGCCTGTGGGCTAACCCAGCTCCCTGGAGCTCCGGAGTGGGGGTGCCTCAGACCCGCCGGTGACCTCAACAGGCAGTGTCTCGTCATTGGTCAGCAGAGACACAAGCACCAGCCAGCGGCAGAGCTACAAGCCTTTATTTGGGGGGGTTAAAAATATGCAAATCTAGATGCAAGCTTTGGGATCCTGGCAATTGTCAATGTTGTGAAGTCTGGGCTCCGGTGAGCCACACCAGCGTGACCAGTGACGGGTGCTCAGCCGGCCATGGAAGTGAAGCCAGCCAGCGGGAAGGGGGTGAGATGGCAAATACTTTTCTCCTCAGGATCAAGCTCAGACGAAGCATCTGAAGCCTGTTCCCTCCCTCCTGCTTAACCTCCCCTTGCTCCCTTCAGCTGTTGGCCAGGCCTGATCTGTTTGTTTAGTGTTGATCGTTCACATCCTGCATCTTTATTAGATTATTTGTTTAAATATATTTTCATTTTAATTTCCTAGAACTCTGTGGCAGCCTGCCCCGCTGTCTGTAAACAGATTAAAATGCTCATGTGGAAATGTCTGCTCAGCTCCTGGGCTTAGCCATATGGTGCTGTTTAATCAGATGCTGGTTGCAGGGAGATGGTAAATGATGGAGGGACCTGGTATTTGCTGGCGTGGAACACTACTCACCTGACACTTCCCCAGATGCCTGTGCAGCCAGTTTTCCAGCACTGCGCTATCCCTGCCTCCTGTCCTGGTTTCCCCTGGACCTCGTCTTATCCATGCCACAGACACACAGAAAGAGAGGAAGGTTTGGAAGTTTAAAAACCAGCTCTTGGCTGCCTTGGTTCTTTGTGCTCAGGAGCCTTTTCCGACGTGGGACCCACAGCAGAGCCTGGCTGCATGTCTGGCGACTTCCACCTCTTCCCGCTCACCGGCCATGCAAGCGGGATATGTGCTTCTCTCTCTGAGGTCAGGATCCAGCTCCTAGCCTTATTCGCGCCATTGGCTTGCCTATGTCACAGGAACCCCAGAGTGGTTTCCTCTCGCAAGCTGCGTTTTTGTTGGGTTTGATCCGTCTTGAGTTCTTGCAGGGCGGGCTGACAAGCCCCTGGGCGTTTGCAAAGTGGCCCTTGTTTCCCCAAGACCGGAGAGAACAATGGGAGGAGACAGCGCAGCGTCTCAGGGGCGGGAAGCAGGGCAACCCCTAGTTCTGGCCGCTGCATTTCAGTGCTGCGTGGCCCATGGATGTGAGATACCACCTGAATCAGAGAGCCATGAAAGGCCTGTTCTTTCTGGGAGGGACAGCCAGCGCCACAGGGGAAACGCGCAACCAGCGCAACGCTGGCAGCCTCTGAACGCGGCTGAGGGAAAGTCGCAGTGAAATACTTAATCTTGCAAGCAAACAATCAAACGGGACAGAGAATAACAAGCCTATTGCAAGTGAAACAAACAGAGTGTGGAGTGAAGGGGAGCCCAGGGCAGGCAAGGTGAATAACCAGTCTCTTATCGAAGTCCAGTCTCCTCCATAGTGTAAACACACCCCAGCTACCATTTCCGCTCCCCTCCAGGCCCAGGCCAGCTGGGAAGCAATCCAAAAACCAGACTGGGGCCGGGGGGAGATAAGAGATGAGTGCTCCCAAGTTAAATATCGAGCCAGCCCCTGGCACATGGCTGGCAGGGAAAGTGGAGCTGCACTGCAGAGACGTTCCTAGGAGAGCTGCTTTCGGGCTGGCAAGCGGAGCACTGGATTTGGAGGTAGGGTGGGCGTTAGGAGGAGGCTAGAAGGAGTGCGGTTTCCCGAAGATGGATGTCAGTGCACAGAATTCGGATGGGCTCTGCTGCCTGCTCACTGTTAAGCCAGGGGATGCTGTCTCGTGTGCACGACTGGGACCCAGCCAAAGCTCGCTGCTCTGTGGGACTAGAGCAAAGAGTGTTTGTGGGGCCGTTGGATCCAGTCAGGGCCCCTTCCTGAGGGCTCGTCTACACAGCAAAGCTTTCCAAGTTACACTGATATAAAGCCTGTGTGGACAGGCGTAGTCCAGGACAAGAGTGGGGGGGTTTGGTTTTACTTAAACCCCTCAAAGGCAACATAAGCCGGAGCTGGAAAAGGCCCGTGCTGGAAGAGGAGCATTCCCATGGGGATTACATGGCATAACTCCAGCCTTTCACATTCACCCCGCAGCATGGATCATTCGAACCCTCCGACGGGGAGACAAGACCTTCGACATCAGTGGAGTTGTGCTGGGGGTCGGGCCCGTGTCCAGTAACTGGACGGATTTAAAGGAGATCAGGATGGAGACAGGTGCGATTGGTTGTGATTTCTGTGGAGCATGGACTACAACAGGGGTAGGCAACCTATGGCACGCGTGCCGAAGGCGGCACGCAAGCTGATTTTCAGTGGCACTCACACTGTCCAGGTCCTGGCCACTGGTCCGGGGGGCTCTGCATTTTAATTTAATTTTAAATGAAGCTTCTTAAACATTTTAAAAACCTTATTTACTTTACATACAATAGTTTAGTTATATATTATAGACTTATAGAAAGAGACCTTCTAAAAACGTTAAAATGTATGACTGGCAAACGGAACCTTAAATCAGAGTGAATAACTGAAGACTCGGCCCAGCACTTCTGAAAGGTTGCCGACCCCTGGACTACAATAATAGTCTAGTCTACCCACCCCGGAGCTCGGTAAGCGATTCCCGCCCACCCAGGCCCTCTAAAGAGCCTTGTGCAGTTGGCTCTGGGTAAATCTAAGGGAGGGGATTCCCCCTTTCTGTGGATTACTCAGGAAAAGCTGGGCCAGACCCAGGATACCAGAGGGGACCAACTATTGAACTTCCCTGGCGTTAAGGCCAGGCCAAGTCCCCTGCCCGCATCTGCAGGGCTGACAAATGCTGCTTGGGCATAATGTGAGCTGCACACGCAGGCTGGACTGGATTCAGATCTCGGCAAGTGGGGCACCGTTAGTGGAGCCAGTCTTACACTGCTGTAACTGAGCGCGTAATCTCTACCTGCCCGGTGCAGTACCTGAGTAGAGGAGCAGGAGGCTCAGGGGAGAGCACCTGATGGGATTAACTCCTACAAGCTGTTTTCCTGCTTGCCAGAAGTAGGAGGTTCTGGGATGGCTTTTTCAGGCCGTTCATGTCAGTCCCAGCAGCGGCCAAGAGCGCATCTTGCCTGTCTGCTTCCCTGCACTGAAAACATGCCCCTCCTCTGCCGAGTGGGGCATGATCCCCACTAGTGGTGTCTCCCCCACCCCAGTGAAGGGACGCAGAGACTTTCCCCTGAAACGGTCCCAGCACAGAGACGGAACAGCAAGGCCCCTTCTCCGGAGACCTGACCTTTGTTTATTCCTGAAAACTAAAATCCAACAACTGCAACTGCTTGTGGCAGCCAAACGGCCCGACCCCCTCATGGCTTCCAGCCATGGCAGCTGGCTAGGAGAAGCGTCCCCAGCAAGGGCTCCCTTCTGGTTTATTTCCACCCCTTGTCCTTTGGGGCCCGGGGCTCACAAACTCCCTTTGTCTGGCATAAGATACAAGAGGTTTGTCCGCCCCTTCTAGCCCCTGAGAACTGGCTGGATGGGCTGAAGCTCTGGGGTAGCCTCGAGGGGTTTTACACTCCTCTCCCTCCGCTGAGAGCTTGGAGCCTAGCGCTGGTTTGGTGTGAGAGGGGCCATGTGCTCAGCGGCCGCAGAGTTCTCTTAGACAGGCACATCCCTGGGCAGTGGAATCTCAGCTGGTGCAGAGCAGCGCTGCAGGCCCAGCCCTGCCCGGTTTTCAGCCCCTGTCCCCAGTGCACAGGATGTAAGTCAGGGAGCGTTTGTGACTAAGTAGGCAGGATATTGTGACAAATCTGTGCTCTGGGGCATGCTTGGAAGTGAGTTGGGGCAGTGGGGACGGAGCACAGCCAGACCCTGGTCTCTGGCTTTGTCAGACAGAGTTTTCAAGACAATCCGCCAGGTTTGCCCACCTCTCCTGGCGCCTTTGCCCCCTGAAGTATCAAATACCTCACAATGCTGTTACCCGCCGTGTGGGCGGGCTTGACACCGGCCTCTCTTCCTTTAAAACACTCCCCCTCCGGGTTCAGCTCCCCCGGGGGAGAGACGGCGTGTACACGTCACCCTAATGTGGGCAGTGTGTCTGCCCGAATGGCGCCCTGTGGTAGCACTGAAGGAGCTGAACCAGCAGCCCCTGCATAGAATAGGCCAGAGAGTGGCCGGGGGACTCTGCCTCCTGCAGTTGCGTGAGGTTCCAGAAGGAAAGCGCAGGCATGATGTGCTGGATTCCAGGGGGCCCCTTTTAGGATGTACTGCTCCAAGCTCCCTGTCCCCAGGCAGTTTGCCTGGCAGCTGGGGGAGTAAGTTAGATGTGGCGAGTGGCAGGGAGTCAGGAGCGAAATGGCAGGCAGAGCCCCCCTGTTTCTGAGGCCCACTCTGTGAATCTGACTCTTCCAGGTCCTCGGGAGTTCAGGCAAACCGTACACCTGTTACGCCTCCTGCCACTTCTGCACGTGCCCTGCATTTGCTTTCTCCGTGCTGCGGAAGAACGACAGCCTGGTGGTAAGCTGCCTGCCTTGAACGAGGGGGGGGCAGGGGGTTGTGCTGCTGACACACTTCCCTGAGCTGGATTTCCTATACCTGGGTTGCGCAAGGGAGGAAATGTGTAAGTGTTGAAATGTTGGAGCAATCAGTGGCCACCATGCCCTGAGCTGACAATGGGGAGTCATGTGTGAGCAGCCGAGGTCATGGGATAGTGTTGGTTTGCAATGAAGTGTTACTATTTATGACAGTACAGATCAGTGGCCCCTGGACTCATCCTCAGGCTGCCTTTGTTTCAGAGTAGCAGCCGTGTTAGTCTGTATCAGCAAAAAGAACAGGAGTCCCTGTGGCACCTTAGAGACTAACACATTTATTTGGGCATAAGCTTTTGTGGGCTACAGCCCACTTCATCAGCTGCATGGAGTGGAAAATACAGTAGGAAGATAGATACACACAGAGAACATGAAAAGATGGGGACCTCTATCTTTTCGTGTGTGTGTGTGTGTGTGTCTACTGTATTTTCCACTACATACATCCAATGAAGTGGGCTGTAGCCCACGAAAGCTTATGCCCAAATAAATCTGTTAGTCTCTAAGGTGCCACAAGGACTCCTGTTCTTTTTGTTATAACAGAGTCTCTACTGGATACCAAACGGGAGCCCCATCGGCACTGAAGGCCAGACACTTGCCTACAGGAGAGGGGAACAGTCAGGGTGGGGGCTGATGTGGTGACAAGGGTGCAGGGCACAGCAGTGCTTCATAATTCACTTCCCCACAGAGAAGCCCCTTCAGTCCGCTGGGTAATATCCTGAGAGCAGAGGGACTCTCACATCAGTGAGCTGATATAGTCAGCAGGAGGCCTGTCGTCTCCATCTCCTGCCCTCCGAATAGAGGGGCCAGGCCCGTGGTGTGTTTATATGAGAACCGTGTGGCTTTGAGTTGACACGACTTGGGCGAGGGCCTGCAGGCGCTAAGCGCGGAAGGAAAGACCAGGGATGATCCTGGCTCTGGCAGGTGTGGGGCAGTAGGGCCAGCCATTAGTGAGCCTGGGTCTTTCCTGTCGTTGAGTCACGGGAGGACACGGTGTGAGTTGGGCCCTGTGGTATCTTCAGCCAGCTGTGTGGGGAGCAGGGGCACGCTGCACACACGACACCCAGGAGACCTGATGCAGGTAGGAGCCCCAGGCTGGCTGTACCAAAACCTCGGGGTGAACATTGCCTTGATTACATAGTTCTTTACCCGCTCTCTAGCTTGTGCCCGTGTTCTCTTTGCTGGGATTGGAACATGTTGGGGTTGGGAGGAAGCCCTTTAAACCCAGCCTGGCCACGCCTGGCCTTAATGCCAGCCTGCCATTCATGGGTCACCTTTGTTGCTAACATGCGCACGTCTGTATCTTGCAGTGTAAGCACATCCTTGCCGTGTACCTCAGCCAGGCCACAGGCGCATGCCAAGAGCTAGCGGTCTCTGACCAGCAGCTGGCAAGCATCTTACTGGCAGAGGAAGAGGAGGAAGGACTTGGGACCGTGTGCTAACACCATCTCTCCTGCAATGCCTCCCTGGCTCCTCTGAGGTACAGCGACAAACATTACTAACATCCCTAAGCCAACCACGTGTTGATCAAGGCAGATAGTTTTCCTCTCAAGCTGAATTTAGGCTGGAAATTATTTAGCAGCCCTGCACCGTTGTATTAGTTAGTTGTGTTGTAATAAATGTTCTGAAGCCTCATAACATCAGGCTGAGATTTTGTGACTTCCACGCCCTTCAGCTCACTTGCTGCTGTGGTTCCTGCAGGAGCATTAACTGTTTGGGACAGTGGGGTTATGATCACTGAAGCGGCAGCTTTTCTGTGATTTCTTGGCCCTTCCTAATGCTTCCCTAGTGCAGGGTTGATCTCTTACAGTAGCTTCTTTGCCTCAACACATCTTTTGGGGCTGGCCTCTTCCAAGTGTACCAGCCTGGCCCCATCTGGGGTACAGCAGGTAGAAAAATGTCATTGCTACCACGTTAGGCACATACCTGGTGGTCATTCCCGGGGGGATGTAGATGCAGCCCTCATGAGAGGTTTAGTGTATCAGATGTTTAGATGCTATGGGGCATAAAATCACAGAAAGGGCTGTAACTCGTAGACTCAGTCTGATTTTACCAAAATTGGCAGAAAGCGTCTAAATACAACTGATAACGCAGGTGTGTATCCAAATAGTCCTGTGTTGGAAAGTTTGGGAAATATTTAATCCCCAGTGTCTATATTATGCATTTTCCTGTACCTTTTTGCCTTCAGTTAAAGCAGAAATCTATAGTCACAGGACAGTATGAGCTTGTTTGTACCAGGCAATACCTCACAATATTTGTGTCATTTGCAGAATGGATTCATTTGAGAACGGTTTTTCTGTCTGCTATTTTTTATGAAGTTCTGTAGATAATAAGACTCCTGTCCCTTAATTATAAAACATGTATTTTTGATGTTATCTGCTCAGCTGGAGACATTAAGCTAAACAAGCACATACAATACAACTAATGTCACAGTGTCTCTGAATATGACAATACACTGTACACAACTTATATAATTGTAAGGACTCTTCGTAGAAGGTCTTTTCTGAATATATTATGAGAATACTGTAATGTAACACCTATGAACTATTTGATAGCTAATGCAATGCTCCTTTGGGCCATATTAACTGACAAAAATAGTCACAGAAATTTGCAGACCGTTGAAACATTTCTACTGCCCCTCAGAACCTGTCTCTGTGTTCAGTGCTCCGTCGCTGCCACAGCTGCATGCATCAAGCACACCAAATCTTCCCTGCAGCATTTGCATCTCCTTGTTGCACAGGCACTCTCACAGCTACGCTGCCCAAAGGTGAGCATCGTGTTCCCGGACTACCCTGTTGGCGGAGGCCTGGGCTAGGATGTGGGGTTCTCTCAGGCTTGCCTCTTCCAGCCCTTCCACTTTAATTCAATATTAATTGGGCCAAAACAGCCCCACCAGGCTCGCCGCGGTGCAGTGATGAGGGTGTTGAGCTGGGATGCTGGGGACCCTGGTTCCATTCCTGAGCTAAGTGGCACACTCATGTGAGCCTCCCTCTGTTGTTCCTCTGGAAGCCTGTCCACCTTAATTAAATATTAACTGGCCTACAGCATAAGTGCCCAACAAGCAGCCCTGTGTGGTATGGTGCGGAGGGTATTAGGCGAGGCTCCAGCCACGGGACTAGGGTATGATTCAGACTCCTGGCCTGGCCCCCATCCTCCAAGGAGCAGGATAAGGGGGAATTGAGCCCAAATCTCCCATCTCCTGAGTGAGAACCCGAACCACTGAGTTACACAATGGGCCTGAGAGTTGCTGTGACCCAATTATTTAATTAAAGTGGAGCAGCTTCGGCAAGAGCACCCCACACTAGCACATCCCTTCGCTCCACAACGAGCAAATGCACTTGAGAGCCTGCAGAAGCCTATCAAATCCCTTCTCCTTAGGCCCACAGGGGAATGAAACCAGACCACCCCTCCCTCAAATGGCTGAGTATCCAAAACACCCAGCTATAGCAGAGGCCTCTGTCCCCTTTGCCTCTGCTGGTTTGTGGGGCATTAGGCTGATACTTAATCTCACAGGCAACAGTTTAGCACTGAACTCACCGGACCGGGTCCAGGAGCAGGTTCCTGCTGTGGGTCACACACTGCGATAGGCACCAAGCTCTATAAACAGCAGGGCTCAGCACCCCCACACCAGTGGCTAGCTCAGGGAAGGTCCCAGTTTCAGCTGCCCAGCTCTCTCCCACCTACGCAGCGCGAGCCTAAGCACCTAACTCAGGCTTCGGAGATCCCAGCACTGTGCTGATGCTTTTCTAGGCATCTAAAAGTCCATTGTGAAACTAGTAACTGTTTTGCTGTAGTACATGGTGCAAACAAGCTCATCCTGTTATGTGGCTACAGACTTTTGCCTTAGCTGATGGCAGCAGAGTACAGGAAAATGCATAAAGTATCTCCCCAGGGGCTAAGTATGTCCCAACCAGCCCTATTTTGAGTACACAGTTACGTATCAATTGTATTTAGAAGCTTTCTGCCAATTTTGGTCAAAATTAAACAATGTTTCTTCATGTGGGCCCTGAGTGACATTCCCCGAGCCCAGCTCCACACTGAGCTTTGTGGCTGGTGGCCGGGGTGGGCTGGCTCTGGCTCATTTGCAAACACGGCCTGTTCTCATCTACCACCACTGCCGGAAGGGCATGCCCAAAGGAACGACACGGCGCAAGGGGAGGTTGTTTTCAGTGGTAAATTTAAGTATTTGTTCTGTATGTAAATAACAAAGTTACTCTAATTACAAAGCCCAAGTGGCGAATACCAGCCATCCTATGTCCATCAGGAACACAGGGGTGAAGTGACAGGTGACGAACGGCTGCCACAGGCGGTGCAGAGTTCCTCTGCCATTTTACTTGGATTCACATTTTGAGAAATCTTCAGCGCTCAGTTTTTTTCCCTTCAAACAACATAGTTAATACATTAAAAGACCCCAGTGGCCCATCCCCGCTAGGGACTGGTGACAACAGCACATGGCAAACGTCCCCCGGAGCGAGTCTGGCTCCTGACAGGGATTTGTAGTGGATCCTGGCCTGCAGTGTACTTAATGACTGATCAAGGAACAGGTGTAGGTGACCATTCCTAGTAACTGCTGGGACTGTGCTCTTTCACGCACTCTAAGGAGAAGGAGGCCAGCACTCGGTTTTTGTTGCAATGACATATGGGGGTTGCAACCCTCCCCGACCCACAGGTGAGACCCTGGCTGTTCCCTTCCCTGCTTAACGGGGTGATGCGGCCAAAGACAATCTAGAGGTTGAAATGAGCTGAGTCCTGCTGCGAAGGCAGGAAGTGGTCACAGCTGTGGGAGGCCTGGGAGCAAGGATGTTGCAGCAGAGATGAGCTGCAAAGGGAAGGAGCAAGACACAGGGCTGTAATTTTAACCCTTTCTCATACTGGCTGAAGGCTTAACAGGCTGATTGGACACAGGTGGGACCTAACAGATGTTGACGTCAGCAGGTGCAATACCATCGAAATCACAGTTGGGATTCAATCAGGTTTGGCTCTGGCCCTTTGTAGCTGCAGGGTAACTAAACCGCCTCCTAGCACAATGGATGGTTAGAGTTGCCCAAGGTTAGAGGCCTCTGGTCCCCCAAACACCCAGTCTCATGCCTGCTGATTTACAGCAACCTCCTTCATTGCCCCCATCAGGTCAGAGGCTGAGTGTAAGAGAGAGGAGGGGATTTTTTCTTATTCCGTTTAGTGCAGTGCCAAAGAAACGGAAAGCTGGCTACAGCCTTATTCCTGTTACATTGATCAATGCCAGCCCGCTCTAGCCGTTCCATACCTGCCCTCTTCACAGCGACTGCCTTTGGCAGGAGAGGGCTTTGGCTTCCATCGCGCGTGCTCAGGGTGTTGGCACTTCCTTCCCCACCGACGACTCCTTCCCCCGACCTGGCCCCAGAGTGACCGCGCTGAGAACCTGCATCCCAAGCCCTTTCTCCAAGCGTGGGCTGTGCATGTGAGAGCCGCCCAGCGGCAA
This sequence comes from Mauremys mutica, assembly GCF_020497125.1. Taxonomy (NCBI): domain Eukaryota; kingdom Metazoa; phylum Chordata; order Testudines; family Geoemydidae; genus Mauremys; species Mauremys mutica. The sequence goes on from NC_059090.1 coordinate 23,714,953, forward strand.
CCATGTTAACTACACAGGCATGAACTACAGCTCCCTGCTGATCACATGTCAAGGTGCCAAGTGGTTCAGAGATTAAATTTGCCACTTCAAGAACCTTCTCCTTAAGGCTCCAGTATCGAAGAGGGTGGCAGGGTAGGCCTGTAGTTTGCAGCCCTAGCCGCTGTTTTGCCCTGTAACAAGCCAGTTTCTTCTTTCTATCGGCACTGTTACTGGGGCTCATTTCTAATGGACAGGCTGGAGTCGGGGAGGAAATCCAGCCCTCTGCCCTCCCTGTCAGTGTCGTACAGTCTTGCAGCCATAGGCTTCAGGCTCTGCCTGTTAAAGTCAGATTTTGGGGAGTGGAGGGGGCTACTTTTACTGGAATTTGTGAGCCCTCTTAGAACCAAAGGCCCCCTAAAGGGCATACCTGGTACACTCCGTGCATCCTGACTGACAGCTTCAGCCCCGTGGGGGTGAATAACAGTGCAAGTGCCCCCTTGTTCTCCCTGCCTCTGTGGCATTGTGCGTACCCCAGTTCACATATTCACTAGGGCTTAGTAATTTAAACCCCCCAAACGCTAGGCTGGCAGAGAGTTATTTAACCCTCAGTGCACATTAAGGTATCTCTGCGCTTCAGTGGAATTATAGAAGGGTCAGTGGCCAAGAAGGTGCAAATTAGTCCCTGAGCCAGGGCTGTGGGTGTAGCAATTTTTGACCCAGTCTAACCAGCCAAGAACCAAACCTTGCTGTCATGTTAGCACTTGTTCCAGAGGGCTGGGCTGTGCCATGGGTTTGTTGCTTGCACGATAGCATTCTAACATCACAGGCCAATTAAATCCCATCCAGGACCTTCCGATAAACAGACAGAACCCCCTTGCCCGAGCTCGGAGAAAGACTTCTCAAGATCCTGAGCTCACCCCAGTGTCCCGGGAAGGCAGCCTGGCCTTGGGGTGACAGTCATCAGCACAGCAGTTAGGGGTAAGGCCAACAGGAGCAGCAGCACCTGAGTGCACAGAACAGCGCACACTTAGGTCCTACCTCTTGAAGGCAGTGTGACCCCTGAAGTCAAGGGCAAAGCTAACAGGCCCAGGCCCTAGGGATCTGACCCAAAGCCCATGAATCAGGGGAATCTTTTCATTGACGGCAGTGGCCACTGAAGCAGCCTCAATGTAAATACCAGCAGGTTTTGGCTTTTCGGTAGAGCAGCAGGTGTTCACTGCTGGAGGTAGGCTACCAGCCTCCATGGAGCACGGGGGGCAGTCAGCTTTCGGGAAGGGGGTGAGCGCAGGATCTTGAGGCTGCTCTGTCTCCTTTCAATTATCGGACTTCGAGCAGGGCAGCCTTTTAGGAATGAGGCCAGATCTCCATTTAACTGCCTTGTTTTCCCATTAACACCAGCCCATCCCCTCTGCCTCTAGGTCATGGCTTCAGTTTTACACCAGCACGTGGGCTACAGAAGATTATTTCCCATGGGAGAATACTACCTGCATCAAACAATTGATGGAAAAAATAGAGTATTTACGAAAGTGGCATCACGTACATCACGAACCAACGACACAAACATCCTTCTGAGTGAGCCAAAAAAATTAAATAAATAAAATCCAAAAGGCCAAGAACTGACATGAGAAGCACAGCTGGGGAAACCCACCCCAGGACATAGGGCTTCCACCCTTTGACCTAGAAGGAAATGTAATCACCAGCACCCCATAACTCGAAGGTCAGGGGATAGGGTAAGCAGGGCATTGTCTCCCCAGACATGTTATTCCCCAATGAGGCACTATGTTAAAATAAAACAATTTAAAAAAATACAGCTGTACATTATATAGTGTGACTCATCAGAATCCTGGTCCACTGTCCACATAGGCACAAGGAGCGGGAGGGTTGGGTTGGTCAGGGCCAGGCTGCAGGATGACCGGCATGGTCAGATAAATACAGGCGCAGAGCTGAGGTTGCTGACAGTCAGGTGCCGGATATTGCCATTGGAGCCCTTGGGGACGTCCTCCATCCTGCAGAGGATGTACTTGGTGAGGATCTTGCGGAAGGTGCAGCGGAAGTCCCTGATCTTGTAGGCGTAGATAATGGGGTTGATGACGGAGTTGGCGTGGGACAGGATGATAGCCACGTACATCACCCAGTCGGGCTTGCTGTCGGCAAAGTCCTGGTGGAAGTAGGTGATGCAGTTCAGGATGTGCAGGGGCAGCCAGCAGAAGGCAAAGAGCCCAACGATGATGGCCAGAGACTTGGCCGCATTGACCTCCTTCTGGAGCGTAGTCCTGGAGTTACCCGTCAACTCCATCTTCCGCAGCTGCTTGCAGGCCACCATGAATATCTTGATGTAGATGCCCAACATGATGAAGAGGGGGAGGAGCACACAGCCGAAGAAGTTGAAATAGACCATGTAGCTCATGGTGACCACATTCTCAAAGAGACATTTTATTGAGCAGCTCTGCTGCTGCGCCGAGCTGTTTGTAGAATTGTGGCAGGGACTGTTCTCCTCATCAGGGGCTCTGTTCCAGCCCATCAGGGGGGTCAGTCCAATCCCAAAGGACAGGAGCCAGAGAACGGCAATGAGCCATCGTGCCCGTTTCCCAGTCACCAGGCTCTTGTATCTACACACCAAGAACAAAAAAACCCCAAATCAATCCATGAAATAAATGAACAGTCACAGTTCTGAAAGCTTCAATCACAAGGTAACCCAGACAAGGCTGCAGCAGCCCCACCGCTCCCACCCAGCAAAACCCCATCACTGAGCACCTGTGTAGACCAAAGCCAGAACGGTTTTGAAAATGTCTAGTGATTTTGGGTACCTTTGCAGGGGCCTGATTGTCAGCAAGTGCTGAGCACCCACCCTCTGAAAAATCAGCCCCCTCTCAGATGTCTCTAGGTGGGTACCTACAATTTGTAGGCCTATATTCTTGGCCTACATTACTAGGGGATAATCCCACCTCTTTGGGGTAACACATGGGATAGTCCCAGCTAAGAGCTTCCAATGGTCTCAGGCATATAGTGACAGTTTCACACATCCCCTGGCCTCTGTTTCCAAGCTCAACTTAGTCCTGAAAATCAGGAACGTTAGTGTGGCTGCGAACGAACGCTAGAAAGTGGACCCAGGTGACTTCAGCAGTCCCACTGGGCAGCCCCAGTCAGACTCCATTCCCACTGAGCAACTAGTTAAATCGGTCCTAAGCACGCCAGTCCCTCTGCGCCTGTGAGAAGGGTAGGGCGTAGGGAAATGAAGAGCAGACTGCATGCAAGGCCACACGCCGCGGAGTGGAGGATTAGTGCCTTCAGGTGAAGCCGCTATTGGAGCCAGGACAGCTCCACAGTCTGAGCCAGTTTGTGTGCTGGTGCTTTGTAAGTACACCGTCACTATACATACTGCTGCAGGTTACAGGCCTAAGGGTATGTTTGTGCTGCAGTCAGAGGTGTGACCGTGCCACATGTAGACATACCCAAGCTAGCTTTGATCCAGCTGGTTTAAACAACAACAGCCGCCGAGAAGGCACAGCAGCAGCGTGAGCTGGCCAGCCCCACCCAGCACCTCGGGTCTGTATCCAGGACTAGCCCACGCAGTTCTGGAGATCAGGGTTAACTCAGGTCTGCAGCAGTCTCACCTCGGCCTGTAGTGCAGACGTACCCTATGGTGCAGCTGGCCTGCCCAGCACTAAGGCTAGACTGTGAAGTAGGGTGACCAGACAGCAAATGTGAAAAATCGGGATGGGGGGGTAATAGGAGCCTATATAAGAAAAAGACCCAAAAATCAGGACTGTCCCTATGAAATTGGGACATCTGGTCACCCTACTTTAAAGGTATTTAGGCACTTGCACCTTTGGGCACCTCTGAAAAATCCCATTGGCAGCAGCCCCCCATTAATTTCAATGGGAGTTAGGCATTTAGACTGAAAATTCCTACTAGTGCCCCTCTTCGTCTTTCTAGCCTTCACTGCTTTTTGGGCTGTACAGACGTAACCAGGACTCGGTTACATTAAGCTTGTAGAGATTAATGGTGCCACTTGTTAAGCTAATGAAATGATCCTGCAGTAACTAACGGGATTTCCGGCTGTCCTGTCCCTCGTGATCAAATTTGCCAAGTACCAAAATCAAGTCACTAGTTGATACACAGAGCAGGGGTGACAAGAGCTGATTTAATTCTCACTTCCAACATCTGATCACGTTCGTATGAGGTCTCAGTGGCAGCCCCGATGGGGGCCTCAGCGGGGCTCTGGGATTAACCGTGTCACCTCGGCCCCCCCTCAGCCTGTCCCTCGAATGCACTGGGGTGTCCCGGGGGACACAGTGGACCCAAGACAACCGGCACCTGCAGTGGCACCCACAGCTTTTAACTCCATGATACAGGATTCGTCCGATGGAGCAACATTCCAGTCATGTGACACCCCTCCCTAGGGCCCAGCTGCTGCATTAACAGGGGGAGTAGAAATGTGTAGAAACTATGGCAACGGCAAACCCCAAACAATGGGCTCATTGGCTTGTGTGCGCCAAGTGCAGCCCACACAGCAGTTCTGTGGCTGGATACACAGACACCCGGACGGGCTGCACAACACCAGGAACTGGAAGTGAGTGAAAGCTTTTACAAACATGGATTTGTGTAATTGGCCCTGTGGGCTTGCCTCAGCTCCCACCCCCCCGGTCAGAACAGGGGTCATGTCACCTCCCTGCCCCACAGGGACCCTGGCCGGACATCTATAAATACATGCAAAGGACAAGCGCGTAGACAGGCCTGGCTGTAGAATAGCGCCCAAGGCCCATGTTTTTAAAAGCCGTTGCAAGGCCTAAGTGATTTTGACAGCTAAGTCCCCCTTTCAAAAGTGACTTAGGCTCCAAAGTGCCTATGTCCCCCTGACTGTCAATGAGACGGGGGGTATGTCTACACTACAGTCGGAGGGGTGAGTGCAGCTCCTGTAGGCACATCCACACGAGCTTTTCTCTAGCTAGCAGTTCCCAGTAACAGTGGAGCCATGACAGCATGCGGGTTAGCCACGGGCCAGGCAGCTTTCTATAAACTGCACTGCAGCCCATGCTACTGTGGCTTCACTGCCATTGGTATTCACTAGCTCCAGCCTGCCTGCATGGGCTGTACTCACACCTCCGCCTGCAGAGGAGATGTACGCATAGGCTGCTAGGCCCAGCTCCACAAGGTATTTAGGCCTCTACTTCCACCTGCTCAGTTGCCATCTAACCCCCTAGGTGCCGACGGTTTTACCACTCAGCATTCACAAGGCTCTGATGGCGACGGAGCTGCTCAGAGCCCTGGCCCAAGCTGAAGCCCCAGGGGCTCTGAAGCAGGAGTCTCAAACTAGGTAGGAAATCCTGCCTTGCTAGCCAGGCCCAGGCCTATCACTGAGCTCTGGAATCCCATTGCTGCAAACAAACCCCAATCCCCCACCGGAGTCCCGGTGCCTCCAGGGCACAAGGGCGGAAAGCACTTTACACAGCCTCGTTTCTGCTGCCCCACAAGGGAACTGCTTCTGTCCCAAGCTAGAAAACTTGACAGTCAGATTCCATGAAAACCCAGACAGCGAACCAGCACAAGGCCAACTGCTCTGGGTACAATTCGACCAGACCCCAAGCTCAGCTCAGAGCTACGGCAATCCTGCTTTTTGGAGGTATTGAGGGAAGCCTGAGGCAAGAAAGAATCTGCGAGGCCAAGAAGAGTCCCGCGTACAGCCAATTAGGCTGCATTCATAACGGAGCACCCCCGGCTTGCCCTGCCCCTCTCTCTGTTCACTTTGCTCTTGTTTACTCTGGACTCCTCTCCCCGCCTTTCAGAAGAGAAATGTCTGGGGAGGGAGGGGGCCGGGTTCCCACAGAACTGCAGCTGTACATGCTGCGTGCGAACAGCACTGGAGCAAGCTCGGTGTCCTCTTGGAACGAACACACACACACACACACACACACACACACACCCCTACCTCTCTCTCTCTCTCCCCCCTCCTCCCCCGAGCGTATAGGTCAAATACAAACCACCAGGAAACAGCAGCATCACCCAGGAGTGTCTGGGCTTTAACGTGCTACACTAGGCTAGAGATTGAAGAGAAGGGATGTGAACTACAGGCCATGTGTTATACCCGTGTCTTCTGCTGCATGAAGCTAGCTAGGCTTGATTCTCTCAGTATTGCCCACTAACTTCCCAGTGCCCCAGATGGCTGGGGAATTGCTGCCCTGTTTCACAGGTGGGATAAACACAGGACCAGCGAGTTTATGTCCAACAGTATCCACTAACTCAGAGTGTCGTCATGCTGGGGCCTGGCTGGGAGACCCCAGCTGTGGTTCCGAGAGCTGGGCACTTTCAGTGTTCGTTTGGATCAGCAGCCTGGAAAATCCCACCATCACTAATGGTTGATTATAAGAGATCGAGCCCACGGTGTAACTGCCTGTTCTCCAACCTGGAATAGCTCTGGGGGGGCGGATCTCAAAACCCTTCCGAGGGGAGAGCATATAGGAGTCGGGACACTGGGCAGCAGGCTCCTTGGTTCTGTTCTTGATTCTGCTGCTTACTCAACTGTGTGACCGTGAGCAAGTCACTTAGCCTCAGTTTGCTCCTCTGAGCCAGCTCCCTTGGGTGTTGTGAGGTTACTGTAAGAACAGGGGGGAATGGGGCTTGTACAGGCGGAGAGACCATGGGAGGCAGGGGTGGTGTGCAGCACAGCACCCCCCAAGGCCTGCTTGTCTCTCTCCAAACAAGTTAGGCTGCGTAATGAAAAGCTGACATGGCCCATCAAAGGGTCTTGAAACCCAGTGAGTCATGAGGCCACTGACGGACACGCTGCTTCTGGCCACGTGATGTTAAGTGCTGTCTCGCCCTGAAAACATACCCCAGCTGAGTCGTCTTTCATCTGCTGCTGCCCCCGGCCACTTCCATGGAGATAAGGCTCCTGCCAAAGGTTTGTAAAGTGAATTAGGCAGCCACGTATCTTTCTGAGCAGTTGCAACCATGGCTTGTTTATTTGAGTGCTGCTCATTCTTAACCAGCAGAGACAAACAGGGTTGTGGCCAAAACCAGATTTAACCAGAGCCCTCTTGCCAGTGCATGGAAGAGAATGGAAAATGTACCGACTGCATGAGCCAGAACAGCACAATGCCAACAGCTGCAGGCCACGTAGGCTCAGGAAAGAGCTGGTGGCAGTTAGAGGCAGTGGCTCACGGTGAACTCTCTGCCCCTGGAGCTAACTTCATTCTGCTGCTGGGTGTTGCAGGCGCACATTGCAATGCCTCAGGCCCATCCCACCACCTCCTGGCTCTCTGTGGACTGACTGCAAATAACACTGTGTTAGTGCTGCGTTGCCTTGTTGTGTTTGGGCTGATAAATCCTGGTTCTGTTCCCCCATTGCAGGAGCAGCACAAACTAACGTGCTGTCCACGAGCATTTGTGCGAGGAAGTTGCGTCATTCAGATGCTGGCGAGAAGCAGACACAAACAGGGCATGATTACCATGTTCCCTCTACTTTTTTACATCCATGTGTGGAATGAATTTTGTTATGTGCACCAATATGGCAGTGCTGTGTGGCGGGGTGGGGCCGAGGGGTTCGGAGTGTGGGAGAGGGCTCAGGTCTGGGGCAGAGGGTTGGGGTGTGTGTGGGGGGGGTGCAGCTGGGGATGAGGGATTCAGGCTGCCCTGGGGCAAGAGGACTCTCCTCAGCCCTCTCACACCATGGCAGCTCTGGGGCCAGGAGAGGAGACCTGCCCGCCCCCTACCTCTCTCCTCTCCAGTCTGCATGCGCCTGCATGGCCCTTGATAGCCTGCTGCACAGCGTTAGGGTGTGAATGGGGCCAAAGCAAAGTCATGAAATGTTCAGGGAAGATCAGCACATGCTTAAAGGGAAGGACAAGCCTGAGATCAGGGTCCATGGGCTTTATTTCTTTCAAAACAGTTGTCAGCCGCCTGTTGCCCAGGAACTACTCTGCACTAACAACCCAATATGTGCACAACCCCACAATAGCCAACCAGTTCCCAGGCACAACCGGGGGCGGGGGGGGGGGGGGGAAATAACTGTAGGAAAACTGATTTTGGATTGAGGTTTTTTCTGAGAACTAGAAGCAGGAAGGGGCCAGGGGTGTCCCAAGCTCTGAAAACTCCTTTAACAGGCTCCGATCAAATCCCCTTCTCTTTGAGGTTTGCTATTATTACACAGGGAAGTATTAAAGTAAATTTACTCATCTAAAGCTGCTCAATTAACCCACAGCAAATATTGAAACTACTTGATGTCTCTGCCTAGAAGTAACAAGAGTTATTGTAGTGTAAATACCAGCTGGTTATTTAAGAGTGATATATTGTGGTTAAACAACCTGGCAATAGATTGGTTCCTTTTACACGGGTAGGCAGGTTTAATAATCAATTAGTAGATAATTAGCTCTGCCACTGTTCAAGGATATGGACTCATTGCTGGACATGTCAGCACCATCCCCAGCCACTGGGATCATCCTGCTGTTAGGCAGCATCTCTGCTCCGGCCTCGAACCAGTAAAGGCACCTCTCACATTGCTGCCACCTTTGCTACAGCGCCTGGTTTGGTGAAGAGCATTTTCTCTGTGGCATAAGGGAACCAGCATCTCACCTGCATGCGGCTCCTGCACCATCAGTAGCAGGACAGATGGCAAAAGCGGTTTATTTCACTAGCCGTTTCCCAGCTAAATGGCCCCGGTTTCACTTTGTCACATCCCAGGGGCAAAGTGCATTTGCTTTCACAGACCAGCTTGGGCCCACTGGTGACACCACATAGGAGCATCTACCCCAGAACAAACTGCTAGGTCCTGCCAGAGGCACCTGTCCATGGAGTGAATCTGCTGAGTACGTAACATTGAGGTTAGCAAAGGCAGAACCAGCGGCAGACTAACAGGCCTGATTGTTTTATCTGTCCAACACCACAGGCTGTGTGGCCAAACAGAAGGGGGCTGCTTTGCCCGCTGGGGGCTACTGTGCTTTGGCACATCACACGTCATGATCATTGACTATTTCTACTGCAGTAGCACCTAGGAGCCCCAGTTGTGCAACAGGGGCCGACTGCGCTAGGCGCTGTACGAACAGAACTCTCTGAATGCTTAGGAGCAGCGAGATGGGATGGGAGGTGACTAAGCCAGCGCCTCCAGGTCTCTCCCCCAGCATTGCACTAATCACCCTGTCACACCCTTCACACCAAGCTACCTACAGGCACTCTGGGCTAGTGCATTGAGAACAGCGCTCAACTGCCCTGGTCTCTGTGCCTCAGTTTGTTTAAATGCTTTGTTTTTTGAACACGGAGCCCAGTTTTTAAGTACCAGGGTTAACTGTTCCACCCCCGAGTTCTCCCTGACCCTGCTGGAGCATTCCAGCAGGGCCGGCTTTAGGCCAATTCCACCAATTCCCCCGAATCGGGCCCCGCGCCCAGTGGCAGGGCCACCAGGGGGGGCAAATGGCCAAGAATCCCTTCCCTGGATAGAGGCTCCTTTTTAAATTTTTACTCACCCGGCGGCGCTCCGGGTCTTCAGCAGCACTTCGGCGGCGGGTCCTTCAGTGCCGTGGAAGACCCGGAGCGAGTGAAGAACCCGCCTCCGAAGACAAGGAGCGCCACCCGATGAGTACAAGACCCACATGGGGTTTTTTGTGGTGTTTTTTTTTTCCCCAAGTCATCCGTGCTGGGGCCCCGTTAAAACTGTTCGAATCGGGCCCCGCACTTGCTAAAGCCGGCCCTACATTCCAGGCTCATTAGTCACCACTCACCACTGTAACAGAGCCTCCCGCTCAACCCCCTGCAGCTCCAGCTCTGGCTTCTGGGTCATCCCTGGCTCAGGCAGGGGATGGGCTCCTGCCCCTACATGCTTTGACTAAGCCCAAGTCTACATTAGAAACCTTTGCCAATACAGTAACTCCTCGCTTAACGCTGTGGTTCTGTTCCTGAAAAAATGCTACTTCAAGAAAAACAGTGTTAAGCAACTCCAATTTCTCCATAGGAATTAATGTAAATGGGAGGTTAGGTTCCAGGGACATTTTTTTGCCAGACAAAAGAACGAACGAACGAACGCACGCACGCACGCACGCACACACACACACACACAAAGTTTTAAACAAACAATTTAATACTGTACAGAGCAATGATGATTGTGAAACTTGGTTGTGGTGGAAGTCAGAGGGTGGGATATTTCCCAGGAATGCCTTACTGCTAAATGATGAACTAGCAGTCGGCTGAGCCTCAAGGGTTAACACATTGTTGTTAATGTAGCCTCACACTCTACAAGGCAGCACGAATGGAGGAATGAGACAGCATGGCAGACAGAGACACAGTGTGTGCGTGTGTGTGTGTGTGTGTGTGTGTGCGCGCGTGTGTGTTTGAGAGAGAGAGAGAGAGACACACACACACACACACACACACACACACACACACACACACACACACACACACACACAGTGTATGTGAGAGAGAGAGACATGTGCATTGCCCCTTTAAGTAAGCTGGCCCCACTCTAAGTACATTGCCTTTTTAAGTAGATCAGCAAGTTGAGCAGCAGCTGCTTCCTGCAAGCTCCCTCCCTCCTGAGCCCTGTCCTATCCCCCCTGCTCTGTGGAGATGGGGTACAGGAGTGGGGGGAGGTTGACACCCTGACATTAGCACCCCTCTTCTCCCGCCCTGCACAGCAAGCAGGAGGCTCCCAGGGGTAGCTCCAAGGCAGTGGGGGAGGGACAGCTGACCTGCCCGGCAATTGATAGCCTGCTGGGTGGCTGCTGCACAGAGAACTTAGGGGAGCTGATGGGCGGGCTGCTGGTGCACCCTGGTTCCAAGCCCCCACCAGCCAGCTCCAACGGGCTGCTCTCTGCAAGCAGTGGACAAAGCAGGCAGCTGCCAAACAGCGTCATACAGGAGCATTGCGCAACTTTAAACAAGCATGTTCCCTAATTGATCAGCAACTAACAACCGGGAGGACGTTAAGTGAGGAGTTACTGTATAGCAGTAGGATTTTTTATTTATTTATTTATTTATTTATTTAAAGAACACATCTATACTGGCAAAAGCCCTAGCGTAAATGCAGTTATATCGGCGTCAAGGTCTTTTTTCTGGTTCCGCTCACTGAACCAGTATTCCCAGACACTGGTTTTACCAGCATAACTGTGCCTGCAGTAGGAGATTTGCCTTTTCGAGTGGAAACCTAGCCTGCCCTGACGCCTGCCCTGACGCCTGCTCCAGGCACCTGCTCCAGGCACCTGCTCCAGGCACCTGCTCCAGGCACCTGCTCCAGGCACCTGCCCCAGTTGAGCGAACACTGTTTGGAGCAGAGATGAGCTCCTTGCTGGCAATTGCTGCTGTTCAGGTCTGTGCTAGGAGTTTACACTGGAGCAGTGACACCGATTGCTGCCCACTGAATCCCCACGGGGCAGACGAGACCTTAGACTGAGCAGTTCCAGTCTCTGACAATCCAGACAGCAAGTCGCGAACATCTCAGTGTGGAGACAAGACTGTCCCTGTCGAAGTGACATTGCTGAGTCTCAAGAACACAGTGCTGCACAGAAACAGCAATGATGGAAGACAGACCCTAGAGTCAAACTCAGCCCTGCTCTAGCTCCACAGGCCTTGGTGCACTAAACTCTGTGGAGAAAACCTGTGCTCTCCTGCCCTCTCAGAGCACCTATCTCCCTGCCCGTTTTGTCCAACGCCGATATTGCAGGATGTTAATTAACTTGGTCGCCCCCTGCTGGCCTGGGCAAAAGGGCCCTGCAGCAGCAGAGCACCAAATGCTCCATTGCTCTGATATAAACGAACTGTGACTACGGAGGCCTTCCTATTTCAAGGGTTGCAGCAACAGAGTGGAGTTTTCAAAGCCCCTTTAGTGGAGGAGAGCAAGAGCAACTGCTCCATCAACCCTCAGATTCCTGTTATCTGTGTGCAATTGTATTTAGCATCCTGCTCTGTTTGTTTGTTCTGTAGCCATATGACTGAGCATTGTTGCTTCTTGCTGGCTTGCCCCGGGGACTCCAATGGAAACGAGATGACAGCTCAACTGGAATTTCCTGGTAGAACATTTTAATTAAATCAGGAGTGGCAACTGGGGGGGGGGGGGGAAAATGAGCCACTTTTTCATTTTAACAGGGAAAGAATCTGAAATGGGAGGGACTGTGGGGAAGCGCTGTCTAGTGGTCAAAGCACAGAGGGAGGAGATCCCGGATCTATTCCCAACTCTGCTGTTTGATCTCAGGCAAATCACTTCCCCTCTATCCCCCTGTGACACATGGGGGACCAATCCCATGTCCCTGCCTTGCATGCGGGAGGTGAGGCCTAATGCATTAAGGGCCTTTGAGAGCCTTGGATGGAAGGTACAATCAGCACATTAAGTATTGTTAATAAGATCCATTTCCCCAGGCTCTGTCACTTGGCCTCAAGTTCCTGTAGCAGCTCAGACCAAGACTCTCTTTACCCATAATTCCTTATAACCAGGGGACAGGAGCCGGTGTAACACAGACAGAGCTGAACACGACCATGCATTATGCTGTCAAGCACAGCTGGACTGACAGATACAGAGGCTTCCCCAGTCCTGGCTTAGACAGCCTAGAGAACACACCCAAACCCTCCCATGTGCGCCTAGCGCCATTGTGCAAGAACAGGGCGGGCACTGAGCACTGACATGGGAATGAGATCACCCAGCCTTTCAAGCAAAGAGACGGTGGAAGCCACAGCCTGAAGCGGAAGCTAATGTTCACCGTGGGAGCAAGCAGGGGCAGCATCAGGGTAAGAATCACATGCGGAGCTGTGTACCGAGCACTCCCAGCTCCCATCGGCATGCCACAGATCTGGCCCCATGTGTTTAACTTTGCCCTTGCCCCCAATACCTGCTGAGCTCACAAAGGAATTTAGGACAAATCTAATGTACTTTTCGCCACTGCTGTTCCGTCTGTCTGTGCTTGGGCCAGGATGGACTGACAGGTCGGTCAGTGAACACACGCTAGCTGACTGCAGATTGCTGTCCCATCGACATCACAGTGTGTGGACCCCACAGTAAGTAGATCTAAGCTACGTCGCTTTGAGTTATGCTATTCACGCAACTCAAATTGCGTAGCTTAGATCGAATTTCCCCTGTAGTGTAGACAAGGCCTTAAACAAGTTAGATATCTTCAGGTCACCAGGGCCTGATGAAATGAATCCTACAATACTCAAGCTGACTGCGGAGATATGAGCCCTTAGCGATTATCTTTGAAAAGTCATGGAAGACTGAAGAGATTCCAGAGGATTGGAAAAGGGCAAATCTAGTGCCCATCTATACAAAGGGAAATAAGGACAACCCGGGGAATTACAGAGCAGTCAGCTTAACTTCTGTACCGGAAAGTTAATGGAACAAATAATTCAGCAATCAACTGGCAAATATCTAGAAGATAATAAGGTGATAAGTAACAGTCAGCATGGATTTGTCAAGAACAAATTGTGTCAAACCAACCTGAGAGCTTTCTTTCTTAGCCTTGTGGAGGGGGGAAGCAGTAGATGTGATATCTTGCCTTTAGTAAAGCTTCTGATACTGTCTCACATGACCTCATAAACGAACTAGTGAAATGCAGTCTAGATGGAGCTACTATAAGGTGGGTGCAAAACTGTTCCCAGAGAGTAGTTATCAGTGGTTCACAGTCATGCTGGAAGGGCATAACGAGTGGGTCCTGCAGGGATCAGTTCTGGGTCTGGTTCTGTTCAATATCTTCATCAATGATTTAGATAATGGCACAGAGAGCACACTTACAAAGTGTGCGGACTGTACCAACCTGGGAGGGGTTGCAAGTGCTTTGGAGGATAGGATTATAATTCAAAATGATCTGGACAAACTGGAGAAATGGTCTGAAGTAAAGAGGGTGAAATTCAATAAGGACAAAGACAAGAACTCAAGAAGGAACTATCAGTTGCACACACAAAATGGGCAATGACTGCCTGGGAAGGAGCACTGTGGAAAAGGATCTGGGGGTCATGGACCACAAGCTAAATGAGAGTCAGTTGAACACTGTTGCCCCCCTCCCCACCAAAAAAAAAAAAGACAAACATCAACACACAACGCAGAGTCAACCTGTGGAACTCCTCGCCAGAGGATGTTGTGAAGGCCAAGACTGTACCAGGGTTCAAAACAGAACTAGATAAGTTCATGGAGGATAGGTCCATCAATGGCTATTAGCCAGGATGGGCAGGGGTGGTGTCCCTAGCCTCTGCTTGCCACAAGCTGGGAATGGGCAACAGAGGATGGATCACTTGATCATTACCTGTCTGGTTCATTCCCTCTGGGGCACCTGGCATTGGCCACTGTCAGAAGACAGGATACTGTGCTAGATGGACCTTTGGTCTGACCCAGTACGACCGTTCTTATGGGATGTATTAGCAGGAGCGTTGTAAGCAAGACATGAGAAATAATTCTTCTGCTCTACTCCACGCTGATTAGGCCTCAACTGGAGTATTGTGTCCAGTTCCGGGCATCACATTTCAGGAAAGATGTGGATAAATTGCAGAAAGTCGAGAGAAGAGCAACAGAAATTATTAAAGGCCTAGAACATGACCTATGAGGGAAGATTGAAAAAAATGAGTTTGTTTAGTCTGGAAAAGAGAAGACTGAGAGGGGACATAACAGTTTTCAAGTACATAAAAGATTGTTACAAGGAGGAGGGAGAAAGGTTGTTCTCTTTAATGTCTGAGGATAGGACAAGAAGCAATGGGCTTAAATTGCAGCAAGGGAGGTTTAGGTTGGACATTCGGGAAAACTTCCTAACTTTCAGGGTGGTTAAACACTGGAATAAATTGTCTAGGGAGGTTGTGGAATCTCCATCATTGGAGATGTTTAAGAGCAGGTTAGACAATCTCCTGTCAGGGATAGTCTCTAGACAATACTCAGTCCTGCCATGAGTGCAGGGGACTGGACTCGATGACCTCTCGAGGTCCCTTCCAGTTCTATGAATAAAGCTACCACGCCCCCATTCCTTTAGTCAGGCTTTGCTGGCAGGGTGACCCTCAGGGATGCTCCCAGGAATATGAAAATACCTCCCTGACTTGCTCTCACTGTAGGAAGATTCCCACTCCTGGAGCTGGACTGTGTGGCTGACCTTGTCAGACTGCAGGGCTGGCAGGGTGAGAACAAAGGGGCTAGAGCCATGTATGACCTGCACTGCTGTCACTGTGCTACTCACAGCCCCCTGGCCTGCTGATGCCTTCAGAGACCGACTCTAGGTACCCAGCTGGTGCCCAAGGCAGCGAGTTAACCACTCCAAACCTCACAGCAGCAGCATGCAAAGAACTCAGATCTTCTTGCTACAACAGCACAGATCCCTGCTGCTTGAGTGAAAGGAACAGCCATTAGCAGTAGGGGAGTTATGATACACAGCTGAGCTGGTCTGATTCTAGCCTGTAGGGGGCAGTGCAGCACCAACACATTGCCCACACCCCATTACAGAATCACCTATCAGACACACCATGTCCCACTACAGCCAAGTGAGGAGCAGAGTGGTCAGAAGGATGGCAGAGCAATAGACAATCCAAGTCTTTCTCCTAGCCAGGGGAGGGTCTAGTCAAAAAGCACATTAAAAAGCCTCAGGAAAGGTCTCATCTAGTCCTGGCTACCCACAAAAGCAGCAGGCATCTGGGCCTCCTAGCTCCCAGCACAGCCCTCTGCATGCCAGCCCCATGACCAGTCCACCTGGCACGGAGCCCTGACCAGCATCCCACACAGCCTAGTTACACCTCGGGTGGGCGCAGTTTAGCAGCTGGAATCTCCCTGCATTCCAGCTGGCTGGGGAAGCCCTAGGAATCAGATGCCTGCCTCCCACGACTAGATCTGGCACCGCTCAAACCCAGCCAGCGTCCCAGGGCGTGACCCCAAGCAGGGGCCAGATCCTGAAGCTGCTTGGCAGGGGCCAGCTGAGCAATGCATGGCAAGTGGCCAGTGACCACTGACCAGATGCCCAATGACTCTGATGAACCCACAGGGACATGGTGGGAGTCATCCCAGATGGACTACCTCAAACCCCTCACACGCCTGTGAGCCACGGCCCCGGCGGGTGGGAGCGAGTGGGACAGAGAATACAGCGTGCACAGGCGAGTGGGACTGTTTGCAGACATGCAAGTCCCTGCGTACGTCAGAGCGGGGAGTGGCTGGGTGAAGGCAATGCTTTCTCTGCCCCAGGTCCAGACGTGCAGGTCACTGTGTTAACCTGGCGGTCCTACAAACAGAATTACGGGGGAAGGGCGAAGAGGTCACAATGGACTGGCAGGTTATTTGCGGCTCCTGCCGCGGGGTTGACATCACTAACAGGATCAGCAGCAACAATCTGCTCCTTAGCACTTGCAAAGCCCCTGAGCCTGTCTCTGAATTGTAAAACAGGTGGGAAGGGAAGAGTGTGCCTCTGCAGACACAGCTGGGGCTGCTAATTCCTGGCACATCTGCAGCACCCTGCACCCTGCTGGCTGCTTGGTGCAGGAGGTTGTGGCTGATGGCACAGTCGGCTGCTCTGTGTTCTCTCACCATCCCGAAGTCTGTGCCGGGGATTTAAAAGGGACATGGCAGAGCAGTCACAGGGGACACATTTCTGTGCTTCATGCCCAGCCCTGCGTCTGCAGCCTGTGACTCCTCTCCTCGCCTTGCAGCTCTCTGGGCCTGCAGACGCACAGTGTGATGTCCAGGGGCAGCGACCAGGCTGACCAGCAACTCTGTGGTACTGAGATCTCCTGATCAGATCGATAGGAGGTGTCTGTGTTCTGCTCCGAGTGGAGCTGACCCCAAACACGGAGCCTTGTCTTCCTACATTCCAGCTGGGAAAGGCTGGAGGAAGAACAGGACTGGCACAAACTTCCCCACAGAAACGGCAGCAAACTCCTGCCCTCCTGCTGATGGGCTTTACGCACTTCCATGCAGTTCGTGCTCTGTGCAGGGAGCAGGCGTGCTACATAGCCTGGGCTCGCCCGTCGCCAGATGTCCTAGGTAGCGATACATTCGTGAGGAAAGGTGCTTCCTGCACTACCCAGCGAGGCTGGGGCAGAAAGAGGAACAAGGTGCCCTCCCACACTGACTGCAGGCAGGCACACAGGAAGGGGAAGAAGCAGCCCACTTGCCAGAAGCCACCATGCGTGTTTTAAGCAAAGCACCCGAGCAGATGAGCACCCTCCGCCCTTCCCGTGCTAATGAACAAAGGAGAAACTCCAAGCTGGGCAGCAGGTAGTGAACCCAGCCCCGTTCACCAGCACCCTCATCTTACAAAGGATACGCTAGAGGGGGCTCAGAAGAGCAACAAGAATGAGGAAGGGCCCCGCAGAACTCATCTGAAGAGAGAGGGGATGTCACCTTAGAAAGGAGGCGTGTAAGAGAGGACACGGCAAAGTCTGTAAAAGACCAAATTGGACAGACAGAGGAGACTGAGCGCTTCTGTTCTCTCATCTCAGAACACAAGAACAAGGAGATGTTCAGTGCAATTGAAAGGTCAGAAACCCAAAACCAATAAAAGAAAATACTTCACACAACATGACTCAGCTGGGAGCTCCTCGCTATAGGAAGTCAGTGGGGCCAAAGGGTTAACAAGATTCAAAGAGGGACTGGGCATTTCTATGGATAAAGGTTTAGTCTTGTTAACACATTCAGGAAGGGATATTAACCCTTTTGCTTCCTAGCGTAAGACAGTCTCTGTCAGAAACCAGGGTGACACCTATGCGAGGGGCAGATTATCACACACGTGTGACTGTGGGTTCTTGGCCCTTCCCTGAAGCAGCTGGTGCTGGTCACCGACAGACAGGAAACTGGACTAGATGGACCAGGGATCTGATCCCGTTGGGCAAGTCTTGTGTTCCACATCTAGGTGCAGTTAGCAGCACAAAGGCACACGAGTCCTGCTGCTTCCGGGAGGGAGAGAAATATCCCAAGATGGGGACACTTCAGGACTATTCTGCGCTTCAGAGTACCTGACTCATACCCCGCCATTGGGGTGAAGGAGCAGCCCTTGGGAAGAGCACAGACCTGGGGCATAGGGGGCAGTGCTGCTCCCCTAAGTTAGAGAAGCTAGTAACTAATTTCTCTCTAGCTGTATAGAGGGCACATCCCCACATCAGACATTTGCCCCCTGGGCTGTGGAGCCAAGCAGCACTTGCTCTCTTGCAACTAGTTTATAGAAGGAGAGAGGCACAAGTCACTCAGCTCGGTCCCCGCCCCCATCTCCAAATCCAGCCACTCTCTGGCCTCTCCCGAATTCCCAACCCAGTCACTCCAGACACCCCATGCTGGGCTTCCCACCCCCATTCCTTAAGGGGAGCAATTAAAGAGATCTGGCTAATGCAAAGCGAAGATGCAGAGTTCATTCCCCTGCAAACAGCATCGGTGTGATGTTACAGGGCTGGTGTGTGGGGTGACACTCACCCCTGCTGAGGGCAACTGTGCAAAGGCCGGGCCCCACGTAAGTGGTGCTTTGAGGGTGAGGACAAGAAATGGAATCCCAATGGGAGGGAGAAGGGGAGCCAGCAAAGGGCTTCTCTGCATGTTCCTAATGCAGACTGGCAGCAGTAAGCGCCATCCCCCCGCAACACACCAGCCGGCTTCCAGCCTGCCCCAGCTCTGGCCACACTTAGGGGAGCTGGGTCGCTGCAGCCCATTCAGTCTGTGGCCTCTGCCACAAGGGGTCGTGGTTAGTGCCCACGGCACTGACGGCACGGACACTCGTCCACTCGTTTCACACGAGCCACCAAACAGGAATGGTTGGCACCCAATCCAGAGAGAAAAGACTTCACAGCTCACTACTGATCTCTGGAGTCAGTCACTCCCCTGAAGGAGCCTTTTAGCTGGTGATACAGCTCCCTGCAAGTTCATTTCCCCTGTAATTTAACAGCCAGCTTTCTGTTTCCACAACAAAACTCTCCTTCCACAAACAGCATGTGTCTAACTAGGGCAGCTGTTTGGGGCAGGTCTCATTCACTGCCTAGCACTGGCTCTGGAGGACATCAGTCCTAGGAGATTTCCCTAAACCTTGTAACCGAGGCCCATGGATCGCAGCCCAAAGAGGTGCATAAACCCAGTCCTGACCCAACCTGGAGTTACACAATAAACCTGCTGGAAATAGAGAACAAAAAAGAGGTGGCAGAAATATTTGCCTTGTCATCAGTTATCAGAAATGTTTTCCACCTCCATCTACACTCCCAGGATCAGGTTCGCGATAATCCCCCCCAGAACACCTGCTCTGTTATGTTCAGCTAAACTTCCACCCGGGCAGCATTGTATTCAGAACCACACAACTTCCTCAGCCAAGCGCTACAAAAGAGAATCATGACACACAGACAGCGAGTTAGAATTAACAGCCCACGCTACAGCATCTTGCACGCAATGGGTGGTTTGATTAAACGTCCAGCTGAAAAGAGCCAAACTCCCTTTTAGCTGCTCCCGTGCTCTAGATCAATTTAGAAAAAAATAAATAAATGGAGCAGACACCAAACCATTATCTGAAGCCAAAAACCAATTTACTCAGATTACCCCCATGGCTGGAAGGTAAATGATTAGCCAGTTTCAGATATGCTGACAAGGATTCAAATGCTTCTGTCCATAAGTACTAAAGATTCAGATCTGTCCCCAGCTACAATACACACCATGGAATTTCCATTCAATTTGCTGATGACACATATACCCCTCACAATGTGCTGCAGTTTTCCATTAGAGTTGTACATCACCTGTTGGATGATTAATGAATGTTTGTCAAGTGCATTGAGATTCTGTAAGGCAAGTGTGGTTATTCCTTTTAAAGTTATTGCCGAGTGCACGTTTTGCTCATGAAAATGAGATGCCAGAAACAAGCAAAGTACAGGCAAAAGACAGCCACAGACCTTTGCCAATGCATCTCACTGCAAACCTGCGGCACCCCCTAATACCCCGACTCTGAAACCCTCCCCCCCCAACTCTTCAATCCTACCCCCTGCTCTCATTTACCATTCCAGCACTGGACTCTCCAACACACAGCTCCGCTAATGCCTCTCAATCCCCCCCCCGCTATCCTAGTCGTCATCCAGTCATACCAATTTCAGTGGTGGTTGTGCAATAGGGACAGATGACCCCTCAACAAAAGTGAGGCAAACAAACTCTCTTCGCTTGTAACCTGAAAAATCCAGGTTTAGGATGCACTTTTCCAGATGCTGGGAGGCTGCTCCACAAACCCACTGTGTTAGCCCCAGTAAAGAAAATATTTACTATGCTTTGCCCGGTATGTTCCCCCGTCCCCAGATCTAGTGAGAGACTAATTCAGGTCTATTGTGATCCTATTTTGATTAGTTTCTTAGTTGTCAATTGGGGGGGTAAGAGGAAGGAGAACTGATTTGTGTGGTTTTTCTTTTTTTTAATCAAACTTTGTGGGTTTCTTGTAAAACCCAGAACCCACAAAGTCAAATCCTAAGCACACCTACACGCCAGGCAGGTGGCACTTTCAACAGAAGCACATTTTCTCTGGAATAAGAGCCTGGTGATCTCAGAACATTGTGTGAACTGGCTAGTACAGTGGCTGGAGCGAAGGAAAAGTGACTTGCCTATTTCGCCTGCTGTTTGTACAGTTGATATCTTGTTGGGTTTATGATTTATACACTCTCACTTCCTTGCTTAGATAAAAAGTGATTATACGTAATGCTTTGAAAAGTTATACTTTTCAAAGCAATACGTTATACTTTGAAAAGTATCTGTGTTCAGCGAGATGATTTCAGCATTTGTACACTTACTACTCCTTCCCTTCAACCCAGAGCAGAATGAGCCTTTCTGAACAGCTAAAAAAAAAAAAAAGTCTGCCTATTTTGGGCTCAAGGGCAGGTGGAGATTCTGAGCTAGGTGGAAGGTGATAGATGGACTTATAAGTAACTAATAAATTCACTTCTACGATCACTGTCAGCCCCAACCTCTATAGGCAGGAAGGGCCGAGCTTACCAACAGAAGGGAGAATTGTTCAAGAACATACTATAAACTAATCAAGCTATTCTCAAATAAACTGAGAAGCAGGGGAAAGATGTTGGTCTGTTTTTCATTACTTGGGAGGTGCTCAGATGCTATACTGATGGAGGCTATAAAAATACCGAGGTAGATTAGACAGCTATTCCCAGCTCTCCCATGGCTTTGTGGCCTTGGGCATGGAAGATTTTCCAAAGAGCTCCACTCCCATTTAGGCACCCAAAACAGGTGGGCAGATTTTCAACACAACGGGAACGGAGCTCTTTGGAAAGTCTGGCCCTGGGGCCCTGGCAGCCACTGCAGACAAGCCTCCTGCATTCAAGAGCAGAAGAATAGCCCTGCTGGGTTAGACCAGTGGTCCATCTAGCTCAGCGTCCTGTCTTCCGACAGCGTCTTCACCAGCACAGCCCCTGCCTGCGTGCGGTTGGTGCTTGACTGCTCAGTTCCTCCACCTGTAACAGTCCCCTTGCTCCGCACCAGCGTGCTCAGCCCTCACTGGCGCTGGGCCATGCAGCTCCAAGGGCCCACAGCCTCACCCCTTACCTGAGCGGGATCTTGATGGCCAGGTACCTGTCGATGGCCACCGCCAGCAAGCTGAAGATGGAGCTCTGGGTCAGCACCAGCACGAAGCAGGCGAAGAAGAGGCAGCTGTGGAAGTCCGTCTGGAGGCCAATGCTGATGGTGATGGCGAAGGGGATGGCCAGCAAGCCCACGGCGATGTCGGCCACGGCCAGCGACACCAGGATGTAGTTGGTGGCGTTCTTCAGGGTGCTGTTGATGGCCACGGCCCAGCACACCAGCAGGTTGCCGGCAATGGAGAGCACAGCGATGACCAGCTCCAGCACGATGTAGGCTGTGTTCATCATGAGGGCAGGCGATGCTCAGGTGTCCAGCCCAGGGCTGGGCGCCCTCACCATGGTCCTGCCCAGGGAGGGGCCCGTCAGTGGGCAGTGGGCGCAGCTCGCCCCTGGCTGGGCCCCTGGTGGCTGGGCTCGGCAATGCCCCAGGGAAACATCGGCTGCACCCCCCGCTGCCACCAGCCCGCCAGCTGCGATCACTGCCCGCGGGCGGAGCCGGGAGAGCGGCTGGGCGCAGGGGGGTCCCCCCGTCGGGGCATCCCCCGGGGCGGCGCCGGACCGGCGAGCCGGGGCGCTGGGCGGGCGGGCGGCCGGGCTGGGGGTGCTGTCCGCGGCCGGCCCCCGGCGAGCGGCTCCTGCACAGACTTACGGCTCCGCCGCGGCTCCGCGGCTATTTCTGCACATGGGGCCGGCGGGGCGGGGGCGCGGGCGGCCGCGCGCGATTGGAGGAAGCGGCGCCCGGGCGGGGACCCTCCGTGTTTACCGTAATGCCCCAGCTAGGAGCCCCTGCGCCGCCCGCACAGGTGGCGGAGCCCGGCGAGTCCCATACGCCGCTCGGGCTGCGAGCCCCCCAGGCTCGGAGGGGCCGGGGCCGGGGCCGCCCGCGGGGAGGCGGCGGGGGCAGGGAGTCCGAACGGCTCCACGGGAGAGCCGGGAAAGGCAACGCCGAGCTGCGGGGGGTCTGGCTGGGTCCGGCGAGCCGGCTCCACACCCACTTCCCGACACCGACCCTCCGGGAGCGGCTGCTGGGGCCAGCACCTTGGCGGCGGGCGTGGGGCTTACCCCGCGCAGGTTGCCACAGAGGAGCAGCCCTGTCAGTCTGAATCCGCCAGAAGAACAGGAGCCCCTGGGGCACCTTAGAGCCTGACACATTTATCCGGGCATAAGCTTTCCTGGGCTAAACTCAGGGAGAGGCAGTGTCTCCTGTGTCTGGTCACTGATATGAAGACAAGTGCCTGCAACCTGTACTGGAGCCTACACCCCACGGGTTTCTCTAGCCCTGCACCCTACAGCCACACACACCTGAAGAGGAGAAACAGGCCTTCATTCAAGAATAAGACCCAGCCCCTGGGAAGGGGAGTTTTTTTTTTTTTTTACTTCAGACACATGTGGCTTTTACTGATGCTGCTGGCTCCCACTCCCTCTGATCATGGGGAGTCAGGCTCCTGCTAGCAAAGGGAAGCCAAAGGAAGTCCATGCTTCCCCCAAAGCCTCTGCTTCAGCAGCCATGGCAGAAGGACGGTGAACAGATTTAAAGGACCCCATTGACCAGGCCAATGCAGGCCTTTGACATTGTCTAGGTTCTGGTCCTTCATGCTCATCTATCTCCACTGCTCCCAGAAGGGGCTTCAGTCCACCGCCTGCCGCGGGATAGCAGTGCGGCTGGAGCTCAGAGCTTTTCCAACACCACTGGCCAGGATAGCAGACCTTCCTTGCTGATGCTGAGGGGGCCTGGGAAATACAGCGGCCCATAACAATGAAAAACAATAGTAACACTAACCTGATAAGCATCTGTAGGAGATTCTGATTTGAATCAAGGTTTGAATTCAGTGCCCATTGTACTGGTGTCTCACTGACTGCCACCCAGGCTAGAGGGGCCTGGGAACGTTCAGAACAGGTGCCAGCTGGGAACACTGCAGATCATTAGGCTCCCTGCTCTGGGACATACTGGGCCCTATGGCTTGCAGTGGTTCCTTGGGCTGGCATCACTTGCCTGGCACTGGTACAGGGGGGAACATAGAAAACAGCTGCTGGGAAGTGCAGTAAGTCCCTGAGTAGTTTAGCATTTGCTTGCAGTGACTGAAGTAATTTTATTTTAACCCCTGTTCTCAGTTGCTCAGAACTTCAACAGGTTCGTTTTGCAGAGGTTTTCACACCACTTTAATTACCAAAGGAAGGACTCAGAGGTGTGAAACTGATGGTTTCACTTTCTTAAAAACCAAAGCCAGGAATGTATCAGTAGACAAGTCTGCAAGCGGCCAAGTTTACCATCACAGATCACACCACAGGCAGCTGGGAAGGTTTACAGTAATTGTTGCAAAATGGGGTTTTTTTTGCAAATCTTTCTGGGTTACAGAATGAACACTGGATTTGTTTACATTAATACAACTTTGGCTTACAAGGATGTTACAGCAGCATGTGGGGACGTTACTATAGAACATTACAGCAGTTTTGCTTTATGATCAACCCTAATGACATCACACAGGCTTAAAAAAGATTTATTTTACAAAATGACGACCGCCTAGGGTCTAAGAATGTTTATCACACATTATGAAATTTCCTGAAACAGCACAATGCCACATACTAACAGATTCAGAAACAATTAGCTTAGAGAACACACTGGGTTACAATGTTTGAATGCGGTTCATGGGGCTACAGTGGAGAAGCCTAGGTCCAAGGAGTTAAACCAAAACCTGATACTGAAAGATTTCCCCAAAATTTGTGTGTGGCAAATGGGCTTAGATTGGTTCCTCCCAAAACTGGTGAAGTTCAAAATGTGAGATTCCAAAGATAATTATTTATAATTAATAACTACTTACATTGCTAAAGAATCTTTAATCCAAAGTGCGTTACACACTGTTCAGGAGCTATTTAACCCACCACTTAAATGCAGACAGCTCAGGGGTGGAACGTGATAGCAGTTTAGCAGCACCCAGCAACACTAAACAATAACTTAGGACAGAAAGCAAAAGGGACTCCTGTATCCAACTTGTGGGGGAGGTTTAGGTTGGATATTAGGAAAATCTTTTTCACTGGGAGGGTGGTGAAGCACTGGAATGGGTCACCTAAGGAGGTGGTGGAATCTCCTTTCTTAGAGGTTTTTAAGGTCAGGCTTGACAAAGCCCTGCCTGGGATGGTTTAGTTCGGGATTGGTCCCCCTTTGAGCAGGGGGTTGGACTAGATACCTGCTGAGGTCCCTTCCAACCCTGAGATTCTATGATTCTAAGAAACTACGACTCTCCAGTTGTGTGTCTTAGACTAACACTAGGTTGACACTAGAAACTTCAGCTAGTTATAAGAATGTCGGATGAGAGATGTGATAATTTTTTACGGCATTTCTATATTGGCAAAAGGCCTAGTAGATGATGTTATACTGGCATAAAATTACTTTTGGCCATGTCACTTATTTCATCTGGGGAACCGGAGTAAGCTAGAGTGGCAAAACTACTTTTATTGGTACAAACTGTGTTTGCACTGGCAGGTTTGTCAGTGTAGCTACCTCAGCAAATCTCTTCTAGCGTAGACTTGACCAAACGAGCAGTGGGAGGAGGCTCTGTGCTATAAGACAAGATGGGGATCGGAAATTAAAGCAGGACTGGGCCATAAAATGAAAACAGAGGGCGTCCCTGAGCAACGTGGGCCTGAACCAGCCCATTGAAGTCAATGGAAACACGCCCCTTGACTTCAGTGGCTTATGCTCAGGCTCTGTGGGAGGGATGGGGAACGCCTGACTTATACGAAAGGAAGCCAGCTCCTGCAGGTCACAGCGACACACCTGCCCCGTGCAGGCTCCAAGATGACTAGGTTCCTGAAGCACGTTTGCTTTCCGTGGAACATTTTAATGCAGGGGGAAGGGTGTTAGGCACATCAGCCAACGCCTGAGCACCTGCAATGCTCCCTCTGCCACTTGCTCCTATCAAGGGAATGGCTCTGCATTTCCCTCATTACGCTACCACACCCCAACCCCAACCGACTAGTAGTAATTAAGGAGACGATTATGTCACAGATTCTGTGACTTTCAGAGACCTCCCTGACACTGTCCACTTCAGCCCCAGGGCAGCAGGGACAGAGCTGTCGGTGGAGCGCCCTGGAGCTCTCAGCGACCATAGGCAGTGAGGGGCTCCCAGAGCTGTCAGACATCACAGCGGTGGGTGCTGGAACCCTCCACATCTCCCGCAGTGGGGTTTGGGCAGCCCCCCGTCAGGCCCTCCTCCCATGCTTTTGAGTAAAAGTCACACAGGTCAAGGGCTTCCGTTCATTTCTGTTTAGCACCCACAACCTGTCCATGACTTTTACTAATAACCACCGTGACAAAACCCTAACCTCAGTCCTCAGGCTGAGTACTTTACACCTTCAGAGCACGCTGCAGCTGTGATGGGATCAATCCTCACAGCAGTCGCCTGAGGCAGGCAAGTCCTGCCATCTTTACAGACCAGATTCAGAGAAGAGAAGCAGCTTGCCCACCGCCATGATGGCAGAGCTGGGATGAGCAGTTGGACCGTCCAGGTGCATAGCCCAGGGGTCAGTCTGCACTACTGTTGCAGCAGGAAGTGCTGAGCTAACTCTGGGTTGGATACATTTTGCTGCTGGAGAATCTGCATGCATCTTATATCGGTTGCATGGCCCCATCATGGTGAGTACTTTTTAATGGACTGATCCAGCAGCAGAAATACAGGGTCCCTCAAGTCAGATATGCAGAAAGGCCACAATCCCCGATGTGAAATCAGTTGTTCCGCGTCTCTCTCTTCAAGGTCTGTGTGCGTGGGAGAGCTGTGATAAATCACCACACATGCTGTACGCTTTCCACTGCTGTAAGTGATCTTCCTGGCTCTCCACTTCTTGGAGGAAGCAGGCAGCCAAGGCTTGGCTTATTACAGCGTAATTTGACGAGTGCCATTAAAAGCTTTGTCTTCATTACAAAAGAGACTCTCGGCTGGCAACCGATGCAGCTGAACTTGGGCTGGACACAGCTTAGCTGCAAGTGTAGCCAAGGGCAAACCGTGCTTAGCACCATCAGAAAAAATGGCTAACAGCTGCTTGCAGAGAGGCCATCCCAGTCACTACTCTGCACGAGACCCTGCAAGCAAACTGCATACCAACCAGAGTCACTGGTTTCAGTGGTACCTAACCGATCAGCACGTAATGCTTGAGGGACATCTGCCCTGATAACGTGCCCCCTTATTGGCCAAGCTGCTAACCTCTGCAGTCCTTGTGCTTACTGATGTTACATCAGCTCTGCCTTCAGCAAGGTGCATCTTTGGACATTACAGAAACAAAGGAGCAGGGAGATCACAAGATGACAGAGCAAAGATTTCTGCCCAGGAAGGCAGGCTTGCTGCTTGTGGAATCCACACAAGGGCTGGAACGCAGCAATACGTACCGGGGCGTCAGTGCACTCGGAGCAATGACGGACGTTGGGAGGTCAAATACAGAGAGAAGGGGATTTTTATTATTATTATTGGATTGGATTCTGTCACGCTAGGGGCTTGCTTCCCACGCACTCCACAGGAACTGACACCAGGCCCAACATGCTTATTCCAAGGCTGAAGTCTAGGATTTCCCTAAAGGGCAACCCACCTCCCTTTATTCCCATTGGTACCTCTTGTTTGGGATGAGGTGTGGGGAATGGATTAGTAGGCCCCACCGTATGAGCGAGAGTACGGTGGGGGACAGGACCACTGCTCTGCGCCAGGATGGTGCAGCCCCGGTCTGTATGTCCACTCTCTGGCAGAAGCTGGCCAGGCTGCTACGTGCTGTTCCTTCAGTCCTTGTGGTCCCTGGGGAAGCAGATCTGCTGCCGTCAAGGCGACATACTTCCTGCAGTTGTCTGTGATCTCTCCCCCTATGGGTTCTTGCTCAGCTACGCTGTGCACCTGACCCCTTCTCATGCCTCGCCATGGCTCTCTCATGGACCTCTCACCCGGCCTCAACTCAGGGCCGCAGCGCACGCCACCTTCCGCACTCTCGCCCCCGACCCCAGCTCCAGAGAACCTGTGAGGAGCTCCGCTGAGATACCCAGCCGAGCGCTGCAGAGGGGCTGGTTGGCTACACACCCAGATACCACTAACAGGGGCACTCCATAAACGCCCAGCACAAGCACTATAGGTGGGACTCTGTCACCTCTGCTACACCCGTTTGCAAAGGAGGTGAACAGTTGGGGGTAGAGGCAGCCCATTGCTGTGTTTGTACAGCACCCGGCGCAGGGGGATCATTGTCCATGACTATGGTGCCTCGGTGCTATGGCGATACAGACAATAATAGTAAAGCCCACAGCCTGCACTCACCCCTGAATGATGCAATGAAGCAAGAGGGGCAGAAGCAGGCAGTGAAGTAGGAGAGCCAAGTTCATCTCAGCTCCCACTCACCCGGCCTCAGAGGTGCAACGGGAGGAAGGCAATAGCAGCCCCTGTATCCGTAGCACCCGGATGTCTGCGCTGACAGGTCCTTGGTGTATTGACTTTGGTAACATTTTATTGTCCTGCCAATTAAACTGGAATTGGCTCTGTGGCCTTAAAGGGCCTTGTCGCTCCAGACTGTTTCCTCTGGGCCCAAGCAAAGGGGCCAGCAGCAGCTGGGGGAAGGGGAGACTCCATGGTGAAACCACCACCAGGGAAGGGAGGCAGGGAAACAAGAAAACACGCCAAGGATGGACAGGGGCAGGGAAAGTTCCCATCTCCTCTCGGTGCAGGCGGATTGGCAGGAAAGTCCTGTTTTGGAATGCAGGCTGAGACACAACCCAGGAGACAGATCTGTTTACCTCCAGGAAGGTACAATGGGCGAGGGTTGCCCTTACCCACCATGCTCTGCCAGTATGGCTCAGCACCGGCTAGAGCAACCCCCAACCTCTCTTCGGTCCTCAGCCTCTCTGCAGGGCCTGGCAGCTGCAGGCCAATTAGTGCCACCTCTGAGGGTGTTTTCTCTGACAGGCACTAGGAACTGGCCTAAGAGCCATGAGTTTTATGTCACAGATGCCACTGCAGAGCTGTTGGGAGCATGCACTACTGACCCAGGCGGGATCTGAACGGGTGCTGAAGCACTTCTAGCTCTGCCTTCTGTTTTGAGGCCCCTGAGCCCATCGGGTCCCCAGTGGCACCTTTTGGTTTGTTTTATGGGACAAGACACAGTTGTGTCCTGGGTTTGTGCCTCAAGCATCATACAACCCAGAGATCTGCAGCAGGCACGTGAGCCCTGTCTGAAGTGGGATTTCCCCAGCGTGTTCAGCACAGCACAGACATCATAGAGCAAGTGAAGGGAGCACCAATCTCCCATGAGAAATCAGGGCGTGGGCAGGAGAAACAAGTACTCTGACTCCACCCGAATGTTTGTTGCCTAGATTGGTGTGCTGAGCATTAGCACGTCAGTGATTCCAGATCGGCTTTCAAAGTCAGCACATCACGGAGGTGACTGGGGGAGGGTAAAGTTCACAAGTTTAGGCATTTTTCCAGAAGGCTGGGAAAGCAACCAGAGCATCAGACTGTGGGGCAACTGCAAGTACATCTGCCCTGCAGTAGCACCCCCACGGCAGGCCTAGGTCAGCTAGCTCAGGCTCCCGGGGCTCGGCCCACAGGGCTATAAAACTGAAGTGTAGACATCCAGGCTCGTGCTGGAGCGCGGCCTCTCAGACCCTCAGGATCTCAGAGATCCCACGTCTACATTTAAATCTTATAGCCCTGCAGCCTGAATCAGCTGACCCAGGCCAGCCATGGGGGCTCTATGGCAGTGTAGACATGTCCTGTATCTCCACAGAGGACACTTCAGTGGTGTGAACGGGAGGCTGGGAGATGGCAGCAGACAGGAGAGGCTATAGAAAGATGATAAAATACCTCCGAGCAACAGAGCTGCAGTTTCCCAGGGCCCCGTGCCACTGGCATGTGATAAATGGAAGCTCTCCAGGAGTTTAAAGCTAGTAACAAAACTGCTCAGAGGTGCATGTCTTACACTCTGAGCACTGGAAAATTTCAAAAACTTGCGAGTGACATTTTAAAGGTGGTATCATAAATCAGAGCAAAACCTTTCAGCACAAGACTGAAAAACAGCATGACCAGCACAGAAATTAACTGAAAAGGAGGGAGCTTTGGCTGAGCTGATGCTGGTAGAATTTTTAAGACCACGGAGAAGAAAGTTTTGACTTCTCCCTGCATTTGGTGATTCACCTTAATGCCTTCCATGCTGCAGAAGTCTCTCTCTCTCTCTCTCCCAGGAGCCAGTCACATGGAAGCCTCAGTTCAGGCAGGAGGAACTGTCACGATTTACCTGGTCTATACAGTCCCACCAGCCTAAGGCCTGACCCATGGGCTCAGGATAGTGGCAAGGGTTCACCCACAGATCCTATCACAGGACTAGGGCCCTCGTGGGACTTGGGTGGGTGCAGCCTGGTGGTGCCCCAGCGAAGTTCA
This sequence comes from Mauremys mutica, assembly GCF_020497125.1. NCBI lineage: Eukaryota > Metazoa > Chordata > Testudines > Geoemydidae > Mauremys > Mauremys mutica. The sequence goes on from NC_059090.1 coordinate 23,744,796, forward strand.
TGGGCAGTTTTTCTGCAGTTAAGTTTCTAAGCCTGGGCAGAGGGCAAGGCAGCTAGGTTTGCAGTTCAAACATTGGAGGTGGTTTCATTCACAGCTAAAGCTGCTTCCTGGCCAAAACCTTTACAACTTCATGCCCTTAAGAAAACCAAGTAGCTGACCGCCTGCCGGAGAAGGGTGACTCAGAGCTTCACTTTCAGTCCTCTCCCCACAGCAAGAATAAAGAGAAGCACTTCTGCGTCTTGCCACGCCCTGGCAGTGAGAGAAGTGTGCTTCTCCCCACACTCCAGGGTGTTTGGAAAAAAGGGACAATTGGATTTTCAAATGGATGCAGTGAGGGGAGTCCGAATTATTTTTGCAACCCAGCTACTGTTTGTTTATAATTCTGTTCAAATTCCAATGAGCCAGATTGCATTCATATCCCTCGGGAGTTTCTCCAAACAAGATGGGCCCAGACCCTTTGAAGCCAAGGGCTTTGGTCTGGAGGGTCCCTCCTTTCCCAACATGTTGGTAAGGACCAAAAGCTGAGAAACAATCACAGTTTTCCTGATGTAGGTATTGCAGCCATAGCGTGTGCATTCATCAGAATCACTAGTGTGCTGAGCCTCATCACACCCTTGTGAGGCAGGGCAGGGCTGGGCTGTAATCCTCATTTGACACATGGGAAACTGAGGCACGAAGAGACAAAGTGACATGCCCACGGTCACACAGGGAGTCTATGGCAGAGAGGGGGACTGACCCTGGGTCTCCCGAGTATCAGGCTAACCATGCCCTGGACTATGTGTGCTGTCTTTGGCTAGTCCCCTTTCCCAAGTGCACCCACTAACGGGTTAAAGGGGAGTTTGGAGTCAGTGGATTCACTAAACGCAGGGTAGATGTGCACCATTTATCTCCCTTCAGATATGCCAAGCAAACACGGAAGAAAGGTCCTGTCCTACACATACCCCACGCTCGCTAGCACTCGTTGGATTTACACTAAATCTACTGGATCCAAGTGCTACTGACACAGCCTCTTCCAGCGAGCCTCCAACAGGAGAGAGGAGATTGTGTTCTGTGTCTGGACAGTGCCTGACAAGGGCCCACGACTAGGGCCCCAGGTGCTCTGGTGCTACAAACACTACATAGTAACAGCACATTGGGCACCAGTGCTCAGAAGAGATCTCTCCTCCTATAGGTCACCCTTTTATCATACAACCCCGTTCGCCCTCCAGATCCACTGGCATGAGTTGTGTACAAACTGGCCATTGAACCCTGGGAGCCCAAGAACCAAGACAGCACTGGGCTGGTTTCCACTCTTACAAGAGTTCTTCCTTAAACTGCCCATCGTGGCTGGCAGGTGTGAGACGGCTTAATTGCAGATAAGGGAACAAATGGACGCTGGGCTACTTTCCAGTTATTACTAGCCCCTTTGCCAGCTTCAGACTGAAGGCTCTTCCCTTCCCAGAACGGCTCCCCTCTGGCTCAGGGGGGCCCGGGCGATTGCTCCTTGGGCTGAGCTGTGCACAGGATTCCATTACTGTTGGACTGCATGCGCTGGATTGTTACAGCGGGACGACGGGTGGGCAATGGGCCACATGCTACTTTTTATTAGAGGGCTGCTCCCAAGTGCAGAAGGCTGTGCACATCAATTTGCTTATGGCAGGTTGCTCCTGGCAATTGTGCACAGACTGGCTTGTTATTGTAGGGTCCTCTGCTGGCTTTGATTTTAGTGTTTGGGAGTAAAATAATTGAGGCATTTATACTCAAACCAAACTGAACCAGAAATCAGTACATGGACCATGAAAGCAGCTATAAGAATAAGCATAGGTATGTCACTGGAACAGGCTGGCAGTGTCTACTTCAAACCCTCTTACCCCCCTAGCAGATCCAGCTGGGATACGTTAAGTGTGTTCTGCTGACTCACTGAGCCATGGAGCTCAGTGTCTCTCCTGGATTTAAGGGACATGAGAATGGCTCTGGTGAGAGAGAGAGGATTTAGGGGGTGGGCTGAGCAATTTGCAGGGAGGAACCTTAGGAGCAGCCCAAGGTGGGGCAAAGGTTTGAACTGACCTTATTGTTTTCTTTGTTAATAAAGCCAAGCTCCTGGAAGGGGGGGGGACGGACTCTTGACTGTGTGTGCAGAGCACGCTGGGAAAGGCACCTCCCCACAGTCCCCTTTCAGCACTCCAATCTCCACCTGCTGAAACTGTCGTGTAGAATAGAAGCAAAGCGAAAGCTGTAGGAGGTTTTTCTCGGCATAGAAAACCTCCTGCTCTGTCATGTGACCTGGAGTTCATGCCTGTAGTTAGTCATGTCAGGCGACCATAAGAGTCTGGCACCTTTGGCTGCCATTTTCTGAACTTAGTGGGTGGGCAAGTCTCAGCTTCGGCAGGTGGCTGCTTTCAATGCTGCCACCTGCATTGAGTAGTTATTAATGGTTCCCAATCCTGCTGGAAAGGTATAACAAGTGGGGTTCCGCAGGGGTCTGTTTTGGGACCGGCTCTGTTCAATATCTTCATCAACGACTTAGATATTGGCATAAAAAGTACGCTTATTAAGTTTGCAGATGATACCAAACTGGGAGGGATTGCAACTGCTTTGGAGGACAGGGTCATAATTCAAAATTATCTGGACAAATTGGAGAAATGGTCTGAGATAAACAGGATAAAGGTTTAATAAAGACAAATGCAAAGTGCTCCACTTAGGAAGGAACAGTCAATTTCACACATACAGAATGGGAAGAGACTGTCCAGGAAGGAGTACGGCAGAAAGGGATCTAGGGGTTATAGTGGACCACAAGCTACATATGAGTCAACAGTGTGATGCTGTTGCAAAAAAAGCAAACGTGATTCTGGGATGCATTAAGAGGTGTGTTGTGAGCAAGACACGAGAAGTCATTCTTCGGCTCTACTCTGTGCTGGTTAGGCCTCAACTGGAGTATTGTGTCCAGTTCTGGGCACCGCATTTCAAGAAAGATGTGGAGAAATTGAGGAGGGTCCAGAGAAGCGCAACGAGAATGATTAAAGGTCCTGAGAACATGGCCTAGGAAGGAGGCTGAGAGAATTGGGTTTGTTTAGTTTGGAAAAGAGAAGACTGAGAGGGGACATGAGGGCAGTTTTCAGGTATCTAAAAGGGTGTCATAAGGAGGAGGGAGAAAACTTGTTCACCTTAGCCTCTAAGGATGGAACAAGAAGCAATTGGGCTTAAACTGCAGCAAGGGAGGATTAGGTTGGACATTAGGAAAAAGTTCCTAACTGTCAGGGTGGTTAAACACTGGAATGAATTGCCTAGGGAGGTTGTAGAATCTCCATCTCTGGAGATATTTAAGAGCAGGTTAGATAAATGTCTATCAGGGATGGTCTAGACAGTATTTGGTCCTGCCATGAGGGCAGGGGACTGGACTCGACGACCTCTCGAGGTCCCTGCCAGCCCTACAATCTATGAATCTATGCTGCTGCCTTGTGCTTCTCCAGCAGCTGCACTGGTGGCCATGGGCGGCAGGTTATATATTTGTGTGGGGCCCGGGCCCCAGCAATATTCAGGGCTGGGCGCCCTGCTCCAGCAATAGTTGGAGCTGGGTCTCTTCCCGCCCCCCCGGTCCTGCCTGGATCGGCCCCGGCCACCGCAGGTCTCCCCCCGCCGCCGCGACCCTGCCTGGAGCAGGTCCCAGCCCCCGCCTGCCACCCCCCCTCCGCGTGTTCCCCCCTCTCCGCCGCGTTGTGTTGCGTCCCTGCCTGACAGAACGCAGCGCGCCTCTCCCCTGCCTGCTGCCCGGAGGGCTCCCAGCAGATTTGCTGTCTGCTGCCGCAGGGTCCTAGTGCCTGCCCTCCGCCAGTATTGGCAAGGCAGGCTGCCCTTACCCTGAGCCTCTCCAACCCCAAACCCTCAGCCCCAGCCAGAGCCCTCATTCCCCCCGCACCCTAATCCTCAGCCCCAGCCCTGAGCACCCCCACATCATGAACCCCTCATCCCCCTGCACCCTAATCCTCAGCCCCAGCCAGAGCCCTCATCCCCCTGCACCCTAATCCTCAGCCCAGCCAGAGCCCTCATCCCCCCGCACCCTAATCCTCTGCCCCAGCCCTGAGCGCCCCCACATCATGAACCTCTCATCCCCCCGCACCCTAATCCTCTGCCCCAGCCCTGAGCACCCCCACATCATGAACCCCTCATCCCCCTGCACCCTAATCCTCAGCCCCAGCCCCCCACATCATGAACCTCTCATCCCCCCGCACCCTAATCCTCTGCCCCAGCCCTGAGCACCCCCACATCATGAACCCCTCATCCCCCTGCACCCTAATCCTCAGCCCCAGCCAGAGCCCTCATCCCCCGCACCCTAATCCTCTGCCCCAGCCCTGAGCACCCCCACATCATGAACCCCTCATCCCCCCGCACCCTAATCCTCAGCCCCAGCCAGAGCCCTCATCCCCCGCACCCTAATCCTCTGCCCCAGCCCTGAGCACCCCCACATCATGAACCCCTCATCCCCCCGCACCCTAATCCTCTGCCCCAGCCCTGAGCGCCTCCACATCATGAACCCCTCATCCACAGCCCTCACCCACAGCCCAACCCTCTTCCCTAGCCCTGAGCCCCCTCCTGCATCATGTACCCCTCATCCTCAGCCCCACAGTCCTCACCCTGCACTCCCTCCTATCCCCAAACTCCCTCCCCCTTCCCACACACCCCTTCCCAACCCCAAACTCCATCCCAAAGCCTGCACCCTTCACCTCCTCCTGCACACCCACCCCCTGCCCCAGCCCAGAGCCTGCACCCAGCACCCTTCCTGCACCCTAATCCCCAGCCCAGGATCTGCACCCCAGACCTCCCCTGCCGAGCCCCCTCGCAGAGCCTTAGGCAGGTGGGGGCGGAGTTGGGGGGGGGCGGAGTTGGGGGCGGGTTCTGGGCCCCACCAAAATTTTTACAAACTTGCCACCCATGCTGGTGGCACCCACCTTTCAATGCACTGTGGCAATGCCACGGCTCTCTGAGCTGCAACATCACCCCTGCCTCCCAAGCTACTGTAACAATATCAGTGTGGCCTCCAACCCACCGAGTCAGAGCCTGAGCAGTTTGGTTAGTGACTTCCCCTTCGGCTGTATCAGTAATGGTTCCCCTGTGAGCTACTCCTGCAGACTGAGCTTTCACTCACCAACCCCTTGCTGGGACTCTCACAAACAACCACACTGCAAGGTAACACTTGTTGCCAACATATCACTATTAATAGTTACATAACCACAGCATCCAAAGGTCACAAATGGGATTGGTGCTGGGTGCTGTACAAAACCCATAACAAAACCACTCCCTTTGCTCTAGATGCAAACAAGTCATGATGCCTATTTTCAATCCTGAAATCATGCACCTGTGGATCAAGACAGAGCTATTTCTACCATGGCAATGCTATGTACAAAGTAAGCTTCCTGCTGCCTGAGTCATGGCAAGTGGTATGCAAAGTTGGTGTTCATAAAGCCAGAAATCAGAGTGAGTTATGACTCGATGCATAAGCATCCTTGAATGCCTGAACTGATTACAGAATGCAGGACTCTGATGCTTTCTGAGTGGCCAAACAAAGCAGAATATGGCACTTGTGCCTTTTGACTCACTAGGACAACTTCTCAACCAGTACTCACCAGCAGCTGCTTCTTGTCAAAATGTCACCCTCAGTATCAAACCGAGCCTTATAAATAAAAGATATAAACTAGTTACCTTATGGCCATTGGTAACACTGGCAGCTCAGAACAGGGATAACCAGAACTCAGGCTTCAGGGTGGAAGCTGATCTCGGCAGGGATCAGGAAGGAATTGCTTCCTGTCTACTCCAGCTTGCAGCCCATTTCTTATCTCCTGAGCCATGTGCTGTCTGAAAAGGCAAAATACAAACAAGGCCATCTTGCATGACAGCATAACAGGAAGTCCCACCCCCTACAGAAGAAATTCCAGGAGTGACCCTGTTTGTGTTGGCCAGTCAGACTATGAGTCACTTCCCCGAGGTCTCTGAGCATTGTGCCTCCTGGAGGGACAGGATTCAGAATGGCAGGCCTGACTGGCTAGGCAACCGTCTGAAAGCCTGGTTCTCGGGAGCCCCCTTCTGTCTGGGCAGAGCAGCGCTATTCATGACTAGCTCGAGCCACGAGGAAGAACTCCGAACTGGGGAATCAGTAACTCAGTATGAAGCTGGCCCTGAACCCCAAGCCCGTTCCTTCCTGGAATCCCAGCACACAACGCGAGGCCCATGCAGCAGAACTGTCGGTAGCTTTCTTCCCCACAAATACAGACCCTCCTCAGCAGCACCAGGGCTGAGAATTCACAACCGTGTGCCCTCCCCGAGGGCCTTCTGTCCATGGCTCTCACCTTGCAAACACACGAGCCCCCCCTCCCACCCACAAAGCAGAGCCAGCCAGAGCTCCTAGCCAGTCAGCGCAGAAGCAGCCAAAGCAGGGCCCTTTGGGGTATGTTTACACAGGCATAAAAGACTCGGGCTACAGGGCTAAAAATTGCTGTGTAGGCGTTCAGGATCGCGCTGGAGCCCGGGCTCCAGGACCTGCCACCCTCATGGGGTCCCACAACTCAGGCTCCAACCCACGCTCCAATGTCTATACAGCGATTTTTTCCAACCCCAAAGCCCAAGCCCTGCAGGCTGATCCGGGCCAGCCACACATTTCTGATCCCCATGTAGACACAAAGGAGTCTGTGGCGCCTTCAAGGATGCCTGTTGTGAATGGGCTGAGTTGGGGGTCACTATAGAAGGGCTGAGAAGCTCCACTCACGAATCCACATTTTCCCAGCACATGAATCTGAGTGAGTGGAATATATCGCACGGCGGACTAATGCAGTGCCAGGGCAACATAGCCTAGTCAGCATCTAGGCTATTTACTTCGGAAATGGAAGTGCCAGAGACTGCTGCTTCAGAACTGGTGCGAGACCTGTTACCTAAGGGTAGCAGAGCACTGCATGGGGATTACTTTAACATTTACAGAGAGCGCGGGCTGAATCCTTTGACTCCAGGATGAAAACTGAATCCACCTTGTCTCCATTTCTGTGGCGGTTTTCTAGCTCCCAGGACGTTCTGTCAACTGCCCACCAAAGTAGATCATAACGAACCACAGCAAAAACATCAGTAAAAGGTCACGTAAACAGTTTGGGCCAAGCAGTGCAGAGTGTGTCTCTACTTTAAAACACTAAACATTTTATTTCATAGACCGCTGTTTGCTATCAAACACAGTCATGTTGTTACAATTACTGCCTACACCTGGATTACGATAGAATTTAAGCAGCCAAGAACTGTCAGGTCCAGTTGTTTGTTTCCTTTAAAAAAAATGCTAACAAGAATGCTGCATCTTGTGGCATCTGTATCCCAGAGAGAGAGAGAGAGAGAGACAGCTAGCTCTGGCAACAGCCTCTGCAAGAGGCTCGTAACATCTTTTATAGCTAGGGAATGGAATCTAGTCTCAACATGTGGTTGCAAAAATTCCTCAAAGGGCTGCTTTGCAGAGTACAGAAAAGATCTTGGTGTATCCAAACTCCTGCCATGGCCCAGAGCTCAGATCCCAGCCATGCCATGAAATAGCTGGGAGCTGTTGGGACATTCTGGATAATGATACGCAAATGAGCAAACACCGATTCCCAAAGATCTGCTCACATCTGTGTACCTACGTTGTACGTGCGGTTACTATAACTTGTAGGCAGAGGTAGCCAATTTTACACCCCAGTAGTTATTTGCATGTGGCAAATACCTATTCAGGAACAATCATGGTGTGTATGCAAATGAGGCAGGCAATTGCACACAAACTTGAAAATCAAGTTCCAAGCATCATCTTTTGCTTTAGAATTTCCACCTCCAGCAAAGCTACAAGTGGGAATTACTGCTAGATTACAGCTAGCTGTGCAACATGGACGCGGGTTTCACCCTATTAGAACTCATCACTATTGGTAAGCCAGCCTGGCCGGGGACTTGTTAACTATCTGTACTACAGGCGTGTCTACAGGATCCAGCGAACAGTGGAGCTACATTGTGGCAGGTGCTGTAGAAACTCATAACAAGAAACAGCGCGTGTCCCAAACAGCTCGCATCTAAAAAGACAAGACAAAGGGTGGGAGGAAAGGATACCCAGCACGTAAGTGGAGATTGGGACTTTAGGTAGAAAGTGGTTAAATACCTTATCCAAAGTCACACAAGGAATGAATCCAGGTGTCTGGAGTCCTAGTCTAGGGCTTTCACTACAAGACCATTCCTCCTCTCTGGAGGAGATGAGAATTCTGACTTGTAAAGCACAAAGGAAAGATCCCAATGCAGCCATACCCACACCTCCTGAAAAGCCCACAGCTCAGACATCAACAAAACCTTGACAATCACTGCCTCCTGCATGCCAAGGCAGCTGGGATTCTCATCAGAGCTTCCGTTAGCACATTGCTGCTGACCCCTCGTCCATGCCCACGTTCAGAACCAGGAGTCAATTTGTAGGCAGCATGGAATCCTGTTGCATGCCTTGGACCAGCGATCTCTGGGGAAACCATGGCAGAAGCTGTCTGCAGCAGAATGCTGGGACCAATGGTCCCTGAATTAATTGGAACAAACCTTCAAAACAAAACCTGGCAGCAGTTTGGAAACATAGAAGATGCAGTTGGCCGTTTGCAGTTCAGCATGTTATATTTAGGAGATAATCTGTCCAAATCAGATGAGAACATCAGTGTTGTTCCCCATAATGAAGGTTCAGCCCAGCTTTCCACTAATTCCCTATTTTCAGTGGTTAGAATGTAGCCTTAAAAATCTGGAGCTGAAATGTGACACACAGATAGGAATGGGCAAACCGGTTTGGATTGTGAGAGCAGCATCTCCCTCCCCATGAACTTTCAGCTCCGCAACTGAACCCAAACCTCTTTGGGAGGTTGGAAAAGATTCAGTTGCTTAACTGTTTCATGATTTTTAATTTTCTTGGCTGTCTCAGCAATTTTGGCTGGCTCCAGAAATGCACCATGCAATAGGAAGAGCCTTTTCATCAAGGGGTTTTTGTGACCTGACTGAAAGCAGAAAGTACTGGAAATAGGAAGAGAATTTTTTGAGATTTTCAGCCCAAATTTGCTGGACCAAGAGGTGTGAAGAAGCAGACAAATGTTTTGTGTATATCCCCACAATGAATCAGATCTCAGAACGTGTGGAGGCTCATCCATCTGTGACACAGTATCTTAGGGGCTGGATTCCTCAGAAATAAGATGGGATTCTGTAGCACCTTCTGTCTGCAGATAGGAAAATACTAGCATGATGAAAAGGAAGGTGCAGTAGGGATTGGAGTCTGCACTTTAGACATTTGTGCTGGCAGGAACCGCTTCTTTCCTCCATTGGATGGCTTTTATTTTAAAAACATTTACACCCAGTGGCATTCAGATTTTGGTCAGTGAGATTCTGCTTTTTGTCCTCTTGTCCGAGAGCACAACCCTATCTTGCATTCCAGCTTTGCACACAATCAGGCGACTGCGCTGCAGCCAAAGTTGTTGAGAGAAATTGAGAGCACTGAGAAAAAGCCAAGTGATTGGGCTAGACAGGAGCAACTTTCCATGCCAAGATCTTGGCCTTGGCTCTCATCATGAGCATGGGTGGCAGATTCCTTTCACCATACACCCTTAGATTACATCAATCTGCCACCCACCATGAAAAGGTTTTAAAGTCAAAGCCAGTTTTAATTTTTCCTGGGTGTACCACCATTCAGTTGAAGATGCCCAAACTGCAAGATAGAGGCAGATGCTTGGTACTAGTCCTAGAATTGCCATGTGGGTACAGTCTGGGAGTGGCCATGTGGAAAGAAGACTGGTATTAGAGCTGGACACTGCCATGTCTACAGGATTCTAGAGCCCCCCATTTTGTACTGTTGTACAAACAGCAAGAGGCTTGTGAAAGGCAGACAGACATGCTATTCTAGTGATTATGCAGATACCATGCTCAGTCTCTGCATAATCTACATTTATTGCTTGCTGTAGCTATATGGTTGCTGGAGAGGATTTCCTGTACCAGGCATCAGCTACAGAACACTGCCTAGTAGTATGAATAGGATGTTATACCATCATGTGTAGATTCAACATATTTGAGCCTCCACCCATCCCCATCAACTCATCACAAGACCCTAGGAAGAACCCACCTTCCAGTCCCTACACAGATCCAGAGAGTCTCATCGATCTATGTCAAACAAACAACAATCATCATCACCTTACATACCGAATGGCACTTACCTGTTATTGTACCTGGAGGTGCCCTATAACAGATTGTACAGGGCTTTTCTTCTTCAGGACCCCGTGCAAACCTTAATCCTCACACAACCCCCCAGAGATACATATTATCCTCATTTTATAACTGGGGAGACACAGGCAGAGCAGTTAAGTGACTTCTCCTTGGCCACAGAAGGTCTCAGTGGTGGGGCCGGCAATAGAACGTAGAAGTTCCTGGGTCCTAGAGCTGAGCTCAGATCACACTTCTCTTGTTCCTCAGACTCAACTCTGCTATCACTGGAACAGAGCAATTGTGTGTCCATCCTACAGGAGGGCCAGCCCAGACACAGTGCTGTCAATTTTTCTCAGACGTTGCTTCCATTAGAACGGAACCCCAACACCAGGCAGGCTCATAAACAGACGTGTTCATGTACTTAGAACACCATGACCAGATGCCATCAGAAAAAAAAGATTTATTAGAAATATTACACAGATTTTGCATTGTGTCCTTTAATAGTGTTAATCTTTAAATACATCTGTATTAGCATGTCCAAATCTGACAATGCCTAGTATGTACATTCTAGTGTGCTCTTTGTATAAATTAGATCATGGATGTAACAACTGTATCCAATGGACAGAGCTAAAATTACTTGACTATTAGAGATGGTTCTTCTACCTGGTAAAATTCTAGTCTGAGTCAAAACCAGTAAAAATGCTGTGCCCAGCACTGCCCAGTGAAATTTGGCACAGATGCAAGTTAAAAATTAAGAGACCATCAACTATGAAAAATTTAATGGTGGGTAGATTATTGCCTGGACTCTACACTGTGTTAGTGGCTGAGCAACGAGAGTTGGTGGAAAGCAATTCCAGTTTGGAAAGGTAGAAGCTATTGCCAACTGTGTGAAATGTCTTAATGCTTGTGACCCGAGTCCTGTTAGGCAGCAAGCCCTCTTTTGACAGGAGCACACAGACTGCATTTCAAACACACGGAACGGCTTTGCAAACAGCTGGCCTCCCTGGACATTTGCTGAAGGAAGCCTTGATACCATGACCAGGGAAAGATGAGAAAGGTACAAAATCTGTAATTAGATGAACCAACTTCTCTCCGGTTCTTACCAACTAGAAAGCGAGAGAAAGGCAGTCACTGAAACCAAGGCTAGATTTAGGGTATCCATAGGGGTCACAAATCAAACAGAGGGGACTCAGGTGTCCTGTGGGTTGCCCCTGCAATGTGGTGGCATTCCTACACTGACAAAACCACCAAGAGCAGGAAGGAGGCTTGAGGCAAAGAAGATATGGCAGCTCCCATCAACTTTTCAAGAACTGCTAAAACTTGTCAAAGGAAGAGGGAATGGGTGTAGCTTGCGGGGAGGAGCCTGGAAAGTCAAATTGCATTCCCAGAAAATCAGCCTGCAAAGCGAGCAGCATAGGGGACCAATCTGTTATCCTGCTCTGATCAGCTGCCTTTTGTAAGCAGAGAAAAAGAAGCCACACCTGCCATAGCCCCCTTAAAGTTTCTTTGAATACCACAGGCGTTGGGAGTTCAGAGCAGAAATCTGGCAAAAGCTGGGAGGGATGGTAGTGATAACAAAGAGGACAGACCACACATTGACAGCTGAAGGAAATTCCAGACATCAAGACTTCTGAGGCCTCTACTATCTCACAAAGACCCAAATACTTCTGCCCTTTCCCTTTCACACATCCTGTACATTCACTCAGCTTCTGCATGTCTTCTGAAACAGCACGTCAGCTTCACGAGAAATCCTCTCCTTCCCAGAAGGCCCAGACCCTGGGCTGGCTTCCCAATTCCCTCCCACCCCATGGCTCATCTCTGCCTTCCCCTCCCATGACATGAAATACTTTGTGCTTTCTATGTGGGATCAGTGACTTTGCACGTCAGATCCTACTTTCCACCCCCTTCGTGTCCTCTCTTTCCTAGCAGCCATTGTGCAACATTTACACAATGCAATCCCTTCAGCCAGGGCTCCTGGAACTGCAGCTCAACTGTCCTCTTCCCCATCTTCCTCAAGAGCTAAGCCAAAGTCAGCATTTAGGATCGACTTAAATATCTAGTGAGCTGCCAAAACTAACTAGGCACATGTATGTGTGCATGAGTGCAAGAGAGTGAGCATCATACAGACAGGGAGCACACGGTGTAGTATAAAGGTTCCATGAGTGCACGTTTGGGAATGGTGCATTCCTCTGAAGAGGTAAAGCCACAAGAGAGTTATGTATTACAAGGACTGACAGATCTCTCGGAGACTTTCATTCCTCATGCCGTTCAGGACAGTTGTAAGCTGGACTTCGGTCACCTCCTCTGTTCAGTTTGCTCCTTATTCAGGGACATTCCCCCCCTCCCCAAATCCTGCCTGCATCATTAAGGAGAAACAAATTGACCAACAGGAAATACCTTTAAGAGCTTAAAGTCTCTCTTTTTGACACTGTTCCAAAGCTTGCAGCCTCTATCAGGACCTAGATTCAATTCTTGCTGCCTTAGTCTCTTTCTGCTGAGACAGCTGGCACCAAAACAGGGATCCAGTCCCATGACAATAGTCGTAAGAACTACAGGAAATGACAGAAATAGACCCCATGTTGGAACAAGCTTAAAACTGGGATGTTTTACGCCTCCTTGCCAATACAGTCCAGGCATAACATACTTGAGGATAAATCAGCCACTCCTCTCCCCCAGGATCAGTCTAACTGCATAAGTTCTGTCCTTGCTTCAGATCCAGATAAATGCACCTGCTGTGCTGCTGAATGTACCAGGTGGGTCACACCTGCTGTGCTGCTGAGTCTGTTACACACCTCCCAGTAGTTATTTGATTTCAAAAAGTGATAGCAAGTGTAGTGGGTGACCAGCACTTAAGACCTCCTGAACATACCAACCTCTCACCATCAGTGTATGAGTTCTGCCAAAGATCAGACTTTTAAACTAGCCTGTTGCAGGAACAGGTGCACCTCACATACCTGTATGCTGCCTATAGATTTTGCATGGGACTGAGTTGTGCCGTCTGAGCACTACCCTTTAGGTGAATTCATGGCCAAGTGGTCTGCCTCCCTCTTGGGTGCAGGGTCTAGATGACAGCAGCCTGGCCCTTCCCTTCTCTCCCCCCGTTCTTGGAAAGCTGCCTTGGGCACGGCAGTCGCACCCAGAACCACATCCATTTACAGACAAAACTCATGGAAAGAAGGGCTTAAATTAGAGACATTTAGGAAAAACCAACAAGATCCAAATTCTAAATATAAATCCAAGGCTGGGGATTAACATCTATCACTAGGGAAGAACTTGAGTTGTTTAAAATGAGAAACTGAAGGTCTGAAATGAGCTGCTTGTGGACTCTAGCATTGTATCAACAGCAAGTGAGTGCAGGGCACTTGTGAAGCATCAGGAAGCTGAAAACACCCAGCTTCTTCTGCGAAAGCACCTATTTCTGCCTCACTAGCGGGGTGAGTTAGAACAGGGAGCACGCTCTGTTCCCTTAGGTAAGGGAGGAGAATGACCCCTAGCTGTGGGTGATTAATATTCAGGAGGCATCAGGACTGGGCCACAAGGTTAAACATTGTAAGTAAACAACCATTTTCTTTTATCAGCACAACCTGAGGCAACAGAGCTGCCCTAGGGTAGATCCCACACAGAGAGGACATTCTGGGAAACCATCTGAGAGCAAATGGAAGACTCAAGTTTATGGGGCCAAAGACTAGGAGGCATGTACAGTGACAGATTAAACACTGCTTTACGCCAGGAGCTATCAGCAGGATCGCTGGGATCCACAGGCTTAGCTCTGGCTTCAGTGACACAACCAAGAGTTGCCAGCTACATTTGCTGTAACTTACGGAATACAGTTGCATGTTGCCATTGGCATTAAATCTCTTGTGTGTTCTTTTACACAGTAACCTCAAGTCTAAACATACAGTAATAACCTATGCATTTCACTTCACTGCCCAGGGCACAGCTAGCAAGGCCTTCTGGGTAGTAACAAGTATTTACACATTCTTGCAGATTACTTAGGAACAACCTGGAGTAATGAGTTTACTCTACACAAACCTGCTGTAAATGTGTAGCTCTGAGATATCACAGGTTACTCAGGTTTAACGAGTCACTGCCTGGTTATTTGTGCCTTGTATAATAAAACTAACTAGTTGCATTTGCAGCACTACAGAAATTACTGTGCCGGCGCAGTCACCTGGTATGTATCAGGGTTCTGGCTCCCTACAAGGTTTATCACTGAAGCAATGAGGTGATTTTTCTCACAAATCAAAGCAGTTACCATTGTTTGACCAGGAACGGAGTCACAGCACCTACTGGTTCCCTTTTGTACCTCTATGGTTGACTGGTGATAGCACATGGGATGGCCTCTGAGTCAGAAAAAGATCCTGTTGCAGACCCTGCAGGCTGACCTAAGTCAGGCAAACTAGTGTGTATGTCTGTCTTAGTGTGCCAGAGTGTGAGGTGCTACACACGCGCGTGTGTGTATCTGTCTTGGTACGTATATATAAAACATATGGGGAAAGGAAGGGAGAGAGGGACTCACTTGGGATGTGTGTCCATCTGAGTTAGGCATCTATTTGTAACTATGTTAGAGGAGCACTGTTGTCAGCTGGTTCACTGACAATACTCTGCCAGCATCCCTTGAGTGCCAGCATTACTTCAGGCACTGATTTACAAAGTACATGTTGCATTCACTTGGTTCTGTGGCAAATCTCCAGCTGGCAGAGTCTGGTTTGAAAGGCAGTCATTATCAAGCACAAGGGCATCATCTTCAGAAATATCCCACAATGGCAGAAAACTCCTTGTAGTTTCCATGTTGAAATAAACTTACAGCTGTATTTGGTTTGTAAAGGTGGACAATGGATTTTTATTTGGTTGCAGTCCAAGGTTACTGAGATGCGATCAGAATCGTGGAAGAGCTTTCCTTGCAACCTAGGAGCCTCGGCTGGCTCATGGAATAGAAAAGAGGCTATTTTTAAAGTGATCAAGTGCTTCTGTGGCATTCTTCAGTCTCTTCCCCACTTCTGCCCACCTTCTGCTCTGGGGCTCAGGTCTCAAAGTACTTGTAAATCTGGGCCACGTACTGCATCACGCTCTGCCAGTCTGGCCGGTCTGTGTACATCATCTCACTGAGTTCCTGCACAGGACACAGAGAGGGTTAGCAAGGGGGCAAGAGTTTAAGGGTAACACTGGGGTTGAGGTCCTGAAACGTGCATTTCCCTTTTCAGTGAGGGTCTGCTGTGTGGGCCACACTCCATTGCAGAGATGCATGCAGAACAAGAAAACCTTGTGGTGGCACTGATCTCCAAGGAACAACATGGGCTGACTGGAAAAGAGAGCTATTGCAGCAAACTAAATGTGTGTCTCAGCTTGTGAGGCATGGAGTCCCCTGCATAAAGAAATTACAAGCTGCCAATGCAAAGTACAAGCAGCTGAATACAAAATACAATGTCCAGCCACTAGCATTCAGGGTAAGAGGAAGACTAAAGATCCCTAAGATGACTGTTGTAATGAAGGATAATTTACACAGTGCTCCCTCACCTCACCAAAGTGCCTGGGATGTTTTAGAGCAGACAACGGTACTATAATGAACCTGACAGAATGAGTATTCCTCTTAATGTACAAGCAAGTTAGGCAATGACAGTGTCTCACTGATCTGGCTCAAGGGATCATGGCCAGTGACTGCTGGAGAGCTAAGCACCCACTCCTACAAGTTACGTATATACCTCAGAGTATTTTCAGATTTAACAGTCACCACGTATTTTGTCTTCACTAGGTTACTTCTTATCTCCCTAGGCCAAGTTCAGAGTAAAGCCTATTGTAATAAAAGTCTCTTGTGCATTGTTAGGGTAAGAAAACAGAAAGAATCCCTGAATTGGATCTTCACCTCTCAAAGCTAATTTGCCATAATCATACTCGCATGTTTCAGAATTGACGTCTGTAGCCTGATTTGTAACCATCTCTTTTGGTGCGAGATGCCCGGGAGAGTAGCAAGTCCTCACACCCATTTGAAAAGACAGCATTGTGAGGAGCTACCTGAGTGAAACAGTCCTTTTGCCAGGAGAGCTTATTTGTTCAGGGGACTAGTATAAGCTATACCAGCCGAAGAGCTCTTGCCAGCATAGCTGTGTCTCCACTAGGTGGGCTCAGTAGGATAGCCAGACCGGCAAACCCCTTTCTAGTGTGAACAAGGCCTTAGTCGTTGTGTGAAATATTACTCATTCTCAGCTCTGTTGTGCTAGAGCAGTCCCAGTGGCTTCAAGACAGTTGCACCCATATAACTGAAACAAGTACTTGGGCCTCTCTTTAATTAAGCCTCCTCAATTAATGTCCGTCCAGTGCTCTGAAAACATAAAGCACTAGATAAAGGCTAAGTAGTATTAATATCTTCTTAGCTTCACTGCCTTGGGATTTAAGGTTTCTGTGAATTTCTGGAGAAAGTGGCTTTCTGATCTCCAACCTTCTTAGCTGCCCAGAGCAGACGCCAAAATCTTCACATTAGATCTTAATGGAATATGATGGGTCTTGTCTTAGGCACAATACAGAGTGCAGGCTACTGCCAGAAATAACAGGCCATCTATTGGATAAATGTTTATATGTTGGCAAAGGTTTATGGGAGCAAACACCAGCCAAGCCTAATTAATAGAGCTGGTTGGAAAAATTCTGACAAAAGAGTTTTTTGCTGAAATTTACCAATCTGTCATAATTGAAATGTTTCAATTTTGACCTAGTTCCTCCAGAACCCATGCAGTTTCCTGTGAGCTCACCCACCTAGCTCCTTGGCAGCCCAGATTTCCAGTGTCCATGGCCCCAGGGGAGAACACCACTCATGTAGATGGCCCCAGTGCTGGGAACCCCAGGGCTCTAGGCACCCGGCCAGGCAGACTGCCTTGCATTTGGGAACCACAGGGCTTCCAGTCTTATGGCCCCAGGGCAGCCAGCCAGGTGGAATGCCCTAGAATCACGGGACCCAAGGGCTTTCACTTTCAAAGAGAATTTCAAAATTTGTGGGTTTCGTTTCTAATCAGAATGAAACCAGAATTCAAAATCTGAAAATTGGCAAACCCTTACTTGCCTAAATAAAGAATATTAAAAAGGGGCTCGTCTCAGGCAGCTCTGTTTGAATTTGGTTCCTTGGGGATGGCGTGGGAGTGTGGTTAGGAAATCCTTTGATACAAAATTTACACCTCAGAGGAGAGCGCTCAGTACCCTGCCAGCTTGTGCGTTTCACACTGACACATAGCAGAGCCATTCCGAGGACCACACACCTGGGCACACCGGACACTTGAAACGAGACAATTGTGTAATGTGGTTTTCGCCCTTTCAGCTGCGAGAACTTGGTATTCAGGCAACATCCTAGGGGCCTTTCCAGTACCGTGGGGAATGGGGAAGGGTGAATAGCAACGGAAAGGGATGCAGTCTGAAAAGGAAAATAAGTCAAAGGCGCTGTAACTTGCTGAAAGAAACAAGTTACAGCTCATGTCCAGATGCCACAAGGGGCTCTGAGGAACTCTAGTGCATCTTCATTACAAATGAAGGACCCAGTCCTGCATATGCACATATGGGGATATTCTATTTCTGCCTGTGGTCCTAGTGAAATCAGTAGCACTGTGTATGCAGCATTAGGTCCCACCTCACTAGCAGACAATATGGCTGTCTACAGGGACTTCAATAGACCAAAATGACACTGAGGAAATTTCCCTCCCCTGGGTTGGACTTGAGGGAGAGTTGTCACCTTTAAAAAAAATATGTATGCAACCTACCTGCTTGCTTCCTCTCTCACAGCAGAGAACTGCTAAGCTAAAGCCCTTTTTGTATGGGCTGCAGTCGGGAAATTTTGCAAAAATATCCCACTCTTTTACTGGGTCAGCTCCCCCAGTGCCCTCAGCACTGGGATTCTTAGGGTAGACAAGTCTAATGCTAAGGCTCTCATTCAGTTCCAGAATTAATTTAATTAGAGTCTTAAACTGCATAACAGTCAATCAAGGCTATGCATTGGCCTAGTGTATTTGTGAGGCTGATATATTAAATGCACTAAGTAGTGCCAAGGCACAAGCTGATTAGACAGCCAGATGCATCTGATATCCCATAAGGATCTTTTCAATCTGCACTGAAGGATTAATTCTCTATGTATGGTTATTATACTTCAAGTGTCTGCTCCTATGTGCAGACACATGTTTCCAGTTGCTTATTTAGCTCACGAACCCCCTAAAGGTTTAACCTCTGCATATTAATCTCCTTGTTCCACATTTGCTGTCATGCTCTTGGCTCTACCCAAGGCATTTTAGCATTTTCCTTCTGGTTGTTAAACCAGTAATGCAGCCGGTTGAAACATGGATTGGCAGACAGACACGGGGCTTTCCCACACATAGCGGGGGTCACGGCAGGAATGGCTGACTGTAATTAACTTCATATCAGCAGTTATGCCTGCTGGGATGTGCTCCTCATGGTAAGAGCTTTCAGACTAGTGGCCTGGACATTTGGCTGCACTTTTCCTTTATCACTACGTTAATGTTTTTAATGAGACTAAATGGGCTGCATTGTAATGGAGGATTTAACTCTATGCATTCAAACCCCCTTCCCTTCCCCAGCACCCAGGTACTCACCAGACTGGGTTTGATGCCCACACTTTCGGCAGCTTGAAAAGCCAAAAGCAGATTTCTTTTCTGTGAAAATAAGGCAGGAGACACCACTATTAAGCTTAGCACCAAAGCAAGCTCGCTATTCCTGAATCTTGCCATGGGGCTGTGGTGTTGAATTGGTCCAAATGAGAAGATGTATTTGAAAAATGAACAAGTATCAGACTTAAGATCTTCAAACAGACAAGATGTGTCAAGGCTCAAGATGAGAAGAGCCATTCATACTAAGCAACGAGTCTCCAAAACTTAAGAAACCTACAGTCCAACAAACTCATCTGCAGCAAGGTATGTTTTCTCAAAGTTTGCGCGGATCGTTAGAGTGGTGTTTCTGTAACGAGCTGACATGACCTGAAAAATCAGAGAGAATTTTCTGTTTTGAGGGAATTCTGCTTATAACTGATCTTTTCGCCCTTTCTTTGTAATTAAGAATGTCCTCATGCCAACAGTCTCTCTGTCTCTGAAGAGTTCATCTACTGATGTTGAAGCAACAATCCACCGTTTGTAACAATCAGGGCCGGCTCCAGGCACCAGCGAACAAGCAGGTGCTTGGGGTGGCCAATAGGAAGGGGCGGCACGTCCTGGTGTTCGGCGGCGGGTCCCTCAGTCCCTCTCGGACCGAAGGGCCTGCCGCCGAATTGCTGCCGAGGAATGAAGTGGTCCGGTTAAGCTGCTGCCAAAGTGCCACCGATTGTGGCTTTTTTTTTTCTTTTTCTTTTTCCCCCCTCCTTTGCCGCTTGGGGTGGCAAAAAAGCCTGAGCCGGCCCTGGTAACAATGGAACTTGTTCTTGTGAAATTGATTATGGTGCCTCAAGGAGAAGATTGTGGTTTCAGATGGATAAATGTGCTGTAGCAATAAAGGCTGAGAAGTGAGGGTCAGAACCAGCTAACAAACAAGGCAATGGTGGCTCAGTTTAAGGCATCAGTGGCTAGATAGTGCAATTCCACTGGGACTGTGTGGTGGTGGGCAATTTATAGAGAACTTCTGAATTGGGAATAATAACCTTGTTGATTTCCTGGGTGAGAAATATCTCAAAGCACCAGGAGTGTTGCTGAACACAGGGTCAGAGACAGAAAGATCAAGAGAGGGAAAATTCATCTTCATGAAAATAGTTCTTATTTATCTCTGTAGAAAAGGCAGGTGGGAGGACAACATTATTAGAAATGGGCCTAAAAAACCCAAGGTACAATACAATCTTGGGGGAAATTCAGATCTAGTTCTCCAATTCTCAGCTGAGCCCTATCCTTATTATCTATCAAACCAAACAGCCCAAATGTCAGAAAGCCTATAATCCAGAGCTGGACTTTGTGGCTTAGGTCCATCTTTAAATTTCACTGTGATTAATAATTATTACATGGATTTCTAAAGTGTCCATCCCTGCAGTGTCTGGGCTTTCAGATCACAATGCTATTTTACTGCAGTACGTACCATGTTTCAGACACTGTTCAAACAGATGACACGTGATTTGCTTGAAGAGACCACAGGAAAGCTTTTGCTCCTGGGGCCGTCCCCGCAGTGTCTGACTAATCCTTTCCTCAGGCGGGTGTCTTGCCCTTGTTCTCTCACTCTCTCTGGTTTTGCTTGATGGAAAGTTCAAACCCAAGCAGGAAAGTGAAAGACTTTGGGTAGATTCTGATAAGACAGAGTCATTCCCTGTGGTTTCGTTGTCATCTACAGCCTGGAAAGTGTGTGTGTGGGGGATAGGAAGGCAGGGGGAACCTGTCGT
Organism: Mauremys mutica; assembly: GCF_020497125.1. Taxonomy (NCBI): domain Eukaryota; kingdom Metazoa; phylum Chordata; order Testudines; family Geoemydidae; genus Mauremys; species Mauremys mutica. The sequence continues at coordinate 23,765,314 of NC_059090.1, forward strand.
CTCTAATCCCCTGTCTGATCAAATAAAACCTCTCCTTTCCTGAGATGAGCTAATGTTGGCTGACTCCCAGCTGGGCAAGGTGCTTGTGGTTTTTACCACCTCTCTCTACAACATGCTCAGCTGTAATTTTCCCGTCTGAGAAGATGACAAACTGTTAGCAGGCCCCGCAGCACCTCCCACCTCCCACAGGAGGTGCTGCTGCTGTTGCACTAACTTATTCTTCCCCTCCTCCCATGTACAGTTTGCAGCTAACCATCATCGGCCTAAGTGGAAATCTTGAACCCAGGTTTCCCACATGGCAGCATGTGGTACTACCTCAGCCTGTAGCTTTATCTGCTAGGGGACACTCTGATAAAAGCTATTCTCCAGTTGAACTGTACTAGGTGCTTGGACCATGTCTTGGTTAATGTACTTTTTGCTCCTATTACACCAGTCACCATAAAGAAAATCCTTAGCACCTTCTGCTCCCCCCTGCCTGCTCGTTACAGTTAATGGGCGTGCTCTCTGTGGCCAATGGAACAACGCAGCTGAAATATGTATAATGAAAGCACATCTAGCACCTGCCCACACTACGGCCTAGGAGACTTATAGCTTGGTTTCTCTGACAAAGCAAGAATCTTACACATCCATAGCACATAGCCAAGTCCTAGATATATAACAATGCTCTTGGGATTTGCCACAGAACACCCTTTGCAGTTTGTATCTGCTTCAGTCCTTTCAAAGGAGTAATGGACCCTCTCCAGTTTCTGTCAGATTTGCTAATGGCCAATTCCCTGTTAATTTGGCTTTGCTCCTACACTTTTGTGCCTGGGAGCATTCCTTCTTTCATAATGAAAGGAGCCTGAGCAGTCTTCCTCCAGGAGTCTCCTCTACTCCTCCCACACAGGTAATAAAGCTCATCTGCTATCTAGCCATTTCAGTGTTTTTCCACCTCATGACATGCTCTCCCTCCCAGCAAAGGGTTTTCTCAAATAAGGGCTGTCCAAAGGGCAGGTAAAGCCTTTGAAAAACAAAGAGCTGGTATCACTTGGTTAGCTCTTTTCAAAGCTCTCTGGGCTAAATCCTGACACTGGGCACACTGGGGCTTTGTCTTCACTGGCAGGAAAAAGTTTGTTTTTAAACAGGTGTTAGCTAATTTGTTAAAACCCTAGTGCAGACAATGGAATTGGTATGCACGGTACGCCTAGGCTTTCCCTACCTGTTGTGTCAGTAATATATTTACAGCTGAAAGGTCTGAGACAGAGGGAAAGAGAAAGTGGGATGTGATGCAGGAATGTGTTGAAATTAGTGTTGCCAACTTTCTGATTGCAGAAAACCTAACACCCTTGCCCCGGCCCCTTCCCCAAGGCCCTGCTCCCACTCATTCTATCCCCCCTCCCTCTGTCACACGCTCTCCCCCATGCTCGCTCACTCACTCATTTTCATCAGGCTGGGGCAGGGGTATGGGAGAGGGTGAGGGCTCCGGCTGGGGATGCAGGAGGAGGCTCTAGGTTGGGGCATGAGAGGGGGTTTGGGCTCCAGGTGGCACTTACCTCATGTGGCTCCCAGAAGTGGCTGGCATGTCTCTCTGTCTCCTAGGTGGAGGCATGCCCAGGGGCCTCTGCCCGCTGCCCCCATCAGCAGGTGCCGCCCCCTCAGCCCCCATTGGCTGCTGTTTCCAGCCAATGGGAGCTGTGGAGCCAGTGCTGGAGGCAGTATCTGTGTACGGGGACAACACACGGAACCCCCCTGGCCACCCTTTTGCCTAGGAGCTGGAAGGACACGCCGGCTGTTTCCGGGAGCCGCACAGAGCCGGCCTCTGCGGCCAACTGGACTTTTAGTGGCCCCGTCAGCTGTGCTGATCAGAGCCACCAGGGTCACCTTTCAACCGGGCATGCTGGTTGAAAACCGGACGCCTAGCAATCCTAGTTGAAATGCTTTCTCTTTTTGACATGCTGTTTTCCCAGCAGCTTCACTGAGTGATCTCTTCGCTGCACTGAGTCAGTATGGTAATGCTCACACCCTGTGTCATTGGAGGGGAGGAGGCACAGGGGTAGAGCAGAAAAACAGATCACTAACTGGAAAGCAATGTCCAAAATTCCCAGCTTGACAATAAGCACTCTCTTTCCAACAGATTATTTCACTTTAAGGCTGAAACTCCATAGAAATCCTGGAGGACCAAAATATGCAGCTCAATTACCAAAACACTTTGTCCTCTGAGGCACCTGGGTTCTTTACCAGTAACCAGAAGGGAGCCGCCTCCCTAGAGTCACACTCTTAGGACAGTAGGAGCAATGGAAGGTGTTTGTAGGAGCCTTTCAAGGGCGCACTTTTCTTCTTCATGAGAGCATGCAACACTCACTGGATTTAGCCACCCGGCAGCCAGACCTTAGGCAGGATTTAACCTGTTGGCGCACCCTCTCCTTGCCACTACTCTTCCCCTCCTCCTGTTTTTTTCTTATTTTTTTTTTTAGGGTTTTAATTAATTTATTTGCTCTCCCTTTTGTTTTGGTTCTCCCCACCTATTCATTGTATCTGTCTGAACGCTATGAATTTTATGCCAGGTCTGCAGCACATCCCCACAGCGGAAGGCCTTCCCTGGGAATCCTCCTGCTGCCGATTGAGAATCAACGCGAAGCATGATCAAGAGCAGAGCTAGCAAGACTTACTTTATCCTGGCCATTGAGCTCCTGGTATGGAATGTGTGCAGGCAGGTAGGTGTGGAGAAGCGCGCAGAAGGCCAGCCCATCGCTCCAGCTGCTGCTGAAGTTGGTAATGTCTATGTTCTGTGGGAGGAAACAACAAAACCATTACTGAGTGGTGCTAACGTCAGGCAATGGCCCGAGTGAACAGCCCTTGTAGCCAGTGAAGCAGGGCAGAGCCAGCAACAACATAGATACAGAACATGAGGGATAACAGGTGGCTAGAAAGACTTTCTCTGAGCTCTGAAGGTACTAAATTCTGTCCAGCTGAGTGCTGCATGAAGCTCCAGGTAAGTGGCTAAGGCCTTCTTGTAGCCATCCTTATGTGCAGCTGGGGGAGACTACAGGCTTCCTGGGTCAAGATGGAGCGCTGATGCTGGAGCCCAGAAGGCTACTAGGGGCTGCGTTGCGGAATTCTCTGGGCTGCATCTGGCCTGCAGGCTGCACCTCGCCTAAATTTCTTGAACTGTCCCTTCGTGGGGCATTGCCAGTCTCCGTTTACTACAGAAACATTGCGTTACTTTTTCATTTTTTTGCTCTGTTCTATATCAGCACTGGGCAGATGAGGAATCCAGGTGGCTGGTTTCTAACACCTGGGCGGAGCTTTGTTAAGAGTTAAGCTGGTCCCACATCTGACCCCAAACCAGGGAAATACCTGCTGCTTTCCAGAAGGTGAGAAATGCCTTGTGCAGCATGAACCTTGGCTGGGGTTTTGATCCCTGCCCTGTCAGGAGGAAGGAATTGTTTCAGGCCTGTCTGTATAATGGGCTGGCTCAGCTGCATCCCGTGCACCCCCTCACGGCCTAGGACCAGTCTCCTCTTGGACTGTTCAAAGAAACCTCACTTCAGGCTTTTTCTTGGTCAAAAAATATTGCTCCTTGGAGACTGAGTTTATTAATAGAAAAGAAACAAAACTGTTACTAAAACTGAGCTCCCCAAAACAAAACCCATTCATAAAGCCACACAAGCCAAGGTTTCTCTTCCTCCTTCAAGGCCTTGCTGCCTGGGGCCTCTGCAGTCCCTCGCCTGCCTGGTCGGGGTCTCTACCTCCCTCCCTGGAGAGTTTTCCTCACTTTCAGCGTAGTCTGCCACAGTTTCCTGAGCTTTCCCCCTTCAGTGAAGCCTCCTGCTACTCTCTGCAGGGCAGTCACCCCAGTGAGCGTGGCTCAGTCTATCCAGGGTTGGCTACCTCCAGCCCACAAGGGGTGAGACACCCTGTTATAGTGACCTTGTTGCAACAGCTCAGACACAATTTCTCCGACACGTAAAATTGAAAGTCACCAATATTGAAAAACACTATTTTGTAATCAGTTACAAGTTGCCTTGTAATAGGGATGCCTAGTGGGGAGATGGAGTTGATGAACAGTGAGTTGGGATAGCTAGTGCATTTGACCACCACACCTTCCCAGCCTACTTCCCAGCCCCGTGCTTTAGTGAGGATGTGTGATAACTGCTAAAAGGCAGCTCAGTGTGGTAGCATAAAGGGTCATCAATGGATGAAATACCAAGCTAGTTCTTAAGCCCTAAATAAATAACATACTTGTTCATTTAGCACAAGGCTGCACAAACTTGGCAACAAGAAAGGCTACATTGGCAACGCTCCATGAGCTGGGCAGATGTAGCTAATTTACATACAAGCAAGCATTCATGTAAATGTGCATCTTCATATTCGGCACCTCCAGCTCAGGGTCACGGAGTACTTTACAAAGGTGAATAAAACATTACCTTCTGTGAACAGATGGGGAAACCGAGGCAGAGTTTAAGTGATTTATCCAAGGTCACACAGAGACAACAGCAGTTAGGAATACAGCGTAGGTCTCCTGACTCTCCCTCTCCTGAGCTAACCTAGTTCTTACAGCAAGAGATCAGTCTCCCTAGAACACTAGTCACCAAAATAAATACGACCTTCCCGCTAACGCAAAGCTACACCAAGAGCAATAAAAGATCCTGGTGAAATGTAGAAAACTGACACAGACCTTTAGGCCTCAACTTGTTTAATAAAATAGTAGTTTCCATCTAGTCTGACGTCCTGCATAACACAGCCCATAGAACTTCCCTACGATCATTCCTAGAGCAGATAGTTTAGAAAAACATCGATTCCAGATCCAAACCCTGAATTCCTACTCTTGGTATTATTGGTGGCTACTGGCATTTTAATAACCACATCAGCTATGCCTACTCTGAGTAGGTCTAGAGGACATGCTGGTTGAGAAGTGTGTGCACTGGCACTCCTACCATTTCTAGTGCCAGTGAAGCTGCACTGATCGTAGCAATAGTGGGAAAAAGAGGAAAAAAATCTAATACAGACACAGCTTTATTCACTGAGGCAGGGCTTTGCAGCTGTGCTCCGGCTTCAGCTCCAGCTTCAGCTCCAGCTCCACTGCTCCGGAGCTGCTCCGCACTCCAGGCTCTGCTCCAAAGCCCTGCATTGAGGTGTGCCTGCCTTCCCCCTTTTCCCAGAAGGTGTGACAAGATGCTGTTCACCCCTGATACTGTAACCTAACGGAAGGTGGCACAACACAGGGAGATTGAGCCCTACTGGGGAAAACTGGAGGCTTTTAAATTGTGTGTTGGCTGGGCTCAAGGCCCAAGCAGCCTGTGGTTGATGGGTACAGATTATAGGGATTATGGAAACAGACAGGAACCCTTTAAAAGAGACAAACCAAATAAGAGCTCTAAAACACAAAGGCCTTAGCAGACACAGAGTACACTGGGCTGGAGAAGGGCCAGGGAAAAAAGATTCTCTGAAGGGCCTTTTTCTCAGGCATAATTGCAGTTGAAAGCGTTTGTGGTTTAGGGCTGAACATGAGAGCAGGATGACCCTACTAAACCTCTTGGTGCCACTGCTGTAGCCACAGTGGCCTGCTAAAGAATGCTCATCTCTAAGCTTGGCTTCTTGAATTCTAAAATGACAACAACAAAAAACACAGTGGCTGGCTGTTGAAATTGTAATGATGCTGAAAAGAAAGTAACAGCTCTGGATGTTCATTGCAGGGTATGAGATGCTTCCAGTATACTAAAGCAGTGTCTCTCTGGATCACCCTGTCTCACATTGCAGCAGGTGTACAGTTCTCATAGACCATTCCAATCAAACAACCCTTGCACTGAAGCTCTGCAGAACCTTGACACACAGACTCTATGACCCCTAATATTCTTTATTTAACTGTTTTTCAGCCACCTCCCAGTCACACACAAGAGATGGATCCCAATACTCCTATCATGCTGAAGATGACACACACACAGTCAGACCCACTGACGCAGACACCAAGTCTTTTAGTATAAACTCTTCACTTATGGTGCCCCACTTATTATCCCACCTGGAATCTGTGCCAGCCTGTCCAATTGCTGGATGGCTGACTGTGATTAATACATTTAACAAAATAAGACTTCAACTGCACTTTAAAAATACCTATACTTTTATTAATAAGATGGCTTCTGATTGGCTGAAGCAAATCTATATCAGCTCTGTAATCCAACCAGAATGCAGGTCTCCAGTAGCACAAGGAGTAGCTATCACTGCACCGCAGCCAGCAGCCACATGATATAAGTAGTAATGGACATCAGTCAATTGAGATAACAGAAATAAAGACCTAGCAGTTGAACACTGTACAAGATCAATGTCTTGGCTTTGAAAATAAATGTCTTGGCTTTGCTTGAGCATTAAAGTAGCAGCAGGAGACCATTATCCTGTAACAATGTTATATTCCCAGACTCCAAACCTTAATGAAGAGTGAGTTAATTGTGTTAAGGAGTTGGGTGAGATTGGATTGCCCTGCTTTCCTGCGTCTTTCAGAGAAACCAGTTGCATGTTATCCACCAATTTACAGTTACCTGAGAGAGAGATTTACTGCTCCAGTCACTGAAAGCTGCTTGCTTTCAGACATGGAGGCCACTTGCACCACCAAGTACACTGTCACTGATTTATAAGGTTCTTGTTTTATAGCAGTGTTTAGTGACAGAGGGTGGAGACAATGCTTTTCTTATCCCAACGGTCCGGAAAGTGGACACAAACAAGCTCTGCAATTCTCAAGTCATGCTTTAATACTCCTCTGCATACAGCAACTTGGGCCTCAGTAGATTGCAAGATTACAGTCGTTCAAGGGAAATGGTGGAAAGCCTATTGCTTGAGAAATTTCAAACTAGATTGGACAACATAGTAGTAAATGTACTGTAGGAAACTCTCCTATATTGGCCGGGTGATAGACAAGATGACCTGGCATATATATATTTTCCACCTCTAACTTCTACAATGCTATGAGGACAATGCCTGGACACCTTCCTTTAGGGTGCTGCTGTCCCCTTTGCACATTGAAGATCATTGGAAACTAAATCCATTAGTGCAGGGTGTGTCACCTACCAGCAGAATTTCTAGCACGGACTAAAAACTAACCCAAGACAGATCCGCAACAAACTTTCTTCTGGAGACCAGTTTGTATGAAACGAAAAGAGACTGTCTGAAATATTCCATTCCTGTATCTGGTTCAGGTTTTGCTAACAGAAATACCAACTGAGAAGCCACTAGGAGATGGATCTCTGCCCTCTGATCCAGCAGCTGGGCCTCCTCCCTGGAGAACTGGAAACCCCAGACCCAGCAACTTCCACCTTTATGTCCAAAATCTCACTTGCAGCCATGCAGGATTGGGATATGGACCTGGAGCTTGGGATAATGCTTTGGACAGAAATGAGTGGAATGGTGGGATTTTGCTTTTCTGGAAGGGTTTTGAATGTGAAATCAGAAGAGACCTCGGGGGGAGAAATATGCAGAGATCTGACCTGTCCAATTTTTTTGATGTTCCAAGCTATAAAAACAGCTGTGCAACAGATGGGGAGGGCAGATGAGGGGAGGCTGGTCAGCTGGGAGCCTCTGGAAAAGCAGACATTCCCACGTCACCTACCAAAGCGGAGAGTGTACTCCCTGATACTCCCCCCCCCCCACCACACACACATGCAGAGAAAATCTGGCATGTTACCCCCATATGCTCCAGACTCTGCTTCTGACAGACGTTCAGGATCAGGGAGGAGACAACAGTGGGAAAGACACATTTTTATCTCAAACATCAACCTTAACCTTTGCTGGTGAAGGCTGGAGTGACATCGGGGAACTCAGAAGACATCAGGGAGTCCGGGGGAAGACAGAGACTCCCCCACCCCTATGTGGATTACTGTTCTAACTAAGCAGTGGGGAAAAGGAGAATCCCAGTTGCAATAAGCTTCTGATGCATCTTTTCAGGTGAGAGGAAACCCTCTGAAACCAGCCTAAGGATCACAGCCAGCACACAGGACAGAGGCTGCCTGAATGAGACTTGCCATTCAGAAGCTAATTCAAACTGCTTCTGCTGATCTGCTCAGACAAGCTTATTGCTCAAGTTGCACTAAGTGCTGGAGTGAAAAGTCCCAACACTGCGGAATTATGCCATTGCAAAGCTCTGGGATTTCAAGATGAAGTTCCTGCACAGAGCCCCATGAAGGGAGGTCAGACTAAAGGTAAGTGACACCTCCTAGATCTCAGAGCTCGATCTCAAGCCTAGGATTGGAAGCTGCAAACAGTAGGTTCGATATTAGGAAAAAAACTTCTAACAATAAGGGAAGCAAAGCTCTGGAACAGGCTTCCAAGGGAGGCTGTGGAATCCCTGTCATTGGAAGATTTGAAGAATAGGTTGAATAAACACCTGTCAGGGATGGGCTGGTTTTACTTGATCCTGTCTCAGAGTACGGGGGTGGACTTGACCTCTCAAGGTCCCTTCCTGACCTACATCTCTCTGATTCTATGCACACTGAACTTTTTCAGAATACCTTACACCTTCAAAGCACTAGACACATTAATTCCCTCATTTGGGATGAATTATTACTCTGACCTTTTATGGCCCAGCTTGATGTGAATGTATAGACCAAAGCAGACTGTCTTCACGCCAGTAAGGCTCCAGCTCTTTTTGCTCTCCTGTTCCAATGCTGCAGGATTCTCATCCCCAGTTTCAGTGTATTATTCTCTCCCACAAAAGACATACAAGATAAAACTGCTCATTCCCACAATGATCCACCAGCCTGGGGTCAGATTGATCCATTCTACCAGGGTCTGCAGATTCAGAAATTTGTTAAGGCTCCTTGCTCTTGCTAGCTGACAATATGTGGAAGAGGGAAGCCCCTAGGCCTATATAAAATCAAAATTCCTCATCTCTCCAACAAAATCCTCTAAGTGGCCAGAACCTAGTATCCCATTTACAAACAACCCTTGGATCCACACCTTACACATAATCAAGAGCTTGATGGCTGGGCTCTGCTGCTCACATACACCGCCAGAGGGAAGCTAGTGGAAAGTGGTTCTGACATCATCAGTGGTCCAGGGGAACTGGTCAGAAAAGAAACACCAGCCTGAACTTTTGTCCCAATGTCCAATCTAACTCTTTGTGAAGGTTCAGATCAAAGGTTCAGTTAAAAGCAAAACAAAAAAGAACCCCCCTCTAACCACCAAACCTTGTAAGAGAGAATGGCTTGTGTTTTCTCTGAACAAATCCCACCCCCCATTTCAGACACAGAGAAGACTCTGCTCCATGATTTCATCTGATGTTTCCTGTTAAACACTGTTTGTTCTGACATTAGGGAATGGTGGTAAAATACAAGCCAACTGCGTGTCCGCATCTGGGTGTGCACACATTTGCAGTTTCCAAGGTTCTTCAGTGCACTTCCAAGCTGCAACTCCCCAGTAGGCAACCCCAACAAGTTTTTTCAGAATAGAGGCACTCTACATTCGTTCCTCCATGTGGAATCATTAGTTCCGGTGCAGCCAGCCAGAAGTAAAAAATGTAGGGATTGGCCACCTTGGAAGATATTCAATTCTATTGATTACTTGGGCAGTAAAAATCAGTTCCACCCTCCTGCTACGCCTCTCCCTGCTATTCCACTACAGACAGACCATGAGTGTGGGGGAGAGTTCTTCCTTTACATGGAGATGAATGTAGAATGGCTTCACTTTGTGATCAAACTCCAGATGTTCAAGTTAATTACAGACACTGTGTCATCTTGAGTCACACCACACCTACCTGGCCTACTGGAGGGTGCATTAATGAATTAACAGCCCCTACTTAGGGAAACTCATCCAGAAGTTAAATACAACACATTTCACTCACAAAGAACATTGCCCCTCTACGGCATACGGGAAGCACCTGCAGCATGTCATGGGAGTGGAAAATGGATCAGAGGTATGACTAGATTGCAAATAGGCACATGTATGCTGATCAGCTGTGATGCATCAATCAAACTGCATGATGCTTAATCCCGTTCTCATCTGAGATCACAGTGGCATAAATCTCCAAGTCCTTCCATAGTGGCATGGTCATGTAAATTGTGAAGGAAAGGGTCAGAGCTCCAGAGAACTGAGAAACCTGATGACGTTAGTTAATTCAGATGTAATTTACCATGAACACCTAGCCTCCCATGTTACAATAACCAACTCTACTGCCCTCTCTCAAATTCTGGCTCCTGCCATTGTAAAAGGTGATGCATCTTGTTTCCCAAGAAAATCCTGTCCCTTTTCCCCTTCACTCAGACACAGGAAACGCCCTTTCATAGACCATGGGGACATAAGAATGGCCATATCGGGTCAGACCAATAGTCCATTTAGCCAGTATCCTGTCTGCTGTCAGTTACCAGTGCCAGATGCTTCAAAGGGAATGAACAGAGCAGTGCAATCAAATGATCCATTTGCTATCATCCAGTCCCAACTTCTAGCAGTCAGAGACTTAGGGTCACCCAGAGCATGGGGTTGCATCCCTGACCATCTTGGCTAACAGCCATTGCTGGACCTATCCTCCATGAACTTATCGAATCCCTTTTTTAACCCAGTTATACTTTTGCCTTCACAGCATCCCCTGGCAATGAGTTCCACAGGCTGACTGTGCACTGTGTGAAATACCTTCCTTCCATTTGTTTGAAACCTGCTGACTATTCATTGGGTGACCCCTGGTTCTCGTGTTATGTGAAGGGGTAAATAACACTTCCCTAGTCACTTCCTCCACACCATTCATGACTTTATAGGCCTCTATCATATCCCCACGTAGTTATCTCTTTCCCAAGCAGAATAGCCCCAGTCTTTTAAATCTTTCCTCATATGGAAGGTGTTCCATACCCTTAACCATTTTTGTTGCCTTCTCTGTACCTTTTCTATTTCTAATATCTTTTTTGAGATGGGATGACAGGAATTGCATACAGTATTCAAGAGGTGGGTTCGAACCATGGAGTTATGTAGTGCCATTATGATCGTTACTGTCTTATTATCTATCCCCTTCCTAATGCTTCCTAACATTGTTCGCTTTTTTGACTGCCTCTGCACGCTGAGCGGGTGTTTTCAGAGAACTATCCACAACTCCAAGATCTATTTCTTGAGTGGTAGCAGCTAATTTAGACCCCATCTTTTTGTATGTATAGCTGGGATTATGTTTTCCAATATGCAGTACTTCGTATTTATCAACACTGAATTTCATCTGCCATTTATTTTGTTGCCCAGTTACAAACGGATCTCACAAAACTGGGTAACTCTTTGCAATCTGCTTTGGACTTAATTATCTAATATACCTGTAGCAGCATCCTGACTGGTGCTGCAGTACCTAGTCTGATGGAACAGATACTAACAAGCCTCCAGCTTTAAACTCAGAAGACCCTGTGGCTCTTAGCTACTCGTTCACCTCTGAACAGCTGGGTTACAAGTTTGGTGGTCTGGATTAGTTCTTAGTGGGATTTTTTCAGCAACACAAAACCCCACACAGTTTTGAACAATGGAAAGTCTCTTCTCACGAGAGGCGCTAGTATGGAATAATATAGGATGATGTAGGTCATGAAGGAGGAGGCATTGCCGGAGCCCTATGGGGAGCTCCAGGTGGGAAGGGCAAAGTGAGAGGAAGCTCCAGGTCACACCTGAGGTGCAGTGACGGTTACAGGGAGGAATTTTGCCAGTTCATGGCCACAATGTGCCTGGCTCTCACTTGTATCCGAATGTCTCTCTCTATTCTGTAACTTTTACTAATGGTAAAAGTGACCAAAAAACCAAGCAACACGGAAAAGAAAAGAAGCCTCAGGTGACATTATTTACAGAACAATTTTAAAAAATCTATAATCTACTATAGGTATGGTGGGCCAAAGCCGAAGGGGTGCTATGCATCTGCAACTCCTTGAGCTTAGCCCCTTCTTCTGCTGTGGCTCTTTGTGTGCAGACAAAGTGCTATTAAGACTGTGATAGCAGCACACAAGGAAATCTTAAATTCTTGTTTTCATTGCCCCATCTGATGTCAGTGCATCTCTGACTCCAGGTCTTCAGTGCAAAGCAACAGGAAAAAATCGGGTGCTTCTGATGGCAGCCTGCAGCCATTAGAATAGTGACCCAAACAGTTTTGTCAAAGCAGATGACAGGCTGTGCTTACAGCAATGGGTCTTTGGAGTCATAATTCCTTCTAAAACATGGGATTATAAATTACAGACACATACGTGCAACTGGACTGTGACTGAGAGGGAGAAAGTCTGCACTGAGGGGGACTTTATAGTCATTTTCTCCTTCCCCCTTCCCATACAAAAACTCCCTGCTGCCAATCACAAGCCAGTGGTCTGAATGGCTACCCTGGGGAAGATGCCAAGGCAGCTTGTCCCCAGGGTTCAGCCCCAGACAGAATATAAACTAACACACACAGAACAGAACTAGCTAAAACAAATAAGTAGAACAAACCAAAGGGAACTGTCTGTTTTCAATAGCAGCAGCATCTCACAAGCCCTACATTATGCATCTCTCCCTTCCTCCTGAATTAGCTGCCCAGGAGGCCCATATCTCCTGCCTGGAGTGAAAGTCTAAGGAATCTTTAGGGCCCTGTGTTTTCAGGTGGTTATATTTAGAAACAGATGCCTGAAAAGGAGCCGCCCTTTCACTGAACCACAGATTTGCAGACTTGAACGTTGCCCCTTCTCCTGTAAGATTTGATCACAGTGCTTTGAAAGGCTGCCCCCAGGAGATTATCTCAACCTGCCCCACATGACTGATGGAGCCATGAAATTGTAAATCTAATTTGAATTTATTAGATCATAATGGGAAAGGGATGGGTTAGCAGGCTTCAGCCAAAGAGGCTCCATCAAGAGAAATGTGCAAACTCTGAACTTTGGTTAAACAAGCCTCTAAAGATTAATATTCATTGAACAGCAGAACCTGCAAATGGGCTCCTCTTGCTCCTTCTCACCCGACCTCTTGAGCACACATGACAGTCCACACTGTCTGGGCAATATGACACAACCCACCAGGAACAGGGGAGAATGGAATTTGTGTTCCATTAACACTGACCAAAGGGCCGAATGCCTAAAATTAAAGGCCACCAGGATTCTTCTGCAATTACATAGTGCACCCGCAGAATTTAGAGCCAGTTCCACCCATCGGTTTTCAAAGGGCAGCTTAGAGTCTCAAATGATTTGCAAATTGGATTTAGTAGAATCTGTTACAGGGAAACACGATGAGATTACCTTACCATGCCTCTTTTTAATGTGAAATAATACACCCAAACCTCTTGGATTAAATACAAAAATCCAGAATAACCCGAGGAACAGGTTCATTACAGCAGATGTACCCTTGTTTCCCTCCTTACCCTTAGCAGTGAGAGGTCTGCTAGAATTACCTCCGCCTGTGAAGCAGGATGTGATTTACTGCCTTGCACACTTGCATTAACACAGCCACAAACGTCGACTTCCCCACTCAAAATTGATTCATGACCGACCGATAGCAGTTTGGAGTTTCCAGCTTCCACACACAGCAATTGCCACACGCTTCTCTACTGAGAGGGCAGCTCTCATTCTGGTGTCCTTGCACTGCAGGTCTGGGGCGAACTCCGTGCACAGTGCCAGGAAGGTGGTTTCCCACATTTGAAAGTTCTGTAGTCACTGCTCATCATCCCACACCTGCATGACAAGATGCTCCCACCATTCAGTGCTTGTTTCATGAGCTCCAAAGCGATGGTCTACCCTATGCACCTGCTCTGTGAATGCCAAAAGCAATCTACAGTTGCTCCTATCCACATTGCACATAAGGGTCATGATTTGGAGCTGTTCCCGCTGATGCCCAATTGATTCAGTGTTTTCAGGGACTGTTATTCCTTCCAGGACTTTGGGGTGGCTACAATGTAAATGCTATTTTTAAAATTACTCAGCAGGATAGAAAGGACTGCATACAAGAGCTGCATGGGCATTGATTTTGTCCCTCCAATTAAAAGACTCGTATTTGTTTATAGGATAAAGTCTCTTATGTGAATGAAGTGAAAATCTGGCTCAGGATATTTAGCTGCATCAGCCAAGCATATTTACATGCTGGCGTCACTACGAAAGGGGCTCATGTCGGTAATTAACCTGATTATTTCCAACATGCTACAGTTTGGCTGCTGCACTTAAAAATAGTAAAAAAAAAAAATCTCAAACCTGAGCCCCGCTCTAGAGACTCCAGCTCTGCAACTGGCCATATGGAGAAACGTCGTGTGCAGATTCATCCCCAAACATTTTTCTTTAGAAGGGGAGGGCTTTAATTCAGGAGAAAATGTGGGATGAAAGGCAGTATGACCCTGAAACTGAGGGGTATGGAAATATCAAATAAGTAGTCAACTCTGTACTTGTATCAAAGGGTCTCTCCAAGCACTTTTCAAAAATTACCAAATCACACAGTCCCTGCTCCCCACAAGGTGGGTCAATATTAGCTGTGAAACTGAGGCTTGGATACATTAAGCAACATAACCAAGGCTACTGAGACAGTCAGTAGCAGAGCTGGGAGTAGAACCCCAGACCTCCTAATTCTCAGTCCTACTTTACCCACAGGATGAGACCTCCTCGCCACACTCAGCACTGACACTCTGCAAAAGGATCCCTTAAACTTCTGCATGGGGAGGAAAAGGCTGTGTGGAGCCACCCCACATATGTGAAACTTTTGCTGCTGCTGTCAGAGAAGCAGAAAAAGAACCTGAGATTTCATTCACTCTTCAGGCAGCAATATCACTAAGTAGTGTCTCCAAACAGATTTTATACCTGTATGAGGATTTAGGTTAAAAACATCACGCCCGAAGCGAAATAGTTATCAGAGTGCCTAGTGGGGATAGCTTACAGCTCACCCCCTTCTCAGATGGGAACAGCTGTACTGGTATAAAGCACCTCTCTAAGCAGTGGGAGGGGTGTACAGCTTGAACTACACTGGGAAGGTCAAAGTGGTAGAACTGTGTTTGTAGACAAGCCCTTGAAGCAGCAGCTTTTTTAAATCAGCAGGCTGTGGAGAGACAACTGGGCCAGCACCCCCTAGTCTCAGGTTGCCACATCCAGGTTTTGGCAGGAGAGCGCAGCTTTTACTTCTTCCTAGCCTAGGGACTTAGCTCGAGCCCTTCGTACAGGAAATGGATTCACATTTGAGATTTAAATCTACTTGGGTTTTGTTCCGCAATTGCCTTCAGTCAGTTCACATTAGCTAGAAGTTGTTTTGCTGGTGAGCTTTAGCACACAGAATCATAGTGCTCCAGGAATCTAGACCTTTCCAAAGTGCTTGTAAACAATCTGCAATAACAGATGGGATTTACCGCCTCTTATCTCTGTAAAGGGCACATTTCCAAAGGTGGCCTGTAAACTTGCACATCCACTTCTCTGTGTTACTGCCAGACTACAGAATGCCTGTGCTCTAATGATTAATGATATATTTAGTCAGGGGATTTGGTAACGCTTCTCTGATAGAGAGAGGTCAACACAATTCAGAGGTTTATCAAAAAGACTTCATGCCCCTTATTGACATAAAAAGATAAAAGTAAAAAAGAAAAGAATCAATACATCATTCAAAAGCAGTCCGAATGCATCTGGGAAGTTAGAATGCAATAGGCTCTGTGGTTCTGTCTTCAGCTGGGACAGAACACAGCTTTGCAGGGATTCCCATGGCCACCAAAGACAGTTCTTAAGACTGTACCACTAAGGTTTGTTACATTAGTGCTGGAGAAAGGTGCTGGATTGGTTGCTCTGGTGAGCAAAGTCCTATATTAGGCACAAAACGGGAACAGGATGCTCAGTGTGCCTCAGCCCTGATTTGGAGGGTTGATTGAGTCTCTCCTTGGCCTCTTTGATGAGACTGCCAACTTGGGCGCTAGCTAACATTATTCATGATGGTGGGGTTTTGATGCACACGGCTGTTCACTAGAATACAGTCAGAGACAAGACATGGACAAAGTAATATCAGTGCAAAGCGCTTAGTTGGACTGGAGAAAGGTTTAGACCATTATTTGACTAAAAAGAAAAGCAGCTGTTACACTTCTCATGATAAAGCTTTACAAAGGAATGACAGCCCTCCTGCTTCAGGACACAAACCACTAACTTCCTCGGGCTAGGAAGAAACTTCTATCATCATGGGCATGTTAGTATAGAACTGACAGTTATGGTGTGGGGGGAGAGGAGGTTGGACCTTTCTGTAAGGCATATGGAGCTGGCTGGCTACTGTCAGAATACTGGACTAGATGGACCATATATATATATATATATAGCTGATCCTATCTTACAATTCCATGGTTCTAACAGGCCACTAACTCATTTCATATACTATAGGCCAGCACTTTTGATCACTACTGCCTAGGACTGGATTTGAATTGGGAACCAAAGGGTAAAGGCCAGTGATGAGCTGCCAAAATCTTAACAACCGGTTCCCTATAAAAAGTTCTGATTTAAGGCGGGGGGGGGAGCGGGGGAGGGGCCGGGGGAGAGATTGTCGTGGGGCCGGGGGCCCCTGCAGGGCCTGGGCCAATTGCCCCACTTGCCCCCTCCCTTTCCCTCTGGCCAGCCCTGGAGCTTGCAGCAGCCCCCCCGCCCCCACCTTGCTGGGCCATTCAAAAAGTGGCAGCAGGATGACTCCAGAGCTCAGCTGAGCTGCCCAGCTGGTGCCCGCGGCTGGCCACGCTGCAGCTGGGGGGAAGCGGGGGAAGGGCCGGGGGAGCCTCAGCCTCCCCAGCTGGGAATCCTGGGAGCAACAGGATGGTCTGGCCCACGGACCAGAGTTCTTTGCCCACCCCCTGGCCCTTTAACAACCGGTTCTCCACAGTGGTCTAATTTTAGCAACCGGTTCTTGCGAACCTGTGGGAACCTGCTCCAGCTCACCACTGGTAAAGGCTCCATATCCCACTGACAAGCCGCTGAGTCAATCAGTCCTCTGTTGCAATACTTTCTTGACAAACAGCAAATACTGGCACAGGCTCTATTTCTCTCTCCAAGCTTTTGCACCCTTATTGTACGTACATTGCATTTTATAATCCTGAATCGCTGGCTTCTAGCATGTTCTGAAACATGGGCTTTGAGGCTGCTGGTGGGCAGAGCACTGAACAGATGCACTTAATGCTTTGGAAAGTAAAATGAAATGTAATCTACTTCAAATTTCTGTCTCACTCTAAGATGGAGGAGCCCTTGGAAGACTTCCGGGCTTATTTAGACAGTTTGCTGAGATATTGTGTATGGAAGGCACTATTATAAATAAGCATTATAGAGTAGATTGTCATTGAATGACTCAGTGTTGGAGACCTTTTACACCAGCACTTACTGGAACTGAAGGCGAGTTCAACCCAAACAGAAATAAAGAAATTTTCATCCGGAATAAGGGCTGGTATCATATTTCTAGAAGAAAAATGTTTTTGAAGGGTGAAGGGTCCATCTCCAGCATGCATCAGGCAAATATCATTCTGGGTGTATTAACAGGAGACAGGAGGTCATTGTTCTGCTCTGTTCAGCTCTGATGAGTCCTCAGCTGAAATACTGTGTTCAGTATTGGCGCCACACTAAGCAAGATGTGGATGGATTGGAGAGAATCCAGAGGAAAGCAACAAAATTATAAAAAGGTTCAGAAAACATGATCATTGAGGAAAGATTTAAAAACTGGGCATGTTTAGTCTTCAGAAAAGAGGGGGAGACTTGATAAGTCTTCAAATATGTTAAGGACTGTTATAGAGAAGATGGTGATCAATTGTTCTCCATATCCACAGAAGGTAGGACAAATAATAACTGGCTTAGAGGAGATTTAGCTTAGATATTAGGATAAACTTTCTAACTATAAGGATAGTTAAGGACTGGAATAGGTTACCAATACAGGCTGTAGAATCCCCATCACTGGAAGCGTTTAAGAACAGGTTAGACCAGGGGTAGGCAACCTGTGGCACGTGAGCTGATTTTCAATGGCACTCTCATTGCCTGGGTCCTGGTCACCGGTCCGGGGGGCTAGACAAATACCTTTCAGGATGGTCTAGGTTTACCTGGTCCTACCTCAGTGCAGGGGGATAGACTAGATTGCCTCTTGCGGTCCCTTCTAGCCCTACATTTCTATCATTCTATGTTCAATATACCCCAAGCCCCTTCCCAAGTCACAGCTCTAAGATTATTTCTGTCTCAAGCAAAGGCAGCCTCGAGAGCCATTCTCCAGAACTTTGAGACAAAATTGGTAAGAACTAGAGTGAACATCTGACTTTTCATGCTTGGCTAATTTAGAATAACCAAGTAGAAGACAATGCAACTCTCTGAAACTGTTGTCCCATAAACAGCTCCTACAAACTCCTAACTGTATTTTCTGAAACGTGCATAATGTTTCTGGAATTCTTGTTACCTACTTCATGATCAAATGACTCTGTAAACCAAGGGAAGGGAAGCCAACCATTCTGTTATAGCTTTGCTCAGACCTGTAAGAACATTTTATAAGGAAAGAGATCCAAGGAGATCCTGTGCCTGATCCAATCTACTTCCCTTGCAAAAGTGATCTACTTGTCCAGCCATACTGAAGATCACAATGAACATACTTTGGTTGTAGTTTGTGTGTGCTGCTGAGAGCCTCCAAGATGATATTGAATCTGGCTGAAGAAGCGGTGCTCATTCTGAAGCCAATAAACTAATACCTGGGACCCCTATGTAGTCCCTCAAACTGGTGCCACTGCTGCTGGGAATGACTGGGCTTCTGATGAAAGCGCCCTCTGCCTCTAACCATGACCACATGGATTGAGATCCACGGTCAGGGAGCAGACGTAATGCAACAGCCTGGAGGTGCAGACAGGGAACTTATATTGGACCGAGATTTTAAAATGTTCAGAGAGTTTATAGCTCTAATTGCTATCTCACCTGTGCCTGTTGCAGGATGCCCTGGTTCCCAACCAGTGGCCCTCCATACAGAAAGGAATCTCAAGAGATTTGCAAAGATGAGGCCATAATAAAGATATTGGCTCTTCAGGAAACGTTCTTATGGAACCCATTACAAGTTTGTTGGAAAGAGTCCAAGAGCTACTGTCCTACTATTCTGGGGATAATGGCTTCAGCTTCATAAAACTCTCTTCATGCTGATTCCCCCACCCCACACCCCACCCTCCAAAAAATAGAAAAAGAAAAAGAAAAAAAAGCTGCTTAGTGGCTGGAAACAAGAATGGGAAAACCAAGCAGTTCTTTTAAGCAATCTGTATTCACTAACTTGGTACCATTTCCATTGTTACTAAACAGAGTGCTTATCCTACCTGACTGGTGAAACTAACATATCCATACTAGGGAGGACGTGTGTGGCAGAAGCAATATAGACAGCATCATTTTTAATGACCCAGGGATAAGTGCCTCTTGATGTCCTATGTTCTCATAATACAACTCTGGCTGGTAATAGGTTTAATCGGGAGAGATTTGGCCCCTTGACAGATGGTCTCCACAGAGAGTAAACAGAACTGGAGCACTTAAATAACACCACAGCCACTAATGATATGATTACGGAGGGTGATAATGCAACAAAAAGGACTCTAAGCAGCTGCAGGGAGTTAAGACTCAGGGGAACAGAACCTATTACTCCATAACTAGAAAGAGGCACCCAAGTTTCAACTTCCTGATGTTGCTATGATGCATAATTTTTTTTAAACAGATGAAAAAGCCCAGAACAGAAAAAACTGTTTTGACAGAAATAGTTTCCTCTGAGCCATCACTTACAGTCTAGAGGATTTGTGGTAATTGGATTTTAGACCCACGTAAGCAGTTTTCAGATCTGGTCATCTTGTCACCTCACATTGCAGATCATGTCGTCAACAAGCTAGGAGAGTTGAAGGGACATTCGATGTGTGTGCACACATGCACGGTGAGAGGTCACATGAGAGTGCCTGGGGTCATCTAAGAGACATGACAACTTTGAAAGGCTGGGTATGCCTGATACTGATGTTAATTTTAAAAATATATTTCAGCTGCAGAAGGATGCCTGACAAAAGCCCCTTCCACTCCCTATCTTCATCCACACGCTTTAGTTCAACATAATTCTGTTTTGTTGTTGAGATTAACACCCTCCACCACGCAAAAAACAACAACCCAGCAACAGAGGAATAACTGTTTGAAACTGTTGCCCCAAATGCCAAACAACTATGAGGACAAGGAACTCAAAAGAGATTCGTCTATAGAATTGCCTATGCAGGGCAAGGAATTATTATGCCCTATCAGTCAGGTCGAGGCAGGATTGCTTCCTATTGGGCATTTATTCATGTTTCATCCAGTCTAGTTGTAAGTGGCCCTAGCAAGGACACATCCACTTCATATGAGAGATTATTCCACAGCATAATAGATTTCATTGTCAGGTATTTTTTTCTGGTTATTAAACCTAATTTTCCCCTTTATTTCATTTTTATCACTCCTAATTACATGCCTCTAAATAATTTCTCTTCTTCTTTAATGTTTACCACCTTTGACTATCAGATCACTGCTTAGATACCACAGTGATATCTACTTTAGAAATACCATAGACAGATCAGAGACAGTTTTTATTTATGCTTTTTGCTTAGCTAAGCTATAAACTCTTGCAGTCCTTCCTTATAAAATCAACCCTTCCAGGCCACTAATCATTTTTGTTACTCTTCTCTCAGCTTCCTCCAGGGTCTCTCTCCCCTTGTGTATTGACATCTCCTCCTGTGAAGGATGCTAGAGATCAAAGTAAGGGGAATGTTCTCACTGATCAACAGGGGCAAGAGGGTGGGGAACGGGACAGGACAGGAGTAGGATGTACTTTTCTATTAATAGTAGAAGGGATGTTTACCCCCTCGGTATTAAAACATTCTAAAAAGATGAGGTCTTATTCAGACATCCCTGGGACTCATCCCCAGTCACTCTCCCAGCCAATCGATCCAGCTTTCAGTGCAGGATCTGGGGCATGGGTGGTAGCTGCTACTGGTCTACACCATGAATATCAGCTCAAATTGTTTGATCAAATCTAATCTCCCTGTAATTTAAACAGGAAGGCATCCCCTCCCCAAGACAAGTAACTCAAATCAGGAATTGTCCAACAGACACAGAGTTTAAGAGGCAGCACGCTCAGCTATTGAAAATGGAGTGGGGCAGTCAGGTGGGAGGTCTACTATTCTGTAGTTCCTCTTAGGAGTCAACTGACTGATGGGGTTTGAGTTGGGCTGCATTCAGTCCTTCTTGATAGAGATTAGGGCCTGGAATCCTGGGCTTCATGGCAGGGGAAACACGGTGGGAAGTCAACATGACCAAGTAGATTGGGGTTTGCTCATGTTTATCCA
Organism: Mauremys mutica; assembly: GCF_020497125.1. NCBI lineage: Eukaryota > Metazoa > Chordata > Testudines > Geoemydidae > Mauremys > Mauremys mutica. The sequence goes on from NC_059090.1 coordinate 23,786,525, forward strand.
TGACTGATGATGTGAACTGAGGCACAGGCATTATGTGAAGGGAAGACACAAAGCGGCCATGCATATTAACATGGTTCTTCACACAAGCCTTCTTCATTGTGTCATTCACCGCCGAGGGCAGCAACCAAGTCAGGAGGGAGGATGGCATTCTCCAACTCATTCCAGTTCTTCATACTTGGGAATCATAAAAAGACTCCATGTGGCGCTTAATATCAGCAGGGCCACGGGAGGCTAGGACTCATGGGGAAGCAATTAGGTGATGGCTCTAGACCAGTGTGAATATACCGGGAACCTGCATGGACAGAACCTGAGCCATCCAATTGAAGCTTTCTGTTCATACTGTCTTTATAGAACATGTTTCAGAAACTCAGAATTGGCAGCTACCTGGCCAATCACTGCACAAGCTGTGTTTCATTCAAAAGAAGCTCGCCGTTGCTGTACAGTTAGTACTACACTGCACTTTACACAACACTCAAGGGAAAGCCAGCCGTCCTTTGGGATTCATTCCATTATCAGCCTTTTATCCAGCTCCCTCAGAAACACGTACGTAGCAAGATCAAAGCTTTCAAGTCCATTCTCTCTACATTTGTTTGAGCCAACAACAGGACTGTTGAGCATACAGCCAATTATAATATGACATAGCAGCACTTCCTCCAGTGCTACTGAGTTTTTGCTGACCACAGTTAAGAGGAAAATTACTGGAGCCATCAGGGAGACAGCAGGACCCTCTTGATCAAGGCCACCCTGGGCAATGTCTTTTTGGTTTCATAGAACGGTCATAAGAAGTGGCATCTTCTGAGAGCTCAGAGAGGAAATCCAAGGAAAAGACATTAAAATGGCGTTTGAGACATATGCCCTCAGCTTAAAGCTGCAGCTCACATACCCTCTACTGCTGACCTTCAGTGACATTTGGATGAAGCAAATATTTCAGCATATGATGGGAAGTAAACGGAGTCACTTAACCCAAAGGTAACTTTGGGGACTTGAGGGTTAGAGAGAGCGGTAGATAAGAAGGTGGACGGAAAATACCCAGTGTGAGGCGACAACAGTGAAAAATCTGCAGATTGCAGTGCATACATTTCCTTGAAATGATAGCTGCTCACAGTACAAGCCAATGAAAAATTAAATGCATGTGTCTTCTTACCGGGTAACCTTCAGTCTTTTTCTGACACCACTTCAGCAGTGCATTCCTCTTGGAGCCGCCATACTCTCGGGCCAGGGCTGCTAATGGGTCCTTTCTCTCCACACTAATTGGAGGAGGGGAAGGAAGTAAATATATGTTTTAACCAGCTCCTCTCTTTCACTTTAGACATTACATGCACATGATAAACCAGGGTAGCACAATACATTCTCAGTGAGAGAATGCAAACAACTTATTACAAGTGCTCCAAAAGATGTTCCATATGTGTGTTTAGATCTGACACACAAATTAATTTGGGATCACTGGATATAAACTGAAACAAAGCCTATGATAAAACCATATTTAGGAAGCACTCAGAAGAACATATCTAAAGGAATGCATATCTTTGATTTACTTTTTCTACAGCTGCAATCATCATCCTTCACTCCCTTTCACCTCCCTCGTCAGACATCAAAAGGCAAATTTTCAATGAACCTCTATCAATGCACCTCTAAAACTGGGGCTTTAGAGTAAACCATGGATAGAAACAACGAGGAGTCCGGCGATGCTACACCCTGATACTTGACAACATGGATAGAAGTTACCTAATTATTCTGGAGCAGCAAACTCATTCCCAACTGCAGAATAAAGTCTTGACTAAAATGGGAAAATCTGCACGCATTTTTCTGCACGGGTGCTAGCTACCATGGAAACCGTACTGCAGACAAGGCAAAGGCACAGAGCAGGGGCGAAACACGTGCATGTGTCTGCCCTAAAAGCTTCCACTATTAAAAGCACTTGCAGAAAAAATGTATACATTTTTCCAGTGCAGACGTACAATATGGCCAGAATTAATACTTTGGTTTCCTCTCATATCTCAAACTCTCTCTGTTAGATTTCATTTACAACTACAACCAAAGCTGCACCACAACAATGGTGCCTGATCACTGATTGTGCTTGTACCAATACTGGTATATAACGGTGAGTGCCACTGTGGATTCCTGTTCCTTAACAATAAACATCAGTGCCATCATCCCTGCCCACTTCCCGTATGGGAGACCCACAGAGATTGGGAACCATGGAATTAAACAGTCATCAGGTTGCCAACTAAAATGGTGGCTCAGCCCAGTGCATTGCTTTTTTTCACTGAATTGGTACCTGAGTTTGCTGGGGGGTTTCAGGCTGCTTGGGCTGGAGGTCAGCATCCTGCTGCTGAAGGCCATTGAGGGGGGTTTGCTCAGAGACTCCAGGGAAGGGCTCTTGCGGAGGTAATGGTCTGGTTTCAGGTCCTCACTTCTCCCTTTTAGAAGGTCTGTGGGAACAGAAAAAGCCATCAGTCTCTGGGCCTGAGGAATCTGATTAATCACTGCCCTACCAAGCAGCACACAACAATATGTAGCTTGTTGCTTTGATTCTAAACAAACATACTCTGTTGTTCATTAAACGGACATGGGGTTAGGAAACCTTGAACAGACTAGATGGGACTGTAACAAGCAAGGACTTTGATGATTTCAACAGTACAGGCTGCTTGGCTTCCTGTGATTGATAGTCCTGCTGGGGGGGCGGGGGCCTCAGGTGAATGAAGGGAAATACCAAAATCTACCATCTTAAAGGTTCAAAAGTTGATTGCTAGACACGTTCACTAGATAACTGAAGGGACCAGCTCGCTGTCAGACTCTTTTTGTTAACCTGCCATTAACAGGACTGGAAATTAGACAAGCCTTTCGCCTCCAGGCTGCTGGTTCAAATCCAGCCCAGGGTGGCAGCAACACCCACTAGTAACTACCCAGTGGCTGGCATTCTGCCTGAAATTAATTTGGCACGTTTCAGCCCATTTACTAGCAGACAAGTGTCCATATCACAAAGGCTAACATTACATCACAGCAGAGAGGACTAATGCAACCCCATGGTGACCGTCTCTGCAGAGAAGCAAAAGTTTAAATGGGGCATGGAGACTAACTCTTCTCTCTAGACATCAAGCACTGGGGAGCAGTACAGAGAAAGCTTACACAATGGCTGCTGTACTGTACCTCTTCGGTGTACAAAGTGAGACCAACTTACCAGCACTAAATTCACAGAGAGCTTAAATCTCGCTTTAGAGATGGATGACATGGGTTCAGCGTAACTGCTTCTCCTGTCTCTTGTTCCTGCTGCCCATAGTTATTAATAAATTAACAACCGTACAGTGTCCACTCATTCTCCCCACAACTTCAGCACTAGCCGAAACTAATTCCTGGCCCACTGGGTGCCCAGAGAGGCAGAAACAAGAGCCCATTTGTTGTACTGCATTGTACTTCTGGAAGTTCCACCTCCTGAAGATGGAACTTCCAGAAACAGCCAGTCAGGTCCAATGCCCCCAAGTCATTGGTCAAAAGGCAGCTTGGGGGTCGGGGGCACGGGGCTCTGGTGCTGGGTCAGTAGGGGGCAGCCTATCAGTTGGGGCTGTAGAGGTTCAGAGGAAAAGACTTGACATTTTCTCATTCAAAATGGGAAATAACAATGCAAGTCATTAATCCCTGCTCTGCGGAGGTCTTGAAACTCCTATTACTCTATCAGAGCTCATTAGCAAAGCCAGACAAACAGCATGGAGTCCAGAGCCTAATCCTTTGTTGTTACAGTAAACAGTTCCCCTGATAAATATCTGACAGGGCAGGAGTGAGGTGGATCATTACTGGCGATTTACTCAGTGCTGCAGCCACTTGCGGTCTCCCACTTTGCAACCAAAGTGTTTATCTCCTCAATTAAGGTAATGGGTCTTTTACACAGAAGAAAGCTATAAACCTCTCCAGTAAGGAACTGTGTACATGGGGCAATTGACTGGCATAGCTTTAGCGTAACAGCAAAGCAAAGGAACTTTATTCCGGGACAGAGCGCCCACACAGGGAGTCAGTTGGTCATAGCTCTAGCAGAATAGCTTCTTCCACGATAGTTATGCTGGTTGATCTGTTTGCGTGGACAAGCCCTGTGCCTTGCTGGGAGAAGATAAACAGAAATAGGAATCAGAGGGAAGCGGGTGTTTGAAGTACAGCATCAAGAACACTGAGCTTTTGAAGAAGGGGCCAACTCCAGCCACCTACATTACCGCATGTTCATCTCCTCCACCACTACTCTCTCTACCATGTCCCACTCTGCAGTTGGGGAGTCACTCAAGTGGTTGAGAATTACCAACTCCTCTGTTATCTTTCAGTCTCAACTTAAAATGTTCCTTTCCTCTTTGGGTTCTACCTGACTCATTCTCAAGTGCTCTGTGATACAGTGGCTAGAGACTGCTGAGTTGCATCAGCAGAGGGCCAGGATCTGAGAATTAACGGGCAATACAAACACTGATGTTTAAATAAGGTCACAGGAAAGAAAGGTACACTGAGAGTTAAAGCTGAGGCTCACCCTGTTGTGCCTAGGCATGGCAAAACCTCAGCTCAGCTCAAAGCTTTTACTGGCACAACAAGCTATACAAGTGTTGCCAAAGTGTATAAAAGACAGGCCCCTCGGGTGTCCATCAGTGGTGGCTATGGTACAATGTGCATCATCACCTCAGCTCATAGCAATCCCAGACACGACAGGACAAGTCAATGACAGTGCAACCTTGGCAAGAGTTCACACTGAAGTTGCTAAGAGACCCCTCTCATCCACACTGAGCTGAGTGTTTTTAGAAGCAGCATTTCAGCATGCACAGCTGTGCTTGGAATGCTCTGACCCATACTGAGCAAGCTCCCAGCAGATTCCTCCTTGCATGACACTACAGCCTGGAGGTGTTACCTCTGTTGTTTGAAGGCAACACATTGCTCAAAGCTGCTGTTGCATCTTTGGTCAGGTTCCCATCATGAATTCCATGTGTTCTTTCCCTCTGCCCCTCTTTCCCTCTGACTCCTGCTGTAGTCTCATGACAGCTCAGCTCCGCTCAGTTCTCATTTGATGCCACTGGCTTGGAGATGGCTAAGAGAGTAAGTCATCTGTCCTCCAGGGTGCCAGCAGTCACCTTCCCCCAGTGCTTTCTGGCTTTGCAGGAGGGAAGCAATGGCTTTTGGGTGCTTTGGGAGTGGTCAGCTGTCAACTGCCCTACTCTTAAGAAATTTCAGCTCAAATGGACATTTTAAAGGAGCAACAAACAGTTTATAAAATACAGGGGCTAGCTATGGAAGGGGAATGCATTTATTTTCAAGGACTGGTGTTTAGTTTCAGTATAACTGGCTGAGGTGAAAGTGAACTTCTGTAATGATGAGCAGCAGGTAACATATAGAGATATACCTATCTCCTAGAACTGGAAGGGACCTTGAAGGTCAGCGAGTCCCACCCCCTGCCTTCACTAGCAGGACCAGGTACTGATTTTGCCCCAGATCCTCAACTAGCCCCCTCAAGGATTGAACTCACAACCCTGGGTTTAGCAGGCCAATGTTCAAACCACTGAGCTATCCCTCCCCCCAGGCAAGACATTTTCTAGAAACTGAAACACAGTCAGTGTAACTTTAAGGAAAAATCTGTTCCTTCCATTGGGATCGTATCTTCTGCCCTCTAGTCCTCTGCGTGGCAGGAGGAAGGGAGCTCTGAAGTTAACTTGTGCTGCCATATTCCTTGTAACCTGGCTTGTTGTGCAGTATTCTCTCTCTGGGGGTGTGTCTACACAGCAACTAGCCACCTGCGGCTGGCCTGTGGCAGCCGACTCAGGCTTGTGGGGCCGTTTCATCACTGGGCAGCTAAGTTCCCCCGAAAGTGGGCAGCTGTTGGGCATCACAGCAGCCTATTAAGCACCACACAGGCGCTCAGGGCTGCGGTGGGGAGAGATTTCTCTCCCCCAGCCCCGGACCCAACCCAGCCCCGCCACAGGCCCTGGCCTGGACCTGCCGTGGCCGTGAGAGAGGCACCCCTCTCCCGGCCCTAACCCAGCGGCCGTGGGAGAGGCACCTATCCTGCAGCCCCAGCCCTGGAGCTGCTGCGGGGAGAGTTCTCTCTCCCCGTCGCAGCCTGCACCCCAAGCCCCTCGTCCCCGGCCTCACCCCAGAACCCACACCCTCAGCTGGAGCTCTCACCCCACCCCAGCCCTCTGCCCCAGCCCTGAGCCCCCTCCCACACTCTGAAGCCCTTGGCCCCAGCCCCGCCACATGACTTTTGTTGTGTGCACCACTGTGGAGGTGATGTGTCACACAGCACCTCCACATTGGTGCACATAACAAAATTAATTCTGCACCTGAGTGGGAAAAATTCGATGGAACACTGCTGTGCAGACTTCTGGGCTCAGGGTAGAGCCAGAGCTGTCGGACCCTGTGACGAGGCAGGGCTCCAGAGCTCAGACTCCAAGTCCGCACAGCAATGAAAGAGCCCTGCAGCCGAGCCCCATGAGCCTGAGTCGACTGGCATGGGCCAGCCACGGGTGTCTAGTTGCTGCGTAGACACACTCCTAGAGCTAACAGTACTATTGCAGAAAGTCAGCTCTACCAGCTCTCCTCAAAGGACATGGTCATAATGGTCCCTTCTGACCTTAAAATCTATTAGTCTCTGGCTTTTGCTATCAATACTGCTGCAGCTCCTCCAATCAGGAGTAGACAATCAAGGCAAGGGGCTCTAATGGGGGAATCAAAAGTAAATACTGGTGGAAAAGAATATTAAGTGACGGGAGAACAAAAACAAGAGCACGGAACAACAACAATTGCATCTTTGAGAACTGTGGAAATTGATTCTGTTTAAAGAACAATCACATCTGGGCTCTAAGTAGCTGCAACTGGATCTGAAACCATTTGATGTGTTTCATCTGAAACATCTTTTTAAACAAACCAACCTCCAAAGGGCATGCTCTGGACTTCTCCCAAATCCGTACATGCTTCACAAAATGCAATTATCTCCAGTTCCACTGGCTGGATTATGAAGGTGCCAGGGATGTTTTGGGGTGAAGAGGGCAGGTTTGTGTTGGAATGACATATCATTTTTCCCCCAGGCTATAATCCACATGGGAGTGAAACAGCCAAGTGAACTTGATAAGATCTCTCAAATGTTCAGGCATTTTGAAAATCTTGTCTATTTCATTTTGTTGCACATATGAAGTGGAAGAATGGCCCAGCAGCGTGGGGAAGGACAGAGAAGAGCTGTGCTGATGGAGGGGAAGCAAAAAGGAGCCTCTTATATTCTTCGTTCTTTTACTGTGATTTACCTGCAAGGGGGAGATCTGGAAGGTCTGTGTGTTTGTCGACTCCTTTGCTGAGCAGCTTTGCATTACTGTAAGCAGTATGCCTCTGTGAAACAAGCAAGCACAGACAAATTCATCAGGAAATGTTACCGTTAGATAAATGGCCAATCAGGGAGAGGAAGAGGCCTCATTCACTCATGTAGGAGAATGAGAGCTATTCTGTTCTATTCAGCATCTTATACCATGCTCCTCACTGTAGTACCTGAGCACCTTCCAGCAGTGGATTAAGCAACGTGACTAATATCGGTCATGAGTTCTTTGTTCTCTCGCCCTCTCCCCAGGAGGAGAAACATGAACTGTGAAGTGTCTTGTTTTGGCCGGGTGTGTCTTATTTTTTATTTAATATAAATATACCTGTTGCTCTGTGTTTATGTTAGAGAAGGCAAGGTCAAAGAAATGTGCCTTGCACTTGGAGTACAAAGGGGTACGGTCTGGGAAGGACCTTGGTTCCTGTGGGAGTTCATTCCACAATCTCAGACTGCCCTGGGAGAAAGTTCTGTCTCCTGGATGACTAGCAGTCTGGAGGATCCCTGCTTCTACCCCTGAGCTTGCTGGGTGGCCCTTCAATCATCTGGCCATTCAAAATTAAAGTAGAGGATCCGGGGAAATTACATTTCAGTTAGTGGCAGATTTGGCTCCCAACCACCTGCAGCTTCTGTGGGTGCGGCTACATAGCACTCTGGAGCCCAAAGAAGCGAGCCAGGGTCGACAGATCCAGGCTAGCAGGGCTTGCAGTAGCGCTCTAGAAAGAGCTGCAGAGACAGTGATTTGAAGTTGCAGCTCGGGCTCTGAAGCGCCCTTCCCCCTCCCTAGGCTTCAGAGCCTGAGCTGCAACTTCAAACCACTGTCTCTGCAGCTCTTTCTAGAGCACTACTGCGAGCCCTGCTAGCCTGGATCTGTCGACCCTGGCTGGGAGCTTGCTCACACAGGCTCCAAAATGCTGTCGACGAACCCTTTTTTTCAAAGATTTTCCTTTTGGTAAGCAAGTGTCAGAAATAATTTGGTGCTGCAGACCCAAAGTGACAGCATCTGCTGCTCCCAGCCCCTCCTCCTTCAGCTCCAACTTGATTAACCAGACACAAAAGGGCTCCTTTTTCACTTGCAGGCCTGCTGCCAGCTTTCAGCACTGCCCACTCAGCCTGGCATTGATAGAAGCTGCCAGGACATCTGTTTAATCCCACTCTTAATTTCCTTTTCTGACTCTGCAAAGGAAACACATTCTCATGCTCACTAAGTACTTTTTCAGGGTTCAGCCAGGCTTCCAATCACAGCTCCAACGTCCAATGCTGACAGCCATCCAGACAAGCTTCCTCCTGCCCTCTTTGCTAGGAAGTTGGCCAGGGATTTAGACCCCAATTCCAGAAAGTGCCAAATCCCATTTTAGTCACTGGGAATTGAGGGTGCTCAGCATCTTTCAGCAATAGGCCTTTAGAACTGCCTGCTTTCAGGGCTGGTTTCTAGGGGCACTTAGGCATTTGCCATCCTGCGTCTTAGCTGCCCTTCTGTCTGACTCTGCTGCTGTCTTCATTCATAATACGAGGAAAACTTTAATAGACTTTAGAATCTGAAGGAATAGTCAAATCCTGAAGTCCTTAGTCTTTTAACGGACGCTGCAGGTGCTCAGCACCTCTCAGCTCTGGCACAGACAGTTTAGTTCTGACCTTTGCTCACAGATCAAAGACACTGTCACGCTCTGAAAACTTCACTCTTCTCCTGGAAGTAGCCAAGATATGAATTGAGATTCAGGGAATTAAAGGGTTGTTGCAGTTCAGAGTCCAGTGAAACTGAGAAACAAAAGACATCTAAAAGTCAGCTCAATAAAAAGAGGGCTCTAACTCACCATATGACCTAACTGTAGTATCTATCTGATACACATCTCTCCAGAATGTGTAAATAAGTCCGATTCCTCAGTGGAATCATCGGGAGTTCTCAGAGCTCCTCTATGAGTTTAGATTCTCACATCCTTGCTGCTCTTTCTTCTTAGCCCACACAGATACAAAATACAGGTTCAATAACATCTGTAATTATGCAAAGGTTATCAAACCTCATGCTTTCTGGTGCCAGAAAATCAGTACAGGGGTCAGGAAGAAATTCCCATTTTTCTTCCACATGCACAACATTATATAATTGGCCAGGCAGGAGGGGGTTTCACCTTTTTCCGAAGCATCAGGCATAGGTCTCCTGATAGAGGTTGGATATTGAAACAGATGGACCTATTTGATAAGGCAGAGCTTACATTCCTGAGTTTCTAGATACATGAATCTCAAGCTAAGACCAACAGAAAGAGAGAGACAGAGACCAACGGATAGACAGAGAGAGGGAGGGGGATAGGGATAACTTGTATAATTTAGCCCCTTTTCTTTTATTGGGTCATGATTTCCAGTAAACATATCCCTGCTGGGTCAACCTAGAAGACCATCTCATTTTCTGTTTTTTTATATAATCACCAGCAGGGCCAGATGACAGAAAATAAGCTCCAATTTCCTGAGAAATGACTGCAGGCAGAAAGGAGGGAAAAGGATCTTTGTCACCACAGAAACCGTCTTTTATAACAATTAGTCAAAGCACTCCAGTTTGTGAGACATAGGCCTTGATTTCTTTGTGGCTGTGTTTGCAGGAGACCTGCCAGTATTCAAGCCTGGTGCCTGAGCTAATTTAACCTTGCATAGTCTGTGTAGACAACACACACCAAAGTCATGGTCATTTAGGGTATGGAAAATAATCTAGCCTGTATGGGAAGGTAAGAGAGTAGTGTGATGTTATTGACATAAACTGTGACCATATAGATCATTGCTGCAACCACTGTTAGATATTTGCAGCAATTATTGTACAAAGATTGTTGTGTGAGGTGTCTATAAAGAGGTTATGATTTGCTGGTTACGATGTTGCTATCTGTATGTGTGTATCATTTTTGTAGTTGAAGTTATGAATATTGGCTATGTACTTGTATCTCAATGTGTTTTGATTCTACATCGCCTCAGTGAAGCATTTGGGCATCTTCTTGAGAAGGTTCTATTCTCAGGAAGTGCTCAATCAAGAAACACTTAACTGACAATGAACTTTGGCAGATGCCAATCCACATCTAAGCTTTCCTGGGAATGTTCAAACTAACATGTAAACAATGGCATCGGCCTGTAAAGAACTGACTCATGAATGCACATGTGACTTGCACATGTGACTCCAAACTCCATCTTGCTGTGATTTTCCACAGTCAGAACAAAGGGATGTCCTTCCACAGGGAGAGAAGATAAAAGACCATGGAAATGTCTCCATTTTGTCTTCAATCCTGCTTCTGATCTCTGGAGGAAACTTGCTACAAACTGAAACTTTGAACAAAGGACAGAATGAGCCATCCCAGCTGGGGATGTACTCCAGAGACTTGATTTGAACCTGCAGTTTATTCCATCACTGCTACAAGCCTGAACCAAGAACTTGGCCATTACTGTATGTAACTGATTTCATTTAACCAATTTTAGCTCTCATATATATTTCTTTCCTTTTATGACTAAACCTTTAGAGTCTAAAGCAGGGGTAGGCAACCTATGGCACACGTGCCAAAGGCAGCACGCAAGCTGATTTTCAGTGGCACTCACACTGCCTAGGTGCTGGCCACCAGTCCGGGGCCTCTGCATTTTAAATTTAATTTTAAATGAAGCTTCTTAAACATTTTTAAAATCTTATTTACTTTACATACAACAATAGTTTAGTTATATATTATAGACTTATAGAAAGAGACCTTCTAAAAACGTTAAAATGTATTACTGGCACGCGAACCCTTAAATTAGAGTGAATAAATGAAGACTCGGCACATCACTTCTGAAAGGTTGCTGACCCCTGTTCTAAAGGATTGGCAACACCATGATTTGTGGGTAAGATCTGATTATATATTGACCTGGGTCTGGGGCTTGGTCCTTTGGGATCTTGAGAACCATTTTTCTTTTACTGGGGTATTGGTTTTCATAACCATTCGTCCCCATAACAAGTGGCACTGGTGGTGATATTGGGAAACTGGAGTGTCTAAGGGAATTGCTTGTATGACTTATGGTTAGCCAGTGGGGTAAAACCAAAGTCCTCTCTGTCTAGCTGGTTTGCTGTGCCTTAGAAGTGGAGAAACCCCAGCCTTGGGCTATAACTGCCCTGCTCTAAGCAATTGGTCTTGAATTGATACTCTCAGAAGTGTCCCGCCAGAGGCAGCATGGTTACAAGTAGGTACACAATACCAGGCCTTATCCGATTCTCAAGGGCACATTCTATCTCTTCTTGGGCTGGGCAAAGCTGATGGACTTCAATTGGTTGGTAAAAGTGGGGCTAATTATTTTATACTTGTTCTGCATTCACACCTCAGTAAAGAGCCCACTAGGGGTCTCTAAATGCTTTACATGCTCCCAGGAGAGCTTTCAGGAATATTTCTGTGCCTAGAACAATGACTGGCCAAACAGGTCCAAAAAGGCAAATGATGCGAGTGGACAGATAGCATATAGTGATAGAGGCTAGTGATAATATGGTATACATGCTACTACCAAAATCAGTGAAATGCCACTGTGTCCACTTTCCCATCATTCCCAGAGGCAGTATTTCTTTTCTGGTAATGTCACATCACAGCACTGAAAGTTACCAACAGAATGTTAACTGGCTGATGCAGTAACACCAGAAGCACCACATTCCAGAAGAGTTGCATTCTGGGAGAAAAATCAAAACATAGCAACCATCATCAGCCCTGAATAGCCACAGGCTGATTTGGTATCTTGGGGCATACTTCCTCAGGAACATTTACCATCTTTCTTCTCACTACCCTTCCCTAACACACAAGCTAAATACCTGGTTGAGTTTGACGTTCATCTTAACTCACTCTAAATGATCAAAACCTACTTTCCTGGTCAATGCTGATTAAAGTTCTGAAGTGGATTCCAAAGAGTTCACATCCACCCCGGGGGGCCTTCAGCCAGGAGATAAAACAGGAGCTCACTTTGATCCCATTACCCTGTTAGAACTCCAGCATTTGATCTTCCACAGAAAATAAAACACATGCATTTCCCCTTTCCCTGACTACATGGTGATGTGCTGAAGCCATGTCATGGAGTAGGAAACCCTGCAACTACCCAGCCCAATCCTAAATAGAGGAAAGATCTTCTGGTACCTGCATGGGGGAAACAGCGGCTGCTGGGGCTGTCCTCACTGGAATTCCACTCAGAGGGCTCCTGGGGACCTTGTGAACTGTGATACTCTGCCCAGTGCTCCCTGCAAGAAGGGAAGGAAACATTTATATTTCAGACCAGTCTGAAAGAAGATGTCATGATGTTCTTTTCCCCCTCTTCTCCCACCACTCATGTCTGAACAAGGACCTGAAGGCATTCAGTCCATTTCTATGTACTTTAGCATCAGCTGGAGAAAACCTTAGAAGAGGTGATTGGGGGAGGGGAGCATGATAGAGGTCTACAGAATCATGAATGGTGTGGAAAGAATGAATAGGGAAGTGTTATTTATCGTTTCACATAACATGAGAACAAGTCACCCAATTAAATTAATATGCAACTGGTTTAAAACAAATGTAAGAAAGTACTACTTCACACAACGCACAGTCAACCAGGGGATGTTGTGAAGGCCAAAACTAACTGGGTTAAAAAAAGACTTAGATAAGTTAATGGATGATGGTCCATCAATGGCTATTAGACAAGATGGTGAAGGACGCTACCACACGTGCCAGGTGTCCTTAAAACTCCAACTGCCAGAAACTGGGACTGGACAACGGGGGTGAATCAACTCAAAATTATCCTGTTCTGTTCATTCCCTCTGAAGCAGCTGGCACTGGTCACTGTCGGAAGACAGGATACTGAGCTAGATGGACCATTGGTCTGACCCAGTCTGGCAGTTCTTATGTTCTGTAGCACTGCTAAAACCAATATCCACTGGGATGCAAGATAGAAGCAGCAGATGTCAGAAGAATTAGCTGTTTGCCAGCTGAAGCTTAACTATTTGAAATTTTAATGGAAAAAAAATAACCCCATCCTATCCCAGAGTGAAGGGCTGGAGTACCTGAGCATCCCAAGTCAAATGACTTGATGAGTGACTTGACAGTAGCTGCAGACTCTGAGGGAGTGGGTGATGCCCTGCTGACACAGACTCCTTGCCAGCGGTTGGTGGTATCTGCTTCTACAGAATTCATCTCCTCAGTTATCAGCCTGAAAAGTAGAAACCAGAACAAAGTCAGAGGTAACAGGAAGCACAAGAAAATATTCACTCTACAGAAAGGAACTTCCTAAGGCACAAGTAACCTTCTCCTGTAAGGCCTCCATCATGTACTCCCCCATTATAATAATGCTTAGGTTCTTTTCTTCTTCAAAGCACCCAGCGATAAGCCTCACAAACCCCCTGGGAGGTCAAGAAATATCATCCCCATTCACAGGTAAGGAATCCAAGGTACAGAGAAGTTAAGTGACTTTCCCTGGGTCATAGTGAGTTGGTGACAAAGTTGGAATTTCCTGACATTCAGTCCTGTGTTGAAAGTTCTATACTCATGACTACCTTTCTCAAGTCCTCATATTCTCATCTATAGATGCTAATTTTGGATCCTTCCCATATGGAAAGAATATCAGGCTGTTGTGGCCTACCAACTGCCTAGCAACTTCCAAGTCTGGTGGGCTTCAGAGGCCTTAAAGGCCCAGGACTAACCCCCCCACCCATTCTGAAAAACCTCCAACAAATATGTCCTTTTCTCTCTTGTATACCCCCATGATCCTAACGTACATCCAAATATACCATCTCCTGAAACGTTGCCGATTAACTAGTCCTCTTTCAAGCTAGCAACATAATGGAGTGGATGATATGGAACTCGATTAATAAAGAATTACAGGAGGGTAATATAATTAATGGCAATCAACATGCATTTATGGGAAATAGATATCTTTTTTTATGAGATTATAAGTTTGGCTCATAAAGGTAATAGTGTTGATGTAATAATACACGTACTTCTGTAAGGCATGTGACTTGGTATCACACAATATTTTAATTAAGAAACCTGAATGATACAAAATCACCATTACATGTATTAAAACCTGGCTGATACGTCTCAAAAATGTAATTGTAAATTGGGAATCATCCTCAAGCAGGTATGTTTCTATACTATTCGACGCTTTTATGAATGACCTCACAGAAAACAAAATCATTACTGACAAAGCTTGCAGATGACACAAAGACAGAGAGAATGGTCAATAATGAAGAGGACAGGTCAGAGATATAGAGCAATCTGGATCATTTGGTAAGCTGGTACTTACAGGATGGGGACTCTATCCTAGGAAGCACTGACTCTGAAAAAGACTTGGCGATAATGGTCGATAATCAGCTGAACATGAGCTACCAGTGCAATGCTGTGGCTAAAAGGGCAAATGTGATCCGTGGAAATATAAACAAGGGAATATTAAGTAGAAGTGAAGAGGTTATTTTACCTCTGTGTTTGGCACTGGTGTGACAGCAACTGGAAAATTGTGTTCCATTCTAGTGTCCACAATTCAAAAGGATGTTGATAAATTGGAGAGGGTTCAGAGAAGAGCCAAGAGAATGATTAAAGTGCCTTATAGTGAGACACGCAAGGAACTCAATCTACTTAGCTTATCAAAGAGAAGGTTACAGGTTGATTTGTTCATCAACATGGGGAACAGAAATATGATAATAGAAGGCTCTTCAGTCTAGCAGAGAAAGGTATAATAAGATCCAATGGTTGGAAGTTAGTTAAAGCTAGACAGACTAGAAATGCACAATTCCTGCCCCCCCCCTTTTTTTTTTTTTAAACAGTGGGGGTAACTGACTATTGGAACAACCCATCAATGGCTGTGGTAGAGTCTCAATCACTGGACATTTTAAACCAAGACTGGATGTTTTTCTAAAAGATATGCTCTAGTTCAACCACAGCAATTGGACTTGAAACAGAAATTAATCCAAGGAAGTCCTATGGTTTGTGTTATGCAGGAAGCCAAACTAGATGATCAAAATAGCCTCTTCTGGTTTTATAATCTATTCATCTAACTGGGGGTTGCCCAGGCGCTGACTATACATTCTTGGCAGCCTCACCCCCCAGGCCAGCTTTGACCTCAGCCAACTAATTTATGCTTCAGCAAAGCTGGCTGAGGCTAGTTATTTACAGAGTCTATTACATTGTTTTTCATGATTTACCAGCTGTTGAAGCTAAGCGGACTGATCTGCAGGTCCCAGGGCATCACTGCTTCCCCCAAGAAGTGGGCTGGGAATAGAGAGCTATGCAAACAAGAAAAGAGCTAAGAATTCAGCACAAGAATGGAGACAGAACTCCCTGGAGAAAGTGCCTACAGGGCTGCACAGTTCCTGCTGGGCTAAAAATAGGAGTCAATCTTTTTATTTTATTTTCCTTTTTGAATAGTTGTTTCTACAAAATGAAAGGGGCTTAGGGGGGTGTCAATGAATGACAGCAAAAATAGTGACTCATGCTTCTATTTCTGGCCATGCTCAAGGAGGTGCTGTCTGAAAGCAGACACTGGCTACTTCTTTGCTAATTCATTCAGGCTCCCTGTGAGCCAGTAGGAGCCTTCGGAGGCAGATGGCTTGAGAAAAGCCATTTCATTCCCTTCTCCGGCTAATCCAAGGAGGAGGAAAGGAAAAGCTGGATGAGATTCACTGAGCTCTGAGGGATCCAGTGTTTTGATGATTAGCCCTAAATCCTCTCCCACCCCCAGACCTCTCCCGGCTTCATTAAACACAAACAACAAGTCAACAGGCAGCAGCATCTGGACTTCATTTGTAAGAAAACACAAAGGCTAAAAGGAGTCCTGCAGCTAATGAAACATGGGGGAAAGCGTGGACTTCCGCCGCAGGATGTCCAGTAGGAATGGGTCAACCAATCATTTCAATGCATTTCTCTGTCAGGAAGTAAGAAACGAGCCCATTATGCAGTGTCTGCACAACCTCCAAGGCAGAAAGAGAATGTGAGGTTTGCGGCTTAATGTTCGAGTTAGGAAAGCCAGTATGTACACACAGCTCTGGCAAGTTCAGAAAGCTGGAGGGGAAAGCCAAGCCAAGGGTATGGCTCAGGGAGCCAAAGCCCCATCTGAGCTATGGGAGCTGCTGCAGATTCTACCCAGGGGAAAAAGTAAACATATGAAGTGATAAACGCATGTTAAGGGGTGAGGGCCATCAACAGGAGAGCCCTATTGGCTTGCCTAAGCCTTATCTCACGGATCAGGATGCAAGTCAGAGCAGGGCTAAAGTCCTCATCCCCTGAGTTGAGTTAGTGAATCTTCTAGCTGCATAAACATTTCCAGAATGAGATTAAATACGAAATACATTATCCCATGGCTCATATCCCAGGAAGTCTGCTGAGACATCACACCTCAATACACTATCATTTCAACTAGAGAGATATCTAAGCTGCCACCTGGTCTGATTTTGCTCGAACACTTTGTGATCTTAGCCTCTAAACATGCCCTGAAATAAGTTTCTGGGACAACTAAATCTCACCATGCCGCAATGGTGAGGTCTCCCCAGCTGGAAATCTCACCATGGTGCTTGGGACTGGCTTTCTCTAACTCACATCACACAGGCCATCCTGGTTTGACTTGCTCACTGCTTTTCAGTTTTGAAAACAAAATTAATAAAATGGGGGTTGGGGAGGAGAGAAAGAGACGGGCTCCTATAATCTCTTATTCAGTATGGAGAGGTCAGCTCCCCCTTCTGATTGGCTCAGGATGTCAGCCTCAATCACTAGTTACATTTTCATAAAAAGCAGCTTTGTGCTTTCTCCCACACTCCCCTCCTGCTTGGAGAGAGCTCTGTATAGACACCCACAAAGACACTTCATTGCCCTTCTTCAGATCCCTCTTCAAAACTCCCCTTTCCAGCGACGTCTACAATGATTAGGCTGTTGGTGTGCAGAGACCATTGCCTATTATACTGACCAATACTGTCTCATTGTTTCCTTGTACCACCCCCCCCACCCATCTGCCTGTATCCATCTTGTCTTACACTTCGACTGTAGCACCTTTGGGGCAGGGATTGTCTTTTTGTTCAGTGTCTGTGCAGGGCCGAGCACAATGGGGTCTTGATCCATGTCGGGGGCTGCTCGGTGATATAGTAATATAAATAATACTCCAAACCCCTGTTGACAAACAGAAATCACAGACTTTTCAAGCCTTTAAGTTTAAGGAGGCAGAAGTGCAACTCACAAGAGCAAACAAATTCAGAAAGATGGCATGAGAACATGACCCAGCATGAGTAATGCCAAGCCATAGCTTAAGAGCCAAACTCCTCCTCCCAGTGAACAAAAGTCATTTACAAAAGACTTGTTGGATAGTCCGTGCCATATTAACTAAGCCCTTGCACAGAGAGGAGGGAATGTGAACAAAATGCAACCTACCGCTATTGCTTTGCTTGAAAACCTGGGATGAAATGTTATACAGTTACCACCACCGGAGTGCGGCAGCTCCAGAAGGAAGCCAGAACTATTCAGCTGTGGGGGAGTTAGAATGTGAGTGGTTTTACATCACTTCACCCAGGAGGGTGAGATACTTGAAGCATTAGAGGAAAGCTCACTGGCAACCAGGGCCGGCTCTAGCTTTTTTGCAGCCCCAAACAGCAAAGAGGAAAAAAAAAAAAATAAAGCCACGATCGGCGGCACTTCGGTGGCTGCTCTCCTGCGCCGCTTCATTCTTCGGTGGCAATTTGGAAGCCCGAGAGGGACTGAGGGGCCCGCCACCGAATTGCCGCCGAAGACCTGGATGTGCTGCCCTCTTCCATGGGCCGCCTCAAGCACCAGCTTGCTGCGCTGGTGCCTGGAGCTGGCCAGGCTGGCAACAGCTGGTGACCATGTTTGTTCTTCAGGTCTGGATTACATGAATAATAGCGAATCAGAAAGGTGCCAACCTTGCTGTGGCTAGCGTGTCAACTGTGGGATCAGGCAGGCTAGATGTGTGGGACTGTGTTGTTTGTACATTTCTGAACTCCGAGGTTCCTTCTTTCTAAAGCAGACTGAGCAGCTCTGTTGGGGGTAACTATTCTGCTGCCTGAGAGATCTCAGGGTTTCCTTTGCTGCAGTTCCTGGCATTGTGGTTACAAAGTGACTTGTGACTCTTCCTCAGTTGCAAGGGAGACAAAGAAGAAGCACACACAGCTGCTGATACGCAGAACTGAAAAGAAGCCAGGAGCAGGCAGCAGACACTTCTGGACAATTACACATTTATTTTGCACTTCCAAAAACATATAAAAAAAACATTGAACAATTGCCAGCACAGATAATAAAGAGGCAACACAAGCGCGCATACACTTATGTAACATGGCACAGTGGCATGGGCCATGCCACAATCACGAGAGCTCTTAGCATTCATAGAATCTGCTGCCCAGAGGCCATGGCCCTGCTAGGTCTTCTCAACCAAGGAAGGAGTGGAGACCATAGAGCCAAAATGTGAACCTCTAGTCCCACAAGTGTGTGATCTCTGATTGTCTTCTCAGTTTCTCCTTGGTATCCAGGAAAGCTTTCCCAGTGTCTTCAGCTGTCACGAAGGATGCAAGCAAATTCTCCTGACCATATACTTCACCTGAGTTTAAGAGAATGGGAATGACTTTCCTTTAGGGGAACATCCGTTGCTTTTCCTTCTGAGCCCTCTGCTTGCAGTCCAGGACAAGCAGCTAATTTTTATCCCATGGATGTGGCTGCACCTGATCTGGCAGAATAGAAATCTACAGGAGGATATGCTGCAGCCAGCTTCTTTCAAACGTCTATGACACATGAGTCAGTTGCTGCCACCTGGTGGTGAGGCCATTGTCAATGCTGCATCAAAAACCTCAAACACCCAGGCAGTTTATACTGAATAAGCAGCAATCTAATCTTCATATGTAATCTACACTTGGCGCTCACACCCACATGCAAAACCCAGAATCATTAGAAAATATATATGCATATAAAGTTATATAGAGTACATAATGTGTGTGCATAACATGTTACATCTTAGGGCATGCCTTCACTGGCAACGTTAGAGCACTGCCATGGCATAGTGCTGGGAGAGAGCTCTCTCAGCACGCTAAAAAACCCACCTCCATGAGGGGAATAGCATCCAGTGCTGGTGCACTGTCTACACTGGCACTTTACAGCTCTGAAACTTGCTGCGCTCACGGGGGTGTTTTTTCACACCCCTGAGCGAGAAAGTCGCAGCACTGTAAAGTGCCAGTGTAGACAAGCCCTTACACACCCACACACAAAATGATAAAAACACTGCATCACCCATGGGCAAACACTTTTCACAAAGTAATCACTCCATACCTGACCTCTAAGTTCTCATCCTTAAAGGAAACCTGAACAACACCTTCAAAAGATGAGCCAAGGAGCTTAAATTCATATCTTTTCCAGACACTAAAAAACATGGACTGAATAAAGACACTGGATGTATGGCTTAGTACAACCCACCTATCCTCCTTTTCTGTTCTATGACAGCAGAGGTGTTAACTGGCCACTTCACTTTGAATGGTCCCTTAAAACATGTGTTAACAACTTACCCTAAACAATCTGTTCCACCTCCTGTTTAACTGCAGCACTCTGAGGTCAGCTCTACACTCAAAAGTTACATCAATCCAGCTATGGTCACTCGGGTGTGAAAAATCCACCCCCCTGAGTGAGACAGGTAAGGTGACCTATCCACTGGTGTAGACAACCTAGCTACTGCCTTTCCAGGAAGTGGATTGCCTACACTGACAGGAGAACCCCTCCTGCCATTGTAGCATTTCAGGTGTAGACAAGCCCCAAGTACCTTTCCCAGATCTAAAGAAAAGCTGTGGGTAGCTTGAAAGCTTGTCTCTCCCATCAACAGAAGTTGGTCTAAGAACAGCTATTACCTCACCCACCCTGTCTCTCTACACCCACACAACTCTTTTTTACAAAACTTTTCAATGTATGATTGCAAAAGCAGCCATCCCCCACTACAGTCAATGGCTAGGTTCAGTCCCCAAATCCCTGTGATCAATCCCAAGGGTTTTGGTTTCTAAGATTTCTTTTCAATTGGTTTAAATGGATTCAAAAAACTGTTTCCACCTCAAAGATGCTTCAGAAGAGAGCAGCCTGTTGAAACCAAAGGACCAGGCTCCTCTGGGTCAAGCTACTGCTCCTGGGGAAAGGTGTATCTGAACTGCATTCACACTTCATAGTGCTCTGTACTTTTTGAGGGCGGTAAAAATCTGGCTCTTCGGATTGAGGTGCTTTTTCCAATTGAAACTTCCCTTCTTAGGCTGAAGGCATTGTCTGAGGTGTCCTTGTCATGGCAAGATCAGGCCTGGCTTTGCATCCCTCCAGGACTGTGCTAGCTGGCAGAGATTGGGCACCTGTGGAGACAGAGACAAACATGGGGGAGGAGTTATATAAAACAATACAACAGTTCAACAGTGCAGTTGTCCGTGTTTTACCCAAAGCAGCCCACTGCCACTAAACAAAGGAGCAGCCAGAACACTGATTATGCTTTTGGGACCAAACTTCCATCTACCTCCTTAGCAGAGCCTGAGTTGCCATATGGCATTCCAGAGGCTGCCCCTCCAGCAGGTATTCTCTATGGCATTTCCCCTCAGGCAGTCTCCGTCAATGCACAGGTGCTGGCATAGACAGGAAAATAAAATGCAGTGACCAGATTTCCCCGGAAAGATCTCCTTTGGGGCAGGACAGGATAAATGGTGCAGAAAACGGAGGAGGAGGTAATGTCTGCTATGCACTGACACGCATACACCCACTGCTCACTTGGGATACTACTGACTTGGGGCACTGATAAGAGCATCAAGCAAAGAAAAGTTAGGGCTTGTCTACACTGGCAAGTTTCTGCGCAGTAAAGCAGCTTTTTGCACTCAAACTGCAGCTGTGTACACACTGCCAAGCCACTTTGTGCGCAGAAACTTCTCAGTTGTAGAGCTTTTTAAAAAAAACCACCTGGACAAGAGTCAAACGGGTATTTGTGCAGAGGCTCCAGCGCTCTACTGCCAGTGTAGACACTTGATTGCTTTCTGCACTGTAACTGGCCTCCAGAGCAGTCCCATGATGCCTCTAGTGACCGCTCTGCTCATTGTTTTGAACTCGGCTGCCCTGGAGACATGCACCCCTCCCCTTTCAAAGCAGCATTTCTGACAGCCCTTGCGTGCTGTGCTGATCTGCTCTGGGACACAAAGCAAACCATTAACGTGGAATGCTCTTGCTGTTGAACACAGGGGCAGGTGTCTGTGTATGTGAGAGAGAGAGAGAGACTGCTGTGCAGAGAGCCCAGGCAGGGAGGCAGGGGCTGATGTTGGGGTTTCCCCCTCCCCCAGGATTGGTTGCTTCCTGCCACTGTCTGAACTTACAAGACAGCATGCTGACACACTGTCCCCAAAAATACACCGTCTCTCTCCCCCCTCCACAAACACACACACACACCCTCCCTGTCATACACTCTTCCCTCCCCACCCCCTTCAGTTGAAAAGCAGCTGGCAATGTAGTAGGATGCCCATGGAACAATGGGATTGGGAAATGCATCATGTGAAACTATGCCGGCCCCTTGAGACATTGCAAACCCTTCCCAAAGCACCCTATGGCCAGTTGCACAGTGGGATAGCTACCACAATGCACTGCTGTCTTTGCCATGGCAAGAGCTGCTAATGTGGATGCGCTCCAGCGTCACAAGGAACACAGTGTGGACACACAACAGCATTTTAATAAAAGTGATATAACTTGTGGCATAGAAACCTGTCAGTGTAGACATACCCTTAGAAGAGAGACAGTGAGTCAACTGAATTAACTTCTACTTATATCCCCTGGGACGCATACCCATTAGGGAGCAGGGTCAGTTTGGCTCACAGCTCTTGCTTCGTGCTGATCAGTGCTTTAGCTGTGACATTCTGGAAATGAGTGGGAAGTCACAAGAAGTCCTTGAATCTGCTTAATCTTGGAGTCATATAAAGATAAATACAGCAGAGCGACATGATTAGCTAATGCTACTGCAAAAAATACATCCCCTGGCTGAAGGAATGAAACCTTTAAAGCCAGGGAACATATTTTAAAGAGTGTGTATGTGAGAATTTCCCCGGCTTTCCCCTTTACTAATCAATTTGCGCTGTTGTGTCAAGTTGTGTATGGGAACTTGCCCAGGCACTGCAGTGTCTGTTCCAATCAGGGCTTCTGTTTCTGGGCAGGTCTACACTTAAAACGCTGCAGCTGCACCACTTTAGCGCTTCAGCGAAGCTGCTACTACGCGGACAGGAGAGCTTCTCCTGCCGGCGCAGATAATCCACCTCCTTGAGACGCAGTAGCTATGTTGATGGGAGAAGCCCTCCCATTGGCATAACCCCCAGTGGAGACACTGGTTCTCCACTTGCGAGGTACTCCCTTCTCTTCATGTGTCATTATATAATGCCTGCATCTGTAACTTTCACTCCATGCACCTGAAGAAGTGAAGTTTTTTACCCACGAAAGCTTATACCCAAATAAATCTGTTAGTCTTTAAGGTGCCACCAGACTCCTTGTTGTTTTTGCGGATACAGACTAACACGGCTACCCCCCCGATACTTGAACCAGTGGAGACAGCGCTATGTTGGCATAGCTGCGTCGCTCAGGGGTGTGGATTTTTCACACTCCCTAAGCGACGCAGTTATACTAATGTCAGTTTATAGAGTGGACCTGGCCTCAGGTTTCTTATACCAAAAAGACTGGGATATAATCTCATTTTGGCCCCAAAACCTTTGGAGAGCAGCTGAGTTAACAGCTCAACCCGGCCCCATCCAAAATTCCCCCTTCTCTCATTTTAAGTGAGAGCAGAGTGATCTGAGCAAACCTCTGTAAGACAGAACAGCTGCAAAACACAGGCACAAAGGAGCAGCACATCAGCACACACACACTGACATTAGGTTTAATACACAGATTACAAGCTTAATTCCAGGAGATCGTGCATTTAACACTGCCACGCTGTGGCACTTGAGACATGGCTACAGGAGGAAGGGTAGAAGCAAATTAGTGGGAGAGATCAGGATCCTCATTTTCACCTTCCTTTCAGTCACTTGGTTAGATCTCTTTTGTTCTAGAAAGCGGCTCTTAATTGTGGGAATAACTGTTCCATCTTCAGCACAGCCCTCTTGGACCAAAGGTTTCTCTCATGGGATTGGTTTGAGGCATACGGTATTATCCTCCCATTGTGCACGCAGCAGGACATGTGGGCTGGCAGGGTAACTTCACCAATGTGAAGAGGAGAATGATGTCTCACCCCTGCACTGCTGCTAGCCACAACATTAACAGACCAGGCCTGGAATGTCAGTGTGTATGGAGGTCAATCGGGCCACACCAAACTAAGGTACTTCCTACAGCCACTTGCTTCCTTTGTGAGTGTTATAGATTCAATCTAGCAGGT
Source organism: Mauremys mutica (assembly GCF_020497125.1). Taxonomy (NCBI): domain Eukaryota; kingdom Metazoa; phylum Chordata; order Testudines; family Geoemydidae; genus Mauremys; species Mauremys mutica. The sequence goes on from NC_059090.1 coordinate 23,810,184, forward strand.
CTTTTCCACCGCTGACATTCCTGATTATAAAGCAGCTAACAGAAGTTAGACCTTCACTAACTGACATTCTGAGTGGATGAGAGAGAGTTGTGCAACAGTGTATTGTAAAACTTGTGGTTTTTATGCCTAAGAAAGACTATTAATCTGTATGTAGAATGTCAGAAAAGGCTCCAATCCAAACCTATGACTTGTATGTTTCAGTTTGTATTTTCTTAGGACAAGTACTAAGATTTATTTCAGGCCAGGGTATTAAGTGAATTCTCCCTTCCACACCCCATTTCTTTGCCTTAGTATTGTCCAGCCCCTCCCCCCTCCCAACATTCTTAATCACAGAATTAGACAGTTACTCTGTGTTAAAGATGCCCCTGAGAGGCTCTTACCTTCATTCAGATGGACTCTGATGACCCCATCAGGGCATTTTCTGCAAGTTCTTTGGCTGTTCCTGAACCAAAAATGACTTTGTCTGATTAGAAAAACGTAAAGGTGAAACCAAACTTAGCTGGAGTCAGGAACTCAGGCAGCCACAGGCAAATACTAAAATGACCAGGATCTCTTAGGAGGTAAATTGGCTTCAGTTTGGTTTACGATGTGGGTTCCAACGAGCCCCCAGAGACGGCTGAGCTATTGTCAAAAAACCTTTGAGCAGCAAACTCTTTGGAAGGTGCATTTCTCCAATGGAGCTTAAAATCAGACAGGAAACTTTACGGGGGATCGTCTGACATTCTGCTTAATGCACAGCTGCTCAGTATTAGCAAATGTGAGGGATATTTTATAGATCTCGTTTACGTGTTACATGCGCCAGACTGGTCCTGCTAGTGCCTAGCATGTGTTACAAGTCACTGCATGGAACAGAATTCAGTGTTGGTTTTGGCCAGTGGTCCTTGGGGACTTTGACTGGAGCAATATTGAGTTCACCACAGGAATTTCAGGTAAAAGAGGATGTGTTGCTGGGCATGACAGTGGCCCAAGGAATGTGAGGGTAATTTGGATGTAACACCAGTTTGCAGCACTAGCCCCACAGACTTCAGGGACTGGTTTAATGAAGAGTCAGCACAAGTTTTAAAATTTCACTGCCAGCTGTTTTAGGGTCCAATTTAGAATGGCTTCTCTGGCTCCTGCATGCCATTCTGTGTTGCAGTTCTGGCTAGAATGACCTATGCTGGGACATAGATTTGAATGGGGATCACTCAATTACACCAAGAGGGTAACAGATGCAGAAACTTTCACTAGTGAGGATATGACTCTCAGCTCGGCACCTGCCCTTTGAAGAGAATTTATGTTGTCCACTGCAGAATGTATTTCAGGTTCCATGTCCAAAGTAGTACAACAAGGAAGCTAGACAGACAGACAGACAGGCGAACAGAGACAACCATATATATATATATAAATATATAAAGCATAGCACAGAATTGACTTCTTAATTAAAAGAATGTAATTGGGGAATTGGCTTAGACTCAAATTTATTTTCCTGCCTTGGCTGGAAGCTCCTATCATGCCCACAGCAGGCATGGTAGCCTGTCTCACTCTCCTCCTGGAAATGTCTGCATGTATGAATTACAGGGATCTGGTTTTAACAGGAGCAGACTTGACTGAGGCTCTGATACACCTCACCCTGAGAGCTATAACAATGCAGCCACATTCCAGATCCTTGGGAGATAACAGCCTACTTCTGAAACCAACAAGCCTTCTCCTACCGTACCTTTACATTCAAAGTTACTTCTTTCTTTAGATGGGAACTGAAAGACTCTGTACCTCCAATGACCTCCCTTGACTCTCATGGTTACAACGGGACTAAGGTCTTAAGTTGGTCGGGGAGGAAAGCTGGTGGAATTTTTCAAATAGTTTATTCATCAAGAAATGCAGTTTCAGTTGATCCAAAACTATTCGCAAATACAACAAGAATTCACCAAATAGTTTTGGTAAAAATGTTCATTTTTGGGCCTTAGACACCATTCCAAAACCAGCCAGAGGAAGAGGAAATGGTGGGGAACTGCCCACCTTATAAGCGTTAGCCCAGCGGTTAGGGCACTCGGCTGGGATATGGAGGACCCAGGTTCAATTTCTCACTCTGCCTGATGTGGAGCAGGGCTCTGAACTTGGGTCTCCTGCATTGCAGGAGAGAGGGCCCAAACCACTGGTCTCCTCGGTCTCTCTTGTTGAAACTGTTTCACTGTGTATAAATGATCCAATAGTTATCGGAGCAGGAACTTGAGCTTGAATCGCTCATCTCCCAGGTGAGTGCCATAACCACCAGGTAGAGAGAGAGTCTCACTCTGTCTCGCTAGCCCAATGACTATTGAAGTACAACAGCCTCAGCATGAGACGGCGTATAGCAGCATGGCTCCGGCGCCAGAGCTCTGCGGGCATAACCCCATAGTGGACTCAGCCCATGCTGATGGAAGGGGTTTTTCCACTGGCATAGGCCCACCTCCCTGAGCGAGCTCTGCAGAAGCATTGACACCTAGCTGTATCTTCCCTGGGGGCCAGGGTTGGCATAACTACATCACTCAGGGGGTGGAGTTTTTCACACCTCTCAAGGATTTAGCTATGTCACCCTAAATATTAAGTGTAGATTAGGCCTGAGAGAGACCTGCCCCAGAATATCCCACAGTCCAGCGGTTAGGACACTCCCTTGCAATGGGGCAGATATAAATTCCAAAGGCTGCTCCATATCAGGCAGAGGGAAGAACTGAACCCTGGCCCCGGCAGGCAAAGGGAGTGCCCTTACCATTGAGCTAAAGGCAATAAGGAACACAGCACCACCTTCACCCTCTCTTCCTCCTATATTCTGTGAATCTAGCATTTCTCCTCCTTTGCTTTTATTTTTAAAGCGTGCCTGGAAATGGAACATTTCATTTGCTAATAATTTTGGTTGAGATCGACTTTTCAATTTTCTGTTTTGGTGAAAGTGAAACTGGGGTTTTTTGGTTTTATGTTTTGTTTCATTGTTTGGAACTTCCAGAGAACTGAAACATCAGTTGTTCACTCAGCTTTAACTGGGAGCTGTGTTCCTCATCCTGCTCTCAGCATCTGTAATGCCATCAGCACTAGCAATGGAAACACAGAGCGCAGAATGAGAGTCTTGACTGATAATTTGATTGTCGCCCTTTTGTTTTAAAAATGTATTCGGTGGTAGCTTTTCATTCCACACATATCAGGGACCCGATTACTGAAACTTGGATCTTAAAACACATTCTTTTAAAAAACATTTCTGCCTATTTAAGGCAGGAATTGTGTTTCACCCTCCTCCACAAAGCCTTCCCTGATCCCTCGCCACTCCCACCCCATCCCCTCTGTGCAATGGCTTCTCTGGAAGCTATTGCATGGTAAATATTGAGACAATATGAGCAGTACAAGCTTCACTGCATTACCCGTGAAAGAACTGGCAGAACTCATTGTATTACAATGGCTGCCACATTCAGTTTCCATGGCCTTACTGGGGGAGAGAGATTCAGGGGGGTGTAGGGAAGGAGGGCAAACTTGGCACGTTTTTAGTAAGTGACTTCCTTCCCTAGCTCCCTTAGCTGTGCAGCTCTCTTTTCATTGGCTAAATGTTCTCACAACATAAAATTACTTCTGGGTGAAATGTTAACTTTCACAGAGGGATCAGACTCGGATCATTCCACTAAGCTCAAAACTGGGGAGCAGGAGAGAGGATCCCCATCAAGGGCTTGCTGCCCAGGCTGAGGATTTCCCAATATTCTCATCAGCCATTCAGTCAGCATGTACTGGACTTGCAAAACACAAAGGTCCAGCAAGTCCCTATTTTTGCCTACAACACTGCAACCCAGGTTTTCATTTCAAAATAGGCAGCTAATTTTCAGATTGTCCCATGAGATATGTTCAGCCATCCTAGCGTCATTGCAAAACAGCAAGGGGCTTAACCCAACTGTGCAGTCAGTTATGGAGGCAATAATACATTGCTCATCAGAGTCCAAAGGACAAAGCTGCAAGATAAATACTGGTGACCACTCTTATTTAATCATACTCATCTGTGTATAAAGATCATTGTCATCCACACAAACAGCTGAAAACCTTAGGGCATCTAGTCATTAGGTAACCCTTACAAAGCCTAAACTCATGGCCCAGTTGGGGGAACTGGAGAGCACCTAAGAAAGACAAAACCAGAGACAACTTAAAAGAAGACAAAACCTGCCAGAGGGATTAAAACCAGACAACATACACATCTGGGGCAATGCAAAGTTAGAGGCAAAGCACCGTCTGCATGCATGTTAGCTGCCATAGAGACAAGGACCTGGCCCTTGAGAGCGACTGACCTGCTGCTGCCCTGCAGTTCCTCCAGCTCCTTCTGCAGCTTGGCACTTTTCTCCTCTTCCTCCTGGAGCTTCCTCTTCACCACCCGCAGCTCCTGCTGAGCCTCACACTTGATATCATTGGCTACCACCACTGCAGTCTGTAGGTCAGCTTGAAAACGCCTCCACTCTTCTGCATCTTCCTAGAAAGGGCAAGTACAAATATGGGCTGAGCACTGTGGGGACTGTCCCAACTAGAAATGGCCACATCACACATTGCAAATCTCTTTCTCAGTGATCACTGATCACTTTTGTTTTGTGTGTCAGAGTTTCATGATGATGCTGAGGTCGCAACAGATGTGTGCCATTTTGTAATGACAGGATTGCCCCAAAAAGAACTGACACTAATTTGTGTTACCTTTTCCATCTGAAAAAGTAATCAGAGTACTTATTACCATTATCCACTTATCTAACAATCTTAGGGTTGCGATAGCACTGGTGAGCACATATTGCTGTGGAAAGATGAGCTCCTTTCTGCTTCATGTCCCATCATCAGCTATACAGCACTGGCCATCCCAAAGCAGGGGAAGTTCATGGAGAAAGAAGCACAAGTGTCCTGGAGACCTGGACTAAACCACTGCAAATTACAGAAGACTCATCCTATTCCTCAGCTCCCTCATTGACTGCCACACCTGCTTCCCCTTCTTTGGGGAGAAAGGAACTGAATAAAGCAGAAAGCATGTGCTCTGATATTCAGGTATCAGATGGAGTTGGCAGTTCCAGCATTTTTGGTTTGTGCATATATTCACTCTGGAAATCACAGCTGGAGACGAAGGGCCATATCTCAGCATAAATGTCCTAGTGATGTCAGTAGGACATCTGCATGTGGACTGATGGCCTGGGATGGTTTTTTATATGGAACACAGACACTTGGACAGAAACACGTCTTCTTTAGGTCAGTAACAGAACTTTAGCAAGCTTGTTCTATCAGCAGCAGCAAATGGGCTTTGCCTGTTGTGATGGTCAGTAGCACAGTTATTTAAAAACTTTTCTCTGTATATTAGTTAGTTAATATTTGTACATAGCTTTGAAATGTAATGTGCTACCTAGGTGCCAAGGATTATTACTTGCTTGTAGGATATGTGTTTCTTAGATGCTAATGTAACAGGCAGATCTTCTGGGCCTGTTAAATGTTGCTTCACATGGACGTAGAGGCCTGCATCAGATATAGACTTGGGCTTATTAATCCTGGTCTGGCAGAGGCTTATGGGATCTGAAAAGAGACTGATGCCTCTAAACAATAAATGTATTGCCAGGTGCTGCCCAGCCAAGCAGTGACACTGCTATCAGATCAGTCTGGATTGTACTTTGCCTCTCAGACAAAGAGAAAGTCAAACTCCACTGAGAGTGAATGGGGGGAGTAGGGGGGGGCCTTTTTTAAGATGTTTTGATAGCCAGGAGATGAGTCTTCTGAAATGAAATGTGGTGCCTGGCTCAAAGCCAGCATTCAGATGAAAACTCATCTGCTGCCTTCACCATGCTGAGGAATCTGATCATCACCTTTATCTGCTTAGTCAGACCCTTCAGCTGCCTCTCCAGATCCAGCTTGTGCTCTTCTAGATTCATCACGTTACCTGTAAATAGTCAAGATGGGGAAAACTATTAGCGACGTGATGCCCAGGGTGAAGAGTGGGTGAGGTAGAGGGAAGCAGCATCCTTGATGATACCCATGGTAAAAGCCATTACTGAACCAAACTCTTGTCTAGGAGACAGTGGATTTAACAGTCAGAAACAGCCTTACATTGAATAACCATGTTCTGGGCTTTGTCTCAGATATGGAAGCTTACAGGACTGTATACACATTACATATTCATTGGGGTTCCCAACTCTAGATAAAAAGTTTAGAAAGTGAAATGTGCAACTCACACCAGCAGGTGGCACTTTTCCATTCCCATAACCACCATCGCCACCTAGCTCTTATATAGCCCATATCACTAGATATTGAAATATTTTACAAAGACAATAAACTCAGTTTAAAAGCCAACATCTGGAGATGGGCAATATTCCATTCAGCTGAAGGATAGAGCGTTTGGAGATCTTCATTACTATTATTTCTACATCGCCACATGTACGTGTAGTGCTTTATACACAATAAACACACAAGTCCCTGCCCCGTGCAGACTGCAGTCTACATTGATGAGACTGATCGAAGTGGGAATTACTAGACACCCTCCCTTCCCTGCACTGCTGCAGGCTGTGCCTCAGCCTTGGCTCTGGGCCTGCTCCACCTACTCTCCAGGTCACTGATGAGCTGGTTGTTGTGCAGTTTGATAGCACGTTGCTGCTCCACCTGGTCCTCCAGCTCAAAGATGGTCTCCTTCAGGTTTTTGATCTCAGACTCATTCTCAGAAGTTTTCTCCTGCAGCTTCAGGCTGGTTCTGCTCAACTGTTCAGCCTGTCGGTCATACAGCTCCTTCAGCTGACCACATTCCTTCTCCACCTGGAAGAAAGGAAAGAAAGCTGGAAGTCTGAGCTCACTGACAATAAGACAGACTTTAACGGGTGATCCATGCACTTAACAGGATTGGCCCAACGTTCTAGGCACTGCACAAACTCAGGAGTTCCAACGCATCTGACAGTGAGCTCCAGGAACTGTGCATGAGCTGTGCTTTGTCAACACTCTTTTCACAGCAGAAAGGTAATAGTAGGAAGGGGCAGGAGAGGAAATTAAGTCTGCTAGATGAGAGAGAAATTACGATTCTCAATCAATCACTGCAGCCAAGGTATAGAGCAATGCCTCCTCTTGAAAGTTCAAAGCCTCTAGCCAGTCCATTGCTATGCCACATTAGGGGAGTGATAGAGCTAGCTGGGGCCTAGAAGCAGACCCGTTTGTCTACATTAACCATTTCACTGCTGCCTCATTATGGCATTTGCAGTGGATTGTCAGGATGTGCGTGGTAGATCTGGCTGCTCCAGGGTAAGTGCACTTCCCAGACATACTGCATCAGGAATTACTAAAGGTGTAAATGCACTGCAGTTCAGCTGGTCAGTTTAGGCACAGAGATCAACAGCAGTGCTTCCAAGGACAAGGGAACTGTGGGGCTCTCTGAGTAGAAAACAGGGTTCTGGAAAACTGAGGCACATGCTGCCAGTTCTGTGGACAGAACTGGCAGAGCTTGGCTACCGGGAAGCCTTAGAGAAGCCTGTGGTCTTGTTTGAGTGTCACAAATGGCAAAATAACCTAATTCAATGGAAGGGAAGAGTAAAAAGGAGGAAATTTGTGGTTTAAAAATCAAGCAATAAAAAAAGCAATACAAATTTAGTGCAGAATCGGAGCATTCAGCAGTTTTTCATTTATTCTTCATAAAGTGTAGCCCCAGTGAACACGCCAAAGCATTAGGGAGTCTCCCCTACTGTGTTTCATTTGCTGTGGTCACCTACTCCAGCTGAAACGACATCTGGATTTCCTAAATCACTCAAACCATAGAGGTGCTTTTTGGCAACGCTCACTTCCTCTCCAACTAGTCAGTTCCGCAGTTCTTCCCCACGATCCCCTCCCCTGGCCAGGAACCATGGCAGACACTGATGCTCTCTCTGCAGTGGTGGACATTAATCAGAGGCTTGCTTTATAGTTACACTTGCTCTGTGACACCCAACAGTGCAGCTACACTCTGAACACCTGGGCTCAGATGGAAAATGGAAACAGTAATGAGTTAGAATTGCTGGGGACTGAGGATAAGGGGAAGAAGTTATAAACTACAGAACTTGGAGAGGGAAAACTGCTCTAAAACAAATTGTTTCTGTAGCCATTCAATACTTCAACGCACAGCGCTTGATTTCAGTGTTGTAAAACATCACACGTGACATGCATTTAAAGAATTGATCTGGAATCCCAAACACTGCACTAATAATGTCAGTTAGGGTCAGCTTTACAACAGTTTAACAACATATGAGACTGGGGGGGAGGGGGGGGGGAGAAGAGATGGGCAGGGCAGGGGACACTATTTTCTGCCCTGCAGCGCAGGGGCGGCTCCAGGCCCCCAGCACGCCAAGCACGTGCTTGGGGCAGCATGCCGCGGGGTGCGCTCTGCTGGTCGCCGGGAGGGCGGCAGGCGGCTCCAGTGGACCTCCTGCAGACGTGCCTGCGGAGGGTCCGCTGGTCCCGCGGCTTCGGTGGAGCATCCGCAGGCACGTCTGCGGGAAGTCCACCGGAGCCGCAGGACCGGCTACCAGTAGAGCACCCCCGCGGCGTGCCGCCGTGCTTGGGGCTGCGAAATGGCTAGAGCCGCCCCTGCTGCAGCGGGATGGACTCAGTTTATCTAACAGGACTTTTCTATCTCCACCAATTGTCATACAGAGACAACTTGGGATCCTTGCCCCATGTTAGTGGAGTCATGGATTCACATCAGCAGGCCATATGTTAATTCCCGCAAGGCAAGGTGCTAGCTACACCACTGCTATGTTGCCAGATACTATTCAGGACCACTATATTACTCTTCCCTGGAAAGTCCTTTAACCTCATCTTTCACCACCCAAGCACCCTGAAAGGCAGAGGAGACTTACTATCTTGGATGAAATCATACAAAGTCAAAGTCAAACAAAGACCTTCCACGAATAGGACCATACTAATTAAAAATGGAAATGACCAATCAGACCATCAAGTCAATCTCTCTACCAGGCAGGATTTAGTCCTCAAACAGATTACAGTTTGAGCCAAACTGCATATAAAATTGCTAATGTGCTAGCTGATACTTCATATCTGAATTCAGTAGGATGGTCCAATATTATCATATTCATGTTTTTACAAAGTCTCATTTTGGGCTTGATCCTGTATCATTTTGAGTCAACTGACTTGAAGCCATTGACTTTAATGGATGCAAGATCAGACCCTTTGTTCTCATGTCAGTAACACTGGTAGGACCAGTCATTTGATTCACCACTTGGTAAACCAACTGGTTCCATGATTCAGCCTGACTTTAAAATTTGCTGTTCACTAACCATCAGTAATTTAGTTCTCTTTGAGTAAAGAAACCTGATACTAGGAATTTATGCTTGTTCAATCAGGAAATACACCCAATATCATGTGACCTATGAATCCAATCAAAACTAACTAGTGTAACTCAAATTTCAAATCTTGAGTACTCACAGTGAACTGCTCATAAATGATCTAGAGACCAGGAATTAGTCCCCAAATAATTCTGAGTGAATAAATTTGCAAAAATCCTACATTACCTGCACATTTGTCAAAGGAAAAACTTAATGGATTAGATTATTCACTACGAATTATTCTCTCAGCTCTACTTCATGACTGGTCTTTGTCTCATGAAGAAACCACTGTATTGGTTGGTAGGAGAGGGCGGGCATACTGTGGCACTGAATGTGAATCTATTTTTGTCTTACCTTGGCCAGTAGACCCTGGACATGTTTTACTTCGCTGTTTGCCTTCAGCAGCTCTTGTTTGAGCTCTGTACAAGCTAGTTCTAACTGATCCTTCTCTGCATGAGCCACTTTCAACATCTCTTGCACCTCAGAGTTGTCAGTAGTACATCCCATTGCATTGATCTCTGCAGCTTTTTGTTTCTCACTGTCTAACTGAGTTTTGAGAGATCCATTTTCAATCTTCAGGCCTTCTAAGGCAACTTTACAGTCCTCTAGAGACTTTGCCACCATGCTGCTGTTCTGTCGTTCCATTTCTAAAAGTCCACCCAACTTCTCATTTTCCTCTCTCAGGCCCTTGATCACCTCTTGAGCATCTTGGTGCTCCCTTTCTAAGCTCCGTAGGCTGCTGGATAATTGTTGCTGGATGTTGAGCAGCTTTTCTCTTTCAAACTGTGCTTTCTCAAGCAATTCTGTGCATTTCTGCTCCAGTTCAAGGATTTTCCCCTCCAGAATTTTGGTTTCTTCATTCTTGGATCGCTCTTGTAGGAGAGTCATCAGCTTTTCTTTTTCTTGACTAAGCTGTTCTGCTCTCTCTTTGTGCTGATGAAAGGAGGTCTCTAGCAGAGCTTTCTCTTCCACTAGCTTCTCGTTTTCTGCTGTCAGCTCCTGCACCATTTGCTGCTGGTCTGACAGCTCCTGCAAAGTGGCTTGAAGCTCTTCTGCTGTGCTGTGGTGGTTTTCTTCCATTTTTTGTATCTTCTCCGTCAGGGAGGCCACAGAAAGGTCACTAATGTTGTTCGGAGAACTCCCTGTGGTGGAGCATCTGGAACCCTTGAAGGGGTTGCTGTTGGAGGAGGTTGGCCTAGAAGGTACATCTGCTATATGTTCAAAATCGGATGCATCGGGTGACAAGGAGGCTTTAGTCACATCACTGCTAGAAGAACCTGACTTTCGCACTGCTTCTCCATTCACACGCTGTCTGGGCTCATCTGGTTCACCTCTCAATAGTTTTTTTGTTGGGCTTCCAAAACTTGATTCTTGAGTGACTGGGGTTGTGAAGCTGCTGTCACCCCCGCTGCTCGTTGTTGTGTCCGAGAGAGGGGAGTGCTCTAGATAAATCAGTTTCTCCTTCAAAACCCGGTTTTCTTCCACCAGGCTAGTAAGCTCTTTTTGAAAAGTCCTGTTCTTTTCCTGAAGAGTCTGTATTAATGGGTCTATGTCACCAGGTGATAATGGTAACGTTTCTAAATTTTGGTCTGAAGCACCAATCCCTTCAGAGTTAACTGACCCTTTGTCTTTGCATTTCTTCAGCTCACTCCGGAGCTTAGTGATTTCAGTGTCTTTTGTCTTTGCTTCTGCCAAGAGTTCCTTAACCTGGGACTCCAGAACTGCCTTGTCCCCAGTTTCATTATCTTGCTTGGACTTGGCAGAAGGACGCAGGTGCTTGGTAGGGGTGGGCGTGCCAGAAGAAGTTGGGCTGGGCTGAGTTTTCCTGGTGTTGGCTGGACCACGCAACACAGCTCTCTCTCTGGAGACAGTTGATGAAATTTCCCGAGGAGCCGGAATTCCTGTGCGCTTCGCTGATGAAACAATTCCTTAAAGAAAGGCAGAGAGAAGAGATGAGACAAATTAGTAATTTCTTATGTGAAACAAGTCATGTGACAACAAAGTTATGGCCTATAGCTGCCATGGGAAAACACCTGGATATCTGAATAGCTTCAGTCATGGCTGAGGGTGTGGATTTCTTCATCATGAAAACTTGTATTAATTTCACATTCCCTCCTCCTCGGGAAAGGAGCAGTCTGCCCAACTCCTTCCCACTAGGCAGCATAATCTGTAGCTGCTTCAATATATTTTTAAAGTGCAATGCCAAATTCCATTATGTTAATTGACTGACAGAAAACAATGGAGTCCTTAACTATTTTAATTATATTATGTTAACTGTATTGAAATGCTTAATTAAAAACTGACGGTCAGTTACTAGAAGAAAACCCCCACTAATCTTGGACGAGTTTCTGACTTTGGTTGTAAAACCAGGTATTACCAGCACACATGAAATTTATATATTTACATTTTAATCAATTTATAAGGAACAGTTTTAATGAGAAGGAAAATTAACCAAAGATGAGCAGAGAGAGATGGCTAATGGGCCAAGGATAGATTTCTGTTAGAAGAAATAAATGAGAATCCGTTTGCAAGGTAGAACTTATGTTACTCTTGGACCCCGAGCCCATCTGATTAGCATTGATTCTCAACATCTTTAATGTAGCAACAATCCACTCAGAACTCATAAAAAAGGCAGATGGCACAGGGCGCTTATGATGCTGAAAGCATCCTGACCTGTTTGGTAGATGGCCTGTATTTTTTCCTGTTGTGAATGAGCAATTATTTCAAGGTATTTTCTTGTGAACCAGTTATGATAGAAATTAATTGCATACCTCCAATGGAAAGCTGGCAATCCCAGCTTTCCAATAATAGATTTAAGTTTTCACCATCTTTGGTGGTGCTTCATGCTCTTAAGACCACATTAGTCCAATTATACTCTTACATAGCTACTTGTTGAATAACATCCTGACCTGAGATCTAGCCAACGTGCACTGAAAAAGGGTTTAAATTCTCATGTAGAGTTAGTTAAATGGGGCCTCTGGAGCAGAGAAATTCTCACCACTGGAAACCTAAACACAAACACGAAGAAAATTCTGATTCTGCAGGTTCTCGGAAACACAGAAAACAATATGGCGAATTCACCTAGAACTTTTTAGCATTTTAAAAGCCCTACCAGCCAATGGGATGGGTGACAAGGAGACAGGAAGGAAGCTGATGCTGAAATCTTCATTTCCAGTCTAATGACAAAGTTTTACCTGCTTACAAATTCACGATATTTAAAATGGAATAGTTGAAATTCCACAAAAATTCTGGAAGTGGTGAAGTTACTGAGACCAGATCTCCATAGTTAGGTTAGGAAAGGGAGCTCTGGGTATGGAGGCAATCCAGGGTCTGTTATGACAATTGGGCCTACAAATTTACCTGAATTGTGAGTTCCACCGTAAAAGCTACGTAAAAGTTCGTAAGATGTTACCATGAGCTATAAAGACAAATGTTGATGGGAAAAGGTACGAAAGGGAGACAGAATAACTGAGTTAGTCTAAACAAAAAGGCCAAGTTAATATAATTCAAGGACTGTGTTTAAATTATGCTTGTTAAAAGATATGGAGCAGGAAGCTAATGAGCCAAAACTGGTATGTTAGATATTGGGCCTAATTGGTGGACAAAATACTGAGGGGATGGGTTATTTCACCCATCACTTCTTTTTTTGGTCCTTAAAAGGGAGATTCTGTGCGGAAGTGATGAAAGAACAGACAGATGCTACTGGAATAAGCTTCACCTCATGGCTGCCACCCCCACTGATCCTGGGACCCCAGGCCTTCATCACCTTAATCCTAAGAGGTGTCGTGACCAGAACAGGCCAGAAACAAATGAACCCAAATGACACTGCAATCCCTGCTGGCTCCAGCTGAATCCCAAACACCAAACTAAGATGAAACAGGATTGAACTTTAACAAAAAAATCACCAGCAGCAGCTCCATCTCATTTCAGCCATAGGGTTGCCACCTTTCTAATTGCTGGTAACTGGACCCCCGAGGCCCTGCCCCACCTCTTCCCCCAAGGCCCTGCACCTTCTCTGTCTCTTCCCGCAATGTCCTGCCCCTATCGCTCACTCCTCTTCCCAAGCCCCACCCCTCCCCAATTGCTTCCTGGATTGTCTCCATCTCACCAGCACCCCGTGCTGGGCTCCCTCTGCTCTGGGTCTGGGACAGGAGCTGCTGCAGCCTAACCAGGAGCCTGCCTTCAGGTAAGAGGTGGCCCCAGCTGAGCAGGGGCTGGCACGGGCTAATGACCCAGCGCCTCCTCCCACCCCGTGGTAACTTGGCTTTTGTTGTCCGGTCAGTACATCTGACTGGACACTTCCGGGTCCCTTCTTTGACTGGACGTTTTGGTAGAAAACTGGGCACCTGACAACCCTAAATGGTACCTGGACACAAAAGCCAAAACCCAAATGGGTGACAACCCTACTCAACCATCTTCTCTTTTCCAAGAAGGACAGTTATTACCATCTTTAATACCGTCTAAGAGACTGTCAAACACAGGAGTTTTTCCTTCTAAAACTCTCCAGCTAAAGGGAAAGGGAACAAGGGATGTTGTCGAAATGAAAGCCTTACTTAATACTTTACATTTCAAATGTTGTAACTGGTTTTCCTTCTTTTCTTTATCTTTAATAAAAGGTTAAAATGATTTTTAATGGTGTTTGACATGATATTGAGCAGACTGAGGTCTCTATATCATGCCCCGAACCTTGTTTAACACTGTTTAATGTTGGATAGTGACTGGATTATGTTAACACCTTTGGCCCATTTATTCCATCTAACTTAATACAACAGTCCTCCTAATGGGCTGTTAGTCACAGCTCTCAGTCTTAACTACACTTTAGAACACAGAATCCACGGGTGCCAGAGAGAAGCATCATGGGTGCTCAAAGCCATGGAAGGGTTATCAAGGGAATGATGAAAGGAGAAGAAGTGGTTTAAGGTTGGCACAGGTGGCATGACACAAGGGAACTATTACTTTTATTTTATAGGTAGAGAAACTGAGACAGGGAGGTTAAGTGGCGTGCCTACGGAGAAAAAGAAAGTCAGTAGCAGAACTGGGATTAGAATTCATGGAATTCCTGACTCCTCAAGCTACCTGGCCTTGTATGACACATACTCCACAACAGAAAAGTGCTATTCCACAGAGGACATGGGTCTTATGTTTTGATATAATTTAAGAGATGTAGGAGGAAAACGTTGAATGCAGCCACACAACAGGGTCACAGTGAACCAGATGCTTGCAGCAGAGGGGAGTTCTAGGATCTGTCTCTGAGTTAGTGCTAGAATCAATTACGTTTTACAGAATTTGGAAGCCTCTCCCCAATGACACAAAGCTCTTATGAATTCTAAGGGCAGATAACACCAAAGGGAGAGCAGACTCTAGAACTCAGTGCTTGGATCAGAAACAGTCAGGTTGCAGGATTGCATGACTGCTGCATTACACAGCAGGCAGATTCCAAATTTGCTCAAAACAATTTTCCACACACTGAGAAGGCCCCAGTGTGGCTCTTGCATTTTAGCCCTGCATGGCACCGAAGAGTTAAATGACCACGACACACTGTTTGCTCAGCAGCTCTTTGGAGAATGCAATACATTTATAAACCCCCCACAAATGGGGACATCTCCTCCTTTCGCGATATAAATGCCCTGCAGCCAGCACAATAAACACAGAGGGGACAATGAGAGGGTTGAAGAAAAGACCCCCTAAAACAGAGAGGGGACTTTGCTCCAGAGAGAGCACAGTAACAGCTCTGTGTTATGTTAAAGGCATGATAAGGCAGAAGACAAAGGCTGCAGTGTTTATGGGAAGAGATAGCAGGAATATTCTGGCTGGACTGCAGGCAGCCCACACAGCCAGGCTACATTTAGTCATCTACAGCTGGAGAAGCCAGCATGCCACGGCGGCTCTCAGCTCCCTGGTGGAAAGCACAATGCAAGCAGAGACTATGTTTTTTCCTTTCCAATTCAAAGGGCCACAGGTGGAATGCTGGATATTAGAACTCATTTTACACATCACATTATGGGAGTGCGGGCCCATTGCTTAAACCATGGGAGGCAAGGGCTCCCACTTGCCAAGAGCTGGCATTTCTGAACTGCATGCCCACTGAGTGCAGGGGAAGAACAAGGCCCTTGGTTTCTACGCACCAACACCCAACACTGGAACGTGGGGGAAATCAAATGGTCTGTGACATGATACAAGTGTCACTTCCAGCTGCGGAAAGCTCAGTACAGTTCTTTGTGGCTGAGAGGGGGAAAGATGTCCTTCAGCTCACACCTGGGGGACACTGCTGCCCATAGTGAGCGAAAGGCCTTGTCTGAACCTTGGCTGAATCTTGCACACTCAATGGGACAGTATACACATACCCTATGCACCAAGTAGATGGATGCCTGCTGCGTGCATACCACATACAGCCAAGCAAACTATAAATCATACCACAGATTTCAGAGGTAAAATATGCATTACACATGAAAACAGATGTGCTGGGCACAGCCAAGGAATGTTACTGAACATGGGGGATCCCACAGCCACTTTCTAACCAGAGAGATTTGGGCAGGGCAGGGTGTTCAGATTATTTCAGTGTAAAGCAGGTATCAAGCAACCCACTCTTTGTGGGCTTTGTGCAAATCTGACCAAGGCAGCACAATCATCTCTCCATCTCAGGACATGTGAGCCACAGTGAAATAGAAATGGAAAAGGCAATACTGCTTGCTGGCAGAAAGATTCCTCACCACCTCTTCAGGCATCATCACTGTTGCGATCCCAGCACCTGGACTTTGCATTAATATTCAAGATGAAGCTCAGATGGATCATTTCTTAGCCATCCAGTAGCTGAAGTTGTACATCTGTCTGATATCCATGGGTCTGGCCGGTGTCCTACAAGCCTGGCTCCCAGATAATTTAGAGCCTGCTGTAGGACCACTCAAAGTCAGTGATGTGACCTGGTCATCATGTCAATACATGGTGACCTTGTGTCACAATGGGATGAAGCAATGCCGCCACACACTGATGCAACTTCATGGTGTGAGGAAACATCTCTAACGTCTCAGGAACAAAGTGGCAGCTCTGCTAGCTGGGCCAGCCTGACTTTCGTTCCTACCAGATGATGACTGGACTTGAACATGATTAATGGAAAAGAGACGAGCAAGTAGCAAAACGAAGGACATCTAACAGAGTGGCATGGACTTTGAATTTTACTCGACCTGTCTCATGGGGCTGTAAGGCTCCACGGGCTGCTGCATTGTGATTTATTAGAGAACAAGTCAATAGCCATCTCTCGAACACCATTACAATCCTGACTGCCTGTTCCTGGTGTTACAAATGTGCCCGATGCTCTCCATTATATGGGGTCTAAGAAACAGTTCATAATACTGCAAAACCAAGGGTTTCTGTCACAAAGGAGACACCTTGGAACATAACCCAAAGGGGTGCTCAAGAGCATCATGTGTTGATTACAAAGCACTGAAGTGTGGAGCACTAAAATAAAGTTTCTCATCACAACTAATTTCTCCCCCAGGGTGACCTTCAGATGGAGCAGTCCAGTGGTTACAAATGGAACACCTAAGATCACCATCTCGTCCAGCCCACTAGTATTGCCCACCTTTGCACCCTATCTGCCCAGCATCACCCTCTAACTACCCTTCATACTTAGCCAAGGCTGCCCTCCTTGCTCCTTAGCCACTTGGTCACCATCTCACTGCCTTGCCTGGCCTGCCAGGGTTTCTCTCTGTGCACCTCTGCCCAGCCACCCCTCTCACTGCCCACCCAGCCTACAATGGGCTGGGGTCATCCCTGCACCCTCTCCAAACTGCAGATACCCCCTAAATATCCACCTTTTTCCAAACATGTAACTGACCTCACCTCACCCTGCACCCCACAGCACGCAGAGGAAACCCCCTCCAAGATTTTCAGTGCCTGCAGTGCTATTCCTAGTGCTTTCATCTACTCAGAAATAACCCCAAGCATTTATATAGTAGGTTCCCTCTTCAGAGTGTTTTAACAAGCCCCTCAGCTCAGCTCAGCTCAGCAGCCCAGAGAGATGATGTGTCTTGCCCAAAATCACACAATGAGTCAGTCGGGATTAGAACCCAGGAGTTCCTGGCTCCCAGCCTGGAGGTCAGTTCTCTAGTTCCCAGCACTCTTGCCAATCAACATTCTCTACCTTTCAGCTCTTGCCAGAAGTGAAGTGGGACTTTAATGAGATAACGGTTGGCCCATCATGATCGTCTTTAGCCATTTCAATCCCGCTTTTCAGGCCTGTAGTGTTTTTCCCTTAGAAGGAGGTTCAGGATGGCAATTCCCTGCATACCCTCACTACGTTTCACCTCTATTTTTGGGCTAAGCTCTCAACACCTATTACATGAATTCCCAAACAGGCACCTGCTCCTAGCAGAAGAGGGCTGGAATATGGAATGGAAAAGCCACAACACTCCCTGGCCCATGCTGGAACACAGACGACATAAAATCATCCCCTTGTGTAGGAGCCTGGCTTGGAGTGAAGCCCACAAGAACTGGCAATCAGACATGGTTAATGCTAACTGTGGCAGGAGGGGCAGGAAGCAGAAGCTTGCTGAGAGCCCAGGGCCTGTTGGGGAATGTGAAAGTGAGGGGGGGGTAGTTTAGCGAATCAGAACTGTGTCTGAACCTTGAAACGTCATGCATATCTCTCTGCAGTAAGGCTGATGTAATGTTTGCTTCTTTCTCCCTTCCCAGAAGTCACATTTCTCCTCCTGCACTTTTAAGATCCAACTGAGAGCATACAGCACCCCATTTCTCCTGCTGTCTTCATCGGACTGCAGAGCCCCCTGTGGAAACAACCTCGTTGTCCATGCTGGGGTCCAAATTCTGCCTTTAAATGGTTTTCCTAGATTGGGCCAAGGACAGAGTGATTTGCCCCTGCCCTTTGTGCTGGTTTCTCTTTGTGTCTGGGAAGTTTGCCCTTTTTCCAATCCCTGCCTAATACCCCTGAGGCTGCTGCTCAGTGATATCACTCATCTGATCTATTTGTGGCTCCCCTGAGGACACCCAGTCAAACACCAAACAGTGAGTAGGAAAAGGAGGAGGGAAGGCCTGAACCCTGGAGCTGGCAGGTCTCGAGCCTTCCATGGAAGGCAAGAGAGGGAGCTTGCTGCTTTTTCACTTGCTTCCTAACTGGGACATGAAGAGTTGCCAGGGCTGGAGTTTAATTTTGGAAAATACAAACAAGCAAACATGTTCCTGCATAGGCTGTGACCACAGCAGTTCTGGGCTGGGTTACATGCCATGCTTCAGGGCTCCTTCCCACACATCCTGCCATTCTCCCAGGCCATACACCAGGCAGCCACGTGATGTGGTGCAAGGGAGCAGCTGTCAGGACAGGAAGGTCACTCACCTTTGGTCTCCATGGAGATCTGACTGGTCAAAAAGTCTGTCTTTCAGAACAAGTGGTGGCTTGGTCACTAATGACGTGGCTTCAAGCTTCTGCATTCATCTGTCTAACTCAGCACAACTTTCCACTTCACTCTCCCACCGACCTCCCAGGGAAGTTCATGTTTGTGCAGGACACAATTTTGTCACACACCCAAACGCAAAGAAAAATTGAGTGGATAAAACAAATGTAATTAACACAGCAGCATTGCTCCAATTTTGCTTCAGAGTCACACCCCCTCTTTCTACCCCAATTTCAAACTTTCCCTTAACTCTTTGACCAGGAAGGGTTTTAGGACACTGTGTATGGAGGATGCTGTACAGAAATACATTACATTGTGTTTAAGTGGGAACAGACAGCAGGAGGTAGTATTTAGGGGTAGGGAAAAGGATCTGGGAGGCAGGACTATGGATTCTTTCCCTATTTCTGCCATTTGTTTCCTGTGTGATGTTGGGCAAGTCATTTCACTCATCTCAGCTTCAGTTTCCTCATCTATGAGGCTGTGAAGTGTAGTACATTAATGCTTGAAAAGCACATTGAGATACATGGATGAAAGATGCCATCTGAGTGCAAAGAATTATTATAGTACCTTTGCTGTTCTGGTTAAGACTTTTGGGAGTGGTAAGCTATAGGCAACAGCAGTTAGCATGCTCTGTGTTCACAAAGAAACCAGTGCTGGAGCTCAGTGAAGATTACATGCTCATATTGGGTCCCAACTCCACCTTCTCTTGACTCCCAACTAAGGAGCCAACACTGAGGCCAGGTCTACACTACAGACCTATGCCAGTATAACTACGTCGCATGGGGTGTGAAAAATCCACACCCCAGATCAACATAGTTATATTAACATAACCCCCCGTATAGACAGTGCTAAATCAACAGGGGAGCTTCTCCTATCAACATAGTTACTACCTTTGGGGAGGTGACGAGAGAAACTCTCCAGTAGGTATAGTAGCATCTTCACTAAAGCACCACAGCGGTCCAGGTGCACCGCTGTAGCACTGTACGTGAAAACAAGCCCTGAATTTATATCGCTCACAAACAAGTGATTTCCTGATGTCATCAGTCTGTGAATTCAATGACAACTACATTAAAAAGGTGGTTTTACCAACATGGAGCCATCTCAAGTGACTTACTACAACCAAAATGTTCTCTGCTGGCTCAATGCTGGGAGGGAACGTAGGAGTCAGGTCTGCGGTGCTCTCTATTAACAGCTCAGGAAAAAGTATCAAGAGCTTATTGTCCAGATTTTTAAAGCTATTTAGACATTACTGCACTTAGGGAGTGCCTCAATCCCTTTTGAAAATGAGATTTAGACTCTTAAATCGGGTGTGCAATGCTGAACACAGCAATGCCTAAATACCTTTAAAATATGAGCTCAAGTGATTTACATGCTTTAAAAAATCTCATTTTCAAAAGTGTCTGAGGCCCTTACTGGAAGTCTTACCGAAAGTCCATGGGACTTACACACCCAAGTCATTTCTGAGAATTGGACTTAGTACTTTTGAAATTTTTACCCTTTGCCATTAACTCAACATGTAACTTAAGACAAGTCACTTCACCTCTCTGCAAGGTATCTTCATTATCTGAATCCTGGTGCTGTCCACAGGAGCCTCAGCTCTCCTTCACCAGCATCACAGCTACAGGCCATGCCAAGCCAAGCTGTGAGAGTCTAGTAGTCTGGGCAGCTCAGAGGAGTCGCACTAACGTGTTCTATGCTCTTGCCAGCTTTTTTCTTATTTCTATGGTGCTGGAATATTTATTTATTTATCAATCAATCATGCTTGGCCCTGCCCAAGACACAGAAGCAGGTTGAACTCTAAGGAGTTCACTGTTTAAATAATGGATGGTTGCAATTCTCCTGAGTGCTAGGTGAGGCATAACATACAGATCATGGGATGCCAGACTGAAAAAAGACGGGGGATGGGGGTGGGAAAGAGAGAGAGAGAGAGATTGTCCTTCTGCTTGTCTTCTTAACAAAGTCCACAAAGATCACAGAGATTCTGGGGAGGAGGGAGCTTATCAGGAGTCAGAGAAGGAGGCTGCATTCACAAACAACCTCCATTGCTCTTCTGCAAGGAGACTGGCAAGCACTTTCCACTGAGGTCACATATGAGCCCAGCTGGCCACAAGAGACTGACCATCCAGTAAAGAAACTAGCCTTGAAAGGGCTTGTCTACACTGGGAATGCTACAGTGGCACGACTGCACCACTGTTGTGCTTCAGTGTAGACAATACCTACAGCAACAGAAGGGGCTCTCCCACTGGCATAGTTAACCAACCTTCCTGACAGGTAGTAGCTACACCAATGGAAGAACTCTTCCATTGACCTAGTGCTATCTACAGGGACTTAGGGTGTGGATTTTTCACCCCCTGAGCGACGTAGCTAGTTCGATCTAGTTTTCTGGTGTAGACCAGCCCTAAAGCTGGGAAGGAAGGGTATTGCTGAGATTTACATGTGCTCTACAGACTGCACGCCACGGAGTTCCGCTCCACTCACCGTTCTGGCACCTCGTTGTGGCTCATTTGGGGATTAGCTCACCACTGGTTTGATGCCTCCTCAGCCCCCTTGCCGCAGTCTCACACTCTGCAGCCTCCCTCATGCACCATGACCTACAGCGCTTCCTCTTTGTGTCTTGTATCTCTGGCCAGGTCACTATGGTTTCCCCCCCTTTAGGGGTATCAAAGTCTCTCTAACCAACCACCTCAGGCAGTTTTCAAAATCCACAGCCCTGTCCATACCTCTCCCCCAGTGATTGACAGGGAACCCTGGCCTGCACTCTACACTGAGGTCCAGCATAGGGACCCCACTATCAGTAGCTAAAGTCCATGAGGTCTTACTCTTGCTGTTGTTTCTCCTAGGCTTCTTACTACTCCTTTCTCTCAACCCTGAGAATAACCGCTGACTCTCTTTCTCTGCAGCCCTCTTTCTCCTCTCCTCTCCCTGGCTTCATACAAGCCCCTCTTCTTCCTGCCTGGCTGGGCTTCAGGTTCTACTCCAGCTGTATATCCAGCCTACACCTCACCCAGGTGGCCTCCCATCCTGAGCCATTTTAATCCCTTTGGTGTGGTGTGATGGAGTGTTCACCCCACACCACCCCGGGACAGGGATGGATGTGCGCTGACAAAGGAACACAAGGGATCAAATCTGGAGCCAGGGTAGGCCTACACACTGTGATGGATGGACATCTGAAGGGTCTGACTCTTTTACACTTTATTGGCAACGCTTGTATAACTTGTCATGCTGAAGTCTCGCTGAATTGAAGAATGTGAGTGAGAGAAACGTGGGACAGACTCCCACAGAGAAAAGCACATTTATCTGTGCATACCCTGAATCAACTACATGGAGTCATCTCCAGTATCCAGTGTCAAATTTATCTCATCTATCCTCCTGCACCAGCAAAGCAGGAGGGTCTGATTTTAGCTACTGACTGTGTCCCATTCCTTGCTCACCCCCAGGCAGCACACAGCAGGATGACGTATGGTCCTATGTGTCAGACTGGAACATGAACAATAATGAACAGGAAGGACAAACAGGACCATCCTAGTCCCCTCAGGAAAGTTACAGAAGACACCAGAGTGAGGGAGAATCTCTTGGGGCTGGTGTATTCGTTACCCTTTTTGAATGCTGTAATTATGCACTTCTTTAATTAACAGAATTTCAGAGAGGGCTTTTTTTAAATAAACCATTTCTACTGATGCTGCTGCAGAGATGCATCCTTCATGCAAGGGCCTCCTCCCCCTCACTCCCTCCACCCCGCTGTTAAATTGCTTTGTTCAGGCAAGTGCAATAGGAAAAAAAATGACGCCTCTGCTCCCCAGAGAGACTTTACGAACCATCAACAGGAAACAACTGCCAGCCATGGCAGGGACACTGACATACTACACAAAGACCCAGGAATGAGCAGATATTAGTGACTGAGGAAAAGAAAGGCAGACATACCAGTAACCCTGCGCCACGCAGATCCTACACACAGAGAGCTACACAGAGCTATCAGCACGGCCTCAGGGCCCTCTAGACATACAGTAATACACATGCATTTACAGATACTAATCGTCAAATGTATCCTAACGTCCTCATTCTCAAACCTCTGGATGCATAAACAACAAATAAAATAACCTAGTGACAAATATTGACTAACCGCACCTGACCAGCTCAACACGTGAAGTGGATTCAAATCCATTCCAATGCTGTCCGCAGCTTAGAATGAGAGTGACACTAGTCACAAAGGGCCAGATTTTTTTTTCAAAGATATTTATGTGCCTAAAAATGCAGATAAGCATCTAGTGGGATTTTCAAAAGCACCTGAGTAGGTCAGGTGCCCAACTCCCATTGAAATCAAACAACAATAAAATTCCTGATCTATCACCCCACTTAGGCAGAAGCCTGAGTAAATGAAACTACTAGCCCACTGTGACAACAGTCACAGCCTGATACAGTCCTTGGCTCCTGCAGGTATGCTGGCTGAGGATGAAGGATCTAAATGGGCTGAAAAAGCCAGCATTTTTCTGTGTCGTTAGGAACTTTGTAGTAACTCAGGAGCGGATAGCGTTTTCTCTCTATCCCTCAAAAAGTCCCAGAGAAAGGAAACCACCACCTGTCCCCTGGACTTTGTGTAACCGTGCACACAGCAAAGCTAGGCTTGGCCAGTCATGGTTCCTCTGAATGAGTCTGTTTGCAAAAGATTAGTCATGCAGCCAACACCCTTACAGGCCAGCTAATCCTTTTGGGAGAGATCATTGGGATTCCAGCCAGGTAAGAGAAGGAACCAGGTAGATGGCCCTGTCATGACAGAATTACTCTAGCCAGTCTAGCAGTGACTATGCAAGGTCGGTTCCTCAGATACAGCTGTATCAAATCCAGATTAGAGTTTAATTAGAAATGCAAGGAACCTCCCCACAATAGTGGTGGAGAAGGATAGCTCAGTGGTTTGAGCATTGGCCTGCTAAACCCAGGGTTGTGAGCTCAATCCTTGAGGGGGCCACTTAGGGATCTGGGGCAAAATTTGGTCCTGCTAGTGAAGGCAGGGGGCTGGATTCAATGACCTTTCCAGGTCCCTTCCAGTTTTAGGAGATTGGTATATCTCCTATTATTATAGTCCCTCCTATTAGTTAACAATCTTTAAGGGCTTAAAAAGGACATAGGCAGTACATAGGTGTTCTACTGGCCTCTGCTGCGTAGCTGTGAATTTCACCCTATGTGATTAATTCCCACCTCTCTAGAATCCCAATTTAAAGTCAAGTGAAGTGCAAAAGTGCTAACATTGCTTTTCACCTTTCATCTGGAGCCAGGTCTACACTACAGACCTACATAGGAAGAGTTACATCGCTCAGGGGTGTGGATGTTTCACAATCCTGAGCAACAGTTATACTGACCTAACTCCCCCATAGTAGACAGAGCTTCTCCCATCAACTAGCTACTGCCTCTCCAGGAGGTAGATTAACTACGCCAACAGGAGAAGCTCTACCATTGGCATAGGTGCACCTTCACTTAAAGGCTGCATCGGTGCAGTTGCGCCAATGCAGCATTCTAAGAGTACACTTGCCCTAAATAATTTTATCTTCACTGTAATGCAGCCACCTCTGGTGCACAATTCAGCAGCTGTTTAACACATACAGTATAGGATAGGACGTGAGGGAGAATTTTATATGCAACTGAGAACACATAGGAAATTTAGGAGCTCTTAAGGATAGGATCAGTTTTGTGTATGTATGTTTACAGTGCCAAGCACAATGGGCAGCCCGATCTTGGTTGGGGCTTCCAGGCACTAATGTAATACAAATAAGACAATTCATGAAGGAACCATCACCATACTTCTATATTAAACTAGTGCCTCAAAAGTTGTTAATGACCCTTTTCTGTTCCTAAGAGGGTCCAAGACTCTCTGAACTGGACCACTGCATTTCCCCCAGCATCCGAAGCCAAACAGAAGCCAGAAGGTCAGCCAGCAGTCTGAAAATCTTTTTCACACCAGGGTGGAAGCTAGAATTATTTTTTGTGGCTCTCTGTTTGCAGAGCAGCTGCTCCCACCTCCTTATTTGGAAATTTTTGCTTTCTGGGATGGATTAGGGGGAAAAAGTAAAAATAAATAATTATGACATGAACGCTAGTCGTTGAGGAATTCCAGCTATTTGTCTGATTATCTGGCCTGCTTGCATGCCTACATTCCCCATAGCACAGGTACTATAGGCTGCAGCAGTGATACCTGTACTGAGATGCTGATTTAGAGGACAATAAAATACAGCAGTATGAAAGTAACTCAACTACAAGTACTTCGGAACAGAATGAGACAGCAGGATAAAAGTTAGAAATCAGAGAGAGAGAGAAAGAAATGGTACTATCGGACAAGAGATTTCTAGACCTGTGATACCAGAGCCACCAGAAATCTGGATGGGAAAGAAGCAGCAGTTGCCTTGATTTGATCCAGTCCTGATTTAGGAGCGTAGAGACTCCTGGCCTCCAAAAAGTTTGGAGATATTTTCCAGTTCTTGGTCATGAGAACAAAGAAGGTCCCTGATGAGATTTCCAGGACTTCTTGGGTCCACAGGTAGTGGGGATGAGGGAATAGCTGATGCCTATGGCAACTCAAAGGCTGAGTCATAGAAAGATCACTGTTACCAATTCATATCTGCAGAAGTTTGATCAGGTAGCACATTCTTTCGAATGGTGGCCTCCAGGAAGAAACCTTCCCCTGGAAGAAATGCAGCCCTGCAAGGAGTGGAGACCTCATGGCTGAGGTATCTTCAGCTGGTCCAAATGTTACAACGTGGAAACCAACATAGAAGAATGCACTGTCCAATGCTTCCTAAAGAAAAAGGCATTTCTCTTCAGTTTAATGGTATCACTTAAAGACTGGAGAAGTCTTATAATCCTGTTGACAATGGTTATTTGACAATCCTGAACAATGGGAATTTTTGTTTCTGCCACCCCACCCTCCACCTGTATGGAAATCACACAAATGTTTCAAAGTCAGGACACAGGGAGGCTATGTCTACACAAGCACTTTTGTCAGTATAACTTATGTCACTCAGGGGTGTGAACCCTCCTTCCCCCCATCCCCCAGCGACATATGGTACACCAACAGAAGCGCCAGAGTGGACAGTTCTATGTCAAAAGGAGACGCTCTCCTCCTGACATAGCTACCACCGCTTGTTGGGGTGGTTTAATTATGTCTATGGGAAAGCTCTCTCCTGCTGGCATAGAGTGGCTACACAGGAGATCTTACAGCAGCGCAGCTGCATCGGTGCAGCTGTGCCACTGTAAAGTCTCTAGTGTAGACATGGCCTGAGGAAACTCAAGAAAGCGAAGGAGGACTGTCCTCATCTAGCATCTAATGATTCCATCAATGTAATCTGTAACAAGGATCGAAGCTACTCCCCAAGTTACAAAGCCCAAGTTCACATAGTAACTACCTCAGTGCCACTCTAGGTGGGGTCTCATTCAGATGGAAACTAGGATAATAGAGGGCCTGATACAAAGCCCATTAAAATCAACTGGAGTCTTTCCTCAGACTTCAGAGGACTACGGGTCAGGCCCATGCTGAGAAGAACAAAATTAACTGAATGTGGAGAACACAAATGGTAGTTTCATCATGAGTTTAGGTCTCAAGTGAAAATGCAATTGGAGGTGGCAGCCTAGGCCCTAACCAAGTTTTGTTCGCAGTACCAAACCAGCACAGATTTCAATACATTGATGCAAAAGGGATTCCTTACTCAGGAGGTAGGCAAGAACAGGGGATGCATCTGAAGTGTGTTGGGTAGATGTGAGGAGGAAGCCCTTAATCACACAAACCTAGCCTTAGCCAGCACTCCCAGCCACTCACTTCCAATGCATGCACAATTCACCTCCAAACCTGCTCCACAAAAATGAAAAGAGTGTCAGGAATGTACCTCCTAGTTCTTCTGTGATCTGAGTCTCCTGCACTGAGAGAAACAAGCTACTGGCACTGGGTCTCACCACAGCAGGTTCAGCCTCAGACCTATAAAATAGGCCGCAAAGCTTTAACACCTGCTGATTATTCACCCAAAGAATAGCTAAGATCCTTCTCAAGGTTGTACTATCCTACCTAGGGTTGCCAACTGTCCAATCACACAAACACCCTTGCCCTGCCCTCTGCCCCATCCCTTTTCTGAGGCCCCAGCCCACTTTATCCCCCCTCCCTCCATCGCTTGCTCTCCTCCACCCTCATTCACTTTCACTGGCCTGGGGCAGGGGTTTGGGGTGCAGGCTCTGGCCTGGGGCTAAAGGGTTCGAAGCATGGGAGGGGGCTCTGGGCTGAGCCTGGGACAGGGGGCTGGGGAGCAGGAGCGGGTGTGGGGTGCAAGCTCTGGGAGGGGGTTGGGGTAGAAGCAGGGATTCAGGGCTGGGGGAGGGGGTGCAGGCTCCAGCCAGGCGGTGCTTATCTTGGGAGGCTCCCGGTTGGTGGCGCAGCAGGGCTAAGGCAGGCTCCCTGGCTGCTCTGGCCCCACAACGCTCCCGGAAGCAGCCGGCACATCCCTGCAGCCCCTGGGAGGAGCCAGAGGTCTCCGCATGCTGCCTGCGCGCCGACTCCACAGCTTCCATTGGCCAGGAACTGCAGGGGTGGAACCTGCCTTAGCCCCGCGGAGCCGCCGACCAGAAGCTGCCCAAGGTAAACGCTCCTGGAAACAGCCAGAACGTCCCTGTGGGCCCGGGGGGCGGGGGGGTCAGAGGGCTCTGCACACTGCCCCTGCCTGGAGGCACTGCCCCCACAGCTCCCACTGGTCGCAGTTCCCCAGCCAATGGGAGCTGCAGAGTTGGTGCTCGGGTCGGGGGCAACGCGTGGAGACCCCTACCCGGCCCCCACCCCCAGGGGCCACAGGGACATGCCAGCCGCTTCCGGAAGCGGCACAGGGCTGGGAAGGCAGGGCGCCTGCCTCAGCCTCACTGAGCTGCCAGACTTTTAGAGCCTAAAATCTCCCAGTTTGGCTACAGTAGCCTCTGGGAGATAGAGCCCAATTCCTGGAGGCTCCTGGCGAAACCGGGAGGGTTGGCAACCCTAACTAACCCTAGTCTAGTGCGATTTACAGCAGCGCAGTGATCTCTGTGTACAAATCTCACACACTGAACCCTATTGCCAGAGCTCATTTTGCCAGTTCCATGTCTGGAGTAATTCCTGCCTCAATAAAGAATTATTTCTGTAAGCCTTATAAGGTCCGAGCCTCTTGTTTGCACCTATGGCATTAACAGGCAAAAATGATAGGCATTTCTCTCAACTGGGCCACTCGCTGGTTTTATTTGTTTGTTCCAGAACATTTCCTGCCTACGCGCCTGTCAAAATGAGATACAGAAAGTCCTGTAAATGGGCCAGGAGATCTCACGCTCTCTGCTTTCTGCAGACTCAGCATCTGCACCGTGGAGCCAGCCACACAGTCACTAGCAATTCCCCTTACCCTCAGCAACTGGGGAAAAGAGGCAGTGATGGAGAGAATGAGCAGAACCAAAACCCAGGAGCCAAAATTTTCCTCACTCAGCCAGGGGAGGGAATTGAAATTTGCTTCTGAATTTAAGCACTCTCAAAGATTGGCTGTTTGGATTTGCTATTCTGTTTTGGCCCTTCACAGAGGTGGGTTTGAACTGCAAATTCTGATCTGAACCTAACTTCGGGGTTTGTTTTAGTCTCATCCTGAGAATTAAACAGAGATTTTGCTTAAATCAAACAAACAATCATTTTATACCCTCAGCAAAATCCATTTTGAATCAACCCTTTTCTCGGTTTTTACAGAACCACTTGAAAGAGACAAAGGAAAGACGGAACCACAAGACAAGAAAGGAAGAAAGATTAGGATGGCCTGTTAGAAATCTGCATTCAACATCCAGGGAAGCTGTAAGAATGATTTAGTTGTTACTGCTGTAGCCAGGGTGGTCGCTGGCCTTCTAAAATGCAATTAAAAGTCCTTTGGGATGAGGGTTCAAAGAGGCCCAGTGGAACAGTTAAAGGTCAGCATGACCATATATTTCAGTAGTCAGTCTGCAAGAATGCAACTGGGACAGAGGTTTGTAATGGAAGATATTTAGTAACAGGACTTTTATTGGAGGTGTTAAGCCCTATAGGAAAAGTAAGCACTGCACACAGTTATGAATACAATCTCTGCAATCGGATTACCAACTGACTGATGTGACGTGAGCCACCTCAACAATGCACAGTAGTCAAGAGACGCCAAAATATGGACCTGAAGTCCTCAGTGCAGCAGGAGACATCTCTGCTGTGTGTTTTCTCATGGAAAGTGCTTGTGCTGCTGGTCCTGAGCATCCCATCTTTCAGAGAAAGGCTCGCCTCAGCTTTGGGGAGCCAAATGAGGTTTCTTTTTAAGATTTGCCCCAGGGAGGCTGCTCAAAGAAAGCATCTGATTTTAAGTGAGGTGCTGTTTCTACTTAGTTTCTCAGCTGGTGAGACTGGACTAGGACTTGTCTTAAGGCAACTGGCTGTTAGATGGGATTAGAACCCAGGGCAGGATCTTCATGGGTTGTAGCTCTTTGCCCAGCAGATGATCCTCCCTGTTGAAAACACAACCTAATCACTTGATCCCTCATTAATGCAGGGCAGAGGTTAATACAATACTCACAACAGCACCGAACAGCTGTCCTTATGTTTCTGGAAAATATAATTATGCAGATGAACAGTAAACAGAACATCTGCATTGGGGGTCGCAAGGAGCACTGCAAATAAAGATACTGAAACCAAATCCATACGGACTGTGTGAATTCAATTACTAATGGTCCTTATGGTACAATGAGTAGGCCAACAATCTAATTCCAGTTTACCTATGGCTGTCAAATGTGAGTTCTAGTAGATATCTGGCCTGGCATCAGATGGGTAAAGGATTCCTTCAGCTACTGAGAACTATTTGTTAACGAACACTTCCCATCTGTGACAGTGTGGGAAGGAACAACAGCAACCCAAAAGGAAACGGGGGTGAAACACACCATAACCCCTTCACACCAGCCAAACTTCATAGGATCATGCCACTAGGCTGCCAAACTCTGTGAACAGAGTGTGAGATTAAAATGAAGTTCTAACTAGAAAGACTCAATGCCAGAAACACCTTCCTGGAGACTGTCGGGACCAATTCATTCATCCTCAGCTGTTTATAGCAAAAAGGAAGTGGTAATATCACAATCTCCTCAGTGCAGACTACAGCCAGCTGAACCGAATGCTGCCTGCCCATAGTGTGCCCATAGAAACAGTCATATTTTGTTACTTGTAACACTGGAAAATACTTTACAGAAGTTACAAGTGTCAAAAAAGGATCATATGGAATAAACTGAGTCCTGCCTGTCTTTCCCCATTGACCTATTGCCTGTGACGGGAGAAAGCCACATTTTCCCCACTTTTGAGATGTGTCATACACCCTATACTAACAAGAACATTAAGGTTCTCACAATACAGGATACACAGCCCCCAGCTAGATCAGTGTGAAAGTCTGTGATGCCAGAGAATCATCACGTTCTGGTCACATTTGTGAAGCACTTCATGGTTTCACTTGCCATTTTCCATGTTTTCCACTGCCAAGCTAAGGAGCAAAATTTACAACCTGGGGAAAACATAGGAAAATTCTCAATTTGTTCCACTTGGAGAATTTTATGTCACAAAATACAGAGACTGAGGCAGGAAATAACAAGATCACACTGGGGAAAATGTGCAATCGCTTACAGAAATGGACAGTTTCAGAGATGTGGAAATGCCTGACCTAGGACTAAGTCGTTTGTTCTGGTCCCACACCTGTTTATGTCTGCAGTTTTCTGCAGTTACTGGGCTGAGGGACGCCCATGGACAGGAGGAGGCAAAAAAGAGGCAGTCTGCCTCAGGCCCCCCATTTGAGAGGGCCATCAAACCTAGTGGCATTGCAAGCTGGTGCATAGGGTCAGCATGCCACTAAGGGTACGTCTACACTACCCACCGGATCAGCGGGTAGCAATAAATCCCTGATCGCTCTCCCGTCGACTGCTGAACTCCAGCTCGGCGAAAGGCGGAAGCAAAGTCAACGGGGGAGCGGCGGCCGTCGATCCCACGCCACGAGGACAAGAAGTAAGTGATTCTAAGTCGATCGAAGAGATGTTGACTTCAACTACGCTATTCTCGTAGCTGAAGTTGCGTATCTTAGATCGATCCCCCACCCAGTGTAGACCAGGCCTAAGATTTGGCCCAGCAGTCCCTCTGTCACGGTGGGCCCAATAACCTATTAGCAAACAGTTGCAGTGAGTATATGGAGTTTATCCAGCCCTGGGGGAAGGGAAAGGAGGGTCACAGCCTGTGAAGGAGCCTTCGTGGAGCCAAACCAAGAGATAGTTTGGCTTAGAACGATTAGATTTTTATCAGTAAATCAGTAATTGGTGATTTCACCACACAGACCAAATAAATAAATAAATCCACCAATAAGCTACATTTACAGACAGGCAAAGAATGAAAAATGCTGCAACTTAGAGTTTGATTTAAGGCTATTTACTTTGTATATTTTGACATGTAATATTGACCCTCCACCCCCAATAATTTTGCACAACTGTGAAAAATTAAATAGATAAAAATAGAAAAAAATGCTTGAAAATAAACATCAATATTATCCATTGAAATTATAAGAAAAAAAATCCTGCCAA
Source organism: Mauremys mutica (assembly GCF_020497125.1). Lineage (NCBI taxonomy): Eukaryota > Metazoa > Chordata > Testudines > Geoemydidae > Mauremys > Mauremys mutica. The sequence continues at coordinate 23,841,481 of NC_059090.1, forward strand.
GTCTAGTGTTAGTTTATGGTTAAAGTTAGCAACTAGGAGACAGGGATCCAAACATCCACTGGAAGTCTGTGAAACCAATGCCTGAAAAAGAGGAAAGATGGCCCATTCTCAGCACGGCTCGTTGGAAGAGGCTAGTTTATAGGATTGGAATGTGGGGATTTATCCATCTATTGACAGGAACAATACGCAGAGACTCTGAAATCTCCACAGATGGTTCATGTCCCTAAAAAAAGCCTATATGGCCATTAAGAAACCAAATGCTGTGAAGTATAGAAAGCGACTGCTCCTTTATCCGTTCTAGAAGAACTGTGTTAATTTAGTGCTGATGAAACATGCTGAGTTGACAGCCCTGCACACTGAAATCCTATGATGACCACATGGACAGCAGTAGCATATTCTTCATCCATACCTCTAATATGCCTCTATATTGGCTAAAGGGACCATCTCTAGAGGTGGAAAAGGGAGTTCCGACTCCATGCCCATCCATACCTTTACCTCTCTGCTGAAGATGTCAACAATGAGGCCAATTAGTGCCCATTGTGAAGGTGGGTTTTGTGGGTTGCACACCAGTCCACTGGGAACTGAACTGACAGCACAAAATTTTTTAAAAGGTCCTTTCCTTCCTTGTCCTGTAGAGATCCAGCCCTTTGCCAACAGATCATTATCCACACCCTTGGAGGAGCAGCTCCTAAAGACGTGATTACATCAGGTTTAATTATATGGCATTATAAAGAATTACATCTTCAATGTAAATGTTACACCGCCAAAGTGCCCAAACCCTTTAGGGGCTGGAAAATCCAGCATGGGATTCTCCCGGCAAGCTTCTTTGCTCAACTATTACTATTAAGGAAGCTTGCTGGCCCAGCTCAGGGGAAGCATTCTGTATTGCAGTGCAGGGGAGCTGTCCTCACTCACCTAGGTCGGGAGCCATTGTATTCAAACACTGATGGTTGGAAGGGTACGGGAGATGCCCTGTTACTTACCAGGGTAACCATGGTTCTTCTCTGTCTAGTCATACTTGTGAAATGCTCTCCTACTGGCGCTGAGTATCAGAATACTTCTGGAAAGCAGAGCCCCGTGGGGCCACAGAAACACCTCTTGGCACCAAACATTTAGAGCCAAGGTTGTAAAAGGACCACATAGCCCCAACACCTCAGTTTATTCTGCTAAACTCAAGAGTCCTATAAGAAAGTTGAGGCAGAAGTGGGAGGGTGAACATGCATAGGCAACTCTCAAAGAACTGCTGTGAGGTCGCTGCACTGTGGCTTGCGGCGGGCTCCGGGTTCTGCTGCCGCCGCCGCGATAAGGAGGTGCATGGGGCTGACGTGCGCCCAGCCGGCCACCCCAGAAGCGCAGCAGGTTGCCGACGAGGTGAAGCTTCAGGTGGAAGAAAAAGAAGGGAAGAAATTTGAGGTCTTCACTGCTGTGGAGTTTAAAACTCAGGTGGTTGCTGGAATAAACTACTTCATCAAGGTCCATGTTGGCAATGAGGAGTTCTTGCACTTGCAGGTGTTCAAAAGCCGTCCCCATGAGAACAAACCTCTGAGCCTCTCCAGTTATCAGAGCAGCAAGACTAAGCATGATGAGCTGACTTACTTTTAGCGGCTCTTTGGAAGAGCCCCTCTCAATTTTTTTTTTATAGGCTACAAAGTGATGTTTCCTATACCAATGAATAGAATGAAAGTGCATTGAAAAATCTTGTCTGAAATATCAACTACAGTTACTACATAGTGAGTAACTACAATGGACTTCAGTGGGATTTCACCCATGATCTTTAACACTTAGGTCAAACACTTGGGAGGTGAGCAAGATCAGAAGACAAGGATATATTTACTCAGACTGTTCTCCAGCACTTTTCCCTAGCATCTGAGCAAATTCAATTCAAACTGCAGAGACCAAAGCCACTTAAGCATTCAGCTAATAACTGCTAGAAGAGAGGAGTGTATACCCTTGTCACAGATAGCACTTACCTGAACAAGTCACACTCAGCACAGGACTCTGCAACCTGCATTCATCTTTGTTTTCCAAAGGACATATTTTTCCCCCAATCATCAGAACATGTCTGTCCCCAAGACTTACTACTTTTATTTCTGCATATTACCATTGGCTAGACCTCCTGCTGATCAGCTCGATGTAATGTAATTAATACTGATTACAAGGACAGAAAACTGTAGCTCCATTGAAACTTTGCGAGCTCACAGGAATAGTCACATTGATAGTCCTAGAGCGTCCCATGTATGGGGATGGAGCACTCAGCCAAAATAGCTACCTTGGGAAGGACATTGAGGCCATGGCTACACTTGCAAATTTGCAGCGCTGCAGCAGGGTGTGAAAACACACCCTCTCCAGCGCTGCAAATTGCGGCGCTGCAAAGCGCCAGTGTGGTCAAAGCCCCAGCGCTGGGAGCGCGGCTCCCAGCGCTGTACATTATTCCCCACAGGGAGGTGGAGTACGGACAGCGCTGGGAGAGCTCTCTCCCAGCGCTGGCGCTTTGACTACACTTAGCGCTTCAAAGCGCTGCCGCGGCAGCCCTTTGAAGTGCAAGTGTAGCCATAGCCTCAGACCATGTGGTCATAGAGGAGCAATATATGCCCTGCCACTCCACTAAAAATAATAGATGGCACATTTTGAGAGCTATCTAGGCATATACATGGAGTTCATATTCAGGGAAGAAAGGAAAGCTGGTCTATTAAGATGTATGGAAAGTCTGAATTAGTCAGCATTGTGACCAAGGACCATGTTATCCTATCTTTTATCATCCTGGAGGCTTGAGTAAACCTGCTAGGAAAGAAAGTTGAAAGATCAAAAGATATGCTTACCTGCTGCTGCCAGCTTGTGAGTAACATACAAGAGAAAATTCAGATCTGATGTAAGCAGGTGCAACACCAATAGAGTCAACAGAGAAGTACCTTCTTACACTTGGCCTCAACTTGCCCCAGCAACTCTGAAAGCCATATTTCAAAGGGAGATCTTATAAAGACTGATTTAATGTACAGGAGGACGAATCAATGAAGCTAAATTGAACAGATCAAGATGCATCCGTTTTAATGCAATTGAGGCAGCAGCTCTATCAGTGAGACTTGCTTTGGTGAAGCTACAAGGACACACCTGTGCTGCTATTTGATGGAAGTCCCATAAGAGGATCTTTCAGAGGGGATGGACGAAGGGCAAGTCTACACTACCCCACTACATCGGCACAGCTGCACCGATGCAGCACATCTGGTGAAGATGCGCTACGCTGGATGGAAGAGCACTTTTACTCCACCTCCACGAGAGGCAGAAGCTATGCTGGCGGGACACAGCGTGGCATGGACAACACTTTAAGTCGATATAACTTGCGTCGCTCAGGGGGTGTTGTTTTCACACCCCTGCGCAATGTATGTTACATCGACTTAAGCAGTAATGTAGACCAGCCCCAAGATGGAGTTCCTAGCCATGCTATGGTTTCCACAAGTAATTTCCTAACCATAAGGCCTGGAGGAGCCAAATGGAACCTGAACAAAATGCAGTTAGTCTTCTCTTTCCTGCAAGACCAATGCACTTCCCTTTCCACCCAACTAAGTCAGCAGCAATATTTAACATTGTGCCAGTGCCAATGGAGAAAAGCTCATCACTTCGCCATCCAGCACCGCTTTCCTTCTCCTCCATCACTGTCAGGACAGCTGCAGCCATTTTAATTAATCTAGTCAACCCCCGAGAGGCAGACTGCCTTTTACATTTACTGTTATACTAGATCCATTCTATCAGTTCTTAATGGATACTAACGTAACACCAGCACTGGGGCACTGGATGGTTCAGACACAAGCTACAGAGCCCTTCAGCCACAGCGCAAGCTGATGAGCCAAATCAAATAAAGCTCCCAAGAGCACAAAATTTCAGTCCCTTTCTCCAGGGATGAGTTTATTTTTCAAAACCAAACCAGCCCCAAACCAGTCAGAAAGCATAAACCATGGCCTGCTGCCTGCCCCTTCAACAGGCTTCTGCCCTTGCCCACACAGCAGCTATCGCCAGTCAGGACTTCCAGCCCACTGGTGTGGCCAGCCCCTATATAGCTCCTTTCCCCTGACCCGGGCCCTTGCAGGTCTCTTCCCCTAAAGGGGCTATTAACTGGCCTCTTATCAGAGGACTGGGGGCTGGATTTTTAAAGGCATTTAAGCACCTAAGTCCCATTGATTTCCATGGGCAGGCACCTAAATACTTTTAAAAATCTGGTTCTTGGTGACCTGCAGGTTATCATCTGAACCCTGGCCTCAAACACATCACTTGGGAGGCAGCTAATTAGTCACTGGAGTGGCTAAAAGGCCATCCCAACCTAGGACACAGCTTCCTGGAATGAATACAGCCTAGCGAGACTATCAGCTGGCCTACAGACTAAAAGTGACTGTTGCCATTTGACATCTGTCAGCCTTTGTGGAATTATTTAGTGATGAGTCCAGTTCTAGTGCAACTGTGGTCACATCACAAAAATATACCATCATGGTTGGCACCAACTGGCCTCAAAAGATAGGCCAAATTAAAATACAAATAAAAATTACTCTCCTGAGGCAAATCAAATTGTACAAGGCTGGTTTAATCAGCAGTTTGTTACTACTCTTCAGATTGTAAACAGGCACAAGCAGCTCATGTGAGGAAGAGGTGACTAAAGAATGAATCTGTCCACCACAAGTTGTGGTTTGCTGGCTCTACGGGGGAACAGAAGGTCTAAGACTCACCATTTGAGCCCCTAGAGGATGCAGCTTACAGCTGGTATTTGCACTCAAACTATTAGTGAGAGTTGCTCCCCACTCCCCTTTCAAATTCATCTGTTCTCTTGGGCTCTTATTTGGCAGAGGTGATATGCTGACACATCACAGAGCTCAAATAAAAGGCTTCCCATGTTATCAAGGGGAATGTGGGAGAAGCAGAGGAAACAGGGGCTTGGGGGAGGACTCTGAAGAGGATAGAAAGCAAGAAATACATTAAAAATGAAGTTAATCATCATAAATATATCATATTTCTATAGTGCCTTTTATCTTGAAAGATCCCAAATGCTTTATGAACTACACATACACAGAGGAATCCCTTCCTCCACCATGAAATGTAGCCAACTCTGGGGAGGGACAGAGCGGATGTTTAAAAGGGTACAGCAACGCTACCCAAGAGTATCCTCTTACATTTGGTTTTCTTATCCAAGCCAATTAAACAATGAGCAAGATCCCAACAAAGAAAACCTCTAGCCCTTGGATAACCTCACTGGTCACCTCTTTCCAAATAGAGATATTAACATTTCCGCTGATGCCTGCTGTTTTCAAGCCATTTTTTCCACCTACTCCCAATTATTTTAATCATCAAGTTGTTTGCAAATTTGAAGAGGATAAACGGAAAACACAATCGCACACTGAGTCCACTGATATCTTCAAAGGACTGCAGAGTGATTGCTTAGAAATCCAGGCTGCCTAACCAACTAGAGAGACAAGCACAGATCTGAAGAGCTCTGTATAGATCCAAAGCTTGTCTCTTTCACCAACAGAAGTTGGTCCAATAAAATATTACCACACCTACCTTGTTTTTCATATACCCTGGGACCAATGCAGCTACAGCACTGCAAATAACTAGCTATTGGTAATCCACAGTGGATGTGGCCTCATTTTACACACTAACATCACATTTAATGCTTTCCACTGGCTCGGGGGCCTGATCTGGCCCTTGGAGAACTAATTCTGCTGAATAGCAAACAATATCTCTGCATTTCTATAGGGCTCTTCATTCTAGGAACTTCAGGTACTTTGCAAACATGAATGTTAAAAACTGTTAAGAGACAGTACGTAAGAATTAACCACCCCCACACCTCCGTTTCGAAGAGATACAAACTGAAGCACAGAGGTGATGCAACTTGCCTCGGTCACAATTTACAAAATAACAGTCTATGTCTACACTGCGCACCTTTTAATGACACAGCTGTGCCGCTCTGTGGACAGGAGAGAGCTTTCCCGCCCCCAACAAGCAGCAAAGTAGCTTTGTTGGCGGGAGAGCTCTCCCGCCCCTAACAAGCAGCGACGTAGCTTTGTTCTCCCACCAACAAAGCGCTGTTCACACCGGTGCTTTTTGTCAGTAAAACTTTTGTTGTTAGGGAATGTGGTGTTTTTTTCCACACCCCTGAATGACAAGTTTTACCGACGAAAGTCCAGTGTAGACAAAGCCGAAGAGTGTAAACATTTTTCAAATTATGGTTGAAGAGATTAAAAAGAATTGTGGAATCTGGGAGGATGAAAAGTGTGTGCGGTCTAGTATACTGCAAAGGAATGTCCTTGTCCCTGGGTCTGACAGTCTAATGACCTTGGCAAAACGTAGACAAGCTTGGGAGGAGTCAGAGTGAATGCTGTGCTATCCATATGGCTCAGGGGAATGCTTTTCACACTACTTAGTTATACCAACTTAATTTTCTAGTGTAGACCGGGCCTTAGACACCAAACAACAGATCACTTTAGGTACATACTCTGCAACACCACAAGCGGCAGGGAGTAGGATAAATGTAGCTACATGCTGCAGTGAAAAGTGGGCTGCATCCATGAAGTGCATAGATACATGTGGCAGTGAAAGGCTCTGGCTGGGGGCAGGCAGTGGGGAAAGGCTCCAGCTACATGGGAGGCAGCAGGCCAGCACACTGGTAAAAACAACAGTGTAGCTAGGGCATGCAGAGAGTGGCGTAGGGGACATGCACAAAGGGTTCAGGCATGTCTCTACATTGCTATTTATACCGGTCTGAAGGGTGTGCAGTGTATGTACTCTAAATGCTGCCATAAGGAGTGTGCAGTGTAGACATACCCTTTATGAAAACTCATCCTCCCTGGCATCTCTTCTCCTCTACCACTTCCAGCCTCTCAAATATCCTCCTCAGCTAGTTAGAGCCTCTCTCAGATCCCCTATGTAATCTTGGCTGCTCCCAACTTTTTACCTGGTAAAGAGGATTTCCCTCCTGCTTCCTGACAGCACGGACACCCAGCCAACAGCCTGGAATGATCACAATTGCTGCCACCCTTTACGTTGCAACCCTTGTCAGTCAGGGGAGATGGCCAGAGTTGTTCCAATGGCCCCTGCTAGGCCCTGCAGTCAGATGCTGCTGTGCTTGGTATTGCTTTTTATGATCGGTTCCGAGGCAAGCTATATCCTTACTGGCATGCTAGAGCAGTGCTAGACAAAGCTCCACATCCCTATCTCACACCATTCACTCCCACTTGGACACAGCAGGAAGTGTATTGTAGGATTCAGTTAACCCCAGCATGACATTTAATGTTTGTTGGTGTGCCTGGGGTCTGCGCACACTATGGCGCAAACTGGATTAGCAGCAACATATTTAAATGTGGGCTCCCTGGATGAGTGTGGCCATGGATATTATTTAGAACCCGGCTCTGATCCAAAGCATACTGGAAGCATCTAAGGCCAGATTTTAAAAGTAATTTAGGCACCTAACTCCCATTTAAACCAATAGAAATATCTTTAAAAATCTGACCCTTCGATATCACTGGCTATCTTACTTAGGAAAGCCACACAACAAACCCTCTTTAGGCAGTGTCCATAAGGTTGTCAGCAGAATAATCCTTGGCCACGCCAACCAGGGAAACTGATCTCAATAACCATGCTATTGTATAGGGTTGTATAGCCTGCAGAGTTTCAGACACAGCAAGGACAGGACTCGGGTAGGCCAAATTCTGCTCTGGTACACCAGTGTAGATCTGGAGTAACTGAGGATTTAGACTTCTGTAAATGAGAGCAAAATTTGCCCCAATCTCCATTCAAACAGAACAAAGCCACCACATACTGGCATTTACGGCAAAGTGACAAAGAGTAAAGCCTCTGAATCCCTGGGTCTCATCACCAAGCAAGGGATATCGGAAGCAAAGCTTCCATCTACCTCTCACGCTTGAAATTTAGGTTCTCATGTCCCATGAAGGTGACCATTTAACTGTATTCCTCAGTCATGTTGTTGCCCTGCAAATGTCTAAGGCTGAAACAGAATTGGAGAACAGGGTTAAAACAAGGCCCAGTCCCATTTACACTGCAAGAATGGATTGTAACCTCGTTGAGGACAATGGGGTTGTAACCCTGTCCCCTCAACACAAAAAACTTACAGCATGGCTTGAAACTAAGGCTGAGAGTTTCAAAGCCACCAAGGGGATTTAGATGCTTGTTACTGATTCAACAGTATTCAAATTCCATAAGTTTATTTGAAAATTTGAGTCCGTTTCCTGGAACTCTGATTTGGAGCTATGGGAGCCCTCTGTCTCCCACCCACCGCTTTGACTTTGTAACATCAGCACTCACTGTCACTGCAAGGAGGGGGGGAGGGAAGAGTAACACAGGCTTAGCTTCGGGAGACTTTCCATTTCCCTGGGGCAGCACTTCTTCTGGTGACTGACTATCGGTGCATTGTGTTCTTCATTAGGCTGGTAGTGAGTTCTACCCAACTGCAGTGCTAGCATCCAATGACAGATCTATCTTGGAAGATCATAGGTTCCAAGAGGTGGCAATGGGAAGTGTTGATTCCATCCCCCCACCCCACCCCACCCCAGATCAACTATATGGGGTTTACATTTCAAATGGCTAGCGACATGCCTGCCTTGCACTTATACCATCGGTTTATCAAGAGTCTTCCCAAAAGGGTCTTAATAGAATTGTGGGAATAAACTCCCCATGACAACAGAGAAGAAGCAGAATGCTCCTAAGTTATCTGCTGAGTGATCTCTCTGCACTTTCGAGGGTCCTAAGCTCAAACAGGACCTAAGTGAGGGACGAAAAGGGCCTACTGTTCTCCCCTCACGAGGTGTCAGAGGCAAGCAGGATGAACCAGAGGGCAGCCATTAGGGCAATAAAGACAGATTACCGGCTTGTTTTAACACACAGTATAACCACATGCACTTCCAGTGGGGAATGAAATGTACCTGCCATGAGACCCCACCTTCCATAAAATGTGCAAGTGCTTAACATGCAAAGCACTGCTTCAGAGAGACAATGGCAAGACAGAGCCTCTTCGCAAAGGCATTATTTTAAATTCTAAAGGCCTGGGAAACCTAAGGCCTCAGGCCATAAACCATGAATGGCAGAGGCTCACCCTACAGCTCCTGATATGCTGTACAGCAAGAGATACACGTTACAACTTTGTAGCTGCATCATGTACATACACTACGTGGACTGATACCTGTCAGGCTCTTTACTCACAGGAGCAAAGGGTTTCTTTCGAAATCCTCATGTAAGGAGGGCGTTGTGGTTTCAGGTATGTACCAACGATGAATGGCACTTCCTAGTCGCAAGGTAAACAACTGTTCTAGCTCTAGCACGTTGGGGACATTCCGAGCCATCAGCATTACATGGCAGCCGCCTCTCTCCGCTCAATCGGACTGGGCAGTTAAGTACCAGGAGCAAAAGCAGAGAGACACACAGGGAACAACAAGGCAGAGCTAATACACACAGACCTTGCTCCAGCTCCTCCGCTCTCCCCGGCTGGTTACCCATCTTCAGCACACTCCGGCCGGTGATTCCTTTCCGCGACTCCCTAGGGGCCCCACGCCCTGCTCGGGCACCGCCTCAGAAGCAGCCCTCCTCCCCCCCGCCGCCTTTCGGCGTGCGCGCCAGGCAGAGCCGAAGGGGAAAGGCACCAGGAACAGTGTCTGCTGCTCGTGCTACGGCAGCTGCGGCGAGGCTCGCCCCAAGCCCGCCTACCTCATTACAATATTCTGCACCGAGGGGCCGGCCTGTGCGCTGCCCTAGCTGCCTGCCGAGAGGTGACTCACCGGGCAGCGTAAGCCACACGCAGGCAGCAAGAGCAAACTGCAGGCAATTGACAAAGCCCCATTCCCAAGGAGAAACCTACTCTAGACACAAGCTACCGCACCTGTTCACCTCCGCAGGACGCAAAGACCTCAGCAGGCCACTACAATTAAGATAGAACAGCGGGGTCCTGCCCCAGGGGCCCAGTAGAAGCAGCGCTTTACAAAATGACACAGACTGCACCAGAGACAACAGGGGGGTGGGACTATCCTGGACTGGACCAGCTTCTGTTGGGGAGAGAAGCTTTGAAGCTCTTCTTCAGGTCTGGGAAAGGAACTCCCCAGCAAAATGATATAAAAAATGGTTCAGCGTCTGACATACCGTCGTAGGTTGTCCTACAATACAGCCTCTAACAAGACCAGGCTGTCCCGGACACCAGGTAACAGGATTGTTTACCTTTACACCAAGAAAGTTGGCAAGGCACCGAAGTCTGCATGTGGTGTGTGTCCAGGAAGACTTTGTGGTGTTCGTGCTGTGCGCCCTAAAGTCCTTATGAGGTTGTCAAAAACAAAGAAGCATGTTAGCAGAGCCTATGGCGGTTCCATGTGTGCTAAATGTGTTTGTGACAGAATCAAACGAGCTTTCCTTATTGAGGAGCAGAAGATTGTTGTGAAAGTGTTGAAGGCACAAGCACAGAGTCAGAAATCTAAGTGAATCTCTTTGTATTGTCTGCTTAATAAATGAAAATTCAACTTTAAAAAAAAAATGCCACGTGGAACAGATTGTTAGCATAAGTAGTTAACACATAGGGTAAGGCTGTGGCTTTCAACCTTTTTTTTTCATTTGTGAACCCCTAAACAATTTCAGATGGAGGTGCTGACCCCTTTGGGAATCTTAGACATAGTCTGCGGATCCCCAGGCGGTCTGTGGCTCACAGGTTGAAAACCACTATGTAAGGGATAGGGTTGCCAGCCCTCCAGGATTGTCCTGGAGTTTTTAATGAAAGATTATGTCGTGATGAAACCTCCAGGAATATGTCCAACCAAAATTGGCAATCCTAGTAAGGAACCATTTAAGGTAAAGTGTCTAGCAGAGTAAAGAGCTTAAATTCATCATTCTGCTAGACACTAAAAATCATGAACTGAATAGAGACACTGGATTTATGGATTATTACCAAATCTGTAACCTACTAACCCCTCTTTTGGTCCCATGAGTGCAGAGGTGTTAACAGCCCTCTCTGCCTTGAATGGTCCCTTACAATATGTGCTTCTACTTAACACTAAACAATCTGTTCCACTTTGCATTTTTGTGTGACACTGGGAGTACCTTTCCCAGACCTGAAGAAGAGCTGGGTGTGGGTCCAAAGCTTGTCTCTCTCACCAACAGAAGTTGGGCCCAGAAAAGATATCACCTCACCCACCCCTTGTTTTTCTAATATCCTGGGACTGACATGGTTACAACTACACGGCAGAATGCTGCACCAGAAAGTCTCATGACAAAGAGATCCGAACACAATTCTGAGCTCAGAGGAGCACAGAAAGCCCCAGTGAAGTTAGTGGGAGCTTAGCACATGCAGCCAAAGGTTTTCCAAATAAAATCTGCCCTGCATTTAGTGGGAGGATTACAAACAAATTAAGGAAGTTATAGCTTAAATTGCTCAAGAGCAGCTCAGGCTGAATCTTATCCTGAAAAATGGCAGGGGAACTCAGAATGCAAGCTGCCATGCCATGCCTTTTATACCTAGATATGGGAGCCTGGACAATTTGCCACAGGATTAGGCCAAGATCTCCTTAACATCTCAAGCTATTGGGGTGACTTATCTGTGAGTCCTTACTTAGACTGTCCTTGCTCTTTTTTAATAAGAATTGGAAGGTCATTGAATTAAGTCCAGCCCCCTGCCTTCACTAGCAGGACCAAGTGATCTGATTTTTGCCCCAGAGCCTTAAGTAGCACCCTCAAGGATTGAACTCACAACCCTGGGTTTAGCAGGCCAATGCTCAAACCGCTGAGCTATCCATCCCCCCTCTTGATAGTTGAAGTTATAATGCTCAAAGTTATTTTGGTGCAGCTGTTTATATTTAATTGGATCCTGTTCAACATCATCAGACTCCAGTTGAGAAGATGCCTTGAATAACGGATAAGTCATGTACGTTCTGCTAAAAGGGATGATCTGCAGTGATCCAAGGGCTATTTATGATTATTTTCAATGATAAATCCAACCAATGAAATCAGATCAGTTAGGACTAATGCCCAGCTGACCGGGTGTGGAGGTTGGCAGGAGGTAAATGTAGGTGACATCTGTGGGAATCTCATTTAATATTTCTCCAAATAACAAAAACTTGATGTCAATTTCCCCCCTTAACTGACCTTGTTTACTCTCATGTCCATGTTTAAACTGACACCATCAGACAACATGTTAAACTGCAGTTTAATAAAGTTCAGCCAAAGACTTGATACTGCCTTTTAACAGGGGAAACAAATAGCTCTGCATGCCGGCCTAGGGTTCCTCTCTGCCCCCTGGCCCTACCTGCCGGCTCCTCTCTGCCCCCTGGCCAGACCCTAGTGCACCTCCAGCTCTGGGCAGTCTCTGCCTGTCTCCCCAGAGCTGAGCCACCTGGGACTGGTGCAGAAGCCTGGCCAGTTTCAGACAGGTGGGGGTGGATGTTGGAGGGGGAGCTTGGCAGGGCCCCTCCAGGCAAGTGGTCCTGAGAGAGCCCTGGCTGGGTCAGGCCCTGGCCTGGCTGATTGCACCAATCCCGAGGGGACGGAGTATTCCCAGCCCCGAGACCACCCTGGCTGTGCTGCTGGCTCAGCCCAGCAGACACAGTCACCTCCCAGGAGGGCCCATGAGTGCGGCCGGGAAGCAGGGTGTGGGGGAGGAGGTCTCTGGGGGGGTGCTAGGAATGGGGCGGGGAAGATGTGTGTGTTGGGGCACAAGGGAATGGGGGTTCTGGGAAGTTGTGGTGGGGCTGAGGGCATGGGGGGTGTTGTGCAGGTCTCTGTGCATGTGTGGCAGGGTCTTGGGGGGCACTGGGTATAGCAGGTCTGAGGGGGCCTCTGGCCATAGGGAGTTAGGGGGGGTGTTTGTGTTGGGCAGGGGGGCTGCGTGGCATGGCATGGCCCACCCCTGAGGGGAAGCGGCCTGCTGGCAGCACACAGCTGGGCGGGCCATTGTGCATCTGGCAATTGCCAGTTTGTAAATAGTACCCATGCACTGGGCTGGGCGGAGCAGGGCCACCCCTATTAAGCCATGCCCCTGGCTGCCCCCTCCCATGTCATGCACCATTGCCTCCATCCATGGGGTCCACAAATATATTTGGAGCTGAGCCCACAAAAGGCTAATCCAGTCCTGACTGGGTCCCACCAATTTCATTTCCATCTCTTCCCCTCTCAGGATTTCTACCATGCCCAGTCCAATGGCGCAGGTCACTGTACCACTGGCACAGGGGAACACCTTTTGCTCACTCCCAAACTGGATTGGATTTGTCCTAGAGATGAAAACCTCCATATCCTGTTACTGATACCTTAGCCCCCACCCAGTCCTCTTTCATAGTCCTGGTTTTATTCTGAATGCACTAGCCGTGAAATCTAGACCATTTTAGCGGAGGCTCCTCACCAGCTCTGGAATCCAGAATACATTAGCTGTGGCCATGCACAATAATCTGACATCCTTCAGAATTACATTTGGAATCTGGTTCCATTTTTCTGCCACTAGAGAAATACATATTTTGTTACATTTGTAGGCAGCAAGGGTAACCTCAACAGGCAGCTTCTGGCAACCAAATATAAACTACTAGAGGTTACAGACTGCTTCTCATATTAGAGTTCATGCTTAAAAGTAGTAATTTAATTTTAATTTCAAGCAGTACGTAGACACATACTGTCGCTTCATCTCTCCTCTGGAACAGTTCTGCTATAGCTAAACTCTTCTAAGCATGTAGAAGGATCTGCAGACACAGCTTTACAGTAGGCCTGCCGCCATGGGAGATACTTTTTTAAAAATAGCATTTATTCAACAACATTCTGAATTGCCAAAAGGTTTTTATAGCCCCATTAACTTGTTTATTTCTATTTAAACACTCTCCAGGGGCAAAAAAAAAAGACAAAATTACAAATCGGAATCCACAATTACCAAAAACAGCAACAGTAGATTAGCAGCCAATCCCCGCCCCACAACAACAAAACGGCCAGACAGTAACAACAGAAAATAAAGACTATCCCCCTTCTGTTTCCATCAAAGCCCCTGGCACATGCCCGTGTTCAGCAGTCTTCTTCAAGTACCCCCTCACATGGGTGGACATGCAGCATGTCTTGAAGGTCACCAAATCTGGACTATTTTGGACCAAGGAAGGGACAGTAAATTCCAAAGTCAACAGAAAACTCATAAACCATGAACTCCAGCTGAGCTACTTCACTGATTGTAACTGTGGCAGTATTGTACCGGAAGGGAGGCAACTCTCAGGTAGGGGTAGATAGATCACAGCCCATCCAGGTCCTTATGGATCAACCACCAACACTCCACATGGAAACCAATAGGCAGCCAGCGCTAATCCCAGAGCACTGGTGGCATGTGTGCACGGTAAATTTCTCCACTTCATCTGTGATGTAAGGTACTGTTTAATGTGAATTAAGTGGCATTATCTAGCCTTTTGGTTGTATGCCCTTTAGGCAAAGGCCTTTTGTCTCTGTAAAATATCTAGAATACTTTTGGCCCTACATAAACAAATACTAAAACTTTGATTCTGCAGTGAGATATTAAGTTATTCTGGGAGGTCATCAACTCAGCACTGTGAATCCAGTGCAGGATTGGAGTTTGGAGAGAAGGATAAATCCACAATTTTAAAAAGACAGAAACCAGGGGCATGGAAAGTTAGAGAGAGCCACAAAAATACATAGGTACATGCTTAAGAAGAATAGAACTGATGTTCCTCCCACTGTTTAGAGGTCCTGCTCTAAGCAAGGTACCAGTCAGATTTAGATTCAGACAAGTCACAAACCAACCAGTTCGTTATACTATCCTCAGACTAAGCTGGCAGGGTAAAGCGAGTCGGACATTGTTTGCTGCAGGCTTCATCGCTACATTGAGGACAGACTGTTTGTTAAACCATGTACTTTAAAGACAAAGATCAACACCAGACTCTCCATTACAGGAAGCATGCCACATAGTCCAAGTGGCACAGACAATATCTGAGGGTACTTGGGTCCCATATACCCTACAACTGGACACATCCAAGGCCTTAGCATGAATCTCGGGCATGGTTAAAACACAGTCAGGTCCCATTTGCACTGTAAGTAAGACTGGCCCATGTTTTCACTCTGCCCAGGGACATTCGTGTATGATATTTGCTTCCAAGTTAACACACTACAGATCTGGGACATCCAAGTCAGAAACAAGTCTTTTAAAAATCACCTTAAAAGCTATGAAGTTTTGGTGGGTTAGACACCTGTCCTAACGTTCTCTCTGAGGTACAGGCTTGAATGGTCTCTGATTGGTGTGGTATTTTAGCACCATGGAGGCCAGGAGATATTACTTTAATGCAGACTACACAATGAATTCTGGTTTTCTTCAACAGGAAATAATATTGACCAGAGGGATTGCATCAGTCAACATAACCTCTTGGGTCAATACATCTTGACACTGAGCAGTTCAGAATTCTGTTTCTTGCTCTGTCATATGAAAGAATGGTGGAAGTGTGTCCTGGGTAGTAAAGCAGAGCAGAGTGTGCAGCTGGCAATATGTACAAAAAGTAATCGTGGCGTCCTAGCAGACACCCCTGAAATCTAACATTCTAGCAGGGTCAGGGCTGGAGACCAACAATCCTTAATTTGACAATGATGTGAAATATGTAGGTAAGAATGGTTCTAACATCTTGATGGGGAGAGACAAGTGAAACAAGCAGTGGCAACCCAAGCCCATGGCAAGGGGTGAGTTGTGGGGTTTTAGATGTAGCAACCCCAAACAGAAGTAATGGAGACAACAATGATGCTATTTATAGGAGCGTGCAGCTCAAACCGTGGATGGTAAAGAAAAGGGGGTGTAGACCAGGGATTAATTTCCAGGAAGAAAGTTGTACAATTCCCCCATGACGGGCATGTGGCTAGATCCCAGGGGCTGATTACCCTTCTATACATATAACTTTTCCCCAAGTACTAAAATTAGAAGAGAGAGAGAGAGAGAGAGAGAACACATGCAACAACCTGAGTCAAGTACCTGGTGGACACGTATCCAAATCACAAAGCCATCATCCCAGCTGGCACAAATGGGTTGGCAGATTCTGCAGAGAGTCCAAGAGCTGAATAGGTCCTGGAAACTGATCTCACCCCTCTCACCTTTCAGAGACAGGCTCTTCTGGGCAATGTTGAGGTGCACTGACTGGGAACCATAATAGAGACAACTACCAATGCCTGTGCTGCACCTGGTCTGTGGATTAATATTAGCCCAGGGCTGTTACACTGAACCTGTCGCCAGCACTGGATATAGCCATATGAAGGCAGACTGTTCTACAAAAGGGCGTGTCTGTATCATGCCCAATGTCAGGTGTCAAAGAAGCAGGGACCCACAGCAGCAAACAACAAAACGGGCCATACAGTCCACATTGAAACTCAGAAGAAAGAGCAAATCTGGTATTTTCCACCAAGTTACAAAATAAATCTTTGGGACTAGGACACTTTGAGGTCATGACCAAATTTGTGGGACCAAACTGCAGCTTTCCAAGAATTCATCTGTACAGTATGCATATCCTGATATGCATACTTGGTAGGCCAGGCTAGCTTTGACTTCCTTTAATTTTTTTCTACCCCATTCGCTGAGTGCAAACACACTGGCACCGTGACAAGCCATGTTGACTGTGATACATCTAGGCCTGGAGAATTAGTCTTAAGGATAATTTCTCTTCAAATTAGCTGGAGAAAAGCTGATAATTAACCTAATGCAGGTAATCATGGGGTCACATTGACTCTGCTCTATAACTTTCCTGATGGTGACTGGAAAAGAAACAAAAAAAACCCAAGGCATGTGTGGTATTCTAGGGAGAACCTAGCACCTTTCCCTTCTGTTTAGATGGTGTCCCTAGCTGGGCTGCTATGATCTTTGCTGGCATGTTTACAGCTGTAATGGATCGTCCCTATTTGTGTTAGTTTGAGCCAATTAACTGTCAACATATTTAGTGAGTCAAGTCATTAAGGTCCTTAAGGTTTAGCATTTCAGCATCCCCTCCACACATTTGAATCCTTTTAACTGGCTCAGAGCCCAGTGGGCAGACATGTGCCAACAAAATGATTCCCATGGGAATACATAGCAGATGGAGAAGTTCTCTTTCATTTCAGGAGCTGTTTTAAAAATAAGTCATGGGCAAAGCATGAAAACATTAATATAAGGATATTAAAGCAAATCTGAATTGTTTAGCTGCCGCTCTAGAGCAGGGCAGCAACAAAGTGAACAAAGGAGGACACAACCAGAAACATAGGTCAGCAAATGCCAGTTCCTTCATGTTAACTGCAATGGGTTGACGGCAGACAGCCACCAATGTGCCTCATAAAGAGACAGGGTGTGCCGTTTATCCACAACAGAGTCAGTTAGCAGAGGCCTTGTCACAAAGTCACTAAAATGCATTGTACTAATCCTGTTCCCTGTGCATTCCAATTAGGCAAGAATGCTAGTTATTAGGGTCATTAAATAGATCCTAGACTAGGGCCACAAAAGTAGTACTAGTTGTGATGGATTCCCTGCAGGGTACCACCTGGAACTGGGGTACCACTGAGCCCGCCTGACCCACCAGCCTGGGCTCTTTTTACACTTTACTACTGTGACAGGGCCTCAAGCCCCCTCCAACACACATACAGGTAGGGGCACACCCAGCTGCAGCAACACACAGCTGCATGGGAAGGCTCAGCTAAGGCACCTCCCAGTTCATAAGCCACGCACCCCCTTCTGGAACGTAAACCCAAAATTACACCAGCTTGCGCTCAGGGCCGGCTCTACCATTTTTGCTGCCCCAAGCAAAAACTGCCAAAGCAAAAAAAAAAACCAAAAACCTAAAAGCTGCTTGGACTGCCAAAGGAAAAAAAAAGCCGCTCGGACTGTGCTGCCCCAAGAATGGAGGGAATGCTGTCCCTTAGCATGTGCTGCTCCAGGCATGTGCTTCCTCCGCTGGTGCCTGAAGCCGGCCCTGCTTGCGCTACACAGCAAACTGTACAGTGTAAGATCATCAAATTTGCACCCCCCCATCAATGTGGAGAGAAATATACACAGCTTCCTGCCCCAACTTATGATTTCTACACACTGGTTTTAGACAAAACAAGTTTATTAACTACAAAAGATAGCTTTTAGGTGCTCATAAAGGATAGCAAACAGACCAAAGCAGATTACCTAGCTTGTGTTTTTGTTTATTTGCTAAGCTTAATATACTAAAGAGATTGGATACGAGTAGCAGATTCTCACCCTAACGGTTGATTTAGACAGTTTGCAGAGATTCTTGAGGGCAAGCTGCATTTGCTTGCAGCTTAAAAACACCAGGTATTCCTGACTCAGGCTAGAAATCCCTCTAGCCTAGGTTCAGCCCTTCTCCCCCAGTCCAGTCCTTGTTCCTCAGGTGTTTTCAGGCATCTCTCTGGGCAGGGAGTCAGTGAAGGACCATGAGGATGGTAATTCCCCTGCCTTAAATAGCTTTTGCATATGGCAGGAACCCTTTGTCTCCCCTCTTGGTTCCCATGCCCGGTCTGTGAAAAA
This sequence comes from Mauremys mutica, assembly GCF_020497125.1. Lineage (NCBI taxonomy): Eukaryota > Metazoa > Chordata > Testudines > Geoemydidae > Mauremys > Mauremys mutica. Next base: position 23,859,953 of record NC_059090.1, read on the forward strand.
ACACAGGTATTCCAAGATGGAGTCCAGTACCAGGTGACGTGGTCACATGCCCCTGTAGGGACACAGGCTGTTTGTAGCATCCTCAGGAAGGCTCCTGGGTGGAAGATTAGCATCTTCTAAGACCTATTGTTCTCCCTAATGGCCCTATCCAGCCAGCCATCTAGACTGATTGCATTCTGCTTAGTGGGCATTCCCCAGGTGTAAACACATTTGTAATAGATGCATAGACAATATTCCTAACTTCAGGTACCAAAATGATACATGCATACAAATAGGATAATTATATTCAGTGAATCATAACCTTTTCAGTGATACCTTGCATGACCAATCTTGCATAAAATACATTATGTCAATAATATTACTATGAAGAATATGGGGCATAATGCCACACTAGTATTGCATGCCACCTCCAAAGGGGGTTTAGCAGTAGACCCTTTTAGCCTAGGGAAAACAGGTCCTAAAATGTTATCTAGAGAATTTGGTTTCATGATATCAGGGTCGTTGTCATTTATGCATTAAGAAAAGAGGGGGTCCCCACTAGCAGCAGAATTAATTCCTTACTCAGGTAGCTCAAAGTACCTACCAAGCAACCCACTTCAAGGGAGGGGAAAGAAAGGCCAAGGAAGAAAAGTAGCTGGAAATTCAAATTTTCACTTTATGGGAATGGATGCAAATAACTCCATGTATTAACTTGTCTCTGTATTTACGCTAGAGCTGAACATACAAATCCAAATATTTTGGCTAAGATTAAGGATCAAGACAAAGGAATGGTGGCGGGGGGGACGGGACTCAAAGGGATATGCCACTTTTCATCCGATGTCTGTGCTGTCAATGTTCAAGGCCGAGAGTCTTCTACACCCGTAAAATTAAATGGTGGTTTCTATGTGAGCTTTAACTCCCTTTTATCTCCCTTTTGCAGATGAAACCTGTAAAAGTGTGAACTGAAACAAGGACTGTCACTTTGCATTTTAAGGGTCAGGGCACAAAAAAGGATGCTTAACGTTGGGCACCTAAACATCTGGGCCCCCCCCTTTTGAAATGTTTGGCCTTAGCAATTAGATTAAATCATTCCTAGAAAATCGGAGGTGAAAACATAAATCTGAGCCTTATAATAATACTTTGTCTTCATCAGTGTGTGTCAATATGAGCATGCAGAGATATATGTATGAATATGTGCCTGCATATTAGCATATGCCCACGTGTCAGGGAGTGGAGCGATGGGTGCATGTACATGTTCAAGTTATTTAGGGATTTTCTACCTTGAAAGCTCCAAAGGGATTTTTGCTTTTGCCTTGGTATTCTGTTTCCAGAGCTAGAGCCTCTTTTGCTTCAGGAAAGACTGCAATGGTATCGGAGCCACTGATTGCATCTGTGGCAGATAGCAGAATCCAGCTACATTTCCAGATGAAGCTTTCTAGCATATTTATTGTCCCAGGGAAATCCCAAATGGGATCAGTCATTTGGTTTCTAGTGAGGTCTTGTCATATAACAGCACATACCAATGTCATTAGTTTCTCACACATGCCCCAGTCTGTATCTTTTACAGGAAAAAAATATGGTAATTTTACTGAATTCAAGGTACATCAACCCTGCTGCAGACCCAGGGCAGCCTTTGATGTGACAGATCACAAGAAACAGACACTGTCAAAACTTGATGCATGGTGGGGAAAAGGACCCTAAGCTCATCCGAGAACTGCCCTTCAAACAGAATCACTTTCCTTTTTCAGCTCTAATTGGGGCCCATTAGCATTTTCTGAAAAAATTTAATTGCCAGTTAGATTTGTCAAGGAGTTTTTAAAAGCCATTTATTGAAGACATGCTTTGAAGCATCTGACCATTGAAAGAAGGGTTCTAGTCCAGCCCAGCTTCACCTTAGCACACAGTCACTCTATACCATGAAACAACACGCTGGGTTACACGGGCATAGACCTCGGGAACCTCAAGTCTTGAGTACTCGTGTTTCTGAAAGGAAAGAGATGCCTCAATGGATTAACAGAGGAAATGCGACAAAGCATCAGCCAAGGGAGTGTGATTCCTCTCTAATGCTAATCCTCAGTGAGCCCTTCTGGTCCGAGTTTCCCAGGGGATAGCACATGTCAACCCTAATATCCTTTCCCACAGCACTAGGGAAAGTGAGGGAAGAGAGCAGTCACCCTCATGGAGCCAGGCTACACTTCTAGAGACCAGCACTGCCAACACAGAAAAGCATTAAGCAGTGACATCTGGGAAGAAAAGCAGTTAAAAGAAAAAAAAAGGTGTGTCCTAGTTATTTATTTAGCAAGTTTTAACAAGTTTATAAATCCCGGCCATGTAAACATCAAAACCCAAACAATCATTACAATAGTTCGCTTTTGTTTCAAGAGACATGATACACAAATATAGGATCATATCTTTCTATTTACCAGGGTATTACCACATTATAGAGCGAGCACATTACAACATCTAAAATATTGGGACATGTTTTAATGTCAGTGGAAACTAGGGAACTCAGAGAGCCCTTGGGAGGGACTCCTGGAGTAATAAGTTTTTTTTTTGTTTTTTTTTTTTAAACCAAAGGATTATCCTTCCACAATAGGGTCAATGGAACTGTGGTGGGCACCAAATATTTACTCAACTGGAAGGCAACTCTGGGAACTTGGCAGGAATCTGAGCGGTACACTAAATTTGCATAAAAAGGATCAAATTGCAGTCTCTCATAATCAATAGTGCCTGCTCAGGCCAAAATGGACAGTTGCATGCTGGGAGTCAGTCAACACATTGACGAGAAGAGTGGCTGCAGGCCATGCTGTAGAACTCTATACTTTGGCCATCACTGGCTACACTAACTTCCTGTATGCTAAGAAAAAAAACTTGACAGTGGTGTGAGATGGAAGCATCAGCTTCCAAACAACCCTGTCTGGTGTACATCTGTATCAATTACCTCTTCATAGAGTAAGGTCATTTAAACATAATTTATTATGCAGCTTATTTACTGTGCTAACAATGTAGCATCCTGACATTGATACTTCTGCCCAAGTGACCTGTGGCTTGTTTTCATTTTAGTGGGATGCCGGACATATGGAGGATAATTTAAACTCTTAATTTCCTTAGGATTTGCCTTAAATATATTTCTATGCTCATGACCATTACAGTTAATCAACTCAGCAGGCAGGCACAGCCAGCAATGCACTTGTTCTGTTGCCTTCACTGAGAAAGTGTGCTTATTATTGCTTCTTTGGTTTAAGGAATAAAAACAAATAGCCAAAAGGTTTCTGATCAAAGGGAGCATAGATTCCAGCAAGCTCCTGGGGCAATATCTCATTGGAGATGAAACGGCTTGTTCAGAAAGACATTCTGAAGTCTGTAGGGTAAAGATGAGCCGGATGGGTTTGTCTCCATGCAGGTATATTTTAGACTCTGGGGGCGAGGTAGAAAGGAGAGAGAAGTCTTTGGGATTTCCTATTTCCCTTACTGAGGGCCATCTATGCTCACCTGACATTTTTCCTAGCGGAAGACACTCCTATCTATTTATTACAGGGTGAAAATATGGCTGCCACTATGCAGAGGCATTAGCAGTGGTGGAGGAGAGAAGAGGGGACTGGGAAGTCCTTTCCCTCCCCCAAACACTCCCCTGCATGTGGGAGTCATAATATTGCTGCTGCCTAAACACCCTGATGGCAAATGGGGAGGGGCAGATGAGCACCCCAGAAGAGCCATGCACTGTGTGTATGCTGCTACACCTGTTCTGTACTGGTGAGGGCAAGCCTCACTCCCCAGTGTTCCTGGTGGCCCCCGGGCACAACACCCTTCCTACCACCACTGCTTCTCCTCCTGCTCAGCATGGCTCAAGTTCTAGAGCTATAACTGAGCCCGTAGTTCAGGGGTGGGCAAACTTTTTGGCCCGAGGGCCACATCTGGGTATGAAAATTGTATACCAGGCCATGAATGCTCATGAAATTGGGGTTGGGGTGCAGGAGAGAGTGAGGGCTCTGGGGTGAAGCCAGAAATGAGGAGTTCAGAGTGCAGTGTGGGGGCTCCTGGCTGGGACAGGGGGTTGGTGTATGGGAGTGGGGATGAGGGCTCCAGCTGGAGGTGCAGGCTCTGGGGTGGGGCTGAGGGGTTTGGAGTGTAGGCAGGTGCCCCAGGTTGGGACTGAGCAATTTGGAGTGTGGGAGGGGGCTCCAGGCTGGGGCATGGGGTGGGGGGGAAGGTGCTGGCTCTGGCTGGGGGTGCAGGCGGGTGTTCTGGGCTGGGATCGAGAGGTTTGGAGGGCAGGAGGCTGATAAGAGGTGGGGCAGGGGGTTGGGGTGCGGGAGGGGCTCAGGAGTGCAGGCTCTGGGCAGCGCTTCCCTCAAGCAGCTCCCGGAAGCAGTGGCCATGTCTGCGCGCTACCCCATCCACAGGTGCCACCGCTGCAGCTCCCATTGGCCACAGTTCCCAGCCAATGGGAGCTGTGGGGCAGCGCTTGGGGCTGGGGCAGCGTGTGGAGTCCACTGGCTGCTCCTACGAATAGGAGCTGGAGAGAGGACATGCTGCTGCTTGCGGGAGCTGTGGCATGCATGCACGGAGCGGCCCCCGCCAGCTCCCTGGCTGGAGTGGGGAGCGAGGCAAGCCCCAGACTCCACTCCCCAGCGGGAGCTCAAGGCCAGATTAAATCAGCTGGCAGGCCAGATGTGGCCCACGGGTCGTAGTTTGCATACCCCTGCTGTAGTTGGTAAAGTGCTCAGAATCTCTATAAAACACCAGAGACTAGCAACAGCTATAATCAGCCCGAGGATCTCAAACTCGGCCAGACCTTTCGTTGGGAGGCAAAGCGTTCTATTGAAAAACAGCTGTGGGTTTTCAGGTGATGTGAATAGCTCTTCATAGGTTCAGGCTTCACCCATGAACAAACAAATGAGCCAGCAAAGCAGCCTAGCAAAATAAACAAACCTGCCCTGCTATTTACATTTGGATGTAATTTACGTTGATGCTGAGTACTGCAGCTGACAGAACTTGATATCAATGAGTATCACACAGATCTCTCCATCCTGCCCAGAGCTTTCAGCTTAGCTCTGCACATACACCCCTTATTTTCATCTGGCTTCTCTCAATCAGCACAAAACCAAATGCACACAAGATGACATTTGAAAAGATGAATGTTTCAGCTGATGAACCTGCCAGGTAATAGCTGCTGCTGAAAATATGAGGGGGGGGGGGAGTATGCCAGAGAGATTAAACTCAACAGTCCTTTCGAGAATTTACAAGTTGACTCCAGAAAGTTTATAAATTGGGATTCCGCAGAAAACTACAGAGAGCCAAGATTTCCACTGACTTCCTGTGTAACCCTGGGCAAGTCACAGCACCTTCTGTGCCTCAGTTTCTACATTTGTACAGTGAGGATATGTGACACTTCTTCAAGGTAAGTAAATGACTTATGCCATGTCTACACTAGCACTTACGTTGGCCAAACTTTTATAACTCAGGGGTGTGACAAGTTTTGCCAGCATCAGGTGCATAGCGCTATGCTGGCGGGAGATGCTCCCCCACCCACACAGTTACCGCTGCTCGTTGAGCTGGTTTTCTTATGTTGACGGGAGAGCTCGCACTGATCAGCTTGACACGGCTACACAAGCGCTCTTACAGCAGCCCAGTTGTATCAGTACAGCTGTGCCGCTGTAAGCATAGACGTGGCCCAAGTATGCAACAGGCTTTGGTATCTTCTGATGGGCGGTAGCAGAGGACAAGGTTATTGTGATGTGTTGTCCCCTTTAAGGTGCCACCTGATGTACTGGGATACCACTGAGCCTGCCTGTTCCAGCAGCTGGGCCCCCTTTACCCTGTCTTGCTGAGCCAGGCTCTTAAGTCTCCTCTAGCACACACACAGGCAGGGCCACACCCCGCTGCAGAAAGGCACAGACTCGGAGATCAGCTCCGAGAAGACTCAGCTTAAGGGACTTGCCCCGGCACTCAGGTGCCCACCTCCCTTGGAGTGCAGACCACAGGCGCCGACTCCATGGGTGCTCTGGGGCTGGAGCACCCACAAGGAAAAATTAGCGGGTGCACCGCACCCACTGGCAGCCAAGCTCTGCCCTGCCTCTTCCCCGCCTCCTCCCCCAAGAGCGCCTAGTCCCTGCTCCTCCCCCTCCCCGATCGTCCCAGTGCTTCTCCCGCACCAGCCGCCTAACAGCCATTTGGCGGCACTTAGGACTTTCCAAGAGGGAGGAGGAGGAGTGGGGACAGGGCCTGCTCAGGGGAGGAGGTGGAGAAGGGGGTGGGAAAAGAGGGGGCAGGACAGGGACTTTGGGGAAGGGGGTGGGGCAAGGGTGGTGCAGGAGCAGGGCTGGGGCGGCGCTAGGGCGTCGAGCACCCATTGGGCAGAGGGGAAGTTGGTGCCTATGGTGCAGACCCAAAGGTATATTGTCTTGTGCTGTATAGAAAGTTCATCACAGCGCAAGCTCATAAAAAAGTAAGTTCACCCTCTCCCTCACTGTGAAAGGAGAGATACGCAGCTTCTTGTCCCGCCACAGATTGTTTTGTTTATTAGTAAACCCAGTTTATGCAAACGTATTAACTATAAAAGGCAGATTTAAAGTGATAATAAGGAACAGCAAACAAAACAAAGCAGATTACTGCGCAAATAAAACAACACACACATATTAAGTTTAAGATCTTAAAGATACTAGTTTCAAGAAGTAATTTCTCACCCTAAATGTTATTTTAGGCAAGCTGCAGAGTTTCTGTAGCTTAGAGTTTCAGTTATTTCTTCTTAGAGCCTGGACCCCTGCCTCAGGCTGGACTCACCCCTGCCTTTCCCCTCAGGTCAGTTCTTTTGTCCTTTCAGCAGTGTTTCTTCTTGCGTAGGCAATGGAGGAGTGTCCTGTCTGCTTTCCTTCCCAGTCTTAAATACAATTTACATAAGGTGGGACTCTTGTTTCCCAAACTTGACCTCCCTGTCCTGTTAGTGGAACATTACTAGAAGTCCAAGATAGGTGCTCCTGTCACCTGGTACTAAGCACTGACTAAGGCCTTGTCTACACTGCCACTTTACAGCACTGGGAGCTACTTCCCTCATGGAGGTGGGGCTGGTGCCGCGACTACACAGCCACGTAACATTGCTAGTGAAGACATGCCCCTAGTAGTGTGTCAGCTACCGCCCAGGACTACTCTCAGGAAGAAAAGAGATTAGTATCTTCACAGTCTTGTTTCTTGGTAACGGCCCATCAAGGCTGATGGCCTGTTGTCTGGTGGGTGTCTCCCAAATACACACACCCAGTTGTAATTGTTACATAGTCCATATTCCTAACTTTAGATACAGAAATGATACATGCATACAAATCGAATAATCACATTCAGCAAACCATAACCATTCCAATGATATCTTACATAAGCCATCTTGCATAAAGTATATCTTAGTTATGCCATATTCATATCATAACCATATTTCTATGAAGAATATGGAGTAGAATGTCACAGTTATTTACTTTCATTTGTAAACCTAAAAATGTCATAGTTTGGGAAACGCTGACCTTCCCATAACCCTGAGATCCAAGGATGGGAGGGATTCCAAAATTTACCAGCTTGGGTATAGACCTGTATAGCTACACCTTTTCAGCCAATTTATTTACTGCTTAGTAGATGCAAACATTACACAGGCATTTCCAAAGACCTTCCCCCATTCTCCTCCAGGTTTGTTGTTCCTCCAGCTCCTTTTGTTACAAAGGAACATTCTGAGCAACAGCTGTAAGAGCTTTAGAAATCTGGCCTTTAACTCTCTGCTTCAGGGCTCCCCACGGCAAGAAATAACCCAGTGGAACAGGAATCTACATCCAAGGCAGCTCTCCCTGTATGTGTCACTTCATTTTACATACACTTTCAAAGCAGCCAGGAGTTTACGTAGCCAAACATCACAAAGCAGGAATTCTAGCTTGGGATCTGTCTCCAGTTCCGTTTGCTTAGACTCCGCTTGCCAGAGGGATGGAGGGGGTTGGCCCAGTCTTCCTTAAAGCTACCTCTGATTTACTGCATTAGCTTCTAATGAGGTAGACAGGGTAGTCTGTGTCAGCATAAAAAGAATGGTGTGCATGGCTTAAACTCCATGAGGGACAGCCTACACACCACGGGCTGTGTTTAGACAGGCAAGAGTGGTGTCAATTATTTATTATCTGCGACACTGGGAACACACACTATTGCTCAAGGTCACCAAAACAAATGTGGGAGGGTTATGCTCAAGGGAGTATACAACCTTGGAATTTTTGGTTTCAATAATTTGTTTCTTTTAAGTTATAGCACAGCAATAATGTTACAGACATACCACAATATACAATCTGAGTTTGTATAGTGTCCTTCAGATAAAACTGCATTCTAGATAATTAACCCAACCACTGACTCAAATAAGAACAAAAGGAAGAGCGAAAGGAACAGGTGTAAGTAACGGAGAAAAGAACTGATGATTTCAGTTGAGATCTGGAAGAAGGTGGTGTAGAGCTGAAGAGGCAGAGAGAGATACAAAGGCTGTGCCTGAGGGCAGAAGCTGGGGTTCTCTCACACCAAGAACGGGCTAACGCTTAATGAGGTGGGATGGGGAGGGCAGTACTAGACTTGCAGAGGGAGTAGGAAGGGGAGTGGACTGAGGCTAGTGAGAGGTTCAAAACCAGACAGGGAAAGTCTAAAGTTGAACTTGAAAGGAAGAGGAGTCAGGGGAGTCTGTTGCAGCTGGGGGCAAGGAGGTCACACTCTGTCTGTATGACATGGTGTGGGTCTGCGTTCAGCACATAAGAGAGTCTGGAATCCTGACACATGGGAGGACACCACCACAATTCCTACCCAGGAGAAACATCCAGAAAGCGAGCACAAGCATCAGACCTCTGGGTCCTTTGTTGGAAGGCACAGAAATACATGATCCCATGCAGATCAAAAACGCGGGCAAAGGCATAGTGAGGAGAAAGCTGAATATCAAAACCAGAGGCCTCTGGGTCAGACAGAGAGGCACAAAGAATTCTAGGCTATCAGCCAGCCACACGATAGCCACCTGGATCTCCCAAAACCGAAGTCTTACATTTCCCAGCCAGGCAAATATGCTTACCTAGCCTGATTCTGCATTCGAGCTACTATTCCAGCTTAGCCCCGCCCACTGCCAAAGACACCTTGGAGTTACTGCTTCAATGGGGTCCCAGCAAGTGCACTTGCTCCAGCTTAACTTCTCTCTGTTGAACCTTTTCTAAAGCCTCTCTCTCTCAACACAGGAGATTTCCCAAGGGACACTCAGTGTGACCGTTGTCACTTCTGGTCCTAATCTTCCTGTAGGTGAGGAGATACTGTATTATAATTTCACCTTCGGTATCTGTCCTTAGCATGCCTATGGAATGAGAGCATTCAGCTTTAGATCCTCCTTCCTGCTTTTATTATATTATATATATAGGGGTGTGGGAGAGTGCACCCACTGAAAACTCACCCGTTGCCATCAAAACCTTCCAATGCCTGAGCAAACATCCTCAAGGTACAGTCAGAAAAAGAGGAAGCCATAACAATGAGCCCAGATCACCCTCAAAACCCTCCAAAGGGTTCTTTGGGAGCATGCAACTACTCCCCTGAGTAAAGGCTGCAGGATCTGGTGTGTCCATGCACACACAATATGTAAAGCACCTGGGGTCTATTCTCAGCATTAAAAGGCACTTTATGAATTTAAGATTTAAATGATTACTGATTATTTGTGCATTACAAAGCCACAGATGCACATTCTCAAACTTGTGCTGATATTGCTCAGTGCGGATGTTCTCCTTCAGAATTAGACGTGCTGAAGCAAAGCTGAATGCTCAGTCAGCTACCAGTTCTAAGGTGGAAGAACAATTTTCAAATTGAATCTGGTCGCTAAGAACCAAATCAAGATATTATTTTATATTTTTTAAGAGTCATATATCCTATTCTCCCTTCCCCCTGTTCTATAGGCATGGAGGATGAGTTTTCCAGTACAGAGCCTCTGCTTTTATATCTGACATATGTATTCCATATGGATCCCTACAGCGATGCTGCCCTGGCTGCATTCCCTGGATCCCATGCTGCAGTGTCTGGGTATGTTCTCTTGCTCCTCTCACTGCCCCCCGAAGAATCTTTGGCCAGGGTGACTCTGTTGGCTGCGGAAACTCAAATGCCTCCATGAAATGCGAGTGACAAACCTCCATTAAATTCTAGTGTCTTGGCTCTGCTTCACTGAAGAATAGGATCTGTGTTTGGGTTACTATGATGCTTTTACAATGTTACATTATGCACCACTCAGTTGAATGGAATAAAAATTTCCATAAAGTTTTTATCCCTCATTGGTTAGCAACATTGCTCTACCCACTGCCTGAACGCTGGCAAACCTTGCAGAGGCCATGATAAATAGTGAGGTCACGGCCAAATTTAATAAGGTCTTGCATTCTCTCTGAAATGCCACCAGAGAGCAGACAAAAGCGTATGTTTGCTGAGCTCATCTGGGAAAGCCGAGTGTTAGCACAGAGTACTTGGTATGCAGATGGCGTGGCTGGCTGCCTTTGGAAACTTGTGCAGAGCTGAAAGCAATTGGAAGGAGCGGAGGGGCAGAGCTCACCAGGAAAAGGCACTGGGGACAAGCTCCACAGGAGCCCACTAGGTCAACATGCCACCTCACCACCCTGCTTTGAGTCTTTTTTTAAAACTCAGCCTCTTGCTCCCTCTGCTGTGTGAGGGGAGGTGGGTCTGCACAATTGCAAGGGGAGAGGAGACCTCTGTGAGACAATCTGTCTCTATCAAGATGTGATCCGCTCAGAAAAAAAAGTTTGAGCACTCCTGGTTTATTTCATTATTAGGCATTGGACTGGGCTTGGCTATAATGCTGTGTATGTCTGGTCTGGGACAATGAGACGTTTCCCTTTTGCGACGACTAAGATTGTTTCTGGAGGACCCTGCTGGGTTTCAACAGCAGCATGGAACAGCCCCATCCCCTCAGGAAGCAGTGATGATAGAATGGTCTCACCATGTCTTAGCACCAGCTACTAGTGCCACCTAGTGACTCTTCTTTGTAACTGGCCAATATGTGATGCTCCTACAGTTCAGCACCATTACATCTGAATTGAGAGTGACAAATGCCCAAGCTTTGGGCATAACAATTCAATTAACATTTCTGCAATGCTTCTGAAGACTTGTTTAATTCACAAAAAACACTTTCACTCTTGAATTATACAGATGAATGTTATAACACATTGTTATTTACTGCAATCAATATTGAAAAACAAGGCACAATGAATCCTAAATACAATAATCTGGACATGAAGACAATATTGTGTATGCTAAACAGTCAAGCAACATATTTAATGAGATTTACCAGCATTTTAAGAACTCTTATGCCACTGTTAAGTTACCAATTACAACAAGTATATGGACTGAAAAATTAAATAAATAAAATAGCTAATGTACTGAATTAAAATCAAAGGCAGCGTGCAGCTGATCCAGCAGTAAAAGCACATGAGGGTTGGGAAAAAGAATCATGATTTTGGTAATTTTACAGTTTGCCCAAAAGATTTTTTTCTTCATTTTTCCACAAAAGGCAAAAAGTTGATTTTTTAATCACCCTGTGAAAATGGCAAAATTTTGTTTAGTGTCAAATGTGGGAAAACTTGCTATTTTCTCCAGGAATAGAAATTGAACATTGTTTGCCATTATAACATATGGTCATTGGCAGAAAAGGCAAAAACTTGCATCTGGATCAAACTTGGGAAAACTGATAGCTCTGCTCCATTCCAACATTGTGGTGGAACACTGACTTTAAGGTGTGTAGGCTATATTCAAAAGGTATGTCTATGAGGCACAGAAAGCTCTCTGCCTGTGTCATTCTCAACATTAGTATTATAGTGGGAAAGGGCTCACTGCGCTACTGGGATGATCATATGAGACACTCAATTGGTAACTTGGTAAACTGAGAGAAATTGATCTGCCGTCCAGTTTACTCCTACCTGTGCTGGACTTCAGTCGATTCTCAGCAAGCTCAGAAATCGCTCCTGTTGTAATGGTCTTCTTCAGCCTGGAGACACCAGAGGCTGCTGTCACCCCTGGCTTTGTTAACATGTCATCACTGCTAGCTCTTTTTAGCTGCAAGAAAGAGAGAGATCTTGTGAGCAACCAGAAGAATGAGAAATCTGGTATGCCCATGAGCTAGATGATTTTACAGACATACAAGTTGAAAGAAAAGTGCTGACACACTTGGAGAAGGGAGTATTTCTGGAAAAGGAAACCCACTGAAATATTGCTTTGGGAACAGTAATCTGGAGTAATTTCTGAACATTCAGAAGAGGGGAATATCCTTCTCCCATATATTAGAGGGATTTTCCCAGCTTGGCACCAAGGAGGTCACTGCAATGCAAGGACATATTTTCCTTTGGGCCAAGAGCCAGGACAACATCCCACAGGCTGAGAAAGAAATTAGACTGATGAAATTTGACTCAAATAGATACCAGGCCTAATGGACACCACTGGCTACTCCCTGATCCCCTGGTGCAGCAGGCCCAGCGCATTCATAAATGTGCTTGAAATTTTATCTACTAGGTGGGGTTATTGATACCAAATTCAACAGCCTGCCACGGTGGGGAAAATCATTTTTGTATTAATTCCTGCCTTTCAGTGAAGTGGACCAAGAGGCAATGCAGATTTGGTGATGCAGGCTATAGTGGGGGGTGAAGGAGGGAGAACGAAATAAGCAATGACAGAGGGGATGGGGTGAAAAATCCCGAGTCCCATTCAGAAGCTCCTGATCATCAGTCATGGAACTGGAGACTTCTCCCCATGTCCTGGTTGGATTTGCACTTGTTCAAGCACCTAGGCTTCTGAACATAAAGAAAACAAGCAGCTGAGGAAACTGAAGCACAAAGCAGGCAAGGAACAATATAAAATAACTAGCATCTCAGTGCACCCCTATGCCACAAAAGGTACTAGGCCTCGGAAGAATCTGCTGCTTTCTATTTCTGTTTCAGCTGAGGCCATTTTACAAGGCCCTACTGTGCTCCAGCAGTGACCTCAGATCCTGACCTGGGAGGGCCAGGCATTTCCAATGGAGAGGCTGTCTGCTCATTCCCATCTCTCTGCCAAGCAAGAATTGATGAACTTAGCTGCATCATAAACTCTGCTTTGTGATATGAACAACGAGCCCACTAGGGACTGAGCCAAGATCCCAAATTCATTTAGCTGAGGACCGAAGGCTAAAAGGAAAGAGCAGAGAACACAGTCTGCTATCACAGTTACCAAAGGGAAATCCTTTATCTTAAGTCTGGCATCACTTCAGCGGTTTAGACCTTCAGGGGCTTCATTTATTGAACAGCAGTGAATAAAGCTAACCCAGGACAGTTTGGTAGGTGCTGGTGCTAGCATCACTACTGGAAGATGCAGGATTTGATTATCAGTGTGAAAATTGAATAATTTATCCAAGAAAGGGCATTTCACTCTTCAGATTGCCAGAGGGAATCATTCTCAGACAGAAATGCATCAGCTCTCAGGTTTAGACAAAGAAGCTGCAGAAACCTCCAGATTATTATCCATACAGCCCCACTGATGTGGTTCACAAACTTGGAAGAAGACAAGATGCCTGCCCCAAGGTGTGTTCTAACCAGGTACTTAAATGGAAGTGTGGTTGATGCACAGGAACTGGAAGCCTTGGTGTCCTGTAAAAAGCATAGCTAAGGGAGCATGAAGGGGGACCTTCTATTTAGAGAAAGAAGCAGATAATTGGTACCCAAGATGCTCAGGCAATTCAGGACCCACTAAACTGAACTAGTTACAGCTGCTCCCCAGGGGACACGTCTAGTGTGACTGCAGATTTGTCCTCTCCCAGACACTCAAGAAAGCACTTGGAGCATACAGGATGTGGGAGGGATTTGTGATCTCAGGACAAGTGATCTAGTTACAAGTCTGATACCTAATGGTGATGCAGCAGCTCCACATATACATTTGCTCAGGCATTAAAAAAAACAAACCATACACTAGAATAAAGTTTTCCTGCTTTAAGTTTCCCAAAGTATTAAACAAATTTATGAATAAGGCTCTACTAATATAGTGACTGTAAACAAATTGTGTTCAATAATAGCTGAACATTTTTTCTGAGAGAGGAAATGCTAGGCAGGACAGCAAATTTATGTCCACAGGACTTCCAATTAGACAACCCATCCAAAACTGACAGAAAGGATCTTGCTTTAATGTGTCAATCAAAGATTGACACTGTTAACAATGCAGCATCTCCTCTTCCAGTACTGCACTGCAGTGTCAGCACTGGGGATGAGCCAAAGTCCTGGTGTGACATTTGAACCAGGACCTCCCAGCACATGTCAAGGTGTCAGCCTGACCTACTACAGGGCACTAGACACAGAAATAGAAGAGATATTCCAGCATATATTTTAATGTAGTTTTTATTGGTTGAATTTCCACTAGCCAGCTCACCACTATGTATGTTAGATTTTAGAATATTAACACTAGCTGCTAACACCCAGAGTTTACTCAGTAAACTTTACTGCACCTGAAAAAGCAAGACTGATTTTTTTTTCCTGGTAATTCAAGTTCATTCTAGAGGCGTATTCAGGAAATTCATGCAAATCTGAAAGACCAAAAAACATATGCTTCACAAGGAAAACATTGAAATGACGTTGGCCTAGACCAACGTAAGGAGGAGTCCATCTCCGAACCCTCGCCAGTTGCGTTTCCCTTTTTGTGCACTTCCACAGCTCAGATTAACTAATGAGTAACCTTCAAGAGAGAGAGAAGCCTTTTGAGAATCTTAAAAAAACAAGGCGCTGTAGCATCTCTCTCTAGACTAGAGTGAGATGTTGGTGGATAGAAAAGAGATGAGAAGAGATTATACTGCAAACACATGCCATGGTTAGTGGGTTCCTGAAATGTAATTTTTTTTTAAGCAAGATCAAATCTCTCTCAGCTCCAATTTTCTTCTCTCTTTCATCTCTTCATCTGACTCAGTCTGTGGTTTCCCAGACTCCGGGAGCATGTGAGCTTTGATAGCCAAAGTGTTGATCTACTGCAGGAAACTAGACATCTGAAGTTTTGCATTTTGGCAGGGCCTTTGCCAGTCCATTCCTGAGAGCAAGACAAAGCAATCTGACTTTCTGACCTCTGCAGAAGTCTCCATTCATTTTCTCTACAGAAGCTTTAACTAAGTTCACCACTTTTCATGGTGCCAGGTGCACCTCACTGCCCAGTCTGTCTTTCCACAGCCCCTTGCTAACTTTTCCATTTGATCATCTTTTGTTTGTACTGTAGTTGCTCAGCAGCTTAGAGATCACGGAGGCAGCTAGAAAGAAAACACCACGTTCTTTAAAGATGTACAATTAAACATATCAGGTTCCCTTGCCTTCCTGCCCCCACATACCTCTACAACACGCGCTCAGAAGTGCCAGCACAGCACCACACTTTAGAGGAAGGACCTTATAAGGAAAAAAGATTGGCTGGAGCCCGGGGCTGAAAGTGTCTGATTTCTGAGATGCTTAGAGTTGTGGTAGTCTGTAAAGTGGGTATAATATATGGACCCATTGCACTGGAGGCTGCAGGGGTTAATAAGTGTTTGTAAGGCTCTTTGAACATTAGCTCTGTAGAATACTACATATTGTTAGAAACAAAATCTCTGTTCCCAAGTTCCTATTCTTTCTTCTATACTTGGACCATATTGCTCTCTTTGTTCAGGGTCTGCCAGAACACAGATGCAGCACTATGCCAGGTTTGGAATTTGCAATAAAATGGAACATTATTTTCATGTGCATTTCTGGTCTTATTAAAATATATATAAAAAGATGAGTATGATAAAATGTAAACATTCTATCACAAACAATATTTTTGCTATGTATCTTGCCTTTTCAAAGGGGTGGGGGAAACACAGATTATAGGACACAAGATTATCTCATAACCCTTAACAAATCTCTTTTTTGGGAAAATAAATTCTAAACCCTAAAAATCACCCTCCACTCCTACCCATTTAGTGCAATCCAGTCCAATCCAATCCAATCCACACCCACCCATCCACAGAGTACAATTTGATCCACACATACCTTGTACAGACTAATCCTTCACCCACAACACACACAATATATCCAATGCATGCACTATACACACACACACACACCCCAGTCTTTCCCCCCCCCACATACACACCATGGTCAAATTCCCTCCATCATCCTCACCAATCCACACACACAGACAAATCTGGAATGACTATCCCAAAACATACAGTATGGTCAAATGTATACAGGCCCTGTGGTATAATAGGTTTCAGAGTGGTAGCTGTGTTACACTGTATCAGCAAAAACAATGAGGAGTCCTTGTGGCACCTTAGAGACTAACAAATTTATTTGGGTACAAAACCTTATGCCCAGTGAGCACGAGAGGTCTGTGTCTTACGCCCATGAAAGCTTATGCCCAAATAAATGTGTTAGTCTCTAAGGTGCCACAAGGACTCCCTGTGGTATAATAAGCATATAGTAGCATCTGATCCAGACATACACACACCCAGTGCCAAAGCCCTAAACACTTGGTGACATGCCCCGCCTTAGCTGGAGTGATAGCTTGGAATGCTTGCACACTGCTTACTGGTTAGTACCTTGCTGAGCCGAGATTCAAAAGCAAGTGAAGTAGAGGATTTGGAGGTCTTCATGCCCGAGGAAGTGGTGGGGAGAGATTTTCCTCGATCAATTCCATGGTTCCCTTGCTTTGCCATTGCACTCCAAGGTCTGGCAGCACTCTTCATTTTCTTTCCAGAGGAGTCAGTCTGCAGAATATCGGAAAGAAATCAGATATTAATGTTTTTAAAGCATTTGGAATCCAAAGAGAGAGGCAGAGGTGCCTGGCACCAATTTAAAGGGCTGAAAGGAATACACCAAATTCTCCCCTCTCTCTTTACACAGGCAGACATTCAAGCATAGCCAGAGCATGGCCTTCAGAGATCGATAAAAGGGCCTGCAGCCACCCACACCTTTAATCATGTTTTGCAAATCTGTAAGTACATAGAGGGAACACTGAATTCTGCTTGGGCCTGTAATCTCCATGGGATTGCCTATCCAATATTAAAAAGTACAGGGAAAGCTGCAATTTGCATTATGTTATGCAAGTTACCTGCAACCCTCAGGTTTCAAAAAAAGGGTCTAAATTCAGCCACTGAAGAAGTGCAGTTGTCCTTATTTTTAGCATCCAGGCTTCAGATTCATAAAATGGGCGTTACTCAGAAACTCAATAATATTAGGACAGTCCCAAGAGACAAAATGATAACATTTTGTACTGGACTAGGATCTTTCCCCACGCCTCATGCAAAGAAAGCATAAGGGCCTGTACTAGTCCTGAGGATAAAGAGAGGACTCCGTGTCAGACTGTCAATCCAGCATCTTCATTTTGAACTATGATTATGTTAAAATATATTATATTCAAAACAGAATCCTGAGAGACACAAGCTCTCCTCCCACTATTTATTTATTTTTGATAATTTCTCAGTAGCACAAATTAACCATACTGTATCTTTAACTGATCAAACCTGCCTAGAGTTGCGGTAGTTGATATTGCTACAGTAATGAAATTATTTTTCCATTGTATTTCCATAAAAGAGACACAGTAAAAAGGCTACAGTCAACTTCTCTGCAAAGAGAAAAAAGGAGCTGCAGTCAGTCTTGAATTTTCCAGATACGAGCCTATGAGGGAAGCAAACCCTGCCAGGGTTTGGAGAACAGAAATGAATTTCTCTTCCTTGATGTGCCAGCAAGCACATTTTGTCAATTTCCCTCAGTAGGTGGTTTGTTGCCAACTAAATGGCTGGCTTGACTCTTTGAGCAGATCTGCATCCCTGACTTTTCATTATCCATTCCCCAATTTGCACTAGCAACAGCATCATAATTTGGGTCTTACAAGTTCTGCCAGCCACTTTTGGGGGGAAAAAATCACAGATGGCTTACTTCTTCTGTTCTTCAGTCTCATTTTCTAAATCAGATAGGATGTAGCTGCATGAGACTCTTGTGCAAGCAGTTTGTGTTGTGTTTGCCAAACAGGTGGCCAGAAACTACAGGAGACCAGTAGAGAGGCTTGGGTAGATGGACTCCTGTATTTGATTATAGAAGAGGCTAAACCAAGACTCTTGTGGCCATAGGCAGCAGCTCTAACAGATGAGCCAAAATATGGCCTCCCTTAGCTAAGCCAGTAAGTCTCATGGTGAGAAGGACTCAGACTTTGCCCAGGTCTCACAATTTGCTTTGCGCATTGTTCTGGTGAAGTGTTCTTGTTAATGAGTGTGGACCCCTGGGAAGCAATCTATTCAGGGCCTAATTACATTCTGTGCGAATGACACCTTCCAGGTGTTACGGATGTTCTATTTTAAGGGCATGCAGGTGCAAGAGTGTTCTGGGCTCTCTTTTGCTTCTGTTTTAGGGCAAAACAAGCAATAATTCCCCTCCTTATAGCATCATGACTTTTCCTTTGCGGATGTTGGGAAAAAAAATATCAAATTTTTTGCATGGCTCTAACCTCCCAGCTACTAATAGCAACTCCTATTTTAACTCTGTGCAGTCACCAACTCCATTGGGAGTTCCAACACATATAGTGAGCACCCAAGAGCTGATTTAATCGGAGGAGAAAATTCTCTCTTAATTCCGCGACCATTACTGTGCTGCATACACCTGACATTTTTTAACGGATCAGTGAATATTTATCTATGAGGCAATACAATAAATACTATTCTTAAGTCCCATGGTTTCAGAGTAGCATTAACAGGATTCTAGTGTTTTATATGCATTTAAAAAAATATATATATATGGATGTATTGTAACCCACTTTTACACATACAAATCAGGCAATTGCACATACAAATAGCCTTGCTGAAGAGATTACCAGATTTATACAAACATAGGTTTTGTGGATGCCACAACTGCACATGCATTTTTCCTACTGTTGCCTAGGGACTTCTTCCTGTTTCTATCCCAGCACCCTCCCGCCCAGCCTTGTGATGCTCCTCACTGGCCTATGAGGTCTGAAGGGATTCCATCTTGAGTCAATGAGCACATTTTAAAGTGCCTGGGGAGTGTTGTGTCCTTTGGACAGCCACATCAGAAGGAAGAAAAGCAGGAGTGGGAGCAAACCTCAGTGAAAGCAACTACAATTTAAGTGGCAGTTCCTCTAACCTTCCCTCCTAACCAGTAGCAACTTAGATACTTGACTTAAGCCGGAGTGGACATGTAGGAATGTAAGGTAATAGACTTGAAATGACATTCCTTTTTCACCATGTCAAGCAAGTGAAGCCAAGGATTGAGTCCATTTTGTTCCAACTTTTCAGTGGTCAAGAAATTTCAGAATCTGTCTAGATGGCGGGAAAACTGGATATTATTGCACTAGCAATCAACACTGAGTGTGTGGGGCGGGGGAAACAGAGATATCATCTTTCTCTATTTCTAAAGAAGTTGGAGTCTCTGAGCTGCAGCTAAAATACACAAGTGGAGATTATTTTGTCATGTTGATCCTAAGACCTCTTCTTGATTCAGGAAGGAAACTAGAGGCCTGTGCAGAACTGTCACTAAGAATGTGCAACTGGAGCGGCAGGAGAATAATCCATCAAGCAGATTCCATATGCACTGAGATCTTAGTCAACTATAGCCATGCCTCTGAGCAGGGATGGACTGAACTTGTTTACAGACTCAATTTGTGGTGCACAAGTAAAGTTAGGTTCCAGGTTTTGATCACATCAGCTGTTGAATACATTTTGGAATCTTTCTGTATATGCAGCAATTGATTGAAACATCTGCTTTTGCATGAGGGAATTCTGAAGTTCCTCTTTCTGCAGAGCCAGCACCAAAATTACCATTAGCACACTGCAGTTACTAGACCCAAAAGGGGTAAAGCACATAAACATCTGGACAGATGAAGAGCTGGATGGCACCATATTATTGGGAAGGGGATCTGAGCCTTTCACTTCTAGGTTACAGGCTCAAATCCAACCCAGGTCAGTAGCGATCAACACTCGAAACAATTCAATATCAGTTTGGTGGACTACATAATGTGGACTGGTTGTCTCAGCTCAGTGGCTAAAGTTCCACATCACAAAAGCCACCAGGACACTTTGCAGCACCTTTCAGAGAGGCCAAAAATTAAATAGGTTCCCATTGACTGTTTCTCCAGAGCAGGCAGGAGATACTTGGCAAGGCCCAGCTTGGCCTACCCAACCTGAACCTGTGCTGTGGGTAAGGAAGATTTCAGTCTCTGGGTGTCAATCCAACATCTTCCACAAGCCTTACACTCACTTGAAAGAGCAAAGCCCATTGCACACGTCCCTCTCATCTTAATTTGCTTTCACTCCTGCATGACACAAGCTGGATATTTTAAAGGAACTGCTTGAAGAACAGCCCAAAACAACAAATTACCAAAAAACAGAACAGAAAAGCCACACTGTTCCCTGGTCAGGACAGGAAACCTATCTTAAGAGTCAACATCAGCCTTTCATTTCCTCCAAGAGCAACCTTCTGAGTCAGAGAGAAAACACTGTTTGTGAAAAGTAGGAGTAGCAGGAACACTGGGAAACCTCGAGGAGATAGTGAGCCTTTCCAAGCTGCTCATTTGCCTGCAATGAATGGCAAGGCATGTCACTAGAATTAGGTACACACATTAGCTGGAACCTGTCAGCATTCAGGAAACAGAATATTAATGTGGAAAAGTTACTACCGCTAGTTCTCCCCCCAAAAGGAGATACCAGAATGGGCAAAGATAGCCTGTACGGCAGATGGCTCTATTAATGGTGCAATAGGACCCCAGAAAGGTTTTGCATCCCAGCTTTGGGAACATAAATTGAGATGTTTCATGTTCCTTGAATGTGAGATGCATATCCTACAGGAGAGCAGAAGTGCAATGTGGCAAGTCTGGGCACTCCTAGGCCTTGAAATGGTAGACCTAGGGTGTGACAGAATTAAATATAATTATCTAGAGGGCAGTTGTTAAATCATAGATCTTCTACTAGCGTCTGTGTTCTGGCACATGCCTTAGAAAAGCCCATTTAGCCAGCCTTCCCTGGCCAAAGGCCCTTTGGCCATCAAGAGTGAGAGGTTATAGCCAGAATAAAGGGAACCATTATCAAGGAGCCCCAAATCCTGAGTTTGTCTTATAGATAAATAATCAGGAGTCACAACACATTTAAAAACCATTTTAAAATATGAGAAGATAAAAGAAGAAATTCTATGAAGTACAGAGAGGGGTTTGAAATTGTACTGAAAAACAAGAAATAAAAGGTGAGGGATTCAGTGTCCCTAAATATAAGCTGATGAAACTAGGGAAAGGCTGTATTGTCTGCAGAGGATCAGGCAGAAGTGTGGAATGACACTTTGCAGAGTCTTCCTGTCCCAAACACTGAACCAAGACACCAGCTTGTCAAAGAGCAATACAACCATTAAATGGCAGAGTGTGCCTTTTTGATGTGGCTTTGGGTCAAAAGCTGAGAACTAGAAGTTTGTAGATGTGAACTAAAGGCAACTTTTACCATCCCTCCTTAGCTAGTATCTACAATGTAAAGGCCAGCACACTGCAATCTCATTGTATTACCAAGGTGGGCCTAGCTTTTTACAGGAAACTAGGTAGTCTGGTCAAGAGGTTAAAGCACGAGACAGTCAGAAGACACAGGTTCTAGTTCCACCTTTGCCAGGGACTTGCTGCATAACTTTGGGCAAATCATCACTCTGTGTATTTCCCTGGATAATAATACTGAGCCACCTTTTATTTCCTCTGGTGAAAAGTGCTATATACATGGAAATGAACAAAATCTCCTCCGGTAAATTAATATTAATCAACACCTATTTGTGCACCAGGCTCTAAGCCACATGTTTCTGTGTCTGGGAAGATAAGCTCTCAACAAGTAATGGCTCCCTGTGGCTTCAGATGCATCAATAAAAATAAGTCTACTGTATGCTAAATAAATGTCAGCATTTTCTTCCAAAAGGTCCCCAGAGAGAGACTGTGGACAGCCTAAAGATCAAACCACAGAGAGCAAAAGGAGAGAAAAGGCAGCAGGAAAAGCAGCCTCCCAAGACAGATGTAGTCAAGCAAATGTTGCAGATGCAATGATAATCTAACTCCCTGGCTTTCACCCTCATCATGTGACCCCATGTTTCAGAGGACAGTTCCTGTTCATTCCCCAGAAGGGGGCCCTATAAACCATACTTAGAGCTCTCAGGATCAATCAGTTTCTGGCCTCCTTCTCCACATAACATGTTGACCCTTCCTCAGGAGAGGGGTCTGAAACCCAGCATTCTATAGAGCCCATTGATACCTCTCTTTGCCTCAGCCAGAGGAGGTGGCTGAAGAGCACCAATTAGATTACTGTGTGTACTCTGTGTAGCGCTACACCTTGAGAACATGTGGAAACTGATGATAATAAGAGGGCAGCTGCGTTCTGCAATACGTGGAGTTCCGTTCCAGGGGCATGTTACGTCAGTGCACTGAGATGTGCACTGGCTACCAGTAAGTTTCTGGGTGGAACTCAAAGCGTTGGTTTTAACATATAAAACTCAATGGTCGGTGACCTGGTCACTTGAGATGCATCTCTGCCTGCACTGCACTGTTGCAAAGGAGATCAGCTGAAACTTCCTCGATATCAACAGAAAGAGGGGCCTGACAGGGCATTCTCTGGACAGGGTCCTCAGAATTCTATCCCCCTCACCCACCTTCAGGGCATGCTGTAGCACCCATCTTTTCTCCCAGGCATTAGGCGGGAGGCATGGAAGGTTTTGGTTTTTGCAGCAGGAGCTATTTAATTAGCTGGTGTGAATTTATTTTACAGTGGGACATGCAGTCCATTATACTTGGAATTTTATTCTGAAATGTATGTCAAGGCACCTTATATGACTCAGTCTATAAATATATCAATAAAATCCCTCAGCACCCACTCTGAGGGCAAAATTACTATCCCCACTTTACAGAGTGAGAAAGTGAGTAAAGAGACTTGGCCAAGGTCACACAGGTAGTCAGGAATAAAACCCAGGTCTGAGCTCCCTGCTCTGTCTTTTAACGCATAAGAACATCCTTTCTCCTTTATATAAAGCATATGTTACTGTTTTTGACATAAATACTATTGCCAATAAAGGGGTGAGCTGCCAGCCAGTCCTGTAGATTCTGAACAAGGCTCTAGAAAACATATTCCACTGGGAATTATGGCAGGTTACACAATGAGCTAGATAAAAAAAGAAAGTTGATTGGTCAATGAAGGATATGCCCACATTTGTGCAGTTTAATGTCTAATCCAAGATCTGGTAGCTACACTTATTAGTTAATAAAATAATTTACGCACTTCAAGAAGAGAAATTACACAGGAACACCTGAGCTTTTAGGGTTAAAGGAGAAGTCACTTTGGTGGGTAAAGCATAAATTCCTTGCATCAAACCCTGGATGTATGGGTATCCAGGTCTCAATTCTCATGCCTTCGTACACCAATAATTAGTCAACAGGGCAGTTAATTTAACCAGGGTCATTCAAGTGCCTTTGCAAAAGCAATCTCTTTTGAAAGTTAATTACTAGATCTGCAGAGTAATATACCAGTCGGCAGCTTAACTGGGAAATGCGAATGCTCAGCATCTCACAGTGAGGCCACTAGTACCTGACTTTCAGATGGGACTATGAAGGAAGGAGTTCTCTGACTTTTGGGAGTTTAAATTAGACCCTTACTCCCATTTTCCTATAGTTTATTTATTTCACCAAGCAGTCAGGCCGGTTCAGAATCAACACAGAACATTGGCTTGAAATCAAGGTAAGAACATCGTTGGAGGTTTTAGCATGTAACATGTGAGCCATGTTTATACTGCTGTCCCTCTATACTAATTGAACTCTGCTATTCTCAGGTTAGCCATCAATTGGAACAAAAAGACCCAACAAGCTCAGTACATTGTCAAGGATGCCCTACTGGAGTGTAGGAAGCTATGCAGCAACATAACCAATGGAGTCAAGATAGAATGTTTTTTCAGATTTTCATAACACCCCACTTGAAACTACAATTTATAGACTTGACAGATGCTTTCATATGACTCATTTTAATTTCTTAACTGATACCAGGAATAAAGTCACAGTCACAAAGCAGAGAAATTGACCGTCCAATATGGCAGTTGCTAATCTGGAGGCTGACTGCACAGATAAAAAACTGTTTAAAATCAGACTCAGCTTGTAATTAAAACCAAAACCTTCTGTTACTCTCCTAGCCTCATCTTTATCTGCCCCCTACAGCCCCAATCCCTTCCAGCTCAGTCTGCATCAGCCGTACATCTGCTACATCCTCTGTTGCAGAGACAGTCGCCTGTCCTTACATAAGAACAGATTTGAGCATATAATCTCCCCCCACCCCCTTTCTGTAATTTCTATTATCCTGCCTTGTTTCTAGCATCCCCTTGGCTGTCTCTGGGCAACCCTCATCTGTCATCTTTCCAAGTGGAAACTTTGGCTGTGCTTAAGCCATCAGACCATATGACATCCTCTATAGGGTTGTACAAGGACTTCTTTCCTTCATGGAAGTTGCTACCTATGAGCAAACAAGAAGGCCACCATATGGAGTCCTCTGAGAATCCCCTTCATGCATGCCATCCTTGCTCCACAGTGTAAAGAGCCCCTCCACAGAGTCCATTACTCTCCTTTTCCCTGCACAGTATCACATGGAGCCACTCTCGAACAGTGAAACTACTCTGGAGCCCCCCAAAGACAAGGTCCAATTGTCTGAGAGTGGGTGGTTGTGTTGCAGGGAGGAGCTAAACGGGCTATGAGGCTACTGCAGAGTCTCCAGCAGTTGCTTGTCTTACTTGTGCTTGGCTGATCTTGTTCTTTTCCTAGGCTAATTCCTATCATTTATCCTTAAGGGGGTATTTCTTTACTGGCGTCATGGAATCTCCACCAGTATGTTATAATCAGGAGTGGCCTGGGCAGAGAAAGGTCTAACCACCCATGAATGCTGAGCACCTGGTCACTGCCTCAAATAAACCATCCCATTACCACTTCCAAAGCCCAGGTCAGCAATTCCAATCTCTGGATGAATTCAGTGTTGCACACAATAAAAAACATCCTACCTGCAGTCACCAGTGGGTCATCAATCATAGATTGTAGGGCTGGAAGGGACCTCAAGAAGTCATCAAGTGCAGCCCCCTGTGCTGAGGCAGGACCAAGTAAACCTAGACCATCCCTGACAAGTATGTCCCCAACCTGTTCCTTAAAACCTTCAGTGATGGGAATTCCACAACCTCCCTTTGAAGCCTGTTCCAGAGCTTAACTACGCTTATACTTAGAAAGCTTTTCCGAATATCTAACCTAAATCTCCCTTGCTGCAGATTAGGCCCATTACTTCTTGTCCTACCTTCAGTGGACATGGAGAACTATTGATCACAGTCCTTTTTAGAATAGTCCTTAACATATCTGAAGACTATTATAAGTAGGGTGACTTATAGTAGCAACTGTGAAAAAATAGGACAGGGAGTGGTGGGTAATAGGCGCCTATATAAGAAAGTCCCAAAAACCAGGACTGTCCCTTTAAAACCAGGACATCTGGTCACCCTAGTTATAAGATCCCTTCTCTTTTCTCAAGACTAAGAGTATGTCTGCACTTGAATTGCTACAGCTGCACAGCTGCAGTTGCGCTGCTGTAGCACTTCAGTGTAGACACTACAGCAACAGGAAGGGTTCTCCCATTGCTGTAGTTAATCCACCTCCCTGAGAGGTGGTAGATAGGTCAACAGAAGAATTCTTGTGTCAACCTAGTATTGTCTATGGCGAGGGCTAGGTCAGCTTAACTATGTTGCTCAGGAATATGAATTTTTCACACCCCTGAGCAACACAGCTGGGTCGACATAACTTTTTAGTGTAGATCTGGACTATGACTAATCAGTGATTTTTACCAGAGACAGTCAGGCAAATAACAAAAGAGAATTGCACGCCCTTGTCCCCAAATCCCATCACCACAGAATGTCTCCTGAGAGTTTTTGGCTTATGGGTTTCTTGTTCTGAACTGGAGCTCATTTTCCAGCTGGACATGAGAAAGGAAACAAAGTTTAAACAAAACTCTAGTTTGGTGCAAATGGACAGAGGATTTATTCAGCTCTGTTTTTCTTGTGTTGGATCCACATTCTTGGCATTTACAAGCCACAGGAAAAATATAGCCTTGCTGTTTTACCAGATAAACCACATGGAGTTGTCCTAGATCAGAACCCAATTAGTCTTAGGTACCTCAGACACCCAGGTACTTCCCTCTGCTTCCTGATCACTACGGGGATGTAGAGATAAAAAACGCACAAGCTAGCAGAGATTTGGTCAGTGTTGACCCTATAGGAGGACAACCACCACCACTAGCTGGATGGTGGGCTCCTTGGAGCATTGATTTCTACTGGCTAGCAGCAAACAGGCCACCAAATTTAAGTTAACTTATAGGTGTAGTCTAAATAAGGTTGATTGGGCAAGAATGGATGTGATATTTTTCTTACTCCAGGGCAGGGTTTTAGATTTGAATGTGGCAACTCTGTGCTCATCACGTTACTGACAGCTGCACATGAAGAAGGCAACAAAGCAAAGAGGGAGGGGGGAGAATGTGCTGTTGGGTGTACTTTTGCTTAGAGGAACACAGTGGCTGTACCTGTGTGCATATATAAAGGCTACACAGTTAATGCTAAATTTCATCAAACCACACCAAAATTAACTACGTTCAGGGAGTGATCTCACTTTAGAGAAACCAGGAGAATCCATCATCTCAGCTCATAGCTTCCAGGCAATAGGGGTCCCAGCTTATATGGTGTGTATAATCAGCCATTACTTTGAGACTTAGGGCACAGGAGGGCAAAGAAAGATGAAGGTTGAGCCTTGATTCTGAATTTCCTAGCTGTTGGGAGTTTTAAATCAGTCTTTAGCCATAAAAAAAAGTTGAGCCACTCAGAGCTATCCCCGACACCTTCCTGGCCTGAGCAGATGGGTTTAACCCTGGTATAGTATAATGCACGTACATTTTGAGAACAAGGGCTATCAGAGCCATCTGAACGTAGCTGGTTCTTGTTAATCCTCTTCTGCCACCCCCGTGACTGGAGCAAGAGGAGGATGAGACACGGAGGGGTAACATTGCATGTCTTATCAATCCACAGTAAGGAGAAGGATGTTCTATTTTACACAGGGCACAGCTATGTAATTACTATAGAGAGGAAGAGTAATGACAGGGGTTTTGCCTGGTAATGCCCTGTCATTACACCTTACTGCTGAGTACAGGCAGATGCTCTTAGAAGGGACAGAAGGAACTGCCAGAGAACACTTTCTCTAGGTTGGAAGAGAAACATAGCACACAAATACATGACAACTTGCCCACCACATGTATGAGACATGGCAACAGATGGATGATTTTGTAGTAAAGACAATGGATTGGGATTTACATATTAATTCCATTCCCAGCTCTGCCACAGGCTTCCTGTGTTATCTTGGGCAAGTCGCAGGATCTTTCTGTGCCTTTGTTCCCCGTCTACAAAATGGGAATAATACTGGTCCTCTGAAGAAGGGGTCTTGGGAAGATAAACTATGATATATCATAAATCCTCTTTTACCTTGATGAGGAGCCCCATGGGAAAGCCAAACAAAAATAAAAAAGCAAGTCCACTTCTCCCATGCACAATGCATGGGAGATCACAATCCCCAGCCAACCCACCTTTCATTAATCACTGCAATCATTCATTTCTGAAAAGTTGCCTGGCAGAGAGATTGTGCTCTGCAAATGTGCACAGTAGCCTGTTAGTTAACTGAGACCTTTTGAACTTGTTAGTGGACTCCTAGCAGAAAGGTTTTATTGGAGAGAAGAAGCCATTGTGAACTCTAAAGCTGCAAGAGAAACCAGTAGACTTCTGCATTTTCAAATTATTCATTCTGCATGTGGACAGGGCTGAACAAAGCTGAATGGATTCAAACAGCAGAGTCAGTGGTTTGCAAGCTATGGCCTGCCGACCACCAGGGAGCTGTGAAACCCATAGAATCACACAGTGGGGTCTAGGTGTTGGGACAGGAGCTGACCCAGGACAGGTCTCTCTTACTTAGTAATCATCAGAATCACACCACTGGAGAACAATCAAATATCCCCTTCTCGGCTGAGACTCAGATTGGCAACAGAATAATTTCCAGTTTGTAGGGAGTAGAGGCAATACTCCACAAACAAACCATGTTAAGGGGTAAAAAGAACAGGAGTACTTGTGGCACCTTAGAGACTAACAAATTTATTTGAGCATAAGCTTTCGTGGGCTACAGACCACTTCTTCAGATGCATAGAATGGAACATACAATAAGAAGGTATTTATACATACAGAGAACATGAAAAGGTGGAAGTACCCATACCAACTGTAAGAGGCTAATTAATTAAGAGAAGCTATTATCAGCAGGGGAGAAAAACTTTTGAAGTGATAATCAAGATGGGCCATTTCGGACAGTTCTATGCATCTGATGAAGTGGGCTGTAGCCCATGAAAGCTTATACTCAAATAAATTTGTTAGTCTTTAAAGGTGCCACAAGTACTCCTGTTCTTTTTGCTGATACAGACTAACACGGCTGCTACTCTGAAACCTGTTAAGGGGTGATATCTAGAGAGAGAATTAGATTGTGTTAAAGGGAAGCAGGGAGCGGGGAGAGAAGAGTCCCCATTCCCTTTCCAGTTCTGCCAGTAATGATTCATTACAAACACAGAGCTTAATTAGCATTTGTACAGCTCTGCAAAGCTGTAATTGTCTATACAAATGCTGCATATTATTATTACAATTGCTATTACCATCAAGATTCAGTTTAAATCACATTTTTGTGGCCAATTACTAAACTGTTGAAACTGATGCTTCCTCCTGAGAGTCTCAGCAGCTCACTTCTTTGATGGAGGGAGAGCACAGCTCTGGCCAGGCTCCCCAGCATTTCTACTCATTCACCTTGCAGACGAGGTAACTGCCAATTTTTTTCTGAAGCAGCTTGGCCCCTTCTTGACTGGACAGTCTCAACAGCAGGGTTGGGGAAACCTATTTGTGCTCCTGTTCGACCCTGCCGTTGGAACACATCACTGAACACCAACAGGAAGAGAGAGCCGAGGCAGGCAGAGTGACAGCTTCAGCCCATTCCTCACTAGCTCAACTCCATGCAGCGAAACAGAAAACTACATAGTAGCCAGTCCTCATAGGATCATTTTCTACCGTTAACATCTAATAGACCATCCAGCCCAGCTCCCTGCCAATGCAGGAGTGTTCCTTACAGTGCATTTTCTAATGCTCCATCCAATCTAGTTTTAATTAGAGTCAGACATTACATCCAGGTGTTGTTAAGCAAGGCAGTCTGCTTGCTGCAAGAATGTGCCTCTGTCCACTAACCCGCACTAGAGAGAATCCAGTTCCCACCTTACAAATAAAAAGAGGATTAAATACTTACAGTGAAAGCTTTTTCTCCTCCTTGTATTAAAAGGAAAACTGTCTCCTGCTAGCCTCTGACAGCATGTGCAAGCCAGACTGAGAATTCAGGGCTTCAGTGCTTCCCTGAAAGGAAAACCACATTGCAACGACACACAGAGAGCTGCTTGAGAAATGATTCACATACGGAAGCAAGCTGGCTTTACCAGAGCTTTGGCATTCAGCGTGCGCACACACACGAGAAATATTATACTTCCATCATACCAGGAGGAATTCTTGCAGGCAAGCCATTTATACCTGAATTCAGAGCTGTGCAGGGCAGCAATCCCCTTCAGAAAGCAGTGAAGGGTTCCTTATTCCTTCAGCCCTCAGAATAGAAGTGTACACTGGTAGATGGTATGATAAGCCCCAGTCTAGTCTGCATAATCTGATCAAATGAAATATGCAGCATGTATATTGCAGAAAAGATAAGGCGGGCACCAAAAGGAGATATTTTCAGGGGGGGAGGTCGGTCTTTGGAGAAAAATTACAGAAGCTGCACCCACAAGCCTTTATATTCCATCCTGAGCATCCTCCCCAGGAGCCCCACTCAAAAGGCATTTCCCTCACCTCTACCACTGCCTTGAAAAGGTGCAGAGTGGGGGTTTTTACACTAAAACAGAGATTCAGTCATGATCTAACATGCGGGGGGGAGGGGGGGAGAGAGAAGAGATAGGAATCCAGCTCCAGAGCTCCCCATATTGTCAAGAGCTGAGAGCCCTGTGCAAATAGCACAGGGGAATGGACAGCATGCCTAGCCCCATCAGATTTCAATGACCTGTCTGTGGCTCGCCAGGCAGAAGCACCCATCAGCTCCTAGGCTAGAAGAAAGTGAATAAGGGGCATGGGGCTGAGAAATGCCTGGGGGACTCCCCTCACCCTTCAGTCCTCTGTGTACGCAGAGAAAAGGGCAAGGGATCTTTACAGACAGGAATCAGGTAGAGATAGGGTCCCCTAGGTGGGGGTGAGAGAAATTAGAACCAAATCAGGATTTCAAATACTTCCAAGTTTGGGGCTGTTCAGACTTAGGGTGTTGGTTTGGCCCATTATAGAGGCAGGGATATTTGCAAAATTCTTCTTTGGATCTGCATCCTAGGCCATTCAGACCTAGGGTATTAGTTTGGATCCATCTCTAGAATCAGGTTTGGGTTTTTTCCAATGTAATGTGAGCCCGGAATATAAGTGACAGTGATACAACAGCAGTCTCCTTAGAAAAGAAAGCTAAGGAGGGTTTATTTTAGCCAGCTGTTTACAATCAGATCCTAAATGTAGTGGCAGTCTATACATAGCTCTGCCCTCACTGAGCACCACCCGAAACCCTCATTCTAGGGGCCAAGATGTCCTGACACAGCCCCAAAGGAAGCCAATGATGTGCCACGTGTAAACTCTTCACCCAAAGGCTATTTCTAGGTCATTGTTAGTCCAATTGCTTTCACCATAGAGCAGTTGGTCTCAAGCTGGGGGCCTTGGATCCTGGAGCTGCAGACCCAAGGAAGATAGAATGTCATTGTTTATTTTATTCAATCTGGTTTGTCAATCCCCGCACTATCTGGGGACAGACTAGGTGACCACAGATAATAGAGCTTTTCCATCCTTACTTTATGTGCTATGAGGCTTCTGAGACCTCTCCCAGTCACAAGCTATAATCAGAAGGCAGTACCCTCTGGCATTCATATTAACAAATTACTATAAATGAACTCTCCTCTTCTTCCTGGGAGGCAAATCATATTATTTTTGGTGATAAATGTATGGACAATCACTCAGATTTGCAATACATAGGGACAGCACTCAAATCTCTGCTCCATGTCGACTTTGGGCGGCTTTCAGAACCAGAAAGGGCAAACTGGAAAATCAAAACCAATAGTAAGTGCCAGAGACACCAGGCCAACATGTACCACCTACAAAAAGTTCCCAGTTTGAAAATACAGACACACATTTTTTGGACTGAAGCACATTATTGTCTCTTTGTCATTGCTGGGGGTGAGTTCATATGGGGCTCAGTGGGAAACCAGCCCCAGACTATCAGCTCAGTAGAATTTCCTGTCCCTCAGCTAGAGAGAGAGAGAGAGAGACACACACAGACAGACAGACACAAAACTGCTGTAGTTGTCCTCAAAGATATATTTAGCTGTGTCGGATATCACTTGACCAAAACCCAATGCTGAAAATGCTCAGCATGAGTAGGAAAAAGCCACAACACTTGCCCACTAGAGTTTTGGTACATTGGATATAACAGAGTAACTGTGCCACACAATCCCCCCAAACCCAACAAATCTACAGTATTTATTTATTAGTAGCCTTTTCTATGGCATTCATCACTATATTTATCTGAGCACCTGACATATACTAAAGAATTTATCCATTTGCCAACTGAGGAGCCAAGGTACAGAGAGATTAAATGACTTGCACTAAGTCACATTGGAAGTTTGTGGCAGGATTAGGGTAAGAACCCAGAACTCCTGAGTCCCAGGCCAGAGCATTAACCGTCCTTCCTTTCACCCAGTAGCAGGGGTGTGAAGTGAGGATATGAAAGTAATTTAAAATTAAAACAAAGAATCAGCAAGATTCATGTCTGAAATAGATGTCAACCAAATGTGCAACTGCAGACAGAGGCAGAGCTAGCAAATTGCGCTTGTCTCCCACCCACTTTAACACTGTAATCTCCTAGAACACACACGCCACTGGGCACAATCTGATCACTTACACAGCAGGAGCAGAATTATAGCAGTGTGTTATGAACAGCATTATGATGAACAAACCCTGCCAGTCAGTGCACCATAACAACACAGAGCCCCAGGAAATTAAACATTGTATGCTGCGGCATGTACTGGGTATGCTCTTTTTCAACCACAATCTTGCTTAAGGCACAATGTGATGGAAAGGATCAAAAGCTGGATTCGAGTTGTGAGGCTCATTTGGGAGGCAGGTGTCTCTAAATAGGGATGTGGAAAAGAGGCTTATACAGGGAACAGAAGAGGGCAAATGCACAACTTGAACCAAAAGATAGGCTTTTACAAACTGCACTTGTATGTGCAAAAGCCCTAGTTACAAAGAGACATTCCATAAACGAGGCTGTGACGTCAACATCAGTGTGGTTTTCAAGGGAGTCTCTAATTCAGTTGTGAAGCATGGAACATTATTGTCTGCAGATATAAAACCTAGAAGTAATTACAAGGGAAAGTCAGCAGGCAGAGTGGGTATTAGTTGGAGTTGGGCTGTGGCTTTGGGGCTATATTCACCCTGCCCTTTTCCTCGCTGTGCAGATCCGATACCAACTCCTCTTTATTTTTCTTTTCTCAGTTTCATTGCTGATGACAGGAAGGAAGTTCAAGGCACTAGCAGCCCACGTGCAGAATGAATCATGGGGCAACAATCAGCTTCCATTTTGCTGAAAACACCCTGCTGCTTGGTTAACAAGATGATGCTAATCAAAAGGGTGGATGTAAAGAGTGAACTCCAAGGGTTGTTGCCTGTAAGGGCACAACCAGTGAGAGATGCCTGTGTGTGCAGACTTAGAATCATAGAATGTCAGGGTTGGAAGGGACCTCAGGAGGTATCTAGTTCACCCCCTGCTCAAAGCAGGACCAATTCCCAACTAAATCATCCCAGCCAGGGCTTTGTCAAGCCTGAATAGGCAAATATCTCACCAGACAGTTAACATTTAGACCTCTCTCCTCAATGCACTTGAAGAACTCAAGAATTTCCAGTGTTTAGGGGAATATTACACAGGTCCAGGTTCCCACCCAGTGAGCTCAGCCTATGCCACAGCCAGTAGCTTTCACCTACAACTGCTGGAGAGAACACTCTCTTCTAGAAGAGGGCAGGATTGTTAGAAATCTCACATAGGAGTGACAGAGAAGACTACTGGAGGCAGATAACCAGCCAATTTCTTTTGTTCTGCATTGTTGAGATTTTAGAAAAAGTAAAGAACAATACTGAAACATCAAAGAACAGAGAAACACCAGGACATGTAAATTAAGAAATGAATTTGTTTTCAAAAGTATAAGGATCTGTAAGAGACTCCAGCAGTTTTCAGCACCCCTCTCTGATTCCCAAACAGAACATTAACAGGTAATAAATGGATCTACTTACAAGAACAGAACCATTTAAGATTCAAATGAGTAAGGGACTATATGGAGAAGGAAAAACCTCACCAGTAAAGAAGCACTTAAAAAAAAAAAATCTCTGAAGATTACATCTTCGCAAGTTTTACCCAGATGATTTGCCCACCCCAGCTCATGTGGCTCTGCACTTGCTTAGCTACTATTGGTGGCACCTAAGGAACACAGCTCCCAGTCCTACATTGGGTATAATTACTGACACCAGTTGTAGCAGGGGAAGACACAGAACCATTCATTCACGTCCTGGCAGGTAAAAAGCCTTTGTTCTGTAACAGGGTAGCTAGGTTCTTCTGCTGACCCACCCTGTGAGCAGATGTTGGAACCCTGGAGGGAGATATTTATTTTATTTAGATACTAATTAAGTCCTAGTGACTCATTGTGGTAGGTGCAACACATTAACCCACCCAAAGGAGCTGGGAATATCCCCTCTGGAGAGAGGTATCTAGGGCCTGGGGCTGAGCTGAACTGTGCCAAGAATGGTCACGCCAAAGGAAAAGGCTTGGATGGAATTTGTTGCATTACCTTGTTAACAGAGCCAGATGTCAGAAAGGGGGAAAGTTTTGAACCTACACAGCAAGTGAAGTGTTGATCATTTTCAAGCAGAGTGGGAATACCACCTTTTCATAAATATACATAAAGATGCAACTCCATCTTGTAGCATAGGTGATTCAACTGCCACTCTCAGTTAATTCACCAGGACTTCCTAATGCAATGTCAGACTTGTGTACTGTTGGGCGGAAAATCATTCCTTACTGCACATATTAAACAACATAACATATGAAAACTCTTCAGTTACCAGACCAGCTCTGACTCCCAAAAGCTGTTTGAAATGTTAATAGCAATAACATTTCAACTAGGGCTGTCAATTAATCTCAGTTAACTCATGTGATTAATGCAAAAAAAATTAACTGGGATTAAAAAGATTAATTGTCATTAATCGCACTGTTAAACAATAGAATACCAATTGAAATTTATTCAATATTTTGGATGTTCTTCTACATTTTCAAATATATTGATTTCTATTAAAACACAGAATACAAAGTGTACAGTGCTCACTTAATATTTATTACAAATATCTGCACTGTAAAAATGATAAAGAAAATAAATAGTATTTTTCTATTCACCTTATACAAGTACTGCAATGCTCTTTAAATCACTAAGAAAAATAAGTTTCTTAACATTTACGGGAGATACTGCTGCCTGCTTCTTATTTACAATGTCACC
This sequence comes from Mauremys mutica, assembly GCF_020497125.1. Classification (NCBI taxonomy): domain Eukaryota; kingdom Metazoa; phylum Chordata; order Testudines; family Geoemydidae; genus Mauremys; species Mauremys mutica. Next base: position 23,894,673 of record NC_059090.1, read on the forward strand.
TGAAAGTGAGAATAGGTGTTCACATGACACTTCTGTAGCCAGCATTGCAAGGTATTTATGTGCTAAACATTCATATGCCCCTTCATGCTTCAGACACCATTCCGGAGGACATGCGTCCATGCTGCTGATGTTCATTTAAAAAATAGTGCAGTAATTAAATTTGTGACTGAATTCCTTGGGGGAGAATATAATGTCCCCTGCTGTTTTACCTGCATTCTGTCATATATTTCATGGTATAGCAGTCTCAGATGATGACCCAGCACATGTTGTTTGATTTATGAACACTGTCACTGCAGATTTGACAAAACGCAAAGAAGGTACCAATAGTGAGATTTCTAAAAATAGCTACAGCACTTGACCCAAAGTTTAAGAATCTGAAGTGTTGTCCAAAATCTGAGAGGGACGAAGTGTGGAGCATGCTTTCAGAAGTCTTAAAAGAGCATCACTCTGATGAGGAAACTACAGAACCCGAACCACCAATAAATCAATCAATCAACTTTCTGCTGATGGCATCTGAGTCAGATGATAAAAATGTACATGCATCGGTCTGCTCTGCTCTGGATTGTTATCGAGCAGAACCCGTCATCAGCATGGATGCATATCTTCTGGAATGGTGGTTGAAGCATGAAGGGTCATATGAATCTTTAGCACATCTGGCATGTAAATATCTTGCAATGCCGATTACAACAGTGCCATGCGAACACCTGTTCTCACTTTCAGGTGACATTGTGAACAAGAAGTGGGCATCATTATCTCCTGCAAATGTAACCAAACTTGTTTGTCTAAGCAATTAGCTGAAGTAGGACTGAGTGGACTTGTAGGCTCTAAAGTTTTACATTATTTTATTTTTGAATGCAGTTATGTAAACAAAAATAAATTTGACATTTGTCAATTCAACTTTCATGATAAAAAGATTGTACTACAGTACTTGTATTAGGCGAATTGAAATATACTCTAGTTTTTTACAGTGCAAATTTTTATTAAAAAGTAAATAGAAAGTGAGCACTGTACACTTTGTATTCTGTGTTGTAACTAGAACAGGAGTACTTGTAGCACCGATATCTATATATCGTCCTACTGTATTTTCCACTACATGCATCCGATGAAGTGAGCTGTAGCTCACGAAAGCTTATGCTCAAATAAATGTGTTAGTCTCTAAGGTGCCACAAGTACTCCTGTTCTTTTTGCAGATACAGACTAACACAGTTGCTACTCTGAAACCTGTGTTATAACTGAAATCAATATATTTGAAAATATAGAAAACATTCAAAAATAGTTAAGTAAATGGTATTCTATTATTGTTTAACAGTGCAATTAATCGTGTGATTCATATTTTTAATCGCTTGACAGCCCTAATTGCAACTACAACATGTTGCAAGCACTACTTTGAACCAAGGTGTTTATAAAGCTCTTTAATGTATTTTCCTTTACAGTTTCAGCAGAAGAGTAACTTGCCTCAGAGTCAGCAGTTTATGTGCTTTCAGCATCTGCTGCAGAGAGGACAGCCAGAAGACTATACCCTGAAACTGGTTTCTACTTGGTGTAAATTGGTATTAAATCAGTTTCCAGATGGTGCCTTGTTGGCAGCATTCCACTCTCTTGCTGCACCATCAATCACAATCACTTACACCTTGCAGTAGCAGATAGAGAAAAGGGACTACAGAAAGGCTCATAGAAGGGCTAAGGAATATCTGCTGGAATTTTCTGAAACTGCAGGAATTCCAGATGCGAAATTATGCAATTGGAATGATATGGGGGGAAACTGGAATGTGACAATGTCACTGCCTGTGCCTTGGAGTCTAGGGAGTAGAAACTGATCTGCACTTACTTCTGCCCAAAAGAAAAGTGCAGGCAGTGGCCTGTGTACTCAAAAATCTGATGGAGGACTAACATGGCTGGCTCCTAAATCTTTGATCGCTATGGAAATTACAGCATGAGAAACCACAATATATATATTGTGCCAAAACCAGCATCATAATTACAAAGCAAACAATGGCTTAGACAAATGAAATGAAACTTTCCTCCTGTTTTTAAACTGTGCTAATTGATACAAGGTTCTCTCAGAAGCAATGGATATGTCACTGACAAAGATATGGGTCAGAAAAGCTGAAGGTGGTGACATGCTTCAGTAATGTGAGTGTGACATAAGTGAGGGGTAGAAAAAGCCCCTTAAAGCCCCTCACTGGAGTAAGGGTAGCTTTACTGTGGTTTTCCCTTCCATTCAAAAGGGCAAGACGTTTACAAATGAAATGGATGTCCAGCTATGACTTAGTACTCCCCAGTGGGGGTCTGTGCTCTCTTGGACAAGTCACAAGTGGTGGAGAAAGTGCCGTTGTATTACTAGGAAAATTAATAACTAATGTCCAACATAGCAAGTGGAGAGTGAACTAGAGGCTTGGGATCTCCATTTTTGATCTGAACACTTTCACTGCTACTTTTCCATTGTATATGTTTTGAGGCCATCGTGCCATTAACAATCCATTGAACATGGTCACTCTCAAGCAGCACAATAAGTGCCCTCTACCTGGCTGTAACTGGACTATTCAGGCAGCCCAGCAGGTGCACTCCCCGGCTGCTCCTCCTTGATTGAAGTGCTGAAAAAGATGGCATGGGATCGGGTGCATGGTTCCCCCAGAGCTAGCGTAATAGGAACCAAGACAGATGGTCATTTGACATTGTGAGGTGCTTTCCCAGAACCACCACGTTACTACATTTTTACTGCATGCCACCAACTCTCAGAGCAGGAAAAGGAATTTAGGATTGGCCAGGATGTGTGTCTGAGGCTGCTTTGAAATAGAATATACTGAATTCAATGGGCTGGTGCAGAGTGCCTCTAGGCTTAGAGCTTTATAATGAATTTCAGGTGGATATACACAAGACAGCTGAGTTGTCACCTCTGTTTTTGAGGGGCTTCCAGTGGAACTGCTGACAGCCCTAGAACAGCAGCAGCACTGCAGGGCACAGCTCCTATACAAGATGCATGCCTGGGGGCCCAACAGCAACAAGAAACAGGACAAACTGACAAGGAAAAATGAAGAAGTGCATATAGTTCAAATCCCAGGAGATTAATGGGCTCTCTAATGTAGGGCAGGGTTTCTGAGTGCAGCTAGCTATGAAGTTTGATTATGGATATCATAAAATCCTAGTGCTTCCTTCTTACCCTCAATTCCAGGATCTCAAAGTGCTTTACAGACATCAGACAAGTTACTGCTATAGGCTAGCAATATCCAGTCTAGAGACGGAGCAAGTGAGGAACAAGGAAGTTAGTGGTCCAATTTTCAGAGGTACCAAGTGCCTGCAGTGACCATCGATTTCAGCTAGATTTATATGTGCTTAACATCTCTGAAAAATCAGACTCAAGTTGTTTTAAGTTAGGCACCCAACATCAGAGGCTACTTCTCATGGATTCGTAGACTGCAAGGCCAGAAGGGACCACTGTGATCATCTAGTCTGACCTCCTGTATAACACAGGCGAGAGAACTTCCTAGAGCAGATCTTTTAGCAAAACATCCAGGCTCCAGTCTTGATTTAAAAGTTGTCTGTGATGGAGAATCCACCATGATCCTTAGTAACTTGTTCCAAATAGTTAATTACTCTCACTGTTAAAAATGTATGCTTTATTTCCAGTCTGAATTTGCCTAGCTTCAATTTCCAGCCACTGAATCGTGTTATGCTTTTCTTCCTAGATTGAAGAGCCCACTATTAATATTTATGTGATCAAGTCACCCTTAACCTTCTCTTTGTTGAGGCAGGCTTTCTAATCATTTAATCATTCTTGTGGCTCTTTTCTGATTTTCCAATTTTTCAACATTTGAATTCTTTTGAACATGTTGACTTTAGGGACCTGACGAAATCCAGAGAGTCAGTGGGAAGGTCTGGATTAGAGTTGAGCAGTTTTTCACTCAAAATTAGCCACTAATAAGACAATTTTCCAGACCCAAGTCTTCTCAGAACTAACTGTAACTTCACATTATAAAATATTAAGAAATATGCATTGATGGAATGCAAGGAAATTCCATTCTGAGATCCTGGCTCTGCTTTCATGATTTATATACAGTAAAGACAGTAAAACATAACTGCAAAACCCCAATTCACAGATATTTAACACACAATCATCTTACTGCAGCTAAAATCAATTGGGACATTACTAAATTCAGCCGAAGAGGTGTCAATTTGGCATATGTCTCAGGTTTTAATTGCCCCTGAAGCAACTAGGAGCAGATACCTCTGCTTTCAGGATTTATGTGTCAGCAGCATGAACTTCTCCTTAAAACAAATGGCTAGTCTATTCTTCACAGATGTACACAATACTATCTGCTCCAGCTATACTGATCACATCAGCTGTCATCAAACACAAGACCCAGAAATTGAAAGCTGATTACTACACAAGATCCAGGACTCATCCTCCTGTTTTCTAGCACAGTTACCTTGAATATCAGCCTGATTTACAAACAGAAATACCACTCAAACCCTTCAAAATCTGAAGGCAGCAGACAATGAGCAGAGAAGCAAGAAAGTAGCTAGAATGGAGTCCTAGCAACCTACATATGGTATAAGCCTTCTGACTCCCAGGGGAACAATAGATGTTGCACGTAGGTGGGCTCAGTGTGATAATGAACAAAATAATAATCTCCTTGCATTTCTATAGCTCCTTGAATCCTAAAGGAACCCAAAGCATTTTACAGGCGGTAAATCGGGTACTCGCATCTGCCTCTGGATATGACTAGCTTTAGACCAACAATATTATACAGTAACATTTAAGAGGGGAAAATTGGGGTAGATCTAGTTATGTAAAATGTAATTCATATAAATGAAACATGGCCAGGATCCTGGTGCTAAGTCTCTGTTTACACATATCATTACATTCACACATCCTCTCTCCTAGTCTCTGTCTAAGGGTATGTCTATACTACCCGCCAGATTGGCGGGTAGTGTTCAATGTATCAGGTATCGATTTATTGCATCTCGTCTGGAAGCGATAAATCAATCCGCTAATCGACGCCCATACTCCACCTTGGCAGGAGGAGTAAGTGGAGTTGACGGGGGAGCTGTGACAGTCAACTCGCCGCCGTGAGGACGGCCAGGTAAGTAAAACTAAGATACTTCGACTTCAGCTACGCTATTTGCGTAGCTGAAGTTGCGTATCTTAGTTAGAACCCCCCGCCCTCCCCACTAGTGTAGCCCAGGTCCAAGCTATGAAAAAAAATAATAAAAAAAATCACAGTTTATAGAACTGGAACTGATCTATTGGGACTAGAGCAAGCACTCAGCTTCAAAGTTCCCTTAAAAGCCAGTGACTAATTCAAGTCTCCAGCAAAGATTCAAATACGAAATAAGATGCAAGATTGTCAGAACATAAAGCCAGAGGAATATATATTCAACCAAGTTTGGGGACAGTTTGCTAGACAGAAAAAACTGAACAAAAGCTGAACAAAATCCCACAAGAGCCAAAAGGGTATCAGAATGGAAGAAATCACCGAGTATGCACAGGCATGCCACCTGAAGAAAGCTGAACAGACCAAAGCAAGACCAAAGGTGTAAAAAGGCGGGTGGGTAGAGCAGCAAGAACAGCAAGGGGAAAAAGAGGCTGTGAGGGACACAAGGGCAAGGCACTAAGCTCATTGTGCAGAGCGGCTGGAGGAGCAGAGCAAGGTCAGAGAAGTGCAAAAGGCATAGCATGGGTGCACAGAAAAGTGGGAAGCCACCTAGCAAGCAGTCCAGTGATAGAATTCCTTAGCACTTAAAGGGTTTTCCTCCTCCAAGACCTGGAAATGTTAACTCTGGACAACCTGTGAGGTAGGGGAATCAATATTTTTATTCCCATTGTTACCAATGAGGAAACAAAGAAATTAAATCAGCCTTGGCAACTCTTCTCTCTCATTTGCCTAGGCAACTCCAATGTCACTCTTTTTCCTCCATCATCAGAGCAGATGGGTGAGCAGATTTGTGCCTAGCTAGTAACTTGAAAGTGACTTTATCAGTGGAGTGTAATTATCGCTTAGGAACTCCTACCTCCCAGCCCATGCTCAGTCCACTGATTAGTTCAAACAGCCCTCAGGAAATGCAGAGAGGAAGAGACAAATGCAGAGTTAAACATGTTTAAGCAAAGAGCCAGACATCTCCATAGAAAGAAGAATTATTTGTTCCTCAAATGAAATAGAAAACGTAGCCAATGTTCTTACTGCTAAGGAGACAGAGAACCTTAGGATCTGGTCCAGAGCCTACAGAAGGCAATGGGAGTCTCTCCTTTGTCTCCAGTGGGCTTTGGATCAGGCCCTTCCTGCCCAGCTCTCTAGCTGAAATCTGGCCCAGGTGGATAGTGACTGAAATGCATCACAATCTGGTGGCGGTTTGGTGACCGAGGTTCAATGAGCTGGTGAGTCTAAGCTTGCTCGTATTATCCACCTCACAACTAGAGTAACACCATTTCCCTTGTTACCTTGTTCCTGGAAAAAGGCCAAGCACTGAATCAGCCACAGACACTGGTGTTGTCTCACCCTCTACTAGAGTGCTCCTGAGCAAGGCTGGAGCAGACTGGGGAGGGGGTAGTGGATGGGGAAAAGTTGCTCCACTACTGCCATTAAGTCCCTTTTCTGTGGGCCAATGCCATCAGTCTCCAGGGCTGTCAATCCCACTCCTTTCACCAGCAGCAAGATTCCCTTCCATAAAGATTTAAAATACATATTTTTTTCCTTTCTGACATTTGTGACCTCTGCCCAATTGTGAATCCAACAGGCTCTGAGCATTAAACTGTAATAATTCAGGGAGCCGGGCAACCTACCAGCAAGAGGCTCTGGTACAGCAGTTACCATGGTGACCGTTAGAGTTAATGGCTATTTAAAGGCAACTCACTCATAATCACATCGGTTAGACACCAGGAAGCTTTCGGATGATGGAGAGACAGAAGGCTTAGAACCAGAGGGCACAATTTATTGCTGGAGCATTGGAGTCTACGGAGATGTACCAGCTTACAGCACCGTTGAGTTGGAGTCCAGAATTCCCATTCTATCCAAATAGGGAACAGCAGCTCACCAAAGGAGCTATTTCAAGTGAACTCATTCAGAGAAATATTGTTTTGGTTCTGAAGGCCTCATTGCAATAGCTGCAGCTTAGTCACTGCAGAATAACACACTGCTAAAAATATAATAAAGACTTAGAAGCCTTTAAATAGTCATAGATTTTGACCCATTCACAAGCAAGAGGAACCTGCAGATTTGGATACCTAATCATATTTTTGTGAAGTATTTTTGAGTCACTGAAAGGACAATATTTCACTTGGGATATTACAAGATTGAGATACAAAAGGTTTTAGCTTGTGATCAGACACGGTATGAGTGCCACCAAATAAATCATTCCAGAGTGTGCTGCTGTTTATCCTTCCTTGGTGCTGGACTGCCAGGGACAGCCCTGCCCTCTGAACCTCACATCAAAGGGGATTCTGCACGAGATGGAATTCAGATGGAGGCACTGAATGATGTGCTTTCTCCTAGAACAGGCCCTTTCCATCCAATCCGACTGCATGGGGTCCAGGAAGGGTGAAGGGGAAGGTGTCCTGGAGGTGACAGCTCTCACCATTACAGCACAGCTGAGGATAAATCTAACTACAAAGGGTCCCATCTGTGTGCAAGTCTAGTGGGTATGATCTGGGCCAAGGGAAATGCTGCCCCATTCCTTGTTACAGGGTAGGTTGTGGTGGGTAGATCCATACCTGAAGGTACCTGAGCAGGTACCTGCAGTGAGTTAAATCCATCTTTTTTAATTAATTGGAAATAGAAATGTAACATATTGTTTCATTTTTAATCCATTGTGGAACTCCCATGGAATCCATACGGCACACACAGAGGGATTGCAGGACTGGGCCCCTGGTACTTAATATCAGGAGCATCTCAGCAGCTTGACAAAGCCTGAAAGTCATTTACCAAACTGACAAGTATCAGAGGGGTAGCCGTGTTAGTCTGGTTCTGTAAAAGCAGCAAAGAATCCTGTGGCACCTTATAGACTAACAGACGTTTTGCAGCATGAGCTTTCGTGGGTGAATTAATGCATCATTAATTAATGCACTTCTTGCATCCGAAGAAGTGGGCATTCACCCACGAAAGCTCATGCTGCAAAACGTCTGTTAGTCTATAAGGTGCCACAGGATTCTTTGCTGCTTTTACCAAACTGAGGATTCCTTTGCCTTTTCACTGCATCTCTCCCCCCAGCACTTGCCCTCCTACATCGACTTCTCTCTGGACTAAACCAGGTTTCTTGAAAGAGAACTCAGGCTCCTATAACAGCAGTTTACTTCCCTGGGAGGTGACATCAGAAAACTTGAGACACATTTTTTAGCACTCAAGTTACAAGATGTTACGTACTTTTAAAACTGTTAAACATTGGGCAAAAACACAATTATCTCTGATATCAGGGTGAAGGGAGTGATAGAGATGGGGATGGACCAAATGAAAAGCACAGATACCCTACACAGTAGAGGGGTCTCACTCTTCAAAGGGCTTAATATAAAATACTTACAATAAATTAGACACAGAGAGAGAAAACAGGAAGGCTCAGACAAACATCCCCCAAACCCAAGTCTCGTGCCTCCTGCCAAATTGCAAAACACAGTCACATGCAGCAAGCCCAGCTGGTCCTAAGAAAAGGCTTTGAAAAAAATGTAAACAGTCTGTCTTATGCTAACCTGAGTCAGGAGCTTAGTTCACCAGCCTGTCTTTTCAGCCTTAACTCTCAAATCCCTGCCCTCATGGTCTACAGCCCAAATCTCTATGGATATGTTGGTGGTTCAGCAGAATAATGACAACTGTTATCAGCTTGGAAAGCCCTGTCAGTTCAATAGAGAAGTAACCCCCTCCTCAGCCTACTCTGAGCTTTGGTTTGCATTTTATGAACAAATTGAGTGAGGCTCAGAAGATGAAGCAACTTTGCTTTCAGTTGCTGAAGTCAGAGAGCAGGCAGATTTCACTAGATACTGTGCCTTGTCTTAAGCCTTCCATCCAAGGATCTGAAACCACTCTACAAACAGTAAACAAACTTAGTTAAAGTATCATCATCACCACGTTATAGATGTCTGAACAGTGAGGTAAAGTAACTCCCTTAGTGTCAGTGACTAAGAATTGGGAATAGAACCCAAGAGTCCTGGCTCCCAATTTCCTGCTCTATCCACTGGACCGATTTTTTATGAATGCAGCAAAAAAAAAATAATTAAAAAGTGGAATAGGCCCCGAGTCAACAGCAGAAAAGAAGGAAATGGATTCCCAACTGCGAAATAAGCCACAACCTCAACCAGAATTTGGCTTGACACCACCTGCTTTGCAAACTGCCCTAAAACCTACTGTGACACAGTAGAGACTGTCCGCATGGGGGATGGGAGAGCAGGGGATGACTTTAGGTGAGGGACAGGACCTGAGCCTGTAACCTGAGCCAGGAAGGGGGATGGGGGGAGTCAACACCTTTGCCCAGGAAGCTGGACAAAGGAGGAGAGCCTGCTGGAGAGGTTTTTAGTTTCAGTTTTGGGCTGGCTGGGAAGAGGCAGAGAACCCCAAGTCTGGGGTCTAAGATCCTTGCCCCTCAGAGGGACCTGACTGAGGGGTCCTGGTTGTACCTACAAGCCCTGCTTGGGACTGTGTTCCTGTCGTCTAATAAACCGTCTGTTTTACTGGCTGGCTGAGAGTCATGGTGAATCGCAGGAAGTGGAGGTTGCAGGGCCCGGACTCCCCCACACTCCGTGACACCTACCAACAATGGTTTTTATTTGGAAAGGCACTTCCTGCTTCCAAAGAAGAGTAGAAGTCCCAGCTGGGATCATACTCTAAACCTGTGTTTCTCCACCTTTTAGATACCAAGGACTGGCTTGCTGCCTTCCAAAACTGTGTCAGGGAGATTTCAAGGACCGGTGCCGGTCCACGGACCAGTCATTGAGAAACGCTGCTCTAAACCACATCAGTGCAACAGCCAGAGCTCTCTGCAGACATTCAAAGCGCTCATGGTGAGTGACATGTGGGGAAGCAGCTTCTCAGCAACCAGCCTATCTAGCTTCTATACTCAGTGTTGCCAGCTCTTAGGATTTTATCACGAGTATTGTGATATTCAGTGTTTTACTTAAAGCCCCAGCCCCTGGAGTCATGTTAGTAGGTGAGACTCTCAGTTTTCATTAAACACACACACACAGTGTCTAGCCTCACGGTTATGGATAAAGCTTGAAAACATGACCACTAAGGACAAACAGCAGAAGGCAGATAAAAAGACCCCCAAATGTGTTATTTTTAAACCTCATGATTTTCAAGCCAATCATATGATTTTGGAGGCCTGACTCACGATTTTTCAACACTCAGGGCTGGCAATACCCTAAATTAAGACTCAGCTACCACAGTGTTGGATGTAAAGACATTCCTGTTTGGCTAATTTTTGCTCTTCCTGAACTGCTGCTACTTGTGCCCAAGATGTCAAGGCTACAAAAATAGCCCTCTATGCAGAAATACTTGCAGCTCATTATCTGTCCACAAAGTCATAGGAGACCTACAAAGCTGGAGCCTTTCCGGGAGGGAAGGGGAAGATGAAGGGGACAGAGAGAGGGAACCAATTTATTTATTTTGGTCTCCAGTGCTAAACTGCTTCTCATGCAGTGAAGTCATTTGTGGCATAACTCTGGGATTTGAATGATTGGTTCAGAGAGCTGTGAAGACTTTTTGTGCAGCAATACCCAAAATAACCGTCCGAGTCTATGCAGAAGAGGGACTCTGCTTCCAGCAGAGAGCTGGCTGTTATATGAAAGGTATACTTCAGAATCAGAATTTCAGACAAGAATATTATAAATATAGTTTAAATGCTCTGTCCTTCAGGGCACTGACCTACATGTCCATATTCTCCAATCAAAGGTTCAGTGACACTGACCGATTCTCTCCTAAAAACTCTGATATGCTGCCCTCTAGTGAAACTAAACAGATCCTAAATGTATAGAACAGTCACTGTGCATATGTTTTATAAAAACATAATAGCTATTGACCTTTCATGCGTAACATGTTTCATTTTAATTACAGGGCAAAGAGACAAAAGAATGTTTGAAAGAGTTCCAGTCAGGGCTACGCAAGTAAAAAAAAAAAAGTAATCTCTCTCGACAGAACTGAGGTTGCTTGGAAGAGGCTGAATATTGAGGGCTTAAGCAACTCAAAGTCAGCAGTAGGGTGACCAGATGTTCCCATTTTATAGGGACAATCCCGATATTTGGGGCTTTTTCTTATAACGATGCCTATTACCCCTCAACCCCATCCTGATTTTTCACACTTTCTATCTGGTCACCCTAGTCAGCAGTGTAATTTCAGGCAAGTGATTCAGATGACAGGTTTGTGTTGAAGGGGATCAAACAGCACTAATTTGCAAGCGTCCAGTGAGTATTTTTGAGAGAGAGAATTTGAAGTTTGGAGTGAGCAGCTTGTTCACTGCAGGTTTCTACTTGTTCCACATAGCAAGAATTGTCAGTCACACTATCTGGGCCTCAATCCTGCAAACACTTACATTTACTCATATGAATAGTCCATGAAAGTCAATGGGACGACTTGCATACTTAGAGAAAAGCACAGGCTTAAATGTTTGCAAGATGAATGTCTTAGTCCACATGCAGAATATAAACCCATGTGTGCATGATACTGGGAAAGGGGGACGACATTCATAATGAGACGAAAGAGATATTGTGGGGGTAAATATCAGAAGACTATCATCATGTAATTTCTGGCAATAAATGGAATCTGCCTTCATTACCGTGGATGCCAGCTAACCACAACAGAAATGGGAAGACTAGATTGCACGCCCTTCCAATCCTAAACCACAGATCTGGGAAAAAATAATCCAAAACAACACTCCAGCCACAGAGAGAGCCCAACTCTAAGTGCACAAGTCCCAGCCCTCAACACATCTCTCACTCGCCCAAAATTGTAGGGAAATAGATGGGCTTTGCAGGTGCCTGGAAGATCAGCAGATCTGGGCTATTTCGGATCAAAAGAGGGAGTGAGTTCTGAAGTTCAGTTCTGCTCATGAAGAACACCCTGGCTCCTCCTTTTTATCCTAAGAGACTCGAGTACCTACTGCAGAGGTGGACAAACTACGGCCCACGGTAACGTCTTGCCCAGCCCTTGAGCTCCCGGCCGGGGACGCTAGCCCCCATCCCTTTCCCTGCTATCTCCCCTCCCCTGCAGCCTCAGCTCGCCGAGCTGTCAGCGCTCTGGGCAGTGGGGCTGCGAGCTCCTGTCGGGCAGCACGGTGGCATGGCTGGCTCTGGCCAGGTGGCCCAGCTGCCAGACATGCTGCTCTGAGCGGCATGGTAAGGGGGCGGGTAGCGGGTTGGATAAGGGGCAGGAGGTCCCCAGGGGCAATCAGGGGACAGGGAGAGATTGGATGGGGTGGAGGTTTTGGGGGTGTGTGTCAGGGGACAGAGAACGGAGGGGGGTTGATAGGCGTAGGAGTCCCGGGGGGCCTGTCAGAGGGCAGGGGGTGTGGATAGGGGTCGGGACAGTCAGGGGACAGGGAGCGGGCGGGTTGGATAGGGGGTGGGGTCCCGGGGGGGCGGTCAGGGGACAAGGAGAAGGGGGGGTTGGATGGCTGGAGGGTTCTGAGGGGGGCAGTCAGGGGACAGGAAGTGGGAAGGGGCAGATAGGGTGCAGGGGACAGGCTGTTTGGGGAGCCACAGCCCTCCCTACCCCGCCCTCCATACAGTTTTGGAAACCCGATGTGGCCCTCAGGCTAAAAAGTTTGCCCACCCCTGACCTACTACATTCAGTTACAGAGGGAATGGCATTGAGAAGCCAGTAGAGGGCAGTGGAGCTCAATGCACAAGTCAGGATGTTGCGCTCAACTTTGTATATTTGAAGGGGAAAATAAACCATTGTACAGTGTTAAATATATTTGCACACAATTATCCAGATCTGCATGTATGTGTCATTGTGAACAAGTAACAGTGCTGAGGTAAAAGAGAAAAGGAAAACCAGGATAATATACTGCAGAACACCTAGTGCACTTGACTCAGTTCAGACCACGGGTCTGCTTTTCAGAGGGATACATGAAAATGAGTCACTTTTAAGTCATAAATTCTTTTTAAAATAACCATTACAATGTTTTCTCACATTTTAAGTTATTGAAATTCAGTGCCTCAAAGCATCCCATTCTCACCATAACAGTTATTCCTTGCGGGTTAGGCCAAAAACTGCAGATTTTAAAAATATATTAATAGTAAAAACTTTCCATAGAACTACAACAAAAACATTTTGTTTGGTTTTAAACCCATCCTTCCCTTCCCTGCAGCAAGCTTAGCAACAGAGTTGTGCTAGTGCATGGGAATCAAAAAGTGAAACTGGCCCAGCTATGCCACTACTGAGCAAAATGAAGCATGAACAAATAGCATATATGGCTGAAGTATTTATTTTAGCTGACAGCCTCCCTTTTAAGGGGCTAAGCTTATCAGGGTGGGAAGTTTCTATGCTTCTGCCAAACAGAATAAACAGTAGTGTAAGAGTTAAGATCCCTACCTGATCTGACACTAATCAGGATTGCATTTTGTGACTGCAAGACAGATGTATACACTCTCAGTGCCCCTTGATCTGTACAAACCCCCAAGCCTGAGTGCTATGTTATGCCAGGGGCATCCAAACTTCGCTCAGCTGAGGGCCTGCATGGACAATATCTGTCCACCTGGTGTTTCGCTGCCTAACGTACGTAAAATGAAGCGGAGTAGAGCTTCCCTTGTCTTAGCCCAAGCAGCCACCGCAGATGCTGGGACCTATCAACTTCCTGGGGCCACTCCCTCCAGAAGACAAGAGAGAGTCAGGGGGGTGCATCGTAGGACTCCGTGGGCGACATCTGACCAACCCTGCTGCACAGGTACCCATAAATGGAGCCTCTCTCCCTCTGGGATCGGGCACCACGCGGTGTCAGTGACAGCCACCCACGGGACAGCCCTGCCCCTCTGGCCGGCAGACAGGGGGGGGGCCTTGCACACCGGGACCCAGGGCTTCCCCAAGGCCACTCGCCTGCACTGGGCCTGAGGTGGCTGCAGGGCTCCAGAGGGGGCACTTGGGCTGCCCTCTGACTAACCACTGGCACTTGTTGCCTTCATGGGGATGCCGCTCTGCATTAGGGCCCAGGGTCTCCCCCCACGGCAGGGCAGTCACCAGGGCCCCTCCCGCAGCCCTTGAGCCATGGCCCCCACCCCTCTACCTGCCACTGCCCTGGGAGAGGCCCCAAGGGACAGCCCGCCCCAGCCCCGCTCACCTGCTGCCTCCTCAGCCGCCTCCTCTCAAGGATGCTCTGGCAGCAAGCACCTTTCCTCTCTTCTGCAACGGTCCTAACGGCCGCCAGGGGGCTAGCGCCGCGGGGCACCCTGGGAAATGTAGTTCTTCCTCTCAGACCCTCCGGACTACAAATCCCATGAGCCTGAGCGCAGCGGAGCCTGAAGTGCGGAGCGTGCCGGGAGTCACAGTCTGTTTATGGGGGCTGCCGCAAGGCACGCTGGGATGTACAGGTGCATAGCGGTTAGAGACGGGCTACAAGGGCCGTGAATCCCGGCGCGCCTTAGCCCCTCGGTGATGGGCATGCTGGGAGTTGTAGTCCGCTGGGACGAGGGCGTCGCAGCCCGCCCGCGAGTAGTTACACTGTGTCGAATCGGCTGCTGCGGAACCACAGGCGGCCGGGGCAGAAGCATCCCCCCCCCAACTCCGAGTGTGGAATCTACGGTCGGGGAGGCAACGACTGAGTTTACCCGGCCTGTCATGGCGGCGGCGGCGGCCCCCTCCCCGGGGGGAAGCGCGCCCGCCGGCCCCGGGCCTGCCCCAGCCGGGCCGGCCCAGCTGCAGTACAGCCTCCTGCTGGAGCACCTGGTGGGGGAGCGGCGGGGGCCCCGCCAGGCCCGGGCCCTGGACCCCGCCGCGCTGGGGGGCATCCCGGCCCCGCCCAAGAGCGAGGAGCAGAAGCTGATCGAGCGGGTCATGGAGAGCTGCGGGTTCAAGGCGGCGCTGGCCTGCGTGGGAGGTGCGGCGCGGCGCGGGGGCGCGCCCGGCCCGGGAGGGGGGCGGGGGCGCGGCGCGGGGGCGCGCCCGGCCCGGGAGGGGGGCGGGGGCGCGGCGCGGGAGGGGGGCGGGGTGGCAGCTGGCGCCCATCTCCTCCCCCCCCCACCTCTCGAGCTGCCTGGCCCCCGGGGCAGCTGGGCTCCCCCCGGGTTGGCTGCCGGCCCCGTGGCAGGATCGCGGGAGCCCCCTGCCCGGAGCCGGCTGGGGTGTTACAAGGGGAGGCCTCGCGGCTCAGCTTAGACAGGAGACCGGGGGCGGGGGGGATGGAGGGTTATCAGCTCACCAGTGGCGTGGGGGGAGCGTGGATAGGGAAGGGTTATTTGCCCATTCACGTAACACAAGAACTGGGGGGGCGTCACCCAATGAAATGAACAGGCTGCTCGTTTGAAACAAACCGAAGGAAATGCCTCTTGGCACAAGGCACAGTCACCCTGTGGGACTCCTTGCCAGAGGATGCTGTGAAGGCCAAAACTTATCTAGTTCTTTTTTGAACTCGGTTAAGTTCATGGAGGACAGGTCCATCAGTGGCTATTAGCCAAGAAGATCAGGATCACAACCCCCATGCTCTCGGTCCCTAAACCTCTGAGTGCCAGAAGCAGGGATTGAGTGACGGGAAGGATCAGTCAGTAATTGCCCTGTTCTGTTCATTCCCTCTGAAGGATCTAGCACTGGCTGCTGTCAGAAGACAGGATACTGGGCTGGCTGTGCCATTGGCCTGACCCAGTATGGCCGTTTTTATATTCGGGTCAGTTACTTCTCCCTCCCTGAGCCTCAGTTTCCCCCTTTGTACACATGACTCTCCATTACTGGCCCCAGGGGGTAGCAGAAGCAGTGCTTGGAGATGCGCTGTGTTATTAATAACAAGGAGTCTGGTGGCACGTTAAAGACTAACAGATGTATTTAGGCATAAGCTTTCATGAGTAAAAAACCACTTCTTCAAATGCATAATGTGACCGGGGGGGAGGGGAAGTCCACTCTCCTGACCACAAACGTCTTTTAAAAGCTGTAACGTACCAGGCTGCTGGGACGTTTGTTGTGATGACAGTGCTGCACTGCTGCAATCAGTGGGGAAATATTCTGTTCTCACTGCAATTTTTTGGCTTCTTTAGGTTTTGTTTTGGGAGGAGCATTTGGTGTATTCACAGCAGGCATCGATACCAACGTAGGGTTTGATCCCAAGGATCCCTATCGTACACCAACTGCAAAAGAAGTCCTTAAAGATATGGGGCAACGAGGGATGTCCTATGCCAAAAACTTTGCCATTGTGGGTGCTATGTTCTCCTGTACTGAATGCCTAGTAGAATCTGTAAGTAGCCATCAGAAATGCTTTAATTCTTTAGAAACCCTTGTCGTGTGTGTTCCTAACTAACGTGCTCTTGAGCTACACTGAAGCAACCTTGGGTGATGATAAAAAGCTCTAGGAGGAAAATGAAGCACACCTAGCCTGTTGGTTTTCAGTGTTTTCCAGACTCTGATTCCTTGTTATAACAGAAAAAAGTACAGAACCACCCTCTTCACCATTTCACCACAGAGGAAGAAAGGGAGGGTCATTGCAACCCTGTTAGGGCACACTTGGTAACAAAGATCATTCCAGTTCCAGGGCTGGATAAATATATGGGTAATTTTGGGGACTATATTTTTAAAGATTAGCCACCCTTTTTAAAAAATAAAAAAATCTCTATCAGTTGTACCCATAATTGTTTTGTGCCTGTAAAATTTTAGAAGCAAAAAGGAGGTTAATTCTGGATCATGTCCTGGATCTCATTTTGTAGCTAGAGAGCAAAGTGACCTTGCTTATCTCATTGCTAAAACTCCTGACTTTCATATTTCCTTAGGAATAAGGCAACAAGTTTCTTTATTTTAATTGGAACGTGTAATTAACTCATGTAGAAGAATAAGGGTATGTGTACATGGTAATAAAACACTCACAGCTGGCCCTTGTCAGCTGACTTGGCTTACGGGGCTACTGCCTTGTAGACAGTTGTGCTTGGGCTGGAGGCTAGGCTCTGGGACCCTCTCCCCCTTGCAGCATTCCAGAGCCTGGATGTCTACACTGCAGTTTTATAGCCCCACAGCCCAAACCAGGTGATACAGGCCAGCCACTGGCGTTTCATTGTGATGTAGATGTACCCTAAGTGTCTTGGGAAATACTCCCCTTTCCCCCAAGAAGTCTCATACCAAAGGTCAGTGTTGCTCGCTGCTGGAGTTAGGGACAAGGATATTCGGCTGTGAGTCAAGGGGAGCGAAGGAGTGTTTTTATTCTCAAACTAACATTCAGTAGCTATGCTAATAGTTCCATGTGCTGTTTCCTACTGTCACTCCATTGCGTTTCTCCATTCCGCAGTATCGTGGAAAATCAGACTGGAAGAACAGTGTTGTTAGTGGTTGCATCACTGGAGGAGCCATTGGCTTTAGAGGTTAGTAGCACTTACTTTGAACTGTTTGTGTGCTAGCTCTGGCCAAGACTGCCCGCTACATGGATGTACCGCCATCTTTTCTAGACATCCCAAGTGCAGAACACATCCACGCAGTATTAACGGGGCATCACATGGAACGTGTAATGGTTCAAAATGAGTTAAATTAGTTTTAGGTGCTGCATCTGCTTCCCTGGGAATTGGTGGTGATATAATATTTTGCTGTCATCTAAAATGTTTTACTTTCTCCTGTGGTTTGAAACACCCACACAGACACGGAGGGCTGACTGTATAAGAGATACAGTGAAACGGACTATACGCAGGCATCAGTCAAATGGAAAAATGAAACATTTTTATTCAAAGTTTTCAGAGTCACTTTGGGTGTTAAGATGTAGAATAACCCCTCAAACCGAATATTGCACAGGAAATGCCACCAGCGGCTGGCGCCCCAGAGTGAGTCTAGCTAGTAGCCATCAGAATGCGGATTAGTCCAGCACCAGTCACTGCTCATCACCTGGGCTTTTGGCAAGAACCCACCAAATGCTCCCTTGTTCAGAACATGCATGGAAGGGGGAGCTGGGGTTGTGCTGAAGCACAGGGTTGTGGTGCTTTTCAGCACAGTTGGCGTTCTGCCTTCTCTTCCCTTCCTCAAAGGAGTCTTCTCAAAGAGCATTAAGGGAAGCAAACAGCTCTAGAAAGGGCTCCTAATTAAGTCTATTATACTGTGACTGGCCTGGACCTAATCCTTTTAGAGCTCTTAAAGCAGCTGCTGCCTTTCTGTCCCCATCATACTGTTTAACCACCGTAAGTCACCTGCAGTGCTGAGATCAGAGCCAGCTGTTGAAACAGCCATTGCATCGGAGCTGGCAATATTCATTTGCAGCCCTTCAGAGGCAGAGAAACCATAACAAAGCTCAGTTAGTTCAGCACGCAGGCCCAGCCCTTGTGGTTCCAAGTGCAGCGTGGGCCAAATTCCTGGGATGCATTTAAGTCTCCTAATCCAATTATAATTGGAGTGCAAGATTCTCTGCATGGAAAACTCTGCAATCCTGGGACCTCCTCAAGGCCAGCAGCAGAAGGCAGTAAATGGGAAGAAATGCAGGGCGTTCCTAATTCTTTCCCTTCCCTTTTTGCATTGCAGCTGGTTTAAAAGCAGGGGCCCTTGGCTGTGGTGGCTTTGCGGCTTTCTCGGCAGTGATTGATTATTACCTACGGTAACAGCGCAGTCCTGTGGGGAAGTTTCACTTATGTTCCAGTGCCGCTGGTAAGAGCTGTGGGTTCGCCAGACTTACTTCCTTGCCTTTGGAGCGGTGATCAGAGCAGGATGGTACCTGCCGTTTCCTAAATGACTGATAATCCTTTCACCCCTGGCCCTGGCAGGCTGATCTCATGCCCAGGCGCAGGAGTTCCTGGGAATTGAGCCAGGCTTTTGGACACACTGGTCAGTGTCGTCGTCATCGGAATGGATAAACGGTCAGTTTCCAAGAACTAAGCCTTCCGGATCCTTTGAGGTCTGACTTCTGGGGAGCGTTTTGCTGGTGTTGAAAGAGACAAGCTGTCAGGATCTTGATAAATAAATGCAGCAAGCTGGGTTGTCACAGTTTGCCGCGAACGTTTAACAGTAACGGGTTTGCAACTTGCTGCTCTGTTGGGTAGAAACAAGACCTTGAGGGGGAAAGAATAACTAATTCCAGGCATTTCTTAATATCCGCTGGAGAGTACCTACCCTCTGTGTAATGCTTTAAAGTACAACTACATAGGAACCAACTTTCCTTACCATATCTTCAAGAGAACCAAGTGAAAAGGCGTTTTACCTAGCGATGTGTGTGGCAACTCAGTCCCTGGCAACATTTCAACAAAACATCTTAGGAAAAAGCAGCTTGTTGACAGAAGTATAATATTATATGGCAGGCCTGGCTAGCTAAGCTAATCTCACTGTAGTAATACAGCAAGTGATAAGCTACTGCTTCATCTGCCGTTGGATCAAAAAGTTAGTTCCAAAAGTTGTTTATAGACTAGAAAGACGTCGCATTAGAACAGTGTCAGGAGCTCAGTGTCGTAGTTACTCGGCAGCTCACACTCCTTTCCCATGATGGAGCTGCACCACTTTCGCATGCTCTGTGGTGCTGGCTATTACTAGACGCTGTATTATTGTGCACTGGAGCTACCAGCTGGACTTGAGTATGACTTTAGGCCATAGTTCAGACTGATTTCTGATTAAACCTGCACAGAGTTTCTCTCACACTGGGTTGGGGGACTGGTGCAGCAATGGCTAGTTAGCGGCACGGTGATGGAGGTACACGTTAATAGGCTCTTCCAAAGGGAGACGGAGGTTCGCGGCCATGCTGGGTGTGCATGCTAAACAGCTGTCAGCAGTCGGAGGCCTCACACCTTCTCAACCGAGCCTGGCTGTGCCTGAAAGGGGCGTTCCACAGGCAGAGGGGCTTAACTCTCACTGAATGTAGAGGAAGATGTTAAGCCTGGGACCACTGCAGGGTGTTATGGGAAGTGAGCAAAGCTGGAGTCAGGGTCAAGTGTTACTACAGCATGCAGCAGGGTGGAGGAGACGGCCGCTTGGGTTAAGTGTGTTTAGCTTTCCAAGTGGGGCTGAAAGGGCTGCTCTTCCATAGCTGCCGGCTTCCTCAATGGACTTTGCCGTAGTGTAGTCATAGTTGACTGTTCATTGGCACCCATGAACTGGTGCCTTAGGGGGAGTTCTGGCTGCCACATTTCTAAGACAGCTGTTCCCAAACCTTAGAACAAACGTGGTTAGTTTGGTAGGCTCAAGCCTGCTTAAGCTGGTATTAACCTGGTTTGCCTTTATGAATGGCTCAACCACCACTACGCTCTTAAGTGGTCTGTAGCCCAGGCTCCTGAGATGGGGGAGGGGGGGGGGTTCCCAATTTCCACTGTAGGTCCCCTGCTGAGTCATGGCCACCCATTCACAGGCTGCTGCCAGCCCTGGGGTAATGCCAGCCAGTGCTTACATGGAACGGTGAAGCAGCAGCAGCAGGGTTTTAGCTGTACCATGCCGTTTGGAAAGGGAAACCATGCTGTGTCCCCCCGCAATCAGCTGGAGGGGGGGAGCCAGCCCCATGTGACCTGTCAGCTCTCAGGTTTCCAGAGCAGGCTGGCTAGTGCTCTCAGCAGTGGATCAGTGACACAGCATTCGGCAGCTGGGCTCTGCAGCATTACTAGTAAGATGGCTCCTTGCTGTAGAGACCTGCCTGCCCAAGAGGCGCAGCGTGTTCGCTTTGGCCTCAGAGAGCCCTGTGAGAATAGCAGTATTTACACGGCAAGAGGGGAACTGAAAAGGCAGCATGTGTTGGAGATAACCAGCCTGCTGCCCTTGATGCAAACATCTCCACCACAGAGCTACTTTTTGTGCAAACGTCAGGGCTTTGCATTTTATTAACATTTTTTCACATGGTTTACATCCATTGAAAGTTCATAATCTACAGAAGTTGAAACAGAACACAAACAAAAAATAGATCTTAACTTAGTAAAAGTCAAATATTAATGAACTGTTCTATTCTACCTGTAGCCACAAGAGTCCGACACCTCCCACCCCGCTGTAGGAAAAATGAAAACACAGCCCATGGGATTGCCACAGCTTGTGCAGGGGGCTGGTCTCCAGCCCTTTGAACTGGCTTGGGGTGGGGGCGGGCCATAGTCTCCCTTTGGAATGACACCACAGTTGACAGATGTAGGTACATAGAACACACAGGGATCCATTGTGCAGTTAGATCTAAGCTCAGCCCCGTTATCCAGGGCAAAGTGCGACACCTGGTGAGTGTGTCCAACGCCGTGTCTCTTCTGCTCCGCCAGCAGGCCAGCGGCAAGGGGCTGGAGCGTAAGCCCGTTAGACTGGCATTGCAAGACTTCCCTCTCCCTTTAGCTGCTTCAGTGCTGTGGGGCTAGCAGCTGCAGTCAGCCCCCCTGAAGCTGGTCTTCAGGCCATGCCTGGTGCTTTCAGCACGTGGAACAGCAGTTAAAGGCAGTGCTGCTGATACAAGGGATATGCCTGGTCACCCCCAAATAAACCAGCTGTCCATTGGCATTTGGCACAGAGGGTGTGGGGGCAGTGGGCAGGGCTTTCTCCCCAAGAACAGGGGCTCAGTGGGGGGAACAGGCAGGGTTAGTTTCCTTGGCAGGTCCCAGCACCCGTCTGCAGGCTCCGGGGGTGGGGGCAGGTTGGGGTGCTCTCAAGCTACGAGAGCAGGAGCCCACAGAAGAGAACACAAGATAGAAGTGTTTGTCTGTGGGGCACGTCCCAGCCAGCAGACAGAGCCATCGCTGCCTTGCCACAAGGGCTGGAGGGAACCGGCTGGGGGGAGTTGTCCCAGGGGAAGGCGTGTACCCGTGCCGGCTGACTGGAGCAATGGATGTGCTTTGGCTGATGGGATGAGGGAGGGCCACATGGGGAGAATCCAGCTCCTGTTTCAAGCCACGGGGCTTGCCTCTTCCAGCCCCCCGTCTCCACGAGGCTCTGCCCTTCGAGTTCACTTTCAGCTCAGAAGCTGTTTACACCTTGGTGCAGGAAGGAGCAAAAAGCAGCTGTTGTCCTACAGCCTCTGGCAGCCTCCTGCGGTGTTTACAAGGGGCCGGCCTGCATGTGGCACCAAAGCAGAGCCTGGCTCCCTCCCTCTTCGCCTGGTTCTCAGCAGGGTAGCTCCCGGGGGGAAGAGCCCCCCCGTTAATGCTGGGGAAGGAAGCCCAGCTGCCCTGTTACACGGTGCGGCTGCCTGGTCTCCATTAGCCGATGCCTTTGCGGCAGTGCTCGGCTGGAGAGGAACGGGTGCTAAGGCATTGGCATTGACGAGGTATGTGAGACAGTCACTCCTCCCTCACGCTGCAGTACTGAGGGGCATTTCCCCGCCGGAACACTCCAGCTTCGGGGAGCGCCTGGCTGAACCCCGGCCGTCCCCTGGAGACACAGCGGGGGCTAGAGGCTAGTCAGTTTGCACGCCCAGACGGAGGCGGGGTGGTAGTGGGAGTATAACGTGACAGCCCTTTCTTCTTTGCACACTAGCCTGCCAAAGGCACCTCCACCCCCTCCTAGAGAGCAGGTTACCCCCAACACACACAGCAGGAGAGGAGGACAGCGGGGGGATAGCCACAGAGTACACAACAAACAGGCAGAAAGCACAGGCCACGGGCCCTAGAGGACGAAACCATAAAGCACCTGGAACAACATGAAAAGCTCCCTTCCTCCCCCCACACACTCTTGTGGCCAAAGGTTTGCTCCACGAGGGAGCAGAGTCCACTGTTCACGCGGCCAGCAAGGCAAAGTGGAGCTTATTGTCTTGAGGGGTAGAAAGGGGGAGCCCTTGGTCCCTTCTCAGCCTCTGAAGCAGGAGAGGCCAGGCAGCGCTGCACATGCACGCACAGGGGACGAGGCCCAGCAAACAGGCACTGGTGCGATGCTGCAGGCTTCGAGCCGGGGGGACGCTTGGCTGAAGCTGGAGAGGGTGAAAGGAAAGCTGCGACGGCCTTCGAAGGAACGGGAGCCTGGCAGGAAATGAACGAAGCGAGGAGCCCGCGGCCCTTGTCAGTCACTACCTCTTCTGTCGAACGAATATACATAAAACAATCCCTGACCACGAAGGTACGTAAGACACGACTACTAGACAGAGGGCGCGCAGGGCCAGGGCGCAGGGCCCGTCTCCCCGCAGGGGCGAGGCTAGTCTGTGCTGTACCCACGCTCCGGGAGGCTGGCTGCGTGTGCGGCTGGTGCCTTCTCAGCGCAGGCTACACGTCTGTGGAGAAGTAGAGTGTGTTGCGTTTCAGCTCAGCGAAAGAGATGGGAGGGTGCTGCAGGTAGTAGAGGAGAACCTGGACCTGCAGGGGACAGAGGAGAGAGTGAGGCCTGGGCACGGAGCTGGTGAGGGACAGAGCCGCCAGTCCAGCCCCTGCCTCCAGCCATTAGAAGAACCTTCACGTGGGAAAAGCGGGGCCGAGTCTGTCCATGAAGGTGACTAAACCCAGCCCTTCTCCCACAGGGCAGACCAGAGCCAGACAAGGGCTGTTTTAATGCACAGAACACCGCGCTGAGGGGCCTGCTCCACTGCAGGTTTTTAATGCAATGGCACCTAGAGGCCTGCTCAGGATTGGAGCCCCGTGCCAGGTGCTGTACACAAAACAATGCAGCCCCTCCCCCCCACCCTTGCTGACAAAACTCCCCGAAGGCAGTCGCTGAACCCTGGCTCAGATTTACCCACGCTGCACGGAACAGGCATCCTGGCTGAGATGGACAGAGCTGCCTCCCCCCAGGAAGCTCTGCACAGCTGGCCAGCAGCTTTCTGGGGCTTTTCAGCTCCAGAATCAGGCAGAGGCAGGAAACTGGTCCTGGATAGCTCGAAGCCTCTGGTAATTGGCTGAGCCTTAATCAGTGGGCGGGGCATTCACTCAGGCCAGGCCAGGGCTTTATAAAGCCGCGCACAAGCGACCAGGGAGCTTTGCGAACAGGGGCTGCTAACAGGGAGTTTGGCAAGGGAGTTCTCCAGGTGAAGGAGGAGCTAATCCAGCATCTGTGGGGTAAGTGACTGTCTGTAGTGTGTGTTTGTTTGTGTTTGGGGGTTACTTGCTGTGTGCTGAGCTTGTGTTTGTCAGTCTGTTTGTTTGTTTGGTTGTTTGAGGGACCGTGTGCTCTGGCTGGCAGTTGGAGGCAGGTTTGAAAGCTCGAAGCCTCTGGTAATTGGCTGAGCCTTAATCAGTGGGCGGGGCATTCACTCAGGCCAGGCCAGGGCTTTATAAAGCCGCGCACAAGCGACCAGGGAGCTTTGCGAACAGGGGCTGCTAACAGGGAGTTTCGCAAGGGAGTTTAGAAGGGGAGTGGGAAGGGAGCGGGAGTCCCTCGCCGGCCATAACCCCTTCCCTGTAGCCCCCCCTAAAATCCTAAAACCTATAAACCAAACTACATTCCAAAACTACTTTCTGTAAACCAGCCTTTCACTAACTAGGAGACAATGCAGGCAGAAGCCCAGCAGCAGAGTGGGGGCTATCCAGTTTATTGCACTGAGTGTAGCATGTATGATTACCTGCCCTGTGGGCGGGTTGCGTATGTGTGCAGTCGGTGCAAGGAGCTCCTGGCCCTCAGAGACCATGTACAGACTTTGGAGGCCAGGGTGGCAGAACTGGAGGAGCTGAGAGAGGCAGAGAGGTATGTTGATGAGGCTTTCCGGGACACTGTAGAATTGTCCCACCTCCGCTTAGACAGCACCTGTGCTGTTGAGGAGGAAGAAGGGCCCAGGGAAGTAGAGCAGGCAATGGGAGCAGAGGGAAACCTTCCCGTAGTTGGGACCCTCCTTCCAGATGGTGCTGGGGTTGCCTCTCGCACTGAGGTTGCCTCTCCGGGGGAGGGAACTCCAGTTTCTAGGAAAAGGCAGGTGTTAGTAATGGGAGATTCGATTATTAGAAATGTAGATAGCTGGGTCTGTGATGACCGGGAGAACCGTATGGTGACTTGCCTGCCTGGTGCGAAGGTTGCGGATCTCTCGAGGCATCTAGATAGACTTATGTGTAGTGCTGGGGAGGAGCCGGTGGTCGTGGTACATGTAGGTACCAATGACATAGGGAAGGGTAGGAGAGATGTCCTGGAAGCCAAATTTAGGCTGCTAGGGAAGAGACTGAAATCCAGGACCTCTATGGTGGCATTTTCAGAAATGCTCCCAGTTCCACGCGCAGGGCCAGGTAGGCAGGCAGAGCTTCAGAGTCTCAATGCGTGGATGAGACGATGGTGTAGAGAGGAGGGGTTCACGTTCATTAGGAACTGGGGAAACTTCTGGGATGGGAGGAGCCTATACAGGAGAGATGGGCTCCACCTAAACCAAAGTGGAACCAGACTGCTGGCGCTAAACATTAAAAAGGTTGTAGAGCAGTTTTTAAACTAGGTGATGGGGGAAAGCCGACTGCTGCAGAGAAGCGTGTGGATCGGACACAGACTTCTCTTAGGGGAGAGTCTGATGATAGAGAATCTCCAGGTTATAGTCAGGAGCAGAGGAATGAGAAATATAATGTAAGGGCCGGATCAGATGATGAACAGTCACATAAAAAAGAATCTGGCACATCAGAAAAAGGCAGGCTAATAAACAGGGACAAGTTTTTAAAGTGCTTGTACACAAATGCCAGAAGTCTAAATAATAAGATGGGTGAACTAGAGTGCCTTGTGATAAAGGAGGATATTGATATAATAGGCATCACAGAAACCTGGTGGACTGAGAGCAATCAATGGGACACAATCATTCCGGGGTACAAAATATATCGGAAGGACAGAACAGGCCGTGCGGGGGGAGGAGTGGCACTATATGTTAAAGAAAGTGTAGATTCAAATGAAGTAAAAATCTTAAGCGAATCCACAGGTTCCATAGAGTCTCTATGGATAGAAATTTCATGCTCTAGTAAAAATATAACATTAGGGATCTATTATCGACCACCTGACCAGGACAGTAATAGTGATGATGAAATGCTAAGGGAAATTAGAGAGGCTATCAAAATTAAGAACCCAATAATAGTGGGGGATTTCAATTATCCCCATATTGACTGGGAACATTTCACTTCAGGACGAAATGCAGAGATAAAATTTCTCGATACTTTAAATGACTGCTTCATGGAGCAGCTGGTACGGGAACCCACAAGGGGCGAGGCGACTCTAGATTTAATCCTGAGTGGAGCGCAGGAGCTGGTCCAAGAGGTAACTATAGCAGGACCGCTTGGAAATAGTGACCATAATACAATAGCATTCAACATCCCTGTGGTGGGAAGAACATCCCAACTGCCTACCACTGTGGCCTTTAATTTCAAAAGGGGGAACTATACAAAAATGAGGGGGTTAGTTAGACAAAAGTTAAAAGGTACATTGACTAAAGTGAAATCCCTGCAAGTTGCGTGGGCCCTTTTTAAAGACACCATAATAGAGGCCCAACTTCAATGTATACCCCAAATTAAGAAAAACTGTAAAAGAACTAAAAAAGAGCCACCGTGGCTTAACCACCATGTAAAAGAAGCAGTGAAAGATAAAAAGACTTCCTTTAAAAAGTGGAAGTCAAATCCTAGTGAGGCAAATAGAAAGGAGCACAAACGCTGCCAACTTAAGTGCAAGAGTGTAATAAGAAAAGCCAAAGAGGAGTTTGAAGAACGGCTAGCCAAAAACTCCAAAGGTAATAACAAAATGTTTTTTAAGTACATCAGAAGCAGGAAGCCTGCTAAACAACCAGTGGGGCCCCTTGATGATGAAAATACAAAAGGAGCGCTTAAAGATGATAAAGTCATTGCGGAGAAACTAAATGGATTCTTTGCTTCAGTCTTCACGGCTGAGGATGTTAGGGAGATTCCCAAACCTGAGCTGGCGTTTGTAGGTGACAAATCTGAGGAACTGTCACAGATTGAAGTATCAGTAGAGGAGGTTTTGGAATTAATTGATAAACTCAACATTAACAAGTCACCGGGACCAGATGGCATTCACCCAAGAGTTCTGAAAGAACTCAAATGTGAAGTTGCGGAACTATTAACTAAGGTTTGTAACCTGTCCTTTAAATCGGCTTCGGTACCCAATGACTGGAAGTTAGCTAATGTAACGCCAATATTTAAAAAGGGCTCTAGGGGTGATCCCGGCAATTACAGACCGGTAAGTCTAACGTCGGTACCGGGCAAATTAGTTGAAACAATAGTAAAGAATAAAATTGTCAGACACATAGAAAAACATAAACTCTTGAGCAATAGTCAACATGGTTTCTGTAAAGGGAAATCGTGTCTTACTAATCTATTAGAGTTCTTTGAAGGGGTCAACAAACATGTGGACAAGGGGGATCCGGTGGACATAGTGTACTTAGATTTCCAGAAAGCCTTTGACAAGGTCCCTCACCAAAGGCTCTTACGTAAATTAAGCTGTCATGGGATAAAAGGAAAGGTCCTTTCATGGATTGAGAACTGGTTAAAGGACAGGGAACAAAGGGTAGGAATTAATGGTAAATTCTCAGAATGGAGAGGGGTAACTAGTGGTGTTCCCCAAGGGTCAGTCCTAGGACCAATCCTATTCAATTTATTCATAAATGATCTGGAGAAAGGGGTAATCAGTGAGGTGGCAAAGTTTGCAGATGATACTAAACTGCTCAAGATAGTTAAGACCAAAGCAGATTGTGAAGAACTTCAAAAAGATCTCACAAAACTAAGTGATTGGGCAACAAAATGGCAAATGAAATTTAATGTGGATAAATGTAAAGTAATGCACATTGGAAAAAATAACCCCAACTATACATACAACATGATGGGGGCTAATTTAGCTACAACGAGTCAGGAAAAAGATCTTGGAGTTATCGTGGATAGTTCTCTGAAGATGTCCACGCAGTGTGCAGAGGCGGTCAAAAAAGCAAACAGGATGTTAGGAATCATTAAAAAGGGGATAGAGAATAAGACTGAGAATATATTATTGCCCTTATATAAATCCATGGTACGCCCACATCTCGAATACTGTGTACAGATGTGGTCTCCTCACCTCAAAAAAGATATTCTAGCACTAGAAAAGGTTCAGAAAAGAGCAACTAAAATGATTAGGGGTTTAGAGAAGGTCCCATATGAGGAAAGATTAAAGAGGCTAGGACTCTTCAGTTTGGAAAAGAGAAGACTAAGGGGGGACATGATAGAGGTATATAAAATCATGAGTGATGTTGAGAAAGTGGATAAGGAAAAGTTATTTACTTATTCACATAATATAAGAACTAGGGGTCACCAAATGAAATTAATAGGCAGCAGGTTTAAAACAAATAAAAGGAAGTTCTTCTTCACGCAGCGCACAGTCAACTTGTGGAACTCCTTACCTGAGGAGGTTGTGAAGGCTAGGACTATAACAATGTTTAAAAGGGGACTGGATAAATTCATGGTGGCTAAGTCCATAAATGGCTATTAGCCAGGATGGGTAAGGAATGGTGTCCCTAGCCTCTGTTCGTCAGAGGATGGAGATGGATGGCAGGAGAGAGATCACTTGATCGTTGCCTGTTAGGTCCACTCTCTCTGGGGCACCTGGCATTGGCCACTGTCGGTAGACAGATACTGGGCTAGATGGACCTTTGGTCTGACCCGGTATGGCCTTTCTTATGTTCTTATGTTCTTATGATAAGCCAATGGGCTGAGCTGGTGGCCGTCTGGTAAAGAGCAGAAGAGTCTCCCAACGGGGTGGCCTCTGCTGTTTCCCAGCCGGGCAGGATGTCAGGTTGCCTTGCCAGGACATGCATGGAGACGCCTGCACAGAGCACGGACTGACGGGGACCAGAAACGTTCAGGGTTAACCACCCTGCGGGGACAGCCACATTCAGCACGGCAGGTAGAAGGGTGTGGAGGCCAGTCCGGCTGTGCCTGCAGCTCTGCCCCGACAGCCGGGGGACGCCCTGCACAGTGAG
Organism: Mauremys mutica; assembly: GCF_020497125.1. Classification (NCBI taxonomy): domain Eukaryota; kingdom Metazoa; phylum Chordata; order Testudines; family Geoemydidae; genus Mauremys; species Mauremys mutica. The sequence goes on from NC_059090.1 coordinate 23,923,527, forward strand.
CCGCAGCTTAGCGAGGGGAAAACGCGCATGGCCCAGGAGACAGCACTGCTTCCCCAGGTGGATGGAGCCAGGGCAGCGGTCGGCCCCCATACCTGTGCCATAACGTCGTGGGACCAGATGTCGGAGGCCAAGGTGAGGTGTCCTTTGCTCTCCACCTCGGAGGGTCTCAGCAGTGTTGGGCCAAAGACCGTGGCCAGGTTGTGGAGGGACATTTTGTTGATGGGCTCCTTTTCGGCAACCCTGCGTTGGGGTGGGGGGGGTGGGGGAAGAGTCAGTCCACTGCAGAGGTGGAACCGGAGCCACCCCAGAGCTGCACTCACAGGCCACCTGGCTGGGTGCTGGGCTCCCAGAGCCACTCACGCTCCCCTGGACAACGCAGGGGAGGGGAGCAGCGAGCTGAGCCGCTCCCAGCCCCTTTCCAAACTGCCCCCACGGGCGGAGCACTGCTGGCCCCTGCGTCTCCTCAGCCTCGCTGTCTGTGGGACACAGGCCAGGCGCACTGCAGGGCTCTGTCCAGCTCCTGCTGGAGACGGGACCTGATTTGATGGATCAGCAGCTGCCGGGGGCTGCGCTGCCAGCCCAGTGCTGCTGTCTTAGATGGTACGATGTGCCGGTGCCCCGTGAAAGCCACCCAGGACTCCCCAGTACCCCTCCCCCCGATGTTCTGCAAAGCCCTCCGGCGCCAGGGAAACTGGCATCACAACATTGCCGTCTTCGGAGGCAGCTGTGCTCCCCCAGCACAGGCTGAGCGTGATCCAGGGACCAGATGTGCCCAGTTCTCAGGATGGAAACCAAGCAGCCTTTCCCAGCAGCTCCTTCGCTTGCTTGCTCGCTGCCTGCCCCCTCCCCCAGCTCACGCTGTTCCCTGGCTGATCTTAAAGAAACCAGAGAAAAATGCCTCCTGACGCGTGTAACATGAGACCTCGAGCCCATGTCCAACGTCCCCCGCGCCTTCTGGCCGGCCCTGTGCCTGGAGCCAGAGCCCTGAGCAGTTCCATGGCCTCGGCAGAGGTGCTCGTAGAGAACGCCTCGGCGGCAGGAGCCGTGCCCACACGGCCCCGCCAGGGGCACTAGCTGCCCCACTCCCCGCACCCGCCCTGCCCCGCCAGGGGCACTAGCCGCCGCGCTCCCCCCACCGCCCCGCACCCACCCTGCCCCGCCAGGGGCACTAGCTGCCGCGCTCCCCCCACCGCCTCGCTTTCGCAGAGCTCAGACACGGCAGCAGGAGCGGCACAAGGGACGCCAGAGCCCATCTCGGAGCAAGGGCTGTGCCCACAAATGACTGTTGATTCGGAAGGCCCGAGAACTGCCCTGGATGGCAGTGCCCTGCCCACAGCTCTGCTGTGAGGGGGCGAGAAGGGGCCGAGCACGTGAGCTGAGCGATTAAAATCCCTGGCAAGCCCGGCTACCAGCAGCCACGGTACAGGGCTGCCAGAGAGCTCTGTGGGGGGACTGGAGTGACAGGAAAGGCCACGGAGATCACCAGGAGCTGCCAGAGACCCAGCTCCCGCAGAGAGGCGCCCCCAGAGCTGACGGCCCAGCGAGCGCTGTATTGAACAGCGCAGAGACGCTAGCCCAGCTCTCGGAGAACAGCCCCCACATCTTCGGCGCAGAGCCGGGGCTCGGTGCCCGGGTCCGAGCAGCCCCAGGGCGTGAGCGTCCTCCCCAGGGCTCTGAGCACTGCAGCAAAGCCAGCCGCTCGCGGGGTCTGTCCTAGGACGGCCTCCTGCACGACGCAGCGCGTGGGGCGGCCAGCCCAACCCAGCGACAAGCGGCCCCATTCCTGTGGGGAGGAGAGCCCAAGCGCATTCTCTGTCCCGTCCCCCGCCCGGACCGGCGGCCCCAGCGTTACCTTTTCAAGTGTTCCAGCAGGAAGAGGAAAGTGATGAGGTTGGGGTCGGGCAGCGACCGGAGAAGGTGCATCATGCAGTTCTCCTTGGCGGCGGGATCCGAGAGCGCTGGAGACAAGGGGAGAGCTCAGCCCGGGCGGGGAGGACCCTGCGAGCACTGAGTCTGGCTGGGAGCCCCCTGACTGGCTGGGGGTGTGCTGGGGTCACTGGAATGACTCGAAACCTCTCACCTCCAGGCAGGAGCCTGCCTCCAACTAGCAGCTGATCCCCGGGGAAGCCGGTCTCACAACCGCCCACCGCAGGGGTCTGCGCCGTGACCTCCTGCCCCCCCAAGAGCAGGCTGTGGAGCGGAGGCAGGAGGTCACGGCCATGGGGGCCAGTCTCAGGAGCCAGCCAGGCCTCCCTGCACGGCCGGGGACAGCACGTGTCTGACTTCCCAGCAGCGTGCTGGGGTTTGGGCTGTTTCCATCCTGCTGCAAAGCCCCCAGCACCCGCTGGGTCTGGAGCTGTGGGCCCAGACAGGAGCCTTACCTATCCCCTCCATGAAAGCGGGGTACAGCCGGTCGGTGAGGAGGGGCTCGGGGAGCTCGCGGAAGTACAGCTTCAGGGTGCCCGCAATGGCGTTGATGTCCATGTCGCTCAGCATCATCAGGATGTCCTTGTTATCTGCCAGGGGAAACGCCCCCAGACCATCAGGACGCCGGCCCAGTCCAGCGCAGCCAGCAGGCTCCTGAGTCCGGCCAGCTCCCCCGGGGCACTAAACTCTGGCACTCAAGGCTCAGGCCAGACGTGCAGCTCTCGGGAAGTAATGCTGCCTAGTGGGTAGTGCATACCCCCTCTCTCCAGCTGCGAATCAGTACTCACCTCACTGACTGAGCACTGGGGGGCTCTGCACACAAATGCAAAGAATGATCCTTCTCCCATTTCCTGCCCTAACCTGCTGCTGTGCTCCAGCCCAGAGGCAGCTGCAAGGCGGCAGCAGAGGAAGGGATTCCCGAGAAACAGCAGAGCGTGTTATTGCCTTGTTTGGTTCTGCGCCACACCGCCTCCTAGTGGTGGAGAGCGAAGGGGCTGGAACAGGGTTGTGATCTTTTAATTCCGCTGCATTGAGCCCAGCGCCAGTGAGCGTGAGCCATGCTGGTGTTGGGCCAGGGAGGGAAGTGGGGGAACTGGCACTCGCCGGGCAGGGCAATAGCCAGCTCTGCTTTGCAGCCTGTTCTCAGACAAAGCTGAACGGGGAAGAACTCTTGGGAGGTTCTCCTGGCTCCGTGCTTCCTTGAGAGCAGCCCAGCGGGGACGCAGCTTGGAAGGAGAGCCCAGGGCAGCACAAAGCCAGGGTAACGATGGCTGTACTGATGTCCTCTGCAGAGGCACAGAGGAGAGCAGGGCTGGGGCGGAGCTGCCCGGTGTCTGTGGTTAGCTCAATCAGGGACCGTTTCCCCACAGCTGCCTCGCGTGGCAGGGCAATACCACCACGAGCCTTGTCTGGCTCGAACGCTGACGCCACCCAGCACGTGTGCTCCCAACCGCAATCTCAGGATGGGTCACTAAGCCCCTTCGCGGACATGTCTGCACATTTTTTACACCTAAAATCATGTTCACCAAGTCCCTGGTTTTCAGGCTGTTCGGATTCAAGGGAAGGTGGACCAGAGGGGAGCTGGCAAGGACCGGCTCTGCAGGGCTCAGCCCATGCGCCCCCCTTCCCAGAAGGGCTTTGCTCTCAGGCATTTGGCCCAGGGATCTCCGGCGTCTGAGCAGAGGGACTGCTGGACGTGCTTAGCCTGGTGCCGGAGGACCCAGCTGTTCTCTTTCCACAACCAACCCGTGCCCCACCTCGCCCAGCTTAGCAAGGATTCCAGCCGCCCCCGGGCAGCACCACGAGCAGTGGCGGGGAGAGCCATTTCCCTGTCACTCACTTGCATCGAAGGCTGCCTTCAGCGCCTGGATGTCCGTGGCAACCCCCGAGATCCGGTAGATGCCGACCTCCTCGATGCCTCTCTTCTCCACCTCCTCGATGCACTGCCGCACAATGTACGGCACCTTGGAGCGCTCCCGCCTGGGGTGGGGAACCAGAGCAGCAGGAGTGAGACAGCCAGGCCCTGGGCCTGCTGCACCCTACGCTTCAAACAGCCACGGTGCCCAGCACACAGGGCGGGCGGTGGGAGCGGCACCCTCCGCTCTGGCAGGGGAAATGGCAAATCAGACTGAAGGGGCGAGAGCCCAGCCCCCCAATCCCAGGCTGAGCCGTGAGCTAGCGGGAGTGGAGCTGAGACTCAGCCTCTGTTGAGGAAGGGGACGCACCTGCTCTGCTCCGGGGGAAGGAATGGGGGCAGCCCGCAGGCCGAGCCGTGCACAGGGCTTCCTCGCACACGCAGCGGCAGGGACAGACATGGACCCTTGGCAGCACATGGCTGACTCTGGCTGGAAGCCCATCGCTCAGGTTGGACGTATTGTGGAGGCGGCACACGCAGGGAGGGCCCCAGTGGCCCGCTCGTTTTGGGCCAAGGGGAAGGGAAGCGCCTCCGAGCTCGGGGCTGCACACGGGTCACCCCCTGGTGCCAGGGACTTACTTTGTCACAACGCTGATTTTCACCCCGAAGACACCGGTCTGCTTTTTGGACGGGGTCCTCTTCAGGCTCATGTCCCGGCTCGTGAACTTCATGGAGAACTCCACCTTGATCTGAGGGAGGCACAGAGGGCTGTCACCGCAGCGCGTGGCACGGCCGCGGGCAGGGCAGGGAGCTGTCTGACCCATGGCAAGTGAGCAGCGATGCACCCTGGCCAGGTGTCTCCAGAGTGACCTGGGAAGCCTGCCCCTCCTAGCCAACAGGGCTGGAAGGGGGGAAGCTATTGTCAGCCCGAGTGCAGGTGTATGGGCAGTACCCGACCCTCACCCCGAGAGAGGCTGCACCTCAGATCACGTACCCCATTCATCTCAATCACGTCCATGTGCCAGTTCTTGGTCGGCACGGCCTGCGGGTCCAGCTGTGAGGAAAGAGAGAAAGTGAAATTCCTAAGTGCTCCCCTGGCCTGCACGTTAGACGCAGCCCCACTGAATCCCGGGGAGGGGCGCTGGCACTATTCATGGAAGTGTGCAGAACATTGCATCACTGGACTCCTCCTGCCCTATCATAGAAGATCAGAGTTGAAAGGGACCTCAGGAGGTATCTAGTCCAACCCCCTGCTCAAAGCAGGACCAAACCCAACTAAATCATCCCAGCCAGGGCTTTGTCAAGCCGGGCCGTAAAAACCTCTAAGGAAGGAGATTCCACCACCTCCCTAGGGACCCCATTCCAGTGCTTCACCACCCTCCCAGTGAAACAGTGATATCCAACCTAGACCTCCCCCACTGCAACTTGAGCCCATTGCTCCTTGTTCTGTCATCTGCCACCACTGAGAACAGCCGAGCTCCAGCCTCTTTGGAACCCTCTTCAGGTGGGTTGAAGGCTGCTATCAAATCCCTGACTTGACGAAGCTGGAGTCACAACAGGGAACGCTGCTGCCCACCCCGCGAGGAGGGCAAGTGCTACCCTTGCGTTACAGTTGTGGAGATGGGCAAAAGGTGACCCCGAAGGAGCCTGTGTTGAAGCTGGGATCAGCCCCCAGCATCCCTGGCCTATGCCCAGACTGCTCGCTGCCCTGGGGCTGGCTTTTGGAGCAGTGCAGCCAGCGGCTCTGTGCAACAAGCCCTTCTCTCCGGCCTCGGGGAGCAGCGAAAAGCCCCAGCTGGATGCCGCTGAGAGCGCTCCGTTCCTGCAGAGCCAGGCAGTCGAGTTTCCATAAATCAGGGCTATTTCTGGAGCAGTTTCATCAAACAGAGCGAGGGCAGCGTTTTCCTCCCAGGTCGCCGGGGCTATTTATAACCCTGGGAACCAGGGGCTCGTTCCGGCCGGCCACGTAGGCAGGACGACCCCAGCTGGCTGGGCACGTGCTGGCCAGAGCTGTGCTGGAGTTCCCAGCCATCCAGCACCCTGCTCAGGTGCTGCACCCGGGGCAGGGGCAGTGCGGCCGTGCCGAGCCTCCGGAGCCTGGGTGGTCTGACAGCTGTAGCCAAGGACCCAGCCACTGCCCAGGCGAAGGGGGAAGCAGCAGTCCCATGGCAAGCACGAGCACGGCGGTTTGTTGTGCTGCTTGCGGCACGGAGCACCGCAGCCGGCCAAGGGCTGGCCCGGGGCACAGAGAACCGGCAGGGAGAAGGGGGCCGCAGAGGCCCAGCCGGGGCTGGACAAGCAGCCCAGATGCCTCCTGTTTTCCAGCTACTCTCCTCATGCTGGTCCCGCGGCATCCAGCCAGGAGGGGGCAGCAGGTGGCTCCAAACCGCAGCGGGGAGGCGGCCAGGAGCTTAGTGACAGATGGGATGGGTGCAAAGGTGGGGCAGGACCCCAGGCCCTTCCCCAGACCATAGACCGTACCCCAGATTGAGTCTCTGCTGCGCTCTCCGCAGGGGGGGGGGAAAGTCCTGGTCTCTCCAGGAGGAGAAAAGATGGGGGAGCTGCAGGAGACCCCTGGGCCCAGCTCCATGGAGCCCCAGGCTGCCCTCCCATGCTGCCTCTTCCAGCTCCGGGACAGGGGGGACGTGCCAGGTAACCTGGGCCCCCGGCTGGGATGATGAGCTCCAGATGTGGGTGCGCACGGAACAGGCACCAGGACCAAGGAGCACTCCGAACGAGGGGTCAGGCCCTGCCTGTGTTTTGGGGGAGCGGTGCCAGGGAAAGGGGAGGGATCTCCCAGGAGCTCTCCTGCCCCAGCACCCACCATGGGAGCACGGGCATCGGGTCAGGCACAGCAGCGTGCCCGGCCTGTGGCTGACCCTGACTGCAGAGGGAGCCAAGGGCTGGTTAGTCCTCTTCTGACCTGCTCCAGGTCACCTCCGCTCCCCGCAGCAATCCAGCCAGCCTGGCAGGGCTCAGTGAGCACAGCACACCGACTGACTGGAGCCTGCCCTCCGAGCCCCAGTGCATCGGGTGAGCAGCCCCGGGGGTGGGAGGGGCAGGGGCTTGGACCCTGCCCGGGAAAGGGACGGGAGGGCTGGCCCGGATCTGGAGCTGGGAGGTGCAATATCCCGGAGCTGGGCTCTGCAGCACAGCCCACAGCTGCTGGGCCGGTCACGTGGCGCCTGGCTGAGCTAGAGCCCAGCTGTGCAGAGCTGCCTTCGCTCCTCAAGGACACGCCGGTTTCCTCTGGCATCTCCTGTCTCAGCAGAGGCTCCGGCGAGAACATGCTGTTCCAGTGAGGCTGAGAAGCAGCAGCCACCACAGGCTTGCCAGCCCCCTCCGCCCTGGAGCAGCCCCAGACGTCGCACAGGCCGAGCCAGGGGCCCTCCCGCTATGTCCGCGCAGCAGGTGGACGGAGAGCGCCATGGCAACCCGCTGAGAGGCACTTGGGTTGGCATCCCCCACCCACGGTACATAGGAAGCCGGGCCCCTGGGACCGGGCTCGCCCCTTGGCCAGAGCAGTGGGGGCTGTTGCAGCAGGGGCCCAGGGGAGAGCTGGCCTGCCCCCGGGAAGGGGAGCCAGGGAGACAGTGTTTCAGAGCGTGCCCCCAGTGCCCTCTCCCGAACGGCAGGGCCCAGCCCCGCGCTCGACAGCCTGGAGAGAGGCGGGCACCTGCTGCAGGCGGTGGAGGGATCCCATGGCGCTCGCCCAAGGAGCTGCAGGACAGCAGGGGGCGCTCTTCCCCTCCAGGTCCCACCCAGGCCAGCTCCAGCTCCAGCCATGTGTTCTCAGCAAAGCGCTGGGTCCTTCACGGGGTCCCCAGTCACCCAGCTACTCCGGCCAGCCAAGTAGGCCCAGCGCTGGAGTCCATCCCTGGCACCTGCCGGAGTCGGAGAGACGGGGCTGCCTCATGCGGCTGCCCCACAGCAACCCCCCGAACACGCTCAGACCTGCACACCGCTGCTCCTAGCTCTGGCCAGCAGGCAGCTAGCTACCTTCAGCCCCAGCCGGAGCAGGCCCAGGGGCCTGGTGCATTGGAGGGCAGAGCAGTGCCGCAGTCTAGGCCCTGTGGCTGGATGGGGGGCGGGGGGACAGACCAGTGGCAGCTCCCTTCTGCTTTGCTCCTCGCAGGGGAACAGGAGGGGGTGAAGGTGCCTGTCGCGAGCGCTGGCGGAGCAGAGCAGGGCCAGGCCAGGCCATGCTAGTCACCACGGTTAACCCACCCACTGCTCGACAGGCTGGGCGGGGGACGGGGGCTGCAGCCCCTCGCTGTGTTCACTGCATGCAGAGCCCTGGCTGGCTAGTCCTGCTAGAGGAGGAAGGATGAGCAGAGACCCAGGCACCAGCTCTGCCCCCCAGCTGGCCTGGGCTCTCCCACTTGAGGCCTCGTATGGCGCAGGGGAAGCCTATGGCAGCGTCCGTTCCCTGGCTGGCTGGGGTTGGTGGGGCGAAAGCTCCGAGACAGTTGCCTGTGATGGCCAGGCCAGGCCCATGGTTGGCAGCGCTCAGGCCGAGCTGGGGCCCGGTGGTTTCTCTCTCCTGCTGTCCCGGGGCCATGCGGAATAGCTGTGGTTTCCAGCCCTCGGCACAGGAATGTCTCCTGACGTACATTCCCTGCAAAGCAGCACAGCGCTCCAGCCAGAGCCACGTGTGCCATGCCTGAGAGCTTCCACCCGCAGGGCAGCCATGGGAGGGGGCAGCCCCCGGTCACGAATCCCACAGCCAGGGCCCCTCCGGAGCTGCAGGGAAGGGGCAGCAGAGCCCCTGCTGCTGCCCCACAATGCAGAGCCCGACACGACAACGCCCAGCCCTGTTTTCTCCACACACCCTTCAGCGAATCCAAGCAAGGACCCCGGCTCCGCCCGCGCTGCCAGGTCAAACCCAGCCACTCCAAGACAGCACAACCTGCCCCACTGCGAGCCCAACGCCGCCAGCCTGCCGCTTGCACGACTAGTGCACATGCGCTGGCCCAGAGGGTGCAGCCCACCGGGATACGTTCTCCTGCTGCCACTGCTCCCTCTCTGGGCTAACCACGCACGGCCAGGAGTGGGGCAGCAGGTGGGATGGGCAGAAACTTGCACACTGCCTATGCTATCCCTGGCATTGCCAGAGCCCCCAGCAGGCCGAAGCAGCGCTCCAGAGAGGCCGGCACATGGGCGCAGGCTGGAAGGAGGGCAAAGTACCAGGGTCACTGCCCGCCATATGCCGCCACCCCTGGCCAGGGCGCAGTGCGCTGTTTTAGGAGGCCGTGACAGACACGTGCCAGGGCTGGAGAAAGCACCAAGCCCCACCTCTGTCCCTGTGCCCGGCGAGCTGTGCCCAGCAGGGACTAGCTGCCTCCTCACCAGGTGTGGGGTGGAGGATCCTCTACCTCATCCACTGCCCCAGAGATCCAGGCTGGAGCTGCAGGGGGACCCTTGGCTGAGGAGTCATAGTGCTGCCAGTGGGGGCCCCAGCTGCCCCCCACCCTCGCTGCTCTGGCAGGGCGGTGACCAAGCTTCCCCAGCCCCCTCTGCTCTGTAACATGAACCGATTGCACTGAACTTCACTGGAAACCACCACAAACTCCCCCCACTTCCTCCCCCCAGGACCTTTGAAGTCCACATATGGAAGGGGTTTAGCAGGCTGTGAATGAGCCTTTATTAAAGCCAGGTTAGCCTCCCGATTCAAAGCATGACCCTGCCCTCCAGAGAGCACCTCCCCGCCTGCCCCAGCCGGTCCCCTCTCCATGGCCTGGCTGCAGGGGCGCCCCCAAGGACAGGCCGGATGGACCGAGCGTGGGGCTGGCTGCCGGGGAAGTGCTACCACCAGTGCTATGGATAAGGGCCCAGGACACACAGCAGCACCTGTCCTCCACAGGCACCAATGCAGGCAGCCAGGATCAGTGGAGTCTGAAAACCCCCATGGTCCAGCAGGGATCCCCCCTCCTCCTCCATGGCCGCGTACCTGCACAAACACGCAGCTGGCAGCTCACTGGCTGCCTCTGGCTGCCCAAGGCCCAGCTCTCCAGCAGCCCGGCCAAGGGAGGGGAGTGACAGAGCAGCGGGACGCACTCACGTCTTGCAGGGCACCCGCCCCTCACACCACAGTCTCTCTAGCCCCCACACCCCCCAGGCTTGGGAGCGCCCACCGCTCCCCTCCTAGCACTGCTCCCCTCGCGGTGGGGACCCTCCAGACACAGCGAGCCCCAGGCCTCTCCGAGAACAGGCCGGTGCATGGTTCAGCCCCTCCGCACACACAGCCAGAGCCCCACTGAACCGGGGGAGGAGCGGGCCAGGGCCGCCCGGGCTCACCGAGCCGCTGTTCACCCAGGTCAGGTTTGTGACGGTCCCTTTGCACCCGGAGCGCTGTTTGCAGGCCCCAGAGTGAGCCGGCAGGCAGGCCAAGGCCGTGCTCACAGCCCTTCGCCAGGGCACTCCGGGACGCCCACCCGGCACAGCTCGGGAGAGGAACAGGGGCCGGCGGCTCCTCCTCCCCCAGGCCCTCGGAGCAGAGCTGCTACTCCACGAAATGCCTTAGCCAGACGCCATGCCTGGTGTGATGGCGGATCCATAACTAAATATTTGTATGGCCTGAAAATACAACAAGTGTTTGACAAACAAAACAACGTTTGACAATCCACTTCCTCCTCAGCCTCGGGGCCAGCCTGCAGGCTGGGCCACACGCTGCCAGGGGCCCCTCGGGGCTGCGATCAGGGACGGGGGGGAAAACAGGCTCACGGACACTGAGAACACCGCTGGGCTCCCCTGCTCAGCTGGAGCACTCAGGCAGTTTGAGCGTTTCCCCAGCACGGTCCCTCCTGGAGGGCAGACGGGGCCGGGTCACGTGCTGGGGGACACAGCCCCCGAGCCCAGGGCTCTGCAGCCTCCCCCATTCCCCCGGCACGCAAGGGGGACTCCAAGCCAGCAGCTTGCGTCTCTCCTCACAACCCGTCGCTGCCCATGCGCCAGCGGAGGGGAAGCACCGACTGGGGAGCCGAGGTCCCAGGGGAGCCATTCGCTGCAGCTCACTGATCCGAGGCCGCCCAGTGGGGCTCTCCCCAGACAGCTCTCAGCAGGGCAGGACCCCCGCAGCACTAGAGCCACGGCCGCCGTTAGCATTCGCTGCCCAGGGGAGAAACAGGGCCCGTCCCCAGGGGCGAGAGTCGGGCAATCCAAGGGACAACGCCCGGCGCCTGCCCGTGCCAGGCCAGTGCTGTGCAGACCTGTCCACCCAGCCAAGCAGCCAGACGCTTCCCCTGCTGGGCCCGGCTACTTGGCCCATAAGCTCTCTGGGCAGGGACCGTCCTGTTCTGTGTGGAGAGCGCCCAGCCCAATGGGCTGCCAGCCACCAGCGGGGGGCGAGGTCCCATGGTAACAAGTCACCACCACCAGCAGGCAAGTCCCAGAAGAAAGCGGCGCCCGACAGCCCCTGGATGCCCGGGAGAAGCCAGCACTCCCGGATGCGTTTAGGGCCCAGAGACCAGGTGGGGGATGAAACATCCAACCAGAAGTCGGCCCAATAAAAGCTGTTCCCTCCTCCACCTCGTCTCTAACATCCTGGGACCGAGGGTACAGCTCCGCCGCATCCGACTTCCGGCCCCGAGGCATTCGCAGGATCTACGAGCAAGCAGCAGGTTCCAGGCAATTGCACATCCAAGACAAATGGGTGAGAGTCAGTTTCTCCTTCACTGTCTTGCCGGGGTCAGAGGGCAGCAGTGACCCTGGCCCAGCCGCGTCCTGTGAAGCTGGAGTGCGGGGGAGCCAGCAGCATGGGACTCGACCCGCCAGCCGCGGCGGGGAGGAGAGCTGGATTTTGAAGAGGGATTTGCCATTCTGTAAAGATTCTAAATTTAAAGCTGGGAGCAGAAATGCTCAGACACATTCACCGCTTTGAAGTTCACCTCAGAACTACCGACAGCTTCTCCCTGTGCTGGTCTCGGCGCTCACATCTCTGGCCAGCAGACCCTGGGGCAGGTGTTCCAAGCTAGCCCCTCAAAGCACGTCTCCCTGAGCAGTCCAGGGCCGGGCAGCTTCCCTGACAAAGCTCCTCGCTTCTGTGGCTTAATCCTCTTCCAGGGACACCGGCTCCCCAGAAATTAGGTTAATGCCCCCGTCACAGCCGGGGAGCCAGCGAACGCGCGCTGAGCGGATGAAAGCGCTGTTACTAAGCAGACCTCGGCCCCTGCAAGCCTGACGTTTTGCCATGGTTCATGCCAGCAGCCCAATCCCCCTGTGTGTAACAGGCGCCGCCAGCTGTGTGCCTAGGAGTGAGGCTGAAGTGACCCCGAGACAGCTCCCAGCGGGGAGCAGACACCACCACCACCAGACGGAGACACCCGGGCACGAGCGGCACCCTCCAGAGACGTCAAGACAAACGCTGGGGCGACGGCTGCCCTCCACGGAGCGGGCAGTGGAGCTGGCATCCCTTAAGCTTTGCCCCGTCACCCACACGGATGGACTGCACAGCTCCCTGCCGCAGCTGTCAGCGTCACTAGCACCAACGCTCGCCCTGCGTGTCCCCTCCCGAGCCGGGCAGCCAGGGGAGCACCAGCAGGGAGCGTAACCACAGAGCGAAGCCGTCCCTACCAAAACGCCCAGAGCACTTCGTAAAGCCTCTGCAGCCCTAGAGAGAACAGGTAATTAGCCCTGGCTCTGCAGAGGGAGCCTTAACCTCATGGTGCCACAACTACCCAAAGGGGCCCCTCACTCTGGGTGCCAGCCCCAGGTTTGGGCACCACGGGAATCGTGAGCAGGCAGCCACCCTGGCATCGCCAGCTCTTCTGGACAACTGGGGCTGAAGTGACTCGTCCCGGGTTGCAGAGGGAGCCTGCGGCAAGGCTCGGAATAGAACCAGCGACGGTCTCCAGGGAGCGGCACACGCTGCCCGCCGCGCCCAGGCTCCCCGCCGCGCCCAGGCTCCCCGCGGTCAGGGCCGGATACAGCAGGGCGGTGGGGAAAAGCGGTGCCTGGCCTTTGGACCCCACGACGATCTGCTCACACCGTGAATCACGAGATTCATGTACCTTCCCGTAGGCAGCAAAACTAAGCTCGCTCCAGCCCCCCAGCTGGCCTCTTGCAGCAAGGAGTGCCACGGGTTGGGGGGGCAGCGTCCTCTCCCCCTGACTCTGCCCCATCAGATTAACTGCATGAGACCCACTGCAAAGCCACAGCCCCTGGCGCACTGATATTCAGAACCAGCCCAACCCAGCCCCTCACCCTCCAGCGGCCTCTGCAGGGCAGGCAGCTTCAGCAGCTGTAAGGTGCAGTCCCTGCATGGAGCCGGCTGCCCGGTGCGGTGCCTGGCTAGCTCGGCGCCTGCGGATTCCCTGGGCAGGAGGAACAGCCTCTCTCAGCACCCAGCGCGTCTACTCAAGGCAGAAGACGGCTCATCGCCCTCTCCGCTGGGGAGCCTCCCCCGAGGCTGCACCCTGGAGCGGACGCCCTGCAGAGGGACTGAACCGGCTCCCTGAGCACCACGGACACCCAGGGCACTGGGTAAGTCCCAGGGGGCCCCGCGCTCGGCAGGGCTACAGCGGCTGGCACCCGCGGGCGAGGGCGAACCCTGGGCACGCCCAGGCCCCCGCCGCACAGGGAAGGGGGAAGAGAAGACAGCACCTTCTGCCGGAGCAGCTTGCTGCGCACACGGCCCCACAGCCTGGCTCCCGTGTTGGAAGGGCGCTTGCCCCCGGGCTCCTCCAGCCTCTCCAGGCAGCAGTGGTCCAAGTGCTCGCACACCGAGCTGAGCTTGCAGTCCGGCTGCACCAAGACCTCCGTCATCTTGGGCTCCCTGCTCCCCGGCAGCCTCCCCGGTCTAGCAGAGCGCAGCCCCTGCCAGCCAGGTCAGCGGTGCCCAGGAGAGCCCAGCCGTGCCGAGCCCCAGCGCAGAGGCAGCACAATAGGCAGGCGCAGCTCCGGCTCAGCTGGGAGGGTAGGGAGCCAGCGAGCAGCCCTCCCCCTCCGAGGAAGTGACTCAAAGGCAGGCTCCCCCCACTCCCTTTAACTCCTTCACCGCCGCTCCTGCCAGGAGCCTGGCACAGCCGCTGCGTGAAGCAGGACAGCCGCTGGCACAGCCCAGCTACCCCGTTAACTCCTTCGACTGGCCCCGGTTCCTCCCGCCCTCCCTTGGCTGGAGCCACGCACCCTCGGCCAAGCCTCAGCCCCGGGGCAAGGGAAGGAAATTGGCCTTTACAGAGGGGATCTGCCCTGGGTCACACCCAGCAAGGGACTGAACCCCAGGCTCCAACCACTAGACATGCTGCCCACTGGGTAACCGTACGTCTCTGGCATAACGCAGGGGGCTTTCACTGCTCCTCGCCCCTGGCACGGACACACACACTGGCCATCACACCCGAGACAGGCGCGCTTAACCCTTTAAATCCTGCGCCCCAAGGCCGTGCTGTAATTCAGGGGCCAGGCCTTGGTGCTCCGCGAATGACCCCCAAGCCCAGAGCGGTGCTGCTGGGAGCAGCGCTGCCCTCCAGCCCCAGAGAGGGGGCGCTCTGGTCTCCTCGCACCGTCCAGGAGCTGCCCTTCCCCTGCCTGGCTTTGCTTAGAACATTCTCCGCCAGAGAAGCCAGGATGCCAGGGGCTCCTCTGCCCTCGTCACCCAGGTCTGCCCGGCTGCAGCACAGACGCAGCGGCAGGCCGTGCGCAGGCCACGAGAGCTCCCTGAACCTCCCCCAGCTGGGAAGGGGCAGAGACGCGGACCCTTGCTCTGGCCTTCCCACGCTGTCAGCCGGCAGAGCCGAGATGTCACATCCCAGATTGGGGGGGCCCCCGCGGGGACTGGCAGCAAATACCAGCGGTGGTCACGTCACACACAGGAAACAGAGTCATCAACAAAGCTGTCACAGGCCAGAGCGACCACCCCTCCAGCGGGCAGTGCCCCCCGCCTCAGCGCACCTGCCGGGAACACGGGCAGCAGCCAGAAAGTAGCCCCCGAGCAAGGACATGCAGCCTAGTGTGGTAGTGCCGAGGGGGGGAGGCACCGCGCCAGGCGCTGTCCGGCCATAGCAGGATGGTCCCTGCCCCAGAGAGCCGAGAAGCCATTTCACCGCCCGGGGACTGGGCAGCCAGGGGGTGCCCGCTCAGCACACAGCACTCTGCCCTTCCCCAGGGCTAGTGCGACGCCAGGCAGCTTAGCCCCACAGCGGAGGCTGCACAGGGGTGGAGGAGTGTGGGGGGCAATTCCTTCCAGACCTGCCCCATGTGGCTGGGCTGCTCCCCAAGCAGAGGAAAGGGCCCTGCCCTGGGTGAAGGAACGGCCCAGGCTACAGCGGGCGACGAGCGGGTTCAGCTGCTGGGGTCTCTCCCTGCCGGACTCGGGTCTTGGCGAGGGGGCTTTTAAGCCACCGCAGTGAGGGATGCGATGGCCCCAGCGCAGCTAGGAGGGAGGCCGAGCTCCAGCGGCTCTGCCAGCAGCACTGGAGACACAGCCGGGTGGGGAGCGTCCCTTCTCTCCTCCTCCCCCTTGGCCGCGCTGCTGCCCCCAGCCCAGGGCCCATGCGGCTTGGAAGCCTCCGCGCGCTTCGTCTGCTCCTCCCTAGGGCTGATCCAAGACAGCAGCTTGGCTGGAAGCTGGCCAGAGCCCAGGGTACAAGAGCCCACGTGCTGGAGGCCAGCAGCTTCCGCCACGCCTCCGCGGGGAGAGAGAGACGCAGCCAGCCAAGCTGCATCTGCAGCGCAGAGACGGCCGCTTCCCCTGCCTCTCCCTCCCAGCCCAGACACGCGTGCATCCAACGCATGGAGCCCAGGGCCGGCCTCGCAGGCTGGGGAACGTGGGGAGCCCCTCCCCACAAAGCCAGCTGGGGGGCGAGTGTCCCCGGTGAGTCTCTGCCCCTGTGTGATGGGGCAGGGACCGCTCGGCCTGGGGCAATGGCACCCAAAGGCACAACGCCTTTGCCAGGGCCTGGGTGCACCCTGCACCCAACCAGCACCGGCCACCCCGGTAGGTAGGGCCCCACGTTGCTCGGGCTGTGTCGGGAAGCGGCGCAGCACATCACTCGCTGGCCGGAGCCCCCAGCTGTTCCTTCCTCCTCCGAGCACACCAGGAGCACCGGAGCCGGGGCCAGGCCACCTCATCTCTGCCGGAGCCCATGTGCCTCCTCCCGCTAACAGCCCCCCGCGTAGGGAGCAGCGCCCCCGACAGCAGAGCATGGGGTGGCTAGAAACTCAGCCCCCATGGCAAATGGGTACCGAGTAACAGCGCCTGCCCTGCTGCCCGCACAGCCGTGTGCCTGGCACACCCACAGAGCCCGAGACCCCCCAGCTCGCTTCCGCCTCCAAGGCCGCGCAGGAGCCCAGCACGCGGCTGGGGGCCCACGTGCAGGCTGCCCGCCCCCCGCCCTGCTTACTCTGGAAGGCCCCGAGAAACTGCTCTGCGGCCCCGACTCCGACCTCCCTGGGCTCGGGCCAGCTGCTGGCATGGGGTCGGGCGGGTCGGGCATGGAGCTGGGGCCAGCAGCTGAGGGGCCTGGCCCCGGGGTTCCGCTCTTGCAGGGGGAGCGTGGGGCGGCCTGGGCCTCATGGGGCCAGGCCGGAGCTCCCAGGGCAGGGTCCGGGGGCCCCCTGCCCACATGCTGGGGACCGTGGCAGGGCGGGGGCAGGCAGCGTCCTGGCCCCAGGGGGACGCAAAGGGAAGTGGCTTCACGCCTGCTGCACAAGGCGCTTGTGACCAGGGCAACACACAATCCCCTGTCAAAGGAAGTGCCCCCCCCAGCTCAGCCTGGGGGCTCCGCCGCTGGGGCAGCTTCCCCCTCCCCAAGCTCAGGCAGCAGAGGGGGGAGCGACTCTGGCTCAGGCAGTTACTCCTGCCGCCGCATCACTGGGGCAGGGAACGCCAGTCAGGGACGTGCTGCACCCCCAGCCCCGCCCTCCGCACGGCGCCTTGCCCATCCCCCTGGGTCCGTCTGCACTGGGCAGTCACTTGCACACCCCGTCCGCTCAGCCTCGCAGCGCCCGACACCTGCCCACGTCCTCACCCGCCCCACGGAGCCAGAATACAGGGAGGCTGTGTAGGGCAGGGAGTGCAGAGCTCCGCGTTTGCCCAGCACCCACCCACAATATGCAATGCACCTGCCCAAGCTGCCAGCCTGTGCTCAATACAGGGGGGGACTGACACAGAAAGGGGCTAGCATCAGCAGAGATGGGCTAGCAGGGGCTGCGGGTCGGGACTGAGGGGCACCAGCAGAGCTTGGGGGCCAGAGATGGGCTAGCAGGGGCTGCGGGTCAGGACTGAGGGGCACCGGCAGAGCTGGGGGGGGGGAGCCCAGGACTGGGCTAGCAGGGGCTGAGGGTTGGGATTGGGGGGCACCAGCAGAGCTGGGGGGGCAGAGATGGGCTAGCAGGTGGCTGCGGGTCGGGACTGAGGGGCACCAGCAGAGCTGGGGGGGGCGGAGCCCAGGACTGCGCTAGCAGGGGCTGAGGGTTGGGATTGGGGGGCACCAGCAGAGCGGGGGGGGGGCAGGGCTGGGCTAGCAGGCGGCTGCGGGTTGGGATTGGGGGGCACCGGCAGAGCTGTGGGAGGGGGGAGCCCTGGGCTGGGCTAGCAGGTGGCTGCAGGGTGGGACTGGGGGGCACCAGCAGAGCTGTGGGAGGGGGGAGCCCTGGGCTGGGCTGGGGGGGGGTTGCAGGGTGGGATTGGGGGGCACCGGCAGGGCTATGTGAGGGGGGAGCCCAGGGCTGGGCTGGGGGGGGGTTGCAGGGTGGGACTGGGGGGCACCAGCAGAGCTGTGGGAGGGGGGAGCCCTGGGCTGGGCTAGCAGGTGGCTGCGGGTTGGGATTGGGAGGCACCGGCAGAGCTGTGTGAGGGGGGAGCCCAGGGCTGGGCTGGGGGGGGGTTGCAGGGTGGGACTGGGGGGCACCGGCAGAGCTGTGGGAGGGGGGAGCCCTGGGCTGGGCTAGCAGGGGGCTGCGGGTCGGGACTGAGGGGCACTGGCAGAGCTGGGGGGGGGGGGAGCCCAGGGCTGGGCTAGCAGGGGCTGTGGGTCAGGACTGAGGGGCACCGGCAGAGCTGCGGGGGGGGGGGGGGGGGAGCCCAGGGCTGGGCTAGCAGGGGGCTGCGGGTCGGGACTGAGGGGCACTGGCAGAGCTGGGGGGGGGGGGAGCCCAGGGCTGGGCTAGCAGGGGCTGTGGGTCAGGACTGAGGGGCACTGGCAGAGCTGCATGGGGGCAAGAAGCTTTTTCAAACCCAAAATATTCCTAAAACTGAGCTCCCTCCCCCACCGCCTGGCCCTCTCCAGGGAGGCCGACTGGGCAGGTGCAAGAGCCTGCAGTGCTCTGAACCCCGTGGGGGGCTGTCCCAGTGCACCCCGAATCCCGGGCTGGCAGACACTGCACACGGAGCCAGCCGGCCAGGGATGCAGGGGAAGCACCACTCTGGCTGGACAGAACTCTGCTCGCCCGGCTTGAGAGTGCCCAGAAACAGCAGCGGGCAGGGCAATGCCCCCTCCGAGGGTCCTGTGCTGGCTGCGACTCCCTGAGCCAGCCCAGCACGGCACAGCTCAGCCCCCGGCTGGTCCACGGAGAGGAACTGCTCAGCTCCAGCCTGTCTCCCCGCCAGCTCTTACCCCCAGCAGGGTGAACCCGGGGCCTGGGAGCGAACAGACTGCAGGAAGTGTCAGGATGCCACCCTATAAATCCGCAGGACGCCCACACCTGGAATCCCGCGTGCAGCTCAGTGTCATAGAACTGGCCAAACCACAGAGGAAAGCAGCAGAAACGTGCCGGGGTAGGGAACAACGTCCACACGAGGACAGCGTAACACGACGGGCCGGAGGTTAGGGCAGATATTCTACACCCAGCGTGGAGCTGTGAGCGAGGGCTAGAAAACCACGGCTGGTGCGGGGAGACCGTGTTAGTTCCCCCTTCACGTCCCAGGCTGCAGGTTTAACACAAACCGAAGGACGTGCCTCTCCGGAGAAGGCAGTTAACGGTGGAACTCCTTGCCAGGGGATGCTGTGAAGGCCAAATGCACAGCTGGGTTCCAGAAAGAACGAGCCAGGTTCATGGAGGATGGTCCCTCAACGGCCATTAGCCAGCTGGGCAGGGCTCAACCCCACACTCAGTCTGGGCGTCCCTAGCCTCCGACCGTCAGGACCTGGGACGGGGCGACGGGGCCGGATCACTCCACAGTTGCCCTGTTCTGTTCATTCCCCCTGATGCACCCGACCCTGGGACACGGTTCTTTGGATCCTTGCTCTGACCCAGTCTGGCCATTCGAGACACGTGGGGGAGGGGTTTACCAGCCTGCCCCCCCCTTGATTTTTACTTGGGGGGGGGGGGGAGTTGGTTTGTCTCAGCCAGAAGAAATCAATTCCTGATGGATTCTGCCTGCAGCGCCTGGCGCATCCCCAGGGACAGGAGGCCCGAATGCTGTATTTGCATATTGAACGATTTCCTGGCCTGATTTATGAACCCAACTGCAGAAGCAGGGGCAGCGGGAGGGGAGGGCGCAGTCCCCAGAGCCGACATCTGCTTCCCATTGCAGACTTCCCGTCTCAGAGTTCGTCTGCAGAGGCCAGGTCGGCTAAACCATAAACACCTGGGGAGAGGAGGCAGAGAGAACCAGGCTCTGCTGGGTCACACCCAGCATGGAGCCTCCGGCCTGGCCGGGGCAGACACACAAGCAGAGGAGAGGCCTGCGCGGTGACCGGGGCCAGCCGGGAAAAGAGCAGGGGACGTTCAGGACTGGGGCGAGCCAGGTGCATTGGGAACGGTGTATGCAAGTCCCAGGCTGGGGTGTCACAGAGATGCCGCAGGCCCGAGAAGCTGTCTGTGGGGGTGGCTCAAAGCCCCCAGGATGAAGGGGCAGCCCTTGGCCTGCCACAGCTGACCGCCTGCCAGCCAGGTACACCGGAGCTCCCAGGCTCGGCTAGCACCGTCCCTGCTTTCCCAGGGCTCTGGCACCGATCAGCCGGCCAGCATGGGCGCCGTCAGCGCAGCCACCCAGAGCCACTCCCCACACTGGCACCAGCCCCCTTCCATGCTGATCTCAGGGCATGAGCTGCCATCTGACTGACGCAAGAGCCAAGGTCCCAGGGGACACAGCGAGGCCGAACCGCTCTCCCACCCCCGCATTCTCACAGGGCCCCGCCAATCACCTCCAGAGAGCAGCACAATGCTCTGCAACCCGGCTGGCCAGGCCACAGGCGCTGGGGGAGCCGGGCACCTTTCTGAGCCCACACGGCTCCGCTCCGGGCTCCTCCTCAGCCCTCTCCCAAGGGTCCCTCATGCTCAGGAGTTCCCCCCACAAGCCTGGCACACAGCGAGGTTGTTCGCAGCAGCCGGTGAGAGGGGGACATGCCGTATGCAAAGCCTGCCCCAGTCTCCCCGGGCAGCAAGCCGCGCTCACCCCCACCGGATCTGCCGAAGGACCAGCCCAGGGCCTCCTGCTACACGCGAGCTGCCTGGCACTGGGGCTGCAGGCCGGGCTCTCGGAGGAAGCCAGGAGGGTGGGGCCGGCAGGCAGCGTTCTGGGCCGGGAAGCAGAGGCTACTGTCGGGCCTCCATTAATAGCCATTATGGGAGCCCCAGGGAGCCCGTGGGGAGTAAGCCCTCCCTCTCCAGGGTCTCCAGAGAGCCAGCCTGCCCCAGGGTCAGGGGCGGGGCCTTCACCTGCCTGGCAAACCGGGGAGCTGCCCGGAGGGCCCCTGCAGCACGCAGATGGCTGAGGGCACATTGGAAAGCACCGGGCAGCCCCCCTGGGCTGAATGGGGCGAGCGTCGAGCCTGGAGGCCCATGTTGGATCGGGACTGCCCTCCCCCGCCCCCCACTGCACACAGAGCACACAGCCAGTCCTGGGAGAGCAATTCCTTCCTGAGCCCAGCTGGAGGCCAGCCTACGCCCTGGAGCATGTGGGTTGAAAGTTAGAGCCTCGCTCCCACCATCACAGATGCTGTTCCAGCTTCCGACAGGCCACCCGCCTTCCCTCAGGGGCTGCTCGGCTCCTGGGGCCGTCTCTCAAC
Source organism: Mauremys mutica (assembly GCF_020497125.1). NCBI lineage: Eukaryota > Metazoa > Chordata > Testudines > Geoemydidae > Mauremys > Mauremys mutica. The sequence continues at coordinate 23,944,257 of NC_059090.1, forward strand.
TCTCTGGGCCCAGAGGCCTCCTCCAGCCTCCGCCCCCAAGGTTCACACGGCAGCGCTCTGCCTCCAGAGCGGGCTGGGCTGCTAACGCGCCATCCCCGCACGGGCTCCCATGTGCCCCTGACTCCAGGCTCGGGGCCGTGTGACTCATGCTTATTGACACAAGGCTATTTCCGATTGCCCGGCCCTGCTGATCTCCAGGCACCGGGACCCACCCCCCGCACATTCCCAGGGCGACGCCCACAGCCCCTCACCTGCCGCTGCTCCAGTCAAAGCTGGAGTCTAACACTGCACAATGGAGCAGGGCTTTGAACTCAGCCCCTCGCCCCATCCCGCCCTCCCGCGGAGCCGGGTTTTGGCTCCGCTCCCCCGTTCCCTCCCCCAGCCCCCCAGGGGCTGGCCAGTACAGCCCCCTTCCCAGGGAGCAGGCAGAGTGGGGCCGAGCCCACAGGCCCTGCACAGCAGCGGGGATGAGCTGGCAGGCGGGCCAGGCAGCCCCCAGGCAGTCTGCGCCATGGGCTGGGGGCAGGGCAGTGCTGGGAGCCAACCCCAGGCTTTTGAATTAATGCCCTACCCGGTCCTGAGCGGCTGGCTCGGGGCAGCCAGCCCCAGCCCCAGCCCCAGCCCCTCTGGCGGCACGTGAAGTGAGTGTGATGGGTCTCAGGCCACGACCACACACCCGCTGCAAGCACCAGGCTCAGCAGCACCCAACTCCTCTTCTGCCCCTCCAGGGCCGAGCCGAGGCCCCGCAGCACAGGGTGCCGGCCCTGCCCCCCCTGGGGAGACACTGCTCTGCAGCTGGCAGCCCCAGCTCGGGGACAGCGGGTCCAGCGTGAACGCTCAGCAGCCCATCCCCAGGGGCACAGCGACCAGCCCTAGGAAAGCGCCGGGGAATCCCAATGCTGCGGTGATCCACAGGCTGGAGAGAGCAGGATCGGGGTAAGCTACTGCACTGGAGTCGCGTTTCGGGCTCTGCCCAGGAACTGGGAGCCGGCCTCCTGCCACTTGCACAGCGGCACGCCCCCGGGGCAGCTGGCTGGCTCCCACTGAGCCGAGCCTGGCACTGGCTGCAGCGCCTCGCCCCACCCTGTGCCAACGCCACACCGAGAGGAGCTGCTTGTGCCATGCGCCCCCCGTCCCCATCCCAAGGCTGATTTACTGCAGCAGGTTTGTAGGGTCCCTGCTAAGGGCACAGGCTGCCTGAGCGAACCCGCCCACACTCGGGGCTGGGCACAGGGCCGCTCAGCCCCTCCCTTGGCTTGCGGAGTCCTGGATCTGGGGGTTGGTTTTAACCTGGGCGTTGGGGGCAGGGATGGGACTGGAAGTTACCTCCCCTCCCTGCCAGCTCCTGGGCTCCAGAGCAATTGTGCAGGCGGCTCTAACACTCAGCCCCACCCCATGGGAGGAGTGAGGATCACAGGCCTGGTGCAGCCTGACAGCTGGGTACAGATTCACTAACACCCTGTTGCTGCCGACACCCGACAGGATTCTACGAACGCCTGCATGGCCCGTGAGCCGCTGACCCCTCAGGGGGCCGGCCCGTGGGCACCACCCCAGCTGAGGCAGCCGTGTTGGACCATCCAGCAGCTCGGCACAAGCCCCTAACCCAGCCCAGCCCAGATTAATACGAGTCCTTAACACAAAACCCACGACCGCCCCCAAGCAGAGCCGTTACCCGGCGAGGGGAGTGCCATCCTCCAGCAACTTCACTGGTGCCACTGCTTCTACACGGGCTGTGCCCAAGTACCAGGGCAGCGGCGCTGGGGGGATTAACCTGGGGGCAGGATGGGGTCGGTCTGATAGAGCTTTCCACACTGGTACTACGGCCCCAGCCATGGGCTCGGCCACTGCTCTGACCTACGACCCAGACCCCTTGCCACCTCCCAGCGCTTACAAGAGCGGAGGGGCGCTGTGGCCCGACCCGAAGGAAACCAGGGCGCGGCTCCAGCCAGCCAGCGGGGTCACCGATCCCACAGCCAAGGTCCCCTCACTGAACGCATCCCCGGCCCCTTGGCATCAGACGGGGCCCAGTACTCAGCATCACACAGGGAGACAGTCTCCATGGTAACCAGGACCCGGCCTACACCCTCAGCTGCACCCCAGAACACACTGGGGGCACACTGGCCACTCCCCTTTCCTGCACCTCCTGACACCCCCCTGTGCTGAGCCAGGGGCACGTCCTGGGGATGCAGCAAAGCCCCCACCCTCCTTACCCAACCAAGAGGAGGCAGTTGCCCTGGCAACCCCGGTTGCTATAACAGCAGCACTGGAGACTGAAGGCACTGGGCTGGGAGCCGGGAAGGGCTGAGCTCTGCACGGATCACACAGCGGGTGCCCTGGCTGGGACCACGACCACCTGCGTGGGCTCAGCCATGGTCCCAGCGGAAAGGCAGCAAGTCTCCCCCCAACCCCAGCGAGGTCTGCGGACAAGGGCCTGGCCAATAGGTGGGCCTTGGCATCGCCGCTGGATCGGGACCCTTCACCTGCCAGCAGCAAGGAGCAGGGCCGCGCTGCAGGGGGGTGGGAGAGGGCGCTCCTGGAGACCCTCACCAGCCACCCGCCTCCAGCGCCCTGGCGCTCTCAGCTCTGTGCACCGAGCTGGCATCCCTCCCGGGCCCGGGGAGACCAGCACAGAGGTGACGGGGCAGAGGACACACTCCCTGAAGCAAACAGACGCCATGGGGAGCGTCCCCTCTCACCTGGGGAGCTGCCAGCCCTGCAGTCCTCTGCATCCACGGGCGGCACAGCCGGCTCCTGCCAGGAGCATCGTTACAGCCGGGCCAGACAGGAAGGAAACAATTTGAGCCCGGGGAGTCTCACAGCACCCTCCAGTCACCTCACCCAGCTTCCACACCGGCCTGGCCTCCTCTACTCCCGGCCCCTTCCGCCCTCAGAGCCCGGCACGCTTGCTTGCCAAGATCAGGTCTGGGCCAAGGCTGCCACAGAGCCTGCCCAACCGTCAGTACAAGGAGAGCCCGACCCGCCACAGCCACCTGGCCTGGCCAGATCTCTGCGCCAGCCCGGTCCCACTTCGCCCCGTAGGGCTCAGGCTCTCCAAGGAGAGGGCACCCAGAACACCGTCCATCTCAGCCTGACCCCAGGCATCCACCGTCCCAGTGTGGCCGGCCAGGCAGCCCGCGAGCGCAGATGGCTTCGGAGCCGGAATCCGACAGGACCGCGGTGCGCCAGACAGAAAAACAAACCCACCCGCCGGATGTTCCCCATCTGGTGGGAAGGGAAGGGAAGGGAGCGGCTCTGCCAGCAACACAGCACCCGCGGGGGAGGCCTGGCAGCGCTGAGCCGGCAGCGGCACGGGCCCTTGGCTGGGCCATTCCCAGACAGGCAAGGGGGGGCCCGAGGCTCACGCGGCTGCCGCTCAGAGAAAAGCATCAGGCTCATTGCGGCCCTGAGAGCTGCTCTGGCACGGGCAGGCCAGCCCGACACAGACTCTCCAGCCCCCCCGCAGCCTTACCTGCACCTGCCCCTTGCCCATGATCTTATCCACAATCTCGTTGTTGTCCTTGTTGAGCTTGGTCTTGTCGTAGCACTTCTCGTAGCACAGGATGCGGAGCGACTGCGAGCCCTCCAGCTCGATCTCGAACTCCTGGGGAGCCAGAGGGACGGCGGCTGAGCCCACGCCAGGGCAGAGAGCAGCCCTGAGCCGTGCCCAGCAGGGGGGGGCACTAGCGCCAGGGCTCTGCACCCACGAGCCTGAGCGCACAGCGCTTCGCCCTCATGCAGCACCGGCCGGGCCCTGGCTTCAGGAGAGACCAGGGGCCGCGCGTCGGGGACCCCGAGCTGGAATAGCAGGAACGGCCTGGGGGAGGAGAGGGAAGCCCGGGACTCGACTAGCAGGGGCAGGGCTACGGGTCTGGATTGAGGGGCACCAGCGGAGCAGGGGGAGGCAGCCTAGGGCTGGAACAGGGGTGGGAGGTGCTGTCTGTTCCCTGGCCCTAGCACGATCCCCTCAGTCCCCTCGCAGCGAACTCACCTCGTTCCACTGGGGCTCTGTCGTGTCCCGGAAAACCCTGGTCTTTGCTTTGCTGACAAAGTACCCAAAGGAGTCCACTTCCAGCGTGCAGTAGAGGTCTGGGGAGAGGAGACGAGTCAGGGGGCTCTAGGGATTCATGTCCAGTTCACACGGGCTCTGGGTGGAGTCCCCAGCCCCGCAGTCCTTCCCCAGCCAGGGCCCGATAGCCTGGGGGTGCCCATCCGTCAGGACAGATGCCCTCATGAACTCACGGATGGCAGGCAACTCACCCCCCACCTCTAGCAGGAGGGGTCTCTCCCCTCTCCACCCCTGGGTGGGCACAGCAGGATCCCAGGGCCGGGGCTACGTCCCGCTCACAGCCAAGCCCCAGCAGCACAGAGCTGGCACTCACTGGCAGACTGTTTGAATCCCTTGGCAGAGTGGACGATCACATGCAGGAAGCCATAGAGTCCCGGGGATTCGTCATCTGCGGCAGAGAGAAGCACAAGGGTACGTTAGGGGTCACAGCCCTGGCTGGCCCGTGGTCTGGGCCCAGCCCTGGGGTGCAGGGAGCCCCGGCCCCAGCCTTTCACCCCTGCAGTCGCAGAGCCAGGACAGCATCTCAGCCTTCACTCACCTCTCTAGCCCCACGGCCCAGCAGGGGGTTGCAGGTCAGGAGTGAGGGGTGCGTCCAGGGCACGTTCGCTGCCAGCGTAATGCAATGCAAGCTACTCCCATCCCTGCAGCAAGCAGCATCCCACCACACCAGTCCCAGGTGGGATGCCCAGGGGTCAGTCACTGGGCACCTCTGGAACTGGCTTCCCAGCACCACCAGTCAAACCTACCCAGCGAGAGACCTCCAGACAGGACAGCCGCCCTGTGGCCGGCTCTCTGCCACGGACACCAGAGACCAGCTTCGCCCCGTGCTCTCGTGGGGGGCAGGAGACCAGAGTCTCACATGCACAGCAGCGACCCCTGTGGCCATGTGAGGGGGTTCCAGGCGGGGTGCAGCGATGGGCTCCCACAGAATGGCCAACATCATTCCTGGGGGCGCACACTCCCGTCAGGGATCTCCGAGCCGGTGTGCAAGGGAGGGGGTCACTGTGCCAGCCCGGCTGCCTGAGCCCCCCCAGGTTAGCACCCCTCCCTGCCGGACGGGCACATGGTGCCATGGCGCTCTGAGCAGCACAGCCCCGTTTGCCCAGCAAGCCTGTCCCAAGCCGGGCCAGCTGGTCTGCTCTCACAGCGCCACCTACTGGCACAGACACTCCACACCCATCTGAGCCTCAGACACACCCAGCAGGCGCTAACAGCCCTGGCATCAGACCCCTGGGTGCTTTACAGACCCCGAGCCGCCCAGGAGGCAGGGACTGTTACCCCGAGGCCCAGCAGGACCCGCCACAGAACCCCCAGTGCACGGCTGGGCTCTTACAGAGAGGGGCACTTCTCCCCCTACCTGGCAGATCTTGGCTCGGAGCGGAGCCGACGCCAGCAGGCAGGAGCCCAGGCAGAGAGCGGGAGCACGGGCACCACCAGGGCTGGCGGGAGCTGGCCCCATGTGCCCTCCCATAGGGGATTTACGGCAGGTGCTCTGGCACACTCCGCGGGGGAGCCAGGGAGCAGAGCCGGCCCTGCAGCATGCGGCCCCGAGCGGAGCCTGGCGGGAGACACTCACCGTCCTTGTTGCTGGTGACGGGGATGTTGTGGACGGTGCGCAGCTTGAAGCAGGACCCCGTGAGCACCTGCAGCTCCACCGAGCTCAGCACAAAGGCCTGGAGGTCTGTGGGAGCACAGGGAGGGTGGTGAGCGGCTGCGGCCAGGGGTTCCCATGCGCTGCAGCTGGCTGCACGCGCCACGGGACCTCCCGAGGGGCGGCCTGGGAAGGCCATGGGCCCGGTGGGGCCCCAGGCTGCGACAGGGAGGCAGCATGCCTGGACCCCTGGCAGGAATGGCTCCGCGGCAGCGAGCATGAGCCCCACGGACGCCCCCAGGGAGAACAGAGACAGGCTCCTCCCGCAGGGCCTCCAGCAGCACAGGGCCTCACCCTTCTTCTGCAGCTTCTGGATGGCCTCCCTCCACTCCGACCGCTCGTAGTCCGAGGAGAGCAGGAACAGGTAGCTCTGAAAGGGACAGGACGGCGTCAGGGACCGACTGAGCAAGCCGAGGCCCCCGGTGCCGCAGGAGGTACCAGGTATCCCCAGACCAGCCAGGGCAGGGAGAGATCCCAGCCTGCAGAGCAGCTCGGCCAGCCGCAGGGGAGCGCAAGAGATGCTGCCCGGCGTGGTCAGCGCCCAAGGGCAGAGCCCTGGCCCCGCACGGACACCCCACTCCCACTCCCACCGAGGGAGGGCAGAGGAACCGGCCATAGGGGCCGGCTGAGGGAGCGCAGTCCTGGCCAGGCCGGCTCTCCACCCTCCCCAAGCCCCATCAGCGGCTCTTGGGGAGCCGGCGGCCGGCAGGCCCCTACCTTCCCATTGCGGTTGTGGATGCGGAAGGGGATGGTGGGGGAGTTCAGGAGCAGCCAGAACTCATTTTCAAACATCTTCTTCTTGAGGCGCTCGATGGCTCGGCTCTGCCCCTTGCCGGCTTTCTGCGAGGGGAAAGCGAGAAGGTGGGAGCCAGCCGGAGCCGCCCCAGGCAGTGAGCGGGACCCACAATCCACACAGGAGTCCCTCTGCCTCCCCCAGTGCCAGCCAAGGGAGGAGACAGGGAGGTGCCAATGGGGCACAGCAGGCTGCCCCAGGCACGGGGTTCTAGCTCTCAGCTTAGGGAACTGGTCAGGACTCTTCAGCAGGGGGGAGCTCCCCCCCGCCCCCAAGCAGAGGTAGGTACAAGAGCTCCCTCCCTGGGCATGGGCATAGCCCCCCAGCACCGCACATCAGCGAGCCGAACCCCCCCGCTCACCTCCTTCTGCACCTCGCTCTTGATGGTTGAGATCTTCATCTTCATGTCCTCCAGCTCGTGGTCCGGGATGGTGTGCACCTGCGGGCAGGGCTCCGACTCCTCGGGGGCCGGGAACACCAGGTCGGCCAGCGGCACGTACCACTTGCAGTCATACTGCTGGTGCTTCCTGTGGCGACATGCCCGGGTTGAGCCCACGAGCCCAGCGCACCGTGCTGTGCACGGAGCCACCAGGCCACCCAGCCGCTCCCTGCAGATCGCACGGCTCTGCCCCTTGCGGGCAGGTCTACCCAGTGCCAGACAGACAGATCGCCCACCTCCATGCCCCTCCCCGCAGGGGGAAGGACCCGCCCAATGTCCAGGCACAGACTAGCCCCTCGGCCCAGCCCCGCGGCCCCTGCTCCAGGCAGCCCAGCATGTGGCACTGATCCCTGCAGCATGGGCCACCCCGGCACTCGGAGGGTGCTGCCCCCTCCTCAGCAGTCTCCGCCCGCCTTACCCCACGGCCGTCTTCTTCAGTTTGGCGCAGAGGAGGACGTCGGTGAAGAGGAAGACGTGGCGCAGCTTCCGCGAGCCCTCGGACAGCTCCACCAGGAAGCCATCCTTCACCAGCTGCCGCGTCTAGGAGAGAGCAGGGCCAGCCGTGAGCAGAGGCCGGGGCCCTCAGCCCACACGCGGGGGCAGCCAGGCCTCCAAGCTCCCCGGAGGAAGCAGCCCCGCATCGGCTGCTCACGTCTAGTGCGTCTGGGAGGGAGCCCCAAGGAGGGGCCCTGGCTGGGCTCGGACCAGAGAGAAGAGCAGCCCCAGACCCTGGATACGGGCTGCAGCTGGAGGGTCTCTTCCCAAGAGCCAGCTAAGAGCCCAGTGTTTCCCCAGCAGGGCAGGCTGAAGCCAGGAACCAGCCCCATTGCTGCAGCGGGGAGGGCTCCCCCACTCCAGACACTGAGGGCCCCAATGGGCACGGCTAGGTGGGGAGGGGGGGGCTCACGGATCACACCATCAGCTGGTGAAAAAACCCCACTCACTCAGCCACGCCACCACCTTAATGGGACCCAGAGGGGTTCCTGTACCACACCTGAGGGGGGAGGAAATGGGAGCCTAGCAAAACCCTCCCAGCCTCCCCTCCCCCAGTAACTGGAGATGCCAGCTGAGTGCCAGATGCCAGCTGAGTGCCAGATGCCAGCCCTGCCCGGGGATTGGGCCCCTGCCCACAGCCCAGCGTACCATGGCACAGCTGCCCCTCCACCTGGGGGGAAGCACATCTCCCCACTCCTCCATGGGCCATGCCCATCTCCCCCAGCCGGCCCCTGTCCCGGCGGCTTTGCTGGGAGCGGGGGCAGCTCACCCCGGCGGCCCTGCCTCACCTCCCCCTTCGGAGTGGTGACTGCCGTCCTCCGCGGGTCGATGTCCTCGTTGATGCTCGACAGGAAGTTCTGGGAGATGCGGAGGGCATCCTGCAGCAGCGGGTAGTCGGGGTGGTCAGCCGGCGTGTGTTTGAGAAGGTCCTGGAACGGAGGAGGCGCTGGTGAGCAAGCCAAGGCAGAGCCAGCGAGCCCCCTCGCCCCCCGCGGCGGGTTAGCTGCTATCGCCGCACTGGGCCCCTGGCTGAGCTCTGCTCTGAGCCAGAGCTCACTGCCCAGACCCAGCAGGGCTGCATTAGGAGCTTGGAGCAGGGTCCCAAGGGGTTAATCCCTCCCCCTCAGGGTGCAAGGACCACCCACCCCTCCCCCCATCTCGGAGCGGGTTATTCTTGGCCAGCGCCTGTGACGAAGTGGGGCTGTTCTTAATGTTTCCTCTGAATACTGTGTGGGGGCCTCAGTTTCCCCAATACATTTCTTTAGTCTCTAGGGGTGAGATTGTTGCAGAGCAAAGGGCCAGCGCACATACATGGCCGGCACTCTGTCTGCTGGCAACTAATGGCCGGGGCCCTTCCCCCTGCAAGGGGATGCTAAAGGGGTTGGCGAACAACGAGATCAGGTGACCTCCTGGCCCAGGAAAGGTTGAACAAAGCCCAGGAGGAGGGGCTGGAGAGTTTCAGTCTGGAGCTGGCTGGGGTCCAGGAGTGAAGTGCAGACGTGGGGGTCTGGCTCACTGCCCCCCAGAATGGACCGGCTGAGGGGTCCTGTTCTCTGTACAGTAACTCCCCACTTAACGCTGCAGTTCTGTTCCTGAAAAAGGCAACGTTAAGCAAAACGGTGTTAAGCGAATCCAATTTCCCCATAAGAATTAATGTAAATGGAGGGGGGGGAAGATTAGGTTCCAGGGAAATATTTTTCACCACACACACACTATACGTTTTAAACAAACAATTTAATACTGTTCACTGCTAAGATGATTGTGAAGCTTGGTTGAGGTGGTGAAGTTAGCGGGTGGAAGAGGGGGGGTATTTCCCAGGGAATGCCTTGCTGCTAAAGCAGTGGTTCTCAGACTTTTGTACTGGTGACCCCTTTCACACAGCAAGCCTCTGAGTGCGCCCCCGCATAAATTAAAAATACTTGTTTATATATTTAACACCATTATAAATGCTGGAGGCAAAGCAGGGTTTGGGGTGGAGGCTGACAGCTCACGACCCCCAGTTTGAGAACCCCTGTGCTAAATGATGAACTAGCACCCGGCTGAGCCCTCAGGGGTTAACACATTGTTGTTAATGTAGCCTCACACTCTACAAGGCAGCAGGAATGGAGGGGAGACAGCATGGCAGACAGAGACAGACACACACACAGTGAGTGAGTGAGTGCGTGTGTGTCACACACTGCCCCTTTAAGTCAGCTGACCCACTCTGAAGCGCATTGTCTTTTTAGGAGGATCAGGAAGTTGAGACAGCAGCTGTTGTCCCAAGCTCTCTGTCTCTCTCGGTCTGTCCCCTCCCTGCTCTATATGGAGAAGAAGGGGTTAGCAGGGTATAGGAGCAGGGGGGAGGGGGAGACACCCTGATATTAACCCCCCTTCCCAGCAAGCAGGAGGCTCGGGGAGCAGCTCCAAGGCACAGAGCAGGAGCAGCACAGGGCAGTGGGGGGAGAGACAGCTGCAATTGCTAGCCTGCTGGGCGGCTGCTGCACAGGGAACTTAGGGGAGTGGGGAGATGATGGGGGAGATGATAGGGGGCTGCCGGTCCACCCCGGTTCCAAGCCCCCACCAGCTAGCTGCAACAGGCTGCTCTTTCTGCAAGCAGTGGACAAAGCGGGGGCTGCCAAACAACCTTAGAAGGGAGCATTGCACAACTTTAAACGAGCATGTTCCCTAATTGATCAGCAACCTAACAAAGAAATAACCTTAACTGGACGACTTTAAGTGAGGAGTTACTGTACCTACAAGCTCTGTTTTAGACTAATAAACCTCAGTGTTACTGGCTGGCTGAGAGTCACGTCTGACTGTGAAGTGGGGGGGCAGGACCCTCTGGCTTCCCCAGGACCCCGCCTGGGTGGACTCGCTGTGGGAAGCGCACGGAGGGGCAGAGGATGCTGAATGCTCCAAGGTCAGACCCTGGAAGGTGAAGCCGTGGGAGCTTCTTGCCCTGCAGACAGTCTGCTCCAAGGGAGAGGAGGCTCCCCAAAGTCCTGCCTGGCTTTGTGGGGAGCAGCTCCAGAGCATCGCCCGGGGACTCCGTGACAAGCAGCTCCAGAGCATCGCCCGGGGACTCCGTGACAGTGCCCCCAGCAGGGACGGAGGGAAGGAATGGGGGCAGTGGAGGAAGCAGGACGCGAGCACAGCCTGGCACAGGTGCCCACCTGAGAACTGGGGCGGTTCCAAGGGGAGCCTTGGAGTGTGTTCCCCTGCCGCTGCCAGGGCATGGCCCCCATGCCAGGACCCCGGTGGGTGGGGCTGGCAGGAAGTGGCAGTGGCAGAGTGTGGGCGGGGGCGAGCCGGAGCCATACTCACATGCAGTACCAGGGTGCTCCGCGTCACCCGGTCGATGGGCTTGTACAGCAGCGCTGTAGGGAGAGGTGCCAGCGTCAGAAAGGTGCTGCCCCTGGCTCAGCCCCACCCCAGCCCCTCGCTGGACAGCTGAGCGAGGCGTCCCCCTCCCCATCCACACACGGGGTCTCCAACCATCAGCAGCTCCAAGCCGTGCCAAGCCCCCGGCCCGGCCAGTCACAGCCAACCCTGGTGCCTTGCTCAGACGGCCACGCGTGTCTGCACAGAGCGAGCCACTGGCCGCAGCACACCCCCAGACGGGTTCCCGCCCGGCCACGTGAGTCTCCGCGTGGGTCCCAGGGGCCGGGTGGCGCTCTGTGCCCGGCACAGTTTTGATTCCCTGGCAGGCCGGAATTCCCGGTGCCACCAGCTGGGAACATGGTGCAGGGCCTGGGATCTGTGGGAAGCTCAAATCAGACACAGCTCAGCCCAGGGCCGTGAGCTTCCCACACGCTGATCTGCCAGCGCACCTCAGTGCTGACCCCGCAGCCCCTGCTGTGTCGCTCCAGCCCGCGCCAGGGGGCTGCAGCAAGGGACTGGGAGGGTATTACCAGGGAACGCCACCCCCAGGGCTAGGCACTGACAGAGCCCAGCCTGTTTCCCGTTCTCACTTCTCCCCCTCGGCCAGTGGCACAGCCATTGGGGTTCCCCTTTTTCAGCCCGCTCCGCTCTCCGCACGCAGATCTTGTCCCCGCCTCCCCCGAACCCACGGAGCCCTGCCAGCCACGGCCCAAGCACGGAGCAAGCCTGGCACGTGGGGTCCGGCTGCCAAACTCAGCCAGGGGAACCTTGGCCCTTTTTTACAACAGCCGTGTTCTCCTTGGAGCTGAGAAACCACCCAGGGACGTGCTGCCCCGGCCACTCTCTGGCCCCAAATCCACGCCACCTCCGGGAGTTCCAGGTCCTTTCGGTTACCACACCGGCCCCGGAGCTCCCCCACCAGCCACTCCGGTTCCCTCTCCCCGAGACCCACCGGAACCAGGGGGGAACTGACCGACGTGGCAGAGTTCCCGCTGTTGGGAACAGGGAGAGCTCTGTGCACTGGCCACAGGCTCCAGTCCCATGAGCCAGGCCGTGGCTGGTAGCACTGGGACCTCCCACGTTCCCAGACAGAATGGGACGGTGCAGGCAGCTGCCGCTCCTGAGTTACAAAGAGGCTCAAGCCGGACACAACCCCTAAGGGGGAGGAGGGGACCTGCCCCTGCACACCCCCGTGGGGCTCAGCGTTCACTGGAGAGCCTCCCAAGAGCCTGATCCTCCCCACACCGTGTGAGGGCCCTGGATGTGCGCACGCACCTCCCACAAACCCCTCCCCAGCACAGCCCGGCAGGTGACTTGCATGACTCCCCAGTCTATTTATACCCTGAGCAGATGCAACTGCATCCTCCCTTCCCTTCAAGCCACTTCCCCCGGCCCAAAGCACGTGGAGAACACGCTTGGAGCTGCCCAGGGAGAAGGAAACCTGCTCCCCTTTCCTGAGGCACTAGGACCTGGCCACCTGACCAGCCAGCGGGGCTGGGGGGCTCAGGTCTGGGCCAGCAGACGGCTGCTCCTGGCCCTGGGACAAGGACTCCTTGCCGGGGCAGCGTGACCTCCGCAGAGGGAGGTGTGATGAGGTGCTGGCCCTTCCAGGCAGCTGTGCCCCCACCCCCCAACAGCAGGAAGGCCGAGCATGGTGGGGTGGATGTAATGCACACACCCAGCAAGGCGCCTCCCCCGCCCCCCCCACGGCGCCCACTGGCTGGGGGAAATGGGGCCCCCCAAGAGCTGGGGGCGAGCGGCTCGTCTCTCCTGGACTCGCAACATGCCGAGCCCAGGGCCGGCACACTGAAGCCCCCGCTGGCCCAGCCGCTCCCCTCCCAGCCTCCCGCAGCTCAGCAGCAACAATGGACCCGCCTGTTGTCACTGTGAGGCAGCCCCTCCATTGGGGGCGATCAGGGAGGGGTGTGTCCTGTGTCCACCACCAAAGGAAAAGAGCACCAGGGCAGGCAGGAGCAGGCCCCGCCCGGGGGAGTGGGACACGTACCACGCCCCCCCGGACTCTGAGCACCCACTGCCAGCCCCGCTCGGCACTAGCTCAGACATTCAGCGAGCGTTTCATGAGCACATGCTGCCTGGGACAGCCCGAGCCAAGACAATGGGACCTGCCCAAAAATCAACGAGACCTGCCCAGGCTGGCACAGACCCACCCCGCTGTGCCAGGGCGCCATGGGACCCTCCCCAACTCCTTCCCTCTGCCTCGCCAGCCCCTCGGGCTCGGTGATGATTTCACATGCCTGACCGAGGGGTTCTGGCTTCTCCCCGACACCCCCAGATGCACCCCCACCCTCCCCTCCCCTGGCTGCTGCCGCTCCCCGGGAACAAGGCTGCACACGCCCCGGCAGAGCACAATCAACGCGGCCCTTCACTGCCCAGAACAAAGAAACTACCAACTTCAGGCTGCAGAGCGCGGCGCCAGAGGGAGAAACCCCCTAGCACAGACCCCCAGGCCCGGCAGCACCGCTCCCAGGGGCGACACGCGCCGAGAACACCCCCGACCGGGCTGCCTGTCTGTCCAAGGTGGACGGGACCCTGCAGAAGCCAGGCCAAATTCCCCCTCGGTGTCACGTTGCCCCCAGCGGCCCTGCCCCACGCCCCGACTCACCGTAGGTGCAGTTACAGCAGAGCCGGACAATGAGGAGGATCTCCATGGCAGCCCCGTCTTCGCACGGCCATTGTGACCAGCTCCCTGCCTTCCCTTGGCAGCTCAGCCCAGCATCAGCCCCTCAGCGAAGCAGGGGGAGGGGGCGGGGGGCTGCCACACGACACTAGCATCCTAACGAGGGGAGCACCGGCGCCGCGCACGGGCACACAAAGGGCTTTCTGCTCTCACGCGGGAGCAGATCAATAATGCATGCGCTCAGGGCCGCAGACAAAGGCGGAGAGCCCCCTCCCCACAACGCATGCACGTACCTTCCATGGTGACCGAGGTGTGGTTCTCCTTGGAGTCCTTGGGGCCCTTCACTTTCAGCTCCTACCCACGGGAGAGAGGCTCGTTAGGAGGCTTGGAGCAGCAGCCTGGGAGGATGGGGACTTGCAGGGCCGGGGTTCTGGGTAGGTGCCTGGTGCAGCTGCCTCTGCTCTGGGGCACAACGGAACTGCCTGCCAACCACCTCGGGCTCAGGCACATGCAGGCCAGAGGTGCCCCGAGGGCAGCTCCCGCTCCGGCCCCGTGCTGCTGGATGCTACAACAGAGCCCGATCCCCCAAGTGGTAGCCAGCGCTGGCCCAGGTCAGCCGGGCCCCCTGTGCCCCTGCAGCTCCAGGGAAGGCCAAGGCAGAGGAGCTCGTTCTCGGCAGAGGGGGGGAGAGCGGGAGCACCCACCCTGCATGGGGGTCCCGCTGCACCCCAAGTACACGCACGATGCACCCCAGGGTGAGACGGCGAGTGCCAGAGGACATGATGAAAGACTCCCCCAGAATGCACTGCAGCAGCCCGGTACCCCCGTCCTGCCCCGTGCACGAGGAGTTCAGGGTTCAAATCCAGTTCCACACGGGGAATCACACCTCCTAGCCAGGAGCTGGAGGGCCTGGATCTATCTGCCGAGACCTGAGCCCTATGGCCTTGACACAGTAGGGAACATCCCTGCGCCCTGCCCCGCCTCTGGGAGCACAGGGAGCCGGGTCTCGGCAGGTAGGGACACCGCCAGGGTCTGCCATTCGCACATGGCACCGACAGCCTGCGACACGGAGAGGGCACCACATCCGCCAGCAAGTGCTGCGGGGAGCGGGCAGGTCTCACACGACTGAGCCAGGCTTGGGGTGCAGGGGGCCAGGTCTGCCAGAACCAAGTGGGTTTGAGACACGTCTCAGTGAAGCCCGGCAATGGGAAAGGCCGTCGCCCGCGGGCTCCCACCACTCCACCCCCAGCCGGAGTGCACCTGCGCTGGGAACAGACACTGGAGCCAGCCCAGCTCCTCCAAGGATGGGCCCAGCCAAGGGAGGGCTCGTCCCCCACTCCGAGCTCCGAGGGGCTGCAGGCTCCACAAGGAGGAAGCCCCCCCAACCCCAAAGCCCAGGCTGGGAGTGGCTCAGGCCCGTTGCTAGGCCCCGAGAACGCCCAGTGGGCCCAGACGTTGCCGTGTGCGGCCTGGAGCCCACCTGGGGGACAGGCTGGAGCTGCTCTCCAGGGACAGCTGCCCGAGTGCCCACAGGCTGTTGCCTCCCAGCCTCCCGCAGTGGGTGCCTCATGCCACTGAGCTCCCCAACCCCCGACATCCCAGCCAGCGGGCAGGGGAGGGGCTCCAACCTGACCCCCACTGAGCTCTCTGCCCAGAGCCTGCAGGTAGGGAGACCAAACAGCAAGTGTGAAAAATCGGGCTGGGCTTGAGGGGTAATAGACGCCTATACAAGACAAAGCCCCAAATTTCGGGACTGACCCTATAAAATGGGGACATGTGGTCACATGCTCCATCCTTGCCCTGCTCACACCGGACCACGGAGCCCGAGCACCAGTGCCGCGGGATCAGCAGCCAGAGCCGCACTCCCAGGCCCGGGCCGCCCCCCACACCAGCGGGCACAGTGGGGAGAGCAGGCTGGGTCCTGCCCCTGGGATCCGTTTGGTGCCGCACGAGCCCTGCGCCACGCCGCCACCCAGCAAGCGCGGCCGGGCGCTGCGCCAGAGGCTTCCAGCAACGCCCCCAGGGGCCGGGGAGCCCCGTCCCGCTCACCTCCGAGATCTTCTGGAACTGGTTGTTGCTCTGGCTGCACTTCTCCGCGGTCTCCCGCGCCACCTTGTAGTTATCCACGAAGGCTTTATAGACGCCGAGCTGGCTGGCCTGGGGGCGAGCGGAGGAGGGGAGAGGGGGATTACCCACAAGACCTGGCAGGACGCGCCTGGGATGGGCCCGTCTCCTTTGAACTTTGTCTTCAGCAGTTTCCATAGCAACCTGAGCAGGCAGCGCTGGTTAACGGGGCAGGACGCTCCCCGGAGCCGCCCGGCCCCTCTCCCTTGGCTGCCCAGCTGGGGCAGGCGAGCTCCTCCTGGCCCCCCACCCGCCCGCTGCCCGGGGCGGGGAGAAGGGGGCACGGCCGGGCGCTCTAACAGGACCGGCCGGGGCAGGCGAGCTCCTCCTGGCCCCCCACCCGCCCGCTGCCCGGGGCGGGGAGAAGGGGGCACGGCCGGGCGCTCTAACAGGACCGGCCGGGGCGGGCGGGTGGGCTCCTCCTGGCCCCACACCCACCCGCTGCCCGGGGCGGGGAGAAGGGGGCACGGCCGGGCGCTCTAACAGGACCGGCCAGGGCGGGCGGGCTCCTCCTGGCCCCACACCCACCCGCTGCCCGGGGCGGGGAGAAGGGGGCACGGCCGGGCGCTCTAACAGGACCAGCCGGGGCAGGCGAGCTCCTCCTGGCCCCCCACCCGCCCGCTGCCCAGGGCAGGGAGAAGGGGGCACGGCCGGGCGCTCTAACAGGACCGGCCGGGGCGGGCGAGCTCCTCCTGGCCCCACACCCAGCCCGCTGCCCGGGGCGGGGAGAAGGGGGCACGGCCGGGCGCTCTAACAGGACCGGCCGGGGCGGGCGAGCTCCTCCTGGCCCCACACCCGCCCGCTGCCCGGGGCGGGGAGAAGGGGGCACAGCCGGGCGCTCTAACAGGACCGGCCGGGGCGGGGCGGGCGGGCTCCTCCTGGCCCCACACCCGCCCGCTGCCCGGGGCGGGCAGAAGGGGGCACGGCCGGGCGCTCTAACAGGACCGGCCGGGGCGGGCGGGCGGGCTCCTCCTGGCCCCACACCCACCCGCTGCCCGGGGCGGGGAGAAGGGGGCACGGCCGGGCGCTCTAACAGGACCGGCCGGGGCGGGCGGGCGGGCTCCTCCTGGCCCCACACCCACCCGCTGCCTGGGGCGGGGAGAAGGGGGCACAGCCGGGTGCTCTAACAGGACCGGCCGGGGCGGGGCGGGGCGAGCTCCTCCTGGCCCCACACCCGCCCGCTGCCCGGGGCGGGGAGAAGGGGGCACGGCCGGGCGCTCTAACAGGACCGGCCGGGGCGGGCGGGCGGGCTCCTCCTGGCCCCACACCCACCCGCTGCCCGGGGCGGGGAGAAGGGGGCACGGCCGGGCGCTCTAACAGGACCGGCCGGGGCGGGCGGGCGGGCTCCTCCTGGCCCCACACCCACCCGCTGCCCGGGGCGGGGAGAAGGGGGCACGGCCGGGCGCTCTAACAGGACCGGCCGGGCCGGGCGGGCGAGCTCCTCCTGGCCCCACACCCGCCCGCTGCCCGGGGCGGGGAGAAGGGGGCACGGCCGGGCGCTCTAACAGGACCGGCCGGGCCGGGCGGGCGAGCTCCTCCTGGCCCCACACCCACCCGCTGCGGGGAGAAGGGGGCACGGCCGGGCGCTCTAACAGGACCGGCCGGGGCGGGCAGGCGAGCTCCTCCTGGCCCCACACCCAGCCCGCTGCCCGGGGCGGGCAGAAGGGGGCACGGCCGGGCGCTCTAACAGGACCGGCCGGGGCGGGCGGGCGGGCTCCTCCTGGCCCCACACCCACCCGCTGCCCGGGGCGGGCAGAAGGGGGCACGGCCGGGCGCTCTAACAGGACCGGCCGGGGCGGGCGGGCGGGCTCCTCCTGGCCCCACACCCACCCGCTGCCCGGGGCGGGGAGAAGGGGGCACGGCCGGGCGCTCTAACAGGACCGGCCGGGGCGGGCGGGTGGGCTCCTCCTGGCCCCACACCCACCCGCTGCCCGGGGCGGGGAGAAGGGGGCACGGCCGGGCGCTCTAACAGGACCGGCCAGGGCGGGCGGGCGAGCTCCTCCTGGCCCCACACCCGCCCGCTGCCCGGGGCGGGGAGAAGGGGGCACGGCCGGGCGCTCTAACAGGACCGGCCGGGGCGGGCGAGCTCCTCCTGGCCCCACACCCACCCGCTGCGGGGAGAAGGGGGCACGGCCGGGCGCTCTAACAGGACCGGCCGGGGCGGGCAGGCGAGCTCCTCCTGGCCCCACACCCGCCCGCTGCGGGGAGAAGGGGGGCACGGCCGGGCGCTCTAACAGGACCGGCCGGGGCGGGCGGTAGCAGCAGGCTCCATGTGTGCCCAGCTACCCCTCCCTAGGTGGCTGAGCTTGGTGCAGCCTCCTCCTGCCAGCCTGGCTGCTTTGGGGAGGTCACTGACCCCCGGGGCCCCCAGAGGAGCCTGCAGGAGACACTCATGCCCACCAGCCCCTGCTGTGGGCACAGGGACCTGGGAGAAGGTGCCCAGGCAGTGCTGGGCGAGAGCTGATTGCCAGGGGCCAGGAACCAGCCAGGGGCAGAGTTGGAGGCCTGGGGAGGACAGTGGGGCAGGCCTCAGGCCTGGTCTGGAGCACAGCAGATGGACTCGGGCAGCAGCAGGGTGAGCGTCATCCCCACTGCCCACAGACATGCCACCGGCTGCCAAGCACGGCCCCCAGCCTCCCCGGCACAGGGACGCTCTCCCCGCCCCTCCCCGCAGCAGCTGGTACATGGGGCCCAGGCAGAAGGGAGCTTCCTCAGCACAGCCACTAACGAGCCAGGCCCCGGCGCACCAGCCAGCCAGCGCCGTTAGCATGCAGCCAGCCCGAGAACAGGCGCTCGCTGCTGCGTGAACCTACAGGGCAAACAGGAGAACCTGGAGCAATCAGCCCCTGAGCTACGGCTGCTTCCCAGGAGCCTCTGCACGGCCCTCCCCCTGTGCCAGGGCCCGGCAGCCCTCCCACCACACAGCCGTGCCAGCTCCCTAGCAGCAGCCAGTCAGAGCAGATTCAGGCACAGCTCCGGAAGCCAGGCCTCTCAGCAAGCACAGAGAAATCAGTTCCTAGCCCTTTGCAGTCAGGACCCCTGAGCCCATGTAACTGACACAGCAACACCTGCCTGAGTCTGCCGAGAGCCTGCACCACCAGCTCTGAAGAGGGAAGTACTCCCCTGCTGCCAGTGTAACCAACACAGCAGTGCTGGTAACTCCAAACTCCACTGACCTGGGACCCCCCCCCAGCTCCTGACCGAGGCTCCGCGTGACAGGAGAGGGTACAGTGCCCACTCCACCCCCCCAGGGAGCCAAGGAGACCTGTTGTTCTCTGGGCATGGTCTCTGGGCGGTGCCAAACACGGGGTGGAGCCACAAGGAGCCTGGATTGCCATAACCCAGCCCTGCTCATCTTCAAGCCCAGGGGGATTTGCCCATCCCCAGGGTGCGGGAAGGAAACAGACCAGAGGGAAAGTGTCCCAAGCCCTCAGCCTCGCAGGCTCCATCAGCATCGCTCGGAGGGGCTGCTGGCCGAGCACACCCGGGCTGCGAGCCCACTTGGGATCGGAGCAGCGACTGCAGCCTGCGCATGGCTCAACCTGGGCTGAGCTATTGCAACAGCCACCTGGCTCAGCAGGGCCCAGACCCCCACCCAGAGGGGTTTGCAGCCATCTGCTCCTGCTTCAGAGACTCCTAAAGCTGGCTCCCTGTTCTTCCCGAGTGCCCTGGGACGGCCCAGCCAGAGCCCACAGCCCCACTCGGCTCCCCGGCACCAGGGAACAGCCAGCAGGAGGGGAGACTGCCCACTGCACGAGGCCTGCAGCCCCCGAGCCACCCCCTGCCATCCCACCCCATTCCAGCCCAGGGCTGCCCCCACACAGAGCTCTGCCTAGGCTTGCACCTGGGAAGAACACCCTGGACTCAGCTCAATCCCGCCCTTCTCCGGGCAGCGTCTCTATGGGAGCCGCTCCTGTAAGAAGCGGGCGAGGAGCCAGAAGACAACCCCTGCCCATGCCCCAGATCCCAGCCCTGCCCAGCCACCTGCAGGGGAGCCGAGCTTACCAGCTTCTGGAAGAGGTGCCCCAGGGTGACCTTGCTGTCCCACTGCTGCACCTTGGGGCAGAGGCTGTCGTAGAACTCCTTGTGGATCTCATAGATGTCCTGGATCTTGTAGAAGATGGTCTCGATCTGCTGGATGGTGAGGACAGGCTGGGAGGTGGTGGCCGTGGCCTTCAGCGGCTTCATGGGCTGCGGCGAGCAGGGGAAGCCAGTGTTAGAGCAGGAACCTGCCAGAGAGACAGGCCAGGCTCGGTGCCTGCCAAGGGGGCCGGAGCAAAGCCACAGACAGGAGCTCAAGGGCCCCCTGACTCAGGGGCGGCTCCAGGCCCCAGCACGCCAAGCGCATGCTTGGGGCGGCATGCCGCGGGAGAGCGCTCTGCCGGTTCACCGGAGCCGCGGGACCAGCGGACCCTCCGCAGGCACGCCTGCAGGAGGTCCACCGGAGCCGCTGGACCAGCAGAGCGCCCCCCGCAGCATGCCGCCGTGCTTGGGGCAGCGAAATGTCTAGAGCCGCCCCTGCCCTGACTGGCATGACATGGGACAGCTGAGAGCCACCCTTCTCATGGCAGGACGGGGGGCAGCCCCTGGGAACTACAGGTCCCAGCATGCAGCACAGCCTGCTCCAGCAGGGGTGTTGCATGCTGGGAGGACGCCCCCTGTGGGAAACAAGAGGTCAATGTTCAGTTCTGGCACTTGCCTGCAAGTTTGAGTCAAGCTGGGGGAGGAGCTTGCCAGGGTCAAGCCCCACGTTTCCTGGGATGGGGGAACAGCCACGCAACGGGCAATCTCAGAGCAGGAAACCCCTTGGGCTGGAACAGCCAGGGGGGCTGCAGGTCGGGAGTGAGGGGCACCGGCAGATTCGGGGGGGGGGCTGGGCTACCGGGGGATGGTGGCTCAGGATCCAGCTACCCCTCCTCTCACAGATCTGCAGAGCCCCTTTCTAGCCAAGGCTGGCGTGGACATGGCTGGGAGCAGGAGAAGGGGGCTCCAGCCCCCCACCCCGGCACTGGGGCACTGCCTGCGCCATGCCGTGCAGGGGCTGCAGACGGCAGTTTCGGTTTGCGTGTCCGCACAGACTTCCCCATTGCGCTGGGAAGGGGAAGGCGGGACCCTGCCAGCCCCGTGCATTGCACAACACGAGGGCAGCAGGCTCACAGGGGAAGGACTGGGTGTCAGGGTAGCGCCACCAGGAGGTGCAGGAGGGCCCAGGAAAAGGACGGCCAGGCCTGGCACAGGGTGTGACGTGGAGATCTCTGGCTGCCCACGCAGATGTGCCCCAGCCAACGTCAGCCCTCGCCCCGCAGGGGGCGGTGGGGAACGGGCACCTATGGGTCAGGCCCCATCCCACAGACGCAGGAGTTACATGCCTGCCCAAGCCTCTCAGACCCTGGGCACAGGGGCGGGCAGGACACGTTGGCATTAGCAGCTCTGACCCCAGAAGCCAGGAAGGGACAGAGACCCACCCCAGCCACGGAGGGACTCTTCCTTCTCCCCCCGCTGCCCACGAGGGGCAGGACAGGCTGCCCGGGCTGGCTCCCATTGCGAGTGGGGCTAACGTTAGAGACGCATCCCCCAGCTGGGATGCTCCCGTTCTGAAGGGATCCGGGGGCAGGTCTCCAGCCTAGCGCCCACTTCCCACAGCCCGGATTCCCGCCTGCAGAACCTGATGTGGCAGGGGAGAGGGGAGCCCCGGCACTGCTGGAGGGGGACAGGGGAGAGACCCCGGGAGGGCACGGCCTCGTGCCCGGAAGCACAGGGCTCCGTGCCGGGGACTAGCCCTGGCACCCGCTTGGCTGTACTCACCAGCAGCAGCGCCTCCAGCTGGTTGATGTAGATCTCCTCACTGGCCAGGAAGCCCGATAGCACCAACTTCCGCATCTCCAGCCCCTTCCCAGCATCCCGCTCGCCCTGCATGACAACAAGGGACGTCAGGGTCTAGGCGCTGCCAGGGGAGCCCCAGGATCCGCTCCCAGGGGAGGGGCTCTCTGGAGGGAGGGAGGCATGGCCAGGGAGGTGCATGGCAGAGCCTGGTGCCAGGGGAGCAGCGTCAGCCTTGGGCAGGGCGGGAAGCCCTGGGCAGAGCTGGCTTTGCTGCCCTCCCTCCTCCCCAGCTCCGTTGCCAGGGCTCCTGCGGTCTCGGATATTGGCCCTCCCTCACAGGGCGAGGCCCACAGCCGCCAGGTATGTAATGCTCATTGCCGGGCCTGGGCCAGCTGCCAGCGGCGCCCTGAGCCCCGCCCCCTGGGCATGTACCAGCACCACCCTTTCCCTTCCCCGGGCTCCCACCGCTGGCGCCTGGGCCGGCGCTCCAGCAGGGCTCCCGTCCTCAGGCTGGGTCGCAGCCCGACCCACTTCCCATCCCCCGCACTCGCCCTGGGCACGGCCCACTGTCCGAGGGGCAGGAGTGCCTCTCAACACAGGAGCCGGGCTACCCCAGGGCAGCTTCTGGTGGCCAGCCTCCCGGCGTCAGCAGCCCAGGAACCCGAGGCAATAGCCAGCAGCTACCATGCCCTTAGCCGTCGCCGGAGCCTCCCAGCCCAGGGCGGTGAGGAGTGGGCTGGGGCCAAGCCCAGAGGGCTCTCTGGGCATCAGGATCCTCCTGGCTGGCCCAGGACCGAACAGGGCAAATGGCGAAGGCCAGCAAGGAGGGGAACGCACAGGAGAACTGGCCGTTTGTGCCCATATGCGGGAGGAGTGAGACAGCGCCCAGCAGGGTCCCTGGGGCAGCCCTCCATCACACCCCCAGGCCAGCGCCCTCTGCCTCGCTCTCACGGCCTCCCTGCAGGGCTCTGAGCCCGAGCAGCACCCCCCTGCACGGGCTCCAAGGGGGTGAGCAGCTGCCACGCCAGCCCCAGAGCCAAGGGCCCCCGACCCCACAGAGCCGGGCTGGGCGAGTGATTTCTCAGGGGCTCGGCGCAGTTCACACCTGTCAGCATGAAGCCGGGGCCCCCGCAGGGAGCTGTGCTGCTCCCAGTGCCACTCTCCAGGCGAGACCCTGTGTGGGACGAGTCCTAGGAGCCTCGCACCAGCTCCCAGGCGCTAACCCTGGTGTCCCGGCCAAACGCAGTGGGACCAGTCTGGTCTGGATTGGCAGCGATGCCATGCATGGCCACATGCAAAGCAGAAGCGGCTGCGTCTCAGCTCTGCCCTGCCCTGCAGCTCCCTACCCCACACACCACATGCCTGGAGAACCCCAGGGCCCCCCGGCTCCTTGCCCCTCTGCAGAGGGTGGGGAGGGGCCTGCAGCACACAGCCTAGCCCCAGCGTGAGGCAGGGTCAGGGCTGCTGCAGGGGCCGCTCTGGAGGGCACTGGAGGGTTTGCAAGAAGGGTGATTTCCTGAGCTCAGCCTGCGAGGAGTCAGCGACCCTTCCCCACCCCCGGCTAGATCCAGCATTCGGCACCAAGGCAAACCCTTCCCAGGAGCTGCCTGGGGGCCTCTGGCCATGCAGCCTCCCCCCCATGGCCACAGGCACCCCCTGAGGCAGCCGCATAGGAGTTTGGCCTTCGGGGTGCTCCCGTGCAGCCGGTGGCTCCCAGCCAGGACCTGAGCCTTCCCCAAGGGAGGCTGGCATGGCCAGGGTGATGCATGGCAGAGCCTGGTGCCAGAGCCTGGTGCCAGAGGAGCACCAACAAGCCGGCTTGCCCAGCTCCCAGGCTGTCCTGGCTCAGCCATCATTGCCCTGCAGGCAGAGGGGCCCATGGAGCTGGCCCACCCCAACACCCTGAGCCTGGAGCTCGGGAGGGACGGCTGCACGCCCAGCCCGGCAGGGCCCAGGGCCCAACCTGCCCTGGGCTGGCACCAGCGGCTGCTGTCGTGACACCCACGGGACGCGGCTGGCACCACTGGAAGCCGCGGGCAGGAAGCGCTAACCCGCCTCAGAGGGGCCTGGTTTGGTGCAGGCCCCGGGCCACCTTCCCCTCCCCCCGCAGTCCTGACACGTCTCCCCGGCCATGGGGGAGGGCAGCTCCCCTGCCCTGCTGATGAGGGGGAAGCTCCGTTTGCTGATAGCCAGATACTCCTCCCCTCCAGGCAGCACCTCTGCTCCCTCCGGCCGGGGCCCAGCTCCCGGGGGGGAATTATCAGTCCCCAATGGACGGGCCTGGATCACTGCCAGGCCCGTCTCCCAGCCGGGCAAGCCCCATGGCACCTGCCTGTGCCCAGCGCCCTCAGCCCCTCCCCGCCCCCAGACAAGCCCTGGGCCTTTAAGGCAGGAGCCGGCTGAGGCCAGAGCCGTTTCTTGTGGGTTTTTAGCCACTGATTAGTCACAGGCTCTTCCTGCTTCTCCGGGGCAGCCCCAGCCCCGCTCGCTCGGCTGCCTGCCAGCCCCGCTGCCCATGCCAGGGCAGAGCAGGTGAGCACCAGCCTCGGCTCTGGGCTCCAGCACTGCCACAGGCCCTGCCCCACGAAGCCTCCAACAGGCCGCCCAGGCAGGCAGAGCCTGCAGACCGGGCCCTGCCGTCCCCCCGGGGGCACGGGAAGGACAGAGGAGCAGTGGAACGACGGCGAGCGGTGGCTGCTCCCGCTCCGTAGGTAGGTCCAGGGCCTGCGAGCCCCTGGCCCTGGGACCAGCAGCTCCGGCCCTGCTTTACCGAGGGCAGCAGCCAGCACTTGGGGACATGCCCAAGGCCACACAGTGCATCCATGGCAGAGCCGGGGCTCGGAGCAGGAGCTGGCCCAGAGCAGGCAGCGAGAGGCCTGTGTGGCTGAGCGGAGACACTGCTGCTCAGCCAGCGCACGGCCCCAGACCCACGTCCGGAGGCCAAGGCTGCAGCCCCAGCAGGCCCTTTGCCCCGTTCAACGCACCCCGCCAAGGGGAGGGGCTGCTGGGTCCACTGGCACCAGGGCTTGGCTGGGCTAGTACCGCACGGCAGCCCTGTAGCCAGGGATGGGATCTGCCCCCCTCCCCCAGCCATCAGAGCCCTAATCGCTGCCCTCTGAGGGAGGCCAGGACGAGCATGGGTGTCACCGTGCCAGGCTCCCTGCCCTGCCCCCGAGCCTCGGCCCCAGGCACCTCCAGGCTCCCTGCCCTGCCCCCCAGCCTCAGCCCCAGGCACCCCCAGGCTCCCTGCCCTGCCCCCGCCTCAGGCACCCCCAGGCTCCCTGCCCTGCCCCCACCCAACTCCAGACACCCTCAGGGTCCCTGCCCTGCCCCCCAGCCTCAGCCCCAGGCACCCCCAGGCTCCCTCCCCCCCCCAACCCCAGACACCCTCAGGGTCCCTGCCCTGCCCCCCAGCCTCAGCCCCAGGCACCCCCAGGCTCCCTGCCCTGCCCCAGGCACCCCCAGGCTCCCTGCCCTGCCCCCGCCCAACTCCAGACACCCTTAGGGTCCCTGCCCTGCCCCCCAGCCTTGGCCCCAGGCACCCCCAGGCTCCCTCCCCCCCCCAACCCCAGACACCCCCAGGCTCCCTGCCCTGCCCCCGCCTCAGGCACCCCCAGGCTCCCTGCCCTGCCCCCACCCAACTCCAGACACCCTCAGGCTCCCTGCCCTGCCCCCGCCTCAGGCACCCCCAGGCTCCCTGCCCTGCCCCCACCCAACTCCAGACACCCTCAGGCACCCCCAGGCTCCCTGCCCCCCAGCCTCAGCCTCAGGCACCCCCAGGCTCCCTGCCCTCCAGCCTCGGCCCCAGGCATCCCCAGGCTCTCTCCCCCCCCAACCCCAGACACCCCCAGGCTCCCTGCCCTGCCCCCCAGCCTCAGCCACCCCCAGGCTCCATGCCCCCCAACCTCAGCCCCAGGCTCCCTGCCCTGCCCCCCAGCCTTGGCCCCAGGCACACCTCACTGCTCTGCCCGGATTGTGCACTAAAAGCTCCTGCACTGGGAGGTGCGCCTGCCCCCCGCCATGGCAAGGACGGCAGGAGACAGAGGGACAGGCACCACGGCCCTATTAGAGGAGGACACTTCACTGCCTCTGCCCCCAACCTACAGCCCAGCGACTGGGGCGGCTCCCCAGGCTAGGGCGCAATGCTACGGAGCCCAGCGCCCACCACAGAGGTGCCACGAGCCCCCGGTGCCGCCCACAGGCACAGATGGCACACAGCTGGCACTGACGAGGACTCCAGACGCACCCCCCCCAGCCCAGCTGAGTGC
The DNA here is from genome assembly GCF_020497125.1 of Mauremys mutica. Classification (NCBI taxonomy): domain Eukaryota; kingdom Metazoa; phylum Chordata; order Testudines; family Geoemydidae; genus Mauremys; species Mauremys mutica. Next base: position 23,969,914 of record NC_059090.1, read on the forward strand.
CGCCCTCCTCCCCAGGCGGATGTGTGCCCACCTTCTCGGAGGCCAGGAAGGGAGACCCCAGGCCTGGGCTGGTGGGGGTGCCTGGCTCCAAATCCTCTTCATCCTCCAGGATTTTGTCCAGATACCCTATAGCCTCCTCTTCCTCCTCCATGGCCCGCAGAGCAGCAGGAGGCCAGAGGGCACGGCCCGCAGCTCCAGGTGGGCCTACGCCAGCGGGCCAGCCTGGCCCGATTCAGCCCCGTGAGCTGGCCGCAGCCTGCTGCTGAAAGGAGCCATTACGGGAGCCCTGCCTGCGCCAGCCAGGGCAGCTTGGCCCCAGGCTTCCCGGAGAGGAGAGGAAACCCCGGTCCGGGCAGCCCTGAGCCTGCACGAGGCTGCGGAAACGCCAGGGCTGTCAGCACAGGGGCGAGGGGCCAGCCCGGCACAGGCTGCTCCGACCTGCTTAACCCCTTCCCGGCCCCTGCCGCCTGCACTCCTCCAGCCAGCCCCGCTGCTCCGCCCTGCCTCGGCTAGTAATGCACAGGAAATGAACGTCTCGCCTCGGGAGGGGGGGCCGCTCCCTGGCGGGTGGCCAGCGCCGCGCGCAGGACCAGGGCTGGCTGCTCTCTAGAGCGGGAATCTGCAAGGCAGGGCGAGCGTTTGGGGAACCAGCTTCTCCACTGGGAGCTGCAGGGGAGCGGCGTCCAGGCGGGGAAGTCTGCTCAGCCCTGGAGCTCGGGTCACAGTTCCCCAGGGCTTGGCCTCAAGCCACACACAGCACAGGCTAAGGGGTGATGGACAGTCACACCCCAGCATCAGCCACTGCCTGGAGAGGGCCCCCACCCCGGAGCCCACAGCACTGTCCCACCAGCCCTGCCCGGGGGCTCTCTCCTCACACCTCACCCCGCTCCTAGGCACAGCAGCGGAAGAGCAACCTGGCCCCACTGCAGGGCACGAGGAGCAGCTGCCTCCCGGCACAAGGGAGGCTGGGAGGGACATCGTACAGGATGGGACGGGAGAGGGTCACTCGGACCTCCCCCTTCAGGGGATCCGGCCTCGTATGCAGCCTGGAGGCGAGCACTGGGCAGGATGGGATTGAGTAGCCAGGTAAATCTACAGGAGAGCTCTGGCCCACAACGTGCCTGGCCAGCCCTCACAGCCAGGGAAGGAGCCTTGCAAACCCAGCCCCGGTACCCCTCCATTCCTTCCAGCAGGGCGTTGACTCTGAACCCTAATGATGTGATCAGTGTGGAACTGCTCAGCCCCCACCCCTCCTGCTGGATGTTGTGGCAGATCCTGGGATGGGGAGGCCCCTGCTCCACAGGAGGAAGGAGTAGAGACAGCTACCTCCTGGGTACCAAATCCGCCTCTCGTGCCTTCCTGAGTGCCCGCAGCGCCATCCAGCCCCCGCGCAGCTCCCCAAACCTCCAGGGCCCCGGTGCAGTGGCTGCTCAGGGCTGAACCCGGCAGCACGAGGATCACACAGGCTGAGGGCAGTGAACATAACACCAGTGCCAGGGACTCTGGATTGACAGGACCAGACTGGGGAGGGGGCAGCCTCCCGCATGGACTGGGCACACCGGGCCTCAGCTGGCCACCAGGAACAGACTAGCTGGAGCAGGGTGGGGCTTTTCAGGGAGCAGAGCAGCGGCCAGAGGCTCCCATGGCCCCGCAAGCTGGCTGTGGGCTAAGGACGTGGGGAGGGAGCTTCACTGCCTCCAGGAAAAGGGGAAGCTGAGGTTGACACACTTTGCATGTGCAGCCCTATTGTCTTCCTCCACCGCTCCCTGCGGCGTGACCCCAGCACTGGGCTGGGGGCGGGGACTGACCAGGGCACATGCCTGGCCTGTGCCCTTGACGTAGGTAAGGGCCAGGACTGGGCTTCAGCCCTAGGGAAGGGAGGTGCCCCAGGACAGGCCCCTGTGCACAGAGTTCAGAGAGGGCCGGGGGTGGGGGGAGCCAGTGGGAGATGGGGGTGGGGGGGCAGTTCTCACCCAGAACCACAGCCCCCTCCTCTGCGGAGGGGGGGGATAGCTCAGTGGTTTGAGCATTGGCCTGCTAAACCCAGCATTGTGAGTTCAATCCTTGAAGAGGCCACTTAGGGATCTGGGGCAAAAATTGGTCCTGCTAGTGAAGGCAGGGGGCTGGACTCGATGACCTTTCAAGGTCCCTTCCAGTTCTAGGAGATTGGTATATCTCCAATTATTACCTTTGTTACCCAGCCCAGCACACACAGCCCACGCCTCATGTGCCCCGTGAGAGGAGGCTGCCCCCGGGTATTCGGGGCAGGAGGAGAGAGGCCATGGCCCAGCAGCAATGCCTGCCTGCACCCCATGCACTGGAAAGAGCAACGCGCTCAGGGCCCGTCCACAGCACCTCGCGCCCAGCAGGAGAACAGGCTCCCCTCCCTTCCCAGCAGGGCCAAGCTAGCCCCTCCGTGCAGAGTGGTCTGCCCCCACCCCAGCTATAGGGGACTGACACAACCCTGCCCCCACCCCAGCTATAGGGGACTTACACAACCCAGCTCCCCCCAGCCCCTAGCACAGCCCCCTCCACCAGCACCAGCTGCAAAGCACCCAGCCCCACTGGAAACCCCTTTCAACCGCAAATTGCACCTCGCATCCAGAGCGATGCCAGCCCAGGGGCTCCCTCGCAGCTGGGGGTCCTCTCGACTGGCCCCACGGAGAGAGGCCCTCGGGTCCCCCTTCTGCAGCTGCCATCGCTCTGAGCCGAGCCCATGTGAGCGCGAGTCAGCTGCCTCCCACTGGCAGATCCCAGCCGGCCCGGCCAGCACGCAGGCCCTGATTCTGACGCTGGGGAGGCAGCTGCGAAGGGTTAAAGCCACCAGCCGCAGCGGCCAAAGGGCACTCGGCTTAGCCGGGAACGGCCCGACCACAGATAATGGGATTGAAGGCAGCGCCAGCGCTGGAGCCTGAACGTCTCCAAATCCCATTAGCGCCGGGACAGTTGCAAAGGGAGCGCACGGCAGAGACTCCAGCCCCAGCTGGGCTCCCCGCCTCAGCACCCAGAGAGGGGCAGACCCCGCTGGATGCCTCCCGGGGCAGGAGGGGCCAGCAGCATAGCTGCCAGGAGAGCAGGGCACCCATGGGAGCAGATCTCCCGCGCCTGTACATCCTACAGACTGGGGCTCTGCGGGCACCCATGGCACCGTATGCTGGGAAACATGCCATGCAGCATGCCCCTGCCCTTACCCCCAGCCCCCTGGTGCCAGCCACGGCATCAGGGCTGGAGCCCGTGTCCCTTGTGCAGTAGCCATGCCAGGCAGGCAGCAGCTCTGCCCAGGGGCTCTGCTGGGCACCGTTCCCTTGGGTGTAACCAGGCGCAGGCTGTCCAGTGTGGGGGCAGGGCGTCCCTGGGATAGGGAACAACCTGAGGCTTTGTCCTGAGACTCCCAGGCTCAGCAGCTAGACAGCTGCACCCAGCCAGGCCCAGCACAGCACAAGGCAGCTCCTGTACCCAGCCACACCCGGGCTCCCCACCCCGCCAGAACAGCCAGCTCCTGATGCTATCGGGCAGTGCCCGCCGATCAAAGAGACAGCCCGCGCCCCGGCCCACGCGTCTCCAGCTGCCTGCTTCCCGCATTCGCTGGCTGTGGCAGTGCTGCCCACCCCGGCTCGCTAGCCACAGCCCCCGGGCTGTCCCCTCCAGGCCCTCCCCACAGGGCCCCGGGCCCCTTTGCCGAGCGCCGGCCGTGTGGGGAAGGAAGAGCACCATGCCCATCTCCAGACAGTAATGCAGGGCGATGCCGGGGTCCTGCCGAGGGGCAGCCCCAGAGGAGGAGGAAGAGACGATCCAGGCCTGGAGCGACACCATTCCTCCCACACGGGAAGTGGAGACATCCACGCTTCGGACACGTCATGAAACCCAGCCACAGGTCCCTGCTCGCTGACGCCACCTGGCGGGGAAACAGCACCAGCCAAACGACTCTGGCGGAGCTCTGAAATCCACAGCTGGCATCGAGACCCCGGGCAGGCAGGCAGGGGCTGGACTGGAGTCGATCCAGCTCATTCCTGATGCCCCTTGGCACACGCCACCATCCATCTGCCTTTCCCTTCTGCAGCTGGGCAGTTTGGGGTCTGGGGGTGTCGCCGACCAAGGGGCTCCCCCGTCTTTCTAGATCCTCCACCCAGCCTGGCATCTCACCCCCACCAGGCAGGGGGCTGGGAGGAAGTCACACTTTCACATTCACTCCTGTTCCTTCCGGGATTAGATCTGAACCCTTTCAATGAGGCAGAACTCAGCCTTTCCTGGCACTGCCTTGCCCTGAACAAGGAGTCCCAGAGCTGGTACACAGGCCTCTCTGCCACATGCACCTCACGGCACAGCCACGAGAACCTGTTACCCTCAGCCTAGCATGGCCTGAGGAACAAGTCCCATGCTCCAGGGCACAAGGGACCCCACTGCTGCAGGGTCAGGAAGGCTCTCTCACCCCCCTCCATGCACTCAGCACCGGGCAGGGCTTCATATCATGCTAGAGCATCAGGCATTTGCCCTCCAACCTGCTGCCGAGAAGGTGCTGGGTTGGTGCGTGTCAGTGCCAAGGAAGCCAGGAAATCGGGCTGCATGGCTTGTTTGCCAAGAGCCATCAGAGCCCCCAGAAATGTCCGGGAAGATACACGTCACGCCCCCCTGAGCCTCCCAGACGCTGCACTGCCCAGAGCGTGGCAAGAACCCCCCCAGCCACCCCTCCCCATTTCTCGGGGTTTCCCGTACACAGAGACACTCCGACCAGGGCTCTCTCTCCCAAAAAACGCTTGCTTGAAAATTACCAGAAGCCTTCAGCTGGCCCAATGCCACCCTCTGTCACTAGATGGCGCGCGCAGCCCATGAGAGAGGACAGATGTGCCCTGTCAGGGAGCTGCAGCACAGAGCCGGGAAGAGGCACAGGGGTCCTGCCTGAGCAGCTCCAGCCACAGCAGCAGAAGCCCCCCACCCCTGCCCCACTGGCTCCCATGCCAGGCCTGACACCACACTTCAGGGGTCAGGCAAGGGGGGCAAATGGCCACTACCCTGCACCCCTGCCCTGTACCCCCAGCATGCCCAGCCAACAGGCATGACTGCCCCCCGCCCCCAACAGCTTTGTCCCTGAGTCCCTCTCCACTGCGGCAAGATGGGGGGCAGAGAGCGGTTCCCACTCCACTTCACCCCCCTGCTGGCCCCAGGAGATGTCCCATAGCTCTGCAGAGAATCCCGGAGCGCCTCTGAAGAGCACTGACATGCAGCTGGTTCTGGGGTGGAGAGCAGAAGCTGGATGCTCTGTACCATGCACGGGTGGAAGGCCAGAGACCCCTGCACATTTCTCCTCCGCTCTGCACAGTCAGACTCTGCTCTGCACAGTCAGCAACGGGGAGGGCTGCGAGGCTGTTGACAGCCCGAGGAGCTCTGCAGCGGCTCCTCCCTCTGGGGATGGCCCTCTTGGCAAGCTGCCCTCACCCTTCACCACAGCAAAGCACCAAGGAAGGGCCGGGCCGTGGCACTAGCCGACTGAAGCTGGATATGCACCCTGCCCTGAGCCACCAAGCCCCAGCCCGTGCTGCTCAGCCCCGAACCGCCAGCAAAGGCGCAGCCAGGCAGCTCAGCGCCCCTCCTCTCAAGCCACGAGAGGAGGACAGGGAGAGTGGGCTGAGCTGGGGGGCCAAGAGGGGAATATGAGGGAAGGGGGAGCCAGAGGACGGGACCATCCCAGCTCCAGCGACACCAGGTCCCACGGGACACAGCGACGCGCCCGTGCTGGCCGGAGTTCCAGCAGCACCGTCGCAAGGCCACCTACCCCAGTGCCCAGGCCGTCGGTGGGCGTGGGTGAGACGCCATCCCCGCTCTCCTGGCTGCGGGCGCTGAGCTGGGGCGACATGGTGGGCGACTCGTCGATGTACGGCATGGTCTCCGAGCCCTCCGGCGGCACCTTGGGCTCCTCATTCCCCTCGGCGTCGTAGTCCTCCGCCCCGTAGTTGAAGTCTGCCAGGAGGACGAGGAGAGGCCGGTGAGTGTCTGCCACCAGGGCACCCAGGGAGGCATAGCGCACCGGGCGCTGCCGGCCCCTCGCCGCCATGGCACCGCCCAGCAGGAGACCCCAGGTGGGAGAAGGGGCTGGCCAGAGGCATGACATCCAGGGGCTAAGCCATCAGACATGTGTCTGCCCCCAGGCGCTCCTCCCCACTGGGGAGAGCTGGCAGCTCAGAGCTCTCCCTGCCTGCTGCACCATCTTGCTTTTTATAGGGGCTGGGGGCAGGGCTCCCAGTAGGTGAGGTCACTTCCCTAGCTCCTCCCCCTTGTTTTGACTCCAGCAGCCAATGGGTGTGTGGCACCAGGACAAGGTGGGAGCTGAGACAGAGACTGATGTTTAATAGGAAAAACCCTTTTCCACCAGCCCCCCCCATCTCCGGCTGCCACCCTCCCTGCAGCTGGGCAGGGGCCTTCTCCTGGCTCCCTGGGGTCCCAGGGCAGGGGCCCGGGGGTGCTCCTGGCTCTGAGCCCCGCACTGCACTGGAGCCAGCAGCATTGGCACCGGCTGCAGAGCCCAGCCAGCAGCGCGGCAGCAGCTTTCCTGCCGGAGGGCGGCAGGCCCCGGGCGTTGCATGGCTTGATTTTAGGGCTGCTCCGGACAGGCACTTGGCAGAGACTGTGCCCGGGGGGAAGGGGTCGGCCAGGGCTGGAGGGGCCCCTCAGCACCCCTACCCCAAGGGTCAGCAGCTCCCTGGCACCTCTGCTTGTATCTGACAACCACCAACCAGCCCCCTCCACCCCGGAGAGTCAGCCACCCCATGTGTCACGTACACACATACGCTGGCAGCACCTCCCCAGTGCTAGCCCCCAGCTGGCTCTTTAACCCATGAGGTGCGGTGGCCCGCGCCCCGGCGCAGCGAGCCATGGTGGCCCCCACCGTCCCCTGCTGGCCATGCTCTGCCCAGCCAAGCCCACAGGCACCCCCGACACACGATTAACAGCTGAGCACTGCCCTACAGGTTCAGGGCCCGGGCTCTGCCAGCCACCCTGCTGCAGCCCTCTCCCTGTGCCGGCAGGGGCAGGGGCTGGGGCAGGGGCAGGGCTGAGCAGGGAGTGGAAGGAGCAGCGGCAGGGGGCTAGGGAGCCAGCGATCCATGCGAGGGGAGGGCTCCGCTGCAGCCTGCCCCCTCCCCATAGCAGAGGAGCCAAGCGAATCTGTCCCCTCTGTCGTCAGATGCTTGGCAGCAATGAGGGTGGGCCTGGGTGCCAGGACTCCTGGGCTCCGCCGCTGACCTGCTGGGTGGTTTGCACAAGTCACTACCCCGCCTGCCTCTCCGTGCCTCAATTTCCCCTCTAGGTCATTGTCCCCCCCTCGCTCTCCCTCCCAGACCTCCCTCAGGCAGCCAGCAAGGGAGCGCTGAGCTCCTTGGGCCCCCCTATCCCAGCCCCCCCTCCCTCCATCACTGCCAGAGGGACGGGGCCAGGCTGGGAGCAAGGAGCTGCCTCTGCTGCAGGTGAGGGCGGGGAGGCCCAGGGGCCCAGGCCGCAGAGCTGGAGATGGGGGGGCAGCGCTGGCCTGTTACCATGGAAATAGCAATGGGCTCAGCAGAGGGAAGAGGCAAATGGTGGGGTCCTGACCCCACCATTATATGGAGCTATACCAATCTCCTAGAGCTGGAAGGGACCTTGGAAGGTCATCGAGTCCAGCCCCTGCCTTCACAGCAGGACCAAGTACCGTCCCAGACAGATTTTTGCCCCGATCCCTAAATGGTCCCCTCAAGGACTGAACCCACAACCCTGGGTTTAGCAGGCGAATGCTCAAACCACTGAGCTATCCCTTCCCCACAAGCACCCTGCAGCTTAAGGCTGGGGGCCCCCAGTCCCTGCACTGCGTGTGCCTAGCCCAGAGCCCTCGTGCAAAGCCGGGCAGGGGCAGAGAGCCCCCCCCAATACTCACACAGCCCCCTGCACTGAGTGTGCTCAGCCCAGAGCCCTCGTGCAAAGCCGGGCAGGGGCAGAGATCCCCCCCCAACACACACACAGCCCCTTGCACTGCGTGTGCCTAGCCCAGAGCCCTTGTGCAAAGCCGGGCAGGGGCAGAGATCCCCCCCAACACACACACAGCCCCCTGCACTGCGTGTGCTCAGCCCAGAGCCCTCGTGCGAAGCCAGGCAGGGGCAGAGAGGCCCCCCCCAACACACACACAGCCCCCTGCACTGAGTGTGCTCAGCCCAGAGCCCTCGTGCGAAGCCGGGCAGGGGCAGAGATCCCCCCCCCCAACACACACACAGCCCCCTGCACTGCGTGTGCCTGGCCCAGAGCCCTCGTGCAAAGCCGGGCAGGGGCAGAGAGCCCCCCCCCAACACACACACAGCCCTCTGCACTGCGTGTGCCTAGCCCAGAGCCCTCGTGCAAAGCCGGGCAGGGGCAGAGAGCCCCCCCCAACACACACACAGCCCCCTGCACTGCATGTGCCTAGCCCAGAGCCCTCGTACAAAGCCGGGCAGGGGCAGAGAGCCCCCCTCCCCAACACACACACAGCCCCCTGCACTGCGTGTGCCTAGCCCAGAGCCCTCGTGCAAAGCCGGGCAGGGGCAGAGAGCCCCCCCCAACACACACACAGCCCCCTGCACTGCGTGTGCCTAGCCCAGAGCCCTCGTGCGAAGCCAGGCAGGGGCAGAGAGCCCCCCCTCCCCAACACACACACAGCCCCCTGCACTGCGTGTGCCTAGCCCAGAGCCCTCGTGCAAAGCCGGGCAGGGGCAGAGAGCCCCCTCCCCAACACACACACAGCCCCCTGCACTGCGTGTGCCTGGCCCAGAGCCCTCGTGCAAAGCCAGGCAGGGGCAGAGAGCCCCCCCCAACACACACACAGCCCCCTGCACTGCGTGTGCCTAGCCCAGAGCCCTCGTGCGAAGCCGGGCAGGGGCAGAGAGCCCCCCTCCCCAACACACACACAGCCCCCTGCACTGCGTGTGCTCAGCCCAGAGCCCTCGTGCAAAGCCGGGCAGGGGCAGAGAGCCCCCTCCCCAACACACACACAGCCCCCTGCACTGCGTGTGCCTGGCCCAGAGCCCTCGTGCGAAGCTGGGCAGGGGCAGAGAGCCCCCCCGCAACACACACACAGCCCCCTGCACTGCGTGTGCTCAGCCCAGAGCCCTCGTGCGAAGCTGGGCAGGGGCAGAGAGCCCCCCTCCCCAACACACACACAGCCCCCTGCACTGCGTGTGCCTAGCCCAGAGCCCTCGTGCAAAGCCGGGCAGGGGCAGAGAGCCCCCCTCCCCAACACACACACAGCCCCCTGCACTGCGTGTGCCTAGCCCAGAGCCCTCGTGCAAAGCCAGGCAGGGGCAGAGAGCCCCCCCCCAACACACACACAGCCCCCTGCACTGCGTGTGCCTGGCCCAGAGCCCTCGTGCGAAGCTGGCTCACTCAAGCCTCACAGCACAAGGCTCAGCTGCAGTTAATATTTCATTGCAATTTAATATTTCAAGCTGATAAATCTTTAACTCCAAGAGGATTTTAAAGCTCTCCCGAGTCAGACCCTGTGAGCATGAGCCAGGGAAGGAAGAGAGCCAGGGAAGGAACAAGGGACATTGCTGGACCCGTTAGCCTGGAGAATCCTGTCCCCTCTGCCAAGGGACGGGAGGCCAGCGCTGGAGCCATTCAGAACGGTGGGGGCGGCCCAGCAGGACGGGTCTGTGTGGGACACGGGGCACGGCCCAGAGCGAACCCGTAACTGACCCCATCACAGCTCAGCAAGCGACCCAGTGTGGTCACAGCCCAGCAGCCCAGCCCGCATCGCTCAGACACAGAAGGGTCCCCGCTGGTCTCGTCCTGCTAGGTCTGGCTCCTGTGGCCCTGGGAAGGTGTGTGTGTCCGTGCATGCGTATACACACACTCGCACGTGTGCACACGCAGGCACAGCACAGCAGCCGAGGTTCCCACCTCATTAGCATGCTCCAGCAGGGAGCCCTCCCCTCTCCTCGGAGCAGCAGGCCAGGCGCCGGACCCAGCTGCTGGCAGCGCCGTGACAGGCTGTCAAGGGAGCAGCCGGGACATCCAGCCGAGCGCACGCTCCTGAGTCACCCTCATTAGCACGGGGTTCCCTCCATCACACCCACGCACGCGCTGTCTCCCAGACTGCTGGACACGGCGCGAGAGGCTGGAGGATCCCCCTGGCTGCGTAGTGCGTGGGGAGGGGAAGGGCACTGCGCACCTCCCTCCCCACCTCTGCATGCACACGGGTCACACGCGCACACGGGTCACACGCGCACAGCACGGAGCCCCTGGGAACGTCCTAATCCATTCGGGGACCCCCCCTGCTACTGGCACTGTGCAGGGCGTGCTGGTTATATCCAAAATGCTCTAGCACATTATATTAGCACATCCCTACTTGTGGGGGCAAGTGGGGGGCTGCTCTCACATTGGGGGTGTTTGAGTCACTTCTGCCTCCTTGTTTAAGGAGTATGGGTGAATTTTAGAGCAACAGCCCAGAGCCCGGGGGGGGGCACAGCTCTACCTCCTCCCTTCTAAGCCTGGGCCCCCCTCCCACAGTGCCGGTGCCCCCCAATCCCAACCCGCAGCCACCTGCTAGCCCAGCCCTGCGCTCCCCCCTCACACAGCCCTGCCGGTGCCTCCCAATCCCAACCCACAGCCACCTGCTAGCCCAGCCCTGGGCTCCCCCCTCCCACAGTGCCGGTGCCCCCCAATCCCAACCCACAGCCACCTGCTAGCCCAGCCCTGGGGTCCCCCCTCACACAGCTCTGCCGGTGCCCCCCAATCCCAACCCACAGCCACCTGCTAGCCCAGCCCTGGGCTCCCGCCTTACACAGCCCTGCCAGTGCCCCCCAATCCCAACCCGCAGCCACCTGCTAGCCCAGCCCTGGGCTCCCCCCTCACACAGCCCTGCCAGTGCCTCTCAACCCCAACCCGCAGCCACCTGCTAGCCCAGCCCTGGGCTCCTCCTTCACACAGCCCTGCCGGTGCCTCTCAACCCCAACCTGCAGCCCCCTGCTAGCCCAGCCCTGGACTCCCCCCTCACACAGCTCTGCCGGTGCCCCCCAATCCCAACCCGCAGCCACCTGCTAGCCCAGCCCTGGGCTCCCCCCTCACACAGCCCTGCCGGTGCCTCTCAACCCCAACCTGCAGCCCCCTGCTAGCCCAGCCCTGGGCTCCCCCCTCACACAGCCCTGCCGGTGCCTCTCAACCCCAACCTGCAGCCCCCTGCTAGCCCAACCCTGGGCTCCCCCCTCACACAGCTCTGCCGGTGCCCCCCAATCCCAACCCGCAGCCACCTGGTAGCCCAGCCCTGGGGTCCCCCCTCACACAGCTCTGCCAGTGCCTCTCAACCCAGGACCTTTCCACCGCACCCTGAGTCCTTTCCTGCCCCTCTCTGGCTCCCCCCCTCCCTTCAGGCCCATGTGGAGTACAGCAGAGCCAGGTGGGCCAAGACCGTCTCTGCCAGCCAGTCCCAGGGCAGCTGGGCACGGATCAGCCTGCAGATCTCACGGCCTCTTGCTCATTCACACCTCCACCAGCTGCTGCCGGCAGCTTCTCCTAGAGCCGGGGGTGCCAGCCCCCAGCGCCAGCCCTGCTCCAAGCAGGCCAGGCTAGAGAGCGCCCGTGTCCCCAGCTCCCGCCTCCGCTCCGGCAAGAACAGCCACAGCTCCGCAGCGCCTGCATTGCCCGCGGCGTGAGGCCCGTGCCATCTCCATGGCAACAGGCTCCTGCACAATCCTGCCGGCTGCGAGCTCAGCCTCCCACGGCCGCGAGGATGGGGGAAGGGGCGTCGTGCTCTCCCCTGCTCCATCCCACGGGCCTGGCAGGGCGGGGGCCACGCGAGGGGGGGGGCACGGAGCCAGCATCACTCCACCCCACAGCCCAGCTCAGTGCGGCCCTGGCTTTCAGCCAGCACAAGAGGGGCCCCAGGGCTGCTCGGCCCGCAGACACCGGAGGGGGAGCAGGGGCTGGGCTCGGCGCCCCCCAGGAGAGGCGCTCCCTCCCAGCCGGCCTGGGGGCTGCAGTGTCACGACCACAGCAGGGACCGCTGAGCTGCGGGGCCAAGCTGCCAGCAGAGAACACCGGCGGGAGTGCCAGTGCCCAGGCTACCGGGCCGCAGCCCGAGCCCAGGGCAAGAGTCAATGCCACCCCCCTCTCCCAGCCCTGCCCATGCCCCAGGCCCTCCGGCACGGGGCTCTGTGAGCGGCTTCTTCCCTCTAAAAGCCCCCTGGAGCCACTGGCCAGGAAAGGAACCGACCCCAGGATTAGCAGCCACTCATTGCCCGTGGTTGTGCCCACGGGGCACCAGCCACACCCCAGCCCCACCGACAGGGCAGAGAAGCCCCTGGGCACTGGGGCACAGTATCTGGGCTCTCCCAGAGCACTCCCCTGAGGACGAGCCCCATGCAGTGAGGTCTGCCACGTTCCTGGCTCCCATACGGCCACGCCAGCTGCCCTGGTTACCTCGCCAGGAATGCACATTAAACCCAACAGCTAAGACACTAGCCCACTGCCAGGCACACGTCAAGTGCTACTGCCAGGGCAGGGCAGCCGGGGCGCCCCCCCCCCACCAGCAAAGCACAATCCCCCCATGACAGCCCAGTCCCTTCTCCCCCACCCCACTGCTCGATGCACAGTGGCCTATAGGGAGGGACTCCTGATGCCCCCCAGCGGGCACTCGAGGAAGGGGTGATGGGTCGGGGAAGCAGGGCTCCCATAGGCGGAACCATACCCCTCAGGCTCCACTGCCAGAGTGTGCAGTGCGCGGATGGAGGAGAGGGCCAGGCACTTTATACCCAGAGCCCAGGGTATCGGAGCAGGCTAGGAGAGGGGAACCCAGCCTCAAGCTTCAGGGTGCCGGGATCACTGTGGGGTCAGGAAGGGTGCCCACAGGGACCAGGCTGTGGGGTGGAGCAGGGGTCAGCGCAGGGCGCACCCAGGAGCAAGGCCAGCAGAGGAGGCATTTGCTGTGCCAGTGGGTGCTGGCTGGGGTGGGAACATGCCTCCAACTGGGGTGGCAGGGCCTCACCCTCGCTTGTAGTGCCCACCCGCCCCCTCCACCAGCCAGCGGGTTGGGAGCTGCCCTGAGGGGCCAGGCCCAGCCTCCCCTCCCAGCACAGAAAGCTCCCACTACAGCTGCCCCTGCTCCAAGCGGCTGGCACTCACCCCCGGGGGCGCCCGGTCACAGCCCGTCGGCCTCACGCAGAACTGCCTGAGAGCAGCTCCCAGAGCCCTGGCCTGGGCTGGAGAGCCCCTGCCCCAGGCTCCTGGGGATTTAGCCCTGGGGCCCCCCAGCATTCACCAGCTGGCCAACCCCAACAGCCCAGCTTCCCCCTCCCCCCAGTTCGGTGCCCTGCACCAGCTCCAGGCTGGGGCGAGGGGGTCCTTGCCCACCCCTGCAGCCGGCTGGCTCTTGGGGCCCAAGGAGGGTGCGCATGGGGCAGGGGGCGGCAGGGTCACATCCATCCCCAGCCCAGGCGAGAGGCCCTGGAACGCCAGGGCCCAGCGGGAAGAACTTGTGCCACCTCCGAGAGCGCCCCAAACACACACATTGCAAATCCCCAGCTCTGACCCCTGGGCCCGCACTTTCCACCCCGCGCCCTTCTCTACTGGGCCCCAGGGCCCCTGCACCCCCCTGCAGCCCAGAGACAGGCCGCCCGCCCTGGGTTTGTGTGGCCCTCGCTGAGAGCGCAGGAGAGTCGGGAGGGCTGGCTCCCAGGGCACTCCGGGCTCCGCAGCAGCACAGGCTGAGTCCAGCGCTGCCGTAGCATGGAGAGAGCGGCTTCAAAGCCAGCCGCGTCCCGGTCACATCGCCCTCCCCACAGCCTGGCGCCGGGCCACCTCCAGCAACGGGAAGGGGACGAGAGGGCGTGGGAGCCCCTCCGCTGCACGCGTCAGAGGACGGGAAGTAACAGGAACAGCAAAGGTAGGTGCTGGGTGATCTCACTGGCACTTCCCCTCAGCCCTGCCAGCCCCTCAGCACCGGCCCGCAGCCCCTTGTCACCGCACCCGGGCTCCCCACCCAGCTCTGCCATCGCCCCATAGCACCGACCTGCAGCCCCTTGTCACCCCACCTGGGTTTCCCACCCAGCACCAACCCGCAGCCCCCTGTCACCTCAGCCCGGGCTCCCTACCCAGCTCTGCCATCGCCCCATAGCACCGACCTGCAGCCCCTTGTCACCCCACCTGGGTTTCCCACCCAGCACCGACCCGCAGCCCCCTGGCACCTCACCCGGGCTCCCTACCCAGCTCTGCCATCGCCCCATAGCACCGACCCACAGTCCTGTTACCCCAGCCCTAGGCTCTCCCCATCCCCCTCTGCTGCAGACCCAAACTGCAGCCCACCTTCCCCATTGTGTGTGTCCTGGGCCTTTCCTCAGAGCTGCCTGCCTTTGCGGGGAGGGGACGCAGTCCCTGGGGAACACACACCTGCAACCGCTGCCCTCCCGCTCCTCCTCCTCCACTAGAGACAGGTTAGGCACGGTCTAGGGACGCCTGGCTCGCGGCCGGCCCAGCCCGGGCCTCCCTCCATGCAGGACCCCAACACACTTCCCCACCCGCCGCCAGAGCCCTCCGATACAGCCTGGCTGCAGCTCCCGGAGCCCACTGCACAAACGCTCTGCCCATCCTGCCACTTCACTAAGCAGCTCCATGGCTGTGGCCGCATGTCTGCCTGCCTGGGGGAGCCTGGGGAGAGCGGGCAGCTAACAGGGTCAGCACGGCAAGGGCCAGGAACAGTCCTCGGGGTCATTTCCCTCCCTCCACGTGCAGCGCGGGGACTGGCTCTGAGGAGAGTATCCCTGCAGCCTGGCCAGGGCGAAGGGAGACCCCGGCCAGCCCCGCGGGTCAGGCTGGGGCGCTGGCTGCCCCTGGGGAGACACAGACGGGACGGGACGAGGAGCCTTTGTCTCCCCTGGTCCCCAGCCTGTGAGACGCGCTCCCTCTCCCCGGTGCGCTGCAGACTGGCCCTGCTGCCTCAACCATAGGCGGCCCAGGGCGGGCGGGAGCCGAACAAGGCAGAAGTGAGGCTGGCCCAGGGACCTGGATCCATCCCAGGACCAGCAGGGGAACTTCAGATCTAGGCTCTGGTGCCTGGGCCCGGCTCTAGCCCTGGACAAATCCGCACTGGGGATGAGGGGACACGCAGGGCCCCCTTTGCCAGCCCTGCCAGAGCCCCAGAGAGGGCAGGCCCTGGGTAAAGACTCCTCTGCTTTCCCCCGTGGCGGGAAGTGACCCGCCTGGGATGGGGACTGACTGCAGGAACATCACTGAGGCATATTTCTTCCCTCCTCTCCCGCTCGCGGCCCAGTGGTGCCTGTTAACCTGACCCTGCCTGCGACGGAAGCTGCTCATTAAGCTTCCCCTTCCTTCCGCCTTCGCCGCTGCTTCCTCCACCCACGCCAGCTCTCCTCCCCACTCGCAGGCGCCAGGGGCAGGCGCTGGCAAAGCCCTGGCACGGGCGGTACAGTCAGGGCACCCTAAGCAAGCCTGGCAGCGTGGGACAGCGCTCCCAGCACACCGGGGCCAAAGGATCCCGCAGGAGGACAGGGCTGGGAAAACGGGATCCTGGCAGGGCCGCAAAGCCCGGGTCATTCCAGAGCCCCCAAGCAGCGCTGACAACGGCTCCTCTTCGCTGGCCCTCGTGCTGTGCTGGGGGGAGTTTCTGGCTGGTTCACATCACTGAGGGAGAGCGACAGTGGCAACTGGTTGCACCATGAGGTCAACACTTGCCCATTGCCAAGCAAGCCGGGGCGTCCGTGCCACCAGCACAAGGTCGCTCCCGTTGGATCCACCCCACACCCACCAAACGCAGGGACAGGCCAGGCGGCCAGTCCTACATGGGGCCTGCATCCCTGCATGGCCGCTGGGATAGGGCAGCACAGCAAAGGCAGCCTGAGTGCCAGCGAGAAGGCTGTGCTGGGAGATCTTGCCAGCTGGCTGCCCCGGGGAGGGGCAAGCCATGGCCGAGGTCTAGCACCCCGGCAGGGGGGCAGCCCCTCCCTTTGCAGCCTGGTCCTGCCTGGTCCCCAGTCTGAAACACAAGGGGCCCTTGCAGCTCAGGCTGGCTGGGCAGAGCGGCCAGTTGGGAGCTTCGGCTGCTCCCAGGTGCTCTCCCTGCCTCTCCTGCTTGGGAGCTGGCGGCTCGGGCAGATGGGCCCTGAGGGCCAGGGGTGATGTTCTCTAGTGCAAAGGCGGAGAGGGAGGAGAAAGGCCCCACTGAGGAGCTTGGGACAACGGGGGCGCACAAGAACTCTCGTGTAGCCCTTTATTGCGGCGAGGACCCACCGTTCCCTGGATCTGTGTCCTGGGAAATCTCCGCACGCTCAGACAGGCCGGCGGGCCCAGGATCCACCCCCAAGCGAAGGGGCGTCCGGGAGAGCAGAACCGGAACCTGCCTGGGAGCCTACAGGTCCACGGGCAGCCCCACAGGGGTCAGCTACGGTGGGGCCAGGCCTTTTGTCCGTGACTAAAGGGAGCCACTTCTTTTTGGCCCCCCTGCATCACCCAAGGCCTGGGCCAGGTGCCCCCGCAGAGGTGCCCTCCCCAAAGGAGAGACCCTCCCGACGGAGCTTCGATCCCATCACCTGACCACCCCCTCAGCGGGAGGAAGCAGCAAGTTCCCATCGCGCCTGCCACTGCCTGGGCCAGACCCGCACAGAGTCTCCAGCAAAACCACCTGCAGGATGGGAGGAAGGAACTAGTCCAGCTGCACGGCTAGGCCGGCGGCCCGGCACGCTCACACCCTCGCCCCACCGGAGAGACAAGAGACTGTTGGGGCCTGTCGCTGCTTTCTGTGCACCGGGCCCAGATGGAAACTAACGGCTAATGGGGCACGAGGTCGCCCGGGCAGGGCCATCGCGGCTCTGCTGTGCCCGAGGGAGGCTGCAGAACCCAGCCGAGGACCGAGGGAGAGAACTCACCACAACGCTGCTGCAGGAGTCCCCGATCCCGGCTTCCTTCCACAGGGCCCTTCGTACAGTTACCAGCTCTGGCGCATTCCCGCCCGTGCCCCCTGGTGCCAGGACGCCCCAGCTCTGCCATGCTGGAATGCGCTCAGTGCTGGCACGAGCCACAGAGAGACGCGGCCTGAGCCGGTCTCACAGTGCCGGAGCGTGGAGCCATGCCAGCGGGCTCTGAAACACGCCTCACCAACCACAGCCTTGGCCCTGGCTCCTGAGGCCCCCGGGACAGACACCCAAAGCAGATCCCCAGTGACGCTGCCCTGGCCAGGGCTAAGGGATCTTCACACTCCTGAGCCCAGGGCTAGCCAAGGCAAAGCAGCCAGCTGGGCACTGGGCACCCATCACAGCACCCCTCCCTGGCCAGGCCTGGCTTCCCCTCCCCTCAGCCGGGATCACCAGTCATGCCAAACTCAGCCCGAGGGTCTAATCCACCCAGCTTAGCTCACGCCTGAGCCCCGAGCCAGATGTGACGCCGGCAGAGAGGCCAGTGCTCCAACGCCCTCTGCGCCCAGCAGCCCTCCTCCCCCAGGGCACTGCCCTGCAGCCACCCGCCTGCACACAGTCTCAGAGAGCAGCGTGGCCCTGCTCTCCAGTTCACGCCAGGCCCCAGATCCAGGCAAACCCTCTTCGAATCGCTGCACGGAGGCTTGGACACTCGGGAGCAACTTGGCACGTCCACGTACGTTACGAACGCCGGACGCCTCCTGCTAATCCTGGGCGGGAGTATTTCCATGTGGGACCAAGCACCTCTGCCATCTGCACACCTGCGGCAGGTTCGCCAGCGCAGCCAAGGGCTCAGAGCAGGGCCCACATCCAGAGCCGGGAACCGAAGCCAGGCTCCAGCCAGGGGCTGCAGGCGCAACTTCCGTCGGGCGGCCCCCATGGACACTGGGTGTGAGCTAGTGCTGGGGCTGCCAGGGCTCGCTGCGGGCCTCAGCGAGGCACCAGGACTAACGTTTTCCACTGCAGCCTCCGACTGTAGTGCCCAGCCGGAGACACCAGGCCCTGGGCTTGCAGGGGTAGCGGGGGTGCTCAGCCGGTCGGGGGCACGTGGTCTGGAACCACTTCTGACCCTGGGGCCCTTAACCGCTCTGGGCCTGTCTCCAGACAGACACCACGTTAGAAAATGCATTCGGGTCACTGGCTCGAGAGTGAAAATATTAACGTTCACCTCCACTGCTGTGCCCGCACCTGCTCCCCCGTTAGCCCCCCCGCCCGCACCTGCCCCGCCATTCGCCCCAGGCCCGCACCTGCCCCGCCATTCACCCCAGGCCCGCACCTGCCCCACCATTCACCCCCAGGCCCGCACCTGCCCCACCATTCACCCCCAGGCCCGCACCTGCCCCGCCATTTGCCCCAGGCCCGCACCTGCCCCGCCATTCGCCCCCAGGCCCGCACCTGCCCCACCATTCGCCCCAGGCCTGCACCTGCCCCAGCCCCACCATCCACCCCCCGCCCACACTTGCCCCGCCATTCACCCCAGGCCTGCACCTGCCCCAGCCCCACCATCCACCCCCAGCCCCGCCATCCGCCCCCAGCCCGCACCCTGCCCCGCCATTCGCCCCAGGCCCGCACCTGCCCCACCATTCGCCCCACGCCCGCACCTGCCCCGCCATTCGCCCCAGGCCTGCACCTGCCCCACCATTCATCCCCTGGCCAGCACCTGCCCCACCATTCACCCCAGGCCAGCATCCTGCCCCGCCATTCGCCCCAGGCCTGCACCTGCCCCACCATTCATCCCCAGGCCAGCATCCTGCCTGTACCTGCCCTGTCATTTGTCCCCCTGCCCACACTTGCCTGCACCTGCCCTGCCATTCAGCCCCTGTACCCCTTGCCCGGGCGCTCAGGTCACCCAGCTGGCAACGCAGGAAGCTCGGTGTGGACGGCTCCGGTGTTTCTACACGGTGCAGCCCCACTCGCTGCAGGAGCAACGCTCGAGCCCACCGCTGTCCCCAGGGGTCTCAGCCAGGCCCCCGCAGAGCACAGCCCGTTCTGGGGCTGGGAACTGGGCACGGCTGAATATGGTTCCCCAGGTGGATCAGCCTGTGGGCCCCCTCCCCCCCCGGTGCCACGCAGGTGAAGGCAAGTGAGGGCATCTCCCAAGGGAGAGCGCACGCCACGGACAGCCCCCCTCTTGTGGGTCCCCCTCGAGGGAGCATCTCTGCCGCAGAGCTGCACAGGTCTCTCGGGGCGATCACAGGGGAGGGTGCCCCAATCCTCCCCGCTCGCCTGCCTGACCCCGCTGCGCCAGCGCTCAGCCTGTCCATTTACATAACCTGCCTGGGATGGAGCCCCAGGGGCTCGTGCCACCCCCAGAATGCCCAGGGATGGGGGGAGAGTGTTTCCCGGAGCAGCCTGCAGTGACAGAGAGCAGGAGAGGAGGGCGCATCCACGGGGAGGGGGCTGCGCTGAACAGCTCAGGCCCCCAGCTACAACGGGCACAGGCAGCAGGGACAGCCGCTCCGATGCCACCCTTGGATCCTGCCACCCACCCGGCGCAGCGTTACACAACAGGTAGAGACGGAGCGGGGAGCCGGGCCGGGCATGCTGCAGCCTGGCTGGAGAGGTGCCCAGCCGGCCAGTGCCCCCGCCTGGCACCGTGCCCCCCAGTGAGCAGGCTCCCTGCCCCCTGAGCAATCCTACCCCAGGGCTGTTCCCCGCCCTCTCCGGGTCCCACAGCCAGGAGTCCCCGGCGGCCCCCGGTCCCCCCGAGCGCGCACGTACTGCTGTAGAGGGTGTCGATCCAGGAGAGGCGCGCCAGGCCCCGGTGGCTGAGCGGCTCCATGCTCGGGGAGGCTCGGCTGGCTGGCTGGCTGTCAGATCCTCGGCCACCGACACATCTCCCAACAAAGGCGGCGAGGGGAGGGAGGGAGGGGCGCGGGGAGGGGGCCAGGGGGAGCGGGCTGGCAGGAGCCCGGGCAGCAGCGGGTCACGGTGGCCAGCGAGGGGAGCTCGAGCCAGCCCCTAGCCTGCAGCACGGGGCTGCCTGCCGGGAGGAGAGGCTCCGCTCCGGGAAGGAGCTGCCAGTGCCTGCCAATGGCAGCCCGCACCTCCCCCCGCCTCCGCCGGGAGATGGGGCGGGGAGCGGAGCCAGCCCCGCATGCAGGGAAGCTGGGGAGGGGGCAGCGAGCCCCTCTGGCCAGAGCGCGCTGCAGGGCAATGGGCTCAGCTAGGCTGCTGCCCTGCACCCCAGAGGTGGCTGCATTTCAGCATCGCTGCACCTGCCCTGGCACAGGTGACAGCTGAGGGCGAAGGGGGGGCACCCCAGGCCGCGGGGCAGCGCTGGGCTTGGCAGGCTACCGTCAGTGCCCTGAGTTGGGGAGGAGCGTCCGGCATCATGCCGCCCGTGCACGCAGGGGAGGAGGGAGGAGGCTGCGGAGACGCTGCCAGATGGGCAAGTGGCTGCAGGTGGCAGTTAGCTGGGTCTGCCGCATCCGTCGAGGCCACTGGCCCCCTCCCCCAGCCATGCCGTCAGTATTTTTAGGGGGTGGGAGAGGGGTAAGGGGGGCCCTGTGGATGGCCCAACCTGGGCATCTTGCACTGTGCCCGCTCTGCAGACTGAGAGCCCACCCCAGCACCTCTGCCCTGCCCTGCAGGGACCCCTTGAGGCAGCCTGGGCATGGCTTCCGTCCACCAGCCAGAGGGGCCAGTTGTGCCAGCTGGCAGGGTGATGCCCGTCCACTGGAAACCAGGCTGAGAACCAGCCAACTCATTTCACACAGACCAGCGAGCAGCCAGAGACATAGCCACTTCCCAGCCCCAGCGGGCCCTGCCGCACTGGAGCTAGCAGGTCAGAGGGGAAAGGCTCCGCGTCCCGGCCCCGGTGGCAAGGAGAGCGGGCCCCAAGGAACGATCTGGAGGGAACGTGGGGCACGTGGGGAGAGCGGAGCCGAGGGGCACGACAGGCCCTGGGACATCAACCATCTTCGTAGTCACGGGAGCCAACAGCAGCCACGGCAGCTAAGAGACACACACAGCGGGGGAGGGCGCACGGAGCCATGTCTTTCCTTTCCTCCCGTCCTGGGGCACGTCAGTGCCAGGCCCCCGCCTGCCCCCCCGAGAGGCCCGAGACTGCAGCCGGGAGTACGGCATGGAACCAGCACCCTGCTACTGATGAGGTCTAAACAGCTGAGTGCTTTGTGTTAGAGGCAGCTTCTGAAAGGAGACCTCCCTCCCCCTCCGAGCGCGGGGCCCCCGGCCCCCTCACGGTACGGCTCTGCGCCAGCCAGGAGGGCCCTGCCGCGTGGGGTGCCGGATCAGCCCGGCACACACAGCCAGACGCAGCATGCAGGGAATTGGGGCGGGTCCAGGTACTTGACGGGTGCCCCCCACCTGGAGCCTGGCACAGCTCCCGCATCTGCTCCAGAAGGAAGCCTGGGTGGGGGACACCAAGCCCAATGGCCTGGGGTCATGGGAGTGGCAGCACAGAGCCAGCAATGCTCAGGACTCCCCCCCAGCAGAAGAGCCAAACTGCCCCTCTGAAAGCCACGAGCCAGGGGCACGCTCTGGATGGGAGCCCTGCAGAGCTCGCTGGGCATGCTCGCCAGCTGGCTGCTCCCTCCAGCTGGGGGCTGGCGCCACCTTCACAGCATGGGAGGGGAGCACCCTGGCCAGCGGCTCTCCTGTCCTTCCCCTCACGCCATGCACCCACTGCACAAACTCTGGCCCAAGCAGGACAGCCCCGGGCAGGTCGCCTACACTAGGGGAATGGAGACAGGACGCCTGGGTTCTATTCCCAGCTCTGCCACCGACTCGCTCAGTGACCATGGGCAAGTCACTGCCTGGCTCCATGCCTCAGTTTCCCTCTGTACAACAGGGATGATACAGTCCTGCTCCCCCATAAAGCACTGAGAGCTCCACAGACTGACAGCCCCAGAGGGGTGCTCCTACCACAAGGGACACAGACTGCTCCCTCCCACCCCCAGCCCTGTCGGCAGCCCTAGGAGAAAGGCTTCTTCTTCGAAGCCTGTCGGCCCCAGCAGCGGAACGAGGCCCCGTCGAAGCCTCGAGAGCGAGACGGGAGCCCACGGACGCCGGTGCCTGTCTCCACGTGCACCACGCCTTGCACCAGGGCAGAGGCACCAGAAGAGGAGCTGCCATTGCGGGGCGACTACCGTATATACTCGTTCAAAAGCCGAATATTTTTGGTAAAAAAGTGACACGTCAAAGAGTGGGGGTCGGCTTATAAACGGGTCTACACCAGAATTTGATGATTTTAAACTCTGTGGAATCATTGAATTGAATATCTAATACACTGTCGTTTTGATTACCTGGAGCGTCTGCAGGCATGGAGCCCCTCAGCTCCCTCTGGCTGCGGTTCCCCGTCCCCAGCCAATGGGAGCTGCGGGAAGTGGCTCCATGCCTGCAGATGCCCCAGGTAAACACAACGTCCCGACCCGCCAGCGGCTTACCCTGAGGGGCCGGGAGCCCCTGAAATACAGAGTCGGCTTATGAAAGGGTCACACAGTTTTTGCTATTTTTACCTAACCATCTTGGGGGGTCGGCTTATAAACGAGCAGGCTACGGAGCGAGTAGATCTGGTATATCCCCACGGGCCAGCCCCATTCCCTGGGCCTGGGAGAGAGCAGCGTCTGACGCCTCACCTCAGAGCCGGCTCCCCGGGCCCTGCCAGCTCCATGTCCAAGCACCGCTTCCGCCCTGCCAGGTGTCACACTCCGGGCTCCAAGCAGTCACCCCACCCGGGCCATCCCCACAGCCAGGATGCAGATCGTCCAGACCCACGGCTCTGCGCCCCAGCCGCGTCGGCCCCAGTTCTGCAGGAACCCAGAGAAGCCACCCAGAGCTCGGACAGGAAGGAGTTAAACGTCCAGCCCGCTCTGCTTTTAGCCCAAGGAAACGTGACCTGCCTGAGCCATCAACCCCAATATGTCAGCACGCCAGCCAAGCGTGCAACCCGGAGACCGCCCTGGTGCAGCTCGTGCCGGCGCGTCTGCCTGTCTGTCCCCGAGGCGCTGGACGGCAGCGATCCCACGCCCAGCCATCCCGTGAGGAGAGCGCTCCCTCCGCTGTCCCGGCCGTGGCAGCCACAGCAAGGCCTCGCCTGGACCACAGCGGGAGCCAGGCGCTGGGGCAGGGGGTTACACACCGGGGCCTGGCTTGGAGTGGGCAGGGAGCCACTCAGACTGAAGTGCCAGTGCACGGGGGGCACCCAGCACCAGGTAGAGTTCCAGCCCTCCCCGTGCCAATCCCAGGGCACAGCATGTCACCCCGCACACATCCCCAGCGCCTGCTCATGCTCGCCCTGTGGAGCACCAAACACAGCGAGAGGGTCTCGGCCACGGCTAATCCAAAGGCACCGGGCGTGGGCTGTGCACCCACGACGGGTCCTGGAGAGGCCTGTGCCCCGGCCCAAGCTGCCAGTCGCCCAGCAGGACCAGAGGCAGCCAGCGAGGCTTTTCAGAGAGCTTTGGCAGTTCAGGGGCTGCAAGGCAGAGGGCCGTTCCCCACGCCCAGGCAACCTCCCTGGTGCACTGCTACTGCTCACTGGCCAGCCTGCACCTGACTGGGCTGGCTTGGGAGGAGCTGGGGCCCAATTACCATCTGCCACCATCAGTCCTCGCAGCCCCAGAGCCGCTTGCCTCTCTGGCACTCTCTGCGCAGTCCTGGGCCCATGGCCGGAGAGCAGGGCCCTGGCCAGCCCTTCCTGTGTGCCCTCACCTGGGCATATCCCCCCAGATCACCTCCCTGCCATCACGGGCCTCCCTCCTTTGGCTAATGCTGGCCGGCGGCTGGGCATGGGGGTGGGGCTGGTGGCTCGCTGTGATACGCAGGAGGAGCTAGGGGGAACTGGCTGGTGCCCTCTGGCCTTTAGCTCTATGCCCCTGGCATGTCCTGTCCCCCCATCGGAGCTCCTGCCCTGGGGGTTACGCTCTAGCCAAGCACCCAGACATTGGGCTGAGCCGTGCCAAGGACCATGTGTTTGTGGGGCATCTGTGCACTCCCAGAGGGCCCTGGGTCAGGTCAGTCCCCTGTCCCCATCTCTCGCTGGGTGCTGCCCTGCCTGCTCTTCACCCAGGCTAACCAAGGGCTACCCTGTCCCCCACGGACCCCCGTTCCACCCAACACACCCACAACCAGCAGTTCACTCCCCCGCCCCACTGGGCAGCCCAATGGCAGCGGCGGGGCGGGCAGTGCCCTGGGCCCAGGGAAAGGAGGCTGGTGGCTATGCGAGGGGAAAGCCATCACGGCGGGGAGCCCGGCGCCGCTAGCGGGATCGACACAGCCCCGGCGCCAGGCACTGCTCTGCGTCCCCACGAGGGGCCCAGGCTGCCCCCCCGGGCGGGCAGGTTGGATCAGCACCAGAGCCCACCTCCCCCCCGGGCTCATCGCCAAGCCGAGCAGTGAGTCACCGGGCGGTGAGTCACCGGCACAAGGTGCAGGCCGGGATGGCACCCGGAGAGCTGCAATTCTCCAGGGCTCTGTACGGACCGGAGCAGCTCCCTCCACGCAGGCAGTGCCCCGCCGTACACAGCGTGCCAGAGCCCGGGGGGGGCCACAGGCCTCCATGGCCAGGCCAGCAGAGCTCCCCCCGCCCGCCCACAGGCCAGAGCAGGGACCTCAGGCCCCTCTGCAAGGTCCTGTTCCAGATCTGAGCACCTGCCCCGCTCTCTAGCGCCCCTCTCTGGCCTGCGCACAGACTGGCTGTGGCCAGAGCCCCTCCCTCCAGTGCAGGGGCTACGCAGGGGAGCCATTCACAGGACAAGGAGACCGACAGGAGCCTGGATTCTGGGGTCAGCGGCACCTGCTCGGCAAGAGGCGACCGCCCCCAGCGGACTGGGGGATCCCAGCCCTCTCAAGGGCACGCAGCGTTCCCCTGCCCTTACGCTGCACTGTTGCGCCCCACACCAGAGGTGGCCGCACTTCTCCCTCTGCCAGCGACGGGCGCGAAGCGCTCCAGGGCCCCTGTGGGGTGAAAGCACCATAGAAACAGGCACCAACCTCCTGCCGGGATGAGATGCGGAGGCGGGAGGAGGGGGTGGATCTTTGAAGAGTCACTGCCACGTGCCAGGCTGCTACGCTCACATCTGCCAAGGCCACACGCCGCCCCGGGCTGCAAACTGCTCCGGCTTTTCTCCGCCGCCTGCAGAGCGCCGAGCAGACGCAACACCCCGTCCGACCCCATCCAGCCCGGCTCCTCCCCAGCCCCGGGCCACAGGCTCTGCCCTGCTCGCAGCGGGGCAGTAAGGAAGGCTGCAGGCTGAGGGGCATCCGGCAGGACACAGCTCCCCTCTCCCTCTGCCCGTACACCCCCAGCCCACCCCAGCAAGTCTGGTAACCGCAGCCTCGGCAGGCTCCTGAGCGTCACCTGGTGGCCTGAGCCCAGCGATGCAGAGCCAGGCTGCAGCACGCAACGGGCACGAACACACAGAGCAAAAGACCACAAACCCTGCCGCCCACCAGGCCCGGGAAGCCTTCAGCTTAGCCCCGCGTGGCCAGGCCCCGCCCAAGGGCCAGTGCCAGGGAGAGCCTGAGGGGATGGGGGGAAAACACCAGCCCTCCACCCGGGGAGGCCGTGGCACTGCAGCCGGCAGCACGGACACACCGCGCCAGTCAGAGCAGGGACGGAGGGTGGCCTCCGGCCAGGGGTGCCCCTCTAGCCCAGGGTGGGCGGGCGAGCGGCTCCCCCAGCCGGCACCATCGGTTCAGTCGCCCCTGAGCTCCCTGCCCGGCTCGGTCCCTGGAATCTGCTTCCAGCCCCCATCCCAAGGCGCCAGGGAGAACACAGAGGCCTGGCTGCCCTCTGGCCTTGGGGGGAAGCCACCCCCATGCAGCCCTGTCTGCTCCGGCTCACTCACGCTGATAGCAGCCAGGCTCTGCCTCTGGCTCCACTGCAGGCGGGAGGCAGCCAGACAGCCCCCAAAGCTCGAGGGGTGGGGACGCAGGGAGGGTTCTCAGCGGTGCCCTGTGGGCATTGCTCTCGGCACACTGCCCACTATCCGAGGGGCTCACTGTGGTACCTGGGCACCTATGGAATGGGAGAACCCCAGGTGGAAATACCCCCCATCCCAGTTCACTGAGCGATCGCCCCATGTGCCAGGGCCCCCAGCCTGCCCCTAGAACCAGACACTCTTAGAGCTCCTATTTGCAGCTCTGACCCTGGGGCTCACGCTCCTCTGCCACGCCCGCCCTACCAGCATAAGCCCCCCGGGAACGGCGGCATGACCCCTGCCCGTGCTCAGGAGCCGCTGCTGACCTGGCCAGTCAGAGGAAACTCAGCTCCAGCCCTCAAGGCCAGAGGTGGCTCCCCAGCAGGTGAGAGTCACTGCATGAGACCATCTCCCTGGCCCAGCGGCCATCCAGCCTGCGGCTGCCACATCAGCCCCTCAACTCTGCCCCATCCCTGAGCCCTGCAGGGAGGACACGGCAGCGTCCGACTGCGCCACTCCGCCCAGGGGGGCAGAGCACAGGGAAGGCTCCTGCTGCAGGGCTAGTAACAGGCAGGCCCAGCACCTCTGCCCAGCACTGTCCAGCCAGGCAGCTCTGGTGCACAGCTGGGAGCCACTGGCAGAGACAGGACACCAGCCCAGCGGGACCTCAGCTCTGATCCCAGCCGCCAGTGCCTGCTTCAAAGGTTACCACCACCAGGGCAGCTGGGATGGGACAGCACCTCGGTGCCTCTGGGCAAGTTCCCCCATTTGCTCCAAAGGGTGGGGAGACCCTTGCTCGGCCTATTCTCCCCAGGGGCAGAGCCAGCCACTAGGGGAGCAGAGACCCACCCCCCGGGAGTGTTCCAGGAACAGCGCCAGAACCGGAGAGCAGCAAAGCCACAGGCTGCGCCCCAAGCAGAGCTAAAGCCAGCGACGCGTGCGCACACGCGTGCGGAGGGGCAGGATGTCGGGCTGGGGGCAGGGGTGGCAGCCGGGCGAGCGCGCCCATGTGCACACAGCAGTGCGCGCCAGACCTGCTAGCACTGAACTCCAGCCTGCATTCCGGGCCGCATGCAGACACGCATCGGCCCCCTGCACCATGCAGCTCGGCGCGGGGAGGAGGGCCAGGCCAGGATCTCTGCCGTGCATGCAGCACACACGGCTCCCCGCTCGTGGCAGGAAACCGCTCACCTCCCACCGCCTTCACTGAGCAGGCGAGCAGCAGCCATGGACAGCTGGCTCAAGGCGCATCTCACACCCGCCCAGAGGCAGCGAGACACTGAACACACCAACTACACAGGGAGCTTCTGGCCCGTGCAGCAGGCTGCGGCATGCAGCAGGGCCCCTGCGGTCGCAGACCCAGGGCTGCTGCCAGAGCTGCAAATGGCTTTTGCATTTCACTTGCTGAGACATCAGCAGGGCAGCTGGGGGGTGGGTTATAATTGCTGCTCCCACCGATCACACGCAGGCCCATCTCCCCCGTCCCCCCGTTACCCCCCTAATGGGCCTCTGCTTCTACCCTTCCAGAGCAGGCACTCTGCAAAGCCGGCTGCATCACTGGGGTTTCAGTCACCCTGGGGCAGCCGATTTACAGGCATTTCTTCTCTGCCCAGCCACTGAAGGTCACCCCCGCGGGAGGGGGAACAGCCCCCCCCCGACACACACAGGGGGGCTGGGGCAGAGTCTGACAGGACGGTGCAGCTGCCCCCTCCAGCAAGGAGGGCAGGGCCCAGCTCCCTGCAGAAGCTGGCTGTGCTGCCCTCCTCAGCTAGCAGGGACCCACAGCGAAGGGGAGGGGGGAGAAACCTCTCACCCCCGGCCCCCACCCCGCTGGGGGAAGGGAGCAGTCAATGCCGCGGCTCCACCAACGCGCATGTGATCGCCCTGCCTGCAGGAAGGGAGCTGGGAGACGTCAGCCCTGCGAGTCAGCCCGCACCCCCCAGGGGAAGGGACCCCGCTCTGCAGGGAAGGCTGGGCTGGGACTCCAGGCTTCTCCATTCGGCCACTGAGGCCGACAGGCAGGAGGCTGCCGTATGGGAGATGGGCTGTCAGGCTGATCACTCAGCAGGGTCAGGCTCCAGCGTGCTCCCCAGAACCAGGGAGGCAAGAGGGGGAGCCGCACTGGCTGGATCAGGGGATGCCAAGCAGGGAGGAACTCTGGGTCGCTGGTTCGAAGCCAGCCCTGGGGAGAAGAGGCGGGTGGCTGTTTAATGGCCCTCATGAAACACACCTGGAGGTTGGTGGCGATGAGCATGGACATCGCGAACGCCACGTCACAGCCTTGTCCGCACGCTCAACGGGGCGGCAAACGGGTCGAATGGCCGAGACTGAGCAGCCCTCTGCCAGGGCGTCACGGAGTGTGGGGGAGCCAGGGCCCTGCACCCCCCTTCCTGCGATTCACCGGGACCCTCAGCCAGCCAGTGAAGCAGAAGGGTTATTAGAGGAGAGGAACACGGTCCCAAGCAGGGCTTGTAGGTACAACCAGGACCCCCAGCCAGGTCCCTCTGGGGGCAGGGAGCTTAGACCCCAGCCCTGGGTTCCTGCCTCTTCCCAGCCAGCCCACACCTGAAACCCCCCTCCCCCGCCGACTCCCTCCCCTCCCCCTCCCCCCGCTCCTCCTCCCCCTTTGTCCAGTTCCCAGGCAAAGGTGTCACCTGGCCCCACCCCCTCCTGGCTCAGGTTACAGGCTCAGGTACCCTCCCTCCCCTAAAGTCACCCCCTGCGCTGCGCTCCCCTCCCCCATGCAGACAGTCCCATCAGAACTAGAGGAGGTTCCCAGCTCCCTGCTGCGTCACACAGGGCAGGCCAGGGCCCTGGGGTGAACTCGCCCATGCTGCCTTCGGTCCAGCCCTAGGCCGCGTGTGCCCAGACCTGGCACAACGGGCACCGAGTTGGGCTGGCCCCTGAGGTTAATCCCGCTGGATAGAATGGGGACTGCCAGTGCCAGCGGGGCAAGGCCACGCCGGCGTGCACGTGGGCCACGCCGTTTCCACAGCCACGCTGCTGCAGCTACACGCCTGAATCGGGGCCTCGGGCCTGCGACCGACCAGTCGTGCATCCCGCTGGCACAAGGTTCGCACGTCCTCGCACACACACTCCCCCAACCAGGCCCAATCCACGTTTCCTTAACACACGGCCCCGGCATGCGATCCAGGTGTATTTCTTCTGACCCGCTGCCACCCATGGCACCAACCCCACCCACTACCCCCGTGCAGATCTTCCTGTTTATCCAACACCCTCTGCACCGCAGAGCATTCAGACAGAGCTGCACAGAACACCGACCCTGTGGTTCCCAGGTGAGCGGCTCTCTGCTTTCACACGCCCCTGGGCTGCACACAGAGCCCTCCTCTCTGCAGCCAGAGACGCCCGCCACACAGACACCTCCCTGTACACTGGTCTGACCACACAGCCTCCCAGCCCGGCCTGCGCGGCTCTGCTCCGGGGCAGAGATGCTGGAGTGACCCAGCCCACCGGGGCGGGACTGTTCCCCAGGACTCTGCCCAGATGAGCGCCAAGCAGACAAACCTGCCGGGTTTTCATGGGGAGACTATTCCTCAGGCTAATCGCCCTGCCTCCCCCGATCCTGGGCTTGACGCCTTCCCATATGCCCGGGGGCTGTCCAGCTGGCTGGAGGGGGTGGGCGAGGGGAGGCTGCTGCCACCCAGCCAGCTGGGTGAAACGACTCAGCCACGCACCCCCCATGCCAGCCTCGCTCGGGGCGGTGGGTTTTAATGCCCTTTTCGCCCTGGCAGACAGCGGCTCGTCCTCGCGTGCTGCTGGGGGGCAGACTCAGGGCACTCACAGAGGCTACAGCCCACTTCTTCGGCTGCACAGGCTGGAACACCCAGACAGGAGATATTGCTACGTATAACACACACGTAGACACAATTATCCGTAGCAATATCCCCTGTCTGGGTGTTCCATTCTGTGCAGCCGATGAAATGGGCTGTAGCCCACGAAAGCTCACGCTGAAATAAATGTGTCAGTCTCTAAGGTGCCACAAGGATCCTGTTCTTTTGGCGGATACGGACTAACACGGCTGCTCCTCTGAAACCTGTCCCTGCAAAGACATTTCTTGCAGCTCAGAGGCAATGGGGAGTTTCTCGGCATCTCAGCCAGCTTGTTACTCTCCCTGGCGCACCGTGGGGTAGACCAGGCCTCCTCCTGCCCAACATCCAACCCCTGCAGCCGGGCCGGGCCGGGCCCAGGAGACAGGGGCGGCTGGAGTGGATTAGGGCACCGCGCTCCACAGCTCTTTTCTGAGCAGGGGTAAGAGACGCTGTGTTTAAACCGCCACTGGCTGCCAGCCGCCCCCTCCCCTCCAGCCCCGTCCCCAGCCGCCCCCTCCCCTCCAGCCCCATCCCCAGCCGCCCCCTGCCCTCCCGCCCCGTCCCCAGCCGCCCCCTCCCCTCCAGCCCCGCCCCCTGCCCTCCCGCCCCGTCCCCAGCCGCCCCCTCCCCTCCAGCCCCGCCCCCTGCCCTCCCGCCCCGTCCCCAGCCGCCCCCTCCCCTCCAGCCCCGTCCCCAGCCGCCCCCTCCCCTCCACCCTCCCGCCCCATCCCCAGCCACCCCATTCCCTCCAGCCCCGTCCCCAGCCGCCCCCTCCCCTCCAGCCCCCTCCCCTCCCGCCCCGTCCCCAGCCGCCTCATTCCCTCCAGCCCCGTCCCCAGCCGCCCCATTCCCTCCAGCCCCCTCCCGAGCCGCCCCATCCCCTGCAGCCCCGTCCCCAGCCGCCCCCTTCCCTCCAGCCCCGTCCCCAGCAGCCCCCTTCCCTCCAGCCCCGTCCCCAGCCGCCCCCTGCCCTCCAGCCCCGTCCCCTCCAGCCCCGTCCCCAGCCGCCCCCTCCCCTCCAGCCCCCTTCCCTCCAGCCCCGTCCCCAGCCGCCCCATTCCCTCCAGCCCCCTCCCCAGCCCCCCCATTCCCTCCAGCCCCGTCCCCAGCCGCCCCCTCCCCTCCAGCCCCGCTCTACACAAGGCTAGTGCGCTTCAGCCCGGCTGGAGGGGGCACTTTTAGCAACAAACCTTCATGCAGACAGTGCCCAAAGCCCTCCAATGCCACAGTCCGGCCCCTATAGCTCTGGGGGTCTCCCCCAGGCGCAGCCCGGCCCCTATAGCTCTGGGGGTCTCCCCCAGGCGCAGCTCGGCCCCTATAGCTCTGGGGGTCTCCCCCAGGCGCAGCTCGGCCCCTATAGCTCTGGGGATCTCCCCAGGCACAGCCCAGCCCCTATAGCTCTGGGGGTCTCCCCCAGGCGCAGCTCGGCCCCTATAGCTCTGGGGGTCTCCCCCAGGCGCAGCTCGGCCCCTATAGCTCTGGGGGTCTCCCCAGGCGCAGCTCGGCCCCTATAGCTCTGGGGGTCTCCCCCAGGCGCAGCCCGGCCCCTATAGCTCTGGGGGTCTCCCCAGGTGCAGCCTGGCCCCTGGAACTCTGCCCCCACCCCCGGGACACTGCAGTCCAGTGTGCATAACTCCAGTGTGTAAGGCTCTGGGGGCAGGGCATCAGCCCAGGATCAGCCCATCTCCCTCGCTCCTTGTTTTGTCAGTGCCAGCGTACCCGCGGCCGGCCAACCCACACATTTCTATTTCTGTGCTCGTTGTGCAAGTCCTCTCCTCCGGCCTGCCACGTGACCTGCCTGCTCAGCCCGCCTCACCAGAGCCCAGGAGCTCCAGGGGAGGAAATCCCCATCCCTCGGCCCAGAGCACTGAGCTGCCTGCGGCCAGCATGGGCAGAGCAGGTTTGGGATGGGACCAGGCCTGAACCATCCGCATTTAGGAGCTCGGGGGCGGGGGGGTGTCAGGCCCCTCATCCAACCCCTCCATTACACACCCACCGCCAGCCAGCAAAGGGACATCTCCTGGGTGAGCCAGTCATGGAGCCAGGGGAGGCCTGCAGGGGGCACTGGGGCAGCCACACGGAGCCAGAGCCCACCCAGAGCTGCAGGAAGACTGGCAGCCCAGTCTAATGCTCTGCCCTGGGCAGGAGCTCAGCAGCCTGGCCCAGACCCACGGTCCTGTAGTTACCACGCCTGGGGGCCACGTGTGTAGGGTGACCAGACAGCAACTGTGAAAAAACGGGACAGGGGGTGGGGGGTAATAGGAGCCTATGTAAGAAAAAGTCCCAAAAAACGGGACTGTCCCTATAAAAATGGGATACCCGGTCACCCTACATAGGCGGGGCTGAGGCAGATTCCAGGGGGAAGCCAGAATGACGCCAAGGATTCCTTGGAAGTCTGGAGAAGGGCGAGCGCAGAGAGCAGGGCTACACCTGCAGGTGCCTCCGGCCGCAGTGCTGACAGGGGACGGGAGGACAGGAGTCTGCCCACTACCAGTTGGCTACACAGAGCTGCCTTACCACAGAGCCTACAGGTCACGGCTCCCCACAGCTGCACTGGCCCAGTCCTGCCTGATGCAGGCTGAGGGAGCCGCACTAGAGACGGCCCCGCAGGCGCATGGAGAGACAGGCCGCGTTCACTACAGACGGGCTTGGCAGGGACAGAGTACGCAGACATCTAGAGGACTGGTGCCACTGGACAAAGCCCAGAGCCGGCACACCTCACCCTGAAAGAAATCCCTCCTCTTGCCACGGAAATGCAGCCAGCTCTGGGGCGGGACACAGCAGCTGTTTAGCAGCACCCACCAACTCTGCACAATGGCTTAGGACAGGGGAATATCAAGGAAGCTGATGTGATTGCTAGAGCCTGGCTGGGACCTGGGAGCTCCCATCCCAATGCACTTCCTGTTCTCAAAGCTCAGGCAGACAGAGCTGCTCTTTCCTGTCTAGCCGAGGTGGTAGATGCCACAGGGCACAGCCATCTTCCTTCTGTCTCCCGGGGGAGTTCAGGGAGTTATCAAGCCGCCGTTCTGCCCTACCCTGTTCCTGGAGAGGTGGAAAAACTGGCTGTGCTGGTTTGGGGCACAGTGGAGAGGGGCCTGCCGGAGATCGCTGGTGTTTGCTGTTGCCAGCTACAAGCTTGTCAACAGCACGAGAACCTCCCAACAGCTAACTGGCTGTCAGGGATCCCAGCTCTCCAGTGTCAGGCGCACTCACCCGCAGGGTACAGAGCTGCCAACGGGGGTGCCAGCCCTGCCCCGGCGACGTTACCAGGGCAGCAGGCAGGGGCTGGCCAGTTCCCCCAGGCATTACAGAGCAGGCAAAGGGCCCGGCTGGACTCGTGTGCGCCAGCTTCGCCCGCTCAGCAGTCTCCACTGATGCACCTTCCTTCCAGGAAGGGCCATTGGGAGGCACTAGCCCTCCCCGAGCCTGGGGAGCAACCAGCTTACGAGAAACCAGCCAACTGGTCCTCGAGGAATAGTGCCAGGAACAGGGCACTGCCGGCCACCAGCGCCCCGGGCTGCAGCCGCCCAGCAGGCAGCTCGCCCGCCCGGGTGGTGCAGTGCGGATAGCTCTGCCTGCCAGCTGTCAAGCAGCCCCGGGCCGCTGGGACAGCCACATCCCAGAAACGGCCCCGGATCACAGAGAAACCAGAGCAGGAGCGAGCCGCGGAGACTCGGCTAGTCTGTGACTCCCGCGGGGGCCCCTGCGAGGCACAGCTCAGGCTGGCAGGCCGGGGAAGCTCTCACACACACACACACTTGCTGCCTGTGCTGTACGCATCAGGGTGATCCGCTGGCTCTGAGCCCCTTCTCCTGTGCTCAGTTCCCATGGACATTGCTGCGGGAGAGCGGGGTGCCACCAGCCCCCTGCTCGACGTTCCCCCCAAATTCCCCCATCCCAAAGGGCACCTTCACAACAAACTGCACCATTACCGCGTCTGTCTCTCTGAAGCTTTGGCAAGCCATGGCGGCCCCCCCGGAAATCCCGTGTGCCGGTGAGCTTCCCTCAGCCTCACCAAATCTCAGGCTCTCCAGCGCTCACACACAGAGGGGCGCCCTTCTGTCCGGGACGGTTCCCTGACCCAGTGGGGTCACTGGAAGGGGCAGAACTCAGAGGTGACAGCAGCAGACTCAGGGCTCAGCCCCGCACTCCAGGACACCGGATTCCCGAAAGGCAGGGAATGTTATGATTAATCAATATGTTACATTACATATATTCATTGTATGTTAATCAGTGGTGATTTGCAGGATTATACAAGCATAAGGCTGATCAGTATTTAGAGGGATTATGTAGTAGACATGAGTAGGATAAGCTGAAATGCAAGAAACTGTAGGCCGAGGCCTGGAAGACTTTAGCGTATCTATTTTAGGCCTTGGAGACAAGAAATGACGGCGTAAGTTAATGACTGATGGGAAAGAGGTGCCGACTGGTAATGTTGCTAAAGTAAGATGGGAAAGTGATATTCAAATGATGAAGTGCTGCGACAACACATATTGTCTTTACCATGTCCGGCAAGGATCCAGGTGGTACATGAATGTTAATGACACCCGACCCAGCCTATAGAATTCAGGGGCCCTTGTGTTTCCAGGGGACACACACCAGTAACAGAAAGAGGGCTGACACTGTCATGTAGGTATAGACAGACTCACAGCATAAGAAAGGGTGCTCAGAGCAGGGAAATTGAGCTGCCTCTGGAAAACGCCAGCAGGAACCACTCCCGTCTTCATGGTCAATTCATGAGTGGGCCAACAGACTCTCCCACCACCTAGCAGGATGTGAGGATGTCTGTAGGTACAACTGGCACATTGCACGGAGCTTCAGGAATTGTGTGTGCTGTGATATGTATAATTGTGGTGGTAACTTTAATAAAACTACTAAAAGATCGATGCTCTTGTAATTGTGTGTGTTGCTTGCCTATGGTTTCATGTGTTCCTATGAACTCCAGATCCAGAACAGAGGTGACTCTCTTGAACCAGAGACTGTAGATGCCAGAGCCAAACCCACTGAAGTAGGATTAAAAGTCGACAACACGCTCGCACGGATCTGTATCACTGCAATGGCCTCCCGTCCGACACACCCATGCGACGCGGAAGAGGGAGCCTGGAAGGGGCTGCGGGCTCAGCGGTTACGGCAAAGGGGGCCAGATAAGCAGCAGGGAGAGAAGAGCCCACGACAGTGGCGCCTGGTCACCAGGGGAGATGAGACGCTTGGATTTTTCCAACCCCTCTGCCTGAGCAATGGCGGAGCTGAAGAAAGCAGCAGGAGTCCCGAGCCCTGCGCCCGGGCGATGTCGCAGAGCACCATGCGGCACCATCCACTCCACACAATGACTGTCCCGCTCCTGAGCTTGGATCGGCTAACAAAGCTGGCATCTACGTCAACAGGCTTCTAGGTTAACGATCCCCCCCCCGCCCCCGCAACACACAGGAGCAGTTCACACCTCCCGCAGGGTTGTTTCCAGTGGTCTGCAGGCTCAGATGAAGAGCTGGAGGTTCCAATTCTGCAGTACAAGACAGCAGTCACCAGGGACAGCCATGCAGTTGCCAAATTGCTGCAAGCCAGCCGCACGGAAATTGCAGTTGCTTATTACAGGGGTACTGGAAGATATGAGTTATCAGTAGTAATTCGTTGCTTAGGTTTGGGGGAGGAAAACAATAGGGAAATAGGCTGGTCCTCTGCGATCTTTACTGGTTTGTTAAATGAAGGGTGGGAGTTCTTGGTTTTTGGATACTAACTTGCCCATGTAAAGAAACCCCTGAAACTGAACACAAAGATTAGGAACCAATTCCCATTGCCTGCTTTCAATGAGAATATCTAGCGAGTCTTAGAACAGTGGAAAACTTGGCATACAACGATCCCTACCAGCCCAGCATCCACCTTTGCCTCCCGCCTGCGATGTCCTGACGATTTCTGGCACTCTGCTAAACTCAGAACCATGTGTGTTAAAATCCATGAGCCCGGAGCCACTGCTGCTCCCTGATTTGCACATGCAAATGATTCTGGTTAGCAAATTGCGACCTGAAGAGATTAGGGCTGTTAAAACTAGACCCAGCGGATGTGACAGAGATTCTTACACTCCCGCTGAAGTGTCACCCTGAGCCACGGCCTCGCACCCTGCGTGGACTCGAGATCACCCTCCATACGGTACGTGCTACCCCAGCTGGCTTTGGGGGCTCGGAGAACGCTGCCGTGGGGCATTCCACCCCACAGCGGAAGGGGACAGTCTCCCCCTATAGTGACCCTGCCGAGAAGCCCCAAGGAAACGGGTTCCCCTCCCCCAAGTGAGGAGCGTTCACCCGTCAGCACTGCTGGAAGTGGGAAGTCTATTTCCCACCCGCTGCCATGGGGGGCTGTGCTCTGGCAGAGCAGGGGGACGCCTGGCGCAGTATGGGGCAGGCCAGGCCCTCCAGCATCGCTGGGCAAGCCGGGGGCTGGATGAGAAAATGGCTAGTCTAGCCCAGCAGGAGCAGTAGGGCAGGTGGTTAGAGGGGCGACAAACGAGCGATGGTCCAGGGAAGGATCTTGCTAGGCGAGACCCCAGAACCCCCAGCTCTGCTGGGATGCACGGTGCCAACGAAGGGAAGTTCTGGGGAGTGGTTCTCGGGCGCACTACGGGACCACCGACCCGACCCTCTGCACCCCGGCTGCTGCTTCATGCTGGGGGCGTTAGGGGACAGCGGCTGCCTTCCACTCCAGCACCCAGCGCTGGCTGCTGTCGGAGGGAAGACACCGGCCCGCGCGCAGGGCCCTCGGAGCGGCACCGAAGCAGAGCCCGCGGCCGACGTCGCTGCTTTGTGTTTATCAGAGGACGGCCGAGAACCGCCAGCTGAAGTCACTCAGCCAAGCTCCCTGGAGCCTGGCCCACCAAATAACCAAGAACACCGGTTTCCAGCAACGGCGGCTGCTGCTCCAGCCCCGTGAGGAGGATGCCAGGCAACCTCAGTCCCACAGCACCAGGAGTGGAAACCAAGTCAAAGCGACAGAGCTCCCTTCCTCGGAGACCAGCACAAACTCGGCACAGGAAACGCAGAGCACCGGCCCTGCAGCACAACAGGAAGGGACAGAGGGCGACCACCGCATCACCCTCCAGCAGCTTTCTGCGGCTTACGGCCAAGTGGCATTTTCCGTGCTGACACCTGACTGGGCAGGTGACTGTTTATACCCCATCCATCCCCACTAAATGACCTCGAGTCCAAGTCAGCCTGAGCTCGGTCAATGGGGGGAGACAGCTCTGTCTGTGCAGCCCCCGGCCTCTGATCGGGGGCCCCACAGTGAAGGCCCATCGAGTGGTGTTTGTCCATTCAGAACTGAGAACCATCAACTCGTCACACAACCTCCTCACAACTGCCAACCTAGGATCGACTGGAACTGGGCACTTGGCAACAGCCGGCTCCTATTTCATTACTGATCCCCCAACCCGCCCAGCCCCCCACCCAGCCCCCAAGGGCCAGAGACGCCCCAGCATTCTCCTCCAACCAGAGGAGTAATCAGGAGAGCTGGGAGGTGGGCTAGTGTCACAGCTGAATCCCCCCTTGCGGCTTCGAGCGAGTAAGTTACTCGTCCCCGAAAAAACGTTAATTCCATGGGGATCTTTGATCCCCAAGGGCTTCGTGGGCTCTGCCGGCACAGCCACTGAAATGCAGCTGCCTCAGGGCAGCAGCTGAACCACGCCCAGCATCCTGCACAACAGGGATGAGAGGGTGCATTGTGGCCAAGGAGCCTGGGAAAAAACTCCTAGGGCCCTGGGATTTCCAGTGTCTGCCCAGAGCAGATAGGCCCTGGGTGTTGTAATCCTGCTGGAGGAAGAGCGAGAAATTTCACAACTCGGGTTAAACAGCGAAACAAGTGGGCTGGGACATGCCGCCTTCCTTCGGAAGCGCCTGGGTTGTCACAAGCTCTCAAACAGACAGACACGGACCCGACAGCTCGAGCCTAGCAGTGCAGGCCTGGCCAAAGCGAATATTTGCAATGCCCAGCAATAAAGGAATTGCCTCGTTCCTCACATGATGCTCACACCCCAGTGAGCAATACAGACGCTGTTCCACACAGCCAGGCCCTGGAAACGGGGCACGCTAGGGGAAGCCAGCAGACGTTGCAACTCTCCATCAAAAGGGAACAAGGACACCCAAAACTACGAGAACTTCTGCCATCTAGTCTATTCTACACAGGGTCCTAAACTGCCCTGTCATGTAGTATCCGAGCACCTCGCAGTCATGCATTAAATGGTGTCACGTGACTGACATCTGTCAGATGTGGATGATTCTCTTTCTTCTCCTCCCCAGGGAGAGAGCCAAGCAGTTGGTTGCGGTGGGGTTCCTCCCCTCCCCGTACGGCCACGCTGCTCCGGGTTTGGCTCAGAGACGGGTGGGAGCAGGGCCCCTGGGGAGGTCTGGGGTGGCCCTGAGTTCCTGGGGGTTTGTTCCGCAGTCTGGGACTGGCCCCGTGGGATGCTCTGTTTGCTGCCCAGCTGGGCTCTGCCCTGGTGGTGCAAAGTTCCCCGGGCCCGAGGGGTGGAGTTATGGACCTCGGTCCCCAGCCCGGAGCCAAAGGCCCCTCCAGAGACGCGGAGCCCCGGCCGCTGAGCGCCTCGAAGATCAGGCCCGAGACTCTGCCCTTGACTCTGTTCTATGGGAGGCCAGCGCAGAGAGCAGGGGACGGGCACGGGTGCTGCTGAGATGAGGCGCTGCAGCTGGGGAGTGCGTTACCCTCCCAGAACGTGGCACCTTCTTGGGCTCTGCCATTGCCTCTGGAGCCCTTTATCCCTGACACACATGCCCCAGCCTGGCTGTGGGAATGAGGCAGGGGCTGAGATGCAGCCATTGCAAGATGGCGGCCGCTCCAGCCTGGAGCAGCAGAGTCTGACGCTGCCTTCAGTGGGGAAATGCCACGGAGCCTATTTCTGCAGCAACACAAAGCTGCTCCAATAGCCAGCATTTGTTTCCTTGATTTACAAGCTGTTTTCACACAGGGACACTTCTGCTCAGAGCTTTTCCCCCACCCATTCGTCTAGTCTTCACCCTCTCTGGAGGGGAGGACAGCAGGAGCCCCTGCCCCCACTGTACCCCTTTACCGCTGGCCTCCAGTAGCCTCCCACCCCACCCTGGCAGATTGGAGGGCAGAGCCACATTAGCAAGTTCTCTGTAACGCTCCCATCACAGGGTTTGCTCGGAGAAATGCCACCTGCTCTGCTGTGGTTTCCACCTTCCTGTTCCCAGGGCCTCCTGGTTTCAGAGCAGGCATGAAGCCGTTTCAAAGGCCCCAGAAGAGCTGAGACCTAGAGTGTGGTTTTGTTCTTTCCTGGAAGCGTTTTAATTAAAACCCTGCAGCTGTCTGTGTCCTCCATGGAGGCTGTTACAACAGCATTAAAGGGGGCACCGGCCACATGCTTAGACTCAAAGAGGCTCCTTCCGAACCAGAAGGCAAATCCCATCCACAGTCAGGAGGTGCACAGATCACAGCCTGGCGTGAGAATCCCTCAGGCTCCCAGCACCTCTCCACCCAAGGGTCTCGGTGTGTTTCACAAACACTCCTACCACTCGGAGGTAGGAATCACCCCATCTTACAGGTGGGGAAACTTAGACAACTCGCCCCAGGCCAGACTGCAAGTCAGTGGCAGAGCTGGGGGGAAAAGCCTCAATTCCATGAGACCATCCTTCCCTGGGTCCTTCTGCTGCGTGGGGTGCTCAGCAGAGACACAAAAAAGCCCTTTTGTGTATTTCAGATTTTGTGACCTGGATTTTCTAGCCCTCCTTTTGCCGAGGCCCCGGGGAACTTTGCAAGGCCAGGCACGCCCAGGGAAGGGCAAAGGGTACATGCAGAGAGCACTTCCTGATATTCAGCCGGAGTGACGTCTAGGAGGCTGTGGAACCGGCCCGCTTGGGCAGTTGGGCGGTTTAAATTGGCCAAAGCCCTGCACAAGCTCCTGTAGGGACCGGTGCTCAGAAAGCAGGGGAGCAGGAGCAGGACGACTGGTACTTTGATTCTAAGGAGTCCGTTGTAGGGCTGCTGGCAGCCCACACCCGCTGCGTGCAGCCCCAGAAAACATGGCACACGGTGCTCTCCAGCTGCACTGAGGGAGGGAGGGTTGTGGAGACTCACAACGAACTGGGCGCCCGAGTACATGAGCAAAGAGAGCAGCCTGGCGCCCTGCAGGACTAGACGCGCTCCCAGGCTCAGCAGGGCTCCGACGCGGGCAGACTCGGGTTGGCAAACCCGGCGCAGTTCTGCCCCAGGCGAGCAGGCAGCCATGTGACCCAAAGGCAGAACGTTTCCATTACAGAAACTGGCGCAGCAGCTAGCCCCAGGGCTGTGGGTTCAGCTTACCGCTTGGCTGTGACTGCATCCTCTGGCCAGCCCTCACTGCCCCATGGCCCCTGCCCCCAGGCTCTCCACAACAGGGGCATGCGCCACGGAGGGATTTTGTTTCAAGAACAGAAATGTGCAGAAGCCTGTGGCTCGTGCACTGCAGCATCCCCCACTGAGAGACTGTACCCAAGACACATACCCCACCGGCAGCAAACCTAGCCTGCTGCCACGCCTGCAGCTCAGCGCCAGAGCTGATCACAAAGGGCAGAGGGGCATCCCAAAAGGGATCAAGAGCAGAGAAACATGGCACCGTAGGCACCACTCCCGGATCACTATGCACGCAGGGCCGTTTCCAATGCACGGCGTGGAGAGAGGGGACATCCGTCTGCAGCTTCACTCACTCTCTGGCCCTCAATCTCCTTTTCCCTGGTGTAACTCTACTGGCATCAGCGGAGTCATTCCCGAGGGGGGTATCGGGCCCTCTGCAGTCAGTATCTCTTACCGCCCTGAGTACGTCTCATGAGACCAGGCAGCCCAGATGTGCTGGCAAGGTCCAGGCTGGAGTGGACACTCATCACACCGGGTCTCTCTCAGTGGGGTCACCTACTCGTAGGCGTTGAGCTTTATGCAGTGGGTGTGAGAGGCTCAGTGCGTTTCCCCATTTCTAAGGAGTCCCCCCCCCGAGACTGCCTCTGCCGGTCAATCAGATGGTAACAGGACAGGGAAGCATGTCACTAATCCCCTTCTCCCGCAGCTAAGCCACAAGGCGTTCGGCCTCACTTTGTACCTGGCTCTGTTACACGTTGTCCCTGTAGCAGACGGAGGCCAGGTCTTCCCAAAGCAGAGGAAACCCCAGCAGGGGCCAGGCTCCCAAGGCGGGTCCCTGGCAGAGTGACTGCAGCACTGCCATTCCCCGCATGCCACTCGTCCCCACTGAGGGTAGCGTGAGAGCCCACTCCCTCCACTGCACCCAGACCACCTGTCGGCTACACGATGCCAGGCACCAGAATCAGCTGTGAAGGCAGCTGTTTATTTCACGGCAATGATGGGT
The DNA here is from genome assembly GCF_020497125.1 of Mauremys mutica. Lineage (NCBI taxonomy): Eukaryota > Metazoa > Chordata > Testudines > Geoemydidae > Mauremys > Mauremys mutica. The sequence continues at coordinate 24,010,895 of NC_059090.1, forward strand.
GGAGGAGGAGAGAGGTCAGGGAGGGTAGAGATGCAGGCCAGCCTGGCCCCTTGTTCTAACCATCTGTTTGCTGACACCAAGATCTTGCCAGTCAACCCGGTCAGAGCTGGCATGTGTGTTACCCAAGATGCTGTGTCCATCATATGACTGTCACACGCATTTCACCCAAGCGATAGCTGGGAACAGAGACGTTTTGCAGACGTCCTAATTTAAATTAGTCTGTGATTAATCTGATTTCAGCAAAAGCCTACATTTCCTCCACTAGCCTCCATCAGGACAATATACACGAAAGCGTCTTCCATTGTTTGCAGCCTTGTTCTAGCCAGGCTGGTCCCAGGAGAGGAGACCCAAGGTGGGTGAAGTCAGAGCTTTTACTGAACCAGCTCCTGGTGGTGGAAGGGAGAAGTTTCCGAGCTTCACAGAGTAATTCCTCATGTCTGGGAAGCTCAAAAGCTTGGACCTTCCACACAGAATCAGAGAGACAGAAGGGACCGCGAGGGGCATCTCCTCTAACAGGAATCGGTCCAGTAAAAGACAGGACCTCCCCCAGTGTAGCTTCTCTCAAAGCTTCTTCCTGCAGACTCCTCTCTTCCCAGCCAGGCGGCAGTCCAGAACTGATCTGCGACACAGGGATGTATTGCAGTGAAGTCATATTGGCAGGATGGCTGCAGATTTACTGTGCTCAAATCCACTCAGCACAGACATTAAAGCAGAGCCGCATTAAGCTCAGAGCTTTGCATTAAAATAATGAGGGCTGCCAAGCCAGGGCTACCATTAACTAAGAGCGAAATCACCCCAATTGGCTCACTGGGGAGAGACCGAAGCAGCGTCTGGAACACTCTGTGCCTGCGACAAGACAAAGAGACATGACAGCGGTCTCTAAAGAAGAACTGGGCAGCACGAAGTGAAGCATCTGTAAGTGAAAAGGGGATCTAGACAGCCAGCTTTATTGTACTCTCAGCTTCTGCTTTTAAATGTCACCCTCTCTCGACTGCGTCGCTGTCAACACAGACTGTCCCGCCGGGTGTGACAAAGGCAACCGCTGATGCAGGAAGGAAACATTCAGACCAAATCTGGACCAAGCTAATCATCATCATCTGACATCTCTACTGTCCCTTTCAACCAAAGGGCTTTGCAAATCCTACTTAAAGAGGAAACCATTCACACACAGCTCTAATGCAACCACATCTAAGGTGAAAGGCAGCAATCAGATGACAGCTATTCACTGCTCAACTGGGCTGGAGGAAGAGGAGATGTTTTGGCTAAGGACAATGTGACAAACCCCTTCCTTTACAAAGAACAGCCATGAGATCTGGGACCCAGCAGACAGGGCCTTGGGCTTCCAAGGTCTTGCCTGAAAGAACCACACACAATGGACAGAGGAAACCCAGTTTAGCTCACATGGAAAAAGGAAGGGCTGGATTAGACACTCGGAACCCAGGGCTGTGCCAGGGAACCCCAATGGACCGGCCTTGATTTGCGGAAATTCCCTTCAAGGAAATCCAAGGAGGCTTTGGTGCCTCCACTGCACAGTCCCCAGTAGTTGGAAAGTCTGAGGACCCAAGGCACAGACCAAACTCCCGCCTAAGGGGTTTTCCTACACACAGGCCAGGTGTCAAGCCACTGATCAGCCCACCAAAAAGTTACAGGGAGCTAATCACAACCAGGAGAAGAGCCCAAGGATCCAGTGCTGCACCGAGAGGACCCTCACGCGTGTTCCCCCTCCTAGCATGCAGCCTGTTAGCTAGGGACTCTCGCGACCAGCCCTTCTACATGGGGGCCGCAGAGGCATTCTCCAAAGGCGAGGGAGGCTCCAGGCTGCAGGCAGAAAGGGAGGGATGTGGAAGACACATGCCGTTCAAAGCCGCAGTCTGTTAATGAAAGCAGAACGATGACACGGTTGCAGTGCTTTGGGAGCAGACGCCACCTGGCAGACAGCTCACACGTTGGAAATGGGCATCCAAGGAGATGGTCTTTTGCTTCCATAGCAGAATGCAGTAAACTCGATGAAGTTTATTTCAAGCACTAGTGACACACCTTGCCTACCCAAGAGCTCTAGGCACCCTGACAATCTTACCACAGCACACTACACCCAGCAGCACTGAAAAGCAAACACTCCAACAGGAACAAATTAATTCAGCGCAGCCAGACAGGGAATCAGCAACAAAAAGGTGAGTAAATTAGTAAATGATGTTCCTGTAACTGCCCTAGTCATGCTACCGCAGGATTAAAGCACTGACAGACACAGAGAACTTCAAGGCACCTGGAATGACAGACCTGGCAAAGAAATAGGGCGACATGACACAGACTTAGCCAATTGCATCTTTAACATCATAAGACGTCTCGTAGGATCATCTACTCTAGACTTGCAAACTAACATTCTGCCAAACGCGTTAGGAGAAAGACGAGCTCGGTATTAACGTCTGCCACTCGTCACACTAACGTGCAGCACGGCGACCCCACACTTCGCTTTTAACTGGTTAAAAGCCATCTCGGTCACACCTCTCGCACCAGGCTCAGAGAGACAATTCCCACACTGCTCTGCTCCGAAGTGACCTTTGAACGAGTCTCTCAGCCCTCAGCAGTGAGCCAGCGTGGGTGTGTCTGTATCGGGGTGAGTCCCAGCACTCAGTCCGCACAGGCCAGGAACAACGTGATCGCCCAGGGAGTATTTATCCCCAGCGCTGCCACTGCCACACAATCGAGCCCCAGACAGTGCCGAGGAATTAACGGCACCTATGGCCAAAGCAGCCCCCTTCTGAGCAGTGCACGGATCAGGTGTCCTGCTCTACCTGCGCTGTGAGAGTGGAAGGATACTGGACTATAAATAATGCACGCTCAGGTGACCGGAGAACGGAGATTTTGGCAAACTCCCAGTGCCGTCTCTACAGCTTTGGGGCAGCTCTGGCAGGTGACGCAGGGCCAGCACCCCAAGGCAATTCCCTTGGCAGTTTTAGGAGAAGAGACACAGATGCTGAGGCCACAGCCAATCATGCTGCCCAAGACTGCCTCCCTGGATGCCCCATCTGTCGTCTCTTGTCTTGCACTTGGATTGTGAGCCGTCTGGCCCGGGGACCAGCTTTTTGCTCTGTCTGTACAGCGCCTGGCACAACAGGCCTGGTCCAGGCCTAGGGCTCCTAGGCACAATGGTAACAAATCCTGCCGCGGTGCCACGCAACCCCCCACAGCCCAGGCAGCCCACCCCCTCCGGCCCCGCCAGCAAGTCCTGTGACCGGCCCTCCCATACCAACCACAGGACCAAGCCGGCCCAGCCTGCACCCCCTTTGCCAAGGGTGGCCCGGACAGGGAGGGGTGCCACCCGCCTACCTGCTGAGGAGCCGTCCTCGTGGTCAGAGCTGTTGTAGCTGCAGTCACTGCCTCGCTCCGGGGAGCTGCAGCTGGAGGAGTCCCTGCCAGGCACATCCAAGTGTCGCCTGCGTCTCCAGGGCAGTGGGTGCTGCTCTTCGTGCTGCACGGGGGAGCTGCGCCCATTCAGCCCATCCAGCGAGTCCAGGTCCCGGCTGTGCTTGGGCCGCCTGCCCCCTTTGGCGGGCGGCCAGCGGTGGGGCCTCTCCAGCTCCTCCCCGGACCCCCGGGGTAGGATCCTGAAGCCTAAGAAGACGGGGTTCAGGAGGAATTTCTCACTCACATCCACCTCCTCGTGGTCGGCACTGCCCTCCCTGGGGCCAGGCATATTCTTGGTGTGGGGCTGCCGGCCACGGACCTCCCTAAAGATGGGCTCACTGCCATGGGGGTGCCCACTGGGGGGCTCGCTACCATGGGCCTGGGCAGGGATGGGGACAGGGGGATTGCTGCCATGGGGGTGCCCAGTGGGGGGTTCACTGCCATGGGCTTCCCCAGGGATGACGGACTCGCTGCTGTGGGGGTGCCCGGGGGGGGGCTCGCTGCCATGGGCCTCCCTGGGCACATCCACGGGGGGCTCGCTGCCATGGGCCTCCCTGGGCACATCCACGGGGGGCTCGCTGCCATGGGCCTCCCTGGGCACATCCACGGGGGGCTCGCTGCCATGGGCCTCCCTGGGCACATCCACGGGGGGCTCGCTGCCATGGGCCTCCCTGGGCACATCCACGGGGGGCTCGCTGCCATGGGCCTCCCTGGGGACGGGCACGGGGGGCTCGCTGCCATGGGCCTCCCTGGGGACGGGCACGGGGGGCTCGCTGCCATGGGCCTCCCTGGGGACGGGCACGGGGGGCTCGCTGCCATGGGCCTCCCTGGGGTCGGGCACGGGGGGCTCGCTGCCATGGGCCTCCCTGGGCACATCCACGGGGGGCTCGCTGCCATGGGCCTCCCTGGGCACATGCACGGGGGGCTCGCTGCCATGGGCCTCCCTGGGCACATGCACGGGGGGCTCGCTGCCATGGGCCTCCCTGGGGACGGGCACGGGGGGTTCGCTGCCATGGGTCTGGCCAGGGGGGTGCCCAGCTGGAGCATCGCTGCCCTGCTCAGGGGCCGGGCCATCTGGCCCCTCCTCGGTGCTCCTGCCCACAGGGTGCTCAGTCCTGAGGGGCCGCTGCCTGCCCTGCCTCCGGGCCCGCGGGGCTGGCTTGTGCTGCTGCAGCTGGTGCTGGATGGCTGCGGCCAAGCTGTGCACGGCGCGCCCCGCGGCTCCCCGCTTGCCAGGGGGCATGTCCGGGAGGGGGGCCGGCTCCGCTGCCTGCCCGGCCGGGGAGGGGGCCGGGGGCTCCCGGGCCAGAGCCGTCTCCAGGTAAAGGACTTTGAACTTCTCCTCGGCCAGCGCCTGCTGCAGCTGCCTCAGTTTCCCCCGGCAGCGCTCCAGCTCCAGCTCCATGTCCCGCACCGAGCCCAGCTGCATGCGGGGCGCCGGCTCCCCGGGGAACTCGGCCTGCCAGTGCCGCTCGAACTCCGCCGGCTCCCACATGCTGCCCGCGCGGCAGCCCCGAGCCCACGGCGATGGGCGGCGGGGCCCGGAGCCCGCGGGGAGCGATCCGATGCCCCGGGGATGGGCGGCGGGGCCCGGAGCCCGCGGGGAGCGATCCGATGCCCCGGGGATGGGCGGCGGGGCCCGGAGCCCGCGGGGAGCGATCCGATGCCCCGGGGATGGGCGGCGGGGCTCGGTGCCCTGGCTGGGAGGACGCCGCGGACCTGCCCCGGCTGAAAGTTTCTCTCTCCCCCCGGCAGCTTCCGCTCCGGAGTCCTGTTGGAGCCCTGACGTCGCGGCCCGGCCCGGCCCCTCTCCGGCACAGACCCGCCCCCCCTGGCCGAGCGGGCGGGGCCCGCCGGGAGCGCCCCGCCCGGAGCAGGCGCGCCCCTCACCGTAGCGGAGCCGGGCTGCACCCTGGGGTGCCAGGCCTCGGGCTGGGCTGGAGGAAGGGGCAGGGGACGGCTGCAGCTGGCAGGTCCCCGGAGTAACACCCCGACTGTCATACCTGCCTCTCCAGCCTTCCCGAAGGGACAATATCCCCTTTGCAGGTGGGGAAACTGAGGCTCAGAGCAGCCCCGTGACTCGCCCATGGTCACCCAGCCGGCCTGTGCCAGGTCTCCTGGATCCCCCCCAGGCCCAGTTATCTGGCCAGGAGGCCAGAAATGGCCACAAGCCGGTCCCCGGGGCCCGACCCACACTGGTGTGATGGCTCTGCCCGTGGCGCGTGGGCACCGGAGTCTGGCTCAACGCCGCCACCGCGCAGTGAACTGTCTGCAGATCCTTCGGGGGCAGGTGTCATGTGCCGGAGTTCGGCTCTGGTGTCTGCTTCCCCTCCCGTCTCCCTCCACTCCGGTGCCCTTCAGCAGTTCGGCTCTCCCTGCCCACAGCTGCGCTAGAGACAAGGCAAGTTAGTGTGAAGCAAAAGCCATTGGCCAGGTGTGTCATGGCGACCTCTGATTGCGTCCGGCTTTCCATCCCCATCCTCCGTTCCTAACCTCCCCTCCCCTCCCCTCCGCCACCCCCACGCCCACCCCTGTGCGCCCTCCAGCGTCCGGGCCTTCCAACCTGCCCCTCCAGCCCTGCGCTCCGTTCCTAACCTCCCCTCCCCTCCCCTCCGCCACCCCCACGCCCACCCCTGTGCGCCCTCCAGCGTCCGGGCCTTCCAACCTGCCCCTCCAGCCCTGCGCTCCGTTCCTAACCTCCCCTCCCCTCCCCTCCCCTCCCCTCCGCCACCCCCACGCCCACCCCTGTGCGCCCTCCAGCGTCCGGGCCTTCCAGCCTGCCCCTCCAGCCGTGCGCTCTGTTCCTAACCTCCACTCCCCTCCCCTCCGCCACCCCCACGCCCACCCCTGTGCGCCCTCCAGCGTCCGGGCCTTCCAACCTGCCCCTCCAACCCTGCGCTCCGTTCCTAACCTCCCCTGCGCTCCGCTCGGAGCCCGCCCCCACGCCCACCCCTGTGCGCCCTCCAGCGTCCGGGCCTTCCAACCTGCCCCTCCACCTCTGCGCTCCGTTCCTAACCTCCCCTCCGCCACCCCCACGCCCACCCCTGTGCGCCCTCCAGCGTCCGGGCCTTCCAACCTGCCCCTCCAGCCCTGCGCTCCGTTCCTAACCTCCCCTCCCCTCCCCTCCGCCACCCCCACGCCCACCCCTGTGCGCCCTCCAGCGTCCTGGCCTTCCAACCTGCCCCTCCAGCCCTGCGCTCCGTTCCTAACCTCCCCTCCCCTCCCCTCCGCCACCCCCACGCCCACCCCTGTGCGCCCTCCAGCGTCCGGGCCTTCCAACCTGCCCCTCCAGCCCTGCGCTCCGTTCCTAACCTCCCCTCCCCTCCCCTCCGCCACCCCCACGCCCACCCCTGTTCGCCCTCCAGCGTCCGGGCCTTCCAACCTGCCCCTCCAGCCCTGCGCTCCGTTCCTAACCTCCCCTCCCCTCCCCTCCCCCCCGCCACCCCCACGCCCACCCCTGTGCGCCCTCCAGCGTCCGGGCCTTCCAACCTGCCCCTCCAGCCCTGCGGGCGGGACTTTGCTTCTCCAAACATTGAAAGCAGCGTCACTCTTTGACCTGACGCTGTTTGCCGAAAGGCGGAACGCACCCGGCCCGTCAGCGCCGCACGCTCTGTCCTGGATCTCCTCACAGCGCCCCTGCCGGCGAGCCCTGCACACACTAACTCACTTGTTCAAGGTCACCCAGGAAGCCTGTGGTAGAACAGAGAACGTGGGGCTCACCGGCCCAGCTACTCCCCCGACCCCACACCACTCCGCTGTCGTAGGCAATGAAAGAGCCTCAGGATCTTTTACGTTTGTCACCTTCTGCCTTCCAATCCCCCCACTGCCTTGCTGGTACCCCCGGGCTGCACAGTATCCAACCCAACGAGAAGCCCCTCAGGGCAAGAGCCTGTCCTAGCTGGAGTGCCATGCACGCCTATGGTTTCGCAGAAACAATAAGCACCAATAAATGCCTCCCCCAGCCCTTCCTAGCGGCTGGAAAATAATCTCCATTCTCATCATCCAAGATCAAGCAACTGCTTGGCACAAAAGATGAGCTTTGCACCACACCCTGCGGGCTGGCTAGCCCACAGTCAGATTCCCAGCGCAGGGGTAACGGTGCTGGACAGCTGCAGTCAGGATCTGTGCTGTACGGCTTGGAACCAGCATTTTCCACTGGCTTCATTGCACGCCACCAGAGCCACCGTTTGTAAAGCATGGTCACAGGGGTGCTGGCTCTTCACAGAGAGTTGGGATCAGGGGGTTATAAACGACAGCAAGTGGCTCAGCTGCAGGTAGGGCTGGTGAGAGAGGGTTGCTGATAGGGCTCCGTGGGCTGCTGGCTGGCGAAGGCTTTGGCTAGGCAGAGTGAGATGGAAGTGATCCTGGAACCAGGCTAGAGAATGAGGCCAGGGAAAGCATGGAGGAAGACTGGATGCAAACAAGGAAAAAGAAGAGGGTAGATTCTCTGGAACCAGAAGAACCAGCAAGTAGGAGGTCAGGAAAGGGAACCGGGGGAAATCACATGCTAGTAAACTCCCTAGGTAAGGACAGGAAGATGGGGGAGATCTGAGGATTGCAGAGTGGATCAAAATCATGCTGGAGATACAGTAAGAGCTCGGACACTGGCTGGTGGGGACGTGTTAGTGGAATGTACAAACACAGAACAAGCAGGGAGGCGTCGAAAGACAAGGGTGCTAGGTCAACTAAAAATAGACTGTTGGCTACCCAAATTCCAACCTGAGGCTGCAGTGGAGGTATGTTGTATGCCAGCTGAAATGTCAGAAGAGGAAATCAAGCAAGATAGAAGTGAAGATAAGGTGATCACTGTACTGAAAGAGGCTACTTAGCAGAAGAGGAGGTGATAACCAGCACTTGACACCTGTGCTGTCACATTTAAAGGAAGGATGCTACCAGATAGGATAATTGTAGGGTCTCTGATGTTCTGGACTAAGCCCTGGATTCCTCCATCTATGAGCTGCTACAGGTGCCAAAGGTAGCACATCATTGCAAAGGGAAAATATGTTCAGTAAGCGTGGAGGTAAACAGTTGTTATATGATAACAGTGAGGAAGGGACAGAACAAACCTTGCAGCTGTGGAGGAAAACACAGCTCAGCATATGGTGGATGTACTGAGGCAAAACGTGCTAGAGAAATACAACCCCCCAAATTACTAATAACATCTCACATGCAAGAGCTGCTGGGAGATAGATAGATAGATATGGGGAAAGGGAATAGCCCGCAGCAAATGAACAGGCAAGAAGTAACAAGTGACACTGGGGTAAGGAGAAGACATCGTACTTATACAAAGAGAGGTTTCAGAGGAGCAGCCGTGTTAGTCTGTATCCGCAAAAAGAACGAGGAGTCCTTGTGGCACCTTAGAGACTGACAAATGTATTTGAACATAAGCTTTCGTGGGCTACAGCTCACTTCATCGGATGCATGGAGTGGAAAATACAGTAGGAAGATGGATACACACACACACAGAGAACATGAAACAATGGGTGAAACTAAAAAGTAAAACTATTTCCCCATGCTTATTTCCCCCCCCCCCCGTCGAGTTCCTCACATCTTCTTGTCAATTGCTGGAAATGGGCCATTTTCATTACCGCTACAAACAGTTCTTTTTCTCTCCTGCTGATAATAGCCACCTTAACTGATCACTCTCCTTATAGTGTGTATGGGAACACCCATTGTTTCACGTTCTCTGTGTATATCTATCTTCCTACTGTATTTTCCACTACATGCATCCAATGAAGTGGGCTGTAGCCCACGAAAGCTTATGCTCAAATAAATCTGTTAGTCTCTAAGGTGCCACAAGGACTCCTGTTCTTTTTGTGTTTCTGATGGAAATAATAAATTGTACATCTCAAACAGGGAAGAAAACAGAAAATTCAAATAATTAAAGCTGTTAAAAAATACTTGTGGGATAGCAACCTATCAGTGGAACGACTTCCTATCTTCCTAGGTGAAGGAAATATTGAACATTAAAAGAACAGTGGTGGCGTCTTTCAGCTGGAATGCCCAGAGCCTAATAGTGCCTGGGCAGGAGTTAAAGCAAAATATTGTTAAGAAAATAAAGCCTGATATAATATGCACACAAGAGACTTGGCTAATAGGAAAACTAAGCCATAAAATCCCAGGATATGGCCTAGCTAGAGAAACAGAAAAGGGTGGGAGTGTTTGCCCCTTCATTAAGAAAAGCCTGAACTACCTTGAAGTAGAGGTTAAAAAGCTAACTACTGAGTACAAAACAATTTGGGGCCTCTAACACTTCATAGCATTTATAACCCAAGCCAGAAGTAGAGGCTATGGTCCTGAAAGCATTAATTACAGATGGCACGTGCTAGTTTGTTAAGGGTGATGGTCTGAACAGACACAACAGATTGAGGGGAAATAAGAAAAATGATAAAAATGGAAAATATTGAGAGCAATTCTTTGAAGAGGATAATTGAGTAACATTAAGCGCTGGTGCACCTACCAGGCTCAGTACAGCTGACAGATGCCTGGATCTGGGCATAGCATCTAGCACCATAGCAAGTGATGGCTGCTGGGAAATGTGCAGAGGAGGGAATGGGCAGTGACCACTTCCCAACGTTAATTACTTAGCAAGGAAAAGGAAATACCAAAGCCGAGGAGAATCTCCCCACGTGGAATCTGGAACTCCTTCCAACCATGTGACTGAGCAATGTATACACGGAGTTCTGGAGTAACGTTACTAATGGAATCAGAAAGACGGGCGGACTGGCTATTCCTAGTATCACAGAGTCCCCGGGCGATGCTCTGGAACTGCTCCCCACAAAGCCAGGCAGGACTTTGGGGAGCCTCCTCTCCCTCGGAGCAGCCTGTCTGCAGGGCAGGAAGCTCACACGTAGCATTCAGCATGTGCTTCCCACAGCGAGTCCACCCAGGCGGGATCCTGGGGAAGCCACAGGGTCCTGCACCCCCACTTCGCAGTCAGACGTGACTCTCAGCCAGCCAGTAAAACAGAAGGTTTATTTAGACGACAGGAACACAGTCCAAAACAGGTCTTGCCAGTACAGACAACAAGACCCCCCTTAGTTAGGTCCATCTGGGACCCCAGGGAGGCCACTGCCCCGCTGGGAGGCCTGAGCCTCCTCGGGGCTCCCCTCCATCTTCCAGCCAGCTTCCAAAAACTCCCAAACCCCCTCCAGCCCCTGCTTTCTGGCCTTTGTCTCTTTCCCGGGCCAGGAGGTCACCTGATCTCTCTGTCTCCAATACCTTTAGCATCCCCTTGCGGGGGGGGGAAGGGCCTGGCCATTAGTTGCCAGGCGACAGAGGGTCGGCCAGAGCTGAGGCCCCCCCACAGTATTCAGAGGGAACATTAAAACCAGTCCCACTTCGTCACACCTAGGATACCAACATGACTCAGAGATAGGACAAGTGTTCCGTGGTGGAAGACGGAATGTGAAATGGTGAGTAGGGAAAGGAACAAAGCAAAAAGAACGAATCCCTAAATAGTGACGATTGAATGAAAGAGTAAAACGGGAAGGGGGTTGCAGAGCAGGCTCTGAGAGGAGCAAACAGAGGAAGCTGGGGAACATCCTGCGGGGAAATGAAGATACCCGTGCAGCAGAGGTGTATGAACAAATTAGGAACATGAATGGAATAAAGAGTAAGAGCCCCCAAATACCAAGCCTTGCGGCTGCAGGGCATGGAGTGATAAGCTCCAACAAAGAAAACGTGGACATTCTGGCCACCATGGTTCCCAAGTCAGTAGTGAGGAGGAGAAGAGGCTAGAAATTCGGGGGAGCAGACAAGCATTCCTGAAGGATAATGATGAGATGACGATGAAGAGGTGGGAGGAGGGTGTGGACATTATTCTAAAGTAAAACTTTAGGCATGTGGGAACTCCAAAAACTCCAAAAAAGGAGCAAAAGAACCGGACAAGGCAAGGACAACGTTTAAACATCACGTGAAAAACATGAGGGTGACACTAAAATGATGTAAGAGCATAACGGAGAAAAGGTGAAATACCTAAGGCCTGGAAACATGCAATCATAGTCCCCGGGAGGAGACCGGGTACGTTGACCTCAGGATCGGAGGCCTACAGACCAGCTGCCCACACAGTATGTTTTGGTCAAGCCATGCAAAGCATGGGCTCAGAGATGAGTAGCACACCTGGAAAGAACAAGGTTCCTACATGAAACACAAAGTGGGTGTGCAGCTGATGACACTGTAGGGACAGAGATAGAAGAACAAAAAACCAGGAGACCCGAAGACTCCAATAGAGTAACCTTCCCTGGCCATAGAAAAAGCCTGCAATGTGTTATGGAGAGAGGGGATTGTGGAAGAATGTACACACGGGTAAGGGAATTCTTGTGCAAAAGAACGACCCAAGTGCAAGTAGGGAAAGCTTTTTCCAATGGATTCTCAGCTGCGAATGGAACTCCACGGGCTAGTGTAATTAGTGCAGCCCTCTTTAACATCCTGATCAACGACCTCTGTGAGGAGACGAGTACAGGAACTGGGGTCACGTGACTTGCTGACGAGGAAGCCCCTACGACAGGCTGAGGTGCAAGCGCCCCAGCTCCAGGAAGCAGGTTGGCTCCTGTTGGAGGTGTGAGCACAGGCTCTGATTGAGCCAGGTGGTCTGCGGAGTAGAAACCTCTAGGGAATAGAGAGGCCCCTGCAGAAGGCCCACACTTGGGGGAAGGGAAAGTTAGCGCTGACCCCCCCCCCACACACACACACTTACACTTGGTGAGGCAACTTCCATCTTTTCATGTGCTGTGTATTTATACCTCCCTACTCCATGTTCCACTCCATGCAGCTGATGAAGTGGGTTCTAGCCCACGAAAGCTTCTGCCCAAATAAATGTGTTAGTCTCTAAGGTGCCACAAGGACTCCTTGTTGGTTTTGCTGATACAGACTAACACGGCTGCTACTCTGAAACTTGAGGTACCGAGTTAGTTTTATGTGGACGAAATAAAACCAAAGCCCTGAGAAAAGGGCCTGAACCAGATTCAGAGTGTGGTGTCCCTCTTCCTGGGCTGAGGGGACAGGCCTGCAGCCTATTATGCTCTTGGAGCGGGGGAAACAAAGTCCTATAGGACAGTAAATGAGTTCAAACTAACAGAGCAAAGCCTGTTTCTGAAGCAAAGGCAGGAATCTCTCCTTGCTGGGCCCTGCTGCCATCCCCTAACCGGTTCTGAACGCAAGACCAAGGCAGCAAGATCACTTCTTTGCTCTGAATCTCGTAATTCTTTTATTAACAACACAGGCTCCAGCCCCCACGGCTCAGAGGAAGCCAAACGAGACACCAGCCCATCACATGAAGAGTGCAAAAGTAATGAAACCAAATAAGCCTTTGTGCAAATACCCAAGTAGCTGGAGCTCTGCAATGCAGAAGCAGGGCCAAACTCACTCACAGTGTAACTCTGCTGGTGTAACTGCAAGTCAGCAGAGCTACAGCGAGCTTGAGCTGGCCCCTCGGGTTTGTTGCATGGAGTGTGTCTATGTTGGTGGGACAGCGCAATCAGCCCCCACGCCTCTGCACAGCATGAGATGCAAGTAGCCACGCAAGGCAGGGCAAGGCAATTAAAGTGACCTAGGAACCCACGGGGCTAGTCAAAATGATCCCAGGGCAGCATCTCAAGCGGCAGGGGCAGCCAGGGCTGTGTGCGTTTCTGGAAGATTGCTCCAGAGCAGCGAAGAAGCCTCGCTATGGCAACCCCTGAGTATACGCGCGCACCGCATAGTGGTGTCGCCAACTCCCACACACAGCCGCTAAGGCCGGGCCTACAGCAGCAAAGCTGGTTGTTGTCACTCGCTACCGGCGGTGAACTGCAGCCTGAGCAGTTACCTGATCACAGGTTTTGCCTGCAGATGGAAAGCTGCAAATGCACACACATGGCAGGGGGGGTGTGGGGTTCTGCAGCTCTCCTCTCCCACGCCCTGGCAGCTGGGAATTATTCTGATGACCTCTCGCCCAACCCCACTGCATGGCAGCTGCTTTCCATTCTGAAATTACCCCCACAACTCACTCCCTTCATAATCCCTGCTGCAGGGTTTGCCGCACCTCTGTCCCCTCTCTGGTCATGTTCGCATTGCCGCTGGAAGCACACCTCCCAGAGGTGCCAGACGCACTGGTTTGCTAAACAGCAGTGTGGGTATCCGGGCACAGGTGCTGGAACAAGCTGAGGCAGGCTTGTATTCGGGCAGCTAGCCCGTGCCACAATAGCCACACTCGCCTGAGCGGCGCTAAGGTGGCCATCTGGGCTGGGAGGCACACAGCCAGCTGCAGTGTAGCCAGCCATCCGAGGGGCCCCCTCGCGGCTGTGCCTCTCCTGGGGTGGAATTCTGCAATTCTCCCACTCCTCGGCGACAGCACCCCGTGGATCCGCCTCGCGTACCCAGCAGGGCCAGCCAGCGGGGTCTGACGCCTGTGGCTCCCCCCGTGGGAGTCAGTGGCCAGAGTACAGTGGGAACAAAGCAATTAGAGAAGAGAGGCCTTGGAAAACAACACCCAACATGTCTACCTTGACGAGCAGACGGGAACTCAGGCAGGCCTAAGTTCTTCAGCCACCCCAGCAGGAGTCTCTGTGTCGTTCCCCCGAATGCCTTCCTGCCTTGAGAGTCCCTTTTCATACTGCTATCGTCCCTTTGATCTCCAGCGCGGGCTGGCTTTTTCCTGCCCTGTCCTGTGGCTCTTATCCTGAGCCATCCCGTTTCCTTCCTGCGTCTTTGCTTACGGCCCCCATTAAACCAAACCAATAGACTCATACAGTGCCCATCCCAGTACCCAGGCCAACATACCACATCCAGAAAGGACTCCGGAGGAGCTCCCAATGCTGTCACCCTCCGTGCAGACGTGGCTCGGAGGGGAGGGCGATCTTAGCTAATCCAGCTGCTCGGGCAGACCCAGGGCATTCCCGCTACGGACCCCGCCTGCAGGGCATTCCCGCTACGGACCCCGCCTGCAGGGCATTCCCGCTACGGACCCCGCCTGCAGGGGTCGCGGCGTGTGCCTCGCCATGTGACCAGGGACTTTTTGAAGCCGCGTGGACAGCTGGGCCCTAACTGCCCTGCGCACAAAGCGCCCCATTGCCTTCCCCCCCCGCCCCCGCCAATGTTTCTGTCGCTCTCCCTGCACGTGTCAGGCAGCTGTCTGCTTTAATGCTGATGAGGAGCAGAGAGGAGACGCTTTAAGGCACTGAGCAAGATGCATAAGCAACCATCCCTTCTCCTTCACACTGTACATCCTGCTTGGCCTTCCCGCTCCCCGCCTCCCTACAGCGTGCCGCACTGTACCAGTGGCCTTACTAAGTCTTTTGCCTTCACTTGGTGCACCAGACTCGAGCCAGTGGTGCTAACTATCCATTAGTTTAGTGCTTTTGGGCTCTGGTCCTCACAAACCAGCAGGTGCTCCTATCTGTGTGTTAACCCATCAAGGTAACACATGATACAGCAGAGCCGTTTCCGTTAACAAAGCAGCTAATTAAAAACATCCTTTAGGAAATGACTTCATTGTCTCCTTCTGGAGAAAGCCCCCACAGGTCCCCCTCCGCTCCACACCCCCAGCAGATAAAAGACAGCTTAGCCCAGCCTGGCCCAGGCACCCATTGGGCAGGCGCTGGCCTCTAGCCAGTAATGGCCCTGACACGTTCAATTAGCCAAAATCGTTTTCAAATCGTTTTCCCCAACAGTTTGCAGGCAACCTGCTAGCAGGGGCGAGAAGTGAGCAATTTAGGAGGCTAAGTGGTTTCTTGGATCCCCTCCCAGTGCTGATGGTGTCGGATTTTTATATTTCTCCTCTTCCTTATGCACTGGAGCTGGCTGACCCCACTGACGCCTCTCCCACCCCTGAGGTCTCCCCAGTAGCAGAGTGAGAGGCATGAGACGGAGAAGCCCAGTGACGATGCCCAAGAGACAAGGAAGTGTCTGGTACAGGCGGCAGCCTAGGCGGTTAGTAAAGTCATTAATGGCATAAACCAGCCACCTCTTTGCTGAACCAGGCTAAAATTAGCCCCCGAGAAGCTGGGGCGCTAGCGCACTGCAAAGCCTCCCTAGCACGGCCAGTTGTGTGGGCCCGTGTTTGCCTGAACAAGGGCAAGATTTCTCCAGCGGCCCTGAGGCCAGCGATTTGTGCCCTGGCTGGACTGGCATTTCCACCCGGGCTGCAAAGGGCTTTCTGATGGCAAAGCCTTGACGAGGGGGTGCCAGCAAGCTCCTCGGGCTGGAGCAATGAGGACACAGACCAGGCTGTGCCCTGCTCTGAGCTCTGACTCATGCTGGGAAGAGATGATTAGTCTTGTGCCCTGGAATTTCCTGCCCTGGGTCACAGCAGCTGGTCTAGATCTGGCACCGATACAGCCCCCAGCACCACAGGAATTCGGCAGGGCTGGCTCAGGCATTCCCATGGGTACAAACCCAGAATCACCATGAAACCACGTGATTCCAAATGGCCAGTGACATCCATAGGAAACCCCAAACTCCCAGCTCGACAGCTGCCCGCTGTCAGCTTGAGATGCGGCCAAGCACCCCGATGAGTACAGGGCATTCGCGCTCCCTGCCTCTCCCACTGGCCATGGGCTGAGCTCACTCCAGGATGGCACCAGGAGCCACGTTGTTAGTGTTGTCAGCCTCCGGCGAGCTAGGGAGCTCTGGCAGCCAGTGGCTAACTTTACCTGGCAAGGAGTCCAGGGACAGAGACAAGTCGGGGGGCTGTGAGGGCAGCACGTGGAGAGAAAGGGGGAGCCTCCGGCCCCCACTGAACTATTGAGTGCAACAGAAGGCTCAGCCTGGCCTACGGCACAAACGCCTGGCGAACTCTCCTGCTGTTTCACTCGCCCCTGCGTGGCTAGGGTCCCCTCAGCCCCCCACGCACGGTGCTCCCCAGGGTGCAGCAGTCAGCCCTTAGCAATGCCATTTCCACCTTGCTCCAGCAGAGGGAGCCCGAAGGAAACACAAGCCCAGGCCCAGTCTGTGCAGGACTCCAGCAGCTCCAGCGCCCTGGCACCTTGGCGGGCGTGTGCCGGGGGCAGGGAGCGCGCTAGGGAGGGGAAATGCATGAGGAGCTGTAAAGCTGTTAGCAGTGCCCTGAGCCCCTGGAGTGCTGCAGGGAGTGGGGGGCTGATGGGTGCCCCTGGGGGAGCCCCTGGAGTGCTGCAGGGAGTGGGGTGCTGATGGGTGCCCCTGGGGGAGCCCCTGGCGTGCTGCAGGGAGTGGGGTGCTGATGGGTGCCCCTGGGGGAGCCCCTGGCGTGCTGCAGGGAGTGGGGGGCTGATGGGTGCCCCTGGGGGAGCCCCTGGAGTGCTGCAGGGAGTGGGGTGCTGATGGGTGCCACAGGGGGAGCCCCTGGAGTGCTGCAGGGAGTGGGGTGCTGATGGGTGCCCCTGGGGGAGCCCCTGGCGTGCTGCAGGGAGTGGGGTGCTGATGGGTGCCCCTGGGGGAGCCCCTGGAGTGCTGCAGGGAGTGGGGGGCTGATGAGTGCCCCTGGGGGAGCCCCTGGAGTGCTGCAGGGAGTGGGGGGCTGATGGGTGCCCCTGGGGGAGCCCCTGGAGTGCTGCCGGGAGTGGGGTGCTGATGGGTGCCACAGGGGGAGCCCCTGGAGTGCTGCAGGGAGTGGGGTGCTGATGGGTGCCCCTGGGGGAGCCCCTGGAGTGCTGCCGGGACGGGTGGGTCTGATGGGTGCCCCTGGGGCGAGCTCCCAGTTTTTCAGCCTTCAGCCACTGAGCGGGAATTTCTTTCCTAACCAATTTGTCCTTTTACTGCGGGGTGAACATCCCCGGCCTATTTTGCCAAATTCTCTCCACAGTCGGGGCCTGGACAGCTCCTTTCGCACCCAGCTCATCAGGCTGCAAGGAGCGCTGCTGCCCTCTGGCGTCCACTTCCCAAATCCACTGAGGCAGCGGGTGCTGCTTGGCCCCCCCGGGGCAGTCTCAGCAGAGTGGAGCAGGAAGGGAGAGAGAATGAGCAGCACCCACTCCCCCCGCTGCTGCAGCTCACACCTGGAGACCAGTGCAGTCAGGAAAGGGTTAAGTGTGCAAATCTCAACCGTCAGGAGTGTTGCCTAGTGGCTAGACCAGGGGCCTTTTCTAGCTAGCTCTGCCCCCACGCGCTGTGAGCTCGGGGCAGGTAAGTGGGGTGCTATAATGGCTCCCCACCTTGGTAAAGCACTTTGGGAACTTCCTGTGGAATGCCCCGTATCTGTGCTAAGCCACACAAAGTCCCTGGCGCTGGACAGCAGAGCCACGCTCCTGGGGTGTCTGCCCACTCCACCAGCAGGGGCCGGCCAGACGACGCTGCTCCAGGCCCGAGCTGGAGGTGGGCGGGTGGGGACTGCACGAGACCATAGGTAACACAATCTCTCCAGAGCAGGGCCAGGGGAGCTGCCTTCCTCTGCAGATGCTTCACTCCAGCTTGTGCTGACCCCTATCCGTGTGAGCGTCACACCTTGTCAGCTCCTCGTTAAACGCCCAGCGCGGCTCTGTGGCCAGTGCAATGTTCCTGGGCACTCCCACATGTGCCCGTCTCTTCCCCGAGACAAAAGTAGCCGGAGAGGCCCTGGCTAAGGACATGGTGCTTGTGGTGCTGGTGTGTGCCCAGGGGGGTGTGGCATGGACTCCTCTCAATAGCTAGAGTCCCCAGGGGGCAGCAGGAGCAGCGACGGTGCAGGCAGACCCACCAACGCGCCTGGGAGGCTATTCTCCGGAGGGGAATTCGTACTCCACCACTCCAGGGCCTCAGTCAGTGAGCCCAGCCACCCATGAGTCCACCCACGACACCAGCGAGCTGTCAGCTGGGACTCCTGTAGTTCTCTGGGATAATGGGGGAGGTCACTTGGGAAGGACACTGGAGGTCAGAGCGGAAGCAGGGCCAGAGCGACCTATGAACGTCACTTAGTAATAGACCGGGCAGCACTGCAGGGAGCAGGCCACAACTAGGGCTGGACTGTGCTTCGGGCCAGACGGGATCCCTCCAGAGCTCAGCTGCCCTCTCGCCTCTTCGCCATGCCAGTAAAACATCTGCCCGACTCCTTGGTCTTCTCAGAACAGGCAGGAAGACAGGTGAAAGACCAGGATGCCTGGCACCCAGCCCGCATGGTCCGAGAACAGTGAGGGGTCGGTGACGATGCCAGATGTCCTAGGAAGGAGATATGGATTTCGTCAGCTGCCTTGGCACAGGCCAAGGAACAGCGAGCACTCCTGAGGGTCGGGACCCCTCTCGGCAGGATGTCGGAGCAGGAGCGGTGTGCAGCAAGCAGCCTGACTGATGTGTGGCAACGGATAATTACGGCTCTTTCATCAGCTGTCAGGGAGACGGGCCTGGCCGAGCCTCACAACACATTTCTGACTCCCTGTTTCAGCTCGTAAATCTCTCCAGCAAGGCGTGATAAATCAGCAGGCCAGCTGAGCACTCGGCCCTGGAGTAGGAGGTCCCCATCGGCCTGCCCACCCCCGTAATGGGCACGTAGATAGGAAGCATCCAGGACGAGGTGGAGATGGTCTCAGAGCGGCGCGCTAATTACAGGCAGTGAATGGCATCCTGGAGCCTGTGATTTATTGTCTGGCCTTCCCCTCTTCCGAGTGCTCGGGGTGGAATCCTGTGGAGTGGGGCCCTGCCAGAGCAGAGCCCCGGAGAAGAGAGGAATGGGGCAGTGAGGGGAATCCGCCGCACAGTCCTCCTGGGAGCAGGGCAGTGTCATTGTCCCAGTACTGCCAACCCCAAATGGTCAAAAATCCAGAGTCAGGCTCAGCAAAAATCACGAGATTCTGTACAAATAATCAATGTGGGTTCTTCTGCTTTTCGAGCCTGTAGGGTGCACTGGGGTCACAATTTGAAGCTTTGAGGGCTAGAAATGTATTTTTTCTCTAAGAATGAAGGCTGAAATCATCACAGATCCACTTGACTCCAGGAGCTGGGGCTTTAAGGAAAACTATAAATACCACGAGACTCATGACAAAACCATGAGAGTTGGCAACACTGCTTAAGTGTCCCCACTTTCCAGCGGAGGAGGCTCAGGCCCAGAGAGAGACGTAACTTGCCAGTGTTCCACAGCGCGACAGTGGCAGGTTGAAATAGAACCCAGGAGTCCTGGCTCTCAGTCCCATCACCCCCGCTTCCCATGATGCGCGTCCTCTGCCCCTTCTGCAATGCCACGCTGACACCAAGGCACAGGTCACAGGTGGGCTGCCCAGTCTGCATCCTCCCAACCCCCGCTGGGCGAGGGCGGCCTCTCGGGGCTGCTCCACCGCCGGACGTGCCATAGCCGGAGGGCGGAGGGCGGCCCCTCTGAGGTGGAGTTCTGCTTGCAGCCGGTGCCCCGCTTCCCCCAGGGAGGGAAAGGAGCCACCAGGAAAGGCCCAATGGCCCTAGCCATGTCATCTGAGCTACTGGTTTGTATGTCAGAGGACAATGCCTGGGGGATTCGTGCTGCTAAGCCGGAGGGGTCTTGACTGCCCCCCAGGGTTTGCAGGAGCACCTGGGGCAAGGCCCTAGGACACACACTGCCCAATGGGTCACCCCAGCAACTGTGTAAGAGTTCCCTGAAATCGCCAGTGGAGGCAGCCCGGGGCTGCCCTTTGCCCCAGATCTCTAACCACTAGGCCGTGCCCTGTCTGTATCCCACATGGGCTCCCCTCCATTTCCCCCTCGCACTGGCACTCGCTGCTGGTGGAGAGAGCCCCAGTGGAAGATGAAATAATAAAGTGCCCCTACTCTGCTGCGCCGTGGGACGTTCCCCCACCAGTGCCAACGCTCCCTGCAGGAATCCATCGGCCCTGCACACAGGCTCTGGCCTGCATTTCTGCAATGGGACGGGCCTGGGATAGGTACCTCGGTGGCTCCCGCAGGAACCCCTGGCTGCTAAATCCTGCCCCCAGACAGAACCTTCCTCCCAGCTGACCTTGGCAGGCGAGTCCTTTGGGCCAGCAAAGCTCCTGCTCCTGGGCAGAGTAAGATTCCAGCCAGACAGAGAAAGCCATTGAGGTGGGAACAGGTGCGCTGTGGCGAGTGAGCACAGGTGAGGGCTCTGAAATATTTGTAGAACTTTGCCTCACTTTGAAGTTCTGCTGCCCCGCCTCTTCCCTGAGGCCCCAGCTTCTGATTTATTGACCTCCGCTAACACAGGCACCGAAATTAGCTGCAGCTTCAAAGAGCTGAGAGCAGAGAAGGGCAATAGACAAATAGCTGCCCGCTAATTGGAGCTATTGATCAAACGCCGCTTGAGAGGATCAGATAAGGATGGATGGATAAAAGGGGGCCATGATCGCCAGGAACCCCAGCAATTTGTCAGGCTGGCTCCTGCACCATTTTTCAAAGCTTTACCGTGGGCTCATGCAAGTCGTTAATAGCCGAGCGCTAATTCAATTATCGGCAGAGGGCAGTGGAATTAATTGCTTCAGTGGAAGGCGGCCGTGTGGTGGTTTCTCAAAGATGCTGCGTCTGCATGGGGAGGCGGCAGCGAACCTGCCTGGACAGCACGCTGGCAAGGACGCAGGGGCGGCGCCAGGCCCCAGCACGCCAAGCGCGTGCTTGGGGCGGCAAGCCGCGGGGGGCACTCTGCTGGTCGCCGGGAGGGCGGAGGCAGGGTGCCTTCGGCGGCTTGCCTGCGGAGGGTCCGCTGGTCCTGCCTGCGGGAGGTCCACCGGAGCCGCGGGACCGGCGACCAGCAGAGCACCCCCCATGGTGTGCCGCCGTGCTTGGGGCGGCAAAATGGCTAGAGCCGCCCCTGCAAGGAGGGGATGAAACGTTCCCATCAGTCGAGGGATTTTTGTTTCCAAAGCGTGTCCCAAAGGAGTCCAGGGGGGATTCCTCCACCAAGGCGTGACCAGCAGCAAGTGCCCCAGGAGAACGGGAGCGGTGCCCCTTTGTGAGTGACTGCTCCGCTGGAGTGAGCAGGCAGCTCTCAGCAGTGCTCTCCCAGGGTCGTCGTTAGCACGGATTATTGGGGGTGCCCGACAGACCCACCACAGTCAAAACATGAGGGGTTCATGCTGCAGGAGGTGGGAGGGGGGCAGCCAGGGACCCAGGTGGTGCAAAGGTGGCACAAGAAGGAGGGCAGCTGAGTGGTCAAAGCCCAGGAAGGGAGTCAGGCGAGCTCGCCTCTGTTCCTGGCAAAGTGATGTGGGCTGAGCTCCCGCTTTCAGTCACTGGCTGCTGCTGGGCTCAGCCATTGCATAGCAGCCCTGGGTTAGGAACAGAACTCTGGGCCCCTCTTTGGAAATCCTGCCCATCACTGCTTGCACTTGCCATAGGGCCGAGGAGCCCGGGGCCGTGACTAGCCCCCCACTGAGTTAGAGGCATGATTTCCCCATGCCTGGCTGGCGGCTCAGCGGGCGGCTCTCCATGCCGGAGAAACCACGGGGTGCTTGGGCCCTCCCTCAGGAGCCCTGTCTTCCCAGAACAAATCCTGCAGACAGCTCTGCCCCGGGCCTGGCTCGCTGCTGCTCCGAGGAGGTGGGTAGCTCTTTAGCTCTTTTATCAGCTTCGCTTCCTGCTCCACCAGGCAGAGGGCGTGACGAGGCCCCCAGGCAAATTCCTCTGCCCCAGCCGTGTGCAGGGGCTGGCTGAGTGGTCGGCCCCCTTGCAGAGGGGGGACTGTTGCCTACACCACTGCTCCCTCCCCAAAAAGAGCAGGCCCCTCGTGCCCAGTGTGGTTCATGCCTCCCTCTCATGTTGAGCGTTGGCTTGGGCTGCAAGGGGAGTCAGGGCCAGGCTCTTGCTTGCTGTCCCTAAATGCACTGAGTGCTGAGGGGTGCTGGGCTGGCAGCCCGGAAGACGGGGTGGGTCTGGCCAGCCCCAGAGCAGCAGCAGCAGCAGGGCTGCTTCCCCTAGACACTGCTCCCTTGTGCCAGCGTGTTTCCAGACAGCCTGTGGGGCACCCTCGAGGGCCCATGGGTCTCCCGGCCCATGCCAGCCGTTTGGCCCCGTGCTGAGAACGGGGCCAGCAGTGCTAGTCCGTGGGGAAGACCCCTGTTTGCTAGGAGCTGGGCTCCTCCACCTGCCCATCAGTTACCCACAGGGCACTGCACAGGTGCTGAGCCGAGGTGAAAGAGCCCCTCTCGGATTGGCAGTCCCCCAGGGCACCCAGCCCCAGCTCTCAGAGCGCTGCCCACTCAGCGCCTGCCCGCAGCCCCAGTCAAAGCCCCGTCGAGACGTGCTCCGGGGTCACACCGGGCACCCAGCATCCGCACAGGGCTGCGCTGCTCGGCCCACTAACCTCCCGCCCTGGATCCAAGGGATGGGGAAATGCTCGGATGCAGGCCGAGGGGAGCCCGCACTGGGGAGAGGATGCTGCTGGTGAAAAGCACGGAGCCAGTTCCTAGCCATGCTGTTAGGAACCCGAGAGCAGTGGGACAGGGAGGAACATGCTTGAATCATTGCACCTCCAGATGCATTGTGGGAGTTGCATGCCATTGACTGCAATACCTGGGACCAGACATGACTAGCAGCTCCCCTGGTGTCACAGCCCCTGCAATTAACCAGATGGGGCAGGACACCGGCATCTGGACAGCAGCTCCAGGCAGCCCCAGCAGGCTAGGGTGAGGAAGGAGCCCGCGCTGCCTTCCAAACTGTCAGACCATAGGCCTGAGACAGAGAAACAGGCGGGCGATTTCGAGATGATGAGGGCCTGGGTGTCAGGACTCCTGGGTTCTACTCGCAGATCTCTATCATGGACACACTCTAGAGGAAGCCACTGCCCCCACCCCACATCCCTTGGTTTCCTTCTCAGTAAACGAGGGACAATAATGCAGCGCTACAGTGATGGGTGCAGCAGAATAACCCAGCCAAACGCTGCCCTGCCACTCAGTGAGGTCCTGAGATGCAAAGGGTACTCGAAATGGCCACCTAAGGAATATGGCCAGTGCTGTGTGCTCATTGGAGCTTGTCTATCAGAGACCAGGGGGTGAGGGAACCTCTTTTACTGGTCTGGCTTCTGTTGGGAGAGAGACAAGCTTCCCAGCTACACGGCACCAGGCCCGAGGGACAGCTCTGCCCAGCTCTCACCTGCAGAAGCTGGGCCCATAATGTGACCTCCCCCGCCTTGTCTCTCATATCCTGGGCCAGACCCGGCTCCAGGAACACCGCAAGCGTTGTCTATCCGCAGCCTCTGCACAGGACAGCGCCCCTGGCCGCTGAAAGCAAAGCAGTGACGGGCCCAGGACGTTCTAGATCCCTGTGAGTCTGCCCAGCCTGGGTGAGAGTCTCTGGGCAGAATGACTCAGGCAAATCCTGCAGCAAACCGAGGCAGTGCCGAACCCTACGAACGGAGGGCCCCTTCGCGGCGAGGGTTGGGCCTAGGGTTATCTGCGAGCCGGAAAACAACAGCACGACACAGCTCTGAGTGATTTACAGCCTGTGCCCTGCACACCACAGAGCCCCACTGCTGCCAGAGCTCGGCACCCATCTTCTGGCCCGGTGCAGCCAGGAGCTGGTCAGGAGAGAAACACAGAGGGGGCGATTTGTTGCGGAGGGCAAGGAAGGAGGGGGAATGTGTGTGATCTTCCTCGCAGTGCAGCTAAGGACAGGCTCAGCTCGCTCTGCGCTGTACAGGTGTTTCCCTGCTTCCTGTCAGCCCTGACCTAACCCAGCATAGCTGGAGGCAGGTCATAAAAGGCCCAGGAAAGGGACCACGTGGGGCAATGCAGCTCTGCCTTGGAGAGTTTTTAGCAGGAGTCTGGCAAGCCCGGCAGGAGTCCAGCGCAGGAGAGCCACGCTTTGCTTCCCAGGCACGGAGGGGCCATGCCCAGGCCAGCCCAGGGGAAAGGCACAGCGCGACTGCAGGAGCCCGCCGGCGTGGGAGAAGAGCTGGAAGGGGTTGCTGTCTCAGGGGCTCACCTCCTGGCAGCCGGGCAGGAGCTGTGGGCACCCCAGGGTGGCGAGGCCACCACCTGCCCGAGCGACCCGGCGGCGGCGAAGCTGAGGAAGAGGAGTAGGCCAGTGCGCTCCAAGGCGAGGAGGATTGCTGCCAATGTCAGAGAGCGGAAGAGGATCCTGGACTATAACCAAGCCTTCAACGCCCTGCGGCTGGCCCTGAAACACGACCTCAATGGGAAGAGACTCTCCAAAATCGCAACCCTGCGAAGAGCCATCGACAGGATTGGCTCCTTGTCCATGTCCCTGCACGCCAGCCCGGTGCGGAGGTGGCCCTGTGCCCACGCAGAATGCCGCCCCTGGTACGACGGGCCCCGCCAGGAGGGGAGCGGTAAGGGCAGCCAGCCCCAGCTCACCCACCTGCCCCCGGAGCCCAGCTACCCAGATGCTCCCAGCTTCCAACACTGCCCTCCCTCCCCTCTGTATCCCAGGTATTCCCCTGAGCCTCCGCTCCAGTCCCACTATGGAAGCCCGAAGAAGGATCCTTTTATAGCCAGCCCTGCCTATTACTCCAGTGGGAACTACTACCTCGGGGTCAGAGCCATCTGCCAACAAACACACATGGACAACTTCCGAGATTCTCTCCCAGGGCCAGGCCCCTGGCAGCCGGGGTATAGCCCAGGCTCCGGGTACCAGCAGTCTCTCCCCAGGCACTGAACGGGATTCCGGAGCAAGGGGAGCTGCTGACTCCCGCTGCCAGAAAGGGAACACCTCTCCCAGCCGGACAGGGACACAAAGCGCTGCGGTGCCAGGAGGTGAGCCAAGGAGCGTTCCCGGCGCGGCGCGGCACACATGCCCTCTGCAATCAAAGGAACGCGGGGAACCTGGGAGCCGCCGGAAGTGGATGCTTTGTATTTGCTCTAGCAGGAGTTCAGACTATTTACCTCTGCTGTAAATCTAAGGTTTCCCTTCTGCCGTTCGTCCTGGGTCAACCCTTATTTATTTTCTCTCTCTCTCTCTCTCTCTCTCTCTCTCTGTCTGAGGAAATGTGAGTTTAAAAAACCAGGGCATTTATTCAGGCTTGGCAAAATGCCCCCCCTTCCCCCCGAGCATATTAAAACTCTTTCATCGTACGGTAGCTGTGACTGTGTGAGGAGAGTACTGGAAGCAGAAGCTGGGAAGGTTAATTGTAACTTGTGTTTTTGAACGATAAACCCGCAGGTGCCCAGCTGCCCAGGGCAGTGCTGGGGAAGGCGAGAGGGGATCAGGACTCGGGTTTTGCCGGCTGCCGAGGATTGGAAGGATGGTTTTGGCCAGCAGAATGATGAATTCCTGGCCAATCCACGTGGGGCGGGAGGAAAGCGAGAAGCTGGGTGCAGCACACTCCAGACGATCCCAGAGAGGGTGAAAGCTCAGAGGGTCTCAGGAAAGGCAGGGAGAGAAGAGGGTGCAGGGGAGAAGGACGGGTTTGGAGCCTGGGATTGAAACAGCCACCAACGGGCTTGTCCATTCGCAAGCCCCTGGCCAGACAGTGTCCATGCTCAGTGTGCTCTTGCTGTGGTGGGAAATGGGGGAGTGCTGGTGAATCTGGGCTGGCCCCTGCTGGTTTGCACAGGGGAAATCAGTCTCTGGGGCCTCGGGGGTAGGCAGGAGGGCAGAAGAGAAAGTTTGGAATCAGATCTAAAGGGCCATGCAAATGTGCTGGGAAGGGATGGCCCTTCCCCTCAGCTGGGCAGCGCCTGGGGGGGCGGGGGTAGGCTACAGCTGGGGGTGCACAGAGAGGCTGGACAGGGGTCAGGGGTCAGCGGTCTGACTTTGGGTAGCTGCCTTGCTCACAAGCAGCAAAGCGAGCACTGCACTCTTCTGAGAGCAGCTCATGCAGCAGGCAAGGCATGAGTCTCCCCTGTGCTGGCTGGGGGGGAGCAGCAGGGGGCCCTCGGTTCTGACGGGTCCATCTCTGTTACATTCCCTCACACCCCCGGGTCCCCTTCTCCCCTCGTAGCTTCACTATCTCAGCTCGCCTCTTGCAGGGACGTTTTCCTGCGTTGTGAGCACCCAGCACTGCCCCAGGGTGGGCCCTGAGGCAGGCCCAGATCTGCCCCCAGTGCCATCCCCTCCTTCACTTTGCACTGGGGACCCTTTCCATGCTGCGCTTCCCGCCCGGCCAAGGGGAACCCAGCCTGGCCCTTGGAGCGCTCGGCAGAGGGAGAACCACCACCAGTCAGTGGCTTTACAGGAGAAATGTTACTGAAAGGTGGGAACAAGAGGCACTGCCAGGGGACTGCCAAGCACTGGGCGATTTGTCTTGGGGGTGGGGGCAGAGGACAAGACACCTGACAAAACTCAGAGCCTGGCTAAGCCAGGGCAGAGACTGACCTCGACTGGCCGGTGCTGGATCTGGAGTTGGGTTCCAGAAGACAGGGCAGGATTTGTTTTGTCTGCCCAGCAGCAGGGTTTCTGCAGTGACCCGTGGGTATTCACCAGCCACCTGCTAAGCAGTCGGATTCAGACGGGAGCTCTGTCTGCCAGCTCCCCGAGGAGATAGCTGCAAACACCCTTAGATCAGGAGCTCTTCGGAGCAGCCAGCCGCTGGGGTGAGGATTAGGCCTTTCACTCGTGGTGGGGGTGGCAGGTAAGGCTGCGGGAGCCAGTTCTGTGGCTAAGGAGGGCTGGCTAGGTGTTAGGTCAGGCAACTGTTCCCCTCTAGGTGGGACGCCGGTGCCAGGAAAGGGCCTGTGGTGGTTACTGCTTGGGAAACCCTGGTTAACCGCAAGCAGCAGCCTTTCCGCATCCATTTCTGCTGTCAGTGTGACGCTGACACGTTTCATTCAGTCCGGGTACCTGCTCAGACACTCCCCCGAGGGAGAGACACCCCCCCCAGCAGTGGCTCCGGAGGCCTGAGCCCAGGAATTGTAGGATTATAAGAGCGCTCAGCCAAAACCAGACACACGTCAGGGTCCTCTCCGGAGAGCGCCCCCCCTCCAATCCGGTGCCTCGCGGGGCTCATTTCCCACACCCAGCGCGCTGAGTCCAGGGGAGCTCCAGATTGCAAAGGGGGCTGGTTGCTTTGCTGAGTCCTTGGGAAAGGTAACTCGTAGGACAGCCTCCCGTGCTCCAATAATGGGCAGTCAGGCAGAGCCAGCTGGAGACCTGTGTCCAGAGAGGAAGGCTGGGCTGGGATTCAGGAGACCTGGGTCCCATTTCCAGCTCTGCTACAGACCCCTGTGTGACTATGGGCAAGGCACCTTGTGGCTCTGTGCCTCAGTTTCCCATCTGCAAAATGGAGGCAATAATACACCCTTTGTCTTATCTATGGAGCCCCGTGTGGCAGAGACGGTCTCTCCCGCTGTGCGCACCTAACCCAGTGGGGCCCTGCAGGTGGGGGGAGAGGAGACGCAGAGGGGTAAAACTGAAGGCTCTGGAAGAAGCCGGAGAGCTGAATGCAGAAAGTGCGGCCAGGACAGACCAGGTGGGTGTGGGGGGCTCCCAGATTAGCCAGGATGCAGAGCGGACAGTTTGGTGCCATCCAAATTATTTTGTGGCTGATGCAGACATGACTTTACCTGCGCCACTAGGTGGCACTCGGCTCCTCTGTAAGATTCATGCTGCAAAGAGCCGGGGTTGCAGTGGCACCACAGAAGTGTTTTAAATCCCTGCATTGTAAAGACGGGACGCTGCTGGAAATCAAGGCCGCCCAGAGGATTCAGGGGCCCCTTCCATAAGACGAACGTCGCAATACTATAGAATACTGTATTCTCGTGGGGGCCCCGCAGGACCCGGGGCCTGGGGCAAATTGCCCCACTTCCCCCCCCCCGTTCTGGGCAGCCCTGCTGGAAATGACCCCTCCCCCTGCTTTGCCTCCCAGCTTTACCCCTGTCGCAGCAGGGCTGAGTTATTTATGCCTAATTAATATATTAACAGGATGTAACCCACCCCCACCTCCGCTGGCCTGGCAGGCTGCCAGGCATTGGGCCAAATTCTGCTTTCGTTTACACCGGTGTAGATGGGAGTCAGGCCAGTGAAATCGGTGAGTTACTCCACCCTGCCGCGTGGAAAGGAGCAGAGTTCCACAGGGCCTCCCCATGTCTCCCCTCACTCAGGGGAAGGCAGGGTTCGCGCCGTACGCCCTGGGCCTGGTTTCCGGAAGAGCTCTGGGCCGTGCCTGCGTAATGGCCCAGACATCTGAGCCCGCGGACGCTGCCCTGGGCTTCTCTTTCTTTGTCTCGGAGTTCAGCCCCCCATGTCCTGGCCTCCCTAACAGGGCAGAGTGAGGCCTTGTCTTTGTGCAGTTTTGAGTATGGGGCCTCTTCCTTTGTCCAGCCCTCTGGACCTCCTCTGACGATTGAGTCAGACCCAGACAAAGAAGGAAGATCAGTGGTCAGGGTACTAGCCCGCGGCCTGCAAGAGCTGGGCTCACGTCCCTGCTCCGCCACAGACTTCCTGTGTGACAGTGGTACATCACTTAGCCTCCCTGTGCCTCCATTCCCATGTGTCCGGCACAGGGCCACAATTGCGAGACGTTAGTCACATCGCTTCATGCACGACTGGACGGTGCTCAGATACAGCAGTGATGAGGGCAGGATAAGAACCTCTGCGGCCCAGAATAGAAAATCCCTCCACCTCTCCCCCCAGACCCAGCAGAGGAGGGACCAATGTCCAAAGTACCTCGTTACCCTGTGCACATAGGAAGATTGGGGCTGCTTCCCACAAACCGTCAGCCAGGGTCCCAGTAACCCATCTCCCTCCAGCTCTATCCACGGCTGGCACACCGTCCCCAAGCACTAACCAGCCCTGCAAGAGGAGTTCAGGGAAAAGCCACCCACACATGCGAGAAAACAAATGTACTTTTGCCTCGATGCAGTTAGTGCTTGATAATATATTTATAAGGGTTCCCAAGCTTGTCTCCGACGGAATTATAAAGTGTCAGCTTGACCTGATTGGGCAATACCAAGTGCTGCAACTGCAAGTGGGGGATTACTGGGATTTCCCAAACAGCTCCTGGGAACGCTGTGTCAGCCTGGCTCTCCTCTCTTATGCTGGTGTAGATCAGTAGCCATCGGCGTCAGCCGAGAATGGACTAAAACTGGTGGAAGAGCAGAACCAGGCTCCCTAATCCCTGGAAGAGTGTAGGGAAAGGGTGCCTGTGTTTTAGGCATGGATGTTACACGGAGGCTCAATTGATTTAGCTTCTCACCGAGAAGGTTTAGAGGTGACTTGCTCACAGGCTGTGAGTAGGGAGGTGGGAAGAGGATAGCTGGGGCTAGCAGGCAAGGGCTTGTCACATTCCAGCTGGAAAGGAAGGGCACATTTTTCACAGTGAGGGTAATTAACCCCGAACAACTCAAACAACTCACCGAGCCATGGGGGGGATTCGCCATGGTCTGAAATCTGTAGATCAGAAGCAAAGGTCTTTCTGAACGAGATGTTATGGTACAAACACAAGTTACTGAGCTTGCTGCAGAAATGGCTGGATGTGTGTACGTGTGTCCAGACTAGGTGATCATAGGGTCCCTTCTAGCCTTAACATTCACCAGTTGTTAGTCAAAATTCCTACCATTTTGTCCAGCATCCTTGAGCCATTTTCCAAGGAAGCACTAGCACACGCCAAAGAGGCCTGGTGCTTCCTGGTGCCCCACCACATGCCAGCTGCCCGCCCTGCAGAGTGAAGCTGCCTGGCCACCATCTGAAGCTTTTAAAGCCGGAAGGGTTTTGAGCCCGCGCCCCAGCACCCCACACATCTGCCCCAATGCTTCTGCTGGAGGAGGGTTTCAGAAAGCACCACCTGCACTGGACGATCGGCTGGCTCTAGCAGCCTGTAGTTCGTGTTCAAGGCTGCTCAGCTAACAGGAAACCCACCCATGATGTGACTCACAACACAGGTGGCTCAATAGCCCTCCGAACTCAGCAAAGCTAAAGGGCGATCTCGCCATAAACCAACAGCAGCAGACGAACAGACGGGCTCGCTTGGCACAGCGACAGTTTGCTGTGTCCACCGACAGAGAGGGAGCTGGCTGGACACCAGCGATCCCTACGGAAGCAGAGCTCCTGGCCAAGGGGAGGGCTAAGGAGGTGTCCTGGGCCCAACTCCAACGGCGAGTTCGAGTCCCTTCCACCGGCTCTGCAAATGTGAGTGGGTGCAACCCGTCAGCTGGTGCAGCCTTCCCCTCCTTTAGCAGACACCCCCTCCACCAGGCTCCTGGGTGCTCCCATGGGCATCACGGGCAGGTAAGGTCCATGTGCCTGCCTGCCAAACACCCACCCTGCTCCTTCACACCCTAGACAAACATGGCGGCCGCCCCGGTGCCTGGCCTGGCCTAACTATCAGCTTTCCTTGGCGCAGCTTCGGCTGGCGAGGGACCAGCTCCGGAGCAAGCCGGAGCTCTCCTGCAGCCCTGGGTGCCGCTGGAAAGCTCCTCTCCTAGCAGCAGAAGCTGGGCCAGGAAAGGGGGTTACCTGCCCGCCTTGTCCCGCTGCCCAGCGCAGCTACAACCCTGCAAACCAGGAGCCGGTGACCCCCGGCCGCAGAGGCTGGCAAACCTCGGCTGCCTGCCCTGGTGGGTCGCTCGCTGAAGGCGCCCTGCGGGCGGCGGGTGCCATCGGGCCGATTCCCAGCGCAGCCCTCGCCGGAGAGGTGGGCAGGGGCAGCGCTGGCCCCTCCCCCGCGGGAGCCGCCCTCGCAGAAAGGTGCCGAGCTGCGGCGGGAGCCAGGGCACTGCCAGGCGGGGACCTGGCACCCGAGCGCTCCAGCGGGACCGCGAGCGGAGCGGAGCGGAGCGGGGCGGGGCGGGGCAGCGCTGCCCGGGGCGGGGCGGGGCGGAGCGGGGGATCCCGGGCTCCCACCTCGGCCGAGGACTCTCGCGCCCGGCCCCGGCTGTTCGCTCCGCAGCCCGGCCGGCCCTGGAGCGCCCCGCGGGGAGCTGCCCGCTGCCTCCCCGCCCGCCCGCCGGGCATGGCGCCCTAGCCTGGCGCGGAGCGAGCCGCGAGCCATGGCCAAGAGCGAGGCGCACGTGGAGAAGGCGCTGGGGGGCCCGGCCCCGCCCGCGGGCTGCCAGGAGACGGAGCAGCTGCTCTGCTCCAGCCAGGGCCCGGGCCAGAAGGGGCTGCGCGGCTCCAACTCCTTCTCGGGGACCCTGGAGACGGAGCAGAACGGCCACAGCCTCCCCTACAAGCCCGTGTCCGCCGGGGACCTGGACACGGCCCCGCGCTCGCCCTCCCGGGTCAGCCTGGGCCGGGCGTCCTCCATCGCCACCAGCAGCGCCCAGGAGCAGGGCCGGCCGCTGGACTACCTGGTGCTGGCCATCTTCTCCTGCTTCTGCCCCGTCTGGCCCATCAACATCGTGGCCTTGGTCTTCTCCATCATGGTGAGTGTTGAACGCCCGCCCGAGGGGTCCTGGGCGCCAGCCCTGCCCCCCCTCCTCTGCGGGGTACTGGGCGCCAGCCCTACCCCCCCCCTCTCCGGGGTCCTGGGGCGCCAGCCACCAGCCCTGCCCCCCTCTCCGGGGTCCTGGGGCGCCAGCCACCAGCCCTGCCCCCCCCTCTCCGGGGTCCTGGGGCGCCAGCCACCAGCCCTGCTCCCCCCTCCTCTGCGGGGTCCTGGGCGCCAGCCCTGCTCCCCCCTCCTCTGCGGGGTCCTGGGCGCCAGCCACCAGCCCTGCCCCCCCCTCCTCTGCGGGGTCCTGGGGCGCCAGCCACCAGCCCTGCCCCCCCCTCCTCTGCGGGGTCCTGGGGCGCCAGCCACCAGCCCTGCCCCCCCCTCTCCGGGGTCCTGGGGCGCCAGCCACCAGCCCTGCTCCCCCCTCCTCTGCGGGGTCCTGGGCGCCAGCCACCAGCCCTGCCCCCCCCCCTCCGGGGTCCTGGGCGCCAGCCACCAGCCCTGCCCCCCCCTCTCCGGGGTCCTGGGCGCCAGCCACCAGCCCTGCCCCCCCCTCCGGGGTCCTGGGCGCCAGCCCTGCTCCCCCCTCCTCTGCGGGGTCCTGGGGCGCCAGCCACCAGCCCTGCCCCCCTCCTCCGGGGTCCTGGGCGCCCAGCCACCAGCCCTGCCCCCCCCCTCTCCGGGGTCCTGGGGCGCCAGCCACCAGCCCTGCCCCCCCTCCTCTCCGGGGTCCTGGGGCGCCAGCCACCAGCCCTGCCCCCCCTCCTCTCCGGGGTCCTGGGGCGCCAGCCGCCAGCCCTGCCCCTCCTCCTCTCCGGGGTCCTGGGCGCCAGCCGCCAGCCCTGCCCCCCCTCCTCTCCGGGGTCCTGGGGCGCCAGCCGCCAGCCCTGCCCCCCCTCCTCTCCGGGGTCCTGGGGCGCCAGCCGCCAGCCCTGCCCCCCCTCCTCTCCGGGGTCCTGGGGCGCCAGCCGCCAGCCCTGCCCCCCCCTCTCCGGGGTCCTGGGGCGCCAGCCACCAGCCCTGCCCCCCCCTCCTCTCCGGGGTCCTGGGGCGCCAGCCGCCAGCCCTGCCCCCCCTCCTCTCCGGGGTCCTGGGGCGCCAGCCGCCAGCCCTGCCCCCCCTCCTCTCCGGGGTCCTGGGCGCCAGCCGCCAGCCCTGCCCCCCCCTCCTCTGCGGGGTCCTGGGGCGCCAGCCACCAGCCCTGCCCCCCCGCCTCTGCGGGGTCCTGGGCGCCAGCCACCAGCCCTGCCCCCCCCTCCTCTGCGGGGTCCTGGGGCGCCAGCCACCAGCCCTGCCCCCCCTCCTCTGCGGGGTCCTGGGGCGCCAGCCACCAGCCCTGCCCCCCCGCGGGGTCCTGGGGCGCCAGCCACCAGCCCTGCCCCCCCGCGGGGTCCTGGGGCGCCAGCCTGCAGCCCCCCTCCTCTGCGGGGTCCTGGGGCGCCAGCCTGCAGCCCCCCCCCTCTGCGGGGTCCTGGGGCGCCAGCTACCAGCCCTGCGGGGTCCTGGGGCGCCCAGCCTGCAGCCCCCCCGCACACTTGAGGGGACGCTGCTGAACTCCGAGCCCCTCTTTCCCCTTCGAACCGAGCGCGCTGCGCCCCGCTGCCGGGCGGGGCATGGCCGCAGGGTGGATGCGCTGCCCGCTGACGCGCCCTGGCTGCGCGGACCGGGCACTTCCCCTGCGCGCCACGGGGAGGGGAGCCCCGGCGGCCCCCCGGCACTGCCCGGCCTCGCAGCGCTTCCCGCCCCCGGATGCGCCACACGTGGCCAGCTGCGTCCCGCGGGGCAGCGCCGGGGCTGGGCATTGTTCAGCCCCGGGGGGGGGGGTCTAAGGAACGTGGCTAGGGGGTGGCGGGGCCCGGCCCCAGAGCTCGCAGCGGGACAAGCCGGTGTGGAGCCGGCGCCGAGCCGCGGGATGGGCGCTCTGGGGAGGGGGCAGGCGGCAGAAGGGAACCAGCCGCTGTCTGAAGGGGGATCACAGCCCCCCCTGCAAGCCTGGCCCCTTCCCACCACCGGGGCGCGGCTGGGCTGGGGTCACTGCCCGGGTCGGAGCTGGGCAGGCAGCGCTGCCGGAGCCGGAGCAGCAGCAGGCTGCCCCGGGGTGCCCTGCCTGGGGATGGCCCGCCCCTCAGCTAGGGCTCCCGGCTGAGCGGCTCCCGAGCTACAGACCCGAAAGGAACCTGGCATTCTTTGGATCCTGCCCCCTCAGAACAGCGTTTGCTCCTCCGGAGCTGGGGGCATGGAAGGGACTCGGGGACACACCAACCTCTCCAGGGTTAAT
Source organism: Mauremys mutica (assembly GCF_020497125.1). Classification (NCBI taxonomy): domain Eukaryota; kingdom Metazoa; phylum Chordata; order Testudines; family Geoemydidae; genus Mauremys; species Mauremys mutica. The sequence continues at coordinate 24,044,710 of NC_059090.1, forward strand.
CCCTCCTGGAGCCCAGGCTGGAGCAGCCAGGCGGGTAAGGGAATCTCGCACCCCCAGGCTCCCACAGCGCTGCAGCCTGGGGGCTAGGAGGGATGGGGACAGCCCGGGAGGGCAGAGAAGGGGGCAGTGCTTGGGGGTAGGGCCCAGGGAGCTCTGACTAAGAGCAAGCCAGCGCCAGGCAGGGAAACCCCTTTGAAACCAGATGTGAGAGTTCCCTCAGCACCTACAACAGCCTGGGAGCGTTCCAGGCCAGACGGGTAACCGGCGCTTGCTATGGGGAGGTGAGAAAGGGCCCTTCCCAAGGGGGCCAGGAGCAGGGCTGTGCCTGAGGTTACAGCATTACCGGCCTTATGCAGACAGCACCTAGAGGAGGGGGCCTGAAATGCAGGGAGTCACCAAAGGGACATTTATAAACCCCCTCTTCTCGAGGGACCCGGAGCCGTTAGGCAGGATTCTACCATCGCCACCAGGGTCGTTATTGTTTGTGTTACCGTAGCGCCTGGAGGCCACCAATACCCCAGCCAGGGCGGTTAAAATAAACCCCGAGCTCCAGCTCCAGTGAAGTCCCTTTGCTCGGGCCGGCGCTGTTACACAAACACAAGAGCAAAGCAGCTCAGAACTGGCCCAGTTCCAGTTCCCATCGCACTGGGAGAAGAGAGGACCCACCCTTTAGCCTAGGTAGCTTCCCCTACCCGGATCACGCATGTAGAGGTAGGGAACCCGGCTTCTACTATTCCCCCTTCCACACTGGGTCTGGAGGAGATCAGGGCCCCTTTGTGCTAGGTGCGGAACAAACCAACGGGCCCAGAGAGCTTACAGCCTAAACAGACCAGACTTGGACCCCTGGAAGCTGGGTTAACGAGGGGTGAAGTAGGCCACAACTGGGGCTTCTCCTTCAGGAGTCAGTGGTCCTCTAGGAGCTGAAGCCCTGCTCTTGTTCTGTCCTCTGTGCTCCCAGGCTAGAACAGCAGATTTGCACTCCCTTCCCTCTGAGTATGAGACGGCACAAGGTGCACGGCTGGGAGATGCTACTCACACCCAAGGGTGCATATGTCCAAAATACGATTGTGTGGCGCTTTGGGTGCTCCCGCAGCACTGCTCTTCCCTTTGGGGGGAAAAAGAGGTGGCACTTTCCCCACACCCCATGGCCAGCTCCAGTTCCACTCAGCAGTGGCACTAAGATGGGCTCTCTGGGAACTGCACATACCCTCCTACTGGGCTAGGTTCTGCAGTTCTTATTCCCGCAGAGCGGCTCCCTCCTCCCTGGAAATCAACGCGAGGTACTACTGAACCCGAGACAAGCGCCCCTCTTTTCCTGCATGCTTTGATCAGCCTCAGACTAGTGAGCAATGCAGGCATTTCAACAGGCATCTTTAAAACACACCATGAAATGAGCAGGGCGCATTCACTCCTGCAGACATCGCTGCCTCTGGGGCTGATAGGCCAGTTTTCTCCACAACTGCAGGCGCTAGAAAAAGCAAGTTATTTTAAAAGAATAATAATAAAAAGGCTGATGTGATAAAGTACTGGCTTGATGAGCCCCCGTGAGCAGGGCCGGCTGATTCCTCAGAAACGTGGCAGAGCATGACCCGTATCCATTCCAGGTGGGCCTCGGGGACAGGGCTGGTGAGACTGGTCATGCTTCCCACCCGGGAGAGGCAGTGAACTGGCACTGGAAGGGCAGGGTCAAGCATTCAGTTACAGTCAGGACAAAAACCACAGGGCCTGCTGTTGTGCTCACCTCAGGGGACCCTGGGGCTGTTTGGCCTAGACTGAGGACCTAGATTTGGCTCAGGCAGGCTTGAGATCAGTTTGTTTCAATGGATCTGTGCTGTCTCCCTGCCGACCCGCCGCACCAGGCCAATGCTCTGGGCTTACAGCCTGCATGCTCGGCGAAGACCTCCCCACAGCATCGGCTTTGGGGCTTGCGGCGACGTTTCACCACTAAAAGAAGCACATCCCAAACCAAAGGCTTTCTGGAAAATATCGACTTGCGGACGATGCCTGATCCCCCTCCACCAACCAGTTCCAACTACGCCGACACCAGTACGGGAGGTCAGAACAGGCTCCCTCACTGGGCAGATGTGATGCCCCCAGCCTTTTACTGCCATGTTCATGACCCCCTCAGCCCCTCTGCTTCGCGGGGCAGGGCTTGTGTGCCTTCCTGGGGTTGGACAACAACAGCACCGTGGGGTCCTGCTTGTTATTTAATATGTCTAATACTATGGTAACAACAATAATAATTCTCACACCTGGTCCTTCCTCCCTTCGGTTTGCTAGCTGATGTGTGGCTGCACCACTGCCAGGCGAGTTACCAGGGCAGAACTAGAGCTCCCAGCAGTTTCTGTTCAAGTGCTGAGAGATGAAGCAGGAGCCTTTTGTTCAAAGAACTATAGAATAAAAGTGGCCCATTTTCTTCCTTCCTTTTTTTTTTTTTTTTTAAACTCACGGTTCCTGCTGCCCCCCGTCCATTCTCCTCCCACGTGGCTCTCCCCCGGAGAACTGCTGCAGAGCAGCTCCGAGCCTGGCCGAGGGGCAGAGGCAGGCCGGGAGCACAATGCCTGCTCTGCTCTTCCAGTGCCTCTTTCACCTGCTGCTCTAAAAGGCTCTTTGCAAACATTAACTATTGACACGCCATGCTGCCCAGGGAGTTACCTTCTCCCCTCAATACTCAGCATTTGCAGAGCTTCTGAAGCAGCAACTCATTAATCCTCACCAACGCCCCCTGAAGCAGGGAAGATGTTATCCCCCTGACCCAGCGAGAAAGTGACCCCCAGCGACTTGGTGGCAGAGCTGGGATTAGAACCCAGGAGCCCTTATGCCTGATCTCTTGCACTAAGCACTAGTCCAGATTGCCTCCACCAAGGTCAGTTTATCGGGGGCTGGTTTAGGGATTTTACTGGAAAATAAAAACACACCTTAAGACTGAAAAGAGCCTATTTCCTCCTGATCCACAAACAGCCAAACTTACCCCCCAAAATAGAAAGTGGGACCCAGGCCAGGGCCTGGGCTCAGGTATTTTCAAGGAGCTGATGGCATCTGGAGCCCTTTACTGAGACTGAAGCAATTTCTGACCCTAACTATTCCCACATACTGGGGCAGAATCAGCCAGTGTGAGAAGAGAGCTAACAATTCTCCCATCCCTCCTTGCACACAGGTGGCTCAACACTCACACCTCAGGCTGCAGAGCCTTCCAATTAGCACCACCCCAGTTAGTCTGGAGGAAGGAACCATGCTGCTTTACAGGGCCCGGGGGCCCCTTTTATAGTCTTAACTGTGCAATACAGGCAAATCTCCCCTTTGAAAAATCAGCTCAGGGAAGGCAGCAGCCCCAGAGCTCCAGCATGCTGCTTACTGCGCAGAAATGCACGGAGGGGAACGTGCAGTCAGCAGTTCCCCAGAAGCCAATAAAGATTTAGAGAGGGACGTGGTGTCAGTCGCTATAGACAAGCTTTCCGCAGAGACAGGCCTCCATTTAGAAGAGGAATCGGGCTCTTTGCAGGAGCCAGCTGGCATCAGTTGCACAGTGGAGAGCCTGCTTAGCCAGGATGTGGGCTAAGATGGACTCAGCTTTTTTGGCTCTGTAATGCAGTGGCACGGGGAAAGCGGGATAGTGGAGTCTTGCTAGACATACACAGTAATGAGCCACATAACTCCCAGCTATCCTTCCGCCAGCTGAGCAAAGTAGCTCCCACACTCTTCCTTCTGGGTGCCACAGCACTTCTATGCTGCAGTGATGGGGCTATGAGCAGGTTTGATTTTCAAACACCCGCCCCGTTGGAGTGGGGGAGGAACCGAAGAGCAAAGTTAGGAAGCCATCTCTAGACATAAGTGCAGAGGGGCGTATGTACCTTGGTAAGTGCAAGGGATGCAGGAACGTATCGTCTGCTGAGGAGCGCTGCCCCAGCCAGAGGGAGCATGGTGGATGGCGTTGCACCGGCCCCATGTAGTGAAGTGCCCAGATTTGGTTCAGTCCTGAGGGAGGAGAAGACTATATATATAGCCCTTGTACAAGCAGGCAGAGTTCCCAGTGGCTTCACTGGACGTTTCCCCTGAATTGGCTTGCTGTGCCTAGCGAGGTGTGAACACCCAGACGTTTCGTGTAAACCTTGGCTGAGCCCATGTCCAGCTGGGCTAGAGAGACTCCTGAGGGCATTCGGTGCCAAACGATGCAAAATTCTGCACATTTTATTTGTCAATAAATCAATGCAGGGGCTCCAGCATGGTAGCCCCATGGCTGCACGAAGGTGCAGTGGCACAGGCCACTGGCTGCACGAAGGTGGGAGATCACCCTGCAGCCTCTCCACCCCCCACCCCCGGGACACAGAGTCAGTGGTGAGGCTGCAGCCAACCCTGACATAGCACAAGGCCTGGGCCTGCCCCAGGAACACCCTGGGGCCCTGCCCCTCTGCGCCAGGTGTGGGGCAGGCAGGCTCAACCATGCAGGTCCAAGTGTGGAGGGGCTCAGTGTGTGTGTGGGGTGAGAGGATTCTGTGTGGGACAATCTGGGTGCAGGCAGCTCAGTGTGGGGTGTAGGTATGTGGGGGGGATCTGGATCCACAGAGGCTTGTTGGGGGGTGGTTCCAGGTGCAGGGGCAATGGGACTCTGCAGGGGCATCCAGGTGAAAGTGGTTGGGGTCAGAAGAGGGGTCTGGGCATGGAGGTCTCAGCAGGGAGACCTGGGGGAGTGGGGCTTGGTGGGGTGGGGGTCTAGGTGCAGTTAATTGGGGGTCAGTGGCATGGGGGTCTGGATGTGAGGGCTCAGTGCGGATGGTGGGGGTTTGAGTTCAGGGAGCTCAGTGTAGGGTGGTCTGGGTGCAGTGGTGGGGGTCCTGAGGCAGGGGGTCTGGGCGCAGAGGGCTTCAGATGCAGGGGTTGAGGTTCAAAGGGGTGGGGTTTGGGTATGGAGGGCTAGGGGGGTTCTGGGTGTATGGGGTGAGGCTTGGCAGTGGTATGGGAGATCTGGATGCACAGAGGGTGGGAGGATGGGGGAGTAGCTCCCCGTAGAGTGACCCCTCCCCCCCACAGCTGAGGCGCAATGGGGGCAGGAAGCAGGGGAGGATGCTGAGCTTCCTGCAACTGGAGGAAATTTCTGGGGGTGGGTCTGATACAGCCCCAGCCACTCCTTGTAGGGAAAGAAGAAGTCCCATCTTCTGCTCCAGCCCAGCCGAGACTAGCAGCTGATCCCAGCTCAGGGTAGGAGCCACTGGCTGGGGTGTCCCCAGCCCTGTGGTGATTTACCTCTCTGCTGGCTGCTCCAGGTGCCTGAAACCATGTACCTGCGCAGCTAGGGAGTGGTGCATGGCTGCTCTTGCAGCTTCCCTTTGCTTCCCTGTCAGAAAGTCATTTTTCTGCAGGGAAGCAAAGAAATATGCGGGGGACATGAATTCTGTGCACATGCAGTGGTGCAGAATTCCCCCAGGAGTAGCTAGAGATATGGCAGGAACCAGACTCTCCAGATGCTTTAGGCACCGGGGACCAGCTCCCCTTGGGGGCATGATCCAGACTGCTTGCAGCCACAGTGGCAGCTGGTGGGCATGCTTACAGCCCACTGACTTTTTTCCAGTTGTTGGGGGGCTTGCACTCTTAGATTTTCCCTGAAGTCAATGCTTTTTGCACACAGGGCCGCTTCCTAGCACTGAGCAGCGGACAGAGAAGAAAGCATTGTTATGCCTTTGGAGTTAGGCTCATAAATCACCTTTCAAATGCTGCACTCAGGTCCCAACAGGTCCTGTGGTCAGCAGAAAAATCATCTGCTCATCTCCCCCTTCCTCTCCCAGTGTGATCTCATGGAATGAGTCACTTCTGGCCTGGCTGCATAGACACCTGAGTGCATCTTTTTCAGTCTTCCTGTTTGACAAAGTTGAGGACTGGGTTTGGTGATGCTGACCTGGGCCTGCATTAATAGGTTTCAGTTCCTTTCAGCCCCCCCATTTCGGAGAGCAGAGCTAACACACACAAATGGAGAAGGAGCCCTCTGGGACCAGCCTCGCTACCAATGCCAGTGCAGGGTATGCACCCCCCGCCCCCATTCTGCTGGGAACGTGCATGAATGAGCACGGACCAAGAGACAGAGAGAGGAAAGGAGAGAATCTTTGCGACAGCTCAACCATCCAAAACAAAAGAGCCTGTGTGCATCAGAGCCCAGGCTACAACTGGAAGCACTTAGTCTGCAAGACACACAGAGAGATGCCCCGGGGAACACTCAGGTCTCTCTCTTACCCCCTCTCCTGCTGCTCCTACACTGCAAACCAACCATAAGTTTCTCCAAACAAGGGGAAGGCATTTAGGGCCCAATCCTGGGAGAGGCTGCATTGGAAAGAGCAAGTGCTCTCAGTTCTCGTTGCCTCACTCAGCCCCTTGCAACAGGATGCAACCAAACAGCCCCCTGATGGTACGCAGTGCTCACTGGTCAAACCCCAGGGATGGCCAGGGGCTGGGCTGCTCTTTTCCATGTACCGCACTAATATTTCTAGAGAGCTTCTCATGTGACAGGCCCCAGATCTTTTCACACACTACACATGAGAACATAAGAATATAAGAATGGCCATACTGGGTCAGACCAATGGTCCATCTAGCCCAGTATCCCGTCTTCCAACAGTGGCCAATGCCAGGTGCCCCAGAGGGAATGAACGGAGCAGGTAATCATCAAGTGATCCATCCCCTGTCGCCCATTCCTAGCTTCTGGCAGGAAACCTCTTCCCCTTAGCACTAAGGGGCCGCCCCCTCTGGGCAGGGGTGTGCACAGAGGCTGTTTAACAGTGCACAGCACTGCTCACATAGCAGGGTCGGAGAAGTGATGGATGCCCTAGCCAGCCGGAACTACAGAGGGTCTATCGTGAGGCTGAGTGCAAGCAACGCACAGCACTTTGTAACTGTAATAAGTAGTATCGTTAGAGAACAACTTGGAAGGATTCCATTTGTTAAACTTCATTTCAAATGGCTAAATTGATATTTCCCAAAGAATATGTTGCTGGTTTTATCTCCTAAAATGTTCCCACTGGCATGTTTCAAAAAAGGTCACATGCTAATTATTTAGCCATATGAAGTCAAGATTCATAGTGCATTCAGACATATTTGGTCGTCATTTCTCAATGGTTAGTTTTTAATACTAAACTCCCAGCTACAGCTACTACCACACACTCTGATTAGTCCTCAAGAGATTCTTACATTTGAACAAACTTTCCCTCTCTGCAAACATTGATTAATGGACACAAATTGCTCATGTTTTTATGTGGAAAGTGAAATCCACGATGACTGACATTTACCAGTTACAACCAAACCCTTCCATCCCAATGAGTAATATACGGAGAGCGATAAATTCCATGTGAATGCTTGGGGATTTTTCGTAACTGTTCAAGAGGAGCTTAGAGGAAAAGGATCCAGAAGCTGTAGTGATGAGCTTCACTCCTTGTTTGTATTTTGCTAGGGAATGTATAGACCAATGCAAGCGTGTTTCACTGGAGTCCAGCACACACCTTCCCCCCAAAATTACACGTTTGTTACAAAAAATTGTGCCTTTAAAAATCCCAAATGTTAAAAATCTGTCAATGAACAGTTAAGGGATTCAGCCAGTGCCGCTACTGCCATATAATCCATCGCTCACTGTCATCCCACCTGATTTAATTTACTTCTGTTCAGTAATGCAAACAAGCGGTTAGGTGCTTACTGTTGATTTTTGATATCCTCTATTCCGTGTGCATTACAGCTTCTGAAAGGAAGAAGATCCAGGCTGCGTTAGGTTATGTCAGAGTTCCCTACATACTCCTCGAGTGTGCTGGGCTGATGGGGCAGAATATTTGTCTGACTGGAATTGGCATGACTGATGTATTGGGGTTATGAAATGGGGCGCTTATATGGTGATGCAGGTCCATGCAGACCTTGCAAGTTGTATTTTTAACTGTTTTAAATCTATTGTGTAACAAGTCACATATGTTTGGTTACTGTGTTCGTTGTTTTTGTAGTGACTAAAGAAGTAACAATTAGTGGTGGTTAGTGACACAGTATATTGGCAACGGAACCCTTGGATAGGAAACAGGCTTGGATCATCTAATCATTTGTTAGTTTGATTTTTGCACAGATTTTTGCAAACTTTAAGGGTGAATGGTATGTGTCAGGTATGAGCGAACATGATGCCGGATTATATGGCAGTGGGGGACTTGCTGGCCCTCTTAATGGGTCATTGCTAGCCATTTTCACACGAGGGGGGGTCGTCTGGTTTTTTTAAAGGAGCAGAAGTCAGAAGAAAAGTGTGATTTTTGGACTGTATTGAAACTCATGCTTTCAACCTTACTTCTTTTCAACTACGTTTTTGTCTAGGAATTCCCCCACTCCCTTCTCTTTAAATGAGTGCAAAAATGTAAATCAGGCTGGTGCACAGGGTCCGCAGGAGGGGAGCCCTGCTCTGACGGATCTTCTGAGGTGCCCTAAGCCAGAGCTCTCCTCCTGCAGATCCTAGCATGTTTGTGGGAGGCGCACATGTGCAGCCAGTTACAGTGGCATGGAATATAATAATAATAACCCTCCTAGCTCTTACCAGCAGACCTCAAAGCGCTTCCCAGGCTGATGAGTTGATTGTCACACCTCTCGTGTGAGGCAGGGCCCTGCTATTCTCCCCGTTATAGACAGGGACCGAGCAGACAGACTCGGCCTGGGTACCGTATGTGGAGCTACACGCCGCAGTGAAAGGCTGGCTGCAGCCAGGCTGTGGTGTGTAGGCGCTGGCAGAGGGGAGGCCGTGGGGAATGGCTCCAGCAGCAGGACTCTACACTACTAAAGAGAGCCGCGTCGAGGGAGGAGGCCGTGCTTGGGCGTGCAGAGAGCCATTGCTGTTCTACTTGCCTAAGCCGTGCCTTGCCACCCACACATGGCGGGCAGGGTCTGTGCTCCACATGCACCCGACGTCTAGCCGCACCTGACGCGACTTGCCCCAGGTCACCCAGGTGTCTGTGGCAGAGCAGAGGTCTCCAAAGTCCTAGGCTAGTGCCCTAAGCGCTGCACTGTGATTCCTCCATGTTCCACCAGCGGGTGCCATGGATAATGGCGGCGTCAGTCCACATGGAAATGTTAAATGCTTATATTTTACAGCTAGAACATCCCAAATGTTTAGCTTTTGTAATGTGGGTGAAAACCTGTGAGAACCTGGCCTCCCTGGCCGAACTCCCCTTACCTTCGGTAGGGCCAGGATTTCACCTCTGTGCTCCCCCAGACCACTGCACCCCTTAACACCTCCCAACAAGGGGGACATTTCTAAACACCAGGCTCAGAAATTCCTTACCTGATTTTTTTCTCAAAACTTCTCAGACACCAGAGGCATCAGGTGGGGTTTCGGGGGATTGGTTTGCTCTGGGGAAAGTTGGGGTACACACACTGAAAACGGGGCTTTTGCTGAGCAGCCAACATTTTCCTTGGCCCTGGAGGGGCTCTTCTGCCTCCCCACTGCATTTGTCATTCATGCTGAGGCTCTGTAAGTAGTCTGATCGTAGTGACATCTTTGCTGCCCCAAGTGCCTGACCCTCTGCTAAGTGTCAAGCCTCTGTTCCTCGCCTACCTTGCCCAGGCCCTGCAGCCAAGAAGCAGGAATGTGGCCTTTGCGCTCTCTTCAAGCAGCAATAACCCATTTCCCTCAACAGCGGATGACCCAATTTTGGCCCTAGTGTTTGTACTTAGAAACCAGATTATTGCTGATTATAACAGGAAGTTAACAAGGATATTGCTTAATCAGTCACTGATTCTGAAGGCTAATGATCCATCTAATTGTACTGTGGGTTACATGTGGTCTGGCCGGTCCTGAGCACTGTTAGTACAGGTGGAGTACAGAGCACAACGGTGGTGACCCCAGGGTGCTAGCCAGAGTACTGCAGGGTGTCCGACTTTACCAAGGCATTGCTAGCCCCTCTCAGTGCATTGCTAGCCACTATGAAGCCTTTGTCCCCACTAGGTCCTGGGATCAATTCCAGGCAGGGCTCAAGCAGCCCCATAGGGGGACAAAGCTGTGGTGGGATAGGTGGCCCCCAATCTCTGTGCAGTCTTTATGAATGATCCCATAGAGAGGAGTTTCCAGGCACCTCCCAGTGACTCTCCCCCACCCCTGCTGTACCGTGTGAGCCAGTAGGTTTCATTACAAGGCAGGGCCACTCTCTAGCAGACTGCATTAAGAAATCGGCAGAGCAGCAGGGGAAAGCAGCGTGGAGAAGCTGGGGCGGCCATTCCCTCCCCCCTCGCTGCCAGCACAGGAGCAGCCATCACTGCAGGAGGAGCTCATTCAGCTCCCAGCTGCCGAGCCAGAGAGTTAGAGTACAGCAGAGAGGCAGAGTGCCGAAGGAGACTCCAAAGCAGTGGTTTCTAACCTTTCTTCCTTTGCAGACACCTACACTATTTCGAATGGAGGTGCGGCCCCCTTTGGCAATCTTACAAAGAATCTGCGGAGGCCAGGTCTCCACAGACCACAGGTTGAAAACCACTGCTCTAAAGCGAGATGAAACCCAGCAGTTACCGAGCGTTACGTTAAAGCCCATTCACTGGTCATGTGCAGGCTGCAACAGTAACCATGTAATCTTGCGTCTGTGTGGCAGACTGTCCCCCCAAGGGGTCCCACTCTTCCTTCAGGGTAGCCACACAGCCTAACGGCCTCTGAGACTGAGCATCTGGGCTCCTGCTTTACACCAGGAGCTCTGTCCAGTGAGTCCAACTGATAGGCTCCTGGTCAGAGAGGTGTACGTTCTGCCGGGACCCATGTGCCCCCGCAAGGATTTCCAGTGACGCTGAGGAGCCTTGTCAGAACACAGCCGGGTTTCTTTGTTAGCTGGGACACAGAGTCGAATTTCCTTAGGCTAGCACAGAGAAATAAAGGTTAAGACATAGTCCATCTGGCCAAGCCAGAGCACCCCACAGCCTACCTGCTCTGGACTCTCTGCCCCCTTTCTCAGGCTGAGGTGAGAGCGGCTGGGCCTCTCCCAAAAGCCAACCATTATCCCCTTTCTGTCACCTCTCAGTCCTTACTTATCAGGTTGGCCTCTGCTCAGCTCCCCTGCCGAGGAGAGGGGAAACCTCCTGCCTCTGGCTTCTTGGGGGCTAGGTGTCAGTGTTCTGCCCACGGAGGTTTTCACTGCCTCCGTGGATTTTCCATTGATAGGAGTCGACCTCAGCCCATCCTTTAATGACCCATTTGATCCACCCTGCTAGCTTGGTGACACCCCCACCACGGCTCCTCGCTGCCCCAAGAGCACTCTTCACTCTTTCGCACCCACTGGTTAGCAATGCAACGTACGAGGGGAAACCGAGGCACAAATAGGCATCCAAAATATTACAAAAAGTTCGCACTTTGGCCCATGTTGCACAGCTGCCGTGCAGGCGGCAGGGACAGTGCAGGGCTATGGAGACTGCAGTCTGCTGCTGCTCCTCTCTGCAGCCGGGAGTGGCGGGGGGGTTAAACCCAGGGGTGGGTGTTTTCAATTATGTAAATTTTTGGAGGGTGGCAACTGTGCTTCCCTTAGAGGTGGCCCCTAAGTGCAATGGCTCCACTGTCCCAGCCCTGGTTAAGTGAGCTCCTAAAAACACAGGCCCCTTCCCTTTGAGTCAAAGCAGACTCTCTGCTGGCTGCAGTCACGTTCAGCCTCATAGCTCCTAGGGGCTGTATTTGCTAGACACACACCTAGACAGTTACCCGCCTCCCTTGCTCCGGTCTAACTTCCACCCTCTGCAGAGCACACATGCCAGCCAGGACTTTTCAGGGCAGTTGAGCTTCGGAAGCTAATGAAGACTGTTGACAAACTTAGATTGCAAGTCAGGACACTCGTCCCAGGTGATGCTACCGCAGTTGTCTAGACCCAGCTGCTAACAGAGCAGCTCTCCTTTTGCATGGGTTAAGGCTGACGACAGCCACGGAGCTGGAACCACAACCTCTGACAAGCGCCTGTTTGTGTCTTCCTTTCTGCCAGTCAAGGAACAGCGGACAGCAGGGGGACATGGACGGGGCTCGGAGACTCGGGCGCATGGCCAGATTGCTCAGCATAGTCTCCATTGTCCTGGGAATCCTCATCATTGTGCTCTACTGTTCGCTCAATTTCACAGGTAATGCCTCTTCCCCTCTTCCCCAGTGGCCACCAGGCCACACTAGAGGCCCTAGCAGCACCCCTGAAAAACACATTGTGTCCCTGTGCAAGGGGCATGTACCTGTATGAAATACCACCGGGATTAGACTGCCTTGCAGTAGTGCTAAATACCAGTCTAGCCTGAATGTGGACAGTACAGGCTGAAATAGCTCAGACAGCCATCCCATAATGCACCGGTGGCCCTGTGAAATCCCCCAGAATCCACTGGGAACTGGAGCAATGCATTGTAACAAACAGCTTAGAACCTAGTTTCTCCATGTGGGGGCTGTCCCAGGTTTCAGTGGCTGTGAACACCTTCCCTTGTGCCTGCAAGAGACAGGGATCCCACCATGGTAGGGGGCTGTAACATGAGGGCAGGGTCTGGGAAAGATTGAGACCAATGGTTTAGGAGAATGGAAGCGTCTACGTGAGGCCGAAGTGCAGCAATTCAGACATGAATCTGCAGTCTCGGGGCTCCAGCCCAAAGTGTTTGGAGACGCTTCCAAAGATGAACCAATCCACAAAGTCAGTACCATTTACATCACTGCTGTGTTAGCCCCCATGTGCCCATACCTCACAACACTCCAACTCCCCCCAGGACCGAGCTGGCCTCAGTGGAACCACACAAGAGCAGGAGGGGACGTAATTTAATTGGTAGAGGCCTCACTAAGACTCTCTTTATTTCAGTTTTTCAGACCAATTAGCATGAAAATACCTTGAAGAAGAGGAAGACGTCTTTCCTTCCCAGGGTTTTAATTTTACCCTTGCAGCAACGTTACGATTTAGAAGGGTGGCCTTAGGCCCATCTCTTCTGGAGCATCGTCCAAGGGAGTGCATGCATTTATTTCACAGCCTCTTGGAAAATGATTTCATACCAACCAAAACAACTGGAGAACACAGCAGCTCGACAAGGACTGGGAAAGGGGTTCGAATCCCAAGCAGAGGTGGAACGGAGGGAGATCCGCTACCGCACTCCTGATCAGTAACAAAGATGGTGGGTAGGAGGGAGAACATGACAAAAAGGGGACAAGGGGAGAACTTCATGATGTGGGTTATTAAAGAACCCAAAATTTAATTTTTTTTAAAAAGGAGAGAACGGGACGTTTTGAGGAAACTTCTTGACAATTTTGGGACAAATCCTGTTTTTTGTATTGCTTAATTCTCCGTCTCTATGAAAAAGCTCCAACTGCCATCGGGAGATGAAATCGATTCAATGCGGGAGAAAGGAGAGCGCCACTACAGGGGGACATCGCATGCACCTTTCTGCAGCTCTGGCCAAAACCACAGCGAAAGGTGGCGGATCTGGTGGGGGGATTTTGTATTTTTGATGAGAAAAAAAAAAAAGCTGACGACCATTTGCATGCCTCTGGGAACGTCCTGCTCCGTGTCCGTTTGTACAAAGCTCTTCTGTCATTCAAAAGCATCCCAGAGCTGGGAGGGCAGGGATTCTGCTGCATGAGGAATGCCAGCTTAGCAGGAGAGTCCCGCTCACCCCAACCCCATGCTGGGGCTTTTATGGCAGGAAAAATCTCTTCTCTTTGGAACAATCCATTTCTACCTCCCTGCACCCCAGCGAGGGAACGTTTGTGCAGTGGGAATGTGAGGTAGCAGCGGTGCCCAGGAAGGGAGAGCAGATTCTGTCCACTTGAGCATGTATACCATGTCCATCATGGCTGGAGCTGAAGGCCCAATCCAGAGCCCATCACAATCTCCGCAAAGACACCTACTGGCCTGGAGGGGAAATTTCAAAGGCCCCAAGGGGAGTCTCTCATTGCACCCTCGCTCCCCTTTGACAATCCCCCCAAATGCCTGGTTTAGCCCCACTTCAGCTGTAACCACCCACGCATCTGGGCTAAGCTCCACGAAAGGTCAGTTTTTAAGTGTGTTATATACAAATAATGGACTTCTGCTCTGCAGGGTTCAAAATCTTTGCCCATGGCCTTCCCCTCACCTTCCACAACACGGGTTTCACTGCTTGGCATTTCCCAGCAGCTCAGAGCCTGGGATTTTCCTCACGGTCCCTTCCCTGGCCTCGTGCCATACTTCATTGCCTCTTACTCTGCCTGGGCTTGGTGTGGCTGCTTGAAACATACTACGTTCTGCTGCCCGTCTTGTGTGACATTTCATCTCGTGAGGTTTTACTGATGGCTTTGGGCCAACTGATCCCTGATCTCCTATTGGTGTGTTTGCAAACTCACCTATGGGGGTTATACGAGAGCTGCCACTGGGCACACACTGACCATTCCATCATCCACATCTTACCCAGCCACACCCCTGACGGCTCTGCGAACCCAGGCATTGCCAAACCTTGGCAGAGTACCACACTTTTCCTCCCTCACACCCCTAGTAGCAATTTTGAGTCTCTTAGGAAGCTCTGAACCAAACCCGCTGGCACTTAGCTGAGAGAATTCCCTTGCCACCCATCTCTGTGCTCCTCATTAATATGTTTTCTTTTGCTAGGCTGGCTCAGAACCTCGGTGACAACCACACAATTCCCTGGGTACACTAGCAACATGCTTCTCTGGCTAGAAGCAATTCTTAGGATGCAGAACCATTTGACTTTTTGCTACACTACCCTGCTTTCCCCTGCTATGTTTCCCCTCATCTTCAGGCTTCAGCTCCTCTCTCCAGCTTCTAGAACACAGCCCAACTCTTCTGCAACATCCCTCTTGTTTTCTGACTTTCAGTGTTTGGCGCTTAGGGAGAGCACTGGGAGTTTAAGCAAGGAGGGAGTTGAGGGACAGTAGCTTAACTGCACTCAAGCGTGTTTTGATTTCCCTTTTCACATTTCATGCAGAATAGCTTCTCGCTGAGCAATGCCTGATGCACAAGGTGTAAATACTGAGATAGGCAAATACTTCGTCCAGCAACCCATCAGAAACCTTGGTTGGCCACTTAAGGGGACAGACGGACTGTTAACAGGACTGCACATGGTACTTTCCCATGCAGATCCCCATAATCAGCACGTACAGTTCACAGAATGTGCCTTTCAGGTTCATTATCTCCTTTCTGACCTGGATAATGACACTGCTGCCTCATCAGGCATCTTCCTGTCCTTTGCTCCCTGGCCCAACCCACTTGCAACTGACAAACTGCTTTTTGGGAGTGCTTAGAAATCACAACAAAAAGCCTTCTGGAATGGGAAGAAGTGACACTGACGGAAAACTGCAGTAATGAGTTACAATCCCTTGCAACCAAACATTTATTAAATAAGAATTTAAATGCTACTTTATAATTATATAGCGCCTCTCCTCGAGGAGCGTGAAGCGCTTTACCAAAATGAACTAACCCACCCTCGACCCCCATGTGAGGTAGGTACCGGATATTGTACAGATGGCAAAATTATGGTATAGGGAAGTTAAATGACTTGCCCAAGGAGACAGACTGTAGCAGAGCTAAGAAGAGAAACTAGTTATCCTGTCTCCCAGTCCCCAGAAGACCATCCTCCCTCTCAATTTATGTATATTTTCTTGGTATGGATTTTACACACACTGCACTTTCAAAAGGGAAGGTAGAAATACCTGTCATTGCTTCCTTAACCATGAATGGTCCCCCATGGGCAGCTGCCATTTGAATGATCCTCTACAGAAGACATTCCAGTCTGACGAAGCAGACTGGGACAGAGAAAGCAGAATTAATTTGAATGCATGAGAAAGGAAGAGCTGCCTTAGAAAGAAAATTGCAGTGATAATGTGTTGCATGCATCCAAATGGGATTTGCTCTCTATCTTACCCTACATCATCAGGCTGTGAGGACGACAGCTTCCTGCCTCACTGTTAAATATAATAAAAAAGAAAAATGAAGACACTGACGTTCCTTCAGTGATTTACTCTTCTAATTAGACACACTGATTAGATTCTTTTACACTACTCTACACTTTAAAAGCCATCTCCTTCGTTCGCGTCTTGTGCTTAGATCCAGTCAAAAGTCTCCAGAGAGCATTGCTCTATTCAATCACAGTCATACCATGTAACCACAATCCATGAAAGCATGGCAGTCGGGGAAGAGGACCAATACACTAATGCACCAAGCTGCGGTTAAGTGGCTTCCTTTGCTCAATATTTCCATTCACATACACTTTGTTGTCCCACCCTAAATGCCTCCTCTCCCTCCTTGGGATTTACAGATTTCAAATACCGTTACTCAGTTATGCCCCATCCTTAGTCACCATTTAGCTAGACTCTGTGTGTGTATATTTTTCTCAGAAATTGCCCCTTAATCATTCCTGAATTCTTTCCAGTTTCAGGATTTATCTGTTGCTGCTGAGTAATGATGGTTGAACCTAAAACTGTTCAGAGTTTCCATCTGGATAAGGGCTAGGAGCACCAGGAGAGTGGTTCTCTGGGGAAAGGTCCTGTCCTTCCTGCTAACAGTGGCCAGGAGAATACCCTGGGCATGGTGCAGAGGTTTGATTGGGGTTCAGTATGAGTTTGTACTTAACGAGAAGCATTTGGCTCATCCCTGGAGCTGCATGCAGTAGCATAGAAGCAGGCTCCCTGGTACTGTCTAGTGAGGGATTCACTCCTCTCTGCTCTGCAGCATGATGCTTCTGCATCTGCAGCCCAGAACTGTATGGACTTTTCTGCCACTCTCTCATGGCAAGCTGCTATCCATTTCGCTGTTTGCTCTCACTCATGGGTCATTTAGCATTTCCATTTTCCTCCTTCCATTCTCCCATGGGATCTTTGTTTTGGAGCGGTTCCCCCTTCCCCCGACATGCTAGCTTGCATTTGTTCAGGAAGAATCTCTTTTTCAACCCCTATTTCTCCCTCTTTTCCTGCCCTGACTCATGTCACAATAGTGCGTGATGGCGTCATGCCCAAGACATGGCACCGAATGCCGTAACTAAGACTCTGCTAAGTATACTTCCTCTTTCCCTTAATATCTGCATCACCAAGTGCGGCCGCAGGGAATTACAAGGACCTACATATTTTGAGGACTTAACAAAACAACAATGGGAAAAACCCAAAATATTTTCAGGTGTGCTGAGATATACTGCTGCTGATTGAGGAATTATCTAGTTTGATAGCGCGTTCTCATACAATCCACCTTGTTTTCTGCATCCAACCACCACCGACTCACTAGTTCCACTGAGTTCACATAACAGAGGAAGACGATCACAAACTAGGTAGATTTGCTCCCTACACACCCACCCTTATGACTCTGTTCTTTGTTAACTTGCTGCTGCCGCAGCCCAAGCACACACAGCTGGCACAGTCACAGGTATACGGGCTATGAAATCCTCAGGGTTTGGTCCAGTCTTTAATTTCGCACTCAAAATTCAAACCCAGCCTACATTAAGAGAAGCTCCCTACTCCAGACGTCCTTGCTTGAATCCACATGAATCC
The DNA here is from genome assembly GCF_020497125.1 of Mauremys mutica. Lineage (NCBI taxonomy): Eukaryota > Metazoa > Chordata > Testudines > Geoemydidae > Mauremys > Mauremys mutica. The sequence goes on from NC_059090.1 coordinate 24,062,150, forward strand.
CAGGGGGTAGAGGCAGACGAGCCGAATGGTTTCACCTGCTGTTGGGATGCTGGTCCTAGGGATGCTACGAGGAAGGTACTAGCTCGCTGCGAGGTCCAGTGCCATTGGGCAGAGAAGCAATTCTGGTTTTATGTCAGTGTGCTGTCAGGACAGGGCAGCTTGGTTCCAGTTACTTGTTCACTGTCAGTTTCACGGACAGATGCTGCAGGAGAGGCTAGATGGTTGTAGCACAAACAGAGGGAAGAAATGTGAAATTTGGCCCTGTGAAAATGGAAGAGCCCCAGTGACTGGGTTAGCGAGTCCAGCCCTAGTGCTAGAGTGTCAGACGCCTGGCGAGGAGAGAGCTGGATTCCACATCTAATTATGGTCTGTTGGCCGGGATCTGAATTCAGGACTTTATACTCCCAGATCCACAGCAGGTTCCTCACTGATGGCACTGGGAAGTTTGCATGAGGATCCCAGCCTTCATGTGATGAATTATTCACATTCCCCTTAGCGTCTCATTCACTGTCACTCTGGGGGGGAGGGCGAGATCTGCCGCCCCCTAAGGCCGCTGCTCTTTCTGCTCTGTGCTTTAATTTCTTCCCATCTATCCTCTCTCTGCTTCGTTCCCTCCCCCCTGCCTGTGCAAGTCTGCTCCGGTCTTCCCTCTGCAGTTCCATGCCTGCCTCAATTCCCAAGCCCCATGACCTTCACTCCCACTTTCCTGTTCCAGCCACTAAACTGCCCAGCAACGGAACACATCATGTTGACAACAAAGTGTCATCGCTGGGCTTTACATTGATGCTCCAATGAGATTAACAGGGCACAGGGGAGTTCATGCCTCAGAGTCATTGGTTTCAGGCTGTCTGCAGACTCAGGCAGATATTGCATCAGGTACCCTTCCAAATGTGAACCGAGTTTCTCTGTGCATCCAAGAGGGCTAGAAACTTACTTGTTTGTGAAAATTAAATCTTAGATTCTGCATAATCTGAATATGTGAGGCCACCTGCATGAATACACAGGTGGGCTCAATTTGGGCCATATATTTGGCATCTTTGCCTTAGTCTATGTAAGTTGGTCCTTACAGCGTTATGGAACCAGTCATGGCTCAATAATTATGGCTGAAATCTGCAATCCTGCTTTAAGCCCATTTTTTACAAATATACTTGTTCGTTAAAAACACAACCAAGTTTAGCCTGAAAATTCACATGCTTGGCTTCAAGCCAAGGCAGAAAAACCTTTTCAAAAAGTTGTAGCAAGCCTTTTTTAAAAATAATTTTTAATTAGCTGGTAATGAAAATCGTGTATCTATATACATAATCATGACAAGGAACTTGAGAAACGGAAAACACGGTTCACCATGCCAATCTGATATCCTTTCTGAGCAGGGACCCTCTGTTTCAGGCCTTTTTACATGAAGACAAAAAACAGATCCTTTACAATGAAGCGCAGGGTGTATTCCCCATTGTCACACTCCCAGGTTCATCCTGTTCTGAAGCCAAACTGTCTGGATCATGCTTTGTACCGGTTTACAGACTGATCCTTACAAATAGCCTTGACGTAACTGGAATTCCAGCTTGGAGCTCCTTTTTGGTGATGTTTCCTTTTCTGTCGGATGCCGCGATGTATCTTATATACTTTCCTTTGTATTTCTTGGCATGAGAACAAACAATAAAATGTAACATGCATGGTCAAACGCGAGCGTGCTTGTTCTGTCTAAATGAGAAAAGAGCCAGTGGGTACCAACTTGGAAAGAAAGCTGCTAACCTGGACTTTAGTCCTTGTACCTGGTGATAAAGACATTGCAGGGAGAAGGGAGGAGAACGGAGAGGTAGAGCTGATGGAGAAAAGAAATAGTCAGAAGGGTCCATCCAGGCTAGTATTCTGCCTGTAGAAGTAGACAACACCCAGTGTTTCTGTGGAAGACCCGACAGATCTAGGCAGCTGTGTAATGCTGTACTTCTGCTGAGGGTGCATGGAGAATCACTCCTGACTGCAGCTCAGGAAGCCACACTAGCTAGTGGTTAACCAGGGAACTGTTTTCAGAGTAGCAGTCGTGTTAGTCTGTATCCACAAAAAGAACAGGAGTACTTGTGGCACTTTAGAGACTAACAAATTTATTTCAGCATGAGCTTTCGTGAGCTACAGCCCACTTCTTCGGATGCATAGAATGGAACACACAGACAGGAGATATTTATACATACAGAGAACATGAAAAGGTGGAAGTATGCATAACAACAGGAAGAGTCTAATCAATTGAGATGAGTATCATCAGCAGGAGAAAAAAAACTTTTGAAGTGATAATTAAGATGACCCATAGAAGGTGTGAGGAGAACTTAACATAGGGAAATAGATTCAATTAGTGTAATGATCCAACCATTCCCAGTCTCTGTTTAAGTCTGAGTTAATTGCATCTAATTTGCATATTAATTCGAGTTCAGCAGTCTCTCTTTGGAGTCTGTTTTTGAAGTTTTTTTGTTGCAAAATTACCACCTTCAAGTCTGTCACTGAGCGGTTAGAGAGGTTGAAGTGTTCTCCCACTGGCTTTTGAATGTTACGATTCCTGATGTCAGATTTGTGTCCATTTATTCTTTTGCACAGAGACTGGGAGTCAGGAAGCCGAGGGTCTAATTCCTAACTCTGCTATGTGGACATGCGGCTGTGGGACCTTGGGCAAGCCTCTCCCAGTCTAGCTTTCAGCTTGTCCTGTAAAATGGGAAGAACGTGCTCACTTCCCAAGTGCATAGGGAGGATAAAGAAGGGGTATTCATTGCACTATGCCCCATAGCAGAACGTTAGCAGGAGAGAAAGACATGGGAAGGCAGCATGCAAGGAGGGTCAGGGGGTTAAGTAGCTTTTACTCAGTAACACAAATCTCTCCTCTTGGGAGTGGGTGTCAAGAAACTTGCCCTGGAGATACATTTGGAAGGCAGGCAGGGAACGGAGACATCACATAGACTAACCCACAGTGCGCTGCTCTCCTCAGCACAGAGAGAGGAGAAAGCAGCTTTGGGAGGCACACGCTGGTGCTAAACCCCTGCAGTTGCGTTAGCATAGCATGCAGGGGGTTCCCTGTCACATCTCTGGGCTCGGAGTGCGAGCAGAGACTGCACTGGTCTAAATATCTGGGAGATCAGCTTAATAAAAGCAAAAACAAAACCATGCAGCAGAGGTAGCTGGAAAGGAGCTGCTGGGCCACCTCGCCCACACCTCCCTAGAAGTGACACCATCTGTTCCTGAACGTGCTGGGAGAAGAGACTGAACAGAGGCAGGTGGGTGGTGGTTTTAAATAACTCTGGACTCCTGTAATAGATAGAGGCTAGGACTCTTCAGCTTGGAAAAGAGGAGACTAAGGGGGGATATGATAGAGGTATATAAAATCATGAGTGATGCGGAGAAAGTGGATAAGGAAAAGTTATTTACTTATTCCCATAATACAAGAACTAGGGGCCACCAAATGAAATTAATGGGCAGCAGGTTTAATACAAATAAAAGGAAGTTGTTCTTCACACAGCGCACAGTCAACTTGTGGAACTCCTTGCCTGAGGCGGTTGTGAAGGCTAGGACTATAACAGCATTTAAAAGGGAAATGGATAAATTCATGATGGTTAAGTCCATAAATGGCTATTAGCCAGGATGGGTAAGGAATGGTGTCCCTAGCCTCTGTTTGTCAGAGGGTGGAGATGGATGGCAGGAGAGAGATCACTTGATCATTGCCTGTTAGGTTCACTCCCTGTGGGGCACCTGGCATTGGCCACTGTCGTTAGACAGATACTGGGCTAGATGGACCTTTGGTCTGACCCGGTACGGCCTCTCTTATGTTCTTACTACTTCACATTTATACAACGTTTCCCAGGGGACGGTAAGAACCTGATTCCCACTTTAGAGATGGGGAAACTGACCTGCTGTGGCAGTGAAGGAGGAGAATTCATTGTTCCTGATTCCTAGCCCTATCCCCAGGATCATCCTTCTTCCCAGTAACCAGGGTCCTTTTCCTTTTTAACCTCTTCTGCATAGTGAAGGCACCGTTACTTCATTGTTACTTCCCCCTGTGCCCGGTCTGACCTGACACTAGGGACACAGCTCACTCTCCTGTTCTCCATCACATTTAGACAGGAACAGATTAACACCACTTGAATATTCAATGCCAAGATGACAGCTTAAAGAATCATACACCAAGGAGGCAGAACATCCTTTGCATTACTTGGCTGAAGGAAGAGTGAAGAAGCCCAAAGCAACACAGGTCAGGTGTGACAGCCCTGAAGAGGAGAGGAGGCCAAACACCGAGGTCACTTGGTGACGGGGCTGCCCTGGTTGAGCCAGTCTGGCAATGCTGCTTTTCCTGTTCGCACAATGTTGGCAGTCAGTAGGAAGGGGGCTCTGAACCATAGTGGGGTTTGTTGCACTGAAGCTCAATGTTGCAATGCATGAACTAAGGAGAAGACAAAATGTTTAAAGCCTGAACTAATTCTAAGCTCTGCTCTTGCTGCTCTGTCACACACACAAACACCTACAGATTCTGGGGCTGACTTTCAAGGGTGACTAGTGATTTTGGGTGCCCAACTTAAGAAGCTGTAAAGGGGCTCGATTTTCAGTGAGCACTGAGCACTCACCCACTGAAAATCAGGTCCCTTCAAGGTCTCTCAAGCTGGGCAGCCATTACCACCTAGTCATTCTCAAAAATGTTGGTTCGCAGCAGGGACTTCTCAAGCAGTCAGATTAGCCTGCTGCTGAATGGTTCTGCTCGGCCTGTGCACTGAGGCCTCAGTGGAGTTTACTCCTGTCTGATGCCACAGCTGTTTAAGGTTACTGGCCTATATTGGAGCAACGTTATCAACAATCTGCCTCTGCAGTCTGTCTCTCTCTTGCACCCAAATTCCTTCACCTCAGCTAAATACGAATGTCTGCCTCTGGCTGAGTCGATGGTGCCTTCCTTGAGCAAATGGAAATGCATTTCCGAGCCCCACCTAGCCCAGCTGGGGAGAGGATCTTGCTAAGACAGAGATGAACTAAGGTTTCTGCCCAGCAGAGTCCTCACCCTGTGGCTGCCTAGCACTTTATCTCAGGAAGGATTTGACTGAAGAGAGCATCTGGCCAGCCTCCCACCTCTCCCAGCTTCCTGGAGAAGGTCCCACTCCTCCCACAACAGGGTAACTGACAAACGCCAGTGCTTGGGAAGGAGGTGCCACTGCCAACAGAAAGCACTACAAAAGGTCAGAGCACACCCCCCACTATGCATTCCCTCCTCCTGGGGGTGACCCCCCCTTCCCAACATCAAGGTGAGTGTGTCTCGCCTCCAGCTACCTTGAGGCAACGTATCTACTTCAGATCCACATCGGAGTAATCGCACTGAAAGAACGGAAAACAACCACTTCAACTTAATTCTATGCAACATCAGCATTGACATCGCGAAAACTCTTCCAGCTGATGGTGTGAGTCAGCAACGGGAGTACACAATGACATGACCTGGAGCACAGACTGGCAGATGGAACGCCCCGTGAAGAGACGATGACTACAGAAGGGGCAGCCGTGACAACTCCCCACACCCAAACAGCCAGGTGTTTCGCCTTCCCTGAAGTACTGGCACCAGCTCACTGCTGGGGCCGCAATCTCAGGCTAGTTGGACCAGGGCTCCCCCACTTCGGGCAGCTCACCAAACAAAGGAATCTGCAGTATGCAATATTTTAAGCCAAGTCTGCAAGCACTGCAATGAAACTGAGAATCAGCAACTTATCCTTCCAAGTACTGGCCGCGCTGGTTTCATTTGGGATGCTGTTCAGTCTATGCTGATTGGATAGTATGAGAGAGAGATGGGGAGTGAGTGTCCAGGACTCCTCTTTGCTCTGATGCCCCCACCCAAATCCCTGGATGCCTTGGGTTGTGCATGCTAAGACAAGCCAGTTACTTTAACAGCAATGTGACATTAAAGAGTTATTTCCTTGTTAGGGAGGTGAACTGTCATTTCTCCTCTTGGCCCTGGTCTACACACAGCCCCTGGTTCGAACTAGGGTACGCGAATTCAGCTACGTGAATAACGTAGCTGAATTCGAACTACCCTAGTTCGAATGACTTACCATCCAGACGCCGCGGAAGCGAACTCCGCGGCTCCAAGGTTGACTCCAGCAACTCCTCCTGCCGCGGTGGAGTACCGGAGTCGACCGCGGCGCTTCCGGAGTTCGAACTATCGCGTCTAGATCAGACGCGATAGTTCGAACTCCGAGAAGTCGAACTCGCCGCGTCGACCCGGCGGGTAAGTACAAAATAGGATGCTCAAAGCAGCAGAAGCAATTAGATTAAATCATCATGAACTCTCCTGGAAAGTGCAACTCTGCTATCCGTGTGCTGGGAATCTCCTCCTTCTACAGAAGAAACAACAGAAGAGGAGGAGGAGGAGGAGCTCTGTTGACAAGTAACCTCATTAGAGGAAATATCCAGAGGCCCAAGTTAAAATTACATATGGCACCAAGTCTGTGCTAATGCCTTCTATTGAGTTTAAAATGGAAGATTATATACATTAAAGATGGAAAAGATACATTAACCTTAATCTAATCCATCTCCAGCTGGTGCAGGACTGCTCCCTACAGTATTTTTCCCTTGTCAAGCCAAGATACCAATGGTATAGACGTCTGCCTAGTCCCTCGAGAGACTGTTTTAAGAAATCTGATTTAGCAAATCTTTCTATTGGACCTGATTAAAATGTCAATTATTTCTTGTGGGAAATTTTAGAAAAACATACATTTGTTTTTTTAAAGTATGCAAAAAATAGAATTTTTAAATGGAAAACCAAAACGGTTCAGTTTTTGAGAATCGTTTTTGGTAAAAATGTTCAAACCCCCCAAAATTTTATTTCCTTTACTAAAAACCAAACTTTTCCCTCCACACCTCCAAAGAAAATTTTGGTTTCCATTTTTTCATTCAAAAAATGGAAAACTTTGACCAAAATGTAAGTTTTCTGTGAAAGCTTTTCTTTTGGTCAAAAAACCATTTTTCATCCAAAGTGCCTTCAATGGCTCTGGGTTTTTATATTAATACATTGATCTAACGGATGAAGATTTCAAGCAATTCCAGTGAACAGCAGCCTGTTTAATTAAAAACATCTAGAAAATGTATGTGTTACATACCGAGCACAGAGAACATCTCTTCAAATTCACCAAGTAAGTTGGTATGATTAGAACTGGCTGGTCCTACTGTTCACATGATCTCACCTCTATAGAATGGCACGTTCCTGCTTGTGCTTTCACAAAGACTACCCAAAAAATGCAAAGGCTCCAGGTGTGACTAGGAAGGAGTATGCTACTGCCCCAAACTCAAGAACCGTAGGACTTCCCGTATCGACAAACTGGACTTCTCAGGAAGGCCTGTTGCCCCAAGCAAAATCTTTCTTTACACGCTATCCTAACCACTGAACAAACCTTATTAAAATGCATAATGTTGGTTGCCACGTGGGAGAGGCAGGTTGATTCTTAGCCTGTTACCTTGCCTGCCGGGTTGGTGGGTACAGCACAGGCAGTACCAGGCCCTGGGTAGGCAAGGAGCGAAGGCAGCATATCACTCAGTGAGCACTCAGCTGATGAGGTTCCCCAGGGCATCCTTTCAAATGTTCCTCGTGCAGTCTGAGAAAATGGGGGATCCTCAGGGGTACAAGGACCTAGAGGAACATCCTGAAAAAAATCAGTCACCTTACTCTGGACTGCAGGAGCAGAGCCAGGAGGAGACACTACCACTCTGGTCTCCTAGTGCTGTTCCCTATCCCGGGGACTAGTCCTCTTCCCTGTCACCAGGGCCTGATTTGGAACATGTGCTGCATAATGAAGGAGTATTGCTCCATTCCCCTACTGTTTCCACCTGCAATTCTTTGGTGAGGAGTGTTACTCTCCCGAGGCTCCTAAGACGTGGGCTCTTCGGAGTTCTGAATCCCAAGGGGTCATCCCTCTCTGCCTTGGTGCAGGGCTAGTTCCGATGTTGACATTTCGCCAAAAGCTTCTCCCCCACAGAGACCACAGGACATTTACACAAAGGGCCTTTGGGTGCTGCCACCAGCAGCAATGCATCATAAAGCCCCGGGTTTCTCAGGCCAATCTTTAACCTACCTTCGATCCTCTCCCTATGTCACTCGCATGGACTTCACTCCCACCAAACTCAGCATTCGAGGAGGAGCAGGAGAGAAGTAATTAATGCTTCTACAATCAGGGGAGAAGGAAGTCACAATGGAGAAGACTCAAGGAGCACGTAGCATGAGAATCCCCCTGCCCAGAGTGTTAACTGGCAGCATCAGCGAAACGTCACTGAGACAGCTGGGCAGAGGTAGAACATTAGGCTGGCAAAGACTGAAGCCGCCAGCCCCTGCCCAGATGCTGCACTAAAGGGATGGGAGCGCCAAGTGCTTTAGCCTCGTGTATTATTAATATGCCAACCTGATGTGCCCATGAATAATAGATCCATGAGGAAATGGCAAGGGGGTTACATCTAATTTCCATGGCTGAGATCGTTTCAACCAAACATTTCGTTCACTTCTGAACATTCGTCTTTGCTTAATGAATTTGCCTCAATTCCAGTTCACAGGGGCGGGTGGGGGGAGAAATTCAAGTCAACTCTGCCACTGCCACGTGCCAGGCTCTGGGAACCCAAAGTCAATTGGGAGGCTGGACACAAGACACTCAAGGCTTTTCTATAGTACAGAATTGCACCGATGGGAGTGACCCAGATGCCAAGTGTCTGCAGAGCCTCTGGAGCATGGCACCTGCCCCACAATGACCAGCGCAGCTCCCTGCAGCAGGTGCATCATGGCTATGGTATGCAATGGCTGTTAGTTGCTTCTGTTCACTTCTCTGGTTTGTTTTAATGGCGGCTTCAAACGGTTCTGTCCTGTACAAGGAGCTGTGCATGCAGCACAATGAGCAGGGACTGTGCCCTGCTACACCCTCATTCTGCAGATGCCATGGCACCCCCATTCAGAGTGCCGCCTCTGGCACTCTCAGGCCTGCCAGCAACCAGCGAGTGAGCGAGCCAAGGGCCATGTGAAGGAACCAGCGTTCTGAGCTGTGGAAGTGGTCGCTGAAGTGTGGGCACAGGAGAATTGTGGCATTGCAGTGGGAGGAAGGATGCTGTTGAGGAGCTGTCCTGAAGCCAGGCCATGCTGTTCCTAAGCCTGTTACATCCCATTCCACACACACTCAGAGGCATGTTGCTTAGCCAGCAGAACGTTGGGCCACCTCTCGCTCTGTGCTGGTGACAAGTGCCAGGCTGACAGCCCTGCAGCACCAAACCCTCTCTGTTCACAGAACGGAGGCAGCGGGAAGAGGAGCTTCCCCCACGCTGCTCCAGCATGAGCTGCACAGTGGCAGGAGCGGGGAGAGGGGGGGAGAGTTTCTAGGCGAAGGACCAGTTCAAATGCTTGCATTAAATGCAGAGGTTGCTAGCAAGGAGGCCAGACTGGGATTTGTGTGGAGGATCCATATCTGTTAGCATTTGGACCAAGCCCACCAGCTCATTTCACATAGGTCCAATGGTAAGAACAGAACGGAGGTGACCTCCTGTTCCAGTCCCAGTGCCCAAGCCGGCCTGCCCCTTTGAAGGTGACCTGACAATGTGTATTTTTTCCTCTCTGCATCACCAGTCACCAAGTGCAGTTGCTACGTTCGCCTGAAGGTTTCTCGTTTGAAGCTGTCACTGACTCCCAGGAGTACAAGAGAGCTGTGCAATGGCTCAGAAATCCTCCCAGCGTGGCCACTGTGCTGGAAGCACGGCTGACCTTTCTTGGTGCAGCCTAAGCACTTCCATTGAGTCTCACGCAAGTTTGCTCCTGAACAGAACACTTGCCACATAACCTTCAGTAAAGGGATGAGTGGTTAGAGTTTGTGTGACTGACAGAGCTAGCTTGTAAAGATCAGACTGACTTCCCCCAGCTCAGGACCTTGTCTTTGATGCCTGTCCCTGCTGTATGCTTCAGAGGAAGGCAAATATCCCCATAATACATCTTTCAAACTGCCGAGTACTCAAAAGGGAGGATTTCTCCCTGATCTCAGCTGTGCTTAGCTATGCTCTGAAATGTGAAGATTTATGACCTGTGTCATTTTTAGCATAGCTAGTGCAAAGACAGCTGCTATTCTCGTGATATAAATGCTTAGTACTTTTGAAACGTGTTGAGGTGTTTCATTCAGGACGATCCAGCTGGAGGGTCTTTAGGAGGAAGTGCCTGTGGCAGTACAGTACGCTCACCACCACCGGAGAACGGAGAGAGATGCTTTACACTCTGCAGTGCTTTGGTCTTAGGCCCCAGGTCATAAACTCCTGTCATTATATACTAGTCCATGCCAAGTAGCAGCAGTGCGAATGGATTATTATTTCATTAGGACAGAGGGACGAGGCAGGGGAATTCACCGCTCCACTGTATGCACTGCAGGCCTAGAACCATTCACTGAAGTAACTAGAAAACCATAATAAAATAAAGGCACAAGGCTGGGTAATACGTTTAAGATAGTCTCATGTACTGCAGTATTTTAACTCAAACGGGTTTGTTTCATTTTTTACACTGCAAAAAGTACCATGTACAACCAGCAACAGCTGCAACTTCCCACACAAGATTTAACCAACGGAGGATTCCTTTTCCTGGCCCCATTTCCCAACGAGAAACTATCCGCTCCGTATTAAAGGTGTAAAGTTTTGATATGAGGCAGAGGAAAATGGGAAGAGGCTAGAAAGAGGAGAGGGAAGGTGGCCCACAGTTCTGAGGGAATGAAGATGAGCGGATGGCAGTGGTATTAATGTTACCAGTTGGAGAGACAAGCCATCACCTGGCCCCACAGGATTAGGAGCAGCGGGGGTTGGCCAGGTCGCACTGAGGCTTGTGCCTTATAATGAACCAGTGATGAATTAATCATGTCCCTCACTGGCCTATTTCCATAGTCGTCATAGGAATAGCTAAACTTTGTCAAATGCTCCAAGCACAAAATCACCTGGCTACTCAGTCCAGCCCCTCACTCCTTTATGAAACACCATCATCACTTGGAAACGAGAAGGTATCAAACCATTTGAGGGTGATTTGGAATCCACCTTTACCACAGCTGCAGAAAGAGTTGCAACACTTTTAAACAATCTCTTGAACTGGCCTCTTAATTACACGTGGGAGTTGATGGGATAAGTGTGAGTGTCTGTACACACATGCATAGGAGATAAAAGAAGATCTCAAGAGGTTTGGCTAATAATCCAAACATTTTGCAGGCAGAGGAGGGTGTTAAGGTTTCCTGCTAACTGCTACTAACATTCCTTCCTAGGCCACGGCTGTCTGGCTAATGCCAAAAGCTACAGCTTGAGAGCAATGACCGTAGTGGCTTTTCAGTTACTTCAACACCAAGAGACAAAGCGGATAGGAATATGCAGCAGTCCAGGGCCCAGCTGCACACATGGGAATGGTTTGGGACTCAGACCAATGCACAGAACATCCTGGATAACTACAGCTGCCTCAGCAACCAGAATCCAACCTGAGACCCAGCCCAGCCAGGCACCTGAAGTTGCTGTCCTAAGTGCCATGTCGAACCAAAACCTTTATTTTACTCAGTAGCTGCTCTCAGTTTTGCAGTGCTCCTCATCTCCTGCACTCAGCCACCTGCTCCATCCTGCTCCCGATCCTTCACACAGGCCTCTCAATAACTCCCAGGTACTGTTCTAAATTAAATACACCTGCCCCAGGCGCTGACGTTTCAAATCCACCTAAGTGTAACCCAGGTTATCTGTGCCTGACTGAGACGAGAAGCTCTTGGGAGCTGGGATCAGGTTGTTTGCAGTGACACACACACGCGCTGCTCTTCGGGTAATAAAGGAGTGCACTGGCTGCCTGAACAAGATAGCTCACAAATGGCAACATCCATCAATGTGCAGGACGGGGGGGTCTCTATAGACAGTGCCTCCGGTGCCTTGGGTGCAGTGCCTGGCTCTTAGAGCGTGCACCCCCAAGACGGGCATCACGTGGGTCCAGCTGTTGTCACCCAGATGGTAGTGTCCTAGCGACCTTGTCTTGACAAGAGCGGCCTTAGCTCCCATATCGCAAGAGGAAGTTAACTTCTTTAATGCCTAACCATCTGTGTCAGCAAATGGAAAGGATGGCTAAGGGGGGTCGACGCCTGCCAGTCTCCCATGGCAAAGCTACACTAGACGCACCACCTCACACCTCTGCCAGATGCACCGGCACCCAGGTACCTGGCACACAGCCGTGGACCAGAGGGGTAGGCATATGGGCTGAGACCTAGAAACCCACTCTCTGCTCCTCCCTTTCCCCAGATACTCGGCAGTGCAAAGCTTTGATTGGAATGCCCCTGGCTGGCTGCTGCCGCCTTCCATGCCAGCTCTGCTGCAAATCACAGCAACAAAGAATTTGCCTGGGAAGCACCAGCGTGGGAGACAGCATGTAAGGGTTAACAGGAGACAGAGCGGGGGAGGCTGGGTGCCTGAAGAGCTTTGGGTTTTAACATACACCCGTTCTCTCTCTCTCTCCAGAGAGAAGTATGTGCACAGGCTCACGCGGGCACTTTGCACAATACATCACTCAGCCCCCCAGGAGAAGGGGGGTTGGAAAACTGCAACTAGTAACCCAGAGGGGACTTTCCCTCCCTAGAGAGGCTTGCTGTAGTTCATGGAAACCACTGGAAGGGCTCCCAGTGAGACTGGCCAGGAGTCCTCTCGCTCCAGTGAGGAGGAGCAGGCGAAGGCAGTGTCTGTTTTCTAATGGCTCCCCAGGGTAGCATAACTCCCGCACTCCTCGATTCTGGCAGGGCATGTTCCTGAAGGCCTAAGGCACAAGTCACTCCCCACCCCGAAACGTTTCAATTCAATGCGGGGGGGCAGATGCTCGCCCCAGGTGGAGCTGCCTTTACAGGTGAGAGGGAACTGTCCGTCCTCAACCAGTCCTCTCCTCCTGGGCCTCTGGGCTCAGACTCTCGGCTGTGATGGCTGCAGTATTGTAGCCCTGTTGGTCCCAGCAAGACACACACAAGGTGGGTGAGGTCAGTTGTGAGAATGACTGCTGTGACGTGGACCGTCGTCCACTAGGAAAACAAGGACAATCCAATGAGCAGCCCCAAGAGAGGTGCTTTCCCCTGGGCTGGATTCAAACCAGTGCCGTAGAGCTGAAAAGCTCCGTGGATCTAGTCCCAGACCTAGGGCTGGAGAGTGAGAGCATTCTACTCGGTTCTCACTCCGCACAGTCAACGTGTGGCGTGAGATGGCACCATTATGTTGTCTGAGGGATACCACGTGTCTGGAGCACAGTGTTCATTAGATTAATCTCCAGAGGGACATTACTAGAACGAGTACGTAACAGTCACCCAATTAACAGCTCAGGTTCACCTGGGACGTAATTACTCATCAAATTTTACACCAGTTTCAACTGCACCCAGACAGAGGGGTCCAACCCACCTAAAACACTCGTTTCTTACCCTTGCTAATTATGCTGTGCAGAGGACGTGTCAGGGGAATGAAGGACAAGGGACCTTCTGGATCTCCTGGAGGTGGCTGTGGAGATCTATCGCCACATGTTAAGGGACCCGAAAAGCGAATCCAAGGAGGGGAAACCCTGCCGGGCGCCAGAGTCTGTCGCTGCTCTGCTGCAGCTGCTACCTACCACGAGGAGAGATGACAGGCCAAGCGACTTGTATGTCCTGACACGTGATTTTTGATACCAGTAATACCACTGCTGTGAATTCACAGCGCATCTCTGAGGAGGCGCTGAGTGGTTTAGTACATAAGGCCACTCACCCTCCTGGAGGGGTGGGTATTGTTACAATCATTCATCTGGGAGAAGGATAAAGGGAGGCAGTGGCAGAGCCAGCAGTAGAGCCTGCGTCACAGTCCTCTGCTCTCACCACTACACTATGCTGCCTCCCTTTACGTCAAGATGAACACGTCCCTTTCCCAAGCAGAGTCCGCAAAACACATGACCCAGAAGTTAGCTCAGTTCCATTCCAGTGCTGGTTTCATATTTTTTATATCTATATGAATGAGAGAGAGAGAGAGAGAGAGAGAGAGTGTAATACAGTAGATATTGTGGGGGCTTACGTTGGCCTCCTGGCAACGTGTCTTGGAAACCTAGGAGACTGGATCCCCGGCTCTCATCCAGAGCCCTGTGGTTGGGTGATACCTTCTCTGTCCTACGGCAAACTGCAAGACGATGGCTAGGCCGTTAGTGCAGTGCCAGCTGAAATCAGTTCACTCACCTGGTGCTCCCCAGCTGCATGGCGTATCCACCTGTTTTCCTTACAGCTGTACGGCAGCTAATACAACGAGTCCCTGGTCCCTCTCTGGGACATCCAGACGCTACCTGCAGTAATAACAGTGTCTTTGTAGGTAGCATCGACAGTCTCTTCATCGTGAGCCAGAGAGAGGACGGTTTTAAGGGGGGGAGGAATTGCTCTGGACATGCAGAGGTGGCCAAGGCAGCTCAGGCTGGAGTGGGAGTGGCTAGCACCAGAGGTAGGGTAGCAAGTGCAGGGCAGAGTGCTTGGAAGTGCTGCAGTGGGGTGCACACAAAAGCAGGTGGAAAGAAAGGCCTGGGCCAGCGCCTGTGGAGCAGGGATGAGCGTTTGGGCTAGGAACACAGGGTTACAGGAAAAACAAACACTGCTCAACCCTGCAGAGATTAAAGATGTCCAGGCCTCTAGCCATAGGGTCTCCACACAAGTGACAGCCACAGCAGCTGTCTGAGGGAGCAGAGAACCAGCAGCTCCTGCCAGGCAGTGCACTGTATGTGCATGAGGTGCACTGCACCCACCGCACTGCACTGGAGCTGGTGAAGGTGATAGGAAGTGAAAGGCAGAGAATGAGTTCAGCTGCTTGCTCGGCTGCCATCCCCTCCCCCATCCTTCCAGGATCAGTGTGCTGTGGGCATTCCTTCCGCCCCTGCCTGGGCAATGGCTTATTTGCCTGTACACACTGATCTGGACCACAGTTCTCACCTCCCTGCCAAGCACCTGGCGAGGCAACGTGGCATCTAGCAGGAAATCAAATCTATTACAAGCACCTGAAGCATTGTGCCATGACCAAGGGACCCAGGCAGGCCACAAGTCTTGACCTCTGACTGGCTCCTTACACATCACAAGCATTAACAGTCCTTAAAATAAAGTTCACAGAAAGTAATAAAATGTTGACTTGTAAAGTATTTGTTAACACCTGGCCTGAGAGAGAGACTGTGTGGCCAAGCAACGGACAAGCCAAGCAATGTTCCTGAACCCCCTACAGCACTCTAAGGAGCCACTCCCCTGAAACCTGATGCCGCTGCAGCACAAGTTTCACATCAGATACTCTTCATCCGTGACACGCTACATGCACAGGTATCACTCTCTGAAGGGTACGATCATGTCAGTGCTGGAAATAAGTTCACTGTGCTCTCTACAAGTGCTTGTGCCTACCAAACCAGCAGTGGGAAGACTGGCACTGCCACTAGCTGGTGGATAACCCAATGGGATTTGTGTCTGCATGCTCAGGCACCTCACATTATGGCAAAAGGAGGCAATAATACCCCTTTTCTGCGCTGCTCTGGAGAGAAAAAACCCTAGAACTCTGGCTCCAGCGCTGAGCACCTGGCAGATGTGTATACAAAGAGAGCCAGGAGGGAGTTAAGTAAAGAACAGTAAAAATTTTAGGGGCTGGAGATTGTCCCTTTATATGACAGTCCTGGAAAGGATACACTGCACCTGTGTTCTGCAAAGGCAATCAACTGATTTCCAGGTGAAGTTTAACATGCCTAAATGGTTTGGGTCCTGGCTGCTTGAGATGCTTCTCTCTCATGTGGTAGTTGTGATAATCTCGGGCATTCAGGTTAAGAGGCCCCAGATCTCAAAGGGAGAGGGTTGCCAGCAAGGCATTCTTGGCTTGAGGTCCTCAGGTTTAGCACTCACTTCTGCCATTGGTCCAGGTGAACCCAGCATTATTGATCTTCATGACAGATTGCAAGATTCACTTGGTTTTCCAAGGGGGGTTAGTATGGGAGATGGACAGGATTCTGTGGCTAGATTTTGGAAAATCCTTCCTAGGGAGGATTTTTGAATGTCTTTGACATCTTGACTATTGTCTAGGTTTTTGCAATATGCTTAGAGAACTTATCGATAGCTTCAGTGGAAAAGTCTGAGTACATACTTGTTACCATCTGCATCTGGGGAATTTTAGCGCCTGGAACATTACGAGACTGGACAAAGCACTAAGAAATATACTGTAGGGAACAACTCTGCATTCTCAGGATGATGGATCAAAAGAATAGCAGGACCTTTCCCACCTCCAGTGTGACTCAAAGTGACTACTCCTAGGAGAGCGCTGTAGTTCAGTGATATCTGATCAGTTTAAAGTGTTCTGAGCACCTCGGCCACCAGCATGATTCTGAATCAAAAGCCGTAGCTTAGTTTCATGTGCCTCCAGAAGCCTCTAGGAGGCCAACCAGAAACAGGGAGCGTTTAACTGTGTAACAGATGGCTTTTGATCACTGCCAGTAATTAGAGAAGAACTCACCAGGCGCAGAAAGGACTAATATTTTGCAATTCCTCCTGCTCTAATGCTTTTAGTTTCATAGTTTCGTTTCCATGAATGAGTGAAGCAATCAAGCAAAAGTTGGCTGGAAACCTGAAAACACTTAGGAGAAGGGAGAGAATGTTCGAGTCCTTACGAAAAGTTAACAGGTGTTGGGGCCAGTGATCTAATGGCTACTGCTCTGCTCAGCTGTGTGGGACAGCTTGGTTCAACCTCTGGTCCTGATTTCTGCCTTTGGAGTGCTGCAGAGGTTACACATTCTGTCTTGGATGAGAAGAGCACCAGACATCATTCCAAAGAAAACCCTTGGAGAGGGGCACGCTGCACCCTTTAAAAACATATTCAATTGGTCCTGAAAGAGAATTCCAACCAAACAGATGAGAGGTTAAATGGAGAATTTAGCTGAAGATTGCAAGTCTCTGGGGGTAGGGACTGTGTGTGCTCACACATGCACTGTCTAGCACAGTGGTACCCTTGATTCTGACTGGGGCCTCTGGACATTACAGCTATAGAAATATAAAATAAATGCCAACTTTTGACAAAATGACGCTGTAATTAGATCTGAACAAGAGACCAGAGATGACAATATGTATCGCTGAAATGCAGGCCAAATGTTTGGGAAGAAGGGGAAAGCATGTGACAGGATGTACGCGTGAGAAAAGGGAAGATAAAGAGAACATACAGGATGCAAGACCTCGAGGGAAACGATTATAGAAGATGACACCAAACACACACCATTGATTGATAAGGGATACTCAAGGGAAATGGAAGACAAAAAGAAGATGAGAAAATGACTGGTGAGGAGAGAACAGCAAATGTTCTCTCTCAAGGACGTAGGGGGAACATTAATTACAGTCTGAGCCCAGGTATACAGAGAGTGAGCCCAGCTTTACTAGCAGTGCTAAAAGAATTCAGGTAGTGAAGCCCAACAGCCTTACTCTTACATCAGGAACAAAGAAAGGAAGGATATGGAGGGCAGGGGAGAAGTTAAGAAATATTAAAAGAGACAGCAAAAGGGTAAAGCATGAGATGTGGCAAGAATCACACATGTAACCAGCAAAAGACAGGAGATCAAGACAAAACAGTCCACGGGAGTTTCTACATTAAAAAAAGAATTGGAAAATCTGAAACTAGCAGGCAAAAATGGCATAAACCAGTAGAGTTGTAGATTTATCAATACATTGTCTGCAACCGGTGAGGATTTTGTTGCTTTAAATCTGATTGTTGGATACTCAATTCATAGTAATGAAGAGGTGGGATTTTGATCTGAAGAGTCCACAACATACCTTTCTACCACGATAATTGACATAAATACGAGTCAACTATGAGAAAGATTTTAGTGTAATTGGGATTCAGTATTAATTCAGCAGAAGTGGTAATTAATTTACATGAACCCAAGCTTATAAAACAATTATGAACACATCCGAAGGAATGGGGAAGATTAAGACAAGGATAAATTCATAGCTTGTTCAAGGCATTCATCTCAGAGACTAGACTGCCCCTACAGATTGCCTGCATAGCATCTATGTCTGAAGCACCGCATTCTGGATAAATAGTAATGCTTGGACAATTTTTGGAAAATGTAAACCTCTACCTATAAGTGTTGAGTATTTTCCCTCTCAAGATCTTGAAAATTAAATCCATACAGCAGCATGTGCTAAAGATCTTTCCAATTTCAAGGAAACAGTAGATAAAACACAAAAAGCCTATTAACTCCTGCCTCTTCTTATGAAGGTAGAGAAAAATGCTCAGTTCTCTTTCAACAAGAAACCTTCTCATGGAATTACAACAGGATTAAAGAACTGGAGCACAGCTCATCCATAATGCATCAACATCTGTGGCGTTTGATAGTGTCAGGAGGGACATCAGATTTCGATAAGAACAACAGTCCTATTGAAGATTGATAGTTAATAAAAAATTGTACCCTTGTGCTACTATAAATTATTGACTCTACAGAGCTGAAAAAAAGGATGCAGGTCTATAAATAATTTACCTTTTTTATTCCAAACGAAGATGGAATTTTATGCACCACTTATTACCAGCACTGGAAGTGCAAAAACCGTGCATTCCACTGTCTCAGGGGGAGATGAAACCTCCAGATCTTTAAAGCAATACATGGACTTTGTTCACTCTAACTGGAGGCATGTGACCAAAACCCTTTACCACTCTTGAAAAACCACGTGTTAATTGAAGTGCTTCATAAGCAAACCTAGGGAAATGTGGTCTAGATGGAATTACTGTAAGGTGGGTGTGTATCTGGTTGAAAGACTGTACTCATGGAGTAATCATCAGTCTTTAAATATATTAAGGGCTGCTATAAAGAGAATGGTGATCAATTGTTCTCTGGGTCCACTGAAGGTAAGACAAGAAGTAACGGGCTTAATCTGCAGCAAAGGACATTGAAGTTAGATATTAGATATTCTAACTATAAGGACAGTTAAGCACGGAAATAAGTTTCTAAGGGAGGTTGTGGAATCCCTGTCATTGGAGGGTTTTTCACAAACAGGCAGGACAAGCACCGGCCAAGGATGGTCTAGTTCACTTGGTCCTGGTTAAGTGCAGGGGGCTGGACTAGATGACCCCTTGAGGTCCCTTCCAGCCCGACATTTCTGTGAATCTGAGACTTAGAATGAGGCTGGGACTGCAGGGGCAGGAATGTTTAACAGGCACGTGAAGGCTATGGAAACCTATCCTGACTTTCAGATACTGTTAACAAGGCCACAGCTTGGTGGTTCTGAAATGTATTATGAAGTGGGCCTCTTTATTTCATGAGCCTCACCGAAACACACAAACTCCCATGTCGCTTGTTGCTATCCAGCAGCATGTCAATCACATTCTCTTGCTTGAAACAAATTGCTCACGTGAATGGAAATAAAAGATGCAGCAAATGGCTGCAAGGCTAGCCCAGGTACAGGTGAACAAAGGTAACTTGCTAAGTGTCCAGGTACAGTACTTTCTGGATTTGAATACTGCAGTAGCACTCGCAATGAAGCTGTACTGACAGAGGTGTCCTGAAGTGGCTGACACATCTGCCCCCACCCTACGGTCAAATCAGCCGCATGCTACTATGTCTCACACATTCATGACAATAAGGCCAACTTACAAATTGTTTTAAGATCTATTTGTTTCTAATGCAGCTACGGAGGACAACCCAGTGCTATTGAAGACTGAGGTTTGCATGCTTTGCTTCTCTGGTCATGTTGCAAGCAGCTTTATAGTTATGCAAATCATTAAACACCCCCTAATGAGGAACTGCACCATCATTTGTTTTCTTTCCACATCCCATCCTATTGTTTTAACCATTGTCATCTTTGATTATCACAATATACAGCTCTGAATAAAACCAAAATTGTTAAACAGATTGTTATAAAGAGAAGGGCGAAAATTGTTCTCCTTAACCACAGAGGACAGGACAAGTCGTCATGGGCTTAAATTGCAGCAGGGGAGATTTAGGTTGGACATTAGGAAAATCTTCCTGTCAGGGTAGTTAAGCACTGGAACAAATTACCTGGAGAGGTGGTGGAATCTCGGTCACTGGAGGTTCTTAAGAACAAGTTAGACAAACCCCTGTCAGGGACGGTCTAGACAATACGTAGCCCTGCCTCAGTGCCAGGGACTGGACTAATTGGCCTGTCAAGGTCCCTTCCAGTCCTCATTTCTATGAAAATCCTGTTACAGGCTCTCAGAAACGGTTAAATAAAGGATTGCATGAAGCTGGGGAGCTGTCCAAGGTGCTCTAGTTCCTTAGCTCAGTCCCTGGAACAGAGGCGTGGAAATTGCACAGTACAGAGCAGCTCAACGCTAGAATATCGACTCTTCTTGCCCCCGAAATTACCTTATGGGCCTTATGGTAAGAGCCATTTCCTTGGTTTATCTTTCACTTCTGTCCAGTAGCAGAGTCGCTGTCTCTTATGAGAAGGGTGAGTTGAGCATGCTGCCTATTCCTTCATAGGTCCACAGCACATTACCACTTCCATCAGAATCAGATTACATGGCATTTCATTCTGATTGAAAGAGACTAAATAAAACCTGAAGGCACATTAAAATGATTAAGCTGCACATTGCTTTAGTGACACAGATATGAAGTCTGTTCTACAGATGGGTAAATTGAAGCACACGGATAAAGTAACTTACTCAAGGTCATACAGCGAATCAGTGGAAGAGAGACAAAAACTCTGACTCCTAATCCTCTGCTCTAGACACTATATCATACTGCCTCCCTGGTCACAACTACCTCTACTACAAAGTACTGACTTCTGATCTCTCCCTTCCCAGGAGTCTTCATGGATTGGTATAAGAAAAGCAGACGTCTTGTACCCTATTGGGCAAGCCTATGGGCCATTTGGGTGAGGGTGTGTGTGAAGTTTTAAGATATTCCCACTGGAGCGTGCATTACTACATTTATGAAGATAACCAAGAGTTTAGAATGATATTGAAATTTGGCAGAATTAGTTTTGCACTTGGGGGTCTCATTTTAATATGACACACACACTAGAATATAGGCACATGAAGTCTATACTAAACAACCTCTGTCAAAGAAGAGGTGTCTAGTACATACAGGAGAGAAATAGCAAGTGACAAAACAAACGAGGGGTGATTAAGTATAATCTTAATTTAGGTGTAATCGTTGCCCTGAAGGTGCAGCATTAGCTGTGCAAAATCTACCTTTTCTACACTCAGAGAACAGAGGTTTTCTGTCACATCCCATGGCTTACTTATCCTGTTTGAGAAAGTAGTTCAAGGTATTACTGGCAACAATGCGTGTTTTGTTTTTAAACAGAAGTACTAGTGTTATCTGGCTCTCTCCAGAGAACCCAACAACAATTCCAACTGCCTGCCAGCAAGGATCCATTATTTGCAAGAACATCTTCATTTAAACGGCTGTAAAAATACAGTCGTTTCATTGGCAGTCTCTGCCTGGAGGAAGACGTTAACGTTGCTTAACTTTTAATCAATCAAGTCCTTTACAAGAGAAAATAAGCTATTTTTTTAAAGTTCTGCTACATCAGTGTTCAAACAGGTGATCACACCGACTGCCACGATGCACTTCAAAGGCCAGGTGGCAGAGGGTTGTGCCCCAAGATGAGAGGCGGATCTGAATCTCCATAGCTGCGGAAGCTGAGCTGGCCTGAATTAAAGCAAGTGCTAAAAGTGACAGCATGCCCAGCCCGCTCTAACCCCTTTTGGCTACGGCCAGGTTTTCCTCCAGTGCTCTGCACAAACATGAGAAGCAGCAGGCAGCAGTCTGCTGGCTAGGTGTTACCCTGGGCAGTCAAATGAAAAGGATACAGACAGGCAGTGACTCAAGGGAGCAGCCCATTTCTATCACTCTGACAGGCAGTCTCAGATGGATGGCAGGACTAGATGGCATTTATGTGAAAGCTAAGCTTATGCCAGGGGCCTCTGCCAGGTGGTGGGGAGGGGAGAAGAGGGGAAGCAGACAGACCTGCACTTCTAGGTAGAGGAAAGTCAGGGAAAAATCACCACAAGAACTAAGAATTTCCTGCAGAAAACAGTGAGAAACAGAGTGAAATGAAAAAAAATGAATCCATAGTGTCTAAAGATCAGTGGGGAGGGGAAGGAGGGAACGTGTTAAACTGTGGATGGAGAAGGTCATTAGGTTTCCATTAAATGACAGGTTTCAGAGTAGCAGCCGTGTTAGTCTGTATCCGTAAAAAGAACAGTACTTGTGGCACCTTATCATTAAATGATACTTTTTCTGAATTCCCGTGTGAGCTGATGACCTCACAAGCATCTAAAAAGTAGAGGATTTTCCTAGACTTCTTGAGTTGCTGTTGATTACCTCTTGGAGAAAAAAATTAAAAGGATTTTGAATCAGTGCCTACATAGATAGGATTTTTCAGATTTTCTGGTACATGTATCTCAGTTTAATGCCTAAATGAGCACCAACGCCTGCGTTGGCGTAAACGCTTTATAGTATTGGGTCACAGAGGCCTTTTAGCTCACCTTGAAATGAGGAAAATGCTTGCTCCCACCGCCTGAAACCCCGTCAAAGTGATTCTAACGTAAATGCTCACAGCAAAAAGGAGAATGGACCAAATTTGCGTGTGTGGGAGAAAGCGCATGCATGCCTGTCATATTTTGGTACACTGTCTACTTCAGTAACCAACACCATTCACTTCTGGTGTGAGATGACAACAAATTACACAAGTCTTCAACACAGTATGGCAACTAACAAGGCCCATGCAATTTTAGTGACAGATGTGGAGAAAATCCTGTGGACCTCGTTACCAGAAAAATCCTGACAAATGAGAGGGGATTCAGAGACCAAACGAGTATGGGGCTAGCGAGGCTGAGAAGGAAGGAGCTATGTGCGGAGTGCCGGCCTAGAGAGAACTAGAAGGGTAGGGATAGAAGTCCAACAATGTAGGCAGGGTTTAAACATCGAGAAGGGAGAGGAACTATTTAGAGTGGAACAAATGGGTATAAATAGGAGGAAGGACGTCCATTTCTGCTGTATGTGTGGCAACACTTCCAGTCGGGCTATAGGAAGGGATAAAAGTCCTATTGCTTGGGACATTTAGGACATGATGGAGAAAAACATTAGAACATTTATTCTAGGTAACAATCCTGAACTGGTAGGGAGATGGACTGGATGGCTTAAGTCTTGGCCACCTCTTAAAACTGAGGTGTAGGCAGGCAGGGACTCTTACAGGGAAACAAAGAAGCACCATCATTTAGAATTCTAATTTATTATTAAATTACATAACAAAGCTTTTCTATACAGACAGAAAATGCACATTAGGTGAGAACAAAAATAATTACAGGTACAATAAAATAGTTAGGTTTCAAGAAGCCATTTGAAAAGCAAACAAATTAGAATGTGCAATTGGAAAAGAACATACATGGGGCTGGGTTGGTATTTTCCAGGATAAAGAATAAACCGTTAGTCTTGACAGAGTCTGACTGGAACGGCTTCCCGCTCTCTGAATGGTGGGCAGACCAACAGCAGCTTACTCATTCAAAGCTGAAAGCTTCACACTGAAGGCAAATGTCCAGTCATGAGGCAAGAGACAGGGCACAAGGAGCAGATATCTCCATGGCTCAGCTTTGTATGAAGTTGTCTTTCAGTGTATTCTCCCGTGCTGCACATCGTTACATATGCTCCCTTCCCTGCAGAGTTTCGTAACACCACTTTTGTCACTTTCTAAAGGAGGAAATCATTCTGAAACCCTTTGTAACAAAGCCGCGTGTCCTCCTTCCCTGCCCTAAATGTTAGTTGAAAACGATAGGAAAGAAATCCTGGTGTGCATCAAGGGTGCTTGGGAAGCAACTTTTAGTTACTTTAGTAGTTTAACTGTGTTGGCTAAATTAGCTAGGGGGTGCTAGGCCAGCCATTACCCCCTGTGCAGCAATTCTCAGGGTTCCTTGAGGAATTAAGCCCTGGCAGTTGAACTATCAATGCACGTCTCACACCTACACGCTGCCTAAAGAGCTACTTTTGCCTTTTTATTTTCTACACCCAGTGAAGAACTTTATGTTCTGCACATTCTGATTTTGTTGGGCCCTTCAAAAGAGGACGTTTGCAGGGAGCTGAAGAAAAGCATTGCTTGGTTATCTAATGGGGCAGTGCAAATTCCTAACTGAATTCAGAACTCTAGGCCCAGAAGTTCCTAAATTGGCCAGGGATTAATTGGAGAAGGAAAGTGCTGTGTTTTCCATTACAACCTCTCAGCAGCAGGCAGACTCGGATTAACAAAAGCACCGTCCTGTCTTATTAATGAAGAGGGATCTGGTGAACATTGTATTGGTCCCAGAGACAGGCTGAGGGAATAAAATAAAACCCTTTGTGCATCCTTGCTTTGCACTCGCTCTCTGTGAAGGATACAGAACAGTGATCAATGGTATTGCAGGAACAGCAGTCTGGTACTGAGGCTGCCAAGCACAGCATCAACAGGCAACACTCATTTGGCATAAAAATGCCTATAACATTTTCAGGGAATTCATTGCTGTGCATCCTACTTATTATGGACAGGATTTTCAGGCAGCACTGGATGTTACCAGGACTGCTGCTCGGGTAACTGGAGGCTGAAAAATCATGCTGCACCTTTTAGCCAGAAAGTGGGCCAGGAGCCTGAAGAGGAAGAAATGTCCCTGTGTTTACTTGGGGATGGGTAAAAGAGGGCAGAAGATCTCTTTCTGGAATTCGAGGAGAGCTGATGGCTCACCAGGCAGCTTTACAACGGGTGGCTGGTCACTGACAAACAGCACATGGAAAGAAGTGATAGCAGAGCCCCCGCAGGTCAATGCGTTTCCCCCCTGAGAGGTGATGGAGACTGAGAAGCATCTTGAAAGTGATGTCAGCTTGTTTTTATGCTTTGGCCACAACTTCTCCCTACAGCTCCTGCTGGTAGATAAACAGGAGGGCAACACTGCCAGTGTCACTGATGGGCCCCACCTCCAAGATAGGTGCCTCTACCTGGCCTTGAGAACCAGAAAGGCAGAGAAGTGCTGGACACAAGGAAAAAAATATGGCAATACATTTTGCAATAGGAGCAGTGGGTTGGATACTCAGGATTAAATCTTACATCAGCCCACTGTCTTCTGTTCACTCGCCCTTATTTTAATTGCCCTAATTATAGAGCCATGCTAGAAAGAGAGTCCTGGCATTCAGCAAGTCTCTCCCCCAGGCCCGCCAGTCTATCCATTAGAGAGAGATGCTGGATGCCTGCTTGTGTCAGGTACATGCCTGACAGTAGCTCACGAAAGGGCAATTCTGCTAGGAAAATTAAATATATTTGATACAAAACCTTCTCAACACCAGCACCAAATCAAAGTCACTCAGCAGATGCCAACCACTGAAATGCCACATCCAATATTAACCCCTCATTTTCTAAGGGAATTCATCAGATTTCTACTCTTTTATGCCCTGTAACATATCAGCTCCTCCACAGTCATAACAAAGTGATTGATATTTGCTACAATCTGCACATTTTCCATAGCTTTTTTTTTTAAACACACGGTAAGATTAAATAATGTACCAAATCAATTAAGCCCATTAAAAAGACTGGTCATCAGATTAAATAAACAAATTTATTTATGATTTGCAGGTCTTATAATTGCCAACTACATAGCAACCAAATCCTATAAACCCTAATGGAGCATAACTGCCAGTCAGGTCCCTTTGAAAAATCAAAGAAAATAAAGTATCAGGGGAGAAGAGTTTTGATATACAGAGATTCATTAATAAATTTCCTTTATCCTTCAGTCTTTATCCAGAAAAAACCTAATGAGCACTTCATTTCAAAACCAGGGATATTCCCCAATCAACCAAATGACCATCCCTTATTTAAAAAGACAAGCCTCAATTTTAGTAGCATTAATTGCAAGTGCCTTCTAATCTCAAAAATAACCGACAAAGAGAGTCTTTGCAGCCTGTTTGGCACAAAGATGGTATTCTGCACATAAGCCCTTTTCAAGTCCATATGAACAATACAGTTTATACAACTGCGTGGTTTCTCACACACTACACAGGCACAATTCTTTACTTCCTCCAACAGGGTACTGCATATACACTATAAAAGCAGTAATAAAGTGAATTATAACTGTTGGGTGGCCTGTCTTCTTCTAGCACAGAGGAGGACCTGGAGACAAGGGAAGGTCTCCAGACCGTCTCTGGCAACTATGATTAATGGGAAGACGCATTAAATTTGGGAGTGTTGTAAGTCAGTTGTGCAAATAGTTAATCAAGTTCTTCGAAAAAAGGCCAGTGCCTCAGAGTTTTGCTAGTTATGGTTATAAGACAGGCGAAGATGGCATAGAACAACTGGAAAGGGGAGAGAACCTGTAATTTGTAGATTTGCTATATCACAGACATTCCTGACATTAGATTTCTTAACAGATACTCATCTGCAGAGAGAAACCCAACAGGTTTTGCTAACAATCTAAAATCTCTGCTGTTTTTGGACAATGAACAATTGAAAAAAAAAATCTATGTACATGTGTTTTGCAGATACTAGAGAAGAAACTTAATTGCATATTCAGCCACGCATTCATTTAACTCTTTACTATGAGGAGTTACGTATTTAACAATTTTGCTCACAGATACATTGGCCATCAGGCATAATTGATGTATTTTCCCTTTCCAATGTACGGGTTAGACTGCATCCTACTTACAGTGTAAAAATATTAATGCTATTAGAATACCTTTCATCTAAATTAAAACAGACTTTTGAAACTAGTATGTCTTTATGAAGACTTTTGTGATATCAGCCAAAACCAAAATATTTACACCCAAAAGATTACTTTCAGGTGAAAGCGTGTTTGGTCACTTTAAATGACTTAATACTACGGTAAAACTGAGAGGATACTATGCTCCCTTTTTCCAAAGCAAGACTGGAAATCTTTCCTGGAGTCCTCTTAAAGCCACAAAAAACCTTGTAAATGCTCCTCAGATAGCAGTTCAGACATCTTCTGTGCAAAAAGTGAATTCAACAATCTTTATCTGTCTCAGGAATTTGTGGGAAGGAGCACAGTTTTCACAGCACAAGTTAAGTAGAAATGACTCACAATAGCTCAATCATGAGTAAAAAAACTTAGAGGTTGTATTCAGTAACAAACCAACCTGATGGCTTAAAGCTGCAATATCCTTATTATAGGGCAAAAGTATCTAGTCCCGTACTTGACCTTCAGGGGAAACTGGCTTCCTGAAGAAATTCCACCTAAGAGAAGCTTAACAATTGTTTCACTTAAACGCCAATGACAGATTTCATTACCATCATCCAGTAGGGAAGACTCTCTACTGATTCTCATAAATGTTGTATATTACTTACCTTGTAGTGAGACAGGGGATTTAAAAAAATATTTAAGCAAAAGAAGAAGAAATAGTTTTGGCAGGGGAGGAGAAATACTGCAGCTTCAGCTCAAAACCAGTGTTGTAAAGTCTGCCACCATAAACCTTAGACATCATGCTGATATTCCAGCCATCATGTGCAGGCTGTTTATCAGGTCTACTGGCTTCCCCCACCCACTTCTCCTTGATGGGTTGGGAGCAGATAAGGTTATCAGAGTCTATGGAGAATGTCCGTCAATGGAAAGCGTATAGCAACAATAAGATGGTACAGATGCCAATAACTCCACCCAGGATGAGAGAGTCCCGTCGCTTCCGTAGGTTGATCCTTTGAATCAGATTGTTCACTGCCGGAAACCGATCTTTGGTGGTCTGAGTTAAGGTCATATTAGCAAGCAGCATCAAAACTGGGCAGACCCCAGATCTATACACAGAACGTTAGCAGCAAAGCAAAGAGTTCAGAACTAATCACAAACCAAAGAAAACAGATGTGACAAAAAGGCCTTTTGGCTAGTTAGCAAGATTACAATTTTACTTCATTAATAAAAAGAGAGGAAGAGGATAACAGAAAAGCTTAAAGTTGGTGTTTATGCAGAAGCATATATGTAATCCAGCATGAAATCTAGGCTAGCTGAATACAAAAGGTAACACTAGTAATGGTAAAGGGATAGTGTTTGGCTACAGAAATAGTTCATATCCCACAGATGAAGACTGTTTACTGCATGACAGAGGGAAGAACTGCCCTCACTGTAAAATGCTGAGATTTATTTAACGTATAAAAATGAGATCTGCAACGATCTCGCAAGTTTCAGAGCTGTGTCTTTGCACCCAAGAATCTTTTAAGGCTAAAGTTTATTGAGTTGCTTTTGTTCTTGCCAGTCATTAAAAACAGTTTAATGAAATGTATGTCTCATCAAGCTACATATCTCCAGGACATATCTTCTGTCTAATCAAATGAGTCTAATGCCCCTCGTTGTGCTGCTACAATGGAAAAGAAGAAATAGTCGGAAAAATGGTAAACACACATGACTTCACAATCCAGCACATTCTTTAGCCTGGAGCATGAAATGGGGGAGATGAAACAAACAAACTAAAAACTTAAAATCAAGAGGTCTGAGTGACACAAGGGGATCTTCAGGTCATGGAAACATTTAGCTCTGCACTACAGCCATGACACATTCACATCAAACTGCAGCCATTTGTCCCTGAAAGTAAAATGCCAGGAAAACAATACAATAATACTGCTAGCAGAGTGTATGTAGCTGGAGTATGTTAGACTTTGTTGTTCTAGATCTCTAAATGAAAATGTTGGCTTATATGTACTATTCAAAGTTGCATTTAAAAAACCCAACAGCTAAGTTTATCACACTGTTAATCCGAGCAAGACATCTTATTGATGGAGTGGGACAGGCATAATGCAATCTTCGGCTCAGCAGACGTACGATGACTGTGTTATATTGCCATTGCCTGTTAAAATATGTTGAACCCCAATCTGCAGAATGAATTGTGTCGAGATAGCTTCTTCCTGAAGGCACTCGCAGCACAGCTCTTTCAGAAAGGATACTGGCCAAGGTGTTCATTTTGCTTTGTATTGACTTCAATATCCCTCTCTGCGAAGTCATATTTTCTTTTGTTGCCATGGCAATGCTGGAGGAGGAAAAAAAGAATGGATCAAATCGCTAAAAATAACCTGGAAGCCGAAACAACGGAAGAGCAAGGTGGTCAAAGCTCCTTCAGATGAATGGGATGTAGCTACCCTCCAGAGATCACATTTTCTCCACTAATCTTCAACGATTAGCCTGTCGCCACTTTTCCTTTTAATAAGCTACAAGTAGGCAAAAGCGTGCAACTTTGGTAACAGTGCAGATTATTAGAACAAACAAAATAAAACAAAAAGATGAGACAACATTAGAGACAAGCCTAGCAACATTCTTATAGCAGAGATCCTAAAATCAGGAGTTTGGTTGCACTGTCGGGATCCACATGTTTGTTTCGCTCAACTCAGCACCTGAAAGCCTTGTCTGATACACTATGGTGTGATGGATATAAAAATAATTGAGTAAATGAGAGTTCAATCAATCATAATTAAAAAGATTAGAGCAATGTGAAGAAGTGAGATGATCAAAGTGCAGCCTGAGGTCAAATACAGCCAATGGAACTCTACAAGGATCACATGTCGTTTCTATAGCGTCTATGTTCTAGGAGAGTGCTGCCATCTATTCTATTTCATGCAAGGTAGATGCAGTCCTCAGGCTCCTGGCAAGTTGGCAATGAAGGCTCATCAGTTGGGTTAAGCTTGTCCACTCCGGTACTAATTTATCTTTTACTAGTGAGTTAGAATGGAGGGTTTTCCTTGTCAGCTGGAGTAGAACGAGATGCCATATCGTTAGATTACCCCAAAACACACAATTTGTTTCCATCATGTCTCCAAATTCCCTTAAAACACTTGGCCTTGCTGAGACCTCTATCCATGAGCCAGCCAGCTCACGCAATTCTAATCATATAATGCCATTTTAGCACTAGGTGCAGCAGCTACACATTATATTTATAAACGTACAAGAGTAGGGTCTAGATCAGAGGTTCTCAAACTGGGGGTCGGGACCCCTCATGGGGTCATGAGGTTATTACATGGGGAGTCGCAAGCGTTCAGCCTCCACCTCATACCCTGCTTTGCCTCCAGCATTTATAATGGTGTTAAATATATTTTAACAAGTGTTTTTAATTTATAGGGGGGGGTCGCACTCAGAGGCTTGCTGTGTGAAAGGGGTCACTGGTACAAAAGTGTGAGAATCACAGGTCTAGATGATACTAAAATAACTTTTCATAACGTAAGTACATGTTTCTATTTCAAATCTCATTCATTTTGGAAAAGTCAGGCACACCTTCCTCCCCCCTCAATGAGCAATACTGTAAATAATCAGGCAATTAAAGACACTGACATGGCATTTCAAAAAGGTTTTTTGAAAATTTGGTTTCCATTCGATTACAGGACAAGGAGATCAAACAGAAAACGACTGGGCAGTCTATTACTTACAACGGCAGCTCAAGTTTTATTTAGCTGACCTGAATGGAATGGCTTTCTCAAGACAAACATTTAAGCTCAGTTACACCTGGGGGAAATAGAAAGATGTGAGAGCTGGCGTGTTTAATAAAGAACAGGGAAGAGAAAAGGACAACATAACTAGAGAAGTACCAGTCTCCTTGGGCGGGGAATGTTTCAAGAACACACAGCGTATACGCCATATATACCAATATGACTGGATAATAGCTGAGGATGCAACCCTTCCATTTCTGTTGACTAAACCCATATGCGGAGCATAAAGGTTTAAAAATCAAATGGGTCCTGATACAGTTTGAGGTTTAGATTGTCTGCGAAGTTTTGTTTTGGAGGGGCCAAGGATTAAATACTTTACAAGCATTACAACATAAAACAGGGCAACAGGAGAACAAGTTTAATGCTGCCCTTCTCAGAGGGGGACCCCACATTGTTAGAAAAAGAGCTCTCTCTCGCTGAAGATAGAGGCAGACCCCCAACCTTTGCACAATATTTTTCACTTGCTGAGCCCTGACACTGTTTCTAATGACAGCAAGAATGAAGAGCAGGAATGCATTGGAGATAAAAGCCTAACTCTCTTTCCCAGGTCCCATGGTATATTGCTAATGTTGCATTTTGTTGATAACCACGACATTGGTCATAACTGACCCTATTTTAACAAACTTCTTTGGTTATGTCTATGCAGCACTTGGAACCCCAGGAGTGAGCCTGCGCGCCTGGATTGAGAGTCTTGGGTTAGTGGGGCTCACGCTAGTGCTCTAAAAATAGCTGTGTACACACCTCTTAGAAGTTGCGGCTGAGGCTCTGAAGCCTAAGGAGAGGGTGGGCTTTGGGGCCTGAGCTCCAGTTGGAACTGTCCATACGGCTGATTTTAGAGCGCTAGCGCAAACCCACTGGCCTGTGCTGAGAGGTTTGCTCACGTGGACTCCAAGATGCTGAGCAGACATAACCTTTGATGCTGGAAATGTTTGGTTCTCAAGCGCAGGTTTATAACGAAAAGGAATTTATTTCGTTTCAGGAAGTCGGGCTGATCTGCACATAAAACTCATACAACTACAACTATACCAGAACAGTTAATGCCATTCAATCATCCTGGGGTGGTGCAGCTAACCAGTATAAAAGTGCTCATGTTGGTATAGCATATTGCTGTACAGGAAAGGGAAAGCTCTCTCTGTATATAGCACCTTTATACTGATGTCACTGCACCCATACTAAGAGTTCTACCCATAACACTATTTTGGTGAAAAATAATCACTCTTCCAACAAAATCGTTATACTGGGAGACTTTTCAAGTGCAGAACAGGCCTTTCTTGATCTCTTTAAATGTGACAATACATTTTATGGGAACCTGAAACCAGAATAATTAGCAAGGTAGCAATAAAGGTCCTTGAAACAAGACTGTCACCTGGGGACAACACAGTTCTGGATCATCCTAAGGCACAATATTGCTTTGCTGCTCTGTGACACTACAATCAGCAGTAGCAAAGCAGCAGGGAAGATGGACAGAATGGCTGAGTCCAACAGTTGTCTTTGGAGAGCTGTAGCAGAGTCAATACCAAAACTCACTTATATTTCACTAGGGGAACAAACACTGGGTCAACTGGTCCCTAAAACACCTCCCTGTAGTACAAACCTGCTTTTGGTTTCTTCCACTTTCTACTCTCTTTTCCACTCCAAGAAGCCCTTTATGCTCGTAACTTCACCCTATCACGTGCCATGCATCCTCCCTCCCCTAATTTAAAAAAAATCTGAACTATATCACTGATCTCTTAGGAGACTCTTTTCCAACTCTCATGCCTCCTCTTTTATTTTGGATTTTGTTCATACTCAACTGGAAACCCTTAGGGTAATGCCTAGCCTACCTGAGAGTTTGTAAAGTATCATGCTCATCTACAGAGCTATAAGAGTAGACCAGAACATTACTATTAATATTAAATAACAGTATTATTGGGAAGGCAAAGTGAATCAACCCAACAGCAGTGTTTGGAGGAACATGAAGTAAAAGGATCATCATCAATGGCTTCCAATATCCCTGTGAAGTCACAGTACCATCTTGTGTCTTTATGGAGAATGTTTGCCTCTCTCCCCCAAAGCTCTTTACAGTTAATTCTTCAGAATAATATGTATTGACAGAGTAGATCAATAAATTATTTCACTTTAGAGTTCCATTAGCACTAGAATCAAGTTGAAGGCTTACTGGTCAATTGGGAGCTGATCAATCATCGATATGTATAAACAGTTTAGTGACAAGCATGTGTATTAAACTCATATTTCCAAGTGACAACTCCATAAAAGCAGACTAACATTCAATATCCATGTTGAAGTTTAAAAAAATTTTTAAGAGAACTGAAAGTCATCAGGGTAGAACTAACAAAAGCCTTAAAGCAATTCTTGTCCCCAGTGGATTATTTTGCTTTTGTCAATCATCTTCAGCATTCATTTTTATATATTCATGTCAGATCAGCATAAAACAAAAATTGCTGGCTACTTGGAGAAGCACTAGGGATTTCCAGCCATCTCCCTTATGATCTCATCAGATCTTATAAGCTAAGCAAGGCCAGGATGGCTTCAGCACTTGGATGGAAGACAAAGACAAAGCACGTTGCTATTGAACGGATGTGGTGTTGGTAGCTTTGTAGGCAGAACACTCGTTCAGTAGAGATTTGGAAGAAATGTCTTAGCATGGTGATAGTAGGCAATATCTTGATGGAGGGACTATCTTTCAAAGGAGATGTAAAACCAATGTTCTGACCACTATTAAACATCCCAAAGTCATTTTATATAAAAGTGAAGTGTTAACCCCAGCATCCTGCTCAAATTGAAATTGGGGTAATGACATTCTGCCTACCAGAAGTTCCAATTGGCTGTGACACTTTTGGCTTCTTGTCTTAAAATGTTCTATTGTGTTGGTGTGCACTATTAATACCTACCCTATGTCACCCCTAGAGGTGGTTGACAGGATTCCTATAGTTTGAAAAGTGCTTTGAAATGATAGGAACTATATAAATGCAAGGTATTCTGAGGCAAAGGGGAGAAAATTAATGCTATCAGTCCAAAGAGCTG
Source organism: Mauremys mutica (assembly GCF_020497125.1). NCBI lineage: Eukaryota > Metazoa > Chordata > Testudines > Geoemydidae > Mauremys > Mauremys mutica. The sequence continues at coordinate 24,095,569 of NC_059090.1, forward strand.
TCATCATCAATCTGACCAACACTTGTTTTTGAAGGGCTTGTCTGACTCAGTTAACTAATGTCCTTTACGTCTACAGGAAGAGCAGAGGGAGGTCACATATAGAAAACTGGTCTAGGAGTCCCTTTTTGCAAACAACAGAAAACATACCACATGGCAAATCTGTTTGTTTCCATGGGTACCTGAACTAACTTACCCCAGTGAAAGAGAATGATTCATCTTTACAGTGGAGATCCCTTTCACATTGAAAATTAACATGGAAGAGAAAGAGAAACAAGCTACAGCAATCTGTCTTTAACCCAATACTACATAAGAATGTGGTGAAAGGATGTTCAACAAAAGGTATTAACAGAAATTCTCAACAGGGCATTAACAGCTGAGTACAGAAAAGAAGCAGCAAGTTATCATCCAATGCTAAAACAAAGTTTGTAAATAAAAATCGGATGCATGTCAGGCAGTATTATCTGTCAAATCACATGTTATTTGTAAGATCGTTTATATACATTTGTAACTAAGTACAAAAGTTTTTCCTCCCTAGTGTTTTGAGGTTATAATATCAACACAAGACCCCAGAAAAGTAATTAGCTACTGAGGAAAGCTTCCAGGGAATTTTGGATTACTGGGCGGTGTATAACTCGGTAACCGTAGGTAGGTAGCTCAGTAACTGTAGGTAGGATTTCACTACTGCACATAGGAAACTTTGTCTAAGAATTTTGGCTTCAGACCTATGCACTGTTTTCATAGTTAATTGTTCAGACAGAATCCTCATGCAGCAGCAAATCCCCTTTTTGCATTAAGCGATGTATTTTCTTACAACACATCTAATGATTCATTAAAGCAGCCTTCTTCAAGGTATTGAAGAAGAGATGGGAGATGACTGCCAGGAGATAGAGTGCTGCTGAGCTATCTACAAGGTGCCCTGGGGAAATAATTATGAGACTTTATTATGGAATGGAGGATTTCATGTTTTAACATCCGATGAGAGAAGCAGCCTACTTTATAAGTGACGAAATCAGAAGCTAGTAAACTTTAAAGTTTACAGCTTGGGAACTTAGAACTTCCACAAAATATAGGGCACCTAGACAACTTCTACTGAAATATTCTCAGGAAAGAAAATGTTGGGTGATCCCAATTTTAAAACTGCAGTATAAAAGGTGCATAATAGTTAATAATAGTTCCTGAATAGTTAAATAGGATTCCAACTACTGGAGAGGGTCGGGGCGGGAAAATAAGAATTCAGCTACAAAATATTTGCTTGAAGCAGCAAAGAATCCTGTGGCACCTTATAGACTAACAGATGTTTTTGCAGCATGAGCTTTCGTGGGTGAATACCCACTTCTTCGGATGCAAAAAATATTTGCTTATCCTTCATGCAGAATTTGAATGTGTAAAATGTGAGTTAATTGAACTAAGCTCTTACCCTTTGTAAAACAAAATATTCTTAGCTGAAAGTGCAAAGAATTATTAAAATGAAACAAGGTAACCCTTTGGGGACCTAGCTTCTCAACGAGATCACAGGTTCTTTAAAGCACATTGCCTGGCAGAGGAGGTCAATTTTAAGGGGGGTGAAGCTCAACAATGTAGGTTTTCAGCAAGCTTTGTTAATGACATGTCACCCGTTGGTGATTTGGCTTTCATTCGGAACAGCCAGTGTTGGATTATCTTCAAACTGCAACAAGCAATGAATCATGCATAAATTATACTCAAACATGCAAACAAAATGTTAGGATATATTAAGAATATGATGCAAATATTATACTGAAATCACATTATGCCTTTATATACACTGATGGTGCACCCCCACCTGGAGTGGTGAGTTCTGTTTTGGTCATCCTGGCTCATAAAAGATATAGCAGAAATAAAAGGTTATGTTATTTAGTTAAAAAAATCAATTAAAAGTGTGTCCTTTAAGAAATTAAGCATCTGTGTCATACTGAGAGTACCTACCTCTGCCTTGTAGTAACACCATGAAAGGGAAACAAAATGAAAACTACTGTGCCTTTAAAATAATTTTATCTAATCTGAACCACAAATACTAAAATTCATAATTGTATGACTATTGCACAGCATCACTACAGAGTTAAGTACACTGAGTGCATTTCCATAGCTTAAAGAAATCCAAATATGTTAAGCATAACCTTAACTCTGAATCTACTGGTTTTGTAATAAACATTATAAGGAGATTGTAATTATCCCAAAATGAATCTTTAACCTTGTTACAGACCTGTACTCTCAACTTGAACTCCCATTTTAACTTTTTTTTTTTGGTCTTGAGATAGAGGGCCTCATACTTTGGGACAGCAGGCAGCCTCTAGCTGATCAAGGTAAGGAAGAAACATCCCTTATGGGCTGGTTATTTCATACTTGTCCACCACGGCTTTTCCCGTACCTTCCTCTGAAGCATCTGGCACTGGCCAGTGTCAGAAAACGAATACTACACAACGTGGATGTTTGGTCTGATCTGGTATGGAAATTTCTACAGACAAAACAAGCTTCCAGATCTGAACTTTTTTTTTCTTTTTAGAGAAACTGAATTTTATTGCAGGAACATTAAAAATGTATTGAGTATATACTTTAAGTCACATAGGAGTTACTTGGTTGTCCATCATCAGTCACAGGAACATAAGGAGGAAACAGCTAGTAAGTTTCTTTTAGAATATGCTAGTTATCTGAGTTCTGGGAGAACCAAGATCCAATATCCCTGGTCTCTGCTGGAAGCCCTGCCACTCAGCCTTCTCTCTTGAAATGGAATATATTTAACTGCATAGTGGCAGATGAATGTTATGGTTTTGAAAGTTAGTTTCTGCTTCTTTAACTCTCCTTGGTTTCGTTTGCATGCTTTAGTGTCTACATATGAATAATCCATGATGGCATCATAATCTGAGGTGTCAAGTGCAGGGCTCCAAGCCAAGTGCTAATGTTAAATACATTTAAGATTCACTTCTGAGAAGCCCATAAATGTTCCTCTACGTCAACAAAAACGGACACACACACACACAGGTATTGTAAAGGGTTCGGAGATGGAAAACGGTTTTCAAACCTAGATTCTTACAAGCACTCAGACATTTTCTTCTTGCTACACGCCCAGCAAAGCTATGTTACCAGGAAAGGGTTTGGCAGAATCAATCTTAAAGACTGTTTCAGAACAGATGGCATCTTAGTTTGGCAGTCCTAGTACTGAAGGGATGCACTGTAATCAGCAGCCTAAGAGCCAGTACATGCATGCATACACACAGACAAAACCACAAGGCCCCTACCCTTTGCCCCCTCCTCCCTGGGAGTAACAGTGAAGTCCCCACTGGGAACATACCTTCAGACACTTGCCAGGTTTGAAAACGTATACAACCAGAGCGAAACAGAGTTTTCCTAAGGGCATTAAGGGGCACTGTGTTTTTGACCAAAACCCTAAACCAAGGTCCTCTCCACCAAGTCATTAAGAACCCTTACAACTTTTCATAAGTGGAGGGTGTGACGTTCTGTTATTAAAATATGACCATGTATATCATCATACAATTGCAACAAATCTTGTACAAAGTATGTCACGTAAGGGATCAATGGAAAAAGTTATGATTTGCTGAATATGACTGTCCTATTTGTATGCATGTATCCTCTTAAGTTATGAATATTGACTGTGTAACAATATTTCAAACAGTGTTTGCTCCTGTGGTAACACCCACAAGGTAGAAGCAGCAAAGAATCCTGTGGCACCTTATAGACTAACAGACGTTTTGCAGCATGAGCTTTCGTGGGTGAATACCCACTTCTTCGGATGCTTGTATTCACCCACGAAAGCTCATGCTGCAAAACATCTGTTAGTCTATAAGGTGCCACAGGATTCTTTGCTGCTTCTACAGAACCAGACTAACACGGCTACCCCTCTGATACCCACAAGGTAGTTAAGCTTACATCTAGTCAGGCCAGCACATTGTGAATGGACTATTCAAGTTGATGACCCATTAAAGAACACTTAGCTCATACAACAGACAATGGAAGAAGCTTATCCCTGCTCATGGACCTTCCTGAGGATGCTTCGGACAGAATATGGGTAATAGCTGCTCCTGAGTCACTGAAGCATGCAAGGTCACGTGACTAGTTCATGTGACTCTGGACTCCATCTTGTAACTGGACTTTTCACAAACTAAAACTGAGAATTTTCCCTCCACATGGGAGAAAGTATAGGCACTGGAAGCATCTCCATTTTGCCTCTTTCTTGCTCTGATCTCTGGACTACAGACTTACACTAAGAGGAGCATTACAGTCAATGGACTGAGGACCTTCCAATCTTTTGGATGTTACCGGAGACATTATAAGTTTATTCCATCGCTGCTACAAACCTAATACAAGAACTTTGCAATGAGCATATGTATTTGATTCCTTTGACCATTTTAACTCTCTCCTCTTTTCTCTTATAAATAGGGTGACCAGATGTCCCGATTTTATAGGGACAGTCCTGATTTTTGGGTCTTTTTCTTATATAGGTTCTTATTACCTCCCACCCCCATCCCGATTTTTCACATTTGCTGTCTGGTCACCCTACTTATAAATAAACAGCTAGATATTGGATACTAAAGGACTGTCAATAGCGTGATTATTGGATAAGATCTGAGTTATATATTGACTTGGGTATGTGGCTCGTCCTTTGGGATCAGAAGAACCCTGTGGTTAATGAAATTGGTTTTAAATAACCACTCATCAAGGGCTGGGATACCTAAGGAGACTGCATTTCTGACTTCTTGTTAGCCAGTGTGAGGAGACAGAAGTTCACTTTTGTTGTTGGTTTGGTATATCTTATGGAAGAATAACCACCGGTCCAGGGGAGAGTCTGCCCTATTTCTCAGCAGTTTGTCCTGAACCTGGCATCCTCAGCTGTGACCCACTGAGGCCCGATGACAGAGGGGTATTCCAGATTCCTGTTTATGTAACTATCTTCTGCCCTGGATCATAACGTTTCCCACTTCACTTCCTTAACTGTTGTGTAGCAACGCTCTGGCACCGAATAATTGACATTTCTTCTCAGAGGTGGGGCTCGCGATCCCCGTATAGAATGTGTATGTCGCTTTGGGTTCTTTTGGAATGAAAGGTGCTACAGAAATAAACAACATTTGTTTCCAGCAATGAATGCATCCAAACGGAATCAAACTCACATGCAGAGCTACAATTTAATGCAGGGCCTATGAGGAGCAACTGGTTTTACTGAATGTTAAGCTGTGGTTTTTTTGCCAGCCATATATGTAGGAGTTTCATTGCTATGTGAAACATACACCTCTACCTCAATATAACGTGACGCGATATAACACGAATTCGGATATAACGCGGTAAAGCAGTGCTCCAGGGGGCTGGGCTGTACGCTCCGGTGGATCAAAGCAAGTTCAATATAATGCAGTTTCACCGATAACGCGGTAAGATTTTTTGGCTCCCGAGGACAGCGTTATATCGAGATAGAGGTGTACCAAAACGCCTACTTCTTGCTCTGTCAGTTGAGGCTGCAGACAAATCTATATTGATGTGACACTAAAACAAAGCTCCAAAGTAGCAAGACATGCTTTTAAAACCAAATAGTTGATGTTCTCTTGGAACACTTCTGCTGATGCTCTACTGGAATACTTCATTACCTGCTATGAACTCAGATCCTCTCACTTGTTGCACTTAACTTTATCATAACATGCACGAAGCAGAGGTTGTTTTGCAGGACGAGGCCTTTTAAACTCTAGTATTAAACTACTGTGACAATTTTGGGTGGGTCACTTTTTCCAACATGTTTTTTTGCCATCTTTCTAACAAGGATGAAAAACAAAGGAATATCTGTCCCCCCACTTCCCCCAAAAAGATTTTGCCAACAATTTTCCGTCGTGCCTATTACTGAAGCTAAAACTCAAATAAGATCTTCCTCCATTGCCATCCATCATATTCTGCAATGAAGTCAAAGTTTAATGTAAGTGGAGTATTGCCAACCACAAAAATTCAAAAACGTCCAAAAATATGACACTGGCCCCCAAATCATGATATTTTTATAAATCGGTTAAGTCATTTTTTTGGTCTGTCTCCTGATTTTTGATTTCTCCTGCTGTGGAATGCCACGTGTCATGATTCTTGGCTCTGAGAACAGACTGTCATCTAGCGGTTACAGACACCATAGCCAATGTAACAATGCCCCTGTGTGGGTCACCTATCGCCAGTGAACCTGGATGAGAACCAATGGATGAGAATGCATGATTCTCTATCACTTGAGCTGAAGAACCATATCTCCTAGCATGGAAGCAGTACCAGAGCATAAACCTTTGAATGTGACAGAGCCGCTAGAGGGTGACAGAGCCCCACTCAATTAACGCAGATTAGAGAAAAATCGAATATACCATGTTCCTTTGGAAAGACTGCAAGGCAAAGTGGATGAGCCTTGGCCCTGTTATATCAGAGAAAGTTTAGGCCAAGAGATGGGCTGTTTAGAGGGGAGGGGAACATTTTCCTTCCCTCTGTCCCATCGAATAAGTCACTATTTCTAGACAGAAGGCAATTTATCCCTGAAGTAAACAAACTGTATTGACAATCACCACCAGAACGGAGGGACGTTTTGCAAAATCCTAAGAGAAATACTAAATTAAAGGTATCTATGGAACTTTCTACTAATCACTGGTCGGACAGAGCTTGCAGTCTGATGTGTGCTTCAAACAATACTCTACAAAACAATGTTTCAAGAAGTATCTATGGTAAATGAAAAATACTGTCACTAGTAAGCCACTGTTTCCTATTTTGAGAAAATGACAAAGTTTGAAAGTGAAGAAGAAAATCTGAGGTCACTAATTACATGTTTAAATACATACAGACATTTCTATCTAAATCTGCCCAAGGCAAGTGAACACGGCCCCCCAAAGCTGTGCCAGGCATCACCTTCCACACATCTCTGGGCAGAAATCTGCTGCTTTAGAAAACTTTGTGTCACGCAAGAGCTTTTAACAATTTTTGTAAAAATGGATGGGGAGTTTCTGAAATGCCCAGACCGCCCTGGGGAAGCTATACCTCCATTAGTCACAGTCCAGCACAAGCACCAGCACAGCAGAGACCATGACCTCCATTCCTGTGGAGGGACCATAGAGAGGAGTTCACTCTCTGGGCTTACTGACTCCTTAACTTCTCTGCTGAGACTGCCAACCAGGGGGGCAGTTAGTGCTAGCTGTGTGGGTGGGTTTGGTAATGTGACCATCTGCACACTGGTTCAAAGCGCTGCCGCAGGCTGCAAGTGTAGCCATACCCACAGTAAAAGCAAAGAGCTCAGAACCCAACCATTCAGTCAACAGACTGTAGGCAATATTGCATCACAAGTAAATCTCCCCACAGGTGCTGAAACACAATCCAGAGAGTAGGTGAGGGCCTCAACTGATAAAACATTAGGTCACTTTGCAGAAGATCAGACTTCAAGAATCTCAGGCCTTTTAAGCCCTCTAGCTAGCAGGTAGCAGTGAGGAGACAATAAGAAATGTGGAGCTGATGCTTAGTTTTCCTAGGGTGGGGAGAGTGTCAGCGTATAAATGCTTCTTAGCAAAAGTTGTTTTGAACAAGGCAATGAAATGGGGGTTTAATCAGGAAATCCCAGTTTTTGAAGGTGTCTTCAGACATTGAGGGTGTTGACTCAAGCGAGTGGTGCTCATGTAAAGCACTTCTACATATCACAGTGCTGACCACTCTAATGGTTTCTCTTAGCTTGATGCACCTCACAGTACATTACAGTGTTTCAACCCATTCCCCCATTACACTAATAGTACTGAGCTAACTGCATTTCAGCCTGCTAGCCAGCCCTTAATGGACACACTTCACATCTTGCTGCACCTCTTTGTAGCAGTGTTGATCACTTATCCCATTACATGCGTTATTTGAAATAAAATCTTCCCTTCAAAGCATTTTTATGAGAGAGAATCTCAAACTTAGGACGTATTTCAAGAACTCTTAATTATTTGTCTGCAAAATCCCAGTGCTAGATGGCAGATTGGAAAGGGCGTGTAAGAGAAAAGTCATTTATAATGCTGGAATCTGATGCTTCAGAAATCTGACATTGAAATTTCCAGTCCAATGCAAACTGGTAGGATTTCAACCACACAAATAAAAATAAATAAAAAAAATGACCAACCACACAACAGTAATATTCACCCAGGTGTTTGCTTGTAAAAACCTCCTCTCTGCTATGAACTGCAATGCTAAGGTCGTGAATGGGGTTAAGGGTTACAGAAGCCATGTAGCACTAGTTCCTTCAGACTCTCCGAATAGCTCTCAATTCTTTAGCCTGCCTGAACACTACTACACTAAATTTTAATAATTACTGTCTATACAAAATCTTTGCATACAATTATAAATTGCTAAATTAAAATGGGCAAAACATTTCAAATGACAGCACTGTATTGCTCTAGAATGGGTGGATGGAATCAAACAGACCTAATTTTATTTGCAATACACTTATATGACTTCGGTTCAGTGTGGATGTTGTATACATAAAATGACTGATTACTTTGAACAGCATCCAGAGAAAATACTGATTCTATAAAAGGTAATACAAAAATTAGTAAATCCATTCCTACCTTATTGTTTCTTCTATCAGCCGATCCGAGCTGGAAGTAAAAAACAAAACAAAACAAAAATTATGGTCAAAAGAAGTAAGAAGCACTAAATATTTTTGATCACTACAAGCAATGTTTTGCAGAATACAGCCCTTTACCAGTTAGCCCTGGGGGTGAATTATTTGGAGGGCCACTCAAATGAAGACTTGGCCCGTATAACGAAAGTCTTAGCAGAAAATACAGTAGAAAGCCTTCGCAGAAACATATGAAGTATATACGTTTGGTGAGAGCACAACCTCATCCTCTCTGCTATCTCGAATCTTGGGCAAGGCCCAAATGGACCTAATATAATAACAGTTGTCAACATGGTCAAAACATAAAAGCTGAAACTGAATTCCCTTTGACTAAATCTACACACACTGGTTTGGAACGATTTGCTGAACAGCATGTGCACTTCCTGATGGAAAAACGGGCCACGCTATTTCTGAGACTGGCATACGGAACCAAGAATGGCTAGAATATTTATATCCTCCAACTATGGAACGTAGAACTTGAGAGCCACGCACGTGCCACCTCACTGACCACTGCTATTCAGGAAGTTCCATTGCTACACCCTAGGAATATGAAGCCCACAATGTTCATGGAGAAGAACAAGCAAAACGCCTAGAATATTCAAACGAATTTGTTTTTTCTATTACTCAGGTTATTGTAAATACCCAGTTTCATTTCAAAGACACATTTTATAGCAAGTTACAAAACACTGAAAATAGAAGTGTCTCCTAATAAAGCAGGTAAAACTTTAATGTAGCAGTGCAATGTATCATCACAATATTTCAGTATCTGTCATTAGGTGATGCTCCCATATTTCTAAATTTAAGAAAATCTAGTCTGGTACATACATTTTTTAAAATGCACAATTAAGTCAACAAACACTCAGAATCAGATCAGGAGTAAAAAACAGAAAAAAAAATTTCCCTGATGAGCATGAATTATCACAAATAAACAAAAATTCCACCCCTCTCCCCAAATCAACACAATATATTCAGATATGTGCTGTAGGAGTTAAGTGCATTTCTTCTTTCTCTGTGTTCCATACATCACTGTTTAACGATTTACTTGCCTTCATCTTACGCAATGTTTATTGCACAGAACTACATGAACCCAAGAAGAGATGCCGAGAAAGGGAAGTGTTTGCTACTTTCACCTGGCATAGAAATCAATCTGAAGTTTTTATTAAAAACAACATACAGTCCTCCACAGTAAAGTCGAATGTATTGCTGCCACGGTAAAAGGGGTATAAGAGGTACAGTTATCCTCACCTTACATTCTTTTTGCTCCCACTCACTTCCAGGACTCAGTTTTTCCTTCAATTAGTTCAAGAAAACAAGTTTCCATGAGCTATTTGAAAGCAGAGTTGAGTTCTGCCTCCACTTTGCAACAATCTGCTCAATTTGAAACTTTACCAGAACCCCTCCCCCCACATACACCCCAACACACTAGTGTGATCACACCAAAGTAGCAACTTGTGCAGTATTTATCTATATATATTCACTCTCCCAGGAGCAGATGCTAACACAAGATGTCCCAATTTGTCTGTTAAGGAGAGTGAAAACAAACAAGTTGCTATTTTCAGTGTAGTCCATGGCTTGGGTTAATATTATGAAAACATGAAGAGTGACTACAGCCAGCCAAAAATATTCAGTGTGAAAAGAAACAGAGAGGACTCAACTGAGGCACTCAAGATTGTAAAAGGTGTAGTAAAAGTAGATTGGTCCCCTCGGCTCCTAAAACAAAGTCACTCAAATCAGTGGTAAGTAAATTAGAACAATCTAAAAAACCTGCTTCTTCGCACGCTCAGTAGTCAAGCTGGGGAATTGACTATCCAAGGAATGCAGAGAGCCAAATACTGTCGGTATGGAGACTATGTAAAGGTAGCCAAATATCAAGTTTCAGGGCACCCACTGATCGCTGGAGGAGATAGGAAAGAAAGAAAAATTTCTCAATGGTACATAACCAATCTGAGAGTGTTCCTTTAGAACACTGATATCTCCTCTAACTCCAACAGGCAGATCGTGTGGGTGACCCCAAATGATATGGATCTCCAGGAAATAGATTAAATAACAGATGGAAAGCACAACTGTGTACATTTCTGAGTTTCTGTATATTAACAATGAAAAAGACATTGCAGAGTTTGTGATGTGCAGAGTACAAACTGGTACTTGGACACAGTGTGCATTTATGAATATTCTTTGGAGCCAAATAGTCGCATCAGTGGTATGACATGACCATGTGTTTGGTTAGGGGAAGAATTCCAGTCAGTGTTATGTGCACCCAGCAGGCATCTCAAAGTCTGCTACTGTCTACAATTAAAGCACCAGGCAATGCTGTTATACCCAATGGAAATGCCAATTTTAGTCTGCAGGTATTTTTGTCTCAGGAATGACTACTGCTGCATACATGAAAAATCTTGGAATGGCAACCTCCCCTCCCCCGCCTCCAAAAAAAACCCCAAGCAAAAAACCCAAAAGTTTTTGCAAGTGTAATATGTATTTTTGCAGCCCTCCTCTTCCGCTGTTCACCATGCCACAAATGACTAGGGTCTGATCATTCACATAACTTAAAAGCCACCTGTGAAGTGCTCTTTGGTGGTGTAGTCGGTGAAAGTGAGACTCCCACAAAGTCGGGATGGGCCATGAGCAGCCACATGGTGCCTTTAAACCAAAGGAACGTTAACAGCCCTATTTAAATCTATGATAATTTACAGGGGGAAGATGTCACTGTCAGCCTCAGACTGAAGCCTAGCAATACCCGTCGGAAATACCTTACAGAACTCATCAGCTCTTTGTGAACCTAAATGGTGAGTCTAGAACACTTTCATTTCAGTGGAGAGGAAAAACCAGAATAGCTGAAATTGTTCATATAGACGTCTACTAAGTGACTGGCGCACCCCCTCCCCCCCCAGTCTTCCTAAAAGCAAAGGTTTTCAGGGCATGAAGTGATGGCTTGTCACTTCACAGTGGAGCCACTAACTGCTCTCTCTACCTTAAAAAGCAAGCACTATTTAGTCAGCTTTGTTATTTAATCAGAAGATTAAATCCCAAAGCACCACATTTAAAAGCTTCAGTCCTACAAGCTGTGCAGCAGATTAACCACCAGTTTCATCATATAGAGCCGATATACTCATCGGCGGCAATATTTAGTTTTAATAAAATATGGTTAAACCTACAGCCAGATTCAAAATGCTGACAGATCATATCCCAGTTCGGTTCAATGCACAGGGGTTTTGACAGACTGCTTTGGCGTGAAAAAAGGTATTTCTGTAGCAGTAGCAGTTTACCATAAAAATATGGAACTATTCAAAATGAAATCATGTGTGTCTTTATTTCTATTCCCATTCCATCCCATTACCAAAATGTGTATAAACAGAATCTCTTTTCTAATTAACTTCTTCCAGCTGGCTGAATCTCATGCTGTCATAAACAGAAAGCATCTGCTCTGAAGCCACTTTGGTCACAAACACAATGAGTCAAGCAATAGGCAATGAGTTATCTTATTTCTACTGCACCTTATAGCCCAAAGCACACCGTAAACTATCCACACACATAAACAGCTCCAAAATGTAGAGAAGACTGGCAGAGGTGGATAATCTGTGCTAACACAGCCATACATCTTTCATCACCTACACCATTCAGGTTGATTAGAAGAAAACTCCACCACAAAAAAATGTTACAGCCATCTGAACCGAAGTAACAAAAATGCAGGAATTCTTGATGTTTAGAAATGGCAATCATTTTCATTTGTTCCAAAGGTACCAGCTGCATGTGACAGTCTCTTCAGAATGAACGAGGCACAGGCAAGTAAGGCTGACTTGTGTAGGACAGAACAGACAAGTCTTAGTGTTCTTATACTAGATGGTCCAGACCCCTCTATTCTTGTCATGTAAATTTCCTTGAAGCTGGGAATTCATGCAAATATACTGCACACAACTACTTCAATATAGCCTTCTTCTCAATTTTCCAAGGCCACTCCTTCCTTCAGCTTCACAGTGAGAGGCAATCGAACAGATTGACAGTATTTTCTAAAGCATACTCCAGTCACCAACCTGCAGCATGTGTACAAACCTCAGCAGAAAGTGAACTAGGATGTGTAGTTATGCAGTTTAGTCACTGTTACTCAGCTGCTTTGTGTCTTACAGACATTTTTTCTGATATTTTGCCCATGACTCTTTAAAGAGATAGCAGTAGTTTATAGACAAGATCAATGTATTAGATATCTTAAAGTTTAAAAGAAGTATTAAACTTTTCGAGTCTCAAACTTGAGCATATGTTGAATCACAGAAAGTCTGCCCTAATGACAAACCCTGATCTGTATTCACATGGTCTCTCTCATCCAAGGCTTTTAAAATGCATTGAACTCCACACCCACCCATCCAAGAAATAGGTAAGCTTTATTCCATCCATTTTACACCTGGATATATCAAGAAACGGGGAGGTTATGCCATTCACCCAAAGTCATAAAGTTCATTCATGGCAGTCAGGAAAAGAATCCAAAGTCCTGAAGCTGTAACTACTAGACAACACTTCTACATTTAACACAAGTTACTTTCACAAGCTGGTATTACTGTGTGTACATTTCCTGGAATTCCACCCAAGAGGAGAGGGCTAATGCTTCAACCCACAGCACTGTCTTGACTCTTCCTGAACATTAGCTGCAACTCAGTCGAATATTTTGTGTTAATTTCTACCGCAAGGATGTTAAAACAAGGAAGCTTGATTTACAGTGGTTTTAAATGACAAGTTTACTATTTTTATATAAGTACCTACCCTTTATCCTGCTCAGAAATTAAAATGTGAAAACAGAGAATTTAGTATGGTGACCTAACACTTGCACTTGTAGCATGAAGAGAATCTAAGGTATCTGCTGACTTGTGCAAAAATTCTTCAGAGTTTGATTTCAGGTGACTTCAGTAATTCAAAGTACACAAATAAAGCATGGCAGAACAAAATTTTGCACTTTGCCTGCTTTGACTCAAAATCGTGAGTTATTTCAATTGAAATGTTTAACTGAAATATCTGAAACATTCACAGATATCTAAGGAAGTTAAATCTCTACAGGTAGCTTGTCTAGTTCTATTCAGACATTATTTGTTTGTGAGGAAATCAGAATCCCATATGCTAAGGAGGTTTTTTTGTACAAATGTTAAAGGAACAGAAAATGTCTGATCAATATTTTAGGAAGCATGCACTGTGCTTTACTATTAATTTAATTGTGTTCAAATTTGATCTAAAGATGGAAGGACATTTAAACTTATGCGGCAGGAGAAAAACAAACCAGACATACTATACATACCTTAATAAGTGGCATAGAATATGAAAAGTATGCAAAGTCAAGAAAAAAAAAGTTAAAACAATGAATATGAACCTACGCCATTAGTAGCTAACTGAGGTACGAGGTAGTTAATTTATCTGCTTAACTGACAAGCTCAAAGCAGAGACAGATGTGCTCCTTATAAAATATCATGACTTTGCTGTTCTGTTTTCCAAACGAAAACTGCAAATCTGGTGGACATTACTCTGTGAACATCTAAGCAAGCAATGATTGTTCAGGGCAATATTACTCTGATTCGCCATCTGTTTCAATATACCAGGAATTTTCACCTGTCCACACAGATGGAGCTTTGACAATGTCATTTAAAAATACCCATGAAAGGAATGATGAAAAGATGCTGAAACAATCAAATACTATAGCACATGGCATGAATCCAACTGTAGCAATAATGCATATGAAATAATCAGGCCTTTGTGCAAGTACTGTAACAATAGGAAAGATCTTCCCATTTGTCATCCACATAAAGACAGCTATAGATCAAGTGAAACAAGAGAGGGCTTGGGGGATGGGGGGGGGAGAACCCTGCTCACAATATAAAATTTTGTAACCACCAAATATCTTGCCTCCCAAGTCAGGTTTGCCAGCTAAATAGCAGCGAATTCAATCACTGATGCAGACTGTCACTTCATGACTAAAAAAATGGGAGAAATCTTTGTCCTATTCAAGCCAATGAGAATTTTGCCACTGACATCACTGGGGCCAGGATTGCAGCCAGTGGGTTTACTTGACAGAGAACAAAGTTATGTCAGTCTCAGCAAGACAGTTAATTTGTACACACCTCAAAGTCCTTTTATGAAAGAAGGCTAAGGAGGGTACTTTAACCTCTGAGATACAATCAGATGCTTCAAGCATAAACTTCAGGACCCTATTTCATAACAGTAAGAATCATTTTGATATAAATGAGAAAACACACAGTAGATTGGCGAAGAGCATTCGCTGGCTCTTTCTTTTCTTTTCCTCTCTTTGCGTAGCTGGAGCCCATTTCATTTGTAGAGCTGTAACGGGGTCACTCACACTGCAGGTGTGCCTCCTTGCAGCCAGGTCTGGGAATGCAGCTCACTGCAACACGTGCCCCTTGCTACTCATTGGCTGCTTTGCAATAGTCTTGCTTCCAGTAATTTGGCTCTCCTGCCAGGTCACTGTTTGTTCCACCCCTTCTGAAGTTACACAGTTCAACAGGACCACTGTCCAAATGCATTTCCAGACTAGTCAGCCTCACTTCGGTCTGTGTGCCACTATCTCAGTGACTGGCAGGGGAACCCAGGCCTCCCACTACACCGGGTTCCAGCCCAGAGACCCTCTACCAGCAATCTAGGTCCTCAGTCCCCCTCCCCTGTTGCTGTTTCCCTGGGCTCCTTCCTACCAAGCCTCCCGATCCTCTTTTTCCTGCTTCTGGGTTCACCACTGGAGCTTACTCTACTTCCATGGCTACTTAACCCCTCCTAGCTTTGTGTCAGACTCCTTACCCCAGGACAGGGTCCCACTGCATACTCTCCCCTTGAGGCTGTCTCCTGGTTCCTGATGACCTCCCTCCTTCCAGAAAGTGACTGCAGATTCCAGCCACCTTCTGCTTTCAGCCTCTTGACTTTATAGTGCTGGCCTAGCACTTCCCTGGCTGGGCTTCACTCTCAATTAATCCTGGCCTCCCTTTCAGGTGATGTCAGGTGACATCATGCCCGTGTTAACCTTACTGGCTGGTGTGGGGTGCACACCCTATCTTTCAGTTGGGGGAGTCTGATTAATTGCCAACCTGGATTCCACCAAACTGCTTGCGTTAGATCATTTCTATATTCACAGCCCTGGATCACCAGGCTAGGCAACTAGACGCTTCAAGGAATGTAATATTACAAAATGCATTTAATATTACAAACATACCAGCCAGGAGAAAGTGTACTTGACTTGCACAGCCAGCCACGCAATCGTTTTGAAAAAAATAAGTGGAGGCTCTAAAGTAGAAAGCTCTGGTTGATCAAAAGCAAAGATCAAACATCTCTCTTGTTTTGGGCAAAAAGAAAAAAAGTCAGATCATTCAACTTTTTAAGATTAAGTACGGAATGAAAACTAGAATACATTTTATTCTGTGGTAGTGAACAAAATGTTTTGTCCACCAAAAAGGAAACTAAAAATGAAATTAAAATGTCCATCATTGTAATGCTACTGTCCATAAAAGTAAACACCATAAAAAGAGCCTTGTGCAAATAACAGGAAAGTCCTTGCCGAGCCTCTAGCAAAGTACTGGTGGAAGCAGCAGCTTGAGGTATGTGAAAAGCATATGACAAACAGGGAGGAGTAGGGGGATAGATTTGACTACAAAGTATAAATCTCAGGTCTCCATCAATATACATGACAAAATCTGAAAAGAGATAATCAGTCAAAAAGGTAATGACTGGAGATGAAATGAATGTTTTCAGGGACAAATGGCTCCTTATACGGAAACGATTTTGAGAGCAGATGGATAGAGGCACAAATCTCTAAGCAAACTGCAAGCTTGCAGGTTTTGCTTCATGTGTTAATTAAAACAAAATCTTGAAGATAAAAAGACTCAGAGTAAGAGTTTTCAGACTTTACTTTCTCAGATGCATAATGAAAAAGTGTAGCATGTCTGCAATCCTCAAGCATAACGACCTGTACAAATATCCTGCAGGCACATGGGACATTAAAATAAGATATTACACAGATATGCAGAAATCTTGATTGAACACCCCATTTATAGATGCTAAACATCCAAGAGGGCTTGTTCTGCAGATCACTGTAGTGTGGAATTTAACATTTGGTAGCCAGAGAGTTTCATGAAGATTGAGAACAGACACTAAATTGGTAAAAAGAACAGGAGTATTTGTGGCACCTTAAAGACTAACAAATTTATTTTAGCATGAGCTTTCGTGAGCTGCAGCTCACTTCTTCGGATGCAGCTCACGAAAGCTCATGCTAAAATAAATTTGTTAGTCTTTAAGGTGCCACAAATACTCCTGTTCTTTTTGCGGATACAGACTAACACGGCTGCTACTCTGAAACCAACCACTAAATTGGTAGGGAGACGACAGAGCAATACTGGCACTAAAGAACTTATCTTCTAATGCAACTCCCAGCAGCATAAGCAATCTGTTAAATCTGGAGTGAAAGGCATTGAAGTAGAATCCCTCACACTGGCCAGTCGGCATACAATGTCACTGGGAGTTTAATGTCTTTCCAGATAGTCCACATGCAGTTTATGCATCACAGAAATATGTAAGTGAAAACACAGGGCAAGCAGTCACCGAGTACTATGCCTGGAAATGCTTATAACAGCAGAAAGGGGAAAAAGCCTCACATTTTAAATTCCAACATTTCCTAGACAACTTGCCACAAATGCTTTGGCGGAATTATTTATTAAAATACTGGAGACTGAACAGGAGCCACACTATGTGGTACATTCACAGACAGCAGATGTTGGCATCATCTATGAAATGTTTTCTGATTAGACTAGTGTGTGGGGAAAATCAGCATTATTCAGCTGCTCAGGATACATATTCTTTGCTTACTATTTATGATCTCTCCCATTCAGCCTCAATTCTCTCTCATACCCACCAAAATTGCCACCCAAATCTTTCCTTCCTCTCTCCAAGGGGCTCCTCAGGAAGGACTACCTTGAAGTTATAAATGAGAACTTGTCTAGTGCTCAGATACTACAGTAACAAGGCCAGTATCAATACCTACAAACAGAATGCCCCACCTGGTAGTGCTGTAGTCCGGGCTTAAAGCACAAAGAGAAACCTACTGATTTAACAAAGGCTACTCTTTGTCCTTTAAAAAAGGGATCCTATAAGGCAGGGGTAGTCAATAGGTAGACCACGGGCCAAATCTGGACCGCCAGATGCTTTTGAACAGACCCTGAAATCTTTTTATTTACTTATCATCATTATTGTATTTTATTATTGTCTCTGGAGTCTGGACTTTGACCAAGAAATGTGGACCTTGACAGAAAATAATTGACTACCCCAGCTATAAGGTTACCGCAAAGCCACCTATTTCCTGTCACTTTCCAGTACACAATTTATCTGAGGAGGATGGTTAAAAGCCTAATATAAAAACAGAGACTATCCCAAATCATCTATACCTCAGAAGTTTAATTAAGTTAAGCAGCTGGTTTCCTATCACTAGTAAGAGCCCAAAAGTGATTGGTTGGATGGCACCAAGATCCCCATAATGAAATTTCTGGAGGCTCTCTGCTCTTGGTAGTGCAGGTTCCTGGAGAGACCAATCCTCCCATAATTGCTGTATATTACCCACAGGAAACATACTAAATGAACTAAAACAGGGACAGCCATTACTGTAAGTCATTACCACTAACCACAACTGTCAGAACAATTCCAGTAAATCACTAATGGACTATATCGCCTTTCTTCAAATGTTACATACTGTATGCAGCCCCAACATTGCAAGTGCTGCTTTCATTACATGTGGTAACCCAGGGAAAAACTGAATATATTTTTGTCCAGGAAACAATCAATAATCATTCATATGTAAACGTTTTAAGGAGCAGCTTCACAAAAGCTGAACACTAACCTGACAAAAGAGATTGGGTCTATCAAGGTACAACACTACACACTAATTTGCATACATCTCTGAACAAGGGGACTGCATAAGTGCATCATTGGGAAGAGCGTTGTCTATTAATTGTACGCTTGCAGACAACGGATCATCATGGCTTCTGTATCCCATTCCCAGTTCAACCACTGACTTACTGTGTAAGTTTGCGTAAGAGAGTTCACTCCTGTCAAGTGGGCATAATAATGCTTACCTATTTTATAGGTGGGAGAGACAAAGAGAAGGACTGCAAGATTAATATCTTCAAAAGGATTACTGTCCTGCAAACAACAGCCCTAAATGTTGCTCAGGGTATTAATGCAAGTCATTTCCAGCAAAACCAACAAAAAATGAAAGATGAACCACTGAGGTTTTTCTTTTAATACTATTCTGTTCACAACTCTTAAAAAAATCTCTGTAGAAAGCCTTAATGTGCTCTGCCTCCCCAATTCTGTGAATCTTCATCTGCTGTCTTTTTTTTTTTTTTTTTTGAAAGAGAGAGAGATGGATGCAGTAAAGCATGGGGCTTCCAGCTAGGGATTTGGCCAAATTACTGATACAGCAACCATCTGCCCATTCATTATGTTTCAAAAAAATGATTCCTATAATTGCAGGGTTAAATACACAACACACTGAATGTCAGTTTTAAACTTTAAAGTGCACTCTACATTTAAACCATCTGTAACCCAGATTTGAGATGCAATTCAGTAATGTATGATGATCTGCAATGGTGTTTTGCCAACTTGATTTCTTGTAAAATTTCCTGCACTCTCAGGCTTGTCTTGTTATCTGCTGATAGTACAAGATGGCTTTCCTCCAAAGGTGAAATTATACTCAATAGAAACAAGTCTCACAAGTGAAAGGAGAGCATTCTTCACCTTTAACCCGACAGCAAAGCTAAAGAGGCTGGGGATAGGGAGGGGGATGGAGACCAGTTCTTGTTAACAATGGGGATTTGAAGGAGATCACCTTTAGAAGGGGAGAGCCACTACACTATACCAAAATGCAGACCCCAGGGACATCAAGAGGTCTGTTACAATGGCCAATGAAATTCAGTGGCCAATGTTATGCTGGAAGATTGACTAGATCAATGGTTCTCTGCCAGAGGACCATGCTCCCCTGGGGGGCCGTGAGCCAGTTTAATGGGTCCATGGAGCCCTGCAGCAGAAGCCCTGGTGCTCTCCGTGGGGCTGAAACCTGGAGTCTCGAGCCTTGGTGCCCCCATGGGGCAGAAGCCCCCGCCCCTGGCTGAAGCTCCATTCACCCAGTCCCGCAGGGCTAAAGCCCCAAACCCGCCCAAAGGATGAAATTTGGAGCCCAGAAGCCCCCCCCGGCCAGCTCTGCGGCTGAGGCCCCAAGCCCCTCCTTGCTGAAGCCCTGAGGCTCAGCCCTGCAGGGCGAAAGCCCCCGACCTCTCATGTCTGCAGCCAGGAACCCCAAGCCCCCCACTCTGGCATCTGAAGCTAGGAGCCTCCTCCACCCCCACCCCAGGCCCTGGAGTTTTTAGATCATGGAAGGGGGCTCAGAAAGAAAAGATTGAGACTAGAATGGATTAGATGATCATCATCCCCTCTGGCCTTAAAAATCTAAAGACTCAGCTAACAGTTTTGCTGGCCAAAAAGTGAAAGATGTCTACACTGAAACAGTATCCTTCGCCCTCTTAGATTCTGTTTTGAAGTCAGCTAATTTTCAGCTGGCTTCATGTAAGCAATAAAGTAACAATAAAGTTAAATTATGAATGTCAATTTTAGGAATATACTAATATTCCTAACCCAACATTTCTATATCCTATCAGAAGTGTTTACAGTGAAGCAGATCAAGATATTGGGTTCACGACAACAGAATGAGACTGCCATGAGGAAGTCCCTAACATGAAGAATGAAATGACATCTCATCAAAATCTTGCCCTTGACTATAAAAATTATTCAAGTTTCTTCTCCACAAAGTTGAGTGCCCTGACACTGCCTCCCTAGCTTTCAGTCTCCCTGCCTTCCCCAACCTTCGCTGCCAGAGACTCTGAACACCCAGGCTCTCTGCCTCACCAGCAGCCAGGCTGGAAGGCTCTTATCAATTTCACTTCCTGAAGTGAAATTAACAAAAGTCTTCAAGGTGGGCAGTTGAGAAGCAGAAAAATCTCAGTTCTGTTCTCGAATTTTCCTATAAATCCCTTCCCATGAAAAGTTTTGCAATTCACTTTTCACCCTCATTCAGGATGAACATTTAAAAAAAATATGAAATTTCTCGCTAGAAAGGGTTTCCGTTTTCCAGTCAGCTCTGATTATTTACATCTCCAGAAAAACAGGGGATGGATTCAGAAACCATTATTTCAATATAGCTCCATAAGTGTATATAATGCCATCCCAAAGGCATGAATGAGGCTGGCATTTCCAAAGACGCCTTAAGGGACTTCGGTGCCCAAATCTGATTGCACTGCAGTGGGAGTTACACACCTAGCTTCCTTGGAGTCCTTTGCAAACCCTAGCAATAGACTGGAAGGAAAGGACAATGATCTCAGCAGCAGTCCTTTGGATGGGCTGGACAAAAGTTTGTTTCACCCTCCTCTAAGAGACTTTCCTCTAATAGAAAATCTGTTAAGTCCTTTGGGGCTAAACACACAACCACTGTACATTCTTTAAACAATGTACATTATTTATACTGTTTTCAGAGTAGCAGCCGTGTTAGTCCGTATCCGCAAAAAGAACAAGAATACTTGTGGCACCTTAGAGACTAACACATTTATTTGAGCATAAGCTTTTGTGGGCTACAGCCCACTTCATCGGATGCTGGGAATTTATACTGGGAATTCCAGATTACTCTACTACAGTCTGTTCTAAACCCATTCCCAGCACTTTCTCAATGAATAAATAATAAAATACTTGCAAAACCCAGTTTTCAAAGCCACCCCACCTCTGCAATAACTTATCAGCCAGAGTTGTGATGAGTTTTAAAACAGGACAACCCCATGGTAATGAAAACTACAATAATGCAATATCCTGCTAATTCTCACAGACGCACCAAATAACCCCCATACCTGAAATTTTGTCTTAATTTCATGCTAGCTGAAGTTAAATAAATATGACTACATGGTAAGAGCATTGTAAACTCTTTACTGTTTTGCACTAAAATGTTTTTCAGCCCACACAACAGAAATATAAGTGCATAAGGGTCTTCTTTCCTGTCAATTAATAGTGTTCATGTACATTATGCACACTCACAGTATATCAACTATTACAACTGCTACTGTCTTGTTTGATGAGAGGTGAGACTGCTCCCTGAAATAGTAAATACCTACAAAATACAAAGTGATTATAGAAGACATCAATGTAAAGAGTTGCCTCTGTTATGAAGTTTATGAAGAAAATGAGACTGGGTAGCTGCAACACCACATATTTCAAGCATTGGACAAATCACTCCTTAGTACACAAAGCTGACAGTTAGATATTCATTTCATTAAAATGCTGTACTGAGGTGGTAAGTAAATGCCTCGATGTTACTCAAAACGGGCTTTTAAATTGCTACAGACTGACTGACGGGTACTTCACAGTAAGACACCACCAAGATGTAAAACTACAAACAGGGGAGGCAAATTTTATAAAGCATCTATTCAGCATAAACTCTGAACACTGAACTCAGTGGGGGAGGCTCCTTTAAAAAATAAAACAGCTTTTTCAAAACTTGTAAGCAAAAGTGATACTGCAGAACAAAGCAGTTACTGACTCTGCTCAAGATGTGCTTCTGCTTTATTAGAGCTAACTCATGTCAAAGACTTGCAATAATTGTTAGGCTCCTAATTTCAATAAAAACCTTGAGGGACAAAGCTGTTCTAGTTAAGAATCGGAGTTCAAAAGAATGCTGGAAGCAAATCAAACATGCATCTTTTTCTTGTTTATTTCAGAAACAGGCAACCAGATGCACAAACACACATGGGCCTTTTTAACTTTCCTTGATGTATGGTTAAATACACACACACACACACGTACTGTTTCTAGGTTAAAGCACAGAACTGGGAGTCAGAGCTGGGCTTTATTCCCAGCTCTGCGCTCTCTGATCTTGGGCAACTCACTCCTCCCTTTATGCCGAATTTCCCTTTTCTGCATCATAACATTTACCTACTTCCAACAGGTGCGTTGGAGGGTTAGTTTCTTTAATATCTAAATGTAATGTCTTTTTAAACATTTAGCCTTTTGATTTAAAAGAACAACAACATTTGGCTAGTTATTACTCTCTTTTATGCCTTAATCAATTTGGTTATTTCACATGAAAAACAACCAAGTTATTTATTTTTGAAAAGTTGTAACTTGGCATCCTTAAGATGACTTCTATATAAAAAGCCAAATTTGGGAAGGCCATTCTACCTAGATCTAAAGCAAAAACTATTTTGGGGTTCTTAACTTAGACTTTAATGATCATTTGTCCACATCATAAATTCATTAATTCAACATGATAGTCTCCATTCAGAAGAGTCTTTGGACTAGAATAAAGAGTACTGCATAGGTCAAGAATGAAGAGTAGGGGTAAGGCAGAGGATGTGCCCATGACCGGAACAAAACAAGGGATAAACGCAAGTCAGGAATATGGTATATTGATACCACTGAAGTGGGAAGGACGAAACCCGAATTAGCAGTGTGCTCCAGGTCTAGATGCATTCCATAGAAAAGTTTGCACAGTTAAGCCTACATTACAGCCAATGTTGTTAGCTGCCAAACTTTGTCTGTGTATTTCATTTTAGATCATACCAGGGTATCAAATTAGCACAACAATCACAATATTTAGAACAGTTTGTAGCTGGAGCCCTGTGTTTGAAAAGCAAACCAGCCATTAGGAAAACATCCAAGAAAAAATAAATTTTCTTTTCAGGATGCAACCAATGTAACTGGTACTATGAACTGTTGGTTGGGTAGTAGCTTATGTTTTCTTTAGGTGGTTATTGTTGCTGTTGTTTTTAATAGCACATAGTATGCTCTGACAGATATGAACTTAAGGGAGGCCCACAGCCAATTATGACTTATTTCTCACTGTACCTTGCTATTGCAGGAGATCCTCCTGGGGGGATAGGAAATGGATGAACAAAGCAGACAAAACAATTGCAACCTAGAACGCTCCACTGATTCACTATATTTAAGCTAGCTACCATGTCTCCATGGGTCTAGGAAAGGGTCTGACTACAGTATTGGGCTAGCGGTTACAGCTCACTGAATGACTGCTTGGCAACAATTAATTTGCAGTCTGTGTTAGGGATAACCTATGTCACTACACAGACAAGTTACACAAAATTCACCTAAATTGTCTCAGAATGCCAAGTGCAATACTAGATTTAACTTAAAAAAAAAAAAAAAGATAAATGAAGAAACTTCATGGTGAAGCTTGTAGCATAAATGCCAAGTCGAAGATTTCAGGGTTTTTAAAATGTGCCGGCTCTTATGTGACTCATTTTTTATTTGCAAAATTCCCAACTTATGTGACTTATTCAAGGGAGAATGGTAACTCCAATGTCAAGGGATTTGCTGGATCATATCATCACAGTGCAGATTTCTCTTAATAGCTGGTGGACAATACAGACTGCATAGTCATGTTAGTAATAGTCAGCTCCTAAAAAGAAATACAAATTCAAAGCCCAGGCTGATGCACCCTCTTTAACTCTGCCTGTTCTCACAGGATATTACAGCTCAGCTGGTACCTACCACCACACAGACCCAAGACCCATAATATATCTAGACATGATAGCACAAAGCAGGATTGGATGTTGACCTTAACGCAGAATATCATTGCAGAAAATATTTGAGATGAACATGTTTCACCATAATTACTCCTAATCATCAGTCTAGCAAACTAATACTAGTTAGTCAAAGCTGGTTTTCTCTTTAATTCTATGTTGAAATACATGTATGTCTTCCCTAATTTGACTTTTTATATAGAAGTAGTCTTAAGGATGCCAAGTTACGACTTTTCAAAGATAAATACCTAGGCTGTTTTTCATGTGAAACAACACAACTGATTAAGTCAGAAAATAGAGTAATAACTAGCCAAATATTGTTGTCTTTTTAAATCAAAAGTTTCAAATTATTATGGTTAAGTCACGGGTCTTCAAAATGGCACTTACACATTAACATTCTTACAGAGCCTTAACTCTGGTGGCAGGATCATGCACATGAGTGTATCACCAATCCACACAGCTAACAAGACAGCTAGAAAGAAACCACAAATTTGGTTTTAGAAAGCTAATGCTTTCAGATAACCATAGTGATTAATTACAATGATTAAAGAATACATGTTAACCTCTTAAATCTCATTGATTTAAGCTCTATGCAAAGTCAATGTCTGGCACAAATAGCATGTTCTATATAATAAACCTTTTTCTTTATAAAGGGTGCTTTTTGGATCCTTATGTTTTTGAAGAAACTTCAATATTAAGTATGTAGGGATGAAAGGCAATCAGGTGGTAATTTTATTCTAATAAACCTCAAACTCCATTTTTAAAGGGGAAAACGCTTTTAAATGCTGGAGTGATTGGCTGATGTCCATGTGCTTTTATTTCAGTTATTTATAAATAATAAGAGAGCATCTCTCTCCACTGCATGCAAGCTTTGAACTTTCCCAAAATCTCAAAGTACTTCAATGACTGGCGTATATAGTTATAGAATTACATTCATATGACCTATGAAGCTTTTTTCTGAAAAAACATGACTTTTATCATCTATTAAGTAATATTTGCGCTGGCTTGGTAGCCTTGTGGATAACTATTATGAGACACACTTGCGAGTGCTGGAGAGACAACCCTTTGAGTATGTCTACACTGCAATCAGACACACACTGCTGGCCCACACCACCTAAGACAGGCTCATGGGGCTTGGGCTAATGGTTGTTTAATTGTGGTGTAGACGTTTGGGCTCAAGCTACCCCGAGCTCTGGAACCCTCTCACATCGCAGGGTCTTAGAGCTCAGGCTCCAGCCCAAGCCTGAATATCTACGACACAATTCAACAGCCCCTTAGCCTGGAGCCCTGAAAGCCTAAGTCGGCTGGCATGGGCCAGCTGCGGGTTTTTAATTGCAGTGTAGACATACCGTTTGAGGAGAAGTGTCTCGTGTCATTCTGACACAGCCCCTTCAGCTGATAGCGGAGCACCATTTATAAGCTCTTAAAAGAAGCCCATGGAGTCAATACACACAAACCCAGCTAAAGGAAGGACACAGGGACAGATGAGGGTAATCAAGAAAATTCGGAGGACGGTCTGGTTTGAAATTCCCTAGAAAAATAAAATCAGCAAGGATAAATATGTTTAGAAACTGGAAACACTTTGAATTATCGTATACCTTTAGATAAACTATGCCAATCTCAGTGTGCCAGACACCCACTCTCCCTTCATTTAAATCACTCCCCTGAAGGCCCCCAAACAAAAGACAAACTTATGTATGAGTTTATCAACTTACTATTCCAAATCCCCTTCTGTGTCCAGTCTTATCTTTCAGACTAAGCTCATGGAGCAGGGGACCACGTATGTGTATTTTATACTGCACTGGGCACACCAGCAGCGCTTAATAAATAGTAAAATAATGGTAATAAAGAATTATGTATGCATTCTTACTAAGTTTTAAAAAGCATAAGCTTTAACAAGCGTCCTAGAACACCTCGTCACTTCCTACCTCCTCCTTCACGCAAGCTAGCCCAAATTCATAAGATTTGCAACCTCAGAACTACAGTATCTTCATTTGTGTTATATGCCATCTGTGAACACCGGGAAAGCGGGAATCAATTTGGATTCCTGCCTAACACCTGAAATGAAGAGTCTAAAGAAATTCTGACTCAAGAGTCTGTTGTCTATATGTTGTCTATAGCTTGAGGAGGAAAGTGTATAAATGCAGATGATTGTATACACAAGGTCCTCTCCAAAACTAGTCTTTTTGGACGTTCAAAATTCTGCTTAGAGAGGCCATTTACGACACACAGAAGCCAAGGTAATTGCTTTACCCTCTCTCATCAGTTAGTTGTAGGATGAATAAGTATCCTTTATCCGAGTCGGCCTATTTGTATGTGTCATTCAAATTGTACATGGGAAGAGGAAGACACAAACTGATGGTATTTAACTGTACTTGGGGGAAAAAACTACCCAACAATGCTACACGGCCTCTTGTTGTTAATGCCCAGCGCACAGACATTTTAACCTAGTTTTCTGAATCCCTTCTCACTGTCTGCCTTCCAGTTCAGTAGACAATGTAGCATGGCCTTGTATTAGACGCACACAGTAAGTTTGTGGCTAATCAAATTACGTCACATCAGAAACTTATACAGGAAAATATTCCAAATTAATAGCTGGTTTCTTTCAGTCTTTGTGGATTTCTTCATAACTATCTATGAGGAAAGAAAATGACAATATAAGAAGTTGCTTTGGTTAAAAAAACTGTATCAAAGTTAGGACAACAGCGTGACAAAGATAAATGGGCCTCAGACTGTTACTGTAACTGAATGAGGTTATATTGCCTCCAAATTAAATCACAATGTAAAGAACTTTACTCAGCAGCAGCTTTAAAAAAAATGTACACCACCCTACTTAAGCAAGTTTCAAACTGTGGCCCAGAGAGCCTGCAATCACCTGGTGCTGGCTCATAGCTTCTCCTCCTTTCCATCTGCTTCTACGGACAGCCTGAGTGGGAACAAGGGGTCAAATTAGGAGTCTTGCTACCTAAGAGAAGGGAAAGGAACAGGGCCGCACGCTAAGGGCATGTCTACACTCACCGATAGATTGGTACCGCTGCAATCAATGCAGCGAGTGTCGATTTAGCGGGTCTGGTGAAGACACGCTAGATCGATGGGAGAGCACTCTCCCATTGATTTGTGTACTCCACCTCCCCAAGAAGCATAAGGGAAGTCGACAGAAGACACTCTCCAGTTGACACAGTGTAGTGTAGCCACCGTGGTAAGTGGATCTAACCACGTCGACTTCAGTTACATTATTCACGTAACTGAAGTTGCATAACTTAGACTGATTTACCACAGCCGTAGTGTAGACCAGCCCTTAGACTAAGCATATACAGAGAGAAAGGAGAAGCAGCAGCGGAGAAACGCATGCAAAAGAGCAAGCAGACAGAGGAAAAAGGGCCAGGAGGGGAAATGAAATGAACGGGAGGTCATTTTTCCTAAAAGGAAAAAATTTATATAGAAGAAAGTTAAAGCTACATAAATACTGTACTTCCCTAATGTGACTTTTTCACGTAAACTACTGCTGTAATTCCTCCAAATATGTTTTGTGATCGCCATTAGGATCAGGCCTGGGAGGGCAAGGGTCTGCAAGACAATCTCGCCAAGATCTGGCCACATGATAAAAAAGTTTGAAAATCTTTAGTTTCATGCAGATTGTTCATAACTGCATGTGGCTATTTCAGACTGATCAACAATAGGTCATTAGGAACAAGTTCTGTGGGGACCTGAGAAAGCAATAATAAAATAATATTTAACACTAACATAGTATTTTAGCTGTGTTTAACGCATCGTACAAACATTAACTCATTTATCCTAACCACCCCTGTTAATTAGTCAAGTATTATTATGCACTGTGTATTATTTATTAATAACACCATTATGAAGTGAGAGTAGATCCCTGTATTTCATTCACTCACATCTTATTCCCCACTCTTTTTCCTTCTGAATACTGAGCACGCTCCTCTTCTATCCGCTTTCCCTCCTATTGTTCTGGGGCTTCTTTGTTCCCACAATCACAGAATACAATTAGACCGGGGCCACTCTAGCGCCACAGAAATTTTTGGGCACTTGAGAGAATGTGTCCCTCAGCTAAGTTACACAAACTCCTCTTTTATTTCTAGTGTATATTATTTTGCAAGCTAGATGATAACAGTGGCTCATTCTGAGACCTTGGAGAACTGAAATATCAAAATTAAATAATACATATAGCCTTATAAAACCCTCAAAAAGAAAAACCTATCACGGTGTGCACTTTTATCTAAGCCAGTGCATACCCATACCCCTCTATATCTCCCCTTGGGAAGGACAGATATTCAAAAGAAAATCAAGCAGCAGAGCCAAAAGTCAATGATGCAGTGACCCCAAATGACAATACAGATACATCACAGCAAGCGCAGATATATTACGTTTAACACACATCTATGGAGTGCTTCACTTAGTTCTTCACAGAGTGCAATATGTGATATAAAATCTCTCTCAATATGAATTTTTGGAAGTCAGAGAAAGGATAGATAAAATGGTTTACACTCAACCATCAATGTCAGCAAACAGCATTCATTTAATCCACATAAACTGCAGGTATGTGATATGAAGAAAACATTCACACATGCTCTATACTGCCACTTTAAACGAACACATTAGCTCCTTCTCTGCCTATTTAGGATACAACTCCTGGTCAATTACTGTAGAACTTCCCAGTGCTACATTTTCCAAAAGTAAATGCTGAGTGGCCGGGGCTCTTTCCTCTTAGGACAGCACTTTCAAGGAGGTTTCTAAAACTGTTAAATATTGTCCATTCATCATTAAGGATGCTGCTTCTTTTTGACAGAAAACAGCACTATGAGAAAGATAATGATTTATTTGCTCATCGTGCCAAAAAATGTACTAACAGGAAAAGCAGGACAAACTTGCCAGTTTAACTGTGAGAACCTGAGAGAAGCAAATTTTCACAAGGGAAGTGCACACATTTATCTATTAGTCTTGGAGCCTCTGCATAAGATTGAAACGCAAAAACAGAACAATATTTCACCTAATTTCTGGTCTTCCCCCCTTAACATCTATTGAGACCTTTACATGATTCTCTCTTACCTCAACCTATCCATAGTCCCAAACAACTCATTTACCTGTCCAGAGAGGTGGAAAACTGCCCCTGACCTACAAGTCTGATTTCCTTTTAAAGCTCAGAATCAAAGGAGCTACAGAAATAATGGAATTCCTTCAATTCACAATTGTGAAGGGCTCAGTTGGAGGGCGGAGAATCAGACAAATTCCCCCTAGTATCTTTGGAAACCCTGTTGCTCTTGAGCCTGCCAGAGCTAAACAGAGCTGAGGGTTGTATGCATCCAGCGCTCTGTGCTGTTAAAGTCATCAATGAAGATTGAGCAGCAGCACTATGGGATGGTACTGCAAGAACCAGCTGAACTATGCACACCATCAACTTGCTGCCAAACTAGCATTTGTACCAGCAGACACTGGTCAGCCCTACTCAGGGTAAGTGCAATCCGCATGATGGCACAATCACTTGTGCACCACTGGTAGCAATTTTGCATACTACAGGCATGCCGGGAGTCTGCACAATGGTTGGGATGTCAAAATTTTCCTCCCCTTTACAATTCATCTACATACATATAACCAAGCAAATCAATTCTCCATTTTGCACTCGCATCATCTTTCCAGAAGAGATAACAAATGTATTACACTACTAAATGTAGTGGATTAATATGCTGCATGAAGGCCTTTGAGTGCTCTGGATTTTGAAAAAAAAAAAAAATCAAGGAAGAAAAAGCTGAATCCACAGAAGCAGCTTCAGAAACTCCAATGGGTGAACATTCCTAGCAATTTCTTCAAGTGCCTGATTAGCGTTTTACTAAATCAAGCTTCAATAGTTTATGCCAACTTGGGAGTGGTTTTTTTCCACATTACTGAATGTTTTAAGCCAATGCCTTTAACATTTACTTCCGTTCAGTCTGAAAGCAACAGAAGAAGTTGGTTTTCCCCACAGAAAACTAAAACAACTGTTTAGCCCTACAGTATGAAATCAGTAGTATGGTCAAACTGCTATCCCTATGAGTGCTCAAGCTCCTGTCCCAGAGTGCCTCAGTGAACAACAACTACTCCCTAGAATGATCACAGTGCGGGTTATTTTCACACTGTGGGGACAGAGTAAAAAAGGAAAAATTTAGAAACAAAGCAGGAGTTACCATAGAAGAGAGTCCGTGTCCCTCCACAAAGTCCTCAGAGAGCCACACTCACAGCACCCCTGAAGTGTAGAAACATTATTGCATTTCTTGCTGGTTCTCTTCCAGTTTCTACCATCAATCAGATGCCACTGTAGACTGTAAGATCTAGTACTTGCCAATGTGATTTCGAGGAACGTTTTCAGAGCAAAGAGAACATTGCCAGGAGTAACCGTTGTCTCCTTTTAGTCCCCTCTCATACATAAGAAGAAGGGGTGAAGGATGAGCCTGGACTCTGTTGGGTGAACTATAGCCCATGGATCTGATAATGGCATATGACAGAGACTGGTTAGGGAGACGCACATAGTACTCCTTTAAAAACGTTGTTATATAGCATCTCCCTTGGGAACCACCAACTCTCCTGATTGTGCCTTGTAGAAGAAGGTAGTTAAATACAGTGGATAACCATGTCAATTCTTAGATAATGTTTTCACCTCTTAGCTCATAGAGCCATACTACAACCAGCCATTACCAGGACTTAAAATAAACATGCAGTAGGCTGAAGTATTTAATATATCAATGACAGGGTCAAAATGGTGCTTCATATTGGCAAGAATTCCACAAGGCTGAGCTACAGTACCAATGTTTTCTCAGAAGCTCTGCCACAGTCTTCTCAATTTCATTTTATTTTTTAAATATTTAAGTTCTCTTACTGTCACCTTCATAGTTGATTCAGACACTTCAGCTATCTCTGCCAAATGGCCTGGCATCACAGACTCTCTGCAGTGCACACCCTCAGGAAGCAGGTCCTGAGCATCTCAGAATTCACAGACTTTTGTCAGAAACACATTTGGTATAATTTGCTAGCTCCTGCTGGTTTCTATGGACCATTCGCCAGCTTCCACAGCTTCTTGGCAGTAATATCACACTAATTACTTTCTTTGATTACAAGTATGTTGAAATCCTTTAATATTTTCTATGCCAATATCTATTTTTGAGCTAAGGATTCTCACTTGAAAAGTTCTGAATATCTTGCAAAAGTTTTGATTTCTTGCCATTTTTCTTATGCTCTGACACCACATTTCTGCACATACCTCAGAGTTATCTCTAGTTTGCAGCGTACCCTTCCATGTTCTGCCATGACATTGTTTCCTCTGGGTTTCCAACACATTTCGAATAACTTCTCACTCTATATAATTTGTTTATACATTTTTGTTTTTAATGTTTTAATTAAAAAAATTCTTATATTTTGCAATCAGTCCCTGGAAGATGTTCTCTCTAGTTCTGAAGATGTTTTCCCTTTGCCTAGAAGGCTGGAGGGTTGGTTGGAAAACGTTTTGAAGAGCATTTTATTTAATGCAGCTACAGTATTAATTTATATGAAGGTAATAAGAAGAAACTGACTTGTGGTGGATGAATGACTGGAACTCCCCAGTTCCAAAAACTTTCAACTAATTGTAGGACTAAGAGTCAGCTTTAGTTTTAATATCTAGGCCAGCATATTTAGTGGTTGTTGTTGCAACTCTTCCCATATATGCTGTAACAATTTCTTCCACACTTAAAAACTGCTCTGAAAAAGTAAGCAGAAATCACTACATAGCTGTTGAAGTATTTATTTCCATTTGAATTGGAATTTTAAGTGTTGACTGTTGCATTGCGTTTAACTACTCTGAACAACAAGAAGTAAATCTCACACTATGGATGTGTGTGAAAATAAAAATCTCAGAGAGCTGTAAGACAACCTGCATTTTTTAAGTGACTATATAAAAGAAAAGTTATACTTCACGTGAATCCCTAACAGCTATTTCATCTTCATATAACCTTTGAAAGTCTCCAGAAATGTGAGGGCTCATTCAAAATAAATAATATAGTAACAAGCCTGACAATGATTCAGCTCAGCATTTTACATTGGCTGACTGATTATAATGGCCTACGGTGAAGCACAAGTCAGGCAAGAAAGCTACCTGTACTTCATCAACCAAAAAGGGAAAAGGGCACCATCTTCTGTAAGATGAATGGCTACCAGGGAAAATTCTATCAAGTACGAAACTTTACCAAATTCATTTTTAGTTAAAGTATATTTTGAGAACAGATAAACAGCAGCATTTTTATTAACTAGATTTAAAATGCAAACAACTCTATTAATTCTAAACCTCACATTATCTGTTACAGTAAGAGATCACAACTCAACAAAATATCTCGTTGAGTGTCATCTGGGCATATTTTGAGAGAGAGAGAAATAATAGCAGCACAGATGTTTCTCCAAATGATCTATTAAATAACCCCGAAGAACCCTTTAATATTTTATACATTGTAGACACACACACATACAGGAATACTCTGACCCGCCTTCTGAAAAAGATCATCCTTACTGTGAAATCAGACTGCTATCAAGAATAAAAGTCATGAGTCAACATAAGTTAATCACCACAATGAAATTTTGTCCCAGGAAAGATCAAAGTAACAAATACCTCTGTACGGTGCTTGACCTGATTATTTCTAAAAACCTTCATCAGATGAAACATACAAGATATTTAAGGGGTGCCTTCATTGCACTGTTTTAGGGCCATTTAAAGATCTGGTTGATAATTTCCTCTCCATGCAATTATCAGAAGTGTATTTTAGAGGAACTGCAAGAGGAAATTATTTGCATTTTTTTTTCCAGAAAATGCCAAATTTATAACATTACTTAACACTTGCTTTTAATCCTTATGATATGGGAACAAACAAGTTTATTCAGACTAATAGGCACTCCTTGTTCTTCATCAGTGCACTCAATTTCAATTAGGGTTCACCTCCAAGACATTAAACCTATTGCACTGTTTCTGTAGAATGTAATAACATTCTTGATTATAAAGGTTAACAACAGATGCAACTTAAAGGAAAATCATTAGCTTGTGCTTTAGACCGGTGAATTTCTGAATGCCACCAGGGATCCCAAGGGAAATTGTGGCCTGCCCATACTTCATCACCCATCTAAAAACTGTATTTTTAATTTCCTGTAAAAGCTTTTTACATAGTCTTGGCTACAACACAAAATTATCTTTAGGAACAGATCTCAGCCTATAGATGAAAACTTTCCCTATGAAATACTGCCCCCTTGTGTCAGCCTATAGTTTACGATGGCTGGGATGTGGAAACATACTAAGTCATAGAAGTTTGTGTTTCTTTGAAACCCAAGCCTTTTCTACACAAATATAGACTCAGAGAATTTACGGTCAGAAGGGAGCATCATGGTCATCTTCTAGTCCGACCTCCTACACACTGCAGGCCACAGAACCTCACCAACTCCTGAAATAGACCCCTAACATCCGGCTGAGTGACTGAAGTCCTCAAATCACGGTTTAAAGAAAGACTTCAAGTTACATAGAATTCACCATTTACACTATTTTAAACCTGCAAGTGACCCATGCCCCATGCTACAGAGGAAGGCAAAAACCACCAGGGGAAAATTCCTTCCCAACCCCAAATATGGCTATCAGTTAGTTAGACCCTGAGCGTGAGATCATATGACTACATCCTGAATGAAAGGAAATGCCTAAAGAGCCACAGCTTTGTGACACTGTTCCACGGGATTTTGCTCCTTTTCACCCTAATGTTTTTGTGCATATTTCCATTTTTAATGCCTGGCAGCACAGCATCATTTTGTACAGAAAAGTGTTAAACATAAATGAGGAATAAATTCCAGTGTGCATGCTGATTAGTTAGATCTCATTTGAACGAGAAAAACAGATTGAATGCGCTTGTTTCAAACTCCCCATATACACACAGTTGACATCATTGAGTTCCTAGAGCTTTGAGACCATGTAACTTGGTATCTGAGGCAAACTTTCAAAACTACAATTCCCTATGGATGGAGAGTAACAGAGATCATCTACTTTATAAATAGATGAAGTCCTCTATAGTTAGACTGAGAAAAACAGAACTAAGGAGAAGTCTTTGGGCTTCCTTTTTAGTTTTGGTTAAAAAAATAGATATCAATTTTAGATGTATTTAAGGGTATTAGTAATTCTGGTATGTGGATTTAGTCTTTTCTACACACTTAGCATAGGCAAGTGAAAAGCAGGGTATCATTCTATGTCTCACACTGACAGAAAAAAGAAGAAAGATTTAGTGACATAAGTAGAGCAGAAATCCAAAGGCAAATAGAATAAAGAACAAAAGCTGAATAGGTTTTTTTTGCACATACATTGGTTACGTAGAAGATATTCCACAAGGAATAAACAGTACTGAGTAAAACAGGTACATCAGTACACTGCTTCTTAGGCCTGGTCTACACTGGGGCGGGGGGGGGGGGGGGTCGATCTAAGGTACGCAACTTCAGCTACGTGAATAGCGTAGCTGAAGTCGAAGTACCTTAGCTCGAATTACTTACCAGTCCTCACAGCGCGGGATCGACGTCCGCGGCTCCCCCGTCGACTCCGCTACCGCCACTCGCTCCGGTGGAGTTCCGGAGTCGACGGGAGCGCGTTCGGGGTTCAATATATCGCGTCTAGATGAGACGCGATATATCGAACTCCAAGAAATCAATTGCTACCCGCCGATCCAGTGGGTAGTGAAGACGTACCCTTACAATTGGGGGACAGCCCTTGTATATGTCAGCTTCTAGGTGGAACACCACAGAATCAACTACAAAGACGGCTGTACATTCATCCTATCAGACAGGCATATGCTGGTATTGCTAATACAGAAAGATTGTTTTAAAAAAATGTATTAAATAAAAATATCAGAGTAAGAAGAGGCACAAAGCCAACAACAAAAACTTACAGAATTGGCTTGTAAAATATCCACAAACACTTTCAACAGCAAAATTTGCTATTGCTGGTGGCAAAGAAATGTTTATACCTGACCTCAGTGTAACAATTTTGTACCCTGTGTTCTTTCCTATGTAATGTACATTAAAGAGTTTACTTTGTTCATTAGAACCTGGCCACTAATATATTTCAATCTTGTTTGTTTAAAAATCTTCTATCCAACACTTCATCAGCAAAAACACAATAGGATTATAAAACCATCATTATTTTGGGGAAATCTAAGCAAAAATTGTCCAACTTCCAATGTTCATTAAACTGAAATAAGAAGGAAGCGCAAACAACAAAAAATAACCATTAAACAAAGCATTTCAGTTAAAATACGATTGCAGTTACACACTGAAAGATTCTTCCAATTACAGCACAACTGAGCTGGATATACAGTAGCTGCAAAACCGACCTCATCGCCAAGGAATGGAAGTGTTCAGAACACAAAATAATTAATTTGCTGCCCTGAGAGAATTCTTCCATTTGGTCTTTAATTAGTAGTTTCAGCCACAAAACATCTAAACTCACAAGGAAACTGTCATACTGGTACAGGCTACTTAGCCAACTATCCTATGTCCAGTAGCGCCATATGCTGGATGCTGCAGAGGAAAGTATTAAACCTGCATAGTGTCTTAGCACCTTGTAGAATATTATGGAGGTGGTTTTCTCCCTGACCTCAGCTGAGCTTGTTTTTTATGTTCTGAAGCATGAGGATGAATGGCTCCTGTACTCTTTGTCCTAGGCACTGTAACTGTAGATGCTGTTCTTATTCTTTTACGGTAAGAAAAAGAATGGCTCCATCCACATATTTAAGAAAACCTACTTTCGAAGGTGCTCGTGTTCTTTCAGGAACAACTCTGTTCTTCTATTGTTCACACTGGACCCACTTTTATACGACCTAAGATTTAAAAAAAGAAAGTGAAAAACAATTTTGCCAGAAATACTTTTCACAAAGCAGCATTTATTGATCTGCTTGTATTAGGGCTGTCGATTAATTGCGGTTAACTCACACGATTAACTCAAAAAAATTATTTTAATCACTATTAATTGCAGTTTTAATCGCACTGTTAAACAATAGAATACCAATTGAGATTTATTAAATATTTTTGGATATTTTTCTACATTTTCAAATATATTGATTTATATTACAACACAGAATATAAAGTCTACAGTGCTCACTTTATTATTTTTTATTACAAATATTTGCACTGTAAAAATGATAAAAGAAATTTTTCAGTTCACCTCAGGAGTACTGTAGTGCAATCTCTATCACGAAAATGCAACTTACAAATATAGATTATTTTTTTAACATAACTTCACTCAAAAACAAAACAATGTAAAACTTTAGAGCCTACAAATCCATTCATGGGATTTTTTGCAAATGGCATTGCAAGGTATTTATGTGCCAGATATGCTAAACATTTGTATGACCCTTGATGCTTCAGCCACCATTCCAGAGGACGTGCCTCCATGCTGATGACACTTGTTAAAAAAAATCATGTGTTAATTAAATTTATGACTGCACTCCTTGGGGGAGAACTGTATGTGTCTGGCTCTGTTTTTCCCGCATTCTGCCATATATTTCATGTTATAATAGTCTCGGATGATGACTCAGCACATGTTGTTTATTTTCAGAACACTTTTGCTGCAGATTTGACAAAATGCAAGGAGAGTACCAATGTGAGATTTATAAAACTAGCTACAGCACTCAACCCAAGGTTTAAGAATCTGAAGTGCCGTCCAAAATCTGAGAGGGATGAGGTGTGCCGCATGCTTTCAGAAGTCTTAAAAGAGCAACACACTGAAGTGGAAACTACAAAACTCGAACCACCAAAAAAGAAAATCAACCTTCTGCTGGCGACATCTGACTCAGATTATGAAAATGAACATGCGTCAGTCCGCACTGCTTTGGATTGTTATTGAGCAGAACCTATCATCAGCATGGACGCATGTCCTCTGGAATGGTGGATGAAGCATGAAGGGACATGTGAATCTTTAGCGCATCTGGTATGTAAATATCTTGTGACGCTGGCTGCAACAGTGCCATGCGAACGCCCGTTCTCAGGTTCAGGTGGCATTGTGAACAAGAAGCAGGCAACATTATCTCCTGCAAATGAAAACAAACTAGTTTGTCTGAGCGATTGTCTGAACAAGAAATAGGACTGAGTGGACTTGTAGACTCTAAAGTTTTACACAGTTTTTTTTCTGAATGAAGTTGGTTTTGGTACATAATTCTACATTTGTAAGTTCAACTTTCATAATAAAGAGATTGCACTACAGTACTTGCATTAGGTGAATTGAAAAATACTATTTCTTTTGTTTTTTACAGTGCAGAATAACTACAAAGTGAGCACTGTACACTTTGCATTCTGTGTTGTAACTGAAATCATTATATTTGAAAATGTAGAAAACACCCAAAAATACTGAAGTAAATGGTATTCTATTATTGTTTAAGAGTGCGATTAATGATCATTAATTTTTTTAATCGCTTGACAGACCTAGCTTGTATGTTAAATTCGGTTATTTCTAAATCACCAAATGGAAAAAAGTCTCAGTGTCATTGAAATACTTTTTTTTTTTAAACGGATAGACTAAACCATAGAAAATGGATTCATGTGTTTTACCCTACCTATACATACATACACACACACATATATAT
Source organism: Mauremys mutica (assembly GCF_020497125.1). Taxonomy (NCBI): domain Eukaryota; kingdom Metazoa; phylum Chordata; order Testudines; family Geoemydidae; genus Mauremys; species Mauremys mutica. The sequence continues at coordinate 24,133,392 of NC_059090.1, forward strand.
ATATATATATATATATATGTTTGTGTGTGTGTGTATACATATATACACACACACAATTTTTCAAGGGCAAAGTGGAACCCAACCCTACACTAGAGAGAGGCTATAATAAATCAGTACATACAGCTTCCCCAGTTTCACCTGGGCTCAAAATAACCTCTCTCAGAAAAGAGTTTGCTATTTTCCCATTCAGAAACATGTTCTAATTTCTCTTTCCCTGAGGGAAGCATTCTGAAATGTACACTGGATAGATAAAGGAAAGGCAGGTGCCCTCTGCTGGTGTTCCAGAGAGACTCACTAGGGGGTTGTAGAAGGAAAAGTAAACTTCCAATTCACATCCAGGCTTAATTATATTGCAAATACTTGAGGTTTGTTTTTTAGAGATTCACTGAAAAACATGCTGGACCCCACCCTAAAATCAAAAGGATTTTTGCCACTAACTTCAATGGAAGTAGCACTGGGCCTGTATCTGAACACAGTTCTGCTTGTTTACTATTACGGTTTATTGCTACCAGGGAAGTTCACATGAAAACACAATCTTTGCTCCTAAAAACAGCAAATGCTCCTGCTGCGATCCCCTCATGTGAAGTTAAAAGGGTTGTGAGGTTTGTGTTGTCACAAAGAAATCCAACTCAAGGTGAGGAATATAGAAAAGCAGAAGAGCTCCTACAAAACAGAAGATCCTATATTTTCAAACAAAGATCCCTAGAATTAAATCTAGGGAAGAGAGGACAGTGAGGATAGGCAGAACTATTTCTCAAAAGGTTTTTCAAAGATTAACTTTTGCCTCATGGACAGTCTTTATCTGTGGTTTACATCCACAGCTGTTAATATGATCTCTAACAAGCATGCTAAACAGCTTATTCTCAAATGCAATTTGCAACTTTTAAGATCTGATTGAAACAACTCATTAATTCAACCAGACACTTATGAGAATTGCTCCAATCAGAATAGTCTTTTTCTTCACTTTACATTGGAAGCTTTTGACCCTCCTTTAAACATATACGAATTCATTTGATTTAGGGAGGCACACCTCCCACACTACTGGAAAGGAGAGCCAGGGGTATTTTAGTACTGGAACATTTGGCGATAATAGATTTTGTTTCAATGTACAGCCTCATAATACGCCCGACAATGTTCTTGAAATGAGCCACCTCTGAAAGAATCATGCAAAATATCTCAGAAAACGGGGTAATAGTTCAAAGAAATATGCTTCTTCCAGTGAGGACAAGAGAAGTGTTTAAGTCTATTGCTATTGTTTATACTCAGACTTACTCAATATCTTTCCGTACTGATCCCAAGAGATTTTCCCTTTCCCGTACTGCCAGAAAGTTGGTTTTGGTTTTATGAAATTCATGTGTGTAATCCTGTAACAAAACAAGTATTTTAAGCACCATTAGATCTTGACAATGGCAACACTCTGCCAACAAGATCTGACCAACAGGTACTAAATGGGCAGGAAACTAGCCAATAAAAAGGCTAGTAAAAATAGAAAATAGGCTTGAAAGTTTTATTATTTCTACTGCATTACAGTATTTGCTTACTAATGATCTCAATGGTTAAGGTTATACTGGAACTTTCATTATAACCCCCTCCTCTCGTTTTCACATCAAATAAAAATGGTCATACTGGAACAGACCAATGGTCCATTTATCCCAGTGTCCTGTCTTCCAACAGTGGCCAAAGCCAGAATCTTCAGAGGGAATGAACAGAATAGAGCAATTATTAAGTGACTCATCCAGTCATCCAGTCCCAGCTGGTGGCAGTCGGAGGTTTGGGACACGCAGAACATGGGATTATGTCCCTGACCTTCTTGGTGAGCAGACATTGATGAACCTATCGTCCATGAACTTATCTTAATTCTTTCTGAAACCAGTTATACTTTTGGCCTTCACAGCATTCCCTGACAATGAGTTCCATGGGTTGGCTGTGCACTGTGTGAAGTACTTCCGTAAGTTTGCTTTAAATCTGCTGCTTATAAATTTAATTGGGTGACCCCTGGTTCTCATGTTATGTGAAGGGGTAAATAACACTTCCCTATTCACTTTCTCCACACCAGAAATGATTTTATAGACCTCTATCATATCCCCTCTTAATCATCTCTTCTCTAAGATGAACAGCCCTAGTCTTTTTAAGTTCTCCTAGTATGAAAACTGTTCCAAACCCCTAATCATTTTTGCTGCCATTCTCTGTACTTTTTCCAATTCTAAGACACCAGAACCCAGTTTATCCGAGCCTCCATTACCCAGTTCTCCATATTACCCAAACAACCAGCACAATTTCCCTGCTAATAAATGAACCAAACATTTTTTGCGAGAATTAAGTTTGTATATTCTGTTAACTAAATAGGAAAAGTAAAAAGATAGTACCTAAAAAACTTTCAGACATTAGTGCAGAGGTTCTCAAACTGTGCTCTGCGGACCACCAGTGGTCCATGAGCCCCATTCAGGTGGTCCACGGAGAGTTTCCTCTAAGGTGCGTGCCTCGGCGGCCGCACACAAGAAAATAAAGGGCCACTCACCTAATTAGTGGAGCTGTGCAGGCACGGCTCCATTAATTAGATGCCTGGACCCTGGAGAAGACACACATGTAAGGTGAGGTGGTGGCCTTGGGGGGGGAATAGGAGGTAGGTGGGAGGGGGTAGTGGGCTGAGAAGAGGGGGTGGGGGGAATTTGGGATGTGCAGAGCTGAGAAAGAGGTGACTTTCCCTAGCTCCAGGGCTGCGGCTGCCAGGGAGAGACCCCCCTCCTTCCCAGCCCCAGCTTGGGGGCTGCTGCAGTGGGGGAGAGGGGGCACATCCATCTCATTAGAAAGGTTACACCACTGATATTAAAATACGAGTTGTGTGCTTTTATTTGTAGAACAAAAAAGTTGTTAGTAAAGTTTTTTTGAATATAGCGCTTTTATCCAAAGCGCCTTACAATAGTTATCCAACAGTACAAACAACATTTGAAAAGATCATTAAGTGGTCTGCCGAGACCCTCACCAATTTTCAAGTGGTCCGCGGAAAAAAAAGTTTGAGAACCACCGCATTAGTGTGCTTTTTAAATGGATAGTGTCTCTTAAATGATAGTCTCCCACACAGCATGTGAGTTTAGGCCATTTGATGAGCTGACATTAAAATCCTACTCTCAGAACCTGGAAATTCACACATTTACCCTGCAGCTGGGAGGTGTAATTCCCATCTCAGGTAGACGTACATGCGCTAGCTCTGCTCAAGCCAGCGCACTAACAATGTGTGTACAGCATGGGTGGCGGCTAGGGCTAGTTGCCCGAGAATGTGCCCACGGGTCAGATAGGATTGAACTCAGGCAGCTAGCCCAAGCTGCTGCCTGTGCCACCATTTTTAGAGTGCTAGATTGAGCAGAACTAGTGCATGTTTGTCTACCCAAACTGGGAATTACACCTCCCAGCTGCTGTTAGTTAGTTTGCTGAGGTTGATAATATTTACATCTCTCAGTAAGAAATGCATCAATAATTCAATTACAAGACTTCATAGATGATCACATTTTACTGCACTACCCAAAGTGCCTTTTGTTTTGGGGTTTGTTCTGGTTGTTTTAAGGCAATAGCATCAAATGGGATCTTAACTGAATATCTGTCATCTATTTTTAATGCAGATTTCATTTTTCCCCTCTCAGCAAAGGAAACATTGAGTACTACAGAGAAAAGGTCCAAGACCTGAGTACCATAGTGAAAGCCTTTCTAAAAGGGGAACACCAAATAGAAACTGGATGTCAGCTTGCACTCCCTGCATGACATATTTGGGAAGCTAGTGGAGGAACACACACACATTCAAATATTGAGAAATTGTGAAACATTCCTAATAATTTTACATCAAGATCAGGTAGTCACTAAACCAGGAAAACTGCATAGACCTCTTGGGACCTATGGCATAGTCATCTTTTTGGTCATTAATTTTAGCTGCATTTAAAACCTTTGAATGTGAGGTTCACTTCCATATTCAATGCTTTCAATTGCTTATTTCACCAGCTTCCTTGGGACAGCTTTTTCTTCATCTGAGAGTCCCAATTGTAATTAAGTTTATGCAACTACTGGATGCTAACAAAAAACAGTAGAATAAACCCAAGCATGAAAACGTTACATCACAGACCGAAAATAGCTTCATTATATCATTTTTTAAATATACAGAAAACCAAGAAGGTAAATGTTATAAAGATGACCCTTTTAAGATAGAAATGATTAAATAATTCTATCCACATAGTGTGCAAAACCACAACAGAGGTGGGTAAGATTATTTCCTTTTGGTTATTAGGATACTATTTTCTATATCCTTCCCTTGCAGCATATGAGACAAAGACGTCTTTTCCATCAGACATTTTAACCTGCTATGCACTGGTCACAACTAAAAACTGATACCATTTACTTTCCAGTGATATAGCATCCCTCAAACTTCTGCCTGCCAATCAACATTTTAGGGTTGTTGGGGTTTGTTTTTTTTACATTTTTATATACACCCCCCCCCCCACAAGAGTATTTGGATTTTGTGCGAGGTTATATCAGTAAGTATCATTCCCAAGTATTATTACAATGAAGAGACAGCGTAAAAACAAGTAACAAATGTACTGCAAGTGACTTACCTGCAATATGTCTCTGTGACGCTGTAATGTGTGCATCAGTGCTGCATTCAGGGATGGGACTCCCGCGCTGTTGGTGTACTCCGCCATTTTGTCATTTATTCCAGTAAGCTACAGAAAAAAAACCAAAAACAAAAAACCAAAGGGACACTTTTCCATAAAGGAGCTACAATGCTGATTAACATGTTTTCAGTGAGGTATCTACCAACCACTGTTACCAGTGTTACTAAACATCTTGTTTTGTTTAATGGAGGCATATTGCAATCTTGTGTCATCAAGTGCATTCTACAGCCTAGGCAGGAACGTTAGCTCTATTAAGGTCTTCAAAGTCCTGTTAGGTATTGAAATAAGAATAGGAGAACTCATTTACCCTTCCCAGAAGTTGTTCAATCTCCACCGCCATGGTTTCAAACATTCTGTCTTGGCTCGACCCATTTAAGAGAGGAGTTGTATCAGAACTAAGAGGAAAAGAGCAGCAGCAATTACTGAAAGGCACAACATCCTTTTGAGACTATTCGGACACCACGTGTCAATATCAGGAATAAGTACAAGGGCAATTTTATTTTCTAAGTAGGTTTCCTAAAGTCAGAAATTAAATTTAGAAAAGAGAGACGTTTTCCCTGTATTGACTGCCTCATGAGTCCAATACCTCCGTTAAAATACCATGAGCTATATACCCCTCAACCACGTCTACACTCACAGCAGTGCCACTGAAGAGCGCTCGTGTAGCCATGTTATGCCAATGGGAGAGAGCTCGCCCGCTGACACAATAAAACCAGCTCAACAAGCGGCGGTAACTTTGACAGCAGGAGAGGCTCTGTGGCCAACACAGCGCTGTGCACACGAGCACTTATGCTGGCAAAACTTACGTCGCCCGAGGGTGGAGGTTGTTTTTTTTTTTCACACCGCTGAGCTATGTACGTTTTGCCAACAGAAGTATTAGTGAAGACACGGCCTCACTTCCCTCTTGAAGCTAATATCTGGTACTGAATCTACTGCACATCACGTCAGAAATCATTACTTGCCGAACAATGATGCTTCTTTCCCACACTGTTCTTTATGATTCCATTTTAGCAGGAAAGTGGGTTTCAATATTATTATGTTATAACTATGTTAATGTACATTAACAATACAGTGCTAGAAACTCCTGCAGATGCATTTTAAACAAGAACAACATGCCACATAGAAAAATTGAGATAAACTGTGTTTTCTACATAGTCCATCTCCCCTATGCCTGTCAAAGCAGTTAAACATTACACAGGGAAAAATCACACACGAGCAAAGGGATAGGCGCGAACACACAACAGACCGACACTTGTAAGGTAACAGTTTACATCTTTTGAAGGCAATACTCTTTTTTCTGGTAACCTGCAATTATTGGAATAGGAAGAGGAAAGAAAACTAGTGTCTTTTCTATGGCCCATCTTTCTCTCTGGAAACGAGAAGTCAGTGGTATGTCCGGGTTGTATGGCAAACACCACACAATACAACTCTGGCAACATATGAGAGATGGAGGCGACGGTGGTGGCAGCAGCAGCCCTGATTCAGGAAAGGAGTGGTCACTCCTGGCGCTGCTCTTGGGCTTCGTCTGGGAAACAGATTCTGGGTCACTCTGCTCAGCCTGAGCAATGTCAGAAGAGACACATTCAATCCGACAATACGTTTAGACACAATCCATTTTGGTGTTCTCTCTTTGAAATACGGACACAGAGAGAGAGAGAGAACTGTTGTGCTAGGAGAGGAGGAATATGGCTTTCAAGGGGTAGGACTGCAATCTAACAACACTTATTGAGAAAGGCAGATACAACAAAGACAATCAGACCAAGAGAGACCAAGGTTTGTTTCTGTGGATTGAGGGAGTGAAGAGAAAATGAGAACAAAATTAACTAACGCTTGGGCAGTCAAGCTGGGCTGCTTCCATTTAGGTGTCTGAAGCTCTCTTATTATTTGTATTGCAGAAACACTGACAGAGCTCAATCAGGGATAAGGCCCCATTGTGCTGGGTGCTACATATAACAAAACACACACTCCGTGCCACAAAGAGCCTACAGTTTTAGCCTCTAAGCAACAACAAGTGGACACAAACAGAACCAGGAAGAGGGGAGAAAGAAGGAAACGGCGACAGTGACACAATCATGTTCAGAATAAGCAGCAGAGGTCACAGTACATGGGATGCCTAGATATTGTTGAATATTTGGTAGGCAACCCAGTAGAGGGGAGCTTTAGGGAAGGTTTTGAAGGATGATGATTTCTCTCACTTTAGGATTGGAGCGAGTTCCAGAACGATTCCCATTGCAACAGTCTCATAATATACAGTGACTGATCGAGAGAAGGCTGCATGTGCATGGGCACCATTTATTTTTATTTATTTTTAAAAAGGAGTTCTCACTAGTAATCCTGAAGGAAAACTTGAAACTAGCGGCTGTACCTATATTGGTTAGAGCAGAGGGCTCAGAGTCAGAACTCCTCAGTTCAAACCCCAGCTCTGCCACGTACTCACTATGCAAGCCTGGACAAGTCACAACAGCTCTGTGCCTCAATTTCCTCATCTTTACAATGGGGAGCATAATGCTAGCCAGACCACATGCAGATTTGAGAGGCTAAATTCATCAGTATCCAAACTGCTTTCCAGCCTTTGAGTTGAAGTCCTTAAAAGACTGCAAAGTATTTTCTAAATGAATATACAACTTGAACACAGATGGTGCAGCAAGCTGTACTGCCATTCACAAGGACACACCCCATCTATGGATTACCACAAATACAAACTACAGCTTAAACACAATTCCTTCTAATGATTTACATCATGCTAACGACGCTCCACTGTCCTTGAATGGGCACCATACATATGGATCACCACCACCGCTTCATGAAGATCAGCATATGGTTCCTAATGCCCAGGAAGGACTATTCTAATGAGCTACTTGAAAAACCAAGGTTCAAATAATAAAGAAAAGTGGAAGATTAAATGAATCAAGAGTATTTAAAGCAGCCTTTTAAAAAAACATGAAGAAGTCTGTTAGTACCTATACCTGTCGCGTCTTCCCTCTCGGGTGCTGCTGTGACTGTAGCTTGTGCACAGTTTGCTGAAGGAGACCAACTTCAGATCAAGCTCATTCTCCAGCTGTCTAGCCTGCTTCCTGAGATCTGAACAACAATAGAATGATACATGTGAGGTTAACAGGTCCTTTTACAATCCAATATATTTGGGATTTGCTTTTTTACAACAAACCATTTTGGGTGCATAACATAAAGGAGAGGAAGTCAGAATAAGACTACATCATTAAAAATAAGAAGTCAGGCAGGATCTGTTACAAAAGAGATTAAATGCCTAGATGTATGCACAAGTCATGAAAATACAGAAGTAACAGATGTTCCATCACAGCGGATCAGACTAGTGACCCTGAGACTTAGCCAGGATGGAGAAGCTCTCGTGGTTATTTAGAACTGGACTGAATGAAGCACTGGACAACACACAATTTAGATTTTTAAGCTCCATAGGTCAGGGACACACGTCTTCTGCTGTGTTTGACATGGTGCCACTGTTATCAGTGCACATCATTATAAAGCAACATCCCAGCATTTGATTCATGGCCTAGATGATCTCCCCCATTACTAGTGTCTACGAATGTTACACAGTATGGTCTCACCTACACACAAGACCAAGTCAGCAACGGCAAGTTAGAAACTACCATATTTCAGCCAAGTAAATTGGAAAATCCCAGTTACAAACTTCCCTAAGGAATTCAGGCACACAATTCCCACTGCCTTGTATGTTCCTAATAACCTTTGGCACATTTGAAAATCTCCACCGACACATTACCAGCTGCTCCGCTCCAGTAAATTTCAGCTCAGTTCTCTTCTGGGGTGCAATAGGACTCGAGTCCTCTTTAAATGCTAGTCACACTTTTACAGAGACACCATCAGGCTGAATGGGCCAAAATCAGACCAGCTTTGTAGTTTTATACCTGCTTTTGCAACATCCAAGTCTTTACATGTCTTTTCCCCTCACAGGAAGATTCCCCCTCCCCCACAAACACACCTCATTAGCACAGCTTGATCTTATACTACTATTTACAACAACATTTTGATCAGTAAAAATTTTCAAAACCAAAATCCCATGCGTCTTCTCTTGGTCTTCATTAACTCTACTCTTTCCTGGTCATCCCCGGAAAAGCCTTTACAGTCATAGGAACATAGGATGTCAGACTAGATGACTGGTGCTTCAAGCTGGTATGCCATCTTTAGGCGAGGAAGGCAATATATCCCATATTCAGCCTAGCCAATTAGTGGTAGCACACAGATAGGATGTCAACTTTTTCACACCATAAACCATTGTAGAGAGAGCTTTTCATGAACGCTTTTCCATTCCTACCTCCAAAATTTGATTCACCTCTTCTGTAAAGCAACTACAGAGCTCTGGTTACAAGAATAAATCAAAGTAGGGCAGTATTAAAGCAACAATATAGAAAGAAACTTGTTTAATACAACACAAATGTCTTCTGAGTTATCTCCCATTTTGAATTTCTGCTATTTATTTCTTCTCCATGGATACAGGTCTTCACGTGTGCTAGAACCAAACCTGTCCTTGTTCCCTGCAACCTATCTTGCATGTTAGCTATACATCCAATTTTGGGCCTTGTTGGCATACTGGTCAGCAATGAGTTTTCATCTAAGAAACCCACAGTACAAAGAGATGGGAAGCACCTGCATCGGATGCAGAGATGAAACTCAGTTTTGCAATGTGCTGGTCAAATGAAGCTTTAGAGAGTGGAAACCCTAAAAGAATCTGGGATGGGGCTAGAGCTAGCAAAATGTGTTTGTGTTTGAAAAGTAGCAGATGCTTCACAAGCCTGACACACGGCTCTTAGGTCTCTTGGAAGCAGTCAGCAGACCAGGTGGAGAATGGCTGCAAGGAGAGTATATGGAAGGAGAAGGAAATCCTTCTTGACCATTGCAGGCTACCAGTTTGAAACTTTTAACATAGGTGTAAAGCTACTCTCTTTTCAGCATATATTTACAGTAGTCCTGGGGTCGCTGAAATAAAGCATCCACGAGCAGAAAATCAAACACACAGCTATATTTCTACAGTGTTAACACTGTCACGGTGCATAGTACTATCAAAGCTCCCAAAGCCTGAAGAGACACAAGATACATTCAAGGAGGGGGAGCAATCAAGGTCCAACTTATCTCTTAGGATCCTTGGCAAACTGAGCACTAAGGCACCCTTCACCCTGGTCCCCAATCCCAGGACAAAACGGGGGGAAGACCTAGACAATGGCTGGGAAGGGTGAACTTTTCTAAACAGGCTCTGACAGAATTAAAGCAGCCCCCTGCCAAGGACCTGAGCCCTCGCAGGAGCTCGAGCTGCTAAAGGTGGGGTCTTTTCTCCAGACAGAAGCTCTTAGTCCAGCCTGAACCCCACCCGTGTGTGTATCTGGGGGCGTCACCTTCCCACCCATGACTCAGAAACACCCCCAAAGGCTAGGCCAGTAATGGGACCCCAGGTGACACCTCACCCAGCCAGGCCCCCGAGCAAAGGTTAGGCCTCAGCTTCAGGATACCATGATCCCCCCCAGGGACACTCCTCCCCAGACCACCCGTCAAGCCCCTCAGATCCACCCCCAGATCCCCTGCGCCAGCCCCCCAAACCCAACCCCCCAAGTCCCCTTGTACCCAGCCCCCCTCAGATCCACCCCCAGATCCCCTGCCGAACCCCCTCAGCGCCAGCCCCCCAAACCCAACCCCCCAAGTCCCCTTGTACCCAGCCCCCCTCAGAGCCAACCCCTCAGCCCATGTCTCCCAGCCCCCCTGACCCCCCACCGAACCCCTCGGAGCGAACCCGCCAAAGCTCCCGCCAAGTCCCCTCAGAGCCAACCCCCCCCAGCCTCCCATGACCCCCCCAACCCCCCCTCCGGGCCCCGCAGCGCCCTGCCCCGCTCCCCCGGCCCCCCAGCGCCGCCCTGCCCCCCCCCTCACCTTCCCAGTAGTTGCTGCTGCTCCCCGCCGCCATGTTTGTTACCAACGTCAGCCTGCCCTGGCCCCGCGAGCCCCAGCGATCGAGACCGGGAGCCAGAGCGTCCCCCCGGGGCGCGGAGACCGACGGGAAGTGAAGGCCTCCCAGCGCATCGCCACCTGGCGGCCCCCGCCGGCACAGCGGGGCTCTGCCCCCTGCCCGCAGCGAGCCGAGCCGAGCCGGGCGGCGCTGGAGGGACCTGGAGGTGCGGCCCCCAGTGCGGCCCCCGGCTCTGTAACGGGCCCGGCCCAGCACCCGCGGGACGGGGACCGCCCCCCCCGGCTCAGCACCCAGGGGTGCTGAGAGCCATTGAACCAGCAAGCGCAGCACCCCCAGGCTCGGATCCCCCGGCTCAGCGCCAGCCTGCAGCAGGGCAGGGCCTGCCACGCGTGCCATGGTGCAAAGGGCACCCGGCCACCTGGGAGCAAACAGGCCAGGCCCAGCCACGGCAGCACCCACCTCCCACACCAAGCACCAGCCCCCTGCCAACCCCCAGCATTCAAAAATCACCCTGGTGGCTTTAAAAAAAATCATTTTTAACATTAATGAGTGTAAGGTGTCTGCTGGGGGTGCACTCAGCTCACAGGCCCCTGCTTTTCCCCAAGCCTGAGGGCTACTTTCATTTAAACCAGCCAAGTCCTCCAGCAGCACATGCCCCCTGCAGCAGAGCCTTTACAAGCACGAGTTGGTAACCGTGCTTGGGTGTGACAAGTCCATTCACCCTTCCCCTACCTCTTCCCTGAAGGGCAAATGAGCTGCTGCACCCTCCCACCAGCCTCCCAGGAGGGCAGTTTTATATTCACGCGTCTACATTTTCAAAACAGTTTTTCAAGGCTCCATTTCGATTATTAAGAAGCAGTTCTTCACTATTCAGTTAATTTGCATTGTCTAGTCCTGGGGAGTGGACACACTCACAACAGCATCTGCCCCTACAGGCTACTTTCCCCCCCCGTACCCTATGGCCTCTGGGACAGAGCCAAGGGCCTCAAAAAAAAAGAATAAAAAAAATCCTTCTTGTACCTGCTGCACATCAGCAGAAAAGCTCCAGCCACGATCCCTTGCCAGTTCATAACATGCACAATAGCTACCTAGTTCCAGGCAATAAAAGTGACAAAAAGGACAGAAGGGTTGTTTGGGTCTCCACTCTAGTGTGTTCTGTGCACCTTCCAAGTATTAGCTATTGTGTAAGGGCAGCCACTGTCCTTGGCATAACTATTGCTTGAGAACTCTGAGCACATACAGCTCAGCTTTACTTACAGACGGCACTAGAGGTGTTCTACAAAAAAAATCCTTAAAACAGAGGGTTGGGTATCCCCCCTTCAGAGGTGGGTCCAGGAGCACGTTCAATGTAACGTACAGCAGCTGCAGTTGGTAAAGGCACCAATGCTTTCAGACTGATAGTTAATGGAAACAATTACTACATGACAGGCATGGAGAATTGTCTATTACAAGAAACCACAGCTTTGCAATAGGGCTGGTGTGAACAGCTTGAAGTCTTCCTAGGTGGTTGTAGAGCACCTAACCCCACACCTGACACTTGCCTCTGGTTACTCTTACAGTATAGCCCAGAGCACAAGCAGGCCTGATCCATCAGTAACAAACAGCAGCTCAGCACTTCACCTTGGCCTGCAGTTCATAAGAGCCTCTTGGAGCTGTAATAACCTTCTTCAGGCTGGTTGCATGTTTTACTGTAGCAAAACCCATGGCAGTTAAACAGTCCCATGGAGTTTAGCGGTAAAGTTTTGGTGAAATATTAACCACAGCTCATGCCAGTGCTGACAGCAGCCTCCAGCGCCCAAAGCACTTGTCCTCAGAGCTGTTTTACAGCATTATCCTCACACTGGCTTCAATTTCCCAGTCACCTTTGCCAGACTGGGGGGGGAAGCTGACTGCTGCCCTCCAGCCCAGCCCAAGTTCAGTGCATTGTGTTTAGAATCAAAAGCCATGAAGCAGCAGGTGCCATTAGGGGGCAATACCCAGAAGGCAGGTGCACAATGAAGCACAAGCTGTGGCTCCCATTGATTCAAGGGTTAGCAGTTGCCCTGTTTGACACCAAAAAGAGTTTAAGAAATAACAGGAGGGTCGAGAGGAAATGGGGACTGAGGGGCCCAAGCCAAGAGCCTCCCCGCCCAGGCAGGCTAAGACAACAAGGTAGCTGCTTTGTCATTCTTGTGAAAGTTACTAAGATTTCAGCCACTGAGACTAGCACAAGAGACATCAAAATAATTTTAATAGAGTATTAGATTTCAGTATACACGTAAAAAAAACAGAGCACGCTCCTGGTACAGAAAGTTCGGTCTCACATGGCACACAGATTGGTTTCTTTTATTTCAGCTAAAAGTCAACCATTTGAAGTCCCTTTTAAAAAGTTTACTTTTGAAGGCACAGTGCATGGACCTATGCACTCCAGAGACAAGTGCATGCGGGTGGTGCTGGCACCTCCAGAAAGGGGGTTGAGGGGAGTTGCTGTCAAAGATGGGTTAAGGATGGCATGGGGTGTTGCAAACAGGGGTACGGAGGGTACTTTGTTCAGCAAAATCAGTTAAAAAACCCAGCTGTCATGGCCATAGAAGAGCTGCACCTTTGCCCAGGGAGATCTAAGCAACGACACATCCCACACAGCTTAGAAAAGTCTCACTCACAGGTATTTACACAGTAATTGGCACCCACTTACCTCACACGCATTCACCTACCCTAGCTAGTTCAAAACATTCTGTGAGGGAAAAGGGCTAATGCAATGCTCTGAAATGCCTGTAGACTCTTAACAATTTATTGCTTGTGGGGGCAGAAGTCTGATTTAGAGGGAGAACATCTTCATATGAATGAGGAAGCCCCAACTCCCACACCGAACAGGTATCAAAGCAGGAAAAGTGAGAGCCTGAAGATCAGGCTGAGAAGTCAGATTTAATATAAAAACCCCAACTCAGCTGCTTTTGACCTTGAAAGCAAAAGCTCTGGAAATCAGGCAGGCTTAAGCTTACTGAGTGATAGGCCACGGGATCCTGCATAATAGGCTGGAAACCGAAGAATCAGAGCAAAGTCATTTATTCAGCAGAGTTACAACCTGACATGCTACTTGTGTGGTACCTGCAAACGTGAGAGAAGATGCAACAGCAGCTCCTTAACACAGGGGTATAAGGAAGGGCAGAAGCTCTCTGCTTAGCCTGGCTGCTTGCAGAGGGGGGCTCCTGCCTGCTCCCATCACATGCTTAACAGCGTATCTGCCAATTGTTCTGTTAAGGGTTGAGAAATGCCCTGTTAAAACATTTCCACAATGATCTTCTCATGAGTTTGGCAGCTGCGTGGAGCCAGTAGCTTGGACAGTCGGATGGCAGACAAGAGACTGTGGGAGTAGGTCGCTCTGGTATCTATGGGGCATGTTCTAGGCAAAGCTCCTCTCCCGGAGACAGAGGAGCATAAAGAGCCTCACATGCTGCAGAATCGCCCCCGACTTTTGCAATATGAAGCCTTGTTTTACGAAAGGGAAAAGGGGCTGCACGGAGCTCTCTCTACCCAGAGTTCAGTTCACATCCCCCCGGCCAGCAGTGGAGACACTCCTTGCCCGTGGAGGCACACACTCAGCTACTAAGTCAAACCCATCATGTCAGAATGGCTGATGTTTCACATGGATACCCCGGGGAAGGGGGGCCTACAGCCACGCCCAGGTTGTACTGGAGACTCGCCCTGACACAGTAGCTGATGGAATGCTTTGAACACAAGCTGGGGATGTAAATACCATAAAGCTCGTCTCTCTGGGTAACGGGAGAGGCCTGTGAATACTGACAGTACAGCTCCACTTCTTGACAGAGGACCAAGCTGCAGACCTAATACTATCAACTCTGTTCCATCCAACAAATACAAGAAACTGACAGGTCCCAACACGCATGCCCACTCTTCCCCATTCAATCGGATCCTCCCACCCAATAATGCAGGAAGAGAACTGCTGTCCCCAACACACTGCGTGTTAGCATCTGAAGTTCTCAGAGAAGAGGGGGGGTGGGGGGAGGAGACTACTGGGAAAGGCGGTGAACAAACACCATTAACCTTTTGCAGAATTTAGTATTTCAGCAACACCTGGTGGGTTACAAAAAGATTTAAACTGTCTGGTTCCCTTGGCAGCTGCATTTCCACAAGGTCAGCAAGGTCCTGTTGGGTGCATACAGCAAAGGCTGGAGAACCTCAGACCTTGTGTCTTACAAGAGGAGGATTCCTTCTTCGCTCCAGCCTGCAGTACCCGGAGTGGAGCCACCAGTGAATCATTCATTTCAGGCAAGAGCCCGGCCTGTTTACTGCATCCTCTAATTCCTGCGAGTAGTATACTCCTGAAGTGAGCAATACCAGCATTTGCTTCATGCTGCTGGGCCCTAGTTCCCTCCCCAGGAAAGGGAGGCACACTGGAAAGACAGCCAAAGGCATTGGAAATCAGGTGTCAGGAGGTTTGATTTAGCTCCTCTTGGCACAGAATCCTCCCTTTCTAGAGGAGCCTTTTAGCTCCAACAATGGGTAAGTTTTGAAGCCAAGTGTTCTCTCAGGTACAGAGAGCGTCACTCAGCTCCTGTTCACACATCAAGTGCTATCCAAACATCCCTCTTCTCTCTCTCACACACCCACAGCCCCCAGATGTCCTCTGGTCACTGACGGCAGCCATCTAACTAGGAAAGAGCAGGAGGGACATTTAGAGGAACTCTGCTTGTGGTCCTTGAGCAGCGATGTGCCATGCTGCTGGCTGGATGTCAGGCACTCTCAGGGTTCAATACAGGAGCACAGAGGTCAGCTTTTAACAATAGCAGTGGTCAGTAATGGGTATTTTTCTGTATCAGATGGACCTGGGAGAGGAACTGAAGTCTTGCAGGTATTTGAGACTGAAGCTGAGCCACGGAGATTGTGCGAGCTCAGTGCTGCTGCAGAATACTAGCCGTGTGTACTGGGCTGTGGCCAGGTTTAAGTGCTTTTCGAACTCCGGCAGACATGAACAAGGCTGAGCAGGCACATTAGTGACTAGCAGCAGTTAGACAACATCCACAGTGAGCGATTACCACCATCTGCTTGGAAACCCTCTCAAGGGGCTCTTTTAGCATGCGATCCTGTCATGCTGCTGTTCCTCCTCACTCCTGCGTTACTAGCTAGTCTCCATTCTCAGACAGCGACGTTGAGTGTCGCTGGGCTGGCTACATGGCCAGCCAGAAGCAAGAGGGGTTCTGTACAAGACTGTTCAAATGAACCTGAGGATTTTCTTTTAACTAGAGAAAGGCCGAGTTGCACAGCTACCGAACACCCAACTCCTACTGAGTTAACTGTAGCTCTCTCCCCCTTTGGGTGGAGAGCTTCACACCTGGACTAGATTATTCCACCTGTCAGTTTTCAATACAGAGGCAATTTCATGGGGAGCCTGACTGTAAAACTTATTCCCCTGCAAACACTTCAGAAGCATCAGACGCCTGCAGTAAAGCACAGCAGGCCATAGTCCCTCTGCACCCTTGGAGTGCGATGGAGCAACCAAAAGCTGAGCTCATTGTCCATTTCTAAAGCCACTCGCTGGCAGCACAGCTGAAGTCTTGGCCATAACTGACCAAGGCTTCCCCAAAATGTAGAGTGAAAAGAATAAAAAAGGAGAGATAAATAATGGCTTTAAAGCTTAGAATGGACCCCGCCAGGCATTTGGTAATTACTCCACTTTCCCTGCGCCAGGCTGGACCGTCAAGAAAACTGCTAGCAAGTCTTGATGCCAGAACACACTAATAAGTTGCCTTCCAAGTGTTTCCATTACATGGAACTCCAACCCCTGACCTAGAAACATGACAGTGTTCACAGCCTCTGACATCAGCTGACGTGCATAAGTAGGAATGGAGCAAAAAAGAACACAGGAGGTTGAGAACTGCCACCCACGTCTCTGGAGCCTACACATTCTGCAAGCTAACGTTCCAGATCTCTGAAGCATAAGAGCAGCCCCCATTGTAGGGCTTGTCCATAGGGAGCTTTCCTTTCCACTTGGTGTCTATCAGTGTTTGCTAGAGTACAATGTTTCTTCTTCAGTGTCTGTCTCATCCTGGAATTCGTGGCTCAGGAGGGATTTCTTAGAGCCGGTGGACATCATGCGGATCTCGTCCTCGTAGTCGTCATTGTGCTGCCGTAGGCGATGGAAGCCATCCTTGTGCCTGTTGGACTTGATGGAGCAGACGCACCAAATGATGCAGGCTGTGAGGACCACAGCTGACATGGTGGCACCTGCCAATGAGAAGACACTTAAGTCAGGGCCAAGTGACTACCCATGCTCCTACTGGACGCTTCCAGATTCCCTGTCACTTACCACGAGCTGCGCCCATAAGAGGGACGAGCTAGAGCTGCTTTCTTCATCCAACTGTGCCAATGCACCTTGCCCCTAACCTGCAGCAAAGGGCCCTTCCTGTGCTGCAGCTTCAGATGGGCAAAGCTGGGACTGGCACAGGATTAAAACCCAAACTTTCCTTGAGCTAACCAAGAATATGACCTTTGGCCTCCACAGGTGATAGCCACCTTATCCTTGAGCTCCTCCAAACCCATGTAGTGGTCTGGCAGTAGCCAGCTGTGCAGCCTTCAAGGTGGCCCAGGGTAAGGGACAATACCATCTCTTACTCCCACGGCCATCTAACGAGGACTTGTCAGAAGTAGACTTTTCCCATTGCTTTCGCCATCCCCCCTCGTTTTACTGAGGCCCTTTGTGAATCTGCCGAGTGCTGCAGGGATCTCCAGTATCCACCCTCTTAGCTGCAGATACAGCACCGGAGGGCACAAACTGTGGGATAAACAGTGTACCTAGAATAAAGGGCAGGGGAATGACTCAGGACCACAGACTAACTTAGTGTTAGGGAAGGGGGGAGGGAAGGAGAGAGAAAAATGATGGTCAGAGATGGATCTCATGTCCTGAATGTGCTCAAAGGGTCCTGGAAAAGACGGTCTCTCATGTTACCTGCTACAGTCACCACGAGCTCCCTTGAAAGGCCAAATATCCTGTTATCCATGTCAAACACGATCACCACGGAGCTGGCGGCATCATGGCGGACCTGCACCTGGAGAAAAGTGCACGTGCCGAAAACGTTCAATATGCTGTGTTAGCATCCAGGTAGGAGAGAAGCACATGGTAGGCACGTGGACTTGCCAACAGCAAGTGTGAGGCAGGGGAAAGTCACACCTCAGAACTATCCCCTCCCGCCCCCCAAGGGCTCATGGTGGGAAGTTCTCTTCCATCCACTGCACAAGTTAAATACAGCTACACTGCGCTGAAAAGCAAGGCTGTTCAGCCGCTATTGAAGACTAAATAGCTGAAAAAACAGATAGGAGTAAAAATTAAGCAGGACACAAGTCTAAGTCTAAGGAGGCTACAGGGAAAGAGATCCTGTGATCCGGCTGCGCACTCACCAAGACATGCTTCTGCTGATATCCTTCAGCTGTGGCACTGATGTTATGTAACCCCGGAGCCAACAGCACATGGAAATAGCCACCTTCCTTTGTGTACACTCTCACACCTTCGTTGAGTACAATGACTGCCTTAGACACTGGCTTGCCACTCTTGTCTTGGACAAATCCATGGACTCCCTTATGAACCTGAAATGTTCAAGAGTGTCAGAGGCTCAGGGTTCAGATACAGGGGTGGGGGAGATACGTGAGCGTATCAGGATTTACTGAAATGTGAAATAGAACACTGCCCTTTGCTTAGTAATTAAAATGCACAATACAACGAAGGGCTGTTTATCCCACCTTGAGGCAAAGTGTCGTTGAGAGATTAGCTGATTCCCTGGCTGATACACCACATCTCACTCCTCTGGACCCACCACCACAGGACTTCAGCAGCAAGGACCAGGCCTCATGTATCAGTGTGCTCCCCCACAAGCCCCCAGGAGTTTCTTCTCGAAGAACCATTAATCTCTCACCTCCACAAGCATGCTAAGGAGAGACTTCTTATTCTCTGTCCACAGATTAGGGAGCTGTCCAGCACTTGGGAAGTAGCAGCAGCTGGTATACACTGTGATCTCAGGGCAATGGCCAAAAGTGACACTGAAATCCTGAAAAACAGGGGGAAGGTTGTGACATGGATAGCGTTTAAACTGAAAGCTTTGGAATGAGATAACGGGTGACTTCGGCATAGCTCTGCCCAGAAAATCTATTCCTTTAACACTACAGTAGAATCTCAGAGTTACAAGCTGACGAGTCCACCACACCTCATTTGGAACCAGAAGTACACTAGCAGGCAACAGCACAGATGGAGGGGTGGGGGTGGGGGTGGGGGGGTAAACAGCAGCAGCAGCGAACAGTACAGCACTATATTAAATGAAACTACTAAAAAAAGGGAAAGCAGCATTTTTCTTCTGCATAGTGAAGTTTCAAAGTTGTATTAAGTCAATGTTCAGTTGTAAATTTTTGAAAGAACCACAACATTTTGTTCAGTTACAAACAGTCTCCATTCCTGAGGTGATTGTAACTAAGTTTCTACTTGTAGTTTAAGCCTGGTTATGCACTGAGGCAGAGTTGAATCTCTCTATGAAATACCTTCATGCTGCCCAGGTGACTGTGCCATTCTGCCCCCCGGATGACACCTCCTGGAATGTTCTTATCTGTACAGACAGACAAAAAAAAGTCAGAAAATCCTCTGCAAAGAGTGGACAGCACAAAAACAGCCACAGTCCAGGGCATCACATGCACGTACCTGACTCATTTTTACAGCCTGGCTGACCTAGATGCATTGACGGATGGTTGTTTGCATACAGAGATGCCAAATGTCTCAGAGTTTCTTTATTTTCCACTATAAAGAGAAGGTTAGAACATTAGTAGGAGCCGCCTTTAACCAAGGCAGACTAAATTAATGACAGCACAGTGCTCAGACTGCCTCAGACATGGCTCAGTTTCTAAATTGCATTTCCTGAACATTATGAAGTTTGGTCAAACGGATACCGCCGATGAATCCCATTGTCCTGGCTTGTTTTTAATGGCTCCCAG
The DNA here is from genome assembly GCF_020497125.1 of Mauremys mutica. Lineage (NCBI taxonomy): Eukaryota > Metazoa > Chordata > Testudines > Geoemydidae > Mauremys > Mauremys mutica. The sequence continues at coordinate 24,152,970 of NC_059090.1, forward strand.
AACAAATACTCAACTCTTCCTGCAACAGACAGGGAACGTCCTTACACAGCATAGCCTGACACTGGGAGCACTGTCCCAGCTGTCTTACACGAGGCTTGCATCATTAGCCAGGTAGTCTCCGCAAGTTCATTTCACTCTCAATTCAGCACCAAGACAAGCCCACTCGAACCCAGATAACCAGCTATGCTGGCCCAGAACAAGCCTGCAGCTGAACACGGGCTATTGAAACAAAAACTGATCCTAAGTGCTGAGTGAGGAGTTAGCTGTACCTGTCTGCACAGGTTTATCATACGGGTAAGTTACAAGCAGAGAGCCACCATCCAGTGCAACAGAGAGGCTGAAATCTCGCTTCAGGATCAAGTTCTCAACAATTGCTTTGGTCTCCGGCTCTCCTATCCCAGAGGAGGAGGAGAAATTGCCTAAAAACAGAACAGACAAAGAAAGTCATGAGAGCTCAGCAGAAGAGTCTCCTCCTGTGATGGTAAAGGCTTCCAGAAATACCCGCTTTGCTAGTGCTTGTACTGACGCCAGCTGCAAGTGATTATAAAAAGGTATTTCTGTGGGCCACTGCCATAACAAGTGGCACCTACCAGCATTTAAAGTAAGACACGTGGCCACTCAAGATAGTCAATTAACTGCAGTCAGTGGCTGCATTCACCCACCACCTCCAATAGACCTTGCAGGTCACTATTTCCCACCATGATCTAGGGAGCAATACTTGCAAGTTATCTCCACTTTAGTCACATAACTGATGCCATTGTTCCCAAAAATCAATGCTTCACGCATTCCCAGGCAACAAAGCCAGCCAAAACCTTGGTCAGGAACACGGACTCCAGACAGGACAGCCTTGTGGTGCTCCAATGTAATAGCTCTAGATAACTGAGGAGGAGGAAGTTGGCAGCAAAAAGGAGGAGAGCTTCTGGGTTAAAAGATCCTCCCACCCCCCGAACCATGAAGTCCATATCAAAGTTATTAGGTGTATCTTATCTCTAGATTCTGCTAGAGTGTATCATGAATAAATTAGGATTTTCCCTTGCAAAAAGGGTATTTAAAGTTACCCTCTGTAACCTGTCTCAATTCTAAGAGCATCACGATACCCAGCTAGTTAGAATAACTGAGACATAACTGAAGCGGTCAGCGGTGCTGGACTTTGCAACAACATGACTGACATCAAGTCTAGCATGGTTATCAGGAAGATCAGTTCACCATTGCACTGGTTTTGCTAAGAGACTAAAACATTAACTAGTTTTACTTGTGAAGTCTGTGTCCAGATCTTTGCCATGAGCATTGGTTTGGCCAGTCTTGGACGTGCAGTCTCTCTCCTGAGCAGTCTCACGCCCGTCTGGATTTAGGGACGGCACAATCACAATTCTTGTCCTGTCAATCAGCTGTCAATCAACACAGAGAGAAGAGGAAGGTCAGCAGCTAGCCATGAAGCATGCTCGGCAGACACCCACCGCCCCGCAGAGACAGACCCAGTACTTTAAAGCCAATCATTCCCGGCACCTTCACTTGCTCAGGGCCCAAGCAGCGCTGCCTACACTGCAGAAGAGTTGCCTTGGGTTTTCACCATTGTGCCCAGGATGGCAGGGACAGGGGTCTGCAGATCCTGGCCAGCTGCCTCATAACAGTCAAGGAGGGACACCTGAACGCCCCACCCACCATCAACTCCCACAGTCTTTGCAGGAGCCTTCCCCCCACCACACATGGTTGGGCCGGAACAGAGTTTACATTGTCCTCAGACCCCCTGGCCAAGTCTGGATTTCATATAACCCACAGCCCTGCGTGAAGAGGAAGATGGTTTTTGGCAGTAACCACCCTTTGTTCAGGCAGGTGGGGAGGGGGGTCCAGACGCTGCCTTCTTACCTTGGTGATGGCTGCGTTCTTTTTGTAGTTCACACAAAGGAACTCTGCCAACGCCAGGAGCAGTTCTGTGCCAACCGGAGCATTCCCATGGATACCAGCAACAAAGCGGATCTTGGGCTCCTCGGGCTCAGACTGGTTGGGTTTGTTGGATATTTCGAGGGACCACATTTGACGATACTCAACGCTGTGACCCAAGCTGCCAACAGGTAAGAAAGGGAAGCACTGATTATTTATGGCTGGTGAACCACCTCTGGCCTGGCCTTTGCACAGGCCACTGAGGGGCAAAGCTGCTGCCCTGGGATGCAGCGTGACAACACTGACTTCTTTAATCTGACCCCGAGAGAGACCCTCACCAGACAGGCGGGGACCCAGATGACACTGCAGGCTCCAGCTAGATCCCACATGCCACTTGGGATGTGACATTTGTGTCTTCCCCTCCCACCCCACCTTATTTCTTCTCTTTTCTATATAAGAAGTCTGGCTTATCAGGACAAAACTGCACCATTCTGCAACACTGCTGTAAGCCTGTGCCCAGAAACACAGCTCAATCTAAAGCCCGAAATGGCCCAATGCTGATAAAATTCCGTCAGGTCTCAGGGGATTTATAAAGACCATGTGATATGCCACTGATTTTCCAGCACTGAGGCTATAATGTGGCAGAAGCTGCATTTTCTAGCTCTGTCGTCTTTTCTCTTCTCTCTTATGTGCACTCATCTTGTTTGGTCTTCTAGGAAATGGGACTGGACTTTTAACACCTCCAGCTTATTTCAATTAACTTCTTCTCTTTCCCCCAACAGGACAGTTATCTTTAATGCCCCCTAGGAGATGGTCAGACAAGATTCTCTACAAGTAAGAGGAAAGAACAAGAGATGTTGTTAAAATGAAAGCCCTCCCCAAATGCTTTAACTGCTTTTCCTGTATCTTTTAAGAAGTTTAAAAGGATTTACAGCATGTTTGCAAGGTGCCAAGCATGGTCACGTTAACACCTTCGACTCCTTGAGCCCATATATTCCACCTACATTAATACAGGTTTCCCACTGACAAGCAAACAGAGGGACACCACAAACCAAATCCCACGTTCTGAAGATGCTACAGCTGACTGCACACGCCCTGGGTCGCTGCCATTCATGAAAGAAGTGGAAGCAGGACAATGACAACAGCCAGGGACTGACGTAACTGGAAGCTCAACGGAGGAGAACGGCAGCTCTGGAATAAGTGTGGGCAGCACACTCGCAGCGCCAGGCACGGCATGATCAGGCAAACAGTATGTGGAAGGCCTATAAATCAGCAGATCACCCCAGGCGCCATTCTGCCAACACCAGTGGTAAGTGAAAAGCCAGAGCGAAGGACCACAGCCGACAGGGGACCACAGCCGACAGGGGACCACATGCGGGTGGGCTGGTTAAAGACGGTAACCCAGAAGTGGTCTCCAGGGCAACAGTGGTCTGGAAGAGGGTACAAGGTCATAAAGAAAGGAAAGAACAAAGGAATGTCTGAGATCACACTGCATGGGACACCAGAAGGACAGAGCAGGACAGTGCTAGTCAGGACACCCCTCCCACTGACTGCATTCCTTAGTGACACCATACCAATTTGGGTAAGAACATCAGAGGGTGCTAGAGAGGAGGGAATGCAGAAGTAAAGGCACTAACTGGAGTGTATGGAGAGACGCGCACGCAGATCTGGCATTCGAGAGCACAAAGGCAGGATCTCCTTTACCCAGAGAGACACAGCTCTTCTCCAGGACCTTGATGTTCCGATCATGTGACTGACCAAAAGCTCATTTACTGCTGATCGGTGACTCAGACTTAACTGTGATACCTACTCATCTGCTTCTTGGCGCCACACACACACACACACCTGCTCATTTCTGCCTACTGCCCTCCCTCCCCCAAAGGGCCTTTTGGATTCCCCATCTTTTCCCTCCTCTGTGCCTGCTGCCCCCTCTATTTATATTGTAACCAAACCTTTTCCTGGGGGTTTCAGTGACAACCCAAAACCTCTATGGCTTTGAGATTAGAGCTCCATCCTACAGATACCTGCTACAGGTATTGTCTGTCGCTGATATTATCCATCTTCGGACAGGGACTCTAGCTTCCAGCGTGTGCAATGTGGTGAGCGTACTCATGGCAGGAACATCACACGCTGTATGCTACCGTACAGCCACAAGCTGTTTCTTTAGGAGGCCAGGAGCTAGAATCAGCATCACTTACTTAGTGAGATTTGTGATCTGAGGGTAGTTCAAGTTGAGGGCTCTAAGGAAGTCGGACAGGTCTTTGTATGGACGGTAGCGGTAGGGAGAAACATCCATTGAAGGGGTTAGCACGAGGCGTTCCAACCCGTTCTCAGCAGAGAGGTCTTTGATCAGGGTCTCAAACTCCTTGGTAGAGGGATCGCTAGTGTCTTCATTGGTGAGGACCGGGATCTTCCCCTCCTCAACTTTGGAATCTGTTCGTGAAAGAGTGAAGTTGACTTGCACCGCGCCTCTGTCCCCGACGGTCACAGTCCTGGTGAGCGGGTTATACCTGACAGAGGAGAAGACGTACAGGGAAATTGAAAGCAGGTTCAAACACTCCATTTGTTGCAATATCTTCCCCAGCTGGACATCATGTTAGACTAACCTTTTCTCCACCACAATCTAAGGCAAGGTGCACAGCAAAGGAAAACAAAACAATAGGAAGGCAACTCTGAGACAAGACATTCTGAATACCATGCTAGGCAGAGGACCCAGAATCTGAGTGGGAAACAGTGATCACCACAGATAACTGCAGTTCCTAGCAGCAGATGGGGCTGGGGAATTCAACAGTCCAGCTGCTATGGTACAGGGTTATCAGGTGGGACTAACTGAGGTAGCTTTGGCTGGAATGGTGACCAGGCTTTGGCAGATTCAGAGCAATTAATTAAGCTATTCTCAAGCAGCTCTCTTTATGGTCAAGTTTCTCCTAAATAAATATCCACTTATTAACCATCTTTCACCATACAGAACCATCTGTGATCGTTCTCACAATAGGAGCCAAGTATTCCCATGGTTGGCAGTTCTGTGGACTGAATTCTCTCTACTGGAGAGTTGGGTCGGCTGGTCCCTAGAGGGTGTTAAGTGCTTTGCTCAGGATAAGCACAAATCCCAGTGCTCACTTCTGGCCAAGGGGGAGAGGAGCTAGCAACACAGCTGAATTAGAGGCAGGTCTGTCCGAGATCAGTCATTTGTCCAAGGTGCCAGTCACTCACCCTCGGGCGGAGGCTGTGATTTTGTAAGACCCCGGAACCAACAGGCGCCAGTAGTCTCCAGCCTTGTAAGAGGTGACAGGGTGGTTGATGTCAGCAACGCTAATAGTAGCATTCGAGATGCCCCTTCTGTCTGTGGCATCCAGCACAAATCCCTTGACACCCTGGTGAACCTGGACAGAGGATCAGAAAACCAACATGGTTCAGTGACAAGTCTCTGGGCCACGTACACCACTCAGCATTGCTATGTCCAAGCGACCCATGAGTCACGGCAACAAGCAGCAAATCGTTGTACATTCCCTTTCAGTTCCAGTCCTGGGGGACATGAAGGAAATCCTGGCCCAAGTTCTGAACGTACCCTGTAAATACCCTGTTTGGAGTCAGTTTCATCTGAGGGACACAAGTAACTGTTTCACTCAAGATACACTGATACAGTACTTTGCTACATCTGACACTGCAACATGCCTGAAAAATGCCTCCACAGCACTCCCATTCCAAATCCCAGAGAAATAGCAGCATAGGGTCTCCTCCAGACTTCTGAAAGGCCAAGAGACCCCAGATAAAGTTTTTAAGCCTGCTTCTGAGCATGCATCACAGGCTTAAGCTTTTATAAAGGATTTCTGCTACATTCACAACTCATCTTGTGTTTTTTTCTGATAATCAGGATGGTTTCCCTGACACTGCAACAATTCCCAAACTGGCCAAGCCCAGAGTTAGACACACTCAGGATCTCCTAGTGTGAGCAGACTTACATGGGATACTTCAGAGGCCCTGTAAAGCATTATGCAGCATTTCTGTCCCTGCTGGCTGGTTACTGTAGCATCTCACCTGTTTTATGAACTGGAGCAGAGATCGGTGGTTCTGCTCCCAGTATTTTGGCAAGTCTTCAGCATTTGGGTATTTCACACAGCCTAACTCAATGGTCACTTCAAAGCAGTTTGTGTTTAAGTAGTTCCAATCTTGCATCCCCCCTAAGGCAGAAACATCAGAACTATAATTAAGGACCTCAAAATCTTCTTACAACAATCATAAAATACCCTGGCTGTTAAGTTGTAGAGCTTTGAGAAGTTAGAGAGAGACAGGGTGAAATTCTAACAGCAAAATGCTGCCTTGTAACAGAAAACTGAAGAGGTTTATACAGAGCAAGACCTCCCCCAGACTTCAAGAACTGTCAAGATGCAGGAAGGACAGATTTATTCCTAAACTAAACATTTGTCACACTTGGACCTCAAAAATGTAGACTGTAGCAAGTTACGTTTAAGTTTTTATAAACCCTCCTTCCCAGTAGCCAAAAGCAAACCCAGGAGAGCACAGCCCAACTGACCACAGGTAGGCACAGCACAGAATAACTTTGTCCAACTACAACTTGGAGGTTATAAAAGGGGCCCAGGTCCCTCTGGGCTAGATCCACCAGAGCAGAGAGCTAGGTGATTAACAGGAAATTCTAAAGACAGAATCTCTCTTGTCCACAGATACATTCATATTGAAAACACTGGCTGAGACTCGAGCTCCACCGCACTCGAGGCCATGAACAGTTTCTTCCCCACGTGGTGTTTTACCTTGAACATTATACCAGTGAGCCCCATTAGTGATGCCATGGGGGAAATACTCATTGGGGTACATGTCCTTACAAGGGCTGCCCTGGTACATCTGAGTATTTTCCTGAAAAATAGAAGTGAGGACACATGAACCCTGGACTTTGCACATACCGTGGTGACACTCTCCACGTTAAGGCCATTACATGTTAATATGCACCTTGGACTCGGCAGCACACATTAAATACAGATGGATATTTATAAATACATATAGCCGCGTACAGCTCAGTTCTCTGAGCTGCTGCTAATCCAGCGCTGATTATCTAGAGCCAGGAACGCCCATCCATGACTCCCACTGTGGCTCGTCTGCCGTACGGACTACAGTCCCTCAGCCCCGAGTCTTGCATAATCAATTTTTAATGGCTTCCAAATATGTGGACAGCGTGCTATTCCTACAGCACCTGTCAGGCTGATTATGCTGGAAATTAGCTCCTGCAATGACAGCCCCCTGCAAGACTGGTTCTGCTGTAACCCAGGGAGGGATGGCAATATGTGCCCTTTAAGTGTAGGCTCCATGAACATTACCTATACTCAAGTTTTTTTCCCAACAGTTCCAGTCGTTTTTGCAAACCCATCAGTCACTACAAGTTACCAAAGTATAATGTGCAATTGCTTTGTTTTAACTATAGCTTTACCTTGGAATAAGAAAGTGCAAGCTGCTGAAACACCCCATCATCTGGTGATTTACTGTAGATGGCTATTCCCTTCTCATCATCATCAAAGGGGTAATTAACCACTAAAGAGCCTGCAGGGGAAACAAGATTCTACTTACTGCGCTTTCATAATGGATCTTTAAATCCTAGCATAGGGGAAGCTTTTCCAAAAAACCACCTGAGAACAAGCCTGTATTTGCCAAGGCATGGAATTAGCCACAGTACTCAGCCAGGTAGATAAAGGAGACAATGAACATGTAGTCACAGTTACCAATCCAGCCTAGTGGAATGTTCTGAACCCAAGGAAGTCGGAGCAATTCTGACAGTGGAATGCTGCAACTAAGCATTCTGCCCTTGCACATAAGAAAGCTGGGCACAGATCAGGGGGGCAATTTTTGAATGAGATGGGAAAGCAGGAGGCAAGGAGGCTTACAGAAGGGGTGGAATTTGGGTCAGTGGTAGCCTTGGCCAGACACAGTTCTGAATACTGCATCCCTTCACCCCTTAGGAAGGCTTCTTGTTACAAACATTTGGGCATAAGCCAAGTCTTGAATAAACTAAAGAGATTCTTACCAAGTTACATTAACAGCACTATGAGGCACTGGATGTCAGTGCTGGTACACAAAAGCCCCAGCACTGTAGCCAGGCCTGGATCAACTTAGCAATGCACTAAAGAATTCAGTGTATTAGTACTTGAGCAACCACCATCTGCCAGCAGCTACAGCCCCAGCAGACAGGCAGTCTGAGGAACACGCTAGCATGCAGTGACTATCAACTTAGATCATGCCAAGAGGCAACGGATTCAATCATCGGGAACCTAGGAGCTCAGCGATGATGCCAAGTAGTTCCAGCTAGGTCCCTTCATTTTATACAGAACCAGACATCCAGCCCACCTGAGTGCCTGGCACCGCAGACACACTTCAGATGAAGAACCCTGAACCACCCAGAAGTTAATTCCATGGAGACTTTAACGTGGCTCATTTATCGGTGCTCTTACCGCACTAGGAGGTCTGGGTACCTCATCTTTCAGATTCTGGAAGGATGTAACACTTTCCCCTCAAGATGATCAGATGAACTGCCCCCCTCAGGGGTGAGTGGCTGTAACCTTCTGCCAGTGGCCCCTCCTCAATAAACTATTGCTCTAGCTAGGCAAGAACCTGGAAAATGGCCAAAGGAAGCCAATTCCTTGGGCTAGGCCAGACAGAGAAACTTCTGCTGCTGCTCCTAGACACAGAGCAGAAGCACCCCTCAGCCTCCACCATGGGGCACAGTGACCCCATTCTCCCACAAGGGAAGGTTTACAGCAGGCTGGTTTTGTCTACATACCTCCATGCAAGTTCGCCGAGAGTACAAACGGAAAGGCCCTGAGCCAGGTCATGACAGCGAGCGTCTCTGGCTGCAGCGGGTCGGTCGTTGGGAGGAACTGGTCTGGGAAGTTCCGGTTCAGGTCGTAGTTGTTACTATTGTTTCTGCCAACTGTGCTGCTTCTGTCTCCTGTGCAACAAACACAATATATTCAGCCTGCATCCCCCCCACATTCACAGCAGCACAAACCCATTACCAGTTTGCCTCAAAGCAAGGGAAAAAGGGGTTGCTTTCAGCCGACAGACAGCAATACATACATATCTAGAGAGAGAGACACACCCATCTCCTAGAACTGGAAGGGACCTTGAACGTCATTGAGTCCAGCCCCCTGCTTCGCTAGCAGGACCAAGTACTGCCCCTGACAGGTTTTTTCCCTGCCCACCTTCCCCAGATCCCTAAACAGCCCCCTCAAGGATTGAACTCACAACCCTGGGTTTAGCAGGCCAATGCTCAAACCACTGAGCTATCCCTCCCCCCCTTAAAATATATATAAAATGCATCTGTTCCTTACCCAGAACACTCAGTTCTCCACCAGCCCACTGCACCAGTCCCAGGGAGTTTAGGAGATACACTAATGGGCTGGCTTCCTGCAGCGTCCTGCCCCCCACAATCTATTCCCCTAAGCAGGGAGCCCACTTCCTGCATGCATCTCTCTGGGAGGCGGCTGCCGGGTGGAGTGGTCACCACTCCGAGCCTTTGTCCTCTGCTCTCACTAGGTTTCTGATTTTGTCAGCCAGTGCACGGAGAGGGATGACAAGTGCAGTTTAAACTGGGGAACAATCAGAGAAAAAACCCAGTGCTTACATCTCCAAACTAGCTTCATTACACCCCAGCGGAGTTTAATCAAGTAAAGAGCTACTACTATTGAGGGACTGGCTTTGCCCTTCAGAGAGCTCACGCACAGCTGCTTTACCCACTGTAACCTCAGGGTAAGTTCTGTATTTGATGATCCTTGGGAAAGCACTTTCCAGAGTGCCCGGCTCCTAGCAGGGATGTTACAACGCAGGCAGCACCAGAACGCTGCATGTCTGAGTTGTGTCTAGACAATGCCGGGTTTCTCTGTTTAAACGTTTGCCTTGGGAAAGCTACGAGAACAGAAGAGGAGGACTAAGGCAGGGACAATTGGCAGCTGTTGCTGAAGCGCAAGGGGCACCTTATGCCATTCCGAACTCAAGCACAGCACTTTGCACATCAAGAACAAGCGGATCCACCCTACCACAAAGGTGTAGCAAACCCGTTCTCCACTCTCCCTGGACAGGAAAAGTTTTGTGCAACACAAATCAGGCTCCCGCCCTTTCGCCATGACTGAGACACTCCCCAACACCCATTCTTGAACCTACATGCATGAAGGCTGTTTAGTAACAGGCAGAGCTACCTTCTTGGGATTTTTCATAGCCATCAGGGTTCATGGAGGGCATGATGTGGATTCGGGTGTTAAGGACCAACTCTGTTACTTCAGGATCCGTTCCAAAGTTCTTGCAGAGATAATCGATGAGATTCAGAAGCAGTTCGCGGCCTATTACTTCATTCCCATGCATATTCCCAATGTACTTGAACTCTGGTTCACCTGGGCAGAACACACATTTCAGCAACAGAACCAATGCATTCCCATTGTACCAGCCGCCATGTTTTGACGCACCCTGCACTGTAAAGCCAGTGTGAACACTAGCACCTCAAGCCCACTTGTGATAGGCCTCTGAAACCCCCTGCAGTCCTTGTCACCTCTCTCTCAGCTTACCTCCTGCAGTGAGATGGCATCAGCTGGCTACGGAGACAGGACAACTCCACGTAGGGGCGAGTTCCTTGCACAGCTCAAAGAGACTGAGATCCCCCTGGAATCCCTTTGAGTGTGACTCAGATGAGGAAGGCAGCAGTTCTGCATCACCAAGAGGGGCTAATGCAGTGGACACTGCCCACCGAAAGCCCCCACAGGGGACCGCTCCCCATTTCCCTGGGAAGCTCAGGCAATCTACCTGGGCAGACCAGGGAACTGAGCTCTGCACAATGGGTTTGTTTCATACTTCAGGTTGAGCGTGCAGCGCATCTGAGTCTGGCTACCTTGTCGGCAATGTCTGGCTTGTGTCCTAGCAGCCACGGTGTGGAACGTGAGCGGGAGGGCCAGCCACACCACGGCACTAGGGGACAAGTCGGCATCCGTATCCAAGAGTGCAGGAAGAAACAGTTCTGCTCGCAAAGCTTTCTAAATATCGATAAGCCCAGATACTACAGCGGTGAGGCCTCCCACAGCAGTGCAAGGGGCTGCGGAAGAACCAGTGTTCCCTACACATGCCTCTGTTTCTCTTGAAATTGCACTAACGCCCACAACGTGCAAAGTTATTTCCAAACACGGTGACCTTGTCCCTGCCTGGCAGGGCTCACAATCCATCTACCAGCACCCCCCCAGCCCTCCCCAGTTTGGACATACAGCTCCCACAGCTGCACTCCAAGGCATCTGAGAAGCCACTTGGCAGAGGCCTGGCCCGCACTCTGCTCCAGAGGTGCACAGGCAAGACGTTATGCAAGGATTTCAAGGGGCTGGCCAGTTACCTGGTTCGTGGACGCCTGGGTTGTCCGATATCTCCATCACATACAGCTCCCTTTGTTCCACTGACTTGCCCACCGAGTAGAGGCGTGTGATGTTGGTGTACTCGCTGGCGTAGCGCCTCAGGAAGATCTCCATGTCAGGGAAGTGGTGGTGGCGAAAGTCCTCAGGCTGGAGCGGCTGGTGGAGAGAAGTTGGGCTTGCTGCCTTCGCTGTGGCAGTGGCATTGATAGCAGAGCCTGGGGCAGGAGTGGCGGCAGCCGGCGTAGGGTCAGGAACTGGTACCAGGACAGCAGGTTGCAGGGAGAAGTCCACCCCTGTTGCAGCCCCTTCTTTCACCTCAATGTTCTCTACAGTCATTGGCACATAACTGAGAAAGACACGAGTCTGCTTTCAACAGGAGATTCAATCAGTGAAACCAAGCCCAGGATGCTACACCAGAGCAGTCTCTTTTCCCAGCACTGCCTCCCCCCCCGCCACCACATAGAACAGGGCTGGTACTTTAAAAGCTACACCAGAGATTCACCAGCCTGCATGCTGTCAGGTCCCATCCCACTGCCATCAGGCCAAACTCTTACCCGGGAGGCCGACAGCCCTGCCAGAGAGTCACGAGAGGCTGAGCTCCTGTCTTCTCAACAACGGCCCCCTGGGACTGCCTTGGCAGCAAGCTACTTTAACCCATCTTTATAGGCTTTAACGCTGCCTCCCTCACCCACACTGTGCCACCCCAAATGGTGGCGCTCCAGGGGCAAGAGTGCTCAGTGTGAAAGGCAGGACAAGTCAGCACATGGAGCTGCAGCCTGGCACCATCACAGGAAAGAATCAACAGTAGCCACTTCTAGCCAAACCCCATAGGCATGAACAGACGGTGAAAATGAGCACGTGTAGCAGCACAGGACCCCGCCTGCTTCAGAGACGTTACCCCACGACAGCCGCTGTGATGTTATAGGTTCCAGGCATGAGCAGTCTGTGGTAGTCCCCAAACCTGCCCGCTGTGATGTTATGATCGATGCCAGCAACAGCAATGGTCGCGTTTGCCAGGCCAGACCCAGTGACCGGATCCCTGACAAACCCTTTTACTCCCATGTGGACCTGGGGAAACAAATCAAACAGGAACTGATCAAGACAAATCACTCAGGTACAGATGGATCCTTGCCCCATCGCCACCAGTGCTGATAAGTTTAGAATGGAGTTACTGGGCAGAAGTGCCCACCCAGCCTGTAGTTCAGAGGGAAGTCTGGCTGGACCATTCCACTAGGAGACAAATCCCAGGATAAACGAAGCAGATGCTACCGCTCGGAAATCCCTTGGGCTCCCCACGGCAGGCCTGCTCTCCCCACGGAGAGGGACCAAACCCTGTCAGCATCTGCAACCCTGTCTAAACAGGCCCTGTGCGTACAGCAGCGATACAGCACTGCAGCAGGACCACAGAGAAGCAAAGCTGCCTTATAGCTGGTGACGTCTGTTACTCCATAGCTACCACAGGGACACCTAAGCTATTAGCCACAGGGCCACAAACACGCCACACCCTGTACTCCGGGGTTTGATCTGCCAGTCAGGCGCCAGTAGGCCATGTACCTCTGGTGCGCAAGCCCCTGTTCCACCTCCTGAGAAGACAGAGCACCATTTACCTTTTCAATGAAAGTGAGGAAAGATTCCCGGTTATACTCCCATTCCTGCTGAAGCTGGGCCGCCATTGGGTACTTGCAGCAGGACAGCTCCAAGGTGATCTCGAAGCAGTCAGCCCACACGTAGTTGTAATCCTGCATCCCCCCTGGGGAACGAGAGAAGATTGGTCACAAAGAAGAATGCTGGTGACATGCCAGACTCAGGAAGTACCTCCCACCCTGAAGCCCTCTTGCAAACCAACAGCATCTCACGGAGCTATGAAGTACCTGTGGAGGAGGCTCGCAGGGCTGAACGCAGGTCCGCCTTGCTCCCTCCTTCTGTATCAGGTCAGGAGAACGGCTTTCAACGCCCTTGTGGGGAGTGACGACAACGCCGACGCAGCTTTCAGAACTGCCACCCAAGCCTGTCTGCTGCTGGGTGCAGAATCATCCCCCTGCCCCCAGTGCTACCAAAGACAGGAGCTGCCCAAAGTGCCACGTGGTTCTCCCCTGTACCCTTGATCTGAGGCTGCCATTTAATCCACCACTCCTCCCTCCTTCTCAAAGCCACCATCACCCCTCACTTCAGACACTGGTGAGCAGTCACAGCAACGGGCAGCCTGACTTCGTTCTGATTGGGAGAATCAGCTGTGTCAGTATTAGCCCCAGTCATCGCTAGATGCTGCCTCCCAGCCCGAAGAGCTGCACGACCCCATTAAACGGCTGCTTTCTTCAATACCCAGCAGGATTTGGGGACAGCTTGCTAGCTAAACCTCCCTGAGTATTTGGAAGAGTGAAGGAGGGCATGGGCTTGAGTTTGTTTTAAAATCTTAAGATGATCTAGAGGCAAGCTCCACTTTCTTTACTCTGTAACCTTCCACCTGCCTTGCAATGGCAGCCGCCGGCACTCGGATAAGAGTCCGAAAGGTTGCCTAGCGCCAATAAGCACCTCTGTCCCTTCTGTTGGGGGATCTTTGGAAGTTCCTATGGCCACACTTCAGTGAGTCAGCTCACCTCTCCATCCTGAACAGAGCACTGCAGCTGTTCCACCACAGTATCAGCCCTGCCGGCATTTCACTGTTACAGCTCTGTCACACAGCTGTATCGCAGCTCTGAGCGCTCCAGGGGTTTCAGCAGTAACCGGCGTGTTACAAAACAGCCAAACAAGTCCAGGAAACAGGTTTCAAAGTCACCCTGACAGACCAAACCACACTGCTGCAGTCAGTGCACTGAGTGCAGCACTTAACTCTACTCAGTAAATAACGAAACATTAGCTAGTGTAGCGGTTATAGACACCATGCTAATTAATCCTCACAACACCAGGCGAACTCTTCCAGCAGGGTAAGATGAGGGGAAAGAAGTTAGGTGCCCTGAAGGCACTTTTTAAAAAGGGACGTTGTCAGATCAAAGAGGATCCAAACTTTATATGCTCAATAAAAGTTTTCACAAGATGAGACCAATATGGAAATATTTCCAGGAGTCTTTTGTTTAAGCAAATGGAAATGTAACAAGTTCACATTCTGCTGCAGTGTTAACAGAACTACTGCAGCACTGTGCTAGTGCATGAGAACCCAAGCCTGAAACTAAACAGCAACAAGTGAACCATGTGATGCTTTGTCTGGGCAAACAGACATGGGAGAATTATATAGATCTTCACTGAAGGGTTTGGCAGTTGTTCGTTTAAGAACGACTGACAGCAGAGGAAGAGGAGAAGGAGATGTCAGCGTTCATCATCTACCTTCAGTCTCAGAAGCAACCCACAGCAGTCTGCTTCCTTGAGCAAATGCCATGTGGAGTAAAACAAAGCTTGGCCAGTTGTTAACCATCTGTTCATAGTGGGAAGTTATGAGTTTGAGACACCAATACATGAAAAGTGTGTCCAGTACTTCACCTGCCATTCATGAGACTTTGAAACAAATGCTCAACCAAAACAGAGTGGCAGACTAGAGTAAGTCTCAAACACATCACTTCTTGCAAAACTGACTCACAAAGCAGTCCACCATGCTATGGAATTTTAATTGTGTTAGCTACACAATCACACAGCCCTTTACACAAAGGATTCAGAGGTTTGCAGAGAACCCAAGCACCCTTTCGCCCAGCATTTAAAAGACATCTGTGACTAGGGGTGTCAGATGACACCACAACAGCAGAGCACAAAGAACAAAGCAACAAGTGTCAGAAACGAAGACAGAATGTACTTTCTTTCTGTGGAGCTGGTTTCATCTGTTTTGGGATAATTAGGGCCCTGTGAAATCTGTGTTAACAAAAACATGGACAGAACCCAAACAATAACATGGAAGCCAGGCTCTCGCCGGCACTGCAAGGGGGCAGGGAGTGTAGGGGCTGGAGGGGAAAAATCAATATCTGAGATTTAAGGGCAACTTCTGAAAACTACATTCCCTGTGGTGTCAGTTTCGTGTCAGGAGTGGCAGCTGAGCAGGGGCACCATTTAGGGAGGATGGGGAGGGGGGCGCCTCCCCTTTGCACCACAGTGGAGTGCAAACAGGAAAATGAACCAGTGCTCCTCACTCTTGCTAGAGAAACTGGAAACCCTTAGTCGTGCTCTGAGAAGCTGCTGCAGAGCGGTCTCTGAGGAGCTGGATCAGCAGACCCCCTTCTCCCCCCTCATGTTTCCCTGGCTGTGTCGGCAGCAGGAGAGCTGACACCCCCCCACCCCCACCCCGCCAGGCCCTGCAGCAGCACTAGCAGTCCAGGGACCAGAGGGGCACTCAAAGCACATCCTGTGGGTTACTAGCTCCTCAGTACCCAACTGACAGGATGAGACCCAGGAGAGAGCAGGTTCTGCTAGCCTTGGCCCAGAGAAGGGACTCACCGAGTGCTCATCTCCTTAAGCATCCCGGCCTCCAGCTCGGGCGAGAATCCCACCAGCAGACCCGCTGTGATACAGGGATAAGCACAAGCACTGCAGAAGTCAACCCCCTCCTTCCGAAATCTGTGCACGCATGCCACTGTGTGCTTATTCCCATCCCCTGCCACACTACAAGAGGTGGACAGCTGTGGGACTCGAGCCGTGGACTAGCCTACTAGTATTATGAATACCAGCAATGTATTCTGTCTGCAAGGAGGAAAACCCTTCAGTTCAGCCTCTTTAGCAAAATCTAAAGTCCCTGGAAAGAGAAATCCCTTTAGTCCCAAGCTTGCAGGGCCAATATATTTAGCCTAAGACTTTCATGTGCCCCTAAGGATGCCATAGGGCATGTGTCCTCTTCCCATGAAGAACAAACAGTCCTTTTTGCTCTGCAGGGGACAGATGGCATAGGATAAGCTAAACAGATGATGCAAGTCACTTCTCTGATCAGAGAACCGATTGCTCACTCCCATGCTGCTGGCAGCAACACCAAGCAGGAAGAAGAATGTTTTGGTCCATTAGTCAGTAATTACACCTTGCAGGGTGGGGGGGAATTCCAGCTGCTAGGCATTAGCTGCACAACCTCACACTGCACAAGGGACTTCAGCCTTCAGAGCCTCTTTCACCTCCTGAATCTGCCTCTCATAAAGGGATGGGGACCACATCACATCCTCAGCTTAACTTCAGTAACCGGAGAGCTAAAGGGGCAAATATTCAAGCAAGCAATTTGCAAAAGACCTAGAAGATAAGGAGGTGATAAGTCAACACTGATTTGTCAAGAACAAATTCTGTCAAAGCAACCTAATAGCTTTCTTTGACAGGGTAACAAGCCTCCTGGATGGGGGGGGAAGCGGTAAATGTGGTGTATCTTGACTTTAGTAAGGCTTTTGATACGGTCTTGCATGATCTTCTCATAAACAAACAAGGGAAACACAACCTAGATGGAACTCCTATTAGGTGGCTACATAACTGGCTGGAAACTACTCTCTGGGAAACAGTTTATCAGTCATGCTGGAAGGGCATAACGAGTGGGGTCCCGCAGGGATCAGTTCTGGACAATAATCTTCATCAATGATTTAGATAATGGCATAGAGAGTACACTTATAAAGTTTGTGGACGATACCAAGATGGGAGGGGTTGCAAGTGCTTTGGAGGATAGGATTAGAATTCAAAATGATCTGGACAAATGAGCTGAAGTAAATAGGATGAAATTCAATAAGGACAAATGCAAAGTATTCCACTTAGGAAGGAACGATCAGTTGCACATATACAAAATGGGAAATGACTGCCTAGGAAGGAGCTCCGCGGAAAGGAATCTGGGGGTCACAGTGGACCACAAGCTAAATAAGAATCAAAAGAGTAACACCGTTGAAAGGGAAAAAAAGCGAACATCATTCTGGGATACATCAGCAGGAGTGTTGTAAGCAAGACACGAGAAATAATTTTTCGACTCTAATCCCCGCTCTAGGTGGAAAGACAAGCGTCACAAAAACCATCTACAGAGTGAAACATGCATGTGAATCCACTCAATTGACATGGCTCCTCATGAGTCAGACTCTATATTATTACTTTATGAAACACAGCAAGCATGCACACCTCAAATATAAATTTCCAAAAGGGCTATTACATCATTTCCCTTTTTAAACCCAAGAGCCGCCACAGGATCCCATCTCCAGTAACAGTACACCAACTCCGCAATGCTCCCCATCCAGCACTGAGCTACAGAATGCTCCATGTGACAATTCCACTGTCCCACCAGACACCCAGCTGAGATTAAGAATAACTATGTTGTGTGCAAGGGAGTTAAAAAAAGGAAGAGTAACTGAGCATGGAATAGAGATAGTCTCAAAAGGTCTCCAAGCCTGAGATGTGCTAATCTGAGGGTCTTGAGAGCAGAAGCAAAGTTCAGCAGTGGCTCAGAGGACCATATTTTTTTTATGGATACTTGACCTTCAGGATTACTCCTATGGCCCTCCACAGGCCACCTTAGTCCAACACCACACACATGCAAAACACACACTTGTTTGCAAACTCAGAAACGAGGGCCAACAGGATCCGGCCACAGCACAAGCTTTGACCAGTGACTCCAAGTCCAGGACAACGAATCCCACAGCAGTCTACCTTCTGGCATGTTTGATTACACAAGATAAAATACAGCAGGAGAAAGTGCGCGTGTTGAGAAATTATGTCCCTTCCCCCCCCAAAAATGGCTTTAAGTCACTTAAAACCTGGCCTCTTTCCTGGCACATTTTAATCTGCAGGCTGTAGCATACACATGGCCAAAAACCTTTAGCAGTCCTGCTGCAGGCATTGCACATTAGCTGAGATTAGAATAAGGCCCACTTTGGAGAATTTACCCATAATCCTCTCCAAAGGGGACCAGAATCTTAGTGTCTTCATTTCATAGCACTTTAACAAGTAGTTCCAGAGCCCACTATGAGCCTCAGAGATCCCTGGCACAGAGCTGAAGAATCAGATCATCCTTAATATTTGAATTTTTGGTAATTTCAGTAAAAGTTGCACATAGCTGGCTTCCCTCCCCTCTGCCTGCCCTTCATCCGACACCACCCATAAATGTTAATGCATTAAAAACACAGAAGGAACCCACCAACTGCACACATCACCACAATCAGTCCTTGCTGGAAGCCTTAAGCTCCCATATTCCCTTCTCATTTCTCAGCCCGTTTGGGTCATGTCTCAGTTATAATCTCAGGGCAGGGACTGATGTTATTGCTTGCAAAAGCATCACATGTGAGCATGGTGCCTTTAAATAGCAATTACTAGGACTCATTAATTGTTTATGAGACTAATAGCACATGTGCATTTAAAGGCTCCTGGATTGCCAAGCCTCACCTGTCCTCCACTCTAGTTGTTGGTGCGAACACAACGTTTATGAGTCACTAGCCAAGCATTCTTGTGTGTGTGGTGAATTCTATTTTGCTTAGTTTCCCCACAGTCACTGCCTCGAAGTCACATAAAAGCAAGTCTGCAGGGTTGAGAATACCCGAACTGGAGTTTACGGTTCTCCATTGCTGAGGGGCTTGTTATCACAGTGAATTTGGAAGCTTCTATAAGTCTCTGTACTGGTCAGATCTCAAACCCCACTGACTGCATGAACAAAATGGACAGACACTCATGCCTTCCTTCTGTCACTTATACATGTGTTCTCACTGAGGAAAAGCCTTGTCAGCCAGGATCTGAAGGTAGTAGTTGCTTAAAAGGCCCAGGATGCTGATGCAGAAGCCATCAAGAACATGCTTACAAATCCTGGCTGTTTGTGCTTGGCTAGGTGTTGTACACTCGAGAGCCAGTGTCAGACTCAGAAGTTACAAGGCTACTACTGCTACCAAATCTCAGGATTAGGAGGACACTGAGGCTGAGAGACTCACCAGTAGGTGTTCCTCCCCAGCATACTTATTTCAGGTACACAAAATGTTTAGCTATGGATCAATTAGTACCTGGCAAGGTCTGAAAACATTACTGCTGTAACATGCAAGCTGCCTGGCTTAGATGGTTTATACAACTGCCACCAGAGTAAGGCAGCTCCAGGATATCCTGGTTCTAGCTAAAGCAGAGTCATGAGGTTCCTTCCACAATCCTCCACTTGTTCTGATTCCCTGTACAAACACAATAAACCTTGTTGAGCCAGGCAACCTACAGCCTGCCCCACTTAGGTGTGCTCAACGGGCGGGAGTAGGAAGCAGCTATGAAGGAAACACCATAAAACTGAATATTATTTGGACAGTGAAATCCCCAGCAATGAATCAGCTATGATGGGAAAACAGATCTAGACCTTTCTCCTCTACAAGCATATGGTGTGTTACAGACCAGGATTTGAATTCCGTCCCAAGAAGTGTCAACTTGAGGTTTACACACGAGTCATTCAGCTCCTAAACCCAGACTTCAGATCATCATCTTTTAGGAATTACTGCTCAGTAAAATTTCAAGCCTTCACTAGGGCTTTCTAATTCTGCAGCTTACGTACAGCTCACCCCATATCCCCCTCAGCATCAGAGTGGGCAAAGACTGGAGCATAGCTGGTTACCGAACTGTGCTACACTAGCTCTACATTTCTAGTTTGTCCTCCAGGATAAGAAACCCCACCCTACCTGGCAAGTCTATGTTTGCGTAACAGCCTCCGCTGGGAGCTAGGACGAGAGCAAACTCAGGATGTCGCAATGATCAATATTTCTGCTGGCCCATGGGACTTTTCGGGACTAGCATGCCCTCACATGCCGACAGGACTGGTATGATCATTTGTGGGAGACAAATGACAGAGCAGTTACTATTCAATATGGCTGAGGCATCCCAGTTCCCCTCCAAAGAACAGGGCACAGGGAAGATAAGCTAATCTGAGGTTAAGAGAGCGGCTGTTTAAAACATCAGAACCAAAGTGTCTCTAAGTTACCAGTGCAGGAGACCACCCGTTATCAGACACTCGAGACTTCCCTGAAGAGAACGTTCAATGGAACGTAAGAGACTACAGAGACTCAGACAGTGAATTGCACCAACCATACAAATAACTTTGTTCAGAGCAATGGTTTCCACCCCCTAGGCTAGACAGTTTTGGTGGGGATTTCCAAATATACCCAAGGAGTTTGTATGCCCAGTTCCCCATTGTAATTATGGGAGCTGGCTGTACAGTTACCCTAAGCATATTTGAACACACACAATAGACTTTAACCCCCTACACCAGGTTCCCAAATTGTGATCCACCGAGCACTTGCGGGTGGCCCATGGCAACATTTTGCTTCGTTTACAGCTGCATTAAAAGCTAAAAATATATTCCTCTCTTACCATTACTTTTCAACTGCAGCAATTGCTACAAAGATGTTTGACAGCTAATGGGAGTGAAGATGGCCCATGAAAATATAAGGAGAAGGGAGGGCTCTATGACACATGCCATTAAGGTGGGATCCAGACCAAGAGTTGTAGAACCCTGCTAAGCAATAGACAGAAATAACTTACCTTCTACATCATACCAATAAGCTCCATTAGTGATGCCATCCTTGAATGTCTCAAACTGCTCCCCCGGGCAGTTTGGGGTGCCAGTTTTCATTATCGGGTGGTTCGAAGCATAGGCTTTTGCCAGGTATTTAAACACTTCATCATCAGCTGATTTGCTATAGATTCCATTGGGCTTGTGCATGGGGGAGTCATCATAGGGATAGCTCGCAACCACAGAGCCCCCATGCAGGTTCCCAGAGAGCACAAACCTGGTTTGAAACAAAAAATGCTTATTAGAATCAGACAGAGCACACTAGGGCAGAGGTAACTGCCAGCACTCATCATCCTGATTAATAAAAGTACTTCAATGACGACATTCTGAAATCCACACTTCTGGGAAGGAAAGTGGCAGCTCTTTCGAAACTGCGTGGCTTTTTGGGACAGTAAGTGAACAGCCCTGTATCCAATTAACCCTGCATGATGAGAAGACTTATTAGAGCTTTGCTAATTGTATCAAGGCTATGCTATATCTGAGACACATGCTCAGCCTATACTAGACAGGCTCCCACAGTATCTGGTGCTGGCCATGGTCAGAGACAGGATAGGAAACTAAATGGATCTCAGGTCCAGTCTAGCTTGGCAATTCCCATGTTTTTAAGGCTTTGGTTAGCAAGTGCTCTTGCTGGGCTAAGGTGTCCCAGAGTCTCTAAGTCATGTTCACACAGGCCCACTTTGCTTTGAAATATTCTGTTTTACAGCCACAACCGGGGGGGAGGGGGGGAGCGGAGAGAGAAAATGTTGTTAATCTGAAAAGGAGTTTATTTACTCCTAGCTTGGGGTTTGTCATACAAACTGCTTCCTTTGAGGTTCAGCACAGGGTCACAGGACTGCAGTCTGCTGCTAGAATGGCAAATGAGGCAACATTCAAAGCAGGATTACTTCAAAGCAACATACACATTGATATTCTCAAGATGCTCAAAGAAAAGGCTTCCCTCTCCTCAGCTGCCTAGGCATTGATGCATCACCATGGCAGCTACTGTCTTTACAGCTTACAAAAGCAGCCATTAGACCATTGTATATCTTGCTCTGATAGGAACTTTAAGCACATCCACTTATACCGAAAAAAATCCGGCTCCTTATGCGAAGTTCAGCAGCAGGCAGCCCTGTAAAAAGGTTCTGAACAGAACCTAATGGGATGGCATCCGAGAAGCCAAAACAATTTTGCAATAACTAACCTCAGGGCTCCATTCACTTAAACTGAGACATTCAATTGAGTGTAACACCTAGTGTTATAGGAGATGCAACAAATTTCTTGTTTCCCCTCTAAGACACAAAAATGCAGAGTCAAGCAAATCATCACAGGCACCTGCTATTTAGTCGTCCACACGGACAGCAGATGACAGACACCTTTGAAGGAGGTTTGAGTTGAGATGTATTGCAGGGTTTACTTGCAAGATTAAGAGGCTTGTGTTGCAGTAAGGAAGGGTCAGGTAAATACCAGTGTCAAATTCTAAGGCAAGTCAGAAAACTTCAGAGCACAGCAGGCCCCATGTCTCATTGTTCCTTAGTTTAGTCACAGGCAGCTGTAAAGGGCTCCATAAATCTATCAGTGCCCCTGCATTTTTAAGAAGCTTTTTGTTCTCATTTGCTATAATATTGTAGAAAAGTTCCAGTTTGTTCCCTTGCCATTTGCCTATGTGTATTTGGATTATTAAGCAGAGTTGACATGACCAAAGCCTTGGCTTTTTGTAAAACAAGCTATAGGATGTGACTCAGATCATGAGAATGTCATCTAATAAGACAGCAAACATTACATCCATTAGGGATTTTTAAACAAATGGCTCTATTTACTCACTCACTTTTGTATGAGTGATGAAGTTAGCACAGCATTATTACTGCTGTCAGCCAGAGGAGAGCTTCATGTGTTGTATTATTCCTGCACAGATCTGACAAAGTAGCTTTTCTTGTCAGCAGTGGTTTGCCAAAATACACTTTTTTTTTTACTTTATTTTGAAACTAATAATGTTTGGAACCCAGAGGATTTTCCCCACTAGATCATTTTCAGCAAGAGCAAATTTGGGGCTGAGATTCATTTTGTACTGCAGCATATCAATACACCAGAGCTGACAGTGAAGCTCAGCAAGCAAGCGTGGACAAGCGTGGCCCACAAACACTCAACAGAACTACTGACATGCATAAACATTTTCAGGATCAAGACCTACGCCTAGAAACATTTAGCAATAATTCTCTATGCAACAACAGCAAGAAGCAATGTGGGGAAAATTTATTACGATGGAGGAAAGGTGGATGCTCTCCCTGCCACAGTTCATGCCAGACCTCAATATTTGAGCACAAGTAGTTATTAAGCCACACATTTGGTTCATATTACTAAAGATCAGACCGCTAATCACAAGGAGAGTTAATACAGGGCCAAAAACAAAGGTCACCAACGGTCTTAAGGTGAAGTACATCCAGAAAATAAGTTTATCCATTGCTAGGAGCTCATTTAGCTTGCTGTGAAGGAGTCAACAAGAATAAAAGAACCGGAATACTTGTGACACCTTAGAGACTAACAAATGTATTTGGGCATAAGCTTTCGTGGGCAAAACCCACTTTATTGGATGAGTACAAGTGGATTTTAGCCCACGAAAGCTTATGCCCAAATACATTTGTTAGTCTCTAAGGTGTCACAAGTACTCCTGTTCTTTTTGCTGATACAGACTAACACAGCCGCCACTCTGAAACCTGTCAGCTTGAAAAGTTACTATTGCCCTGTTTTGATTAGCCAGGAAAACAACATTGCCAGTGGTCCTTTAAGTGCAGTTGTCTATAAAGAAACCAACATGGTTTCCCTGCCAGGTGCACGTGGGCCTTTGTGTATTCAAGCAATAAACGGTACCGCTGTTCCATTCATAAGAGGTCTGCTAAACAAGCCAGCGCGTAAGTTAGAGCCAAGTAGCTAGATGTGCCAGCAGCCTCCGGTCACGGCCCAAAGGGCGCTAGCGGGGACCGGCACGATGCAGACAGAATCACAGGAGACTTCAGGCTAAGGAAAATTTAGGACAATGGCTTGACCATTAGTTCCGCTACGTACCTCCAGCCCTCCCCCCGGTATCAGCCTCCCTCCCCCGCAGCCATCCCCATCGCCCCAAGCCCAGCGCGGATCTGCCGGCTCTGAGCCGGAGGTCCGGGCCCCTCGGGTGCAGACCCCTCCCGGACCACACAGGCAGACAAAGCACCTTCAGCCCCGCTCCCCCCGCTCACTTGTTGCGCTGCATCCAGGCGATCAGGGCCCGCACCTCGGGCACGGGCTCCAGGTCGGGCTGGGCCGCCCCGAACTGGTCGGGGAAGCTGCGGTTCAGGTCCTTCCCGCGGCTGTTCTCGCGGCCGCCCGGCGCCGCGCCGCCGCCGCAGTCGCCCTCGCGGGCCCGCTCGAAGCCGTCGGGGTTGAGGCTGGGCAGCAGGTAGAGGTCGGTGGCGTTGAGCAGGCGGCCGGCGCGGGCGTCCCCGCGGGCCCAGCCGGACACCAGCTCCCGGGCCAGGCGCAGCAGCAGCGCCCGGCCCAGCGGCTCGTCGCCGTGCATGTTCCCCACCAGCTTGACCTGCGGGCGGCCGGGGATCGGGGCCCCGCCCGGGTCCGCCTCGGGGCCCGGCCCCAGCCCCGCCGTCAGGCGCAGCACCCACAGCGGCCGCCCCTCCACCGACTGCCCGATGCTGAAGAGCCGGGCCAGGCCCGGCGGGGCCCCCTCGGCCAGCGCCCGCAGCGCCGCGCCCAGCTCGGCCGCGTGCAGGTAGCGCGGGGCCTCCCCCTCCGCCTCCGCCTTCTTGATGTGGGCGCCGCCCGCCGGGCCCAGCCCGAGCAGCAGCAGCCACAGCACGAGCCGCCCGGCCATGGGGAGAGACGCGGGGCCCAGCGGCCGCACCGGAGATCTGCGCGCGGGGAGGGAGGAAGGGGCGGGCAGTGGGGCAGGCGGCCAATAGGAGGGCAGGGGCGGGCACAGCTGAGGAGGTGACCAATAGAGGGGCAGGAACGTCTGAGGAGCTGCCCAATGGAAGGCAGGAACGGGCACAACTGAAGAGGTGACGAATAGGAGGGCAGGGACTGCCGAGGAACACCAATGGGAAGGCAGAGGCCGGCACGAAGCGGATGGGGGCCAATGAGGGAGGAGAGAGTGAGAGAAAGAGGAAAAGAACCAATGAGAGAGGAGGAGACTGGGAAGGGCGGAGCGAACGGAGAGGTAACATGCCAATAGGGGAGGAGAAGACCAGGATGGGCGGGGCGAGGGATGGACCAATGAGGCAGCCGGGGGAGGGGGTAAGGCCCCATGCAAGACCCAGTGTATTAAAAAAACCCGGAGTTGGTGACGTCACCAAGAGGGCGTGGCCAACCTTAAAGGGGCAGCGCTCCGCGCAGCGGGGCTGACGTGCGCCGCTCGGAGGGGGCGGGCGGGGGCCCTCTGTCAGGGCTGGCCCCGGCGGGCGCTAGGGAGCGGTCTGGGCCGGGCCGGAGCCAGCGCTGGGGTGGCTCGGGGCGCGTTCCCCCCCCCCGCTGGAGGCTGGTCGTAGGGACCCCCCGCGGGGCGCTCAGCTCGTTCCCCGCTCCCCGAAGTCCCGGAGCCGCCCGGCCCGGCCCGGCCCTGCAGGGCTCTGCGCCATGTCTCCGGAACGCCCTGTTCGCACTGGGACAGGCGCAGACTAGCGAGGGGAGACCCGAGCGATGCGGGATCTCGAACTGCTTCCAAACCCGGGGAGATGAAAGCGACTGGGACGTGGGAAAGAGACGACTAAGGGAGGGGGGCTCTGATGGAGGTCTATGAAATCCCAGATGCCCTGGTACAAGGGAATCGGGAAGTGTTATTTCCTCCTTCACATAAGACAGGAAGCAGGGGTCACCCAATTCAACTGACAGGCAGCAGGTTTAAACCACTCTTGCCACCAACCCCTAGAGGGGTTCCCTGTAGCCAGACAGAGAGGAAGGAAATTCTATCCCGATATTAAGCTGTGTGGTTAACAATAGCTTGAGGGCTTTGTTTAAACTTCTCCCTTCCAATTCCTGGGGGAATGGAGCTTCCAACTTCACCTACGTGGTATTCCCCAGACATTGTGTCTCATGGTTCAATAGGTGGGTTGCTGGTGTTCTGTTCTGAGCAAACAGAGGTACAACCTGTAATCTTGTTTTGTATCCTTGATGGGAATAGAGCAACAGCTTTCCTGCTTAACAGGCCAACAGCAACTATAATTATTAACAATATATTCAAGACATATTGGCTATCTATACATCTCACCGTGGAAACCAGGCTGCATGAGTTCTGAATCTTCCTGGGGCAACCATGACCCACTGTAATGGTTTAACAAATATGGGGGGGTGGAAATAAGAGAAGGTTTGGTGAAGGGGGATGTTGTGCTAAATATATTCGTGGCATTACTCAGGTGCTTTACTTCTCAACACTGACATTCAGCAAATGGCGAGAACAGAGTTGGTTGCACTCATGACGTAAGTGGTGTTGCAAATTACACTGCACCATGTATTAAAATAGGATTACAACCAGGGAACTATAATGATTGGGAAGATGCCAATGACCTCTGAGCAACACCTGAGGCACTATTGTGAGAACACTTTCCTGGGAATAAGATTAATGCTATGCTTGGTTGATTCTTTGCGTGACAAATTAACCAATATCTCAACCCTAGATTATGCATGTTTCTGCATATCCCATTACACATCTAACTCCAGGGGCAGGTTTCAGTTTGCAAACCATTTATCAAGAAGAGCTTGAATGTTTTTTATCTATAAACGTCAGAAAGGTGATATGGTTCATTATTCAACTATGGATGTTCTGAATGATCAAATCCGGCCTAAACGAGGTCTAATGTTTGAAGTCAGAGTCTAGAACATCAAACAGAAAATAAACTGTGCCCCATTCCCTGCCAAGTCCTAAATCTCTTCTTCGCAGGTTTGCCAGGCTTGGATTAGACTCAGGAATTGATTGGCGATGATTAATTTAGTCCTTCTGGGCATGTTCAGAGTCATATCTAAGGAAAAATCTCAGCTTGTAAAATGCACTACTCTTATCATTAACAGGACAGGTGGTGTCTTATAAGCACAGGGATCATCATAGATAGGAACATTGGACTAACCATACTGGATCAAAGCATAATACCAGATGTTTTAAATTAAAGTGCAAAAATCTCCACAATAGAGTTATGAAATAATCTCTCCATCAGAGAAGTTTCTTCCTAATGTGACACAGTTAGTGGCTGATTTAGCCTCTGGAGCATGAGTATTTATACCCCTTATAAATCTTTATTCTGATCACCGTCAGCATGGACAGTGTCATAAAATATAATATACATATCTATAAATGTGTCCTTTTGTCTGAGTCTCACTAAGCTCTAGATCTTCATGATATCCTGTGGCAACATGTTTGACAGGCTAACTGTGCACACGTATATGAAAAAGTATTGCCTCTTGTCAGTTTGAAATGTTCTGCCTTTCAGTTGTAGGTGCTTGTTTGACAATGTAACAAGTGGGTGAAGGAGGCTGGCATCAAGGGCCGATCGGAGGTGGGAGTCAACTTCCTGCCAGTGAATGAGAGCTGATAGGTAGGGTGGGGATAGGCCGGGAAGGCCCTGAAAGTGAAGACAAGTAGCGTATCTTTGATGCTGTAGGAAAGGCAGAACCAGTAGAGGGATGCAAAGAGAGGAGTCACATGGTCAAAGCAATGCTCTCTGCAGCAGCATTTTAAATGGATATGAGTGGGAACAAGGTTTAATTTGTCAAGGCCAGAGAAAAGGATGTTGCAATAATCGAGACATGATCTGATGAGAGCCTGGACAAGCTGTGTAGGTGAACAGGAAAGGCCATATCGCAGAGATACTATCCAGAAAGACTCTGAGAGCCTGGGTGTGAGGGCCAAGAGAGAGGGCCGAGTGAAAGATGACACCCAGATTACGGGCCTGAGTGACTGAGAGGATGGTGGTATTGTCCACAGTGATCAAGAAGGGAGGCTTGGGGGAAAGTTTAAGGGCTCTGTTTCAGAGGCACCATTTCAGACTTTGGTAGCGGGAGGCAACTTTAACCGTGATTCCCGGGGCTATTTTCTACTGCATCAATAGTCCACAGTCACTCAAAAACTAGCCCCAAAATAGCCCAATCTATTTATTTAAACATTTTTTTTATTAACACTGGGGTCTATACCTTTAAAAAGAATCACTATCTAGAGTTTAATTAAATGATGGATGTTAGCAGCATAGATCTGTAACAAAGAAATGTTGGCAGCCAAATCTTACAACTTGTTCAGATTGACTTAGGTTTATGTTCGCTGAAGAGTTTATACAAATAGTTATGATAAATACAAAGGATTAAGTTGGAAGGAGGTTTCTGGTGTGTTGCTGTAAGGATTTGATAGAGTAAACATCGTCTCCATGAAACTCACTGATCCGTGAGCCTCTGCCACCCTCAGAAATGTTTCAGAGTAGGTACAACAGGGGATAAGAATATTTACCAGCTGGAGGAGGAGATACAGCAGAAAGATGCAAAATGGCTGCTTGAGGGGAGCAGTCCATGGGCAGCAGCTCCTCAAAAGGAGTCTGGGGAAAAGGTCCCAGAAAAGTGCACCCCCGCTCTGGGGCGATTTGGTGAGATCCCGGCATTCACAGAGGGATCGATGTTGCTGTGTCACAGCCTAAGGACCTGCCCCAAAGCCCAGTGTAGGCAAAGGAAAGACTCCCGCAGACATGTACGACTCAAGGGCAGAATAAATGCCCACATTGGGGCACTGCCATTCATTGCAAAATTAAAGAGTTGGGGAAAAAATAGGAAGTTTTAAGTGTAATTTAAACAATATTTGTGGTGTGACAGCACGTTTGTTTCTTGACAGCAGGGAAAGATCCCAGGTGGTCATTCTTCAGCAGGGCTCTTGCTGTCTGTGGGGATAATTAGCCCCTGAATGTGCCTGGGGCAGCAGCCTGTGCCCCCCTCCCGCTCCTGAGCATCTGTGTGTCTACTGGTGTCACAAGGGGCTGGCTCCTGCCTTTGTAACATACATGTCACCATGGGAAGGTGAGGGGCAGATCGTGATGAAATCTCCAGCAAGCATCTTCTGACCTAAGCCCAGAGCTTCTTTCCCCTGAGCTTGTTTGTTTCAGGAAAATGAATTTGAAAAAAGTGCTGCAGAAGCTCCCAGCCCTGCTATTGGCTCTGCCAGATACACCTCTGCATTCCTATTGGCTGAGCAAAGAATAGCCAGCGGGGGGGGGAGAGTAAGCAGGGTGGGGGCACAAAACTCAGGGGGGCTGCAGCCCCCCTCTGCCCTACCTAAATGGCACCCGCGCTCTGTTTTAGCCATGCTGAGATAGGGATGACAGCTAGACGTCCAGGAGCAGATGTCAGAGACAGGCCCCGCTCTGATTCCTCTCTCCAAAGCACCTTGGGTAGGTATCAAATACATTTTTCCCCCTGAAAATGGCTTCTTGTGTGTGGATTTTTTCAACAGAGGAACAAATGTACAGAGCTACTAATACATAGTATTTTGTGCACTGGCACCCTCTAGTGTCCTGTCAGCAGCAAAACCATACAGCAGCTCGCCAAAACCACTGGCGCTCTCTGCTGAGTGGGTCGAACATAGTCCACCTTGTCCAGGGTCCCTTTCCTGACTATGAAATGCATTTTATGGCCCACTGTAGCCAGTTTCTGATCCCAGGTTTATGATGGACCTGATCCAGAGAGGTGCTGAGTGCTCACAGGCCCATCAACGTCCCTGGGACATTCCTGTCAGGGACAGGATTGGTAAGGACCTTGTGGTTTATAGTTATCACCTTTGTCCTTCTAAGGTGTGCTGAGACTATTCAAAACACCATCTTCCCTTAGCACCACGGGTTTCAGCTGTGACCCCAAAGTGACGCTTCGAAACCCATGGAGACAAATCCAGCCTTGTCAGCAGCCGGAACTCCAGGGAATTCAGTGCAGTTGTATCCACTGTAACCTCAGGGCTGGCCCCAGTGGCTGAGCTAACTGGAAAATAGGTATTTCCAGCTTAGAGGAGTCTGGAATAGCAGGGGTGCCACAACTCAGCACTGAGGTTCACCGAGAGTGGGGGAACTGGGCGCAGCACTGGGAGAGCAGAAATAAGACAGGGCACTGTGGGTCAGCAGTGATGTGCCCCTGCAGAGGGCTGGGGTGGGGTCAGTCCCAGGCGTGGAATATCAAGGCCTGGTGCACTTCAGGACAGGTATATTGGCCAGGTATATGGGGGCGGAGGGGACTCATTCGTAGTTCCTATGTCACTGCAGTGACCCTGCTCGCCAATCTCCAAACATACGTTTCTGAGTTTGAGCCAGTTCCCAGTCACCTCATCCCTGAATGCAGTCCCAGAGACTGCGAGCGGCTCGGCGGTGGGAGAAAGGGAGAGAATGGGATAGGCTTCTGCCCCGGCACTCAAAGTCTGGAATGTTATGTCCCAGGGCAGCCGGTGTAGGAAGCAATCACTTGAGGCCAGAGAGCAGACAGCTAACCAAAACCTCCATTTTATTTACAGAAACAGAGAGCTCACTCAGCCGGTTGAAACCGGCTGAGCTATCCCTTAATAGTCTAACTCAGTTGCCATAGTAACAAAACCCATGACAACCAAATACACAACATGGAACAAAGCTCCCACTGGCTTGAATGAATGCAGGCCTAGGCCCCAGCTGAGAAGGAAACATACCTTATTTTTGGTTGAAATCAGCAATGGCTGACCCAGTAACTTTCCTGTTAGTTACTCATTGCCTCAGCTAGTCCCATAAAACAGTGAGCAATGCAGGAAGAATCCTTATTTTCTGACCGGTGTTCTGTGTGCTCAGAAATTCAGCGAAGGAACAAGCCCTTGAACCCAGTTTATCTGACTCACTTGACACTGAACTACAATAAAAACATTACAGTTCAGACCTTATAAATGAGATGAGGAAAGTGCTGTGCATTTCTGAACAGGAGAAGCCCTTCACAGACTCTTCCCAAGGTAAGCAGCGGGGTTACCTCTGCCACAGCAGTAACCTCCCATTGCTAGGAAAAAAATAATTTCTGAGGAAGGGGCGAACGATTTAAAGGGCCAGTCACTTTGATTTTAACATGGCGTACAACCAACAAGAAACTAATACAACATCCTCCTCAGGGCCCCACCTGCCCATCAGCTGTGAAGGGCCTTTCTGGGAGGGTTTTACTCGGAATGTGTGATAGCCATGTATTATTATCCCATTCTGGCAGTAGTCATAGAACCATGACTCTCTCTCCAACAGATCCCACCTGAATAGATCAGAGATGGCCCAGAAAAGCCGCCTACCTGCCCCTTATGGAGTACCTGTCCTTGCAGTTTTACTTTTGCCGTGTCTAGTCACAGGTAAGCAGCAAAGAAAAGCTGCAGCATATTTGTCTGAGCTTCTTAATATCTCCTGATGCTCTGCTTGACACCTGTCACTGGGTGTGTCCAAGGCGATGTGCTACAGCTCGATCCCTACATTTCCTATATTGTAGTAATCGTTCCTACGCATAGAAAGAAATGATCTGCTCAGTATGTCATCGTGAGCAACCAGAGAGAATGAAGAGGCTTCATCATTTTAAAAAGTGTCATTCACACTGAATGAGACTGGCGAACTCCAAGGGTACAAAAATCAGAGGACTACATTATTTGAACAATACGTGAAAAACGAAAGTCTGAATGCTTTAGCTATCTAGGAGTACCAAACAAGTGAAGAATGGTTTCAGGTTATTTTTGTGCCCTGAGAGTGCAATTGCCTTTGCATTTTCAACTGACTTTTTCAGTTAATTAAGACGTAATGAGGACTAGAGTCTTGATCTTTGGAGATAAATGACAACTTATTTCCCATAGGGATTATTTTTCCCAGTGAAATCTTAGAATCTGACTCTGCAGTCCTTGAACAGCAAAACTCTACTGAAGCCAATGCAGACGTAGCTGGTGATCTAACTACCCAGTTATACTCACAAATGCAACTTGAGACAATCAAAAAAATTAGCACATAAAAACATGAGCATGAAAAATTGAGTACATAAAAGTGTGGCTGGGAAAAGTGAGCACACACAGTCTTTCAGGGAGGGTGGAGTATTTGTTTTTACTGTGTCCTTTTGCTGGAGAGGCTAATCCATTACTGCTGTATATGGTGGTGGCTGGTGGGTTTTTTCTTCCCAGCCCAGATTGCTGCAGCCAGGGAGTCAGCTGCAGTGTCAGGGGTCTGTGTTTGCTTGTGCTTTTAGAATGATTACACCTTAGGATAGGCACCTTTTTTTCCTGTTTTTGTAAATCTAAATAAATAAAAGTTGTGCCTGCACAATTGTGGCTGCAGTTTTAGAAGCTGCTTTAGAAAATGTAGTTATTAGATTTAAGTCTGACAACTCCATTCTTAACCTGTTCTCTGGGGCCTGGGCATTGTAAGAGCAGCCTGGTAATTATTAATATTGTCCTGGCCTGTGCAAAAGGTACAGATTGTGAAACCCACCATGTCCATTTCCCTTCCCAGGGGTGGAGCTGGCTATAAACAATAGTCCTGATAACCAAATACTATCCACAAAGCCTGGCCGTGAAGAGTCCCTGTGGTGCACTGTACGTAACAACAGCAAGGCGGAGGAATTACGCTGGTACCGAGGAGACGGGACTGTGAACTTGAAAGATGGAAATAAAATGAACACCACTAACATCTGCATACTTCCAGTCTCTAAGACCGACAATGGCGTCAGCTTTACCTGCAAGCTGGTGCGGAACGAGTCCATTCAGATCTCGGTGACTCTGGATGTCCAGTGTGAGTTAATGGGGGGGCTGATTATGCAAAATAGCTGTGGCAGTGTGAGATCAGTGGGTTTACACACCTGCGGGCTGCTCATTAGTTGAAGTCCAGGCCCAACTGTTCTATATTCTTGTGCCTTGTCTTCCCTAGGAAAAAGTGTTAGCTGATGTTAGGTGTTCGCTAATGTGTTCAATATACACCTTTTTCCAGTGTAATCAAAACCCTCAATCCAGATCCGACTTTCATTTAAATCAATGTGGGGTCTTTAATTTTTCTTCGGTGGGAGCTGGATGAGGCCCTTGATTAAGAAGTAGATTTACTGGGTATTGTTGCCTCCTCCACCTAGACTCCCACTTGAAAAGAGAGGGGAACAAAAGAATCAGAGCACAAAAAAAGGCCCTTCTCCTCTGGTATCCTCTCTGCTGCAGTGGCCACTGTGGGATGCTAGAGGAATATCTCAAATCCTCCTAATGCACCTAGGTTCCAGACACTGGCCTGTGAGTAGCCTGTGCCTGACCCAGGAGGAATGAGTGCCTGTCGCTATGTCTTCACAAAAAAAAAGGGGTTGTGTTTCCAGTGGGATAACTGACATGTGTTAGCCATCCCACTGTCAAACCCTGGGAGACACATGGCACTTTAGCTAGGTGAGCTCAGCCATGGGTGGGAGATGTAGGATTGATGGCGCCTAGGTACATCATGGCAAAAACCACCTGCCCCTTGACTCCACTAGGATTTTGCAGCATGATGGTTAATTTGCATTAGTTATTATGCTATAAAAACCAAGCTTTTATTCAGTGAAAGAGCTGAAAGGTGATGCCTGAAGCTTTGATGACATAAAGGTGACCAACTGTGCCTCCAGATGGACAATGCCATGTGATCAATCTCGCCCCTCTCCTAGGTGGTGTCTGTTCTCCCTCCTGCTCTGTCCAGCCCTACTTCCCCTGCTCTGAATGTATCAAGTTCCAGCAGTGCTTAGCAGTGCATGGGACAGCTATTAAATAAGCTACATTCTGATCTTACAATGCATCCAGTTTAGATTCCTGACTGTAATATTTGATCTTACGACAGAATGAAATTTAACACCAGTACAGCTCATAGGAAAGACTGCTAAAAGCTGTAGCAGCAGAACTGTTTTATTTCGGTGTTTTGAAAAGCAATCAGGACTCCCTTTTAAAATTCTGTCTGGAAATTACTGTTCCTAATGACGACTGCCCAGTTTGTTCAAGTAGTGCTGTGAAGGGTTACAGAATTGCTATACATCATCATTGTTATTTGTGCACGCGTCAGAAATGTTTAAAGGGAACTCCTTTTCCCTTCAATAGTAAGTAGGTGTTTGTGGTTCCGGTAACTTTGTCATTCAAATAACTGGTTGTTGTGAACAGTTCCCCCTCTCCTAACTGGGGAAGACCCTCCTCCAGTAGAAGAAAAGAATGATGTGAAGCTGACCTGCAATGTTAATTCCAACCCTCAAGCTGAAATGGTTTGGTATAAAGACAACAGCACTCTGACCCTGAAGAAAGATCGCTATCAGATACACCATACTAGTGAGGTCTTTCAGCTGACTATCAAGAAAGTAGAAAAATCTGACAATGGAACATACACCTGCGAAGCTAAATCTGTTCTCGGAGAGATGAGAAAGGAGTTCCACCTGACAGTTGAAGGTAACACTAATGAGTGCTCAGCTAAGTGCATAGCAACAATAGCTTGCCTTATGTACCTGACTGGTTAATAATGATAAGCCTTCAGGAGCATTAAATGCTTTTCCTGTTCCTCTGGTTATTTAAAAGTATTTGGAGAGTGTAAGCTGAAGGGGCTGCATCTCCCCAGCTGCTCTCCTGAAGCCAGATGTGTGCATTAGAACTTTCAAAGCATTCCAGTCCCTTCTTTACGTTCATGCACATTGGCCAACTGAGCAAAATGTTATATTTTATACAGGCCCCAGTACAGCAGTTCAGTCCATACTGGCAAATCCCTGAGCCAGCGAGGAGCCCCGTTTAAGTCGGCGAGGCTCTGTACAGTCACAGGAGCATGATCCATTTGCAGCATCAGGGCACTAGATTATAAGCACTTTGGGGAAGACCCTGTCTCTTCTCTCATGTTTGCACAGTGCCCGGCACAATTAGCCCGATGACGAGTGGAGAACTCTGGCACGACTCTAATGCAAACAATATATAATAACTTGTTCTTTTCCCTCGATGGAATTCAGTAGAAATTAGAGCAGGGGTGGTTGTAAACAAGACATTTCATTTGAAGTAAGTAGGGCAATGACACGTGTATGCTTTGAATAGCAGGTTGGGGCCAGGGCCAGGTTGAGCAACAGCTAGAAATAGTCTGACACGAAGCTCACATGCTGATTGGCCGAAAAACTGGATGAAGTATAATAATTATAATTTGTGCATAGATAGCATGATGCAATCGAGGATCTCAGGCATCTTGATAAATGTTAACTAAGCCACACAGCTCACCTTTGAAGGGGGATATTCTTATTCCCACTTTACAGATGGGGAAAAATGAGGTAAAATGGGGTGCAGGGTCTTGCCCAAAATCACAGCACAAGGCAGCGGCAAAGACAAAATCAGAATTGAGAACTAAATCCAGGAGTACTAACTCTGGCTTCTGCTCAGACTACTGGCCTCTCCCAAGAAGGCTAGTTGTTTTGTTTTTTAAAGGATGTAAAACACTGTGAAGATCCTCTGCTTAACAGTTGTTGAGACGTTTGTTTCAAAAGCAGGAGGCTATGCCCTGTTTAGAAAGAATTCAGTAACTTTCTCCCATCCCTTAATTGGGTTGTTGACACAAAACTAAGAGGGTACATTTGAATTGTATCAATTTACAGAATACAAAGGTGCCACCAGGGCCGGCTCCAGGGGTTTTGCTGCCCCAAGCAGCCAAAAAAAAAAAAAGCCGCAATCGCGATCTGCGGCAATTCAGCAGGAGGTCCTTCTCTCCGAGCGGGAGCGAGGGACCCTCCGCTGAATTGCCGCCAAATACCTGGATGTGCTGCCCCTCTCCGGAGTGGCTGCCCCAAGCACCTGCTTGCTAAGCTGGTGCCTGGAGCTGGCCCTGGGTGCCACAGTAGGGATCTGTTGCATATGTTTTCCTAACAATCTACAACTATCTTAGGGCTGCAGTTTCCCACCCCTCAGTCTAATAAATAAATGGTTTGCTGGCTGCAGGGCTGCCCACAAGTCATTCTCTCCTATCTCTAGACCCATCATAAAACCAGCTGCACTGGCGGTGTCAGGAAACACTACTGCACAGCTGCTTATCCCTACTCTGTATCCGTGGCCTGATGGCCTAGCCCAGGGGTGGCCAACCTGTGGCTCTGGAGCCACATGCGGCTCTTCAGAAGTTAATATGAGGCTCCTTGTCTAAGAACCAACTCTGGTGCTAGACGCCAACTTTCCAATGTGCCGGGGGGTGCTCACGACTCAACCCCTGGCTCTGCCACAGGCCCTGCCCCCACTTCACCCCTTCCCGCCCCCTCCCAGAGCCTCCTGCACGCCACAAAACAGCTGATTGGGAGGTGCGGGGACAGAGGGGGAGACGCTGATTTGTGGGGCTCCTGGTGGGTGGAAGGCGCTGGGACCCGGGGCGGGGAGCTGATGGGGGCTGCTGACGTATTATTGAGGGTCTTTGGTAATGTACATTGGTAAATTCCAGTTTCTTCTCAGGCTCAGGTTGGCCACCCCTGGCCTAGCTGGAGAACCTGCTGGAGTGGCCACCAGTTAGTCAGTACAAATGTCTGTCTGTTTGTTGTTTGCTTCCTTCTTTGTGAATGTTAGAACCCCATGAATATCCCATGCGTTACAACAGGAGTTGACCTCAGGTTTCAGCACAGTTCAGGTCACCGTGTAGACAGCAACAGGAAGAAACCACTTGCTCTTTTTTGGACGTCTCTAAAATGACTTGCTTTACAGAAGTGTATCAATCTGTTCAGTATCCAAATGGATGTTTTTTTCCCCTTCCAACAGATAGGAAACCGCCTTTTCCCTTGGAGGCCATTATTGCTGCCATCGTGGTGGTTTTACTCACTGTAATTTTTGGAATTGTGGCTCGAAGAGAAAAAATATTTAAGGTAATAAAACCATCAGTGAATCAGAAAACATCATAATGAGCTCAGCACAGCTACTGTTAAGAAAAAAGCTCTGGTTAATCTCAGCCTTATTTTTTGAGTGAGGGGAGGAAAGGCTTAACACAACACTTCTGTTGCTTCTTGGACTTAGAAATTAATCCGGAAAGGTTTCATATACAGTTCATATAATGCGGGTTTGTACACTCAGACACATGATTTTCTTTAATGTGTGGGAGTGCATAGGTGCGTGTTGTGAGAGAAGCAGGGGCGGCTCCAGGCACCAGCACACCAAGCGTGTGCCTGGGGTGGCAAGCAGCGGAGGGCAGCAGTCAGGCTGCCTTCGGTGGCATGCCTGCAGGAGGTCCGCCAGTCCCACGGTTTCGGTGGCAATTCGGCAGCGGGTACACCGAAGGTGTGGGACCAGCGAACCTCCCGCAGGCATGCCGCCGAAAGCCACCCGACTGCCATGCTTGGGGCGGCAAAATACATAGAGCTGCCCCTGGAGAGAAGATATTGAAATTTGCCATATACAGAAATGACAAACTCTGAATGGTCACCCTCCTTCCTGTTTATCATGATAGCTTACATGAACTACAACCTAGTCTTGTGCTGGTCCTGTTCAAGCTATAACAAGGCCAGGGTGGGTTACTAGACGGGAGACTCTGAAGTAAAAGAGTCTGTTGGATATTCAGGAGGTGGCTGGATTTACCCCTTACATGCCCCTAGGCACAGCATCTTCAGCGCTCCCCCTGCCTACAGCTGACCTCATGTTTTCTGTACAAAATAAAACTTTTAACTTTTCGTCGCCCCTAGAACACCAGCGCCCCTAGGCACATGCCTACTGTGCCTAATTGGAAATCCAGCCCTGCCTGTACTGATCTCATGCACCCTGGCTGGGTGGCAGACGTACCATCTTTCGGATATCAAGTTGGAATCCTTTCCATCCACCCCTGGCATTTTTTCACAAAAGTACAGGTGTTGTCCTGTCTGCTTTCTAGTTTGGGCAATCATGGTGCGTCTCCCTAAATGACTCAGTTAACATCTCCACAGCACTTTGAAATATGTTGTGCCCTGTATTACAATTGCCCTGCAGTTTTCGGTCCGATACTGTTGTGTAGTGTTGCTGTATACTGTTTTGAGAACTGTTATAACCCAGCCCCCGAGGTGGCTGCATATCAGTGGGAGGTAAAGTGATTCCTGTATATTCCATTTGGGGCCAGATGGGATGAAAGGAACGGTACTAATGTAAGTTATGAATATACTTAGTGAAAGTCTTTCATTCAGAAATACAATAATGACAAGATTGTGTTGCTTGTGTTTATTTTTAGTGCTTCAAAAAGACAAAAGAAACACCAAGTGAAACAGCTCTGTAAGTACCTGAGTCAATGATTTGTATACAGGCAGTCTCTTGTAAATGGATTTTATAACGAAAGCCCGTCCTGCTGAGTTCCAGTTTAGGGTGTTTTATTCTCTTAACACGAACAAGTGGGAGGCAGTGTTGCCAATACAGAAGAGCATGGGAGGACTTAATGATGCTTTGTGCTGTACATTACCAGATGCTTAAAGGACCCTTTCTTATCCTTTGCCAGTTTCAAGCAGTACACTTAAAGGTGCTGCTAAGAGGAAGGCTATGCAGTATAAAAACTGAGGGCAGGCAGCATGGTCTAGTGGCTAGAGCAGACACCTGGCTCTGACACAGACTTGATGAGTGACTGAGAAAGTCACTCATTTTTCATCTGTTTTTGTCTCTGTAATAGAATATGAAGTGGAAACAATCTTACTTCCTTACCTAACAGCAGTGCTGTGTGGCTTATTCTATTAATGTTTGTATAGTACTTTGAAATCTTGAGATGAAAGGTGTTACAGTAATATAAAACAGTATTATTATTAATGCAGCTAATATTAGTAAACCCTATGGATGTGGGTTAATTAGCTTGTGGTATGGAACATTTCATTAGCTGTTCTGTAACATATGCAGAATGCAATAGGTACCAAAGATCCATATTTTCCTTCTTTAAGCCTAGGCAGACCACATGAAACAAGATGATACTAAGACAAACTAAAAATGACCAAGTCTAGATCCAATTTGCTGTCAAAGCAGATGCAAAATAATGCTGCAAAAGTATTATTCTGGCCAGCTGCCTGCACCTCCCCTTTCCCCTTCGTAGATTACTTGTACCAGGGGTATTACAACCCAGTGAGAGGAGCAGCAAGGAGAGTCAAGTACTACTTCCTGCAGATCACACCCCCAATCCAGTTTGTGGCTCTGGCCATGGATGATTATAGAGGGTGAATTCTGGGAGGTTGAAGGGGAAGCGAGCACCAAAGTTGTCCCTTGTAGTTTGCTTCCCTGCTACAATATTTTGGACATGCACTTGGGCATAGCTCAGGGTGAATTCAGCCCACTTTGCCTTACATCAGGTGGTGATTTACATCTATCCTTTTCATTTTACTCCAGGTGAAGAACTCCTGAGGTTACTGTGTGCGCCTAAGAAGCACCATCTGTAGCAGGACATATGCCCTTGTGTTAAGGGATGGGATTAGCCATTATACATTGCAATAGTTACTCTAGTTCATATAGTTCCTTCTATATTTATTGTTATTTTACACAATGATCCTTTCAAAATGTAAATGGTTCTTTATGTATGTTGATTATAACCTACTGCTTTGAACAGATTCCTTCTGGGGAGGGGCAGGGGGAGAGGATGACTATATTGCTTCCTTTTGGTCTGCCTCCAATTTTATTCCTAAAGGATGTTTGCATGTAATCAGGATCATTATTTCTTAGGAGTTGTTCCTGTTGATTAGGCCCCAGTGGAAGTCACAATGAGTTGCCATGGAAATTATTATGTCGTCACAACCTGAAGAGCTTGATGTCAAGTGCACAAATACCAGTGGCAGATAATTTCTTAAGAAAGGGAAGCTTTGGGGGCTGAACAGCTCAGTAGTTAAGTAATGAGAAAGAAAATCTCTCGTACGCTGGTTTAGCTCCCACTGTGACTAAATGTCGTTTAATGGGCCTCTGTCCAATTCCCAGGCCATGGTCATCAGCACAATGGGCACTCGTTTTCTCCTTTGCTGCTAGTCCCCTCAGAAAGGCAAAGGCCTGAATCACCCATAGGGACTCACCCCTAGAGGTGGCCCCTTCCAGCCAGTGTTGAGGCGCCCAGGTAGTACAGTAGATTAAGACAGCACTACTGCTGCCTCCACTGTACCCCCTCATTTGGAACAATGGATTTCAGGGCCTGGGGCAGTCACTCGAATACCTTTCGCAAACACTATGTTAAAATAAACAATAGTTTTAGAATAAATTCTCCAGTAGTAAAATTGAGAGATCACCTCCCCTTTCGACACTGACCACGACCTATACCAGCAGACAATTTTTCACAAGATTCCAGCAAACTTTTAAAGACTCATCACAATTTGACTTGGTACACATATCCCATGTGCTATAAATAAATTCCAGTCTCTGATGGGCAAATATCCTTCTCAGAAAGTGGAAAGATACTGTTTCTCAACAGGAAGGAGTTTTTCAACCATTGTAAAATTAAGTCTGACCTTGATTGATGGAGTGATACTATTTCTGCCAATTTAACATTAACTAGCTTTCAGGAAACATTGTAGCATAATAACTTTAGTACAAACAAATTCTCTTTATTACACACAATAATTTAAATTGCTTTCTATGCAATGAGTAATCCCCTTTACTAAGCCTGACTAGCTATTTTTCACTACAAGATTTAAAAGTGCTGTATAAACTCTATGAGTTTATAATTAGTTTATTTGCATCTGAATTGCAGAGATGCTCAGAGCCTGTAGCTCCCACTGATCTCAGTGGGGGTTGTGGATGCTCACTATCCCTGAAAATCTGGACCTAATTCCAAAGCCATCAGCTAGAAGGTGAAGTCTTGTGATTCTGTTCAGTGAATGAGAGTAGGGTTCTGGGCCCAGTGAAGGGGTTCCATCCTTCCTGTGCACCACTGGGATATGCTCTGTGAGGCCTTACTGTGCTCCACCATGCAGGGGAATTTCCGGGGTGAGACCAGACCAATGGATCTGTGAAAAAACAGAGTGAGGGTCTGTTCTTCCCTTGGCATACAAGTGCAGCAGCCACAGGGCCTACCTTGGTACCGAGGCTGTAGTTTTGGTTGTGCAGGTGCTCTGTTGTCACCCCATTGCATGGGGAAAGATTTCTTCATACTGACCACCACCAGTCAGACTGGTTACACAGGCTGTTTGCTGGGGACAGGATTTGCCTTTTCCTGCACCTGTCACGAAACAGAAATATTGAAATAAGATGTTGGGAAATGAAACAGCAAGTTCCTGACAACAACCAAACTGCACTATCTAGTGAAGTACTTTGCTTGTGAACAAAGAACCTCATCTACAGACATAAATGGGTAGTTATGGGCAGATTTCCCCTTGAACACTTGAAAAAGAAAACTTGGGAAAACAATTAAACAAGAGATGGGGAAGCATAAATATACCCCCAAGAGATACAAGTTCATAATTGTTGCAATCCCTGTCAAATGTTATTTCACTTGTGTAACTACACACCCAAATGATCAGCACTGTGGCAATTGCAGAGACCCATCTCCTGATCCAGGAGTCATTGAGTTAACATCCAGATTAAGTCTCTGATACCCTGCACCTGTACAGGTGAAAAGAGTTGAGGCAGCACTCCTCCTGCTGAGAGCAATCAGGAGCTAAAGGTTTACATCAACGAGCCCTATAAAAGTGGCTCACCAGCTACAAAAGAGGAAGGTTATCAGAGCATGACCTGTGTTGGAAAATGTGGTGGTAGAGCAGTAGTCTGAGACCTCAGATTATAAGGAGCTGGGTTTTTTAAATAATCTATGTAAGGTACTTTGATGTTCTGTTTAAAACTCTGGGAATTTGTTTGTTCAGAACTGTTGAAATGAAATCATAGCAATGAAGGCTTGGAAGCAGAGCTGTCTGTCAAGTGCTGTGTGGTTGGACAAGCTTGCCCCGTTTCTGTCTAGGCATACGCCCTGGTTGGCCTGTATAGTGGGGTGCCAACACTGTATTTAAAAAAACAAGGGACTTTTCTTAGCACTCCCGCCCCACCCCACTTCCTGATATTCATTATGGTTGTTATTGTTAATGCTGGGCAGTGCTCACCCACAGTGCACAGGGGTGTTTTTCGGTGCTTTTCCTGGCACTCAGTAACTCTAGATCTTGTTATACAGTGATGCAGAAATAGGGGAGGTCCCTGGTGCATGGCCTAGGAGCAACCCTAAAAGGGCCTAGCTACATGCTTGACATCCCAACCCGGGTGGGTGGCCTGAGGCTGCACTGTGACGAGCTGAGCACCCGGTGCTGCTGCCTGCCCAGGGGTCTCTGCCCAGCCTGGACTGTGCGTTGCTTGGCAGGGTGGGGGGAGGCTGCAGCAGGCATAGGCCCTGGAATTAGGGGTGCTGCTGTACCCCGGCGCCAAGTGGTTCCCATCATATACAGGGTTTATGGTTTGGTTCAATGGCTCTCAGAACCCCGCCCCCCCCTTACAAATTGAACTGTGGGTTGGGTGGTGCTGGGCGCGGCCCCTTTAAGAGCAAGCCAGGGCTGGCACAGGGGCGGAGCCTCGCGGGGGCCCCGCCCGCCTCGGGAGCCTGCGCAACGCCCGCGGCTGGAATGTCCCTCTCCTCGCGCCGTCATCCCGCCCCCTCGCCGGCTTTGGCTGCACTTCCTACTTCCGGTGCCGGGGCTATAAGAGCCGCTTCTGTCCCCCGGGCCGGTCCGCTTCTGCCTGGAACCTGCCGCCGATCCTGCCATGAACGCCCCGGGTAAGGGAGAGCGGAGCCGGCCGGTGGGACGGGGCGGGGGCACCCGGGGACACCGGTCGCCGGCGGGCGCGGGGGCCATGCAGGGGGGGACCCGGTAGCCGGCGGGCGGGGAGGATCCGGGGGGTGGGGCCATGCAGGGGGACCTAGGGCAGGGCACTTAGGATGAGGGGTACCAGCACCGTGGGGGCTCCCAGCTGTAGGCGGAGCGTGACCGGCTGGTGTCTGGCCCTGGGTTCCTCTGGGGTGCCCTCAGCAGGGAGGCTCCCCGGTACCTCGTTAGCCGTTCCAGTGCTCTGAGGTGGGGCGACCCCTGGGGGCTCTGACCGCACATGCCAGGGCTGCCCCGCTCAGCTTGTGATGGGACGCGCGTTGCTTTGCTCGGCAGGGCTCAGCTTGGAAAAGATAGCGGCTTTCACCAAAAAACTGGAGTCAGAGCCGCAGTTCTTGCTTGCTCGAAATGTTGCAACCACCAGTGACCCACTGGAGGTGTGTCTCGCCCGGCAAGTGGTGCAGGAGACGGTGAACGTGTTCCAGCATACGGTGCCTGTCGAAGGCAAGCCAGTCACTAACCAGAAAAGCTCAGGTAAGGGAAAGTCTCTGCAAGCCTCAGATCTCTCAGATTGTAAAACAAAACCTTTATTAACTATGGCAGCATAAATCTATGAACCAAGTGACATTTACAGTGGATGGTTGGTGCTATGTTTTTAAACTGCCTTCTCATTATGAAACATCACCTGGAAAAGTTCTGGCTGTTTCTGAGTTCATACTGTATCACCTCTGCTCCTTATGCTTGTGGAAATAGTGACTGATATATGAAGCCCTTTGAGGTTGAAATTACTCAAACAGGGAACTCCCAGAGAAATGGCCCTCTTCCATAGTTTGTCTGAAATTTGATGTGGTCTTGGATCAGTGCCAAAAAAGCCTTGCTCAGTCACTGGACCTGGGACATCCATCCGACAAAGTGGGTATTCACCCACGAAAGCTCATGCTCCAATACTTCTGTTAATCTGTAAGGTGCCAGAGAACTCTTTGCTGGTTTAAGGCAGTAGATAGTAATTTGTTTTTAATATTTGAAGGTTGATAATCAGACTGACATATTTTTAAGTTGTCACTCAACCTACAATGGATTTAGCAGACAGAGAAAAGTTCTTCAGAACCAGTAGCTTCCCCCCACGCAAAGGTTCTAGATCAGGGTGGACAAACTTTTTGGCCTGAGGGCCACATCTGTGTATGGAAACTGAAATTCTGGGCCATGAATGCTCACAAAATTGGGGACTGGAATGTGGGAGAGGGTGAGGGCTCAAGGGTGGACCAGAAATGTGGCGCTCAAGATGCAGGAGTGGGCTCCAGCTGGGGGTGCAGGCTCTGGGATGGGGCTGGGGATGAGGGGGTTTGGGGTGCTGGAGGGTGCTCCAGGCTGGGATCAAGGGGTTCAGAGGGTGGGAGGGGATCAGGGCTGGGGGTTGGGGCACAGGAGGGGGTGAGAGGTGCAGGCTCCATGCAGAGCTTACCTCAAGCAGCTGCTGGAAGCAGCATCATATCCCCCTCCAACTCCTACATGGAGGCACGGCTAGGTGGCTCTGTGCATTGCCCCATCTGCAGGTGCTGCCCTGAAGATCCCATTGGCTGGGAACCATGGCCAATGGGAGCTGGGGAGGTGGCGTTTGGGGCGGGGGCAGCGTGCAGAGTTCCTTGGCTGTCCCTGTGTGAAGGAGCCAGAGGGGGGACATGCTGCTGCTTCTGGGAGCCATGCGGAGCCT
Source organism: Mauremys mutica (assembly GCF_020497125.1). NCBI lineage: Eukaryota > Metazoa > Chordata > Testudines > Geoemydidae > Mauremys > Mauremys mutica. The sequence goes on from NC_059090.1 coordinate 24,197,050, forward strand.
TGCTCCTTAAAAAATCCTTTCAGTGTTCCCTATGAATAGATATATATTGTATATTTTATAGCTAGGGAAACTGAGATAAGAGAAATAAAGTGACTGTCACAGTTCAGGGCATCTGCACCTGTATTCCTTCTCTATGGTCCATTGCTGGCACCATCATCTCTCTTGGGCAGAGAGCACCCATCCTCCAGCAAGGGCTCTGATAGGAGTCAGCCCCTCAAATCCCACAAAGGAGATTTTCTGTGGCTACAAGGTTATAACTGCTTTAGCTCAGCACTAGCACCTCTGTGAATAGGTCAATCTTTCCTTTATACAGCTTGGGCCTTTGATCTTCTGACTCTGAGAACAGATAATCAGCACCCAGTGGTTCTCTCTCAGGGCGTAGCTTCAAAAGGCTAGGTTTGTTGCATAACCCGACTTGAGAATTTGCATTCATCTCCTCCTAGCAATTCCCCAGGCAAACCACTCGACGCTTTGTCCAAAAGTCCAATCTTGTCTACCATATTTAGTCCTTTGCTCATCCAGTCCCACAATAATACATAAACCATTAATTTAATATTAAGGCCACCAAAGATACTTAAACTCAATAATTTTTTTTCACAGGTCAGATAGGAGTCTCTGGTAAAGCCTGGGGTAGAAGTCAGGATCTGGGATGCCAAGTCCTCTTTGCTTGTTTGAACACTTGATCATGGAGCAGGGGAGGAGTGTGAATTTTTTTTAAATACTGTAAAAGAGTGAGACTGAACAGCCCATATAAATCTTGTGTTTAAATCTAGCCTGTGCAAATCTTCGTAGAGCTGGACAGTTTAATTCTTGTTCCCTTTCAGGGAGATGCTGGATCTTCTCATGTCTGAATGTGATGCGTCTTCCTGTCATGAAGAAGTTTAACATTGAAGAGTTTGAGTTTAGCCAAGCATATATCTTCTACTGGGATAAGGTACAGTAGTGCTGGCCATAGACTCCTTCTTAGGGGACGTTTTACCCATGCAAACGACATTGGCAGTCTGATTTCCCTCTATACGGGTGTTCAGGCTTTTCCTAAGGTGCCAAGGGAAAACAATGAAAGCAGTCTTCGGAAGTCCTTTACAAACACAATTTTTAGGTTGGAAGGTGAGGGAGCAAGTGTTTCTGGATTAAGGAGAAAATGGTGATGGTGGTGTGTGTGGGGGGGTGTTTAAATTTGTTTGGAAGAGTAGCATTTTTTGTTTCAAGATGTCTAAGTCCTCTCAAGGATCCAGGTAGGAGGCTTGGTAGGAACAACACTACTGGTTTCCACTAAAGCTGCCTAATTCTTGTCCCTGTGACACACTGCTGAAAGCTAATTCTCTTGTTTATTTCCAACAGTGGCTGTTTAAGAGCAGCTAGTACTAGTAACTGAGAGGCTTCATCTAGCATTTTCTATTTTCCCCTCATATACTAACTCACTTTCACTCTCATCCCTCCACACAAACTAAAGATTTACACAAGAGAACAGGTAATAGAAATATGCCTACAGAATGATACTCTAGAGTTGTAGAGACAGTAAGACCACGGAATGGAACGGGACAGCATAGATTTTTTTTTTTTCCCCCAGTGAGATTTGCAAAGAAGTGCATACACCTAGGAATGAGGTAACATGGCATGTTGCAAGCAAAGATGAGTTACCCTATCTGTTCTGTTCCAGATCGAACGCTGCTACTATTTTTTAAATGCCTTTATGGAAACGGCTCAGAAAAATGAGCCTGTAGAAGACAGACTGACACAGTTCCTGCTTTCCAACCCCAGCAATGATGGAGGACAGTGGGATATGCTGGTTAATATTATTGGTAAGAGAAACAGTGACTGAAAGGCCTTCCAGAAACTCTGCTCACTCCTGAAAGATCAGGAGTGAAGTAACTAATGTTTACAGCCGTGTATTATTTTTATACTGATAGCCTAACGTCCGACAGGCATCGTAGATTGTACAGTGCTGCATACTGTAGAAAACTTTAATGAGTAGTAGTCTTTGTAGTTCCACTAACCACAGCAATCCAGTGATGGTAAAGGACAAATAATCCATTTAAGATAGTAACAGAATTCCCACACAACTCATTTGCTCTGTGTCTGGTGTGATGATGTAACACTAAGTGGTTCTCTTGCTTGATAGATTGAAACAACTGGCATAGAGGCTGCCAATGCTAAATCACTTGTAGGTTAGTGGTACTAATCGGATGTAACAAATAAGGCCTCAAACTGAAAGATGACCAGAACTTTTCTGTGTTGTGTTGGTTTCTCTGTGCTGCAGCCTTCCTCCCTGTCCTTTCAAAACCTAGTTTGGAATTAATACAACTCTTTCTAGTGACCAGAGGAGCTAGCGAACCAGAGCAGCTAACAGCAGTTTGGAGGGGCAGTGTGAGGGGAGGGCTAGATACATTCTAGATACTTAACATTCTTTAAACTTAAAGCCAGAAACACCCCCTGATAAGAACAAAACATCAACAAAGGAGCGAGCTGCAGGAGTAAAGAGTGCAGGCAGAAGTCCAGCAACAGAGTGGGGGCTACCCAGTTGATTGCACTATGTCTGATTACCTGCCCTGTGGGCGGGTGGCATGTGTGTGTATTTGGTGCAAGGAGCTCCTGTCCCTCAGAGATCCTGTACGGGTTTTGGAGATCAGAGTGGCTGAACTGGAGGAGCTAAGGGAGACCGTGGTACAGAGAGAAGGCTTTCCGGGACACAGTAGAACAGTCCCACCCCCTGTCTGGCAGCCTCTGTGCTGTTGAGACTTTCATCCTCCTCAGGGAAGAACATCCAACTGGAGCACAGGGGAAGCGATCCCATAGTTGAGACCCTCATTCCAGATGTCATGGTATCCTCTCTCTCTCTCTCTCTCTCTCTGAGGATACCCCTCCAGGGGAGGGAACGCCAGTTATTAGGAAGAGACACTTATTAGTTATGGGCGATTTGATCGTTAGAAACATAGATCGCTGGGTTTGTGATGACCAAGAGAACCTCATGGTGACTTGCCTGCCTGGTGCAAAGGTTGCAGATCATTTGAGACATCTAGATAGACTTGTCTTGTGCTGGGGAGGAGCCGGTGGTTATGGTACATGTTGGTACCAATGACCTAGGGAAGGATCGGAGAGGGGTCCTGGGGGCCAAATTTAGGCTGCTAGGTAAGAGATTGAAATCCCAGGACCTCTATAGTAGCATTCTCTGAAATGCTTCCAGTTCCACGTGCAGGGCCAGTTAGACAGGCAGAACTGTGGGGTCTCAATGCGTGGATGAGATGATGGTGTAGGGAGAAGGGACGTAGATTTATTAGGAACTGGGGAAACTTTTGGGAAAGGGGGAGCTTACACAGGAAGGATGGGCTCCACCTAAACCAAAATGGAACCAGATTGCTGGCACTCAAAATTTAAAAGATCATAGAGCAGTTTTTAAACTAAGGGTTGGGGAAAAGCTGACAGGTGCAGAGGAGCACGTGGCTCAAACAGAGGCATCCCTTATGGGAGGATCTATTAATGGAGATTCTCTGTCCTAGTAAAGAGGAGAGGATGGAAGATGATAAAATACAGGTAGGATCTGATGAGAAACAGTCAACTGAAAGTCCCATTCAAATACATCATGTAACAGCAAACAGCTAAAAAGTGACAAGTTTTTAAAGTGCTTATATTAAATGCTAGAAGTCTAAATAATATTGAACTAGAGTGCTTCGTATAAAATGAGGATATTGATATAGTTGGCATAACAGAAACTTGGTGGAATGAGGATAATCAATGGGACACAGTAATACCAGGGTACAAAATATATTGGAAGGACAAAACAGGTTGTGCTGGTGGGGGAGTGGCACTATGTGAAAGAAAATATAGAATCAAATGAAATAAAAAATTTAAGTGAACCAAACTACCACAGAATCTCTATGGATAGTAATTCCATGCTTGGAGAATATAGCAGTAGATATCCTGGCCAAGTAATCGGTAATATGGTGATAGTGACTGTGAAATGCTCAGGGAGATTAGAGAGGCTATAAAAATAAAAAAACACTAATAATGGAGGATTTCAATTATCCCCATATTGACTGGGTACATGTCACCTTGGGATAGGCTGCAGAGAGGAAGTTCCTTGACACCTTAATGACAGCTTCTTGGAGCCCTGGAACCCACCAGAGGAGAGGCAATTCTTGATCTAGTCCTAAGTGCAGCGCAGGATCTGTCCAAGAGGTGACTATAGCTGGATCCCTTGGTAATAGTGACCATAATATAATTAAATTTAACATCTCTGTGGTGGGGAAAACAGCACAGCAGCCCAACACTGTAGCATTTAATTTCAGAAAGAGGAACTACACAAAAATGAGGAGGTTAGTGAAACAGAAATTAAAAGGTTCAGCGCCAAAAGTGAAATCCCTGCAAGATGCATGGAAATGTTTTAAAGACACCATACTAGAGGCTCAACTTAAAGGTATACCCCAAATTAAAAAACGTAGTACTATGAGCACTAAAAACCCCGTCTTGAGTCCAAGATTCACTTGCCTTTATATGCTTTCCTTTAGTTTTGCCATAGTTGAGGTAACAATTTATGTCCCCTTAAACACTTGACTGCAACAAACTACAAATGTAATCTACTTAAAAGCGTTGGGCTAACTTCTGTCATTACCTCCCTCCTTACAGCTTTGACTAGCTAAAATCAGGGAGTGGAATCCGACTTAACCACTTCTAACTTTCTTTAGAATATAAACACTGGCTGTAGAAACCACAAATTTATGCACTTAATTATTCACTAATCTAGTAGTTTAACTCTTAATATACGAAGCATACCCAGAAACTTATGACAGTCTTCCTGCAGGCATTGCGCCAACGTTTAGTGGGAAGAGTCCTGGGGGATGAGTTCTTGTATGTGGATTAAAACAGAAAACGCATGTGGATATTCATATCCTCACTGTCTTCCATCTTAAACTTCTACTCCACTATGCAAAAGGGAACTCATTCCAGGTTCTAGACACCCCCAACAAGACACTTGTTAAACAGTCTCTTTAAATTACTCTTCTATCACAATAGTTAAACAACATAAATGGGGCAAGAAATGTTAAACTCCCCAGTATCTCTCCCATCTCTGTATGAAATACATGGTGTGCAGCATGCCCCGAAGGTTAACAGAGGCCTGTTATGCCCAAAGGAAGAAGTGAATTCCAAAGCCGAGGGGCCCCATTGCAGAATGCTGGGATAACAGCCCCTCTCTCTTGTAACAGATTTGCTCAACATTCGCTGGTAAAAAAATGTCTAACAGTTGTCCCTATAAACTCACCCTGAACTCTGGGTTCTCTCCTTATTGTTCACTGCCTGTGGTAGGACCAGGCCAAATGGGGCCCTCAGCCACACCTGTGCAACCTGATTGTCCTCTCATTATGAAAATGGGTGACTCCCTTACTTCAGTGAGTGGTCATAATCCAGAGAAAATAGAATTGCTTTCACTTGTACCTGAGCATAATGTTATTGGTGCACAAGGTAAAAACCTAGATTGGCTGTCAGAGCCCAGGATCTCTGTAGGGCTAGCAGGAAAAATGTTCTTGCAAGCTGAGCAAATAAGATATGGAATGAAACCAAATGAATATGGAACGTCTCCGTGCCAACTTTAGAAGGCAGCTGCTCAGGGTAGGGCCGTTCTTTAAGTGATATAGTTGAATTCACATAGGTGGATTCAGAGGTTGTTTGACTTCATGTGGACTATGCACTGGTGCAATACGCTTGTAGGGTACTGAGCAGTTAAAATGAGCACAAACTGCACAAAAGGATTTTGTTTCCTGGAATGCTGCAACTGCCTTTACCTGCCCTTTCTTGCCTAATCATCTTGCAAAGATTTACTGCAGAAAGGAGACTTTCTTAGACTGTGTGCTGCATGTCCAGGGACTATGTACCTTTGTTCTTACAGCACCTAGAACAGTGGAGCTCCTGAGTGCTACCACAATGTAAATAGTAGTTAACCTACCTGTTACTACTCTATATTAGCAACTACAAAGCTACATCTCATAACTTTGAGGATAAAGCACCTTTTCTGTTGCCATGGAGAAGGGAAGGTTAGGAAGTTGTTCACTTCACCTTAAGACCAAATACATGGACTAGCACATAAGAGTGACATTTTTAGCAAACTGGTTAATCTAAAAAGAGTCAAATTCCTTGAGAAAGAGAGCTTCTATTTCTCCTCAACTAATTAATGTTGTTTAAGTTTTACAAATGGGAGATTATCATGTCTGATCACTGAAGGATTCTATCTTTCTGGGGAACCCAGTTGAATTTATACTTAACAAAGACAGAGGAAGACCCAGACAAAAAACATAACCTTTGGCTTGCTCTGATTCTTTATAAGAAACCTCTGTCACAGACTATCTTCATAGAAACCAGGTGAGTTAAGGCTTCATGTGGGTATGAGCAGATGTCAACACTTGCCATATAGAAAGATAAGATTGTCAATCAGAGACAAGGTGGGTGAGTGAATATCTTTTATTAGACCAGCTTCAGTTGGTGAGAGACAAGCTTCTGAGCCACACAGAGCTCTTCAGGTCTGGGAAAGATACTCTGAGTGTCACAGCTAAATACAAGGTGGAACATCCATCTAGCTGTGATGCTGGGAGTATCTTTCCCAGACCTGAAGAAGAGAGATGTATAGCTTGGAAGCTTGTTTCTCTCGCCAACAGAAACTGGTCCAATAAGATATTATTTCACCTACTTTGTCTCTCTAATATCATGGGACTGACACAGCTACAATTACACTGCATACAAGATTATCAATTGACAATTAACATTTGTCAACTTTCTTCTAGAAAAACATGGTGTTATCCCCAAGAAAAACTTCCCTGAATCTCACACCACAGAGGCCTCCAGGAGGATGAATGAGATTTTGAATCATAAGGTAAAGGATCTGAAATTTGTCTAAAACTCAGGATTTCTTCCCATCTGTCTAACCACTAAGCTCCAGATGTTCCTGACTAGTTTCCTTACATTTTCTTTATTGATGAAAGTACTAAAAGCTAGTCGGAGTACTTCCTTGCTTCTACGCAAACACTGCATTTGTATGGACTAAAAGGCAAGGGGGAATGGTCCTAAAATGCTGGGAAGGAAAGAGGAAGTTGGTGCACGAATAGCTGCTACTAACAGGGTTTGATGCTCTTGATTTCAAACAGTAGCTTGAAAATGTCCTCTGTGGCACTTTTTACAATGGTCATTATTTCTCAAAGGAAAAATTCTACCTATGTGGTTGGCAGAAGATCTTTCTGTAAACTTCATGTGTCCAAGGAGAGCTGGTTTTCCTCTATGCCATCCACCAAGAGATCAAGGCTTTAATTATGCCAAGTATGGTGGCTAAGATTTACAAGTATGGATTTTAAAAATACAGAGCTTAGGATAGAACAGAAACTAGCTTGCACAGGAAAAGCATGCAGTGCCATGTGAAATACTGAAGTGACTGACAAAGGAAGAAAGCAGGTTTAGGCAATTGGACAAGGATCTGACTCCATTGTGGCAAAAAATGAAATGGCAATCAAACCTTTCCTCTGAAAGCTTTGTTTTGGCAATTCATGAGCACATGATCAAAGGACAACTATTCCCCAGAAATCTATAGAGATGAGTTGGTAAATTACAGTGGGCATGCTGAAATTAAACCAGAGCTTTAATGATGGTGCTCGGAGCGGCCATGTTCCAGTCTTCAGCTTGAATCCTGGCAAACTAATTGGCCTAAAAGGTTAGTTTTAGATGGTTCTTTATATCAAATTTTAGAACAAACTCGTGGTAGTATCAATAGAGTTTTTTTTCTGTAAACAAACCTTTTGTGATTGGATGCCTGATAGAGATCCATAAAGCAAATCTTGACTTCCTAACATCTACAGGCTTTGCAGATGGATACTTCCTGTGGTCCTACTACAGTGATAAAATGGCTTTCTTTTTAAACAGATGAGGGAGTACTGTGTGCGGCTAAGAAACATGGTAGCAAGTGGGTCAACTAAGGAAGAACTCACTGCTGCAAAGGACACTATGATAGAGGAGGTAATGTACATGTATGTAACCTGATTCTTTTCATAGCAGAAGGGAGCTGCTACAGATGAAGTAATTCTGGCTTACTCTTGTTCTAGAGCTATCTGCAAAGTGCAAAACAAACCCCTATATTGTATGAAAATCTTAGTGACCCAGATGGCCATGTACTGTCTGAAGTGTTATGAAGTGATTTTTATGTTTAGTGATGTTTTCCTACATAAACTCTTCTTTACATTTTTGGGATACCATTGGATTTAAACACTTTACACCAGCTGAGGACTTGCTCCTCTGAGTGTAGTTAACTGACTATAAACCCCAGTATTTTCGTTCTCAGCGGAGACCAAAATAATATGTACACCCTGGTCTCACTAGCAAGGGCTAGAAGAATTGGAAGCTATATTCTGTATACCCACTGTAAACTTAAAAGTTGTGCAGTACAAGTGTTGTTGCAGAAATTCCCCACAAGAGAGCAGAAAATAATAATGAAAGGAAGTTCAGTTTCTCATGCATTAGCATGTGGAAAAAATGTTGTGCTAAATATGCAGCATTGTGATCACTTTACCAGTTAAGAAGATGAGTTGCTTTTTCTTAAAGGCAGACTATCCAAGTACCTCTCTGTATGAATTTACTTGAAAACTAATTTGCAAGTGTGTGATGCTGTAGTGTGCATTGTCTGGCTCTCACCTCTCCATGGTTTAGGATAGCACTTTGCCCTGCTGAGTGGTTGGCTTAAATGCAAGAGATGCTATACACCAGGGGTAGGCAACCTATGGCACACGTGCCAAAGTTGGCACACAAGCTGATTTTCAGTGGCACTCTCACTACCCAGATCCTGGCCACCAGTCCAGGGGGCTCTGCATTTTAACTTAATTTTAAATGAAGCTTCTTAAACATTTTAAAAACATTATTTACTTTACATACAACAATAGTTTAGTTATATATTAGACTTATAGAAAGAGACCGTCTAAAAATGTTAATGTATTACCGGCACATGAAACCTTAAATTAGAGTAACTAAATGAAGACTCAGCACACCACTTCTGAAAGGTTGCCAATCCCAGCTATACACTATTCATCTTACTCTGTTCTCTCCTTAAGTTTGATTTTCAAATAGCCAACAATTATGGATTAGAAGCAGCAAACTTATTGCCCATAGTATGTTAAGATTGGTGTATATGGCCATGTGTATTTCTAAAAAAGATACACTTCCGTATTCTCTACTTACAGAAGTTTATGGATATACCTCTGTCAGAAGTGTTTGGAACAGGCCCACTGGGTCATCTGGTACCAGCTCTTTTGGAGAAGATGTAAATCTCCTTTTCCTTCCCCTTCCCTCAGCAAACTTCTCAAAAGCTTCCTGTTAAATTATTCTTTTCTGTGCCTTGTGTAAATGATACTACCAGAAAGAGGGACCCAGGGGCTTTTACTGCAATTCATGCACAAATCCACAGCTTCACTATCCCTACTTCTAAGGTTAGAATAAGAAACGTGTTGTGATAGCAAAACTGGCACTGTGTTCTTAACACATTTGTTTGTTAAAACAAAACCCTTTATATTCCATCAAATGTGCCCTGCTGGGGCCAAATGACCTCTTACATTATTGATTCTGTCCTTCAGGACACTGCACATCACCTTTTTGTAGCTAAATATCCATAAGCTGTGACTTGTCTCTAGGCTTTGCATGCAGACATCCATTGGGGGGGCTTAATTGCAGAGTTAACCTGAAGCCCCCTGGAATGGCTTGGTCAATTCAGATAAATGCAGAGACATAGTTCACTGCAGATTTACATTTTTCATTTGCTTTGTTTAAAATCTCCTAGTTTCCAGCATTAGAAACTGGAAGCAAAGCTCATTAATGGCTCATTAATTTCTGTCTGAATCTGGAGAGAGTTGGTGTGTGGTGTGGTTTAAAAAAAAAATGGTGCTTTCTTCCTTTGAATTAGCCCCTATTCTTCCTGTTGCAACACTACTGGCTGACTACCATTTCAGTGGATTTCCTTTTAGTAAATGTTGTAATTGGCATTGCCAGCTGCACCTGTCATACTCCAAACCTGCAAAAACATTTAGCAGTTTTAAAGGTGGACTGTACTGTCTTGCTTCACTTGTTCAAATGCATTTCTCTATACATTAGAGTTCAAGTTTTGTGCCTGCAAACACAATTTATCTACCATTCATCTCCACTGAGTTCATTTGCCAATTTCTGTGACTCAATTTCCTTATCGTGGGCACCAATCCTTTATCTGAAGCTGAGCAGTTGCATAGTCTTTGGGTGAATACTGAATCTCTTGTGTTCAAGCAGAAACAGGCTCCTTATCAAAGCAGCATATGGTAGGTCACAAGTTCAGGGCACTGGATTTTATTTGAATTTCTGGCTTCTCTGTTTTCTTTTTCTGCGACCTTATCAGCAGTGGCCTTTCTCTTCCCTGCCTATTTTTGTTTTAAACAAAAAGCCACTGTATCCTTACATTACCCTGGTGTTAGCTGTCACCGGCATGATAGAAAGCTCTGTTTAGTTGAAACAAGCTTCCCCTGGGTATTGAAAGAGGAAGCTTTGGAGATACTGAGGGGTGGCCTAAGGTGGGTGTGGTGATAAACAAGCCAAGGAGACCATTTCAGGCAAGGTTGCTCTTGGAGACAGAAGTCTCCAGTCAACATCACTTTTCCTTCCTTTGGTTGGAACCATTTTGCCTGTTGGTCTCCTTAAGTTTTCTCCATTGACCTGTTTTATTTCTGTAATTCGATGTGGTGAGAAACGGAGCATCTGAGGTAACATGGTGATGTCCACTGGCAAATGTGATCTTTGTGCAAATGTAATCTGTGAGAATTCTACATTTGTAGAAGGCCAGGGATTTAAATTTGTTCTTTAAAACCTTTATTGGAAACATTTGATAAAAACTAAACAAGTGGGAGTTTCTCCAATAAAAACTTGAGCCTATGCCCTTGTTTCCACTTAAGAACTGATTTCTTCTATTATCCTTATTAGATTATAAGTTCTTCAGGGCAGGAACATTTTTATTTGTGTCTTGTACACGGCCAAATGCACTGGTGCTCCCGCCACTAAGGTATTCTATATTTAAGATCCACAGTGCCTTTAAAACATTTACTGGCATGAAGATTTTTTAGATAAAAGTACCTTGGATGGCAAGCGAAATGAGGATAAAAACAGAAACCTTCTAACCTAATCTGTGTATGGTGCTTTTTTTGTCATTCCTATACGGCTTCAAAAGAGAATGGGACAAAAAAGCCAGAAAGCCTGTTAGAAATGGGGTTCTGTTCGTTCCTTGCAATATCTAGCCATTGAAAGCAGCCTGAACAAGCTAGCCACACAAGGGAAATGTGGTGCTCCTGGAAAGCTACCTAAAACCTGACATGTCCTATATAAAGTGAGCACATGTATAGTTGGATAATAGGGAGGACCCTACTAGCATGGCCTCTTAAAGAGAAGTTGATTTAAAGGGATACTGTCCACTTGAAATCTAGCCAAAGATCCTTAATCTTATAGCTGACATGCATCTATTAATTTCTATCAAGGACTATGTATTTCAACCAAAGATGTCAAAGTCAACAGCCAGAGTCCTTCAGTTAAATTATACTTAACTCTAAATCTAGGTATTGTTAAATATATTAAAACAGACAAGAAGATTATTCGGGGATTTCCAAAGAGAGCAGAAATCCAAATCTTGCCGAACGAAAAGTGATTAATGGAGGTGTACCATCAGAATGAAAATGTTTCTGTGCATGTATGCTAGGAAAAAGGATTATGGCATAAGGCAAGACATACATTATTAGAGCCATTTCCCAAACAATATTTATATATGCTAGTGGGGAGGGAGGGTCTTCTGAAAGGTAGCAGCTGGCCTGACAACTTTCTGTCTCAAAAGCTGTTATCCTTCCTCTTTCTTTCTGCTCCATCTTTTTTTTTTTCTTCATAGCTCTCTTGTGGGCAGCCTCATTGGCTTTCTCTGCTCTTTTAGCAGCTTCTTTCTTGAGTTGTTTTAATTAGAGCAGTCTCTTATGATTCTGCTTTTTTTTTTTTTTGTGCGTTTCTAGTTTGGCCAGCTTTAGTTTAGTTGCTGCTTCGCTGGTGGTCATTTTCCTGCTTTTTTTTTGTGCTGGGCCACACTCCCTCTGCAGTTCACTGAAACTGGGATGCACTCGGCTCAGGGCTGCTTAGTTAACAGAGATTTTCACAGCATTTAGCCTTTTTAAACTAGCTATACCCGAGAGGTAGGTAGAAAAAAACCCAAACAATTCAGCTTGTAAATTCCTTTTGCTAGCTGCTTGCTAAACCTTTTCTTAACGAAGACCCTTGTTAAAAAAACTTAACACCTCTGCCTTCAGGCAAAGAGAGATAAAGATCTGCATCAGCCTTCAGCTCTGCTTTCTAAGCAGCTAAACAGGAGAGAAAAAAATCTTACTGGCTTTTGGTTTAAAATGATCCTACCGCTCTGCCACCATGTCAAGGTTCCTTCCCCACTCTGAACTCTAGGGTACAGATGTGGGTACCTGTATGAGAACCTCTAAGCTTAACTACCAGCTTAGATCTGGTTTTGCTGCCACCACCCAAATTATTTGAGAAACTGTCTACCTCCCCCCCCAGAATATCTTCCTCCCAAGTACTATAACTCTTCCCTGGGTAGCCTTGAGGGACTTTTCCACCAAGTTCTTGGTGAACACCAATCCAAACCCTTGGATATTAAAACAAGGAGAAATTAACTCTTCCCTCTCCTCCCCCCACCCCCAATTCCTGATGAGTCCAGATCCAAACCCCGTGGATCTTAAAACCAGGAAAAATCAATCATGTTCTTAAAAAGAAGGCTTTTATTTAAGGAAAGAAAGGTAAAAAATCATCTCTGTAATTTCAGGATGGAAAATAACTTTACAGGGTAATCAGATTTAAAGAGCCCAGAGGAGCCCCTCTAGCCTTGCGTTCAAAGTTACAGCAAACAGAGGTAAACCGTTTAGCACAAGGAACATTTACAAGTTGAGAAAACAAAGATAAAGCTAACACACCTTGCCTGGCTGTTACTTACAAGTTTGAAATATGAGAGACTTCTTCAGAAAGATTTGGAGAGCGTGGATTGATGTCTGGTCCCTTTTAGTCCCAAGAGCGAACAACCCCCAAAACAGAGCACAAATGCCTTCCCCCCACCAAAATTTGAAAGTATCTTGTTCCCTTATTGGTCCTTTATGGGTCAGGTGTCAGCCAGGTTACCTGAGCTTCTTACCCCTTTACAGGTAAAAGGATTTTGGTGTCTCTGACCAGGAGGGATTTTATAGTATTGCGCACAAGAGCGCTGTTACCCTTCCCGTTATAGTTATGACAGAGCCCTTTCCCAAACAATATTTATATATGCTAGTGGGGAGGGAGGGGTCTTCTGAAGGGTAGCAGCTGGCCTGGCAACTTTCTGTCTCAAAAGCTATTGTCCTTATTGTGGTCTTCGACTGTAAGTGCTTTTGGTTCCATTGCAGTGTCTAAACAGAGCTTCTATCTAGGGGAAGGTTTCACTGCACCTCAAAGGAGTTGCTAGAGTGAAGGACTAGACAGTGTTTCAGCTGAGCCATATGGTTTTTATTGTATTTCACTGCTACCATATGCCTACAGCTTGGAATTGAATGTTAGTGCCTAAGCAAAATGACAAAAAGCTTGAGCAGGAACCTGTGGTGTTTCTAGCATGGTGAGGAAGCTCTGGATTTTGTGGCCTTTAATTTGACGTAAGGCGGTGTTGTAGAGTGAGGGTTCTTAGAACCGGATGGGGGCAGGAACTGACCAGCATGGGGTTATTCGGATGCCTTAAAGATGAACATTAAGGGTCTGATTCTGCAGCTGGTCCCCATGTGAAGATATCAATTGACTAATGGCATTTCTGTAGCTGGCCCAGCTGCAGAATTTTGGTGCTTAATCAATGGCCCATGACAAAAGTCTTGGGTGAATTTTCATGCCCCTATCGGCTTTCCTGTGCAGGTATTCAGAATAGTGAGCACCTGTTTGGGGAACCCTCCTGAGACCTTCTCCTGGGAGTTCCGAGATAAGGAGAAGAACTACCACAAGATTGGCCCTGTGACACCACTGCAGTTCTATCAGGAACACATCAAACCCCTCTTCAACATGGAAGACAAGGTTGGAGAATACAACAAATGCCTGCTGTTTCTGATGCATGTATAGTACTATGTGCCGTTGCTGAAGCAGGGCTGCTTACACGGTTTGCTACGGGGAATGTGTGAGGCTATCAATTGAGTCCAAGTTGGCCTTGAATTTATTCCCCCTTCTTCCTTTCTGCATCCACATCCCTTTTTGTATTTGCATTGCGCCCCTCACTTGGTTTTGTGTTAATTTGGATGGTTTTTTATGGATTAATTGTACTTGTGTTTTCATGCTGCTGCAAGATCTTGAGTGGCTTAGCCATGGGGGCTTTGATAATAAAATATTAATTAGAATAGAATGAGGTTCCTGTGCAGCACTTAGGGATACGTGGACCAGCTTAGAGCATGTCTTCTATTGCACTCAAACTTCTGATGTTCCAGCTGAAGCTGTCCTCACTTGCATGGGATGGTCAGCTAGCTAGAGCAGAAGAACTAATCTGATACCAAGAGTTTTTTGAGGCTTCAATTGATTTGTAATTTAACTAGTGACATCTTACTCATGGCAGATTTGTCTAGTGAATGATCCTCGACCCCAGAACCAGTACAACAAGCTATACACGGTAGCATACCTAGGCAACCTGGTGGGAGGAAGAAAAACACTCTACAACAACCAGCCTGTTGATCTGTTGAAGAAGCTGGCTGCAGCTTCTATTAAAGATGGCGAGGTTTGTGGTTTTTTTTCCAATTAGTGGCACGACATTTTTTTCTTTCTTATCTAGTGTAAGAGGCTATCTTGGAACGTGGCCCAAGCATGACTCTCTTCTCCTATTTTTAGGCTGTGTGGTTCGGCTGCGATGTTGGAAAATACTTCCATAGCAAGCTGGGCATCATTGATCTGAATGTGTAAGTGCAGGAAATCTATAACACAATTGGTTTTGGGCTCTCTGTTCATGGCAATCTTGCTACAAATTGAAAATGCTAAGGTGACAAATGTTGTCTTGCTCATTTTTGGTAAAAATCATTTTTTGGACAAGTGTGCCTTTGGCTCTCTATTCCTGTTAAATCCCCTTTTTTGGCTGTTAAATGAAATGTTGATACTCTGAAAATGTGCTCGGTTGCTAATTTACTGATGTGAAATGTTAATGTAAAATATTCTTAGCTGAAGAGAAATGGACTTAAATGCAGTATATCCTGTCTTGCAAGGCAAAACGGAAGGGAATGTAGCACCGCTCTGAATGTCTTGTGTAGTTACTTGAATTCCCTAGTACTTAGTGAATGGCATTCCAAAAAGGGTCCATTTAGTATGTATTCTAACTCGAGATTTGAAGAGGAGCTAAGCATCTGTCAAAGCCCTGTGCAATACATCATAGGATGTTATGTTCCACTGATTTCCCCCTTCCCTCCTGTCTTCACCTCCTTTGTATGTCTTACTTGTAGGTTTGATCATGAGCTGGTGTTTGGTGTCTCCGTCAAGAACATGAACAAAGCAGAACGATTAATCTTTGGAGAATCAACGATGACCCATGCCATGGTCCTCACTGCGTTCACGGAGAAGGTAAGATCTCCTCCGTAAGCACTTGTGCTGTTTGCACAGATGTATTTGAACTCTCCTGCAGTTTATGGGCTCAGGGTTCATTCACAATGTACATATGCTGCCTTTTAGCAGAACATGTGCAGGACATCACACCTGCGCATGATGCCTATGATGTCTTATTTGCCTGTGTCACTTGGTAAATTAAAACTTTTAAGTCTCTCCAAACAACAAGTGAACAATCCTGGACAACAGGGCAGTGGCTTGGTTTTTGTGCCCTCAAAGAATTTCTGAAGGGCAAAGAAACTTGGCTTGTATTTTCCAGGAACTTAAAATATAGCTTTGCTGGCTTTAAATGGTATGTGAATTCTGATTTATCCTACTGACCAGGGAATCAAAGATGCTAGCACATCTACACTACTTAATCTAGTCTAGGTCTAGCACCAAGCTTGTACTGCTTAAAACCTGCTTGAACGGCCTGCGGGAGGCACTCAAGTAACTAACAATCCCTCAGAATTAGTAGCACGTGACTTCTGTGATGCACCCAATAATGGGAGAGAAGAATCTAAACCCCCAAACAGCAGTACAGCTCTTAGCACTTTCACATTGCCAACAGCAGTACTGCATGCTAATAAACCAGGGAAATGGCATCTGAGAGCCCCATGTGAAATTCAGTATCTTTGGATACCTGGAAGTAGTCATAATTTTCAGCTTTTGTGTTTTCTGGAAAAATCTGAGACTTCCCCCTACATCAGAACACCAAGTCAAAGTTTTTAAGATGCCTTTGAAAAAGTAATCTCTTCCAAACCAAGATTACTTGGTCTGAGAAGTAAGTGCTTACATATTACTGAAAACTTTCCCCGAGAGTCAGGACTTCATGCAAAGGTGTGATATGGGATTGTTGAGCCACCACTTTTTCTCAGAACTACTTTTCAAAATACATACTGGTCTTCTACAATTTACACATGCTTTTCAAGTGTCAGATTACAGAACTAATCCTGTGTGAAGATTAGGATTAAAGGATAGTCTATTGATTTCTGAAATGTAGAGATTTAAAATGATTTATACTTTTGTAGCTGTTTGAAATTCTTACACAAACTTCACACTGATTACAGGTTTATATATGTGTATAGTAACTTTTTATATTTAAAAAAAACACTTAAGGAACGTAAAGTGACTCATGCTGCAATCTGGTTTCTTTTCACACTGAACTGTTTGGTTTTTTTTGGGAACAGCAAAAGTTATATAAGTAGAAATTCCTTCCCGGCAGTCTGCTTCCTTGATTTGCAGCTCATATTTTTGACCCTCTTAGGGTTTTGGTATGCAAAAGTTAAACTCTGATTCCAATAGCCAGATTGTGTATCAATGAATGGGCTCTGTTATACTGCCACCTAAACCCAGAACTTTGACAAATGTAAGGAAGATCTGCTAAACTGAAAACACGTTCCCATACATAGACTATATATTCTTTGGGTCTTGAAGAAGAATGTGAGATGGATGTTTCTAGAGCCAAGAGGTCACTTAAAGGAAGTGGTGGTGTTTAACTCTAGAGGGTGTCCAGAATCTGAAGGCATTTTTCTTACACAACCTAGATATTATTTTAGTATTTGTTTGTTTGAACATGTTGCCTTTATATAAACCTTGACTTTAATCTAAAGGAGCTTTCAAAGGTAGTTGTAAATCCATCAAAGCATTAGTTTTTTACCTGTTTTGTAATAAGGTTTTGATTGCAATGGGATTTTCTTCAATGTTACAATGTAATTTATTTCCAGAAGAGGCACATTTAATCCATGCCAGTATTTCTAAACCATGCTGTATACTTTTGTTCAATTTACATGTCAAAGTGCTTATGAGTGGACCCAATTTAGTGCTTTTGGTACATCTCTTGAATATCTCATTTTAAGGACTCTTGTCTACCTTTCAAGTATTTTTTTTCCCAACCTCATCCCAAAACTATAAAACATCAGTGTAGTTACCTCCCTTTATTACTGTAGTAAGGGGCAGACTTTTCCAAAGACCAGAGCTAAGGCTACATTATCATGAACATCGCACAAGAGGGCAGAATACCAGAAGAAAGGGAGAGAAATGAATTAATAGTTCTTCATAGGAGCTGCTATGGGGAAGCCTGTGGATTAAGGATCTTATTTAGTAAGCACATGGGGGTTATCTTCTCAGTGCTTCTGTTTGCTTGATAATCTAAAAACAGACTAGACTCTTTCAGAATGTGGACTATATGCTAGAGTGCTAATGAAGCTTGGAATGGAATGCAGTCTTGACTACACTAGAGAACTGCTTTGTCATTGAACCAGTTTAAGCACAAACAGTTCAGGGTTCCACACTTGCCTTAATGAATGTTTCATGTTTGCCCCTTGTTCTCTTAAGCCATGTCCTAAACTGTTTCAGTTGCAATGACTCCTAGTTATTGATAACAGTTCCAGAATGCACTGCTTCTGAGCTGAACCAGGGAGATTTCACCAGTGCACTGTGGGGCACTAGGAGGTCTAGCTGAACTGTTTCAGCAAGTCTGAGTCCACACTGGCACTAAACTGGTTCAGTTTGAACTGATCATTAAACATGCTGAAAGCCAGTGTGGACTCAGACTAGCTGAAACAATTCAGCTCGGCCCCCTAATGACCCGCATTTGAGGAGATTGGGTGGTGGCGGCCTACAGTCTTTCTTGGGGGGCCCTAACTGCTTCCATTTTTTTAATGTCAACCAGGCAAGGCTGTGAAAGTCTACTTTGGGGAGGCTAAAAAAAACAATCTCTGGTGAAACAGCTAATAGGCCCCCCTCTGGAAGAGAATGTCTTCAGGGAGACCAAAGCTGAGTCGTGGTGTGTGAGGGGGAAGCCTCCATTGAAAGGCTGAAAGGTGCAGGTTATCCAAGAAACTGTAAGCATCATTCAAACCAGATTAGCAAGGATAATCACTGGAAAGAAGAAACATCTCTTAAAATCTTACCAAAGTTTCTAGAAGTAGTTCCACATACTGTCATCTGTTAGACTTGCCTAACTGAGTCCAACTCAAGGCCGCGGGGAAGAATGTTATAAACTTCAGATACTTAGTTTTTGTTACTGTTGTGACAGTCAGGCAAATAGAAACATTCGCTGAGAAACTTTCTCTATGTCAAACAGGTAACATAGGTTCTGGACCTTAAGTCCACTACTAACAGGTAAAGAATTGCTTGTAATGCAACTGCAAAGTACTTAGAGTTTTTAAAAGGGACCGCGACTTAGTCTATGTCTTACAAAAACACATCTACGTTGTTTCCTTAGCATGAGCATCAAAGATATCTGTGTGTCAGGTTGGTGGTGGTTTTGTTGGGAATGATTTTAGAAGTTGAAGCACTGACTGTCAGAAACTGAGGAATTTCTCCACTGAATGCATGTTTTACTTCCATCTTTCTTCAGGATGGGCAAGAAGGATCATTTGAGAAATGGAAGGTGGAGAACTCCTGGGGTGAAGACCGTGGTATTAAAGGTAACATAAATCATAGCAGTCACATGAATACATTGCTGAGGTCCATATATGGAAATAAAGAACTACATAAGAACGGCTGTACTGGGTCAGACCAAAGGTCCATCTAGCCCAGTATCCTGTCTACCGACAGTGACCAATGTCAGGTGCCCCAGAGGGAATGAACTTAACAGGTAATGATCAAGTGATCTCTCTCCTGCCATCTATCTCCACCCTCTAACAAACAATCTAGGGACACCATTCCTTACCCATCCTGGCTAATAGCCGTTAATGGACTTGACCTCCATGAATTTATCCAGTTCTCTTTTAAACGCTGTTATGTTCCTAGCCTTCACAACCTCCTCAGGCAAGGAGTTCCACAAGTTGACTGCGCTATGTGAAGAACTTCCTTTTATTTGTGTTAAACCTGCTGCCCATTAATGTCATTTGGTGACCCCTAGTTCTTGTATTATCTTTTCCTTATCTACTTTCTCCACATCACTCATGATTTTATATACCTCTATCATGTCCCCCCTTAGTCTTCTCTTTTCCAAACTGAAGAGTCCTAGTCTCTTTAATCTTTCCTCATACGGGACCCTCTCTAAACCCCTAATCATTTTAATTGCTCTTTTCTGAACCTTTTCTAGTGCTAGAATATCTTTTTTGAGGTGAGGAGACCACATCTGTACACAGTATTCGAGATGTGGGTGTACCATGGATTTATATAAGGGCAATAATATATTCTCAGTCTTATTCTCTATCCCCTTTTTAATGATTCCTAACATCCTGTTTGCTTTTTTGACCGCCTCTGCACACTGCGTGGACATCTTCAGAGAACTATCCACGATAACTCCAAGATCTTTTTCCTGACTCGTTGTAGCTAAATTAGCCCCCATCATGTTGTATGTATAGTTGGGGTTATTTTTTCCAATGTGCATTACTTTACATTTATCCACATTAAATTTCATTTGCCATTTTGTTGCCCAATCACTTAGTTTTGTGAGATCTTTTTGAAGTTCTTCACAATCAGCTTTGGTCTTAACTATCTTGAGTAGTTTAGTATCATCTGCAAACTTTGCCACCTCACTGTTTACCCCTTTCTCCAGATCATTTATGAATAAATTGAATAGGATTGGTCCTAGGACTGACCCTTGGGGAACACCACTAGTTACCCCTCTCCATTCTGAGAATTTACCATTAATTCCTACCCTTTGTTCCCTGTCCTTTAACCAGTTCTCAATCCATGAAAGGACCTTTCCTTTTATCCCATGACAGCTTAATTTACGTAAGAGCCTTTGGTGAGGGACCTTGTCAAAGGCTTTCTGGAAATCTAAGTACACTATGTCCACCGGATCCCCCTTGTCCACATGTTTGTTGACCCCTTCAAAGAACTCTAATAGATTAGTAAGACACGATTTCCCTTTACAGAAACCATGTTGACTATTGCTCAAGAGTTTGTTTTTCGATGTGTCTGACAATTTTATTCTTTACTATTGTTTCAACTAATTTGCCTGGTACCGACGTTAGACTTACCGGTCTGTAATTGCCGGGATCACCCCTAGAGCCCTTTTTAAATATTGGCGTTACATTAGCTAACTTCCAGTCATTGGGTACCGAAGCCGATTTAAAGGACAGGTTACAAACCTTAGTTAATAGTTCCGCAACTTCACATTTGAGTTCTTTCAGAACTCTTGGGTGAATGCCATCTGGTCCCGGTGACTTGTTAATGTTGAGTTTATCAATTAATTCCAAAACCACCTCTAGTGACACTTCAATCTGTGACAGTTCCTCAGATTTGTCACCTACAAAAGCCAGCTCAGGTTTGGGAATCTCCCTAACATCCTCAGCCGTGAAGACTGAAGCAAAGAATCCATTTAGTTTCTCCGCAATGACTTTATCATCTTTAAGCGCTCCTTTTGAATTTTGATCGTCAAGGGGCCCCACTGGTTGTTTAGCAGGCTTCCTGCTTCTGATGTACTTAAAAAACATTTTGTTATTACCTTTGGAGTTTTTGGCTAGCCGTTCTTCAAACTCCTCTTTGGCTTTTCTTATTACACTCTTGCACTTAAGTTGGCAGTGTTTGTGCTCCTTTCTATTTGCCTCACTAGGATTTGACTTCCACTTTTTAAAGGAAGTCTTTTTATCTCTCACTGCTTCTTTTACATGGTTGTTAAGCCACGGTGGCTCTTTTTTAGTTCTTTTACTGTTTTACTTAATTTGGGGTATACATTGAAGTTGGGCCTCTATTATGGTGTCTTTAAAAAGGGCCCATGCAACTTGCAGGGAAAAGATTACCAGCAGCAAGTGTGCACCAAGTGAGATCCTACACCATAATACTTGTAGGAAGAGTTATGTCCCACAGAGTTAGTTGCAGAATAATATAGTCTACCTCAGTCTCCAGTGGTCTAGGAGCTTAGAACAATGGTTTTCAATCTGTGGACCCTGGGGGGTTTGCAGACTGTGCCTAAGATTTCCAAAAGGGTCTGCTCCTTCATTTGACATTTTTTTTAGGGGTCTGCAAATGAAGAAAAATGTTAAACCACTGGCTTAGAAGCATAATTCTGAACTTGGATCCCCGCCTAGTCGCATCATGTGCTACCTGTTTGGCTGAATGTTGCCTCGTGAAATGGCAATGAATGTCCGTATGTATTCCCATAGGAGCGATTAGGTGGCTGCCATTCCAATTGTACTTGTTTATGGACTCAGTTGAGGTAGGGCAGAAAAATATGCTTTGACTTTTACTGAAGTTTCAGATTTGATTTTTTCAGAATGTGGTGATTACACAGGATGGATCCCAGTTACAAGCTCACTGTAAAATCCTGTCAGACTGAAACATGGAGGCTGAGTCATACTAGAGTTCACTGTCCCCTAGGTCACAGGCTAAGGTGATGCTTAAGGTCGATTAAGGAACTCCTTCTGCAGTTACTACCAGTATCTGCAGTTTGGCAACAGAAGAGGTGCAAGGGGCAGTGTAATTACCGAAGATAAGTAGACGCATACAATATGTTCACTCTGCAAGCCAGGGAAAGAAAAGGAGTTGCTAGGCTGGGCATTGTGGGCTTCCTCAGCCATCTCCCTGAAACAAGAATCAGGAATTTATTTTAAAATCCTCAAATGGGAAAGTAAGACGTGACTATACAATGGAACCAGCTTATAGTGAACTTGGAAGTATTCCAGTTCCATTCATAGTGAAGTGAATCGAAATCCCGAATTGTTGTGATGTATTAAAGTGCCAACTGCAATTCATGTTCTGGTGCAACCTTGGCTTTGCTGTGTCAGTGGAACAAATGACTTCATTATAAGCAACCACCAGAAACAGTAAAGATGCAGACTGAAGATTTCAGTTGTGCTCTTTCCATTGTTTGTGACCTGTCTTCAAAAGAGTCCGCTGCCCAGAGCCTCTGAGATGGGATTAGATAACATGGACTGTGCAGGACATGCTATACTGAACTTTTTCAGAAGGATAGTCTTGGGTTATGCCAAATTCAGGAGTTCCAGAGACGTACAGTCTATTCCTGACTCTGCTGCAGGTTTCCCATGTGATTTGGGCTAATCACTTAACTTCTGTTCTTCCGTTTTCCCATCAGTAGACCACAGATAAGAGATCTTGCATACTGCAAGGCATCATTTAATGTTTGTAAAGCATTTTGAGACCCCATATGTGACGATAAACAAGTGCGCAGTCTGCATTATCAGGGGCTGTCTTGGCCTTGTCTCATAACTATTTTAGCAATTTGATAGTGCGAATCTTTTAATCTCCACATGAAAAATATAATGAATGGATGTTAGCTGACTTCTCCCACCAAACTCAGTGGCCCAGAATTTCTGTAAACAAATTTTAAGTGCTAGTAATATTTCTCTTCATCAACAGATCACTGGCTCCTTCCCCTCCAGCTTGATTGATTTCTAATTGTTGTTGCATTATATAAATACTTCTTGGAATGACTATGATGAATTTGAGGCAGCAATAAAACTCAGATTGATGCCAAGCAGAGCTGAGTGCTTTATTGGTGGTTTCCTGTAGAGAGTTTTGTTTTCCTTTGTAGTGATGCCAAACTATGGCTGAGTATATTGATATGCTGTGGAGAGGGCTGGACCTCTCAAACATCTGTATGACTTGCCAAGAGGAATTTCAGGAAATATGCACGTTTGCCTGTCTGTTTACTTCTCCTAATTGACGGCAATGAAGCATGACAACCAATACAATACACACAAGAGATTAGAGGTCATATTTAAAAAGTTGCTTGTTCAGCTCATGTCTAAGTAAATCCTAGTTCTAGTTTAAAGTTATGATAGGTAGTTGGAGTCTCTCAAAAATGTGTGAAAAGGGTGCTAAAAAAGTTGTCTTAATTTTTTTTTAAATTAGCTAAATAGATGATTGCTTTGTAATAACCTACTTGTACGTCCCTAGCTTAAGGCCAGAAGGGACCATAGATCATCTAGTCTGACCTCCTGTATAGCACAGGCCTTTAAATTTCACCCAGGCAACCCTGTATTGAGCCCAATAACTTGTGTTTTAAAACACATCTTGCAGAAAGGCATCCAGTCTTGATTTGAAAACATGAGAGAGAGAGAATCCACCACTTCTCTTGGTAGCTTGTGCCTACTGCCATGCAATCCTGCACTCATTGCCACCTTCGCTAACACAGCAGAGCATGGACCACAAGCATTAGAGGTGTGAAATCAAAATGTTCTCTTATGAAGTCTTCCCTTCCTCCTAATTCTGTCCTTTCCTCCTCCCAGTACCATATGCCACATTGTGGTGGTGGTTTAGGATTGCTTGGGAACATTGGGCTGCAAACACTGGTTACCAAAGGGTTGCCCATCCATTGTGAGGGGGACACTGATTTGTGGTAATATTGCTTTTGCCCAGCCATAAGAGTCTTATTTTAAAAAAGATACTGTCATAACTAATTGAAAAACAAAGGTGTACAAATTCTGGATCAGTTAATGAAATCTGTGCTATTCTTAGTAAGCCCATTTCACACCCATAAGTGCTCCAGACCTTCTCCCCCCAACAAACATGTCACCTGCCTAACACTTAAGCGCAACATACAATAGTGAACAAGTGCATTCAGCCCAGAATACATGAATACCTTTATAGCAACAAACCTGTTCCTGCTCCCCTATATTCCTAACAAACCTACTTCAACAAAAAAACAGCGTGCTACACAGAACTCATAAGGTTTGATAGCCAAAGATAATCCACGTTAAGGGGTTTGTTCTCAAATCTTTCTGCATGGACCTGGTCTAGATTAGTTTGTCAAATGCCCATCCAGTCTGAAATGTATTACTTATTGCAAAATAATAAAAGTATAGCATTACTGTCTGACAAGTTTCTGTTTGGGAGGAAGAGGGTCTCTTAAACTACACAGAAGAGCAATCTTTTGCTGCAAAATATGTAATTCTCCCATCTGAAAATAAGCTAACATTTTTGTTCTGAAATAGCCAGAATTCTAGAGATTATGCAAAGGAAATCTTTTAAAGAGAGCCAATAGATAAGCTAGGAACAGCTGTGCAGGACCAAATTAGGCAGTGGTCACTTCCAAGAAATCTCTTAGCACATGCTTCTCTCAAAAATCCTTTATCCTTTTTTAAATAGGAAGGAAAGACAAATGCAGTCTAACTTAATTGGCATGTTTTATGGTGAGACTTTCCGATTATAGCATCCTGCTTATTATCTAGCTCTCTTTACCAGAGTTGTCTCATCTGTAGGATCTCACCAAGCTGCAGCTGATATTATTCAAATAATGCTTCTACAGAGACATGAAAGCTAAATGTTGCTTTCATGTGGTAAGTCTACAGCACTCATTTCAGATCCTGTTTCTTTCTTTTGCTAACTTTTGTCTGGTGAAATTTATTATTCTGGAAATCAGGGACTGATACTATGCCTGGTTCCGGTCACTGTTATGAGCAGATATTGTGCAAGGTATTGCAACTCTACCGGTGGACATCTACCTTAATCTCAAAACCTTTTTATTCCAACTGTGTGTCCATATAAAGCTATGCTAAAAATCTGACCTGCAGGTTCCCCAATCTTGAGCTGTAGGATTCCCTGGACAGGGACTTGATAACTATATCAAAGGCATTCTGGTTTTGTGATGGGGGATTAATGCCTAGTCACTCTCGCAAGCCTTGGCATGGCTGAAAATTCCCACTGTGCCTGGGGGTCTTTCACCCCATAATGGAGTATATTTAGAACAAGTTCTTTGATTTTATTCTTGTGGAGTCACAGACAGGTCTTTGAGTTTAATTTCAGAGAACACCATGTGGCCTTATATTTTAAGCTATTGATGTAATCTTTCTGGTTACATGAAAAATTCACTAACACATCAAATATTCCTGGTAGGTGCCTATGTTTTGCTACTGCTTCTTCGTATGCAGCAGCTTGTCTGTCCTGACAGCTATTTAAATTCAAAGTACAATACTCGTGTTTTCCAACAAAAATCCAATAGCAGTCTTAATAGAAAATTGACTGTGAAACTAGACTGAAACACTCAACTTTACAATGTTGACGAGCCTTTGGGGGGGGGGGGGGTGTCCCATCCATTAGAACAGATGCACTTGGGAATATTGCATCATGTAAAGAAACCGTCAGCACCCAAGAGTTAATATTGAATCTCTAGCTTCCTTCCCATGCACAAATTAATAGACCTTGTATTTCAATTAGCAAGCATTACTTTCTATAGGTTTTTTTTTGGTATGCTTATGTCATAGCACTTGCTCATTAACAAGATACAGGTTGCGTTCAGAATCCAGGCCAATACAGCAACCACTGTCTTTGACCATATCTTGAATGTGTGGGGTCTCCAGTGAATGGCACTCAGTTGTTCATCATGAGAATTTGTTTTATGAGAGGCTCTAGGTACTTGGCTTGTTATGTTGGGTGCCATTAATCTGGTTGTGGAGGAATGCTTCTAGAAAAAAGCTAAAAGTGCTCCCACTTGTCCTCCTTTACAAATACTTAGCATGGAATTCATTGGGACTTAGCTCCTTCGCTGGTATATCTTTGTTAGGGTACTGAGTCATTTCTGTCCCAAAGTGTGGTGTAAAGACATCATGTAAAGTTGAACATGCTGAGTATACGCATTCTTTGGGGACAATGCTTGTAGAACAGTGTAAGGGAAAAGATGAATAAGACTACTGGAGAGTTAATGGTATTCACATTCAGGTCAGTTATTAGCAACTTTGCACTTGCCTTTTGCCTATCCAGAAGAAGGTTTGAATGTGGCTTTGAAGTGAAATAAATTTAATTGATCTGAGTGCTTAGCGGGCATACGTCCTTATTTCCAGGGCCGCCCAGAGGGGGGGGCAAAGGGGGCAATTTGCCCCGGGCTCCGCAGGGGCCCCCAAGAGAACAGCTGAGGCTCCCGCCTCTGCCCCTCTCCTGGAGCCCTAGCGCATCGAGCGGCGTCCTCAGACAGCGCCGCAGCGTGTCTCTGCCGGGGCCCCTGAGCCCCGTCCCGCTCAGAGCCGCATGGTGAGGGGACGGGGCTGCGAGCTCCGGGCTGAGCTCAGCTCCCTCCGCTCAGCGTGGAGCTCCCAGCCCCACCCCCTCGCCATGCGGCTCTGAGCGGGACAGAGCTCAGGGGCCCCGGCCGAGACACGCTGCGGCTGTCGGGCGAGGCGCTGAGACTCCGGGTGAGGAGGGAGCCGGGGGTAAGAGGCTGGGGCCAGGGGGGTTGGCTAAGGGGCAGGGAGTCTTGGGATCGCTCAGGGCACAGGGAGGGGGCAGAGGTTGGGGAAGCGGTCAGGGGGCAGGGAATGGGGGGGTTTGGATTGTGGGTGTTCTGGGGGGGGGTGGATAGGGTCAGGGCCGCCCAGAGGGGCGGGGCAAGAGGGCGCAGGAGCGTCTTCGTTCCCCGGTCTTCGCCAGCGGGGGGTCCTTCCGCTCCGGGGCGGAAGGACCCCCCAGTGGCGAATTACCGCTGAAGTGGGACCCGCCGCCGACGTGCAGCCCGGTCTTCGGCGGTAATTCGGTGGCGGGGGGCCCTTCCATTCCGGGACCCGCCACCGAAGTGCCCCAAAGACCCGCAGCGGGGACCCCCCCCACCGCCGAATTACCGCCGAAGACCAGACTGCACTTCGGCGGCGGGTCCCACTTCGGCGGTAATTCAGCGGCGGGGGGCTCCCGCCGCGGGTCTTGGGGGCACTTCGGCGGCAGGCCCCGGAACGGAAGGGCCCCCCGCCGCTGAAGACCCCGGGCCCCCGGAATCCTCTGGGCGGCCCTGCTTATTTCAAACGCTTGATGTAGGATAGACCCATTTAAGCCCAAAAGGCAGCCATTACTCAGGAGTACGCATTTTCAGTGGAGAAGGGTTATGGTTAAAGTGTGTTGGTGGAGCTGTGCAAATGGGGACACCAGGCTCGAGCTCCCAGAGGAGGACTGCGGTACCTGGACAGGTCTGTGTAGGAAGAGCCTCTGCTGCTCCTGGCTCTCCCCATTAGTTTCCTTCACAAGAGTACTAAAATCCAAAGTCAACCCAACAATAACTGCTGTAACTACATAAGATGACAACATATAGCACTTCAGAGTTTAAAAATAACAAGTTGAAAGTTAACCAGATTACTCATGTTGCTCAGACTTGCTCTGTGGAGCTTGTAGTCTGCCAGCACTGCAGCTTAAACTGCTTTTTTATAAGCAGCAACACCTAGTTATTGCCTCAAATGTCACTTTATTACAAACCTAAACTTCTTTTTGTATCAATGAGTTCTTCTATGTTTCATAGGAGCTCAACTGTTCCTTTACAGTAAGACAACCCGTTTTGGAATTCTAAAGTGTTGCACTGTTTTGTACAGGGGATGTAAATCTGTGTCCATGTTCCTGACATGAACATGTGCACACGCCACATACATGTGAACATCCTTTGGGATGGGTTACTGTCATTCATCTGCTCTTCCATATGATGCAACCTTTCTTTAGTCTTGCTTATTGCCTGTTTGTTTTTTAGGTCAGGGAGTTGTCTGGGAAATTTCCTTATACTTTTAAATGTTCCATCAGACCTAGCTGGTTTGAGCTCTCTTTGGTTCAAGCAAACATTTTGGGGTGGTAAACCCTAGGACAGTTTTCTCATCTGTAGGCCACAACAACCTTCCCTTTAACTGAGAGCAACTAGACATATTCCTCCAAAGCCTGTCAGCTCTTTGGGCATTGACCATAAGAGATTACTTGCAAGCAGCATGGTGCTTCATCCCCATCTCTGCCTTTTCAGCATTCAGCCCCTGCTGGCTCGGAGTTGGGGATTTGAACTCTAATACCCTAGCAACTTGCTAGGCTGCTGAATGAGCCTGGAAGCGAGCTTTGTACCTTATCAAATCTCAGGAAGGATTTGGGCAGCACCATCTCACAGCATATCCTTGTAAAGCTGTACATGGATAAACCAATACAGAGGACCAGTGTCCATCACTAGGGAAGAGTCCCAGGATTACATTACACTTGGCACATAACATTTGAGACCCAGTTGGAGGTTTGGGATAAAAACAGGCCCCAACTTCATTGTTTTTTGAACAGGACGTCAAAGGGCACCTACCACTTGAAACAATACAGCAGAGATTAGGCTTTCAGGCCATGAGGAGAAGGCTGAAGTTATAGTGGATATAGAAACTACTAGCATTCCCCCATGTGCACCCCTTCCTTTGGACCCATATTATCCAGTTGGGACCCTTTACGCAGCTGGTGTGGTGGGGTACCTGACAGCCCACCAGTCTTCCTAGACTTGCCTAATCCTGGCAGTGAAGGTTGGATCATAGAAGGGCCTTCACACTGTAGCTGCTGAAGGTGGGGAGCAATTTAACCACGTCTGCTATAAGGTGTGCGTGACTAGGGAGCAGAACCATCACTAGGGTGCTTGTAGTGGGGAAAGGGAAGCCTGTGGAACAGTGAATGTCACCTCTCCTAAATATTCACTAATTACATGATTCTCTTGTAACACTCTTGTTTTCTTGGAATCCCTTTAGTTTTTCCCAAGGAATGAAGTCAATTGCTGACAAATATTGCGTTGGTGGGTTTTTTGAAATAAGACAAACTTCCTTCCAGCAGAACTTTCCATTCTGTGATTTATTGGTCACTTTATCAGCCTTGCAGATGAGTTTAATAACTCTGCTCACTCTGTCTTGAGGAATCAGTACAGTGTTACCCAACTCTGAACCCAGCATCTCCAATCAGACATCTTTTTAAAACCAAGGAGGAGATCTCCAAAGGTGAACGCTGAATGAACATTGAATCATGTTATCCCATCTGTTCGACAGGGGTCTCGGTCTTTCTTATAGTATGTCTCCAGCTAGCAGCCATGTAAACAGTTGTTAGTTTGTCATCCCTTTTGGCACCCTCCTCCTCTTATTCCTAGCATCTTTACTACAGCCTCATTCTTTCTCTGTATCCTAGGAACTTGACTGTAGTGTCTGAGCACCGGGGAACCTTTGTTTTTATCCTCACGCTCCTGTGAGGTTTGGCAGTCCTGTTAGCCCATTGTATAGATGGGGAACTAAGGCACAGAGGTGCCAAGTGGCTTATCCGCTTTCACACAGGCAGTCTGGCAGAGCAGGGACTTTAGCCTGGGTCTCCCAAGTCCTAGTCTAGTGCCCGAACCACTGGACCAACCTTGTTTTGGCTCTTCCTAATAAAATGCTCCCTTCATTAGGCTTCTCTTGGGGGAAGAAGTGAGAAACATGAAGCAGCTTTGTGCTAGGGTAGTACTTGAGAACTAAATGTCATACTGTACTTATTGGGCAGTCATCTGTTAGGCCCTGGTTTGCCTCTTGTCAGAACACGAAGATACTATGCCAGAATCTGGGTTTTCTTTCTCTCTCTAATAAACACACAGCTAGAGTAGAAACACTAGACTGATGGGTGAATGGGCCTAGAGGGGCTTCACTGCTGCCTTCTGCCCTGAAATACAATCAAAACTCACTCTCCTCTGCTTATCCATCTTAGCTGGAATGCAGAGCCTGGGGTTCTGTTTGGACAGGATGTGGGGATGGGGTGTGTATATCATTTCCTTTGAGGCATGGGAATAATTCCATTTAATGAAGAAAATTATGGCTTTCTATGTGACCCTGGCTACAGGCCTTCTCAAGCAACAGTGACCATCCCTGTTCGTATGTTCTGAAGTTTTACTTGGCACTTCCTCCTTGTTCAGACACTGCGATCCCAATCAGTACAGTCCAGCTCTGGCATGCAGAATGTCAACAGCCACAGAGGCAGGGAGTTCATTATCCTCGCAGGGTGCAATTACTTGTTGGCTGTCAGGAGTGAGAGGTTTTTTGTGTCCCAAGAACTCATATCCTGAAGAAAAAGAACAATCAAGGCAGCTTCCCTTGGCAGTACCTCCAAACCGGCTTCTAGCTCGCATTACAATTGATAGGCTTTTTAATTTATGGCAATTCAATCTGATCTCTTGCTTTAGAAACAAGATGGTGTAGATAGATGCACTTATTGTCCATATTCTTCTGGCATTTTCTTGTTTCATTTGATTGTGTGGTGATATTGTTATAGGGACATGAGGAACTTTATTACACAAAGCTTCATCTGTCTTCTATCAAATATAGCCTCCCTCTCCCTGACAGTGCACTTTCTCAATTCATGCTGAGTTCCCTGGAATGGGGTGGTGGGTAATGCCTGAAATTATCTGTTTCAGAGAGCAGGATTATGCTGAAAACCAAGATGTTTTAGATGTAGGATTTTCTTTATACAGGTAGAAGGCTCTTGCATTAAGATTCCCAGCCAGAGCCTCAGAGTGGGAACGGTGTAAACATGAGGTGCAGTTTATCCGTAAGACTTATTTCAGCCAGAGGGTGTTTCAGTGGCTTTGTTTGAGGGAAGAAATTAGCATCTAATATGGACACACGCATTCTCTCCATCTCCTGAAACGGAGTTCTGGACGAGGAAGCCCAGATAACTGGAGTAGCTAATAAGCATGGATAAAACAGTCTGAAGTTTAGCCTAAGCAATCTGGAATGTATCTAGTGTATTGTAGTTCAGCTAAATATGCATATTCATGATGTTCTTTAAAACAGCAACACATGACTGAGCGATTATAAAATGAGCCTCCCCTATTAGAGGGTCTGCCTTTTGTATGATGATCTATGCCCCAGGACTGCTGTTTGTTGCCCAGATTATAAATCCTTTTGTTCTGGCTCAGACCCTCTTGTTCAGTACAGATGGTCTCTTCCTTGCACAAAGGTGCCTGTATTTGCAAAGCTGTTTTCAGGATTTCCTGTCCAAGACACTCTTGTCAAACTTTCTTCCTATTTAGGCTTGTTGCTCCAAGTCTCTGTTGTAGCTAAAATCTACTTAACCAGGTAGTTCATAATTAAAAACAGAAAATTGAAGTCTCCAAGACTTTATCATGAAAGTTGCTGTGGAAATAATTGCTATTTATGATTGACAGTATGAAGTTGTCAGACATGATACAATTTTCCAGAAGATCTATGCCTCCCCATATCATTAATGTTCTTTGTTAGTAACATACTTTCTTTTTTATCTCCAGGTTACCTGATCATGTCTGATGACTGGTTTTCTGAGTATGTTTATGAAGTGGTGGTGGATAAGAAGCATGTGCCAGAAGACATCTTAGCAGTGATGCAGCAGGAACCCATTGTCTTGCCAGCGTGGGACCCCATGGGTGCATTAGCCAAGTGAACTGCACAGTACCTGCCTCCTAATGGTCAACCAGAAGTAGATGTGATAGAGAATCGCAGAGATTGGAAGCCATAGCCAAACGATGAGACCAAGCACACAGCTTGGTCCATAGTCTTTAAATGTATGTGAAGGATCTTTTGGGGAAATAGCGTTTTACTGAATGGCTGAATAAAAAAGCTGTCGGGCTATTCTGCGCGCGTACATGCACAAAATTTACTCACCTCATCATGATACTGTATAATAAGTGCTTTCAATGTCAGTTTGGGTTTTTACCTTTTTTAATAATGAACATAGCTCTGTAAAACAACTGTTTTGACCAGTGCTTTCCATAGGAGAGAGGGTTGTAGATGGCCACATTTTAGGCTAACTAGCTGAGTGATATTAGGAAAAGTACAGCAAAATGTTTATAAGAAATCTTTCATATTTTTATTTGTACTATAAAAGTCTCCAGATTCAGTATTGGCTTAATTTTGTTTCTAGGGAGCTATTCACATTTTTGGTTTTCTGCATAATAGGAGTTGGTCTTGAGGAGGTAGGTGTACAGAGTTCCATTTTCTTCTAGTAATTTTTC
Source organism: Mauremys mutica (assembly GCF_020497125.1). Taxonomy (NCBI): domain Eukaryota; kingdom Metazoa; phylum Chordata; order Testudines; family Geoemydidae; genus Mauremys; species Mauremys mutica. Next base: position 24,229,307 of record NC_059090.1, read on the forward strand.
CAAAACTGTTTCTTATTCCAGCAGCATTGAGCCTTTGTACTTAGGGAAGAGCAGAAAGCAAGTCAGTCTGACAGATTGATTCTGGTGTGTGTTAATCTGGACTCACACGAGGGTTATTTTTTCAATAAGATTAGCAAGGACAGCCATAATAAATATGATCACAGGCAAAGTTAAAGAATATGGTACTCAAGCACAGTGGTCTCCAAACTTTTTTGGTCACGCATCCCATTCAGTAAAAAAAAATTTTGGAGCATGCACCCCCGCCTGAACTGCCGAAGCAGCGCTGCTCTGGCAGCGCTCCTCCTGCCACGCACCCCGAAGGATCCTCTTGCACACCCCCAACTTTGGAGACCACTGCTGTAGCAAAACTGGATTTTTAATTACTGCATTTTATTTGGACATCTTCAACTAGATGGTGCTATGATGCTTTTAAATAAAACACTTTCTGGAGTTACGGGTAGAGCTGTTTTCTTTTATAAATTAGCTACATGTAACTTCATTGAATGGGAAAGATGCTAGTGACCCATAAACAACTCTTGGGGAGCCAAAACATTAGCAGTTCAACAAGCCATGTTGCTTTATCTTCTCCATAGTAGACACAAAGGCTCTCCACCCACACTGTGTCCAGAGTATGACATTCACACTACAGGCGCTTAAATACCAAGGTGATGAGCAGTGTAAATGCTTGGATCCAAATCAAGCCAAGCTGTTAAACTGCCTACCATGACCTCTGTGGCAATGACTTGTGTGGTTCTGCATGGAGCCTTTACTCACTGGGGAAGGGAAAAAGGTGGGGTTGGACAAAGTGAAGAGAATATTGACAGAATAGTCCACTAACTTATTATAGGTAAAACAGTGCTGGCCTACAAACAAGCAATGAATGGGATTCTTGGGGTTCTAAATTCAGCTTCTGTTACTGATGTACTTTCATCAAAAAGTATCTTTTTCACCTCTAGTAAGGCCCATTAAAAATCATGGTGTAAAGAGAAGCAAAAGACTTGGCTGCAAACAGAATTGCTTACAACCTTTCTTTCTGATAGTATTAGTCACCAACAGAAATTTGAAGCTAGTGCATAAGCATTCCACTGCATATGTTCTCAGATTTCAAACACACACTGCTTGGATTTCCTCCAGAATTACCTCTGGAAAAATGGATTGTCCTTGATTTCTACAAGAAAGATCTGTGGAAGCCTGCATTTTACAGCAGATACGAGGTGGTCTCTGTTTTGCTTCATGTTTATAAAGCACATTCATATGTGCTTGTCCAAACCCCACCCATGTAAAGAAGCACTAATGTACACCTGCAAACTACCTTAACTCTGGCAAGTAAGCAATTTTCTTGGGGTTGAATGTGGTTCTGAAGTAGGCTAAGGCTCATGCATGGGCTTTTGCTTCCCAAAATTCAATATCCTAGTTACTTAAAGGTTTTTGCTTTTGATGTTGCATGTTTACCACTCGATTATAGCCATCAAAGGGAGTTAACGTCTTTTGAGATAGTGATAGTGTTTTCTGCCTATGCCAGCTCTGATTGAGTTTGACAAGCTTAAACTGTGTTCAAGCCCATTTTTGTTTAATTTGGAATATTTTAAACTATTGTCCAGTGTGTGCTTATCTCTGCTGTTCTTGCCCGGATGTTTCCTAGTACAGTTTATACAATAGCTTGTTCCCCCCTCAAAAAACACAGACCATTCTGATGTCTGAAACATGCTATGTAAAATGAAGCCAGTCTGGCAGACGCAGTATTCTATCTACACCCACTGCGGCTCTAAAATCTTTGCAAGGGGGATGGAGGAGAGAAATATATTCCAGTGTTTCCTCTGCTGTGATAACTCCAAGGGCTGTTAAATCAACAGCTTTCAGTAGCCTCTGCCAATATGTGTAAGAGTATGTCTATGCTTCAAGATGGAAGTGTAATTTCTAGCTTGAGGAGATGCCTCTGTTAGCACTGATCCAGCTAGGGCACTAAAAATGAGGGTAGCTGTGGTGGTAGGAGGGGCTAGCCTCCTGGAGTATGACACCCTCCAAGCCATTGGGTGTCTACTTAGCACAGCTACCCACTCAGAACAGTGTTGTTACACCAGTGCTTAATCTGTAATGAAGGAGGTGCCGGGGCTCAAGCAATAGTTTTACATTTGTAACTGATGCCGGGGCTCTGGACTACCAGGCCCAGAGGTGCCAGGGCTCAGCCCTGGCATGAGCTAAGCACTGGTTACACTCATTCTTAGCTTTCCAGCTTGCTCACAGCTAGTGTGGGAATGTCTCCTGGAGCTGACCATTACCATCTCTAGTGCAATGTGTAGCCATGCCTTTACTGTACTTTGGAGCTGACAGGGACACCACTAGGACGTTGTGTGTCGTTTCTTGTGCTGTCACAGGAATTTTCAATAGTCTGATTCCAGTTTTGTGCCACTGGCAGCAACCAGGAGTTGTATGCTCCTGTTTGTTCTATATACGTTCTTATACAGTGCTCTTTGCTGTAGTAACTGGGTCCCCTGCCAACGGCCATTTTTATCTAATAAAATAGATCAGCTGCCTTAGCTATTGGTGGTTATGTTGACTATTTAAACAACACTGAAGTTCTTTGTCGTTTTTTAAAATTGCAACATTTGAAATGTTGATTAAAATTCATATGTATAAATAGATTCCCCTCCACCAGCTCCTGTTGATAGTGTGATAGATGTAAAATGTCCATACTAATCTCGGGATAGTGGGCCCCATGGCTTTGGTAATGTATTCTTTTGGGTGCCATCAAATAATAAATGACTAGTTGTGCCCTCCTCAGGCAAGAGTTTAGTGTATCACAGCATAATGGAATTTACACAACAGCAAAACTGAAGAAAATTAATTCCAACCCTCTCTCCTGCTTTATTTTTATATTTGTATGACTTTAATGATCTATTGGCTGCTAATATCAGAAGGCAATTGTCCCTCCTATTTAGACTCAAATTTAGGTCTAATCCAACAGAAACCTGGTACTTTTTTAGATGCAAATTATTAAAGAATTATGAAATTTACAGAACGTTAAATGTTTTTTTAAAATTCTTAATTGAAATGTCCTGCATTACTTCAGATGTCCCTACTTTTACAGATGGGGGAACTGAGGCAGAGAGTGGTGAAGTGACTGCAGTTTGGTAGTTCCTGGCTCAGAGGCTCATCATCAATTTACCAGACCATGCTGCCCCTTTGTCCTAAAGGAAAATGTGGTAATGTGAATGGCAACCTTTAGTGTTAGTTTAAGAATGGAGACAGCCAGAGAAAACATTGATAGGCCTCAAGATGAGTTATGAAAACCAGGTTCTGGTAGTCCCAAAAGAACCTCAGTCTCTCTCCTGACATGCACACAAATACATTAGTGGCATGGAGCGAGTTGCCAAGCTGGTACAGCAGGTGTGGGCCTAGTACTTCTTCATTCTGGTTTGACGGGACAGTTTAAGCGAGGAACATTTTGTTTTTCTCCAGTCCGTTTTTAGGGGCTGGATCAGAGAAGAGAGGATTAGGATTAAAACTGCATTTCAATTAATGGAATACAAATCTATGAATAAATCTGGCCTGCTCAGTGTACAGTCCCAGGGCAAGGGAAACTCTGTCCGTAAGGGACTGTAAATCCAGATTACAAGGAAACATTCATATCCAGTTGGTAAAAAGAGGTTGAGACTAGAATGGGGGGAGGGGGGATGAGGGAAAGAAGCCAAACACCTCAGAGCTCTCTCCTTACCTAGCTTAGTTGTATCCCTGATATGCAGTTTGCCCATGGAGAGAAAGATCTTTGAATTGCACATGGATTGGCTGATGGCAAGGTGCATTTGTTTAACTTTTATGAATATAACCATAACACTTTTTCATGAGAGAGTTCACAGAAGATCTCTCCCTACAACCTGTTATGGCAATGCCCTGCTATGTGGGGAGGGCAGGACATGCCTCACACCTAACAGCTCCTGAATTTTTCATCCAGGGTTTTTGCAAAGCCACCTACCTATATACACTTTCTTCCCACTCATAGCGTAAATGTGATTTGCACCCACGTCCTGCTGGACTAGAACTGAGATTAAACTTCATATTCTGTTTCCCTGTGGTAGCTTGTTGCAGCAATGATCCTTTAATTTTGCACTCCAGGAAGGTTTTCTAAACACAAGACTGGGGGCCTGTAACTTAGATCATTTACAAGTTCTGGTGTAGGCTCTACTTGGACCCAGGGCAGGTAAGGTAGGGTTATATCCCCCTCTTCTGGGGGAAAGCCTATGCTTCAAGAAAACCCTACAAGAGAATACTTAGAGAGTTCCCAACTAGTCATCCTGTTCAGGTTGAAATTTTCAATGTAAGGTGTTCAATGTAACACTTTATTTTATTTATTTATTTTATTTTAAGTTCCAATAAAATGGTTCAGCCATTTCTGGGAAGTTGATTAGTGAAAAAATTTGTTTTGCCCATGTTAAGTGTTTTTTTCTTACAACTTTTTTTGCTGGAAAGCTTTAGCCTCCCCTATGCTTTTGGAGTAAAGGCTTGAAATATGGCAGGACGTCTCCCTGGTCCCAGGCATGTGCTTTTTGCTGTTTCCCTGAAAATCCACCCAAATTTGGCCAAATTCTAAGCCTTTGAAAAAATCTGTTTGCACATGCTCAGAAGAGACTGCTTAGAGTTTGGCAGCTAAACTCTCCTGAGATTCCGTTTGCACTTAGTATGCTCCAGTTCAGTGCTTCAGGGGCTGAACAGGATGTTCCCTGAAACTGCTAACTCCCACTTGCTGTGGCACCAGAACTGAAAACAGGGATATTGTTTTTCCCGTGCTTCCGATGTTCCCTTGGCAGCATCTAGGTAGTGTGGAGGAGGCAGCTTCCTGACTCAAATGTAGACAGGGCAACAGCTGGACCTGGGTGGAGTGGACAGCAGTGGAGGGAATATACGGGGACAAGGATACTAGGGGGTAGATGGTGAGACCAAGGGCTTGTCTACACAGGAACACTCAGGAAATTTAATCTGAATTAATTAAATATGTGAATTTAAAATGGATGAGTTAAACTGCCCTGAACCCTTGTGTGGACACTCATTCAGAATTAAAGTTGTCTTAATTTGGTTTAGTTTAATTTACTTCAACCCCACCCCAGGGACCATCCACATGTGTGCCAAGATATGCAAAAAAGGGCTCCTGGGCAGACAGCTTACTGACACTCCTTACAGGGCACGCTTACAGGGAACTCTTACTGACAGAATATCAACAGATGCAAAACCTGCCGCTGTATCTCCACTGCTAGGATGAGCAGTACGCTCCATTACACACCTTTCAAGATCCCCGGGGCCTACACATGCCTATCACAACATGTGGTGTGCCTCAACCAGTGCATCAAATGCCCCAGCAGCAGCTATGTGGGATCATTGTGCTCTCAGCTGAACTCACTGTTGCAACTGAAATCAATGGGCGCTCTGCTTTGAACACATCAACTGTTACATAATGCTAAGTACTCTGAAAAATCATACCCATGTCATCTCAGATCAGGCACCCAAAATTAGCTGAGTATTTGACCTCAATCTTTTTGTGCCTCAGTTGTCCTTTTGTAAAATAGGAATAATATCATCCTTTCACTTCACTGGGGTGTTGTGAAAATAAATTCACTAATATAGGGGAAGTGGTCAGCTACTATAGTGATGGGTGATATAGAAAAGTCCATGAATAAATTAATAATCAGATTTTGGGATGCAATTATTATTTATGCAGTATCCACAAAGTGTTTTAGGTACTTTACAGAACAAATAAAATACATATACTGCAGTGAAAAACATTAAGGAAAAACCCATAAGTGAACAAAAAAGCCAAGCTAAGTAATTGTTACAGCTCTTTATATGTTCTCAATACGCTCTGTGTACCTTAAAGCTCTGTCTATATATCACCAGTTGCTGACATTGTGTGTCATCAGTGTGTGCAGCTGAACACAGTGTAACTACCAGTGTAGACTGAGACAAACAGTGTTCAGTTATAGTTCAGAAACCAAGACAAAAGCCTGCTCTCAGCAGAGTAGAGTGGAGCTACAGCAACAAATAATATTTTTTTTAAAAGACACGTCATGCAGATTCTTATATATTTCTACAAGTGAGGGGGGAAAAACTCCAAAAACTGTGATGAAAGATCCTATTTTCTGTGAGAGAGTAGACTCAGAGTTCCTGGAAAATCCATTCCAGGATTCTGGTATTAGAGACCTGGGAATTCTGGTTGAGAGTGAAGGAATGGATCCTTTCCATGAACAAAATCATCCCTGAAATTCTAGATTGAAGTCTGCAAACAGATCCTTTATACATACAAATATTCTGCTTAGCTCTCAAGCAAGGTGTACTGAGTGAGGCACAATTAACCTTCAGCCTCTCAAACTCTTGGGAATGGGATAGAGTACTGGGAGCAGAATGTGAAATGCAGATGGGCTCTAACCTGCTTTTCTCCCATTTCTCCAGGGAAAGTCTAGGACTATTAATTTGGAAAGAAGAGTATGAGGGGGATATGACAAAGTGATGTAAAAGAGGAAACCAGCTAGACACTGCTATTTTCCCTGGCCAGTAACAGAAAAACAAGAAAGCTGTAGAGAAATTAGAAGGCAACAAGTTTAAAAACTGATAAAACACTTTTTTAGACGATGTTCACAAAGAATTACCAGGAAAAAGGAAGGATTTGGGTTTAGGTACATATCTTATTAACAGTGTTGCGTTACCACAACTGTCCTTGAGATGGTGCCGATAGCCACTGCTGGAGCGAAGGAGAGGGGGACCAGCAGTCAGAGAAAGGGAAGCAATAATTATAGCCCTAGGCTTGCTTGTTTGTTGTCAGAGTTTCTGTTATTACTGAACTACTCAGAACAGTTCTTTGCGAACTGTCCGCCACTTATACCAGCTGTTTTGTTGTTCCTTCTAAAAGTTTGCTATTCTTTTTTCCCTTACGATTTTCTGCTCTCTTTTTCAAATCGGCATGCAAACTGGGGCATTAGCTCTCTGATTTATGCTTTTCCATCTTCTATAAACAAATGGTAACATTTGAGACTGTACAAGTACTTTCTCTGGACTGAAGTACCTTGGAGAAAAAGCCTTTGTTTTGGAGGTTTTTTGAGGGATGGGAGGGACAGAGGAAGTGCCTTGTTTTGATTAAAGTAGCAAAAACACTTTTCAAAGAATTTGTGCCTAACATTTTATAACAAAATCACCCCCCATTTATATTTCTGCATTAAAATAATGTAAGTAATCAGTAACGAGGAAGCCTAAGAACCCCCCTTTCTCCACTCTATTCTAGAACTAGGATCCCAGCCCTGCATACCTTTTTATAGTATAGACCCATCTGCACACTTCTAATTCACTGATCATTAACCCTATTTGTCGTCTGCTTGTCACCACCATCCCCTTATTTATAGCTGTAACTGGAGACATGGAAATTATGCCTTAACAGTGAGCTTCCCCGCACCTTCATCCTGCCTGTCTTAGCTGGATCCTGCTCTCCTGAACTGATTAGAACATACAAATGTAGCCACCCACCTCTAGGAGGAAAATTGAGCTGCAGCCCTGGTGAAACATAAAGTTTATTTTGACTAAAAGTGACGCAAAAATTCTTAAAGAGCTCTTTGGCAGCAGATTATCTGGAAATCAGACCATGTGAGGGGGATTGGTGTACAAAAACCTCACCAAGATGCTGAGTTGCCACAGGCTGAGTTTCAGAGGCTCTGAAGTAAATGTAGGGTTAGGGTTACTCAGTCTTGGATAACTCCAGGGGAAAGCACCTCAGATTCATCTGAAAGGCAGGTAGGTACTTTTTCATTTTGTTTTAAACCTACAGACATGTAAAGTTTTATACTATGTGAGCCAGACAGACTCTTTTATCTGAGTCTGTCTTATGCTTCAAGAAGGACTGGAGTTTCATTAACTTCTACTGTTTCATTGCTTCTTGCAACTATAGTTATGAACTTTAGAACGTGATAATGACCTAAAGTTTATATAATACATTTTGTTTGTTTGCTTTTCAAATTGTTTTTAAATGTACATTTTATATGGCTCCCAGCAACATTTGAAGTGTTGGGAGAAAAGACACATCTGTCATGGCTTTGAGAAAACGATGCCTTGAATTTTGCTGAAAGTTTGCTTTGATTCATTAGACGTATGCCTCAGTTTGCTTTTCTGCAGCTACATGCCCGCTGTCTCATCCAGGCATTTGTCCAGTAATTATTAACATTGCAGACAAATGCCTGCAGCAGAACATGTTATGACAATTTGAAATTAGAATTTATAACAATCTTAATTCTTGTATTATGAATAGAACATTTATTTCAAATTCAAGAAGTATATTAAACGGAGTTTGAGAAGAATTATGTGAAAGGGGCAGAATCTGAGACAAAAATCAATGCAAAATTCTCATTTACTTCAAAAGGACAAAAATAAACCAAATTTAATTAGCCACATTAATTTATATTTGAAAGTATCATTTATTATTTTAGAATGGTTTATCTAACTTGATGGAACAGAATTATTGTAAATAATAGCCTGAAGAGTATTTTGTGAATATATTTGTTGTAATCAGTGTGCACCTATGCAATTATCAGGCTTGTTGGCTTAGCTACAAGTCTGATAAATATTACAGAAGCTCAAATGATTAAGAATATAAGGTGATCAAATATATAGTGTAAAGTGGGTCTTCTTCCAATGATACATATAAAGTGTCTTGGAAGGTTGAGAGTAGAAAAAGGATCTAATATGAAAGGCAAAAGTGAAATAAACAGATAATTCAGTGGATTTGGACTCCTGGAGACAGTGGGGCTGGAACAATGTGTATAGTGGGGTGCTGAGAGCCATTGAACCAAACTGCAAACCCTGTATATGATGGAAACAACTTCAAGCCAGGGACTGTGGCAGCATTCTCCCCATTCCTCCACCATCCCTAGTTCCAGCCCCTATGCCTGGAGATAGTTTGGTTTGGGGATTTTTGAATGTGGGTTGTTTGTTTCCAGGCACTTCATCGGATGTAATGCAGTGCAATAGATGTTAAACCTTCATGGCTCTTCTCTTATTGTTTCTGTTGAGTGGCTAGATGCTAACCAGCTCTGCCTTGGAGTTGGCTAATAATGAGGATTCTTGGGAAGTGCTTTATAAGGAAAGCAGTGTCCAATGGCTGCGTGGGTGCATTTTCTAATTGAACGGGGGGCGGTGGGGGGGAGAGTTTCAAATAGCTCTGCAACTTAACAAAAGTGTCAACACACTGTGGGAATCCAATCAAAAAAATGTATCCCCATGTATGGAAAATGTATAGCATCTCTTATCTCCCTTGTGCCTTTCTGCACGGACACATATTGAGTTTTCCAACAGGAGAGGCATTAAGGAAATGAGGATGCAGCACCATGGTGCCCTTCCCGGTGCTAATGTCGTTGTTCTCTTCTAAAGATAGTTCTGTAGCATTGTCTGTTCAGACAGTTATTTTTTATGGAAATAGCTTTGCATGATAAAGGCCACGTAGGGAACAGGGCTTTTCATGAAATGCTGCACTGGGGCTTGGAACCAGAACGCTGCTGCCGTAACTTGAAGATAGCCTTGTACCAAGTAGCCTTATAGGAAAGGTTTCTAGATACATTTGTGACCATTTATTTACTTTCTTACATAAGCATTTACAAACATGATTATAGAGAAATGTGCTCTGTTAGTGTAAATTTGTAGTCAGTCTCTGTGTACGCATGCATGTATCTTATTATACAGTGAGCATGGGTTATTACCTCAATCTGCCTGTCTATGGAAACAGTCTGGTCTTGCTGATGGGGCTCTAGTAATTTTGTGACATTTACTGTATTATGTATCTTTCTTGAAGATTACATAAATGATTTAAGGATAATATCTAGGGGAATGGCATCCTCTCTAAGCTCATCTATTCCTTTGCACTGAACATTTAAACTCCGCAGCTACAGAATGTGTTTGTGCTCCTCCTTTCTCTATAGCCTGAACAACTGTCTTGGAAAGATATGGCAATGCACCATCTACTTTAGTCTGCAACTTTATGTGTTATGTGGTTTCCCTTCTCTAGGAATTCCACAACTAAGTCACTGTCACGTGTCGTCTCACTCTGGAAATGTTAACTATAGAATGAAATAAGAGTTAGATTGTAATATAAAATTCAGAGTGAAGGCTGATGCTTCCTCCTTAATGCACCAGGTTGTGTTGCTGCACATCTGGTAGTTAAGAACAGCACAAAGTTTGTAGGGTCGCATGCAAGACCCACCACACAACACTGTTTGTTCAGAACCATTGTGATTGCAGGTGTAGCCACACTTAGCCCTCTGCCTGTGTGTAGGATGTTTCACTATTTACGGCTATACTCTGCCACCCTCGCTCTGTTAACTAATATTTTATCTGCCAGTAGATTTCAGAGTAAAATGATACTCAGTAGAGTGTCAGAATCTGGACCTCGACAAGTTGTGTCCCTTCAGGTGTGAGTATTATTCACATACAAGATCCATGTTACTACCGGCATATTGTAAATATATAATATTACACAGGGCTTGGATACACTGGTGATGGGGAGTGTATAAAAACTTAAGTCACATAGAGCTATTTAAGCATGCATAGTGGATGTGATTCAAACGCCACTGATTTCAGTTGGTTTTGGATCAGGTCTATCATCTACACATGTTATTTAAAACTGGACTAGATAAAGCATAAATAAAACAAGCTGCAGAGATCAACACCACATTGGTGAGGGATGAACCAGAAGTGAAGTTATGCCTCTTCCCTGTGCCTAACTCTTTGATTCTCTAGCTGACCAGCTCCAAAGCTAGGACTGTTTATCAAGTGATTACATACTTTTGGATGCTAGTTTTGGAAATGTAAAATACAGTCCATCCCAATTACTGTCAATTTGCTTAATGGAAAATTCAGATGATAGGGAAAGGTTTCTCAGGACCAAACTGCTTTGCATGAAATCAATAAAAATGGGCCCATTCAATAGCAAATGCTATTAAATGGTTGCCAATTCTAAACAGGATTTTCCTGGTATAAACAGCAAATAAAATTCATTGGGACATATGCTGTGAGCAAGTTTTCCAATTGTAATTGGCCAGAATTGGTCTGTTTGTCTATTGTTTCCAAACAGCTCTCATTGCCATGGCATCTCTGCTCCTAAACTAATCTGTCATTTAAATATTTGAATTAAAGCATCTCTCCTGGCCTGTGCTGGTACAGAAGGCAAGAACAGAGAAGAGGATTTAAGGAGCCTCTCTATTCCCCCCTCCACATATGTAGTAAAACAGGAGCTCTCTCATCCTCAAGAGCATTGCAGTAGGGATAGTTTGTGCAAGTCCCCGTGGCAACCCTGTGCAGGGTGACAGAAGTGGAACTATGCAAGGCTGGAAGGGGGAAGGGCAAGAGACTTTTGAGTTGATACGTATGTGGATCCAATGTCTGGGAACCTTTACATATGCCATGGAGAAGGGCTGAGGTTGCTATTGCAGCCTGGAGGCTAGAACAGTGGTTGCAGAAGAACTGCGCTGCCTTCTTCCATGCTAGAGGAATGATTTGTAATCCCTCACAAACTCCTACTACGTTCCCTAAACAAGACCCATTTGTGTGTGTGTGTGTGTCATCTGAAGCCAAACAGCAACATTATTTTTTAGAAAAATCCCCAAACAGCTAAATGGAAAAGTGAGAACTAATTTAGGTCACATTAACTGAAATAATTTCAATTTATAGTGTGTAAGAGAATAAGAAATAGCTTGTTCTGTTTTGCTAAGTATGTGTTAACCTTTAATTCTCCAGTTCAGAGCAGTTTAGTTCTTAGCAGGTGCTGATATGTGAGTGGACGATAGGAGTAAGGCAGATGGAACACAGGTTCCTGTCACACCCAAAGTGATATTAATAACATGAAAGCCCTTCTACAGGAATTCAACTCTAACACAGCCAGTGGCTGATACACCAGCAAGATCAAGTGTTGGTTTTCAAATTAGTAAATTTTAAAAGAAAAAGTAATCTGTTTGAAGTGAAATGCATGCAAATATATGTATTTCATGACTGCAGGATTTAAAATAGCCCAGATTACTTTATGACCAATAATATCTTTTATAATTGTGCACATTAAGGATAAACATATCGCATGCTGCAGGGCTTGACCTAATTGTTGCACAGGCTAGGAAGGAATTCACACACCACTACTCCTCTGCATGTACAGTACAGTTTTGCATAACTCAGAAGAGGAATTATGGCGGTTTGCCTTCCTCTGAAGCATCAAGTATTGGTTAGTGCCAACAGCAGTTTGGTTGGCTTAATCTTCTAGCCAGAATTCAGATTGAAGGTCCGAATCTCAGCTTTCCAAAAATTTAGAGAACAGGAAAAGGACTAATATCATATACCAGAATTTCCTCTCACCTTTCTCACACAGGATCACTGAGAAGAAGCAAATGAAAGGAATTATTTGTATGTTGCACACCTTGCCACTAGAGGTCACCATATGCCTCATGAAAAAAAACAGCAGACACCAGTAAAACAGTGAACTGCCATTGTCAGGTCCGAGATGGGATTGGAACCCAGGGCAATGGCATTCCAAGATGACTTTTCTACTAGATGAGCCAAAGATGTAGTTTTTGTGTATGGTGTAAATCAAGACGTTGCTAATGAGCTTTAGAGCCTTTCCCATTGACTCTCTAGCCACGGGTGGGAGTAACCAAAAGTCACTATTATCTAAAGGCTGTTTGGCCTATGTGAACTAATGACTTTGGTCTAGTTTCTAGTGAATATGAGTCCACAATTCACAGTGAGGCTGGCATTTTAGGCAGAGAGGTCAAGGACAGAATGGGTGCAGAGGGCAGACTTCCCATGACCTTAGAGGTGGCTTCTCTAGAGAAGAGTGAGGTGCACTGGAAGTGGGTAAAGCTTGCACTGCTGGGCCCTTTCTGTGCTCTGTACTATACTCAATCTGTGGATAATGAGAGGACTGTGGTTTACAGTATCGTCAATCTGTCACCTTTCATGGACCCCTAAAATCTTTAATCTCTGTGTCAGTACATTCTCCGCTCAGAACTAGAAGGACGGGGAAAGGAGCAGATACTTCAGGCCTCTGAAAGACTAAAACCACACTTATGAAAGGCAACACAAAACCAACTCCAGTTTCCAGGTCACATGTTCTTTATAAGCTTTTTCTTTTCTTTGTTTTTTTTTTTTTTTCACCCTGCAGCTGTTTCAGTTGTTGATAAAGAGCCAATATGGGTTTACGTAAGAGTGACCTTTGCAACAGCTCATAACAAAAATAGATAATAAACTGTTATCCTTGATGCTATTCAGTAAAAGAGCCAAATAGTACTAGATACTACAGTGATAGAGAGCGACAGAATACATGAGGGATCCTCCAGGACTGGCATAACTCTACCCAGGATCAGGATACCTATCCCGAGAGCCCCCCCACATCCCACAATATGTTGTCCACCTCCAAGAACTTCACTTCTGCTCTTATTAAATATTTATACCATTCATATAAATATAATCCCTTTGCATGTGTGCTGTTTTTTCTCTTAAGTTGTAGCCAGTAAAGAAACAAGACGTTGTCTGCCGTCCACATGACACTTTCTGGGTGTTAAAATCCTAGGGCTGTGTGAAATTATATGCTAAATTTAGCTCACTGAGGCTCCAGAATTACATATCTATGCTCATCACTACACAGTTGTAAAGTCTGTTGCTCAAGAGACATTTCCCACAACAAACTGCTTTTTAAAAAAGGAGATCCAGTTCATGTTGAGGTCCCTGGGAGGTCACAACCCATTTTATGGGCTTGAAATTAATTCTACTGAAAATCTTACCAAAATATTCCAATTAATCTGGTACTTTCTTCCTTTGAATGTGGGTGGCAGGAGCCCAGAAGGAGTTTTGCTCTAGACAGACAGAAATCTTACTTGCCACAGACCTAGGTAATGAACCCTTTGACTATGTTTTTTCAGTAAAGAAGAATGTGTCCATTTCATAGACACAGATTGACAGATGAAAGCATCCTGTAAGAATGCACATGGATGCACTCTTTGTGAAATGTCCTTACTTAGCCATAAGTAGGTGCCTGGCTCATCCCCACAATCTTGAGTACCCAGATCCTGGGATTAAACCCGATGCATTGAGTACCCTTCTTGGGATTTTTAGAAGAAATTGAAGTGAATGGGGAGAGATGGAGGGGCCTCTTAGTTATGAGCAATTTAAATAATTTCTTATTTATTAAAATTCCATTTTGTATGCTGATTCTTTAAGGCTATGCCTACACTGCAATTAAACACCTGCGCCTGGCCCATATCAGCTGACTCGGGCTCGGGCCACAGGGATGTTTAATTGCTGTGTAGATGTTCAGGCTCAGACTGGAGCCTAGGCTCTGGGACCCCATGCGAGGGCAGGGTCCCACTGTCCAAGCTCCAGCCTGAGCTCGAATCTCTACACTTCAGTTAAACAGCCCTGTAGCCTGAGCCCTGTAAGCCCAAGTCAACTGACATGGGCCAGCCATGGGTCTTTACTGCAGTGTAGGCATACCCTAAAGGGCCCAAGTTCCCTGCCTTGGAATAATAGCAGAGGGATGGAGACACAGTATCCAGTGAAAGTGATTGGAAAGAGGCAATAAAAACAATAAGAGGATGCAGCATGTGTAAGACTAAGATTTTGTCATGGTTAGTTTTAGTAAAAGTCATGAACAAGCATCGGCAATAACCAAAATTAATGGAAGCTCATAACGTGTCCCTGACTTTTATTAAAAATAATAATTATGACAAAATGGGGAAGGAAGAGGGTCCAGCACCCACTGCTGCTGGGGCTCCAAGGTCCCCCCCACCACGGTGGCTGAGAGTGCGGGGTCCCCCACCCTGCTACTGGTAGCAGCTGGGAGCTGTGGGCTTGGGACTGCGGGGATCCCCCATCCTCCATGGCTGCAGGGGAGTCCCTGTCGGCTGACAGCTCCAGCCCTGCCACTCTGGGACTAAAGCGAAAATGTTACAGAGGTCTCTGGGAATCACGGATTCCGTGACTTCCATGACCTCTGTGACCAAATCGTAGCCTTAAGCATGTGTAAAACGTTTAATTCAGTGTTGCATTTCCCCATGTCTTGCCATAAAACAACTTCCTAGGGAAGCTGCTCTTTTAATTGCTTTCCAGCAGGTGCAGGACGATCAACACATCTGGTATAAGATTCCACTTGCAGGGAATTCAGGCTAGGTCTCTGTCTAGGAGCAGAGGAACTGCAATACTAGAGAACATCATTGCTTGATTTAACCATATATCCTGCCACCAGCAGCGGCCTATACCTTATTTTCTGTTATATATGGAAAGCTTGTGTAAACTGGGAGGGCTCTTTAATGCTGTCCGAGAACAGAGCCTTCCACATGGAGCTGCCTCCTGCCCACCCCCCACCCCCAGGCTTTTGGGGAAGTGGTGGGCTGGTGGCATTTCCAGGATATTGATATTGTATATTTATTTCCATTGTAAGGGATGGCTGCCCACTGTGATTTTTATAAATATAATATGTCTTTATTTTCCCGTTGAACAAGCTTACAACAAAATTTAAATAGGCTGATCAGGCTCCAACCAATTCAATCTTTGCAGTGTGGTATGGAGAGATGCCTTCCTTGAGGTTCCAGATTTAGTGTGTTCCCTGCTAACATCTGTGCACCCGTCATTAAACACTGAAGGCCAGATTTCCAAAGGTATTTATGCCTGAAGATGCATAAGGTACCTAGTAGGATTTCAGAATGGTTAGGTACCCAGCTCCCATTGATTTCAATGCAAAATAAGTCTGCTCAGGTGCATTAAAAAATCCCACTAGGTGCCTTTCTGCATCTTTAGGCACCTAAACACCTTTGCAAATCTTGTCTTGAGCTCTTTATTGAGCCCTCAATCCAATGCCCTGCCTCTGCTGAGATGTGGCTTTCTGTCCATCAGTGCTAGCTTAGGGATTCTGCACCCTGTCAAAAGGGATTTTGGTTCATGATGGCTGAGAAATATCCAGGTTCGATATATTAGCCACTGTGGCTTTGGAGCTGCGCGCAATTAGAGTGCGGTTGTCCAAGGGCACAGATCATGTCTAATCTCAACCAAACACTGGACTTGTTTGAGGAACAGTGCAGTAAGAGATTCCTTCTGGAATACAAAAATATAAACATATATCTCACAATTAGCCATTGGGAGACATAAATCAGCAATAAAGAATGGTGACTCAAATGGGAACAGAGCCCAACATAGTTTAAGTAGGAGGAGATGGAAGTTGACTAGAGATACCTTAAATGCTGATGTGTACGGCATGGAAAGTTCAGTCACATGAGGTGTGTAATTAGCTGAACATCCATTACGGCTTTCTAGATTACTAGCACAGGTGTAAAGTCCAGTAGGGTTCAGATTACTTCTCCATATTTGTACCACACCCTTGATGCAAAAAGAAGAGAAGAGGAGTGGCTCTGGCCTTACCTAGGTCTTTTATGTTAACATCCATGGCGTGAAGGTCCTCCTAATCCATATGAGTTCCTCTGGGAGACTGGCAAGGGTTTGGACTCCAAAGATGCCCAGTTTTTATAGTCTTGCAGGTAAAACAGAAACCACTCGTCTTTGCTGTATAATTATTTTTTGCTGGGACTTTGAAGATGTTTGAGTCTTTGTGGATGATTAACTTACATTAGTAAAATATCATTAAATACTATTATGAAAATTTGGCCTTAACTATACAGTGCCTAAGACAAATATCTGGGTGACTGAGGAGTGTAAACTGTAAGAATGAAGAACGGATAAGGTAGCTGTGAATTAGTAGGCTCTATTCATACCTCCAGGGATCTAATCTTGACAACTCACCTCCTTTTTCCTCTTACATCCTTCCATGAGTAGGAAGAGATGTGGATCTAGTTGTCTGGGCACAAAACTGGGTGTCAGGAACCTCTGGGTTTTAATCCTGGATCTAACAATGACTCCCTCTCTAACATTCAACTAGTAGCTTCACCTCTCTGCCTTAGTTTTCTCATCTGTAAAATTGAGGGAATACTTATTCCTTTTCATAGGGTGTTATGGTCATTATTTGCTGTTGTAAAGTGCTTTGAAAATGAGAAGTGCCACACAATAATTATAATTTGATATATTTAATGGCATGCAGCGGTGCGCATAGCAGTTTGCAGGCAGAAGGAAGACAAAGTCCATGCCCCAAGAAACCTACAGTACAAGGGCTAAATTGCTCCCTTATTCTTTTCCCTGAGTAAGGGGTGAGGCATAGTTGCATCACCCCAGCAGCAGACTCCAGAACAAATTCACAATTCCTCTCCCACGCCTTCCTTGCTCTGAAGGAGAAGTAATTACCCCTTCTCCATGAGCACCTTTCTTCCCTTGGGGTATTCTGGAGGGCAAGTGGGAGGAAAGGGAGGTGAAGCCAGGGCTCTTCCCAGTACCTGCCCCCTTGCTTGCAGTGGGGAGTCTGATCTGAGTAGCCCCTACTCTCCCCACATGGCTGGAGTCACAAGCTGAGCACAGCCAAACATGAGAAAGGGTGGGAGGCTTCCTGCCTCGAGCAGTCAAGTAAGGACTGTGACAAACTAGCCCTAAATGAGCCAGAGATGACCAGGAAATGAAAACAAACTACGGCATAAAGGGAGAAGAGCGCACCCCACGCAAGGGAAAGGGAGGAACACTGCTCCTGGGAGGACACTATTTACAAAAAGGAGTTTTCCACTATGTTAGGTCATTGCATTGTATTGCCTATGAGAGTCTTTAAATAAGCTTGGAAAGCACAAAACTGATCCTAGTAGGATGTCCTTTCCAGTAATGCTTTGCTACCAGACTGGTCTCCTCTCCATGAGTCTAGCTTTCAGACCCAAGATAAACCTGAAGATGGGTCTCCCAAATAGAAGTGCTGTTATTTAATTTTTAAAGATAAGCATATGAATCTCTCACTTGTTAGTCGGGCACCTAAATAACTTCCATTTGCTATTTCTTTTTTGCAGTTTAAAACAAAATTAAAGTAGCCCTGATCATCTTCCCTGCTTATTAATATTGCATTGAGCTGCAAAAGATTTGAGAATGTACTTAATTCAGATAAGTACCTTGCGGTTTGGATACTTAACGGAACCGCCTCTTAAACCTCTTGGATCTGCCAAATGTGGCTGATTTTGCAAGAAATCTCTGGTGAGATTTCTGGAGAGATGTGAATATGAAAAAAATAATTTGCAAATATGTAAAGATTTGTTTAAGTAACACTTGCTATCTTTTCCTTATGGACATGAGCACCTCAAACAATACAGCTAGAAGTCATGAGATGCAATTATGACTTTAAGGTGCCACAGGACTCTGTGTTGCTAATTATGAAAAAGAAAATGCAGGCTGAATAGCCAGCAAATTCTACCCCCAGTTGTGCAAGTCAGGATGGAGGCCCCTGATTGTGACACTGGTGTGGTTCTGCTGCACAAGGAGGTGATAGGAAATGCCATGAGCATGCTGGGCTGTGCCTCCCCGGGAATGCAGTAAACCCTGTAGGGCACATGTGCTGGACAAGTTAGGGAACAAGCTGGTTGGGGGAACTGTCACTCCACACAGCCTGCAGTCCTCTCCTCATCTCTCCCACCGTGTGGAGGGTCACAAGTTGTTGGCTACATGGGGTGGCTCCGCTCCTGTTCTGCAGCGGGAGGGGGAGGATTAGCCCCCACACTTTCTTTGTGGTTCTCCTCAGTTTGAGATACACTGGCTGATCACAGGATTATCCCCTAAATGATACTTCTCTCTTTTGGGATCGTTTTATTTTAAAACAATGTGTTTTACTCACCCTACCTGTAGTAGCTATACCTGTACAGCCACCAGCACCAGCAATCCTTGTAACAGAGTTCAACTCTTTTTTCTGCTTCTTTGAAGCTGCGTGTGTCTGCAGTCCCGTGGATGTAAAGACTAGAGAGTTTCTGGCGGCAGTGGGAAGACAGAGATTCAAGCAGCCACTTGACACAAGGGGATTCTAGTCCAGGTCATTCACAAATGGACAGCAGCACCATCTTTTAACCAGCAGAATGGAGAAGTCATCCAGCAATGAGACCCAGACTCTTACTTCTAAGAAAGAGCTCTTGGACTGTACGGAAGGTGAAGATTGCAAAGAGAATGGACTCCTGGTCAAGAACCCTAAATCCACCCTGAAGCTGGTGGAGGATGGGAATAAGGTCCACCCCAGCCAGGGAGATAAAGGGGAAGCAGGTCAGATCTCCAATGGCTACTCAGTGGTTCAGAGCCCAGTTCCTTGCAATGGAATAGGAGATGGGGAAGATGTCCAGTGCACGGCCCCAGCAGCCACCACTACCACCACCACCACCACTTCCACCACTTGTGGGGTGGAGGCTCAACCACAGCTGCTGGAGCTGGAGGAAAGAGAGACCTGGAGTAAAAAAATGGACTTTCTTCTCTCTGTCATTGGCTATGCAGTGGATCTGGGCAATGTATGGCGATTTCCCTATATATGCTACCAAAATGGAGGAGGTCAGTACTCAGCCCTATATGCCATTCCTTAGAAGCTGGCTTCTTTGAGTATAAATGGGTCAGTTCTATGGCTCAGGTTAAATCTATGAGACCAAAAGTAAGCAACAAGGGATTATGGGGCAAAAGGAACTGATTTATGAGTAGGGCCCTACCAAATTCACGGTCCATTTTGGTCAATTTCACGGTCAGAAGATTTAAAAAATAATAAATTTCATGATTTCAGCTATTTAAAAACTGAAATTTCACAGTGTTGTAATTTTAGGAGTCCTGACCCATGAAGGAATTGTGTGCGTGTGTGTGTGGGGGAGCGGTTATTGTAAGGTTATTGTAGAGGGTGTTGCAGTACCGCTACACTTACTTCTGTGGTGCTGCTGCTGGCAGCGGCACTGCCTTCAGAGCTGGGCAGCTGGAGAGTGGCAGCTGCTCCTGGGAGCCCAGCTCTGAAGGCAGAGCTGCCACCAGCAACAGTGCAAAAGTAAGGATGGCATGGTATGGTATCGCCACCCCTACTTCTGTGCTGCTGCCTGCAGAGCTGGGCCCTCCGTCAGCAGCCGCCATCTCCAGCCGCCCAGCTCTGCAGGCAGCAACACAGAGGAGTGGCATGGTATTGCCACCCTTACTACTGTGCTGCTGCTGGCAGGGTGCCACCTTCAGAGCTGGGTGCCTGGCTAACAGCCGCCGCTTTCTGGCTGCCCAGATCTGAAGGCAGTGCAGAAGTAAGGGTGGCATTACTGTGACCCCCCTGCAACTCCCTTTTGGGTCTGGCCCCTCAATTTGAGAAATGCTGGTCTACCCTATGAAATCTGCATAGTATAGGATAAAAGCACACAAAAGTCCTGATTTCACGGGGAGAGGCCAGATTTTACAGTCCATGACGTGTTTTCATGGCCGTGACATTGGTAGGGCAGTATTTATGAGATGATTAAAAGAGCAAAATATGTCTAGAATCAGATAAGGGTTGCTGGGACCTATGCATCAACTAACAGATGAGGGCTATAAACACAAAGGTGGAAGAGGAATTATCTAGAATGATGCAAGATCCAGTATAGCTGGAAAGCATGAGATGAAAATAAGAAAAGGAAAATGTAGATTTAAGATTAGGCAAAACATCCTGAGCCTAAAATCAGTTGGACTGTGGAACAGTCTCCCCAGGGAAGAGATAAGACTAATCCTCAGAAACATTTAAATTCAGACTAACCAATATACCAGAAAATGTCAATGCTACAGGTGCTCAGTACAATCAAACAATGATTGTAACCAATGAGTGCGCTGAAGAAGGACCTATATCCCCTTAATACACCTAGGCATTGTACCAGAGGAAGAAATTATTTTATCTTTTGCTCCATCCTGCTGCTGCTGCATCCATGGTAGCCAATAAAATCTTTGTGAATTCCCTGTATGTTTGGGTACAGAAGCCTGGGAATAGGAGTACGGTTGACAGTGCCTGCTAGGAGTCAATCTTACAATTGTTCACAACTTAATTCCACTGGAAACTTAGAGCCAGATTATGACCTTTCTCACAGTGGTGAGCATTACCTGTGGCACCTGAGAATTGGACTTTTAGCCATTAGTGATGCTCCAGCCTGATATACAGTAACTGAACTGCTTTGGTGCTTATGGCATTGTCTTTCGAGACAGACAGTTGCCACAAACAGTGGTGAGCAGATACTCACATGAGTAATCCTGTTGAAGATGATGGGATTAGTCATGTGAGTAACTGCTCACCAATGTGAGTAAAGGGGTCACAGGGTTCCCTTCAGGAACAAACCCACAAGTCCCATTTCGTGTGACATTACAGAAAGTTTGTCTGGACTGGCCTCTCGAGATCACGAGGTCACATAGGTTTTACTATCGTAGTCCTGTGTGGTGTGTATTGGCTGTGGGGCATGAAGAATTGTTCTTTATTAAGTGCTGATACTGTTACACCAGAAGTATTACAAGAAGTTACAGTCATGTCCTTTCTTCCTTGCAGGAGCGTTTCTCATCCCGTACACGATCATGGCCATCTTTGGAGGCATCCCCCTCTTTTACATGGAGCTAGCACTGGGACAGTACCACAGGAATGGGTGTATCTCAATTTGGAGGAAAATTTGTCCTATTTTCAAAGGTAGTAAGGAGAACAGGAAGCTTTCCATGATCCCTTAGGGTAACTGGCAGAGATTTTCTTTAAGAGTGGAACAATTACTGAAAATAAGAGATAACACGAGGGGTTAATGTCAAGTGGCTTAGGGCCCACATTTAGGTTATGTAAGAAAAGCTTTCATGAATCCTAGAATTAATTACTTTTCAAAGTCATGTGCTTTTTAAAAAAGCAATGTCAGGTTGTTTTATATACATAAACATTGCCCTAATTGTTTTCCAATCCAAAGGACCAGCCTCCTACTAGTATCTGAAGACCAGGGAGTGAAACTGACTAGAAACAACCCACACTACTTCCACTGTCCCAAGCCAGAAAAAAAATGCAAAACCATACAGAGAACATTATAAGGGTGAAAGTAAATTGAACTTTCAAAATTATTCCATTTTTAATATCTGAAATGGTATTAGAAACACAGGTTGGGAAAAATATTGCAAATCCATTATTTTTATCCCAGAGATCCTTCAGCTCCATTCCATTTCTCTCAGCCATCTCTACTGGCAGTGATAATAGAGGATCTTTTATAGTTGCCTTTTACATAGTTGTTATCCTTGCTCCAGTACCACAGTTAGATTTTGTTCTGTTTTGGTTGGTTGGATTGTTGTTAGGGGTGTGGAGGATGAGGTATGCATCACAGTCAAAATTCCAGAGACGGGGGCCTGAATCAGGCTAGCATTGACACATGTTCTGTTCAGAACAGGGATGCTTTTCTGAAGTGGGGTTTGGGCAAATCACCCGCACTTTCTGAAGACCCCACAAAGTTCCAGAGCATTCTTAAAAAATATAAAGGGAGGCAATGGTGTACGTGTACCTATTTGGATGCCTCTGACAGCTATTGATTTTAGTTCACGTGGATTACCCACTCCTGCTTTTACTGGGCCCAGCCCTCACCTTTCCACTCACATTCCTGTTTTCTGCCTTACCAGGAATTGGCTTTACTATCTGCATAATAGCTTTCTACATAGCCTCCTACTACAATACCATCATGGCTTGGGCCCTCTACTACCTCATTTCATCCTTCACGGCAGAGCTGCCATGGACCAGCTGCAAAAACGCTTGGAACACCGGCAACTGCACCAACTACTTCACCAATGCCAGCATTACCTGGACCCCACACTCCATCTCCCCGGCAGAAGAATTTTATACGTAAGTGCATGTAAGTGGAGACAGCAATATCAGAAAGAAGGGTAGAAAATGCAGCAGGCTTTTTTTTAAGAGGGTGACCGGGGTATTTATCAATCATATGCATGGGTTTTTTAAAACTGTCTAGGGATTAAAATGCATGCAGTTGTGGGTATGGGTAGGATGGGGGTGTCTTTTATCTCTCATGATTTAGAGCCTAAGCACTCTCTGTATTTGTTACATAAACATCAACAATGTGTTTTTCTCTCCTGTTTTAGCCGCCACGTTCTACAGGTGCAAAGATCCAAAGGGCTGGATGATCTGGGAGGCATTAGCTGGCAACTGACCCTCTGCTTATTGTTGATTTTCACTATTGTGTACTTCAGCATCTGGAAAGGGGTCAAAACATCTGGCAAGGTGAATGCAAAAGCAAGAGGAAGTTGCTTGGTATAGCATAATTTCTGCAACATGTCTGGAGCAGCCTATTAACATGAGAGAAAGTAAGCTTAGAATTGTCTTCAGGACAGGGCCTGCAAATTCACGTACATGTGAATAGTGGGTGCTACTGTAATCTATATAATACATGCTAACAGCATGTTGTGTTGCTGTTCTGCATTTAAAGATCATCCTACCCAGGGGATCTGAACGGGTGTGGAGGATGATCTCTGATTACTGCTCTGTTGAGCCTCAGTTCCATTGTTTCTTTTTCTACAGATGGGCCTTGCTATCTGCTGTCAGAGCAAGCCATGTTACTAAAATAGGGCTGCTTAATACACATTCATTTACAAATAATAAGTACCATAATAATAAATCTTTCCACTGACAGAGAACCTCCTATGTGAGGACCTCAGATCACCTTACAGATTGGTGTTGTTATTCCCATTTTACAGAAGGAGAAACTGCGGTGCAGAAAGGTTAAGACCAATGTTTTCAGAAGGGTCAGCTAATTCTGCATGCCCTGATTTCTGAATGCCCAATCGTAGACAGTTAGGGCCTGACTTGCAGGAGTGCTGAGCTTGGCATTTCCAAATCTCCTCAGCTGGAGTTGTGAGTACTCAGCAGCTCCGAAAATCTGGGCCTAAGGGTCCCAGGTTAGGCACCCAACATTTGTGGACACTTCTCAAAATTCCGGTTGCAGTGACTTACTCATGGTTGGACAATTATTGAGTAGCAGAGCTGGAAATGGATTGTAGGAGTCTGACTCCCATTCCCTGCTCTAACCACTAAACCAGGTTAGTCCCTTTTCAGATGAAAAAAGGCAGTGGTTGTGCACACAGATAGTATAAAATTAGGCAACTCGTCTGTCTTCTGACTACAGCTACAGAAAACCTGGAATCAGAAGCTGGAGCTGACTGCCTCTGAGAATGCATAACTATCAGTGGGGCAGTCAGACCGATGGTGTTGAATAAACTAGCTAACACACCATAAATAGCAACCTGGGTGGCATTAATAAAGGCAATGTGACCTAGTTGTTAAGAGGAGGGGAGTAGGAGTCTGGACTCCTGGGTTCTAATTCTTAGCTCTGCTACTGATTCACTGCAGGATGCTGGGCAAGTCATCTAACTACTCTGTGCTATATTTTCTCCTTCATTTAAAGTATAGTATTACATAATTGTCTTTGTAAAGCACTTTGACAACTTTGAATGAAAGGTGTGATAAGTCTAAATATTACTGTTCATTCGACATTGTTACCATTATCACCACTTAGCAGTTTCCCTCAATCAGTACCCATGGCAAACACTGTCTTAATGTTTTCTCTAACAGGTGGTGTGGGTGACTGCCACATTCCCTTACATCATACTCTTTATCCTGTTAATACGAGGGGCCACATTGCCTGGAGCCTGGAGGGGGGTTGTCTTCTATCTGCAGCCTGACTGGCAGAAACTCCTGGCCACTGAGGTAAGGAACTTGTTGTAAAGGGGCAATTGATTTCAGCCTCTAAACATGTACACTTAAATCTCTCCTTTTCAAAAGAAGGCTACTGTCAGCATAGTAAATAGGTGCCTATGGATTCTGAAGCTTAACCTTGAACTCCAATTCTTTTAAATCTTTGTACAAAGTTTTTTTCCAGTTGTAACAATTAGACAAGCTGTTACTACTTCTGGTTCTACTCTGCTAGCTAACCTTAATCTCAACTAGTGGGATACCCTGTAGGTCTGTTGACTGCCGGATAATCAGCAGATGTTGGAATGGGCTAAATCACGTTTAATGGAGTCCACTATCAGGTGTCTGGACTCAGTGCCTGCATTTCAGAATTGTGCATATTGCCACCACCGAATAAACTCCAGCCATCAGTCCCATGTCAAGTTCTGGCAGATGAGCCTGAAGAGACCCTCCTTTCCAGCCAAGTGGTGCTTGACTCAGGTGGAAATCTCCCACATACTCCATGCAGACATGGACAGCAGGAAGACTATCAGACTCAACACACTAAGCCTGATGAAGTGATGACAGCTGGGCAGGTGTGAATGTGTGGGGAGAGGGAATACACCACACAAGCCAACAAATACTACCAACTTTAGGAGAGAGAGCAGGTATGGGACGAGACCATAATAAAACAAAACAACACATCAATCCAGTGTCTGGTTTAGATTTGAACCCGGGTGGAAGAGGCACTCAGTCGATCAGGCTGTTGACTGCGTTTGTTTCACTACACGTGAAAGTCGCTAATGGGGAGGGAGATGGAAAAAACCCAAAGCAATAAATACAACAAATACAAAGATTACAAACTCTAAT
Source organism: Mauremys mutica (assembly GCF_020497125.1). Classification (NCBI taxonomy): domain Eukaryota; kingdom Metazoa; phylum Chordata; order Testudines; family Geoemydidae; genus Mauremys; species Mauremys mutica. Next base: position 24,254,736 of record NC_059090.1, read on the forward strand.
GTTTGTGAGTCTGCAGCTTCCAAGCTGATATGAAGAGTTTTCAATGAAGAGGAAATGAAGAGACACCATTTTCTGATAAAGCAGCATCTCCAATAAGGAACCACATCTTCCTAAAAGCAATAAAGGATATTGGTATTGTATTGAATATATCTGAAGTGAGGACAGCAGATTGCAATCTGTGCGCTGGCTGGCAGCAGAGCTCTATCCAGGGGAGGTGCAGGCTAGCCGCACAGAAGGAGCACGTTAGAAACGAGCTGCAGTGAACTCCATGTTGCAATCAAGAGGGAATAAAGGAACCAGGACTTTTCCTTTCAGGGATGGAACAGAGATCAACAGTTTAGAGACGCCACTCAGTAAGACTCCGACCAGCGTAGCACAGTGTTTTTGTAACCAGGTCATCGCACTTTTATCTGACATGGCTACAACATGGTTGAGTTGTGTTCACACAGCTGGAGTTGTATCTACACCACCGAATGTATTTGGATCAATCCACGGAGCAATCACACAGTGCTTTAGCCCAGAGGACATGCACCCAGAGACGCACATGGGGCAATGCACTCCAGATGTCCTTCTGCACAGAGACCCTGGAAGAAGGAAGACAGGCCAAACCCATTACAAAGGCACAGTTACAATGCAAAAACAATGTGCTACAGGAAGACTGCCATCTCTCAGACTAGGATACTGTCAAGGGTGAAATACTGATAGCTGCCACTGTTTCTGAATATTTACTGTCTTGTGTACAGAAATGTGGTAGCATTTCACCTATGGTGACCTCCTCAAAGGATAAATCCTAATCATGCCACAAGTGAAAATAAGTCTGATGGCCTCACTGTGCTGGGTATTTGCCTCTGTCATAAAACTACAAAGGTATTTGTCACACTTCAGCACAAAATCTTTGATCCATGAAACAAGCTCTTAATAAAATGTTTGTTAAAATAGGACTAGACTATATACAGGCTGTTGAACCTAATTTGCAGCACCAGTGGACTGTAGAGTGGCATTTGCTCTATGTTTAACATCATCCTTTCTTGATTCTCCGCCTCTTACGTTTTTCAGGTCTGGGTGGATGCTGCAGCTCAGATTTTCTTCTCTCTTGGTCCAGGTTTTGGGGTCCTACTAGCTTTTGCCAGCTACAACAAATTCCACAACAACTGCTACCAGTGAGTTCCACATCAGTGTAAGAAATAGTCAATAAAAGAATGGTGTTAGAATGTAAACAGTCTGGGTATTTTTTAAAAAAAAGAGAAATGTAATGCTGGTGAAAGTTGCCAGGTTGTCAGTCCTGTAGGATGAATTCTATCTGCAGAACAGGTACATTCCCTTTAGCATCAGAGCAATCTTCCCTCACATCACACCCCGTCAATGTGCCCCACTTCAAGGCAAGTTGGGAGTTTGCTTTCCATGTCTAGTCAATTATTATTATTAATTGACCAGACCAGGACCCTCTTGTGGTAGGCTCTGTACAAATATGGAACAAAAAGATAGTCCCTCCCCAGTTTACAACCCATGTAATTCTTGGTCTCTGCTGTAACTGCCCATAAGAGGGCAATTAATGGTAGAGGTGAGGCTGTGATGCAGACACCTCTTCAACAGATGGATTGAATCCACCACAGACCAGCCATCAGATTGTAACAATATTTAGTTACTGCAACCAGATCAGCTATAACTTGGTAAAGGACTCTGTGTGGTTGTTTCCTTATTTTCTTAAGGATGTTTATTATGTCCTGTGAAATGAAACCTGCAAATCATCATTCTCTCTAAAGCTATTACTAGATCATTCCGAATCCAGTATTAATCAGATTGGTGTGGTGTGTCTGGTATGCAACCAAACAGAGACAGCCAAACAGATGTTGAAGACATATAAGACACCACAATTCAAAAGTCTATCCAAAAGAGAACCAATATAACAGACAAATCTGTAGTGCTCCAATTTGCTGGGCATAAAGGAGAGACACACCTTGTCTCATTCCAAGACAAGGCAGGACATCAACAGGGCTGGGGTACAACCTTTAGATGTCCTTTAGAGATTCAGGCTGCATCATACTGGTAACTGCTAAATGGGTACTATCAGTGGATCTGGGAGCATGGTCTGTGATAATCTCAAAAAGTTTTAAAAACTACCAGTACATATCAGTCCAGTGATCATTTCACCAGTGAAATGCAGCTGCCTTTGGGGTAAAACAGCAGACAGGTGGACAACCAACAGGGCAGGAGAAAATGTAGCTAAGGACACCAAGACAAAGCCTTACTACTCTTCTGAAAAAATGCTATGGGATTTTTAGCATCCATGCAAAGACAGAACCTTAATTTTCCTGAGGTCTTTCCCAACAGACCTTCACATATTAAAATATATGGATCAGTATTTATACACCCTGGAAAGTTGAAGGGCTGTATTGAAACGTGCTCCCAGGTGGTCTCGATAGTTCAGACTCAATACTGTGCCTTCTGGCAATACACCATTCTTTCTGGCAGATGTTCACTCTCTGAGATGCATTGGGTTTTCTCTTCCAGGGATGCATTGGTTACCAGTACTGTGAACTGCATGACTAGTTTTGTGTCTGGATTTGTCATTTTCACTGTGCTTGGATATATGGCTGAAATGAGGAATGAAGAGGTTTCGGAGGTTGCTAAAGATACTGGTAGGGGAACTTATTTTATTGCTGTCTTAAATTTCCTCTGAAGTTTTGATAGAACTTGTTTGATTACATTCCAGATGGGGAGATATTCTTATCATCGAAACATGACCATGTAATCCATTTAAAATTCAGGATCAGGGGAAAGACCCTGGCTTGGACAAACACGCCAATCTATGCATAATGTTTTGTATATACTATGATTAATCATACTACTTTATGGCAAAGGCCCTAACATAAACCAATGAGCAGCATATGGTGTGCAACACAGCTCCAAAATTGTTCTATGAAGAGAAAAGAATGTAGAAATCATGTTACGTCACCAAGTGAACCTTACTGTGGTTACACACAGTAACACTTCCCTGTGGACAAAGGCATTTCCAGGTGTGACTGAACTGGTCCCTCTTTTTCAGAGCAATAGGGTTGACTTGTAATAATTGCCTGTTCTCCCTCTTGGTACCAGGGCCCAGCCTTCTCTTCATTACCTACGCAGAGGCCATTGCAAACATGCCTGCTTCGACTTTTTTTGCCATCATATTTTTCTTGATGTTACTCACTCTGGGATTAGACAGCACGGTGAGTGGCTGAGGGGCCATGAATGGATGGATGGGGTTAAGCATTTGGAATTATTCCAGCATCTTCCAAAACAAATCTGCAGAATTGAAACATGAACTCTTCTTTTAATAATAGAGCAACTATACTAATACTTAGAGGTCCTTGGATGAAGGGTGCTAAATAAGTGCAAAATGCATTGCAAACATTCATTAATCTTCATAATCCCTGGGTCAGAGAATAGTACTTATTATCCCTGTTTCAAAATTGGGGAAACTGAGGCACAACAAGATTAAATGGCTTGCCCAAAGTCACACAGTGAGTCAATGGCAAAGCTGGGAACAGAACCCAGAATATTCAACTTCTAGAACCCTGCTTTTAACCAGCAGATGATGCTCTCTCTCTTCTTGTATATTGGAAGCATTTAATTACCTGTCTACATGCAAATCAGTGACATGTTTCTGGGATTTTTCACAGGTAACAGGATTTAGAAGGTGGGAATAGAAGGTGGATTTCTCAAAGTGGGACAACATGCTATAAAGATTTTGCCACATGAGCCACATAGTTATTGCAGATTAAGGACCAAATTCAATCCAAAATCAACTCCATTGACTTCATAGTCTTGGCTACAATGAGCCATTTACTTATTATTTATTATTTGTAATATGGTAGTTCCAGGGCCAGCTCTAGCATTTTTGCCACCCCAAGCAGGAAAAAAAAAGCCGCAATTGCGATTGACGGCAATTCAGCGGCAGCTCTACCGCCGGTTCATTCTACGGCGGCAATTCGGCGGCAGGTCCTTCCCTCTGAGAGGGACTGAGGGACCCGCTGCCGAATTCCCGCTGAAGAGCCGGAGGTGCCGCCCTTCTTCATTGGCCACCCCAGGCACCTGCTTGCTACGCTGGTGCCTGGAGCCGGCCCTGGGTAGTTCCTGTTATGTGCTAAGCACTTCCCACACATATGAGACAAAATCCCTGTCCTAAAGAGATCAAGGTCTCTGAAGACATGATGGGGATGTTTCCAGAGCAGTCATCTCAATCCTATCACTCAGACACATGCCAAAGGTTCATTGTGCTAATTGTATCTTATGGTATGTCTACACTTAAAACACTGAAGTGGCACAGCTGTAGCGCTTCAGTGTAGACACTCACTACAGTGACCCGAGGGGTTCTCTCATTGCTGCAGGTAACTCCTCTCCCCAAGAGGTGGTAGCTAGGTTGACAGAAGCACTGTTTCCCAGGGATTAGGTTGGCGTAGCTCTGGCTGTCCGAGGGTGTGGATTTTTCACATGGCTGAGAGATGCAGCTATGGTGATGTACATTTTTAGTGTACACCAGTTGGGGGTGGGGGCAAATGCAGGATGGGAAGGATGCTTTCTTTCTTTCTATGATTCTTTGCTGTGCTTTTCAGTTTGCAGGGCTGGAGGGGGTGGTCACTGCAGTGCTGGACGAATTCCCACATGTTTGGGGAAAGCGCAGGGAATGGTTTGTTCTTGGTCTGATCATCACTTGCTTCCTGGGGTCATTAACAACCCTGACATTCGTAAGTACCGCACCCAACATTGTGAACCTTGCTTATTGGCAGTAGGCTCTAGCTGACATCTGCAGGAGAGAAGTGTTTCCCAAACAGAATTTCAAGGAGTCTCATCAAATATGTGAAATGCTCTTAATCCAGTTGAGAGGAGCTGTTTTCCTTATGGGGTCAGAGACTGTCGGTGGAATGAATGTGAGCAGTCGCACTCATGAGGGAATCTGACAGTGTTGTAACTTGACAAAGTTCCAGTGTACAGTACATAATAAACCACACAAATACTGCTCAGACTGGTACTACACCACTAAGCAGGTTCATTCCAGCTGTTTAACCTTTCAAACCTGCACTCAAAATCCCAGTTTTTACAAATTTAAAAATTATCAGTTTAATTTTCAAAGGGTTAGAAGTAAATTTCAAATCAAGAAAAGGATGGATAAAAAATCTTGTTCTAGAAACTAACATAAATGGAATTTAGTGAACTGGAGTCCAGAAGCTCCTGGCACAGGAAAATTGCTCATGTGAATCTGCAGCACTTACATATTCCTTCTCTCAGACAGGCCAAATATTGCTCTGAGTTACACTTGTGAAACCTCTGTCTAGTCATTGGGGTTTCATTGCTGTAACAGGAGTACAAATTGGTACTAAGAGGTCAGCTTTTGTAAAAGATGCGGGGAAAAAATTCACTGGCTTTTACATTCCACTGTTTGTTTTATGAGAAATTCCCTCCTGGTTTAAAGCATTTACAAGGAGCCAGGTTCCTGCAGAAGATGCAATTCTCTTTCTTTGTAGCTGAGTCCTGATCTAGGAGGAAAGAATAGAACCTAATGCTTCCTTTGTTTCCTGCTCAGTAACTAATGCTCAGGGACAGAGAAGGAAGTTGCCATCAAAGGAGGGCATGAAAAAGCACAGATCCCATCTGATTAGCTCATTAAAATCCTACTAGAAATGCCCGCTGCTTTCCTTTCCGTTTTTCTGCATGACCATTCTATTGGCAAAGGATGATCACAGAAAGTTAAAGCAAGGATACTGGACAAGTCATTAGTACTGTCAAGTATTACTCAAGGCCAGAGCAGGCAGGAAGTGATGGGATAGAGTGAATTTTGCGCTGGTGAATGCTCTTTCCAAATGAAGACAGTATAGGACTAAAGAACGAGGAGTACTTGTGGCACTTTAGAGACTAACAAATTTATTTGGGCATAAGCTTTCATGGGCTAAAACCCACTTCATCGGATGCATGCAGTGGAAAATACATTAGGAAGATATATATACACCGAGAACATGAAAAAATGGGTGTTGCCATACCAACTATAACAAGACTAATCAATTAAGGTGGGCTATTATCAGCAGGAGAAAAAAAATGTTTGTAGTGATAATCAGGATGGCCCACTTCCAACAGTTGACAACAAGGTGTGAGTAATAGTAGGGGAAAAATTAGCATGGGGAAATAGTTTTACTTTGTGTAATGACACATCCACTGCCAGTCTTTATTCAAGTCTAATTTAACGGAGTCCAGTTTGCAAATTAATTCCAATTCAGCAGTTTCTCGTTGGAGTCTGTTTTTGAAGTTTTTTTATTGGAGTATTGCGACTTTTAGGTCTGTAATTGAGTGACCAGGGAGGTTGACTAGTAGTACAAAACGTCTTCTTCTGGGGATACTGGCTAATCAGTGCCACAATCTCTTTTCTAGGGTGGTGCATATGTAGTGAAGCTGTTTGAAGAATATGCTACAGGCCCTGCTGTCTTAACAGTGGTGTTTCTGGAATCCATTGCAGTGGCCTGGTTCTACGGTAAGTTTGTTTCCGCACTTACAACCCATGCTGACCAGACTCCCAGGCATTTGCTGAATCGCGTTTCTGCCAGCTCTGTGGACAGGGGAACTGATGTCACATAGAAAAAGCAATTTACGGATTACTGAATCTGAAAACAATGTTACCAATTACTTTGTCATGTAAGCACAGTACAGTCTTGATCTCCAGAAGTGTTGGGAGACACTGAATGACTTTGGATAATGGAGGTTTCTGTGTAATGAAAAGGTTGCAGGGACATGACCACACTGTTTCCTGCTGGATGCTAAACGCACTTCCTCGTTATATCAATGTTTGAATAACTTTTTTCTCCCTGTCACCTCTACCTTCCATTTATTTTCATAGGCATCAACCAGTTTTGCAGTGACATGAAGGAAATGCTGGGCTTCACTCCAGGCTGGTACTGGCGACTCTGCTGGGTAGCAATCAGCCCCATCTTCCTTTTGGTGAGTTCATGTTCCCAGCCCAAGACAGTCACAGTTTACTAGTGTAATACCTTCGAGTTCCAGATATGGGATTTTCATTTACATAATATTCATGTTTTACTCTCTAATGCCAGCTTTTGGAAGCTAACAATATTAAATCAATTAGATGAATCTGATAAAAGCAGCTAGGACTAGTTAGTAGATCAACACTGAGTTTGTTTGGGTCTTTTTTGTTATTTAGATAAACAATGATGATACTAGAAAACTTTAACAACCTGCAACACAGGACAAGACTAATTTGAGCTTTGCTGCTTTACATCTATGTCAGCGAAGTAAAAGATGCTGATAAAAAGCACCGAAAAAAAAGAAATTAAGATAGCTTATAAATCTGTTTGATCAGCCACTGCCTGGCAACTTCAGAATACACCTACCCAAACTCTACCTCACCAGATAGCATCCTTCATAATCAGAAACTGGAGCCAGCATCCCCATAGCTGACTTGGCAAAGTTATTACTAACATTTTTAAACAAAGCCTTCATTCTCTGTTCCAAACTTAGTTCACCCTGTCTTTTATTGTTGCTTGGCTTGGATGCAAGGAGAGTAAGTCAAGATGGAGGTTTACGGAGGCAAAGTGTCTAGATTTAAAGCCTACGCTGTGAACTCAAAACAACACAGCTGGGATGATTAATGTGTGTTTAACTCTTTTCCATTTTATTACCTGTAGACAAAGGAGTAAAAAAAACCTATAAATAGATGTTTCACCACAAAAATAATTTATACACTACTGTCCTCTCCATGATCCTGAAACAATAAAACTAAATTACATGAAGAGCAATATAGTTTCAGTGATGTGGTTACTAGGCAAAATTGATATTTACAGTCTCTATGGAAACTAAAATAAAAAAAGCCCAGATGTAGGTTTGGTGGTTCTCTATGTGAATTATAAACATCTAGTGCTGGGAATCCTATGATGAAATTCTGTGAAAATGAAGTTAGGATGCTTCCCAAAACAGTGACTAACATTAATTTTGCAAAAAAAACAGGAGTACTTGTGGCACCTTAAAGACTAAGTGAGCTTTAGCTCACGAAAGCTCATGCTAAAATAAATTTGTTAGTCTTTAAGGTGCCACAAGTACTCCTGGTTTTTTTGCGGATACAGACTAACACGGCTGCTACTCTGAAACCTGTCATTAATTTTGCAATGTACCAGTTTAATACTTAAGAACCTTAGGTTTGACTTCAATGGGAACTGGAAGCGCTGAGTATCTCACAGGGTCGGATCCAATATACTTTAGCATAAAACTGGAACGTTGCAATCTTAGTATTAGAGTAAGAAGAAAAACATATAAATCCAAGAACTATTGCATTCTACAAGTCAATCTGAGGTACCAGGGATCACAATGATTTCTGGCCTATAATCAACACAAAAGCTGGCAAGTAATCTCTCAACCATAGAGCATCTGCAGGCTGCTGACAATGGATCAAGTTCTGGAGAAGACTGACAAATGCAATGAGTTGCTGCTGTAGATAGTGGAAATTCCTCTATTTGGTGTTAAGGAAGAGTTTTAGAAGTACTTGAAGAAAAACTAGAAGTTCCATGTGACCTCAAAGAATTCTTGAAACATTTATACAACTAGTATAATACTATTTAAGCTTGACAAGCATGGAGTTACACAAGAAAACACTCACTTATCTTTAACTTTTCACCGTCTGCCTGGAGAACACATTCAAAAAGCTGGACTTTGAAGAAAAGTGCCTAAAGATAAAAATGGTACATGAACTACTTCAAATTTGCAGGTGACATCTTTGTTTAACCCCTGAAAGAACTTGAAAAGGAACATGAAAAGCAAGGAATATAGATGTGTGTTAAATATACACAACATAAAAAACATTTTCTAATGAAATTGTGGAAGAAGAGGAAAAAATCACACTAGATCAGAATAAATTATAAACTTTTATGGAGCATATGTGGGCCAAGTGGTGCATAGCATTCCAAACCAGCCCAACAATAAAAGGGTGAGAGGAATCAAAGTTGGATGAATCCTCTGGAAGGGTGAACAGTGTCTTCAAGAAAAAAATTCTCTCACCCCTGTTCATTACCAGACCTAACTATTGGCTATGGGATTCTGGATATTACTGGATTCAAATGGAATTTTTTTTTTTTTTTACCATTCTAAAAATTCAGTAGAATTTTAGAATTGGTATTCAAACATACAATACCAGATCAGATCTGTGGTCCATTTATACATCTAAGGGCTAATATGATCCTTGGATGTATAAACAAGTATGGACGTGTTTTTTTACCTCTGTACACAGCATTGATAAAGCTGATAGTCGAATATTGCATCCAGGTCTAGTGTCCACATGCTAAAACGGATATTGAAAAAGTGGAGCGGGTGCAGAAAAGAGCTAGAAAAATTATTCAAGGACTGGAGAAAATATCTTCCAGTGAGAGACTTAAAGAGCACAATCTGTTTAATAAATAATAATAATTTAAAAATGTTGAGAGGTGACTTGATTATGATGTATGAATACCTTCAAGGGCTGAAAATACTGGGTACTAAGGGTTCCTTTTGATCTAATGGAGAAAGGCATAACAAGACCGAATGGCTGGAAGTTAAAGCCAGGCAAATTCAGATTGGAAATACTGTAAGGCGCACATTTTTTAACTGTGAGGGTGCTTAACCATTGGAACAAACTACCAAGGGAAATGTTGTACTCTCTTGCTCTTGATGTCTTCTAGAAAATATGCTTTAGTCAGACAAATTATTGGGCTTGACACAGGTGTAACTGTGTGAATTTCTCTGGTCTGCAATCTACCAGAGGTCAGTCTAGGTGATCTAATGGTCCCTTCTGGCCTAAAAATCTACGAATCTAGTCCAATATCCTGTTGCTCTGTTTGGATTCAAGAATACCCAGAACAGGTCATTATGGAATAAATTGTCCATAAGAGGAATTTTCTTCCTAATATCTTATCAGCTAAGGTGGCTTATGACCTAAGCATGAGGGTTTACATCCTTTCTAATGTAACTGTGGATTTTCTCATTATTCATATAAGTGCTTAATCCATTTTTGAATCCTGCTATGCTTTTGGTCTCAATGATTTATTGCAGCAGTTGGTCCCAAAGGCTAATTACGTGCTATGTAAAAACATTGTAATATTTTGTTGCATTTTTATTTCAGTTCATCATTTGCAGTTTTATGTCCAGCCCTCCTGATCTACGGCTTTTTGATTATAACTATCCCTACTGGACCACTATAGTGGGTTACTGCATAGGAACCTCCTCTGTTATCTGCATTCCAATCTACATGGCTTATCGGTTGATAATCACCCCAGGAACATTTAAAGAGGTATCCGATGTGTTTTATTTGTTCAAGTTCATTTTTGATGGGATGTACTTCCCATCCCACTACCCAGCCATACATAAGAAGAGATGGGGAAATACTGCATAGGCACTTAAACAAAAAAGATGGTCTGTAAATGATGCTCCCATATTTGCCAGGTGCTGGATGTATGGATCAGTATTGTAAGAAATACCTCTTTAACAGTTAAATCATGTCATTAATACAAAGGAATGGTGGGTTATGTATGATAGCAGAATGCCAGCTCTGCAAATAATTAACATTGAGAATTCCTTTCTGTTTAAGAACAACTCTTCTGAGTGCTCTAAAATCCACACGGTTGCACAGATTGCCTTGAAATTAGCTGTGCCACATGGGGATGTGGGGTAGACTAAGTGATTGAAATTTGGGGTTTCCTGAGCAAGCAGTTCCTGAGATACAGCTGTCCCCAGGAAATCAGCTTTTCTTAAGGTTGACAGATTCTATCAACCTTTTTTTGCTCAGACCTAAGGCTCAAGCCATGGCTCTGTATGCCCAAAGGATCTCAGTCACTCAACATTTACCCCAGCCAGTGCAAGGGACCCACTAACCTTTTGGAGGAGCAAAATTGAAAGTGAGTTCGGCTCTTTAGGCAAACGCATGCTAACACAAACCAGTGGATTACTCTGTGCACATGTGAACAGAATCCCAAAAGAATTACTATCCAGGCACGATTCACAGGACCTGTGTGACTCAAGGGGACATTACGGCCATTGAACCTGAGCAACACCCAGTTCAAACCCAAGCCGGGGTAGAAAGCTGAAATGAAACCTAGGCATGTTGCTATAAACTGCCTTTGTCCAAGGGTGGTTTTTTTTATTTTGGGGAAGTGTAATCTGAGTACAGCAGAAACTTCAGAAGGCATTTGTGCTATTTCAAAAAGAAAAGAAATTACACTTGTGAATGATTGCTGGGAGAGGAAGGGGATGTAGGAGGCAGAGGAGTGGAAGGGACGAAGGGTTTGGGTCTTCAGGGAGGCAAGGGTGTTATACAGAGAAGATAAATGGGGAGTGGTTTTGGGACTCAGGTCAGGGGGAGAGAGTGGGGATTATGGGGAAGTGTTAGGGGTGACAGAGGTGGGTGGCAGGGTAAGTGGGAGGAATTGGGGTGCCTGTCATCCCCACATTCTTCTCTTCCATGTGTGTGCTGGGAACAGGGGGACTCTTACCCTCTTGGGGTGTCTGAGCTCCTCTCCCTACCCGCTTCTCATGTGAACTAGATTCACAGATTTCTACCCATTTCCTTGTGCACACCTGGCTTCTCAAGTGCTACTGGCTTAATGTGACAGGAAGGGGAGGGTAAGGTGGGAATGGAGGCGGAGGGTGGGCTACATATTGTGGGGGATGATGGCAGAGGAGGGTGGAGCAAGAGAGCTCTACCAATCTTCTCTCATACTTAAAGTTACTGTTCTCCTTGTGTAATAAAACTTGATTTTGGGGCACCGACGACTCTCTCACTGGGCTTTTAGTAACTCCAAACATTTCAAAGCACAACCATTATCCCTATTTCACTGTAACAAGGTGCGGGGTGGGAGAGGCACACACTTAGGTATCACACAGCAACATCCTGGAGAGAACAGGGGAGTCAGAAAACCTGGGCTCTATTCCCAGCTCTGCCTCATGCTTATTGGGTGAACCTGGCCATGTCACTTTACTGCTCTGTGCCTCAGTTTCCCCATCTGTACAATGGGGATAATGATGTTTCCCTCCTTGGCAAAGTGCTATGAGACCTATTGATGAAAAGTGCTATGTAAGAGCAAGGTATTATCATCATTAACTGGCCACAACTGCATCTCAGCTGTACACCTGCATGATAACTAAAACTGCCTAAACCACCACTAACTCCTACTAACAACATTTCTGGTAAAAAAAATCTAGGAAATTCACTGACAAAAAACTTCGCTAATGGAGAGTTAAGGTTGCCCAATGGTATCTTGTGTCCTTCTTGAATGTCGAGTTCAGCAGAACTCAAACTGCCCAAAAACCAGGAACTGAAGAGTTAAGGTACACACCCATGCAACCTTAACTCCCCCTCCTCGGAGCAATGCCTCATACACCTGTAGCACATGCTCACACACTATCTTTGCACAGTACTACACTGGAACTACCTACACGTGCCCTACACTGACTCCATCTGCTAAATTTTACAATCTCTTCACCCTTATGCACATGATGCCATCTCACACTATGCTTTCACTTACCCATCATTAAACCCACAAACCACACACCTCCCACCTAGCTGCTGAGAATCCCCATGGCAAGAGGATCCATGTGCCCACTGCTACATAACACAGAGCTTAAATAAGGCATACTGGATCTTTCAAGGTACACATGGACCTCTTTCCTTAGATTACACACGAGGGTTAGGGAAAAGGGCCATACACACACCAAGAGGGGCACAGACCCCCAGATTGTCTCAGATTACAATCACGGCTCGGTCAAACTCTCCAACTAACCTTCCCCTTTCGATACAGCTATACCTACACAGTGAATGCAGCTGGAATGCACCCAGGCAATTCCCGGGGATTACTGCCAGCTCCAGGGCCGTAGACTGTGGGCATGAACCTTAACTCTCTATTGCCTGGTTTTCAGAAGTCTGAGTTTTTCAGAACTCAGTGTTCTGAAGGGCACAAGATACCACTGTAACCTTCATTCTGTGTTAGGTTTTTTTGGTCAGTGAATATTTAAGATGGCTAACTGCTGAGAATGAGTGCCACTGAAAATCAGCTCATGTGGCGCCTTTGGCACAAGTGCCATAGGTTGCCTACCCTTGGGTTAGAAGATAGGGGCCTAGCAATATATTCCAAAGAGGTTCAGTCAACTCTAGCCATAGGCTGAGGAAGCAATACTAGTTTTGACCTAAAATCTATATAGATACACCATCCTGCTTCCTCCACCACAAAAACAAAACAGAAATAAACACAACCACCAAAACCATCCACCCCATATTTTACACAAGATCCACAGCAAGCCGGGATGTAATTTGGAAACTTTAATTATTTATATGTAAATATCCATTCAGAAGAGATATGCTCAATAAAGTTGATAGTATTTAGGTAAATGATCATGAGGGCATTAATGCAAAAGCTCTGTAAATTAGCCTGGATGCTACCATTTATGTCAACTAAAAATATATATATATATATAAGTTTGTACTTCTATGCACTTTACATCTTTAAAGTGCCATACAAACAAACTAAGTTTCACAACACCTATGTGACACAGGTAAATATGTGTATCTTTTAAAGGTGGGTCAGATTTTTCTTTAAGCTAAATCCTTTACAGTGTTCCTTTTCAAGTAACTGCAAAGTTCTACCTGAAATCTAAATTTGCACAACTTTCATCTAACATGTGTTTTCTTCTCAACAGCGTATTCTAAAAAGCATTACCCCGGAGACAGCCACAGAAATTCCCTTTGGGGACATCCGCATGAATGCAGTTTAAGTAACATTTTGGGGGGGGGGGAGGGGAAAAGGTGTAAAAGTTTAACTTTCCCCATGCTCCCCAACCCTCCATATTCCCCTTTCCAAATAATTGAGTTTCCAGCTGAGCCAAGGAATGGGTGAGCGTTTTCCATGGAGGCCCAGACAACGGCAATGTGCATCTGGAAAATTGGTGCCTCCAGCATACAGATCCAAGCATTTCAACAAAATCTGCTGCGCACTTCAAACCAGACTACGAGTTCACAGCTGAACTGATTCATTCTGAAAACATGAGGATGCATAAACCACTATAGGATGAGTATCATCTATTAGGATTAGATTTAGAATCTCAAATCTGTGACAGTACTCCTGTATTTTTCTCAATGTGATCATTTGTACTGGACCATGTTGTATTTGCTTCTAAAGATCTCATTGCTTAAACTGAGTTGAAAAATACAGGAAAATAGTTCTGATAGCCATATATTACCTGAGTAATACAGAGTTTTCTTGCTTAAAAATAATAGGACCCTCAGATCCTTGTTTTGCTGTGGAGTAGGGAGAGAAAGATGTAGGAAACAACCCTGAAAAGCACTATGTATGAAGACTGTGTCCAGTTGCACACACAGTTGGTAGCATTATTCCCCTTCCTTCTTTATACCACTTACTTTTCTGCACTTTATGGACCACACCAGTTTTCATTAGTTATTTCTTGCATAACAAGCACTTCACAAAAGAATGATTTTTAAAATTCAGGACTTCACAAAATACTCAGCCTCTTCTCTATTCTCCTCTGGTACCAGTTATACAAAACCCTCAGCCCATCCAGCTCTTTGTCATAGGTCAGCTGGCAAATGTTTAAGTTGTTAGCAACTGCTACACTCTGGTGCCATCTCCCTGTCTCTTTTAGCTGTATATTCATGATGATATTTTACAGACAGACTTAGCTTATTTATTCCTTTAGAAACTGTAGCCCAGTGGTGAATTGTTTGGAGGTCAGATGCTAGAGGTTGGACCATCAGAGCTACATAGACTTCTTTTACAGCTTTTTATCGGAATCAAACTGTGTTTTTTCCTATTGTTTTCTGTTGCAAAACTAAAGCTTAGGGTAACACTTTATACTGGTTGGCACAAATATCAAGTCTAAAAATTCTTACAAAATGTCATGAAAATTTACTAGCTCATGTACTAAATCGGCTCATCCAGTCTTTATCCTGAAGATAAAAATAACGAAAAAACAATGCTATTTTACTCACTCTGGGCCAGTGGTGAGTACAATTCTGAAAGGATGAATTCTAATCATAACTTGATATATACTTAATTGAGGTATTTAATTCCAAATTAAGTTCTACGTACATTTAAATTCATAATAGTCTATAAGTACTTATGCCTGTCAAGCCAGAGGGAGGTTAAACAATGATTACTTTTGAACTCAGTTGCATTTGCCCAAGTGAATTTCAGGACCGTGGAATGACTATGCAGCTATATGGAAATTGCTTAGTTAACCCTATGCAGTTAACAAGTAAGTAAAGGAGACGTGCATTATACTATTATCCTGTCACTAAAGCCTCACCAAATTTTATTATAAAACCTATCACAACTGAAGCTAAAATAGAACATAAAATCTCCTTGTACATCATGATTTGCCTATGTTAAAAATGAAGAGGTTCCATACAAGAATTCATGTAGGTGAGCATCAAGAAATTTCTTCTGAAAGAAAAAGCTTACACTGATACATACTACAAAGAACAGATGATTTGCACAGAGCAGTGCAACCATGATGTTTTTTGCCTTTTGAATACTATACCATTTTCATCTTCTCTCACAAGACTTTTCTGCTTATGCATATAGACACCCACTTCAAATAATGTCTCTTACACTTAAGCCATAGACTTAAGATCTACTTGTGTTGTAGGTCTCTAGCCTAACTCATTACACAGAAATAATTAAGAGTGATGAATGATTGATTCCATCTCAACTGCTGACAAAGGCTTACTAGGACCACACAAGTCATTTCTAAAGGGAATAATGTCTCTCAGTGCCATGAGAAAGATAAAATGAATCCATGTCTCACTGGATGATGACTTGCAAGGAGTAACTTAGCAATTTACCCCTCACATATATTTAAAAATGGCTTCTAAGATGGACTTAATTTTGAGGGGACTCACACACAGTGTATCTGCAGGATTTGAAGAAGTTATTTAAAATATGTCATAGGCTATTTTATAAAATGTATAAAAACATCAACAATTTAATATTCAAAATTAAAATTGACAAACCAGAAAATTAGAAACCATTTGATAAATTGTCAAAAGTTCAACTTTTTCTGTCATAAGTTTATTGCTGAAAAAATACATATGAAGTGACATGGTAGGGCAAGCAGGATAATTACATATTCCTACCATCTAATTTGGAAGGAAGAAGTCTTACTATATCTTCTCTATTCTCCCTAATTTGTGTCCAGCCAATACCAGAACTGTGAAGTGTTTTTTTTTTTTTTAAATGGATACATATTCCAAGCTGAATTGTTGCCTGAGCTAATAGCTTTCCTGTTCCTTGCTAGGCTCATTCAATGACAGCTTTTCCGAGCCCAAACAGCACTGTTTAAAAAGGGATTTTTCCATCTCTGCTTTCTAACTTACAGTAAATCCAGTTGCAAACGCTCCTTCAAAAGACATTTGGCTGTCTTCTGTCAGGAAGGAGATGGGGGTGGTTAGGTTCAGTAAGAGCATTATCTGCATTGAAACCAAAGTTTTCTTCCCAAGCCCTTGTGCAGAAATTGAAACTCAGGACGAGTTCTGGTGGAATAATGACTTTGCAGAGTAATAACGGCAGAAGTCTCTGCTTTTTAGTGGGAGGTGGAAGAGTACTGGGATTCTTCAGCCGTAACATTATGGTGCCATGTTACAGCTTTATAGATGTAACTGGAATTGCAAAAAAAAAAATCTTCACTTGCATTATTTAGACAATAATACACAACAATCTGACTTTCTGGGTGGTTACAGCATAGAAAATTGATTAATTGCCCCAGAAATACCAGTGTTTTCTAGAGGACTAGGAGACAACCAGGAAGTCCTGAGTTTAAAAACAAGGCCACTGACCCACTGTGTAACCTTGGGCAAGTCATTTGTTTTCTCAGACTCAGTTTCCCAGATGAAAAATTAAGATAAGCTTGCTTGTTTCACTGGAGTTCTGTGAGGACTGATGCCTTTTACCACACTTTGAAGGTGAAAAGCACTGTAGACATGCAAAGTACTAGGAAGTAATTTTCTAGAACTATAGATTATAGTTCATAATTGGTGTTACACATTTTATATGCTGTAAAAGGCGGATGGGCTGAACTGTAAATTTGCTGAGCATTACTGACAGGCCTAGAACATTATTTGCTGACAGCCACTCAAGAAGTCCGACTCCCTTGTAGAATTTTTCCTTCACTAACCAGTAAGAGTGTCTTTTAAAAGTTCATATAATCACTAATGACAGTATCAGCTGTTTCCTTTATTGCTTTTTCAAATTGGAAGGAAAACTAGTGTAATTTAATTACAAAGAATATGGACCTGATCCCACAGTATAATCCTATCAGCTTGCACAGTGAATGTAAAAACATACCAAATCAGAATGGTAGCTCTTCACATTTTTTTGCAGGGGCTAACATGACTACATAAGGTGCTAGGCAGTGTGGGATCATGCCCCTTGCCACTAACGAGGTTGTTGATTCTCAAGACACTGGCAGCCTGATTCAACTCCCAGTGAAATCAATAGGATTGTTATAATTGACTTTACTGTGAGATGGATCAGATCCCTAAACATGAAACCACGGTTTTGGCAATCTGATGAGGCAAACTAGGGCCCTGATTCCACAAAGCACTTAAACATGGGCCTGACTTTAAGCATGTGAATAGTCATAGTCACTTACTTGAAGTTAAGCTCATGCTGGGTGCTTTGCTGAATCAAGGCCTAGGACACAAGCATCAGCTTCCCCATTAACAAGCCTTATTAATCAGAAAGTTTCAAGCTGTTGTAAGGCAAACTCCACAATTAAACAACAGGTTAACTTGGTTGCCAGACCGTGGTAAAATTAACTCCCAACACATCTTGGAGTCACTGAACCACTGACTAACTATTGTACTTGTATGCACTATCTAAAGGAAAGAAGGTGTATGCTAAGGTTGTGGCAGGTTTAGTTACTTTTTAATCTTTTAATGCTTTCTGAGGAATGAGTAACAGGCACATTCTGGATATCTAGAATATCAAGAGAACATTCAGATTTCTGAAGGGAAAAGGTTAGATAAGGTAGGGCCGTTTCTAAACTACTGAACTTCTAAACTTTCTGAAACTACTCAGACATTATAGCTGGGAGATGCATTTTACTTCATATAACAAGACAAATCAGAAGTGGTATCATTTTTCTTCTCCTTCCTGGAAGTTCCTTAATATTGATGATAACCAGTATGACTCATAGTATTAAAATACTGGGACACAGCACAATCAGCTTAAGTAATTTCATCATTCAACCCACACAAGATGCGTAATTATAATGTGGTAGTACTGCCCACAATGTGCGCAATGCTTGCCAAGCACAGATGAAAATATAGATCCTGTACTAAAGAGCATTCAATCTTAAAAAAACATGCAGGAGGGACACCCTTTAAATCATTTCCTTTCCTCTCCCTACAATGATCAATTGTCCTGGGTTTTAAGGGAATGAGTCTATAAGCAGGGGAAGGAACTGAGAGAAATGTTTTCTTTGCATTTATTATCTATTCTGCGTTATGTAATTGCAGAAGTGCACCATGTTCTCATTTACAGTCTTGGATTTCCATGGAAGGCTGATGACTGGAAATGAAACTTTCTTTAAGAAGTTGAAAACTGCCCTGTTGCTTCATGAAAGTTTATTTGCTGTTGAGTTCATGGTTCAGAATTCAGTTGAGCAATTCTGTAAATACAATACAGATAATTTTAAATGACTCTGGGCTCTTCACAAGGAAAATCCATACTGAAGTCTTCCCAGTGCATTCTGAGAACAGGGCAGTCAGGAAGCCTTTCAAAAGTATATTAAAATGCACAGGCCTTTCTTTTTCAGTATAATGCAGATATACCATCTACACACTATATTTCACTCTTTAAAAGCTGAGCCATCAAGTTGCTTTAGTTCCTGTGAACTTTTTAATTGAAGGCTGGTTTGAGTTTTTTTAAATCCTCCAGTCTTGTCACAGGTTGTTCTCCTAACAGTGTGTTAGGAAAATCAGTCATGTCAAATCATCTCTGGCTAGCTCGGAGACAAGCAAACTGAGGCCACATTGTCTGACTTCATTAATTTTTATCATTATTAATACTTGACTTTCTTTTCACATACTTCTTAAATCATTTGAGAATCATCAACAACTGTCCCTCAGCTCAACAAGTAGATCTAGATACCTGTATTAGACATGGAATGTTACACCTTTGGCCAAAACCTTAGTTCTACTGATGCCACACGGGCTACATTGGATTTGGAAGCATTTCAGGCAAATGGATTCCTTCTCCTACTCCTTGGCTCACCTACCACAAAACTAGAGCCGCCTGTAAGTAGCACACCTTGCTATGAACAGTGATAAGGGAACTTCCAGAACCAGTTTTATCTTTGTGAACTGGGAGCGTGTTTACCTTTCAGACTTTAGTAAGAGAATTAAACTGGAGTTTTATTTGTATATTCCCTCTAACTTGTATATGATGCACTTGTATTAATTTATGCAGCTGTTTAGTTATGAATGTTCCAAGCTGGATTGTAAGTCATCAGTATGTGCCTTGTCTTGTAAACTGTTATTGTAATAAATTTAATATCATAATAAATATGTACGTGTCTGTCCCATCTCTTGTTGGAGATAAAAGCATGGATTCAGAAAGACACTTGTTTTCCAACACTAAGATTCAGCAAAAAGCAGAGTATCCACACAGTTCACTACGCTGACAAGACTGCCTCAACAAAAGGCGGTGTATCCTCTTAACTGTTTGTATGTTGGCTCATCCTTGAAAACATCACTTGAACTCAACTGTAATAGGAATATTCATGACATTTGTTTAAACAGAATCACAAAAGCAAACTTCTCCACATTTGGAATAGATGATTAGCTGCTCAATAAACTTGCATATCAAACCAACTCTAAGGTATTTGTGAATTAACATGGCTTTGCATTTAGATTTTTAAAACTCCTCTTTAATCTCTGTATATGTAAGTCGGATGAACAAAATATCAGGGAACCAGATAGACTGACACAGCTACAGTTGAGCACCCAGGTTTGATTAACATTTCCATTCAAGACATATATGGCAGGAATATTAAATTGCACTATTTTCAGACAATTCACCTTAAGGTTTTGTCTTGATTCAAACTTAATGTAGGCAGGTGCAACTCCACTCGAATTTAACCCCTCTATAACAGGAATTTGGCCTAAAGTCGTCAACCACTATCAATATGAACCCCATTTTTGTTCCCTTTGCATTCTGACACTCAACTGAGGATGCAGAGGAACCTCAAGCTTATCTCCCATTCTACTACTGAACTTTTACAGAAGAAAAGGTGTTTTATTATTATTGATTTCCAAAGGGAAAGAGAAAATAAAGCAGATGGAAAATCATATTCAGTATTTTGTAAATCACCGTTTGCAGCTGAGATAACCAAAGCCTTGGCAGGCAATGCCTTCTCAAACACACTCCCTTTCATGGAAAATGTTTAATTCATTGTAAACAGAACTATAAAAGGACCAGTCCACACATTTGTTGCTTTTCCCAACCTTGCTACTGCTAACATTTCCTCTAACCACTGAGTAGGTGTATAGAAATGAGTATCCTTTCTCCCTGGACTGCATTAATCAATCAAAACCAGGGTTATCCAAAAGCAAAATACCCTGTTAAACATTACTAAAATATATTGAAACTGGGTTTAGAAAAGGCTGAAGCAATTATTTTGGTGAGGGTTTGGAAAATTTTCAAAGCAAGAGGGTGCCAGGGTAGATAAGAGAGAAAACTTGGTGGTTAAGATGAAGGGTCAGAAGATAAGGTACTGGGGCCTCTTTTGGCTTAGCCTAGGGACAGTCTAACTGAAGGCACTGGTGGTTGGCCACACCACTTTCTAGTTCAGTGCAGTCAGACTGATAAAACAGCTTGTGATTTCCCTGTAAAATGTAAAAGCAGATATATTACCAATATTAAAAAAAGCAAAAACCAATTCTGTTCTAAGAAACATTTTATGGCCTGTTGAAAAAGAGTACTGAAGGTTCTGGCATCATTTCCCAAAACTGACTAGAACAATAGTGACTCACCAGCTGTTCCCAAACATTTACTACAAAATGTTTTAGTCACACAAACCACACTGGGAGGCTCCTTGATGAGACATTTTTAAACTTGACAAATTTACCCATGTCAGTGCAACACTTTCCATCATCCTTAGCAGTTCACAAAATATTAGGAAATTAATTCTCTATTTGAGGAAGGGCTGGAGTTTGAAAGAATTGTATGTGATACCTCTAATTGTGTGTTGCAGATCTTCATGATTGGAATATACAAACCTGTTTCCCAGCACTTCAAAACAGTAAGGGATATTTACAACAATAGATCATTTCCTAACCTTCTAATCAAGCACTGATAGATGAATTGCAGGGCATTTCCTGAGGATTAAGAAGCAGGTGGTCCAAACTGCAGTTGAGAGATGCCTTGATGGTATTAATCCCTGGAAAATGCCTTGTTCCAAATTCTTTGTTGCTACTATGAAAACTGAGCGCATAAGGAACACAGACGTAAGGATATTTTATTGTTGATATATTTATCCACACGACTATATAGAGCATTTGAGCATTAATGTCTCCTATAGTGGACAACTGACTGCTCAAATCAGATCTCGGCATTCCACTCATTGTTTCATACATCTCTGACATGCCTCACTCACTAGACTTGTGCCTGTACTGAACAAGAACAGAAACTGGACCAGGAGATGCAGGCAAGTTCAGGAAGGATTATGGTATTTAATAACAACCTACTTTTTTTACACCGTAATTTTCAGGGACACTTTATATTGAAATGTCACATCTTTTTGCATTAAAGATTCATTTGGAACAATGCCATGTTCAACCTCATAGACTTCTAATAGCACAGCTAAAATCTAATGACGTAACTAAAGCAGTGCTCCAGAGCACAAAGACAGATAATCAAGAGGAGGAATATCATGAACATTTCACCATTTCTTCCAAAAAATTATCCTCGGATTCCCTTGTTCATAGTTACTAAATATGTGGAAATGAAAAGGGCCTCAACACAAAAAATTAGGGAAGAATGTCTAGAAAAATGTGTACATTTCAAGAGGGAAATTAAGATAAGATTTATGCAATGTTAAACACTGAGTAGCACGGCAGTGTAAAACTCTGATTCACCTGGCATCCGCACATTATGCATGTGTTGGTGACGGCCTGTTGTATGTAAATGGACATATTCTATGGCGCTGTCCCAAATAAATCTGAATTTGGTCAAAGATACTGCAGAATCAGTCAAATACTCACCTATAGGTAATCCTTCAGAAAGCTGAACCTGACCTTTTTTCTTTTTAGTTTTAAATCTGCGTATGTGAGTTTAGTGCTATGAATGATGCTGGAGTGACAGCTGTAGAGAGGGAAAGATTCTCTTTATCCACATAACAGGTACAGAATGGGCAAGCTTCCTCACATTGCCCCATCAGTGTGTAGTAGGAGAGTCCACTTAAGACCATTTTGAAGAGAGGTGAGCGGATAGGTCAGTTTCTGTGTCCATTCAATACCTGGCCTCAGTGTTAAGAAAGCTAATAAAAGTGCAAATTAGTGTTAACGATGGTAGGTTCTGTGAAATTTATTTTTGAGCACTGTTGGCATGTTCAGGGCTTGCATTCTAAAATAGCATAGTAAGGATATACAATGCACTATTTTATTTTTATTTTATTTTTATAATTGGAGATATACCAATCTCCTAGAACTGGAAGGGACCTTGAAAGGTCATCGAGTCCAGCCCCCTGCCTTCACTAGCAGGACCAATTTTTGCCCCAGATCCCTAAGTGGCCCCCTCAAGGATTGAACTCACAACCCTGGGTTTAGCAGGCCAATGCTCAAACCACTGAGCTATCCCTCCCCACTAGCTGACCAATGAGGTCTAATCTCAAAATGGTGCACAAAAATCTGACTTTGATGGAGTGATTATTACTGAAAGCCTTCAAAGAGGTATGATGTGTTATCAAGGGACTGTATGAAGAGTTGTTTGGCTGATAAAAATGGAAAACTCTTCAAAAACATAGTATGTAGCACAAAGACAAGAGGGAGAGGAAAAAACAAAGGGAACAGGTAAGAAAGCTTGGGGTGAAGCAAAAAGAAATGAGAAGAGAGGTACATGCAGAGGCAGACCTGTTCATAGTCCTAAAAGTGGAGACCACGAACATGACCTGGATGAGAAAGGTTACAGGAAGCTACTGCATGGATTTTAATAGGGGAATTAAATGTTCTCTATCCCATTACAAATCCCCTGATCCCAAACTGATAATCACTGATAAGAGTTTTATAGGATTACTTTTTTTAATGTCCTATTTTAAAGCATCTCTGGGCTTGATTCTGCCTTCCCTGAATACCCAAATCTCTACCTGAAGCCAATGGCAGTTTTGGATCCACAAGGAATGCAAAAATCAGGGCTTTTTTCGGGGGGAAATAAATAATTGTAATGAATTGGAAAAAGATACAGGGTCAGACAATGGAAAGTCATGGACACATTTCCTTTTTGGTTAGTTATAATTTCACCCCAGATATCTTGAGTCTGTTATAGACTGATAATGGCTTGTTGGAACTCAATCCCATTCTTAATATAGAAAAACCCTTGTCCTGGGTATGGTAAACATACTCTAAATCTCAGTATCTTGGCCATATAATTTAGCCTGAAAACACTCAAAGTAATGAGGCTCCATGCAAGTGGTCAGCTGTAATGTTTATTAGGGTTTTTAAAAATCTGTTTTTAAATTACAGGAACGCAGTAAAATTATATCTAGAATGTCTAAACCATCTTTTCAGCCCCTTTGAAGCCTAAGTTCTTGACACTGGCACAGCCACTGTTAAGTAAAAGATATACACTTTCCAGGAAAAAAGTATAAAAAACTACCAGGAGGATTGCGGAAAGTATCATTTAAAAATATGATCTTTGCCAGATTTTCTACTTGCCAAGTTACGGTTTAGAGTGACTTTTACTACTGTTCTATAAACCCCTGAAAAAATGGGTTTATTCTGGCAAGTTTAACATATTAACTATAGCACAATAAGCAGGTATGACTGTAATACATGAAGTGGAAAGATATAATTGATTTGTCTCATAAGGAAGCAATACTGCAGCTATTTCCACTAAAGGTTAGCAAAATACAGGCATCAAAGAAAGATTTAAGCACTGGATATAGTACATCTTACATTTTATTTTAAATATTTCTGTACATCAAGCACCAGAAACACAAAAACCCACGCATATGTTATATACGTTCAAATCCAAATATGTCAAGATGAAATTTACCTGGTTTACAAAACACCACAAAACATACAGGGTCACTTAAATTATTATTCTATTTATTTTGCCTGCATATCCCTCTCTTTAAAGTTCTCTCTCCTGCACACTCTCTGTTAACTTCTTTGGACAGTGAGATCTGACAGTAATGGCTGAGAATGCTGCTGCTCCAGAAGAGGGGTAGTACTGGTATTAGCTGATAAGGATTATATGCAGGCTGCCATTGAGGTATTCTCACCTGTATAAATTTAGAATCCATAAGTGTGACTCCCTGTCTTCGAATAAATGATAGAGCAAGCAGAGGCTATGGTGCTGAAGGCCAGGATGGACAGAACCAGTCAAATTAAACACCTTGCCTGTACATTTGACTGGATGAATGTACAAAGACCATCAAAACATTTCAAAACAGAACTTTGTTTTATTAAATTACTGAGTTTAAAAAAACCCAGAAATAAATGGTCAGGAAATACTTTCACTTCAACACAGAGTTCTTGCTGCAGTGATTTTTCCACCAGTGAAAGTGGATCATCTCTTGGTTTATGGCCACTGAAATGAAGCTAATCCTCTTCTTTCTCTATATAGGATTTTGTGCTAACTCGTGCCATTTGCCTAGCCAAGTAGCGATCCCTTGCTGATACCACTGTCTCTTCACTGCTCCGCTTGGCAAATTTGCTCACACACACAGATTTTTTTTCCATCTGCTCTGCACCTTTTTGCTCTTCCTCTTCATCCTTACCTTTTGGCTCAGGAAATCTTTCAGAGCATGAGATTCTCTCATCATTACTCTTTCTGTCCTTTGCCTTTGTCTCTTTTTCCTCGTCACACTGTCTGTCTTTTTCTAAGGATCTAGGGCTACTTTGCTTCTTGTCCCTGTCCTTTTCTGAGGCTCGAGGACTACTTTCCTTTCTGTCCCTGTATTTCTTGTCATCTTTGTCATCTCTCTCTCTCTTTTCCTTCAAATGTTCCTCCTTTTCTCTGCATTTTTCCCCTCTTTCTCTATCACTGTATCTGTCTTTGCCATTTCTTATTCGCTCTTTTTCTCGTTCCCTTTCTGAATACTTGTCCTCCCTCTCTTTCTCTTTCCTACCTTCTTTGTCATATCCTTCTCTCTCTTTTCTATCTTTCCCCCTCTGCTTGTCCTCCTGCTCATTCCTCTTTCTGTAGTTATCTTTACTGGTATGATCCCCATATCTCTGTCGGTCTTCCTTTTCCCTCCGGTGATCCTTTTCCTGGTTTCTATCTCTTCTCTCATAATCCCTTTCCTTGTGGTGCTCATCTTTTTCCCTTCTACCTGTTCCACTCTCTCCTCTCCTAGGACGATTTATATGGGTTTTTGTGTGGTGACTTCCCTCCTCACTGGAAGATTCTGATGAGCTGGAGTGTTTCCGGCTCCTGTGATGTTTGGAATCCTCCTCACTGCTCTCAGAGCTGTCTCGATTTTCCTTCTTTTTAGAACTAGCTCTGCTATTTTTATGATCTTCATCACTACTATCACTTTCTAAGTCACTGTCTGCATCTGGATTATCCTCTTCCTTAGCAGGGGTTCTAAGTCTTGGTCTCTCATCTGGACTTTTGTTTCTTTGGATGGATTCATCTGAATTAGTGGTAGATTTTTCTTCCTTTATCCTAGATTATTTGTTGTTGTTGTGGGAGGGGAAAAAAAAAAAGATATTACATAGCCTGCAGTGTCAAACTATTCTGGAGTTTGTGACTTCTTGTTGGGACTTGAGCAACACTGTTAAGAAGATATGCAGCTGAAACTTCTAAGCAGCCAAATCTGGTCTATTGTTCCAGTTCTAATATTCCAACTCTGAGCGATTTGTATTGAAAGTTTGCATTGGGTTCTTTGGTACTGTACATGTCCTAGAAAACAGCAGCTTTGATTTTCACCATACTGAAAAAGTAGGGTTTGAATGTCAAGAATGAGTAGTTTAACGGCCCTATCATCCTTATTTAAAGGACAGGACACAGATTTGTATCCTGGTAATTATCTATATAGCACACCCTTTTCCTAAGTGTCTCACAATCCTACCCATGCCACATAGTTCCATACAAGGAAGAAGAGGGATTTTTTTTAGTGTCAGAATTACAAATACAACTCATTATTTTAGTAACAGCTGTAAACGGAACTCCTCATGCTAAACGTATGTCCTCATAAGACACTACAAGTTTTAAATTGCAACACAATATTCCTGACTCTTTCTGTGCTTGTTGGCTAGGATCTCACTCTTGTGGTTAAACTGACACTAGCATCTTGATACAGTTCTTAACTTGTTAAATATAATAAAACAGGAAACGTGGGACAAACTTGGACAAGGCCCCAAAATGTTGCAATACCTCAGTCTTTTTTGACTGATAAAGTGTATCTTTAATTCCATATCCTGCATGTCTGTTTTCACTAATCATGTAGCTACAGCAACAGTCTGTGGTAAATACTCCTTGGGAATCAGTGGACCATTTGGTTAGGCTGAAAGTTTGATCCATGATTTAAAGCATGGTTATTCTTGGAAAAATGTCTCTAAAAATTACACTGTAGTATTCCATAGTTATTCTCTTTCAATGATCTTCCAGATCTAAATGATGAAGTTTATAAATCAAAGGTGAAATTTCTATTTGGCAGTGCTGCAAATTCTGCCTGACATCTGAAAATCGAGATGTTTTCTTTCTATACCTTACACCAACTTAATGAAAAAAATCCACAACTTAGCTGACAGTTTTGTTGGATTCAGCAGAATAGATTCCTACTTGTCTTCCCATAGATTAATTAGCTCTATAGGACTCATAGCAGCAAAACTTGTTTCTAGTAAATAATTATGGTCTGAACACCCAGAAAGCAGATATGCTGACTAAGAAACCACCATTCTGAAAGTCACTTTTCTGAACATAACTGCTCTTAAATAATGCAGTTTCAAACTGAGAGAATTGTTCAAGCAAATACAATACCAAGTGGGTTAATCACTACTGCCATTGCTTCATAAGCATAGCTAAATCAGACAGTAGCATATGGATGGCTTCATAAACAGGCAAATGTGAAAAGCACAGTTCATTTTACTATTTCAGAAGAGTTTTGTTGGTACTCTTAAGATATACATTTTGCTGGTGAAACTTAAGCCTGATACAGAGCTGCTTTAGAAGAGCATACTGTTGTAGTAGCTGGTCCTTTAAATCCTAGAGTGACAAACACAGTAGCCCTAACTTGGCCATTTTATATCTGACTGATGGAGGTATGCTGGTAAGTATGCTGACCTCCTGGTATGTCTTCCCCTAGTTTTCTCTATTATTTCTGAGGTGGTGGCACAGCCTCACAATAAATGCAGGCCAGAAGTCCTGTCTCTCAATAGGATGAGTAGCTCTAAAGAGATAACCTTCCTCACTTTAACTAAGAACTAATTTGAGACTCCATTCAAATTCAGTCTCAAGAAGCCTCCTGATTGAAGGTAATATTCATAGTTTTAGGATACAGAACACACATCTGATCACTGAGGACTTTCTAAGGTCCCAACAAATTAGTTTTAACCTGGATGAAGTGCCTTGAGTTGTCACTGGTTGCTATAAAGCCTTCAGTAAAATTAAAAAACCCAGAGACGACTCAACTGTGTTCTTTCTATATTGGCTCAAAACCACAGCGCCATTTAAATATTTTGTTGTACACAGTACATGTCAAATTTAAAATATTCCCAATGGACTTGCTTTAAATTTGATTGCTTTCCTTTTGTCATAAGTATTAAGCAAATCAAGAAAACTGAAGTATTTTTTCATATTTATGGTTAAATGCTGCCAGCTACAAAGACAGAGACTCATGCGTTCCAGTTTTCCAGCGGATGATAAAATGAAGTTGCACAACCATGAAATATCATTATCCACCTGAGCCCAAAACTCACTCTCTCTTGCTCTGCGTCCAGTAGCAAAGCTTTTGGTTTAATGTGGCTTATTAAAAATTATACAATGTTAAATTAAAAACTAGCTTAGAATAATGCTAGAATGTATTACCAGTATAAGTATCTCCTTAACCCTAACCCTTCTCCTATTCTATACTTTCACCCAATGATGATGATTTTTCATTTTCCAAAGGATGGTGTAGTCGACTCTCGAAAGCAAGCTCCTCCCTCACCTGTGCTTTGGTACTGCCTTCCTTCTTACTAGGATTCTACTGACACTGGGAATTATGAACAGCATGAAGAAACTTTACATATAAAGTCCTTCTGGAACTATATCCTACCTGGCTTCACGGAGGCTGCATTTGGGCACCTCTTCTTCCCCCACTGCCTGGTTTAAAAGATGTCTGTAAAATCCACTGAGATCCTTCTGTTTGGTCACATCCAGGCATGCTAAGGGAAGAAAAATAAGAATGATGTTACAGTTTCATGAACATTAACCAGATCTTATTTACATATGGTAAACCCGTGATCCAGAAAGAGATGCTCACGACATTGAAAATGTAGAAGAAACTAAGTCTATGAGACTTGATTATTTTCCATTCTATTTATGCTGGCTACTGCTTTAAGGCTAAAAACAGTTATTTTAATCTCTGGGACACATGACTGTAAATCTGGCATGAGAATTGCTACTAATATTGCTGCAGACTCATCCTAAGCAACACTGACTCACTATTCTCCCTTTAACAGCTGCCCCTTTCCAGGTGCAAAAATCATGCAACCAGTACTGATATTATGAGTGAGGTTCTACTCTATTCCCTCATATCCCATAACGATCTGCCAGGGTAAACTACAGTCACAAAGTGCACTCTCATTCAGTCCAGCGTGTTACTCTCTCCTCTTCCTTCTCAGTAAGTAGTTATAATCAGGGGCGGCTCTAGACATTTTGCCGCCCCAAGCATGGAGGGTCCGCTGGTCCCGTGGCTTCAGCGGACCTCCCGCAGGCGTCCACTGAAGCCGCGGGACCAGCGGACCCTCCGCAGGCACGCCTGCGGGAGGTCCACCCAAGCCGCGGGACCAGTGGACCCTCCGCAGGCAAGCCGCCGAAGGCACCCTGCCTGCCGCCCTAGCGGCGACCGGCAGAGCGCCCCCCGCGGCTTGCCGCCCCAGGCACGCGCTTGGAGCGCTGGTGCCTGGAGCCGCCCCTGGTTATAATTCCATACCTTTCATCACCATGTATTTTTGACAGCTTTCCACGCCCCCACCTTTAGTCTGCCCTCTCTTTGTCCATTGAGTTGGCTGTATGGTTTTGGAAGTCCCATCTCCCTTTCCAGGGCCTCTAGGGATAGTTTTTAAACAGATGCATTTTTGGTGCTATTGGCCATTTTGAAAAAAAAATTAAAATGTATTTAATTTATCCTTATTAGAAACATTAAAAATAAATTAATGAATATAGATTTTGTACCTTTTTTTCATTTTAAGAGGGAAATACACTTTTTATTCAGTTAGTTTTACCGGCATAGGAAAAGAAGATGTGTTCACACACACACACAAGTACTAGTGATATACAAAGAAAATAGAATGGTTACATGTGTACTGGGCATAGTTGTTCTACAACCAGCAGCCTTCAGAGTTGTCCAAGAAAGTTTTATATATAATCAAAACGTCTCGATATCTTTGTAGAGCTATGCGCAAAACTATTATTTTTGTCGATTTTATTTTTCATCTTCACACTGAAGCAGCCTCAAAGAATTAATTTTTCTGTGCTTATATAAAACTTTACACGGTATAGTATACCTTGTACACAAACTGTAACACCTAGCACTCCTCTCCTACCACTCATAAGCGTTTGGTTTTGTTTTAAAAAAGAGGAAAAGGTCTAGTGAATTAAAAATTACAATACAATGTTTGAGAGACAAGGTGGTTAAAGTAGTATCTTTTATTGGAACAATTTCTCTCATGAACAGAAGTTGGTCCAACAAAAAAATATTACCTCACCCACCTTGTCTCGCTAATATCCTGGGACTGACACAGCTACAACAACATTGCATAATACAATGTTTAAAAGATATACTATCCTAACTTTTTTTTAAATTACCATTGGCTTGTTTTTAAAATTTTGCTTGAATAAATTAATTCCAAAACATGCAAATAAAAAACCGTAAAAACAGTTTACGGGATATAATTTACAAAATATGGAGAAAGTTTAGGCTCCAGAGACTATCAATATCATACAAAATCCTCCTTTACAGAGGTGGGCTAAAATTTAAAAAGACAAGTCATAGCTTTTTAACTGATGAAGGCAGAGATAAAGGCAGCAACTGACACACCCACTCACCCTGCCTGTCCTCATGACTACCCCTCCAGGTGCAGCCTGGGCAGTTAATTGGCCCATCTAATCACCTTAACCTCTTCAGATCTTATGTGAGGTGGACACCTCATCACAATGACTCAAGTGGAAGACTCTCCTTACCTGGGGAGGGAGACATGAAACTGTTGAATAGAGGCCAAGCTGTTTGAAAAAGCCTGTTAATTAAAGCCTGGTATACCACTGGCATAACCAGTGTTTGAAATACTGGAACTATGCCATGACAGCAGGACAACAGGGGGTCACTGCTGCTGATGTGCCAAGAGTATATTTGTGTCTTTGTTTCCCACAACTTCACAATACTTTAAGAACATAAGAAAATAAAGTAAAGTAAAGAAAGTAAATAAGGAAGTGTTATTTACCCCTTCTCATAACACAAGAACTAGAGGGAACCAAATGAAATTAATAAGCAGCAAGTTTAAAATGAACAAAAGGAAGTATTTCTTCACACAAAGCACAGTCAACCTGTCGGACTCTTTGTCAGAGGATGTTACTAAGGCCAAGACTATAACAGGGTTCAAAAAAGAACTAGATAAGTTCATGGAGGATAGGTCCATCAATGGCTATTAGCCAGCATGGGCAGGGATGGTGTGCCTAGCCTCTGTTTGTCAGAAGCTGGGAATGAGCGACAGGGGATGGATCACTTGATGATTCCCTGTTCTGTTCATTCCCTCTGGGGCACCTGGCACTGGCCACTGTCCGAAGACAGGATACTGGGCTAGATTGCTGTTTGGTCTAACCCAGTATGGCCATTCTTTTGTTCTTATGTAGAAGACGGACATTTTAGATATTAACTAAAAGAGTCAGGAAAAGAGCGCAGGATAGAGTTGGAGGACATGTTTTTTTAAAGATAACTAAAAAGTCAGGAAAAGGGGCAAGGGGAGTGCAGGTATCAGACTTGTTAAAATACCACCCTGGCTTACACAGGAAGTGAAAGAGGCTATAAAAATTAAAACAAAACAAACAAAAACAATATATAACAAAGGGAAGAAAAATAATGTTGTTGATAATGAATAAAAATCAGAGGCCAGGAATTGCAGAAAATTTATAAGAGAAGTAAAAAGACAAAGGAGAAATCTATAGCCAGCAGATTTAAGGACAATAAGGGTTTTATTTGGGGTATATTTGGAACACAAAAAATTCTTACAATGGTATTTGTCCTTTACTAGATGGAAATGGTAGAATTGTCAATAATAATGCAGAAAAGGCAGAAGTGTTAAATAAATATTTCTTTTCAGTATTTGGGGAAAACAAGATGATGTAGTCATAATATAGGATGATAATAAAACACTTTCCATTCTAATAGTAACTCGGGAGGATGCTAAACAATGAATGTTAGACATTTTAAAAATCAGCAAGTCTAGATAACTTACATCCAAGAGCTGGCAAAGGAGCTTGCTGGACTGTTAAAATTTTTTAAATGTGTCTTGGAATACTGAGGAAGTTCTAGAAAACTGGAAGAAAGCGAATGTTGTGCCAATATCTAAACAGGGTAAATGGGACAACCAGATAACTGTACACCTATCATCAATCCTGGGCAAAACAAAATAATGGAATGGCCGATACGGGACTCTATGAATAAAGAATTAAAGAAGGATAATATAATTAATGCCAATCAACATGGGTTTATGGAAAATAGATAATGTCAAACTAATCCTGATTTTTTTTTTATGAGATTACAAGTTTGGTTGATAAAAATAATAATGTTGATGTAATATACTTGGACTTCTGTAAGGCATTTGGCTTGGTACCATATGACATTTTGATTAAAAAACTAAAAAGATATAAAAAACAACATGGCACACGTTAAATGGAGTAAGAAGCTGGCTAACTGACAGGTCTGAAAATGGAATTGTAAACAAGGAATGTGTTTCCAGTGGGGTGTCTCAGGGATCAGTTCTTGGCCCTCTGCTATTTCACATTTTATCAATGACCTGAAAAAAAACCCAAATCATTACTGATAAAGTTTGCAGATGACACAAAGGTTGCAAGAGTGGTAAATAATGAAGAGGACAGTCAGTCACTGATACAGAGTGATCTGGATTGCTTGATAAACTGGACTCAAGCCAAACATAAATACACACATCTGGGAACAAAGAATGTTGGCCATACTTGTGAGATGCAGGACTCTATCCTGAGAAGCAGTGGCTCTGAAAAAGACTTGGGGGACCAGAGGATGATCAGCTGAACAGAAGCTCGCAGTGTGATTCCTGTGACCAAAAGGGCTAATGCAATCCTTGGATATATGAACAGTGGAATCTTGAGCAGGGACGTTACATTACTGCTGTATTTGGCACTGGTACAACCACTGCTGAAATACTGTCTCCAGTTCTGGTGCCCATAATTCAAGAAGAATGTTGATAAATTGCAGAAAGTTCAGAGAAAAGGCACGAGAATGATTAAAGGATTAGAAAACATGCCTTATAATGAAACTAAATAGACTGAGCTTCTTGAGTCTAAGTGGTGAGTTGTTCATAGTTTATTAAGTACCTATATGGGAACAAAAATGTGATAATGGGCTCTTCAATCTAGCAGACAAAGGTACAACAAGATCCAATGGCTGAAAGTTGAAAGCTAGACAAATTCAGTCTACAAATTTTTAACAGAGAGTAATTAACCACTGGAACCCTCTACCAAGGGTCATAGTGGATCCACCATCACTGGCCATTTTAAAATCAAGACTGGATGTTTTTCTAAAAGATCTGCTTTAGTTCAAACAAAAATTAATTCTGGGACGTTTTATGATTTGTATTATACAGGAGGTCAATTAGATGGTCACAGTGCTCTGTGTTTTTGGCTTTACAATCTATAAATACACGGGTGTATTAACATTTCTTTATTCCTCTGTCATTAAAACTTTGTACAATTATTTAATGGCTTTATTTAGAATTGTACTAATTGTAAAAAAAAGAATATTTCCCTCTTAAAATATGGAAAAGACATGAAATCTACATGTATTAATTTATTTTCAATATTTCTAGTAGAGAAAAATAAATTTTAAAAATATTTCCTCTCCCCCATGGCACATGTCCAAAAATGATAGTTAAGGGGCCTGGAAAGGTTGGAAAGGATAGAAGAGACGCTCAAAACCATGCAGCCAACTCATTGGACAAAAAACAGGAGAAAATAAAAGGTGGGGGCAGGAGGCATGGAAAACTGTCAAAAATACATGGGATGGTTAATCCCGTCTCAGCACAGGCGGTAAACTAAATGACTTATTGATGTCCCTTCCAGCCCTACATTTCTATGATTACTACTATAGAATCCCATCTACAGCCTAATTCAGAGACCAGGATCACACCCATGCATCACACCCATGACCACTATCTTTAACAGCAAAAGGCCACACTTTCCTTTTGAGGGAGAGGCATATTGGTTCAGCATAAATCTCACCCTCCAGTGCTGCTTCCTTTTTTTCTCTTTCCTCCTCCTCAGCCCTTTCTTGCAGTTTCTTCTTATAGGCTGATGTCACAAAGGCCTCTTTGTCATCAAACTCTCCCCCTTCCATTTCACGCTCCTTCTGAATTTTTTTTTCCATTCTTTTTTCCTGCTCCTGCTTTCTTACCTCAGCTGCTTTGAGGATATTTTGGATGTATTTGGGCTAAGGTGGGGAAAAAAGAGTAATGAGATGGAATCAAAGTGGCTGAGAAAAGACAAATTAGAGTTGATGAGTACACTAAAAAAAAAAAAATCAGTTTTTAGTGGAACAAAAATGGCAGTAGTCAGCCCAGCTAGTTTATACTGTTGCCACTGCTGGGACAATGATCTCAATGAACTAATATAAACATTTTCAGCTCCAGATCATGGGAATTTTCTCCTCATTAATGAAACAGCTGCATTCAACAAAAATCTGAGCCTAGCTTCAAGTAGTGTATGGCCGCTCAGACTGAAATCAAATGCTTTCAATACAACCTTTCTTCCAGCAGTTTTCTGTCTTGTGATAGTTCTCTCCCTCTTCAATTTGCTATAAGGGAATGGGATGCATTCTTCATTTAGACCTATCGTAGCCTGACAAACACTCCATTACCAAATGCAATGAGCAATAATGAAAATGTGATTTATCACAATAATTCAGCCATTTTCTGGAATAAGGAACTGGGCTGTAGAAAATGGTTCACATGTTACAGATGAAATATAATGACTTTAGCTTCTTGACAGACCCTATAGCAGCTGACTAGCAAGAGGCAGACAGTGTACACTCATTGCTACAAAATTTGGTCAGGTTGCTCAAAGACAGCCCTTCCTCCATTCAGTTGGGTTGCTTGATACTAATAATAAATAATAATAATAGTAGTAGTAGTATTGTTGTATTGACTACAGGCTCTGTCAGGATTATCCCATTGTAACAAGCTCTCCAGAAATTCACGTGGTCCTTGTCCCACAGAACTTATCGGTGGGAAGCTAGTATGGAGCCTGTTGTCCTCCCAATCAACGACAGACTGAAATGGGACTAGAGTCCTGAAATATTTGATGAACAACCAGTTTTACAACACCTTACAACTACCAGTCTTACATCATCACAATTTTATATAACACAATTTTGAGCACAACACATGTGGGCCCTGCTACAGAATGCACAACGGGTTACTAGGATATAAAAAAACATAGTAAAATCAGTTAAGTAGCCATGGTTATTCTTAGCATACAGAGGTAACACAGACAGCATACATTTTCAGTTATGGACCTTTTTGTCATCTTTTCCTGAGAGTACTTTGGCATTGCTTTCTTTCTTCTGCTGCTGCATTTCATCATAAATACTGTCATATTCATACACTGTGGAGTCTTCTGCCAAGGCCTTCTGAATCTCAAGTTTGGTCTTAAAAAAAAGAGAAACAGACCAATGAAGCATGCAATTTTAAGCTTTTAAAACTTTGTATTAATATATTTTGCTTTAACTAGATTAGCTCATGATATAAATCTAGGAAACTGAACATAAATTTACCATGACTTCATATACAAAGTCTTTTGTTTGGTATCAGAGCTAAAAATAAGAGTAATTATAAGAAGAACGGTATTTATGAGATAAGGAATAGAGTACAATGA
This sequence comes from Mauremys mutica, assembly GCF_020497125.1. NCBI lineage: Eukaryota > Metazoa > Chordata > Testudines > Geoemydidae > Mauremys > Mauremys mutica. The sequence goes on from NC_059090.1 coordinate 24,290,297, forward strand.
GAAAACATAATAATTACAGCAATTAAGCTATTATGGATCCTGCTTAGTGGAATAATATTCCTAGCTCAGATGGATTTTTTTTAAATAAATACAAATAATAAAAAGTTTAGCCAATTTGTCCATCTATTTTTCTACATAGTTTTCTCTAAATATATTCCTATAGGTCATCTACAGAACTTTATCCTGCACACTTTACCTCCTATAAATAACCTTGTATTATGTTTGGGCTAAGTGTAATTGTTTTCCTATAGTTGGGTCTCTCTACAGAATTATCATGTTCCTCCTGGATAACTTACCCCTGAATACAATACAATACAAGACTCGTTGTTGGCAAGAACTCCATAATACAAGAACTCATCACTTTATCATCATCTTTAATTTCCCTAAAATATTACATTCTCCCTCCAAAAAAAAAGTTGTTTAAAATATTCATTCAATAAAGGATCACTACATTCTACGCACAGAAAAAAATGCAACTTCTCATGGTTTTACGGTGTGTGTATTAAGTAAGTCGTCAAGTTTTATTGTGTGTTGTAAACTATATTCAGCTCTATGGAAACTTCAGTTACAAAGTTTGCATCAGGCTATTTTTCAACTACTCCTGGACACAGCCAAAGAATCCCAAGAACAGTCTTGTTCAGATAAGTGGAATAATTTATTACACCTGGAAAAACATGGAAGCTAAAAATCAGCCTTTGTTAGGAGAAAGACTCCTACTTCACATTTGCTAAATTGGAACACCAAAAATTAGAACTAGAGAATTCTAAATCTGTTTTTTAAAGGTCTTGCATTGCAGATGTGATGTAGAAAATCACCATGTTTGAGCCAATTTTTAAACATTAGTTCTAAACATAAAATAAACCAATTATATTTCTGCCATTTTTTGCTTCACAGCCTGCTGTGCAGTAACACAGAACCAGCTTTTGTGTATGTGTTTTCTTAAAAAGTTAAACAAACAAAGATCATTATTACTTAGCTATAATTTCAGTTCTCTAAAAGTAGATTACTTAGATTCTTATGGCTCTTACAATGATTTGGAAAGCACATTCCCAATGGATATAATGACCCAGATGCCTTATAATGTGTACCTTTGACCTAGATCATAAACGGGTCAGTCCTACTACAACTAATCCTAACTTTCAAGAGCGTACCTACATGAAAACCTAGAACTACAAATAGTAAATGACACTCTCTATAAGGACCTGACCACAGTAAAAGTACAATCTTATTACAAATACTTTTTTCTGAGCTGGTTGCAAATAACAAAATTTGAATTATGTTCACATTTCAGCCATTGTATGAGGTAGAAAAGTTGTACATAATGTTTGTGCATACATCACAGAGCCTAACTGTGTTGGTATCAATGAATTCTGGGAAAATCTTAGGACAGAATACCCAAAGGACTTGCCCACACTGCAGCATGTGTGGCAATGCATTCTGGGATGTACTGCTGCACAGAGAACTGGGAGTAAAGGGGACTGACGATAGTTACAAATGCATAGTTAAGAAGGGAGTCTTCTTATCCACACTGAAAAAAACCCTGTGTGCTGAAGTGGTTACAGGATGACAGCCAGCCTAGGTTGCTGGCAAGGGTAAAACATTGTTAGCTGGCATGCTTACTAATGACAATTCCTTACTTTCTCATGTGCATGAGGACTCCCACACCCCAACTTACTTGCTTCATTACTTGCTTTTTTAATGCTTCTCTTTGTAGACTCTCGCCCACAGATGTCTGTTAGAAGATAACATTATTAGCAATAAATCAGATTATTGTGTTTACACATTATACTAGGTGTTATTTTTCTAACACTATAATAATCCATAGCTTAGTTTTTTAATAAAGTGGTTTCACTGTATTATTATAACTTCTACAGCTTTTTTCTGAAGAATAAGAAAAACTGAAAATTAATTAACAAACATACAATAGATCAGTGCAGTTGTACCATAGAAAGAAACTATCTCAAATTAGTGTAGAAATAATAATCAGTTTTACAACACAATTTCAAAGAAAATTACCTCACAAAAGAACAATACAATTTAGTCCAATTCAACAAAATCAGCAATCTCTGCTCAAGAGATACTTGGAAGTCCCATGCCATGGGGCGCTGGAGCACTGATTGTGTATGCGTGTTATATATTAAAAAAAAATTATCTGTGTTGAGGTATATTAGCAGAGCAGTGGTGTGAGAACCCAAGACTGAAATAGCAAGGGGTAATTCAGATCACACTGAAATGCATTGGCAGTGATATAGACGAAAGCTTAAACCGTGACTACTCACACTATGATTCTCACTAATGCAGACTCAGCCCCTCAATTTCCTTAGCACTAAACCTCACTCCATTTTTGCTACCAAAAAAAATTGTGAAAAAGGAAACATAAAAAACCCACACTTATATTAAGTAGTTAGAGGTCTGTTCTCCCATCAATAGATTAATCTAATTTCTATTAACATTAGGGAGTTGTATGTGAACACCGAAGGATAAATATAGCTCAGTTTTTTTAAAGGTTAAAAGATTTCTAATGGCATAAAACGGGAAGGTCTTTGGTCAGAATTCACATGGCCTATAAACTCATCAGATCTGCAATTATGGACACTATATTTAACAACAAAGTTATAGGAATTTGCCAATTTAAAGGTAACAATTAAAAAAATTTGTCATAATGATCGTTATATTAATACCTTGGATATAAATACCAATGAATTAATTTCCTGATACAATCTCTGCAGATTATGCTAATTGATCTTTTCTTGCTTCCATTCTTCACATCTATTTTTTGCTGTAGACTAATTAGTGTCCACTAACAAGTAGACACATAACCACAGTAGTTTTGTGTATTTGTACTTCCATAAGCTATGTGCAAATAATTTTCCATGGAATCACAATTACACAAAACTTGTGTGGTTACACATATATTCACACACCCACCCACCCACCCCTATATATATATATATATATATATATATATATACACATATATATATATACACACACACACACACACATATATATATACACACACACACACACACACACATATATATATATACACACACACACACACACACACACCCCTACCTCATGATACAATATCAGGCATGAAAGAATTGTACACCACACCATAACCAGATATCATAGAAGTATTCCTACACTTATGAAACAGTTGTTTTGATTAAGTCCTGAGCTATGTTAGTAGTTTTGCAATTTGAAGATATGAAATGCCCCTGAGTCTGAACTACAGTCATGTTACAATAATCATTTAATCCATTATTTTATTTTAAAGATTTCTAATATGCCAGAAAATAGCAGCATTAGCCTTCCGTAGTTTAAGAAAACACAACATCCACTGCTGAAAATGTCAATTAAGACAAATACAACTCTCTGTTTTCTAATCATCGTATTTTTAACTGTAAAAATGTCTTAGTCACTGTTGTCTTTTTAACTGAATCTCCCGCCCCCCTCAAAAAGTAGACAATATTTTGTTCGTTAAACAGATTCATTAAAGAGGACATGGCACTTTGCCTTGTTTATGTAGTCAGGTATCAATTAGCAGTCTTTTCCAGGGGGAATACTGAAAAAAAACCCTCTCTTTTGCATTTTGGCAGCTGATTTTTTCAATAATGCTCAACATCAGATTTTTAAAAAGAGCATTTGTGTCATCAATCCCTAATTTAAAAAATGAAATGAAAAGTTTTCAACAGGTAGAGTATATATGGATACCAGTATGCACTGAGGAAAGCCAAATAAATATAGCACACACAAATTCAAGCAGATCCGCTGATAGATGCAGCTTCTGCTTTCATTTGGTGCTTGCAAAATAGCAAGGTGCCGTGTCCCTTGTTTCATATGCTGTTGAAATCATGTTAACATGGAAAAAAGCTGAGTGCTGTTTCTCAACATGGAAAAAAGCTGCTGTTTCTCAAGCTTTGAACAGTATTCAGTATATCAAATAGAGATCTCTTCACTAGCTTATTCCAGCAGCAAGTACACATAAAAAAACCCGAACTTTTATACTTCTTTTGTATCCCATCTCTATAACCAACCAACCAAGGCAATATCTCTGAAAGGGCCCCTGATTGGTTCTGTTACTGTGCTATAGAAAACAATGGTCCTAGGGTAGTTGTCAATATTTTGAAGACTGAATACTAGAACTCATATTAATTTACCTGTACTCTTTTTTAGAAGCTTTCTGCTGTAATGTAACCTACATTCAGGGAAAGAATACTAAAGCAGAAGGAGGCTTAAACGATTCAAAAATATTCTTTTCAGGCCCCCCCCCCCCAATAACTAACTTCCTTCAATATAAGTGACCATATTAGACAAGTAAAAGAGGAAAGATTGGAAAAAGCAGCTCTGAAACACTGCACATTCTAATGCTCTATTTTTCTAAAGTTGAATAATGTGTATGGAGTGGGCCTTGGCAGGAGAGAGAAAAACCTAAAGTTAATCCAGTCTTCAAAATAGTAAATCCTGTAAAGTTGAGTAATAAAAATAAAGCATGATGTATACTTTTGGGGAACAAACAGTAGTGACTCCAGGATGGAAAGCTGAGGATTACAGTTATCCCTATCATTAAGAGGCAGCTCTCTTATCTAGCAGTGTTTCCTAAGGTGTGGAAACAAACCACAGTCTAGGCCCAGGGCTTGTGAAGCTGAACATGGCTCACAGACAACAATAATGCACTTATTTTTAGGAGGATTTCAAACCCACTGCTGTTCTGCCACATCCTTTGGTCAATTCACAGAATTACTGCAGTGGAGCCATCTGCCTTGCACTTCTGCCCAAATGTAAACCATTCAAAATCATGTACACACACAGTCTTCAGTAATGCTCATGACTTCACATCCTTTACACTGCAAAATACTTTTTGGACTGGAATTAGGATGCATTCATCTACATTTTCTATATTTTTGAACATTTTGAATTAATCCTGACTTCATTAATCCATTTCTTTTTTATTGTGATTTTGGTAAGCAAATTTTTAAAATAGCATTTCAGATTCTTTTCAAATATTTATTTACTAAACAGTAACATTCATTTTAATTTCACATATATTACACAGCTCCACAACATCACATGACCAGCAGTATAACTTTCCTAATATAAAAGACTATTTAGGGCTGGCTCTGTGAGATAGTGACAGTGTTACACAGGAGACTCTGAGCAGGTCTACATTACAGCTTACTTCGATATAACTTAAGTCACTCAGGGGTGTGGAAGAGCCACCCCCTGAGCAATATAAGTTACACCAACCTAAGAGCCAGTGTGAACAGCACTATGTCAGTAGATGTTCTCACACATATGCCTCTACCCCGATATAATGCTGTACTCGGGAGCCAAAAGATCTTATCGCGTTATAGGTGAAACCGCATTATATTGAACTTGCTTTGATCCGCCGGAGTGCACAGCTCCGCCAGCCCCCGGAGCACTGCTTTACCACGTTATAGCCAAATTCATGTTATATAGGGTCAGGTTATACCGGGGGAGAGATGTAGCTACCGCTGCTCGGGGAAGTGGTGCCAACAGGAGAGTGTCTGCACTAGCAGCACTACAGCGGTGCTGCTGTAGCAATTCTAGTATATGCCTGCCCTTATACACAACGCCAATTCTTGGGGAACAAGGTTGCCTTCTGCTTGGCATATTCATACATTCCAAGGCCAGAAGGAATCACTGTGATCATCTGACTTCCCCAGAACTTCCCCCAAATAATTCCCAGCGTTTATCTTTTAGAAAACTTTTAGCTAACTTTCCCTTGAGACCCAGTTATAAGAGAGGGCTCTCCTAAGGGCCCCCTCAGGGTAGAGTGGAGGGGAAAAAACTATTTCTGTATTCATATCAAAATATTTGAAACACTGCTTAGAATAAAAAAAATGAGGAGTCCTTGTGGCACCTGAGACTAACAGATTTATTTGAGCATAAGCTTTCGTGGGCTAGAACCCAGCCTACAATAAATCAATTTGCTGGTCTATAAACATTATACAAATACAAAAGTAATATATGGTTCTCGTTTTTGTACATAAAAATCTAAAGAGGTCCACCTGTCATTTGTTTGTCCAGAGTGTCAGTAAGTTTAAGGAAAACAGCTCCAGTACAAACACCTCTTCTTATGGTTGGTGGGTGACAATTTCCTGTTCTGCTATGAGCACTGATAGATGAGAACTTCCTGTTCTTTTGTATTGTTTTTTTTACTTATCAACAGTTCATTTATTAAAGACCCTACAAATTCAGCAATCTGTCTCATGCTTTCTGTTTGCCCACAATCAAGCTATTCTTTGGAGGCACAAAGCTTATAGTGTAATATTTTCTGTAAAGAGCAAATATTTTAACCCTATAATGAAAATACACAGAATGCTCCCATGCAAACCAAGGAAAACTTCTTATAATAGCATTAAGGCACTACAGTATGTTATTCCTGAAAAATCTGCCCAAATTCCTCTTGGTTTCTTTCCCCCCACATTTGAGCTTGAGCCTTCTTTCATGATTTTTCCTATACCAGTATACTCTCCTAATTCTTGTCTGCCAAGCAACCTCTCCCTCTCTCTCATTTAAAATAACTTCTTAAAATATATTTCTTCTTTACAATCATTCCTACATGGGTATGGAGGGATGTGAAGACCACACTACTGACCAGTGTTTTGAATTGTCTAAGGTAGGTCTCACTGTGATTAAACATGTATTTATATGTGCAAAAAGCTCAGCAATTCAAATTTTAAAAGTCCTCAAATACCTAAGAAAAAAGAAGAGTAAATCATGTGATTATACATGCATAGGTTTTGAAGAATGTAAGGTGCAGTCTGACAACTTTTAATTTCCCTGTTCTTCTAATTTAATATAGACCCATTGGTCCCACCTGCTCTAAGAAATGCACCAGCTGCTGATGTTGGGTTGTCAGCAATGGTTCTCCCAGAACTGGTGCTGAAAACCATTTAACTGCTAGTGCAGATGTAGCAAAACCATATTCTGCACTGTTACAGAAAGCAAGACTGAGGCCCACTGCTGACAACCATTTCAGCACTGAGTCAGTTTCCTAGTGTAGATGGGACCTTAATATTATCTGGGCTTAAATTATAAAGCTCCTGTAAAACATGTAATATTAAGAAAATGTTAGGACATTCAATTACTTAAATTAGGATCTCAATGTGTGTGAGAAATGCCAGTGCATTCTTTCACTGACATCTCAGGGAAGTACGTATGACCCCAATGAAAATTTAGACCACCTACAGCAGAGTGTATTTTAATAAAGCTACACTCAATTAGAGTACTTTTGATTAGGGGTAAATTCTCTATCTTTTACGGATTTGTGAGGGAGGGAAGCATGATCTGTGATTGCCACCCAAACCGTACGTACTGCAATTACTTGTATATAGGACATTATATATTGCCTTATCCTTTTCTTTTAAATGGCCTCTCACTTTAGAAGTAAACTGCCACCTTAGGCCGGCATCATCTTTCTCTGACAAGAGATCTGCCAGCCTTCTGGAGGTTTCTCCTGCAAGGCATTCAACAAGAGGCACAAAGGACCAATTCTCTCTCTTCGTCTTATAATTCATTTCAAAGGGATACGAAATTAAGATTTAATGATCAGACAAATTAAACCAGAGTTGATTTTAATCTCCCACTATAACCAACTGGTTTTAACTTGGTATGCAGAAAATCCCTGGCTAATTGCCAACAGTAGAATAAGTAGAGTTATTAACTGGTCAATAAATGAGAAAAGCTGAGATGGTTAATCTGTTCACAAAAGCAAAAACTTTCAATGTCAGATTTTAGGCTATTGTTGTAGCCCCAAGGCTTAATTATAACATGCTAGCCTGACCAAGTATTCACATGAAACCAGACAAGTGCTCAGCTGGAAAGACACAGCTCTCATCTTGACAAGGTGAAAACATGGGGCAAAGATTCAAAGTGAGGGACCCAATAAGTAAATACATAAAATACAAATCTGGAAATAATCACAATACAGGTTTTTATCTGACATCCATAAACCTAGCATCTAAGCACCTGCAAAAACAGAATTAAAGCAACCGAGTCTAGTGAGCTATGGGCTTGTCTATGTGTGAAATGCTATAGTGGCACTGCCTACATACTGTTGGAAGGGGTTCTCCTGTCAGAGTAGGTAATCCACCTCCCCAAGAGGTGGTAGCTAGATCGATGGAACAGTTTTTCCATCAACCTAGTCCTGTCTACACCGGGGGTTAGTTCGGCTTAACTGCACTGATCAGGGGGTGAGGATTTTTCACACCGCTGAGTGACATAATTGGGTCTACCTAACTTTTTAGCATTGACCAGGCCTTAGTTTCTGCTCCCTCGTCAATAGGTTGCTGGAATTTGTGCGTGCAGGTGCATGCACACTTGTAAGAGAGAAAGACAGCTTCTCCTCCTCTTCCTTTAAATTCTTCCTCTTAGTTATTGCTGTTGGGAGAAGATTAGGTTATGTGTAAATTCTGCACTTCAGTCTGAAGATGGGGAGGGTCTATCCCATTCTTCTCACCTCTAGAAGAGAGGTTATGGTTCTTCTTGACAGAACCTATCATCCCATATTTGGACTATCTTCTCTGTGAAACATGCTGATAGTTCTCAAAGCAGGTGATACTGGCTTCCTAGGTACAGTGTATGGATTGATGAAGCAATTTACAGTCCTGGAAAGTCCTGATGGTAGTTATACAGTGGCTGCAGTGGTCCAGAAAATAAATTCTCTCTTTATTTCTATTCTGATTGTGGATTAGGACTGCAGAAGGTTCTTGTATTGAATGCTTCTGCCATAGATTTTCAACGCTGGCATTCAAATGTCCTTCCCTCCTTTCATTATTGTACACTATCAGAAAATCATGGTGATATAATAATGCGGTGCCATGTTTCTGGCTGCGTTCAGAGTACAATCATAGCCCGAGGAATGGAAGGTTTGACAAAATGCTATCTGTTCACTGTTGTTTTCTCTGAGGATGCTGTTATGTTTAACTGGATCCATGTGGTTATGAAGGTGGACAACAAGAGCCACCCTGTTTGACAACTGTGCATGGAGAAGGTAGTGGTCTGCCAAGAACAGAACAGTGATTTTTGCATTCCCTATGACCCCCTCCTAAACTCAAAAACACTTCGGGGCCATATGTGTAGGACTGGATATTGTCGGTTGGAGACACAAGGTGGTCAGTTCCAATAAAAAGTTTGGGATGATAGCATGAGAGATGTTGTCTGCGAGGGTGTTGAACTCTCTGAAGCGAGTAAGCCTTGGGCTTCACCACAATAACAGTCAGCATACCTCTTGGTCACTCCAGGACACCTTTTATCTCTGGAGGTCTGCCGTCAATTAGTATGTCTATGCTGATTTTAACCGTTGACTCACAGGTTAAGTGGATACATTTAAATTTTTTTTTAAATCCCTGTGGATCCTCTTTTCCTTTTTAGGCTGGATAGAATAAATAATAATAATGTGATATTCATTACAGGAGTTCCCCATAGCCTCCATTTTAAGGGGCAGCATTTCTAATGTTATATTGTTATAAATGAAGGGAAGGGATAAGATGCAGGGCTATGAAGAACAGAAAATAATTTGGGCCCAAAGTAAGAGGACATCTCTAATAATAGATGCGTTCCAGGATATAAAAATGTGTTACAGTACTATTTCATTAACTTGCTGAAGTCATTTTAATTGTGGACATTCACAAAACAAAAGCCAGTGGAAGCCAAAGTCGATCCCCAATGACAGCATAATTAGAACATCATATTGAACTTGTGATAAATAAAGTGGTGGCATAGCTCCCTTTGATAGACAACCAGCCAGCCAATTAGCTGTCTTGGTAGCTGTTCTCAGCTTGCTTTACCTGTAAAGGGTTAACAAGCCCACAGGTAAAAGAAAAGGAGTGGGCACATGACCAAAAGAGAAAATGGGAAGGCTAGAACTTTTAAAAATGGGAAAGAAACTTTCCCTTTGTTTTCGGGGCTGCAGGGACACAGAGTAGCAATGCTATAAGCAGAAATGCTGTGTACAGTTTGAACCAGGTATGAAAAAAAGTATTTTCCATACCTAGAAGAAATAATTTGGATAGTGAATATTTAGTTAGACGCTATCAGATTTATTTCTTATTTTGGCTTGTGGATCTCCTCTGTGCTAACTCCAGATGCTTTTGTTTGCTTGTAACCTTTAAACTGAACCCCCAAGAAAGCTATTTTGGGTGCTTAATTTTTGTAATTGTTTCTTTTTAAATCTAGCAAAAAGCCTAAGTTCCAGATGTATTTTTTCCCTTTTTGTTTTTAATAAAATTTACCTTTTTTAAGAACAGGGTTGGATTTTTGGTGCCCTAAGAGGTTTGTGCCTGTTGTTGGATTAGCTGGTAGCCACGGCTAATTTCCTTTGTTTTCGTTCTCAGCTCTTCCTGGAGGGGGCGGTGAAAGGCTTGAGGGTACCTCACAGGGAGGAATTCCCAAGTGCTCCTTCCTGGTTTCAAAGGGGTTATTTTTGCATCTGGGTGGTAGCAGCGTTTACCAAGCCAAGGTCAGAGAGAAGCTGTAATCTTGGGAGTGTAATACAAGCCTGAAGTGGCAAGTATTAATTTTTAAAATCCTTGCGGGCCTTCCTGCAGAGGTGCCAGAGTGAGGATTCAGCCCTAACCGACCTGTTTACATTGTTTCTGAAAACCCTACTGTATATATATTCCATACATTTTAAATACATGATTAGTTAAATATAAGACAGGACAATATCCAAGAAACTGGCAAGGGCAGCTATCTCACTATATTCAATGACCTTGTCTGCACTATGACAAAAAAATTATGTTTTAACTCGAGTTAGCTATCTCAAAGTAAAATCCTAAAGAAGACAAGACATCTCATATTTCACATGAATTAGCAGGTCAAGTTAAAGACTACTGGCAAACCTAGTCTTTAACTTGACCTGCCAACTCATGCGAAAACTACAAACTGCTTTGTCTTCATTAGGATTTTATCTTGCGTTACATAGCTTGAGTTAAGAGTTTTTCTAGTGAAGGCAAGACCAAAGATTACTGTATTTATAATCTGTGATCCAGTTCTTAGTTCTTCTCACACCACATCAGGAATCTCAGGATTTGTCTCTCATTCATACTAAGGCCGTGTCATACAGCTTTGGCAAAAAAAGGAGCCTTAAAGTGGAAGTAAATTTTAGTTACACCCACTTTAAGGCCCTGTTATATTGCTAGAACAGCGTAAAATATCATGAGAGCTTATCTAAATGGAACAGGAGTACTTGTGGCCCTTAGAGACTAACAAATTTATCTGAGCATAAGCTTTCATGGGCTACAGCCCACTTCTTCGGATGCACAGAATGGAACATATAGTGAGGAGCTATATAGACACATACAGAGAGCATGAAAAGGTGGGAGTTGTCTTACCAACTCTGAGAGGCCAGGTAAGTAAGAGAAAAAACTTTTGAAGTGATAATCAGGATAGCCCCGTACAGACAGTTTGATAAGAAGTGTGAGAATAGGGGGTCCCCCATGTAAGTATTCTCACACTTCTTATCAAACTGTCTGTACTGGGCTATCCTGATTATCACTTCAAAAGTTTTTTCTCTTACTTCTCTTACTTAACTGGCCTCTCAGAGTTGGTAAGAGAAAAAACTTTTGAAGTGATAATCAGGATAGCCCAGTACAGACAATTTGATAAGAAGTGTGAGAATACTTACACCGGGGACCCCCTTGTAAGTATTCTCACACTTCTTATCAAACTGTCTGTACTGGGCTAGCTTGATTATCACTTCAAAAGTTTTTTCTCCTACTTAACTGGCCTCTAGAGTTGGTAAGACAACTCCCACCTTTTCATGCTCTCTGTATGTGTCTATATATCTCCTCACTATATGTTCCATTCTGTGCATCCGAAGAAGTGAGCTGTAGCCCACGAAAGCTTATGCTCAAATAAATTTGTTAGTCTCTAAGGTCCCACAAGTACTCCTGTTTTTTTGGCGGATACAGACTAACACGGCTGCTACTCTGAAACCTATCTAAATTGGGAAATTTACTGGAATAAGAGTGTCCACACAGGGAGTTATACTGGTATAACTATGCTATAGTTCTGCCAGTGCATTTCCCTATGTAGACAAGCCCTCAGTGTAAAGGAGAAGCAAGACTGCAATTTCTAAAAGTTGCTAGGACAGGGAAATCTGCATGGAGGGATCCTGAGTGATACGGAAACAGACATTTCACTTGCTGTAAATGAAGTCTCAATTTGCACCAAAGGATGCTCTATTAAACTCCATTGACAGGAGCAGAGCAAGTCCTAGGTGAAGAGGAATATAGGGGACAAGTCCTTTTGAGAAAACAAGTCCTTTTCAGAAATAATTTCTGTTCTGCGTTATTGTTAAAGACTCAAATGATTTATTGCTATAGTCTATGTGCCCAATAAAAGGCTTTCCTAGTGGTAAGGGAAATTAAAACATAATTTTAAAGATTTCAACACTGAAAATAGTGAAAGAACAAATTCTTCCCTTGCTATGACAGCTACACATTAGGTTTTATCTAGTGTACTAGAATTAACAAGCCTCCTTTCTTGCTTTATTATTCATGACTAACACTTCGTTTAAAGGGGATTTCTGTCCCACTAACATGGACATTTTGTTTAAATGAGCAAGCCAAAGGACTTCTATAGTAACTTACTTCCACTAACCAGCTTGGCTACAGTGAGCAGACTTTATAAGACATTATCACCTTTCAAATCCCTTCTAACAGATGCAGCAAGGATGCAGGCAAAATCTTAATGAAATATGCATAGTAACATTAAAAAAAGGGAACACAAGTTTGGTATCTAATATATAATCACAATGACCAAGTCAGGTGTGCAGATTCCCCAGCATGGACTTTATTAGAGTTCAGTTATAAATACACAATCTTCAGACATTCGAGATGTAGTTCTGACTGATAAAGTAGCAGACAGGAAATGAAACCCCTCCCAAATGCTACTCCTTATCTTGAAAAGCCCTGAAATTATTACTGAACTAATAAAGTAATTTTGTTTAAAAAGAAATGATTTTTTTTATAAAGGCAGTTGTGAGATTATTGCTTTTTGCTGGTTGTGTACCATGCTGACATAACATGGTAAATTCTGTATGATTTGTTATAGTGGAGTCTGGTAGTAAGGACGTAGTTAAAGAGTATTTCAGCCTCCATTACAAATCCTTTGGAGGAAAGGGAATTTAACTTAAGCTTTTGTTTAGTTATAAATGTGACATTAAAATTTGCAATCTTTACTTTTCACTGTTTTGTTTTTATATGTAGCATATTAATTAAATGACTGAGATGCTTTCATGAATTTCAGCAAGGCTTTACAGACAGCATCAATTAATATTACCCACATGCATAGAAAAATGTTTCTGAACAATAGTACTTGGTTACGAGAGATGTAATGCAAGTCCACAAGCAGTCTGACTGAAAACTAGTAATTTTCCCACTTATCAATTTCAAATTGCTGAGGTCTCTGCAGTTGCAGAATTTTACACGGATTCTACATTCTACACCAAAATCAAGATGATTAAATCGCTATTTCATTGGATTTATTTTTCTCTCCTCTCATTCTGTGTAGAAGGATATGTATTGGAGAGCAAGGTGATCCTGGGGCTTGGCTTCGGACACCTGGGTTCAAATCCCTGCCACAGACTTCCTGAGAGACCTTGGGCAAGTCATTTAGGCCTGGATCCACAAAGGAGACTTAGGTGTTGTGATGCTGAGCTTCACAGAGTGTAGCTTTTAGAGGCCTAGAAAAATCACCAGAGTAACACTGAGATCCACAAAGCCTGACTTCAGCTCCTATAAAATGAATGAGGAGAGATAGGTGCCTTAGAATGTGATGCACAAAGACTGCATGGTAGGCAGGGAGCTGTCTAAGCTAGACAATGGGAGATGCAATGAGAAGGGTGTGTACTTAGCCCCACCCCTCTCTCTGAATTCAGTGCCAAGTCCTGGCTGCAGGGAGGCACCTATCACTGTTTGAGAGTCACAAACTGGGGGGAAGACAGGCATTCGGCTGCCAGGGAACTGCCACCTTGCAGGTGAATGCCCTAACCACTAAGATACAGAGTCATTCTAACTCTTGCTCTGGCCTAATCAATATTTAATTATTCAATTATTTAATTTAAGTGGAACAACTTCAATAGGAGAGATTTAGGGAGATCCACACCACAACATTCCATAGTCTAGTGGTTGGGACACTCTCCTCAGGTGGGCAGATCACTGTTCAAATCCCTTCTCCTCATCAGGCGCAGGGAAGACTTGATCCAGCCGTCTCCCACATCCCATGTCTCATAGACTTTTAAAGACAGAAGGGACCATCGTGATCATCTAGTCTGACCTCCTGTACATTGCAGGCCACATAACCTCACCCACCCACTCCTGTAATAGACCTCTAACCTCCAGCTGAGTTACTGAAGTCTTCAAGTCATGATTTAAAGACATCAAGTTACAGAGAATCCACCATTTACACTTGTTTAAACCTGCAGGTGACCCATGCCCCTGCTGTAGAGGAAGGCGAAAAACGCTAACTACTCATCTAAAAGTTGTAAAAGAAGTCCTCTTCCCCCTGGCTGTTTTGTGTGGAGTTAGGCTACCTCTGAGTTTGCCTACTGGATTGGGCCCCGCTTGTGACTTAGGTGGCCAAACACCCATCTCTCCCCTAATTCGTGAATCACTCTGGGACTTAGGTGTCCAGTCGCCTAGAGTAGGGCTGCAGTGCACATGATCAGAGACAGAAACATAGGCACCTAGGGAACTTTTATGGCAAAAACTTAGGCATCAAGTGAGTTGAGGCGCCTACAGGATTAGCTGAGCTGGAGGTTTGTGAATCTCAGCGGTGCCTAAAATTAGGACTTAGGTGCCTAAATACGTTTGTGGATCCCACTCTTGGTCACTCTGTGCCTCTGTTTCCCTTCTGTAATATAGCATTGCTACTTCACAAGGGCAGTTTGTGAATTGCTCAGAAACTATGTGAATGAGGGACCTCAGATAGATACAGTGTTTCTTTTCCACTTGGGTTTGCGCTGGATTTCCCCCCCCACAAGAAAAAAAAGAATTCAAGTTTAGCTTTAGAAAACCAACGGTAATATTTGGGTAACATATCTCACCTACATTGAAAACTTTTAGAGTGACAAGTGGAGTGAGCATAATATTAAAATAATTAAAACATTTTAAAATTAGAGTTTAAAATTCACAGACCGTGGGCATGATTAAAATTCTCAGAAATAAATTTTGGTTGATAAAAACATAACATTGTAGTTAGATGCAGAAGATAAGTATTCCGAAGGTAGCGTTACAGTACATTTATCTTCTCTTTATCTACAGGACAACATTTAAAGAGGATAAAGATCCTGCTTTAAACTCCTTTGTTATATAGCAATTTAACAGTATGGTCCTAAAATAATCAATTATTTTTATTTGTAAAATACCCAGCTCTATCCACCACCCATTAGACTATTGTCTCAGTGCCTCAATGCCAGGAGCACACACTAAAAACTGTAATTTGCCTGGATTGCTGCACCCTCTGCTGGAGCAGGTAGAAATTATTAAGTTATAACTACATTTTTTTTAAAAGTGGGCTGGATAAATTTAGACATCTTGTATTTTAAACATACTAATTTCTTGGTTACTAGTAAGGCCATAGATTATTCAGACTAATAATACAATTTCCTTTTCACCACTTAGTTACTTTTTGCAGTTTGGACAATAAAAAAATGAATGAATCAGTTTTGTTTATAACCTGTTCTCTTTCAGGTTCTCTCTGTTGCAAAAACTGGATGGCAATTACTGTTTACATTGAATATTTTGGAATAAATTATTGATTTATATTGGACTTCTGATTTTTTAACATTTTATTTTAAAAATCTAAATGTTGACTCAAATTTGAGTTGACAATATTTTCTTTAAATTAATGTGCTGATACTTTATGCTCAAATTATTAAGATAAAGGTAAAAGAAAATGTAATCTTCCATCCACCTTAAATGTTAAAGGGATACGGATCCATTAAAAAAAAAAATCACACTGCAATCTGAAAATGTGAAAACTAGTACTGTGAACTGAAAGGGAAATAACTGTTTGTAGTTTATTTACTTTGTGTTTGCTAGCACTTTGTGTATAGCCATTTTCACTGTTTCTCCTGCATAGGCCTCCATCCTGAAAACAAACGTGCTTCACTTTTACGAGAGGAGTCCCACTGAAGTCAACAGGAGAACGTGTGTGTATAAAGTCAAGAGTAAGCATAAGTGTTTGTGGGATCCAGATGTCAGTTGCAGCATATGAAACTACTTTAAACTCACTTCTTGAAAATGACTAGATCTCAAGCTGCCAGTGTTGCCTTAAACATGTAGTACTTCCAGAATACTTGTTATCAAAATTCTTCACAAATATCAACTAAATAATCTTCAAACCACAGTGAGGCAGGCAATATATTATTACTTCTAAAATACCGAGCATGACAATCCGTTTTTAGTTACCATAATAGTAACTTAGGTTATGATTCTTTACTATAATCTGCTAGCCCCTGAACTTTAATGGAACTCCACGTGGGTACAAGGAATCCATGATAGTGGATCTTAAAGCAGCACTGGGGCCTTAATTAGAAGCTCTTCCGAAGTTAGGTTCTTTAGTTTCAGTAACGGAAGAATTTGGGAAGAACATTTATATTACTGGCATAAATAGGGATTTCTCAGGAAGCGATTGCTCATTGAAATCTAACAAATTTGGAGATCAAAGGGTAACTCTCTTGCTATATTTGTGCTGTATGTTGGATTTATTAGAGAAAGAAGATATGTGCTATATTTATTAGAAGGATAAGAAAATATGTTCAGCAAATAAAAAAAAACTAAGTCTAAGTACTTGAACGTTCTTATGTCTTATAAAACAAGCTCTCAGCTTTCCATGTGGTAAAGACAACTTGTTGCAAGGTGCTTTCTCCATCTTGATTTACTTTTCTTTACATACAGCAGCATTAAAATGATGGAAACTCTCAGCAGATATTTTTTCCTTCAGACCACAATTTAGTTTAAAAGCTTTGTGGTGGCAATTTTTTTAGCCTATTAATTAAACCTTTGGGTTTTACCTTCTCCTTGACCTGTTATCTTCCACTTATATAGTGCCAACTTAGAAAAATTTAAGGACTTTGTGTGAAATCTTACTTCCACTGACTTCAGTAGGGCCAGATTTCATTCTTGATTTGCTACTTTTCATGTCACTCGTTTATTTTAAATTGATAAAAACAGGACTGTGTATCAAATATGGAAAACTTACATATATTTTAGCAAATTTTGCCCTAGTAAACATTGAGACAGACTGCAGGAATGTTTCTGAAGTTTGAGAGGCAACTTACAAGCAAATTGTGAATAGGATGCTTAGTATGTTTTTCATTTTAAACTTCTTACAGACAGCATTGTTATTGGCAAATTAATTCACTTTCATAGTTATATTGTTCTAAACTCAAGCTGACAGCAGTTACATTTGTCAAAACAAAACAGTCTTGATTTAAAATGTGACATTTTAACATAATTTTCCCCAGGTCTCAGTTTTTGAGGTTTTAGAGCACAAAATATTGTCATAACAGTAATGACTGATTATCTGAGACAGCTGCCAAAATATGAATGTTTAAGCAACACTGAAACCATAATGCCAATACAGAGCAATTTTAAAAGGATTTAAATTGATTGGATTGCTGAGATTTTCACAGGAACGTAGAGGAAGAACCAGAGTACATGTTTAGGTAAGTCATGTACTAGCAGTACTGTACTGTACATGTCCTAATACTCTACTTGAAATGTCATGGAAGTCATCATCCAGAAATTAAATTGCATCATCAAGGAAAAGAAATACAAAAAGTATATGGCGTTCTTCCATATCCCAATCAACTAATGACAAAGCAGGAATTCTTTAAACTCTACAAAGTTTAGATTTCTAGAAGATCATTTCACTTCCTAATTATGCTCCATGCCAATTATGAACTCAATTTTTATGAATGCTTAACAAAAATAAGCTGTCAAGGAATCTTTGTGAGGTTTGGCCCAGATCCTGCAAACATGTCCTTAACTTTACTCTCACAAGTAGCACCACTAAATTAAATCAGACTACTCACGTAACTAAACTTAAGTGTGTGGGTAAGGATTTACAGGACTGGGACCTTTGTTTGTAAAATTTTAAGGATGAACAATAATTCATCCTTGTGTTTAATCCAATCTGTTTATAAAAACATCTTGACTAGTGCACTTACTTCATTCTGTTCCTGAGACTTACGATACATTTCATCTTTTATTTTGCCCACATGTATAATATGTTCAGGTTGCTCACTCAGCCACCAAACAAGTCTATGGAATATTTCCCTTTATACACAGGAATAGAACATGTCAGACAGAGCTACAAACATAGGGATATAGTGTAATTTTACCTGTGTTTTTCAGAGTATAGACTCATAACTCACAAGTGACAAACCTGCGATAAATTATACTCCTTTTCAAACTATACAAAGTAACTTCAAATGAGTATGGCATAACCAGACAACTCTCAGGTGCACAACTCTGTTTCTTACCTATTGCGTTAAGATAAATGAGACTCTGCATACACAACAGTGTTAATTTTGCACAGTTTTCGTTAAGATCCAGATAGCCTAATCCAACTTCATTTGAAGTCCTATTAGAGCACTGATTTGTATTTCAAAAATACCTAAAACAACCCTTAAAACAGTGCAGAATTCTGTGAACTTTAAACTGCACCATGTTCTTCAGAAATACCCCAGAGTATACACATTTAGAAGCATTAGTGTAGAGTTATTTTAAATATAGACACAAGCTGAAGAAATGAGCCGTTAAAGGTCTTTTGAGATTCTGGACGTAACAGTTCCAGAATAGCAAAAAATCTATTTCAAAGAACCATTTGCCTACAGAGAAGTTAAGTACCTTGTTCAAGATCACACAAATCTGTAGCAGAATCAAGGAAAGAACTCGGAGCTCCCCAGGCCCAGATCTTTGCTTTCACCACTAGATCATGCTACTCAAAAAGGCATTTTTGGAACTGAAACGTATATTGAGTTTGGACTTCCTTTGTTATTAGCAGGTATCTGCCCTAAAATGTTCCGAATCAGTATTCAGCTCAAAGTAATCCTCCATTTAACATACTGAAAAGCAGCAAAATGAAATGTACATTTCAATGATACTCTGGAGAAAATTATTGATAACTAACCTCCTCATCAGAGTCATCTGCAAAGACTGAATGTTTCTTCAACATCAGAGTTTTCTGCAATGCTTTCTTGGGCAAAATAAGCCCATATCTGGAGAAAAAGGTTAGAAATTACCCTTTTATTATTATTGACAATAATACAGTAATATATGTATTATATTCCAAGACAAAGAAAGCCACCACCCAATTTTAAAAACAGAAAATAGCATACTAGCAAAATCAGCATCAGTGACACTGTTATTGGGCATAATTTAGGACATTATTTGGTACAATGTAGCCAACCTTGTCAGCCATTCATACGCTTCTCCTACAGCAGTCTTTATGCTTTTTTCCATGCCACCCACTCTGCAGTCAATGCCCTTCCAGAGCTGGTCCACAAAGCCAGTACCCTCTCACTTAAATCCCTCCTGAAGGCCTACTTCTACCACAAGAAGAAACTAGCTAGGGGTCTTTATTCTGCAAAGGATTAAACATGGGCATAATCTCATACACACACACCTCAAAAAATAATTTCCACCAATAATCAAAATTCACAGATAAGTAAGAAAAATGCTGCTTGTGAATTTATCAGAGTTTAACGATATTTACTTTGTATACTTTGATGTGATATTAACAATTTGTGTTTTAATGGTTATAAAGTTTTAACTTTTTGAATCTCAACATCTGTCATTAAATAATTATTGTCTGCCTCCTGTTATCTAATGTCCCATAATTTTATGCAACTGTGAAAATTTAAATTGATAAAAATAGAAAAATAGTTAAAAATAAAATTGCTATTAACCGATGAAATTATAAAAAAATCAAATTCTGCCAAGCCTACAAACAAGCATTTGTCTTTCTTAAGAGATTATTTCTGCTCTTTTGGGAAGGGTTTGTTAGCACAGAATGCTGCTGCATGTTTCCTCACCAACACAGGATACTGTGAGCACATCAAACCTGTAGCTGCTCCCTACAGAGGGTTCCTATAGAACAGTGGTCCTTAACCAAGGGTACGGGTACCCTGAGGGTACACAGCAGTCTTTCAGGAAGTACATCAACTCATCTAGATATTTGCCTAATTTTACAACACGTGACATAAAACGCACTAGCAAAGTCAGTACAAACTAAAATATCATACGACTTGTTTATACTGCTCTATATACTATACGCTGAACTGTAAGTACAATATTTATATTCCAATTGTTTTATTTTATAATTATATGGTAAAAATGAGAAAGTCAGTCATTTTTCAGTAACAGAGTGCTGAGACACTTTTGTATTTTTATGTCTGATTTTGTAAGCAAGTAGTTTTTACGTGAGGTGAAACTTGGGGGTACACAGGACAAATCAAACTCCTGAAAGGGGTACAGTAGTCTGGAAAGGTTGAGAGCCACTGCTATAGAATATCAAATCAAGTTCAAGGTCTCAGTACTATTTTCAAGGAATGCAAAGGCCTGGGCCCAGGCCATCTGAAAGATCACCTATTATTATTTATTACTTGTACTGCAGAAGTACACCAGGACCTAAAGATCCAGAGTGAAGTCTGCAGTTGATAACCCCGCTCCCCTGCACAAATGAACTTTATGGTGTAAGAAACAGAGCTTTCTCAGGGGGCTGGTCCTGGACTGTGGAACAAACTCCCACAGGAACAAAGGACAATCCCAAACCTCACCACCTTCCACTCCAAATTAAGGCACACCCCTTTGACTGGCCCTCCTGTATATACACACAAAACTGGTACATTAAACAAAATAAAAACCCACTAATACAAAACACTCCATTGTGCACACAATTCCCGCCCCCCAGCAGAATGAGAGAGAAGGAACTGCATGTGACAGATGTTAGTCATGCCACTTAAGGCACTATGGAAGGTGCTCTGACACTACGGGCAGGTCTACACTACAGTCAGGATCTACGCTCTGAGATCGATCCACCGGCAGTCAATTTAGTGGGTCTAGTAAAGACCTGACAAATCGACTGCAGATCGCTCTCCAGTCAACCCCTGTACTGTACTCTTCTCGGCCTCCCCCACAAACCCCCGCTCAAAAACAGGAAGAGTAAAGTAAGTTGAGGGGAGATTTTTCTCCCATCGACCCCCCACGGTAATGCGACCTAAGGTATGTCAACTCCAGCTACTTGAATAACGTAGCTGGAGTTGAACAGCGTAGGTCGACTTACCAAGGTAATGTAGACATAGCTTAAGGTGACGAGTGCAATAGAGGTAGGAAGGTAGACAGGCTATTTGCCTTGAGTGATGTAGGCTGATCTAATTTTTAAATGTAGACCAGGCCTAAGAGCTCCTAGGGGCAGGGAACACGTCTTCTTTCCTGTCTGGAAAGGCTTTGTGAGTTGTACAGGAAGTAAACAATAATAAATTTGACCAAATTAGATTTGGGAAAAACAAACTTTTACCCAATGGTATATTTCTATTAATTTGGTGCAAGAAGCTTCCAGGCTAAACAGTTGTTTTTAAAACAAACAAACATTCCCTTGCAATGTTTGCCTTCTCCAAAGTTGCCCTGAGACCCTAGAGCCTAAATTGAATAAAACAAAACAAAGTGATTTTGTTGATTTCCAATTCTGTTGCCCAAGCTAA
This sequence comes from Mauremys mutica, assembly GCF_020497125.1. Lineage (NCBI taxonomy): Eukaryota > Metazoa > Chordata > Testudines > Geoemydidae > Mauremys > Mauremys mutica. The sequence goes on from NC_059090.1 coordinate 24,312,045, forward strand.
GGGAAAGACAGAAAATAATTGAACATCTGGATGGGGAAAGGGAAACTGAGCATTAAACCTCCTTTGAGTTTAATCATCCCACTTGGGGGTCACTGACATGTGGACAGAAATTGGCTACAACAAAATTGTAAAGTTTTTAAAGCAATTTGTAAGTCTTCTGTTTATCACACAGTCCCAGGTGCAGATTGTTTCCGAGCATGCCACAATCCTCCTCACTGTTTTGCAGGGGCCCACATGAGTAACCCTATTGCCCGAAGGTGATGTTTTTAAGAGCTGCCCCACATCCTCATTCACCCTCACCATCCCACCCCGTGCCCCCAACAGCATCACCCTACCTCCTTCCCCAACAGGACCCCAGACTCCTCACCAATCCCAGGCCCTGGTGACCCCCTCTATGTCCCCCTGGGGCCCTATCCTCTCAGCCTACCACACAGGATTCTATAGCCCACGGCCACTCCCCCTCACTGTCATTCCCCCAATACCACCATCCCCCCCAACTGACCCTCATGTCCCCTCATCTCAACCCCATTCCCTATGTCCTCATGGGCCTCTCCCCCAACCTCCCCCCCCACTACCACCCCCCCAGCCCCATAACCTCCCATGCCCCCACGGGCCTCTCCCCAACCCTCCCCCTCACTGCCCTCCCCCAATGGCATCACCCCCCAGCCCCATAGCCTTCCATGCCCCCATGGGCTTCTCCGCCACCCTCCCCCATGGCATCACCCCCCAGCCCCATAGCCTCCCATGCCCCCACGGGCCTCTCCCCCATACTGCCCTCCCCAATGGCATCACCCCCCAGCCCCATAACTTCCCATGCCTCCACGGGCCTCTCCCCCATACTGCCCTCCCCCATGGCATCACCCCCCCAGCCCCAGTACTTCCCATGCCCCCACGGGCCTCTCCCCCATACTGCCCTCCCCAATGGCATCACCCCCCAGCCCCATAGCCTCCCATGCCCCCACGGGCCTCTCCTCCACCCTCCCCCTCACTGCCCTCCCCCAATGGCACCACCCCCCAGCCCCATAGCCTCCCATGCCCCCACGAGCCCCTCCCCCACGGCACCATAGCCTCCCATGGCCCCACGGGCCTCTCCCCCATGGCATCACCCCCCAGCACCATAGCCTCCTATGCCCCCACGGGCCTCTCCCCCTCACTGCCCTCCCCCATGACACCACCCCCCAGCCCCATAACCTCCCATGCCCCCACGGGCCTCTCCCCAACCCTCCCCCTCACTGCCCTCCCCCAATGGCATCACCCCCCAGCCCCATAGCCTCCCATGCCCCCATGGGCTTCTCCGCCACCCTCCCCCATGGCATCACCCCCCAGCCCCATAGCCTCCCATGCCCCCACGGGCCTCTCCCCCATACTGCCCTCCCCCATGGCATCACCCCTCAGCCCCATAACTTCCCATGCCTCCACGGGCCTCTCCCCCATACTGCCCTCCCCCATGGCATCACCCCTCAGCCCCATAACTTCCCATGCCCCCACGGGCCTCTCCCCCATACTGCCCTCCCCAATGGCATCACCCCCCAGCCCCATAACTTCCCATGCCCCCACGGGCCTCTCCCCCATACTGCCCTCCCCAATGGCATCACCCCCCAGCCCCATAACCTCCCATGCCCCCACGGGCCTCTCCCCAACCCTCCCCCTCACTGCCCTCCCCCAATGGCATCACCCCCCAGCCCCATAACTTCCCATGCCTCCCCGGGCCTCTCCCCCATACTGCCCTCCCCCATGGCATCACCCCCCAGCCCCATAACTTCCCATGCCCCCACGGGCCTCTCCCCCTCACTGCCCTCCCCCGTGCGCTTCTTTCGCCCCCCAACACTGCCCTCCCCCACACCGTCACCCCCAGGCGCTTCTCCCCTCCCCGTCCCCAGAGTCTCCCATGGGCCGTCACGCGCCCAGACCCCGCTCACTGCTTGCTCGGCGCCGCCATCTTGGGGTCGGGCGCGCTGCGCTGCTGCATCCGGGCACCGCCGCCTCCCGCGCGGCACTGGCAGGCGGGCGCCGGTTTCTCCTCACGCGAGGCCTCGCGCGGCGGAGCAGGGCGCGAGCAGCCTGGCAGTCAGGTGCGAAGCGCGTGTAGGGGGGTCTCCCGCGGGCGAGGTGTGAGGCGGCCAAGCTCAGACTAGCGGGGGGCGGATTTTATCCTCCCTAGGGCCCGTCTCCGGGGTCTCGGACGCCGCCAGCCGTGTCAGAGGAGGGGAGTTCGCGTTCGGTGGCGTTTTACCTGCCCGCTCCCCAGGCGTGACTGTCTGCACGAGCGGCGAGAGCAGTGGCGAATCGGGGCTTGGCGTTAGGAGCCCAGAACCGGGCCTGGAAACAGCCTGAACAGGGCCATAAACTGCGGTGAGATGTGGCTGCCTCCAGAGTCCAGCCACAGATGGTTTCTTTTTGGAGGAGAACTGACCCTTTGGCAATGTAAGAATCGTGCTACGAGGCTTTCTCCAAGCGCTGGTTAGCCTAGCACAGCGGGGGTACATACAAGTACTGGGGCTCTGCTTTTCTGAGTCTGATCAGCTCTCTCCTTTGGCTGCTGCCTGCCTCACAACCAGCTGTGCACAGGCTAACCTGCAATGGACCTTTGGCTCCTCCAAATTGTGATCCAGTTCCAATGCAGTGCAAGGTTCAGATGGGTGACAGCAGTACAGGCAAGTGTAGCTGAGATCTTAGTTTGGTTCAGTCACCTGAACAGGTGGAGACACTGACCTAGACAAAGCCCTGGTGTGTTACCTGACTCACTGAAGCAAACCATGTAATATATAAGCATCCTACCTCTTTTGTTCCATTCATAAAGCTTAGTAAATAATTTGTATTCACAATGGATTGTTTGTGAGCATCTTCTGAAGGGACAAGTGCTTGTGGCTATCAGTATAATATCTGCAAAGACATTCTTCCTAGAAATATCACTGCAAGTGACCTGAAAAGCCTTTCCTCCAACAAAAATATGAAACCCACTTGCCAGTTAGAAGCAGCTATCAGATAATCACCATCATTTTATATGGGGAGGTTAAAAACAACCTGCAATCTCAAATTAGAAAGTATTTGGTAGACATCACACTTTGTCAACTAAATAAAGAAAAAGAAGTTTAATTTCCCAACATTTTATTAAAAAACTGATTTCTGCCAAAAGATACTTTATTGCAAAGATGGAATCTTGCAACAGACCAGTAAAGTTTGCTGTAAACAAGCTTTAACCCAATAAGAAAACTCCTATCACATTAAAACTAGAGGGATTTTCCAGAATAAATGTACTGCCCATTGGGAGTAGCTGAAAGCATGCTCTTCAACAATCCTTTCTAGGCTTAAAGTGAGTTTGAAAATGTCATTTTAGGAAAATGAATCTTTGCTAAATACACAATTCATAAGGGTTTTTTCTGTTATTTATGAATCATGTAATGTGGTAGACATACAAGTTATATTTTTCCTCTTGTTTAATCCTCTTCTCTTGTCAGAATTAAATGAAAATCAGAGAGTAATCTCTTGAGTTTAGAATGACCCACCTATGCTATCAGAATTGTTCCTTTTAACATTTCTAAATAAATTACTTAGATATTCCTAATGCTTTTCTACACCTGTTAAGCAATTTATGTTTATTAGCTACGAATAGCAAACGTAAAGCCAAACATTTCAAAGTAACATTAAATAATAGAATCACTAGGGTTAGAGGACAGCAAAACTTCTGTTGACTTATATGCAGTCAGGCTGGGTCTTGGAGTCAGAGATGCCAAAGGCGAATCTTGCGTATGCTGTAGTTCCTTTGTAAGCTCTATTAGCGTTAGACAGGTAAGTGCCCAGTTGTACAGGTATTCAGCTGGAACTGAGTTATGCTTCCACATCTCTTCTCTAGGTATACCTAAAACAAACAAATCCATAACACAGAAGTCCATTTCAAAATTAGGGCCAGTGCTCTAGCATGACCCACTAGCATAGATCCCTGTACCCATGTGGAGTCAAAAAGCTAGTGGAATATTGCACAAGCTCAGGGGCCCCATACTAGCAGATTCTGATGCAGAATCATGACCTAGAGCTTCTCACTTACTGAAGAAATCCGAAGTGAGCATCCCAAGAGTCAAACTGCAGTAGGAAGTTCCTACTTTAAGACTTGAACTACAACTATACTTTCTAGCTGGATGAGAATTAGTAACCATCATCCACTGCTATTGATTGCCCAACATAGCTTTTCTGCAATAGAAACATACTAATATTCCATGGCTGTTTATAAAGTAGTAATTTGCCTTTTCAAGCCATTGAATTTGCTTTACAAATACTATAGATTTTTTAAAATGAGACAAGCAGCATTCATGATAGGTATGTTAGAATGCTGACACCTGCTGGGAGCAAACAAACTCTCTGGCTTTATTGTCTGACTATTCTGTGCAGTGTAGTTGTAGCCTTGTCCATCCCAGGATATTAGCGAGATGAGGGAGTATCTTTTATTGGACCAACTTCTGCTGGTGAAAGAGACAAGCTTTTGAGCCACAAAGAGCTCTTCTTTGTCTCTCTCACCAACAGATGTTGGTCCAATAAAAGATACCTCACCCACCTTGTTTGACTATTAGACAGCAAAGTTCATACTTGTGCTGTTAGATGTGTTTGCATATCTTTCAGTTTGGATGGTTGGAATGAATCAGCCCTGTACATATGCTGGAAAATTCAGGTCTGGGTTCAGTAGGGCAAATGAACCGAGTTTCACCAGGGCTGAACTTGGCCCATTGAGTTTTAAAAGGTCCTTTTAACATGTGCATGGTTGAACCAAAGAAACGAATACACTTGTGTGTTGTGCGCGCATCCAACTGTGTGTTGACCCAAAGACAAGGTAATGACATAGGCATGGCAGAGGCAGGTAGAAAGACCTGTTGAAGGGTAAATACAAATATTTGATATTATATATTAAATTCCTTTGATAGTTGTTCTTAGAGGAGTTGTAGGAAGGTGACATTCTCTCTGGCTCAACTCTCACTAAGATCATAAATGAGCTATAAAAGCTACCATCATGCTTAGATGTGGTGGTAGCCAACAAGGTTCTAGCCTGGTTTCTCTGAGCAGTGTTTATTTTTTTCTGAGAACCATGCTACCCAAGCCATGCTATAGCCTAGTTAGTCTTTCTAGCACAGTTTTGTCCTCAGACATGTTTGCTGCCATTTAAGCCTGTCTGCTACATCCTTAGTGATTCAAGCCGGGATAAGCTGGGCAAGATCCTTTCCTTCCCAGTGCTATTTAGTTCTTGTGGAATTGTTAGTATGCATACACTCTTTCAATCCAATGCCATGATTCTTCCTAATTATATTGCCTGAGATAGCAGGGGACTGGACTTGATGACCCCAGAGGTCCCTTCCTGTTCTACGTTCTATAGTCCAGTGCTTTTATTTCTGTTCGTGGTCACTTTGGCGAGTTATACAAATCTCTGCTGCATGTAAGTCAGGGGTAGTCAATAGGTGGACCGCAGACCAAATCCGGACCGCCAGATGCTTTTGAACAGACCCCAAAATCTGTTTATTTACTTATTATTATCATGTTGTTATTATTTTCTCTGGAGTCTGGCCTTTGACTATACCTTGATCAAGAAATTTGGACCTTGACAAAAAATGATGACTACTCTGACATAAGCTGTGAGGGAGATCAGATGTGCCCTTGCTGTTCATCAAGTTGCTTTAGAATGCAGACATTGGTCTAATTTTTTTCTGACTTGTTTTAGTTCATCCTGCTCTAAAACAGATTAACTGGTTGGACTGATTTTAAATAAGGGTATGGCAGTTCCTCTAGAATGTCTGTATGAATCCATAAAGAAATCAGTTGGATGCTTTCAGAAAGTCTCTTCCATGGCAGCCTGATTTTATTTTTTATGGACTAGTTGTATGTTTTATAGATTCTGCTTTAATAAAAAATGTAATTAAACATGACAGCTGTTGTTCTGTAATCTGGTTTGTTGTAATGGGTGGTTTCAACTTAATAAATCAATTATGTATAAATCAATTCCATCTTTTACTGTTTACTTGTATTGTGATAGGATTTGTGCTAGGTGCTGTGCTAGACTTTAATACTAGACATTGTACATTAAAATGCTAGTAAAGGTGAGAAAAGCAAAGTGCTTTTTCCATGTTCAGATTCTGAGGTTGAAGTTTAGTTGCTCTTTTCAGCTATTTTGATATGTACCAATTAAAGGTCACTAGTAGGTACACAGCATTAAAGGGACCTGGAATAATTCTGATTTGTATACCACTGAGAAGTTGTATTTTGCTGCTCTCTGTTGCTTTACTGGTACATGGTGTAGGCAGTTAAGTGCAGGGCTGCCCGGGGGGTGCAAGTGGGGCAATTTGCCCCAGGCCCCGGGCCCCACAGGGGCCCCCATGAGAATATAGTATTTTATAGTATTGCAACTTTTTTTTATGGAAGGGGCCCCCAAAATTGCTTTGCCCCAGGCCCCCTGAATCTTCTGGGCAGCCCTGGTTAAGTGCTTCATATTCTATTACAGTACAGGTGTGTGGAGCATGTGAGGAAAACAGGAACATGTATCTGTGTGAATGTTGTAATACATTTTTAAATTGATACATATGACCATCAGTGGTATTTGCCATTAGACCACTGAATTGTCTTCTCAGTTCCTAAATCCTAATTGGTTTGAGTTCCAGAATAGGTTACATGCCAGGTAACTGTTCCTTTGTAGAATAGCAGCAACTTGTCTTTTACAAATGCAGATCTACATTCTCTCCAGCTACGCTAGAATTGTGGGGAGAGAGGAGCTACGTGGGGCTGCTCTTGTTGCGCCAATAAATTAGTTTAATATCAGAAGGGAAGGAGCCAGGCCTGGTTAAATGTTTACTGTTCATGCCTCAGCTATATCTATAAAAAGGTACATGTCAAAGTAGTATCAATAAATAAACCAAGTTTAATTAGTGAGTGCCAACTGCTCATCTGATTTTAACAGACCCTCCATCTAGCATCAGCTCAACAAAGGACAGTTTGTTCTTTAAACAAATGAAAGTGTATGGGGGGTGGGTTAATATAAAAATATGCTGTTGTAAAAATCTAAACACAAGTCAATAGGAAACCTGCGTGTTTCTGTTATAGATGTTCAGAATTATAACAGCCTCTTCCATTTCCTACCACCTTGGAAAGCTCATCCTCATGAGGAGGGAGAGAGAAAAACGGACTGAGGCCCAGATCCTTACTTGCAACCAAGAAGCACTTGGTGTGTCTATGGGCTGTTGTTTACAAAGATGCTGATTAGCCATTTTGTGCTCCCCCAATCCTGGGGCTGTTCTGACCTGGGTCAGTTCCCTGGTATAAGTCAGAGCAGTTTGAAATGTATAGAAAAAGTGTTTACTCATCAAAGTAACTTTTGTTGTCCAACATGTGGTGATGGAACCCATTTCAAAGCAGATCGGCTGCCATCTCTTAGAGCTGTGAGTTTTGATATCATACTTAGCAGGGCTGTCTTTCTTATTGATCAAAAAAGATTCTACAGATGTTTAGAATGCTTTGTCTGTAGTTTAATTAGTTGGGGCACCAAAAATTCAGCGGAGAGTTCATTGAGACAATACTTAGCTGCAGCATGTGACTCCAGAATTAGTTTTTGATATATACCTTTGATACAGTTAGCCAGCAGCCCCGACTGAACCTGCACATATGTGGCAGTTGGGTCAAAGCAGCAAATCTTCTGAATCAAATCATCATCAAGCTTCTGCAATGCAGAGAACAGAATCACAGGGTGGTCAGGAAAAACAGTAAAAGGTTACAAAGTTACTAAAGGTAGCCAAGCCAAACTGGTGGGACGTTTTGGGAACACTGATGGGGATGGAGAGGCAGAAGGGAGTGGAGGTATGATGGGAGGAGACTGGGAAGACTGAAAAATTGAAGAGTGGGAGGGCAGGAGAGTGAGCGTAGGAGGAGCAAAGGGATGAGGGGACCTATAAGTCTTCCATTGATGCTTAATATGATAACATTTCCTTCCAATATAATAGTAAATTGACTTTAATGCTACATCTGTTTATTCAACTGTATTCTCTGTGAGTGTCTATTTATACAGAGAGATATACATTAGATTTGTATTTTACAGAGACACCTTTGCTATATATAACACCTCTCTAAAACCCTGTCGAAACAGAAATCATCATTTCCAGTTCTGCTGTCCAGGCTTGTAATTCACCTTCTTGAATTATGTTTACTATGGAACTTTATTAATATTGAAACAAACAAACAAATCTAAATTGCCAGTTAGTTATGACAAGAAACTGGAATGAAACAGAGGGATGAGAAAGAGCCAGGAGGAGAAGAGGGCTGTGACAGGGAGTAGATAGGAGGGCAGAAGGCACACTGAAATCAGATTTTTTTGGTAGAATCTGTTGAAGTTTTATAGCAAATCACATTCCATATTACATTTTAAAGATACTAATGGTAAATTAATGTTGCAGTTAGTTCATGGAACTTGTTAGGAAATGGATATTTTCTCCTTGTTTATCTACTACTTAGGCATAGATATATCTTATAGATTCATAGAGTTTAAGGCCAGAAGGGACTCTGTTCATTTTTCCATTCTCTACTCTTAATGAAATCTGGCCTGTTAACCCCTTAGGCCCACTGCCTCCCCACTGCACATATCTCCAGGAGCATATTTCTTTCTCGTATCACCCTTGGCAAGTCCCATTGTGTCTTTTTGGGTTGTTTGCCTAGACAGAGTGGCTCAAGAACTCGATTTCTCACCAGTACACAATGACTCCAGTTCTCAATCTTCTCTGAACCTACCCACTCTGGGTAGAAAAGAAGCAGCACAGCCTTTAGTATGTTATGCACCATGGCTGGTGGCTCTGCGTAGCTCTTCATGTCGGCAAAGGACTCAGGATCAAGTTCCTGGATACACTCACGCAAGTCCTGCAGCATGAGCCGATGGAAGAGAATCTGCGCGCGCCTCAAATCTACAACGTGCTCTGCAACTGGAATCACAAGCCAACCTTTCAAAGAGAGACTCAGAAACACCTGCTACTGAAGATGTAAGGTTTTGAATGCAGGGGTCTGCCCTCCTTATGATTAACTTTCCCTTCCCGTTCTAATACAGATAGTATTCACAAATGGTCTGTTTACGAACAGCCCAGGGAGTCTATCAGTGTTTTCAAAATGTACATGGATCAGGGGAAGGGAGGCAAAGCTCATGATCTGGATTCCATTCCAAGCAACCCTGAAGAACACACAGGCTCAGATCCTCAAAGGTAGTTAGATCCACCTAACTCAATTGGAATAAATATCTGTGAGGAGCTGGGCCGGAGCCTCTGAAACAGTCTTCCTCCCTTGCTGTTTTCCCCAGAGTCTGCTGAGATTTGCGGTTCACTTAAACTTGGTTTAAATGACTGAAGTACATTTTTATTTGTATTTTTGTACTTGTCCGAGTGCTGTCTTGCTTGTAATTTTACTGAGATTCCTAATATCAGCCAAAGAAACCATACTGGCCCTGCACCCCCAGTACCTAGGACATAGATTGGGTCTGTTTCCCCTGAAGACTCCTTCAGTATCTCAGAGCAGGCCGCCTGGGCCATCTTCAGCATTATCTGCAGGTCTTTATGCTCATGAGGTGGTAACCCCTGGTAATGTGCAGGGCTGAGATCAAACACCCCAAAGGCCCGTCCTGTTGGCTCACGGAGTGGAACTGCAATGTGAGGCTCTCCATAGGCAAAGGTGCTAATGACCTCGGAACTGTCTGTGCACTTGAAGAGGTAATCTCTGAAATGACAGCAAAGTGAGGACAAGATCATGAATGTTACAACCCCAGCCTTTTTGGCAACTACTGTAGCATTTGCAGTGAAGGACCATACATACCTTGCTGTTGGGAAGGAATTTTTATATTACCGAAACAGCTGCCTACATGCAGGCAGATTCAGACGACATTCCAGCCATATTGGAAGGAGAGAAATAGCACTTCGGAGCATGACCCTGCTCATCTTAGTCTAGCATTGAGAATTGTAAGGGTTTAATAAACACTTAAGTTAGTGTTGTGTTATTGCTGCAAACACAGTGTCCAGTTCATATTGATGTTGACATTTGCTCTGTGGAGTTTCACAAAAAGTAAAAACATCTGCTGGAACAGCAAGTAACTTCTTGACTAAGTTCAGCAGCAAGGGAAGATGTATTTAATAGCTAAGCCTGTGAGGACCTTGGCAGTTGAAGGCAATAACTACATAATAGGATGTTTCAGAGGAAATGAGGATAACAGAACCAGGAAAAAAAACCACATTAATTTAAAGAACAGAATGCTCAAGACATGGGGGCCTTGCCCTGAAAACAGTCACTACCAGACACAGTGCTTTCTTGAAGTATATGGAACTACTCATGTGAGTAAGCGTTATGCTTGGTGTTGAATGTTTACAGGATCTAGCCCAAAGAAAAGATTCCTAGCCCTGGATAGTTTATTACCACACACAACCACATACCATGGGAGAGAGCATGTGGTAGAGAGATAGACACCACTCCCACAGACTGTATACAAAGTGTATGCATATTCTGCCAGCGGTGGGCTGAACATTACAACTGGACTTAACCTATCAGCCTAATCTTCTATCCAGCAGCCAGCCTCCTGCAGGTGACAGTAGCCAAGACAAGAATGCAGCAGCAAGTCTAGCCATTGAGCTTTTCTTAGTTCACCTCTGCTGAGTGCGCTTTGCATGTGTTACAGCATAGGCATGGATGACAGATGGCGGGAGAGTCTCAAACCCACCTGAAGATATTTTCTCTTCTATGGAGAACAGTGGGAGGGGAGGGGATTTCCATATGCCCAGAGTGATCTGTAGTCATCATCTTGCGCAAAACGTAGTCGCCTGTCTTGAAAAGAGGAAAGGGTGTTTTTGTTGCATTCAGGAAATGAACATCCACTTTGAAGCTTAGAGAGAGAACCACTGCTTGCTTCTTAGGGAGAGCTCTCACTCACATTCACCCTTAGTGGGATGATTTAAGGCCAGTTTCTAACTAGGTGTGTTTTGTCCCCACAGCCCTAGATTCTAGCACTCACAGTGCACCACAGGTATGTACAACATCTTCCTTCGACTGGCCTCATTAATCTTATCCCCGTGCTCCAGTCCTGAAGGATGCCAACAGGTGGATGAGCCTCAGCCTAGTGAGGGGGCTACCTATGGACAGTTCATTTTCACTTCAGTTCCCACGGTACAATAGCTTCCATAGACCCAGCGCTCATGTCGGTGTGTCTTGCCAGATGAAAAACATGCAGCTGTCTTTAGGAAGCAAATAATATGACAAATGGGCAGCCAACCAGATGAAAATGTAAAGCCTGGAGTGAAAAATAAGTTGCCAGTGGGAAACCTGTTTATCACAGAGATGCAGCTGAGCTGTGGCTGCAGCAGCGACCATAACACGAGCTCAGTCCCAAACATTTCATCCTCTTGCTTTTTATCTACCTAATTCAGTTTGAGGTAAGCTGACAAGCATCCCAGTGTCTCAGTGCCTGCTGCATAATTGGAATATGAACCGCAGGCGAGTGGGCTGCCCTCACATGCTAGCTAATTGCGAGCAGTCTGCCTCCAGATTTGTATTTACATTTTGCATGCTGATGTTTCAGGATGAAGAGCCAGAACATTAACCATTTTCCTTTTCCATACCATAATCTTGAGTGGGATTTTTCCTCCACAGTAGAGCAGTTCCCTTTTAAGACTGATTTGGCAGACAGCTGCTGTGTGGGCTAGCATGGTGACCATGTGGGTTTTGTTCTATACTTCCACAGGCCGATTTGCATGCTGGTGTCTTGCTCTATTGGCTGGTAGGAGCCAGGAGTACTAAAGGTCCAGTACCTTTAGCTCATAGGCGATGCTTACTGAGGGTGCTGCTGCTGATTTTAATGCAGGAACTGAAGGGAATCCCAACCAGCCTTTCTTGGTTGAAGGAAGATCACCGTAAGGGACAGCAAGAATGAAAAGTGGTATCCCCTAGAGAAGGAACCTTCCTTCCCTTTCCCCCCACAGAATATTGTATCGGGTACTAGAATCTTTGGCAGGATTAATCTTGGTTGGGAGCCAAACTGAGCTATCAATGGTTGATCCCTGCCAAACTGCACTAGCCCAATCCATCACTATCATAGTAAGAGGTCTCTTCTGTGCAGTGGTCTGAGACTAACGTGAAAGGACTAGGCATACCTTATCTTTGCCAGGCTCCACCAGGTACATAGTGATGTTGCGGATGGTGGGTGCCCTGGTGCAGAGCCAGCCCACAGCAGTGAATGCAACCTGCAATATGTTTTCCAGTGTGCGGACGTGGTGGTAGGCTTCGCTGAATACGTGGGAAACCCCCTATGGAAACAGAACCCTCTAAATGACTTGGAGATAAAGTTGGGGACGTTTTCATTAAGCAAATTAAGCCAAAAAAAAAAAGAGTAAAATGTTAGTCTATCAACATTGCTTTTAAAGGAGAGAATCTCTAAGAATACAAAGCTATCCTGTGAATGCCATTTGTCACGGAGTCCCTGGGCGATGCTCTGGAACTGCTCCCCACAAAGCCAGTCAGGACTTTGGGGAGCCTCCTCTCCCTTGGAGCAGACTGTCTGCAGGGCAAGAAGCTCACACGGCTTCACCTTCCAGGGTCTGACCTTGGAGCATTCAGCATCCTCTGCCCCTCCGTGCGCTTCCCAATCAGACTTGACTCTTAGCCAGCCAGTAAAACTGAGGTTTATTAGATGACAGGAACACGGTCTAAAACAGAGCTTGTAGGTACACAGAACGGGACCCCTCAGCTGGGTCCATTCTGGGGCCCAGCGAGCCAGACAACCCCATCTGCCCTCACTTCCTGTCCCCAGCCAGCTCCAGACTGAAACCCCCTCCAGCTCCTCCTTTCTGGCCTTTGTCTCTTTCCCGGGCCAGGAGGTCACCTGATCTCTTTGTTCTCCCCCACCTTTAGCATCCCCTTGCAGGGGGGAAGGGCCCGGGCCATTAGTTGCCAGGAGACAGAGTGTCGGCCAGAAACTGAGGCACCCACACAGTATTCAGAGGAAAAATTAAGAACAGTCCCACTTCGTCACACCATTGTCAAATGAGACCCCAGGGTTCAGGGGCCCAGGCCAGTACTGGAGTGCTGAATAATTGGAGGTCCAGTGATCTCTGAGAAGGTAGGACTTCCCTCCCAGTGCTGGCATATTGTGCTCTCTCCTTACCAAGAGGGGTAACTACAATGAGGCTGGTTCCAACAGCAGTTATTTAGTAGCATTCTGGCCAGGTAAATAAAAGGGGTGGGGGTGGAATCTCAAACAGAGAAAACTAAGGAATAAGTGACACATGCATAGGGGCTAGCCTGTGTACCAACTATCATTTTTGGTTGACTGTGTATCTCTGTAAAGTTCCCTTTCTTTCTATTGTATCTTAACATCCACTGAGATTTTCCAGATTTTATTTCTATTGCACTCTTTGCTGTAGTACCTGGCTGCTGATGCTATCTCCAGCTTGACTTCCACTAATTTGAATCATTATCAACCAGCAAAGTAGAAACACGTGAAGAAATGATACCAAAAGTTTTCAGGGACTGTAGAGAAGATGATTTTTTCCCTGATCCAGCCTGAAACATCTGGCTATTTGGAAACACTGGTAAAGGAACCTGAAGTGCAGTGGTTTGCAATTAGTCCAGAAAGTATAACGTGAACAGCTTCATGACACAAGTAAGTAGCTAAATTCATGAAGGAGAAGTCCATCAATGGCTGTTAACCAAGAGGATCAGGGATGCAACCCCATGCCCTGGGTGTCCTTAAACCTCTGACTGCCAGAAGCTGGGACTGGACAACAGTGGATGGATCACTTGATAAATTGCCCTGTTCTGTTCATTCCCTCTGACACTGGCTGCTGTTGGACAGGATACTGGGCTAGATGGACCATTGGTCCGACCCATTCTTATGTTCAAAACACGCAACCACTATGTTCAGTAAATAAGTGCTAATAACTATTAGCTTAGTACAAATCTGTTTGTAGTTCACCATTCACATTTAGAGGCGAAGCCTCCTAAATAATGGATACAGGGATAATACTGGTCTATTTGTGCCATTTTCATCCCAGAGAGCAAAATGGATTTACAGTGCATTTTCTAACTGTACAGCTGCTGCCCATTCACAGCGAGGCACATGAAGTCCCAAACTGCTTGTTTGAAGCATCTAATGAACCTGCTTTTCTCATTGTGCCCACCTGATAGAAACCGATCTCGTGGGTCAGAAAGATGGTTTGCTCACACTGGTCCCGCAGGGTGTCAAGTCCTAGAATCCCAATGGTCCTCCATCGGGAATCCTGCAGTGGCAGCACCAGGAATGAGCCTCTCCTCTCCCGTTCTGCCCGGTCATAGTTCCAGAAGTGGATATTTCCATGGAACTGAACTCTTGGAACATGGACTGGCTTCCCCTCTTCTGCTGCTGCAAAGCTGAGGGACAGGAATACCATGGGGAAGGCAAGAGGAGGTTTGTAGGAGAAAGGTAAGTAGGCCGAGAAAGTCTTTAGAAAAGCTCTGAGGATTTCCAAATACATCTGGGGGTAAAGTAATCCAAACACAGGTGTTCAATGGGGAGAGAGAAACTTGAAAGCAGCAATGCCCTGAAAACACCTACAGGAAATAGTGGATAGCAAATTACACAGGACAGGAGAGTGCAGTGCCATATAGCACCAAGAAGACAAACAAACACAAAGTGCACCTTTGGGCTCTTTATGCTAAGGCATCATGGATTGGAGTAGGAAGGTGATGATCCTGCTCTGTCAGGCACTGATGAAACAACACGTAGAATACTGGATCTACCTCTTGCATCCCAGAAAGATAATGACAATAATACTTAGCACTTACCTGGCACTTTTCATCTTCAAAGTTCTGTAAAATATCAGCTAAAGAATGTAACTAAATAGAGACAAATTAAGGGGGGTGATTCAGAGGGGAGTAATAGTGATGGACTAGAGGGGATGATGTATAAAGAAGGAGATAAAGAGACAAATTTGCAGAACTTACATAAGTGATAAGGGGGCATGATGATTGTTTCCTAGAGCTTAAAGGGTGTAAGGGAGTGGAAAGTGCTTTGTAGTGATAGAAAGGGTGTATAAGTAGCAGTAATGGAAGAAGTTTAAAAAAAGGAAATTGTAGGCTGAATATAATACAATATCTTCTTTAAGGATGAGACTGCTTTAGACTGTGGAACAGTCTCCCCAAGGAAAGGAGTGGGCGCCTGATCCATCAGGACATTTAAAACTCAGTTGTATGAAGCAGGGGTTCTCAGCCTTTTTTCTTTCTGAGGACCACCCATCATGCTATAAAAACTCCTTGGCCCAGCTGTGCCACAACAACTGTTTTCTGCATATAAAAGCCAGGGCCGGCATTAGGGGGTAGCAAGCAGCACAATTGCCTGGGGCCACACACCACAGGCTTCAGCCCCAGCTGGGGTGGCTTGGGGCCCAGAGCTGCAGTCCCGTACAGCGGGGCTTTGGCTTTCTGCCCTGGGGCCTAGTGAGTTTAATGCCGGCCATGCTTGGTGGCCCTCTGAAACCTGCTCGCAGCTCCCCAGGGGGCCCTGGACCTCTGGTTGAGAACCATGTGTATTAAGTACAATCAGATTTATAAGGGATAATCCTGTGTTGGCCCCTGAGGGATGGTCTTTTCTATAGTATCTATCAGTCTAGTCTGCATTTCTAATGCATCCCATAGTCATTGTACTCTCTAAATTCCATGATTCAAGTGACTTAAGAAAAGGTAATAGCTCTGTGCAGGTTTCCTTACCTTACTCCTTTCATGTCCTTGTAAAGTGCCTGGTTTAGGATGTATGGGGCATCATCTGAGGTGCAAGCCACATACCGCAAGAGAACCTCGCCCCGCTCTGGCGAAAGCTGGTTCTGTTCCAAAAGGGCAATATACGCACTGATCTTCTTGTTATTCCCGTGGACTTCTGCATCCTAGCAACCAAATGTTTCACGTTACATCTGTGCATTAGACACTGGCCATTACACTTATTTCATGTGCTTACAGATTATCTCATTCATCACGGGATGTTATTCTAGGCCAGGGACTTTATTTCTCTTACACCAGATGATTAATGACGTCCATGCTGTCACTTGTCTAATGGGTTCTGGCCCAGGACACTATATCATCAACTCAAAAGCTGCATTCTGACTGGCAGGGAGGAGGGATTTGTTTCCTGCTTCTCTTAAGCACAGACCACTTTTTTCTAAAAATACAATCTGCCCCTAATGACCTATGCCTAAGCAAAAAGCCCAATGAACTTCGTCTCCGGGGCAGACTGTCTTGGACCAAAAAGCCATGCAAATGCCAGAGTCAAGAGCCTTCCCACAAGGATATCCCGGCTCTAGCCTTGAGAAGTTAAATCTAGGAACAGCTAGCAAGAGTGCATCAGCTGCCGCCACACTGCATAGGGAGAGAAGAGGGTCCATTATGTAGCTAGGGGTCATCAGATAGGCCTTTAAAGATCAATATTAGCACCTTAAATTGCACCTGGAAGCAAATGCGAAGCCATTCACATTACAAATTCTCCATATGCATCACAAACTGAATGATGTGTATTTATTTTCAGAAACCATAAAACCAGGAACATGCATTTCTGGATTTTATTTTATTAAACTTTCCAAAACTTGAGGTGATTAGGTGATCATGAACGTGAGACACTGATGGCACCTGATAGGTATAGCACCTGGCTAGAGCTTCTGCATCTCATCCCTGACCTACAATCGCCTCAGCTATTTAATGTGTGAGTCTCCTGAACAGCAAGTGATTACGCTGTCTTCAAATAGGCATACTGAGGGTAGGTGATGTGTAAGCTTCCCACACCAAGTTACACTGACCTGGACTGGTGGTGAATGTAGCCCTTTAGTTTAAGACAGTGTCAGCCATAATCCACACTAGATAGTCTGCGTCACTCACGCAGCTGGTAGCGATGCATACCTGGGAAAGTGCCTTAAAGACTGCCTTGTACACTGGCTCCATGCTTGCCCCACTGGTCTCAGCTGCATGCTGGATATTGTGCAGCCACTTCCTCCTGGCAGAACCTCGCAGGCGTTCCATGTGGGTTCGCGCCACGCTCATGGTCAGAAACTCCACCATGGTATAGAGAACTTCATCTTCATTACCGGTGAGCTCAGAAACAACCAATTCCAGATAGGTTTGAAATTCCTTTGGAGACAACTTCATCACACCACTGGGGTGTGGGTGGGAGCAGCAAAGGTGCTTCTTTGCTAAGGGATGAAACAGAAATAAGGACACAGGCACACCTGTTTGTGGCTGTCTGTTTTGCTCTCTCTCAGTCCAGCAATGCCATGTCTGACCCGCCAGAGGTGTTCCCTGCCCATCATTTGAAAGAGTCTCTCTACTCATTTCCTCCTCCCCAAAATCAAAATGTAAGTGCCATGGCAGCCATAAAGGCAGGATGCACTCTCTCCTCCTCTCTCTGTGGTCTCAGACACTGAGAAAATCACATGGACAGCCCTCCCAAATCTCCCCCATGCACAGCTCTACAAGGAAGCCAAGCTATACATGTCAGGGGAAAATCTGGAGGTTGCTCCTGGTTATCCCAGAATCACATTCACCTCAACCACATAGCCAAACTGCAGGGACTTTGGATGACCTGCTGCAGCCAGGCGCATATAGACATCCCTGTTAGTGGTGCACGCTCCAGATGCATGAAGAACTACTGGCCACTCCCATTAACACCTTGAAGGCGAAAGCCTACTGATGACCTCGCAGTTCAACCTTGTCCCCAAGGATTTCCATTACATACAGCACTTGGATTCATTGTGGGGGTTTTAAGACCTTCCAAAGCAGCTATAATCTTACTAACTCTGCTTTGGTTGTCTGGGTTTAATTACTGAAATACCATTTGTATTGTGTTAAATCTTATATTGAGGATGAAACAAAATTAAAGCTCCATTTATAGTACATAGATGACTGGATGATGCTCTGGAATATTTGAATTTCACCAGGAGATGCAGACAGAGAAAACAGGAAGAAAAGCACTGTTTTACATGGCTCTTCTCTGAAGATCATATTGTCTGTACTTCTGTTCTCCCCTTTCTTTCGGGTTTCAGGGTTGAGTTGATCTACAGTGATTTATTCATTTAAAAAATTACTAAGGGCTCAATCATGACCTGCTGAACATTTCCTCCCAGGGTAGTAAAGGGGCTACATGCATCACCCCTCTTTGCCAGGCTGCTGTTTCCCATCCTGCACATGTGAGCAGAGGGTAAGCAGACAGGGAAGGAATGGGTAGAATCTTGCCACATCCCCATTTCAAAATGCACCAGCCAGTGCTGCCGAACTGACAAAGCTGCACTAGCACAAGGACTGACACAGCTTACTCCCCCCCCAGAGAAAGGGGGAAGCATGGTCCAAACTGAGACTCTCCTGGGGTGGTGTAGCTATGCGTGCCCCTTACTCATGCTGGATTGCAATGGGCCTGTCTATCCCTACATGATCAACCCTATGAGGGTTGACATACATGGGACACTGAAGAAGTCTCCTTCAAAACTAACCTCTGGAGTGCCTAGCCAGCGTTGCAGCAGAGAACAGAGTAGATGTGATATAACTGGAATCAAGTCAAGCATCTGATACTGTCTCTCATGAAATCCTATTCCCAGAGTTCATTCAAATTGGCTTACCTATGAACATTGTCACAGGAGAGAAAACTGTCTGTTGGCAGTAGCAAAGGGTAATGATAAATGACAATGCATCAAGCTGCAGGGAGGTGAACTTGAAGATTATGATGATTGATGATGAACACTGTGGTAGCACACAGGAACCCAATCATGTGCTAGACGCTGTACAAACAAACAAATGGACCTGCCCCCAAGAGCTTTCAATCTAAATAATGTACAGCACATTAATGACATTCACAGAGGAGACTAAACTGGAAGGTGCTGCACACACTAATGAGGACAGAGAAGTAATATGAAAGGACCTAGGCAGATTAGAAACAATAGGAAAATAACAAAGTTAGACTCAACTTGGAAAATAAATGCCAGTACATCAGAGGGGGAAACAATCTGGAAGATAAATATGCAACAGGAGGGAGATACCTGTAAAGCAGCAATGGCTTAAAGAGATCTGGCAATGAGTGTGGACAGTAAATTACTCTGCCTCTCTGGCTCTGGTACAACTCTCCCTGGAGTACTGCACTGAATTCTGGGCACTTCATTACCAGAAAGATACAAACTGGAAGGAGTTGATAGAAGAGCACCAAAATGATTGGGGTGGGAGTGACATCTAAAGGAAAAATTCGAAGAGCTAAACATGCGTAGTTTGGCTAAAAGATGACTAATGGGGAAGAGGGTAACAGTCTGGAAATATGTGGGGGAAGGAGAGGAAGTGTAAGAGAACACAAGAGAGTAAAACAATAATGGGATGAAATTAATCACAGGAAAAATCAGGCTGACTATCATGAAACAAACCATAACAAAGATCGGGGGGAACCGTGCTAGTCTGTATCCACAGAAACAACAAGGAGTCTGGTGGCACCTTAAAGACTAAGATTTATTTGGGCATAAGCTTTCGTGGGTAAAAAACCTCACTTCTTCAGATGCATGGAGTGCATGCAGCTGAAGAAGTGAGGTTTTTTTTACCCACGAAAGCTTATGCCCAAATAAATCTGTTAGTCTTTAAGGTGCCACTGGACTCCATAACAAAGATGTCTGTCAGACTGGAATAGTCTTCCAAGGAAGTAGCTGAAGAGCTTTTAGTTGGAGTATTTAAAGGCAGACTGGACAGAGCACTAGAAAATGTGCTGTAGGGAACAATCCTGCACTTGACCCAGGACCTAGCAACTCAAGGGGTCCCTTATTTGCTTTTATAATATGTGTTGTATGGGAGCCCCCCAAAATATTCCTGCTTAGGGCCCCCAATGGGCTAGCACCGTCTCTGCTGATTTCTGTGGTTCTACAGACACATGCAGAGACCTAGAGAGGAACAGACTTTTAAAGAACAGGCTGTAAACCCTACACCACAGAGCTAGGATTAATACTGGGCCAATTCTGAAAATGTGAACCTCTCCTATTGTTTTGTATTCAGCTAAGTCCTGGATTTATCTATGCAGGGGTTCTTCTAAACTACCCAGCCTTCCTCATTAACTAAATAGTTCCTTATGCACTCCAGTTACCTCCCATAATGCTATATTTGCACACAAGAGGGTGCTCTTGTATAGTCATTTGAATTTGCAGGCTAGGATTTTTTTTTGATACACGGAATTCATCTGCTTCTCCCACTACAAGTGCAAATGCTCTTATTCTGATCATCTGTCCTGCACCCTGATCTGAAATTTTGCAGTCCCCCAACAAGTAGAGAGAGAGAGAGAGAGCTGTTTGTCAATAGGCTTCAGTGCCTCAGTTAATTGATAATCAATGAAGTATATGTGGAAGTGTGAAGTTTGCTGCTAGGAGAGTAGTATTTCGTGATCAATACATGTAATGGTTTGTAAAGAACGGCATAATGGAAAATGCTCTGACAAATTATATGCCAGAGCAGGAAGGAAGCCATTCTGATTGCCTCTCAAAGCATCCAAGAGCTTAAGACCCTGATGTTTATGGGAGCTAAGAGTCTGCTCCCTTGGAAGTCAATGAGAATTTTATCATTGATTTCAGCGGAAGCACAGGTAAGCCCTACATGGCTCTGGACCGTTTAGAAATGTTTGCCAGTGACTTATTGGAGCTTCAAAAATGTGCACAATTCTTTTCATGGACCATTTAGGTTTTGTGACAAAATGAATAATGTTTGGGTTTGGGACTTCCCCCCTTTTGCTCCCTTTCTTCCTTCCTCCCCGGCTTTTTTTTTTTTTAAAGGAGAAAAGAGCATAAAGCATAAAGAAATACCCAACAAGCCAAACAATGTTTGATTTGGGTTTTTTTGTGAAAACCCTCCAAATAATTTCTGTCAAAATAGTGTCTCAGAAAAAGCCATTTTTCATCAAAAAATTATTAGACTAAAAATGTTTCAACCAACTGTATGTGCAAGTGGTCACCATGTGGCTTGGGAGAGGGCATCCTAAGGTCTCCTGCACAGACGTGTGACACAAAGGTACTGTAGTACCCCCAGGGCTGGTTCATTCACCTGTAACTAGAGCTACTGGCAGCATCTTTTCCAATGGTGCTTTTTATGGCTCGGGCCTGCCTGCACTAACATCACACTCTCCTCAGTCTAGGCAAACAGAAAACCAATCCCCTGAGCCATGCACCACACTAACCCCTGCTCTTGCATATGTACACACAGGAGGTGTGTCACTCTGGGTCCATGCAGGAGAACTTTACACCGAGCTGTACTATTCCTTCAGCCACTCTGACGGTTGTTTGGGAACTGTCACTAGAATCTGGCTGACATATTCTTTTGGCTGTTGTGCAGTCAGCAGGAGGCAGTGGAGGTATAATGCCAGAATACAGACTAACTGGCAAGGCAGGGACGGTACCAGTGGTGGAGAGTTTCTCATTTGCAGAGAAAAAACTGGTTCAGCTTCTGAAAGAGTGAATCTGCTGTAGAACCGATGGCTTTGGTTGGAATTGCATGACCCTGCACAACTGGACCCTTGTTAGCAGGGATACAATTCAACTAGCCATAAGACACGGGTACAGTAAGTTAAATCAGCCTGTTCCCGTGAATCCTAAAGACCACATCAGTGCTGCTGCCCCCCCCCTTCATGGTGACGCTAGGATTTCTAAGGCCCATGACATTGTTAAGATGAGACACACTTCTCTATCAAGATGAGAATTGACTCTCTAAAGATAGACGTCTCAGGGTATGTCGACACTGCAGTCCAAGGTGTGACATACCCATGCTAGCATGGTTGAAAATAGCAGTGTAGATGAGATGCATGGACTTCAGAGCCATCTGTACAAGCACATTGGGGACCCTGGTTATGTATTCACATTGTTAGCCCATGCTGAAGTCCTGCTGCTGCATCTATGCTGCTATTTTTAGCCATGCTTGCATGGGTAAAGCTAGCACAGGTATGTCCATCCGTGCTGCAATCACACCTCAGACTGCAGTGTAGACATACCCTCAGCCCCTGGGCTTTCCTCCGTGCTGAATGCAACTCAGATCTGCAGCTGGTCTGCAAGGCCACTGCCCTCTTGTACCATGATATCTATGAAAGATCAGCCAGAGGCAGCTGGGGATAGTTTTATATTGCTTAGATGTTGAGTCCCTTTTCCTTCCATCCTGTTTATTTGTAATTTAGAGCGTAAGCTCCTCAAAGCAGGGACTGCATCTCCCTGTATTTCTGTACAGCGCCCTATCAGAGTTTGGGCACCATTGGGTTATAAACAGCAAAAGTTTATATCCCAGCAGGTAAGAGTCTGCTTGGATGGAGTGAGTGCTCCAGGGCAGGGCCACTTCCCCATGGCAGTGTTAAACTGACTGCAATACGCTGACCTACAACATATGTCCTTAGGACCACAGAGATGGCACTCTGCCAACTCTTTGTTATACGGCCCCAGGACAAGGATGTAATTGACTGAGGCATGACAATGCTTCCCACAGCTAGTCTGACATGAGGTGTGGGATGAGGGGATTTGGGAAGGTTGCCAAAATACGCCATATTTAATCATTCTTGTCAGCAATAAGTAGCCTGAACAAATGTAACATGCAGCATTTCAGGAAGAAGCATTGGGAAGGGTGGCTGTCCATGGTGGCACACTAGTCTATGGGGTATCCAAAAAGTTCCACAACCCGCCCCCCTTAATATGATGCTTGGTAGTACTATGGCTTGGTAGCTGCCAGATGGATTCTGAGGGCCTGCTGCACGTTTGTCTGATCCAGCCTGTTTTCCAGGGGACCAACTTTGTTAAGTTAGCCAGAGAAATGAGCTGACTTTGGCCGCTAAAAGCCCCACACAAACCACAACTCCAAATCTCTATTTCTATCACGAGAGCTGAACTCCCTGTGTGGATTCTGAAAGGTCATTTGAGACCTGCAGGGAGCACTGAGTACCACTCCAGAGGCTGGCTGAGGAACACCCATTCACAGCTGTGCACAACAGAAGGCAAGTCGGACCAAGAATGTCAAATGCTCGCCCACAGGACTTCTCTATGGCTACAGTTTTCACATCCAAATCATGGTTACTTACTGCTCATTACAACAGATGCAGAAAAAGGGTATTTCATTACACTGTGAAAGCAGAAAGCTGCCACTTTGACACCAGCACGAAAGGAGCCCAAACTCTCAGGCCATGGATGATTGAAAAGAAAGGACACTTGCTGCCCATCTATAGCCACAAACCTCCATTTCCGCTTCATCTACAGTTCCTTCTGTGTACGATGGCATGTGCAAAAATAGGTAATACATAGTCCTTGCCCCGGCTTCATTAGCACCATCTTTGAACAGCTAGTGACAGCATGTTACATAGCCCTTTTCTCTCACTGTACACCTCCAAACCAGTAGTGGACAGTGCTGTTTTCTTACCCTTTTTCAGAGCCTCTTTTTCCATTCCTTCCTTAAATGTGCCTAGAACAGCATCCACCTCTTTCAGGTCAAGGTACCCAGAGCATTCGTTGTCCCACTGCTCGAAGAGTGCCTCCAGGAGCAGTTTTCTTAGGGCCAAGAGAGCCTCACGGTGAACCTAGGACAGGGAAGAAGCAACAGAGACAGGAAATTATGGGGGAGGGACAGCCCAGTGGTTTGAGCATTGGCCTGATAAACCCAGCATTGCCAGTTCAATCCCTAAGGGGACCATTTAGGGAACGGACATAAAAATCTGTCTGGGGATTGGTCCTGCTTTAAGCAGGGGGTTGGACTAGATACCTCCTGAGGTCCCTTCCAACCCTGATATTCTATGAAAGCTGTAGGGAAAAGCTGGCTTTTGACAATGCTCAGTGCCAACACCCACCCATAGGGGAATTGCAATGGCTGGTTCATCATTTGGACATTTGTCCATTCATGATGGTCACAAAGAGCCTGTCATCAAGGCAGTCACTGTAAAAATGCCATTAAGATCTGCACTAGACGGCAGTCACAAAATCAGGAAGAGATTGGAAAACATACAGAAGTGGCAGCTCAGTTTTAGCAGGCAGAATGAGCTTAGGGTGACCAGATGTCCCAATTTTATAGGGACAGTCCCAATATTTGGGGCTTTGTCTTATATAGGCACCTATTACCCCCCCATCCCATGTCCCGATTTTCACTTGCTGTCTGGTCACCTATGAACTTTAGCTTCTCAAAGGGATTGACTCCCAATGTACATACTAGGAGTCAACGTAAGATCGACCCAGGCAGTTTCACGCCCCAGATATGTCTTTCCAGCCACAGCTGAGTGGCTCTTTGTAAATGACACCACAGTATTTTGCAGTGTTTGCTCTTGCTGTTTGAGTTTGCAAACCGTTGATTCCAGTAGCGCCTTTCACAGTGCAGGGCCTCATGGGGCTGCGTGTGCTACTTGCTGCTTAGAACCAGTTTTTGCGCAGCACCAGATGCTAAACGGCTGGAAATGGAATTCATTGAATGGCAAAGAATGTTGTGTTCAGCATGAGGATGGCAGAGCCGTCAGATCCAATCTCTCACCCAAATTAGGTCAGCAGCACAGAGGGAAATGAGAAAGAAGTCTGAGGAAACTGCAGCTAAAGAGGTAGACATGATGAGAAATGTATCAGCACTTTGCAAAGATATTGGGCAGAGTGGGCTTGTGTGTGAGTTAATATATTTATTCAATAGATGACAAGGTCACTGAACTCCCAGTGGGAGTAACAAGCACACCAGTGCACATGCTCACTATACACACCCTCCCACACACATACGAACACCGGCAAATGCAGTAGTTTAAAACTGCAGGTTTCTTGCTTGCATGGGTTACTCTCTAGAGGTGAGACAACAAAACTGAACATCTTAAGCGATTTTACAGCTGGCTGCACACCTGGTGCCTTACAGAGTCAGGCTGTGTTACAGGCAGCCAACCTGTGGCAGAATTAGCCCAGCATTGTTCTCAGGGCTAATGTGGGGAAAGCTCATGTGAAAACAGAGGGACAAAAACCCTCAACGTAGGAAGGCAAGGGCGTGGGTGATTAGCTCAGCCCCTCTAGCCATTTGTTTGTTTACACAGAACATCAGCAAAGCCTGTCAGCATTTACTTTTTCCAACTGTTTGATTTTTTCCTCTTCAGTCTGTTCATATCCTTCTTTCACAAATGCAACAAGTTTCTTCACAGTTGGCAGAGAGCTGTCGTCACCAACAAACGTCTCCATGAGCTGTACGAACTGGGGTAGGTTGAGGCAAGTCTTGTCAAAGGCACTCATGGCAGTGGAGGCACCATGGGTCTGAATATCTGTCATGAGCATACGCAAGCCTAGAGGGGAGAAAATACATCACCCAGCAGGAAGCCAAATGCTGATCCAAAGCTGTGCATGTGACAGGTGTCAAATCATGGGCTGAATATCGACGGAGTGAACACAGTAAGGGCCCCAGGCCTTGGCCATATATATGCTTAAGGAAAAATACCAATAATATTTCTTCACAGTTGTGCTACAGTCTAATGCGGGAGGAGTCATGTAATGAGGTCAGGTTACACAATACAGTTTTAGCTGAAGTCACTGTTATACAACAAAGGGTGTGCTCCTGACATGCAGTCCAAATACCCCTTGTGGTCTTGGAGACCAAAGGCGCACAATAAGTGACAACAGCTCCTTAGACAATGGGCAAGATCTCCCCCAAACCCACAGGGGAGGGCTAGTTCAGTGGTTTGAGCATTGTCCTGCTAAACCCAAGGTTGTGAGTTCAATCCTTGAGGGGGCCATTTAGTGATCTAGGGCAAAAATCTGTTTGGGGATTAGTCCTGCTTTGAGCAGGGGGTTGGACTAGATACCTTCTGAAGTCCCTTCCAACCCTGATATTCTATGGAACTTGTGAGGTTCTGCAGGTGTGGAATGGGCACCACCATCCACACTACTACCTAGCAGCCATGCTAGGGCCACATGCATTACCATGCAGACCCTGTGGAGATAAAAACTACAGGATCTACCACCTCGGAAGGCCGGACTACCAGTTTCCCTTGCCAAGGTGCCCTATTTAAGCCCAGGAAGTGTGTCCATGCAGTGAAGCAGGCTGCCCTGCAAGCTATAGCAACAGACCTGCCTCTTGGCCACTCCCGACCTCGGCTTGGAACTCAGCTTCTGCCTTTGAACTACAACTCGGATTCCAACCCCTGGCTTCAACACTAGGACTCTGACACTGGCTTTGAACCCTCACTTTGGTACTGGGACTCTGACTCCAGCTACAGACCCTGGCTTTGCTCCTTGAAACTTCAACTACTCTTAGGTTCTGACCTCTGACTGAGGCCCCTGGACTCTGGCACTAGCCCTGACCACTAGGCCTAGCTGTCAAAGCCCCAGTCATGAAGTTTCACAGCAGTGCCATGATTTCAATAGACACTGCCTTTCACATGAGGGCCAAGGTTAACATACAGCACTGTGATCAATTACCTGCAAATCTGGAATTTTCATGGTTCCAGTCCTCCTGAATTTGCTCACCATAGCTGCTATACCTGAAACTTAGGTCAGAAGCCAGAAGGTCACCTGACAGAAAGACAACCATATTATGTAGAGATAAAACATCATTTAAAAACCATTACATTCATAGCATTCTCTAGAAAGAAAAGTCAAAAGTGCTGGGAACTGCTGTCACCTGACCATGGGATCCCATCTATCAACTGGGCTGCGTCTCTAGCTTGTGCCTGGGAAGCTTCTCTTGGTGGATGAGATGGACCTGAAATTTTAAAAAGGAACCATCTATGAACTGGAGATGGTTGAAGCCCAAACTCCATGCAGCCCTACAGGCAGAAATCCATCCGCACCAGCACAACACACCTGTATCACTGGAGCTACTCCTACTATATATACCAGTGGTCCCCAACCTTTTTGTGACCAGTAGCACATTCATGTTTTCAGAAGAGTGTTGTGGGCGCCAACAATTTTTCAAGGCTTATTTTGTATTTGTACATTGAATAATACAAAAAAACATATTTAATATTACATAATATATGAATCCAGAGAGAAGGCAGAGAGAAGCCACGAGGACAGAGAACACTGGCGCCTGCAGCCCCAGAGTACTCTGTCCCCGGCAGGCGCAGGGCTGTGGCTTCTCTCCCCTGCTGGGCACTAGGCGGGCACACATAAATGCCCCGGAGGGCGCCATGGTGCCCATGGGCACCACATTGGGGACCACTGATATATACTTATTTATTTTCAATGTATTAAATTGCCCCCTTAACAAATTCACTGGGTATGTGTCACGTTTCTTAAACCCAGCTCCAAACATCCATTTTAGCAACAGCAGCAAACACGCCTTCACTAAGCAGAATATCTGGACCTCTTGGTCCCACCCCGCCCCAGGGGCAAAGGCCTGGAGAACAGACTTATACCTCTGCCAAATCAACAGGGGAATCACTGCATTGGACCCGTTGTACAGCACGGTGCACGCTTAGTGCACTGTATGAATAATAAATACACACTGTACACGGAGTATTTCCCATGGCTTGGACACCCACCGGTTACATGTGAAGAGCTGTAGGTACCAGTGTCCTGCACGCTCATTTACAGGCCCTTTCAACAAGCTCCACCTGAGATAAGGAATTTGTCATGCAACATTAAATGGGACACAACACAGACCCAGCCCTTGTAGTGCCTGAAACGGTGGAGCACAAGAGGATTGACTAATGGAGCATCAGAGGGGAAGTCTGTCCCAGTATTTGTATTCAACAAAGCGTTTAGCATGGCTTAGTGGGAACCCTGGAATTCCCCAATTGCAGCTTTCCTATAATAAGGGCCCTCATATATAATTGAAAAGTACAATATCCCTTTTAGAAATGTGATGAGAGATTAAAATAAGCACCTTTTACTATCCAATGCCATAATCTATCTCCTTAAGGCTCTTTGTTTCATTTTCCTAATTATTACAACACATTTCTATATTTAATGATATTCCAGAGGAAAAGGAAATGTTAAGATTCTGTCTAGTAGAAAGGCAGTGTTGCTTGAAAAAGCACCATTTTGCTTTCAAATGGCTGTTTAGTGTCTGGAATACATGTCACAGACCGAGCAAGTGCTTGATATTGTCTGAGTGGAATATACTGTAAATCTTGATTGGAAACACCATGCCGAGAAAGTATAAAAGCCTAAGGCCTTGTCTACTCATGAACTTGCACCACTTTAATTTAATGTGTTTTTTAAACCAGTGCAGATTTTTATATAGACGCTCTTATTTGGTTTAAAAGTGTCTATTTCAATTGAGCTTAATCCAATTTTTCTAAATCAAAACAAACTAGCCCCAATCTGAAGTGAGAGTGGCTATTCATATACTTGCACAGGTTTTAGATAAGTTTAAAATCACACCTGTAGTTAAACCAGTGCAATTTTGTGTGTCCCCAGAGCCTAAGATCCAATGTCACATCAGAAAATAGGCTTTACCTGTACTCTGGTCTTGCAAAAGTGTTTGCTCATGTGGAAGGCTTGGTGTGGAGTTCTCAGCCAGCATGTTGGTCTCTGCTTGTAATTCTGATTGACAGCCATGTCCCTCAGAACCACTCTCCTTTTCTTCAGGGGGTTCTTTCCCAAGATCTGCAGTTTCCTCTTTATTCTCTGGTATTAGAGCAGTGACTTTCTCCTCTAATTCAGCTTCCGCTTCTGAGATTATGCCTTCTGCTTCAGGCATTAGTATTGGAACTGCCCCATTCGGCTCTGCAGTCAAATCATGCTCTTCCTGACGGACTTGTGCTTCTGAACCAAGTTCCTTCTCCAAGATTATTTTCTCTTCTTTAGAGTTTGGGGCTAGAATGAGTTCACTCGGCTCTGTAGCCACATTGTGATCTTCTTGGCTGACCCGTTCTTCAGAGCCATGTTCTTTATCTATGTTTATGTTCTCTTGTTTGGGAGCTGCTACTGGAATAGGTTCATTCTGGCTCTCTGGATCTGCAGTATCAATCTGATTCTCTGTGTCCATGTCCTCAGAGGAAGTAGTTTCCTTATTAAGGACTGCAGATCCCTTTCTACTGTCAGATTTGGAGGCCTCTTGACTCTCGTTAACATCACTTGCTTCCGTTTCCAGGAGGGTGTTTGGTGCTTCAGGGTGTGGTGATGAGTCAGTTTCTTCCATCTCTGTATTTACATAGAGTCCTTTCTGGCTGACCTGTCCTTCCAGACCAGGTTTTTCCTCTGAGACTTGATTCTCTTCTCCAGGGGTTGATGCTGAAACAGTCTCATTCAACTCAGCAGTGAAACCTTCTCCCTCTTGATTCACCTGAACTTCAGAACCAGGTTCTGTAGGTGAGACTTTATGCTCTTCTCCAAGGGCAATTATTGGAACAATCTCACTGAGCTCGCCAATTAAACGAGGTTCCTCCTTACTGATCTCATCTGTCCCAGATTCACTCATGGCCTTTTGTTCAAGAGCAACTGCTTGGTCTTGCTCTGCCTCTGGCCCTCCTGGTTCATCTATCAAGATGCAAGTTTCATATGCAGCTTGACCATTAGCAACTAGCATGTTAGAGGATAGACTCCTTCCCTCAGAAACTTCTGTTTGATACAATGCAAATATTTGGCAGGATTCCGCAGAAGCTATCCGTCCATCATCAAAGTCTCCCCAGAACTCAGTAAGCTCTATCTCTTGCAATTCAATTATTGGCCCTAATATAGAAAAGTAGTTGTTTAGCTGATAGTTTGCATTGTTTTTATGATTGCTAACTGGAGGTGAAGTAGAATGTAAAAGAGTGAGAAAATGGGGAAAAGTACTTCCTAGTGAACATAGAATTCCCTGAAAGTACTGTACTACCAGTGCATACACACTCAGAAACCCAAAGCTTAGCTTTGGAGATGGGGCTTTTGCAAATTGGGCAGATTCTTTACTTCTAGAAGAATTTTTCTTGTTATGAATTTTTAAATATGAATTTTTAAATATGTTCCAACTACCCATTGTACTTACATTGTCTTGGATTACAGAATCTCCTCCTAGCAATCACTGAGCTGCTGTCATAGAAGTCTTCCAGTAAGGCCAGTGTCCTCTGCTTGTCCAAGAGGCCACCCTAGACATAACAGTGACAGTCAATGGTTAAAGATAGTTTCTTTAGTTCTCGTTTTTCGCATCAAAACTTACCACAGACGCATCTGGTGTGATCTGTGAAAGCTGAGTGCTACCTCTATGTGAAATGTAGTCCTTGGCAGTGGTCCAGATCCTCAGAAGTATTTAGGCACCTAACTCTCACTGATTTCAATGGAAGTCAGTTGACTATCTATCTTTGAGGACCCAGGCTTATGTGTCATAAATCCCACTTGTACCCTCAAGGTGAAATCCTGGTTCCACCAAAGTCAATTTGATTTTGCTGGAGCCAGGATTTCATCTACAGGGCTTAAGTGGGACATACAGGGTGTATGTTTTCTTATATGCACATGCTATCAGATATTCATATTCCCCACAAAACAGGGCTGGCTAATTTTATGACTGATAATAGCACAAGTTCTACATGTGAAGATGAAAGTAATTCCATCTTATGCTTCAAGGTCATGATTGCCTGGAGGGGGGGCACAGAGGAATTTTCTCCTCTAGATACAGCATTGTGCAACAGTAGTGGCTACATACATTATGAGTGGTTCGGTTTTGCCCCCTCCGTCACCTCCTTTAAGCCATCAGGTATTGGCACTACCAGAGCAAAGAGCTACACAAGGGTGTGAGCTGCTGTGGCAAGCCCCTACATTCCTTTTCGAAGGCGCACATGTTCTTGATAATGTCATGATAGATATAAGCAGTTCTGATGCTCTAGCAAGCAGAAGAGCAGTTTCCTGGTGGATTTCTGGCACAGTGACTAGCATTCATATCACCCACTGTGGTTCTGTGTATGTGTGCATATTTTTTAAGCTTGTTTTTTAGAAAAGCTGCTCCTACGCTTAAGAACTGCTGCTTGTCTTGAACAGGTTGGGACTCTCACTCTGGCCTTGCAGAGACACATCCTGGAAGTAATGATGGACCTCTGAGAGCCAGGGAGAAGCAGACCTCAGTGCTCTGTGACATGCAGGGTGGCGTTAACATCCTTACTGCTCAGAGACAGGGGAAGGGGATAGCAAAGGCAGGAAAAAGATGAGGCAATTGGTAATTTCCAATTAGGAAATTGTGATTTAAAAAAAGTAAAGCAACCCCAAGGAATTGGAGCTCTTCCATTTTAATAATGAGTTAATGTTGTCATTATTTAACGGTTCTCACCTTCATAATCTCCTTCCCATTAGTGTAATATAGTGTTTGTTCAGATCATAAATTACTTAAATCTACTATTTGTGGCAACCAGTTTCACATTTGAATTATAGATTTCCTTCCAAGGTTTTGCTCCCAGAGTAAAAATTGCCAAGTGTAAAATTCACTAAGATGTTAATTCTGTGTCAATCTTTTCATGCCTTTAAACTGAAGAAATAAACAACGTTTGCTATTGTATTCTGGAAGTGAGCCCAAGATGGGTGATGGGTAGCCTCGGTGTTTGTAATCTAAAAGCAAAAGTGGTGAGATTCTGTGGCCTGTATTGTGCAGGAGGTCAGACTAGATGATCATAATGGTTCCTTCTGACCTTAAAGTCTATGAGTCTATGAGAGGGAATGAGAGGACTCAGAAATGAGCAGGAGCTGTCCATACTGGACTACAGTCAGTAGCTCCCCAAAGGGTCTGAAAATCAAAAAGAGTTGGATAATTGGAGATGCAGAAGAAAAAGGCTCCCAGGAGGAGGAGGTAATGCTGAAAATTTAGGAACCAAGTAAATTATATTCTTTATTACTTTAACACCTTTCATCCTGATGGATTCAAAGTACTTCACAAACTCTAAGCATACAGCAGCACTGAAATTCAGCCACCTCTAGGGTGGAGGGCACCGCACTGTGCAACAGTGGGGAGGGAGAGGTAGAACTGTGGCCAAGCAGACCTCAGCAAACCCCACCTATCAGCAAGGGTGACAAAGGTGCTTTAATAGCTATAAAGAGCAGACAGAACCTGTTGTTTTATTTCTCAGCCTCTTGTAACTCAGTTCCTGCCAGTCAGAAGCGCTGGGACATCCAGCTATATTTCAGCTGCATCCTATCTCTTAAATTTATCATATTAACAGTTTATTTTCAAGTCCCTTCCTCCTCTTGACAGTCGAGTACAGTCACCTTGTTTCCCAAGAAAATATCATGCTTTTTATGTAGTTTGCTTTTATATTTAATATCCCAGATCTAATTCTGCATCTCCTTAACATCAACCCAAACGCAAAACTGTCAGCGCCTATTTCTGAAGATATTACCCCATCACTGGTGGAATGCTTGGATATTCAACTGCGTATTCCCATTACACCCCCTTCTTTTCACTTTAAATTCTTTCACCTGTTGCCCATCACAATCACTTGAAAGTTTCTCTGACAGTTGTCAGCACCAATGCAAACTTTCATTTTCTCCAAAAAGTAATTACAATTAATGAAGTACTTTCTTTTAGAGAAAATGAAGATGAAGTTCGTGGTTACAGATGCTTTTTGCCAAGTAAACTAAATTATGGGGACAAATACAAAGATGTTGCCAACAGTTTGGTCTGGCTGAGAATAAATGCCTTTTGATGCTATGAAAAACTGTAGAGGCACAAAATATTTAAGTGTGGAAAGAAATGACTGGACATGGACTGGGGATGGATTTCCATCTTGCTTTAAATGTGATGTAAACTCCTGGATTCATATGGCTTTATCAGACCACCATCAGGCTCACGGTTATCATGGGACAAGGATCCCTTACAATTCCATTTGCAGGTTTACAATAGTATAAGGTTGGGAGAAAGGATGGGGGAAGGGTTATACTAGGAAAATCATGTCAATGCTTCTCACAACCAGTTATAATAGCATTATAACGGGCTCTTCAATTTCCTTGCAATAGTATTCTCCGTGAAAAACATGTTTTATCAGTCTGGTGTATGAATTTGGGGTGATGACAGATTCCAGCCTGCTATCCTGGAACACTGAGTCCTTCACTGATCTGCAGAGAAGGTTCAGTACACCATAAATAGCACCAGGGCAGCTGTCCTCATACTGCCTCACAAAATATGCTTTTACCTGGCATAGTGGGACTACTCCTAGCAGGGAGAAGAATTCATTCAGGCTTCCTGGCTCATTCAGCCCTTGGCCTGTCTGCTGGGATTGGCAACAAAGGGACCAATTAGTGCCAACCACAGTGGTGTTTTCTTGTGGGAACTGGACTGAGACACCCTAATTCATTTCACCCAGCCACCACATGGTGACAACCCTGAGTTACTTCCAGCAAAGGCTCTATAACCCATTGCCAAATCCCCAAGCTGTACACGCCAGCATCTCTGATCAGTGAAAGATCAGCAGTTACATTTTGATTATTCTGCACTGTGTGTAGGAGATGTGTATAATGTGACAACCAAAATATCCTTGATGCTGCCCAGGACACCATTACCAGGATGATTAAGGGTAAGGAAATCTGTGTTCTTTTTCTGTCTGAAGAGGAATCAGATAACTTGTCAGGTGTGCAGTATTTTGAAAAGTAATCTGTTACTCTAATCAGTTACTTTTGAAGATCCTGGGCAGAAAATGCTCGGCAAATTCATGCAGATACAGTTCCAATGTCAAATTGAACTGTGCTAAACACACCTAGGCACAGTGAGGCCATGAGCTTTACATCCAAAGTGTCTTTTCCTTGATGGGGATTTGAGTAGAGTTTTAGTTCTATTCTGACATTATTCTGGGATGCGATTATGTAGCTAGCCTAGCTATTCCAGGGGGTTCTTGCTGAGCTGACATCCTCACGGATGTACATTTTTAAAATCATAATAATGATTGTGTGGATTCCTTGTAATCAGACTATAGCTTAAATACTTCTCTCCGTTTTGTATCCCTTTATGGCCCTAATTGTAAATAACTGAGACAGAGAACACCACTCACCCCTGCAAAATGGGAATAATTACCTGCCACCAAACAAATGCAAATTAAGAAATGGAAAGAACTAGCTTGCTGTGCTTCACAAAATGACTAGCACAGGTGATTGATCACACTCAGAAAGTCAGAGGTCTCATGGATTACTTACCCCTCTGATCTCCACCATGGGTACCGTATAGCACAGACTGACTATAGCCCTGGGAGGGCAACCATGTCAGATCCAAGAGAAGTGAAATAACTACAGGTTTTAAACTAAATGTGGTGAGCAAGTCTACCTAAGCTGATTTCAAGAGCAGCCATGTTTTTACTGTGATTATTTTTCTCCACCCAAAGACTGGTGTTCATGCGGGTAGCTGTCCTCTCTTCTCATTTGATTCTAGCATTAATGATCCTTTTCTGAGATGTCATTGTTATCAGAGGCAGAGAGATGGGGATTACTAAACTACAATGTAAAATGTGTGATATCATCCCTTCTCTCACCTCTCTGTGCTCGTATGTGCAGTATTCCGCCACACTCACCCAGCAAAGAATGAGAGGAGAGGGGACTCCTTGAAAATGCAGAGAAATAAGACTGTCTGTGTTCTCCTCTGTCTAAGAAAATACCTTTTTGATCTTCCTGATGGGGATTAGGAATTTAAATATCTTCTGGTTGAGATGGAGACACATCACTTTTCTGACCCTTGAACTGAGATAAAGGCTTGCCTCACATTCTCTAAAACAGTGTAGTTGTAGCCATGTCAGTCCCAGGATATTCGAGAGACATGGTGGGGGAGGTAATATCTTTCAACAGAAGTTGGTCCAATAAAAGATATTACCTCACCCACCTTCTCTCTCTAATTCTCTAAAATTGTTGCTGCTAAAATGTGCTCTGTAATGCTATTCTTTTAGAGATAATGGCCTAATTAGAATTATATTATAGAGCAGTTAATTCATTCTGGGTAGGCTTGCAATGAACATCAGCAGAGGGGTGATGAATGGAATACACAACACAGGTAAGAGGGGTAAATGCAAGATTATGGAGACATGATTTTGACTGTTGTTATGTCTATGGGTATGTTTGCACATCAATAAAAAACCTGCTGCCTCAGACCCCAGGCCAATTGACTTGTGAAAGGGGTGGGTCTCAGTGCCTAGGTTTCAGACCGAGCATCAACTCCACAATTTTTAGTCCCGGAGCCCAAATCCTGCAAGCCTGAGTCAACGGATCCAGGCTCTGAGACTCAGTGCTGCAGGTCTTTCATTGCAGGGTAGACATGCCCTATATAAAAAGTATCAACCCATTTCGCTTTGCAACAACTGCTCTCTTCCAAAATAAGTGAATTAATACCAAGAGCTTGGAGCCACTGACTAGGAATGAAAAAAAAGCAATTACATGAATGAGAGATACCGGATCAGAAACATGCCACTGTCAAATATGTGGTGAGGGTTTCTTTTCCTACCTTTCCGTGGTCACAGTCCAGGAAGAGGTCAGTAAACATCTGCCGCCAGATGTCATGTCTTATTATATCTCGGAAGTCATCAGCACACTGGCAGAGGTGCTTCAGAAATTCCTGGAACAGGTCACTTGTAAAGGTTTTGATGTGAGAATGGACATACTGTGGAAGAAAAGAAGAGGTAGAAATGTTTAATTTTTTTTCCAATATTCCCTTTTTGTATATACTTTTTTAATTGTTCTGCATATGGGGGACAGAGGCTGGGATACCTACTTGAAATCAAAACCAGTTTAACACAGTATCTGCAGTTTAAGTACACTATCCACAAGAGTAATGCCAGATTTGGGGCATGGATGCTACAACTGTCCATTTCAGTCAGTATTGGGGCTCCACTGTGCTAGGCACTGAACAAATACTTATTAAACAAGTTCGTCTCATTCCTGATCCAAAAGGTCACTTAGCTGCTCTCACTGGCTCAGAGGCATTGGGCCAGAGTCATCCTTTATGTAATTCCATAGACGTAGACTCTCCAGCGTGAGTTTGACTCTGTATGTTCTTTCTATAGCATTTGGTATTCTTGACATTACTCCGGAGGTGGCATCTTGAGCAAGTGGCTTTTGCAGGACCTGCAGTGATTCAACTCTTTAATGCCACAAACATACTGCTGGCCAAGCCTTCAGAGCTGATCAGAATCATTCTGGATACCATTTGAAAAAAAAACAAGCACCACCACTTGAAAATGACCCTGCTGTCACCTAAGTCCTCTGACACTGGGAATACTACTGAAACCTGGATTTATCTTAAGCCCCAGTCTTGGAGACACTTTAACACTCTGGATTTATAGCCATGTGGGTTTCATGAGCAAAAGCAATACTGTTCCAAAAATGTGGTCTACATAAATAATAATGGCTGTCAGAATAAACCAGAGTCTCAAAGTGTGGTCTGAATTATTACAGCAGGTTTCTGGAGTCGGCCACAGTGATGGGGAAACTACAAATGTTGCAGAGAATTTGTGAAATGTGGAGGTGTTTCGCACTAATCGCTTTCTTAGGGGATTGAACTAGGGACTCGCATTCATGATCTTAGTAGACCCTTATTAACATTATTATCACCCTCAGTGATACAGCATTTTATGTTTGCTGAAAATGCTGTACAGGTAGGTTACTGCTAATTAACTGATATTATTTGTTACTATACTGGGTGGTTTAAAAATACATTGAAGCAACTGAGGAAGGGGCAGAGAACAGGGAGCCAATGGAGGAGGGTCTATGCAGCAATGTGAGAGTGCTCTGTGTTTCACCAGAGAAAGAAGTTATAGAGGTGGGTTGGAGGAGGGAGCAGTGGACCTGTAATTACTCCCCTCCCCGGGCTCTATCCCCTGTGAAGTAGGGGTGCATCCGCAATGGGTCTATTGCAACCCTCAGGGCCCTGGGCTGATGGAATCCCCCTACTAGTCAGACTGTCCCCTAGCGGGAGGATTTGGTCCATTATTAGAAAGAGAGGCTGTGTTATGTAAATGTCAAAGGAGGTCCTGTGCTTTATCATTTTAATAGCCCTACTCTGATAGGTCTGCATCTGTTTGTTCATTTCAGAGGTCATAGGGAGTCAGTGAGGCAGGTGAGATAGGGTGACCAGATGTCCCAATTTTATAGGGACAGTCCAGATTTTTGGGTCTTTTTCTTATATAGGATCCTATTACCCCTCAACCCCTTTCCCAGTTTTTAACACTTGCTGTCTGGTCACCCTAAGGTGAGACAAGCGGAGGGGAAAAGGTACAGGATCTTCTTTCTGAATCTCATTCTGATCTCAGCTACACAACACTGCTCCAGTACAATTCCACTGACTTCCGTGGAGATGCTCCTGATTTACACAGACATGAGATCATAACCAAATCTCGATGGGGGAATTGGGGAGCATGCCCTAGAATTCAATTCACAGAGCATTTTGGGAAAAGGAACTCAGGTCATGTTGAGCTATCTATGAAGGGCTCAGTCCTGTCTGGTACTAAGCATCCTTAACTCCCACTGACTTCTCTAA
The DNA here is from genome assembly GCF_020497125.1 of Mauremys mutica. Classification (NCBI taxonomy): domain Eukaryota; kingdom Metazoa; phylum Chordata; order Testudines; family Geoemydidae; genus Mauremys; species Mauremys mutica. Next base: position 24,349,374 of record NC_059090.1, read on the forward strand.
AGCTGGGTACCTAAAAATTAAGACACCCATAATTAGAATTCACTTTTGAAAATTTGGCCCTTAAAATCTCTGTGCCTCAATTTCCTCACCTTAGAATGAGGAAAAAAATGCTTATTTCAAAGGGAAATGTTGTGGCTTAATTAATGTTTATAAATTTTGAGATAGGTGATATAGAAGACAAAAGTTGTGTTATTATAGACATAAATAAAATTTACTTTGAACAAAATATTTGCCTAAAATTTTTAAATATATTTTAAAAGTTTCCTTCTTGTTTAGGAGTGATGGTGAAGGCATGGAAGGGATAATAGTCACTAAAAGAAGCCGTAGAGAAAATAAGAAAAGAGAGACAACAGAAAAGTACTTTGCGTTCACCCCTACGACAAGTGCAACTCCTTAATGCAAATGGGAGACTCATGAACAAGAGGAAGGTGAGATTACATATCTAAGAGTGCTGGGAGATAGGAACGTGAAAGCCTCTGGGATTCTTTCCGCTACAGAGTCCCTATCTCTTTCTCTCCCCTATCATGAAGTGAAAGGACACATTTCATTCCTGACCTGTGAGTCATTCCTCTCATAACACACTTTCCCAGGGGGCACTCATGGTTGCTAAATGCACTTTCTCACTCTCAGAGCTGGGTAGTGATAAAGCATCCTCTCCTTTGGGTGCCCGCTAAATATCACCATGAGTCAAAGCCCATTTGAATACTTAATTTCTCTGCCTTTTTAAGTTAGTGGTTCATTGGGACAGTGCTTGTCTAGTCTGTGTCACCTTAGGCCATGTCTGCACTTACCTGGGATCAATGCTGCTGCGATCGATGCAGCAGGGGTCAATGTCGTGGGTCTAGTGAAGACCCGCTAAATCGACGGCCGAGCGCTCTCCGGTCCACTCCGATAATCCACCGGAATGAGAGGAGTAAGATAAATTGATGGGAGAGTGTCTCCTGTCGATGCAGTGTGGTGTAGACATCACAGTAAGTCAGCCTAAGCTACGTCAACTACAGCTATGTTATTAACGTAGCTGGAGTAGCATAACTTAGGTCAGCTTATCCCAGTAGTGTAGACCAGGCCTCAAAGTAGTAAACATTAATGAGTTAGGGCCAGTCTACATTAGAAGCGCTACACTGGCACAGCTGCGCCGCTGAAGCGTATCTGGTGCAGACCATCTATGCTGACAGGAGAGAGTTGTCCCATCGGCATCATAAATCCACCTCTGTGAGAAGCGGTAGCTATCCACACCAGTGCTTAGGTCAGGGTAATTTACGTTGCTCAAGGGGTGGCTTATTCACACCCCTGAGCAACATAAGTTATACCAAAGTAAGTGGTAGTGTAGACCTGGCCTAGTGTTTGTAAAGCACTCTGACAATGTAAAGTGCTATACAAGCGATAAACACAATTGTTGTTTATTTATTATTAATAAAGAAGTTTCCACTTCCATCGTCTGTCTCTCTCTACTTTAGGCTGGTAGTAAATACCACTAAAGACAATGGGTCAGATTCGGCCCATTGATGTTTGTCTGTGGCTGCTATTAACCTCAGTGGAATCTGATGAAGCCACATGTAGATCTGAGAGCAGAATCTAGCCTTAAGGACCTCATTCAAAGCCCACTGAAGTAAATGGGAGTCTTTCTCTTGACGTCAGAAAGCTTAGGATCAGGCCCTAAAAGTGATGAAGGCCCTCCATTTAATAACATAGGCCCAGGATTTAACCTGTTTTATACATTGTGGCGGGTGGGTCTTTGGGCTCTAAATACTTTTAAAATAAAAGAATCCACCAGCCTGTTCCTGAGGACACAATAATACAATGAACAAGGGCGACCCTTTCTACAGACTCAGAAACACCAATGTGTGAGGTCCCACCACTGACTCGGTAACAGCCATTAAGTAACCCAGAGCTGCCCTGAGTTCAAAAAAGAAAACATAAAAAGAGCCATTTAATTTTCAGCTCCATTAACAATCAATACTTTCCAAATGTGAAAAGGCCCACATCAGTCTGGGGCCAGATCTTTCTCTTCGGTCTTCCAGAAGGATGATGCAAACGAATAATAAAAATAAACTTAAGATGAATATGGAGAGCGAGGAGGAGGAAATGTCCTGACAGCGAGGTCTATTCAGACTGTGGGATAGTCTCCCAAGGAAATTGGTGAAAGCCACATCACTTTAATCATATAAATCTGGACTGGAAAATATACTGCAGAAACAATCTTCCAGTGGCTGGAAATCAGACTAGCTAAGATGACATTGTAGGTCCTTTACATTTCTGATTTCTATTGCTGTATGCCTCAATTGTGAGTTAAAACAAATACTACACACAGTGCTATTTAAAGCATTCTTCTGGACTGAATGTAATAGAAATTTATTCAGAACTCATTCATGTATTGCAGAGATTATGGATTGACACACTTTTTTTTAGTGACAAAAGGGATTCTCTGAGATTCCATTATCTGGAATAGTTTCCTTAATTAAATCCAGTTACGTTGAGGTTAAATTTTAAAATATATCATTTCATGCTGAAAAAAGAAATCCTCAACAAATTATCACAAAAATGCATCTCTATGCAAAATACTAAATATGTGACTCTCCTGGGAGTGCAGAAGGCAAAGAAATCACACACTGTCATTTGGGATTAGTCTCTGCACAGCTGCTTTATGCTCTGTTCTTAATTATTGTAACTGCACCCACTAGCACTGCTAAGTTAAGGGCTGTCATCATTTCTAGTCTAAATGTTCCTTTTCACAGTTTATAGCCCAACCATAAAATCTAGCTCTACTGTAGGTGGTAGGTGGAACTTGATTGGTAAAGTCTCAGCCCAGAGAGTTTTTCCAGTAAATTTAGCTTTAAATTATTTGGTTGTTTTTAAGTTAACGAAGGGAAACGTGATAGAATGAAATCCTTAACTACATTCCTTGACTTTGGTGAGTTAAAGTCACATATGTGATGTTTCTTAACTATACTTTTTGGTGTTTTTTTTTTCCTTTATTTACTTGTAATTTGTTCCCTAGAGTGAATTATTTTCTATTTTGGTAGATCCTAGAAATCTGAGCACAGTGGGATGGGGACAGCTAGGCTAAGAAAGAGCACATATAATGGCAGGTCACCAAGTTATTTTGCCCATAAAGCGCTGTCCCAAAGCAGGCCTAAACGAAGAATCGACCATCTGGGCTGATATTTTGTGATTCTATTGGGGCACTTGTTCTGCATTTATAATAATCATGCTCGGGGTTTATGTAGCCCCTCTCATCTGAGCAAAATGAAGCCCTTTACAAACAATTTCTTAAGCCTCACAAGAAAGTCATACTTATCCTCACTTTACCAATAGGTAATATGAGACACAGGTCTAAGGTACATTTTCAAAACTGACCCACAATTTTGGGTGTCAAATTTAAGACAAATTGACATTTTAGAAAGTATGGTCTTAAATGACGTGACCAAGGCCACAACACAATCCACTTTTGTCTTCTATTCTCTAACCACTAGATTACAGCACTTCCTATATATTCTATTCACAATGATTTATAGGAACGGCTCAGGCAGATTAACACCACCATTAGTAGCAGAGTTAATGTGGATGCACTGGAGTCTACGGTAATCCTCTTCACACACCTTGCTTTACATTTATGCCATGGGGCAGTGACCCAGGCATACAATCAACCAATGTCCCGAGAGACTTTTGGTTCACTGAAGACACATTTAATTCTGATACACAAGGGTATTGGGTAAATAAGAACTCAAATCATAACCATACATTTATATCCTGATTTTTAAAGTCTTAGTAGCATTTTCTTAAGATTACTTAAATCTTCTTTTGTCTTCCACCTTCCTTTGGGAGTTGTAGGAATAGAACAAGTTTACAAAGACTTACTGGGACTGGAAAACTGGTCATTTTTATGACTGTTACCAGAGCAGGTAGTGGTCACAAAAAACTGACATGCTGGAAGATGGAGCAAGAGGGATAGCTGTAGTTATATGGTTGTTTCTTTCATTTGTTACAGCTTTGTCACTGTAATAGTTCAAAGACACACTCACCATCATGCAGCTGACACACATGCTTGCTGACATACACATGCACGCACATGTTCAGGCCCACACACTCACTCATACCACCCATACACGCTCCATCACCTTCACAAAATAGCAAACAGTCAGGGACACTTCCTTGAATTAAACCACAACGTGCTGGGTTAGAAAAAACCCAAGGCACAGAGGGGTTGCGGGTGAGAGGAGGAGGAGGCAGGCTGATACATTTGATCTTTTGAGATTATTTGTTTGCTGTGATAAATGAACTACTACCCTAGTTCCCCACAGATGAATGGGAGCAGCCTAGCACCGCAGTCATCCTCACTGAATCCTTGTGTCCGATGGACAGCATGCCGGAAGCTCCTCTGCAACAGGAGCTTTTTGTGTAAGTTCCCTGCAAAAGCTACCGAACACTTCCCTTATGTTCTGTACGCTCCCTGGTGTGGATTTTAAACCAAAGCCACATGGTGGCAAAATATACTCTATGGGCAAAAATAGTAATGCTGTTCATCCCTGATTAGCCTTCTGTTGTATTGTACTTTGGTTAACAGAATTCCCAAAGGAATAATAGCACTATGGGAACCATACTAAAGTAATAATTGGAGATATACCAATCTCCTAGAACTGGAAGGGACCTTGAAAGGTCATTGAGTCCAGCCCCCTGCCTTCACTAGCAGGACCAATTTTTGCCCCAGATCCCTAAGTGGCCTCCTCAAGGATTGAGCTCACAATCCTGGGTTTAGCAGGCCAATGCTCAAACCACTGAGCTATCCCTCCCCCCCACATTACATTAGAATGCTAGTTACATTGGGAGACCGTCTCCTGTGTGCTGTTGATGAAAAATCTGAATTCATGAGTGATTTGAAACACAGCTCCTTGCAGCATGGCAGAGGTGGTGTCTTCACGTATGCTAAGGAGGGCACCAGGGAGATGTTTTAACAACATGGCTTTTAAAATATCCCTGATAATTAATCCATAGAGGTGCACAGTCAGTGACTCTGGAGGAAGCTAAACATTCCACCCTACTGGAGTGATGGGGGGATCTACAAAATAAGGATGGGTATGTGGATGTGAGCAGATAATAATGGTGACCTGGGAACATGGAGTGACCCAACATTCCCAGAGTCACAGCCTGGGGCTAGGGAGAAGGGGGAGGCCTCTCCTCTTCTATTGTCAGCACCCACCAGGGGAGGAAACACTCCTAAAAGGCATCAACAACAGGAATAGAATTCTGACTCAGGTGCAGTTATTTAGCTTCTCACCTCCCTAAACTCTTCCTCGTTCACTTTTTTCCCCAGTGTATCTATGGTTTCCAGCTTCCTGTCGTAGATCTCTAATGGAGAAGGAGAGAAGATTAGACAGAAAATAGGCAGATGTATTTTTGCAGAATTGTATTTCTACCTAGGGCTACTCTGGCCTGTGGCTGGGAATGACAGGGAATTGAAGCCCCTGTATACACCTTGCATGTTCAGCTCTGCTTCCAAATCAGTACTGTACTGCCTGGCTATAGAAATACAGGCTGGGTCTGATTCTTATACCCCTTTCCATTGCTGAGAAACTTCAGTTTCCTTCTGAAAGGAAAGCAATACGGGCTGGTGCAGACGAGGATTTATGGCCAGATTCAAACATGACATGATAGGATAACGGGTTTAGTCAATAGGTCAATAACGTGCCACACTGGTAATTAGTACAAAGGGTTAATGTTGGGATATTGTTAGCCTTTTCCAGAGGGTCTGGCTGGAGAGTCTTGCCCACATGCTCGGGGTTCAGCTGATCGCCATATTTGGGGTCGGGAAGGAATTTTCCTCCAGGGTAGATTGGCAGTGGCCCTGGAGGTTTTTCGCCTTCCTCCGAAGCATGGGGCAGGGGTCGCTTGCTGGTGGATTATCTGCTACTTGAAGTCTTTAAATCATGATTTGGAGCATTCAACAGCAGAGTCAAGGGAGAGAATTAGTTCAGGAGTGGGTGGATCGGCTTATGTGGCCTGCATCTTGCAGGAGGTCAGACTAGATGATCATAATGGTCCCTTCTGATCTTGAATTCTATGATTCTATGACATAAATAGGTGTAAATCACAATGACTTCAATGGGAGTTACATCTGCTTATGCCTGGCTTGTGCTGTAATGAATGGGTGTTGTTCCTTTACATGTTGGGAACCAATGGTCAGGTTCCTTGCAGCTGTGGCATGACTTTGGAATTACCAGCAAGGCCTGGAGCTTCTGTATTCTGAAAACAAGACTTTTACTCTAGCGGCCATATGGAGATATTCCTGTTGGCTTTACAACCTTTTCAGCCACCTTTTGGCTAGTTTCTGGGCCACAGTAGTGGAGCTGAGAAGAGATGCCAAGGATTTGCGTGGGAAATCTTGAAAGAAGAAATGTTCTCTCTATTGGGATTATTATTCTTACTTCTACAATTTGGTGAGTGAAACATCAAGGATAATGAGAACACTCTCAGTGGAACCTATATATTTCTTGCTTCCTTAAGACATCCAGAAGTTATATGTTATCTTTATGAACCCTATCAAACATGGCATAATGCTCACTTAGTGTATTGGACTCTGATAAATTAAATACATTGAGAAACAGAGCAAGGCTGTGAGTAAAATACTGCCAATAGTGCCTAGAATGCCTATAGAGTAACCATCTGGCCAGGAACTTCCTTCTTCCTTAGAGTACCAGTATCCCCAACAGTGCCACAATAGCACCTGAGGACTGGGTTTGCCATTCAGACGGCGTGCTGCCAATGTAAGCTGAATACTCAGGGCAATGATTACTATCCTAACAAGGGGTGGGGGAAAGCCAAGCTGTGGAGAAAGGCTATTTCCAGCAGAGGACTGCAGTGGGCTTTCGAGTGTCCTACATAGCCTCACATCTTCCAGCAAAGACCAATTTGTTGTTACTGATGATCATAATGCCTCTATTTATTTTAAAGCTCTGACAACAGTCCTTACACTGCCACTTCAACATTTCTAGCCCTATCTATTCAATTATCATTATTTAATTATCTCAAGCGTAAGCCATAAAGAGGACGAGAATTATGCAGATCGGTTCAGTGCTTAGTGCTCTGGTATGTGGGCCTTGTCTCATTGTATGTCACTGTCCTTCCTTTCACTGGCTAGAGGAAATGCCCAGAGAAGATGAGCCTTGTCGCGCAATTCTCAAGCACATTTCAGGATTTGCCCTAGAAGGTAACAGCTCTGCCACGCTTTCATTTTTAAACCCCCCCCCCAAACATGCCAAGTATGGCCCTAGTATGAAAAGAGAGAGGGCTGGGGGATATTCAGCTGATTTTCATGTACACATGGGGAGCAGGTTTGGCTAATGTTGGAGAAAGAGAAGAGGGACAAGCTACTTGCTGCTGTCAGAGTTTTATTACTTAGGAACGGGGCGGGGGCTCTGTGAGTCTGTTACTGGCAGCTAGAGAGGCCCAGATCAACTTAGTCTAAAATGACTGGGCCAAATGCTGCACTCCTCCCCCGTTTCCATGGGCATGGAGCGGAACTGGTGCAGGTCCAATTCATTTTGGGGGAGCTGCAGGACACAGAGAGGCCCTGGCGAGGAACTTTGCATGCCCTTTCACCCTGCAGAGCTCTGCAGCAATGTGGAAGAGGGGCCTGTGACGGGGATGGACTTGGGGCGTCAGGAACATGACACGGAACGGAATAGATCCCTGTAGGCACACAGGGCTGCAGCTACTACTATAGCCCATGGACTATAGGAATAGCTGTAGCAAGGCTGCACATTTCCAGCAAGAGACCCCACCAGATGGAGAGAGGATTCCTTGTTCCCCAGCCCTTTTTAGATCGTCTATGCCAAGGACATTTACTCAACTTTTGTGCTTTCATGTGGGTGAGGGGCCCACAAGCTGTGGTGGTATTTTTACATATGTTTATTTAAACACACACACACACACACACACACACACACACACACACACACACACACACACACACAACACAATGGTTCACCCTCTGCCCCTCCCCACTTGAAGTCTTGCAAGCGAGGCTCGTGGCCGGTCCTTACAGATTCCATGCCTACTTTCCTTTTGCTCCCATTCTGCACCAGAAGTCAGACCAAGGAAAATAAAACCAAGAAAACACTTGTGACCTTACCTGGCCCTGCTCCCAAAGGAGTAGAAATGACATCCAGAAATGACCTCAGGGCACTCTGAACCTATAAATCAAAACAACAGTTAAAAGCCTGAGTCAGAGAAACACTCTTTGCTCATCTCCACTCCTCATTAAACTCAAAGCAGCTCTAGTTTTACTCTCTCCCCACGTCTGAACAGAAAAAGGCCACCAGCTTACTTTGCATTGACACTCTGGCCCAGGTTATCACCATTTGATTGTTATGAACAGATTTAGATACAGCAGCTCTATAGCAACTGGTTTCTCAGACATGTCTTGCCATTTATTTTCTTCCTGCTTTGTTTTTGCCCAGGGCTCCTCAAATCTTTATGGCAACATAAGGAAACACCAGTGCTGAGAATGGATGACTCATCACAGACCATACCCAGAGGCCTGTGATCTGAAGAGGTCACCCTTCAAGTGTTTCTAGTAAGTAAATGGGAATGTTATGCTAGACAATAGCAGGCACGCTGCAACAGTTCAGGAATTTTCCCATTAAACGAACATTACTTTAGCCCCCCGCCCCGGCCTCTCACCACTAACAGAAATTCAAGCCACATCTATGTTATGTGCCCTGTATAGCCCATAAAGCTAGTGGGCCTCGGGGGAGTTTCACAGCAGGTGAATGATTTGCCATCTATGGAAGGTCTCTGTACCAGCACCCAAGACTGGTCAGTCCATCATGATGGCTTTAAGTCTCATCTTCTCAAACAGTGAGTCAATAGTTTTGGGCAGAGGGGGACAATGGAATTAATGGGGGCCCTGAAAGGATGGGATGGGAGTAAGCCACCCAGTGTCTTCTGAGGTAGATTTTGAGTTGTGACCAGCTGCCACCAGGAGACTCAAGGCTCAGAGATATAAACTATCTGCGGCACTTATCTGGCTCCCATCACAGTAGTGCCTGTGCACTACACAAGAATGGATTTATCCTCACAACCCCCTTGTGCAGCAGCCAGGGCTATTATCCCATTGGGCAGCTGGGGCGCAGAGAGGCTAAGTCACTTACCCAAGGTCACACAAAGTCTGAGGCAGAACAGGGACTTGAAGGCAGATCTTGTGGGTCCTAGGCTAGTGCCTAACCACTGGACCATCCTTCCTCTCCCTTCCTGCTATATAACATAGCAAATTCACTTCCACAATAGCCTCCATTCTCCTCGTTCTGGGTGGAAACATAGCAGTGTTTCTATGAATGTCTGCCCTAGTTACCAGTGTGAGTGGTAGCTTTCCACTGACATCCAATGTCCATTCTTTGAACTGCACTGCCAGGGCCTCCTTTCGCATCTCTGTCACCTGAGACTTGATTTTCTCCACCTGCTCCCTTTGCTCACGATTTTTCTTTACCTCAGATTTCATCCTGGCTAGCCTGTAAGGCATGGGCATATGGTTCAGAAAGTTATTGACATAGGCTGAGCTAAGCTTGGTTTGACCTCTTCTGAAGAACAGCAGGAAACGGAAGTAATTGCACACTGTAATTCCTGTACTTTCTAGTACATGAGGTCTTTTCCCCATTGAAATAGTTAATCTTTTGGGCAACAAGCCACCAGTCAAACTCTGTATAAACACTCACAATCCGTGTCTTCATGAGGCAGCTCTTGGAAGGCGAGAATGTTTGTCATGAAGTGGACGTTTCTGCTGAAGGCCAGCGTAATTAAGAATTTTAATACAGAGCGTGAGTATCGAGTACATCACTATAGAGAGAGCCTTTTGTGGAAGGTGCATGGAACTCTCTCTGAGCCCCGAGACAGTCAGACATTTAGGGACAAAATTATCCCTGCTGCAACTCTAGTGACTTGCAGAGTTACACAAAGGGTGGATTTTGCCCTTAATTAATGCACCTTTCTACGATGGTGCTAATCATTAATTATGGAGATGTTCTTCAATTTTCCTGCCGAACATTTTAGCAGGAGCTGAGGGGTATAATTTTGCTTCACTTAATTTAACAACAAAATTGCATTACTATGCATTTGTCTCAGAGCCTATGTACCATTTAATGTAAGAAGTGCACTGGCAATGAACTATGTTTAATGAATTTTCCAAAGTACTATTGCACAATAAAATCCTCACTGCTTTAGGACAGGGATAATTTGCCTACCATGCTTCTGTTTTTTGTTGAATACAGAGTTTGCAAGCCTGGACCAGAAGTGCCACTCTTTCTTCTGGATTCTAGCTGGTTTCCTTCTCTAACCTATCAGAAGGGCATTTGCCAGTTCTGCATTTTGTACCCAGGATAAAAGGATTTTATTAAACTGATCATGTATAGATGTCTTTTTTTTTTTTAATTTGTAAAATATAAGTAAAGTCTCCAGGAAAACAACGCCATTAATGGCACTCATTATGCCTATAGCTACAGGGTTACAGCTCAACTATGGGGAGGAGGGTCTCGAGTTTTTATTCCCATTTCAATGGATTGTTAAAGAGTCTTTGTCTCTGTATTGAGAGCTCCTAACTGTTCCTTTCACCCATGGACTGTGCGTTCACTGAGCCAGATATTGCTCTCAGTTATACCAGTCTATAGCTAGCAGGAGTAAGTGGAGCTACTCCTATTTGTCTCTTGTCACTGAGAGCAAAGACTGGCCCCAGGACTGTAATTTGACCAAATGATTTCTCTTTTCTCCAAGATTGTTTTTTCACTTAAGGTGTGATGATAATCTGATACTATCCCTGACCTCTCACGATAGTTTAGGAAAAAGGCTTGCAATTATAAAGCAATTACATTTTAACTAATAAATAATAAGGCCTATTTAACATGTTATAATAACACACTGACTACAGTAATATTTATCACTAGGTCACTGTTAATTCATGGCCATTTATCATGGAGGCTTCTTAATCAATCACTCAGTTACCCAGTATGTGAGAGGCATATGAATGAATGAATGCGAGGGAGTCTTGTGCAACTTAACCCTCTTAGACCTTCTGCAATACTTGTGATTTTACTTGGGCCTCAGCGCTTCACAGTCCTATTTTTAACAGGATTCTTGGAGGTGATTCCTGCAGCTCCAGATGGCACAGAGCTGTCTTTGTCTTGATCTGTTCCTTCATTTCCTTTGGAAGTGTTTTAACTCAGGATTATTTCTAATCTTGATTAAATGGTGAGATATGTGGATCGAATCCAACCTCAGAATGAGCAGCCAAATTAGGGAATTTGCAAAAGGGCTTGCCCGACTACCACAAAAAAGTTATTTCTCACTTCTCATAGCCCCTTAGATTTTAAATATTTGCTGTCCACTGGCACTGCCCAGTTGACAGCCAAATAGTTTGAAGAGCTGAGTGAAAACTGTGGGTCCTTCGCACCTCTCAGGACCAGGCCACATATGGCTAAGTTGTTAACCGCAAAGAGGTGAAGGTCTGAGCTTCTGGCTTCTTATGCCTACATAACAGTAAGTGTACTAACATCTCTAATTACCAATATAACAAGGACAGGATGTGCCTCTGTTTTCTTTAATCTTTCTCTGAGGCATTCACTGTGTCAATGAAAATCCCTGCTAAAATCTTTCCTGCATTTGACCTCACATCTAGTCTTTGCAACACCAGAAATTCTGGGGCTAGCTCATCTATGGATAAAATCATAAAAAAACATCAGCTGATGATGGATGCAGCTTCTGAGCTGATCTATCAACAGTGTTTTTGCTTTCGCTTTGAGATGAAAAGAAGGAAGACTGCTTGGATTGAGTCCCACTGTAAACCCAGAACACTGCAAACAGAACCCATCTTCACACCTGTTCTGGGACAATCTTGAGTATATTGGACTCGGGAAGGACTACCAGGCTGTGCAGAAAATAGGGATAATTAATATCATTGAGCAGATTTCTGCCACAAGATGAGCATGTGGACTTGTCTCAGTGTAAGTAATGCCCTGTGGTTTAGAGTATGTACCCGTTTATCAAGACCATGCAGACCTTGGTTATTACCAACTCTACAGAATGAAGCCAGTGTGTGAAGACTCACTGCTCAAGTGCAACACTATAGGGGAAACCTTGGCCCTGTTTAAGTCAACGGGAGTTTTGCCATTGACTTTGGTGGGGCCAGGACTTCACCCTATAACAAATGGCAGGTAGATGTACCTACAAGAAGAAATAAATATTAAGGCAAGGAAAAATATTTCAGTTTGCAGATATCAACTTATAAATGACAACAGGGAAAAATTATATTAAAAATTCCTTGATAAGGGCCTTTAAATTCAAACGGCACTTGGCTTAAAAAAATCCACAAAATAAACGGGGAAACTGCCCTGCTCACTGCTAGGAAAAAGACAGACTATGGGACTAACTGAAAGACAGCTGCTTTCTGATGTGATTCAGACCCTGACACCTTGATACAATGGAACAGGGTGTTGGGAAACCTAATTCCCTTTTCTGGACTGCTTTACTAATCCTGCAAAGAGGAGATGTACCAGTTGCCAAATTAAATGGATCCAGAAAGTTCTCTCTAATTTAAAAATAGGAAATAAACGTAGAAACATTTAAACTATCAGCCCCTCTTCAGGAATAATTAGCAAACACAAAGCAGGATTAACTCCAATGTAAGAGTTGCCAAACTGCTTTGATGATTAATTTGGGCAGTGCCAAACACAAGGGACGGTACGTGCTATACATGCAGTGTGCTGCAATTTTGTTTCTCTAGGCAGCTTGTTCCAGCTATTACCTGAAAGGGCATGTAAATGCACTCTCCTTCTGATGTCCCTGGGAGCAGGACAAAGATTGTCCCACTGTGGAAGTTTCCATCTGCTTATAAGAGTCCTGGGTAGATGCACCATGGTGGGAACACATTTGTTAGTAATGCATTTGATAAGCAGAGATATCTTTAGGGTGACTCCCTGCACAAGAAGCATGTTTGAGAAGGAAGGAAGGGCCTGTTCTCCTGCATATGGATGCATGAATCAGCTGGATGCACTGGCATCCTTTGAACAAAACCAGACATTAATTTAGGTGTGAATTGGTTTAGATAAAAAGGAATTTCTCCCACTCTCATGAACTCCCTGCCTCCCAACGTGGTCGCAGTTAAGGTGGGGATGGAAGAAGCCAGAGAAAGTTCAGCTTGGGTGGGTAAATTTTGGATAAGCAATTGAGGTGAAATCCTGGCCCTGCTGAAGTTAATGGCAAAACTCCCATTGATTTCAATGGGGCTAGGATTTCACCCCTGAACTTTGGGTGCTTACATGAGCCATTCTGAGCTCCCCTTGCCATTCCTCTCCTAATTTGTTCTTCTACTTGGAAAGCCAGTGACACATGGCAAGTATTACGCACCAGTGCATGGTGGCAGCAAAAGCCATAAGTGCAGGTATGGGAGTCCCCAGATTTAAGAACACCATACAAATCCTATGATCCTGCCAGACACAAAAATGGAAATCCTAAAATAATACAAACACAAATCCCATGATACTTCCTGTTACTGCCATGGCTGTGTAAATCCCCTGGCACTGACAGCCATGGAGAGGCTAACTTCTATGACTCCTCATACAGATTTCCTGAGCATCAGCTCTCGGACTCTTCCATATCTGTCAAACTAAGAACTTGACTCCCAAATTTTAAGCTGGAATTACCACCCCAAAGCAAAGGTAAAGCATGAAATCATAAATCCCTTAATAAATGGCAAGCCAAAATGCAGAGCGCTCATGTGCTGATCACCAGTCTAGCTACATTTAAAGGCAGGTAAATAGAGTTAAGTGCAATTCATAAGAATCATTTATCACTGCTTTAATTGTATCAGGTATAGGTTATGTATGTGCCTATGTACTACAACAGCATATGCATTAGAAATACGAGAGAGAGAGAGAGATTTCACCATATTCCTTTATTCATTTAATTACTGGGAACTTCCATTATCTTAGTTTAGAGTCTAGACATGAGACATTTTATGTCAACATCATCTTTCCCCTAATTCCTGACACCAGTTTTATGCAAATAGATGAGAGTGCTCTACAAATCCAGTTATTCTACCAAAACAGACTCTGGAATAAAGTGATCAGGAAGTTAATGAGTAGTTCTGACATTATTGCTACCCACTCTGGTGTCTCCCATAAACACAAATGTTCACTTGCATATTTTTCTGAACTGACAAATCAAGATAAATGTATTATTTATTAATGCAGTGCAACTGAACTTTATAATCCCATCACGTTGTGAGATGCTGTTGAAAAAATTACATTAATTAAATAACACTGGACCAAATCGTGCAGAGAAAACCAGCTCATCTGCTAAGTTAGGATGGGCAATAATGATCCAAAGGGAAGTGCTGACGGAAAGAGAGTCTAAAATGGCTGAAGGTGAACTGCTCTGAAATGAACATAGCTACAGAGGGATTATAGCAAACATTTTCCTGGAGGGATTGCCCAAGGAGAACCAAGACAGCCCTGGCCTTCGTCCAGTCAAGAGAAATCCTCAGGATGGCCAGCAGAGACAACTTGGCTAATCTTATTTCCATTATCTTTGGAGGGACATAAGGGGAAAAGGGCCTCAGGAGTGTCAGGCCTATATTATTAACACTGGTGCTAAAAATGTCCAGAAAGGTCATACAGTGTCTTCATTCCACATGCACAGTGCCAAATCAAGCACTACACAGTGGGGGTACAGTACTGCTTTAAATATGCATAAGCCATTGCTTGGCTACATCTGCCATGTGCTGGGATTTCTCTTGCTTCCAAGACTCAAAGAAGGGGACAGCTGCTGGCCATGGTACAGAACTCCATGGGATTCATTTGGTGCTAGAGGATATACTTTTGCCATCGCAGATTACAGTCACGGTATCCAGTTAAGGAATGTACTGCTTTTTGTAAAATGAATACAGATACACCATGAAAAGGGGATACTACAACCAAGCATAGTTTAAACTCACTCACCTGTTAAGTGCCGTATCAGGCACCTGAGTTTTCAACTCCTCCATGACACCCTTCATCCCTCTCTTGTAGGGATCTAGTTTTGCGGATGTGTCAAACTGAGGGTTATGCCTCATCAGATATTCTCCTAGAAAATTAATGGGATCAAACTTGGGTGGATCTTGGTCTGTTTCAAGCACCTTCTTTCTTTCTACTTCCATTAACAATTTTTCTACTCCTGGGACTAATGTGGGTAAGAGTTTGTCAAGCAAATAGGCCCGGGTGTCCCTTGTCATCTTCTCTTCACTCAACCATTCCTTAGACAGCCAGTCCAGAGGTTCTTTCTTGTTTATCTTTTCTTCCTCTGCCTTACGTATGTGAATCTTTTCCACCTTTTCCCTCTGCAGATTCAGCGCCCTTTGTTGTACCTTTTCATAGAATGTCTCTTTCCATTGAGCATCCTTCCTGAGATCTGGCAGCGCAGCACTCTCCTGGCTTCTCCTTTTTTCTCTGATGGGCATACTCTTAACACTAAGCTTGGGGAGTTTCAGTCCAGGAGTTTGGTCTTCATCTTCTGGCACAGCAGCCATAGTTCACTGTGATACATGCAAAAGCAGATCAACACTATGTAATTCTGAAAGACATGGCAGTATGATAGAAAATACCATGGAAAACAAGTCTATACAGTTAGAAAACAATCAGTAGATGTTTCTTTTACATTCCTTTTCTAATTCAGAAATTGTTACTTTGCACTTCTAAATAAATACAGCCCATTTCATCTGAGGAGCTTCAAATGCTTTACAAGCATTAATTAGTTATGCCTCACAATGCCCCTGAGAGATACTGGAGCTAAATATTTGTATTCCCTTTTATGGCTGGGGAACTGAGCCACACAGACGGGTTCTCAAGGTGACCCAGCCAGCCAAAGGCCGAGTTGGGAATATACTCAAGCATGCTGTCTATCAGTTTCCCATTTTAACCACTAGACAACAATTCCCCCTAATTTGAATGTTTTCCTTTAGTTCCCCTTTCTTGTTTCCAACTTTTCTAATAATTCCCATGAGACCTGGAATACAGGAAGTGATCCATGTGCAGTAACAGATGCCTGGGACTCGGAGTTTTCTGCTATTCAGAACTGCTCTTGGGGAGCAGTGAGGCCACTTTGCAGATACAACGCTTACTTTATTTCATTTTTTGCAAATGTTTGTCCTCTGCACATTTTCCAGCATGGAATGTTTCTCTCTGGGGTTGGGATCTGCCACCCCTGGTATGGGACAGGGAGCTCTGGGTTAGGAAGATGATGAGACATTAAACTGGACTCTGAGGCTGAGTTGTTGTCCAGCATTTCATTCTGTGGGTCACTTTGAAAGTGGGTTAAGCTAAACAGAGTGTTCACACATGGAGTTATTCAGGAATAGCTATTGTGCTTTAAATTTACACCCCACCTTAATCCCCGTTAACTTTCAAGGGTAGACAAACCCTAATCTCAGAGACCTTATCTTCCTTCAGTGTACCAAATTCCACATCTTGGTTTCTCATAATGTTCAGTATGTGGAGCACCAGGAAGGACTGTGTGGTCCTTGAATGGTGCATGAGCCACAATTTGAAAGCTACTTGTGTAACCCTCCATACACACAGCTGTCATCTGCCTCTATGGGAGTTAGTTACACATAGGAAATGCAGGCAGAATCTGGCCTTACTAGCCAATTCAGAGACCAAAACACCATCACCATCCTGCAAAACACCCCCAACCCAGGGTTAAACAACAAGAAGGATAATCTCAGCATCAGTAACATCCCTGAGACAGTTTGACCAAAGCAAGGTAATTCCAAGTTAAGGCTGAAACTCTGCCCTGAACTTGCACCACCCTGAAATATGGGCACCTTTTAAAGGGGTTTCTGGCTGATTACGGCCTTTCAGTAGCCATATCAGTAGCACTACTTTTGATATATTCTATTTTTCTATTTCCACTTCATTCCTAAATACTTGTAGCTGTTCTGAAGAGTAGAGCTTTTCAGGGAATGCACAAAAGTGATCTATGGCCATCTTGGCACACTAGTGTAATTGCTAGCATGCTGACCTTCTGGTTCCTAGCCAGGGTTTGAGTCCAAATATTGCCTGAAATGGGTATGACGATCCCTAGCAGTAAATTTCTGGGTCGGCTTTCTGATGGGTCTGGTGGCACCCTCTAGTCATTTGTGCAGGGTGGTGATTATCTGCTTGCGGGGTTGGGGAGGATGGATGTATATGTCAGGATGCTTGCCTGGCCCAAGCAATGTGTTATAAAAATGAGAGCTGTCTTTCCCGTTAGCAGATATAACCTGTAAAAGAGCACAGATTTATACGGGCAAGAAGGGAACTTGTCAGCTCTATCAGATTGCAATTTGTTAGGTGAGTTTCTTTCAGTAAAAGGTAAAACCAAGCTCCTTTTGAACATTGGTAAAACATAGGGGTGTTAACTCAATGTCCTGTCCAGATTCTAAATGAAGTAGTTATGTTGTGCCTACATAAACTACCGTTGCACTTTCAATTGCTTATGGTATTTTTCTTCACTTAATTATAGTGTTGTGCAGTGTTTCTGTGTACTGTTGAAACAGTTGCTGCATTCCACTCTAGAGGTAACCAGATTTCAGTGATAACTGATGTGATCCCTACATATCCCACATTTACCTCACAGGGTGATTGTGAGAATTAATTAATGTTTGTAAGGTGCCTTTACATTGAGTGAAAGACACTACAGAAATGCAAATAATCAATGGGTTTGACTCTCTATTCCATTAAGCCAGTTTTACACTAGTATAACTCCAAAACTGGGGTGAGGAACCAGGGAACCACAAGCATTAGCAAACTAGGAGGAGGAACATGAGAACAGTAAATAATTATTACAATATTAGCAACATTCAGCCCAAAAGTGTCAGGCTCATACTCCAAACCTTGCATCTGTCAAGAGTTACAGGGGCAAATTCTCAGTTAGTGTGAATTACCATAGCTTCATTGACATCAATGCAACTATGCTGATTTACACCAGCAGAGAATCTGGCCCATAGTTCACACATCTCTCAAATGCTTAGACTATTTCCAAGTACAATCTGTCCTGGTGGTAACGAGCATACCGGTTCATTCACCTGCACGTCCACCAATGTAATATATGCCATCATATGCTAGCAATGCCCCTCTGCTATGTACATTGGCCAAACTGGACAGTCTCTATGGAAAAGGATAAATGGACACAAATCAGATATTAGGAATGGCAATATACAAAAACCTGTAGGAGAACACTTCAACCTCCCTGGCCACACAATAGCAGATCTTAAGGTGGCCATCCTGCAGCAAAAAAACTTCAGGACCAGACTTCAAAGAGAAACTGCTGAGCTTCAGTTCATCTGCAAATTTGACACCATCAGCTCAGGATTAAACAAAGACTGTGAATGGCTAGCCAACTACAAAACCAGTTTCTCCTCCCTTGGTTTTCACACCTCAGCTGCTAGAAGAGGGTCTCATCCTCCCTGATTGAACTAACCTCGTTATCTCTAGCCTGCTTCTTGCTTGCATATAAATACCTGCCCCTGGAAATTTCCACTACATGCATCCGATGAAGTGGGTATTCACCAGGGGCGGCTCCAGAGCCCAGCACACCAAGCGCGTGCTTGGGGCGGCATGCCGCAGGGGGCGCTCTGCCAGTCGCCGGGAGGGCGGCAGGCGGCTCCGGTGGACTTCCCGCAGGCATGCCTGCAGAGGGTCCGGTGGAGCCGCGGGACCGGCGGACCCTCCGCAGGCACACCTGTGGGAGGTCCATCGGAGCCGCGTGACCGGCGACCGGCAGAGCGCCTCCCATGGCATGCCGCCCTGCTTGGGGCGGCGAAATGTCTAGAGCCGCCCCTGGTATTCACCCACGAAAGCTCATGCTCCAAAACGTCTGTTAGTCTATAAGGTGCCACAGGACTCTTTGCTGCTTTTACAGATCCAGACTAACACGGCTACCCCTCTGAAGCTAGTTTTGAACACCAATAAAACTCAAAAATTGATATAAAGTCTCTTCATACTGTTCAAATTGAAGGCAAGACAAGCCTTTAATTAGGATACCATTTTCCTGGCTCCTTTTCTGTGCACCAAACATTTGTGCTCGATAGCCACCACACACGTACAATTTGATTACCTCTCTGCAGTCAGGATACTGTCACTAAGATAAAAATCGGCTCATAATCAAGATACGTTTCACTAGGGAGCTATTTATTTATTTATTTAATGTAAAAAATGTTGCAGTGACTATTTGGGGAATGTCTGACTTATTGAAATGCTTTCAAAAGAAGAGGCCAGTCTGGGAATTTGTTTGGCCCTGCCTTTGCCCAAATAGAATTGTCTTTCCCCAAAGAGCTTCAGAAGGAGTTTTATCTGATTCGTCACAATGGCCCAACACCTCCAGTGTATTTAGGCACCGACGTACCTTTGAGGATTGATGCCATTGTGCCTAACATGTTTGGAGGTTTTTTTTATTTTTTTAAGTCCTGGTCTAAATCAACCTTTAAAAGGACTGTAATGTTGCTTCCTGGAATTCAACTGAAGAACTGTTTTTCTTACCTTCTGGGCAGGTACCAAACCAGAAATGTCTCCTCCCGCTTGCAGAGAGGCATTGCAGATGAATGAGAATTTAATATACACCCATCAGTTCCTAGCCATTAGAAATCTTACAAGTGAATTAGGGATTTCTCAGTCCTGCTGTGGAGCCAGGCTGTGAGTTTTACTCCTGGGTGTGTGTTTGAGGTTGCTAAGCAATAAATCCAAAGGTTGCTATGTCTCATCTACTACTCAGAATTGCAGTAGATTGTCTTCTGCCTTTGGCAGTTCAATATAAATTCTTCCTTAACTTACATCATTGTGTCATATGACTGGGGGGAAAAACGGTCTAAGGAATGGCAACCTACATAGCACTAAATTGCAGTGCTGCCCAAGAGAATATCCATCAGTGCCTAGGGACAGTAGGCTGGCCTTCAGACTCAGGGATCATGAATTCCAGCACTGCCTCATTCACTAGGGACAGAAATTGAGAGTTTTTAGGCTGAGCTGAGGATTGTACCAAACAGATGTGAGTACCTGAGAGCATAAACAGAAATTAATTACAGGCCAAACTGAAATACACATTACTGGGTTCTTCTTTTCATTAAGAATCAAGAAACTTTGGAGTGGCCTGCGGAGTAAGCCAGATGCAGTAAACAGAAGGGGGTCTTTAAATATGCTGTTCTTTAAGAACAGATTTAGGCTGGAACCTGCATGATTCAGACCTATCATTATTTCTCTTATTCTTGTGTATAATGGAGAACCCATTCCACAAGATGAAAAGGAGGAGGGAAAGAAAAGTGGTCTGCATGAGACTAATTCTGTTCTCATTCACCCTGGTGTAAACACAGAGGCATGCCAGTGGTTTCAACAGAATTACACTGGCATAATTGAGAGCAGAATTTCTCCCAATGTCTTTATTGTTTGAATTACAAACTAGCACTTCTGGAATGGCAAACTTTTCCAGTAAATTGTATTTATTTTATGCTATTATTTCTGCAATGTCTCTATACTTTTTAAGATGCATGACCATGTGGATTGAACCATCTCCACCTGCACAAGAACTCTGGACTATGACTTCTATGTGCTACTTATCTTTGGGACTACTCCACTGTACTCTATCCTGCAGTACAGGCTTATGATTGTTCATTTCATGGGATATCAGAGACTGTCATAAAACATGAACCGTATCAACTTCAATCTACCAAAACAAAGGTTGAAAATATTATTGTTTTCCAAAATCTGGTGCATTATTTGTTTGAACAGTGTAACAGGGTTTAGCAGGGCCGCCTCTGCTCTGCTCCAAAAAACACTCAAAGACCCTCAGGTTCAGCAATCACCAGTGCATTTTATTTACAGCATTCAATGCCACCACCTTCTCCCCATCTGCAGCTTGGATGTTTCAGCCTTAAGGGCATCACAGTCACTGCAGCCAGAAGGGAAGAACTAGCACTCTCCTTCCCCTCTCTGGCTTCCCCCTGCTTCTTTCCTCTGGGCCTGTCTATAACCCCAAGCTAATTAGGCTGGCAGCTGTTTCCCCTTTGCCAATCAGGCACAGGTTTCTCTAGCCAGCTCCAACTTACCTTCCTTAATTGGAGCTGGCGTGACAGAGGACTGGCTCAGGAGTCCCAGCCCAGCACTCCATCACAACCAGTCTTGTCCATCTAATTCAGGAACGATTGAGTACTAATTCCAGATCTGGCTGACTCTGGGAAAGTCACTTAACCTTTTTGCCTCAGTTTCCCACAGGGGGACATGAGTATTAATATATCTGTAAAGTCCCCTGAAGATGAAAAGAACTACAGGTAAAATTCACCCTGTGCAGAGGTCTACCCAAGGTCACAACACTAGAGCTGAACTGGAGCTTAAATGGTGCATAAGCCTCATGTGGGTCCTCTACAGAGGGATGAAATTAACCCAGCAGTGAGTATAATTATAAACTGGTGGTGGCTGCAAATCTTAATGGGGAAATATCACTTTAAATACACAGTTGAATTTATGGCCGCATGCAGGCACCAGCATAAGCGCCAACTCCATGGGTGCTGGAGCACCCATGGGGAAAAATTAGCGGGTGCTCTGCACCCACCAGCAGCCAAGCTCCCCCCGCTCCCACCCCCTCCTCGCCTCCTCCTCCCCTGAGCGTGCTGCGTCCCCACTCCTCCCCCTCCCAGTGCTTCCCACCCACTGCCTAACAGCTGTTTGGCAGCACTTAGGACTTTCCGGGAGGGAGAGGGAAGAGTGGGGGCGCAGCACACTATGGGGAGAAGGTGGTAAAGAGGCGGGGCAGGGGCAGGGACTTGGAGGAAGGGGGTGGAATTGGGCAGGGGTGGGGTCAGGGGGGTCGAGCACCCACGGGGCATAGAGGAAGTTGGCGCCTATGGGCACCAGGGAATTTTCTTGCAGCCTCAGCCTCCTGGGTGGTAAGGGGGAGGGAAGCAGCAGCCCCCTACCCCAGGGTTACCAGCAGTGGTTGGGTCCTGCCCACCTCTGGAGACACACAAGCTGGAGGAGCAGGGAGCCAGTTCCCCACCTTCCCAGGGCTGGCGGGGTCAGGCTTCAGCCCTTGGGTGGCGGATGACAGGCTCCAACCATAGGGCTTCAGGCTCTGTTCCCCAGCCATACGGTAGTGAGCTCGGGCCCCAAGGTCACTCCCCCCTCCAGTGACCCTGGCCCCTGCTGCCTCCATATCCACCTCCCCACCCAGGGCTTAATTTGTCCCCAGGCTTGCCAGGGCTGAGTAAGTCTGCTGTGAAAAGTGATATTTGTACATTTGTTAATACCACTTTTCATAGCAGACTTAGTAACTAGCATGTCTTAAAAAAAAAAGCAACCAAAAAAAAAGAGACATAAGTAAAACGACAAGAACATACAAAGCACCTTATTTGTGTTTCTATTCTGTTTAGGCCCAGTAAAGAATAGAGACAACTGAACATTATTTTTATTATTGAGTCTGGAAAAAAAATCCTACATAAATTACAATGATTTGGACATGTATATGTGCATATTGATTTGTTTTTCCTAAAGTTAATTAAGTATTTTAGGAAAAATTGTCAGAGCATTTGCTGGTGGCTGCACTGTGAGGCCACCAAAAAAATTGTTCTGAGAACCCCTGGACCTTTAAGGTAGTCCGGGCCCAGGCTACCCCTGACAAGCTATTTTAAGGGGAACGAGTATTTCTAGGCAGTTAACTGAATAACAAGCACCTTGGCCTGACAAAAGGCCATCTGGGCTCAGTTGTAGAAAAGTCCTCAGAGAGAGAAGCTCCCGGAGACCACAGATCCCAATGGCAAGGGCTGTGTAAGACCTGAGCCAAAAGGAAAGACTTTATTTCAAGTGTATTTGTATTTAATGAAGTAGAACCACAGCAGGGGAATTTTCTCTTACAACTTTTGGACTGTGTATAGTTCTTAAGAGGCCTTGAGAGACGGGAAACTGAGGCAGGAAGTGCTGCAGTGCCACACTAGGTCAGCAGGGGGTGCTACAGGGTAGGCATGGCCTTGAGACAGTACCCTGAGATGTTTTATTTTCCTCTGTGTGCTCCTATAAATACTTTTTCAAAGGTCTGCATGGTTGTAATTTAGGCCTTTGGCCATCTTTCTGCATATTTAATTTCCTTCTATATAAACAATATTCTTCTGAATACACTCAAATACCCATTTGTCCAGCTAAGGCACCCTTCTGTCCTCACTATAATACTAACTTCATTTTAGTATATAGCTTTTGTTTTCAGGCAGGGAGCATGAAACAAAAATAATCTAAATCAGCTTTTATGGGAAAAATACACCAAAATTAATTGTAATTTTTTTTTACTATAAGCAAAACAGATGACTAGGGAATAGACACTTATTTTAGTGTATTTGCAAAGTGTGTTGAAATAAATCCTAGGTTACTGTAATAAAATGCATCTGAAGCTTTGGGCATGGAATTGTTAGAATAATCTAAAATGTGGCTTTAAAATGGATTCTAATTCTATTCACTTCAAATCAGGTTCTGCATGATTAATTCCTGTTTGTCTTTTAATTCCCTGGTGTACCTGATGTTTCTCTTTTGGAATTCAGTGTTATTGTTGTTGTGGTCAATCTATAAATCTTTCTTAAAAAAGCAACTATCAATTGTAAAAATACTCTAATTTTCCTCAAAGCTGCTGTTAAACCACCAAATGAGAACAAGCAGGGGAAAAAATGGCAGGAGTGATCTAAATGGCTCTATTTTAATTTTTCTGAAATTTAAATATTGTGGGCTGTAGCAAAACAGTAATCACACTCTATTTAACTCAGATGTTATATCTTAATGTTTCCTCAAAGCAAAGCATATCCTTCTGCCATCAAATACTTGTGCTGTGCTGTTGACAAAATAACGTGCTGAGTATGTCATCACAGATGTTTTGCTGGGGAAATTCTTATTATATGGTATTTTTGGTTTTGTACACAAGATGAAGTCTGGGGGCATTCTGTGCCCTTGTACACTTCATATCAGGACTATGCTATAACTGATGATGTTTGGTAATACTGAAAATAAAATAAAAGGTGTGTCAGCAAGGGAACTATTTTCATATTTACTGAAGACAAAAATAATTAATGGTTTGCATGTCTTAAAAGATCTCTGGGGCCAGTCCTGCTGAGCATGGTACCCACAGCAACTTGCAGGATATGGGCACAAACTTATGATCCCTGTTTTATATAAACCATTGGCTGTTATTACCACAGACTGCATTCTAATTGTTCTTTTAAATCAGAATACATTTCCTTTATAGCTTCCTCCTCTACACTTAAATTTTGCTGCTAAAAACTACTCCACATGCAAATTATAGGTTTCTAATGGCCTTCAATCCCCTGGATCTCTGTGGTTATTTTAGTTAACAACAGATTTATTAGACCTTTAGTTGACTATAGAAAACAACTTGGTTATTTACTTGTTAGGAATGACTTTTTACAAGTGTTTGACGTTTAAATATTCCTGGAAGTCCCAGTGAATATGTGAAAGTCAGAGAACTGTCTCTTGGTAGGCCAGTTCAGATAAGCATTTCTCTAATTACTCCTGGAGGGAAATCCCAGGACTTCCACTTTTCCAAATCTATTCAAAACGAAACCCCAGTGCCATCTGAGAGGATCGCCCCAAGGCATTGGGAACTCCTAACCTGCACACTGTTTACTACAGAATTGTACTACAGAGATATGCAAATTGAGGGTAGGTGTGAAATCCACCAGTGCTCACCCCCATGCCTGCAGGAAACCAGGAATTAATCAATACACCAAGCACAATACTTCACACAGAAAGGTAAAAAACAAGATCCCTGTCATAAGTTATGGGGTAAAAATCCTTCCCATCCTCAAATGTGAGGTCTCCTCCTGCTTCCATTGAAGATAATGGCAAAAATCTCATGGGAGCATGGACCATGAGTTGACTGTCAGTTCAACACTGTGCCTGTGAAAGCATCTCCTTTTCTGCTAAGCTTCTCTGTCGTCTCTATAATCAAATGCCAGGGAACACATAACATCTGACCCTACACTTCTTGTGTCCCCAAAGCTCCTGCAATAGGAGGTTTGGGTGTACAAGGAATGCAGGATTGCTCCCATGTCTGTGCTTTTACCATGCCTCACATTTTCTGTTTCTCAGCTTCCACACAGTACAGTTATTGCTCATTATAAGGGACATTTCTCATTTCAGATATAAATATACCGTAACTTAATTTCACAGACCTGAACTCCAGTCTCTTAAATTATAGTACATGGTTTAAACTGGAAGAGATGAATCAAGAAAATATTAAAGAATTCCCCACACCTCCTATTTTCCCTGTGTCCCTTGGATGGGATCCAGCGGTCTGATCTCTCTTTTCCCTGATTTTATCCTTACCCCTATGAAACCCTGGGATAAATAAATAAATAAAATTCCAGACACACTAGAGGCCTAATCCTGAACTCCTTGCTAAAGGACTAATCCTGCATTGAGCTCTGTGTAGTGATCTGCATTGCAGAATCATGTCCAAGGCAAAACCCCCAATGCAGTCAATGCAACATTAGTCCCTGAAATTTAGATGAAAAATCTGAACTGAACATTTTTATTTGCATTCAAATATTAAAGAAATTTAAACAGATTGTTTTTTACCTTAGGGACTGGTCCACACTGCCCAGTGATTTCTGTTTCACTGAAACAATCCAAAGAATATACATTATACAAATGTAAAATACATTTAAAAAATGCAGATGATGAAGATACATGCAACCTTATGTATGTTCTAAAGTTATTAAAAACAAAACTGTATCCCACTTTGCCCAATGAAATTGTGTTTATCTATGACATTTTAATATGTAATTTTGTAGTTAAGTACATGCTGCAGTGGTTTGCTGAATTGGGACCACAGTGATGAATTGGAGCCACAGTGCTTACAAGCAAAGCTAGAGAAGAAGGAAGGCCTTGTGGTTAAGACCCAAAAGCCACAATCCCACAATTGAGGAAGAAGGCTGTGCTGATTTTTAAAAATTACATAGTTTAGAGGGGAAGTGAAGGCAGCTATAAAAATAAAAATTAATATATAACACAAGGAGGAAAGGGGAATTAAATAGTAATGAATGTAAATCAGACGTTATGAATTATAGAACTTTGATAAGGGAAGCAAAGAGACACAAGGAGAAATTTTTGGCCAGCAGAATTAAGGACCATAAGAAAGTGTTTTTTCAATATATTAGGAACAAAAAGAATCCTGATCAGGGCCGGGTTTATGAACTGCGGGGCCCGATTCGAATACCTGGCAGTGGTCCAGGGCTTCGGCGGCACTTTGGCGGCGGGGAGTCCGCTCCGGGTCTTCCACAGCACCAAAGGACCTCCCACCGCCAAAATGCTGCCAAAGACCCGGAGCAGACCGCCCCCCCCGCCGCCGAAATGCCACCGAAGACCCAGACCACCCCCCGTGGGTGCCTGGTGAGTAAAAAAAAAAAAATTAAAAAGGCGCCTAAGGCGCGAGGCCCTCTTAGGTACAGAGCCCAATTCCTGGGAATCGGGGGAATCGGCCTAAAGCCGGACCTGATCCTGACAATGGTATTTTTCCACTACCAAGTGGAAATGGTAAAATTATCAATAATAATGTAGAATAGGCAGAAGTGTTCAATAAATATTTCTGTTCTGTATTTGGGGGGAAAAAGATGACAGTGTTATTTATGTAGTGTTAACCTTCTTTCCGTTCCACTAATGTCTCAGGAGGGTGTTAATGAGAAACTATTAAAGTTACACATTTTTAAATCAGCAGGTCCAGATAACTTGCACCCAAGAGTCTTAAAGGAGCTGGCTGAGGAGCTCACTGGACCATTAATGTTGATTTCACTAAATCTTAGCACACTGGGGAACTTCCAGAAGACTGGAAGAAAGTTAATGTTGTGCCAATTTTTAAAAAGTGTAAACAGGATGATCTGGGTAATTATAGGCCTGTCCCCTTGACATTGATCCTGGGGAAGATAATGGAACAGATGATATGGGACTCGATTAATAAAGAATTAAAGGGGTCATGTAATTAATGCCAATCAACCTGGGTTTATGGAAAATAGATCTTGTCAAACTAATTTGATTTTTTTTATGAGACGGTTATGCTGACTTTATGTTAGTAAGTGCTATGCCCAAGAACAAATGTTTAATGATCAAGCAACTGAAAGCTATCAGGGGGAGGGATAGTTCAGTGGTTTGAGCATTGGCCTGCTAAACCCAGCATTGTGAGTTCAATCCTTGAAGAGGCCACTTAAGGATCTGGGGCAAAAATTG
Source organism: Mauremys mutica (assembly GCF_020497125.1). Classification (NCBI taxonomy): domain Eukaryota; kingdom Metazoa; phylum Chordata; order Testudines; family Geoemydidae; genus Mauremys; species Mauremys mutica. Next base: position 24,376,634 of record NC_059090.1, read on the forward strand.
GTCCTGCTAGTGAAGGCAGGAGGCTGGACTCCATGACCTTTCAAGGTCCCTTCCAGTTCTAGGAGTTTGGTATATCTCCTTTATTACCTAAGCATTTTTAAATGAGATTTCTTCTGCACTTAAGTTCTCCAATGTCAAATGTTTTAAAAGGCCCAATCCGGCAATCCTACACAAATCCAGAGGATTGTACATTTTTTTAAATTAAAGGATTAAAATAAAAAAAAGGTAATGAGTCTGTTACAGGGGTCTGTAATAACCTTAATTTTTGTTAAATTACATAATAATGGCTTCCACTTACTTTACATGTGAAATAATTGTTTGTAAACACTTATTTTTGCCATAGATTAAACCTCTTAAAATTCCTTTGATCATGAACTTCTCATATTACTTAAGGACAATTTTTTACACTTAATCAGCTATGTCAGAGTCATTGTAACACATGGGAAAATTTTAATAAGGAAGCGAAGGGAATGCACTGGAGTGGAAAAAGCAATCCAGTTACAAAACTAGATCACATAGAGGATCACAACACAAAAGGAGTGTTCTTTTCTATCTCTTCAAATGCAAGTGAAACCAGAAATAAGAGATTGTTTGTACTGATCTCCTGAACAACCATATCTATATTCTATCCTTGCTTATACAGAGTGCAGTACACTGCTGAAAATAAAATCTATCTAATAGAAGTGGTGAAGGCACCCAAAGGTTCAAAGCTAGAGACTGTCATAAAAAGCTTGTCATAGTATATGATCATGCAAAGCATAAATATATAAAAAAGTAAAAGTAAAAACACCCTCTGGTTGGGAAGCTATGGAATATTTAGAGCCAGGGAGAGGATAGCTTATAAAGGGGCTGGAGGTAATTTTCCTGATATCTCCACTATAAATCACATAGCAGTGCTAATATGCTTTCCATAAAAACTATGTTTCAAAATAATAATCTGATGGTTGTTATAAGCAGTTCAATTACACTTTCTTTATGTACAATATGCAGTGTTGTTATAGACACATTGGTCCCAGGATATCAGAGAGACAGAAGTTAGTCCAATAAGATATCTCACCCACCTTGTCTCTTTATTTGCTTTATGCATGTTTCTTTGCTTATTCTCCCCTTCTAATCTGATTCCCCAAACAGGTGAATTTTTGTGGATTCCGTATGTTCAAAGTTCTCACTTTCTGCATAACCCTGAGTGAACCATTCCCGCAAAAATCACTTTCTAAGCTCAGGTTTATTTTAACGAGTCTGATTTTCATCCTCCTTCATCCACTAGGAGGCAAACGCTCATTAGTGAGCTTAACTTTTGTCCCGTGCTAAAGGATAACGGCTGTACAATTTGCAGAGCCTGCCTGATAATTATTTTGACTGCAGGGCATTGGGGGATAGACCAAAGAACTACCACTGAGGGCTTTTCTTGTGCTTAGATGTAAAGGGCCGAAAGCTTCCGTGACACTTGTGTCAACTTGAAGGAGGAGATGCGAGTGAAATGCACCGAGTGCCTAAGAGGAATGGATGGGTTAATGCAAGCTGTTGGAGAAGAAGAGTGCTTGCTTTCTGTTTAAAATGTATTATGGTCTCTGCTAATCACATTTAATGTTCCCATTAGATGCCTACAAAAGGCCGATTCTTCATCCCATTAACTTCAATGGCAAAACTCCCACTAATGGCACACAGACATGACCCAAATTGCTGAATCCTCAAAACAAATAGGTTTTGCTCAAGCAACAGTATTGCTGCCCACTTCTCACCCCCCCCCGGTCCCCACCCCTGCTCCCAGACTTCCACACTTTGAATTCTGGGGGGCATTTTATGGCTTAAATTTGTGTGCGCACATCACAGACCCATCACTTTCTAGGTATCTGGGCCTCTGGATTTAGTCAGTGACTCTCCCAGAGAATCCCAAAAGGGGATTGGATGCTGTTTTCTTTAGCGGATGGCTGGGATATTGTGGAATTACAAATATATCAGCTGTGTTGCCAACTCTAGTGATTTTATCATGAGTGTCACAGGAAGTTTTTCTTAAAGCCCCAGCTCCTGGATCCATGGGATTCCACCTTGGTTTTAATTTCCCCCCTCAAAAAAGAACAAGAAGCAGCAGCAACGTGATCCCAGTGCTCCCTAAAGACTCAAAAACCAGAAATCACCCCGCAGTTATTAATGATTATTTAAATCTCATGATTTTGGAGGCATAATTTCTGAACACTTGAGGGTATCTGCCATAGTGATACAGCCTGCTGGGCTCCTCCTGGGAATCCTTTCCAACAGGGGACGGGAAGGGCCGAGCCCGTGTGCCAAAGGGAGTGGAGCAGACAGGGGCCCTGCAGCAGCCGCAGCAGCTAGGGGCCAGCACAGCAGGGGTTAACGGCTGCTGCAGCAGGGCGGGGGCGTGGCTGGGCTGACAGGTGGCGCATGCGCGTTGGCGCCTTATTGTGCCCGGCCGGCCCAGCCCCGCCGCGCCTCACTCACTCGGCGAGGGGCCGTTGGCGAGTGCTGAGCTGCTGCCCCCGGCGGTCACCGCGGCGCTGCCGCCGCCTCCCTCCCCTCCCTCCCGGCTGCGGGGCCCCGCCATGGAGTAAGGCCCCCTCCCGCGGCCGGACGGGGCCCCCCGCCGCGCCTCGATGGCTCTGGTAACGGTGCAGCGCTCGCCTACCCCCAGCGCCACCTCCAGCCCCTGCGCCTCGGTGAGTCTCCCCGTCCGGCCGCCGCCTCCCTGCCGGCGCTCGCTCGCTGAGGCGGAGGGGACGGCAGTTGGCTGCCACATAGGGTCCGGCCGGTGTTTGTACGCATGCGCGCTCCGTGCCGCCTGGCCCCCTCTCTTCTCCCGGGCCTGACAGCTGAGCGCGCGCAGGGCAGCGCCAGGGATGCTGCAGGCTCTGGGCAGGCACTGAACCTGGGGTGGGGACCCCTCCCGGGCAGCGGGCAGGGGATACGCAGGATCGCTCTCGCTTTTCCTCCCCTCTCCCCCGTGCCTTTTGCAAAAATGTCATTATAGCTTTTATGGCGCGCTTGGGGGTCACTTACATACCACCCCCCATCTGTGTCGCTCGGCTGCAAAGAAATAGACTGGGGAAGGGGGTTCTCTCCTTGGCCATTTCTCTAGAGACGGTGTGGGTTTCTGTTTGGTGGCTGTTGGCTTTTAATGTATTGAAAGCAAGCTGGTCAGGTCAGGTGAGTCTTACAAATATGGGTATTATGGATGGAATGTTTTACCCCACTTCAGATGTAAAATGTTTGCGATGAAATAAAGCTTCAGTGGAAACAATTTGTTTCTGGGTTTAAATGCTGCCCTGTAGTGTTTGTCACCCAGCATAGTTCAGGGTGTAAAGGAGATGAATGAGAACCACCAGAAAGTGAAATGGACTATAAATAAATTGGCTGTCCAGTGTGCAAGAAATGTAAAAATCATTGGTTAAAAGGAAACTGGGATTCTAAAAACTGACAATGTTAAATCCCTCCCCTACAAAACTGTATTCTAAAAATGAAACCTGGTATTTGCCTTCATGCATCTTCCATGCATGAGCTTTCTTTCAGAAAAAGCAACTAGATTTTCCTTCTCAGTGCTGCATGTAATCTTCAAAAAGCTGTATCAAACCGAGACAGTGTTTGAAACGGGAAGATTTTGAATCTCTCAGTGGCAGTGAAAGCTCTCGTTAAAAGAGTCTTAAAAACTACTTAAAATTAATCCCAAATCAGGGAGCGTGGCAGGTTGTGAAAATGATGCTGTCATATTCAAAATAATTTTTTGTTTAAAAAGGGGGGGAAGTGAAGCCTCTAAATTACTACTTAAAATTACTATAGTTGGTTACTAGCAGTTAATTGAGGATGGCAATGAAAATTGCAAAGTGGCTTTCACTTTGTTTATATTCAGTTTCTAGGTGGCTTCACTTTGAAAGTCTCATGTATTATCACACATTATGTTTAGGTTGCAAATGCTTCAGGAGAATGTTGAAATCCCAGTTGTTTCTGCTAAAATAAAAACCGCTCTGAAAATATTTCTTACTGGGTTGGGCAAAATCTCTTTTGATCTAAATTGTGGATTAACTGTTTGATAATATCACATCAAACGTTATTTTGGATACAAGGGTATTAATACCTTTGGGTTTTTTCCTGTCTTGCTAAAACATGCCTGTTTGATTAGCAATGCAGATTAACTCCACTTGTGTTACTTTTTCTATAAATATTGATTAACTCTGTTACTTCATCATATGTTGTATTCACAACCATGCATGGGGAAACAGTCTATGCTTAGCTGCTTCTAACTTCCTCCATGTGTAAAACACTTCAACAGTTAGCCTAATGCTTCTTTAGGGCAGGAATTCTTGTGTTGGTGACAAGACTAATTAAAAAAAAAAAAGCATTCATACCCACTGCCCCTTATTGCCCTCCCCGACTGATGCCTCCTCTCAAATAGCTCCTTCCATTTAAACTTGTCATGATGATCACTCTGCAAGGCTGCCCTGTTTGGTGCAGCTAACTAGCCTGTTTCCTTTCTAGGTTACCAAAAAAGTTGCTTTGGATCAGGATCACTCTGAACAGTTAGGAAAGAGAGTGTGGCTGCATGAATGCTATGGGTGTGTTCAGAGAATACAGCCTTTAACATATTTAGCAGTATTAGCTCTCTTTCCTCATTCTAATAAAATGGAGATATAATCCGCTAAACTAGTCACCGTAAATCCTGTGGTACTCTTCACAAGAGAGTAAGTGTGTGGGCTCTCGTGTCCTGACCAGACTTTAACTTCAGTAATTACTTGCAGTCTCAAGTTGAAATGGCATTCTTCATTTTCTGCCCAAAACTGTTGTATGGGGTTTTTGTGAACTCTTCAAATGCCTTCTGCATTTCCTTGGTGATTGAAGCATGTTTATAATTATTATTACTACTACTACTACTAATATAAAACTGTAAAAGTCCTTTGCAATCTTTTAGGATGAAAGGTGCTTTAGAAAAATATATGCGACTTTAGCAGCAGATATGCAGATAAGCTGAACTTTCTTCAAAGTTAAGCAAAATGTAGCATTTGGTTTCAGTATATTAGCTATGCCACCAAGCTCAAATAGTCACTGGAGTTAAGTCTCCAGTCTTTGTCCATCGAATGCCACAAGAATTCCCAAGCTACACTGTTGTGGAGACTGTTGTCTAGCTCAGCTTGGCAAATATCCAGCTCTTGTCAGAATTCCACTGACCTTTGCAGTGCAGTGCCACTGGGTACCTGTGAGAGAAGGTTGGACTGAAAATTTCCTGGTGAGCTGGCCTAAGAATTTCAGGTGATGGTCCCAAATGAAATGCTGAAGGCTTGTGATTCTGACAAGTCTGTCATCCTGTTAATCCTCCTTAAGGTCCTTATCCTGAAATTGACTCTGTGTGGGAGGTCCCCTCTGCCCAGGAAGAGCCCTGTTGATTTCAACAGGGTTCTGCACAAGTGCAGGAGTCTGCTCATAGAGTCCCTTGTAAGATCGGGACCTGCAATTCTGTGGGAAAACATCTGTGTAATTTAGCAAGATGTTCGGTCAAACTGTGCTTTAATTCTTTCTCTATGTGCACAGGATCATAGATTGATCAGTTTTCTACAATAAATAAGACTGGGTGCTGTAATGTTCTAATAGAGTAATAAAGAAGTGGTGTTTTTAATTTTATTTTGCTACATATGGATATTTTCTGTGTGGGCACCAACATGTTATACCAATCATCTGGAGTTAAATGTAAACCCCAACTTTTTGTTCCTTCTTTAGGTAGCGTGGGGATGAGGTCAAGTTAAATCTGATACATTAGTCCTCCAGAGAGTGTAGAAGTCTGACATGTAGCTTGATGTTTTCATGTCTTGACATAAAAATTTTCAGACTGCTGCTTTGCCATCTCAAACTGGAAGTGAGGAGGAAGTGTTACACTTGTGTATGCTTCAACAAGTGACCACATGGAAGGACTAATTCAATTTTCAGGTCACTAAAGGACTTTGAGGACAGAGTCCCTTATAAATTGGTTGATGCTCTTCTGTTAGGAGCAGACTCTCTAGACAAGAAGAGGAGGTTGAAAGAGTGCAGTCTGAATGTCCTTGAACCACAGAGGATTTCTGCATTGTGTGCTATAAAAGTATTATAATTGGCTTCCCTGGATTCAGGGGAATAGATGATTCAAATCACTTTGAAATTGGATGGTATTATTTATAGATTTTTTTTTGTCCTCATTGCCATAGGATTTGAGCACCTCACAAATATTTATTGCATTGTAGAGGAATGTTTCATACCATGATTTGCCCAGGTTGTTATAGATCTGCAGTATTTCACCATGATCTCTTAATTGTCTGTCTGAGTTTCTGATCATAGTTTGACTTTTGACTATGCTGGCACTTTTATCAAAGAGACCTCTGTGCTGCATCCTACAGAACATTTCCATTCTTTCTACCAGAATCAGTAGCTGGAATTATCAGAAGTGTCTTATGGGCAGAGTATAGGTTCAGGGGTGATTTCATCAAGGTGGAGTATGTGGTTATTGTGGGAGTTAGAGAGGGATACCTTTGTCAACACAGCAGCCTATATTTAAGAGCTGAATGATCTGAACCTTGTAAAGATTCCCAGTTTCTCTTCTGGAATATTGGGTGTTTGCTTTTTAGGCAAAAGCCTAGTTCGTGTTTTAAGAGTAAAGGATGGCTTTTTATCAGTTTCCCCCCCACCCCCTTAACTACAGCAAAAACTGTCCTTCTCCCAATCTGAATCCCCAAACTCCTCTGGAACTGTGTATGTGGGGAAATGGCATGTGTCAAGCTTGCTGGCACACACTGCAAAAAATTGCGATGCTGTGAATATTTTATACATAAACCTAAAAGTGAATGCAAATCTAGTCTCAAATACTTCCCTGTTTATAACCTACAGCTGGAAACAGTGCTTACAGGAATAGAATTAGGCCTGTCTTACACTTAAAACTTAGCTCAATGTGGATGATCCACACTCTTGAGTGTCGTAGCTAAGCTGATCTTGGTGTAGACACAGGTGGACCGAAGGATGCTTCCAAAGTCCTAGCTGCTTTCACTCAGGGAGATGGAGATCCTACAGTGAGAGGAAAAATCCTGTCCATTGCTGTAGCTACATTTAGCTGTAGGAGCCAGAGAGGCTTGGGGCTAGATCTCTAGTAGGGAGATTTGAAGGACCCAGGCCCTTGGTATCCTTCCCTTTGGGAGACTCTGTCTAGCTAGTTGCGAATGCCTGTCAAAGAGGATCCTGGGAACCTGCCTTGCAAAGTTCTTCTCACGTCCCCACTCCACCCCCCAATGGCCTCATTTCAGTGGAATAGTAAACTGACATCAGCTGGACTCATGTGCAGGCTGCTCCAGCAGGCTGTATGGAAACCTGCTGTCTGAATTTGGACAATGCCAGAGAAAGCACTGCCACATTCTGCTTTGCTGTATGTCTTCCACAACCTTGCCCTAGTCTGTTCCCAATAACTCAGCCAGATGCCTTGCAATTTGTCAAGGTTCAATCAAGCCTTGTTCCAAGACATAATGAAGATTTGAGCTGGAGGACTCTATGGAATTTGTTAAAGGTGGAGTGAGATCTTGCACAATTCACTGGCTCGTCTATTCTCTGGCTCGTCTGAGACAAATAGAAATCTATGAACCGCTCCTGTGTGTTTGGTTTCAAGCAACCTTTTCCTCTCCCATGGAAAAAATCCTCTCACGCTCTGTGTCTTCAGAAATTGTGGTAGTGGCTCAACCCATGCTTTCCAAGACTTCAGTTATAAAACTAAGAGCTGGAAGTTTGCTTGGCAAAGTCTGGCTGTGGAGGAGCCTTGGAAAGCAGCACAAGTCTTCTCCAGAGGGTATCTGTCCATGCAGTATATGTCCACAGCAAACTAGCTTTTGCTGGCAGTTAAGTGCTAAATGAGATTTATCTGAATCTGTCTCCTAATCTTCTTGCTTTCTCCTGTGTCACACAGAAACTGATCATTCAAAAAAGACTTGCGTCCTGATGTAATAATATATATCTGTTAATTCAATAAACACAGAATTCTTCACCACCACATATAAAATGCACTGCATAGAGATGGTCCTTGGTGGTTAGTGTATGTAAGCGTTTCAAATGTGCTGATGTCCGCAGTGTATAGGCAGCATTATTAAATTAAGAATAGTCTCCTTCCTGTCTCCTTCCTGTCTGAACAAGAACCAGATTGTCACCCTTGTCCATTTTATACCATCTCCTAAGTGCTGTTGTCTCAGGAGAGATGTTGGGGTGTTGTGCACCTGCTGTTATTGTGCCAAGAGTCTTCTACTGTTCTCTGAAAGTTCCAGGACTTGGGCTTGCCCTGATCTTTGGCACCTCATGGTTAATTATCTGCCTTTTTGGGGGGTGAGGTGGGGAGGGAGAGGTACAGTTTTCTTAGATGTGTCCAGATGGTCTGAAGTTTGGGTGCATGAGATGGAAATGTAAAAGCCCAGTTGCTTAGGCTCTAAATCTGCTTTGACCAATTGTGTCCAGTTATTTACTGCTTTCCTCTTCCATGGTGGTCTTCTCAAGTTTACCGCTTCCATCTCCATATACACTAACCTAAAATATTGGAGGAAAACTTGTTGATGTCATGCGGAATGGAAGTCTGGGGTGTGTTTGTTCTGGTAGCCAGGACATAACTAGTACCATATATACCTGGTGTAAAAGTCTCTGCATCGGATTTACAGGTTAAGGCCCTGGAGGATGTTAGAGGTGACCTTACTGAAAAGCTTACTGTGGGATCCCCATTAACATGATGAGGTGAACAAAGGAAAGTGGCCCTGATGTTGCAGGACGCTGCCATCTTCTGAAACAATTACTATAGCGCTGCCTCTTCTAATTGGTTTTTAGTAATTGTTTCATCAATTATTTTGAAGGACAGCTCCACAGAGGAAAAGCAAAATAATCCTGTCTAACCCTTTCTGGAGATAAGAAGGATCTGGGCAGGCAATCGGGCCCTGACTCCTTTCCAGTAAGAGAGCATATTGTTTCCCTAAGGGTAGGGAAGGCAACTGACCCAGAAAGAGGAGATGCTGTTTTCATTGTTATAAAATTCACAACCTAAAACAACAACAACCTTAAGCCAGTCAGCTTCCCTCTTATCCCAGGAGGTTAGCTAAAGTGGGAAGCAGGACCCTGCAGATATGTTTGGGGAAAATGTGTCATTTTCTGTCTTCAAGTTCCTTGCTGGTAGAATGTACAGGACAGGAAATATTTTCCTCACTAGTTTAGGAAACTAAATATAACCTTTCTCTGTTTTCTTTATTTTAATAGTGCTTTCATGGGCTTTCATTAGTAGTAGGCAGTCTTCACAGTATAATTGCTAGGCAGAACACTAATTGACTGACCTCTTAGCCCAAAGTGGCTGCAGCAACACTGCAAACAACTCTCTAAACTGATCAGTTATTACCTTTTAAAAATCTCTTCTCTCTGTAGTATTTATCAGAGTGGCAGTCTATCTCTGGAGTTACATTAATCTAGGGGTGGCCAACCTGTGGCTCTGGAGCCACATGCGGCTCTTCAGAAGTTAATATGCGGCTCCTTGTCTAGGCACCGACTCCGGGGCTGCAGCTGCGGGCGCCAGCTTTCCATTGTGCCGGGGGCTGCTCACTGCTCAACCCCTGGCTCTGCCACGGGCCCTGCCCCCACTCCTCCCCTGAGCCTGCACTTCCCTCACTCCTCTCCCTTCCCCTCCAAGCCTCTGATCGGGAGGTGCGGGGAGGGAGGGGGAGACGCTGATTGCTGGTGGGTGGGAGGCTGCTGACCTATTACTGTGGCTCTTTGGCAATGTACATTGGTAAATCCCTGCTCTTTCTCAGGCTCAGGCTGGCCACCCCTGCGTTAATCAGTTACGTGAGCTATCACTAGTTCTTATCAAGATGTGCTGATAAAGTCATGTGTTTTCTTCTTCTGTAACATGTGCCAGTGCTAGAAATCTCCCAGGTAAGTGGCATCACTTCATTTTGAGATGAGGGGCAGAGGAGAAGGCGGAAGTTCTAAAACCTTTCAGATGCGTGTGCAGCTCTTTCAAACTAAATCTTTCAGAGACAATCAGTGAGAGCTGGACTCCACTTACACCAGCCTTTCAGCATCCTCCAGCGGCAGGGTCTGGCAAACAGAGCGGGATGGTGGGATGAAAACCTGGTTGTAGATCAGGCTTTTGCAATTGTTGTTCACTTTCCAGATCTACAAGAAAATACCAGAGGCCCGTATCCTCTGTTTCATATTTTGCTGCATAATAGAAGGGTTGAGGCTTATTTGTTTACTTTTTAAAGTATCTGAAATTGGGTTTTAGCCTGCTGCTCAACACAAGGCTTTTTGACTTGCAAAGAAGAACTTTACCTTCTGCGTATGCATCCATCACAGATATTGTGCTGCTTGTCTCTGCAATGACCAGCTTAGTTAAGCAGGGGGCAGGTACGTGTGTCTGGAGTGTCAAGTATGGCTTAGCGACTTTTCGGTTGTCAGGCCTTCACCTGCAGCACTTGGTTGTCTTGGAAACTAGCAAAAAGTAACCCTGGGGCTGATCGCTGTGTGATCTCAGCCTGCAGCTGAAGGCCTCCGTCAGTCACAACAAACCACATCCTCCCGGTGCTGCAGACTTCTCCTTTCCATCTCACTTCCAGAAGAACGCAGTGCTTGCAAAAGGTAGCAATTCAGTTCAGCAGAGCTGGGCCCTCAGTCAGCAGCCATCCAGCTTTGAAGACAGCACCGAAATAAGGATGGCATGGTATGGTATTGTCACCCTTACTTCTGCACTGCTGCTGGTGGCTGCTGCCTTCAGAGCTAGGCGCTTGGCCAACAGCCGCTGCTCTCTGGCCGCTCAGCTCTGAAGGCAGCGCATAAGGAAGGGTGACAATACTGTGACCCTCTCAAAATAATCTTGTGACCCCCTTCCCCCCCCCCCCCCCCGCAACTCCCTTTTGGTTCAGGATCCCCAATTTGAGAAATGCTGGTCTCCCCTGTGAAATCTGTATAGTAGAGGGTAAAAGCACACACAGAACCAGATTTCATGGGCAGGAGACCAGATTTCACAGTCCGGGATGCATTTTTCATGGCCGTGAATTTGGCAGGGCCTTAATCATGGCACAACAACACTGAAGTGAGATAGTCATAAACTAGAGAAAAGGAAAACTGAGGCATCAATGAAAGGCAAATCAACATGGAAGGGTGTGTGTGTGTGTGTGTGTGTGAATTCCCGTGAGGAAAGAACAAGTGAGTGACGTCCCTTCTGCCCCCCCATCCAGAAGAGCTGAGGGAAGGCAAAGCAGGAAGGGTCAGGGAGTAGGTGGAAGAGTTCAGAGAAGTAGGCTGGTGGGACTCGGGAGTCATAAACTGGAAAGCCAATAGAGCTGTGGCAAACTGCATTTGAGAGGGGAAGTCAGTGCAGGTCACTTGCAGAGAGGAGGAGGTGTGAGGTCCAGCTTCTATGCTGGGAGAAGTGTTCTTTCCTCTTAAGGGTGGGAGCCCAGTCCGTAGGAGTGAAACTCACTGTAGATGAGGTGGTGATTGACAAGGCATAAGTAGGTATTTTTGCAAGAGGTGGACAAATTCCAACACAGGTGGCATTGGAGAGTTAAAGACAAAGGAGACTTGGCAGGAGAAATTGGAGGACAAGGACCACTCTGAATGCTCTGCCTTTAGGTACAAAACTAATTAGTATTGGTGTCAGATTCATGAGACAAAAATTCTTTCCGTCCAGAAATGTGGGCTAACCCTCGTATCACCCCAGAAGGTAGGCAGGTATCTACTCCTTTTACTGCAGGGCACTGAGAGGCGGAAGAGACTGAGGTACATCGTGAGTCAATGACAGGAGCCAGGATTGGAATTTGGGGTTCCAAGATCTGTGCTTAATTCACTAGGCCACCTGAGGTGGGGAGTCTTATGGAATGGTAAATAACAGAAGCAAAGTTACATGTCACTACAACTGACGAGAATGCTATGGGCGCCGTAAAGTCCCCCGTTTTCTCTCTGTACCAAAGTGGGCAGTAGCAACATGCATAGTATTGCAGTTTTAGGCAGCAGTCAGCAAACTCAAGTTACTCCTAAGTTGCAAGGCTGAAATAATACTTGCTACTCCCTTCCTCTTTATATGAAAGGAAGTTACCATGTGCCCTACAGGTGGAAAATCCTTTGTTTGCATAACGGATGTCTTTGTGGTACATTTTATAGCCATGATCTACCCTGAAACTGGACCCAGGGGCTGATCCTGCAAGATAGTGGACCACATGCTAAACCTAAGTCAACAGTGTAACACTGTCACACAAAAAAAAGCAAACATCGTTCTGGGATGTATTAGCAGGAGTGTTGTAAGCAAGACACGAGAAGTGATTCTTCCGCTCTACTCTGTGGTGATTAGGCCTCAACAGGAGTATTGTGTCCAGTTCTGGGTGCCACATTTCAGGAAAGATGTGGACAAATTGGAGAAAATCCAGAGAAGAGCAACAAAATGATTAAAGGTCTAGAAAACATGAGCTATGAGGGAAGATTGAAAAAATTAGGTTTTAGTCTGGAGAAGAGAAGTCTAAGGGGGGGACATAAAAGGTTGTTACAAGGAGGAGGGAGAAAAATTGTTCTCATTAACCTCTGAGGACAGGACAAGAAGCAATGGGCTTAAATTGCAGCAAGGTGGGGTTAGGTTGGACATTAGGAAAAACTTCCCAACTATCAGGGTAGTTAAGCACTGGAATAAATTGCTTAGGGAGGTTGAGGAAGCTCCATCATTGGAGATGTTTAAGAGCAGGTTGGACAAACACCTGTCAGGGATGGTCTAGATCATACTTAGTCCTGCCATGAGTGCAGGGGACTGGACTAGAGACCTCTCGAGGTCCCTTCCAGTTCTATGATTCAGCATCCCTTGCTGGAAGCTGAGGGTGTTTAGCACTCGATATTCAGGGAGATGGTGGTGAATACTCTTGATCACTGGAGGGACAAAAGCTGCTGAACTATATTCCTGCACAAAGTATGTGTCTGCATTGGTATTGGTCTGTCTGAGGACATTCATGATGGGTTTTTCCCCAGTAACATTTTCTCAGCAAAAATATGGCCAGGCTTTGCAGTCATTGCAATAAACTGCAATTAAAATTAAAAAACCTCTTCACACATTGGTCTTATCTATTCTTCACACTTGTGGCAAAGCTGAAGTGTAGGTGTGTTGTCTGTCAAAGTAGACAAAGCCATGACAGAATTTGGTACTTGATTGAACAACCACAGAATATTTATAGCTCGTTGGAAATTATGGACATGGCACAGTATTCACGGAGTTTTCTCTGAAGTAGAATGATGCACTTAATTTTCTATATGTGATATTGTCAACAGGTGTTACAGTGGTGTCAGTTAGCACTGCTACAGTTATAGGCTTAATACCCTTTCTAGTGCAAGCTACTTCTAAGACTAGCAATCTGCAAAAAGAATCTATCTAGATCTGTTAAGTTATGTGATTGTATGGTTTGCAGACATTAACTATCCTATCTTACTGTGTGTTTCTGTAAAAAATAAAAGCTTCCTGAGATAAATGCTAATCCTTGGATGGAATAGGCCCAGCAGCTATCTGAGAACTATTACTGCAGCTGTGGTTATCTGACATGTTGAATCTGTTAACAAAAGCCTGATGCTTCTCCCCTTTCAGGTTTGCAGAGTCATGCTCTGAAGTGATCCCTGTTGCTCTCCTAGAGGGACCGCAGATTTCAGTGGACATTGTCAGGGCAGCCGCAAATTCCACCTTTTCACCATAGCATTTCCAAAGCACCTGAGAAGAAACTGGGGCGGGATAGCAGCTCATGACTAAATCTGAGGTAGACAGGAAAGTGACTGGACAGCTCCAAGCTGTGTGTAAACCTAACCACAGCTGGGTGTAACCTAGATACAGGGGCTAACTTTGAGAATAGACGCGCCAGAAACACCTAAAACAGACACATCTAACTATTTGTGAAATAAATATTATAAGGGCTTCCTTCAATGGCTAAGCAAGCAGCAGCTCAATGAAAGAAGTCTGGGCTGTATTAACTCTGAATACGCTGGTCTTCTGGGTTGATGCTGGAGTCTTGTAATATAATGTTGTTGGTTAGTGATACAAAAGGTAAATGCAACTTCATCTTCCCCAACATAGTACAGGCCCTAGCAGTTAAACAAACAAGGCCCTCCCACGTGCAGGCATCCTGCTGTGCAAAATAAAATTTACACTGATGCAATTTAACTTTTACCTTTCGAAGTGTGTGAAGAGGTGATAACACCCTTTATTGACCTTCCAAACTACATAAACAAGTAACCTCAGGCTAGCTGTATCGCGTCTTATCAGGGGGTTCCCTTTTTTGTTCATTTTTTTTCACTTGAGTTCTGCCTGGGCAGGGTGAGGAAGCATGATGTGGTTTTAATGCGTTACTTGAAACTTATCACCCCGTCTGGCTATTTTGACAGTTCTCCCTTCTAGCTGGTATTCTTGTTAGGCTACAGTTATTACAGTCTTCCGCATTCTAATGGTGAACTCCACAAACACTAACGCACTCCCCAGAAACTTGCCCTTCAGCAGGGTGGAGTATGTTTTGATTTGATTTGTTTTGACGAAAAGACTTCATACAGTTGAACGTGGAAATTGAACTCCTTGTGACTCCTCTTTCCTCTTACTGTTGGGCGATTGTACCGCTTCTCAGACTGCAAAGGGGTGGCCAGCGACCATTGACATAACGTCTTGTCGGCAAGGCAGAGTCTCGTCGGTGGTCCAGTGTACTCGTGCTTAATTCAACTTGTTGCCTAGATCCTGAATGGAAAAGGTGAGGATGGCAAAACTATAAATACAGTTGCTCTTCAACACCACCAAAAAAGTTGGGCAAAGATGGCTGTGTACAAAATACCGTGCTGGAGTTAGCATGGCTTAAATTGAAACTGCTCGGTCTCAAGTGGGTGAAATTAGTTATTCTTTGGTTCTGTAATTTTGTTTCTTGACATCATGTTGGTGTCATCACAATGTGAAGCACAAAGACTGTACTAGTCTTTTGCAAGCTGGCTTCTGAGGCTGTGAACTCTTTCCCATGCAGAACAGAAACTGTGAGGGCTCGTCTGGAGAAAAGCTTTATTCAGAACTGCATCCTCAGTACAGAAAGCAGAAGTCAACCACACAGCAACTGCTGGGCTTAAAGTCCTGACACATGTTAAGAGTCATTGGATTCACTCTCTGCTCCCCATTACTGCCTGGCTTTTCTGAAAGAGAAAGCATCAGACCTGCTGCTGGATAGTTGGAATGTCCAGGCACTACTTCAGAGAAGTCGTCTCTTCTTCTGATGTAGAAGCTGAGCTAGTCTTCTGAAGGCTTCTGATAGGACTGATTCTGGTGGAATCGCCATCTGTAGAGGTTTTTGAGGCCCAGCTTGACAAAGATTTAGTTGGGGTTGGTCCTGCTTTGAGCAGGGGATTGGACTAGATACCTCCTGAGGTCTCTTCCAGCCGTACTCTTCTGTGATTCTATGACCCAACTGCTTTCTCTTGCAAAATGTGGCTACCTTATGTACCTCTGCCCCACCACAAGATGATGGGGGGAGGGATAGTTCAGTGGTTTGAGCATTGGCCTGCTAAACCCAGGGTTGTGAGCTCAATCCTTGAGGGGGCCACTTGGGGATCTGGGGCAAAAATTGGTCCTGCTAGTGAAGGCAGGGGGCTGGACTCAATGACCTTTCAAGGTCCCTTCCAGTTCTAGGAGATTGGTATATCTCCAATTATTATTTATTATGTACTTAAACACCAAAATGATCCACCATGGTACTTGAAAACAGTTACAGTATTTGGATGCTGTTTTCCTTCTGGTGTCTTGGATTCTTCTAGTTTTAATCAATACATCTGGTACTGAAATTTAGACTTTACTGGCCTGTGATGACGAGGATCTCCTCTGGAGCCTTTTTAAAAAATCAGTGTTATGTTAGTTCCTGCTTCTGATATACTTTAAAAACTGGAAATCAAATCTTACTGAGGAAAATAGAAAGAAAAACTCTTGCAAGTATAAATAATCAGGCCAAAAAAGAATTTGAAGAGCAACTGGCAAAAGACACAAAAATTAACACTTTTTTTTTTAAATGACACATTTTTGCCTTCAACTGCCTCTTTTACTCTGTTTAGCCATGGTGGCATTTATTTTTTTTTGGTCCTTGTACTTGTTTTTTATTTGGGGGTATATGTTTTGTTTGAATTACGGTTGACCTTATTGGATAAAGCATAGGTTAGGATGGCTTTGATTTCATTGGTCTTTTTGTTTTCTATTTCAGGGGCATTTCCCAGCTGTGTTTCTGTTAAGCTAAACATCCAGTCTCTCTAGGTCCCCTAAATTAACTTAATAGTACTGTAAATGTCATATTCAATCAAGCGTTCTTTATAAAACTCCTTCCTTGCGCCTTTTAGACATTTGCTCTTACAACTGTGGTGTCTGAGCACCTTAAAAACATAAACTATTTTATCTCTATATGTGTCTCCCTTCTCACTAGCAGGAATCTGTTTTCCTCTTACCCCCGTGATGGAGATATCTTAAAATGACTGCCCAGTCTCTCGCTGAGTTTGCTCCATCCATGGAGCTACTTTTAGTGTTGCCGTCTGCTCTAAATGGGTCAGACTTAACATGCCAGCAGTAGTATGCTTGGGCCTGATTTTCAAAGGTGCTGTGCAAACACAGCTTGACATGAAGTTCATGGGACTGGGAGTACAGTAGGGACAATGGCCCAATGTGAGATGTCTCTGAAAACCCTGCAATTGCAGTGTCTTTTGTCTAGATACCCTACCCCAATCCTCGTTCCATTGGCTCAGGCTGCAGCTTTATCTCTTTTGTCTACTGTCCACGTTGGTCTGATGCCAGAGGCTACTGTAGATTTCAAACACTGACAGCCTCTGATTTGGTCTTGCTTTTAGAGACGTGGTTTAGCGCTGGCCAGAATAGCAAAGCTCAGACGGCAGTCAGTGGTTAAATGTAGAGATATTAATTAATGGTTATTGACTCATTCAGCTTCTAAATTTGTTTGTCATTAATCTGATGAAAGTTCACTCTGGTTCAGCTCCCAAAAAATAACTTGAGGGTTTAAGTTGCTCTCTTTTGCACGGCACCATTTTAACAGAGCTGGGCTTAACTGGAAAAGATGGGGTGGCCACAAGGTGACTGGGGTTATTTAGAGACCGTTGGAAAGCAGTTTGCGTTAACTGATAAGACCTTCCATCTTTCACTTTCTTTTTTGGCTACTATTGTGTACATCTCATGAAAACTCGTTTTCATATTCTAGTTGCACGTGACTGAAAATTAAATTCTTTGGCTTTTAAAAAACGGCTGAGCTGTCAAGCTCCAATTTAGGATAAAACTGTTGTAAGGGCATTCCACACGCCTCTGACTTGGGGGCGGATAATTTTGAGGAAAGAAACCATATGTATTTATTGTCAGTCTTCCACTTGGAGAGAAATCTGAGAAGTTAACATAGCTGGGATCCAGTTTAGGGGCCAGTGAGAGAGTTTCTCCTGTCTGGCTCTTCCAGCTCATTCCCAGTGAATAAATAGGGGTCGTATGAGGACAGCCCAGGCTGTATTGCGGATTGCTGTCAACTAATGGAAACTGAAGTAGGTACCAAAGTTGTGCTTCCTCCATATGCAGATTAAAAAAAATGCCATAGAATTCAGAAACCTGAATGCTGATAGCCTCAAGTACACCTATTCCTTGCCTCTGAAATCCACCTTCTGTGGTGTGTGTACAGAGCCTCTGAAAATGAAGAAGCCATTTGCTTTACAACTTTCCTACAAAAGGCACTCCAGACCGTTTGGTAGTGAAAGCTGACCTGTAATTGCTTATCCTGTGCCAAGAATGGAATCTTCTTTCCCACTGGTCAATATCATGCATGGCAGTAAGCATTGCATTCTGCTAAAGTCCTGCAGGTATGGTTCCCCAAGTAGGTTTGAAGAACGGTATTCAGTGGAGCACTGTATGGTTTGAGAGCTTTTTCAGAGATCATGGTCCATGTTCAAGTGTCTTACCTTTGTACATGCGCAACAATAAGCGCACAGTCTGTGCCTGGCTTGAAATAATAGATCAGATAAATTTACTGGCTTCAGGAACTTGGATACTGCAGTGAAATGCTCAGAGTAAAAAATCTGGAGGATGGATGGTTTTTAAATGGTGTGCTCTAAACTAATCCAAAGTGTGTCTTGAGTTTTTTTTGGTTTGTTTTAAAGCTAAGGTACTAGTTTAATCTGTGTCATTCAGTTTATTTTAAATACTAAGATGTCTGGTGTAAACTTGATACGGTGATTCCAGAGTGCGTAAAAGACAATCTGGATATAGCACAATAATTCATTAGCAGTGTGTTATGATGGGCCTGGTGGGCCCATCATGCCAAGTGCTGTACATACACGTAGTGCGAGACGGTACCTGATCCAGAGAGGCTGCAATTGAAATAGACAAGGCGAATGGTGAGGAAGGGAAGTGGCAGCACAGAGAGAGGAAGTGACTTGCCTAATGCCACGCAGAAGGTCATTTGCGGAGCTGGATATAAAACAGTTCTCCTGATACCCAGTCCACTGCCCTAGTGACTATACCTGAGTGCTTCTCACTATTTGCATATGGTTGAACTAGTCAAGTCAGTGTCAGGTGGGAGGATGCTCAGTAAGAGAACTAAAAAGGTAGGACATGCCAAATGCTTAGGCCATATGTTATGATGTTCTCTGTTATGCTAGAAATAGTCATATACCTCATGGCAATGCTGTTGACCAATCTGTTTCTGTGAATTCAGTCTTCTGGGGCAAGAAGCTTAATAACAGAGCAACCTGATTGTTCTCTCGGCGTCCTACCCATCCAGGGTTGCCATATTTCTTTACGTGGGCCACGCTGAGACCATCCTCAATGGTTTTGGAGTCCGTTTAAAAGTTAAGAGCACTTTTCTATTTGGTGGTGGTGGTGGGGTGTCTTTCCCACATGGCAAAATAGTGAATGCAAACTTATTTGAAATAGTTTCACTGTCTTTGGCTTGACGTGTCTTGACACTGAATGTTTCACAATGCATTGCTATGTAACGTGAAACATTTCCAAATGTAGTATTCTTCTATTATTGAAATGAAGATGTGGAATTCTTCACATAGGTACTGCTGCTGGTTCTGGCTCTGTTATTTTGTAGCATGATCTTGCTTAAGTATATAATCTCTCATATTTGCTCTATGACAACCAATTTGGAGGTGTTGCATGGTAAGATGGGTTTTTTTTCTGTCAGGAGTAGCCACAAAACACTTCACAATTAAAACAAGCACATGTCTGGAGTTGGCAGGCTGAAAGGCAGAGCTGTACCTTCTGCAATGTGTGAGAAGAGCTTATGCAGGGGAATTTTTATTCCATGGTTTTTGTGTTTTGGCTTGTGTGTAACTTTTTTTTATTTTTCTAGGGAGCACTGAACCACTAAAGCACTACAAATATTACTTCTGGATGTTTAGACTTGAAGTCTTTTATGCAGTGAATCATCATATTTATTAACCTGACAAATTAATAGCAAACTCTTCTTTCAGTTCATGCATGCGCCATATCAGAACTCTGCTTGTCACCACACATAAGAACTTCATTCATCTGCTTTACAATGTCATTGATGACAACCTGGCAGTTGCCCAGTTGTGAGCAAGTTAACTACAAAAGGCTGCATTGTAAACCTCTCTGAGAGTACATGCTACATTAAGTCTAAAATTAAAAAAAAAATGTACAGACTTGTTTAGGCTGCATATAACTGCCAAGTAGTTATAAACCTTTGAAAGGATGATGGTTTTCAGAGGACTTGTGTCTTAAAATGGAATGGGCTGGAATTAAGGATACATTCTTGTGGTTTAGATGAGGCTTCAAACGTCTATGAATCGAAGGTATTTGGTAAAGTAAAGGGATATTTCATGCTGAGCCAGAGGTAGGTAAATGAGGACTGTCTTACTGAGCATACAAGTTTAACTGCTTAGCTTCTTGTAATTTTGAGTAGCATTTGGAGTGGAGATTGCAACTACTTCTTTGCAGACTATATTTTGCGGTATGTCTTGGGGCTAAGGAAATTATCTGGCTCAGGTTAATTGTACTGTATTGTCCTACGTCTAGAAGTGCCATGGCTGTGCTGACCTAAGCTCTGGTGTAGATGCAGCTGGATCGATGGAAGAATGCTTCCACTGGCACAGCTACAGGAGCTCAGGGATGTGGATTTCCTACAGCGACCAGAAAAATCCTTTCTATTGCTGCTGGAAAAGTCTATGCTACGGTGCTGCAGCAGCAGTACCAGATCTGTGCCACTCTAGTACCCATGGTGTAGACATGCCTGAATCTAGCACCAAGTAACGTCTGCCTCCTGCGACAGTCTGTAGGCTCTGGGATAGAGCTTCATCTTAGCGGTGTGGGTTTTGTGTGGCACACATGGTATGTGGTGGTGGGTTCAACATCCCAAAGTTCCATGGCCTGGTCACACTCCGGGCCTCTGGCAGGATATCTGAACTCCTCTGCTTTGCTCTCCCAACCCAGACTCATCCTCCCAGTATTTCCATTGCTTCCTGGCTTTCATTGTTCTTTCAGTACTTACAGGCAAATCTAGAAATACTCCAGTCTCTGTCCATGGCACAAACAAAATCACCCTCACATTTCAGCTTTGGGTTTGCTTTGTTTCTGCACTTTGTGCTAACGTCTTTCTGTAGCTGCACAAATTAGCCCATCTCAGTAAATGTAATGGATTGTGGAGGGTTTTCTGTAGCTGCTCTTGATTAAACCCAGCTATTCTCACTGAATAGCGCCATCACGGAAATAAACATAACACTTAAAATGCTTGTCCTGCTAGCTTCTTGGGAGTAACTCCAGTTGCCGTATAAACCCTGTCAGAGCTGGTAAATATTAATCCTCTTTGAGAGAGGGGGAAACTGAGGCACAGTTAGGTGAAAGTGGGACTTGTCTAAAGTCAGGCAACAGTGAAGAGGCAGAGCTGGACGTGTAGAACACCCCTAGCCTCTAAAGAAGTGGCTAAAAATCTTGTTTAAGTGATCTCTCTCCTGCCATCCATCTCCATCCTCTGACGAACAGAGGCTAGGGACACCATTCCTTACCCATCCTGGCTAATAGCCATTTATGGACTTAGCCACCATGAATTTATCCAGTCCCCTTTTAAACATTGTTATAGTCCTAGCCTTCACAACCTCCTCAGGTAAGGAGTTCCACAAGTTGACTGTGCGCTGCGTGAAGAAGAACTTCCTTTTATTTGTTTTAAACCTGCTGCCTATTAATTTCATTTGGTGACCCCTAGTTCTTATATTATGTGAATAAGTAAATAACTTTTCCTTATCCACTTTCTCAACATCACTCATGATTTTATATACCTCTATCATGTCCCCCCTTAGTCTTCTCTTTTCCAAACTGAAGAGTCCTAGCCTCTTTAATCTTTCCTCATATGGGACCTTCTCTAAACCCCTAATCATTTTAGTTGCTCTTTTCTGAACCTTTTCTAGTGCTAGAATATCTTTTTTGAGGTGAGGAGACCACATCTGTACACAGTATTCGAGATGTGGGCGTACCATGGATTTATATAAGGGCAATAATATATTCTCAGTCTTATTCTCTATCCCCTTTTTAATGATTCCTAACATCCTGTTTGCTTTTTTGACCGCCTCTGCACACTGCGTGGACATCTTCAGAGAACTATCCACGATAACTCCAAGATCTTTTTCCTGTTTCTTTCTGCCTGTAATAACAGTGGGATATGGACAACAGCTTGAGTTAGATGCATGCTTAAATGTCTGCCAAAGGGTGACCTTGAGAGTTTTACCATTGACTATGAGGGGTGGAGCAGAGTTAAACCAGTGCTTGGTGCTTTTGAAAATACACTCCTCCTCCATGTCCCCCAGAAGAGTGAATGGCTTATTCAAATGCATGGACTGTGTCACGTTTTGTCACTTTCCCCTTCCTTAAGTTCCCCACAGTAGCTAAATGAAAGCACAGTTTTACCTTGCACGATGCAGAGTGATTCCTGCTTGCTGGAATTCCAGGGTACGAGCAGGAAGGCTTGGCAGTGTGCAGGAGCTTTCCGAAAATGTTTGGTGGTAACTGAGCATAAATGCTCATGACTGAACTTCTGTTGGATGTTGCTGTTACTGCATTAAAAAAGGAAATACGAACTTGGCAACTGAAATCTCTGGGAGAATGGCTTTAACCACAGGGTTGGCTACTCCAGTGATGTGGTTGTGTTACCTTAGTAAGCGCTTGTATTCCAGCACTCCAAGACACTAGGAGTACAATTGCTGAGCTAAGTTTTCACTTATTCTATGCCAGCTGGAGGGCAACCTGTGAACAGGGAAAATCTGTTTATAAGAAACTAGGAAATAGTGGAACACTGTGGTAATGAAAGCGATACCCCGATAAGGCAGTGTTTTTCCTTAAAACTGTTGTTCTTAATAGCTAAAAGGAAAAATATTTTTTTTAAATGGCCAAACTTCATCATGGAAATATCAGCTCTTGGGTCTGGCGACTGTTACTATGACCTAACATACCAATTCATTAGCCAATTGTGTTGAATTTATAATCAACTGGCTTTTCTGTACTCTTCATTAATAGAGAACATTAAAATATCCAGCTGCAGACTGTTCCCTTCAAACATGTGACACTGACATCAGACCTGGAAGTTATCGTTGAACGGCCTCCAAAATGACCTCATGCAACACCACTTCTGCGTGCTGGTTTAACAAAATGTTGGGTAACTTGACTTCATGGTCACTTGTACTTCCAGTAATTTTACAAGATGGGCCTTGGCCCAGTTCTAGCTGAAGTTCTTGAAAGACTTCTTTGAAGCCCAAGTGTTTGTCCAGTTATTGCAGATTTCTGTTGGGTTTCCAGTGCCAGACAGGAAAAGGGGAAGTGCTCCAGGCTTTACTAAATAGTCCAAAGGCACACTATGGCCTCCTGCTGCACCACTAATATACAGTGGGAGGCAGTGATGGAGTAGGAGCACTGGGAACTGGGCTGTGCAGAGGACATCTCCCCCTGCTCTGCCATGAACTTGCTGAATGATCCATGAGATCCTCACCTCTCCATGCCGCCTCTCACTGTATGTAAAAGGACTAACCTCTTGCTCAGTATGGGTGTTAAGGCCTAAATAACGTCCCTTTTCAAATGAAGGGCAACACATTTGTCTCTCTAAACCTGTCAGCTTGCTCTGCTTCCTCACTGTGGATCCTTATTTGGCTCAAACTACTGGGATAATGACACAACCATCTCCCTTCCCTGGAGTCTAGATACTGTTTCATTTTCAATCTGAATTGACATCCTAATTGGCGTGACTAGTCATGACCTAAATGAGATTGAACCCTGGCAAAGCAACACTGGAGGTTTGCTGCTTTGTGGATGGTATCGTTCAGCTACTTTCTCTTACATACCGGAACTCTTTGCATTAATTACAGGGCTTCTTCTCTGTCCAGCACAAATGCCTTGCTGGTGTCCATGCCATCAGAGCAACAGGCTGGCATGTTTTCCCTTGAACTTTGTATATGTGGCTTCTCTCTAAACTGGCAATATTTAGTAGTCCCTATCCTTTGTATTTTTCCATGTCCCTTGTCATTCAGATTGCTTGTCTCTGAACCCCCTCTGTTTCTGTTTTTTAAATACTATGGCTGCACATTGAGAAAAGCTCTTCACTGAGCTGACCATAATGTTGCCTTGGTCTTTTTCTTGAGCTGTTAAAGCAACTTGGAACCCAGCAAGATGTACAAGTAATTAAAAACTGTGCTAGGATAATGATCTGCAGTCTGGTGTTTGAAGGGTACTATAGAATGCTATCAAGCTTCATAAAGAGCCTTGATCTGGAGACGAGGAAGTGAAAAGTGTAACCCCATGGAGTTGCATGGATGAAAGGGAAGGTGAGCTGGATTACAAGAGGGATGTTGGACCAACTCCACAGAAATAGAACGCTGGCCTCGTGGCGGCTTTTTTGGATCCTCTAGGGGGCCAGCTGGATTTTCTTTGTAGATCAGAAGCCCATGAGGCTGGCTAATAAAATTCTGGGAGGGTTCCAGACTCTGGGCTGGGTCCGGAGCCTGGAAGTCTACACAGCAATGAAACAGCTCTGCAGCCTGAGCCCCATGAGCCCGAGGCAGCTGGCACAGGCCACCTGCAGGTGTTTCTTTGCTGAGTAAACATAACCTGTCAAATCAGAAAGGTGACAATTCACTCCTACATGGGGCTCAGTTCTCCATTGCCCTGCATCCTAGGTCTTTAACAGTACTGTAGTTGCAAAAGAATTAACTGTTCAGGCCATGCCTTGGTAAAGTTCTGAAGACCTGTTTCCAGTGGAAGAAAACTGATGTTCTTACCAGGTTCCTTAGCATTAGTAACCGTGTAATTCATACATGGTTTTGCGAATCTGCAAATAGAGGGATTCTCCCAAGTGGGGGCTTGCAGCCGGAGATTAATTCATCCCAGAGGTGAGTCTACAGTTATCAATACGGTAATAGGAGACTGAGTTATTGTGGCTCATTTGCATTCTTTACTGCTTTTCCAGATAGGCCTTGAAAGGTCTCTCCTATGTTTAGCGCTTTGGGCCAGTTTCTGGTACAACATGTTGAAAATGGAAATTTAAATAGCTTTAAAAAATGCTTTCCCACATGAATCATCTTGCATGAACTCTTAAAATAGAATATTGTCCCAGGACATAAGTCAACACAGACCTTAAACGTGCTCAACCGATTTCCAGGGTGACTTTATTTAAAGCAGAACAGTCGACTTTGTTTCTATGGTTTGCTTTTAGCTAGCTGTAGTCTTCTCCTTTAGTGAATAAGCAGATCTCAGCTGGGATTGAGAATGTGTTGGCTGTGTGATGGAAGGACGGTATTGTCAGTTGTGCAACTTGCGATAACATATACATGTAACATCCACCCTTTTCAAAGGGCAAGTGGGAACACACTCTACTTGTTTCAAAGCATCTCCAGGCAGGGTCTGTTTTTTGTCTGCCACTTTCTGATCATGCACAACTCTTAATACAGGGAATAGGAAGGGTGCATGTGTGCACTGAAGAGACTATCGCCAAACCTTTCTTTCTTCAGAAACTGCTACTCAGCTTTCATTGCCTATAAGTAAGTGGCATCTTTTCAGATTGTTTAGACCCCAGTGGTGCTAGCCATCCTAATAATATTCTAAATTCAGTGTACCAGAACACAGACTTGTGAGGATGCTGGAAAAAGCAGTGACCAAATGAAAAATTCAAATCCGGCTTACTTTATTTCCGTATTAATAATCACAACAGCAGGGAAAAAGTAACAAGCAGTGTTGCTAGCTGTGTGTAGCTGAAACTCTTGATAAAACAGCCCCTGATTTTAATTATATATATATATATATATATACACACACACCCCTATATTTTTTATATATCTATATATACATACTATATTTTTTATATATATATATATATACATATACACACACACACACAATATTTTTATATATCATGAACTGGAAGGGACCCCGAAAGGTCACTGAGTCCAGCCCCCTGCCTTCACTAGCAGGACCAAGTGCTGATTTTTGCCCCAGATCCCTAGGTGGCCCCCTCAAGGATTGAACTCACACCCCTGGGTTTAGCCGCCCAATGCTCAAACCACTGAGCTGTCCCTCTCTTACAATACTGAGTCTTTCATTATGGTGTTCTGGTTACTGTAATGACCTTTGTTTGGCCAGGTCTTCCTTCTAAGGCATGTCAGCTTCATTCCCATAAGTTTTGAAACCGTTTTTTAAAATGTGATGCCTATGGGTGTCTGGAGGCTTAAAATTACACTTATTAAATTGGCCTCTTGTGGCCATGTCGTGTGGTGGTTCATGAGTCCTAAAAAATGTGCTTCTGTGTGATGGTTTCAACCATGTTTTGGAGCAGACTCTAACCCAAGGAATCTGAAGTTACATCAGCTCTTCTTGGTGTTTGTTTCACTTGGATTGTAGAGCTGGGTAGTGCAAACTGTACTGGAGTGTTTCAGGGTCAAAAGGCACTAAGTGCCTTGGGAATGTTATTCCTTTAGAAATAGCCAACTGGTAACAATATTGCTATTTTTGGTGATTTTGACAGTAGTAGATAGTCTGGGTTAAATTTTATAGAAAGCCACTTGTTCATTGACTAGGTACCATCCAGGATTCCTCAAAGCTTTTCCCCAAAACTTGCTAGGAATATTTGTATGCGAGATGTGTCCCCTCACTAGTTGTTTCTGTAAGGCTTTGGGATTTGAAAACATTGCTTTCATGCTTTTAGGTTTGTTTTGAGTGTGTGATGTGGGTTGGGTTTTTTGTTTTGTTTTTTCTTTAGAACTTGGCTGTTTTAAAAGTAGTTACTTATAAACTACTGAAGAAAGGTTGGAAGCCTGCTGCCCTCATCTCCAAACCTTAGACATGTCACAAAAAATAACAGATGTCTGCGCAGCAAGCGCCTATAGTGTGTTTCCTAGATGGCCAGGATCTGCAAGAGCAGATGCAAATATCCCTAGCTAATTTGTTAATAAATACGCTGATCACTGACTGCCTAAAGATGAAAAGCAGAAGCCTGCAGCAAGATTAGTTACTCAGTTGAGAGAATAAAAAACCATCACATGATCTTTATTCCTTTGAATGGGTGGAGTTGCACACACTAGCATACCCAGAAGGGCAGAGTCAAAGCATCTGATCCATCAGGCTTAAGTAGTTATTGACCCATAGTATGTGGAGGTTTTCCCTGTTACTTAACTTAAGGAATTCTGACTGTATAATGGTGCATAGAGATTTCTTTAATTGCTGGCCACTGTTTGTATAACTAATTTTTAGTCTGAAGTTTTCAAGGCCTTTTTCCTTGAAGCTTGGAAATGCTGTAGATTGATACAAGCTGAAGATGCTACTGGTAGGGTTTTCCCATTGCACTTGCAGAGCTCTGCCTCCTTTAACAGTTCTGTGTGAACCTGCAGGTTCATACTCTCAACATCCCTCGGAGGCTGGCAATGTAGAATTGTCTCCATTTTGACCAATGTGGAAACTGAAGCACCAGGAGGCAAAATGACTTCCCTGGCCATGGAGAGACAGTGGCTAAGTTGGGACTTGGGAGTAGAATTCATGAGTTTGTGGCTCCCAATCAAAATAGGGAGAGTTAGGGGCCCACAAACCCAAGAGTATTACAGCTCTAGCAACCGGAAATAGGATTCCAGCTGGGGGGATATTAAATATCCTGGACTCAAAGCTCAGAGGCCAAAAGTGAAATCCTTTGACACAGTTAAGCCTGACGTCATACCAGCCACACACCAGTTTATTTCTGCCTTCCTGCTTTACAGCTGCATGTGTCTGATAAAATATGAATGTGAAACAATGAAGTAACCATAGCTGTTCTCTGCAGATGTGGCAGTAAATGACATATGACATGGTACCAAGTTCCTCTTTCTGTTCTTTTGTTCTGCTTCTAGCAGTTAGCTCTCTGCATGGCTTGAATGCAGGGTTCTCTTGATGTGTGACTGGTGTACAGGTTTCACAACTCAGCTGCTTCTCTATCTGTTTAGAAAGCGGCTTCAAGAATTTTAAGTGAAATTAATACCTTTTGCATGGGATCTATATGAGCGAGTGAGATGGCAAAGGGGTATCTCATCATAATCCAGTGTTGTAGCAGCCCGTCTCAGTCTGTCTAGGCCTGAATTAGCAAATGCCATGATGGCCTCAGCAAAGCATGAGAGTTTCAAAACAGTCTCATCAGTTTGCTATGTAGCAAGAGTTTTTCAGTGAAGATAATGAGGGAATTGGTTCCTAGAGTGTGGAGCATTTGGAGCAGAGTCTTGCAGAATTATTGGAGATGGACAAGAGCTTTGTATTCCAAGGGGGAGGGAGAATTATTGACATGGCTCTGTTTTTCCACACAATAGCGTGACTTCATGTTGGTTCTGAGGCTCAGCCTTAACTTGAGAGCTCCTTGCTCCTCTGGGTTTAGTGCAGGGGTGGGCAAACCACGGGCCGGATCCGGCCCCTCAGGGCTTTGGATCCGGCCCGTGGGATTGTCCCCCGTGGTGCTGCAGGCCCCACACCGGTCTCAGAAGCGGCCGGCTCCACTTCTCTGCAGCCCCCCAGGGGCGGGGGGGCAGAGGGCTCCATGTATTGCCCTTGCCGCCAGGCACTGCCTCCCGCAGCTCCCATTGGTTGGGAACGGGGAACCATGGCCAATGGGAGCTTTGGGGGAGGTACCTGGAGGCGCGGCAAGGGCAGTGCATACGGAGCCCTCCACCCCCCCTTCCCCCAGGGGCCACAGCGCTTTCCGGAACGGCGCAGCGTGGGGCCAGGGCAGGCGTGCAGGGAGCCTACCCTGGCCCCGGTTCGCACCGCTGCCACCCCAGAGCCGCTTTAGGTAAGTGGCACGGGCCAGAGCCCGAACCCCTCCTGCACCCCGCCCCCCAACTCCCTGTCCTAAGCCCTCTGCCTGCACCTCCCACCCCTCCTGCACCCCTACCCCCTGGCCTGGGCCCCCTCTCGCACTCGGCACCCCTCCTGCACCCCAACCCCCTTCCGAGCTCCCTCATATGCCCTGCACCCCTCCTCTGCCCCAATCCCTTGCCCTGAGCCCCTTCCTGCACACCACACCCCCTCCCACATCCCATACTCCCTCTTGCACCCCAACCCCCGCCCCGGCCCTGCATACAATTTCCCCACCCAGATGTGGCCCTCGGCCCAAAAAGTTTGCCCACCCCTGGTTTAGTGAGATTCATTTTTACTTGTGCCTTGTTTTTTGCTTTTTTTTTTTTTTTTTTTTTTTTACGTTAACCTTTTATGTTTACAGGTTCCGTACCATTTCCGCTTGGCTCGGGAGAGCCATGGATTTAGGGGATCATTCTCACTTGATCTGCTCAGTCCTCGGAGGTGCTTTCCTCAAGAGCATTAGAAGGATTGAAGGCTGACATGTATTAGAGAGGGCTGACCTCTTCTAGTTCTAAGAAGATTTGATACGTGTGTACACACCTTTCAGGCTCCACTGTGCTCGTCTGTAAGGCAGTCTGAGTGAGCGAGTGCTCTGTTTTAACAGGACTGCAGAGAAAAGGCATTGCCTTTCCTTTACCGCAGACTCTGCCTGTACAAAGCAGAGGGCACTAGGATGCAGGGAAATGCAGGCTGAAGTAAACTCAAATCTTTAATCAAGTTTATTTAAGGTGTACAGCTAAATGGCTTTTGCTGGCTCTCCCCTCTTCTCATGCTTGTTTTGGGCATTAGTGTATATAGTGACATGCCAAAAGATGGGGACTGAAGCATCAAGCTTTGCTTCTAACTATCTGAAACTCTCCTCTTCAGTGACATAAACTGGCCTGTGGTCATCCATGCTCGCAAGGAGGGTGCTGTTATCTACACAATACTAAAATACCAGTGAACTCAGTGAATGCTGGTAACAGTGTTGGATGTGGGACCCAAACTATTCCATTCATTGTATCCATGTTTAACAGTATGTGTTCTAATGATTCTTGCATGTGGTTTCTTAAATATGGCATGTGTAATAGTCTAAGCCACAGAAGGCTGAAGCCCCCAGCCTTCTAGGCTCCCTTCTATCTTAATGATAGTTCATGGTGGCCTTTGGGATGGAATGCCATGGCTTTCAAACTCTGGTGGCTAAAACTGGACTCTAGTGTAGACATGGCTTTACAGCACTGCAGTTATGCCGGTGTTGTGCTTACAGAAGACGCTGTCTATGCCAATGGGAGAGCTTCTCCTTTGACGTAGGTACTCTACCTCCCCAAGAGGCGGTAGCTACGTCCTGTCAACACAGCACTGTCCACACTGAGAGTTCGGTCAGTATAACTGCAGCACTCGGGTGTGGATTTCCACACCCCGGGTGACGTAGTTGTACTGATGTAAAGCTTGTAGTGTAGACCTGAGCTTAGTTTTACCTGACACTTGATAATGGGCTTTTAAAGCTGCCTTGTCATAGTAATATAATGTGTGGAACTTCTCTTCCTGTGTCCTTAAGTGCAGTCACTAGAAATGCTGGTGCAAGTGTGTCGTGTGCAAAACATTTTTTAAAGGTCAATACTTAACATATTTGAATGTGATAATTCTTTGGGGAAAATTTTTTTTTCCTTTTTTCTTTCACCCCCTAAATCACTACATTTAGTTCTGAATGGCCTAAAAGTTATTCTGAACAAAAGCTCTTGATGGGAAAATAAACCAAGTCCGCTTTCAAAGCCATATAGAGTTGGTCTCTGGAGTTGTAAGACATTAGTCTTACTGGTTTAACTTGTTCCTGGACGAAGACCTTGTTTCGCTAATTTTCAGTCTGGAAAATTAATTAATTTATTTTTACTGTGGTTCTCAGCTCTTGAAAATGGGGGCTTCTAATGAAGTTGACATGCCCTTTTACCCCCTTTCCTCAGTAAGTGTATCCGTTCACACTGGACTGAGTGTATTGACAAAACTGATGGGGGAATTGGTGCTGGAGGCAGAGAGCATTTGGAGCAGTCTCTTGCAGAATTGTAGGTGTTTAGGTCTGTCTGCTCCATAGACCTCTGATAACCGTTCTATAGCTTGTCTCTTGGCCAAAGATGACAAACCTCTAAAGGAGGCTGGCTGTAGAGCCTCATGATTTGAATTGTCCTATAAATATGTATCCCAAATGGCCAGGTGGCCTTCTTTGAAGCTGTTCAGAAAAATGTGGCATCTCTCTCTAATTGAATTAATGCAGCTTTAATCTGCTGTGTTAATGTGTGCTGTACCTGCAGTACTTCTTCAGTCTAACAAGGGCAACATATCACTAAGTGTTGCCCCTGGTCTCCATTAATAAGTGTATAATATAATCTTCAAATACCCACTTCAAGAGTGCAGAAGTGTGTCATGATGCCGGCTGAAAAGGCCATCCAGCAGAAGTGTGAAACATGCAGCAGTGATTACAGGTGGGCGTTCTGGGCAATCTGTGTAAATGGGAGTCCAGATAAATAAACACTGGATAACTGTAACTCTCTGACCTTGTCTCCTTTTAGACCCGTGCTCCCTTTGCTCAGGCAAGCCTCTCATCTGTGCCCTTTTTCTCCTCCCCATGCTTGTCCCTGGGCCTACTTCTAGGCTGCCAGTCTTCCTGGAGTGCCCTTGTGACCCTGTCCACTGTGCTGTTCTTCAGTTCTTCTCAAAACCTACAGCTTCTAAGTGACTTACATCCCTATGTATAAACTAAACCCTCCAAAATAACACATACCTGAAACAGCCATGCAGCAATCGGACCGTGTGCTTTAGCCACGTACTGACCATCTGACTGTATTCTCTTTGCCGTTTTTCATCTGCTCTTCCCCACCTTGTAAGAGCCTCAGGACAGAGCCTCGACGTTTGTCTGTGCTGTGAAGCACGATGCACCTCTGTACACGATTAATAATCAGTAATAAGCATTGTATCCCTGGTACATGTCTGGTAGAATGGGGATCAGACGTGTCTATTGTGTCAGAGCGTGAAAATAATAAGTTGGGGCTCTCCTTCCTTAGCCACATGGTGCACAAATCTGGAGATATAAGAACTTGCTTGGAAAGGAGACTTCTGCTTTCTAAAGCTTCGGTCTCTTCAAAAGTGACGTAGGTTAAAGCAGGACTCTAGCTTTGGTAAATCAGTGTAGGTAGCTGTGAGTTCATGTGATGGTGGAGATCCCAACATCAGCACTCAGAAGGTTAGGCTGTAAGAATGTATGTCCGCGTGCCGTGTACGGCCAACAAACGGCAAGGTTTCTCTTCCAGCACTGTAGAATAGGAAATCTTTGAATTGGTCTTATCCAATTGGGACTAGTTTGAAACTTTCTGCCCTTAGCTGCAAAGTGCAGCTGGGAGTTGAGCTAGGACTGCAGTGCAGTGTGAATACACACACTTCCAAGGAGCACTCCTTTCTGTCCCTGGGCAAATCAAAGTTATGCTGTTCCTTGCATTACTGTCACTAGGTGACAGGGTTACAGGGTGGTGACAGGTACACGTGAGAGGCCTTTAGTGCTGCAGAGATGTTGCTAGCCCCTGCATGCTGTGCAGCAAGTCTTCACATCGGTCCCACGTATATTGGCACAGACAGGGCCAAGGGGGAGTGGACGTGGGACTATGTGGATCTGGTAGCTCTGACTCCCTGTGAGAAGCATTGGGGAGTGCGGTGCTCTTTCTGCAGCATTTAATCTTTCGTTTTAAAATAGAACATTCTCGGATTCTAGCCCTTATGGTTGTGAGGA
Source organism: Mauremys mutica (assembly GCF_020497125.1). Lineage (NCBI taxonomy): Eukaryota > Metazoa > Chordata > Testudines > Geoemydidae > Mauremys > Mauremys mutica. The sequence continues at coordinate 24,408,748 of NC_059090.1, forward strand.
AACCTTCAGTATGAGACCCAGGCAGTCTTAACGTTCTTCCAACTGCCTGTGGCCCAACTCCTGGCTCCAGCACGCAGCCTGGCTGTGCACTGGGAAGGTCTCGGGGGGTGCGCCATTCTTCCCAGGCCCACTCTCCCCCAGAACTGCTCTGTAGCTGTCACTTGGCCTCTGAGCAAGCCTAGCCTCCACTGCACTCGGGTTGCCAATGCAGCTGGCGAGAGCCTGGTGGATCCATGTAGTAGCAGATCTGCTGGGTTCACCCCAAATCCAGCAGGGAGAAAACACAAAGCTGGCTTTGTGCGGTGCAGTGTGCGCATTTTCCATCCCACCAGCTGTGCAGTAGAACCACACAAGCTCTGCTACAGGTGACTCTCTCCTGCTGAAAAGGGAGAGGGCAGGATTATTTTTCCCATAACAATGGTGTGAATTGCCTCTGTTCATCTCAACTGATGCTTAATTCCATAGCCTCTGTGTCTCTGCCCATCTAGCTTCAGCATGGCTCTGTCCAGATGTTCCATGAGGACTTAGTCATCACCCTGCTGCATGCTCCAGACCTTGCATGTGTGTTGAGCTCTGTCGGCAGGCTGAGCACTAGCTGTCTGGCCAGGAACCTACCAGGTGACTTGTCGAGTGTTATTCAGTCCCTTGAGGATAAAAGTAGAATATAGTGGGTGCTTGCAGATCCTGGTGACTTGTGGAAAGGGCAATAACTATTGCATTGTGGAAGAGAAATCTTTCTTTCTCAATATATGATGTAGCTTCTGACAGGTTTTCTACACAAGAAAGCTGTCCCAATATAATCCGAGGTGAATTTAAACTGATATTGGTTTAAACCAGTGCAGACTTTGGGTGGACTGTCTCTTCTTTTGGGGGTGAGTGGCTTATTTCATTCCCAGGGGACTTCAGCTAAAGCACAAAAAGCCATTTGTAAACCAAAATGAGAGTGTCCATGCAAGGGTTGCATCAGTTTAACAACTGATTTAAACTGGTGGCAAGTTCTCACCTAGTATCTAGACAGAGCTAAATACTCCTTATATCAGGTACAAAAGCAGCTAGTCTAAGTACCCAGGCTCCCTTTCTACAAGAAGTAACAGTCCCAGTAAGCACAATGGTTTGTAAGTAAGTTGTATACTCTCTGAATGTCTCCATGAAATTTCTCACTGCGGTTGGCTAGAAGCCAACATCTCATGTGGGTGGTTTCTGTGTTTCGGTGCTTGGTGGTTTGAACTCCCATGAATGCAGAATGAAAAAATTGACTTCCTTATTGAAGTGTATGTAGTATGTTCCTGCTTTAGCCCCATGGACAGGGCGACACAGCTACAGCTCTTTGATGGTATCTCCTCTTGCCGTGCTATCCAGTCTGTCAGCACATGCCTGAAGCTGTGCTAATGCCAGTGTATTGCAGACTTGTATCTTCATCAGTTCATTTTTCCTTCTTGGACAAAAAACAGTTGATACCTGCCTCTTCAAATTCCCTCACTGCCTTGTTGGTTAATGCTAATTTTAAGCTGCGTTTTCTGTAGAGATCCTCATGGTACCACTACTAAACAGTCTCCTCTTTCATTACCAGAATCACTCCTATTAAGCTTAAGTTTAAATCCATGTTTCCTGTTGAAATGGGGTCTGTTGGGTTTTATTTTCAGCAGGGATTTGCAGGGACAATTTATTGTGTGAATGTTACACAAAGTAAATGCAGTGTTTGATCCATGGCTGGAGGAGAAATGATATGTATTGGGATCCCTAAGAGATTAAGTGGTTGCATTTGGTAGAGTGGAGTTACGCTCCTTATGCTGTCAGCCTCTGAGTGCAGTCCTGGAGAAGCAGTGGCACGTAAGGGAGTTACACCGTCAGAGCAATTGGTGTTCCCCTTCAGAAAAGGAAAAGCACCCCACTGTTGGCACCACTGATGCCTGCTTGGGATGAGAGTAGCCGTGTCTCAGAGCAGGCGACAAGCAGTCAGGCAGAGCTGCTTGGGGGAAGCTTGTGTAAAACCCATCTGTCTGGGTCATGCGTGACTTCAGTCGGGTGGCTGGTCCTTCAGTTTCATGAGCATAAGAACTCAGTCAGTTGCGGTTTCAGCACCTTAGATGGGGGTTTTAGCCACACTACTCCTAGTTGTAGCTCGGAAAGTCTGTTCGATTTTTTTCAAATGACCTCCAGCCTGGCAGCTGTTCATGCTGAATTCCTTAGGGTGGAATACAGCTGTAAGCATGGCCAAAATGTCCAAACCTGGGTGTGTTGTTTTTTTTTAAGTTCGTCTCTTAGCATGTCTGAGCATCTGGCCTCTTGAGTGCTGGTGTAATAGGTTCCTTAGATTTCCTAAGGCGTGTCCTTGCATCTATCTCCTCTTTATCTATTTTAGAATTCTCTCTAGTGCCTGTCACTGTAGTATCTAACCAGTTATGGCCTATATACTTAATTTCTCCAAAGACCTTGCTCTCCCATGGAGTCAGCACATCTTGCCAGTATCTGCTTCTGCAGTGGCGCTCTTCGGGTGGTCACTGTACACATGGATAGCAAAGGAGAAGGGGAGGCTTTTAACCAGATTAAGAGGAAGGAGAAAGTGCAGGGATTTAAGGATTAAGAAACCAAAGGCAGCATGCAGTTGCTGATTAAAAGCCTGTGATGGAGAAGCCAATCGCTGGATTGGAAATCAAGCCCTTTTTTTTTTTTTTTTTTACCTGCACAGTGTTGTGGGTGAGAGCATTTCTAAAATCCCATTGTAAGTATTGTGTAAGGTTTGAGGAAGGATGGTTTGGGGTAAAAAACCAGAACGCTTGTAGATAGAGAACTGTGTACTGAGTGAAAACTCTGCTGATAGTCCAGTTACCTTTTAAAACTTCCGGTAACGTTTAAAGCTTACTGCCTGCCGTATCTGAAATCTCTTCCTGACAGAAGGCACTGTGGCTTGTTCTGATATAACAAGAACATCTGGTTTCAATGATTTTTTTTTTTTGTCTCTCTCCCCCCACCCCAAACATCTTTCCTGCTGTCCCTACCAAGTATTTTGCACAGATGTCGTCATGCCGCCCCTGCAGAGAATCAAGCCCTGTGTAGATTACAGGATTGGTAGAAAGATTAGGAAAAAATAATCTGTTACTAAGGAGATATGAGTTGTAGTATTTTGTCACTAATGACGAGTCTGCCAAAGGGAAACAGATGGCACAAAGGAGACCAGGATTATACAGACGGTTACTACATAGCAACAGCAGGGCAGCAAGAGTGGTGGGTCTGGTGACCTTTCAGAGGTCAAATAAATCCTGTTCTGTGGCAAGAAAGACAATAGACTTTTTTTTTTCTTGTCAGGCAAACCAGCTCTTCCCTCTTTCCCTGTGGGCTGGTTCAAACAGTGACACAGCTGCCATGACGGCACGGGCAACATGACTAGCTCTCTTTTCTGGTCAGAGCCAAAGTTGCATTTTCCATATTATCTGAAAGGTGGAGCTGGCATGCGGTTGACAACTTGTATATTGTGAAAATAAAAGGAAACCTGTCTTCAGCTTGATTCTCTCCTGTGTCCATGACGTACATAGTTTGGCTATTCCACGTTTTTCCTTGTTAATCCCTCCTTTGCCACTGAATCAGCGTTCACTGATTTGTTGTTGGGGGTTTCACTGGAAAAAGTCATGTTTTTCCTTGCAGGCTGTGAAGGAAGTTGAGACCGCTGACACTTTCTGAATACAGTGCCCTGCGTTGCCCACCTCTGTTAATTTTTATGTCCAATGAATTAAGAACACCCCAGGAAGGGATGATATGTTGGTTGTGATCCTTTTATTCAGTAAATAGGCAGAGAGGAGCTCTGCGGTACCAGTTTGTTCTTACACTGCCGTCCAGTTCAGTCTGTGCAAGATGACATCCTTCATCCCCTATGAGGAAGAAAACTTGGTCCAAGGGGTGAAGGAACTGCAGCTCCTGGTCAACCAGAGATCTTTGCTTTTCACAAAATAGGCTCCTTGACAGCCAGTATTGGAATACTGAAAAATGACCAGAGATTTGATTAGAGATGACTGGGCAACAATTGAAAATGCAATACCACAGACCCTGGTAACTTCTACTGTTCTTCCTTCTGTCCTCCTGACACAGATGAACAGTCACTTGCTTTCTTGTGCTTGCAGGATCTCACAGGCTGCACCAAAGCCACTCCCTTAAACGCAGCTCGGGAGCCAGAGCTGCTTGGATGTACAAACCTGACGGTAGTCTTGTTCTGCGAGGGTGGGTAGGGCTGAGACACAGCAGCTGCCTTAGTCTGCTGGTTTTTGTCCCCACCTGAATGAATGATGTTATGCTGCAAACAAACAAAAGGTATATGGGGGTTTGATCTGCTTCCTCTGAAGCATCAGGATTAGTCATGGCTGGAGATGGGACATTGGGTGGGGAAGGCCAGGGCACCGAGGTAGCACGAAATGGGGTGTCTCTCTAGGGCTTGGCTGGCTGGTTCGTGCTCACATGGTCAGGGCTAACTGATGGCCATGTGTGGGGCCAGGAAGGAATTCTCCCCCGCTCAGGTCGGCTCTGGGGGTGAGGGTCACTGGTCAGGATTATCTGAGTGTATCTCATGTAATCACTTCCCTGCCATTGTGGGCCCACAGACATTGGTGTCCCTCCTGTTCTCTGCCTGTGCCACACAGCGGTTTAGTTTACTGTGGACTGTAATACTTGGATCTCTGGTTGGTTGTTGTGTTTAGTGCACGGGTGCTGGTGGCCTGTGATATACAGGGGTTCAGGCTGGATCTGCTGCTCCCTTCTGACCTTAAACGCCGACTCTCTAAACCAATCCAAAGACTCAGACTTTGGGACTGATGCCTGCAGCTGTGGGCTGCGCTCTAGCTTTGCTGCTGTTCTGCATGCCGTCACCTGGAATCTCTTCAATACAGAGCCATGGACCCATTGAACTGGATGAAGCTGCTAATTTGGAAACTGAGCAGTAGATAAATAAACGAGGAAGGGCAGAGGTACCACGTAAACTCGAGTGCAGAAAATAAACCAAATAAATGGTGCTGGAGCAGCATAACTGAGAAACGAAGAAGCTTTGGGTGTCAGCCCTATATAGGGGGAGACCGATATGATCTCCTGTCCATTTCACCCATTTCTCTGGAGGAGGCATGCTGCTTTCATGGTACGCTTGTCTTAAATTGCACCAGGTGAGTGCTCTAGGCACATGTCTAAATACTTTCAAAAGCCACCAGTTTTGGACTAATGCAAGCAATACCGACTTCCGGAGGTCCTGTTTGGGGTGGTGGTGGCTGGGAGAAACTGGGCAAGTTAAATGAGGAATCCTCGAAATGTAGCCTTGGGAGGGACCTTGAGACTTCACCATTTTGTTTTTTGTTTTGTTTTTATTTTAAAACCTGCAGGAAAAAACCTCCTCTCTGTCCCTGCTCCAGTTTTCACTTGGAACCAGCTGCAGTATCTCTGCTTGCTTATTGCACCTGGCCAGAACTGTTTTACAGGTCCCGCCTGAGGCTAAACAATCTCTTGCTTCTCAGTAAAAGCTCCTGTACCTGCAAATGATCACTAGATAAGGCAAGTTGAAGGAAGGCAAGCAGAGCTGTGCAGGGGGAGATTATACATAAACAAGAGGTAAACAGGAGCACTTAAACCACAGCTCAACTCCAGATGCTACCCAGTCCTAGCTTGGAGGATCCTATTCCAACAGTTTAGGATGCGTGTAAAGAATGTAACTGGTTCTTGGTGATGGCATTAGTTAGACCCAACGTTTAATGGTTGGAGTCTCCTGTCAAACAGTGATGCAGCCCTGGGAACTTTTCGGAGCAGGAGGACCTGAATCAGGGCATGTTTCTATAAATTATTCTATGGAGAGTAATAGAAAGTTGTGGTGCCCTCCGCAGAGGATCCTGCGATCAGCCAGAGAACTTGCCATGGGAGGTCTCTAAGCATTTCTTTCCCTGCTCCCGTCAAAGATCCAGCCTAGTGCAACACAGGTCAGATCATGTTCTGTACTTCATGTAAAGTATGTGCAATAAATTGCTCTAGCAATTGCTGCTTAAGCTCATGTCCAAATGACCCCTTGCCGTCTGTGCAGGGAGACGGAACCGCAGTCGCCGACTAGCCTCGACGACTGAGCTGTCCCTCGCTTGTTGCAGTGTTGGTTAGTGCCCTCCCAGTGCTTCCCATCCAGGGATCTCAAACCCTTTTCAAACATGCCTTGAATAAAAGCCTTAGCAGCTCCCCCCACCCCACCCCAACTTGACAGAACGTGAAACCAAGACAGAGGTCAAGTGACTTACAAGTCAGCTTGTCACAAGTCAGGGCCAGCAGTGGGGACAAATCCTTACTCTAACCATTACACTATGATGTCTCCTAGGCATTTGCATTCTGGACATGGAGCCCTTTCAAATGGAGTAGAGGCTTCCTGGCTTCGAGTAGTGTTGTACAACCGCACTTAGCTGCTGTTTGCTAGGCTGCTGCAGCTTCCAGACAGCTCTCTAGGATGTAGTTGCTTGGATACCTGCCTCTTCTGTTACCATACATGCCAGGTAACAACTTGCTGCTTGTAATTGCACTGTCGAGCACAGATCCGGGCTGAGCAAGGCTAATGGCTCCCCTTGGAAGTACAATATCACAGCACTGCACAAGGTTCCGAATGCTGCTGTGTTCCCTCTTCTCCACCTAAGCTCTCAAAGCAGCGATAAGTGACTTCCACTTCGCCAAGGAGCAGTTTTTTCCCCAGAAAAATATGTCTGCACTGCGCTGATCCCCTGCCCCCAACCGCAGTCCCACATCTCAGAGCCTGGGTCAGCTGACTTGGGCTCGGGCTGCAGGGCTCCAGAAAGTTCAGGCTTGGGCTGGAACCCAGGCTCTGAGACTCACCCCCCTTGTGGGGTCTCTGAGCCCAGGCTCCAGCTCGAGCCCGGATGTCTACACTGCAATGTTGGAGCCTGAGTCAGCTAACCCTGGCCAGGCGCAGCCGTGCCGGGTCTTTTATCACCCTGTAGACGCACGTCCCCTACGAGATCGGTTCCTGACATCTTCGACACCATGGGCCCTGCGAGTTCTGGCTGTTAACTCTTGCGTCTGTGCTTCTGCTACTTCAGCCATTACATCCAGCACTCGTGCTGAGAGGGTGGGATGCACCGGGTTTGCACTGCATCTGAGGTGGGTGAGAATCTATTGCAAGTGTCTGTCTTTCTCTGCTTAAAACTTGTTTAAAACAGTCCAGGGGCACGGTGCTTTTTTAACAATGAAACTTAAATCTGCATCTATAGTTGTAACTTCTCTTCCACCCCATAACGGTCCACTGCCTAAATGTCAAATCTCTTAGGTCTGGTCTGCACAGGTCTTTTGTACCTGTGTAACTGTCAGCACAGTCCCACCCCTACCTATCTTGGCACAGCCCCTCACGTGGACGCCCGTGTAAAGACGCTTTCTGCCAGGAAGGTGTATTCTGGCTTCCACTATGAGCACACTTACGCCAGTGTAACTGTGTCTGCACTAGGTTGGCTGTACTGTTATAGTTAAAGTGGCACAGCTTGTGTGTGTCTACAAGGCCTTAGAATATGTAACTTACTCTTCACGCTGTGTGTGAAGACTTAATTTTTTTGCTAATGTAAATAACTGCATTAGTGATACAGACTATGTGCATCTACAGTCTTGGTGCTGGGGCCCAGAAATAGCTATAAATAACCTATATGGGGACAGGAAGATGTCTTTTGTTTTATGATCAGCCCCTTCCTTCCCCTTGCAGCATACCTCCCTCCCTCCCTTCCTTCCCCCACCAGAAGTAACCCCTTAGCATCTGTAAGACTTCCTCTTATAGGAAGAGAACCTATATGCTTTGCATATATAGTGAATCTCTAGTCAATATACAGAGTGGGAAATCTGTGGGAATCTGCATTTAAAAAAAAGGGGGGGGGCAGGGAGGTGACTGAACATTGGCACTGCTTCTGCTACGTTGATCTTTGTCCTTATTGCATGTAATGTGGTATTAATGTTGCTCCTGAATTATGAAGGATTGATCTACTGCAATCTGAATTCCCCACTGCTTAGCCTCTGTGCAGCTCTTTATTGGCTAGAGGTTCTGTTACGAGCTTTTCCAGTGCCGTTTGGCTCAAGCTGTCGTTCATATTTGGCACTTCTGGAGCCTGTCGGTTCTGGAAACATAGAGCCAGTCCTAAGCAAGGTTTTGACTACTCGAAAGGGCTGGTTTGATCCTTGTATGTACTAATTTTAAAAAGTATTGTTGACTGTATTAGATTAGACAAGAAGAAGGGTACGCCTCCCTCCTATTTGCATAAGGGCTGTTAAGATTTGCATGGACAGCTGACATCCATTCACTGCTGATATCCCTGCCACTGCTGCGTGCAGGAAGGGATTTTCTTTTAATCACAGATCGTTTCTTATGCAGAATATCCATGTGTAAAATGGCTCCAGGAAGTCCATGCCCTGAGATTCACCCATGTATATGTGTAAACATATATTTTCTCTTGGTCTCCAAACCAGTTTTGTCTCTGACATCAGCAACAATTCTTGGTGTGAAAGCTGGAGCTGCACACGGTCATGCTCATGCAAAGAGGTGTTTTGGTCACACATGGGAATGGGGAGGGGGGAAACTGGCATTTAAGTTAGTGCTGCAGAGAAAATGAAGAATGCTTGTCAGTTACAAGGAGCCTAGTGCAGGACTTCCTAATACTTGCCTACCAGGAGGTGACACAAATCTTCAAAGCTTGAAGTTCTAGAAAATTATATACAGCCTAAAGAATCCCAAATCACTTAAAATTACTACCTCCCTCTCCGTCCTTTGTCCACAATGTCCAGCCATGCACATGCACATGCACAAGTCTTCTGGAGGCTAGAGAGGTTTGGTTGTAATAGAGCTGCATCTTTAAAGTTCCATGTGGCTGTCTGGGCGTTTGAAAATTGATCCTTTGCTCTATACTGTAATTCTTTCAAGAGAAGTCACATGATTAATGCTCCTTTAATGCAGTGTGTTTAATCTGAATGAATATATATACTGCTCATGCCATTCCTCTGAGGCAAGTCTCCTTGATTAAAGCAAAAGCTGTTGTACTCCCGGCAGGCAAGACTATTTCATTTAATGTAGAAATTCAATTGACAGTAATCTCTTCTGTTTTTAATCTCCTCTTGTATTGCAGCAGGTCATGTCGCACTGTATTTCACATCCTGACTCTCCTGTGCTACCGGTTGGAGGATTTTAGATTTTTGCTTTTAAGATCTGAAAGGTTTTTAAATTTTGGTTACCACTGGAACAAGAGAAATAAACAGGGTTTGCATAGATCAGTTATCTCCAGCAGAAAAGATGAAAGACTCAGTTAGGAGCTAGCTTTTTCTTTTTGAGAGCAAAAGCACAGTGTCTTTGACCCAAATATGCCAGTTCCTGACACAGCAGTGTGTTAGAGAACAATACCGAAGGGATGCTGGCATCTGAATGAGAACTTGGCTGCTGATAGGGTTAGCACAGGCTACCTTCCTCCACAATCCAGATGTGTATGCAAAAAAAAGTGCAAGGAATGATGGGAGGAAAGTGAAGCCATATTGAAGAATAAGATGTTTTGTGAACCTGCCTTTTGCACTGAGACTTGGGCAGATGCTGGCTCCGTTATGAGATGCTATAGAGAAATAAGGGTTGCCATATCAGATTAGACCTTTGATCCATCTAGTCCAGTATTCTGCCTTCAGCGCCGGCCAATACCTGGTGCTTCAAAGTAAAGTAGAAAGCCCCATAATGCACCTATCAATGCAGTACATAATGGAAAAATGCTTTCCGCATCCTTGCACCGTGAATGTGCTTGTTGTCGTATCTGGATTAGCTCCAATATCGTCCATGGCCATAGTAAAATCATCCAGACATAGTATTTGTGACTTTTGTGACTGACTTTTACAGGTGGACTCCATAAACAGGTACTTCCTTATACATTTACTTCCCCTTATTTTGACACTGAGACCAGGTAAAAAAGGACAGATCAGCTCTTACTCCGTCCTTTATAATCTTTCACTAAGTTCCCTCTAGTGTTTCTTATTGCTAGTTCTAGGTTTTGCAGTTGCTCACCAATTTAAATCCCATCATGTCTTGTCTAGCCTAATGTCTGTCATCGCTGACCACCTACTGGAGGGAATACCAGACCTGTGTGCATGTGTTTCATAGACTCAATTCTCTTTCAGATAAAGAAGACTAAATCAGCTGGAAGAGTTCTGTGGCTTTTTGGTAATAGTAAGCAGTCATGGGATAAGAGGGAAGTTACTAGTTCCTCTCATGGATCAGTAACTAGTTAAGACAGGAAACAAAAGGTAGGAATAAATGGTCCTCTTTCAGAATGGAGAGAGGTAAATAGTGAGGTCCCCCAGGGGTCTGGTCTACATATTCATAAATGATCTGGAAAAAGGAGTAAACAGGGAAATGGCAAAATTTGCAGATGATACAAAATTACTCAGGATAATTAAGTCCAAAGCAGACTGTGAAGATAACTTGATCAGTGCCTTGTTCTGTACGTTCCTTCAGCAGCATCTGGCATTGGCCGCTGTTGGAAGACAGGATACTGGGCTAGATGGACCATTGGTCTGACCCTGTGTGACTATTCTTATGTTTCTAAGTACTATCTCTGTTGTTGACTCTGAATTTGGACTGTCTACACGTTCATCAGAGCCTCTCGCTGTTTATTCTTATGCCTGAAATGAACAGAGGAACTTTTTGACAGTTGGTGCAGGAATGAGGGTGTCGTCTTCAGGGGGTGGAACTTGCATTTCTACTTACCAATGATTACAGTGGAATTGCAGCTTTCGAGTGATTGGGTGTGTCTTGCTTGGTGCCTCGCTACCCTATCAGGCTTGGCAGTGGAAGGGACGCCTTCCCTTCCCTGCATCCTGGCAGGGACAGCCAGGCTGCTTGCACCCTGTCTCCTCAGTGCGTTTCCGCTTGGATGCTGTTGAGAGGGAAGTGATTCTTCTCCTATAGCAGAAGTGCTGTGCACGATGTCGCCAGATCACACCGTCAGTGGTGTGTTTTGCCATGCTAAGTCTGAGGTTGGAAAAAGGGAGGGAGGCTCGTGTGAAATACTACCCTGCCTTGCCTATTGCTGTCCTCCGTCTGAGTGGAGGTGTTGTGTACTAGAAATTCTCTGACCGCTTGATCCTGAACTGCCCCATGGAACTGTGCCGCTTCTCTGAGGGCCTTGGGTGGTTTTCATGCGTTTAAAGCAAGGTGTTATCTTATCCAGGGAGGCAGCAGGAACTGGCTAAAAGCATTAATAGGTCCCAGAGCTATCCCAATGAAAAGACCAGTGGTGACTGGCTGAGTGATCCTTCTTGGCCCCTGGTTTGGAAAGATCAGGAAGAGCGATTGCATGGAGAGATTTAGATGTGCACATGCTCCATCTTTCTCGGGGCCTATTTCCTAATCAGGAGAGAGATCTTGGCGTCATCGTGGATAGTTCTCTGAAGACCTCCACGCAGTGTGCAGCAGCAGTCAAAAAAGCAAACAGGATGTTAGGAATCATTAAAAATGGATAGAGAATAAGATGGAGAATATCTTCTTGCCCTTATATAAATCCATGGTACATCTTGAATACTGCATACAGATGAGGTCTCCTCATCTCAAAAAAGATATACCGGCATTAGAAAAAGTTAGGAGAAGGGCAACTAAAATGATTAGGGGTTTGTAATGGGTCCCATATGAGAAGAGGTTAGGACTTTTCAGCTTGGAAAAGAGGAGACTAAGGGGGGATATGTTAAAAGTATATAAAATCATGAGTGGTGTGGAGAAAGTAAATAAGGAAAAATTATTTTCTTATTCCATAATATAAGATCTAGGGGTCACCAAATGAAATTAATGGGCAGCAGGTTTAATACAAATAAAAGGAAGTTCTTCTTCACACAGCGCATTGTCAACTTGTGGAACTCCTTGCCTGAGGCGGTTGTGAAGGCTAGCACTATAACAGCGTTTAAAAGAGAACTGGATAAATTCATGGAGGTTAAGTCCATAAATGGCTATTAGCCAGGATGGTTAAGGAATGGTGTCCCTAGCCTCTGTTTGTCAGAGGATGGAGATAGACGGCAGGAGAGAGATCACTTGATCATTGCCTGTTAGGTTCACTCCCTCTGGGGCACCTGGCATTGGCCACTGTCGGTAGACAGGATACTGGGCTGGATGGACCATTGGTCTGACCAATACGGCCTTATTGTACTTACTTCTTTATGACCCGGAACCACGAGTCTTACACAAGCCTTTCTGATTGGTGCCTTTGTCATTCAAGTGCATAACAAGCAAATGTATTTGCTTCAGTGCAGCTCTCTGCTATGCTGTGTATTTTACCCATGTACCACTTACTCCTATGCTGATCTCACAGGCATTGTGACTGCTTATTTCACCTTCAGGCTCCTTGGAATATACCAGGTAACCTTATTATAATGTCTATGAAAGGATATGAAACTAATTAGGGTTTGTCTCTTCCAGGGCTGCTTGAGCGGCTTGTAGAATTAATTGGTTCTGCGTTGAGCTTTATGGTGTGCACACACACATGTACGGGTGTTTTCACATCACTGCCAGGGGAGTGATATCTAGAATCAACTCTGTTCAAAATCAGTTACTTAATATTCAGAAAATATTTCCATAAACTGCTAGCAATCTTCTCTGCTGTGACATCTGCAGCATGGGGCACGGGTTGCTTGCTGGCGGATTCTCTGCAGCTTGAGGTGTTCAAACCACAATTTGAGGACTTCAATAACTCAGACATAGGTTAGGGCTTTGTTATAGAAGTGGATGGGTGAGATTGTGTGGCCTGCATTGTGCAGGAGGGTCAGACAAGATGATCATAATGGTCCCTTCTGACCTTAAAGTCTGAGTCTATGGACGTCCGTGTGCAGTCTGATCCTCTGGCTGCCCGCTTTCTGTGATTAAAACATCCTTCTTGGCATCAAACAACTCCTAAGCAAAGCCCAAGCATGGAACTGAAAATTGTGATATTTCAGCGTGTTTCAGAAATTCAAGCTAGAATTAATTCATGTGCAACCTTGGGTCTTTCAAAAGATTTAAACTTTTCAGCCTAGGGTTTCAAGTCTGTCCTTGTTTCTTTGTACCAGTCTGGTGGTGTTGCTGGCACTCAGGCCTTGCTGTGAACACAGCATACGTGGGGTTTATGTTAACACAGCTTGTTTAAGAGAATGTTTAAAAAAAACTTAGTGTGGCTCTGCCATGGAGGGACATGTGTATAGTGGTTTTGAACTGAATCTGTCTGACCTTGTATATCCAGGTTTCTTTGTTTTTTCCCAGTAAGTGATTTTAAACTCACTGTTCATAGGACCAGCCTTCTTAACAAGGCATCTTATGCACAGTTTGTCATTGGTGCTATCAGGCTTCAGTTGGTACTTGTGCATTCCTTGTGCAGCTCAAACTCCCTTGGACTTCAGGAGTCTGTGCAGTGAATGTATTATCTCCATGTGACTTCTGTGATCAGTATTTATCTGGTTGGGTCCATAGGCAGAGAAGGAGCTTGGTGATCTGGGGCTAGGCAAAGGATTGTTTATTATGCTGATGTGCTCCGTGCTGTCCAAAGAGTGCCTGTACCAGAGCTTGCAATGTATGAGACAGCTGTTGCAAAGACACAGATGCACTGGGAGACCTGGAAGATGCTCTCCCTCACGCTCATGAACAGCATTTGCATGGATTAGCTATTAGATTAATGTTTGGGTGCATAGCCCCTGATTTGACTAGACCAGCTGCCTTCTTCCCAGCAAAGATCCTGCCCAGCTGGGAGGTTTTCACCGTGTATTTTGGGTATATGGGCAGGGCTGTCATCAGGGAAGGGTAGGTGGAGTGAGCACACCTTTACTTCAACAGCTTAGCAGTGATCAGATCTATAGCGAAGCATGTCTTCAGTTCCTACTCTCATGAGCCCGTTCCGTTCATTGCCTGATGCGACTCAATAGCTGTGAATGAAAATTTACTCTAAAGCAATCCTGCCTCATGAGGTGTGGAGGCTTTGAGTAGTAGCAGAACAGAGTCGAGTGACCCATGAGGTTAATCCTGCAAGGTAACTGGCCTTGGCAATACACTAACACCTTGCACTGTTGGGTAGTTACTGCTGTTGGCAGCTCACTCCTGTATCAGTGAGTTTGTTGCCATCTTTCATGGACTCAAAGCGGGTTTCGCCACGGGTGAAGGCTGGAAAGCTTTCTGTTTCAGAAATGCAGATACCGCTGTGTGCTCATGTCTCCGAGTGGCATTAGATCTTGTGCTCCTTGTCAAGGAGGACTTTCATTCCTTAAAGGAAGGGGTGTTATCAGCTTGAAGTCTAGGCATTTAAAATAGCTTGATGCCCTACATCCACCCCTGCGGCCACCTGCCAACCGGGGATTTGCAACCACACCTCACTCTTTTATATTTTCTTCATCCTGCTGCTTGTGTGAAAGATCCCTGCAAACAAAGGAAGAAACTGATCATACAGGAGAAATCGTGAAAATGAGCTGGCTACAGAGATGCCAAATCAAGGTAACTGAGCTGGGGAAAATGGAAATCCTGCCACGCCCCCCCCAATCTTCTTCCATGAAAAGTCAGCTGGTGCAAATTGTCGTCTCTGCGGCAGTCAATGGACCAGTTACACTAGCTCAGGATTTTGTCCATGGTTGCAGAGGCGCTGGAGTTGCTGTGGCAGTTGACTATAGATGACTGCTCTGTAGTTAGAGAGAGAGCCTCCATTAGTGACTTCAGCAGGGTTGAACTAGTGTACGTGAAGGCACACCTGGCATCTTTACAACTTGTGGTTAGGAGTCATTGCACTCAAGGCATAGGAGAGCCTCCACTCTAGAGAGAGTCTAGACACAAGTTAGAGTGACAGTTTGTCTGAATTGCCAGCCCCTGGCCATATAGGCTGTTCCAACAGGCTTTTGGGTTTAGTCAGTGGTGGGGTGGTTTGGGTGGAGGGTGGTGAAGGGCAGATCTGAAGGTGGCTAAATGTACTGCCACACTAGGAGCTTGTGTTCCCAGCCCCTGCTCAGAGAAGGAAGAGAAGGTAACTAAATGCACCAGGCTTGCAGCTGATGGCATTAGGAGGTGTATTTTTGCATCTCATTTATAAATTGATCTGGCATCTTCCATTAAAATGTCCAGCTAGAGCAGTCTGACCCCAGACTAACTGTGGTGGTCGTTTAATGCCATTCAAAGTGTGTACAGTCATGGGAACAGATTTCATTCCTTTTTGATACCAGGAATCTTTTCTAAGGAAGATGCTGCTAGCTGTTATGATGGAAAAGAGACCGTTTCCTCTGTTTTTAATCATTTTAAATGATGATTATCACAGTTCTAAGGAAAAAAGCTAACTCCTGGTACAGATCCAGTTTGTGATGTAGCCTGGCTATGGGAAACTCTGCCATGCATGTGAGATTACAGCTGCATCTTCACACTGAGGGTGGAATGCATAAAATGTAGTGGCCTATTAATACCACTGCTTCACACTGGCAAACTGAGGCCTGGTCCACACTGGGGGGCAGTGTCGAGGTAAGATACGCAACTTCAGCTATGGGAATACCGTAGCTGAAGTCGAAGTATCTTTTATCCTGACTTACCTCCCGTCCTCACCGCTCGGGATCGACGTCCGCGGCTCCCCCGTCGACTCCGCTACCGCCACTCACTCCGGTGGAGTTCCAGAGTCGACAGGAGCGCGTTCGGGGATCGATATATCGCGTCTAGATGAGACGCGATATATCGAGCCCCGCAAAATCGATCGCTACCTGCCGATTCAGCGGGTAGTCTGGACGTACCCTGAGAGATTAACTCATCTGCTTGTGTTGATAGAAGGGCGGTCTTGAGAGTAGTTTACGAGCTAGCATTTCACTTTGCATTTCACTTTGCAAGCAGCAGTTGAGGCATGGTTCCCATATGTCTCTGACACGTGCTTTAGCAATATAACCAAACAGATATGCTAAAGGGAATTTATTTTAGGGTTCAAACATGTAGATGGCAAGAAGCCTCACTAATGTACCGTGGCTAATGAAAGTGTAGTAAACGTTGGATACAGGAGTTGGTGGAAATGGTACATCTTATCCAAAGAATGTGCGCGCCAGGGAACTCGGATGTTACATGCAGACAGAACAAGCTGGGATGTGAATTCCAGAATGCAGATGAGCACTGTTTTTATTGCCACATAGAGATAAGAAAGAGGCTCCATAGGGACCGGAGAGTGGTTTATGTGCCATTGTATAAGCCTGACTAATGCTAAATAATTTCTCTCTTCTCCCTTGCCCTTTTAATGACTGGCACCTGGCAGAAGATCAAAGTAAAAACTGGGTTTGTGTTTTGCATATTCTGTTCCACACAGCCTGAAAGGCGCAAAGCGTGACATTTTCATCTTTCATTTTAAGCTGTCGTTAATATTGTGGCCTAGTTAGAGCCATGAGACTCTCCTTCTGTTTCCCCTGAGATCCCTGTTTCTGCCATGTCTCTGGCCAAGGAAGACAAGGCGTGACCCCTTTGGAGCTTGTCAGGGCTGCTTCCTAAAACAGCAGGAGTTGTTGCACATGGATTGGTACAAGGGGCTGGCTTGAGACTGTAACAATCAGCCCCCAGGAGTCTCTGCATAGCATGAACCACAAGCTACTGTCCTGGCACTCCTTGCTGCACTTTAGCTATAATGTATGGGCCATAGCGAATGGAAAACACTTGTGACAGCTTGTATTCCAGGGATGCACATGAGCCGCTTCAGTGTTGGTGGCTGTCAGCTCAACAGACGCCCCGGACTACGCATTTTCGAATGGCCTTTGTACCGCAGCTAGAAAAACAGTGCTGCTTACACCAATTCTAGGTAGTCTCTGCAGCTGACAGCTGGCTGCACTGCACCAATACTTCCCACGCTCTGAGAACGTACTAAGAAACGGCAACAGGAACTTCCAAAACACTTTCCATTTAAAAGTAACATGCATGTGGGAGATGCCTCTCCCTTAGGTGGAGTCACTCCGGAACTTGCAGTGTTTCTCCATGCCGTGACTCTCCTGCCCTCTAGTGGAGAACTTGTATTAAATTGTAGTTCCGGGTTTATAGCGGCCCCTCGTCTTCACAGTGTGCTTAGTGATCTTACTGCTTTGCAGGCATCGAAAAATACCCACGATTACACCTAGCGCAGGAAATAATGCGATAGGCCAGATATGCGGCATGTCAGATGATGGTCCGAGCTCACGGTAGAGGAGAAATTCCATGGCAGAATAAGGGAGTGATTGAAGTGGAAGACGGTTAAGCATAACAGGAGCAGCCCATCAGGTGGCACCAAGAGGCGGCTGCAAAGGCGGTAGTCAGGAGGGAAACTTGGGAGGCGTGAAGCAGATAAGAGAAGCTGTGCTGGAGTTGCAAAGAGCCTCCAATATGAGACAGAAAAGATTGAACTTGGTGTGGAAAGTCAGTGACAGAGTCACAGGGTGAGAGAGGAAATAGTGTTTTTGGGGAGCAGGATCCTGAATAAGCTGGAAGGATGGAAGCAAGATAAGATGCTCCCGTAAAGCTGATTTGGGGTGGGGCGTGCATACCAAGACAGATACATGAGATGCAAACTGGCCAGAGGGGAGAGGGTGGCAGACCGATAGACAGGAGACTTGGTAGTAAAGACAGAAAGGGAAGACGGATGGTTGCCATAAATCCTAAAGTGTAAAGATAAGATGAGTTTTCAGACCTCCCAGGCTGGACAGCAGAGTGCAGGTAGCAGTATTAGATCTTGGAGACTCTGACCAGAATCGCATGTGTCCATAGTCCAGTTTATATGACCATAATTGGCTATGTTCTGAACAGCTGAACTCCTGACACTAAAATGTGCTGCATTTATGTCTAATGTTTAGCTCTCATCAAATCTTCAGCGGCGACAGATGGAAACTGATGGGGTCATGTCTAGCCGCCTCCACGTTTTCAGAGAGCTCTTGAGGTTTGAATTCCACGTGGAGCCAAGATAACTGAAATGGTCTGCATGCTCCAGGCCATCCTTTCTGTTTGTTTTGCTGAGGGGACATGGTGCTTGCTAGTTGCCATGGCTGGGGTTTTTTGGATGTGTAGCTGGCCACTTGCTGTAATGATGTGTTTTGCTGCACGTTCCAGCCTGAAAACAGCATTGTCTGCATAGCTTAGATTACTGAGTGAGGTAGCGCAGACCTGAAGTGCTTCTCTCCTCCACTTCACCTTATCCTGGACTTGAGGAACTCATTTGACTAGAGAACAAATACTCTCGAGCTCTTGGCTCACCCATAATGGCTGCTGTTCACATTGTTGACTGCTGTTATTAGACAGGTTAGTAAGTCCCCATCCTGGGGAACCCATATGGAGCGTTGGCCATGTGTCTTGTGACCTGGCAGAATCCAGCTGGGGTTCTAAGGATAGTTGGTACAGATCTACAGTGGGCAGCCTTTTCAAAAGTGCTTGAGTGACCTGCGTGCTTCTGAGACCTTTACTCTGCCTGACAGCGGATTAACTCGGTGATAGGAAAACACAATCTGATTGCAAAGCTGACAGTGGGTTCCCCGTTCGTCATCTTGCCGATCTATCCATTTTTAGGAGGTGAGATGTCTAGCTCTTTCAAGTCACTTGACTTGCACCAGTTCGCTACACTCCATGTTGGTGTTTCCCTTAAAAGGAAATTTGTTCGTAAGGAGATAATTGCATATACGCTTAGAGCTTGATAGCTAAACCAGGAAAGGCATCTAGTCCTGAGACTGTTGGTCACTTGACTATTCTATATTTGACCTCACTGGTAGATGACTGATGAAGGGCTGCTACCAACACTTGTTGTTTAAAGGTCCCAGTGATGGTGAGGGCCGTGTTGTGCTAAGTGCTGTGCAGGCAGCTAGGAAGACAAAGCCCCTGTTGCCCAGAGTTTACACGGTAGCCAGCACAGAATGGCACCATGTCCTGGGCAGCCGTGTGCGGTGCTCTCGACAAGTTGCAGGGAAGCTCAGGCTAAAACCTGGTGCCTTCAGCTATCTGGGATGCCGGTTGCAAGAACAGCTGTGGTCGGCAAGGTGGGCAACAGCGTGGCTCTGAGGAATCCGAGCCTGTGCCATCCCCGTATATGCCCGCATAATGGCAACCAGCTTCAGACTCCTGCCGGCACACGGCCTATTGGAGCTGCGGCTTGCAGCATCCAGCCGCCTTGAGCCTGCGGCTGGGAACATTGCAATGCTTCATTGCAGGAGGGAGGGTTTGGAAAGCTGCTTGGCCAATTCTCTCCCTGCGCAGTTGTACCTGTTTGACGCTGTTAATATTTGCATCACGTTCTCTCCTGGCGATGGAGTGTGTTGGGGTTTTCAGTTAGAGTGGGTGCTGGCATACCTGTCTCACGCTGCTGGAATGGCATTGCTATTTCTGAGGCCTGGGCTGTGGAAGGTAGCCCTGCTGGTTTCCCCTCAGCATGTGTAGCCTGCAGTTTTAGCTCTGATTTGTGGCTGTAGGTGTCTGTTTTGCTGTTTGTCTCCTCGTTTATTAGGCATTAACTGGGGTCTGAGCCTGAGAGGTGCTGAGCACCTGTGCTTTTCCTGGAACTCTGCTAGCGAGCACCTCTCAGGGTCAGAGTCTCAGACAGCAGAGATGCAAATATTTCTGCTGGCCGTTCCCGTCTGTATTTTGCATTTTGTATAAAGAAAGGCCTTGAGCTTTGCACGTAATAACTAACATGACCCAAGTAATGCTGCACTGATGGCTTTCTTGATCTGTGCCTCTCGTTCTGTGACGTTACAGGAAACCGAATCTGGTTATACAATTCCCTGGTGCTGAAGTGACATTTCCATTCCACCCTTTTTGAGCCTGTGACTTAGGAATTGCAGGTCTGAATTTTTTTTTTGCAAACTCTGCAAGTGCTGATGACTGTTTCAGAACTCCTCCCTCTCCCTCTCCCTCTGCTCCACTTGCTCTCCTGCTCCCAGCAGCAGGTCTGCACTTACCCTCTGGTGGGGCTGGAAGGGGGAGGTGGGGTCAGCAGACATAATGGCTGATTGTTCTGCTGATCCTATCCGGACCCAATCCAGAATCTTATTTCTTACCCTTCTGCTGCCTCATGGTATGTACTAGCCAACCATTCTGTCTCCACCTGTACGCCTTGCAGGTGACAGCTGAATGGGTTGGTAGGGATGGGTGCAAGAGCATTTTCAAAGCAGCCGTAGCGGATGAAAGATGTAGAAGGAAAACTAGAATAGTTCTGTAGCTGGCAAAGCCTCTGTCTCTGTGTAGGGTTCACTGGCAAGCAGCATACAGAGTCTGGGATTCAGATCTACTCCCCACGTGCGGCAGGTGCCGTCACTCAGAATTGTGGTGCTAGAATGGCTCCAGTGTTCTAACGGAGGTATCTAGGTGTAATGCAATGCAATGCTGTAGGGGAAAGCCTAGTGTGGGTGCTTTATAGAAATATAATGGGCACTTTCTGATTGTTCCATCCAACTGTGTAAAAGATGGTCTCTTCCTGCTGATAGCCTTCTTCCCACCACATATGCTCCTCTGTGGATGCTCTTTTTAAAAGTGCTAGATACCCCTTCCTCCTCCGGGGTGGAATGGAACAGCTGTTAGGACAGTTGACTGTAACACTACACACCAGTCTAACAGCGAGGAAGAATCCGGGATCTAATTAAAAATCCACGGTGGAATGAAGTAAATGTCTGCACTGGGGTTTGGTCAGTATATCATGCTAATGCTCAACCCCTGGAGAAAAAGGCTGTGGGATCTTCGGTGCCTGGAGAACCTTGGGTTTTACCTCTTGCCTGAAAAATGGCAAAAACACCTCTTAGCACTGCACTGAGGCAGTGCTGGCTTAAAAGAAAGAGGTACCACATACTGAATTGCCAACACCACTACCTATAGCAGCTGTGTGCTCTTTGGAGGTCTCCCTCCCAAATGGAAGGTGTGACCCTGCTTGGAATCTGACACTGAAAAATTGTTCTCCTTAGCCTCTGAGGACAGGACAAGAAGCAATGGGCTTAAATTGCAGCAAGAGCAGTTTAGGTTGGACATGAGGAAAAACTCTCAGGGTGGATAAGCCCTGGAAAAAATTGCCTAGAGAGGTTGTGGAATCTCTGTCACTGGAGGTTAAGAACAGGTCAGACAAACACCTGTCAGGGATGGTCTAGTTATTACGTAGTCCTGCCTTGAGTGCAGGGGACCGGACTAGATGACCTATTGAAGTCCCTTCCAGTCCTATGCTTCTATGATTCAATAAAATCACAGCCGAAAGCCCCCAAGTGACCTGGGCGAAAACTTGAAAGAGTAGCATTGCCTGTATCGCCTGTTACCAGGTGCTGAGCTTTGTTCCTTGAAGACCTTTTTGTGCCAACTTCGAATGTTGCTTGTGCTTTAAAATGCTTTCCAGCCAACATGGAACTACAATGACCAAGCTTGATTTTATTATTTTCACTGATAAAGCAAATTCTACACCCCTCCCCCAGTCCTGCCTGCAGATGTTCATTTTAATCCGCTGTGAAGTGGAATTAATCACCTTGAGATTTCTCTGCTGAACTATCGCTTCAGGCTCGAATAGAAAATCCTAGTAAAATTCCACAGCATGTTAGAAATTATGCCTATTAATTTTGCATCAGAAGCAGTGTACCGTGTCAATGTCCACTTCCTAGTGCGTCTGCACTTCCCCAAATGGGGCTGGGTTTCACTTGCTCTTTTTTGATTCTGAGCTTCTCACTGTCAGACACTGGGATTTTCCCCCCAGGAGCAACGTAAGTGCTTGACTGTGGGTGCTCTTTGCTTGGCAGAGGTTGTCGGAAGGCCATGCAGCAGCATGTTAAATTCTGCGTATGCAGAATGATTCCCATGTGTTTATTTAAAGGCTTTCAGGAAGTAAGTGCCTATGCAGCAGCAGGAGGGGAGGTGTACAGGGGTAATAAAAAAGAAACCCCCCTGCCCACAGACACCATCCGAGCTAGTGAAGTGCAATAGTCGGAAGTTTTATGAACGGGTTTGTATTTTAACCGGTCCTGTTTTTTTCTCCCCTGTGCATGCAGGAGGCGGACAGCGGGGAGGAAGAGTGCCGGTCCCAGCCCCGAAGGTAAGAGTGCCCCTTAGCGCTTGCAGCAGTAGTGAAGGGTGGTTTCCATGGTGACTGCAGCACAGTGCTCTCCCCCTGCTCCCACAGCCCCTTCCCACTTTCTAGCTCTTGCTAGTCCAACGCAGCTGGATCATCCTGACCTTTCTGGAAAGCTAATGTCAGCTAACCCCAGCCTAGATGGCGTCCCCAGCAACGGGGCCACTGCGGCAGCGGAAGGGGCTCTGTGGCGGGTCAGAAGGGTACAGGAGGAGGGAAGAATCCCTGCCTCTGGGGAGGGGGGCTTTGCCCACCACTACATGGGGAACAGGGGGGAGAGCCTGTGCAGCTGTGGGCGACGCAGCCATTGCCACATCCTGTGGTGCTGAGCACCTCCAGCTCCCAAGCGTGGCAGCTGCTCGGGGCCTCAGGATTGGCCCATCACCCGTGACCCGGGGATACTGAGAGCTCCAGGGCGCAGTGGCCTTGCTCTGTCAGCCGTGGCCCTCTGGTAAAAGCCTGGGCCACAGCCACTCCGCCTCTCTTACTAATGTTGGCTGAGAGCAGGTTCATCTGTTTACGGGACAGCGTCACAGAATCTGACTTCATCCTCCCGTTGGCACCCTTCAGTTCTCCTACTCCTTCACCTCCAGATATTCCTGCCACATCTCGTGGCCGCTGATCAACTGTCCCCAAAGCTGAAGCGACTGGGTTACTTCATGCCTGTAAGCCCAGCCATCATTTACACTGTTGATTTATTTAGGAGGTTCTCACAAGTTTACAACCCTTTGCCATGTAGACATGGGAGACAACAATC
Source organism: Mauremys mutica (assembly GCF_020497125.1). NCBI lineage: Eukaryota > Metazoa > Chordata > Testudines > Geoemydidae > Mauremys > Mauremys mutica. The sequence continues at coordinate 24,431,521 of NC_059090.1, forward strand.
ATTACAACAGGGAGTGTTTGTTTAGAGAAACAGACAGTAATGTAATCAGATCTCTCCATTTAAAAGGTATTACTCACCCTGTAATATGGGATCACTGACTACCCAGGACATACTGTTTTCCTTGATTTTATTAAACCGAGTGAAATCAGATTACACATTTAATGAACCGGGCATGTCTTTCAAATGTTAAAATTCAAAAAGTTGGACAGGTGTGCTCGCTTTTTTGCAGGTGAGTATACTTTGAGTATCGAATACATGGTAAGGAGGTATCAGAGTATCTTTTTGTCCTCTGCCCATTTCACTGGGTATGTACATGGTGGGTGTTCCTCTTGCACACGTATGTCCTCAGACCTACCCAGGCATCGTCCTCTTCTCCTGTCCGAGAATAGTGTGAGAGCCAAATGAGCTGTAATCCTGTTCTTCTAATCTAAGGGTTCTTTTGGGAAGTTGGTATTAATTCCTGTCAAAGCCAAGTCCAGTCATTTCAAACAGAAAACGGCACCTGCCACCAAACTCTTACCTTAACGAAACCAGCGCACCAGAACTACGTGCATTCAACAGTGTTGGGGATTGGTCCTGCTTTGAGCAGGGGGTTGGACTAGAACCTCCCGAGGTCCCTTCCAGCCCTGAGATTCTATGATTCTATGTCTTATGAGCTGGTGACCTCTCGGACCTCCGTCGGCCAGACAGACTTAACAATGGTAACTTTTTTTCCACTATTTCAAAATGTTCAGCTGTTTTTTACTTTGAAAGTTGGATCAAGTCAATACTTTGAAAGTAGCTGCTGTCTGTAACTGGGTGACTTGTCCAACGCCAACAGAATTGTCTCCCTGAAATGTTCTCTCGGTCGGATCTCTCCTTTGTGTCAGATTTTTATGTAGAGTTTTACCATCTTCAAATGAAAAAAAGGGAAGGAGGTACAATGATTCTTTTTGGCTGTTGTGATCAGATCTTGTTTGTTATGAGGTCTACAGTTCCATGGCATTGAGGTCTTTGCTCTGCACAGCCTTGGAGGCGGACCACATGGGTCAATCGGGCAAGGGAGATATGGTTCCGCCTCTGAGAGACCACCAGCTTCTGGCTGCCTCTTCAGCTGCAGGCAGGCAGAGCTGTTTTTTCCCCCCTTCTCACTTGCTGCAGAGCAAACTTAAAGATGAAGAAGCTTAAAGGCAGATCATAGAATCATAGAACTTAAGATCAGAAGGGACCATTATGATCATCTAGTCTGACCTCCCGCAAGATGCAGGCCACAAAAGCTGACCCACCCACTCCTGAAATAATTCTCTCCCTTGACTCAGCTGTTGAAGTCCCCAAATCCTGATTTAAAGACTTCAAGTAGCAGATAATCCTCCAGCAAGCGACTCCTACCCCATGCTGCGGAAGAAGGCGAAAAACCTCCAGGGCCACTGCCAATCTACCCTGGAGGAAAATTCCTTCCCGACTCCTGACAGCTTGGAGATTTTATCAGCCAAAGGAGGGATTCCCCCTTTCTCCTCTCCCTTGCTGGGCTGTCCCTGCCCTGTGCTCATGCACACGCAGTGCAGGATGGTGGGGAAGGCTGAGAGAGGGAAAGCCAGGTACTGTCTCCTGCCCGGCCCGGCAGGCTGACTGCCTGGAGACCTGTGCCTGTTCTGCAGAGACTCCAGCTCCTCTCAGTGCTCAGGCCGGGGCAGTATTTTCTGCAACCTCCTGCCCTGAGCAGGAGAGCTCCCAGAAAGCAGAGGCAGCACTTCAACAGCAAAAGTTCTCCAGGCCTGGCACCAGTTCCCGCCTCTTCCCCTGCCTCCAGGTCCGTGCGGGCCGAGCGTAGGCTGAGGCCCAGTACCAAAGGGTCAGACGCTCCTGCAGGGATCCAGTGTGAGAAGAACCTGATAAGGGGCCCTGGGGCCCAACCCCTCCATTGTGCAGCCTGTGCTCAGCACCTGGTTCCCTGCTCATCTCCCCCAGCTGAGCCTTGCAGTGCAGCCCTTGTTGCCTGCCTGAGCCCTGCAGCTGCCTTCCCTGCCAGCAGTGTCAGCCCACCTCATCTCCACTGCAGCCTTCAAGCCAAGGGCTCCCTCAGAACCTGGTGCCACTGGGGCCGGGTCAGCCTGTGTGCAAGCCACGTCCAGAAGTGTCTCAGGCATTCACACCCTTCTAGTCACCCCAACATAGAACACTAAGGGAAGAGAGCCCTGGTCCCCACCCAATTCAGAAGAGTCTGATTCGGGAGATTCATCTAGGAGTCACTCTAAGGCACAAAGTGAAACCTGTTTCCCTCAAGCTGTGTAAATCTACGGAGTGCAGCAGGGCAGATATGCCTCTGCGCCTGGTTCCCCCTGCTCCCCGTCAGTGCATCCTGGCAAATCAGGGCAGAAAAGACCAGGCTTAAGCAGAGAGAATTCCTCAGGGGTGCTTGCATACACAGCCCCACAACAGGAATCCTCCCTGCTTGGGAAGGGAGCCAGCACTCCAAATACTTGTAAAACAAATGTACTGAGTCTTATAAACTACAGGTCTGCAGCTGCCTGTCACAAGCTGTAGCGGCGTCTCTTCTCATGCATCCTGGGAGGGCGCACTACTGGGATGGGGATTTCCTGGTCCAGCCAAACAAATGGGAAGGTATCAAGTTGCCACCCTCAGCTGCTGCACCATGCCCTAACTTTTGGGCTGTCCTAGCCAGCTGCTGCTGCGGGTCCCCAGGCCTGAATGTCCAGGTTATTGCTCCAAGCGTCTGCTGCAGGTCGTCATGCCTTGCCACCCCCTCTATCGCCTCCCCCAGCAGATGGCTATGGAGTGAGGAGAGGGACAGCAGCCCAGATGTGGTAAAACCAGCAAGGCAGTAAGGGGTATCTTGGTCCATTTCCCCCCCACACACACACTTTTCCTCCCCACAGCCCCCATTCTATAAGAAGGTTACTCAGTGTGCACCAGCCAAAATCCAATGATAAATGGGGCTCTTTGGCCTGGTGGTGGGAGACTCCGTGTCTTTAACTGGGAGACTTCCACCTGAAACAGTGGCCTCCTCACTATGCGGTCCCTTCACATGCAGCCACGCCCAGGTAGGCGTTGCTTCATCCTCCTCACTTGGGCATGGACACTATTGGGGGGCATCAGGCCAACAAAAATAAATGGACAAAATAAGAACTGTTGTCTGGCACCCTAAGTGCCACCTCAGGCTTTCACAAGCAGTGCTAACATGGGTGGATGTGTCTCAGCCTATTAAAAATCACACTGCCAGAGGGCTTCTCCCTGAGGAAGAAGAGTTGCTGTGCATGCAGAGAGCTTCCCTAGATCTCCTACAGAGGGGAGCAAAAGAACTTGTCTCTCCTTTACAGAGGAAACTAAGCCTTTACTCCATATTGTTCCTAGTCCAAAAAAAAGTCAGAAGGCTACAGAGCAGCTATCAACCCCAAGTATCTCAACAGTTCCATGGAGAAATCCGAATTCAAGATGGAGACCTTAAAGTCCACGCTGGGAGCCATCAGTGATGGGAACTGCATGACATCAGTAGACTTGAAGGCTGCTTATTTCTAGATCCCAGTTTGACTGTCTCATGGGTACTTTGCTTTCAGAGCACATTGCTGCCAGTATGGTCCTCCTGTTCTGTTTAGCAACAGCCCCTTGAGTGTTGATGGAAATGCATAAGAGGTCACGTCTACCTGGGTGACATCCTGATCAGAGCCTCCACCCTGCCGTAGACAGTATCCCACAGACAGATGGGTGCAGAGCCGTGGCTTTGCGAACGAGTCAGTTAAGTTTCAATGGATTTCCCCTTGAGTGGAGATAGAAACTTTGGAGAGGACAATTTCTTATTGTAGGAAAAATAAGAGAAACTGAGATTTTACCGGAGTAGTCAGCCTCCCCAGGGAAGTTCCCAGAAGATAGAAGATCTGCATAGGATCAGTGATCTTCTGAGTGACGTGCTCGCATGAGACAGCTAGTGAGCTTCAACTTATCCTCTCAACTCTTCCCCCAGGAGGATTCTTGGGTCCTTCAGACAGTGAATGAGTCAGAGCAGATTAAAGTCAGGTTCCCATTCAATGGTCCATGACGGACATCTAACGCCAGAGTGCCAGCCTGCGGGATGGGGTGCTCACACAGGATCAAGGACTGTGCAAGGGATCTGCTCCAAACGAGAGCGAGAACAGCATAAACTGGCCAAAGCTGAGAGCAACCCACTGTGATCTCAAGGATCAGCATGTGAGGGGAGTCTGGGTATGGGAGCTGAGCTGATCTAGAGTGGCCAGAGATTTCCTAGGCAATGGGTGTGTCTCAGGCAGAGCCACACCTTCCCTGCCTGATTACCAGACTTGGTCTGCCTCCAAGGCTGGCTTAGAGCAGAGATCCGATGTCCTGGATCTGTGGCCTCATTATTCCAAGAAAGGACATTTTCAGGTAAGGCACAGAACAACGTTCCTAGTGTTCAGTTTTTGAATATGTTTGTAGGAATAGGTAACAAGGGGGGAAGGGGCTATTCCAGTTGCTTATAAAGCTGTGAATAACACTCCTGCTTCAGGATGGGCTCGTGACACCGAGGTGACTAACGGGCTTTTGCAGCTTCTACTCTCATTCGTGTTGCCACTTCTCATGATCTTATCATAAGTCCTGTGGTGTTGGGTGGCTTTTTTTCCCCCGCAGATCCCCAGCTCCTGGAGTCGGGCACCTACATGAGAATCTTTGCTCTCATTAAGAAGTCTCTCTGGCTTTGGTGACTGTGGAGAAGAGCTTGAAAACATGAAGCCTGAAGGCTCAAAACCCCAACACAAATAACAAACCCAGTTTATTTATTAAAATCTCATGGCTCTTTGGAGCCTCTCTCATGCACTTGGGCTTGGCAGGAGTGTGGGATTTTTGTGTCTGCTCAGTTGCTGTGGCCTAGTTAGGGGCTTCTTTTTAAGTTGGGTTCAGTGATAACATTTTGTGCATATTTAAAATACTTCTCTAGGACAGGAAATGGCACCCCACTGTTGACGTGGTGACCTCCGCTCTGAGACTTCCTGTTGCTGGTGGTAGGGAAGCTAAGGGCAGGCAAGACCCTTTCTTAGAAAGCTGAAATGCTGTTTCCGGGCGGCAGTAAGTAGCCTATCGTGTCTGCAGACTGGTACTAGATGGCAGCTTGCAGTTTAAAAATGGGCTGAGTTAAATCCAGCCTTAATTATCAGCTGTACTTAGAATTAACTCTTTAAAGGCATCTATTAGTGGAATTTCTGACTGCTTGTCTGAGCAGGGCCCAGTTGGTGCCGCTTTCCTGGGGATGAGGCACAGCTGATGCAATCATCCTAACTTACCTCCCCGGGCCCTGACTTTTCTCTCTGACTCTACTCCTGCAGTGGGTTTGGTTTAAATGGCTCTTTCAGGAAGAACATGCCTTGCCTTGCCTGACCTCATGCAAAGTCATGATAACACCAGCCTCAGGGTAGCGTCCTCTGTCCCAAGCATGCCTCAACATCGCCCACTGATTCCCACATGAAAATGTGGGGAAATTCTACTTGAAAGCGGTTTCATTACAGCAGGAAGCTGGTTTCAGGAATAAGATATTAAGTTAATCCTTTCCTATTTTAATAAATGCTATTAAGTAATTTAAAAAAATCCCTGTTAAAGACTTAATTCTTCGCCTCTGCAAGGTGTAGTTTAAATATTGGGCATAAGCACATTTGGAGATGCACTTAACATCTTCATTTTCTCTGCACTGTTTAGTCTCTAAGTCTGAGCAGGCTGTGATGCTCCTCAGAGGTACCTAGGTTGTGAGGCATCTTGCTACCACCTGCCCTTAGCAGGAGGAAACCCTGTCTGTGCCTGCTGTGGTCAGCTCCCCAGTTCCACTGGCCACACGCAACACAACCTGCCCTCTAGGCCTCGCAGGCCCCGTTGTCACTCTGCAAATTGGCAATAGGCACATCCCAACCCTCGAACCATCTGAGCGGCTCCCTAGAGCGACCAGCCCACGGTCCACTGGACTCTCGCAGATTCGCTGCGTCCAAAGAAACAGGGCACTGCCGCGTACCAGTCCCACCTCAGATCACCGCTACATTTAACATGCAGCACTTAGATGTGTTTATTGTGAAATAAGTTTATTTAACAAAGCCCAGAGATTCTGGTCGTAGCGGGTCGAAGTATCGTAAACAAACGATTCCATGCCAAATGAAATCAGAACACGCACCCTAGAGCCTAGATTTAATGAACAAGATATTCTCATGTCCTGTAAAGTATTGCTCACCCCACGTCCTTCCAGTCCTTTACAGCCAGGCTGGCTGTGGCCCTCCTTTCACGAGACAAGCACGCTGTCATTTTGCCTCCTCCGTGAAGGATTCAGTGTGTCTCTTTGCACTCCAAGATATACCAGACCAATCCTTTGTTCTTATTCAAATTACATAGAAAGTAATTTGGCTGCTCCACTCGGCCTCAACTGTTACCTTCATGATGATTTTCCCCTGACCAATTAATCTTCGGTGACTGTACAATAAAAGGCCGTCAAACTATACCAGACTCGGATCTAGCTGAAGTGCATTTTGACTCCAGCTCCCTTTATTTTCCATGTCTATTTTATCAATCTCTCTGGCATGCAGCCTAGCACGGCTATGAATTTTGCATTGCTACACTGTCATGCTTTTTAGGTGAATGGTGAGTCTTGTTTGTAAGTATTACACCAGCTGACAATATATTAACTTTTTCATGTGTGCTCTGCCTCCTTAGTGGTACAAGGAGCTCTGCATCTTTCATTTGCTGATAGGCCAGGCTCCTAGGCATCATCCTGCTCTCTGCATGTGATCCTTTGTCAGGCTGTCCTCAAACATATATGGGTAGGGCCCTTGGAGCTAGGGTTAGGGTTCCTTTGGGTAGAGTGCCCTGCCGTAGGGTTAGGGTTCCTATGGGTAGGGCACTTGGAGCTAGGGTTAGGGTTCCTTTGGGTAGAGTGCCCCGCCCTAGGGTTAGGGTTCCTATGGGTAGGGCTTTTGGAGCTGGGTTAGGGTTCCTATGGGTAGGGCTTTCCGCCCTAGGGTTAGGGTTTCTTTGGGTAGGGCTCTTGGAGCTAGGGTCAGGGTTCCGAAGGGTGGGGCACTTGGAGCTAGGGTCAGGGTTCCTATACTGTCAGATCCCTTTGAAGTACAGGTGAGAAGCCACCTGCATGTTTCTCCTAGTCATGAAGTGTCATTTATATAATCATCAAGACACAAATAGTTGATCAAATGCAGCGTTTGGAACTAGCTTAGCATTCTTTTTTCCTGCATAACCACTGCATACAACACTGAATAAAAGCCCCAGGCATATGCCATCATCTTCTAAGCACTCAGAGAAGCCCTGTGAACCTGCTTTGCATGTCCCTTGGTCAGACTAATGTCTGTTTGCATATGGATAGTTCTGTGCCCAGAGGGGGGCATGTGTCTCTTCTCAGAAGTGTCAGGAGAAAATGTCTATTTGGTCCTAATTTTAAGCCTATTAGTAAAATGCAATGAGGAAAACACAATTTCAGTATGTGTCCTGGCATGCTCTGCACTTTCTGTGGATTCAGGTAAAATAGTCCTTTCCAGGAGAAACATTTCTGGTTAGTGCTGTGGTGATGGTTCCAGGAAGCCACGATGCTTCAGGGTTTCAGCGTTGACTCCCTTCATTTGGGGAGTGGAAGCCCACAATTTAATGCAGGAGCTTATGGTTAAGGCTACGTTTTAGTCATGGGTATTTTTAGCAAAAGTCATGGACAGGGCACAGGCAGTAAACAAACATTCACAGCCCATGATCTGTCCATGACTTGTATTATACCCTTCACTAAAACTTGGGCCGGGAGTGCCCTTGGGGGACGGCCTGGAACCCCCCCCGGGTGCTGGGAGGAAGATGGGTGCTGGTGCGTGACCCAGGACCCCCGCTGGGGGTGGGGGAGGGTTGGCGAGGGGTAGGAGTGGCAGGGGTGGCGCCTGTGACCACGGGCAGCGCATGGAGCCCCCTGGCCCCTCTGCCTAGGAGCTGGCTGCTTCCGGGGAGCCCCCCTGAGGTAAGCACTATCCCACGCCCCTGCCCCAGATCTGAGCCCCCTCCCACATCCCAACTGCCCTAGCAGCGGCCAGTGCGGCTGGCCCAGGGGCTGCCTGATCTGTTTGGGCAGCCCCAGAGCCAGCTGCTGCCCAGGTTACAGAAACTCAGGGAATCCATGACTTCCCTGACAGACATGCAGCCTTACTTATGGTTAATAGCTGTCTGTGGGTTGCAATCACTTGCCTTGAGGCAAAACTGAATTAGGTCCCTTGTACTGAAAGTTTGTACATGGGAACAGCTGCATAATTCTGCAGCCGTGCTGTTGAATTTAAAAAATAAAATTGAATCCAGGTCTCTTGCTGTAAATTACAACCCCCATCAGCAGAGATGTGTAATTGCCACTTGGTGCAGAGCGCGGGTGTGGACTGGTATGTAGACTTCCGTGCGTCTGTGCCTTTGACCTTCCTCGCTGTAGGTCTGGGACAGAAGAGTGCCGTGTGATGCTCTGTGCTGCAAGACACTGCTGGGTGCTGATCCTGGCTATCCTTATTGCACCGTATTTGAGTGACCTCCAAAAATGATGTACTAACTTCTAACACTCCGCAAACCTTAATCATGCTTCCTTCTCGCTCCGTGCCCTGGCAGCCATCTTTCCAGTACAGGGACTTGGAGGCATGTTGCTGTAACTGTAAGTGGGGTGGCTTGATAACTTTGATCCTGATGGAAGGGGTATCTGCGGCTTGGTGTATCCAGTGGAGATATCTGAGAAGATAGATGCTGTTATCCACCGCAGAGGTTCCCAAGCTCTTTCATAGCCTGAGCCACATCTCAGTGTGTCTCATGGGTCCACAGCTTTTCCCCTTTGCGTCTGTGTGGACCATCTTCCTTTCCACTAGCAATCCGGCATCCCTGTGGCAGCAATTACACCAGTCACTTGCATGAAAAATGTAACAGTATGAAAGAAATATGTACCATTTGAACAGCCAGCTCTGTAACCACCAGTAAGCCACAGGTGGTCCACACACCACTTAGAAACCACTGATTATAGTTTCCCCTTTTGAATGATAAATACCTGAGGAGGTTGTGAAGGCTAGGACTATAACAATGTTTAAAAGGGGACTGGATAAATTCATGGTGGCTAAGTCCATAAATGGCTATTAGCCAGGATGGGTAAGAATGGTGTCCCTAGCCTCTGTTCGTCAGAGGATGGAGATGGATGGCAGGAGAGAGATCACTTGATCATTGCCTGTTTGGTTCACTCCCTCAGGGGCACCTGGCATTGGCCACTGTCGGTAGACAGATACTGGGCTAGATGGACCTTTGGTCTGACCCGGTACGGCCGTTCTTATGTTATCCCAAACTCTCTGAGCAAGGATGTCATGTATGGTACCTGCAAAGCTGGGGAGGCTCAAGGAGAGCAATTGAAGGCCGTGTATTGGACAGAAGTGCTGGTAGGGATTGGATGTGAGGAGAGGAAGCTTGAATGTCAGTCAGAGTGAAGTCAGTGCATGCGTTCAGAAAGGGGGCAGCACCAGGGGCTGGAAACCCCTGTTCTTTAAACTGCCATTTCAGACAGTGGGGTGAATTGGGCCCAGGGACAGGCTCACTCCAAGAGGCCTGCTGTGGTTACCCAAGGATATGGGGAGAGCTTTCGGGAATTTGAAAGTTCTCCCCTCCAGCCCACCTGCCAAGCAGTGTGCTTGCTTTGTGGAACTGCAGACTCTAGCTACGGTTGCAAACATTGGATGGCACAGGGAACTTAAACTTTGTCATCTGCAGAATCCAAAACCCACACGATATGACTAGTCTGTAGCTGTGATCTCATCAACCCCCTGCACTGGAATTGGAGGTTAATATTGTATAAAGTAAATATTTTACGTTGTTTCATGAACCACTTTATTTGCACAATAAAATAGCCCGAATTGTGTGTATGAGTTGGATAAATATTCACATGATTCTTTTTGCTTTGGTTTCTGATAACTAGAAAAATACTAATTTGCCAAGTGGTTTTTTTTTTCCCATCAACGTGAACATGTAAAAACTGAATTTGGTTGCTACTTTAACAAGGAGAACAGTGACTTCTGGGCTTATATTGTCACTGTGACAGCTCCATTGCACTTCTTCCAGGGTTAGTAACCTCCCATGGAAAGGAGATCGAGAATAAGGAAAGGAAAATTCATTCAAGTTCTTATTAATCATATCTATAGATGTTTTAGGCTGGGAATCAGTAACACAATATGGTGCTCCTGGAACCCTAGTTCCAATGCAGTCAGGGTCTGTGCCTTCTGAAGTAGGTACCATCTAGTTTATTTATGGCTGGACCAAAACTCTTACTAACTTCCCCTTGATGGGTGTCTACATGCAAAACAGTAATTCACCTCCCTTGTTGGCATCTTAGACTATGTCTGGCTGCACTTTGAGATGAAACTGCCCCCTTTCCTTCTTGGAAGATCCTGGTTAAGTCACAGTGGTGGGCTGGGGAGAAGCTGGCATGATAGCTCCTAGTACCTGTGGATAAACAGATCAGTTTGAAAACTGCTTCAGTTTTCAATTTGGAGACCTCCCCAAGAAACAGCCGAGAAAGTGTCTTGCAAAGTATTGCGGGCTGGTCAGCTTTCTTCTGGCCATGTTAGGGAAGATGGATTGATGGGAAATGCTACAAGAACTATTTCCCTTGGCCAAGAAGCTGTGCAGCCAAAGGAAAGAATTGGGTGTCTAGAGAAACAGTGGAGTGTGACTAGAGTATTGGTGTGTGCTAAAGCAAAGCCCAGCAAGTCTCATCCCTGACACGTGAATGGACAGATGCTGCCACCTGATGTTAAAAGACAGAGGCAAAAGCAACTCCTCAAAAATGATAAATTTAATGACTCTGCTGCGGAGACCTGCCAGGGGCTCCCAAATGGGTAAGATTAGGAAGCACTCTAGTTTTTAATGTTAGGAGATTATATGTAAACTGGCACCATTTTTCATAAGCACCATTACATGCCTGGAAGAAATCCAAGGCACTATGATCTGTGGTGATAGAATTATTATAAAATATTTAACATCCCAAAGTCTTAAGTTAAAAGAACATTAAACTTGCAAAGTGAAGCACTTAGGAGTTTTAAAAATACTTGAATCAATGATGCCCATGCAACCTTAATTTGACCCTCTCATGTGTATGCATTATTTAATTATATGATCACATAATTTTTTTTTAAAGGACCCCTGCCTCTTTCAGTGCACGGAATGGATGGTGCACAGGCAACCTTAATTAAGACATTTCCTAACTGTTTAGTTTTGCCTTTGCAGCCTTAACGTTCTTCTGTTGTAATTTTTTGGATGCAATATATAATCTGTAAGCAACACAATGGGTGAAATACTATCAGTTATTTAATAATTAATTGGGAACTTCCTTGTTGGGTGTAAAATGTAAAACTCTAACTGGACAGAATTCCGACCAAGTAGTATGGAGTCTTGGCTTTCTGCAGATACAGAAAATCTGCTGTTCTTGTGGAAACTCCAAAAAAATGATTTTGGTTCTAAATTGGTGCCTTCAATTTTATTCTGATTGATTGCCTTTCAGGTGTATCGATCCCAGAAAACTTACAAAATCATTTCCTTTTGTCAGCTTTATTTACTTGACACATGGTAACCTGTGGAACTTATTGCCACAAGAATGTCAGAGGCTAACATGATCTATCTTAACAGGAAGCTTGTGGGTAATGAGAATATCTGCAGTTAAGATTTAAAAAGTCTGATGTTTGGAACAGGGTGTGTCAGGTATAAGCCAACTTCTAGCTAATGGAGGGAGAAGAAATTTCTCTTAGGGGCAGACTATTCTATAATTAGGTTTCTTGGACCTTCCTTGGAAGCATCTGCCACCAGCTGTTGTTGAAGACTGGATACCAGACTAGAGAAAACACTAGTCTGATCTGTTAGGAGGATTCAGACTTCCATAGTAAAGTCTCAACCTTATTTCAGTTGGTTATCTTATCAGTTTTTATGTTGGGGTTAATAACAAATTTCTGTTTTCAGAACACAAGTGCAGGATGCTTGTCCATGTCTCTATCCAGAATTGGTTTGAGCTGCTAGAAAACAAGGAACCTTGTTTCAGCCTGGCATTGATTTCAGATACCCCTTTAAAACACACCTACTGGAAGCTTTTAAATAGTCAAGTCTGAGCCTGATCTTCTGAAAAAATCCATTTACTTTAAATAGCTTATCTTCCGCCCCCTGCCCTCGCATACATCTCCCCCCCCCCCAAAAGTGTCCCAAAACAAACATTAATGAGTCACCATTGAAAGTGGGGACAGTGTGAGAACATCTACTTTTATTCTGCTCCTCCTGGCTTTGCAGTAGCTTTGACCACACTGCCAGCAACTGCATTCCAGTACTTTGGTCTCAGCAAACGAGAATCAACAGCCAAGCTCATCTCAATTCTGAGCAGCAGTGCGGGAGGGGAGGAGAGGGAATTAGCTGGGGAAGTTATTTGTACTCCTTGGAGGATGTTACAAGTAATGGTAGGGTACATGATGTAATAGAACACTCTTAAGTGTCTGCATTCAGGATCCAGTTTTCATGTATTTGTCCTGTAAATAATGTCCTGTTTTTGTGAGTAGTCAGACTGACCGTGAACTACCGATGAGGAGTCCATGATTGCAATGCTGCTGTCAGGTGTTTCACATCACACTCTTTACATGCAGGAGCCCAAATCACGGCTGTGTGAAGTAGCATTGCAGAAACGGGGGCACCATACTTCTCTTGCGCTCTGTGTGTAAGAATACCCAGGCTGAGGGCACTGCTGCAATATAAACCCCGTGCTAGCTCCTGTTCGGCTTCATGAAGACTTAGTCCTTGCCCCAAAGAGCTTAGACTCTGAAAAGATAAACTAGTGCAGGGTGGGGGAAACGGGCACCAACACACAAGCAGGGCACGGCCCCCAGGCACTTGCTCTTAGTTCCATGGGGAAGTGGGTTTTTATATGCTAGACTGGCTTTATTTACATGAGGGTGTTAGTGGGGTTGTAGTGGAGCAGAAGAAGGGATTGAGTTAGTCCTAAAGGCTTGGTGTGTAGGATTGTGATTTGGGAAAGGTACCACCCAAGAAAAATCCTCCCTGATTATAAACAAATGTTCAGAGGCTACAGGGACTGGTGTACTTGGAATACACTACCAATTAAGCAAAGCAGTACAAAAGACTGGCGAGGGTGGGGTGATAACCTAGTCGGAAAGGCTAACACTTCAGCCTGGAATAAGAATAGCTATGTGAATGGGCTGCCTTCAGCAGAGGAGAATCTGTTGTTTGGAGGAAGACGCTTTATTTGGTAACATCAAAAGGTGCCAATACCATTAACTCTTAATCTGGTCTGAGAGTTAGAAATGCAGGTGGGGACCTGGAAGCACCAATTTAAACAAACAAGCACTCAAAGAACCTTTGTCCTGGGAAGTGCTGATCTGGAGACATAATCCTTACCCAGGCGGTGGTACACAAGGTGACACTCTAGAGGTGTAATCAGGCCAAACCTCAACATCACCAAAGGGTGTAACTAGCCGTGACCACTGACAACCGCGGGTAACACAACTCTGGGATGAGGGGGTGCTGGGGAGAAGGGATAAGGAACCAGTGAGTCTAAAATATCAGGGTTTTGTTCTTTTGGCTTAACCCCTGTAACTACAAGGACTTCACCTTGCTAGGTGGCCTTTCAACAAGACCTTAAGTGCAGTGTAATTTTACATTGTTCTTCTTTGCCAAGGGGACCAGATGTCCTGATTTTATAGGGACAGTCCCGATTTTTGGGTCTTTTTCTTATATAGGCTCCTATTACCCGCCCCCCCCCCCACCCCGGTCCCGATTTTTCACACTTGCTGTCGGGTCACCCTACTCTTTGCTTTCCCACTAGGACTCAGACTGGCATTGGGCGAGGGATTGCCGGTTGCCCTCTGAAACAAGGATAAACTTTTGTTCTTCAGAGAGACGCACATGGGATCAAACGTACTTGGTCTCAAGAGCTCATTTAAAGCGTAGGCCAGAAAGATGCATGTTCCCATGATGCTGCCAAGGGTGGGTAGGGACACAGGGAAGGGATGTTCCCTGCATTGGAAGGGGAGCTGCTCGTTAGTGACTGAAATGCTCATTGAAGTCAAACTGAGACCTACTGCAGATCATGTGTTCGTTTTAAAGTGTATCGAATAGCACACTAATTCCATGCACATTTTCATTTTAATTTAAGAGGCATTCTTAATGTTTTAGGGGAAAAATTACCCTGAGAACTGAAATCCTACCCTCTGCAGTTGAAGCAAATACTTTTTGTGAAACTTGGCTGGTCTTTCAGTTAAATGGTGACATTAAGTGGAGTTTTCTTCCCCCCAGATGCTCTGCTTTTGTGTATGTGCTCTAGCTCAAAAATTGACTTGCTCTTCAAAACTGCACGCTAACTGTGGACTTAGGCTTTGGTGAGGACTCTGGGCAGTTGGCACTGAGTTGGCACAGAAATCAAGTGGTGTTCACGTTCTGCACACTGCTTCTCACTAAACCCAAATGCCGCACTACAATGTATGCTAGCGTACCTCCACCCGGAATTCCACAGCCGCATCTCGGCACTCTGCTGCAGCAACCTGTCTGTAAAAAGAGTATGGGAGTGTTTATCTGACTGATACGGAAGTGTTGAAACTTGCTTAACACTTATAAAGTTCTCTGTGCTGATATGGCCGCTTTCTTCTAAAGATCTCAGCAGTCCGAAAGCAGAGTGTGGCCTTGACTTGGATAAGCTGTATTGGAGGAAAAGTACCAAATGCATTATCTTCCCTTTTGCTGCTTTTAATATTAGACTCCAGTACTAGAGTAGTAGTACTCCAGTACTGAGAAACTGGATGTTTAATGCTCGCTGTTGTCTTTGTGGATGTCTGCTTTGTGATTCTCCTTACCTATACTGAAACGATTCCCCTAGGATTATTCCTCTCACTAAGATACATACTTTAGAAAATAGAAATGGAACTCTCAGTGGTGTTGCCTTAATGAGCAAAATGTAAACCTCATGCTGCCAGACCACAGCCATCTGCTGCTCAGGCTGCCTTCTCCACCTTGAAGGAAGTGGGCCAGAGGGGGTCTGCGCTGGAGGCATCTGTGAATTTAGCTTTGGAATGCAGTCTCCAGCAGGCTGTCTCATTTTAACCAGGTTTATCTAAAGAATTGATTTCCTTAAACATTGCTTTCAATATACCTCTTGACTTACAAACAGAAAATGCTTCCATTAGAAAAACTGCAGAGTGAGCTAGAGCGGAGTTGATGAGTGGCTTGGCTTAGACTGTCTTAGTCCTCCACCCCGGTGCCACCAGCACGAGAGTCCACACCTCAAGGTGGTAATAGGAGAAGACGACTCTGAAGTTTGTAATTTGTTCAGCTCAGCAAACATGAATTCCCTACATAAACCTTCTATTTCCAGCACGTCTTGCTCTTCGCAAGGGGACTGCCTACAGTAGATTAGCTGCAGCTGTTCTATTCCTGGCTCTGCTACTAGCCATCTGGATAACCTTGGGAAAGTCACTTCCCTGTTCTGTGCCTCAATTTACCTGTCTGTAAAATGGGGATAATGCTACTGGTGTCCTTTCGTTAAGCATTTTGAAATCTGCATTGTGAGACTGGGTATTATCACTGTTTCATGCAATTGCTAGATTTAATCCAGGACTAGTCTTGCAAAATGCTTGTAGAGCTTTTGCAGAACCATTCAGTGTTGTTCATATATTATAGACCCTGATCATGCTTATCTCATCAACTGACTAGATCAGATAGTTAAGTACATTTCACTTTACAGGTATTTCTGTGGCGTTCATCACCCTAGTATCCTGCTCTCATTACTTACAAAACTGAGAGTAAGAACCGTAAGTGTGTTTCCTGACATCTGAGATAACCAAACTTAGAAATGGAATCTGTCCTAATGAGATGATATAGGAGGAAACACAGTTTTGTATAGCACCTATTTCTTAATCAGTGTGCATCACGAATCTTACTAGTTACTGAATTAAATCCCCCTAACTGTAATATAGCTGCTGAATATATAGATAAGGACCACTGCCAGGGTGAGTCATGTGCCTTTGATTCACAATGAAGGCTTTCAATTGAACGAGTTTCCTTCTTGCCCTGTCTTTCCCTCCATCCTGCGCTGCAAATGGTGGTTTGCTCACGAGCACTGTGCTGTTGAAACAGTTTGGGGTTTTTTGAGGGAAAACCTTGTCACATTTGTGGGCTTTGTTGTTAATACAGATACAGTTTGTAAACATCTGGGATGGATAGGCCTGATCACAGGACTTGTCTGGCCTGAGTGGTAGAAGGACCACTCCAGAAGTTGTCAGGTGGCTCTCTAAACAATTGAGCTTTGCCCATTTGCATTCTCCTGTATCTTCACCTTCAAGCTTTTTCCAGATAGTCATCGGTTTGTGTGTCTAATTCACTTAGACCCAGCTTCAACCCTGCTTATCTCTGTAAGCTATATGGGCTCTAGGGCACGAAGTAGTACAACAAGTCAACTAACCTTTCACCTGAGCAGAAAGTGGGAGGGAAGTGAGCTGCAGCTCAACTACTGCTGTCCTTCACGCACAGCTGGGAGTGTGATTAATACTTTGTGCAATTTAAAAAGAAATGTTAAGTTCCAATGTTGTGTTGTCAGAGAGATGCATTGCTCCTCTTCCTTCACTACTTTTATCTCAAGTCCAGCATTGAGAACAAGCATGCTCCTAGTGGGGACTGAATGCAGTTCAGTCAGTACCCTTTCTGAAATGTCAGTGTGGACAAAAACTTGGCATTCTCTTACTTACAAACATGGAGAAGACAAATCTGCTGCCTCTGTAACCTTCCCTGCCACGCTGATGCTTAATTGATGCATGAGGTGCTGCTGCTAGACACCAAAGCTAATCGTCTAGGCCACAGTGGTGGTTTTGATTTTAACTCGTGTCTTCTCATAAATGACACAGGAAACAGATGTGTGACAATAGAGTAGCAATAGTTCCATGTTCATGCTAAAGGTGACTGAGCAGGCGGTACAGTAACTCATCCAGCTCTGCAGAGGAATGCAGTTTTGTAAAGCAGAAGCTTCAGAATTTTACATAATTCCATATTATGTGGAAAGAAAAATGAGTCTCGGTCCTACACTGCCTTATCTATCACACTGATGTTAACAGACCTGGGCAGAACTTCATGCACACAATAACATCCTATTGTTCAGAGGTGCCCCCAGAGACTCTTCCTGTGGTCTGCACAACTCAGCCACTCTCACTCACTCTCAACTTAGCAGGGTGTCTGCACAGACACTTTTTTTTTTTTTTTTTTGTTCTTACGCTAAGCAAAACCTGTTCACATCTGCCCACCACCGCAGGCTCCCTGCAGCCACTCCCCACAGCTCCCCTACTTGTAGCAGGTCTGAGTGAGTCCTGCAGGCACAGCAGAGGGGACATGAGCTGCGGGAGGCTGGGCAGGCCTTGGGGGCCCCCCTGCGGAAGAGCCCTAGCACAGGAGCTGGCTCTAAAACAGTAGCCGTTTTAATTGCAAAACCCACCCATGGAATCCCTTAGAAGTGTAAAAAAGGGTGGGGAGCTTCCAGCGGGATCCTGTTGCACTAAGCACCATATACATGCGTAGTAAGACTGTCTGTGCCCCATACTGCTTGCAGTCAGCATCTGATGAGAGGTGCGGACGTAACAGTGCAATGGATGTTTGCTCGGATACGCAGCACTCTGGCACACCAGGGGCCGTGGTGTGGGTGGAAAATATTTTAACATCAGTTTACACCCACGCCTCAAGTTGACCACTCGCGCTGACAAGAATCCACAGCTCCGCAAGAAACTTTTTTTTCCACCTCCAAGGTGTCAAACTCTGTATCTGCACCAAATGCCTCTAAATCATTGTTAATCGTTCTAATTTATCCTTCCTTCTGATGGCAGCAACCCTAACAGTTTGCTGACACATGCATTAATTGAGATCTTGCTCATGCAAGGAGCACCAAACGGGGGACTGCTGGCTCCATGTAGTCACAAGGGTCTGCCTGCATGGAGCTCCATGCAGGATTGGGGCCTCAGTATGTTATGACTGCCGGGAGGCCAGAGTAAAGGCTTTTTGTTCTAGTGTGATGATATCCTCAAAATCCAGATTTAGGATTGAACATGGTGCTTGGAGATTTTTGTAACTTTGTTCATGTTTTGCTTGCAGAATAGAAGATAAGGTTGGACTCTTTCCCGTGAATTGGTTTGAGAGAGGAGAACTTAGTGTTATGTGCATGCAACTGGAACTCTGGCATTCCCTGACTTCGGAATGCCTAACCGGGCTCCCTCAAGATTATTTGAACATAGGCTTTGCATGGTATATTCAGAATCAGCTCTGGCTCTAATGGAAGCCAGTCTGAGTTGGTGGTAGGAGAGACCTGAACTGCTTTCTTTAAGCTGGGCAAAACCACTTCTTTGTGTGTGTGTGTGTGTGTGTGTGTGTGTAGATGGTGTGAAGTGTATGTGCCTATAGTTGTTGTTCTGCTCATTTTGATTTATTCCCGATAAATACTGAGATCACCTCAGCAGTCGGTTAGGCCAAAAGGCCAGAGCCACTATTGTTTACTGCCCCTAAAGCCCTCTTACCCCAGGCAGTGTGGTGATAATCCTGTTACCAGCTATTGAGTGCTGAACTAAACACAGACCCCTGCAACTGCAAAATGTAGCCCTCCCCTTGGGGGGAGGGGAGGCGATTTACAGCAATGCTTACACTTACACACCTCCGTCCAGCATTTTAGTAATTTAGAACAGTACCCCTCACTGCTTGGACTCCCTGCATTTTAAATTCTTCACATACCTGAGTCACCACCTAGAGTGAAGAACATTACCTTGTCGCTCATGTATATTTGAACAGCCTTCTGTGTCTTGCAATTTTGAAAGACACCAACATTAGTGTTAATCAAAATTCAGATGCTTTTCTTTCACCCCACTCCTTGCTTATGCCTCGTGCACAATACATCCGTGGATCTCTTGCTGACGTTTCACTTTCTGCTAATATTTAGCTTGGAGCCCTGACATGCTGGGGAAACGCTTTGGCAAAGAAATATGTGGCTGTTTCCCTAACCCTGAAGGAAGCAGGATAGTAGAACAGCATGTTTCAGTTCCTACAGGCCATTTGAATAGTGCACTGTCCTGACTTGTAGCATGATGTTGAGAGAGATTTGACCATGGGACTGATGTTTCAATCTTTACAACACAACTTTTCATAGAAATAACAGAGAAATCTGTTTGTAGTGCAGATCTCAGTGCAATCTTGAGAGTTGCTGCTGACACCTTACGCTATCCTCCGAATGAAATGTCCGTGGTGAAGCATCTCTTACTTTGTTGGTCTCAGCATATGGGATGCAATATCCGATTTTAATCCAGGATTAATTCCTTTAGAAATGTATTATCCATATGTTAAGTGTGATTGATTGATCACTACATTTGTTTTTCCATTCTATGAAGGGACTGCATTTGTAATGTTTGCTGAACATATTAAGGCTATTTCTAGCAGCTGTTGAGGCAACATTTTAGTAAATTAAATGGATTATCTCAAGAGCCTTACTCAAGCACTGTGCAGGTTATTCATTAGCATGGGGACAGAAGCGCCGGTTTGTTTTCCGTATGTGGACAGTGGTATGTACTAACTCTAGATGGGGCCCTCTCACCAGGCTCTTGAGGGGCTGCTGGGATCCTGCTTCCCTAGTGCCACATACCTTTTGCGATAAGACAGACTGACTCCAGTCTAGCAAAATGCTTCTCTTGCAGGAGGACAGCTGGCTAGTGTTGCATCTTCTTAAATTAAAATGTCTTTGGAAAACTGTTAAACTCTAATATACAAATGCTCCTGGGTGGGCAAGGAGACACTTGAGTTAATGCAGATTCCAGCAAAGACTTGCAGTGACAGATCCTAATAGATTTTCTTTTTATTCATATTCCAACTTTTTAAATATATCCTTTCAGGTGAGCTTGGCTTGTGCATATCTGCAGTACTACATGCTGTAGGTTCTAAATAACTCAAGAGCTTGCCTCTTATGATGCAGTTTTTATTTGACCTTCTAACATTTTCTTGCATTAAAAGAAAAGGGGAGGGAAGTCTGTCTTCATTTGACAGAAGAGTTGGGGAGGGGGAAATCAGTGGGTGAAGCAAGATGCTCAAAGGTGACTGTACACTTTTTCTCTGGATCTTCACTCAGCTGCTAGCAGGATCTTAACACACTGATTTTTTAGAAGTGTTCATTGATGAAAAGTAACTTGTCCACTTTCTGTTTTCTCATACTGAAACAGTTAAGTACCAGTAATGACCCAAGCCCCTTGCTCTAGTGTAGGAAGAGGAAAATAAAGACTTTTATATAATCCCTCCTCTCTGTCCACAATTTAATTTGTCCAACATCATTTTTTTCAAGAATAAACTCATCTCAACTGCAATGACCGGTCAGTTATGTGCCTTGTGTCTCTGTGGTTTACACCCATAATTGATGTTGTGTAGTAAGCAGACACACTATGCCTGGTTTGTGTATACTACTTGTCTGTCATGGAGCAGTTCCCATAGAAAAATTATTTCTGGTTCCTGAAGTGATTCTCAGATTGCTTTGTCCCTCTGTCAAACTGCTGGCTCTCTGAAGAGTTAAAGATAACATGGGTCTGACCCTGACAAAAGGCTGGGTGATTCTCTTCTCCCTGCCCAATGCATAGAACTAATTGGGTTGTGGTGGATAATCAGCTGAATATGACCTCCCAAGGGGATGCTGTAGCCAAAAGGCTAATATGATCCTTGGATGCATAAACAGGGGAATCACGAGTAGCAGTAGAGAGGTTATTTTACCTCTGTAATTGGCATAGATCTGACCGCTGCTGGATTCCTATGTCCAGTTCTAGTGGCTGCAGTTCAAGAAGGATGTTGATAAATTGCAGAGGGCTCAGAAAAGAGTCGTAAGAATGATGAAAGGATTTGAAAACGTGTCTTACAGCAGGGGTTCTCAAACTGGGGGTTGGGACCCCTTAGGGCTCACAGGGTCATTACATGGGGGGTTGCAAGCTGTCAACCTCCACCCCAAACCCCGCTTACCTCCAGCATTTATGATGGTGTTAAATTAAACACACCTTTTAATATATTTATTAGCAAGCCTCTGAGTCTGATCCCCCTATGTGAAAGGGGTTGCCAGTTTAAAAAAAAAAAAAAAGTTTGAGACCCACTGCCTTATAGTGATAGACTCTGAGAGCTCAATCTGTTTAGTTTAGAAGATTAAGGGTGACCTGATTAGTCTGTAGGAACATAATGCTAACGGGTTCTTCAATCTACCAGAGAGAGGTCTTACAGCGGCTGGAACCTGAAGCTTGACAAATTCAGATTGGAAAAAAGGTAAACTTTGTAACAGTGAGGGGAATTAATCATTGGAACACTTTATCGTGGGTCCTGGTGGATTCTCCATCACTGACAGTTTTTTTTAAAGCAAGAATGGCTGTGTCTGCTGTATGGGTTATTGTGGGGAAACTCTACGGCCTGTTATGCAAGAGGTCAGACTAGATGATCACAGTGCTCCCTGCCGACCTTGGAACCTGTGAATTAAGATGGCCACCTCTCTGACTCTGGGAAGGGGGAGGGGGGAACTTGCTTACTTCACAGCATGTTTCTCATCTAATCTAAAGTAATTCCTGAATTCCTGGGTGGCTCCTCAGGGCCTTGTCTCCAGGGGCTAGGGAGCAAAAGATGAAGATTAAAGGGAGTTAAAATGCTCTTGATCTTTTATTTTACTTGTGTGTGGAGAAATACTTCCCTTCACGTGCTCTCCCCTGCTGGAGGAGGTGACGGATGTTCACCCTTTACTAAGAACTAGGATGAGGCTACTGCCAGCTCTTGGAGAAGTCCCACCACGTTGGTACTTCCACCATGCTGAATGCGAAAGGCTTGTTGTGCTGGCTCAGCATTGGAAGTCTTCAGAGGGGGAACACAGCTCCATGGCCTCCGTTTCACAATAGGAACTCATGTAAAATCCTGATCTGTAGCCACTGAGCATAAACCGAATGGGAATAGGAATTGTGGGCTGACTCCTCGTGGGACAGACTCAGATGATTAGTCTTCCATCATTGCCCCAAGCAACCCCATTAAGGCAGCCTTCTGCTAACGCCCATCCTTGCAGCACAGAGTGAGCTCTGCTCTTCCTCAAAGCACTCACCTTAAGGGGGCTGCTTGATCTACCTGAGGCTGACATACACTGTAGCATGGAAGAGGATTCAAGACTGGCAGATTAACTGGGTGTTAAGTAACCGAATGAGAAGTGTAGCAGCAGGGTTGGGTTGGTGAGTTGTAAAGTCCTGCCTGGTTACTGGTCTCTTGCTAGATATAGAAGCTATGTCTATATTACAGTCTATGTCTATCCTACACCACCTCGTCTGTCGCTCGGAGGTGTGAATAAACCACCCCCCAACAGACAAGTTACACTGCCATGAGCATATGTGTGCACAGCGCTCAGTCGGCGGGAGAGCTGCTCTCTTCTTTTATGCCGGCAGGAGAGCTTTCTCCCATCGGCACACAGCATCTTCCCCAGATGCGCTGCACTGGCACAGCTGTGCTGCCGTACATGTAGAACCACTTTTGTACATGAGGTAGAGTCTAAACTCTTTAGTAGTCTTTTAAAACTGTTTTTCCTTTAGCAGATTATAACACTTGTCATAGGAGTAGCCAAACTTACTTTTCTAAGCATCTTGACTGATGATTTATCCCCAAAGCATCTTGGAACAGGTTTCCTGGTGCCCATCATTCTGGCATAGATGTGAAATTTTACTTGTTGGTTAATGTTGATACTGCACTAATGGGGTCAGTCTGTGAAACCTAGCAGAATGAGATGGTTGGATATTGCTTTTAACATCCCTGCATTCTGCTCTTCAAATGCTTCACTTTCTTCCTAGTGCACATTAATCACGTGGTGAAACAAGTGAGACAGAAACTAATAAAACTTGCCAAAATTATTTGGAAAGGGGATATGTTGGTATAAGGAAGTTAATAAAGCTTGACTAATGTATGCTACGTTCATGTAGGGTGTTATGCAAATAACTAACTCTACACCTTAGCTAATGCAACCAGATGGGCTATCCCTTCTCTACAGTGCTTGTGTTTCTGTCTTCCCCTACAGCAGCAGGGTGATGGAACAGATTTCCTGCCTAGGTTTGTAAGTCTCTGCTGGAGGGAAAAAAATAGCCTGCTACTACGGCATTAATAATGCACTTCTATTAAGTTTATCAGTTGGCTGCTATAGGAGCAATTTCATTAAGTCAGCTACTGTGCAACAGCTTTCTCTAAAATTCCCAATAGGGGACTTAATTCTAAACTCAGTTACAGCAGTCTAATGGGACTATAATTCCCCTCCGATCACTGGTGTTACGCTGCTGTCAAACTTGTTTAGGGGAAGGGAGAATCACCCGTCCTGCTTGACACTAGGGGGTCCAGCGGCAGTGGTTGGAGGTGGCAGGGCCGAACGCTGCCCAGCCTGGGTGCGCCCTGGCACTGACTTGGCATGCTCCTGGGCCTAAGGACCGGCTGGGGGAGCAGGCTTAAGCCCCTGGGCTGGCCTGTTAGGCCAAGCCCTGGCAGATAAGGGCCTGCACCCCCCTTGGACCTTAATGTCTGCAACCAGCATCTTCACCCCCTGCCCCGCAGCTCAGGCCCGGGCTCCAGCTGCCCCCACCCAGCCCCAGCTGCAGGGGGTGCTGGGCGCCCCGTGGAGCCAGGCAGGGGCTTTACTAACCGGCCGGGCGGGGAGTCACTTCGCCCCGGGAGGGGCTGGGCGCGAGGCTGCAGCTCGGGGCGGGTGGCTCAGCCCCCGGGGGAGCCACGTGGGGGCCGGCCGGCCGGCCGCGCCTGCGCACTGCGCCCGGGGGCGGGGAGCCGGCGCACAGCTGGGCGGCGCGTGGCGCGGGCTGCCCGGGCAGAGGAGCCCAGCGAGCGAGCGCGCGCGGGGGCTGCGGGCTCTGCCGCGTCCGCTGGCTGCCCCGGCCCGGTCTGCCCCCCCCCATGACCCGCAGCCGGCTCGCGGCCGGCCCGGGCCACGCCTGCCCCTGCCCCTGCCCCAGGATGATCCCGTACTTCTCGGACAACGCGGTGATCTCCCAGAACGCCATCAACCAGCTGTGAGCGCGGGGGGGCCGGGCCCCGGGGGGGGGAGCCGGGCCCCGGCTCTGGGGGGGTAATACATGGGGGGGGGTGTCCTGTCCCGGGGGGGGGAGCCGGGCCCTGGGGGGGGGAAGTGGTGGGGGGGGAGCCGGGACCCGGCTCTGGGGGGGTAATACATGGGGGGGTGTCCTGTCCCGGGGGGGGAGCCGGGCCCCGGGGGTAAGGCACAGGGGGGAGCCAGGCCCCAGCCCCGGGGGAGGGGGGGAGCCGGGCCCCGGGGGTAATACACGGGGGGGAGCCGGGCCCCGGGGGGAGCCGGGCCCCGGGGGTAATACACGGGGGGGAGCCAGGCCCCAGCCCCGGGGGAGGGGGGGAGCCGGGCCCCGGGGGTAATACACGGGGGGGAGCCGGGCCCCGGGGGGAGCCGGGCCCCGGGGGTAATACACGGGGGGGAGCCAGGCCCCAGCCCCGGGGGAGGGGGGGAGCCGGGCTCCGGCCGGCGGAGTTTTGTACCGTGGAGCTGATCCGAGCGTGGGCTGCCCGCAAAGCTCGGCTGCCGGGGAAAGTTTGTCCCGCTCCCAAGGCAGCAGTTCGAGAGAGGCGGCCCAGTGGCTGGACCGGGAAGAGCAGCCGGGGGGGATTTTCGCTTGTTTGTTCCGCTGGCTCTTTAACCAAGCCAGCCCCAGCAGGCAGAGACCCGGCTGGAGGAGGGAGATTCCTGCAGGGGGAAGGGAAAATCTGCCCCTCAAAGTTAGCTGAATTTCTTCACCAGGCTCAGCCTGTGTCACTTCCCGGCTGGAGGAGACTCTGTGTTCGCACAGGATCTGCCCTTCCAGGAACCGCGCTGATGAAACACTTGCCCGGGAGCGCAGAGATGGGTTTAATCATGTGGTGGGAAGGTGCTTGGTCAGAAATGTTGTTTGTCTTTGGAAGAGCAGGACAGCTGCCTGGGGGGGGTGTGGGGGGGATTCTTCACATGCCTTTTGGATAGGGACTTGGGCAGTTTGCAAGGAAATACTCAGACCTTCTTGTCTTAATGGCTTTTTTCTTTTAAGTATCTTTTCTGGCTATTAATTCAGACTTCCCCTTTAATGTCGGCCCAGTAATCCAAGGCAATGGGGAGTCTACACCATGGCCAAGCTTTTCACAAGTGACTTTGAATAGCTCCGTGTTTGGTGCCCAACTTGAGATTCCCTCAAGTGCCTGGATTTTTCAGGGTGGGTGTTCAGCCTTTTCTGAAAATCGGATTCTTTATAACATGGACACCCACAATCACTAGTCACTGGTGAAAATCTTTGCCTGTATCAGCAGAAGCTTTAGAAAGGAGTTGTCCCCGTAAAGTCCGAGACTGAAACGCCCGTAGTACTTTGGGCTTGGGTATCAGATATCGGGGGACTGCTATGAAAATAGCCACAGAGGATCTTGTCTGCAAATTAGACTTTTCATTTCTATCTTGTTCCCTGCTTTACTAGACTGCAACAATTTACTAGCCTCCGATTTCAGCTTTCTATAAACTTTCTTCTCCCCCACACCTCCCCAGGCTCTGAGAGGAGTGTGTTCTCTTATAAAGTGTGGGCTGAGGAGCGGGAGGAGAGATTGCTTACTTCTATTGCCAGGCTTTAGCTGCTATTCTGTTTTCTCCAAGGACACCCTGGAAACATGAAACTTTGGGATAAACTCTTAGTTGCATGCAGATAGGACAGACTCTTACTTGGTTAATGCTAGGAGTCCATCAGCAGAAATGAGCTTAAGGGAATGCATGGCAGCACTGTGCCACCCTGCAGTTTTGGTAAATGTTTGGTTGTCCTCCTCCTGTTTCTGTTCCAAATCTTCTTCCATCTGTAGTCAGTGTCCTGTCTCCTTTCTGTTCAGGATAACGGACAATTGATGCTACAAAAAGTGGAGTGGCACTCTCCAAAACTCTGCTTTCCGATGGCTAGCAAGTTGTGTGTTAAATAGTAGTTGATGGGGGGGGGGGGATCATGAACTGTCAACCCTTGCACCTGCTGTCCTCCTCTCTGCAGATCCCCGCCACGCTTTTTCAAATGCATAAGCTGGAGTCTAGCTTGCATACTGCCCTAAGCAGCAAGACTTGTCCATTGCAGCAGTAAATGGTGTTATGGTTGAAGAGTCGTGGGTGGACAAGTCACACCAATCTTGGCCAGCTTCAAACTGAAAGGCTCCACGTCCTATTGCTAAGCTTCTTGAATAACCAGTCCCTCCAGCGGTACACACTGATTTAAATACACCTACAAATAAGCATATTCATTTCTAAATAATTGTGGCTTTGGGGGAGTTTGGTAGTAGGGGAGGATCAAGTCTTAAGGTTAACACTGGTAGTGGTATCATCATGCCTGGTGGTTCTTCCAACAAATCAGCTTCTGTTTTATCTTCTGAAGAGACCAAGACAAGCTTGAGAATAGTTAGATAAAATGCTAGCATGCAGCCAGCTGTTGCAGTGTTCCTATTGTGAAGAGCTTCCCCCAGAAATCTTGATGCATATTCTCTCAGATTTCTCACAGAAATTGGTCACTGGCCACTGTTGCATCTTCTTTGTGTTTAAAGACTAAACAATTGGTGCTACGTATTTGTTAGCTTCATCTGTTTAACGATGTCCCTCTAAGCCTTCCATCCTTGACCTGACATGTTTGTAATTATTCTGTTTAATTGATCACTTTGCCTGTAAACATCACAGCTTTCCCATTTGTGCCTCTGAATGTGGGGATCTGACAGCGTACCCAAGGTCTCTGTAAATAGAAATCAAAATGTGTCTGCTTTGGGGGATCTGAGGCAGCAAATGTGTTGGGTTTTTTGTTGATGTTGGTTTTGTTTTTCTGTATCAAGATAATTGGTAGTATTTGCCGAAACATTGACTTTATGAAGTCTTGCTTATGTTAGATAGCTAGGTAACAATTTCTGTGGTTATAGATGTGTTTGATTTATATACATTACTCAAATATTTAACCCACGATCTGAGACTATTTATGGAGAGAGATGAGCAAAAATGGTGCTGTGGGGAAGGAGAACTCAGCTTTTCCCCTCTCTGAGGGTCTGATTGCCCAAGGGTGCTGTGTCCAGGAGCAGCTGCAATTGCAATTTACTTGGAAGGACCAAACTCTTTCCTTTCCTGGAGTTGGTGATAACTCAGTTATCAGAGGAGTTTGCGCTGTCCTCAGCCTTCTGTAAATTGAGATTAAGGGGTATTAAAGAGTCTGTGGATTAACACACTTATCTGGAACAGGGTTCTAAACTGGAGACAGTGGCGTGCTTTTTGTGATTGGAGAGCGGGGCGTTTTTCAGCTGATTCTTCTTAAATTAGAATGTTTTGCTTTGCAAATCAGGAATTCAGTTAGAGATCACAGATCCTTGTACAGTTACCTGCAAAATCAGACGTCAAGGTTTGCTGCACCGAAATATTGTTCTCTGTGTGGAATGGTAAAGACAGCATGCGGATTGCTAATGCCAGTAACCTTTACATGGGTGTATTTGTAAGTAGATGCAGTTAGCTAATTGGCTGTGACTTTCAGGCATCAGCAAAAAAATGATTCCCATGTTCACGCTTTGAGTTGGTGGTTTAGTCAGCTGGACTGGACCTTGAAAATATCTCATTCACAAGATTAAAATCAACATTGAAGAGAATCTTTTGTTTATCAAAATACCGCCATTAAAATTGTATCTTGATTTAGGGCCAGCTGCTGCTCCTGTTGAACTCAGTGGGAGCAACGTTTAGTTATTAGCTTTTTCCTGTATAAGACCTAAAATTTCAAGCAGAGATCACAGCAGCTATTGGACAGATCAGGGTAGATGAGGCAGACCTGTAAATTTCCAAGAATTTGTACCAGAAGACGCCTTCAGTCATTTCCACTCCACTTGCCCTCTGTCCTCACTCTTTAGGGTTAATCACCAGGTTTTGATATCTTATTCCATGTATTAGTCCTTGAAATGTGTTACTCAGCCCTGAGAAGGTAGCAAACGGTCCTTCATTTTACTGCTAGGTCTCTTTCTCTGCCTTCTGTATTTTAAAGAGGAAGTCTGGTCCAGTGGTTAGGGCGTTCCCTGCTCCACCACAGACTTCCTGTGTGACCTTTGGCAAGTCACTTGGGGACAGATTTTCAAAGGTATTTAGGTGCCTATAGATGCATCTATAACTCCCCTTGGCACTTGGGTGCTTTTGAAAATCCCATTAGGAGCCTAGCTGTACCTTTGAAAATCTGTCCCTTTGTCTTTGTGCCTCAGTTCTCCATCTGCAAAATGGGCTTAAGAGCACTCTGCCACCTCAGAGGGACTGTGACAAAGATTAAACCTTACCTAGGTACTATGAGTACTAGCTAGAGCGCTAATAAAAGCATTTTACCAAAATGGAAATATTTATACATTTGCTATTCTGTAAACTGAGAAAGATCTTTAATGATTGTTTTATTTAACGCTGGCCTGCTCCCAGTTATGGGAGCTAAAATCTGTGTTTCAGACTAAAAGGAGGAATGTAGAACTACCAGTTTCTCCAAATATGTTTTACGTGAGTCTTGGAATCCTTTACAGCGGTGGTTCTCAACCTGTTTACCACTGTGGGCTGCGTATGCAGCTCTCTGTGATGTGTGGGCCGCATCCAGCATAACATGTGCACTCTCTGTATGGCCCTGAGGATGTCACACGGGCCACAGCTATGCGCTGATTGGGCTGCGGGTGGAGAACCTCTGTTTTTAAAGGAAGAAAGCAACTGAAAACTCTCAGTAGAATTCCTTTCAGCAAAGGGTTAAAACTGGTCATGAAATGTCTTTGCTGAATTGGAAAATGCAGGATAGTGCTACCACTTAAAAGTTACCAGCTTCCTTCCCAGTTTGTGTAACATACAAGGGATGTTACAAGCTATTAATAGGGCATTTAATTTTGTACTCAGTGTAATTAATACTCATTTTATTGACTCATTTCTTCCTACCCATGCCTCACTTTAGGCCTTATCCTGTGTTCATTTCCCCCCCCCCCCCCCTTCAGAGGATGCCTGATCATGCCCTTTATCTTGAAATCTACCTTGGTAGTTTAAAGTTTGATCTTCAGTGTAACTCCTTGTGTCGAGGCATGTGTGCAGCCATGAAATATGGGGCTGCCACATTTACAGTATCCTGGAGGCTCTTCTGTATCTCCGCAGATGTGGAGCTCTAGTGAAGAGCTTTAGTTTAATTGCTTTTCTACCTTTGTAAATATTTTACCATTATAGTGAGAATTGCTGACACTTGGGATTTAAAGAGGGCGCTGCAGACAAATGGAGATTCAAGGAAAGGGGAGTTCCACGGCATAGCCCAAATTGCTGCTTTCAGCTGCAGTTTATTTGAATTCCTGCTGTGAACTAAGGGTCATTTGTAGTTTTGGACGTTTGAAACCCCAAAATAGACTGGCTAGATCTTTTCCCACCTAAAAAGCTCAGTAGAGACTTTTGATCAGCATTGAATATTGATATTACTTTCCTGGCATGCAAGCTATATATCCTTGGATGCTTGGGCAACAATATAATAAATACTCTGCTCCATCCTTCATGGAAGGAAGTTGTGAACTGAGCATCGGTTCCGTGCTGCTCTCTACCCAGCATCTTAGAATGATCAGCCTGTTTCTGATTATACCAGCTGAGCTGAGTGACATTTCTTCCCTCTTTTCCTTCCTTTCTCACTCATCCTAATGTGTCAAATAGTGCATGGGAAAGGCCTGTCACTCCCCCGTGTTTCTCCCCCTGATACTTTTTTTCTGATTACCTCAGTGTGTTTGCATAGGTGTGTTTTAGCACACAGCAGAGAACTCTGTTGATCATTAACCCAGGCAGAGGATGCGTTATCCATGTCTAGCCTTCCTGCTTGGACTTCCTGTCTCTTTTCCTGGAGGTGGATTGTCTTTAAGTTTCACTGATACTGAGCTAGATGAACCACTGATCTAACCCAGTATGGCCGTTCTTATGTTGGGAGGCAGAAGGGGTGCCTGAAATAGGATCAAGACTTGAGCAAGAAATCGGTGATCCCAGGGTAACTAATTTTCAAGCAATAAATAGTTAGCTTTACATATTTAGCTGCCCAGCCGGATTCACATTTGGAAAGGCTGCGAACCATTCCAGTTGCTTCTGAGATGCTGGGGTCTGTTGGGACTGCTGTGTAAATGTTCACTTCCAAGGAAAAGTTGGTTTTCTCGTAGAAGTTATCATTCCAGCCCTGCTTCTCTAGAGACAAGAGCCGATCAGTAGAGAATGGCCCTTTGGGGCCAGCTAATATTAAGGCTGCCTGGTTCTATCCTGGCACGACACCTCTTTGGACCACTTTTTTTTATAGAACCTCAGGCTAAAACAGTATTTTCTGGAAGGGATTTAAACAACTTCAGACCAATTTTGTTGAAATGCTGATTATCTGGCTGATCTGATCAGGGTCAGTTAGTTCAGAGCCTATGGTAGTTAGGAAAGAGTTATTGTCCCTCCATGCTGACCTGACCAACCGCATGTGAACCATATTCACCTGAACTGGTTTAAAACTAGTTCAGCAGGCCATTTTCCCACCTTACCAGATGTGCTACGCGTTGAGCAAAGACAGAAATTCAGAGTTGTCTGACATTCCATCTTCAACCAGATTCTTATGTAAAGTCAGCCTGCTATTCAGAGAACCCTCTTTCCACACAGATGTGTTAAATCAACCCTGCACCCTTAACTTTGAACTTCCTTGCTTTTGTTGCCTTATTATTGTCATAACATGGCGTAATTTGTTTGCTTAAAGGCAGCTTTGCCCTGTGTGTGTGTGTGTGTGTGTGTGTGTGTATATATACACAGGTACTGTAGCTTTCTTTCAACAATTACAGCTAACTGGGAATAGTTGATCTTGGAATCTAATAAAAACACTGTTACATTGTGTAGGATTTAAAAAACGTTTTATGAGGGAGAGAAACTTTCATGTCATAAGCCAGTCACTAAGCAAAACGTGCTCTCTGGGCAGTTTATTCATTGTGCTTTTACCTTTGGAGTATCTGGTGCTGGCAGCGCTGGGATGAGCTAGGAGATGGAACTGGTTGAACCACTGATCCGCTCTGGTATAGCAACGCCTCTGTTCCAAAGTGGAGGTTTTATGTTAGGAATAAAGAGCATAGGAAAGGCGTAACCAAGTACATAAAACAGTTGACTGGGTCAGGGAGTGATTGTTGGGAAGTATGTCCTATTTTGTTTGTTGTTTTACTTTAGTCAAACACGTGTTACTGGGCTGAATAAACAGGTAATTTACATGAAATTCTGTCCTCCTTATCAAGGAGATCAGACTGGATGATCTAATGATCCCATCTGGCCTTAAAATCTCTGAATTTGTATTGCACCTGAGAGGTTCATTCGAACAGGGAGCAGTAAAGGGGCCCAGTGTCTAAGACCCCAGCACAGGAGCTGCATGCTGTTCATTTGGAAGTTTTTTAATTCAAGAAATGAACGTTGCAGCACTATATCTCCACGTGAAATGTGGAGGACTAACTAAGTTGGCACAGTGGTAAAAGCACATTTCTAGGAAATTCAGTAGCATTCTCTGAAGTAGGGCACTTGTGTCAACTAGCCATCTTGACATGAGAAAGTCATTGGTTTCATTCTCGAAGTGTCTAAGGACTGCATTCTCCTACTCCGTGCATCTTTGTCTAGCCAGGTACTTAGCTGATCCCCATCACTAGAGTATCTGAACACATGTGGCACATTCGTTTATTGATAATGGTTATTAACAAGTTAAGATTTGGGTTTTCTCTTGAAACCCCTCTAGTTGCCTAGTAGGCTAAACCCACAAATCATTTATTCTTTCTCTAAGCAAATGTTTGTGTCCTTTTGAGTAGTCAGTGTTGAAAACCGTGCATTTGCATGTGTATTTTGATAAGATCTGTGTTGTCCCATCATCACGTGCTTTTGATCTCTGATTTCCCTAGTAACCCTTCTCTTTTCTGGGTTTTGTTTACACTTGGCTAAAACTCAAGGCAGACATTTGTTTTTAAGTGCAAATACAGCATATCTGCCTATCCCTCTGGTTTAAAGTTGTGACATGGCTTGTGGGAAGAAGACAAGTCGAATTAAGTTCAGTGCTATCTTTTGATCCGGCGCAGCCTCGGAGCATTCTGGGAGCGGGGAATTGCTAGATTGCTGTGACACCTCCAAAACCTTCTATTTACAAAGCTTCGCAGACCTTTGGGCACTCCTCAAGCTATTGTCTGTACTTAAGTGTTCAGGTGTCTTGAATGCTCCACCTCAGGTCATCCTGTTGCAGGCTTTTTTGTAAAATATTCTATTTAGAAACCCTTCTATGCTGTCACACACACACACTCTCCTGTGCTATCACACACACACACTCTCCTGTATGTCTTTTGCTTTTTTAATATTGCAAGTTGAATAGAGCATCTTTGCTTGAGTCCATCTGAGCCTGCTGTTCATCATATGATGTCGCTGCCATCTTATTACATCGTAGTTTGTTGCTGTGGAGTCAGTGGTCACACCAGAAGGCTAATCTCTGATGGGGAATTAGCAATAGAAAATAATCTCTCTGAGGAGCAAGTGCCCATCTTTACTACCAAGGCTCTTTGTAGGAAAAGAAATGGGAAGAGAAATATGAGGTGTGTGCAATGTATATACAAAATGATTTCTAAGTAGAACACTCTTTTCAGTGATCAGCTTTGTAAATATTGCTTGCAAGGAGAGCGAACTACATGCGAGCTTCAAACAGACGTTCAAAAAGACATCTCTCCTTCGATCGTATCTTGCACTGTCCATGTTCACCTTGACTACGTAGCAGCTCACCAGTGCATGGATCTGAGTAGTCTGACTGTAAGACACTGCTGGAGTTTCAGGGGAACCGACAAAACTAATTTTGGGTCAGATGGGACTGGGGTAGATCATTCTGACTTTGCAAAAGAGAGATTCAACTTTGGCCTATCATTAAAAAAACAAAACAGTTGCACTCTGTGAAATTCAATGGGCAAGTAACAAGCAGGAGTAACTCTTGTTGGCCCAGTTTTCAGGAGTGGTCAGAATTAAACTAATCCCTTCTCCGGTCCCAGGCTTTATGATGGAAGGGGAAACAAAACCCTCTTTAAAAGTAGTTGAGCTAATTAAACATGATTGTGGGGTGATGAGTGCACCCAAATGGCTGTTTAGCTGGCATGGGTTGCTGCCCCTCTTGCTGTGGAAGAGCAGGTGGGAAAATCTGAAAACAAAGATGAATCAGAACGGCTGGGTTCTTGTGTGTGTTTCAGGATTGAAAGCCAATTACATGTGATGGAAGCAAATCACTTGTCAGTATCACCTTTAACCCTCCCACCGCTTCTCTGCAATGGGAAAGCACAAGAAAGCAAACTGAGAATATGCACACTCGTGTACTTGACTAATTAGAGGGTAATGCGAGTGCTGAGTGAGTTTGTGCTCTGAATTGTCCATTAGCATGTACATCATGTGCGTGTCTAGATGGATTGGTGTATATTGCTAAAATAGCTCTTTAAATGTCCAGACGGTTAAAGAAGTGAGGCAATTTGCATCAGACGGCGGGGTCTTTGGAAGGAAAGGTGCACCAAAGTTAGCAATGGATGAGGGGCAAGTTTTCACTTTGAATTGCCGAGCTCTTGGTAGTGTGGGCACAGTCGTTGCATGATCGCAAGAGTAATTTCTTTAATTTCCTCCTTATGTCAGATTATAGAACACGTGTTGCATGGGTCTCTAAGGGCTTCAAATCAATTGAATCCCTGCTTAGGAGACCTGCTCCTAAGCACGCTCTGTTCCTGCTAGGCGGGGGGAGAGGCTCTCTTCAGGTTTGTAGCACACAGCTGCATCCAGTATTGTACTGATCCTTCCACTTCTAATGTGCGAGCCAGTTTTCAAATGTTCTTCACTCAGGTCCTTGTATTTCTCAAAAAGACAAAGCACCTAAGCCATAAGAGCAGTCAGAAGTTGCCATCTGAGCTTCATGGGGGTAAAAACATCTGGAAGTCTGTAAAGTTCAGAGTTCTGAGCATTCTTGTAACATAACTTGCATAAGAGCGGCCATTCTGGGTCAGAGCAATGATCCATCTCCAGTGTCCTGTCTTCCGACAGTGGTCAGTTCCAGGTGCTTCAGAGGAATGAAGAGAACAGGGCAATTATTGAGTTTAAAGGGTGCGTGGTGAGTGATCAGTGGAAACGATTTCAGGATTGAAGTACTCTTGGTAAGTTGATCCCGAGCCAAGAGAAAATTGGCAATATCGCTGCCAAGAAAAACTTGCCGTACAGACTTGGAGGGGCATGGGAAGCAATGCTGAATTTGCATTTTAAAACAAATCTCTGGTTCATCTCAGCCTCTGACTGGGAGGTTTACTCGCTGATTTCTGGATCCTAATGGTTATCCCAGAGGGTGCGTTTACACTGGGAAAACATTGGCGTCTCCAGCCACCCTAATGATGATATGGTGGCACTGCTGCCAGTGGAGCCCGCTGCTTGTACGCAGACACCGAGTAGCTAAAAAAATTCCTTCCCACCTCTCCGTGCTGCATCTGGCACCATAGGACTATGCAGAGAAAATGCTTACAAACTTCCTTAGGGCAGACAAGTCCTTGGGGTGAGGACTTTGGGAACGAAAGAGACCTGCCTGCCTAATAACAACATGCTGTCGAATACAGCTTATCATTCCCTTTTCTTTACGCTTGGGCAGTCCAGTGACCACTGAAATGTCCTTTTTAATGTCCTGGCTAGTTTTTTACTTTTGGATCCTGATCCAGTGCATTTTGCGTAATGGTATATTATAGGTGGGGTTGTTATACTTTGAGACAAATATTAAACTATTAGTATTTGAAAGTGACAAATTACTGAGCAAAGACTCTCCTCAATCCACAGTAAACCTGGCATGTTTTTAACGAGCCTGAGAAATGCACTGCATGAGTTGTAACGTAGGCTGGTAGGGTGAGTATAGACACATGCACCTTTTGGGGGAGCATAATGCTCTTAAGATTTCAGAGTTCGTCCCAGTGCAGAGTATTGCTGCTTGATACAGAAAGGGCAGCTGTGTTGACCTAGAGAATACGAGGGAAATGCTGACTTCCAATTTAGGGCATCAAAGTGAAGTGACATAGAGTTTTGGCGTAGGGATTTCACACATAAATTGTTTTATTAATAAAGGAAAATTTTTCTTTGTTTTGTCTCTGCTAATTAATGATCATTTCAGGGAATTGTTTTAAATCACATTAAAAGAGAAACATTTTTGCTTGAAGTGTTTCCCGTCACTGTGAATCTCCTGTTGCACGAAGTGAAGTCACTCTCAGATTTGCAAAGCTGGAGCACCTTCCACGACCGTGGAGGTGGTGAACAAATCTGTAACATGGGGACAGGTTACAGCACCAGACCATTCAGAGGTCCTGGTGATTTCCCGTTTCGAATCAGGAGCGGCTTAGAGAAGTCTGGCAAATGACCGTTCTCCCTGAAAATCTGTTTAACACCTTTTTTTAATCTACTGTAAATTAATATTGGTTATCAAACGGGCTGTTAAATTCTCAACTGACCTGTTTATGTGGGAGAGGGCGCCTCAGCACGGGGGCCAGTTGAGCCCCAGCTGGACGTGGAGAACAGCAAATGCAGTGCGGGTGTGGGAAAATAAATGTTCCAACAGGTAAACCACTGAACAATGAAATTCCTGCTACTTCAGAATACGTGAGCCTCTTTTACTTACACACACACACACACACACACACACACACACACACACACACACACACACACACACACACACACACACACACACCCCACATCATAGAAATGTAACTAAGCACCTGCTGCTCTTTACTGTAAGGAAAAGCCTTAATTGCAGCTTTGATCACTTTGAATGGAGATGGACAGACATTTGTGTCCTGTTTACAATACTCCTTGACTTCTGTTTTTTACCAGGAAGGTGCTTTGTAGGCCGTAATCTGAGGCAGCCTGTTTTCCCAGCGGCTGCATTGCAAAATGTCGTTCCTCCAGTCCGTCCCTTGTTCTCAGCAGTTCATTCTGGGGCTCTGGCGTAGCGCTTCCTCAAGGTCTGCAGTAGCTTCCCTGTCCCCTACACTTTCCCACCATTGCTGCCGTCGGGTCAGTTGCACCAGCGTTAGCAATGGTGGGAGCACTTGTACAGATGGGCTGCCAGGTGCCACGAACACAAGCACCATCCTGTCTGTACCTGCTGCAGGGCGTCTGCATGACAGTGTTCACAGTGCTGGTGATGCCAGGGCCTTCCCCATGCTTGAGCTCCCATTGGCGGTACACCTAGTTAAGGTGAAAGGGCAGTAACGGTTCAGACAAGGCTACCTCTGCTGCAGGTCTGGTCTGCACTGGCCCCAATGCAGCTTTTACAAGATTCTCGTTTAAATCCAAATCACCCAAAACCAGCATCTAACTTTACTGGACTTTCTTCCCTGGACCCACAGCCGAATTGGTTTTCCTTGCTGCTGCCTAGCGTTCTCCAGCTCGCGTCTCTGTTAGCGCTCGCTCTGGCAGCTGGAACCAAAGCAGCACTGGTGCCCAGGCACTGAACTTGTTTATTTGCGTTCCCAACAGACTGAACGTTTCACCTCTGACGCAAGCAGCCGTCATTGTCTTGGTGATCCCCAACCTGCCTGTACCTGAGTCACACCCACTGAACGCTATCAGTTGCTGCAAGGCCAGGTTTGTGTGCAGTAGGGATTATGAACTAGTGCAGATTTTAGGAAGGGTGTGTGACTCAAGACGAGATACGAATACAGCTCTGTGCCAGCAAGGGAAGGATTGTGTGGGGTTGCTTCGCTGGTTACCCATTTCGCAGGGGATGCAGCCAGTACTCTAATTCAGGAGAGACAGTGGTCCCAGTTCTTTTTCCGTCCTTGTAGTGTTGGGCATGCGTTGGCTAAATATAGATGGCCCTGGACTTGACTAATATGGAGAGGGACAGTATGTTGACCTCTGTGTGTCTCACTTGACTTCTGTTACAGTAATATTTAAAGCAACAGTGTCTCTTTTGTTTAAAGTTACGGGGCTCTGCTAGCCAGACCAAACATGGTTAGGTCAGGGGGAGCCGGGGTTCTCACACAGCTACACTTGTAGAGAGAAGTTTGTGCCCAGATTAGTAGTAACCTGTTTTTTAAGAATTAAATGTATTTGGAGCAGAGGCGATAGTAATGGGTTTTGGTCAGAAGGGCTCAGGGATGGTTAAACTTTAACAAGCTGTGCTTTTAACCTTTAGTGACTAAGGCAATGAAGTTAAAATTCAAAGAATGCCCTCCAGGACTGTCTGTATTAATCCTGAAAGGGGGAAGGTACATTGTAAAATTGGATGAATTTTTAGAAAACTGAACTGGCAGTTTGTTTGGCCTTTTTTGATCCTTGACATGAAGAATAAATTCTGCTGTTTGAGTTTTTCCAAGTTGGTTAAAGTGCATTAAAACTCTCACTGACAGCACATCTTATCGCTCTGCTCATAGAATAAAAGCCAGCTAGTCTTGGCCAGAGCCAAGCATTTAAATAAGTACGGCGCATATGGTAATAACTCTTAGAAGCACTCCCTGGGGTGTAACTTTTCTGCTTAGCAAGGCTGATTATGTATATTAGAAGTCTATAGATATTTAAACAATATATAGAGCTAGAAGAATACATCATGTAGGGATTTAGTTTGGGAATGTCTTGACTTGGGGATGGTATCATATAAACCAAGCCCCCTTTGCTTCCTCATTTCCAGGATCACTACTTTAAAAAATGCCTGGTATTGTACATCTGCTGTAAATGTTTAATACCAGAATTTCTCAGTGGCAGCTGTTGTTGCTTTAAGCAGCCCTTTTCTGAAGAATCATTTGATTTGGGAGTGCTCTCAGAGCAATGCTTTCGTGCAGCTCTCAAGCCTTTCAAGGCACTTTACAACCTTTTGGTAGATAACTGGTTCCATTTTTTCCAGATGGATAAACTGAAGCAAATTAGGTGAGGGATAGCTCAGTGGTTTGAGCATTGGCTTGCTAAACCCAGGGTTGTGAGTTCAATCCTTGAGGGGGCCACTTAGGGATCTGGGGCAAAAATTGGTCCTGCTAGTGAAGGCAGGGGGCTGGACTCGATGACCTTTCAAGGTCCCTTCCAGTTCTAGAAGATTGGTATATCTCCAATTATTACCTTTATTACTTTTGACCAGAGTCACTGATTGTTGCTCTCTGGAAGCCAGGTTCTCTTAGGTTTTAGAATTATGAACCCAGAACCTTTCTTTGCTATTATTAAGGCTAGTTGCTTGCACTGTGTAAGGAATCCTGTCAGCTCAGTCTGGGGGCCAGGCCTACACTTAAAATGCTGCCTCGGTGCAGCTGCAGCACATAAGTGAGGATGTGCCGACACCGACGGGAGAACGTCTCCTGTTGACGTAGTTAACCCACTTCCCTGAGAGGCGGTAGCTGTGTTGATGGATTTTTCACCAGTACAGGTCTGTTGCACGAGCCTGGCTTCTCTGGGAGCTTGTATCTGTCTTCTGAATTACCTGTTGCTTATGTTGCCACATACCGAATACTATACTTCATACCATGTTACAGCAGAATTGGACAAAACCGCCTATTATACAGGGCAAGGTCGCATCCCCTGAAATGTATTAACTACATTGGAGATTCCGGTATCTAAATTTATATCAAATCCCCTGTGACAGGAGGATAATCAAGGTGCTAATTTCACCTAAAACAACCGTCACAATTCTGGTTCGAGGTAT
Source organism: Mauremys mutica (assembly GCF_020497125.1). Taxonomy (NCBI): domain Eukaryota; kingdom Metazoa; phylum Chordata; order Testudines; family Geoemydidae; genus Mauremys; species Mauremys mutica. The sequence goes on from NC_059090.1 coordinate 24,470,256, forward strand.
TAACACTGGCTTTTCCTAGAGTGCTTCTTGCCAAGCCATGAGCTGCATGGGAAATGTGTGAGAGAGAGTCAGGAAGTTTGTTCGCTTTCTCAGCTGCTCCTCTTTGACCTTGAGGTCGTTGCCTGACAGGAAACGCAACAGACGGTTTGATGAGAGGATGTGAGGGAGAATCGCATGTAAAATCCATAAGTTTCTCAGTGTGATTGCAGCTCAGCTGCTGGACACCAGTTCAGGAGTGTACCCCAGGGCATTATGTCTCTCGGTATTTGGGGTGGGCGAGCTGTATTTAATCTGAGTTTGGGTTTACGGACCTTTTCTCTGCCTTGTAGAGTCAAAGCAGGAACCTGTGCCCGCGTGAAGGGACTTGCTACGTTGCTTCCTTGAGGGGAGGAGGGGCCGGCAGTGTATTGCTGGGCTCGTTCATTCATAGGAGCTTTGGAGAGTGCAGGCGAGGTAAAGGGGAAGCGTGCAGGCTTTGACATCATCTGCACGAGCTGTGAAATTTGACAGTGAGTTTGACTCCTTTCTCTGGAGTCTGGTTTTAAAGGAAGCCATCTTCGTTGTTCCTTTAATGACTCCGTTCTGTGTGTGCCTGCAAGGGAATGAGCCCGATGGGGCTCTGCGTGCTTGCGGCCCAGCTGACTGCAGGGCACCCTGAAGAGGAGGAGGAATGTGCCGGGTGCTGCGGCTGTCCGCAGGACAGTGCTGAGACCTGTTGCGGCTGCGTGGGCTGAAGCGTTGCCTGGAGAACACGGAGTGGTGTTGCCACACCCCTGTTGGCAGCAGCTCAGGTTGTGCTGATGAGATGAGAGCCCTTTGCTTAGCCTCCGGTGCAGCTTCTCCTGTTCTCTGCAGCAGCAGCATTGTGACAAACTGGGGCCCCTCCAGAGTCACTTGATCCCTCTCCCCCAAACGTCTCTGGCCTGTACGTTATGGGGGATCGAGTCCTGTGGAAGAGAGAGAGCGGCTTGTCTGGAGCTGGTCTGTGTCAGCACACAGGGAGTTTGGGAATAACCTGCCCTTCCTGTTAACCACAGAGGGGGGGCTCTGCCAGGAGGCCCACCCAGAGCCCGATACAAGGGCAGACTCCTGGGTTCCCCGGAAAGCTCAAGCCGCGGGGCACTGACGCATGAGGGGTAAATATCCAGCTCCCATTGTAGGGGCTTGTGGTTCATTGGCATGGTCTGCACCAGCCTTGCTGCTCTGGCGATGGTACCAGAAGGCTGGTAGCATTTCCTCCGAGGGCTGAATGGCCTTGATTTCATTGGCGTCTGCCCTTCGCTTCCCTCTTGTGAGAGGGGTTGTCGGAGGGAGCATTGGCTCTGCTGCTTTTCAAAATGACTCTTTTAAAAAGCAGCAGAGCCAGTCGCTCTCGCAAGAGGGACGCGAAGGACAGATGCCAAACGGACGCAGGGATACCTGATGTGTTGGATGTGTCAGCTGTAGACCCAGGAGATGGCTAAGAATGAGCTAGTCGTGCAAGCCCAGGCCTGGGAATGAGGGCTCTTAGCTTCTGTCACCAGCTCTGCCGCTGGCTTGCCACGTGAGCTTGGGCCAGTCACTTCCCCTGGCTGGGCAGGGTTGTTACGTGTGCATGAGAGGAGAGTTCTCCTTTTGAGGGTTGTGTCTAGTCTGCTCCTGCTGTAAACGTTCTTTGCAGGGAGAATCTAGTGCAGACCAGACAAGCCTTTCCAGTCCATTCAGGTTCTTACGGCATCTCCTCACCAGGGTATCCGAGTGCCTTGTGGCACATGAGCAGCCGCTTCTAGTTTCACCTTAGGGCAGCTTCTGCAGATGCCCTCCATGTTAGCCAAGATGTCGAGGTAGAAAAGGACTTGATTGAGGTGGAGTGGGGGGCAGGAGATGCTGTTCCGCCCTGTATATACCACTGGAGTGTGTGGTGTCTGCCTGTCTCATCACCGCTAACTCCCTAGAGAGAGCCCCACCTCCCAGCAGAGGAAATGCCTGTTGACAACTCCTTTGTTTTCGAGCTTTGTACAAGTACAGATGTTGCTAAAAATGCAGTTTGCGTCAAACATCTGTGAGTCGGCGCTGGGTTCCCACGCTTGGTTTGTTTTTCCCCCATGCTCTTTCTCAAGTTGCAGAAGTGCAGAGTGGCAAGCGCTTGACTATCACTTCCCTGTTCTCCCCTCGGCCTCAGCCTTGCTCTTTCCACAGACACGGCACGGGAAGCCACAGCCTGGCTGCTGCTCGGCCGTGCTTTGTTCTAGGCATACAAGTGCATGCTATCAACCAACCCCGCTGGGCTGCCTGTTCTCGTGTGGTTCCCCCTGCTGTCCTACCAGCCTTTGGTCAGTGAGGTTTAATAAGCACTTGTTGTCTGTGGGCTTCGTAGTGTTATCTCAGCTTTATACAGCCCTAGGCGCCTGGCAGTTTGTGTGAAATCCCCTAGTGCCTGCGGCAAGTAGCCACGAGCAAAACTTCAACTGGAGCGCAAGACTAGCTCTGCAAAATGCCTCCCTAATGCAGTCGCTTTCCTCTGGTGGTGACCAAAACCGGAGGCTTCTAAAGATGGGCGCAGCACAGGGGGGCAGGAAGAAAAACAACCCACAATAACAGGGGGAAACGGGTAGAAAATCGCTTTGTCCTGGCAAACGTCTGAGGAGAGGCCCAATGTTTGGAATCTCCTAAACTTGCAGAATTGTTTCCACAACATCCATGTCTGTTTCTTATTTCCTTCCTTCGGGCGTTGCAGGAGCCTGGGGAAGGACAGCCTTGTCCTGGGACTCGTGGGAAATGGGTTCAGCTCCCTGCGCACAGATCCTGGGGCCCTTGGTCACGTCGCATATTCCCTCTGTGCTGCAGTTCTCCATCCCTCAGTGAGGGTAATAGTCGTCCGCCCCGCTCCTTGCTGGCGTGGTGTTCACTGCTGTTAGAATGGGGGTCGTAAGAGTGTCTGGAGCGTAGCAGAGAGTGGGCCGAGCAGTGTCTCTAGTCTGATGCACTCGCTCTGGTTGCCTGCAGAACACACCACAGCAGTAGTCCAAGGAGCAGACGGCCATCAGTGCCCCCTCATATTGTCCTTTGTCCCACTGCTGCTCTGACAAAGGACCCTGTGCTGCCTGCTCGCCAGCTATCGGGACTGCCATACCTTTGGGAACAGGACTAATCCTCTGTACACCACGAACTTCTGGTTTCCTGTTTGTGCTGACATGGGTGACGGAAAGGCACCTTTGCATGGGCTTGGGGTTGAGCCAGAGGTGGAGGGAATGCTCTGTGGTGAAAGCAGTGCGGGCGCCTGCTCATCCCTTCCCCATTTCTTCTGCGCCCAGTGTCACACATTCAACGTGTGGTTCTCTTCGTTCGGGTGCATTGCAACACCCTGCGGTGTGCTGTCCCGGATTGCCCTGTCTTTCTAGCCCCACAGCTGCTCTTTCCACCCGTTGGTGGCGTGCTCGTCTGCGGAGCTCTTCTGAGCGGAAAGCATGGTCTGGTACTGGGAGTCAGGGGACCTGGAAGTCTCTCCCTGACCCTTCCAGTGGCCTCACACAGCTTCTCGGAAGAGCTCCGTGTCCGATCCGGGGCCCTTGTGTAGTGCTTTGCCTGCTGACTGCTGTCACTCAGGAACAGACATGCTAACTTGCGGGCTGTTTCATTTCTTGTGGGAGAGCTGTAAACGCGCTGGGACTCGCCTCTTTTGCTTTGTCAGTGCCTCTAGCTTTCTGCCTCTCTTCTGTAACAATCCTAACCGCCGCCCTCTGGAGCTGCGAAGGGCGGGCGGGGGGCAGCCCTATGTGGGGGACAGAGAGCTGCAGCACAAACTACCTGGAAATAGCTGCTTGCACCAGGCACTGCTTCAGCAACGTGGATCCAGCTGATCAGCCCTGGCCTCGGACTCCTGCCAGGCGGTGCTGTCCCCCCAGAGATGGCCTTTAGGGAAATCTTCTCTTGCTCAGCAGCTTGCAGGCCTCCATGGTTACAGCATAACGCCATTGTCACCGTGACCTACAGCTACCCCTGACTTGGCACAGAAATAGAAGAGCAGCTCTTGTCTTGCAGGGCAGTTGCTATCCATATTGGCCACAGTTTCCAAACCATTTCTGCACAGCCCAGGCGAATGATGTCATAGACTAGCAAAGAAACTTGGCATTTTGCTATAAACACGGGGCCGGGGGTGGTGGTTATTCAAATATAAAATATCTGGAATCCCCGTTCTTAGAAAAGGACCTCTGAACAGTAAGCTCTGCTTCCACTAAACCGTCACGCGGGTCCCCTGCCTTCTCTGCCCCACGGCACTCGTGGTTAGCGAGCCGGCAAAGGCTGGGGGCTTTGTCCTTTGCAGAGCAGCTTGGGTCAGAGCGCTTGTCGCCATAGGGCAGAGGGGAATTCTTCCCTCCACCACCTATCGGCTGCGCCTTTCAGAGTGGCTGCTTCAGTTCTCTGTGAGGTGTGCTGCTTTGGTAAGTGCCTGGCGAAGGGCTGGTCCAGACAAAGCCCGCTGGAAGGAAGCTGCTCTGATGAAATAAGCAGAACTGACTGGAGAGCTCCCCTCCGGCTCACAATAGCCTCATGACGTGTTTATTGGTGGTAGACGTTGCCAGAAGCAGCTCAGGTGCCTGCCTACTTTGCTTTAGAGCAGTTGTTTTCCTTCTTCATAAAGCACCATCCATAAAGACACATTTCGCAATGTTTTGGGCTGGGGAGACGCAGTAGGAAGTGGGGCCAGCAGAAGGAGCCGTACGAGATGATCTGGTGTCCCAGTCAGATGGCCAGAGTGTGGGCAAAGTGCTTTGGAAATGGAAAGTTCTCCAGAAGCACTAAATACCTGTTTGCAGTACGGTGAAAACACGTGGCTCTCCTTAGTGGTGCGTTTGGTGCCGTGGACAGCTGGCACGTGTAATGAATGAATAACACCGAGAATCTCAAGCAGGGAGAAGTAGGGTTTGTGTGGCCTGTGGCCTGGGAGTGGTGGCTGGCTGTGTGTCTGTCTGGTGTCCTATTTAAAAACAAACTGCATCGAGGGCCCCAAGCCCGGGGAAGGGTGAGTTCGGTGGCTCCCGGGATAGGTAAGGGCAGAAAGGCCAGGACGGGCCAGATCCCTCGAGATTCCCACCCCCACATTCCAGGGTGAGCTGGAGCTCTCGGGGGACTTGGCATGAGATTTGGAGCCCTGTACTCGGCCACTTCCGCTTTGCTGGTTTCCAGCCCTCAGCCCTCCCTCCCTTATCTAGGTCCCTGCAGATTCTTGTGGCTGGGCAGGGATGTTTCCCCAAACAACCAGATTGTCTGAGGCAGGCTGGATTTTTTGCCTTCCTTGCAGTGAAACCTGGGGTTTGGGTTTGGGGCACTGGGAGGGTGGGATTGTGCCCCTCGGAGGGCACAGCTTGGTCCTGTGTGAGAGTCATTTAGTTGTTGCAATTTGTGGCTGCTCCAGTACTGGAAGCAGGGGCGACTCCAGGCCCCAGCACGGCAAGCGTGTGCTTGGGGCGGCAGGCAGGCCGTGGTGGGGGTCGCTCTGCCGGCGCCGCGAGGTTGGCAAGCCGTGGGGGGGGCGCTCTGCCGGCGCCGCGAGGGCAGCAAGCCGTAGGGGGGGTCGCTCTGCCGGCGCCACGAGGGCGGCAAGCCGTGGGGGGGGCACTCTGCCGGCGCCACGAGGGTGGCAGGCAGGCTGTGGGGGGCGCTCTGCCGGCGCCACGAGGGTGGCAGGCAGGCCGCGGGGGGCGCTCTGCTGGCGCCGCGAGGGTGGCAGGCAGGCCGTGGGGGGCGCTCTGCTGGCGCCGTGAGGGTGGCAGGCAGGCCATGGGGGGCGCTCTGCTGGCGCTGCGAGGGCGGCAGGCAGGCCACGGGGGGCGCTCTGCTGGCGCCGTGAGGGCGGCAGGCAGGCTGCCTCCGGCGATTTGCCAGCGGAGGGTCCGCTGGTCCCACGGCTTCGGTGGACCTCCCGCAGGCGTGCCGCTGAAGCCACGGGACCAGCGGACCCTCCGCAGGCAAACCGCCGGAGGCAGCCTGCCTGCCGTGCTTGGGGCAGCAAAATCCCTGGAGCCGCCCCTGACTGGAAGTCATTGATTTAGGCTCCAGATCCAGGAAGGTAACATCCTGAGGGCATCTCCTGACCAGAATGGGGGGCAGCGTCTTACCGCCAGGGACAAATGGGAACCAGAGGCAGGGATGCTGCCATAGAGGGGCTTCCCTACCAATGGGCTTTACGGCGGTGCCCAAAAAAGGGGGGATGCTAGTGGGCAAGTGGAGGTGCTCAGATAACCTGCTAGTGTGGTGATGTGCTCCCACCACAGGGGGCGTCACCCAGGAATTGGTAGAGGTTGTGAGTGGCTGCCCGGGCCGCCCCTGGAGCCTTGGGGGCCATTTGACTAATAGAGTTGCAACCTGGTTAATCCGACCATGTCCCCTTTTCCTTTGTGCGGTGAGCACACCAACGAACGGCCGGCGTGTTTCTCCCAGCCTCCGGGAAAGCAGCTGTGGTACCTTTTGTTAAGCTGGCGGGTTTGCAGAGCATCATCTTTTCAGGACAGTGCAGTTTTAGCCAGTGTCCCAACTACATAATGAAATACGTGTTCTAGGTGCAGCGAGCAGCATTCTTGTAACGTAACCAACAGCCAGCCCTGGAAATACGAACAAGGAAGTATGCAAGGTGCTTTTGTCCCTCCGTTCCAAGTACCTTCTGGGGACATTGGGAAGGGAAATCACTGACAGGTTGGTGCCCTGTAAGTAAAAGTCTGTTAATCTGGCCCACGAGGCACGTTCTCTGCCTCTAAGCAGAGGTGTGACGTTTCTTGGTGACGCTTTTCTCCAAATCGTGGTCTGGTGAGCTGCGTTTGCTGACCCTTAAAAGGGTGGAACAAGGTAGCCTGCAGTGCCAAGATCCTGGTCTCATGGGACTCCAGAAACTTCTGCATTCTTGGCTTAACGTACCAGCATTAAACAGGGCGGAGAGGAAATGAAAGGAACGCGATTCTCCACAGCGATGCGAGGGTACTGGATGGAGAGAGCTCACGAGCCATTGGTTGAGGCTGGCCTCTCTCCTTTTAAAAATGAGAGCAAGTGTTGGGAAACCAGTGAGTTCGCGCTGAGCTGCCCTCAGCAGCTGTGTGGCTTGTTTAGAAATAGACACCTGTGTAGGGTGGTGTCAGCCGTGTCTCTTGTGCACATGGTTATCAATGATTGTATTGATTGGGGGGGGGGTGAAAGGCCGTCTCTGATAAAATGTGCATGATTGCTGCAAAAAACTCTTCCCTGGCCATTAAACCAGGGAGAAAGGTGGAGATGTGATGGTTTAATAGAGTGACTGTGACTTGCTTGTGTCGTGAGTTCCCCTTGCCTTTGAGTGAGTTGGCAGAAATAGTTAAAGAAAGTGTGCCAAGGCATAAGTGTGCCGCCTGTTTTGGGGTGCACGAAGTATCCTAAAGATGCTGTGTAACCAACTCCCTCACCTCTCCATAGGCTAAAGAGCTAGATTCCCAACAGAAATACTGGATTCTGAGTGGAGCCCTGAACATGAATACAAAGTGATACCTGTAAAAGGTCTCTTTCCAGGAGACTAGATAGAAGAATAAAGCTGAACTTGGTTCGCCAGTTGCTCTGTAACTGGAAATCCCATGGGAACCCCGTTGTCAAACTGGAGTGATTCTCTATATCTGCAACCTGTTGTAATCCACCAAGACACAGAATTTTCACCTACGTTTTGAGTGACTAGGGCTTGCACAGTCACCCTTTGTCCAGAGCTAATTGCTTTGAAGACGACACTACATAGCACCAGAGATGGTCAATTGATTCATAGCTAGAGTACAATTCAGTCTCGTGCTTCAGTCCCCAACTGACCAGTTGCCTTGATTTTGGTCTGCTGTGAGTTGGCTTCTTTCAGCAGATAGAGAGCTCCCAAGAGTGCGTTTCAAGAACCGAGGCTGAGTTCTGGGATACAGGTGTCAGTGTGCACCACCCGGCACACAACACACCGAGGGCTATCAGCAGGGAGCTGGAAAACCAGTCCTATTCAGTGGAAGAATTGCTCTGTGCTCTATTCTACACGTCTGCAGCCCCACTGTACCTTCTTTTCTCTTGTTTTCATGTTCACACACGTCTTACCCACTTGCCAAATTCCTAAGTCATCAGGGGTCTATGGCCTCAACCGTGTGTCGTCTTATGGGGGTGTATTTCTAACAGTAAGCGCCAGGGTTGGGCTTGGTGTAATCTCTGCTTTGGAGAGCTTGGGGCTGCAGATGAAAGTGGCCGTCAGCAGAACAGATTGGCGCCTGCGTGGGAGCGCTCTGCCGTCGTTAGGTGTGCGCAGGGTGGCAAACCAAAAGAACTGCCTTTGCCTCTTTAAAGTGGGGCCCACGTCTCCCAAGCGAATGTCAATTAAGCCAGATAGTTTGAGGTTAATTTTCTTTCATTTCAACCCCAGCTTCTCTCACTGCTTGGATCCTTAGTAAAGGCATGGTCCTGTGTTTGGTGTCTGTGTGTGACACTGGATGCCATTATGATGTCATGCATTTAGCATTGTGACTTCACTGCAGGAGGAAGCAGGTGATGCTGGAAGCTGGGGTGGGGCACACCCTAGTTTAAATGGCAAATGACTCTGCTACTGTAACTATTATTATATTGCCTTGGCAGAAGGCCAAGGAAATGGAGAGACTCGTGTCAATGAATTTACTTTTCACATCTGATGTATTTGAAGGCTGTACCAAGCATGCCTTTCTCTCCACCCCAGCATGGGAATGCACTGGAGAAAAATGCCCTGAAGGTAACTCAAACAAACACCAGGGCAACAAACCCCCCCACCGCTCAGTTGGGAGCTGCAGTGCACAAGCCTTATCTTCAAATGGCAGGTAGAAGGAGCAATACAGGGCGTGCGATTGAGAGTAATGTGCCTTCCTCGCTCAGCCGTTGCTTCTCCATAGCATGTCTGTCACGGCGTGGCAAGAGACCCCACACATGCCTGTTGCTCTTCACCCCTCCACACCCCCTGCTCCTGTGCTGAGTGTGTGAACGCTGGCTGACGGTGCTTCCCTTCACTGATGCCTGCCCTGTCAGCTGCTTGGTTCTGGTTACCTGATCTTCCTGCTGCACAGGACCGATCCGTTTTTCCACATTCTTAAAAACCTGCTGTCTGCCTCTCTGACTGGAGAATATATTCCCTTCTGAGACATGCACATGTCTCGGCCCTTGCAGCACCTCTGATTAACGCTCTAGCTCTCGCCGACTTAGCAGGCTGATAGGTGTCCCGAGACGCTGGCGCCAACTGCACAAAAATAATTCAGGTGGCAAACCCTCGGAAGGACAGTGGCATACCTGATCTCCATACCTGTAGTTCTGCAGCGCCCCTCTGGTGCAGGCAGGCACCAATCCCAGAGGAGTAAGAACTAGAAATGCCAAAAAACATTTTTTTAATGGTATCAAGTAAACATGCTGAACTCTGTGTTCCTTTTCTGCCTGTTTCCCCCCAGCGATAAATATCAACCGCCCTTCTCCCCTCAAGAATCCCTGTTCATGCTGTTCAGAGCATGGGACTATAGACTTGACAAGGGCTGGAGAATGTGGGCACAGAACGTTCTCATCCCTGGAAGACTAATACCAATATGGCTGAACCATATAAGCAAATAGATTTTAATTCACTGTTTGAGCTGCCCAGCCCTCCATGCGTGTTCGTCTTAATCCCCTAAAAGTATCTTCATAAATGGTCATCTTACGTCAACCTTCTGGGGAAACAGGTGGCGTGGGAGGCCGATATCAGTGGCTGGCTGTGCGGGTTCAGTGGTTGCTGAGAAGACTGGCTGTGCCCGTTCCATGGTTTTCTAGCGTCAGTCCTTTTGAGAGGAAGCTGCAGCGGGCAGAGGAAAGGGGGAAGTAATTCCTTTGTCGTTAGCTTTTGTTCCCCTATAATCTCATTGGATGGAGTGGCTCAGCATAGCAGAGAACTGTGCTTTATCCGCACGATCTCGAGCTGGTGGGTCAGCAGCCTTGTCCAGCAACCTGTTCTAGTGACAAAATCAGAAACACGCGTCTGTGAAGCATGAAGCCAATACAGACTAGAAAAAATGTAGTTATGGGGAAGTGAGGCCCGGCAGGAGGATTCCACAAAATAAGTGGTTTCAAGATAACTGAACATTTTCTTGGTATGTCCAAAGTGAACTTCAAGGCACTGCATAGCCTAAAGACTTCGTAGAGAACATAATTGTCACATGGTGCCAGGGGAGCTGTTGGCTAAAATTCTTGTCCTGGGAGGTTCTGAGGGACTGTTTTCTCCTGAGAAAACATCTGTTCCGCATGCCCAGTGATGCATCTTAATTTAGCACAATAACAATTCTTGATCCTGTTTGATCTAGGAAGAATTTTTCTTCCTTTTGAAATTCTGGTGTGTTGGACCAGCACACTAAAAAGCTGGCAAGTCGTGGGCTAAAAGAAAACGGCCTCTGGAGAAGTGTACAACTGCCAGGGTAAAAAAGCACAGCACGGGGGAGGAGCTCTGGGCTCAAGGGCTCCCTTGAGATGTCTCTACATCCCACTTCGGGTGCCATTCCAGGGCTGGGGCAATCCACTCCTCCTATGGGAGTGTGTGGAGTTAGAGCAGAGACAAGAAGGTTTTTCATGACTGAAACTTGCTCTTGCAAAACAGTCAGGATATCCAGCGATAAGGCCTCCCTTCAGGAAAGCACTTGTGCACATGCTGGTCCCATTGACCACTGGCACTGGGTGACAACTGCATTCTCTACAGAACCTTTTTCTTCAATGGGGCTTAAGCATGTGCTTAACTGTACGCATGTGCTTAGAGGCTTTCGTGAATCAGATTGCTAAGACAGCCTTTGATCTGACCACCGTGGTAAAAAGGAAGTACGTGCGAAGGGTGTTAACTTGGCATGGGTTAGCTTTTGTCCATTTCTTGTAACTTTTCATTTTTCTCAAATACGTGGAGGGATTTTGTGCTGTTTCTAACTTCCGTTTCATTAACGCAGCCTTTGAGAGGGAAATAGTAGTAACCTGTCATATATAACTTGAGAAAGGCATGTAAAGAGGTTATTAGTCTCATGGGTGAACGAACCCAGCAAGCTGGTTTCTCATGGAAGGCATAGATCTGTTGTGCACAATGGCAGGGACTCTCGTATCCTGTCTAGAACGTGCATAGTTCATCCTGTTACTCTAGCATTGTCATTTTGGATTTATTACTTTTTAATGTTTGTGGGGTTTCCCCCTTCCAGTTCGGAGTAAAACAGGTGCCCCAAGATCTGTGTAACAGGATGACTTAATCCCAGCCGAGTTGTGCTAAGAATCATGTTTTCCTCAATGAACTACAACAGATGTATGTTTTAACTCTTTAAGTAGCTTTCTTTTTTTCTTAACGTAAAATCTTTTTCAGAAGAGGGTCTTGATGATCTCTGTGTAGCTACTTCAGCAGTGCACTTCATTCTTCATGTCACTTGATTTAAGGGCAAAGTCAAGCCAATGAAAGGTGTCTTAAAGTAACAGCATTATGGTTTTGCTTTTAACTTATTTGAGTCTCTTCATGAGCCAATTATCATACGAATCATCAGACAATAGAGTTTTATGGTCCATTAATCTGTTGGACGGACTGATGGTCCTTCAGCTAACTACAAAGCAAGGCATCTGTTGCTATGGGGCATCAGCTATCTCTCAGAACAACAAAGCCCAGGATTAGCCAGATTGTTACATTATGGATTTCAAGCACTGATACACATATTGCCACGTGGAAATGTCTACCAGACGTCTAGGCTTCCAAATCAGAAACACCTCTCAGGGCAGTGCCCCAGCTGCTTTATGTCCCATCGCTCTCAATAGCGCTACCCACACGACTCACTTACATTCATGCTCTGAACCCTGCAGTATTTCTAGAGGGGAAAGAAACTAATTGTCCTTCACCAGCACCGTGGTTTGGGTCTAAGTATCTTCCCTGTCCAGGGCCCTTGTTTGTTGTGGTGCTTTCTCTCCTTTCTATTGGCTCATTAGTTTTCTTTCCCTTGCAGCATCAGCGAAAGCTTCCTCACTGTGAAAGGTGCGGCTCTCTTCCTGCCCCGAGGAAATGGGTCCTCTACCCCCAGAATCAACAACAGGCGCAACAAGCACGCAGGTAAATACACCGCCTCTGTTTACATCCGACAGCCCAGATCTTCCTGACTGCCCGGTCCCCTAAATTCTCCTCTTTGGGATTCGGTGCCAACCCACCAAAAGCCATGTTAGTGCCGCTCTTGGCTTTCATCTCAGACATTCATCTCTCAAGGCTGCTACACGTCATGTTGGTAGACCTAAGGGTCCCAGTGATATAAACTTGAATGCAGCAATCCCTTCCCAACAAAATCCAAAGTGCTCGGTCTGTCTTTTCACCAACGTGGTGATTTATTCAAGCGATCGTGACAGCACGTCGATGTGGTCACTGGTTCTACATAAGCAGCTGAGTTGCAAAGGGTGCAAACTCTTCCCATCCAGTAACATTATTGAAAGTGCATTAGTACAAATGCGTCTGCCCCAAAGGATGATGTCCTGCATTATTAACATATTCAGTAACCTTTGTATTGGGGTCCATGTGCAAAGACTTGTGCATAACCTCCAAACTCTGGGATAATCTGGGATGAGTAACTGCTCTCCCTGGTCTGTAAATAGCTTGTTTACTGCCAGCAAAAATAAAGACCTTCTAATTCTGAGTGTGGTGGGAAGCATTAGGAGTCTGTTAATGTGTCTTTTATTCAGATAGACTCGTGTACGGAATGAATAATATGAAGCGAGTCAGAATTCCACCCTCTTTGTCTGCTGGAAGCTTGATTTGTTTTCTGTTTTGATCCTTTGTTGGAAAAGTCAGTCTCTGAATAATGAAACCCAAACGCTGTAGGGAAGATGTTTGCTCAGTGTGTACATGGTGCTGATTCATGGATGGCACTTTACAGGCATCAGAGAGTCTCTGATTTTTTTCCCCCTTCATCAAACAGTCACTGGCTGGGGGGAGGGAGGACGAGGGGACATATAATGTTGAGAACTTTGAACTTCCGCCTGGGGCAGAGACAAAAACCAAAGAGGCTGGATTCAACTTTGTCCTTGCCAAAAAGCGACCACCCAAAAGAGTGACTCCAGTTGGTTCCAGCCATGGTTTCATTGGCACTGGCGTGTCGTTAGAACGTCACCCAGCTGCACACCCTGCAGAACCAAAGAGATGATCAGCGAGAGTCTCCTCCACGCACGCACCCCGCCCCAACTGCCGATGTTAGCACTTCTCACTTCGTCCTTAGGAGTAGACAATTGTCTTTCCCCTCACCCCCTGGCCGAGAACATGGCAGGAGCAGTAGCTGAGCTGTGGGAGGCTGGGCTGGGGCATATGAAGCCCCTGCCTTTCAAAGAAATTAGAATGGGCTGAACGCTGGTTTAAAGCCAGTCTCTTGGGCTGAGGATTGAAGTGAACCTGATGCCTTGACCTGTCTCTGTTCACTCTGCACAGTTACAGCCCAAGTTTCTGCTTGACAGATGCTCTGTTCGCTTTACCATGCGGAGAGGACCACCTGTTATCCCAGCTGGATGGAACTCGGGTGTGATCCTGGCCAGAACAGGTCATGCAGTGGTAGCATAAACAGAACTCCGGCTCTCTGGTGCCCAGGCTCCATGTGTTAGAGCTGACTCCCAAAGGGTCACATTCTTACATCAGGGCTACAGTTGGCTGAGTAAGAAAACACTCATGTAGTGAATATGGAGTCTACAGAGATCACATTTCTGCAAGGGCAAACCTGCTTTGGGGTGATCACCTGCAGCACTGTATTTCATATTCTAGGAGGTAGGGTGGCCTACAGGATAGAGCACTGGATTGGGAGTCAGTTGACCTGGGTTTTGTTCTGGTCCCTACATACTTGTGTTATTCGTTTATATTGACCTAGTTTTCACTTTTTGTAGGACACTCTTGATTTTTAGATCATTGAAGATCTCCTGGTTAAGCCAGGGTGGTCTCTTGCCATACATCCTGTCTTTCCTGCGCAGTGGGGTAATTTGCTCTTGTGCCCTTAATGTCTCTCTGAAAAACTGCCAACTGTCTTCTAATGTTTTTCCCCTTAGACTTGCTTCCCATGGGATCTTACCTACCAACTCCCTGAGTTTGCTGAAGTCGCCTTCTTGAAATCCACTGTCTTTATTGTGCTGTTCTCCCTCCTACCATTCCTTCGAATCATGAATTCTATCATTTCATGATCACTTTCACCCAAGCTGCCTTCCTCTTTCAAATTCTCAACCAGTTCCTCCCTATTTGGATATTACGTGTATATTTTAATATAAGTGCACACAGCGAATCCTGTCTGTGAAGTAGTAGTACTTGCTTTTATCGTTGCCTGGTGAAATCAACTACACCACACAAGGTAGAACAGATCTGAGCTGTACAGTCTTGGACACAACCTGGTTCCAATTTGTGAACCAGCTGCGGGTGGTGAGAGGAGTATATGGAAACAAAACCTCCATCTCCGATCTTGGCCTTTGCCTGGCTCAGCACCACAGCTTGCTAACCTCTGGTGCAAACAGATTTCTCTCCCGGCCCTGAGACAAATGGCGAAGGAACGCTTTTCTAACCTCTTCCCCCTGCCAGGGCCATCTGGAGCTAGGGAGATGTAGAACTGCTGCTGGGAGCGAGCTCCAAGCTCCCCCTTCCTGTCTCCCCACCCCACAAGGCCTTGTATTCAAGTCCCGTCTGGTGGAGGGGGCCAGATGCTGCCACTAGCTCTCTTCAGCACTGCAGGTGATGGGGAGCCATTCCGGAGCAGTGTAAGGTACTCGCCCAAGGACCGGGTGCAACGTTTCTCCCAGCCGCCCCCGCCTTGGAAACCTGGGGGCCCAGATTCCCTGCACGGCAGTGCAATATGCTGTCACTAGGAGGCGCTGGACTAAGGTTTCCATAACCTTTAATGTCCACAAGACTTTCTAGTGCTGATCACTTGCTTCACTGAAACCTTTGTCCTTCCCTAAGGAGCCGGTTAACTTGTCTGAGCTTTCATCTGCATGAGAGAGGGTGGAAGAATGGACCCCCGCTCCTCTGTGGTAGCTGCCACCTGGCAGGCCGCTGGTCCCCTCACGGGGGTTGCAGGTGACTTTCCCAGGTGGCTGTTGCCGAGAGGGTCTCTTGCTGGAGGTTGTGTTGCTCACTGACATTTCATAGAGTGAGGTGCTTGCTGGAGAGACGTCCCTCTTTCTCCATGTCCTGAGCAGCAGCACTGCTGCCAATTCTCACTCCAAGGTGGTGCAAAGGAAATAGATTTAGGCTGGGAATTAATCTGGGTTTGGTTTGTGAATGCCTGCTGGCTTGGGAAGGTGTGCTGCTCCACGCCCTTTCTTATTAACAAGCTTCTAATGTATTGATCAGCTGGGATAGCACCTGCATCCTTTCTCAGTGCCACCAATAAACCAGTAGGTCGCATTTCCAGCTAACGTTAATGGCTCTCCTGATATCCTTGGCAGGCAGCTGGGGAAACTGTTGGGTGGGGGTGGCACATGAACCAAAATGGAAAAGCGTTGCTCTAAGAAAAGAGTGGATTGTACGTCGTGGGGGGGATGCAGTTACTGGGCTGGGTGAAGGAAATGGGGCAATCCAGGGGTGGAGGTTCACAATGGGGCTAGGACACAGAGTGTTCAGAGGAGTTCTGGAAGAGGTCTTAGAGGAACAAACGTTACCCAGAGAGTGCAAGTCCTGTCTGCCCAGAGAGCCTGGTAATGGCACGGAGCAAAGAGCTGACGACAGAGAGATGCTAGTCACTTTGGCACGGATACAGGTGGAGCTGGCGGCAGCCAGGACAGCACCTGCCCAGGGGATGTTTGGGATGCCAGGAGGTAGGACGTGACTAAAGGTGTTTATGTGCATCCTCACCTTTCTCTCTCGCCTTCAGGGGATCTCCAGCAGCACCTGCAGGCCATGTTCATCCTGCTCCGCCCAGAAGACAACATTCGACTGGTAGGTTGGCTGATTTGTGATAAATAATCTGCGACTGTTAATGTGTGACTAAGTTCCTCTGCGAGGTGCTGCAGAGTGACCAATGAAAGCTGCCGTACGTATCCATTTCAGTGGCTTTGCTATCGAAATCCGGAAACTTGTTTACAGCCCAGACGTTCCCAAGAAAAAGGTGCAGCCAGCTCACTGATTTCTCCAGTGAGACAAGGAGTTGGACAATGTTTTGACTCAAGGGTTCTGCATAATTTGGTGACTCATGTCCTGAGCACCTGTGGTCATTAAAGAGCCCATAGCAATTGTCATAAGAATTAAGAACATTCCCCTGGTGTCTTGGTTGAATTCTAAATTGCTGATTATTAAGGATACAATTTAGTTAGGGTATTTATAGTACGGCATGGACAGGTCATGAGCAATAAACAAAAATTCACTGCCCGGGACCTGTCCATGACTTGTACTAGAAATACCCCTGACTAAATCTTTGGGGGGGAGGGGGTGTTGTTGCTGTGGGGGTGCCCTGGGGGGGGTGCTGCTGAGGGGGTCAGTGGCACCAGTTGCCAGGGCCCGCCAACAGTGGCTGCTCCCACCATCCTGGGACCGCTGCCAGGGGCCCCCCCAGGGACCACTACTCAAGTGGTCCCCAGGACTGCTCCAGCAGCGGCCGGTGTGGGGCTGCCCGAGCGGCTTGCCCTGGAGCCAGCCACACCAGCTACTGCAGAAGTGTCAGAGGTCATGGAAAGTCACAGAATCTGTGACTTCCGCAACCTCTGTGACAGACACAGAGCCCTACTAATTATATCCAGCCTACCTGAAATACCCCCCTGTAGAGTCATTTGGGTTCTCATCTTCCCTTTCTGTATCATTGCATGGTGTTACTGTGGGCTGTTGAAGAGCTGCCATGTACTACCCCAGAAGTGACTGCATTCCCTTAGTGGGCGAAGTAATCCCTGTATGGCTCGTGCCCATTTGCCGTGGTGTTATGAGCTAAGGCTCATTGGTTAGTTAGCACACTGAGATCCTCTGGTGAAAGATGCTATGGAACTGAAGTGGTGGCATTATGGTTACTTTGTCCTGGATGCCTCCAGAACCAGAGAGGAGTGCTGGCCGGAGGGACTGGCAGTATCCGAACATTTCAAAGATCTTCATGGGCTTTCTTGTCATCCATTAGCATTGATGGGCTCTCTTGCGTTGTCTGGGTTCAGGACACCACCAGCAGGTGTGTTTATACCCCACCAGGCCTAGCCAAGCACCAGAAGAGACGTTCTAGCACTGCTAGTTTGCACTTTCCTCCTGGCGTTCCCTGTAGCCGGATCTTCCTTGCACGCAGAAGAGGAAAGCAGCTGATGTTACTGCAAAGGAGCCTGGCGAGTGCTTTGCAATGGCATGTGGAGTGACCCAGCCCAGCCAAGCCAGAGGCCTGGTGCAGAAGGCCATGCCCATGCGGAGCACTCACATCCCAGGGGGCCCTTGGCACCTCACAGATGGGGGCCCAAAGTCCGAATGTTTGAGGCTGTTACGGCGCAGCCAGCAGTACTGCTGAGCGAGACCAGTTTGGCCTGTTAACAGCTGAATCAGGATTGTGTAGGCTAAGACCCACAGCCTTGTGTGGGGCATTCAGTGCGGAATGCTAGTGTCTTGCGCGAGGCTGCGGTCAGAGGTCCGTCTGAATTGAACTGATTCCTCACAACTGAAGGGTGCACAGAGCTGCAAGAGACTCATTTAAAATAAAATGTTCAGCTGAGACTTGTAGTGTAAACAGCATAAACCCCCCACTCCTCTTCCTGTGTGTTGGCAGCTGCTCTTTGGAGGGTGAGTGTCACTTTTCAGAGGACAGCGGGAGAGACTGTGGTTGTTCCGGTTGGAGCAATTGGCGGAGTTCCGGGGAGCAGAATTGGGCCCTTTAATGGACCGGTGTAAGACCAGTAGCAGGAAGGCAATGGGTTAAGTTCTGGAATGCAGAAGAATGTAGAAATTGGGCAGCTGCCTTTTAAACTTAAAAAATCTTGTTCTGTATCCAAACCAAATTTCCAGCTTGTAAATTCTTCCGGTCCTGTTGTAGGCAGTGCTGGCTTCTGTACTCTCTGTGTAGGTGATGGGTAAGACCTCTGTGTCGGCTTTGGACCTGCATAATGTGCTTCTGTGTGGGTAGTGAAATACTGCATGAGGTCATTTGTGGTCAAAACAAGGTTGCAGCTGAGAGGAAAGCTGTGTTGTAATCACAGCATGTTGTCTATAGACAGACCCTGGTTACAGGAATGGGTGCAATAGATTTTATATTACCAGTACGTAGGTAAGTTTCTTAATTTGAGAAGAGAATGTTCTCTCGCCTGGATCAGCTGGTGTCGTCCCAGTGAATCTGCGTAACCCACCATTGCTAGGACAGCCATGTCATTTGGGTGGGTAGTAATTGATGCAGCTGATTCTGTTGTGCTTCATCACTGCCATTGGTAGAGAATGAGATCCTGGTGTGGAGGAGGAGACTGGGAATTGCAGCTCCCTCACAGGCATGTTGAGACTCTACTTGGTTGTGAATTGCTTTGAGATCCTCTGGTGGCACCTGGTTTAGAAGTGCAGAGCTAATTATTGATGATTCCAGTCAATTTAGCGAAACAGATGGCCTCAGCTGCACCCCAGTCGCTCTCAGCGGGCGCGTGGGTATTAAATGCTGATCCTAAAAAGTCAGTTTCTCTTAATCATTCCTTGAAAATCCTGTCTCAGTGACTTGAGGCCATGTGACCTTTGACACCTGCTTGGGCAACCCTGCGCTAAAGGGTCTTACATTAAAAGCACACAGCTAATTACAGCTACCTAGATTGGTTTAGCGAAGTAAATTAGATTACACTAATCCTCTGGCTGCAGACAGGCCTCTGGAGCCTCGGACAGGTCCCTGGGCGCAGGGTGGTTATTGTGCTGCTCACTGCTTGCTCGCTCTCTTGGTTGTGTCCTAATGTGGGTGGAAAAATTGAACCACCAAGACCCCGGTTGTCCTCTGCTCTTTGGGGTCAGGCGCAGCCGTTTCCTCTGCGATCTGGTGTCAGCTGCTAGTCCTGGAAGTGGCCCCTTTGGCAGCGAGCCCGTCTGGAAGGGCTGGCCTGCAGAAATGCAAACTCATGTCCCTCCTCCGCGTTGGAGCAAGGAATGAGAAGGCAAATCAGGCTGGCTCCAGCGTGACTCCTCCTGAGCAGGGTGGGGTGAGGGCATCTCTCCCACCATGCAGTGTCTTCCAGTCTGCCAGCACCCCATCACACTGCAAGCCAGGTGCCTTGTCGTGGTGCTAGTCTGCTGTAGTGTCGGCTAGGTCTGGTCTAGTGGTGGCTGAAATGCCAGTCGCTCCTCTGTGCCAGCTGTTGCTCCTGCTACAACACTGGGAGGCTTCCCTGGTGCTGCTCAGGTAGACAAGGCTTTTCTCATCCTCATTGGCTGCCCACAGCTCATGAGAAGTTCAGGAAGCCGTGTAACAATGCGAATGTAAACACTCGGGCTCGGGGCTAGGTTAGACTGGCCAAAGCAAACACAGGACCCAAGAGATCATCATTCAGACATCTCCTCCCTAATGGCATCCCAGTTTATCTTGAATTGGGTTTCTGTGACTAAAATAACTGCAGATGTCTTGGGACCAAGCCCAAAAGCACGAAAAGCAACCGGAACTGCCTACCACAGATCCATGTAGGCAAACCTGGCTTAGGCAAATGCACTCTGTCTGTGTGCCATCCCCTTGGCACGCCACAGCTAATCAGCTTCTGATCCTACGAAGACTTGCTCAGGTCATTTGAATGTAGTTCCTCTTGGCTTCTTGTAAATATGCCGGGCTCTGTGATGCAGCCTTCCTGGATCTTGCTGACTTGCCTCTCTTGCGGTCAGCTCTTGTTAAAAGCACGCCGGAAGGCTGCTGCCTGAGTTTCACCAGCTGTGCTTGGTTTTGCGGGGAGAGAATCAACTAGTCAGTCAGTCGTTTAAAGAACTACCCTAATTCGGTGTGGCTAGCTTCCGGGAAGGACCCATTTCTCTGAAGTGCTACGTAACTTCTGGGTGGTGCTGAGCCCTCTCTGTGCCCATCAGGTTCAGAGCACACAGCACCTCCTGGGACTAACTATGCCAGCTCGCCGCGAGGACTGTGGCAGTGATCCCCATGGCAATAGTGTTTGAATGCAACCTGGCTGAGCAGGGCACATCTGCAGGCGAGTGCTTGGTGGGTGTAGGGAGCAGATCCTGGGGTCTGCGAGAGCTGAGAATGATTCTGATTTCTCTGTTCGCTGCAGTACTGTGTACCCAGTGGTCTTCTGCGCTGGTGCCAAATGCCTTGCTGCTTGTTGTGCCTCACAGCAGCACGGGGGGATGCTTTGTAAAGTCACAACTCTGCGTGTCACTGCCTTGACTGCTGACCTTTTTTTGTCTCCTTGACCCTTAGGCAGTAAGACTGGAAAGTACGTACCAGAACCGCACTAGATACATGGTGGTAGTTTCAACCAATGGCAGACAAGACACTGAGGAAAGCATTGTCCTAGGAATGGATTTCTCTTCCAATGACAGGTATCTAGGCAGACTGCTTCGACCTCTAGACTCGCCACTCCAGCACCGTTCTCCAGCCCCCCAATTGCCTTCCAATATCTTGGAAGAGGGGTGGGGGAGCCTGGAGTCTTGGTGCAGCTCTGAAACGCAAACCTTAGGCTGTGGGACCTGGGACATAGGGAAGCAGCACAGAGTTGGGAGGGACAGAGGATGTGCAGCATTTGGAAGTCCCGAAAAATAGTGTAACCAATCTCCCATGTGGGTGCAGGAGTTTTGAAAGCAGTAAGCAGCAAGACCCAAAGCCCTGCTTATCCACAGCTTGTCTGATTTCCCTAGAGTCTATACAGTAAAAACCTGCACCAAGACGCCTTTCCCGGGTCAGGGGAGCAGTCAGACGCGCAGCCCCGTGCTGACGCCTGCAGGGGGCTCGGTTGTGGTGGGGGCCGAAAGGAAATGCCAGGCACTCTGATGGCAGAGGTTACGCAGTGCGTGCGCTCTCCAGCCGTTCGTGTGTCCGCACGGTGTCGTGCTTTCACCGTATGTATGTAAATTGCAGTGACCTCTCCAAAGGGTCGCAAAATGTGGCAGCTAAGTCGTGTTTGCTGTCTGTGTAACCAGAAGCCATGGAGAGACCTGCCAGCTGCTGTAGGGCAGAGACTTCCGAAAGGTTAAAATAGGACTCTGGGCTCTTTGTAGGGCGTGGGGTGAGGTGGGAGGACATGCACCCTAAGGCATCACAAACCAATCTGGGTCTTAGCTAAGAGGGGAGAGAAAAGGAACCCAGGTCCTGAGCCCTCTTGTTAATTTCCTGTGAAGTTATCTTGAGAAACAGCGAGTATGTACCAGCCCCAGAACATCAGAATAGAGCCGCAGTATGGGAATGAATGTTGCCAACCTTAGTTATGTGCAGTGCGTGTCAGAAATATTCCTCCAGGGTTGTTACACGGCCATCACATGGCTGGCTGAAACCGTTCGCCTTTGAAACTGCCTTCCTGGTTGTCATTTAGACATCACAGCCGCCACTGTGCTTAATTTGGAGCGGGGCTTGGGAAGCTTGGCTCAGAAGCAACTGGGACAAAGAACTGGGGCCTGTGTGCAGCGGGGCTGAAAATCAAACCCGGTGCGTGTCATGGGTGCACTAACACAGTTACTACGTCCTTGCACCGCTTCTTGCACAGAATTCTGTGAGCGGGGAATTGCGCTTGGGTCTGGCACACCAGCGCTGCCCCTGGAATGCAGAGAAGTGAGGGCTCCCTGGCACCGAGAGAAATGCTGGGCTGGCTTTTTTAGCTTTTTGCTAGTTACTTGGGTTCTAGACTGTCATGTTCTCCCCCCCTCCCCCCCCTCCCTCCAGCCCACTTGCTATTTATAACTCCATACAGACTTGTTGCTAAGGTCCCTGATAAAGGCTCGTGGAAAAGTATCACTAAAAATACCCTGGCCACCTTGGGTCGCCTGTTAAAAACTCATTTTTCCATGAGCTCATCTCGTTTAGTCAACAGAAATAGTTGCCTGTGGCTGTCTCCTGGGGCCGGGCATTACGGCCATTCCTGCGTGCGGTGTGCAGTGGGTGTGCATGTCCACAGTCCATTCTGAGTCTGTTTGCCGCCCCTGAGCTCCAGTCACCCAGGTGGGTGTTAGGCAGCGCACAGAGTCAAGTGTGAAGAATTGGGGAGCCGGACAGTAGAATCTGACGCTCCCTGAAAGCACCTGGTTTGATCACCCAGCAATTTCCTCCTAATTTGGGTTTGTCTTTTCCCCTCTCGGCAGCCTGACATGTAGTTTCCCCACCCCCACCCCCTCCCGTCAGTTCTTCCATCACTGTATTTCTGCTTTTATCCCAGGGTTTCCCTCTTCTTTCAGAGAAGACAAAGCATTTCCATGTGACCAAACATGGCATGCTAGTCAAATGAGGGAAAAGACATAGCAGCTATGGGAAGAACAATGAAATTTCCTGTAAGCATCTCTTGTGGCAGCCTGAGATTAGCCACCATGGGGGCAAAGGGAAATCCGCAGATGGGGGCGGTGTGCTGCAATGCATAACCTACCATATATTCCCTCCCATTGCCAGCATTAAACTTCACTCACCTGAGTTCCTAGTAGCTGTGGCTGAATGACCAATAAAAACAGAGAACCCTGGATTCCAAAGTTGCCGCTAGAAATGAGCCACGTGTATTGGCAAACCTGAAAGAAATCAGAACGGATCCTTTCGTTCAAGTGTAAAAACCTTGAGTTGACTGAAAATTGGGTGACCCAGCCTCTGCCCTCAGAATGCACCCTGGAAAAGCACTAACATTCCAAGCTTGCTGCAGGGGGACGAGCATACCCCAGCTGTGGTTAAGAGCCCGTATCAAACACTGCTTGCACTTCCAAGGACACCTGTAGAGAACAAGACGCAGGTTAGGCAGATCAATACAAATGGGTTTGCAACCACGGCTGTACAATTTGCAGAGTAGCTGGGAAGCGGGTGGCACAACGGCTGACCTTCTCTTTCTTATTACAGTAGCACTTGCACAATGGGCTTGGTACTGCCCCTGTGGAGCGACACCCTTATTCACTTGGATGGGGACGGGTAAGTGGCTGGTACGCAGAGGGCTTCCATGTTCTGTTCGTTACACTGCACACAGAGGATACTGTGTGGAATCGCATTCAAATTATTGTCAGTATGGGCAGTTCAGGCTGTCCTTCAAATCACAGTAGTCATGGGAGACAGCAACCAATTGCCTTGCAGTTAGGCAGCAGCTTATGCATGTGTGCGCATAAGCTGCTGTTAAGAAGCTTTCGCTCTGTATGTGGGGAGGGGACGGGGGAGAAAGCTACTGAAAAGGGATCCTATCAGGTGTTGCTGTGGAACACCTGTAGGGACAACCATATTCTGCTAACGGAAATATAAGTGTGATGTCTTCATTGCCCGATGTCCTCCTGGATTGTAAACTCCTCTCGGTGCCCAGAGAATGACCTTTGCTGCTTTGGTTGCCTCGCTCAGCTGTACTGTGTCATTTCCTTTTCTGGCTTTGAACTTGACTGTAGCCTGGGTAAACTGCTCACCTGGGCGCTGCTGCTTGTGTGGGTGACGAACGCCTTCATTTCAGCCAGTGTCCTGGCTTCATCGCTGAACAGCAGCCGCTAAAAATGAGCCTGCCCAAAGCTGTACCATGCTATTTGCATCAGTCCTCTAGCTGAAACTGGCCAAACCAATCTATGCCTTGGATTAGCCCTTTGCTGGCCTGGCTGGTTACAAATTAATGGTTGTTAGCTGAAAAAAGGCTCCGTGATAAGTGTCTTATTCTTAATGGGTCCATTTTTTTCTTTCACCAGTGGGTTCAGCGTCTCAACAGACAACAGGGTCCATGTGTTCAAGCCGGTGTCCGTTCAAGCAATGTGGTAAGGACTCCCTGTGAGCTGTCCCAATACTCCTTTATCCAAGGCATTTTAGATACTTCTGCTTTCACAAAGCAGGTGCTGCTGTGTGTCACCCATGTCTTGAGACCCAGGCACATGGGCCCTGTGCCTTGCTCAGACACACAGGGAGCTGTGCTCTCCGGGTACAGGAACTGGTGGTGAACAGTGCAGAGTCTGGAACAGCAATGTGATCATTTCTTCAGCTCCAGGGGGCACGTACCCTCGCCCGTGTGCAGTGAGTGGCATGACAGGCAGGGCTGAGGGGCTCTCCGTAGGCCCGTGCGAGGTGATTGCCGTGACGTGCTGCGAAGGGCACTCGGCGTGAGCTGCTGTTTCGGGGGGTTCTTTTGAATCAGAACCGCAGACCTTTGCGGGGTGCGTGAGTCCAGGGCTGACTTTACAGCCAGGCACTGCATTAAGCAGTAACCTTTCCAGGCAGCTGTAGGCTGAGGGTACCACTGCATCCCGGTTCAGACCTGGGGACTGACCGACAGAGGCAGGATGTGCTGCCCCATAGCCCAGCCAGCAGCAGTGAACCGGAATGGTGGGACTCTGGGCTTTGTTCCTCGTCACCGGGGGGAGATGCTCATGTGTGGGGGCTTCTTCCAGGTCTGCCCTGCAGAGTTTACACAAGGCCTGTGAGGTGGCCCGAAGTCACAACTACTACCCAGGGAGCCTCTTCCTCACCTGGGTCAGTTACTATGAGAGCCACATCGACTCCGACCAGTCTTCAGTCAACGAATGGAACGCCATGCAGGATGTGCAGTCGCACCGGCCCGACTCCCCCACCCTCTTCACGGACGTGTAAGTCAGCCTGTCTCTGCTGGGCGTGTGCAGCACCACACCTCCGCAGGAGGAGACACTGCCCCATGGGATCGGGCTTAGTGCCTTGTCAGTAGGAAGCATTGCCAGTTCAAAGATGGATCCTGGATTAAATAAACATCAAGGCTGGAAGATTAGCTAATGGAGACCCCCTCGTGTCCTTTTCAGTGCTGATTCTCAGCATTTTCCCTGCACTTCCAGAGCTCCGTACGGCCCTCAGTCTGGGCAACGCTATCCCCTTTGACAGATGGGGAAGGCAAAGTGACTTGCTCAAGGCCCTAGAGGGAGTCGGTGGCAGAGCTGGCAGTAGAACCCAGGAGCTTGTCTCCCACTTCTGTGCCTGGAGCACCAGACCAGCTCAGGCGCTTACATGGGCATGTTGCTGGTTTATAATAAACTGGGTTTTTATTTTGTTCTTGCTGCGTGGCCCAGAGGCTTTCAGGCCTCTTAGCTGGGAAGCCTCAAGCAGCTGATCCAGTCGGCGTGCCTAAGGATTAAATGTGGGGTAGCGACCAGGGCTTTTATCCCCTGGAGGAATGGGGTGGGAAGGTGCATGATGCTCAGACGCTGGCTGGTGGCGTGCGTCAGGACAGCGACTGAGCTGGCCATGCTGGTAGTGGGGCCAGGTTTCCAAGCTGCCCGCTTATGAATTGCTCCCAAGCAGTTGTCAGTAATTGTGTAGCCTCTCCTTGCAGCACAGGGAGCAATGGCGTGACCTCGAGAGCTCCTTCCAGCTGTAGTCCCCACACTCCCCCGAGGATAACAGAGGACGCGCCTTTTTGCCATCACAGGCTGCTTGCCCACTGTGTTCCTTCCCATAGATTTCGTTATAGCATGCAGGGCTCAGGTTATCTTAGCAGAGCAGTGAGTGAATAATCGTGTGGGGCATTTCAGCTGCCAATGAGTCTTCATACCTGATTGTCTTTAACATACAGGGAAGTGAGCTGCAAGCCTCTGGCAGGCTGCCAGCTTAATAGTTTGCCATGATTTGTTCATGTTTTAAAAAACCCCACCCTTTCTCCATGGAAAAATCTGTCGGTGGGCCTATGGAGTCCCAGGCAGGGCTCTGTGATTAAAAGCACCAGTATTTTTGTAATTCTCTTACTCATAAACCACCAGCTGGAGAGGAATTCTAGTTGTTCATAAAGCAGAAGCCTCCATGCATTTGCTGTCTTGGCAGCGTTACAGACTGCTAGAATAGGTGTGAGATGTTACCACTGGGCCCCATCTCTGGATGATGGGTGAGCCAGCTCAGAGCACCAGAGCTACAGTACAACTGCCATCATCCTGGTTGATTAGTAAAGCTATTTTTGCAACCAGCGATAAGGCGACAGGCAGCAGAGGCTGGTGGAATGCATGCAGGCTTAGCTGCACTCTGTCTCCATGTAAGGAGGTGTGGAGCTGTTACCTTTCCAAGAAAGGTAAGGGGGAAGCTGAGAGGCTAGGAGGGGGATAATACACTGCCTGAAGCCACTGGAACAGCAAAATACTGGAGAGGTTTTTATGGCGCCCCATTAAAGTACTGGATCCATCCAGTGGCGTTTCTGTTCCATATAAAGCACAGCTGTGAACCTGGTCTGAGTTCCAGGGGATCCAGAGGTAACGCATTAGATTCCTCCCAGGTGGGGATCAGCAGTGTCTCGCTCTAGGTGCATCTGCATAGCATCATTAACCAGTTAAAAACCACTGTGAATCAACTCTACCCAACCTAGCAGTAAGCGGCTGTTGCTTCCTTCTCCTAGCCCCACGGAGCGTGAGCGCACAGAGCGGTTAATTAAAACCAAGTTAAGGGAGATCATGATGCAGAAAGACTTGGAGAACATCACGTCGAAAGAGGTGAGTGGGGAGCCCGCCATCGCCCATGCTGGGACTAGCGGGCGGGAAAATGCTGCGGGTGAGGAGGGTGGCTAGTGGGAGGACAGAGAGCACTGCGCAACGTGAGCATTGTCCCTTTATTCACCTGGGGAAATGGAAAAAGAATTAACCCGGTGGGGTTCTCCTCCTCCTCAGATCCGCACGGAGCTGGAGATGCAGATGGTGTGCAACCTGCGGGAGTTCAAGGAGTTCATTGACAATGAAATGATCGTGATTCTTGGGCAGATGGACAGTCCCACGCAGATATTTGACCATGTCTTTCTGGTAAGCCCTTAAGGCCATGGCCCTGCAAGGTAGAATCCCTTGGTAATCACCAGATCGCTGTGTGACTGAGACCAGGCCTCTCGATGCAAATAACACCTCTTACCTCAAGTGGGCAGATCTTCACAATGTGATCGATCTAGCCTTGCTGCAGCTCCCTTCCACAGCTTCCAGGCGAGGGAAGCAAGTCTTAGCTCTATTTCCGCACTCAAACCTGAGTTCGCGCCCTGTTTCTACTGGCATGTAAGTCAAATCCCTAGTCCGTCTCGTCCCATACCGGAGCCTGCATTGAGGTCACCGGGGTGTACCTCTCCTTGGGAGGACACAGCAGTGACAAAGAAAGCAAACTGGAACCCCGGCAGAGAAGGGTTGTATAAGTCACAGGTAGAATTACACTTCCTGTAACAGCAGAGATCTTTTGAACTCATTTCTCAGCTGGGAACAGAGGAGCCTAACAAAGAACCCTGCAGATTATCCACTTAAGGCCACGTAAACATTTTGCCTTTAATGTTGTGCTTACTTAACTGCCTTTCATCGCTGCCAGGGCCTGTCTCCTTACCGCGCCTCCCTCCCCTTGACTTCCCAGCCCCAAGGGATTGACCCGGCTTTGTTGGCTTAGCCTGAGGTCTGCTCCTTTTTAAACAGAGCCGCCACTCCTTGAACTAGCCAATCCATGTCTCTCCCTCTCGTGTGAAGCTAGTTCCTTTCAGCAGCTCCGGAGGCATAGTGTGTTTAAATGTGAGCACTCCCAAGAAATTGGATGGGTGAAGGGGAGGCAGGAACAGTTAGGCAGCAAAAGTGTCTCAGGCTAATGACTTGCTTTGCCCAGGTGGTTTCTAGTGAGAAGTTCATACAAGCTCATCAGATTAGTCAGAAGTAATCCAGGCAACTTCAGACAGCTCTGGGGACTTGGATGCAAGCAAGCCCGGGCAGGAAAGCCTCCACAGGCAGCACCCAGCAAAGTCCATCTCTATGGCTTGCGGCAGCCAGGGACGGACGCAAGGCAGAGAACAATAAGGTAGAGAAGCTGGTGAGATGGCAAAGCGAAAACATGCTTCCCTGGCCTGTTTCTGTGCTCACACAGGCAAGAGAAAAAACTCATGTGGGAACCCGTGTAGAGAGGGGCTCAGTGTCTTTTACACGCGCTCTGTCTCTCTGCAGACAGCATCTCTTCCATGGCGCAGAGTCAGTGGCAGGGTCTTGTGTGGGAGGGGGTCTGTCTTTATTTTTCTGAACTAGGTTTCTCAGTGGCTTGCCGGTAGGGTGACCGGATAAAATCGGGACCGTCCCGCTATTTAGGTGTTTGTCCCGCGTCCCGACCGATCTTTGGTCAGGACGCAATTTGTGCCGATATTTCGCTCAGCTGGCAGCACTTGCCTCCCGCCCCCCACCCCCGGGTCCGGATATTTTCTTCCTCTCATCTGGTCACCCTACTTGCAGGGAACTAACTAGGGCTCTACCTGGGTCTGTCTTGCAGGGCTTCCTGTTGATTCAGGGCGGCTCTGATTGTCAAGTGAGATAAGTGGCTGCGCTTTGAGACATGAGCACTATTTTTTTTTTCCCTTTTACCGTCTGTATTTTCACCAAATCTCGGTTTACAGCACTGGATTGGCCAGTACCTCCCTGCACAGCTCGCTGGCTCCCTGCAGCTCGCACCCGGCTGGCGGGGGCCGTCCCCCCCCCGGCGGTGTACACTGCGCTTCACTCCTGCTGATGCTCCCTGTTTTACTTTTTGCACAGGGTTCTGAGTGGAATGCCTCCAATTTGGAAGATTTACAGAACCGAGGGTAAGCAGCTCTGAGCTGTGTAGCAGCCCCTGCATGCAAGCTGCTGGGCATGGGTGGGAAGCCTTTGCCTTACCTAAGTCACTGCACAGCCAGATTTCCTGCTGCTGCTGGGTGCTCACCAAGGGCTTGCAAACCGAGCCTGGAACTGGCAGAGGAGCACCCCAGCCCCCAAATCCCCCGTGCGAAGACAGGGAAGGAAAAGGCTCCGGTAGCCCTGACCTTGACTGAAATCCCACCGACAAGTGCAGGCAGCTGATAGCAACGGGTAACCGAGATCTGCAGTTCCCTCACTGAATAGACAGTGCAGCGCTGGCTCGGGGGCGTCTGCATGCTGCTCTCCTGAGGTAGGGTGGGGTGGGATGAGACCCCGCATGCGCTGCACGGAGGCACTCCTCACAACCCGGGCAGGCAGCTGCACTGTGGCAAGAAAGCGACAAGTGTGTGTCAAAGCATCCGTCGCTGCCTTAGATCAGGGACTGCACTGAGCATCTTGCAGCTCAAAGGGGTAGCGTTCCCCCTTGGTTGCTGTAAGGTTTGGAGTTAGGCGACCCATCTGTAGGCCACATGGATCCAGACAGAACATGCAGGGAACCCACTGGCTTTCTGGCTTGGCCAGGTTGCTACAGCAATCTCTCCTCCTCCTGAGCTGAGCTTTCCAATCCTCACCACCCGACACCTGCTCCTAGCCTGACAAAGGGCATTTTCCCCTGGAAACTCTGCTGCTGTGTCTGCTAAGACATGGAGGTTTGCTGATCTCTCATGAGTTTAGGAGTTCGGGGTGTCTTACATGTGAATACCATGTGCTTCCCTCAGCCATTCACTGCTCAGAACGGTCTGTGCTGGGGAGAAGAATCAAATCTGCCCCAACCACAGGCAGCGCCCTTCCAGTTTCTCTGGGTTCTGGGCAGCTGCAGAATACGAGAGGGTCTGATCTATGCAACCATCAGGAGTTGCCTCGCTGTGGCCTTAATTCTGAGGCTAGTCTGGTGTCCTGGATTGAAGTGAAGGGCCTGGTGCGAATCCCAGAATGAAGACGGCTACTCCTGCTGGGACCCAGGAGAGAGGCGTGTTAGGAGGGTTGTTGAGAGCACGGATCTTCAGGCTAATGCCCTTACAGCCTGGTCTCCCGACACTGATGGTAACTGGCGCCGTAGGAAGGGAGATTGGAAAGGGGATTGTGCGTCTCCAGCTGGCAGGAAGAGATGAAGCTGTATTGTAGCATGTGCCAGCCCTTCTGTGCAATACAGAGCAGGCTGAACGGGCAGGCTGGCCAGCCCTGGTCTGGTTTCCATTCCCAGCAGACTGAAGCCCCTTCCACAGAGACTAGATTAGAAATTCCCCAGCAAACCCGTAGCCTGGCCTTGCAATCAGTCCCTTCCTCCCTGCGTTGACGTCTGACTCCCAGTTCGGCATGCTCTGTCTTGTAACTCTGACTGCTTGGCTCTAAACAAATTCAAAACAAGGCAAAGCCATTTCCTTGCAGAGACGGTCTGTCCAATCTTATCTGCCCTCTGCTTCCACACAGGGTGCGGTACATTCTGAATGTGACTCGAGAAATAGATAACTTCTTCCCAGGCGTCTTCGAGTACCATAACATCCGGGTGTACGACGAGGAGGCTACAGATCTGCTGGCGTATTGGAACGACACTTACAAATTCATCTCCAAAGCCAAGTAAGTCTGCACTTAAAGAGCGAGCGCAGTACAGCAAGCTCCTGGTAACGCAATGTTTCCTTCTGGCCCTTCGCTCTTTCCAGCTCCCCTTTGTCCTGTGTTAGGATCAGGGCATTTGCATTCTCAGTTCCTGCTGTTGCTGTGTGCAGTGGGCTTTTCTGTCTGTCTGAATTACAAAAAGCACATGGTGGTAAGAGGGAAAAACGCTGCTATGCGGTCGTCCCCTCGGCTGCGCTGCATTTGTAGTGCTTTAGGGAGCTTCCGGGACTTCAGAAACTCAGAACCACCTGAGGTGTTAAACTTCTGTAAAATGTCAGGGGACATAGAACCATGCAAACACAGCTGTTACTGCCCAAAGGGAATGGGGTTACGCCCTGCTGCTGGCAGGTTTATATTCTGAGAGCATCGAGGAAGCCCAGACACTCCATTGTGCCCGCGCCGGGCAGACAGGTAACACAGAAGCTGGTCGCACCGGGAGAGAGTTCCTATTCCCTTGTGGACTCGTGGGCGAAACAGCCGTGCCGAGCTGGGAGGACAAGGCAACAGTAAAATTAAGCGGAGGTCAGCAGACACCAGAACAACGTAACCGTGAACAAAATCCAAATCGTTCCCTGCATACAAAGCAGGCAGACACTGCTCTGAATAAAACCCTCGTCCGTTAGCACTAAGATGCGTGCTAGGCCTCCTAGCTGAACGGCCACTTCCAGTCTGGTAGCTGGAGGCCATTGGGTTGCCAACACGTGTCCTGCTTCTCTGGGTTGTCTATAATAAGCCCAGCAGCCATCTGGTTCAGGAAGACGCTGGTCACAGAAGCGATGCCATGCATTGCCAGCAAGGCTGGCATGGATTTCCAAGCGAGGGACTGCCTCGAGCCCTCTCGTGGGGGGGTTTGCATCTCTCGTGTGGGGGTTTGCCCGTGCCCTAGAGCTGATGACCCGATTGACAATGGCTGCTTCTCCAACAAATCATTAAGCCTCTCAGATTTACCCTAGCGCTATTTATAGATACACTTCTAAAGCACATCGAGCTCCTTGGTGCAACGAACCTCGTCCTTGTCAGAAATA
This sequence comes from Mauremys mutica, assembly GCF_020497125.1. Classification (NCBI taxonomy): domain Eukaryota; kingdom Metazoa; phylum Chordata; order Testudines; family Geoemydidae; genus Mauremys; species Mauremys mutica. The sequence continues at coordinate 24,501,537 of NC_059090.1, forward strand.
TTCTCCTCTCTGGAGGCACATTTTGTTCCCCGCCCTGAACTCACCCGACGTTTTAAAGCTAGAAGTTTGTGAGGCAAGTTAGTTCCAGGTCGGGGCAGTTAAAGCCCATTCGGCGCTTGTGTGCCTGTCCCACCTTGCCTGCCTTCCCTCCCACCCACCCCCCGGCTTTTCTAGAATCACCCGTCGGGGGCAGGTGCAGGGGGAGTTCTGACTTTGCAAGTTTTTGTGTAAAGCATCTTGGGCCAAGTCTTCGCTGCAAAAGAGGTGTGGGGTTTCTGTACCTCCAGATCCCTAGGATCTTGGATGGAGAGAGCCGTCTGTAAAAACACCCCTCTCTTGGCAGTGAGACGACAGCCCTAGGGACAGGCTCCTTTGACGCAGAGGCCTGTCAGTAACTAACAAATACCTTTTTATCATGCGGATGCAAAGAACACGGGGGCAGGTCTGAACTCTGAAAGCTGTACGGCTGAAGTCCTCGCTGGACAAGGCGAATTACAGCCCGTGCTCCTTCGTTTGCCGCTCACACTTTGCTGAAGTAAAACCCCTGCATTGCTGGCGATGGAGCAAACTCTTCTCAAGCCAAACCAAACTCCTCACGACCAGCTCTGTACCAAGACTGCTCTGTGCAATGGACGAGAGCCAGGGGTGAAAAACGACTTCATGCAGTGAGAGTCCTGAGCTGCTTGGTACATAGAAGCCCGTTGTGAGAGAGATTGCAACCTCATGCAGTATCTTGGGGGACCCTTTTATTCAATTTATGAATGTTTTATCCATGATGATCTTCTGCTCCGGGGGAGGGTTACCATGCCTCTCCCAGGAGCTAAGAGGCGGCAAGGCTCATTGCTGAGATTGTAAACACCTCCCAGAGACGTACCACCCCAGGAGGTTTGCATAGACTGGTTCAGCCTGGGTCTTTCAGAGGCCAACAGACAGGGGCTTTTGATACGAAAAGGCTGAGTTGAAACAGACTCGTGGCCTTTGGACTTGATCTTTGTCCAATCCCACTGAAGGGCTGGAAGGATTTCCTGGGGCAGCGTTTCTCAAGTGCGCCCAGCTGTTGCTTCTGGCTGCTTTGGTGTTTGCTGGCATGGCCGGCAGGGGATCAGCAGCCTTCACCATGCAGCCCCTCCGCAGACACATGGGGCCAGTGTGTGTGCTCGGCTGGCTTCAGGCCCTGGGCTCCAGCTCTGGGCTTCAGCCCGTGGCAGCTGGACTCAGGTTTGCAAAAATTTTCAGAGCAGCCACTGCAAGGGTTGGTTGGCCCCACACTCTGAGGCCATCCAAAAAATGGTTCTGAGACCCCGTTCTAGGCCCCCCAAGGCTGATGGGCAGCTCCTGATCTATTTTGTGTGTTCTCTAGGATGCTTTTCCCTTAGAGTGAAAGGGCTTAGAAGGAGCTGTGTGGTAACTTGGAGCTCTCCCCTGCAATGTCTGCCTCTCCTGAGCTTTTCAGAGGAGGCTTTAAAATCGTCCTTTTCCATTCCCCGCCCTAGGAAGAACGGGTCAAAATGCCTGGTGCACTGCAAGATGGGAGTCAGCCGGTCAGCCTCCACGGTGATCGCGTACGCCATGAAGGAGTACGGCTGGAACCTGGACCGAGCCTACGACCACGTGAAGGAGCGCCGTAGTGTCACCAAACCCAACCCAAGCTTCATGAGGCAGCTGGAGGAGTACCAAGGGATTCTGCTGGCGAGGTGAGCTCTGGAGGCGGGGAGGGAACGGGCCGTAAGATTTCCAGCACAAATCTCTGTCTCCTGCCCTGTGTTTCCTAAACACAAAATCATTCCCCAGCCCGCTCTGGCCCAGGCTTATAGTGAAAGGAGAACCGGAAAGGGTCTGAACCCAAGCGGATTGTGCCTCCTTCAGTAGGGGTGCTGCAAAGGAGTGTGGGAAGCTGGGTGTGTCTGCTCTCACACGTCAGAAACCTCAGCGGTTGCCCATCTGGACGAAGCCAAAGGCAGCTGTGCCAACGGCAGGGTGTAGCCCCGTCTGCGTGTTGTGGTTGCTGATGTTCAGCCTTGATCTTGTTTTTGTACCACGTGCTCTGGGGTTCGGAGTCTTGGTTTAATGATGTTTGTTTTCAGCTGTCACTGAGCGTTTGTCTGACTTGAGCACGTGGCCAGCCCAGCAGATATGCAGGCAGGTGCTTGTGTTCCTGCCTCATTCAGAATGAGTGGGTGCTTGAGAGCTGTCTGACAGGCCTCCATAGGATAACATTTGGTCACGGATTCCGTGACTTTAACAGAGCTCCATGACGTCTGCTTCAGCCCTGCTTCTCCCCTGTCCCTGCGTGGGGCTCGGGATCCCCCCCCCCCGTGCGGGGCTCGGGTGTCTGTGACTTACGGTTTATTGCCCATGTCCTGCCCATCCCAAAATCTTCACCTTATTTACAGTATAAGGTGTAAGGCACAGGGCTTGAGTAGCTCCACTGGATTAATTCAGAGCCGCCTCCCTTCGTGGGTGTGCTAGTTCATCGCTCTCTTAGGAGCGGGGGTTGGGAAGAGTGCTCCATGTGTACGGGGAGCCTTAGCCAGTCACCCGAAGCTCCATGGGGGTGGGGGGGGAGCCGAGTAATCCATCCGAGCAGCCAGTGGCATGACAAGGGCTCTAGGGGAGGCTCGGCCCAACACTGGTTCGAAGCCAACAGTGTCCCAGGACTGAGCTCAGCTCTGAGCTAGGCACCAACAGAACTGAATGATTCCACTAGCTTTTACCGCATGGCTAAGTAGGAAAGCAGACCCCCTCTCTGCCGTCTCAGAAATACGGCCCAATCAGCTCAGCATCACAAGTCCCTTTTAGAAACACTTGCTCAGCATCTGCTACGGCTTCAGGGAAGAACGGTTGCTGCAGTCTGTGCGGGGAGCCCCTTTCCTCTGTGTTTGTTCCTGGATGGAATTTTCAGCTCGGCTGGGAGGTGAGGTATGGCAGCGGATTTTGTAACACGAGGCCTGTCAGCTGACTAGTAACAAGACATCAATATTGCATGTTTCCTGGCCATCCCCATAAAGGAGGTGTTAAGCAATGTCCTGACTTGACCTGCTGGAAGGAAAAGAGACTTCATGTTCTGCCAGACTGCAGTATTGGTGCTGGAGCTCTCCTCCACGGCAGGCTCTTTGTAGGGGGGCACAGATTAAATCCTCGGGCAGTGACCTGTGTGCTAGGACATCGGCTTTCCCAGCGCTCGCCAGCGTGCCGCTCGGGCCGGAGCAAGGTGAAGTGAGCCTGGAACTCTTCGCGGCGGTGTTAGAGCAGAGCACCGCGCTGATGCGGCTGTGAGATGTTTGACAGAAAGAGAAGCCCAGACGTACCTGCTGTCTGGCTCTCTAGGGCTTGCCATGTGGCTGCTGCCATTGCAGCATGTGGGTGAACAGAATCGTACTTGGTGTGTGGCTAGTGCTTCACGTCCTCTCGCCCTCTACGAATCTAGGGCACTGGGTGAGCTTGTCTGGCAGCCACTAGTACACCGGGAAATCCAGTCAGTGGAAGCCTCTGCGTGATGCGGTCTTGATTTCTGCTTCTTTGCTCCCTCTGTGCGAGACTTGGAAAAGTTGATTCGTAACCAGTATGGGAATGTCACCTTCACTCCTGCCATGTGTGGCTCACCCTCACCCCTGGGTGTGCAACTGCCGAGTCTCTGCCCGCCCTGGAGAGGGCCCCAGTAGAACGACGTGAATGGGGCTATCAGTGAGGCCTTCCGAAGGCAAAGCAGCATGAGGCCCTTGCGCGCACAAGGCTAACAAGTCTGGGGTGAGCTCAGTGCCACGCCGGGCAGAGCAGCAGGCAGAACCCCGGGGCACCACACGCTCCTCGTGCATCTGCTTTCACAGCTCCAAAAGGCGGCTCTGCCCTCTTTCGCTGCCGCTTCGGGCTCTCCCCTCGAGCTGCCCCCAGGCCTGTTTGCTGCATTAACCCAGGGCAGGGAACAAGCAGATCCCTGCTCCTGGGACTGCTCTGGGGTGGAGTCGAGGCCATGTGCTTGGGCTATCTGGTGAGGTTGTTGAGAAGGTGAAGGGGGCGTGGTAAGCAGGATACTGCTTTCCAGCCGGGAACATGGCTCCTTTTGTCACAGCAGCAGGGGTGTTCAGCTCCTTGGAGCTGTCGGCCATTAGCAGCAGGGCCAGAGTCTTTCCTTCCCCTCATTAAACTCTCCTCTCCCTCCTAGCAAGCTTGGGCACCGCGCTGCGGCAGCGCCCGCTCAGACAGTGTCAGGCAGGGGCCGAGCCCGAGGGCCGTGCTGTGCCTCGCGCTGCAGGAACGTTCCTTTTACCAAACCGCCTGCCGTGGGAACAGCTACCGGAGAAAGTGACTGACCATCAGGGCCTGAGACCGCTCCTTCACGCTGCCCGGCTCCAGCCTGAGACACGGGGGGGAACGAGAGACAGTCACTCCAGCGATCCCACCCGAGCGCCAGCGCCCACTTGCTCTGCTCGACCCTGACCGTGCCCTGGAATTCTGGAGACCCCCTTTCCCCAGCCCCTTGGGCACCGTTCTGAGCACTGGCAGCGCATCCCTGCCGCTTGGAGGGGGCACTCGTCCTCGATCCCGCCAAGGGCCTGAGTCTCCCCGGGGGCCCGGGAAGTGAAGGTGCAGGTCTCACTGCTGTGTCCAGTGGGGGGATGAGCGCTAGAACTGCCGGCCGAATGGAAACAGCAGACTCAACGGGGAACCCCTCGCCTCCGCCCCCAACATTTCAGTAGAACTGTGCGGCCAGACCAGGGGAGCCAGGCTGCGTGGCAGCCCGCCGGCCTACGCTTGGGTTTGGGCTGTCAGCTCCCAGGGCACTAGCCTGGGACTCCAGAGGTGCAGGTTCAGTTCCCTGCTCTGCTAAAGACTTCTTGTGTTACCTTGGGCAAGTCACTTAGTCTCTCTGCCTCCATTTCCCCATCTGCCCAGTGGGGATAACCGCAGTGCCCTGTCTCATGGGGCGTTGAGGGTGACTCTGCTGGAGATTGAGAGGCACTCTGATTCTGGGGCAAGGGGAACTGTGTAAGTACCCGGGATAGACGGGGAGCCCCTTGGAGTGTCTCCAGAAATCATGCACGTGCTGTGGTTACTGTTCCAGAGGGCAGGAGTGCTCCTCCTCCAAATCCCCTCTCCAGCCGCTCTGTAGGCAGAGCTCTATGCTGACGCATCGATTTCTCAGCTGAAACTGTGCTGGGCGCTCGGGTGCGTCCGTGGAAGAAGTAGACAAAGCAGCATAGACGTCCCTGCAGGAGAAGCAGGGCCAACGCTGTCCTCCAGGCCTCTTAGAAAATGGCTGTTGGTTTGCAGAAACGAGTCTTCCTTTGTGGTCTTTGAACCTGCTTTTGGCACCTTGTATGGTTGCTCAATGGGGGAGGTCCAAGGTTAAAAATTAACAGGATGAAATCAGGCTTGGTTATTGCTGTGACCTGGGCTCAGGCTCAGCTGGAGGCAGATAACACTCATGCAAACAGGTGATTTGAATTTCAAAATGAAACACACATGCAGAGTTCATGCCCCACCTCTCTGGTGACTGGGTGATGAACCGCCCAGAAAGCTCTGCCCGATGTGTGACCGTAGTGTCTAGACAAGCTCCAGTCACAAGCAGGGCCCGTTGTGCTGCGTGTTGGAGTGCGCCCGGGAGTATAGCGAGAGGCAGTCCAGGCCCTACGCGTTTGTATTTAACCAGACAGTGTCCCTGAGGAGGATTTTCCAGAGACAAAGCAGTGGGCCCGAGGACATGCAGGCGTGGAGCCCTCCATGGAGCTCTGCCCTCCTGAGTGCTGGCTCGTGCCGTAATCTCAACATCCTTCATAAACAGGAGGAAAACGTGGTGACTGCCAGGAGCGGTAGTCGCTGCTTTACGTCATTGCATTAACGGATATTTGCAGACAAAATACTCGCCGTCTCCAGGTTCTGCTTGTCGGGTCCGTTCCCAGCGGGAGCCAAGTGCGTGTATCTGACAGGCCCTTCATAGCCTCCCCGCTGTCACGAGGGGGCTGGTCCTGCCCCATTTCGCACACTGACTCTTGGTGCGTGACTGCTGGGTCTGCAATCTAATCTGGCACTGGGTTATTTTGTGAGGCCCCCTAGCCGTAGGGCATTCCCCATCAGTGTGTTCGCTAAGCAGCGGACGTGTGCTCGGCAGACAGACCGTGCTGGCTGGGATCTCAGCGCGCGCGCAGGCGACTGGGAGGGGAGATTGCAGAAGGGCATCCACAGACTTGGCTGGCCGCCCGCAGCGTCCTTTCGCGTGCTGCGGTGTGTGCTCTCCTCCTAGGGGGAGCCGGTGAAAGTGCAGCAAGCGGAGGAAGGGAAATTCTAACGCGCAGGGCTGGGCTGGGCACATGTTTTCATTGGGCCGGTTCCACTTCGGAGAAATCGCCCCATTGTGTGGGCCGCGGACGCAATAGTTCTCAGAACAGGTGCTGCTGATGCCGTTCGCTCGAGCGTGTGACTGCTGGGACCCTCCCGAGGATGTTTTCCAGCAGCGAGGGGGGTGGCTGGCCTGGGCCTCTGTCCTGCAAACAAGATGCTATTTTTGGCCTCCTGTAACCATGCAGGATGTCCCCAGCCCCCACCCCGCTCTCTGCTTTCCAAAGCTCAGTTATTTACCAGAGCCCTAGGGGGGAAATCAGGCATCCTTTTGTTCCGGGCCCCCCATGTACCCCACTGAGCGTCCCCTCGGCTGTCGCCCTGCAGCGTGTTCTCACCTTCCAGCACATCCATCGTCTGGGGTCAGATAAGGGACCGAGTTGAGCAGAATTCCCTGGGGCCAGTACAAACCACTGGGGGTTCGTGCGTGTAAATGGCTTACACCCCTGTGCTCATTTACACAGATGGGTGTTGTGCAATTGTACCCACTCCCTGCAGGGCCGAGCTCACCCCTGTGGGCGTTCGGGGGTGCTGGGAGCAGAACGTGCAGAGGGCAGAGGCCTGCTTTGTATTACCCCTTCCTAGTGGTTGGTTTTCCTACTGTACTGCTGTCACCTGCCCCCGTGGCATACAAGCTGCTCTCCCGCAACGCTAGAGCGGTGCCGGCTGCACCCACTTGCCCACTTAGGCCCAGGTGGATTCATTTTCTGACCAGCTCTGAGCATGGGTAATGGAAGGGACTGGTTGTCACCGCTGACTCTGGCCCAGAGGCTGCCATGGAAGCGGCCCCCACTCGCGCCAGCCTGGGTTTGGGCCAGGGTTGTATTTTAAGCATGTGTGAGCCGCAGGTGGTTTCTGACCGTGACTAAAACGTTCCCCTTCTCCCGCAGCAAACAGCGGCATAACAAGCTGTGGCGGTCGCACTCAGACAGCGACCTCTCGGAGCACCACCAGCCCATCTGCAAACCCGGGATGGAGCTGAACAAAAAGGAGATCACCACTTCCGCAGAGCAGCTCTCCGAGCCCACGGCAAACGACAACTACCAGCCTGCGTCTCCCGTCTTCTCAGTGAGGCCGCACGTGGGCCGTCTGCTCCAGCCGGACACGGACGTGATCGAGGAGCTGGGCGCCAAAGAGAGAAGGATCCGTTTGGAGTTCACAGCCAGAGACTTCCGCGCCGAACAAATAGAGGATGAACTGAACCTGAACAACATCAATGGGTGTCCAGCAGGGTGCTGCTTGGATGAGTCAGAATTTCCCCTGGATAATTGCCATTCTTCTGAGGCCTTGATGCAGCTTGAAGAGCCTTTGGAGATGGCCACAGCATTCCCTGATCTGACTGTGGATGATCTAGAGACAGATGCCCTTAAAACTGAGCTGAATGTTCATTTGGTACCCATGGAGGAATTCACGGCTTGTTTAAAAGACCTTCCCAGGTCGCCTGATCAGAATTCCCCCAGCCCACAGCTCAGTTCCCAGCCTGAAACCACCGACAGGATTGATTTCCTCAGTGCCCTAGAGAAGTTTGAGGAGCTGTCCCAAGAAAACCGGTCTCATGCCTGTTCTCACACCAGGATGGACGAGCAGGGAGGCGGAAGGAACGGGGTCTCCAAGGTGTCTGTGCTGGAGGTGCTGCCAGCAGAGACTGCTGTCGATACCCAGAGAAATAGCTCTGCAAGCAACTCCCCTGCAGCACCGGAAGAGTCTTCCGCAGATGAGGAACAACCAAAGGTAATAGTGGCTTGCTGCTTTCCTGTGAACTGCTGTTTGAATGTTTCCGATGGCTGTATGAGTCTCTTGCTGTATGGTTAATGCAGTGGAAAGATGGGCAACATTCTGGTCTTCCAGCTAATGTGTCAATCGTACTGATAAACTCTTAGCTGTAAAGCTTGGCAGACGGAGAGCAGCGAGGTGGTGGTGGTGGTACCGCTGCCGCGAGTTTCTCAACTCCGAGCACGTGCCCCTAGCCTGGGAATCACGTCTAGTGCAGTTACTTGTCCCCAGCATAAACGCCACCAAAGAGCCTGACCAGCTCGGCACCATTCTCGGGTGGAAAGCTCCAGGCCTGGGGTAGCAGATCGGGGTGGAGGGCCGGCGGTAGATCTGTGGGAGTGACTGTTGGGTAGCAAAGCGGGGAGGGGCTTCCGCTGGAGGTCGGCATTGAAGAGCTTGGGCAGAGCAGCAGGCAGCGAACCCAACGCTTGGAACAGAACTGAAGAGGGGCTGCGGGTCAGGACTGCGTTGCGCCAGCAGAGCTGTGGGAAGGGTTCCCACGGCTCAGAAGAGCTGGGGGTCAGGGAAGCAGCAGGTCAGAGCTGTGCGTGGGGAGCCCAGCACTGGAATACCAGTGGGGGGAGCTGCAGGTCAGGATTGGGTGCCTAGTGCTATCGGTGGTTCGTTTTCATGAGTGATGAGCCCCCACCCCAGGAATATAAATGTAATGTCTGCCCGGCGGTGCATCCCTTCCAGGGGCCAGGACACTGCAGTTCGGTGCCCTCCGATGGGCAGTTCTCCAGAGGCTTCATGCCGTGCAGAATGAAAAAGGAAGCTAGAGCCCTCTAGACCTAAACGTCTTGTATCGTAGTGGCCTGTGGCTGATCAGCAGTGGCGTGCTGGCTGCCGCTTCCAGAGCGCGCTCGCTGGTTGAGCTGTAGGTTTTATTCGATTTTCTGTCTTCCACTGAGGATTTTTTAAGTGTAGTAAGTGTTGCAGACAGTTCTCCATTCACGACTCGGCCAGCAGCTCGCTTGCAGAAGGGTAACCCATGTCCTTAGAGAGCTCAAGGGGGTTATATCCAGGAGGACGCTTTTTATATGTAAATTGTTGACTTGTTGAATGGGATCTAGACTCTCTAACCGAAGTAGCTGAAAGGCTGATTATTGTGGCTGCTGATTTTATGTTCTCACCTTTCACTTACTAATGGCCGTGGAATTTGTCCCTTGTCAGAAAGCAGCGTGTGATAAACGTGACGTTCAGTGGTGCACCCCAGGAGACATGTGGTGGACGTAGTTTAACTCCCAATGTTCGGAATTCCTGCCCCCTTTCTCTGCTGGGCCGAGTGAAGGAGGGTGCTGGAAATCAGCCCTAGTTCTCTTTCCAGTCAGACCAGGCCGGCAGTTCTAACCGTGATCTCAGTTAATCCGAGACCTGCTTTTTCCTGGGAACCTGTTTTACTTGAATAGTTTTCTCTTCTGGGTTAGTACAGCACTGGCTGCCTCCTTTCCATCTTGGTCCAGGTCTGTTTGGTCCTGCCTAATATTTTAGTCCAGCACTCGCAAGGCACAGTTGGCAGCATAGTTACTAGTAGCCCCTGTCTCTGCTCTAGCATCCCGAGCTCCTCGCCTGCGGAAATTGTGGAACGTTTAGACTCCAACAAGGGTCTTCAGCGTACATATCCCGCCTGGCTACTGGATTTAAAGCGATCCATAGTCACTTTCATTCCTGTTCTGTACAGGGCGAGAACTCTCACTCTTAGGTCATTTAAAAAGAAAATAAGAATAAGTTTTGCCTTCGACTGCATGTTAAGACTCACATGGAAGTTGGGTGCCTAAATCTCCTAGCATTTCAGCTAGTTTAGCATCTAAATGCCTTAGGCTAGTGGCAAATCCTGGTTGGAAAGTTTTGAGACCAGAGCACCTCTGGAACTGCTCCAGTAGTGAGCATCCCAGTCTGCCTGCTGGGAGTGAGATCCTGACGCCCTCTACTCTGCATTAGCACCGGGACCTTTTTCTTTTTCTTGTCTGTGTGTTCATTGCAGTTCCGGCTGTCTGACTGCAGGTGTCCTGTCAGCAAGGCTGCTGTGCACTTTGTAATAACAGTCTCTCTGTGTTTTCAGGACATCTCTGAACTGACCACTCTGGGCCCCCTCACAAGATCCCACTCGGAAAATGCAATCTCTGTGAAAGAAATCATAACGGAAATTGAATCCATCAACCAGGGCGTAGGACCGTGCCAGCAGAAGGTGGAGGGCTCAGCCACCCATGCCCAAGCACCAAAGAGGAATACCGTCCATGAGTTGCCTGTAGAGGTGGTCTGGGCATCTGAAAATAAACCTGGGAAGGCTGAGCAGAGCGAAGGAGCTTGCACTGCAGAGCAGGAAACAGCAAAAGACCTCCCAAAACCAGACCAGGAAGGTGCTCCCACCTGCCAGCCGCCTACCTGTGTGTCAGATGTGGAAGAAAGCGATCCCGCAGGAGACCAGCAGGAGCCTCGGGTGCAGGGGCTGAACCCTGGGTCGAAGTGGTGTCCAGGGTCTGTTAAACGTGCCACCTTGGAATTTGAGGAACGCTTGAGACAGGAGCAAGAGCACCAGCACGTTCCCCCCATGTGCCTGCTACCTACTCGCAAGAATTCCAAGAATGAGTCTGCAGCTGCCGAGCTCGCGCCAAAGGGCAGGACCGAGGAACCGTCGCAGGAGCCGGATCCTGCCCGTAGAGAGAATGAGAGCGACCAGGCCAGGGCAAAGAGCCCAGCAGCCGAGGGTGCGTTGCCTCATGGCCCTGAACTGCCGGGGGACACGCACCTGTCCCCACCACTCGCCCCTTGCCTTGTGCAGCCTGCTCAGGAGCCGCCGCTGGCAGAGCCTGGTGCTGAGCAGGAAGTGCTCAGGACGGTGGTGTCGCTGGCTAGCTCCGGGGAGCCCGCCCTGCCCTGTCACCTCCCCAAGAGGATAGAAATTATCGAGTACCCCCACATGGGCACGCCACCTGAGCTCCGTGAGCGCGACAGCAGCTGTGAGCAGGGCACGCTGGAGAACGCAGCGGCGTTGCTTCCCGTAGATGAAAACCTGAACCCTTCGGTGTGCGCTGAGACGGCACCTGTACATCCCGATGCTCTGCCTTTGCGTAACCCTTCGGTACTAGAGCACAAGGCGATCGGGCGGGCCACCTTCGCCCTGGGCAGCCCCGAGGAAGAGTACGGTGCAGCACTGATTAACCTGGATACCTCTTCGTTGGTTGGCCAGGTGACGCGCTCGCCTTCAGCAGGCCTGGATGACCTTTGGCACCAACGCGTAGTTCATCTGGAGGGCGTTACGGAGCAGAGCACGAGCACAGACGATGAGCCAGTGGCACCGAGCAGCCTCTCAAGGAACGGGCATGTCCTGTGCGGGGCGAGTGACAGTGCCTTGGTGGAGCTGAGCAACGAGGACTCGGATTTCATCAGTGAGAGCACTGAAGCCATGGAGGTCTCTTTCCTCCCCGGCGGCCTCCCCCACGGCTCCAACAGCCCCGGCGTCAAAGGGCCGAGTGAGACTCCCAGCTCAGTGAAGCAGCGCGCGAAGGAACTCGAGGCCCGGGTACGGCGAGCAGGGCTCACCACGCCGTCCCGAATGAAACGCTCGGCATCCTTAGCCAAGCTGGGCTGCCTGGAACTCTCTCCAGATGACTTAACCCAGAGGGAGTCGGCCTCTTCCCATGCCAGCCTGACCTGTCCTGACTTGCTGCCCGCCTCCCCCAGGACTGGCCAAGCCAAGCAGGGGGCGTTGCCAGAGCACGGCTTGGACGGCCCACCTGAAAAGCCTTGTGCCTCCTCTCCCTTTATTCGCCAGGATCCACAGCCCAGCAAGCATTTTGTAGAGCAGCTTAAAACAACGGAGTGCATTGCCCAGAGCCAGCCGGTGCAGAGGCCGCCCGTGCAGTATGCCAAAGAGTTCGGCTCAGCTCCGCAGAGTTTGCATCCCAGCGCAGATCCTAGATTGACTAGCTCTGAAGAGGGTCTTCCGCTGCTACAGACACAGGTACTAGACTCTCGGCTCCCAGCTCAAAGCCTGGCTGGAGCACCTAGACATCAACACGGTAGAACTCACCCTCTGAGGAGACTAAAAGAGGCTACCGACAAAAAGCGGACAAGCAATCCCTTCTATAATACCATGTGATCCTGAGCCCTCAGCTGTGACTTCTTTTTAAACAAAACCCATGTTGTTGTGTTCATACAAGGGGCAGGTGTAATATGTAAGGAACATGCACTTTATTCGTTAATTTTATATATTTTGTCATTTTACTGTTCCTGGCGCATGTAGGTTTGGGTTGTATTTTGTGTGGGACTCTGACTGCAAGACCGTTTGTTATTTTTTTAATTATTTTTAACTCAAATAACCTCAAATATTCTTTGTTTTCAAAGAACACCTTTCATAAGTGACCATTGCTGTTGGCAGTTGGCTCATCTCTGTGTGGTGAAATCTTGAGGGTTAGGTTAGATTGGAACCAAGTCACAAATAACTTGAACACACACACACACACACACACACACAAACTGGTGCTAGCTGGGGCAGTGATCAGAGTGGCAGCTGGTGTAAATATGAAGGTTGTGCCAAGATTTGTTCGTGGCTTTTTTTGATCCACTTTGAGCTAACTGGAACTCCACAACAGTGACAAATTGCTTCTGAAACTGCCTCAGTGCAAACCCGTCGGGTTGGCTTGTGCCTGTAGCCAAAGGCAGCTGATGGCTGGGCTGCGCTTTTCAGCCTCTCGCTGTGGCTCCAACTTTGGAACACAAACGTGCCCAAAGCTGCATGGTTTGTTTCCAGGGAGTGGCTCCAATGTGATTCTCTTCCCCCTCCCCCCCAGTGTGTCGATCATGACCAATGTGGTCAGAGACTTCAAACAGCAACCAGCCTCTCCTCTGCTCCAAGCCTGGGGCTGCCAAATTCATTTGAATTTCATCATCTAAAAGAACCCGGTTTAGCAGCAGCAATTGGGGGGGAAACTGACGTGTGTTCTTTTAAAACAAACAATTCTATAGGGTTTTAACCCTTTCATTACTTGAATACTGCTGTGGGCCTTTTGAGTTAATGGCCATATCATCTGTTCACCTTTCTCTCCCCCACCCAGAGCTGTTTTTTCTAGTGCTGCCTGAGTGATTCTCCCCACACTCACATCCACACTCAGCTGGCTCTCAAACCCGAAGGCTGATGTCATTGTTACATAATGAGCGTTTCCCCTCGCTCTGCTCTCACCTTAACACGTAACCTGGAGAAATGATTTGTCTGGAAGTTTCCTTTCCCCCCTCAGTTGTGTACATACCGTATTTATCTAGATAACTTTTGTTATTTCTCACATTGTTTTCTTGAAAGGACAAGGCTGCATTCTGTAAACTGGAAAACCACCACCCGCCTCCAGCTGAGTGGTGTTCATTGGCCTGAGTGGGTTTCCCTTTGAAGCTGGCTTCCCTCCCAGCAAGTGAGAGCCCGTCGCCCGCTTCTGCCAAATGATGTGTCCATCCTCCTTAAGTCTTGCAAGAGCCCCTGTTGTAGGTTACCCTCTTCCACTGACGGGATGGTATTTCAGAGCCTCTCTGAGGTTCAGCCGGTTTTGCTCGAGCGTGAGCACAGGGCAGGGCTCAGCTGGCCCTTGGCGGCTGGTTTCCAGGGGTGCACAGCAGCACATTTCACAGATGTTCCCTCTAGCGAATTCCAGCTAGTTTGCGCTTTGTAGACGAGCCGGAGCACCGACTTGCAGTGCTGGTGCTGTGCCACCAGGGGGCTGTTGATGGGGTCTGGCATTTTGTTAACCGCGCTGGCTACGCATCCTGCCTGAACCAAAGTAACTAGCAAACCCCCTGGTGTTCTTAGCAGCTGCTCATTGCAATGGGGCTGAGCCCTGCCCCGCGCGGCGCTACGGGATCGACGGTGCTGTGCGCACGCCGGTTTTGAGGGTGCCCGACTCAGACAGTGCTGCAGTCACTGAGAGCAGAGCTCAGTTGGGTCCTGCCAGGACTCGCGGCTGGAGCAACGTCCAGCAGGGCCGGTTCTGAGCGCCAGTGTCTGCACCGCGACTGTCCTGTTGAGGCAGGTGGTCGAGAGGAGCCCAGAACTTGCGAGGGTGAAACGCTGGCCCATGCAGCCCGTGGGCCGGGGCTGCTCTGGGAGGAGGACAATGGGAAGTGCCCGGTTTGCCATCCGGCACTGGGCTTTGTGGAGTGCAAACGTACAGAGCTGCATTAGCCAGTGCGGCACGCGGCCTGTTGGCTCGCAGGAAGCGTCCCCGCGGGAGCACGGAACGGGGGGTTGAAGAGAAGTAGGGGCTCAGGAATCTTGCCACAAAGCTGGCGCCTGCCGCTTCCCCCCGTTCCGTGGGGGTGCTGGGCACCCATGGCTCGAGCACGGCACGGCTATTCTGGCTGGACCCCGGGAACCCAGTCCTGTTCACAGCACTGGGATGCCAGGCCACAATCCGCTCACCCATCTCTCTAGCCCAGCCTGGCTCTGGCACGCCTGAGTGAGCAGTGGCTTCTCCGCCCGCTGCTGGCTTATGGCTGGAGGGTGGGATCTGGGAGCCTGTCGTGGTTACAGCGCGGCCTGGCCAAGACGCCCCAGGTGATCAGTCTGGGAACCGATACAGGCAGAGCAGGTGCCGTCCTGGCTGAAAGGACGCAGCACGTCCAGTCCCCTCGCCGCTGAGCAGCGTAACTGATGAGAGGGCTCGTGGCCAGTGTTTAAAGCTCTACGAAGGGCATTTCTGTACAAAGCAGCCGTTCTGCTGCTCTGTTGCAAAGCTCTTGGAGGTTACGTTGTTTACATTGTGCCCCTGACTCCTGGACAATATCTCAGCCCCCCAATCCGTCTGCCCCCGGGCTCTGGCTGTACTGTCAATTGCCTGCCGTGCGAGCCTTGCACGGAGGGTGCCATGGTCCTCCCGGATCGTGTGTGCGCGTCTGTGAAACGTGAACTGGTCTGTTGCACCGTTGATGCGTAGCTTTCTTTGAGCTGCTCAAGAAAATGTGTAAAAAAAAAAAAACCCCTTCTGCTCAGTGGCGGTGGCATATTCCAAGCGCTCGTCCGAATGCTGAGGTCAGCCCTGGGGCCAGTTCCCGGCTTTGTTTCAGCAGGGTGGGATTTAGCTCCATGTTGTTCCTGGGCCACCTCAGGCTTCCTTCCAGACTACAGCCGAGATCAGGGCGTGGGGTTTAAACCGCACCACACTTCTCTAGAGCCTGATCCCTGCACGTCAGGCTGTGCCAGAGAATCCAACCCCCCCATGCACACGCCCGGGGCAGTAACAGCGTCCCGGCCTGTCTGGGAGTGGGGTGCATGACGCTTTCCCCTATGGTGAGTGACCCAGCTCAAGAGAACGCCACATCCCTTGCCTGAAGGAGGAGCTGCAGGAGCCTGGCTGGTGCGGGAGACAAGAAGGGGGCCGAGGTGTAACCCCTGGCAGCTGGCGGGGGTTCCCCCCACACGCTGGGAGGCTGGTGCTGGGGCGGAGGCTAGAGCACACCTAGATCCTTGTTTGGCCCTGACACACGTGCCGGTGCCTTTTGGGTTGGTTTGTTTTCCTACAAATGTGACTTGCGTGCATTGGTTTGTAGGAACTGTTCTTGCTCCCGAATTCACAGCCAGGCCGGCTCCCTCGCAGGGGCCCTGCAGCACCTGCCCCAGAGACAGCTGGAAACGGTTCCGGACTGGGGGGCTTCGTCTTGTACCCTCCCCTGATCTTCCACCGCCACTGGGATGTTCCCACTGGCCCCAGACTCGTACCCACGTGCTTGGCTGTTTGGAAATGTGAACTCCTGCACTGATGTGCAGATTCAATGTTCTTGTTACTGAATAAATTTTTATTTTGAGAATGAAGCATGTGTGGGTGCCTCAGTTTCCGGGGGGGGAGGGGTTCATAGCACTCAAACGTGAGCCATCTTGCGCGCGGCGCGGGCGGGAGTGGTGAGCATGAGCAGGGAGCTGTTAGCCAGGCACTGCCAGGCTGACCTCTGGTACGTGACGGTCCCTGTTAGTCTCACCTCCCGGCTAACCCAGGTGTGGAACGGCTGCAACCTGAGTGCCTGTTCCTCTGTCCACTCTCTGCCCATGGCTGCTGGGTAACTCCCTGGCGGGGTGCTCCCAGCCCCCTGCCTTTGGCACCAGGCAGGCACGGTGGGTCGAGCAGCTGTGCAGTCGCCCAGGCCTGGGCTGGGCTTTGCCTGTGGGGAGGAGAGACAGGGGCACCGCAGCCCCATGGAGAAAACCTTCCACCGTTCGCAAGGGAAAACCCAAACGGGGACGTGAGGGGGAAGGTGATAATATAAAGTAACATCCAGTAGAACAAATCCACAACACCAGAAAGCAGCCCCCCATCCTCGCCCGGGGGGAACAAATCCACAACACTAGGAAGCAGCCCCCCATCCTCGCCCGGGGGGAACAAATCCACAACACTAGAAAGCAGCCCCCCATCCTCGCCCGGGGGGGGAACAAATCCACAACACTAGAAAGCAGCCCCCCATCCTCGCCCGGGGGGAACAAATCTACAACACTAGAAAGCAGCCCCCCATCCTCGCCCGGGGGGGAACAAATCCACAACACTAGAAAGCAGCCCCCCATCCTCGCCCGGGGGGAACAAATCTACAACACTAGAAAGCAGCCCCCCATCCTCGCCCGGGGGGGAACAAATCCACAACACTAGAAAGCAGCCCCCCATCCTCGCCCGGGGGGGAACAAATCCACTACACTAGAAAGCAGCCCCCCATCCTCGCCCAGGGGGGCACTAAATCACCAGCACGGTAAAAAGATTTTCAACAACCCCCCGGCACCCCAACGGGCATCAGCCCCTCCTCCGGCATCAGCCGTCACCCTCCCCTTTGCCGCTGCGCTTCCTTCCAGTGGGTCCACATGCGAGCGCCAGCTCCTCACCTGCAGGGCCAAACCCCTTCCCCAGCTGCCCAAACTGCCATCCCTCTGTCCCCTGGCCAACATGCCCGATCTGTGCCCCTCGCAGCCGGGCTCCCTGCCCGCAGCCCTGCACAGTCCAGCTTCCTCAGCGCCATCTCTTCTGTCTGCTGCCCCCGTGGGGCAGATCCGGAGCCCCCTCCCCAAGGCCAGCTGCCCTCTCGCTGGCCGGCTCTCCCCGCAGGACACCAGGCGATGCTGCTGCGCCGGGTGCTAATGCCAGGGCCAGAGTTACTGCAGCGGCTGGCGAACGGGCCGTGCAGAGGAGAGCAATGGGATGGGAGTGGCTGGGCTGAGCTGGCTCCAACCTCAATCCCTTGTGGCAGAGGGGCCGTGGTCGGGGCTTTCCCATGGCCCTGTCCTCTCACCTGCTCCCCGAACGCCAGGCTGGCACTGGGGGGATGTTCCTACATTCCCCAGGACATAGGGCCTGCCTGGGCCAGCTAGAGCCAGAGGAGGCTGAAGCTGAGGTGCTGGGCACCAGCAGCCTTTCCTTGGAGCCCAGGCGTCCGCATGGACTATCTGGGAGCTGGGTGGGAGACACGGGTGGTTCCTGTGGAGCCGGGCGCTCACGTCCCTGTGGGGCAGCTCTGCGGTAGCCACCCGCAGCAGAGGGGGCAAAAGGCAGTGTGTGCAGATGGGGCCAAGGCAGGCCCAGGCGCTGCCCCCATCCCATGGTCCCCTTGCCCCCTACCGAGCGGGGGCTGGCACAGCTCCTGAGGTGACCATGGCCTCCACCAGCAGTGCTGGCCCGGGCCAGGTGCTGGGAGTGGGAGGGTTTGGGGGTGCGCCCGTCCTGTCTCGTTCCTCCTCACCCAGTCCCCGTGCAGCTACGTTCGGTGCCCTTGTAGGGCCCTTGCCGCTCTCGGAGCCAGGACATCGCTTCCCTCGTTGGCTGGCCTGAGCCCCACAATCCCCTTAATCCCCCGGGGGCGGCTGCAGCCCTGCAGGGGGCTGGGCCTGCCGTGCTGAGGGTTTGCAGGGAACGTTACCAGAACACGCTGCCGACTGCGGCTTTGCTCTTGGGCTGCAGCCAAGCAGCATCGGGCTCTCCCAGAATGCCTTGCGCTGGTGGCATTTGGCACCGGGGCTGTGGCCGAGGGCTCTGGCTGTGCTGTGTCCAGCAGGGACCTGGGGCCTGTTCCTTCCCCCCAGCCCCTCTGAGCCAGAGTTGTGCTAACGACGCTGCATTTTCCCAGCAGGTTCAGAGTCCCGGCTCATCCCGCATAGTGCCCAGCGCAGCGCAGGGCGGCACGGCCAGGGAGAGGCCCTGGAAGCAGGACACCTGGGTTCTGCTGCTTGGCCCTGGGCCCATCCCGGCTCTGCTCTGAGCCTCTGTTCAGTCCTCACCCTCGGCCTCGTCTGCCTGGGCCTGAGAATCGCCAGCCTCCGCGGGGGCTCTCGGGGCTGCCCCGCTGGGTAGCACACGCCGTGCCTGGTGCGTGGTCCGGACTGCGGGCTGGCTGTGACGGCGCGCACGCTCTCCGGTGCCTCGCGGGAGGGCAGGACCCACGGGTGAGTTGGCCCATCACAGGTGCTGACAGCCAGGGCCGGGCTGTCCCCCTCCTGCCCCCGGTGAGGAGCTGCAGCAACCAGCAAACTTCCTGCTTTGCAGCCGCTGCGGTCACCCCAACGCTGCTGTGTGAAGGGGGGTGTAGCTGCTCCCCATATCCCCCCCAAAGCAATCCCTCCCCTCCTGCTGGGCATTGGGCCCCGACCCCCGCGCAGGCTCAAGATGCTGCCCCTTCACCTCTGGGTGCTCAGCCTGCTGGAGCCAGCTGGGGACGCGACAGGCCACAGGGCCCACGCACAGCATGTGCCCTGATGCAGCGGTGCCTGGTGGTTGGAGCAGAGATGGGGCGACGGGGCTGTGGGGCTTTACTCCACCTGACCCTGTGACACTCCCACACTCCCCGTGCCTCAGTTTCCCTATGCGTGATGGAGGCGACAGTGGCCTCTGCGGGGGGTGGGAGGGTGAATTCATTAGTCTGATGGGCGTTGGCCCCTGGTGGCTGCCTGCTCTGGCGCCTGGCTGAGGGCTTGCCGTGCCCTGTCTGTCCACCCAGCCTCGCGCGCTGCGGTGAGCTCCAGCTGTCGGGGGGGTCCTGCCACTCAGTGCTGGTAGCCCACAAGCCACCACAGCAGCCCATCAGCTGTATGATGTCACCGCCCCCCCAGGGCTGGCCCCACTCAGACTAGCGGGGGTGGGGGGGACCAGCAGTTTGCTCTTAGGTTTGTCCAATGGATTGTTTTGGTGACACCCAAACCCTCGGAGCGGCCCCAGCCACGCAAGGCTACCCCCTCCCCCTGTCCTCCTGAGCCCCCCCTCTCCCTGAGCCCCCCTCCCCCTGTCCTCAGCCCCCCCCCAACAGGAGCCTGTCTCCCCCCCCACGGAGCTGCTGGGCGCTGCCAGGCCTGCCTGCCAGAAGGGGCGAGGCCCACTGTGGTGCTGCCCAGGGGTGCAGGGAGAGGTCACTGGGGGGCGGGGGCAGCTCTTCCCCTGGGGCTGGAGGGGGTGGCGTGGGGGGGGAATCACCCTCCCCCGGGGCGGGGCAGCAGCTGGTGCCCGCCGGCCCCTCCCCCGCCGGGGGCTCGCCCCCCCCCCCCCGCAGCTGTCGCTCCCCGGGCCCGGCCGCACGTGGCTGGCAGCAGCTGCCGCGGGCTGGGCCGGCTGGAGCCGCACGAAGCGCTTCGTCCATTTCCGTCCCGGAGCCCGAGAGCCCGAGCGAGCCGCCCCGGCGGGCCGGGCACAGCAGCGAGCTCGCCCCGGAGCAGGTGAGGGGCCCCGGCCCGGGCCGCGCCCCGTGGGGCCGGGAGATGCTGCGGGGCGGGCGGCCCGGCTGGGTGGGGGGTCCCGGCCCGGCCCGGCTCGGCTCGCGGGGTCCCCGGGGGCGGCCCCCCCCCGGCCCGGGCTGGCAGGGACGCGCCTATATTAGGAAAGTGACCCCGGCTCGTCCCGCCGCCGCCGCCGCCGCAGCGTCTCCTTCTTTAGCCGCGGCCGCGTCGCGCTGTGGCGGGCGGGGGCCGCGGCTCCCCGGGGCGCTGCGGGGGCGGGAGCCCGCGGCCCCTTTCCCGGGGCAGGCGGCGCTTTGCCAGCGGGGCTGATCGGGGAGCGGGGCTCGGAGTAACCGACGTGCCCCGCTCCTGCCCGGGCCCGCAGGTGGTGCCGGGGGGGGGTCTGGTCCTGGCCCCCCAGCGGGGCTGCGCTCGGCGGGGAAGGAGGCCGGGGGGCTGCGCTGGGAGCCTGGGGTGGCCCCGGAACCCCCGAGTGGCGCCGGCGGCTCGGCTCTGCCCCCAGCCGCGGTCGGGGGAGGCCGAGCCCGGGGTGATTCCCCCCGGGCTGCCGGGCGCGCTGCTGGCAGGAGAAGGGATGAACCGCCGCAAGCCACAGGGGACCTGGCTTCAGCTCCTGGCCCTGCCCCTGGCCTGCTGGGTGACCTTGGGCAAGTCCCGCCCCGCCCCTGGCCTCAGTGTCCCCACCTGTGAAGTGGGGTGAGGTGGGGCAGCGCTGGCGCCAGGCGCTCCTAGGCTGCTGGGCGCGTGAGACGGCTGAGTGGGGCTCAGCGGCTCTGGGAGGTTCATTCCTCTGGGCACGGAGTGGAGGGGATGGGCCCCAGCGCGGCGTGAGAGGGCAGGGCCGAGAGCCAGGGCCGATTTCATGGCTGCCCCGAGCCCGGGGCTTGGCCTGTTGCGCGGATTAGCCTTGGCGGAGAGCACCAGCCCCCAGGGGTTCCGGCGTGCAGAGGGGCAGGTGGCTGGAAACCGCCCCGTGTGGGGCCAGGCCAGCTTCCCACGGAGCCCAGCAACAGCCTGGCAGCAGATGGCTTCCCGGGAATCCAGGTTCCCTCCTTCCCTGGGGGATGGGATGTGGCAAAGCCATGGCAGGCCGTGACGGGGGCCAGGCGGGTGAGCACCGAGACAGGCTCTGTGCTCTCAGACTCATGCAGAGACACCCCCCCCCCGGCTTTGTACCGTCTTCCGCCCCTGGCAGTCCCTGTTGTATCTGGTTACGTGGCGGTCGCACCCAGAGCCCGCCTGTGCCAGGCGCTGTACTAACAGCCCAGACAGCTTACAGGCGAGTGGCCACCTTCCCAGCCCCGCACCAGGGGGGCCAACGGCCCCTGTAGCCCCAGGCCACTGCATGTCTCAGCTGCCGCCTGCCCTGCTCCGTGCACGGCTCACCCCCATCACCGCGGTGTCAGAGCGCCGTCAGCCACAGCACGTGCTTCCTTCGGGGAGAGCTGGGTGAGCAGCGGGGCAGCCTGTCCCTCCCCTCCCCGTACGGCCACGCTGCTCCGGGTTGGGCTCAGAGACGAGTGGGAGCAGGGCCCCTGGGGGTTTGTTCCGTGGTCTGGGACTGGCCCCGTGGGATGCTCTGTTTGCTGCCCAGCTGGGCTCTGCCCTGGTGGTGCAAAGTTCCCCGGGCCCGAGGGGTGGAGTTATGGACCTCGGTCCCCAGCCCGGAGCCAAAGGCCCCTCCAGAGACGCGGAGCCCCGGCCGCTGAGCGCCTCGAAGATCAGGCCCGAGACTCTGCCCTTGACTCTGTTCTATGGGAGGCCAGCCATAGGCGCCCACTTCTACTTTTCCCCACGGGTGCTCCACCACTGCTCTGGCCTGAGGCCCTGCCCCCAAGGCCCCACCCTCACTCCTTCCCCTCCCCAAGGCCCCCGCCCGCCCGCTCGCTGCTCTCCACCCTCCCCCAAGTCCGGCTGGTGGGTGCTGAGCACCCACTATTTTCTTTCCTTGGGTGCTCCAGTCCCGAAGCACCCATGGGGTCGGTGCCGATGAGGCCAGCGCAGGGTGCAGGGCCATGCGCTTGCAGCAGCTGGTGTTGCTGAGGAGACGTGCTGCAGCCCGGAGCCACAGGGGCCTTCCCACACCACGGTGCTGCTGACGCTTCCCACCAGGGGGCAGCGTGGGGGGGGGCCCCCATGGAATGGCCGTGGGGGCAGCATTGTCACGGTCGCCAGGATGGCGGTGACGCTCCACCCACCCAGGCAAGGCAGCCCCCCCTTGTCCCCCCCCATGAACCTGGGCTCTCTGGACCCAGAACTCTTGGGGTGGGAAACCATCTACCCACCACGCACATGCAGCCACCTCTGAAGGCTAATGTGGTTTGTTTAACGCCTACACAGCAATGCTGCCAGCAGTTTGGGGCAGGAAGTGAGGCGACATCTCTGATCCAACAGGCTGCGGGGGCCTGGTGGTAGGGAGTCTGAATGGCATTGCCTGGCCAGGGCTGGCGTTTGGCCAGGGCAGTGGCCGCGGGACCATGGGTGGGCTGACCCAGGGCAGTAGGGATCCAGAGCCCCGTAGTCCCATAGGGCTGCAGCTGCTCTCTGGGCTGGGCTCCGTCCCTCGGCTCTGTCCCAGGAGAGAGGCAGGGTCGGGGGAAGCAGAGCTCCGCTAGCCCCAGGAGGGACGCTCCCGCCTGGCTCCCCAGCATCTCTCTCAGCTCCAGGTGTTGCCTCTGCTGCTCTTCTAATGGGGGCACGGTGCTGCGGCTAAGGGCGCTCGCAGAGCTCCTGCTGCACTGGGATGGGGGGGCTGGCAGTCTGGGAACTCGCCTGCCCTGCCCCGCCGCGGGCTGCCTCCCAGCACCTGCTCTGCGGCGCGGGTCCCACCATGGGGCACAGACGCCAAGCAGCCCCTTCACCCTGTCTCCAGCCAGATCCTCCGAGAGAGGCTGGAATCCACATTCAGAGGCCGCTCCTCCATGGACCCAAACCAGCTAGTCCGGCCCTGGGCTCCCGCACAGCTCTGCCGGCTTGGAGCCCGCAGGGCCTGCTGTGCCCCGGTGGCTGGGGAGGCCAGGCAGGGAGGGGACAGGGCTGACGGCGCTGGGGGCCTGCTCCCTCGCTGACCCCCCGTCTCCCGCCAGCCATGAGCCGCAGGGTGGTGCGCCAGAGTAAGTTCCGGCACGTCTTCGGGCAGCCGGTGAAGGCCGACCAGATGTACGAGGACATCCGGGTGTCCAGGGTGACCTGGGACAGCTCCTTCTGCGCCGTCAACCCCAAGTTCGTGGCCATCATCGTGGAGTCCGGCGGCGGAGGGGCCTTCATGGTGCTGCCCTTGGCCAAGGTGAGTGAGTGGCTGGCGTGGGAGGCGGGAGCCCGGGGCTGGGTTAACCCGCCGGCGTGCTGGGCTCCCCGCAGTCGGGCGCTGGTGGAGATGGCTGGGTGCTGTATAATGCGCTGGGGGGAGGGGATGGCAGCCGCCAGGGGGCCCATGGGGGGGCAGGCCGTGGGGGGGGGCTGCCTCCAAGCGGGGCGTGTTTCTGTGCGAAGCCCCAGCCTGCGTGGTGGCCCCTGGCTGGCAGAGCCAAGCAGGAGCAACAGTGCAGGGAGAAGGGAGCGGTGAGTTCCCCGACGCAGCGCTGGGCCACGGCCCCCTCTGCGTTGGCAGCCGGGCTCGGCCGCGTGTGAGTCCAGCTGGCCTGGCTGGGGGCGGTGCCAGGTGTGGGGGGCATCTGCCAGCCCCTCCCCGGGAGCAGCTGCCCGGCCTCGCCAGGCCTTTGTTGCAGCCTCGGGCCTGGAGCTGGGAGAGTCCTAGGGCGGCCCATCGCGGGCTGCCCGGTTCTCGGGCCGCCCCTGCCCCGGCCTCTCCTGAGCGCGGGCATGGGGGGAGCTGGGCGGGCACAGGCAGCCCTTTGTGACGCCTGCACCCTGGGGCTGTGGGGCCATGGCCAGGAGCACACAGCCCAGCTCCCAGCCCGCTGGCTGCCAAAAGCCGCCACCCCCCGTGCCAGCCCCGGGACTGGGCCAGGTTGATGTGCTGTGCTTGGGGCTGGTTAGGGGCCCGCAGCAGAGCCCGGCTGTGGGGTTTTCCCTACACGGGGCGTGGGTGGGTTCTACCCTCACCCCTCTGGCACGAGCTCGCAGACGAAGGGGTTAGCAGCCGGGCTCCCGGCTCCTCTGGCCACGCTGGCCGAGGGCGCCTCCTTTCAGGCAGCAGCTGCCACGAGTGGGGTGTATTAGCGAGGGAACCCCCCGCCTCCCCCAGCGCGTGGGGCAGCTCTCGAGGAGCCAGCGGGCAGGAGCTGCCATGCTGTGGGGCGCCCGCAGGCCCCCTCCCAGAGCACGGTGCCTTTTCCCAGCCAGCCACTCTGAACCCCCTCATGTCCCCTGGTGGGTCGGGCCCCGCACCTCTGGCTACAGCCTGGGCGGTTGGAGAGTGACAGGCTCCGGCCGGGCATGCGGCCCCGGGGCTGTGAACGGGCGCTGGAGTGGGTAGCGGCAGGAGGGCTCGGCGGCTGGCACACAGTGCCAGGGGCTGCTCAGGGAATTAATCAGGGCTCTGGGGACTGCCTTGTTTTGCAGCTGCAGAGAGAGGTGTGGGTGACTTGCCCCAGGGTGGTGGGGGGGTGCCTCCGGGCCCAGGGTTGGGCAGCTCCATGGCTCTTGTAGCCAGCCCCCATCCAGGCACCGTGAGTGAGCAGACAGGAGCTGCCGGTGAGTCGAGAGGGCTGGGGAGGTGCATCCTCCTGGAGCCCGGGGGAGCAGGCCGGAAGCCTGGCTGGGAGACAGGAGGAGCAGCAGAGAAGGTGGGGCAGGATTTTGGGCTCCTGCTAGCCCTCGAGCAATGCCGGAGGCAGCCAGACTGCAGCAGGGCCTGTCAGTGGGGCAGGTGGGGTGGGCATCGGGCTAAGCAGTGAGGCTGTAGAACGGGGCCTGATCCTGCCCTGGCCCCGAGCGCGGGGATCTGTCCCAGAAGTTCTGGGATGTTTTACCCTGGTAAGATCATTGTCCTGCTCCTGCTGCCCCCTCACCTCCCAGGCTACAAGCCTCTCTCAGCTCCTCGGCTCCCCCGTTATCCTCTGCGGTATCCACTCTGTCTGTCTGGTCCCCAGCACTGCCCCGTCTCCTGCCCCCGGGGCCTCTCCTGTGCTCAGCAGCCTGTCTGGGCATTGGGGATTCACCTACGGGTTGTGCCCGTGACCTGGCTCCCCCCCGCACCGGGCTGCCTGTGGCCAGGCGGCTCCAGGCAGATGGATTGGAGCAGTTGTCCGGCGCAGGGAGGCTGTGCTCACAATAACGTGTGACTCATACCGGGAACAATCGAGGGGACAGCAGGAAACCACGGGGTCACTGTTTCCACAGCTCATTTCCAGCTGGACAGCGCTGCCCTGGTGTGGCAGCTCACTGGAAGGGGCAGGTGGGTCAGAGGCTGCTTGTGTGGGGCTCCCTCCTAAGGCCTAGCGAGGGGACAGGACTGTCCCGCGGTCACATGGCGAGTCGGTGCCAGAGCTGGGCTTAGAACCCAGGAGTCCTGAGTCCAAGCCCCCGCCCGCTTGGGAGGAGGCGTGGCCTGCTGGGGACGGTCAGTCCAGACTCCTGGGTTCCATTCCCTGCTCTGCTACTGACTCACTGCAGTGCCTTGGGGAAGACTCATCCCCTGCCTTGTGCCTCAGTTTCCCCTCTGTGCAGTGGGGGTGATGCTGCCTTGAGCAGCGCTCTGAGATCTACGGTTTGAGAAGGAGCTGAGCCTGGGCTCTGAGTGACAAACCTGGGCACCGCTCTGGTGCCTGCAAGCCCTCTCCAGGGCCCTGTGTTCCCTCTCCGTCCTGCCCCTGCCCCTGCCAGGGGGTGACTGGCGCTGGGACTAGACCCCGCCTGCCCTCGGGCGCCCATCACCAGCTCCCCACGCTCTGCCCGGTCCTTGCATGCCAGCGGGCGTGTGGCTGAGAAGGGGACCCCGTGTGGTCCCTGCCCAGTGCCCGGGCCACTCGCTGGCTGCTCACCAGGGAGGTAGGGCCTGGGGTGTGGGTCAGACGCTCCTGCTGACAGCACTCGTCTAAAGCCAGCTGGGCAGTGGGGGAGGGAAGCCAGAGGGGTGCAGGGCACTGCCGGTCTCTGCCTGCCCAGGGGGCGAGAGGGAGACTCGAGTGCGGGGCCAGCCAGGCCCTGGCCCCTCTGCCGAGGGCGCTCGTTGTGTGGAGACGTGGGCACCCGTCTCATTGGGATCTGTGCTGACACCCCCCAGCTCAGTCGCTGGAGCCCCCTCCCCTCGAGGGGGCCCGGAGCCGGGCCCAGGGCACGGTGCAGCTGGTAGCCTGGCTAGGGAGGAGGCTCTGCTCCCCCAGCTGCCGTCAGCTCCCTCTGCCCAGCGCTGGCTGCCCATGGACGACCCCCCCCATACCGGCAGTTGGGGGGCGGGGCGGGGCAGAGCGCGGTGGGGCACTGGCTGTGGGGCAGGGGCGGGAGGCACAGGGCCCCTGCTCACTGCCCTGCCTGTGTGTTCCAGACGGGGCGCGTGGATAAGAACCATCCCCTGGTGACTGGGCACACGGCGCCCGTGCTGGACATCGACTGGTGCCCTCACAACGACAACGTCATCGCCAGCGCCTCCGAGGACACCACGGTCATGGTATGGGGGCCGGGCTGGGGGCTGAGCTCAGGGCTTCTCGCGGGGCGGGGAGCTCGGGGGGAATGGGGAGCATGGGCTGGGGGGAGGGTGCTGTGGGGGGGAAGGGGTGGGCGTGCTCTGGGGGGGTGACAAGGTTGGTTTAGGGGGATGAGGGTGTTGCGGGGGGTGAAGGCATTGGAGAGGTGCTGCAGGAATGTGCATGTGAGGTGCTGCAGCAGGGGCCAGGTGGCTGGGGGTCTGCAGCAAGGGGGTCTGAGGTCTGCAGTGAGAGCCAGGTGGCTGGGGGGCCTGGGGGTCTGCAGCAGAGGCCAGGTGGCTGGGGCGGCTGCAGCAGGGGCCAGGTGGCTGGGGGGGCTGGGGGGCTACAGAGGGGGCTGGGGGGCTGCAGCGGGGGCCAGGCGGCTGGGGGGCTGAAGCGGGGGCCAGGTGGCTGGGAGGGCTGGGGGGCTGCAGCGGGGGCCAGGGGGCTGCAGGGCTGCAGTGGGGGCTGGGGGGCTGCAGCGGGGGCTGGGGGCTGCAGGGCTACAGAGGGGGCTGCAGCGGGGGCCAGGGGGCTGGGGGGCTGCAGCGGGGGCCAGGTGGCTGGGAGGGCTGGGGGGCTGCAGGGAGGGCTGGGGGGCTGCAGCGGGGGCCGGGGGGCTGCAGGGCTGCAGTGGGGGCTGGGGGGCTGCAGCGGGGGCTGCAGGGCTACAGAGGGGGCTGGGGGGCTGCAGCGGGGGCTGCAGGGGGCTGGGGGGCTGCAGCGGGGGCCGGGGGGCTGCAGTGGGGGCCAGGCGGCTGGGGGGCAGTGCTCCGGCTGTGCTGTTCTTTTTGAAGTCACTGGAGGTGTGGGGGCTATTTTTAGCCGGGTGGCACGTGCCGGGGCTGGTGCCTGCCGGTGTCGGTGACGCAGCGCTCGCTGCCTGACTCAGCACCTAAGAATAGCCACATGGGAGGCAGCGCTGGGGCAGGGGGAAGATCGGGGGGGGGCTGTGGCTCCCCCTTGTCACTAGCAGGTGGCCGCGGGGGCGGCAGAAGCCCTCCCAGTGCAGCCGGCTGCTCCCGGGAGGTGGGGGGCAGCTGGGAATAGGAGACCCAGGGGCTGGGCAGACGGCGTCGGCTCCTCAGCCCAGCACCCCAGGGCAATGCCAGCGAAGGGATGTCCCTGGGGGGCCCGTCCCCGGGTTCCTACCCCATGTGCTCCCGTTCCCTTTCACAGCGAGCGCTGCCCACTGGGCTCTCGGGGCGCTCCCTGGCGAGGGGGGGCCCAGGCTGTGTCTTTGGGGGCACTGAGTGCCCTCTCTGCCGGGCTCAGGCGTGGGTCCCTCTCTCCACGGCTGCCCGGGGCAGGGGGACGTGCCAGAGGATTAAGGGAGAAGTTAATTGGCTCTGGGGCTCTTAGCCGCTTACGGCTCCTGAGCCCATAAATGTCACAGAGCCGTCGGCCCCCGCAGGCGCCTGGATGCGCCCCCCCCACTAGCATCTGGCTGTGACCCCCCAGAGAGAGCAGCCTCACCGCCGCTCACTCCCCCTGCTTCCCAGGTCTGGCAGATCCCCGACTACGTGCCCATGCGGAACCTCACGGAGCCCATCGTCACCCTGGAGGGGCACTCCAAGAGAGTGGGCATCATCACGTGGCACCCCACGGCTCGCAACGTGCTGCTCAGCGCAGGTAAGGCCCCCAGGCCGGGCGCCCAGGGTCCCCGGGCTGCACCCTCGGGCTGGGTGCAGCCCCCAGGTGACGCCCGTCCCGTCCCGCCCGTCCCCAGGCGGAGACAACCTGCTGATCCTGTGGAACGTGGGCACGGGCGAGATGCTGCTGACCCTGGACGACATGCACGGCGACCTCATCTACAACGTGTGCTGGAACCGCACCGGCAGCCTGCTCGTCACCACCTGCAAGGACAAGCACGTGCGCCTCATCGACCCCCGCAAGCAGCAGGTGGTGGCGGTGAGTCCTTAGCGCTCCAGCACCGGCCAGGCCCTCGCACGCTGTGCCGGGAGCACTCCCGTGCCCGTGGAGCGCATGCACCGCCCCGTGCTCTAAGCATCCTGTGCCTCTCCCCGCCCTGCCGCCCCTGGGAGCTGGAGCCGGGCTGCTGTCATAGTGTCTCCAGCCCAAGGTGCCGGGCTGTCTCCGAGCTTCCCCGTACCCCAGGGCAGCACGGCTGTGCTGTGCGGTTACCCCATGTCCCACAGCTCCCTCCCTCGGCGCTGAGACCCAGCTGTTCCCGCCTGTAACCGTGCACGTCACCAGGATCGCACCTGGGCCCTGCACAGCCGGAGGGCCAGCCCTGAGCCCATGGCCTGGCTACTCTCGGGGCTCACGAGCAGGGCCCCGCTCCTGGCTGCTGACTGGTAGGGGGCAGGCTGGATGCCCACAGCTGGCAGAGCACGGAGACCCCTCTGGTCGTAGAGGGCAGGACCAGGTGGCGAAGCTCACCCTGCGACTGCCTGCTCGGTGCCCTCTGGGGGGATTAGAGCCCTGCCACTGCCCAGCTCAGCGCTGGGGTTTGCTGAGTGTCTGCTGCTTTGGGGCTGCAGGGCCGGGGAGGGCCGTGCCGTGCCGTGCTGCCTGCGTGCGGGGCTCACCTCGGACTAACAGCTTGGGGTGTGTCTGTGTTTTGGTTTAACCCTCTAACCGCCGGCGCCAGGAGAAAGTCAAGCCGCATGAAGGCGCCCGCCCCATCAGAGCCATCTTCATGGCCGATGGCAAGATCTTCACCACGGGCTTCAGCAAGATGAGTGAGCGGCAGCTGGCGCTCTGGGACCTGGTAGGAGAAGGCGATGGCTGCGCGGCTCTCGTCCTGCCTGCCCGGCGGGGCGGCGAGTGTCTGTGCCTGGTGGGGACAGTCGGTGTGGAGCCTGGGACCCGTTGCTCAGCGTGACAGAGGCGCCTTGGCTGCTGTGAACAGGAAATGCCCCGAGCTCCCCTGGTGGGCTCCCCAGCCCCCTTTCAAACGCGCCAGGCCCTGCAGGGACAGCCCCAGATGCTGCGCTCTGGGAAGGGCTACAAGGAGAGGGGGTGGACTCCGGACTCCTGGGTTCTATTTCTGTGGCCTGGGCCGACTCCCTTCCCAGCTCTGCTCCAGCGCAGCCTAGTGGCTGGGGTAAGGACACCGGACACGGCCTCTGGTCTCGCTGGGCAGGGCTCCCCATGCGCCGCGCCCGGCTCTCCCTCGGCCCCGCGCGCCGGGCCTTGGCCGCAGGGGTAGGGGCAGGGCGGCGGAGCTCCACTCGCCCCCGGTAACACGCTGCCTGTCTTCCCCAGGAGAGGTTTGCCCCGCACGAAGGAATGAGGCCCATGCGGGCCGTCTTCACGCGGGAAGGACACATCTTTACCACGGGCTTTACCCGCATGAGCCAGCGGGAGCTGGGCTTGTGGGACCCGGTAACACCACTGCATGGGGTGCTCGTCCGGGACTTGGGCATCATCACCCCGCACCCCCTGAGCAGCTCCCAGAGCCACGGCAGCTGGCCTCTGCGGGGGGGCAGGAGGGGGCAGGAGGAGGGGGCTAGTCATTAACCCTGTGAGTGCCACACCTGGGATGCAGCGTGGGCACAGCTCACAGCCTGCCACGGGTAAGGTCCCTGCATTCCCCCGTCAGCGGCATTCTGGACAGCACAGCGGGTTCCTGGGGGAGGGGCTGGCTCCCCCAGTCCCAGCCCCACACTGAGCCCTCCCGGCAGATTGGTTTCAGCAGCTGGCAGTTCTCGAGCCAGGGCGGCCCAGCTCCTTCGAAGGGCCAGGGGTCAGAGCTGTGGGGTGGGGGACACAAACCCGGGGGCCTTGGGAAGCAGCAACGGGGCTGCTCTGAGTGCCGGGGGGGAGGGGGATGCCCGTCGATTGCATCCATTCGGACCAGGGCATTATGCCCCCGAGTCACAGGCACAGCGGGGGCAGAGCTGGCCCATCGGGATGATGCCAAGTTCCCAGGGCTTGGAGTGATGTGAATTTGCATGGGATGGGGAGGGGGCTAGAACTGCAGTGCATGCTGGGAGTGTGGGAGCAAGACTGTCCAGGTGTGGGCTGGGGGGCAGATGCTCCTGGGATGGGGGAGCTCATCCTGCCGGGGGGGGGGGTGAGCAGAGATGGCTTGGTCAGGCCAGGGGTCAGGGGCACAGATGCTCTGGGGCAGGGGAGGGAGGGCAGGGCCTGTCCTGTGGGGCACTGGGGATGCTCACAGGCAGCCCCCACTCCCTGGGCTGCCCCTGCTGCTGTGCGGGGGGGCACCGGGACACAGCTCTGTGGGGCAGGGCTGAGCCTGGCTGAGGAGCAGGAGGGTGAATGGCAGAGGCAGGCCAGGGAGGGCAGAGCGGGCTGGCCCCATGGCTGGCTGGCCCCACTGGCTGGGGGGAGATGAAGGGAGAACCGGGCCAGCCCCCAGGAGGCAGAGCTGTCCCCTGCTTGGTGCCAGGGGCCCGCGTCACTAACGTGTGTGTGTGTGTGTGTGTGTGTGGGGCTAACCAGCTCGGGCCGCCCTGCCGCCCCTCACGCGCGCTCCCTCCGCCCCCGCAGGAGAACTTTGAGGAGCCGGTCGCGCTGCAGGAGATGGACACCAGCAATGGGGTGCTGCTCCCCTTCTACGACCCCGACTCCAGCATCGTCTACCTGTGCGGCAAGGTAACGTTGCAGCAGGCCGGCCAGAGGGCACCCTGGGCCCTGACACAGCCCGGTGCCCTGAGAGGCCAGGGGTTGGGGGCGGGATCCCGGTGCCCTGAGAGGCCGGGGGTTGGGGGCGGGATCCCGGTGCCCTGTAGTGGCTGGGGGTTGGGGGCGGGATCCCGGTGCCCTGAGAGGCCGGGGGTTGGGGGCGGGATCCCGGTGCCCCGTAGTGGCTGGGGGTTGGGGGCGGGATCCGGGTGCCCCGTAGTGGCTGGGGGGTTGGGGATGGGATCCCGGTGCCCCGTAGTGGCTGGGGGTTGGGGACGGGATCCGTGTGCCCCGTAGTGGCTGGGGGTTGGGGGCGGGATCCGGGTGCCCCGTAGTGGCTGGGGGTTGGGGGCGGGATCCGGGTGCCCGGAGAGGCCAGGGGTTGGGGGCGGGATCTGGGTGCCCCGTAGTGGCTGGGGGTTGGGGGCAGGATCCGGGTGCCCCGTAGTGGCTGGGGGTTGGGGGCGGGATCCGGGTGCCCCGTAGTGGCTGGGGGTTGGGTACGGGATCCGGGTGCCCCGGAGTGGCCAGGGGGTTGGGGGCGGGATCCGGGTGCCCCGTAGTGGCTGGGGGTTGGGGGCAGGATCCGGGTGCCCTGAGAGGCCAGGGGTTGGGGGCGGGATCCGGGTGCCCCGTAGTGGCTGGGGGGTTGGGGGCGGGATCCGGGTGCCCCGTAGTGGCCGGGGGTTGGGGACGGGATCCGGGTGCCCCGTAGTGGCCGGGGGTTGGGGACGGGATCCGGGTGCCCTGAGAGGCCGGGGGTTGGGGGCGGGATCCGGGTGCCCTGAGAGGCCGGGGGTTGGGGGCGGGATCCGGGTGCCCTGAGAGGCCGGGGGTTGGGGGCGGGATCCGGGTGCCCTGAGAGGCCAGGGGTTGGGGGCGGGATCCGGGTGCCCCGTAGTGGCTGGGGGGTTGGGGGCGGGATCCGGGTGCCCTGAGAGGCCGGGGGTTGGGGACGGGATCCGGGTGCCCCGTAGTGGCTGGGGGTTGGGGACGGGATCCGGGTGCCCTGAGAGGCCAGGGGTTGGGGGCGGGATCCGGGTGCCCCGTAGTGGCTGGGGGTTGGGGACGGGATCCGGGTGCCCTGAGAGGCCAGGGGTTGGGGGCGGGATCCGGGTGCCCCGGAGTGCCTGGGGGGTTGGGGGCGGGATCCGGGTGCCCCGTAGTGGCTGGGGGGTTGGGGGCGGGATCCGGGTGCCCCGTAGTGGCTGGGGGTTGAGGATGGGATCCCGGTGCCCCGTAGTGGCTGGGGGTTGGGGGCGGGTACCCTGGGCAGATCCCGCACCCAGTGCCCTGCCAGCATGCAGGGCATTACCCCTCCCCATGGGCGGTGGGGAGCAGCGGGGCCCTGCGGGGTGCTGCAGCCCAGCGCCGATGCCCCTGCCTGTGCCCACCCACAGGGCGACAGCAGCATCCGCTACTTCGAGATCACGGCCGAGGCGCCCTACGTGCACTACCTGAGCACGTACAGCAGCAAGGAGCCCCAGCGCGGCATGGGCTTCATGCCAAAGCGAGGCCTGGACGTCAGCAAGTGCGAGATCGCCAGGTGAGGGGGCCGGAGGGGGCACGGCTCACGCTAACCCCCATGGCCCAGACACCCCTGGAGCTGCTCCCCCACAAGTCCTTGGATCCCGCCCGTGGTAGCTCATGCGGGACCTCAGCCCCTGTCAGTTCTAAGCCCTGGGGGTGTCTCCATGCCCTGCCCATGACCCCCAGGGGCCCTGCTGGCAGGGTGGGGTCTGGGCCCTGGCACAGACTTGGGGGAGTGGGGGGAGGGCCAGTCACTGCTCCCTGCCATGGGGGAAGGGGCTGGGCCTTGGGGGGCTCTGGAGGGGAGGGCGGGCCATTGCAAGGGAGTGGGGGCTGGGCCATGGGAAGGTCGGGGGGCTCCAGGCCAGGCCCGTAACCACATGCCCCATTTATCCAGGTTCTTCAAGCTGCATGAGCGGAAGTGCGAGCCCATCGTCATGACAGTGCCGCGGAAGGTGAGTCCTGGGGGAACCCGCTGGCCCCAGCCCCTGCTTCCATGGGGGCTGCGCCCTTGTCACGGAGTGTGGGGGGCACAAGGCCCTGCACCCCCGGCTCCCTGCGATTCACCAGGACTCTCAGCCAGCCAGTAAAGCAGAAGGTTTATTTGGACGACAGGATCACAGTCCAAGACAGGTCTTGCCGGTACAGCCAGCAGGGCCCTCTTTAGTTAGGTCCATCTGGGGCCCCAGGGAGGCCACAGCCCCGTTGGGAAGCCCAGGCCCTGTTGGGGGGCCCCTCTCCATTTCCCAGCCAGCTCCAAACAAACTCCCTCCAGCCTCTCACTCAGCCTCCCCCCAGCTCATCCCTCAGCCTTTGGCCTTTGTCCAGTGTCCCCGGCAGAGGTGTTACCTGGCCTCCAACCCCCCCCCCCCCCCCCGGGTTCTCAGGTTACCTGCTCAGGTACCTCCCTTCCCCAATGCAGCCAGTCCCGGCACAACTCCCCTGCCACCTTCCCAGGCCAACACTCCCCACTCAGCACTCACAGAACAGCCCCACTTCCTCACAGGCCTGAGGCCCGGGGCTCCTGGAGCCCTGGACTGGGGGAGCGGGAGGGTAGAGGGGACTAGGCTGTGGGGCAGGGTCGTTGGGGCACGGGGAGGGGCAGGGGAAAAGGCGCTAACTGTGGGGTGGGTTCAATGGGGCGCAGGGAGGAGCGGGGTCGATGTGGCACTAGGCTGTGGGGCAGGGTCGATGGGGGAGGAGCGGGGTTGATGTGGTGCTAGGCTGTGGGGCAGGGTAGGCGGGGAGGGGCGGGGTAGACAGGGCGCTAGGCTATGGGGCAGGGTCGATGGGGGAGGAGCGGGGTAGATGTGGTGCTAGGCTCTGGGGCAGGGTAGGCGGGGTAGACAGGGCGCTAGGCTATGGGGCAGGGTCAATGTGGCACTAGGCTGTGGGGTGGGTTCGATGGGGCGCTAGGCTATGGGGCGGGGTCAGTGGGGCGCTAGGCTGTGGGGCAGGGTAGACGGGGCGCTAGGCTATGGGGCGGGGTCGATGTGGCGCTAGGCTGTGGGGTGGGTTCAATGTGGCGCAGGGAGGGGCGGGGTCGATGTGGCGCTAGGCTATGGGGCAGGGTAGACGGGGCGCTAGGCTATGGGGCGGGGTCAGTGGGGCGCTGGGGAGGCACAGGAGGCCTGGGAGGCGCTAGGGAGGCAGTCCGAGGCTGCGGGCCTCACCGGCCCCTCTGCTCCCCGCAGTCAGACCTGTTCCAGGACGACCTGTACCCCGACACGCCCGGCCCCGAGCCGGCGCTCGAGGCGGCCGAGTGGCTGGCGGGGAAGGACGCGGAGCCCATCCTCGTCTCGCTGCGGGATGGCTACGTGCCTCTCAAGAACCGCGAGCTCAAGGTCACCAGGAAGAACATCCTGGACAACAAACCTCCCGTGGGGCCGCGCCGCAGCCACTCCACCTGCGATGCCAATTTCTCGGTGAGTGCCCGGGCGGGCGCCCCCCCCTTAAGGCCTGCCAAGCACCCCGCCAGGCTCACCCGGGACTGCGGGCGGGTCCCCCAGGGGACGGTTCTCTCTGACCCCTCTTGGCAGGGGCGGGAGGGTCCCCGGGGCCGCTGAGCCAGGCACCGTAGAACAGCCTGGGGCCTTGGCTTCCCTCTAGTATCTGAACCACGCAGGTGGATAACAGTCTACTCTCGCTGCTGCCTGGTGGAGTCACTGCTTAAGGCTGGGGCTCAGGTTCCTGCTCTGCCGGGCCACTGACTCTTGTCTCGTTTAGCTGGAGGGCAGGAGGTTTTCTTTAGCCTGCTGACAGCCCCTCTCTGGGTGGGGAGCCATGGGGGCCCTGCCATGGGCCTGGCGGCTCCAGAGCCCTGTGGAAGGGCTGCGCTGCCCATGTGCACAGCTCAGATTAGGATGAGACGGGGTAACTGGCTGGGGGTGGGAGAGAAGGACCAGGCCCCCCCCACAACTCCCGTGAGGCGGCCCCACCTCTGACCCTTGCCCCTGCTCGCCCCCTTGCAGCGGCCCAGCCTGGAGGATCTGCTGGAGGAGATCCGCTCCCTGCGACAGACCGTCCAAGCGCAGGAGAAGCGCATCTCTGACCTGGAGAACAAACTCTGCAAATTCACCAACGGCACAGCCTAGCGGCCCCCATGCCGCAGCCCCCAGCGGACCCAGCCTTATGGACAGGATTCAATCCAGCCCCCAGGGGAGGAGCTGGGAGACGTGTTTTCCCTGGCCCCGGAGCTGCGGGCAGGCCCCCTGCGGGCAGGCCTCAGCCCCTGGCGCCGCAGGCAGTCTGCAGAGGAGCCCAGCTGCTGCTGGTGGTGGTGGTGGATTGCTCGGCTCTAGGGGCTGCTCCCTGGGGCCTCTGCTGGCGAGAGAGGCCGACCCCCCTCTCCCTCCCTGGCTGTAACTGATTCCCCTTCCCGCCCTGTGGCTGACGTGTGGGGAAGCCCCGTGGGGGGCGGAGGGGTGGGGGAGGTCCCTGGCTGCCCACCCTGAGCTGCTGCTAATCTCTGCCCCCGTCCCCAGCCAGGTCCAGGTGCTGGCAGTGGGTGGTTACGTGGGTCACAGAGCCCAGCCTTCTGAGGCAACCTATTTATGGGCAAACCCTCATCCCTTGCACTGTGGGGGCTTGCTGGGCCCCCTGCCTGCTGCCTGGCCCTCCCCGGCCGGGTCCCCATCCCCTCAGCCCCCTGCCCTGCGCGTTTCTGCCCCCTGACATTGATTGGCCTGGGGAGCTGCTCCATAGCCCAGAGGCCTGTTTGTGGTGAGCCTCCATCTTCCTACTCGGCCCCATTAGTGGGAAAGTTTCCAGCCAGCAGCTTCAGCCCACTGCCTGGGCACGTGTGCAGGGGGGACTCGTGCCAGGCAATGGGCACCGCATGGGCCGGGAACCCAGGCTGGGTGAGGGCCCTGGCAGCCAGCCCCTCCCAGCGCACA
The DNA here is from genome assembly GCF_020497125.1 of Mauremys mutica. Lineage (NCBI taxonomy): Eukaryota > Metazoa > Chordata > Testudines > Geoemydidae > Mauremys > Mauremys mutica. Next base: position 24,537,452 of record NC_059090.1, read on the forward strand.
CTGAATGGTGGGGGTGCCAGGGCAAGGCTGGGCTCTTGGGAGGGCATCGCTCAGGCCTGCTGCCGTGGGGTGCAGCACAGTGAGCTCAGGGACTCCCCCCGCCATGGATGGGCAGGCATTGAGGTGGGAGCCCTCAAAGCAGAAGGGGGCAGAAAGCCCCCCCAGCCCAGCCTGCCCCATCCATGCAGGGCACCCGGCTGAGCTGGCACCCTGCCCAGCCCTGCCAGCCACGTGCGTGTGGGTCCCCGCTGGTGAGGTGCCCCTAAGCAGCAGCCTGGCCCTGGGGACTCCGCTCTCCCTGCTGCCGGGCCAGGCCTGCTACAGAACCCGGATTTTGGTGGCGCTGGGGGCTGCGTGTCGCCTGCAGGTTCTTGGCCCCCTGGTGTTGTACCTGTCCCTCAGCAATAAACGCTGCATTCTCTGACCCTGGTGTGGGGGGTGAGCATGGGGGGGGGTGACCCCAGGAATCCCGGCACCGTGCCAACCACCCCACCAGCACTGAGCCCTGCACTGTGTGCCTAGCTGGCTACTGGGGGCTCCCGGGGCAGGATCTAGCCCAGCACCCCCCAGCTGCCTGCAGTGGGGAGATAGCTGCCCAGACGGGGACATGCATGCAGCCAGCCCCCAGGATGTCCCCACCCCACCCCATGGCAGCGGCTGCAGGGACCCTGGAGCCCAGCAGTGTTGTGCTGTAACCACTAGCCCACACGACCTCTCGGCTAGTGAGCAGGAGGCACAGACCGTGCTCTGGGGCGTCTCCCAGGAGTAAGGCCCCCCACGCTCACCCTCCAGCAGAGCAAGGGGGGCTGCTCCTGCCATGCACCAGCCAGAGGGGGCACATCACCCCCAGGGCTGCCGCTCTCCCAGCCCCCAGTGCCATGGCAATGCCCATCCCAAGGAGGGCTCTTTGCCATGGCACAAAGGGAGCTGGGGTGGTGCCCATCTGCCTGTGGGGCACCTTGGTGTGCAGGGGAAATGGAACTTGGCAGGGGGATTTGGGGTAACCCGGCTCCCCCCAGCGCTCAGTGCCCCCTACCTCCTGAGTGGTTGGCACGCTGCACCGTGGGCAGGGCACCCCGAGTGGGGCTGGCGCTGCATTACCAGCAGTCACTGCACCAGGCGTCTCTGGGGACCGGGGGGAGCCAAGGTCCCTGCTTGGCTGCCTTCAATCAAGCCAAGCCCATGTGCCCAGCTGTGTCCTACCGCCAGGGCCTGAGCCAGGCTTGGGGCGCCCTCCCCACCTGCTTGTGGAGCCAGCAGCTGCTAAGAGACAAATGTAAAGACTTTTATTGGTGTCCACCGTGCTCGCAGCCCGTGGCCCGGCCCCCGCCCAGCCGTGCCCATGCGGCCCAGCCCCTGCCGTACAGTTGGTGTGGGGGGGGGGGCGTTGTGGGCGATTAAGGTCCCTGCCCCGTCACAGCTTTGGGAGCGAGCCACGTGCCCGCTGCTGCCCTGGGTTCGTGTGATGGCGGCTCGCCGGGCGGCGCGTCCCCTCAGGCGGGGATGGCCTGCCAGCCGCCTGCACCAGGCCGCCCCCTGCGCTGGCGTGCCTGGAAGTCTGCCCTCTGCGCAGACCGAGCGAAGCCCAGTGCCCCCAGCCTGGCGCGGGGCGGGCCTGGGCCCTGTCTCGGCACAGGGCTGCTGTGTTCTCGGGGGCGGGGGGCCACGGGGGGTTAGCACCATTTGACGTAAGGTTTCTCTGGGGTTTAGGGCCCTGTGTGAGGCGTGTGCACTGCAGGGGGCACGAGGGGACCCCTCAGCCCAGGCCATGGGGCTGCAGCGGGTGGGCTGGGAGGGGCCTGTGGCTGGGCTCAGGGGGTGCTCCCGGCTCAGCCCCGCCCCACAGGGCTCGCTGGAGGGCTGGCAGGGGGCAGTGGGGCTGCCTGTCCTAATGATGGAGTTGGCAGACACCCCCACCCCCGGCCTGGGGGCAGGTGCTGCCCAGGCAGAGAGACCTGCCCCCACTCCCCATAGTTCAGGCGTTGGCTGGATCCTGGGGCTGGGGGGCAGCAGTGCTGGGCTGTCAGTGCTTCCTGTGGGGCATGGCTCCTGGGCAGGGGTGGGGGCTGCCCCTCCCCCCGTACGTGCTGGCAAGGGGCTGCCTGCGGAGCACCCCCACGGGGCCGGGGAGGGCGCCAGCTCTGGGCACAGCCCTGGGGTGGGCTGCTCCCTGGCGGGGCCGGGCCGGTGGGGCTCTGTGGTTAGTGGCAAAGCGGCCGGCAGCCCACCGGCCCGGCCTGGCTCCTGGCTAAGTGCACTTGATGCTGTATCGGTGCCACGGAGCCCGGGACTGGCGCCTGCTGAGGGCAGCAGAAGGGGCTGGTGCCTACAGCCGGAGGGGGCTCAGCAGGGAGGGCAGAGGTTACCTGCCCTGTGCCCACCTCCCAATGGGCTCCCTGGGTGCTAGTCTCACCCGGCCTGCCAGCCCCCCCCAGCTCTGGCACTGCCAGAGCCCAGCAGGCAGGGCTGGCACTGCTGGGTGCCCTGGGGCAGCCCTGGGGCGAGGCAGGAAGGCAGCAGGGCCTGGCACTGCTGGGTGCCCTGGGGCAGCCCTGGGGCGAGGCAGGAAGGCAGCAGGGCCTGGCACAAGCAGCCTCACGGCATCCCCACCCCACCCCCGCCCCATGGGAGCGAATGTGGCACTGGCAGTGCCGGAGCCCCGGGGAGCTGGGCAGTGTCCCTGGGTTGCTGAAGACTTGGGGGCATCCGTGAGCCCGTAGTGGGGTGGAGGGGGTGTGCAGCTGGGCCCTGCCCTTGCTGTGGGTCACAGGGGGCAGGAGGGGAGGGGCAGGGTAAGGGGCCCAGTCCAGGCACCATGAAGTGGGAGGGAGGCAGATCCTGGTATCAGATCCTAGCGTCCCTGCTGCCCCATCCAGCCCTGCCTCTGCGCCCCACACCACTTAGCTAGCACCCGGCCCCCCCAGCTCTGCTGGTGCCCCTCACTCCCGACCCACAGCCTCCTGCTAGCCCAGCTTTTGCAGCTGGCTGTAGCTGGTGAGTACCCGCCCATTGGGACTGGGCAGGAGTAATGGGTCTGGAGGTGCCCCCTGCCTCGCAGCGGGTCACCTCCTGCCACCGCAGCCCCGTCCTGTCCTCCCCCGCAGGGTTATGGGCGTGGTGCCCTCTCCCCCTTCTCCAAACCCTGCCTCGCGCCCTCGGGTGCAGCAGAGTCTCCTCATGGCGGGCCAGCCCCTGCGCCCCCTGGCAGTGTTCTTGGCATGGTCTCTAAATGGCTCAGTGCGATGGCATCTGCGGCGGGCCAGCGCTGGCACCTCTCTGCTCACATGGGCACTGCTGGCTCAGGGAACGCCACTGCCCAGTGGCGGCCGCACCCACCCCGACTCAGCGTGCGCTGGGCAGCAGCTGCGGGGCCCGTCGCAGGTGCTGGGCTACTGCTCGGTCAGCGAGAGCTGCAGGATGCGCCGCAGCTCCTCCTCCTCCTGCCGCGTGCGCCGCTCCGCCTCCGCCTGCTCCCGCGCCGACAGCTCCATGGCCAGGCGCAGCTGCTCGTCGTAGCTGTGGAACAGGGGGCTGGGCCCGCTGCTGCCCCCGCCCTGCTGCTGGGGGCTGGCCTGCCGGGGGGGTGGCGTGTGCTGGGGTGTCCTAGAGGGAGCAGCAGAACAGCAAAGGTGAGCGGGGGTCCTGGGAGCCAATGCTGAGCCGAGGCTGCTGCAGGGCCCCGTGCTGCTCCCAGCGCCTGGATATGGGGGGCTAAGTGCCTGGGGCAGACGGGCACAGCAGCTCTTGCTCCCAGCTGGGATGCTAGAGCCCTGTCGGTCACGCCGGAGGGTGGCCAGCTTCATTACAGCTGGGGAAACTGAGGCACAGCCCGGGCAGGGTCCCCTCCAGGTGGGGCTGCACACAGCTGTGGAACAAAGCCATGGGGCTCTGCTGCATGGGGCCACTGGGCCGGGCGGGCCAGACCAACCCCCCGGCTCCAATGCCAGGCCCTGTGAGCCCTGACCCTGGCTAGGACTAGCCAGAGCTTACCAACCTGTCTCCTCGCCGGCCCTCCTGGGACAAGGGGTGCGTGCCCGGCTTGCTGTTGGTCAAAGCTTCCCAGATGGTCACCTGCAGATGGAGTCACAGCACATTAACCCTTCGCCTGCCACCTCCCCCGCACTCCCCAGCCTGGATGGCGCTTCCTGGGGCCTGGCGGGGGGTTAGGCCAAGGCCCAGGGCGTGGCCAGAGAGCGCGGCGGAGACACAGGGCCCCACCACCAGCCCAGCTGCAGGAGCCCTGGGAGCACCGTTCTGCAGGCTGGCGCTGCTGCCCGACGTGTGCCAGCGCCAAGGCGGGGCAGGGGAGGATCGGGCCCGAGCGGCGGGTGGCAGTGCCGGGCTGGCATGCAGAGCTGCATATGGGGCTCAGGGTGTCTGTGCTGCCCTTCTGGCGCCGTGGGGCTGGGCCAGAAGTAACGCAAGAGCTGGTCCCCTGCAGCCCCGAGGCTGGTGCTCAGCGCGCCCTGCACCCCACCGGTGCCCGGCAGAAGGGGCAGCCCCAGGAGCCAGGCGCTGGGAGGAGGCTGTTCCCGTCCCGTGACACCCGGCTGGCCCCGCGGCAGGGGGGGCGCGGAGCCCACCTGGTCGTACTCCGTGCCAGCCTCCAGCAGGCTCTGTTGGATGGCGAACTGCAGCAGGTCGTCGTCCTCCTCGCGCATGGCGTCCCGCTGGCTGCCCCGCACGCTGTACCCAGGCGGGGCCTCGAACAGGGACGGGTCCATCTCACAAGCCCGGCAGGAGGCTGCGGGGACCAGACGCGCCTGTCACTGGGGGCGGGGACACGGCGCAGCGTGCACCCCCTGCGGACTACACCCCCCAGCATGCACTCTGCTGGCTCGTGCCGCAATGCATGCTGGGAGCTGTAGGCCCCACAGCCAGTGCCTCCCTATTGAAGGGGAGGGCAGGTGCCAGCAGTACTGGGCGCAGCTCTACTGGCCTCCCGGCTGGCCACCAACGGGGGGGGCCAAGCCAGGTCCGGGGGGGCTGCTAATGTGCACAAGCCAAACTCCCCCTCCCTTATAAAGCCTGAGGGGGTGATGGGAGCATGGGGGAGGGGGCCCCGGGCTGGTGTGCAGGCAGCTCAGGATGCTGCAGCCCCCAGCGCCTCGCCCGTCCCCCGGGGCAGGGACCGCGTACCCAGGGAGCTGGCGCTGCTGACGCTGGAGGAGTCGCTGCTGGGCGAAGGTGCCTCGCTGCCGGAGCTGCGGCGCACGGAGCTGACGGGCTCGTCGCAGCCGTTGAGGTTCCCGAAGGTGATGCGGGCGTTGAGGATGTGGAAGATGGGAATTTCTGGGAGGGGGAGAGAGCGGGCGCCGTGAGGGAGGTGCACTGGCAGGGCCTGGGGCTGGCAGTGCCAGGGCCAGGGCCAGGAGAGCACCGCATGCACCCACCCCCCTCCGTGGGGATCCGGGGCTGGCACGCGCAGGCTGCGGGCCCCTCGGGCGCTGGCACTGAGACACCTCCCGTGGGCGGCAGCCAGAGTCATACCTGGGCACTGGGGGCACAGGCCCAAGGGAGCCCCCGGTCGTGGGGTGAGGGCACTGGCCAGAAGCTGGCGTCCCGGTGGCACGCCAGGGCCTGGTGCACGGAGCCCCCAGCGGCCGGATCACGGCAGGGCAGGGGTAGCACGGCCTCACCTATCTTGACAGGGAAGCCGGGCGGCAGGCGGAGCGTGATGAAATCCCGGAGCTTGGCGAAGAGCGCGTTGCTTATGGCCATGAGGTCGATGATCGGTGCCACCTGCTCGCCCAGGGACAGTGGGTGATCCTCGCACAGCCACAGCTTGGCCTTGAACCTGCAGCGGGAAGAGATGCCCACCAGAGCACGGGCCCCTGCCTGGCGCTGCCCCTCCAGCACTGTGCCCAGCTCCCTGGGCAGGTGCTGCCTGCTGCCCCGTGGGACAACCCACACTCCTCAGTCCGGGCAGCCTGCACTGCGGTCCCATGTGGGGAGCCCCAGGCAGATTCAGTGGGCTCTGGCCGTGCCCCTGCCCTGCCATTCTCTCCCAGATCAGCCTCCAGCCCGCTCCTGCTCTCTGCCCCAAGCCCCTGCAGCAGTGAGTTCCACCTATCCCCAGCCTTCCCTCTCTTGCCAGGGGTCCCCCTCTGCCCCAGGCTTCCTGGCAGGGACTCCGGCCCCTCCTTACTTCTGCGTCTTGGTGGTGAGCTCCATGGGGCGCCCCATGTCTCTGCTGCCCAGCTCGAAGCTGGGGTTGAAGTACTCCTCGGGGGTGATGGCCGTGGGGTTGGTGTGGCTCCGGGTCTGTGTGATCAGCGTCTGCGCCGGGACGAGCAAAGCCTCATTATCCCGGCCAGGCTGGGGCTGCTCTGCCCAAACACGGGCCCCTCGCCTCCCCCAGCTGCCAGGGCCATGCTGGTCCCAGAGCTGCCCCCCAGCTGAGCCCACTACTCACCCCATTGCTGGGCCCCACGTGCTGCTCGGCGATCCCCAGGAAGGACTGCAGTGGGGTCTTGCTGCCTGCAGAGAGATGGGGACAAAGTACGGGGCTGTGACACCATCGGCTCCCCGGCTGGGGCAGGGCCAGGGGCAGCACCGGGACCCGCCTGCCTCCCCCAGCCAAAGGCAGACGGGAAAGCTATGGGGCTGCAGGGGCAGAAACAGGGCCCATCCCCGGGGGCCGGGGCAACCCCCCATCCCTCAGAACCGGCCCTTACCTTTGGGCTTCCCCTTGTGCTGGTCGGAGAGGTGCTCCGTCCGCGTCCGCGTGATCAGCTCCACGTTGGATGCGCCGTAAACCTGCGGGGAGGAGCCCGAACGCCAGAGGCTGCAGCTCTCTCTGCCCCCCAGAGGTCTGCCCCCGCCAGCGGCTGGGCTGGCAGGAGGGGGCGCTGTCCCCGGGCTCCTCAGGCTGCTCCCCTGGGCCCTGGTTGGGAGCTAAGGTCCCACCCCCATGGCCCAGCCAAGCCTGGGGCATCGCGGCTCCATGCCCACCAAGGAGCCTTGGCTGGGGCCAGGCGAGCCGTGGTGGCGAGGAGGCCAAGATGTGACCCTGCCTTTGTGCTGAGTCAGGTCCCGTCGTGGCTCCCGCTGCCCCTCCCGGAGCTGGGGAGGGGGCACTTGTCTCCCCTTGGCAGCCATCGCCCTGCTGCCCTGCGCCCCCCTGCCCTGGGCCATTGGCAAGGCCGCCCTGCCCCTCACCTTGGCCTCGTACCCGTTCACCACCTCCGTCTTCTCGCTCCGCCAGCCCAGGAGCCCCGTCTTGTTCCTGATGGCGACAAGGCAGCCGTGAGCGACAGACCCCGGGGGATTTGCGCTCAGCCCCTCCCACCCCGTGCTGCCCCCGCCCTGCTGCTGACCCCCATCTGCCAGGCCCTCCCCAGAACCAGGGACCCGAGGCACCCCTGGGCTGCAGCAGAAGTCGCCTGCATCCCAGCCCCCTCCCCAGGCCTTCCCCCGCCCAGCGTGTGCCCACCTCTCGAAGGCGATGTTCTTGGTGTCCAGCTGCGTGGTGACGACGGGCGCGGTGAGCCGGCCCATCACCTGCTCCTCGGTGGGCTGCACAGCAGCCAGCAGACCCTCGTGGCCGTGGCTGGCCAGTGCCAGCGTCTCGGAGTACACCACCTGCCGGTCGTGGTCGATCTCCAGCACCACCGCGCTGGTGTCTGCCGGGAGGAGGCCACGTCAGCACCCAGCGCCGGGGGCTGCAGCTCTGGGGGGGCTCCAGGCGGTGCAGGCTGGGTGCATGTGCCAGGGGCCTGCCTGACTTTGGCAGTGCTGGATCTCCAGCTGTGGCAGAGCCCCCCTGCCCTGGCAGTAAGCAGGGGCCAGGTGGGCTGCTCCCCCTTCCCGAACATCAGCACCTCCCCCATCCATAACTGCCGCTCTGGCTGCATGAACCCCACGCGCCCCCTCCACGCTGCTGCGTCCACTAGCCAGCTTCAGGGTGCCAGCTGGCGGGGTAGGCGTCTCCCTCATGCCACCTGGTGTCTAGACAGGGGCTTTTCACTCCTCCCGCCCAGCCAGCAGGACGAGACCTCTGCTACCCTCGTGCCAGGGGAGCGGGCATCAGCCAGCGGGCAGAGCCAGGGCATGGAGCACCAGCCCCCGGCCCGCAGGCTAAGCTGGGCCTTTCCCGAGTGCGTCTCAGCCAGTGGGCTCGCCCCACCATGCGCCCCGGCACCTCCAGCACAGGGTCACCCCAGCGACTGAGGCAGCACCTGTCCGGCTGCTGGGGGGTTGGGGGGCCTCCCGCTGCAGTGAGATGGGCGTGTGCATTATCACCAGCCGGCGCCCACGGGCTGCCCTGGGCAGGGCTGGGGGCTGTGGCCCTGCTGCCCCCGGAGCCTTCCTGCACCGCGCTGTGCCAGGGGCCGCGCTGACCTTGTCCCCGGAAGACGAAGCTGCGGTTTCCCCGCTGCCAGGTCATGTGGTCGAAGCCGAGCAGCGTCGTGTCCACACGCAGGTTCTGGCCGCTCTTCCACACCTTGTAGGTGTCACTGGGGCAGATCTTGGAGACCAAGGGCACTGTGGGGAGGGAAACGTTAGGGGCAGCCCCCAACCCGTCACGCTGCCTCGTGGGGCGCTGGGCCCCATCGCTCCAGGGCCCAGGCACCCAGTTTGGACAGGAGCTAGAATCCCCCAAACCGCCGCATGGCCAGAGCTCTCCACCGGGGCCCGCCGGTGAGGGGAGAGGCAGTGGGGCCCCTGGACCCGAGGGCTGCCTGGGGCTGTCACAGGGGTGGGGGAGCACTGGGGTCATGCCAGGGGGAGCAGTGGGGCTCTGCTGCTTGTCCTGCGCCCAGCCTCCCCCGGCGGCCCCAGAACTTACCCCAGCTGGTGAATTCCCATTTCATCTCCACGTAGAAATCCTGGGCCTGGGGAGAGGAGAGAGGCCGGGGTTGAGGGGCGCCCAGGACACCCGCGGGGTCCCTCACGCCCAGCAGGGGCAGGGAGCCAGGAGTCCTTGGTGTGACCGTGTGCAAACCCTGCCAGCTCCCCCCCCCCCCCCCGTGGGGCTGGTGAGGGCGCATGGAGCCCCGCTGGGAGGGGGCCGCTGGCTCCCTGCAGTGGCCCAGGGACGGGCGGCCTGACCTTGCGCAGCTTCTCCAGCAGGATGGGGATCCCAGCCAGGCGCTTGACGGCTCGCTGATAGTCGCGGTACCGCAGGACCAGCTGCACCAGCTCCAGGTCGCGGGTGCTCACCGCCTCTTGGAGCACTGGGGGGACAGAGGGGGCATCAGGGGCAGCGGGCAGGGTCCCCTCGACAGCCAGCCCTGGGGAGGGCATCTGAGCAGGGCCCCCAGTTCCAGACCAGGGAGGACCCTGGCCTGGGCCTCTGGCAGTGCCCCCTGGCGGAGCTGGACTCTTGCAGCTCTGGGAGGCTTGTGGGTTTGCTTCAGCGGGGGGGCATCAGCATCAGCCATTAGGGACCCCCTGGGGCTGCCCCTCCCACCTGCCCCGAGCCACTGCAGGAGCACAGGCTGGCTACCTGCCCGTGGTGCTGGGAACAGACACCCCCTTGCACTGTAGGGCTACACAGCACCTCCACAACGGCTGCCAGGAGACCTTGGGGCTGCTGGGGGGTGGGACTGAGGGGCTCCGGCCGAGGGGCTGTGGGTTGGAACTGGGGGGCACCGGCAGAGCTGTGGGAGGGGGGCAGGCAGGAGCCAGGGCTGGGCTAGCAGGGGCTGTGGGTTGGGCTCAGTGTTCCCTCTAATTGTTTACATCCATGTGTGGAATGAATTTTGTTATAAGCACCAATATGGAGGTGCTGTGTGGCAGGGATGGGACCAAGGGGTTCGGAGTGTGGGAGAGGGCTCAGGGCTGGGGCAGAGGGTTGGGTGCAGGGGGGTGCAGGCTCTGGGGTGGGGCCAGGAATGAGTGGTTTGGGGTGCAGGCTGCCCTGGGGCTGCGGCGGGGAGAGAGGACTAGCAGGGCTGGGCTGGGCTGGGCTGGGTCGGGGCACCTCTCCCCGCATGCATGGCCCTTGATAGCCTGCTGCGTGGGGAACTTAGGTTGGGATTGGGGGCAGGGCTGGGCTGGGCTAGCAGGGGGCTGCGGGTCGGGAGTGAGGGGCACCGGCAGAGCTGAGGCGGGGGGAGTCCAGGGCTGGGCTAGCAGGGGGCTGCGGGTCAGGAGTGGGGGGCACTGGCAGAGCTGGGGGGGGCAGAGCTGGGCTAGCAGGGGGCTGCGGGTCGGGAGTGAGGGGCACCAGCAGAGCCGGGGGAGCCAGGCTGGGCTAGGGGCTCAGCGGAGTTGGGTAGGGGCAGGGTGCCCATGTGGTCGTGCTCGTTAGTCTCCACCTGCACTGCACAGTGACCTCCATGAGCTCACTCTAGGCGCCCGGTTGCTCTGTCACACCCCACACCCCGTGCGGTGGAGCTGGTCTCACCCATCTCTCTTGCCCGTTAAGCGCCAGCCCCTGCAGAGAGCTGGCTCTGGTGCCTAGAGATGGCAGCGTCCCCAGGTCCCAGCCCCCAGCGCAGGAGAGGCTGTCAGCCTCTCCCCCCCGGCGTCCTGTGGCCGCCCACCCACCTGTCCAGCCGCTGCGGTTCTCCTTGCCCACGTCGGCTCCGTGCTGGAGCAGGACCCTGGCACAGTCCAGGTGGCCCAGCGTGGTGGCGAGGTGCAGGGGCGTGCGGCCCCGTGGGTCCAGCTGCTCAATGTCCACCTGCCAGGGGAGCCCAGAGAGGGGCTTAGCTGGGGGTGAGCCAGGGACAGGGTTCGAGGGAGCACCCCCAGCAGGCCTGTCTGCTGCTCCCAGCCGTCACCACCTCTGTGGGGACCTGGGGCCCCCGGCGTCTCAGTGCTCCGGGGCGGGGGGTGAGCCCGACTGGGGTCTGAGAGCCACACCCATGGGGCAGGTGGGGGAGGGCAGTGAGCTGCCCAAGGAATTGGCTGGTGAGAGGCCCTGGCCTGGGAATTTGGGGTGCAGGCTCCTCTGGCCAGGGCACAACTCACTGCAGGCAGCTCAGGAGTAGGTGAGATTTGAGCCCCAGGGCCCGGCCTTGGGCTGGGACCTGATCAGCCCCGGGGCAGCTGCAGCCTGTGCTGGTGCAAGTCAGGAGAGAGGCTCCAGGCCCACAAGTGCAGCCCATAAGACTGGGGGTGAGTGACCCTGCCTGGGCCCTGGGGGCTCCCTGCTGCACTGTGGGGGGAGGTAGCAGGGAAATCCCTGCAGCAGGGCTGGGAGGACTGACGACAGGGCACCTTGCCCGGGCAGGGAGGTGCTGCTGCTCCCTGTGAATGCCCCGGGGCCGTGCCAGCAGCACCATCCAGGGGGCAGCTGCCCAGGGGGCCTGTTCTCTCCCCGTGCCCAGCGAGGCCGGGGGAGTGTGATCGCTGGGGCTCATTGAGGGGAACCATGAACCCCGGGCAGCCCTGCCAGCTGAGGAGAAGCTGAGCTCTTGGGGGTGGTCTCCTGTATTGGGGTCAGCGAAGAGCATCCACCCCTGCTCCCATCCCATCCCTGCTGCCCCGGGCTGGCCCAGCCTGCATGCAGGGACTCAGCCCATGCCAGCTGGAAAAGCCCACCTGGGCTCCTGGGCTCCAGCCCTGGGCACCCCGTCCAAAGCTGCAGGGCAGGGGCTGGCGGCCTCAGGGATGCGGCCAGGGCAAGGCACCCCCCAGCACCTCTCTCCCTGCCTCCGGTAGAGAGGGGCACTCAGCCTCCTCGGCCCCTGGCTGGGGCAGCCAAGGAGGGGCTGGGCATGGAGGACAGCGCTGGGCTAGCAGCCCCTGAGTTCCTGGGAGCTGGGCTGCGGGGCAGGATTCGAACCAGCGCCCTGGTGGCGGGGCTCCACCCCACCCCTACACCCACCCACCAGGGGCAGCCCTGGCCCGAGCAGTGAGCTGATGCCGTTAGGGAGCGAGCTGGGGAGGGCGTGGAGCCGTGCTGCGCCCAGGACGGGAGAGAGGTGGAAGGGGTAATAGCAGCGTCTGCTGAGGAGAGACAAGCTGGTGAGTCTGTCCAGAGCTCGGAGGAGCCCAAGCACTGGGCCCTGCCTCCTACTGGCTGTAGCTGCCCCCGGCCTCCCTTGGTAAATCCACCGGCCTTTAGTTGTGACCAATGCAATTTGCAAATTGAGACCGTGGTGCCTCTGCTGCCTCGCTGGGCACTGGGTGCGTGGTGATGGCCTGGGGCGGGGACAGCTGGGGGGTCCCTCAGCCGAGCAGCAGCGGCACAGCGCAGCCCTGAGCACTCAGGCTCTGTGTCGCATCCCCCGTTTCTGCCCCGGGTCACCCCAGCGCTGCTGCACAGCAGCTCACGACCCTGTGTGCCCAGCATGCCCTCACGTGACAGTATTTCCAGCATGTCACGCCCAGCCAGACGTGCCAATCACGGCACCTCAGGCCATGCGTGATCCCCCTCCTGCTCTGAGGGCGTGCGACGGGGCAGGTGGGATCTGATGGACCCCCCAAGGCGCCCGGCTCCGCACCATGGGCCCTGCCGCTGGCACTGCCTGGGAGCTGAGCACATGCCCCAGGGCTGCGGCTGAAGGCCTGGAGTGTGGGTACAGCTGGTGGCTCCTCCTGCGCACATCCCCATCTCTGCCCCGCATTCCCTTCGGTGGGGGGCAGCCGGGAGGGCTGCCAGTGCCCGCTGTGCCCGCTACCACAAGGCTCCCGCTCTGTGGGCAGCTCCGTTCCCATCCCCCGCTGCCCCCCCATCCCTTCCCACTGAAAGCCTAGCGGCGTCCCCAGGGGAGCGCCTGCCGAGCCGGCCGTGCATGAAAGGCTCATGCCACGCTGAGGAGATGATAAGTTGGGTTTGCCGGGTCAAGGGGCAGCTGGGCCGGCGTCCAAGCCCCGGTGGGGGCAGAGGACAGGAGCTCATGTGACTGCCGTGCCAGGAGCCAGGCTGGGGACGGTGTGGGGTGCCAGGCCATAGGAGGCACGGGAGAGGGGGGCTGACGCACACCCTGCAGAGCCTTCCCCGGGATGGAGGGGGGCCAGCACCACCCCCACTGGCGGGCACAGCGAGCCCTGCTCAAGGGGCAGCCCTGCCTTTAGCCCTCCAGCGACTCAGAGAGATGGGCCTGACTGCCGGGTCCGGGCCCATCTCCGCTGCCCGCCCCGAGAGTGCGGCCCTGAAAGGGTTAGTGGCACCTGGCCTGCAGGCCTCTGGGCCAGGCCAGGTGAGCCGCCGGGCGCCCACTGGCTAGAGACGCCGGGCTCACCGGTGCCAGCTGCTTCCTGAGCGTGCCCTGCCCGCCGGGCCGGTTCTGCAGGCCGTGGGGAGGGGGAGGGGCTGCCCAGGTAGTGCCTGGGGCAGGGGGGTCAGTGCCCCGGGGGTGCGGTGCTGGGTTGGCCCCCGGCTGGAAGCTGGTGCTCGGCAGAGCTGTGATGTGATGGGGCTGCATGTCTGGAGGTGGCAGCTGAGCGGCTCTGGGCCAGCGTCTCCTCCAGCCCCGCCCCCCCCGCCCCCGGCTAGAGGCACAGGGGCCCTGAGAGGAGGCCTGGAGTGTGGGAGACCCCCCCTCCGGGGAGCAGCGGGGGCTGCAGGTTGGAATGAGGGGCATTGGCTGGGGGGCCCCAGTGCCTGACTTGGGTGAGTGGGGCCCCCCCTTTCCTGGCAGCTCTGCCACAGGGAGGCTCCCTAGGAGCGGGGGGGGGGGTGACACGGTTGCTTGGAGACAGCCTCTCCCTGGAGCCCCTTCCCCACCCGTGCTAATTGCCCCATACTCCTTTGCCAGACATTCGCTCCCAGGGGCCGATTCTTGTTGCTGAGAGAAACTAACCCCGGGGGGGGGCGCTCCACTGCTGCAAGGCTGCCCAGCCCCCCACCCGCAGTGCCCTCGTGCTCCGGGGCGGCTGTGCCCGGAGAGGAGCCCCCCAGCTCAGAGCCGGGCCAGGGGGTGGCAGGCAGCACCAGCCGGTCCATGGGCTGGCACAAAACTCCCGCAGCAGCTGCCCCAGGCTCCCTGGGAGCAGCCAGTGGGGTCGGGTGCTGCCAGCCAGGCTGGGGCGTCTCCCCAGGGAGCAGATCCCTCAGGGGTGCCCCAGTCACAACACTGGGGCGGGAGGAGCCGCGAGGGGTCTCAGCCTTGCCCCGCCCGGGCAGACGGGCTCCCCGACGCTCAGCTCTGACCTCCCCATGCCCTGGTTCCTGCCCCCCGCCTCAGTGCTTCCCGTCCACATGCCAGCTGGATCCAGCTGTTAACAGCCCCATGCGCCACTCCTGCCGGCCCCCCAGACCCACACCGCCCCTCCTGGCCCAGCCGTGGCCTCCCCTCCCCCCTGCCCACCTTGGCTGGCAGGGGCCTGGCAAACGCAGCTGTCCCAGCAGAGGGGCACAGCACACGGTACTGAGACGCAGGCACTGCCAGGGGGGCCTCAGAAACAAAACTGGTTCTGGAAGCGGCACCTCCAGTGTAGCGGGAGCAGGCGCGTTAATTAAACGCTCTCCAAGGTGATCGCTCGCTGGCTCTTAATTGCTCTGATGAAAAGGGCTCTAACTAATGAAAGAAAACACACACCCGCCAGCCCAGCCCTCCAGCTGGGAGCTGGTTAATGCAGCTTCCCCCACCCCCGGCTGCGGGGGCAGGGCTTTCCCGGGGGCTGTGCCCAGTGGGTGCTGCCCCAGGGAGGGGATGGGACACGGGTCCCTCACTGTGGATCAGGAACCAAAGCTGGCTCTTGGTGCCTTGGGTGTAAATCCAGAGTCACCCCATTTACACCAGGGTGACAGATCAGGACTTAACCGGCAGCAGAAGCTGGGTGAATGGCAGCACCAAGTGCTAATGCCCAGGCTTCCCACCCAGCCAGCTCTGTGCTCCCAGGCTGTTCCCCCCACCCAGCGCCGCCCGTGCCTCCCCTGCTCACAGCGCTGCCCTGTGCAGCACCCGGCTTGCATTGCCTGGGGTGGTGAGTTCCTGAGGCAGCCGCCTGGCTCCTGCCCCTGCTCATGGCTAGGGAGTGGCACCAGGAGGATGGGGACTCGGCAAAGCGGGTTTGCGTGGCCAGATAAGATCAGCAACCTTGGCTGCAGGGAAGGATGAACTGCAGAAGGGCAGCGGATATTAGACCCGCCAAGTGGCCTCCGCAGGCCATGGTGGGTGGGTGAGAGAGAGAGAGAGACAGGCCCTGCACCGCCAGCCTGCCTCGTTCGTGGCTATGTCAGGCGTGGCCCAGCCTGGCAGAGGGACTCGTTCATCAGGCATTAGCTGCTGGCTCCCCGCACGTCCGTGGTGTCTTCACAGCCGGGCAAGGCAGGAGGAGCCCGACCGCCAGCAGAACAGGGGGGCTGGGACTGTTCATAACTCATCACACCTCCGGGATGGGGTTCCTCAGGGGGAGGGGGGCAGCCCCATCGCCCTGAGAGCCGGGGGCTCTGTCCAGAGCCATGAGCACAGACACCGCTGCCCTGCCTACCCCAGCGCCCTGAGGCTGGGACGCGGTTCCCCGCTGCCCCCCATACGCCCGCTGAACTGACTCTGCCTTCCGGCAGGGCTGCTAAGGGCCAGCCTTTGCCAATGGGCAGCTGGGCACAGCTGGCTTCAGAGGGCACCAATCACCGCGCCCGCCAGGAAAAAGGAAGGTGCTGACACGGCCTGGGGAGGGGTCACTGCAGAGTTCATCCTGCAGCCTGAGATGCCAGTTTCCATTGGCAGGCACTTGGGGCTGTCCCGGTGCCAGCTGGGCAGTGCCAAGGGGGAAAAAGAAACGGTTTGTGACTCCCACTGTTTAATCCACAGGTGCTGCTCTGGCTCCCCTCAATCGGAGTGGCCGTGCCAGCCGGCTGCAGCCCAGCCTGCCCCTCAGTGCCAGCCAAACCTGCCTCAGGTGAGTCGAGCTGCATCTCTGGTCCCCACCCCCAGCTGGCCCAGGGAGCTCTGCCCATGATGCGGGTGTAGCCTGGTGAGGTCTCCCTGCTGGAGCTGACAGTGCAGGCCTGGCTCGCCTCGGCTTGTGCCCGGGGAACTCAGGCTCCAGGGCCAACCCCACTGCCCGACCCGCCCAAGCAAGAGCTGAACGTGCCCTCGGGCTCAGCTCCATGTTCTGCTCCCTTCCCCACCCCTGCCCCAAACAGCTGCTCCGTGGGCCCTGCCCTGCCCCCTCCCGGTAGTGCTCACTGGAGCCTCCCGGAGGAGCCCAGGGGTGTTTGCCGGACGGCGGCCGAAGCGCCAGATGTGGAGCAGGCAGGTTGCCCTGTGGCAGGCAATGGTATGGGAAGGGCCAGTTGCCCTGGAGCGATTGGAGTGAGGCTGGGGGGCTGCACGGGGGGCTGTTTTGGGAGAGGCCGGACATCTCGACAAGACAGGCGCAGCCGGACATTCTGGGCAGGATGCAGGCGATGCTGGGCGAGATCAGACAGGGTGATCACACAGCTGCCATGGACCAGAGACCCTGCTCGGACCTGCCGCTGGCGCTACCCGGCTTAGCATCGCGGGCCGCCTGGAGCCGAGAGTGACACTCTGAGCCCTCCAGCTGGGCCCTGCGCAGGGCTCTCCTGGGCACCAGGGGCAGGGTATTTTTCTCTCTCAGAATAAGCCGACCTCCAGCCCAGGCAGCTCCTACCAACCAAACCCTCGTTTTACTGCTGCCTCTTCCAACCATGTCACAGAAAATGGGGAGAGACCTCGTGCATCTTGGAGAATTTTTCCTTCAGAGGAAAAGCCACCATGACATTCCAAAGACGTAAGTTACCAAGTGAGGCATAAAAATCCCCCTTGCTCGCCTGGTCCGTTCTGGGCACGGGGAAATGGCCAGCACACACTTCTTCAACTTAGCTGAGATCTCCGCCTCCCCGAGCTGCTGCTAAAAATGACCCTGAATTACAAGTGAAATAAAACGCAGGAGATTCCCCCACAGGCTGCTCTGATCAGGAAAGAGGAGAAAACAGGAGCTCACACGACACGTGGCGTCTCCATTTCCATGCAAATCACAATTAGGCCAGGATCTCTCCACAGCTGCCTGCTACAATACAGACGGGTGTGGCACCAGCCAGCCAAGGTAAAGAAAAGCCTTGCGGCCATAGCAAATATCCCAGCCGGAAGAAGATGCGTCAGAGGCGGGTGTACGTCTCACTGTAAAAACAACTAAGGACCTGATCCTGCAAGGTACTGGGTCCTCTTGGCTCCCAGTACCTGGGCACCAGCAGGATCTGCAAACCAAGGCAACATCACACACTTCACACAACTTCAACCACAGGGAGTTGTGCCCTGGCACAGAGCGGGCAGGCAAAGGAGGAGCTGGGATGCCCGAATGCAGAACTGCCTGGGGTTTGCCGTTTCCCCCACAACACGATACTGCTCTTGTAACGGAGCCAGCATTGTGCTGCTGGGGGCGGGCGGGGGTTAATTAGTTGAATAACAGTGACAAAGAAACCCCCCCCCCCCCCCATCAGCTGGTAAATTCATATTTCGACACTGTGGAAACCCAGCTTAATTATCTGCCGGGCCAGGGCCCCAGGAGCTCTCACTCTCTGCCTGGTGTAAATGTGTTCACCAGAGCGTGCCCAGGGCAAGCCGTGCCGGAACGCAGTCCTGACACGCGGCTGCCCGTGTCCCAAGGTCCAGGTCCTTGCTCTTAGCAGGCCTTGTTTTCACCACAGCAGAGGCACCTCCAGCTACTCCAGACTACATGTGAGGTGTCTCTAACAAACCAGGTTGGAGAGGAGAGGAGGAAGAGGGGCCAGTGGCCTACCGCTCCTCTCCTCCTAGCACCCCGAGCTTTCACTGAGTCGTTAGCACCCACGCTGGGAGTTTCAACCCAGCCCAAGGGAAATAGTGACCAGCTTCCACTGAAATTCACTGGGATTTGGGTGTGGATTCCTGTAGGCCCAGGCAAATCCCAGCCTCAGGTGCGAGGTGATCCCTGGGAGCCTCATGACGGGGACTGCACGCTCTGAGGCCAGAGGGAATGTATGTGCCATGGGATCTCGCTGTGCCAGCCGACTGCCGCGGGAACTGCTCCGGTCCCATGGTGACGGGCGCTGGCACAAAGCCCTTAGGCAGTCACCAAGCTCCCACACCCGGGGGGCGTCTGGATGGGAAAAGGTGGCAGAGTATCACCGAGGGTGGCCACCATCCCCCACAGGCCATAAGCCGGGTGCTGAGCCATCTCAGTGGCTGGGCTCCGGATAGAGGTGAACCAATGGGTCCCAAGCTGGCCCTGCTCTGCGCCCCTTTCCTTAGGCCTCGAGTACCCCGGCTCCGGGACGTACCTCTCCACAAATACGCGACACCCCAGGGTGCGAAAAGCCAGCGCCCCCAGACACCCACCCTGCAGTGCTTTGCCTGGTGCTTCGGGATTTCTGTCAGCTGCTTTCGACGCGGGCTCTGGCCACGGCGCGACACCCAGTGCCTGGATCCCCTGGCCCCAGTGAGGGGCCCATGGGCAGTTTCTGGGCAGAGGGGCTTTTTGGGGGGGGTCAGATCATACAGCAGGATCCTCAGCTCCCGTCTGGCAGCACTGCGCGGTTACCTACCCCAAGCCCTAGCGGGCCAGGGGCCAGCACGCTCCCCTCCTCCCGGCCCACCGCCATGGGAGCTTCCTGCACCGCCCGGCAAGGGCCCTGCCGGCTGGAGCCGGGCGCCGGGGAAGCCCTGCTGCAGACACGTTCCCAGGGATGCCGTGGGGCGGGGGGGGGGCTATTGCATCAGTCCCCCCCCCCCCGCTGCCCCCAGCACCGTCCCGGGCTGAGCCGGGCGGGGGGGGGGGTCGGTGCCCCGCCGGCCGGACCCACCTGCTGGGTGCTGAGCTCCCGGTCCAGCTCGCGGGCTCGGTTGTGCCAGACCAGGCGGTGCAGCGGGTACCTGCCCTCCGGCCCCTTCCCGGCGGCGGAGGCGGCGATCATCCTGTGGCCACGCCGGCTCCGGCGGCGCGGGGGCGCGGGGCTGGGCGCGGGGCTGCCGGCGGCGCGGGGAGGAGGCTGGGGCTGCAGCGGCATGTGGCTGGGAGGGGATCTCGGGCGCGCCGGGCCCGGCTCCGGGGCTCCCCGCGGGGGGGGCGCTCCAGCGCCGAGCGCCGGGCTCCAGGCAGCGCTGCGCGCTCCGCCCGCGCACACAAAGGGAAGCGCCCGGCCGCGCCGCGCCGCGCCGCGCTCACCCGCAGCGGCAGGAAGCGGCGCTGGCTGCCCAAGGGCGCGGAGCCCCAGCGGCCCCCCCGGCCCCGGCCCCGGCATGGCCCCCGCCCTGCTCCGCGCCCGGACCAGCCCCGCCGGCTGGAGAGCTCCGTGCCGCGGCCTGGCGGCGGGGCCTGATGGGAGCTGTAGTCCCCGGCCCGGGCCCCAGGCTCACCTGCCTCCCCTGGCTTCTCCTTCCCTCATTGCCCCGGCCCCATCCCAGCAGCTGGGCCGTGGCCATGGCCTGCCCTAGCTCCGCTGGGCCTGCAGCCACCATGCTCCCCCTGCCCCCGCCAACATCGGCTCAGTGCTCTGGTGCCAGAGCTGGGGCACTGGGCACTAGGGTCCAGCCCCTTGTCCTGGCCTCCGGGCCGTGTCATGCCCTGCTCCTCTGGCGAGACACAGCGCCTGCCCTGCTACCATGGAGCCCTGGGCTTTCATCTGGCCCCCAGGACAGCTCTCCTACTCTTGCTATGTCACTGGTACCCCCATGTACCTGGCCACTGGCGCCTCCCCAGCACGGCACAGAAATCTGTCTGGTGGACTTCTTGAGACATCAAGACAGACTTATGTGCGGTGCTGGGGGAGGAGCCGCTGGTCGCGGTACCTGTAGGTAGGAGAGGGGTCCTGCCAGCCAAATTTAGGCTGCTAGTTTTAGAGGTTGAAGTGCAGGACCTCCATGGTAGCATTCCCTGAAATACTCCCAGTTCCACACGCAGGGCCAGCCAGCCAGGCAGAACTGCGGGGTCTCAATGCATGGAGGAGACAATGGTGTTTGGAGGAGGGATTTAGGTTTGTTAGGAACTGGGGAACCTTTTGGGAAAGGAGGATCCTATACAGGAAGGATGGGCTCCACCTGAACCAGAACAGAACCCGATTGCTGGCATGGAACATTTCAAAGGCTGCAGAGGAGTTTTTAAAGGAAGGGCTGGGGGAAAGCCAATAGGTGCAGAGAAGCCCATGGTTACGGGGATACTCTGCATCCCCATAAAGAGGAGAGGATGGGAGTACAAAGCAGAGGTGGGAACTGAAGTCCCATTCTGTTACATCACATGACGGCAGACAGCTAAATAGTAACACGTTTTAGAAGTGCTTGTATACAAATGCTAGAAGTCTAAATACTAAGATGGGTGGATTTGAGGGCCTGGTATTAAACAAGATACTGAAATAACAGGCATCACGGACACTTGGTGGAATGACAATAATCAATGGGAGATGCTAATGCCAGGGTACCAGATATACTGGAGTGACAGAGGAGGTCCCATTGATGGGGAACTGGAAGTGAAATCCTACTGAGGAAACGAGAAGGGAGTGTGAACTCTGGCACGCCAAATGTAAAAGTATAAACAGGCAAACCAACAAAGAATGTGAGGAGCAACTACCAAAGAGACAAAAACTAACCGATTTTTTTTTAAGTACCTCAGAAGCAGGAAACCTGCTACACAGTCAGTGGGGCCGCTGGACGATCAAGGTGCTAAAGGAGCACTCAAGGAAGACAAGGCTGTTGCGGAGAAGCTAAATGAATTTTTTGTATCCATCTTCACTGCAGATGATGTGAGAGAGATTCCCACACCTGAGCCATTCTTTTTGGGTGACAAATCTGAGGAACTGTCACAGATTGAGGTGTCATTAGAGGAGGTTTTTAAAGAAATTGATCAATTAAACAGTAATAAGTCACCAGGACCAGTTGGTATCTCCCAAGAGTTCTGAAGGAACTCAGATATGGAAGAGCAGAACTACTGACTGTGGTATGTAACCTATCGCTTCTATACCAGATGCCTGGTTAATGTAACACTGATTTCTTAAAAACGCTCCAGAGGTGATCTTGACAATTACAGGCCGGTAAGCCTGACTTCAGTACCAGGCGAACTGGTGGAAAATATAGTAAAGAACAGAATTATCAGACATGTAGGTTAACATGATTTGTTGGGGAAGAGTCAACATGGTTTTTGCAAAGGGAAATCATCCCTCACCAATCTGCTAGAATTCTTTGAGGGGGTCAACAAGGATGTGGACAAGGGGGATCCGGTGGATATAGTGTACTTAGATTTTCAGAAAGACTTTTACAAAGTTCCTCACCAAAGGTTCTTAAATGAACTAAGCAATCACAGGATAAGAGGGAAGGTCTCATGGATCAGTAACTGGTTACAAGATAGGAAACAAAGGGTAGGAATAAATTGTCTGTTTTCACAGTGGAGAGAGGTAAATAGTCAGGTCCCCACAAAATCTGTACTGGGACCGGTGCTGTTCAACAGATTCATTAGTGCAAAAGGGGGTAAACAGTGAGGTGGCAACATTTGCAGTCAATATAAAATGACTCAGGATGGTTAAGTCCAGTCAGTTACTCTTTTGCTACAAAGAGCTACAAATGGATCTCACAAAACTGGGTGACTGGGCAACAAAATGGCAGATGGGATTCAATGTTGATAAATGCAAAGTAATGCACATTGGAAAACGTCATCTCAACTATACTTACAAAATGATGGAGTCTAAATTAGCTGTCACCACTCAAAATGGAGATCTTGGAGTCATTGTGGAGAGTTCTCTGGAAATATCTGCTCCATGTGCAGAGACAGTCAAAAAAGCGAACAGAGTTAGGAACCATTAGGAAAGGGATAGATAACAAGATGGAAAATATCATAATGCCACTATATAAATCCATAGTACATGCCCACAGCTGGAATACTATGTGCAGATCTGGTAACCCCATCTCAAAAAAAGATATATTGGAATTGGAAAAAGTACAGAGAAGGACAAAAGAAATGGGATGGGGTATGGAACAGCTTCCACATGAGGAGAGATTAAAAAGACTGGGATTGTTCAGCTTAGAGAAGAGACGACTAAGGAGGATACGACAGAGGTCTATCGTGTGGAGGAAGTGAATATTTACTCCTTCTCATAACACAAGAACCAGGGGTCACCCAATTAAATGAATAGGCAGCAGGTTTAACACAAACACAAGGAAATACTTCTTCACACAACGCACAGTCAACCTGTGGAACTCATTCCCAGGGGATGTTGTGAAGGCTAAAAGTATACCTGGGTTCAAAACTAAATTAGATACGTTCATGGATGATGGTCCATCAATGGCCATTAGCCAGAATGGTCAGGGACACAACCCCACACTCTGAGTGTCCCTAAATCTCACTGTCAGAACCTGGGTCTGGATGACAGGGGCTGGATCACTCAGTAATTGCCCTGTTCTGTTCATTCCCTCTGCAGAATTGGGCATTGGCCACTGTCAGCAGACAGGACACGGGGCTGGCTGGCCCATTGGTCTGACGCAGTCTGGCTGTTCTTACCACAAAGCCCTGGGGGGGGGGGGCACGCCCCTTGTTCCTGCAGGCAAGTGCCCTTGTGGTGGGATTCCTCTCTGCAGCGTGAACACTCCTCCTGTGATCTGCCCTCGTTTCTGGTGCCACTGGGACAGCAAAGGGGCTACGGAGGCATCTACAGGAGCGGCTGGTAGGGACAGGGTCATGGACTAGGACAGACAGACACAGGAAGCGGCCAGGCCAGAGGTGCAGAAGGGGCCGCAGGACACACTTATCAGTCTCTCCTGCAGGTGGCGCCAGGCTTTCTCTTGTGCTTGGAGTGACCTTCCAAACTCCAGTCCTCAACCCGCACCCCAGGTTCAGTCCCTCCTAGCGAGGGCCCAGCTCACAGTGCTCCCTCCGGACCCCTTGCTCCACCCTTGTTTTCCTGCCCACTGTGCAAGCGCTCCAGGGCAAGGGCTGCAGCTTCGCACGTGCAGAGCCCAGCATAACGGGGATGCTGCTCAGAGCCACAAGCCCCCGCACGCCCAGCTGGGGGTGGCATTTTTCACCCTGCTAGGTAGTTTTCCTTTGCATTGTTCAGCAGCTGCCATGCTCCACCCCAGAAGTGTGAGGGTGAGGTGGCATTTCATATACATACATATGGGGGGTAATATAGACACCCATCAAAGCTGGAGTGCTGCAAAAATGTCCTGGTTTATTGTCTTAGCCTCGGTGTCCAGGCTACACACCTGCCCTTCCCCGTGGGGATGGGATAATGGAGCAGCTAACGGCCCTTTACTCACTCGTCACACACACACACGGTGAATGCCCTGTGTCACTGGCTTCCCCACGTGCAGCCAGCGTGCTGCTGGAGCCATTGGCACCATGGGCCCCCCAGAGGATTCAGGGGGCTTGGGGTCTTCGGAGGCGGAGGCCCCCGCTGCCGAATTGCCGCCAAAGACCCGGAGTAGAAGAAGCTCCGGGGGCCTGGGCCCTGCGAGAGTTTTCTAGGGCCCACGGAGCGAGTGAAGGACCCCGCTCCCGGGGCCCCGAAAAACAAATTGCCCCAGTTGCCCCTCCCCCGGACGGCCCTGTTGGCACCACGGGGCTGGAGAGATGCATGAGCAGGGGCGTGACGTCTCTCTGCAGGGAGGGGAGCTCAGCATGGCTCGGAGTCAGGCTGGAGCTTTGAGTTGTTCCAACTCTGAACGTGCGCAGAGATTTCACTCGTGTTATTTGTGTGTGTTCTAGAGTCCTGGCTTGTCCAGCCAGAAGGAGCCATTATGATCCTGTAGCTAACCCAGGCCACAGACTCTCAGGCAGTGACTCCCAGAGCTGCTGGTTCAGACAGATTTGCCTCCAAGCACCAGCTGAGCTCAGGGCCCCGTTGTGCTGGGTGCGGAACATGCTCCGCGGTTCTGTACTCGGCAGATGGGGGGGAGGGGAAGTGACTTGCCCAGGGTTACCCAGCAGGACAGTGGCGAAGCTGGCAATGACACACAGGCCAGTGCCCTGCGCTCTGGCCCAGTACAGGTCTCCATGACGGTGTGCCTAGGCTGCGTCTTGTTCCAGCCGCGAGCAAGCTTTCATTGCAGATGCCTCCCCAAGGCAGTGCCCCAGCGCCCCGCCTGATGACCTCCGGTAGCAGGGGCTGAGGCCTTGCCCGCCAGGCATGGGCTGGCACCTAAAGGAGCAACCCCTCTTGCTAAAGAGTAAGGAATGGACGTGCAAGTACCAAAGCTCTGCTGTGAGCATCCCACGGGCAAGGGGCTGGGGGCCAGCAAGGGGTGGGTTCCCCCCGAGTAGAGCCACTGCCTGTATCCCCCTTGCAGAGCTCAAGGACCCACAAAGGCGGCTGGCGTGAGTGATGCTGGCTGGGGCTCCGGCTCTGGCAGCCCCTCCCCTGCCGGAGCACTGCCATTCTCTAGTGCAAAGCCAGGGGGCTGTAGCCCAGCCACAGACCCCGGGCTGCTGGCGGGTGCCGGCCTCTGCCCTCCACCCAGGTGAGGCACAGCGCAGGGAGCTCACCGCAGGAGCCACCTCCCCAGCCAACGTGTGTCTGGGGCTGGGCGGGGGGAGGGGGGGCAGGCAGCACCCTCACCTTAGCCTGGTGAGCTGGGATCTGGGAGAACCCCTCCCCCCCCATCCAGACACACCCTGTGGATGATGTTTTCCACTGAGCCGCCAATCTCTGCAACACCAGGCGATGGGGGAAGGCGCGGGGGCATTTGGGGGCTCATGAGTTGTGAGCCTGCATTCTGTCCTGGGGAGGTAACTGCCAGCCCACCCCCAGCACTGCTCCCCGCTCACACTGCCCCACGGGCGCCTCTGGCAACAGGCCCTGTGCGTTGCCAGGCAGACCCCCAGAGCTCATGGCCCAGCAGTGGCACTCTTGGATTGCTGCCGCGTTCCCAGGCCAGCGGCGCAGGAGAGACCTGCCTGCAGACCCGCCCCGATCACTGGGGAACAGTCTCTGTCGGCAGGGCTGGCCCCGAGGAGCGCTCCACACCTGCCGCGCCAGCCAAGTCCGTGGGCTCTAGGGGTGCTCAGCACCTCTGCAAAGCAGCAGTGCCAGTGCCTGTGGGCACCCGTGTTCCCTGCCTCAGGACCCCGGCCCCTGAGCCTAGGGATGAGAGACCGTTTGTCAGGGTGAGGCCTGACCTTCCTAGACGTATGGGCAGCACCTAGCGCTGCGCTGGGTGGCTCCTGGCACCACCCAGTGTAAATGGGGGGCTGGCACTATTGGGCTAGGTTCGGATTTCCCCCCTCTCCTTTTCTTCCAGGTGGGAGGCCCCTGGACCATTTGAAACGAATTGCGATTGTTGCTGGCTGCTCTGCTACTGGCCGTTCAGAGGAGATGACTGGCTCCCAGCAGCCCAGAGCGTTGTCAGGTGATAAAGGGTTTCTTGGGGGTGGGGGTGGTTGGGACAAAGTGAGAACAGAGTCAAAAGTGGTTCTGCTAGTGCAGCCATTCAGCTGTACCTAGGCGGCCTGTTCCTTGGGGTTTGAGAGCTAGGGACGCCCCTGGCATCTTAGCTGCGTCAGCTCCCTGTGCGCGCACTCCCCCCGTGCTGAGCCCCAGAGCTCAGAGTGCCCATGCACGGTGGGGCTGGCCCCTCTGAAAAACCACTGCAGTTCTCACCCCCCGTGACCTCGGACCTGTCTCCACAGTGATTAGCCCCTGGCCTGTGCTGGGCTCTGGAGAACTGGGTCCAGGCGGCTGAGGAAGAACACGGCTCAGCGGGAGGCCAGGGCCCAGGTCTGCTCTGTGGCTGTTTAGAAACGAGTCTCTCGTGGCCCCCTCAGCTCTTTCGGGCAGGGCAGGGGCTCCCAGGCGTTGACCCACCAACTGCATTTTGTCTTTTTTCCCAACCCCCCATCCATCGGTGCACCCTGGCTCTGCACCCTAATCCTGGCCCCGCGCGGAGCTGAGCCCAGGGGTAGGGCTGAGGAGGAACCGGCCCGCGCTGTGGCTCCTGTCCTGGGGAGCTGGGCTATGGAGTTGTGAGCTGGGGTGTGCATGTGGAGGGGTCTCACAGCACCTCTCAGCTTGGGCCCTTGGCACTGAGCTGGGGGATGTGTGTTTGCTTTGGGTCCTGCAACCCATCTAGAAACTCCCGCGCCCCACCGGTGGGGCGGGTCTAGGGCTTTAGGGAGGCACCTGCATGTCTCTGGAGGACACGGGTCTGGGCTGAAAGGCCTTCCCTGGCAGCAGCCCTCTGCTCAGCCATGCTGCGAGCAGCGTGTTACAGACGGCTGGGACAGGGGACGGGGAGGGTTCTGTTAACGTGCTGGCTTTCCCCCGCTGATTGGCGTGCAGGTGGGCAGAGGCTGGGCTCTGCTCTGCACATGGGAAGTGACACACATGGATCCTGTGGAGGCAGAGCCCCCGGACATTTCAGAGCTGGTCCCAAGCTGCAAAGTTGGCATCTGGGTTTGGATCCAAGGGTTCCTGACTCCAGAAATGTAGTGGGGTTGGGAGCGGTGGGGTGGAGCCAGTCAGCTATTGCAGAGGCCAGTGGTGGGGAGGGGCAGAGAAACCCAATTCCACTTTAACTCTCAGCTTTTCCTAGTTGGTTGCTTACTCCTCCGCTATCTTATCTGGATTCCAGGCCTGGAGGCGTTGTTAAGCAGAACTAGCCCTGGGTGTGAGGTGCCAGGCCTGGAGAGCATGTGGAAATGTGAGGAGGATACTTAGGAAGGTCTCCCAGGCATGTGAGGGGAGCAGATAAGAGAGATGGGGGAGGGGAAGACAGCTCAGCTCGGTGATCAGGCAGAGACTGGGTGACTTTCATCATCAGTAGCTGCTGCAAAACCAAGTCCCACTGTGACCCGCACACCTCCTGCGTGTGGTGTTTCGTCCTGTCTAGTGGCACCAAGACCAGAGAGCTGAGGCATCTGCTCTACAGCCTTTGCTAACAGCCTCTCCGGAGGTCCCAGGTTCATCCTGCCCACTGACGCCCAGGGTCTGTCAATGTTACCTCCGGCTCCAGAGTTTTTGCCACCCCAAGCGGCAGGAAAAAAAAAAAAAAGAAGCCACGATTTCGATCGGCGGCAGCTCCACCGCGCCACTTTCTTCTTCGGTGGCAATTTGGCGGCAGGTCCTTCCCTCCGAGAGGGACCGAGGGACCCGCTGCCGAATTGCCACCAAAGAGCCCGACATGCCACCCCTTCCCCTTGGCCGCCCCAAGCACCTGCTTGCTGAGCGGGTGCCTGGAGCCGGCCCTGGTTATGCCGGGTCAGGGCCCAGCTGTGCTAGCGGCTGTGACAAAGGACAGAGCCCATCCTGGGTGTCAGAGGGGCCGGGCCTGGTGGGTGGAACGGGCTGGGGGCACCGTGCAGCAGTCCCCGCTGGCCCGACTGCAGACGGTGCTGGATGGGGGGATCCGTGGGTAGCATGGCAGAGGGGGCAAGTGGGGATCAGGATTTTCCCTTTGCATGGGGGTGAATGGGGAAGAGTGGGTGGAGCCAACCTGAGCAAAGGACCCGCCTCCCGGGGGGGGGGCAGCCAGGAACCAGCTAAAGTGGGGACAACACAGACATGGTCAGAGAGGAGTGGGGGTGGGTCTCCGCGGTGGAACAAGGGAGGTGGACAGGCCCAGAGGAGAGAACCCTGGACAGCGCCCGCTGCTGCAGGGAGGCAGCCAAGGAGCCGGGGCAGGCCCTGCCCCAGGCTCCCCAATGCCAGAAGGCTGCCCAGGCCGCTCAGGGCCATGGCCTCCAGGGTGCCGATGGGGAAACTGAGGCACGCAGTAGCCGGGGTGTGACTCAGCCGGGGGGGGAGGCAGTGGCAGAGCCTAGGCTAGCGGAGTCCTGCCTCCTAGCCCCGCTGCCCCCCCAGCTGGGACCAGCCCCTGCTGCCCGGCCGGGGCCCGCCGCCCCTGCGCTGTAGCTGCGCGGCGCTGCGCCCCCGTGCGCTCGCTCCATTTCCTCCGGCAGCCGGGCCGGGGGGGGGGGGGGGGAGCCTGCGCCGAACCCTCCCCGCGCAGGGGCCGGGCTTGCGCCGCTTCCTGCAGGAGCTGAGCCGTGGGAGCCGCTGGGAGCGGCCGGAGCCCCGCAGAGACCCCGGCGCCGCCCGGCCCGGCCCGGCCCGGCCCCACGCTGGCCCAGAAGGCCGCGCCCGCCTCGCCGCTGAGGATGTCCCGGAAGGGGCCGCGGACGGAGGTGTGCGCGGACTGCGGCGCCCCAGGTGAGGGCTCCGGGCCCGGCCTGCGCGCACAGGCTGCGGCGGGGGGGCGCCGCTCGCTCCCTCCCTCCCTCCGGCTGGGCAGTGGGGGGACCCCCGCCCCCGTACGGGGGGCCTGGAGCTCGTGCACTAGGGACAGGGGGTGTCAGACCCCCCCGCAACCTGCTCTCCACTGGTGCAGAGCTGGGGGGGAAGGGGGGGTCCTTGCAGGGATCCTGGAGCCCCCTTGTCTTGGCTCCGACGCAGAGCAGCCGGGGTCTCTGGGGAGGGGGCTCCCGCCGAGCGCCGCTGCCAGCGGTGCCTGCCCTGGGCGACCCCGAGCCGCAGGGGGTGGCCATGGTGGGAGCCCTCGCCCAGCCCGGGCGCCATCGCACCTGCCCTGCCCCACCCCTGCCCCTGCCCACTGGCAGCCCCACCCCACCCCTGGGTGCTCGGATACCCATGGCTCCGCTGCCCCGTGCCATCCACAGCGCTCCCTGGGGCAGGACTCGGACGCACTGCTTGTGATTCCCAAACCGAATGGTGCCCCCGAGGCCAGGAAGGCTCCCTGGCGTGGATTTGGTTCAGGGGAGCATGGCGGGGCAGAATCAGGCCGACACTGGCTCCTCGCGCTGCCCTCGGCCCGGGAGAAGGCGCGTGTCGAACAGCAGTGAGGTCATTGCACTGGAATCGGCGGGACTGTGGTGTCCGAAGGCCCCGTGCTGCGTGCCGAATGAGCGGGGCCTGCTAGAGCTGCCGTCCGTCCGTCCGTCCATCGCACTGCCAGGTGTTGGGCCGGAGCGCGGAGCATTGGGAGAGACCAGGTCTGAGCTGCCTCTAAGCCATAGCGGTGCAGGCCACAGGCCAAAGGGTCTGCCCTGCCAGTGCAGCATGGCCAGGAGCGTAGCCCCCTATGGGGATGGGGCCTTGGGGGGTCTTCCCTTCTCTAACAAGAGAGGGTCCTAGCCCCTGCGAGAGCGCCAGCTAGTGAGCCCAGGCCTGGCGTGGCCGGGAAGGGAGATCTCCTGTTAGCGGGGTACCTGGCGTGGGTGGGGTGGGACAGGGCGGAGGTGCAGAGCCCTGGAGTCTCACGCCGAGGCGGAGCGTGGCAGGGGTTCCTCACTGTGGAACTGGGAACCAGTTCCTTCAATCCATAGCCACGTGAGGAAATGAGTTATAAAATCCGGCGGGGCCGCTTCCTGCAGACGGGGGGCCGAGCGCTTCCCCGGCAGGAGGCGGGTGTCAGCGGCAGCTGTGAGCCTGGCCTCGGGGTGGTCAGGAGCTATGTGAGTGCCTGGCACACGGGCGCAGTGGCATGTGCGTTCCCAGCCCACTTAGAGCACAGCACGTCTGTTGCCCCCTCCAGTTCCCAGAGGCAGCTGCTGCCCGGGGCTCCCCACCTGGGGAGGCACCGGAAAAAGCCCAGTAAGCACCAACAGAGGCAACCCTGGGGTGCCCTCTGGCCCCTGCAGTTCAGGGGGATACTGCGGCCCTTGCTGGCTCTGGTACTTACACAGCCCTAAGGGAGCTCTCCTGGCCCCCTGGCAGGCAGGGCTCGTGCGCGTCGTACACCTGGGAACACGCTCCGTGGTGGAGCAGGACTTGAACCCCCGGCTCATCCTCACTCCATTGCCGGTGGGCTGTGCAGGAGCCCTGGCCTGTCTCCTCGGTGCTACTCGCAGCATGTGCTTGGCTAGGACGGGCCGGGGGGGGCTCTGGGGGCTCCTGAGCAGGTGCCCACTGCCAGGAGTGGTGAGGTGGGAAGAGGACACCCCCTGCTGGGAGCGTCTCCTGCTCCGGCTAGGCGCTGTCGTGGACATGCCGGTGCAGGAGGCGGTGGTGCCCAGGGCCTGCCTGGCTGTCCAGGCGCTGGTTAGCACCGTGAGTAGGCAGGGGCAGGGGAGCTCCAGCTACGGCCATGCCATGTTTCCAGCTGCTCAGGGTGGTGCCCAGGCACCAGGGACTAGCATCGTCTCCCCTGCAGCCAGAGGGAGCTGCACGCTGGCACCTGCACTGTGGCCTGGGCGGTGCCCTTCGGATGCCGGCACCGAGTGGAGATCCCAGCCGAGGTTTGGGATTGGCTGTGCCGGGCAGGCGGGCGGCTCCTGGCCTCACTCCCCCGATGGCAGCGCGCTCTGTTCCCGGCGACGCCTGCGAGCGCAGAGACACAGATGCAGCCAGTCTCGCTGCCAAGGCCGCTTGTGCCTGTGCCATCTGCGTGCCTGCGAGGTGCCCACGCTTGTCCTTCAGGCCATGGGGGAGGGGCGTGACGCTGGGCTATCGCTTCCTCCCTGTCCCCCGCCGTGGGGGAGAAGCCCGTGCGTGGGGCACAGAGGAAACCAGCCACGGGGGGGGGGATGCTTGGAGCCGGCTCCGCTCCCCCGTGCCCCTGCTTTATCCCCAGCCGGGAGGTGCCCGTGGCTGTAGGTGGCACCTGGAGCCAGAGGTAGTGAGCTCCCCAGCGCCCTGCCTGGGCACAGCCTGGGGGGCTGTTTCAGTGCTGGAAATAAGGGGGACACTGTGCCCAACCCCCATACTCTGCAGCCCGCCAGGAGAGGCCTGCGCCCTGGGCCATTGCCTGACACTGACGGGGGCCTCTGTGCCCCTTCCAGGTAGCTAAGGGACGTAGTACAGCTGCTGCTCGCCCCGGAGAGCAGGGCAGCGCTGGGGGGCTGCCGCCTGGGGGCTCCTGGCGTGGCGAGGCAGCAGAGCACAGCTGGGGCCGGTCCCTGGGCCAAGCTCCTCTCCAATGCAGCCAGGAAGGAAGCATGGGGAGGGCCTGCTCCATCCGCAGCAGCCAGGCTTCCTCTGCAGGGACGACACGGGAACTGGGTCGGGCCTGGGACCCGGAGCCAGGCTGGGGGGAGGTGCTCCTGGGAGGCTGGGCTAATGGCCCCCTCCCCCGCAGCATTCAGCTCCAGGCCCCATGGTGGGCTGGGTGTCCTGTCACCCGCTGACCCCGGCAGCCCAGGCCCCCGTCCCCATTCGACAGGTGGCAGCCCAGGCAGAGCCGTGAGTGGAACCCAGGAGTCCTGCATTGCCCTGCAGTACCCACTATGCCCCCGTTCCGGCCCCTGGGCCCCGCTGCAGGGTCTTGTCGGGAGGATCCCAAAGGGCAGGGGGCAGCAGTTGGCCTGTGTAAACTGCCCCGTCCCTGTGGGTCTGACCCTCTGGGAGGCTGTGGACTAACCCGCCCCACCCCAGACCAGGATCCCCCTTCCCCCATCACAGCCCAGAGGGAGGGCGTCTCTGCCATGGCATCCTGCTGCTTTCCTTCCCTGCTGCTGCTGTTTGGGCAGAGGGGCTGGCCAGGTTTTTGTGTAGGTCCTACAGAATGGGGCTGGGTGGCTCGTTATCCAGCGTGGCTTGACAAGGAGGTTCCCTGTGTGATCAGTGCCTGCCCCACAGCTTCTTTGCAGGGCTGTGAGGCTGGCGGGGCCTGGCTGCCTCTGGGGGTGGCTCCTCCCCACTGAGCAGGTGTGAGGCTGGCGGGGCGGGGGTGCCCCTCTCTCCCATGTGGCCATCTCCTGCGTTGGCCAGACCACGCAGCCTGAGCCTTGGCTACCTCCTTGGCTGGGTCGGTCTGAGCCTCCCCAGCCATGGGCGTGTCGGGGGCTGATCGCTGGGACCCTCTGCCAGCGGCGACCTCAAGCTGCCTCGCTCGGGTGGGCTCCTCTGGCCCCCGCGCTCATGAGCACTGCACCCCCGTGGCAGCAGGGCAGGTGGCTCTCGGGGGCAGAGACCAGACAGAGTCCGGCACAGGGGTTCCCAGCCTGGCAGAGCACCTGGCACCCGGTGCAGCCGGGCTGCTGGCCCTTCCCTGGGGCCAATCCCCAGGCCCATCCCCCTGGCCTTTCCTGTCAGGGCTCTGCCGCATTCTCCCCCGTTACCGCGTCATGGGGTCTGCAGGGGGAAGCAGCAGCCTGAGGGATCCCCTTTCCCTGGGCCCAGCTTGTCCGGGGTGGGGGGCGCTGCCGGCGGCGTGGGGGCCGTGCTGGCTGGCACAAGGGGGTTGGGGGGCTCAGTTTGTGCCTAGGGGAAGTCTGGCTCATGGGCTCCCACCTCCCCCAAGCATTTGGGAGGTGCCAGCCTGGCTGTGGGCGCTGGGGCAGCGGAGGGGGCTGGAGCCGGCACTGCTCCCCCCTCAGGTTCCTTCGTGATGAATTCACCCCCGTCCAGTGACCAGACCAAACCCGCTTCCCCCAGCGCAGCGCCAGCCGGGCTCTGGGATCCGGCGAAGGCTTTGTCCTGGGCTAGTCAGGCCTGTCACGGCCCCCCCTGCCAGCCCATTCCCAACCCCCCTCTGTGCCGGGGCTGGGGCTCAGTGCCGGGGCTGGCTCCTGGCCGGGTCGCTGGGGCAGAGCATGGGGGCTCTGGCCCAGCGCCTGAGCAAGCGGCTCCCCAGGGGCTGGTGGGCCCGCCTGGCGGTGCATGGGCCTGTGGCTGTGTCGGGAGCCTGTGGACGGCCCCTGTGGCTTGTATGTGACCGGCCCCACTCCCTGGGATTCGAGCCCAGCTGGGGGCTCTGAGACGGGGCTGCAGCTTCCCCTGTGCCCAGCCCGTGCTAGTTGCAGGTGCACCGTGGTTCTGGGCCGTAGGGCTGGGTCAGGTCGCGGCGTGCGGGGCTGCCTTGTGCAGGGCACGTGCCGACGGGACCACGCGGTGGGGGGCGTGATGGCAGCGTGGGAGCTGGACTGGGGTCTCTCCCCTGGGCCCCTGTGTTGCACTGGGGCAGCCCCTGGCTGTCCAGACGTGCTGGGGTCCGTGCGCTGCTCCGGAGAGCTCTGCTGGGACCCCAAGCGCTGCACTCGGGGCTTGGGGGGGCCATGGGAAAGCAGCCCCACCCCCCTTGCTCTGGCTCTTGCGAGGACACTGTGCCCTTGGCTTGTGACTGTCTCCTGTGCAGCAGCGCGGGGCAGACGCAGGCCTGGCTGGGGGCTGGAGCCACCCGCCCGCTGAGCAGAGCTCCAGCCAGGGCACCGTCACCTGCACGTCTCTGGCCGTGGGGGAGCCCTGGGTGCTGCCCCCTCCCCCCCAGCCTGTGGGCTGCCTAAGGCAGCTGAGCAGAGGGCAGCATCCTGCCTCCAGCTCAGTCCCTGGCTGGCTGCGTGTGCAGGGTGCTGGGCTTGCGGGAAGCCTTGACCCCCTCTCCCTCTGTCCCCCCAGCCTGGCAGAGCTGAGCTCAGACCTCCCCACCCCTTCGCTTTGCTTTGCAAACGGGTGGTTTGAACTTTGCAAGCAGCATTTGCATAATGTGTCTCTCCAGCTCCCAGCGAGCCTGGGGAGGGGGCCAGCCTGGGCCCCTTGGGAAGGGATAGAGACAGGGCTCCACCAGTGCTGGCCTGCAGACTGGAGCAGCTGGGGGTGTGTGGGAGGGGAGCCTGGGCTGGCGTGGCGGGGGGCAGCAGGTCGGCGCTGTGGCCGTGGGGCAGGGGCAGGGCTGGGGTAGGGGGGCCGTGGGGTGGGGGCAGAGCTGGGGGAGGTTCCAGCACAGGACAGCGATGGGTGTGGGGGAGGCCCCTGGCACTGAGCAGGGCACACACGGGGGCGGGGGGAGCCGTGGCTGGTGGGGGCTGGCTCCGGCTCCGGCTCCGGCTCCGGCTCCGGCTCCAGCACAAAGCTCTTGTTCTCCCAGTGACCTTTCCACAGCCGTTGTGACCCCCGGCCTGGCTCCGAGGGAGGTGGCCGCCCCACCCCCACAGTCCCTGTGTGACCTGCCCCGTCCCCTAGGGAAGCCCCCATGGGTGCAGGCCCCAGGCACCGCCCTAGCCAGGGACTCCCCTTGGCTGCCATCGCCCTTCCCAGGGGGCCGCCCCCGGGAACCTGCTCTGCTCCCTGCTGGCCATGGGGCTGCAGCGGGCTGGGGGCTCTGGGTGCTGCTGCACGCTGCTCACAGTGGCTGAGTGAGCCGGGGGCAGGGGCAGGCGCTGCTGCAGCTCAGCGAGCCGGGAGGCTGCCAGGGGCTGGGCCGGCTCAGCGGGGCCGGCCTGGCATGCGGCCGCCAGCACAGGACTGCCTGGGGGCAGCGTCAACGTCTCCTCCACTGGGTGGCAACAAATCTGGGTACGGGGGGCCCAAGGCTGGGGTACTAGGGTGTCACCACAGCGCCTGCAAGCCCCAGCTATGGGCCGGGGGCCCCATGGAGCCAGGCTCTGTGTAAACACACAAGAAAAAGGAGGGGCTGCGGGTCGGGAGTGAGGGGCACCGGCAGAGCTGAGAGGGGGGGAGCCCAGGGCTGGGCTAGCAGGGGCTGCGGGTCGGGAGTGAGGGGCACTGGCAGAGCTGGGGGTGGGGGGAGCCCAGGGCTGGGCTAGCAGGGGCTGTGGGTCAGGACTGAGGGGCACCGGCAGGGGCTGTGGGTCAGGACTGAGGGGCACCGGCAGAGCCTTTGCGTGCCCCTTAGTGGTAGAAGAGGGCCCGTCCGTGGGGCGGGGAGGGTGGATTCCTGGCCCCTCACCCTGGGGGAACTGGCTAAGTGGGGCAGTGCACAGCACCGTGGGTCGGGTGGGGCTGAGCCTGTGAGCAGTGGTTGGCTGCTCCCCCCACAAGGGTCTCCAGGGCCCTGGGGGAACAGCTGCGTGTTGGGATCCGGGCTCTGGCCTGCACCCTGCTCGCGCCCTGCCCTGCCCTGCCCCGGGGGGCGCCTGCCGAAGCTGATGCCCGGCTCTGCCGCGTGTGAGAGAGCTGGGCCGGGTGCTCCCCGCAGCCAGGCTGGGCTCCCCGTGGCCAGGGCCGGGTGCCCCTCCGAGCGGGGGCGGGGTGCCCGGCATCTCAAGCGGCCTTTTGTTCTCGGAGCCGGCGCCAGGACAAAGGGCTCCATTCCGGCTGGGCTGGGGGGAGGGGCTGGTGTTACCATGGGGGCTGTGGGGGGAGAGTGGCACAGGAAGGCCCTGGGGTGGGTGTCACGGAGTGTGGGGGAGCCAGGGCCCTGCACCCCCCTTCCTGCGATTCACCGGGACCCTCAGCCAGCCAGTGAAGCAGAAGGGTTATTAGAGGAGAGGAACACGGTCCCAAGCAGGGCTTGTAGGTACAACCAGGACCCCCAGCCAGGTCCCTCTGGGGGCAGGGAGCTTAGACCCCAGCCCTGGGTTCCTGCCTCTTCCCAGCCAGCCCACACCTGAAACCCCCCTCCCCCGCCCACTCCCTCCCCTCCCCCTTTGTCCAGTTCCCAGGCAAAGGTGTCACCTGGCCCCACCCCCCTCCTGGCTCAGGTTACAGGCTCAGGTACCCTCCCTCCCCTAAAGTCACCCCCTGCGCTCCCCTCCCCCATGCAGACAGTCCCATCAGAACTAGAGGAGGTTCCCAGCTGCGTCCCAGTGGGGCAATGGGGCTGTTCCCCTGGGAAGGGGGCAGTGGTACAGCACCACGGGGCGGGCTGCCTGCTCAGTGGCCACCACCCGCTGGGCATGAGGCCGGCCCGTTTGGCTCCCAGGCCCTGGGTTACCCTGGCTGTCCAGCCAAGGTGCTCCTGCAGCGGGGATGGTCGGGCACAGCTGAGAGCCTGGTGCTGCCTGCGCCGGGCACACGGGAATGCAGCTGCTGCTGGCACGCCCTGGCAGAGCTCTGTGGGGTGGAGCTGATCCCAGGGGATCGGGGATAGACGTGCCTAGGAGAGGGCAGAGGCTGGGCTGCTGGCCCGTTCCTCCCCATGTACTCGCTGGGGGCAGGGGCGAGGCGGGTTTCTTTGCCCACAAGAGGCTGGTACAGGGGTCTGAGCACAGGGCGGGAGCCATCCCCTCTCTCCTGTTGCTGAGAGCTCCCCCACCCGGGGCTCCCCTCACTGCTCGGTGATGCTGATGCTGCTGGGGCCCCCCGGCACCTGGCGCGGCCCTGAGGGAGCGACACGTGGGCGGGGAGCCGGGAATAGCTCTGTGCGTGGGAGGCTGCCGGGTGGGGGAGGGCGTGAAGCCGGCTGGGCTCTGAGCTGGCAGAGCTGCTCTGGGATTGGGGGTGCAGGCCCGACTGGCAGCGAGTTCAGCACCTCACTCGTCTCCCATGGCGGCACCGTGTGCGCTGAGTGGGGGGGTCCCTGGAGAGGGGGGGCCCTGAGAACGGGGCAGGGGCTCCCAGCGAGCCGCGTCTGTGCCCTGAGCCCCGGGGCGAGAGCACGTAGCTCCTGGGGGGTTAACCTGGGCAGGGGCTCGACGGGAGCGGCTGGGCGGCAGTGGGTGACTAGGCGCCAGTAGCCAAGTGGCTGGTTTGGGGGGGGCTGTGCCCTGGGGCCGCTGGGCCAGGCTGCTGGGGCTGCAGGGCTCACTGAGCGCGCACTCAGCCCCTCTGCGCCCCTGCAGCTCGGGGAGCCTGGCCGTGGGGCTGCTCTCTGCCCTGCACCGCACGCCCCCCAAGCCATGGAGCCCCGGCAGGATCGCTCTTCCAGGGAGGTCCCCGTCTCTGTGGAAGTAACGCTGGAAACCTGAGGCCTGTCTGAGCCAGTGGGGAGCCCCAGCCGGGTGCTGCCTGGGGCTGGCGCCTTCTGCTTGGCTTGGCCATGGGTGGGCACCTGCGCTTGGGGGGCGCGTCCCCGCCGGCCCGGGGCGTGGGTGCTGCGCCTGCTGGTGGGTGCGCAGGGACTGCAGAACGCAAACCAGGCTGACGGCCCCTGCAGACCCACGCTGCTCCCTGCCTGGGGTGTGCCTGCCCTGCCCCCCGGCCGGCCGGCTCCACTGGGCCCAGAACAGTCCCTGCTCCCAGGCGGCCCCAGGCCTGGGGCCAGGTTGCTAGGGGAAACCTTAGGGTTTCCCTAGCTACCGGCTGAGCCCCTTAGCTGTAGCTAGGGAAACCTTAGCAACCGTCCCCAGGGCAGCCGATGGGGGGAACAGCCAGACGGGCCCTGGGAAGCTCTGGGCAGGGGCAGGTTACTGACCCCCCCGGCTAGCAGGGGGGGAGGGGAGGGGAGGGGGAGAGCAGAGCAGCGTGAGGGAGACGGTGCCCGGGTCTGTCCGGGCTCCGCACCTGGGGGAGGGGCGTCGGTGCCTGGTCTGTCTGCTGCAGCCCCGTGGGGGCCCCCTGCCCATTCGCTGCACTTGTGCCCACCCCAGAGTGAAACGCCCCAAGCAGCTGCCCCCGGGCCTGCTCCAGCTCCAGGGGTCGCGGCTCGGGGCTGCTGGCCACCCACCCTGGTGCCCGCTGTGCCTGGTGCCAGCCGAGGGGGCAGCACCTTCCGCCTGTCCCTCGGTGCTTCACAAAGCCTAATTAAACCTCACACTGAGACGGGACTTGTCCCTGGTCACACAGCGAGTCAGTGTGAGAGCCGGGATAGAACCCAGGAGTCCTGGCTCCCATCTCCCCGCTCTAACCACTGGACTCCACTCCTCCCCAGAGCCGGGATAGAACCCAGGAGTCCTGGCTCCCATCTCCCCGCTCTAACCACTGGACTCCACTCCCCCCCAGAGCCGGGATAGAACCCAGGAGTCCTGGCTCCCAGCCCCCCGCTCTAACCACTGGACTCCACTCCCCCCCAGAGCCGGGATAGAACCCAGGAGTCCTGGCTCCCAGCCCCCCGCTCTAACCACTGGACTCCACTCCCCCCCAGAGCCGGGATAGAACCCAGGAGTCCTGGCTCCCAGCCCCCCGCTCTAACCACTGGACTCCACTCCCCCCCAGAGCCGGGATAGAACCCAGGAGTCCTGGCTCCCATCTCCCCGCTCTAACCACTGGACTCCACTCCCCCCCAGAGCCGGGATAGAACCCAGGAGTCCTGGCTCCCAGCCCCCCGCTCTAACGAACCAGCTGGTCTGGGGTGCTCCAGGCCTTTGTGTCCGAGTGCCCAGCTGGCATTTGCCCAGTGCCCGCCCCGGGTCCCCTCCTGCCAGGCTCTGCCCTGGCCTGCCCCAGCCGCCAAGCCCTTGGCAGGTGTCCCTGGTGGGGGCCGTGGTAGCGGCGAGTGGGGCGTCTAATCCATCTCCTGCCCCTGCAGACCCGGGCTGGGCCTCTATTAACCGCGGCGTCCTGATCTGCGACGAGTGCTGCAGCGTCCACCGCAGCCTGGGCCGGCACATCTCCATCGTCAAGCACCTGCGCCACAGCCCCTGGCCCTCCCCGCTGCTGCAGGTGGGTGGGGGCAGCGCCCGGGGGGCAGCCTGAGCCCCGTGTGCGGGGGAGGGGCGCTGGGGGTCAGCAGGGGTCTCTGTGCAGCTCCCCCTCCCCCGGCACTGCCCGTGGGCGCTGCCCGGTGTAGCGTCTCCGGGAGCGACGGGTTGGGATTGTTCCATGTTACGTGAGCCTGCGCCATCCCCTGTGCCATCCCCGCCCCCCCTTCACGCTGCTGGCGGTTTGTTCAAATTATTTGTATTGTGTGGATTTGTAGTGCTGATAAAGTGGGTGCCTTTCCCCCTTCCTCACCCGGGCTAGTGCCCCTCACTCCCGACCCGCAGCCCCCATTAGCCCAGCTCTGGTGCCCCTCACTCCCGACCCGCAGCCCCTGCTAGCCCGGCCCTAGTGCCCCTCACTCCGGACCCGCAGCCCCTGCTAGCCCGGCCCCAGTGCCCCTCACTCCCGACCCGCAGCCCCCTGCTAGCCCGGCCCTGGTGCCTCTCACTCCCGACCCGCAGCCCCCTGCTAGCCCGGCCCTAGTGCCTCTCACTCCCGACCCGCAGCCCCTGCTAGCCCGGCCCTAGTGCCCCTCACTCCGGACCCGCAGCCCCTGCTAGCCCGGCCCTAGTGCCCCTCACTCCGGACCCGCAGCCCCTGCTAGCCCGGCCCTAGTGCCCCTCACTCCGGACCCGCAGCCCCTGCTAGCCCAGCTCTGGTGCCCCTCACTCCCGACCCGCAGCCCCTGCTAGCCCGGCCCTAGTGCCCCTCACTCCCGACCCGCAGCCCCCATTAGCCCAGCTCTGGTGCCTCTCACTCCCGACCCGCAGCCCCTGCTAGCCCAGCTCTGGTGCCCCTCACTCCCGACCCGCAGCCCCTGCTAGCCCAGCCCTGGGTCTGCAGTGGGAGAGCTGAGGTTTGGCTGCCCAGCTCTGTGGGTCAGTGAGATGGTGGCAGAAGCTGCCCTGAGCCAGCACGTCTCTCTCCCCAGATGGTGCACACTCTGGCCAGCAATGGTGCCAACTCCATCTGGGAGCACTCGCTGCTGGACCCGGCGCAGGTGCAGAGCGGGCGGCGCAAGGCCAATCCTCAGGACAAAGTGCAGTAAGTGTCCCCCCGGGCGGGCGAGGGGATAGCCCGGCGCAGTCTCACCCTCTCCCCTCTCTCCCCAGCCCCACCAAGTCCGAGTTCATCCGTGCCAAGTACCAGATGCTGGCCTTCGTGCACAAGCTGCCCTGCCGCGACGACGATGGTGTCACCGCCAAGGACCTCAGCAAGGTTGGGGCCCGAGCAGCAGGCGTGGCACTGGGGGTGCTGAGCCCAGGGCTGGATCCCAGAGGGGAACGCCCGGCTGTGGTGGGAGCATGTCCATCCCTCTCCAGCCCGCCACGCTGGGCACTGTTGGGGGCAGGGGGTCCTTGGTGCCCTAGCGGGCGCTGGGATGGGACTGGCACTGGAGACTCGTGCGTTTGGCACCAGTGGGCCCAGGTTCGAGTCATGCAGCGTTATGAGGGCGCCTGGGGCTCCCTTCTCTGTGCATGTGAGTTGCCCCCAGTGAGTCCGTCCCAGGGCAGCTGCTGCTGTGAACAGACCCCAAGCCCTGCTGGGCCCTGGGCTGGGGCAGACTGTCAGCCGGCTGGGTCATGCCAGGTTTTCTCCCCACCCCGGCTCAGCATGGAGCAGCCTGGATCCCCAGTGCCATGCGCTGCCTGGCCCTGCCCCTCCCAGCGAGGCAGCTGCTCTTCCAGGCCCTGAGACCCTCCCCTCGCCCAGCCCCTCTCACGGCTGGTGCCGCTGGCCCAAGCCAGCCCAAGGGCTCTGTGACGGGTTGGTTCACAGAACCCCCCCTTGGGAGCTGCCACCTGATGTGCTGAGACTACCCCTGAGCCCATTTTCCCTGGCAGCCTGGGACGTCAGAACCCTGCCTTGTTGAGCCAGGCACGCCAGCCTGCTGCAACCCAGACCCAGGTCTGAACCATGTCCCCCACAAGCTGCAGGCTTAACTGAAAACAGCTTACGAAGGCTCCTGTCTCCAGCACCCGGATACCCAGCTCCCAATGGATCCAAACCCCAAATAAATCCGTTTTACCCTGTATAAACTTCATACAGGATAAATCATAAATTGTTCGCCCGCTGTAACGCCGACAGAGAGAGATGCACAGCTGTTTGCCCACGCCCCGGGTGTTAATACAAACTCTGGGTTAATTAATAAGTAAAAAGTGATTTTATTCAATACAAAAAGTAGGATTGAAGTGGTTCCAAGTAGTAACAGACAGAACAAAGTGAATTACCAAGCAAAATAAAATCAAACCCGCCAGTCTAAGCCTAATACAGTAAGGAACTGAATACAGATAAAATCTCGCCCTCAGAGATGTTCCAATAAACTTCTATCACAGCCTGGACGCCTTCCTAGTCTGGGCCCAATCCTTCCCCCGGTGCAGCCCTTGTTCCAGCTCAGGTGGTAGCTCGGGGATGTCTCATGACGGCAGCCCCCTTTGTTCTGTTCCACCCCCTTATATAGCGTTGGCACAAGGCGGGAATCCTCTGTTCCTCTTTGGGTCCCGTCCTCCCCTCCGTCCTGCTCAATGGAAAATCACCAGGTTAAAGATGGATTCCAGCTCATGTGACATGATCACATGTCCTGTGAGACCCCCCCAAGCCTTCACTCCTCCCAGCCGGACTCACAGGAAGGCCAGCGAGCAAACAGAGCCACCCACAGTCAATGGTCCTGGTTCATGGGAGCCATCAAGATTCCAAACCGCCATTAATGGGCCCCACTTTCCGTAATTACAACAGGCCCTCAGAGTTATGTTTCCTATTTCTAGTTTCAGATACAAGAGTGACACATACACACGAATAGGACGACCACACTCCGTAGATTATAAGCTTTGTAACGATCCCTTACAAGAGACCTGGTGCATGGAGCATGTTCCAGTTACATGATATTCACACTCATTAGCATATTTTCATAAAATCACATCGAGCGCAGCGCCACAGGCACCTCTCCGGGCCAGGCGGGCGGTGGGGGCCGTGCCCGGGGGCAGCGGCAGGTTCCCAGGAGGCCGGCGGGATGGGAGGGCGGCAGGTTCTGCTGGGCCGGGCAGCTGACGCTCTGCTGTCTCCTCTAGCAACTGCACTCCAGCGTGCGGACGGGGAGCCTGGAGACCTGCCTGCGCCTGCTCTCGCTGGGCGCCCAGCCCAGCTTCTTCCACCCGGTGAGGCCTGCCCGGGCGCCTCTGCCTGCGGCGGGGAGGGGACGGGGCTCGGGGCTCGGGGCCCCGCTGGCTCAGCAGGGCAGCACAGGTGTCGCTGGGGAGGCTGCGGTGATGCCAAGTCTCCGTTCCTGTGCTGGCTTTAGGTGGCTGGAGCAGCAGCCTGGGCACCAGGGGGCAGCAGCCTGGCACGGAGCCGGGGTTCCCGGTTCACTGCTGCAGCAGGGGGCGCCCCCTCTCAGCCCCAGAGCAGGCCAGTCCCTAGTCCGGCGCCACACTGCCCCCTAGTGCCCAGCACCATGACTGCTCCAAGAGGGGCAGAGACCAGTGACCGTGCAGGAGCTGGGGAAGGCTCCCTAGAAAGAGACCGGCCAGTGAGGGGGACCTCAGAGCCAGGCACCCTATGG
This sequence comes from Mauremys mutica, assembly GCF_020497125.1. Lineage (NCBI taxonomy): Eukaryota > Metazoa > Chordata > Testudines > Geoemydidae > Mauremys > Mauremys mutica. The sequence continues at coordinate 24,579,052 of NC_059090.1, forward strand.
TGTCCATTTTCACTGGCAATGGGTCAGCTCACTCCCGACTCGCAGCCCCGCTAGCCCAGCAGCCCCGCTAGCCCGGCCCTGGGGCCCCTCACTCCCGACTCGCAGCCCCACTAGCCCAGCAACCCCGCTAGCCCGGCCCTGGGGCCCCTCACTCCCGACCCGCAGCCCCCCGCTAGCCCGGCCCTGGGGCCCCTCACTCCCGACCCGCAGCCCCCGCTAGCCCGGCCCTTGGGCCCCTCACTCCTGACCCACAGCCCCCACTAGCCCGGCCCTGGTGCCCTTCTAGTGGTTTGGTGCTACATGCCCGTTGCCCTTGTCTGACTGCCTAGGAGAAGGGCACCACCCCACTGCACGTTGCTGCCAAGGCTGGACAGATCCTGCAGGCTGAGCTGCTGGTGGTGTACGGTGCCGACCCTGGGGCGCCCGATGTGAACGGCAGGACCCCCATCGACTACGCCCGGTGAGTGTTGGGGCTGCCCGGTAGCAGGACCCCGGCTGGCCTGGAGAGGCCTCGCGCGGACCCTGCCCAGTGACTGCAGCGGCCCACGGGCAGCGCAGAGGCGTCCGAGTGGGTTGCGGGGGCCTGGAGCCTCTGCCGGCCACGTGCGAAGCAGCTGTGCCAGTGCCCCAGCGGGCGACCTGCGGGCGCTTGGCTGCCCTGCTCCTGGTCCGACCTCTGCCCTCCCCCCGCAGGCAGGCGGCCCAGCACGAGCTCGGGGACCGGCTGGTGGAGTGTCAGTACGAGCTGACGGACCGGCTGGCCTTCTACCTGTGCGGCCGCAAGCCGGGTGAGTGCAGGGCTCGGGGGGGCCGGGGAGGGCAGGGAGCTGGGGGGAGGGGCCGGGCCCCGGGGAGGGCAGGGAGCTGGGGGGGAGGGGCTGTGCCCAGGGGAGGGATGGGGGAGGGGAGGGGAGGAGCTGCACCCTGGGAGGGATGTGAGTGGGGAGGGGCCGCGCCTCAGGGAGGGTTATGAGGGGGGGAGGGGCCGTGCCCCAGGGAGGGATATGAGTGGGGAGGGGAGGGGCCGTGCCCCGGGAGGGATGTGGGGGGGAGGGGCCGTGCCCCAGGGAGGGATGTGGGGGGGAGGGGAGGGGCTGCGCCCCGGGAGGGATGTGGGGGGGAGGGGCCGTGCCCCGGGAGGGATATGAGGGGGGGAGGGCAGGGAGCTGTGGGGAGGGGCCGCGTCCCAGGGAGGGATGTGAGCGGGAGGGGAGGGGCTGTGCCCTGGGGAGGGCAGGGAGCTATGGGGGAGGGGCCGTGCCATGGGGGGGTATGTGTGCGGGGAGGGGAGGGGCCTCTGGTTGATGCCCTGCTGGGCGTGGCCCAGAGCCGCGGCTGTAAAGGGTCGGTGACGCGGCCCAGCAGCCTCCAGGGCCCTGTGGGGCGCAGTTGTGGGTGTTCTGGGTGGGGGCTCATGGCCGCACCCACGGCAGCTCCCGGTTCCCCCTCCCCCGCCCTCGTGCCAGGGTGGGGCTCCGGGCAGCGCCCAGCTAACCGTCGACGCCGTTGTTTCGCACAGACCACAAGAACGGGCACTACATCATCCCGCAGATGGCAGACAGGTGAGCCCCCCCCCGCCCCGCCCCGCTCTGCAGCTGGGAGCCCCCGTGTGAGGGAGGGAATGCTGCCACCCTGTGGGCACTGCCAGAATTGCCTCTTGCTCCCACTGAGCCGCGCAGCGGGTGGGGAGGGGGCAGCAGTGTGGGTCTCCCCTTCCCCACTAGCTGGCACCTTCCGTGCACACTGGGCCGCGTCAATGGCCTGGGACTGGCCCCTGTGCGCCCTGCTCTGGAGAAGGGACACTCGGTCTCCAGGGTCCCCCAGGCCTTGGCCCCACTGGGGTCCTGCCAAGGGGCAGTGCCAGCACCCCCCTGCCCCCGGAGCGACCCAGACCCTGTGCACAGGGGGCCCAGCAGCACCGGGCCCCTCACCCCCTATCAGGGGCAGGCTGGTGCAGGACGGTGGCAGGGACGGTTTGGCTGCCCCGTGGACTGGAGCTGGAGCCTCCTCGCAGGGAGATAGAGGGCCCAGGGCCTCTTGGCAGGGCTGCAGCTGGGGCAGGCGCTGGACTGGCCTGCAGGGAGCGCTGGAGGAGAAAGGGGCCCCTGTGGGCCCCCCATACCCAATGCCCCCTTTTCTGGTTCCTGTGGCCAGTGCCACGCCTGCCACTCCGCTCCCCTGGGTGTGTCTCTGGAGTGGTCCCTGGCATGGGCGCTGCCCATGGGGCAGAGTGGTGGCTGGATGCCCATGTGTCGGCCTGTGAGAGCGCTGCATGGGGGCTGTGGGGCAGGGCAGGCGTGGCTGGTGTGGGCGTAGTTATGACAATTGTGGGCGTGGCTATGGCTGACATGGGCAAAGCAATGGCCATGTTGGTTGTGGGCATGGATGTGGGATGCTGCGCTGTGGGGGGATGGGGCTTTGGGGAGCCATGACAGTTGTGGGCGTGAATATGGGCATGGTCATGGCCATTGTGGGCATGGTTGTGGTGGCTATGACGGTTGTGGGCGTGGGTGTGGGTGTGGCAATGGCAGTTGTGGGTGTGGCAATGGCAGTTGTGGGCGTGGCTGCGGCCATGGCAATAGCAGTTGTGGGCGTGGCAATGGCAGTTGTGGGCGTGGCTGCGGCCATGGCAATGGCAGTTGTGGGCGTGGCAATGACAGTTGTGGGCGCGGCGACTGGTAGTTGTGGGCGTGGCTGCGGCCATGGCAATGGCAGTTGTGGGCGTGGCTGCGGCCATGGCAATGGCAGTTGTGGGCGTGGCAGTGGCAGTTGTGGGGGTGGCTGTGGGCGTGGCAGTGGCAGTTGTGGGCGTGGCTGTGGGCGTGGCAATGGCAGTTGTGGGCGTGGCGACTGGTAGTTGTGGGCGTGGCAGTTGTGGGCGTGGCTGTGGGCGTGGCAGTTGTGGGCGTGGCATGCCACTCCTGCGTTTAACGCCCTCCTTTGTCCTGTTCTCCCCTCGCTGCCTTCTCCGGAGTGCAGGGCGCGCCCAAAGGGCACGGCGCAGAGGTATTGTCCCCTCCGCTCTGGTCTGTACCGTCTGGGTGCAACGCTCCGCTGGCACCCGCGGGGCTGCCCCTGCCGCTGGCTCTTGGCCTTAACGTGCCGCCAGCTGGTTCAGTCTGTCTAGTGGCAGGAAGGGGTTGATAGAGGTGGGAAGCAGGGGGCATGGTGTGGCCTCCTCACCCACCCACCCACAGCCCTGCCGGTGCCCCTCACTCCCGACCTGCAGCCCCCTGTTAGCCCAGCCCTGGGACCCCCCACCCACCCACAGCCCTGCCGGTGCCCCTCACTCCCGACCTGCAGCCCCCTGTTAGCCCAGCCCTGGGACCCCCCACCCACCCACAGCCCTGCCGGTGCCCCTCACTCCCGACCTGCAGCCCCTTGTTAGCCCAGCCCTGGGACCCCCCACCCACCCACAGCCCTGCCGGTGCCCCTCACTCCCGACCTGCAGCCCCCTGTTAGCCCAGCCCTGGGACCCCCCACCCACCCACAGCCCTGCCGGTGCCCCTCACTCCCGACCTGCAGCCCCCTGTTAGCCCAGCCCTGGGACCCCCCACCCACCCACAGCCCTGCCGGTGCCCCTCACTCCCGACCTGCAGCCCCCTGTTAGCCCAGCCCTGGGACCCCCCACCCACTCACAGCCCTGCCGGTGCCCCTCACTCCCGACCTGCAGCCCCCTGTTAGCCCAGCCCTGGGACCCCCACCCACCCACCCACAGCCCTGCCGGTGCCCCTCACTCCCGACCTGCAGCCCCCTGTTAGCCCAGCCCTGGGACCCCCCACCCACTCACAGCCCTGCCGGTGCCCCTCACTCCCGACCTGCAGCCCCCTGTTAGCCCAGCCCTGGGACCCCCCACCCACTCACAGCCCTGCCGGTGCCCCTCACTCCCGACCTGCAGCCCCCTGTTAGCCCAGCCCTGGGACCCCCCACCCACCCACAGCCCTGCCGGTGCCCCTCACACCCGACCTGCAGCCCCCTGTTAGCCCAGCCCTGGGACCTCCACCCACCCACCCACAGTGCTGCTGGTGCCCCTCACTCCCGACCTGCAGCCCCCTGTTAGCCCAGCCCTGGGACCTCCACCCACCCACCCACAGTGCTGCTGGTGCCCCTCACTCCCGACCTGCAGCCCCCTGCCATTCCTTTCCTGACCCACGTTGCCCTGCCAGTGCCCCAGGTCTAGCTGCTCACCGCCGCGGTGCCTGGTGGGTAAGTCGTGTCGAGGGGAGCCGAATGCCGTCTGTGGCCATGCGGCTCGCCCCATTGCCCGAGGGCTTGTGGGCGCCCCGGGGGGCTGGCTGGGGGGGGTGTGGGCCAGCAGTGACCCCTCTTGCTTTGTCTCCCGCCCGCCCCGGCGTGTGCAGCCTGGACCTGTCTGAGCTGGCGAAAGTGGCGAAGAAGAAGTTACAGGCGGTAAGTGGGGCTGGGGGCTGGGCCCCGCTGCGGGGGGGGGACCCTGGCCTGCAGCAGCAGCCCTGGGACGGGGCTGATCCCAGCCCTTGGGAACCCCCCACCCCATGGGGCCCGGGTGCTAAGGGAGCTGGAGCTTGGCATGGGCAGGACCAGGCCGAGGGGCTGCTCCGTCCCCGTCCCCTCCCACCTTGCCCTGCCCCCCGTGACCCGCTCATCTCTGCTTCCAGCTCAGCAACCGCCTCTTCGAGGAGCTGGCCATGGATGTGTACGACGAGGTGGACCGCAGGGAGAACGACGCTGGTGCGTGGGGGGGCGGGCGATGCCAGGCCGGGGGTGGCGCTGGTGTGGACGATGCCAGGGCGGGGGTGGGGCGATGCTGGGAAGGGGGGTGGAATGATGCTGCTGCTGCGCTGTGCGGGGATGGGGCTTTGGGGAGCCAGGGATGGGTTTGGCCCAGGCTCTGTGCCCAGCTGGGAGCCCCATAGGCTGCAGCCTGGGCCGCCCTGTGTGGGGCTGCTCCTACGGGTGCTGGGGTGCCTGCTCCCTATGGAAGCCAGCAGCAGGGAGTGCCCAGACCCCTCATCCCGCCACGCCCAGCCCGGCTCAGGTCTGGCCGTGAGCCCCAGCCCTGTCACTCCCGTCTCATGGGCAGGGCCTTGCTGTGCCTTGGCTGGCTGGCGCGGGGGCGTGCGGCTCTGGGCTCTCTCTGCCCTGCCCTGGGCACTGGAGGGGCGTGTGGAGGAAGCTCTCGCTCGCTGGGCTCTGTGTGGTGCAGGGCAGAGGGGAGCTGAGGTGCCCACCAGGATGGGTCTATCCCCAGGTGCCTCCGTAGCAGACCCCAGGCTCAGTTCACCAGAACACGCCAGCCCGGCCCTGCCTGGCACAGCATGGCTGGCTGGCAGGTTCCTCGGCTCTGCCCGGCCGTCGGGCAGCCGGGGATCCCTTGGTGTCCGGGTAGCAGGATCCCAGTGCCTGGGGCATAGCCCAGCTGGGTCTGGCCCGGAAGGCTGCCAGCGCGGCCCCAGGATGTGCCCAGCCAGGCCTGGTGCAGTCCCCGCTGGCCTGGGCCCAGGGTTCTGGGCTGCCGGGGTCGCTCGGCTGGGGGTGCTTCGGGGGAGGCTCCAGCTGTGATGTAGCTGCAGATGCTGCTGCCCTGAGCGTGGGGGTCGCGGTGCAGGGGCCCTGCCAGAGCGGCCTGCACAGGTGGTGCCAGCAGGCCCCAGAGACCATCCGCCCCTCCCCGGCACGGCGTGCACTGGTGGGGGCAGAGGTGCTGGGCCTGGCGAAATGCCTCCGTCAGGGCCAAGTGTCCCCAGGGATCCCTGCCCCCGCGGCCCCCGGCCCTGCCCACTGGCCGGCCCTGCGTGTGAGCAGCGCTGGCCGGGGCGCTGTGGCAGGAGTCGGGCCCGGGAACTCTCCGGGGGATGGGGCAGGCAGGGTGCCCATGAGCCAGCCGGGGTGGCTGCTGCGCCGCCCTGGGCCAGCCCTTCCCCGGCGCGGGGCGGGGAGGCGGCGCTGCTGGGGCCTGCCTGGGGATGTGGCTCAGACACTCAGAGCAGCTGGCTCCCTCCGCCCCTCCCTCGGCTGGGCCCTGGGCCCGCCCTCCTCATTCCTTGGCAGCCGCTGGCTCCTTCCTTCCAGCGGGCCGGGGCTGGGCAGGGCAGCGCTCGAGGTGGGTCTGGGGGTTCCCACGCAGGGAGCGACTGGCTGCACCCCAGCTGGCAGGGCCCTGGGAGCAGCCGCAGGGGTGGGCGGGTGGGGGGTGGCGGGGGCCATTGCTCCCTCCCCTCTGGGCTCGGGCTTGTGGCTGGGGCTCCAGCCTGGCCCTGTCGGCTGCTCTCTCCAGGGCTGAGCTGCCGTTTGCCCGGGCGGAGGCTGCTGGCACCCGCTTGGCGGGACTGCCCTGCCCTGGCTGCTGCTGCCTGCCCAGGGCGTCAGGGCCGGCTGCCAGGGGGCTGGGCCTCACCCCCCCTGCCCCCGCTGTCCAGGCCTGTTCCCCACAGCAGGGGGGATGGGGGTGGCCAGCGAGTGAGGCAGAGTCCCTGGTGCCAGCGTGTGGGGCGACGGGATCACCAGAGCTGCTGGCGCCTGGGACACGAGTGAAATCTCCCCGTAACCCAGCCTGGCCTCGCTGCCCGGGGGCCATGCTCTGGGCTTGGCATTGTCCAGATGGTGCTGCCACATGGCTGCATGGCTCGTGCCAGACTGGAGCCATGCCCAGGCGAACGGGAGTGCCGGCTCCTCCCTCTGCCCTGCCAGCCCTGCCCGCTGGCCGGGGCGGGTGCTGCTCTCACTGGGCCCTGCCAGCAGCCTGTGCTCTGGGGCTCCTTCCCGGCCATGGGGCAAGTCCCAGCCCAGCTCTCAGAGGCTCTGCAGGCAGAGCGGGGAGCCCAGCTCTGGGCAGGTTGGCTGCCTGGCACCGGGCCTTGCATTTCCCTGTGCTGGGGGCTCCTAGCTGGCAGGAGGGGGTGGGGGGCACCTGAGCCTACCCAGGGGGGTGCGTGGCAGCAGACTGGCTGCTGGATGTGCCAGCTCTGGGGGTGCCGGGAGAGATAGTGAGGTTGCCAGGACTCCTGGGTTCAAACCCTGCTCTGTCCCTGGCTCGCTGCCTGGGCTGGTCCAGACCTTCTCTGGGCCTCAGTTTCCCCCCAGTGCTGCTCCCGTGGGGCTGGGGCCTTTTCTGGGTGGGTGCTTGGGGGAGCAGTGGCATCGAGGTGCCCGGTAACCGCTGCCCATCTGCTCCCTGCAGTCTGGCTCACGACGCAGAATCACAGCACCCTGGTGACTGAGCGCAGCGCTGTGCCCTTCCTGCCGGTCAACCCCGAGTACTCGGCCACACGAAACCAGGTACGTCCCCCCCCTAGCGCCCCCACCCCCGCCAGCAGCACCCGACAGGGAGCATGGTCACAGCAGCCCTAACCCCCAGGGCCTGGCACCTCCCCCGTGCCCCTGGGGGTCCGGGCATTGGGCCAGGGGGCTCAGCGGGTCCCCTTTGCATGATCCCAGCTCTGCAGTGCCCCTCACTCCCGACGTGCAGCCCCCTGGGGCAGTGGGGGTGTGCTCGCTGTCCTGCCCTCGCGTGTGGGGCCCCGGGGGTGCTGCAGCCCCTCTCACCCCTTCTCCCTCCGCCAGGGGCGGCAGAAGCTCGCCCGGTTCAACGCCAGGGAGTTTGCCACCCTCATCATCGACATCCTCAGCGAGGCCAAGCGACGGCAGCAGGGCAAGAGCCTGGGGAGCCCCACCGGTGAGTGGGGGAGGGGAGAGGACTCCCCAGGGGAGGGGGAGGCCGGTGTGGGGAGGGGGCTGGGCAGAGGCTTTCTCCTCGCCGTGGCAGCCCGGCTGGGGGGCAGCGTGAGGCTGGTGCCCCAGCACTGGGATGGCACTGGCTGGCTGTGGCTCTCTGCCCCAGTGCATTGTGGGTGCTGAGGCGTCGGGACTCCCGTCTTCCCCCAGACGCTGTCGACTACCCGGTGCGGAGCCAGAGTGACCCGGACGACCAGCACGACTACGACAGCGTCGCCTCTGACGAGGACACAGACCAGGAGCCGCTGCGCAGTGCTGCCCGCAACAACCGTGCCCGGGTGAGCCCTTGCGCGGCCCCCCGGGCACCCCTGCCTCCTGGGCACCCCACCACCCGTCCGCAGCCCCCTGTGACAGGCTGGGTCACAGAGACCCCCGGGGGAGCTGCCAGCTGATGTGCTGGAGGCAGGTCAGGCTGGGCCCAGGTTCTCAGCCTCTGGCTCCTGCCTGGCCCTGGGCGGCTGGGTGCCGAGCTCCGGGGGGGGCGGTGGGACCGGGCAGGCACGGGATGCCTGGAGCCAGGGTGGGCGCGTCCCTGCCGTGTCTCCAGGGATGGCACATGGGGACCCGTGGGGCAGGCAGCGCCACTGCAGCAGGGTCCTGGGGGGTGGGGGCTGCTGGGCCATGGCCCTGCGCCTGCACAGGCCCCGTGCCCTGGTGGCTCCTCCGGTGCGGGCGCGGTGCTGGAGGGGGGCCAGGACTGGGCACCAGGGCTGAGGGGTGGAGGGGCGGGGCTGGCCCGGCCCCCTGCTCAGTGGCTCTCCCCGCAGAGCATGGACTCCTCGGACCTGTCGGACGGGCCCATCACGCTGCAGGAGTACCTGGAGGTGAAGAAGGCGCTGGCAGCCTCCGAGGCCAAGGTGCAGCAGCTGATGAAGGTGAACAACAGCCTGAGTGACGAGCTGCGTCGGCTGCAGCGTGAGGTTGGTGCTGGGCCGCGTCCTGCCGCCGTTCCCACCCGTGCGTGGGGGGAGTGTTGTTATGTGCAGGTGCTGAGGGGTTCGGAGTGTGGGGGGGGGCTCAGGGCTGGGGCACAGGGTTGGGTGGGGGCGGGGATGAGGCGGTTGGGGTGCAGGGAGGGGGGTCCAGGGCTATGGCGAGGAGAGAGGACTCCCTCCTCCCCCCCCAAGCTCTCTCCCCACAGCAGCACCTGGGCTGGGGGACGTGTCTGTTGATCTGGTGCTGGGGGGTGTCAGTGGGCCTGGTGCCTGGGGGGAGGAGAGGGCGTGTCTGTGGGCCCAGGGCTGTGGGGGGGCATCTGTGGGGCCGCGGGTGAGGCAGGAGGGGGCGTGTCTGTGGGCCTGGTGTCAGGGCAGGAAGGAGTGTCCCTCGTGCCAGGGCTGGGGGGGAGGGGGCGTGTCTGTGGGCCCAGGGTGTTGGGGGGTCTGGGGGGGTGAGGCAGGAGGGGCTCTGTCTGTGGGCCCGGTGCCAGGGGTAGGAGGGAGCGTGTCTGTGGGGCCCGGGGTGGGGGCGTCTCCACCATGCGCTGCTCCGTCCCTCCAGATCCACAAGCTGCAGGCGGAGAACTCACAGATGCGGCAGCAGCCGGGCCCCGGGCACACGGTGCCAGCCCCCAGCGAGCGCTCAGAGCACGGGCATGCCGTGGCCACGGCAGCAGCTCACCGGCGTGACCGCCAGGCCTTCTCCATGTATGAGCCGGGCTCTGTCCTCAAGCCCTTCGGGCAGCCCGTGGACGAGCTGGTCGGCCGCCTGCAGCCCTTCCACTCCAGCGTGAGTCCTGGGGTGGGGGAGGGCCATGCCTGTCCTGGGGTGTCCCCTTGCTGCGGTCTGCAGACACCGGTGGGGCCCCCCTTTCCTCCCCTGGGTGGTGTCGCAGCTCTGTGCGCTGCCGTCTGGTGCTCTGTGGCTCAGGGCCCCCCCATGCCCACTCCAGGTCTCTGCCACCGGGGGCTGGCAGAGGGCACCGTGCTGCCAGCCAGCATGCGGGGCCGAACGGGGGGTCCCCTGGGTCCCCAGCTGCGAGATCGGTGCCCTCTTTGCAGCAGCATGGCCCAGAGGGACCAGCCCCTGGACTCCTGGGTCCTAACCCCAGCTCTGAGGCCCTGGTCTGTGTGAATGGGGCCCGGGCCGCCCAGTGAGTCCCGATGCTGCTTGTCAGTGGCCACGAGGCAGCTGGACTCCCCATGGTGGCGTCTGAGGGGGGCTGACGGGGCGCCCGCGGGACATGCTCACGGCTCTGTGGCACAGAGGCCTGAGCAGCCCCGCTGGCGGTGGGGCAGGGCAGCCTGGGCTGTAACGTTGGCTGTCCCCCCAGGAGGCGGAGGAGGAAGCGCTGTACTCCACACACATCCCGGCCAGCGGGTACCGGGTAAGAGGGCCAGGGCGTTGGGCGTGGCGGTGGAGGGACGGTGAGCCGCTTCCTGCGGGGGTGGGGGGAGCCCAATGGGTCGTGCTCACCCTGCTCTGAGTGTGATACACGGCCCCCCCTGCCCATGTCGGGGGACGCTGGCCCTGTGGTGCTGGAGAAGGGGTGCACTGCAGTCTGCATGCCCTGCTGGCGCCTCTGCTGGCCCGGCCTGGGAGTGCCCGCTCTCCACGGTGTCCGTGGGCAGCCCAGCCCTGCCCCCCACCGGCTCTGTGTGGCATGTCACGCACGGGGGGGGTAGCGTGGGACTCCCAGTGGGCCGGGGCCCAGGCTCTGCTGCTGCCAGCTAGAGCCCCGGTGCAGCTGGTTGGGACGGACGCTGTGGAGTGGGGGTAACTCGTCATCGATTGGCGGTCAAGCATTCCTCGCCTGCGCCAAGGGGCTGGAATCGTGACTCTGGGGGGCTGGAATCGTGACTCTGGGGGGCTGGCACCTTTCGTACCCACTCGCCCAGACTCTCTCTGTCCTCTTGCAGATCCGGAAGGGGGTGTCTGCCTCCTCGGTGCCCTTCCCCCCCTCCTCCCCGCTGCTCTCCGGCGTCCAGGACGGTGCCCGCCACATGGTGACGTACTCGCTCTGAACCAAGCGGGAGGGACAGGCCATGGAGCAGACTGGAGTTGGGGGTTAAGCCCTCGATGCTGGGTGTTGGGGGGGTACCCATCTCTCAGTGGGCGGGGTGGCTGCATCGTCCCTGTCCCCATCTCTGGGGCAGATCCCAACCCTATGCCCGGGGCAGGGGGGAGCTCTGTACAGGGAGCCCCATGACGAGGCTTCCATTGCAGGGTTCCCCAGCCCTGCGGGGGAGGGTACAGGAGCCTACCATGGGGGAGGGGGTGTCATGGACCCCGTGGGGAGCTGGGAGTGGAGCCTGCACCTGACGCTGCTCCGTCTCCCCTCTAGACCAGCAAGCTGGACCGACATGGCAGCGGAACTGACAGCGACTATGACAACACACAGGCTGGCGAGGCACTGCTCAGGTCAGGGGCGGGGCCAGGCAGGGAGGGGCGGGGCCAGGGTGGTGCTGCTCAGGTCAGGGGCGGGGCCTGGCAGGGAGGGGCGGAGCCAGGGAGGTGCTGCTCAGGTCAGGGGCGGGGCCAGGCAAGGAGGGGCGGGGCCAGGGTGGTGCTGCTCAGGTCAGGGGCGGGGCCAGGCAGGGAGGGGCGGGGCCAGGGTGGTGCTGCTCAGGTCAGAGGCGGGGCCAGGCAGGGAGGGGCGGGGCCAGGGTGGTGCTGCTCAGGTCAGGGGCGGGGCCAGGCAGGGAGGGGCGGGGCCAGGGAGGTGCTGCTCAGGTCAGGGGCGGGGCCAGGCAGGGAGGGGCGGGGCCAGGGAGGTGCTGCTCAGGTCAGGGGCGGGGCCAGGCAGGGAGGGGCGGGGCCAGGGAGGTGCTGCTCAGGTCAGGGGGGGGCCTGGCAGGGAGGGGCGGGGCCAGGGAGGTGCTGCTCAGGTCAGGGGCGGGGCCAGGCAGGGAGGGGCGGGGCCAGGGAGGTGCTGCTCAGGTCAGGGGCGGGGCCAGGCAGGGAGGGGCGGGGCCAGGGAGGTGCTGGTCAGGGGGGGGCCTGGCAGGGAGGGGCGGGGCCAGGGAGGTGCTGCTCAGGTCAGGGGCGGGGCCAGGCAGGGAGGGGCGGGGCCAGGGAGGTGCTGCTCAGGTCAGGGGCGGGGCCAGGCAGGGAGGGGCGGGGCCAGGGAGGTGCTGCTCAGGTCAGGGGGGGCCTGGCAGGGAGGGGCGGGGCCAGGGAGGTGCTGCTCAGGTCAGGGGCGGGGCCAGGCAGGGAGGGGTGGGGCCAGGGAGGTGCTGCTCAGGTCAGGGGCGGGGCCAGGCAGGGAGGGGCGGGGCCAGGGTGGTGCTGCTCAGGTCAGGGGCGGGGCAGGGCCGCGTGCACTTGGCGGCTCTCCAGGCGCAGTGCCCATGCTGGCGGGCAGAGCGCTGGGAATCCCAGCCAGTGTTGGTGTCCAGCCCCCGAGGCAAGGGCCCTGGGGCAGGTCTCCTGGCGAGTGAACGCCCTCCTGTGCCTGGCACTGCCCCCTCCCTGGCTGGCCGGGGGTGCCCTGGTTCATGCCCAGCTGCCCCTCACCCAGCGCCGGCTCCGTCCCTGCAGCATGGACGGGAAGCGGTTCCTGGACCTGGGGAAGGACGACGACTTCCACCCGGAGCTGGAGGCCCTGGACGGGGAGCTGGACCCTGGGCTGCCCAGCACCGAGGACGTGATCCTGAAGACCGAGCAGGTCACCAAGAACATCCAGGAGCTGCTGCGGGCCGCCCAGGAGTTCAAGCATGACAGGTAGAGGTGGAACTGGGGCTGGGGCCTGTTCAGAGGCGTGGGCACTAGAGAGCTGAACCCCCCTTTCCTGGGCAGGTCCCCACATTCCTCAGGGTGGGGGAGGGACTGGATCCTGCCAGCCAACGACCCCCTGCAGTTCTGCCTCAGTAGCTCTTGGGCCGTTATGTGCTGCTGCCACTGCCCATCCCCCCAGAAGTGGCTGCATTGCTGGGGGTAGGGGGTAGGCTGCTCTAGCGCCCAGCTGCTGGGATGGGCATTTTCTCCACTTGGTGTCTGCTGGGGGTTGGGTGCGGGAGCTGGAGCCACCTGGCGCCCCAGATACGCCCCATTGGGGGTGGGACTCGTGCTGTGGCTGAGCCAGGCCTCACAGCTCTGCCTTCTCCCCAGCTTCGTGCCCTGCTCCGAGAAGATCCACTCCGCCGTCACCGAGATGGCCTCGCTCTTCCCCAAGGTAAGAGGGGCCAGGGGCCCCGATTCCCTGGCCACATCTGTCCTGTGCCCAGGGGCCCGTCCCTGGCGCCCCTGCCTGGCAGCGGGAGCTGAGCCCCAAGGCCTGTCTCTGCCTTGCTGCAGAAGCCGGCCCTGGAGACGGTGCGCAGCTCCCTGCGGCTGCTCAACGCCAGCGCCTACCGGCTGCAGAGCGAGTGCCGCAAGACCATGCCACCGGAGCCTGGCGCGCCCGTGGACTACCAGCTCCTGACGCAGCAGGTCATCCAGTGCGCCTACGACATCGCCAAGGCCGCCAAGCAGCTGGTCACCATCACCACCCGCGAGAAGAAGCAGTGAGGCCTGGTCCCCGCCTGGCGGCTCCCTCCCTGGGCAGGACGTGGGGCCGGGAAATAGCCAACGCAAGTGTCCTTAGTCTGCCCACGGGACCTGAGCACGTGCCATTCCTGGCCCCCCACGCTGCCAGTGTGGGCCTCTGGCTGTGCCCCTCCCCCCACGCTGCCAGTGTCCCGGCGTGGGGCAGACCGAGGCTCCGGCTGTGCCCCCTCCCCCCACGCTGCCAGTGTCCCGGCGTGGGGCAGAGCGAGGCTTCAGCTGTGCCCCTCCCCCCACGCTGCCAGTGTCCCGGCGTGGGGCAGACCGAGGCTCCGGCTGTGCCCCCTCCCCCCACGCTGCCAGTGTCCCGGCGTGGGGCAGAGCGAGGCTTCAGCTGTGCCCCTCCCCCCACGCTGCCAGTGGCCCGGCGTGGGGCAGACCGAGGCTCCGGCTGTGCCCCCTCCCCCCACGCTGCCAGTGTCCCGGCGTGGGGCAGACCGAGGCTCCGGCTGTGCCCCCTCCCCCCACGCTGCCAGTGTCCCGGCGTGGGGCAGACCGAGGCTCCGGCTGTGCCCCTCCCCCCACGCTGCCAGTGTCCCGGCGTGGGGCAGAGCGAGGCTCCGGCTGTGCCCCTCCCCCCACGCTGCCAGTGTCCCGGCGTGGGGCAGAGCGAGGCTCCGGCTGTGCCCCCTCCCCCCACGCTGCCAGTGTCCCGGCGTGGGGCAGAGCGTGGCACCGGCCCCAGCCCCGTCCCCCACGCAGCAGCCCTATGGACACTCCCCACTGGAGCAGGTGCCAATGCCCAGCTGCGTGTGCCCCCCTGTACATAGCCCCCCCGCCATCAGCCAAGGAACCACTAACTGGGTAGTGGGGAGCCCCTGAGCTGCCCTGGGGCCTCTCCCCGCCGCCCCCTGTACAGAGTGTGTGTAGCTGTTTGTGGTGGGCAGAGCCGCACCCATAGCGGTCTCAGCCCACGGCGTTACACTGGACCCGGAGCCCAGCCATGGCTGGCGACCGGCATGTTCTCCCTGTGCGTGAGTGTGAGCCCCAGCCCCCAGCCCCCCTGTGCACGGCGGCTCTGGGACGGGCTCCTCGCCTCATGCCCCCTGTGCCAGGCTGCAGTGCCCAGCCCCTCGGCCCTCCCCCACTGCCCCAGGAGCTGAGGCTGGATTTCCCCCTGGCTGGCAGGGTTGGCGCCGACCCTCGACAGGAGCTGGGTGCCCAGGGAAGCAGTGGGGCAGGGGCGGAGAGCCCAGGCTGGCTGGGGCCTGTACGGCCAGGCCTGTACTGTACATTTGTATTAAATAAAGATGTGACTGTGCCCTGTCTGCCCGCAGCCCGCTCGCCCCCGGCCAGCCATTCCCACCCCTCCGCCCAGCAGGGGCAGCCAGACGCAGCCACGCTCTTCAACCACTTTATTCAGCAGAAAGCGTGAGCTGCCCCCGGCCGCCCGGGCCTGTGCCCACGTGCTGCCCCCAGGGGTTCAGAGCCAGCTGCCTGCTAGTCGGAGCTCTCGCTCGACGGGCCCTGGAGCAGCAGCCGTCTCTGCTGGGGCCGCGGCCGCGGCCGCTTCTTGCGCCTGCTGTGGGCTGACAGGAGCCGCCTCTTGAGAAGAGCTGCACAGAGAGAGCGTGGTCAGCGCGCTGGGGGGGAGGGGGTGCTGCCGGGGGCACGCTGCCGAGGGGGGGAGGGGGAAGGGTGCTGGGGGCACTCACCCAAGGGGAGGGGGGGAGAGGGGCGCTCTCCCGAGGGGAGGGAGAAGAGGGGAGGGGAGGCGGGTGCTGGGGGTGCTCTCCCGAGGGGAGTGGGGGAGGGTGCTCTGGGCACTAGCCTGAGGGGAGGGAGAAGAGGGGAGGGGGGAGAGGGGTGCCGGGGGCGCTCCCCCGAGGGGAGGGAGGGGAGGGTGCTGGGGGCGCTCTCCCAAGGGGAGGGGAGGAGGTGCTGCCGGGGGCACTCTCCCAAGGGGAGGGAGGGGGGTGCTGGGGGCGCTCTCCCGAGGGGAGGGGAGGAGGTGCTGCCGGGGGCACTCTCCCGAGGGGAGAGAGAAGAGGGGTGCTGGGGGCGCTCTCCCGAGGGGAGGGGAGGAGGTGCTGCCGGGGGCGCTCTGCCGAGGGGAGAGAGAAGAGGGGTGCTGGGGGCGCTCTCCCAAGGGGAGGGGAGGAGGTGCTGCCGGGGGCATTCTCCCAAGGGGAGGGAGGGGGGTGCTGGGGGCGCTCTCCCGAGGGGAGGGGAGGAGGTGCTGCCGGGGGCACTCTGCCGAGGGGAGAGAGAAGAGGGGTGCTGGGGGCGCTCTCCCGAGGGGAGGGGAGGAGGTGCTGCCGGGGGCACTCACCGGCCAGGGGAGAGAGAAGAGGGGTGCCGGGGGCGCTCCCCTGAGGGGAGGGAGGGGAGGGTGCTGGGGGCGCTCCCCCGAGGGGAGGGAGGGGAGGAGGTGCTGCCGGGGGCACTCTGCCGAGGGGAGAGAGAAGAGGGGTGCTGGGGGCGCTCTCCCGAGGGGAGGGGGGAGAGGGGTGCTGGGGGCGCTCTCCCGAGGGGAGGGAGGGGAGGGTGCTGGGGGCGCTCTCCCGAGGGGAGGGGAGGAGGTGCTGCCGGGGGCACTCTGCCGAGGGGAGAGAGAAGAGGGGTGCCGGGGGCGCTCCCCCGAGGGGAGGGAGGGGAGGGTGCTGGGGGCACTCCCCCGAGGGGAGGGAGGGGAGGAGGTGCTGCCGGGGGCGCTCTGCCGAGGGGAGAGAGAAGAGGGGTGCTGGGGGCGCTCTCCCGAGGGGAGGGGAGGAGGTGCTGCCGGGGGCACTCTGCCGAGGGGAGAGAGAAGAGGGGTGCTGGGGGCGCTCTCCCGAGGCGAGCTGGGGAGGGTGCTGGGGGCACTCACCGGCCAGGGGCTCCTGGCCCGCGTCGCTCGGGGCCCAGTACAGGCTCTGGCTCTTGCGGAACTTGCGGTGGAGACGGGTGTACAGGATGGCGAGTGTCAGCACCACCAGCAGGAAGGTCAGGGCGCTGGCGGCCCAGGCCGCTTCCTCTGTGCGGGGCGTGGGCACGTAAGCCTGTGGGGCCTGCCCCTGGGGCACGGCTCCCCGCTGGGCGTTGGGACACGAGCATCCCAGGTGCCCAGGGCCCTCCTGCAGTTGGGGCGTGTGCTGGAGCGTTGGGGGGGACAGGGCCCCAGGCCCCCGGACACCCCCCAGAGCTGCGCTGGCCTGCGGCAGGGCGTCTGTTGGTGGCAGCATGGGGGCTGAGCGCTGCCCAGCTGTGGCACAGGTGCTCAGGGAGCTGCCAGAGGGTGGCGCTATGTCCAGGCGATCCCGGTCACCTCTGGGCTCAAGGGTCGCCCCCCCCCATGCCTGGCTGTGCCCAGGGGCCAGGCTGGCTCCTGGGAGCTCTGGTGTCCGACTCCCCGACCTGTTCCTGCTGCTGCTGCCACTGATCCTGGCGCGCGGCTGGCGGTGTCCCTCAGGCACCGGCAGTGCCTTGTCTAGTGGATGGGGGGCTCGCCGGGCTGCCCGGGGCCTCCCCCGCCCAGAGAGCGAGCGGCGGGGGCTGGGGCGCTTCAGCAAGGCCTGGGGGGCGAGAAGGGGGGGTGTCAGAAGTGGGGAGCACCTGCTGGTTCCCTTGTAAGACTAGGGCCAGCCCCCCAGTGCCAGCTCCCCCCCATTGGCCGGGCCAGCAGAGCCACCTTGCTATGGCGGGGAAGGGAGGAGCCTGCAGCCAGGCACAGAGCGCAGGAGGCCTGGGTGCCAGGCCCCGCTGCCCGGGGGAGCTGGATTGGGCCTCAGCCCTTTCCTCCACTATGGGAGCTGCTGCCAGCCAGGGCCGGCTTTCAGCGCGTGCCCCCATCCCCTGGGATCGGCCCCGCGCCTAAGAGAGCTCTGCGCTTTAGGCGACTTTTTGATTTTTTAAACTTTTTTTACTCACCCGGTCTGCTCCGGGTCTTGGGCGGCATATAGGCAGTGGGGGGGACGAGGGGGGTCTGCTCTGGGTCTTTGGCGGTGGGGAGGGTCCGCTCTGGGTCTTGGGCGGCATTTCGGCAGCTGGGGGGGGGTCTGCTCTGGGTCTTGGGTGGCATTTTGGCAGTGGGAGGGTGGGGTGTCTGCTCTGGGTCTTGGGCGGCATTTTGGCAGTGGGGGGGGGGCTGGTCTGGGTCTTGTTTGGCATTTTGGCAGCGGGGGGTGGTGGTTTGCGCCAGGTCTTGGGTGGCATTTCGGCAGCGGGGGGGGGGTCCTTCAGTGCCGCGGAAGACCCAGAGCAGACCCCCAGCCACCGAAGTGCCGCCGGGTATTCGAATCAGGCCCCGCGGTTCCTAAAGCCGGCCCGGCTGCCAGCTGGCCCCCACACCCACTACATGTGGCCGCGCTCACCTGCCCCAGGCCCTGCCTCCTGCCCGCACCACCTGCCGGTAGCCCTCCATCCCTGACCCGCTGGATGCTCCGCCTGTGCATCTCCAGCATGGCAGCCCACACGGCCAGTGCCAGGTGCTGCGGATGGGCCAGTCAGAGGGCGAGTGACCCGCCTTGCAGGCTGCAGCCAGCTTTAACACGGGGTTGGGGGATCCAGCGGCTGGGCGTGGGGCAGGTTTTCCAGCTCACCTAACGTTCACCTGGAAACACCCACCGTGGCAGGTGGCGTCCGACCAGAGGCTGACTGACCAAACTGGCAGAAAGCTTCTAAAGACAATTGCTACTGCAGGGCTGGCGTGCGAACAGGCCTGGTCTGGTACGTTTGGGGAGGTATTTAGCCCCGGGTGATAGAGCAGCAAATACCGGACCCAGCTCTACACAGGGGACTAGGGACGAGCCAGGGAATTCCGGGCCAGGCTGGGACTCAGATAATGCAGCAAATAATCGAGCAGTCACTTTGAGAGCAGCTAGGAGATAACGGGGGCATAAGTCAAGACCAGATCATGTCAGACTAACCTCCTGGCCTCCTCTGACAGGGTAACAGCCTTGTGACGGGGAGGGGAAGGGCAGAGCTTGACTTTAGTGAGGCTGCAGGGGTGGAGTCACGCGACCTCACAAGGAAACTCAGGAAAGAGCCTTGACAAACCTACTATAAGGTGGGTGCAAAACTGGCTGGAAAACTGTTCCCTGAGAGCAGGTCCCAGTGGCTCACAGTGCGGCTGGACGGGTAAAATGAGGGGGGTCCCGCCGGGATCGGGTCTGGTCAGCATCTTCAGTGGTTTAGATAATGCTGCGTTAGGCCTAGTGCTAGTTACCGAAGGGGGACAGGCTTCCAGGGGAAAGCCGGCAGGACCTCCACAGCCGAGCCCAGGAACTAGGCCCGCGTCTCTGCCAGCAGCACAGCAGCCTGAGCAATACACTACAGAGGGGCCTGGCTGCACCCTTTGCTTTGGCCTAATTAACGTTTAATGAAAGTGGAGCAGCTTCAGCAGGCCAGCCGGAGGGAGCCTCAGGGCCTGCACCTCAGGGCAGGCACTTTTGAGGCAGGGAGATGGCTGTTCAAATCCCCTCTCAGGAGTCAGTGACACCTGAACCGGACTCTCCCCAGCTGGGGTGAGGGCCCCGCACAGCAGTATAAAGTGATTCTCAGGGTGCCTGGGACCCAAGTATGGCTGCATTAAAGTGGAAGAGCTTCAACAAGAGAAGAGCAGCAAAGAGTCTTGTGGCACCTTATAGACTAACAGACGTTTTGGAGCATGAGCTTTCGTGGGTGAATCCCCACTTGCTGCTTTTACAGCTCCAGACTAACACGGCTACCCCTCTGATACTTAACAAGAGAAGACGAGCACCTGCCATCAGCCTGTCCTTAGTGCAGCAATCTGGGCTCTCACCCTCTCATCAGGCAGAGGGGGGAACTGACCCAGTCTCTGCCACATAACCCCTGGGCTGAAGGTCATGAGGGAGAGCGACCTCTCACACGCACTGAGCAATGGCAGCTCGCTGGCCAAATCCCCTCTCCTCCGGTGGTAGGAGGAACCGGACCCAGGCTCACCCCCGCCCCAGGTGGGTGCCCTAACCATGGCGCTAAATCTTACAAGGGAGGCCAGCTCCTCCCTGCCTGCCTCGTGTGGCCTTAGCCAGAGAGGCGACGAAGAACCAAGCAGTAGCCCTTGCTCAATGTCACTAGCAAGATTTGAAGGTTGCCAACTGCTGCTTTTCAGCCTACGTCTCTCTGGTGTCGTCACTGTAAGAAGCAACCATCGCTGGGTCAAGTGGTTACGAGTTGTTTGCTAAGAAGAACAAAAGTGAGAAACTGCCACCACCAATGGCCTTTTGCAGGCAGCACCGGAAACGTGCCCCAGATCAGTCAGGCCTATGGAATCACGCTACAGTGCGGCATCTTCAAGGGTCCCCTGTCAGCCCCGCAGGGGTGACAGCTAGCACGGGACATCTTGTTCCTAACACAATGGTGCAGCACCTGCTCCAGCTTTGGGCAGGGTAGCTGTGAGAGCAGGCGCTGCAGGGAAGATGCGGTGTGCTCTGATGCATGCAGCTGTGACAGTGCAGCAACAGAGCATCGGGCATCTCAGAGACAGATTCTGCAAACCACGCGAAGGGCGTTGCATTAGCCATGCAGTAGTTCTATGTAGGGGTTACATACAAGTCGCCAGGTACTGCAGTGTTCCCACAATATACTCATGCAAGACATTCTGCAGCCCTTCTACGAAGGGACCTCACTGTGCTGTAAGTACTTTACATGTACTGTCATTGTAGTCAGTGCCAGTACGAAGTCATTAGTCATCCCATGTCTGCTTTACAGGGGTGGCTCGGGCCGAGCAGAACTCTGTTTTATAATTACATTTCCTCAGCTCAGTCCATTGCACAAGTACTGAGATGTATGACATGGTACAAAGAACAGGAGTCCTTGGGCACCGTAGAGACTAACAAATCTATTTGAGCATCAGCTCTCGTGGCTACAGCCCACGTCACGGGCTGGTGTGGGGCAGACACACTCAAGCTGTCCTGTCCCTACAGCCTTTTGCTTTAACCAAAGGCAAAGAGGTTCAGGGAAATGCACAAACTAGCCCCTGAGGCGAAACGTTTCCCCCACTCACCAGAACAGGCCTATTCGGAGTACACACGCGCATTATCAATGGTACTTAGAAGCTTTCTGCCACCTGGGCACAATTAGACTCTGGGTCTGGGAGGAATGGCCCTTGCTGGGATGTCATGGTTTTGGATTAGATGCCTGATAACATTGAAAAGTTACGTGATATCGAAAACCGGCCCCACTTCCTGCCTCTGCACCCACCGTGGGATGCCCACGAGCCATCGGCCGAACGTGAGAGAACAATGACATTCTTCTAGCTGCTGGGTTAGTCCCTAGTGCCCAACATGGGTCTGGGGTGGTAGCCTGCTGGGTGTGTGTGTGCACTGAGCACATCAGCGCCTGTGACTCTGCCCCCACCCGCTAGCCCAGGCAGCTCTGGCCCTAGATTCTCCAGTCAGCCCCTCCCCCTACAGTCCCGACTCACCCACTCCTGCATGAGGCTGCTGTGGAGGGTCAGGATGTACTGGGCCAGCAGGATGAGCCGGGCCTGGCGGTGCCCGGAGGAGAGGACGGCAACCCCTGGGTGCTGGGGGAGGAGAGAAGAGGCATGTCAGTGGAGCAGGGGCCGAGGTCGGCTCCGGCAGGCCAGCCAGGGTTTGAATCCTGCCCCTTGCTCTGAGGGGTGCAAAGGGGAAAGGTCAGTGCCCTCCAAGAGGCGGGCAGGAGTACAGCGCTGGGGGGGGGGGGGGAGAGGAGCTGTCACCCCGGGCAGCCTCGCTGGCCTGGCGCAGCCACCGGGGGGGGGGGGGATGTTCCGGACACCCCTCCCCCAGCGTCTCGGCTCTGCGGCCAGGCCAGCGCTGGCCCAGCGGCCGGGTGGCGGAGGCACCTCGCCCACGTGCCCCACAGGGGCACCGGCCCCAGGCTCACTCGCCTCGACGTTACGGAGCCGGGGCTGGGGCAGCAGCACGTGCAGACCCGGCGCTGGAGCGCGCGTGGCCCAGCTCCCCTGCGCCCCCAGGACGGGCGTGGGCCGGGCTCACCCGTGGGGCGCTGGGGCCTGCTTGGGGCGGGGGGGGTGTTAGCGCCACGCCTCGTGCCCAGGCAGCGCTGCGGGCGGCGCGCACAGGGCTCAGCCCCCCCCCCTTCCACGCACGCTCAGAGCCCCCCCGGCCCGGCCCCGCCCCGCCACGTGCCGCCCGCGGGCTCGGACCTGCAGCCACCGGCCGCCAGCGCGGGGCGCGGGGCTGCCAGCTGGGCACGCGCTCATTGGCTCAGCGGAGGGAGGGCGGGGCGCTGGCGGCCACGAAGCCAATGGGAGCGGGCGCGAGGCGCCTCCGCCGGGCTGGGCGGGATTTAAAGGGGAAGGCGCCTCCCGGCCTGGCCCGAGGCTGGGCCCAGTGGGTGGGGCCAGGACCCAGCCCGGTCACGTGCCGAGGGTGGGGCGGGGCCAGCACGTGCCCACCCTGCGGCTGACACCGGCCGGGGGGATTTGGACAGACACGGGGAGAACTGAGCCCCCCCCCCCCCGGCCTGCAATGGGGGGGCTCCCGCCGAGCTCTGCCCCCCCCCGGGCCTGCAATGGGGGGGCTCCCGCCGAGCTCTGCCCCCCCCCGGCCTACAATGGGGGGGCTCCCGCCGAGCTCTGCCCCCCCCCGGGCCTGCAATGGGGGGGGCTCCCGCCGAGCTCTGCCCCCCCCGGTCTGCAATGGGGGGGCTCCCGCCGAGCTCTGCCGCCCCCCCCCCGGCCTGCAATGGGGGGGGGCTCCCGCCGAGCTCTGCCGCCCCCCCCCGGCCTGCAATGGGGGGGGCTCCCGCCGAGCTCTGCCCCCCCCGGCCTGCAATGGGGGGGGGGCTCCCGCCGAGCTCTGCCCCCCCCCGGGCCTGCAATGGGGGGGGGCTCCCGCCGAGCTCTGCCCCCCCCGGCCTGCAATGGGGGGGGGCTCCCGCCGAGCTCTGCCCCCCCCGGCCTGCAATGGGGGGGGCTCCCGCCGAGCTCTGCCCCCCCCGGCCTGCAATGGGGGGGGGCTCCCGCCGAGCTCTGCCCCCCCCAGGGGCGGGTGCAATGACTAGGCCCTGCTGGTGGGGGCCCGTCACCCCCCCCCCCCCCGCTGAGCGGCGGCAGCGCCAGACCCCGGGGGGGTGGGGGGGGCTGCCCTGCTGCGGGCCAAGCCACCGCCGCCTGCAAGGTCAGGAACGACGTTTAATGCGCGAGGGACCCCAAGCCCCTGCCGCCCCCCCCCCCGGCCAGCGCCACCCTCCCGGACCAGGCCCCCCCCCCCAGCGTCACCCTCCCCCCCCCCCTGGGGCCTGTCCCCCGGCCCTGCCCCCCCCGGCCAGCGTCACCCTCCCCCCCCCGGGCCCTGTCCCCTGGCCGTGTCCCCCCAGCCAGCGCCATCCTGCCCCTGCCCCCGCCTGGTGTTGCAGGCGGCAGCCGCCCAGCAGCCGGGTCCCGCGGCGCCTCCTCCATGCAGTAGGGGGCAGTAGGTGTACAGGATAGTGGGGGCCAGGGCCTAGGGAGCAGTGGGGGGCTGGGGGGTACAGGATGGGGGCCGGGGAGTAAGGAGCAATGGGAGTCAGGGCCTAGGGAGCAGTGGGGGGCTGGAGGGTACAGGATGGGGGCCGGGGAGTAAGGAGCAATGGGAGTCAGGGCCTAGGGAGCAGTGGGGGGCTGGAGGGTACAGGATGGGGGGCCGGGGAGTAAGGAGTAAGGAGCAATGGGAGTCAGGGCCTAGGGAGCAGTGGGGGCTGGAGGGTACAGGATGGGGGTTTGGGGAGTAAGGAGCAATGGGAGTCAGGGCCTAGGGAGCAGTGGGGGGCTGGGGGGTACAGGATGGGGGCCGGGGAGTAAGGAGTAAGGAGCAATGGGAGTCAGGGCCTAGGGAGCAGTGGGGGGCTGGGGGGGGGTGTACAGGGCAGCCCCCGTGACCTGCCAGCTCCCAGGCTGGGCTCAGTTCTGTTCTAAGCCATGAAGACCCATGTGGAGCTCCCTTCCCCCAGGCCGGCCCACCCCATGGCTCAGCCCCCATGGCCTCCTTTCCTGGGCAGACCCAGCCTGGGGGCCCTTGGAGCCTCCGCTTGTGGACTTTGGCCCAGCTCGCCTGGCCCGTGCTCCTGGGAGAGGGACCGGGGGCAGAGAACTTTGCCCATCGCCTTGGCACTGGTGGCAGGATTAGCAGCCCCGGCCCCAGCAGCCTTTCACCTTCCCCATCCCTGCCGGCTGCCCCAGAGAGACAGAATCCTCCCAGCCCCATGTGAGGCTCAGGGAGGGACGGGGTCTGTGTGCAGAGTGCCCCACTGAACGGTGCGCACAGACCTCGCTCGGGGCCTGGGGCAGGTTCACAGCCTGAGCCGACAGAGTCACCCACCAGCACTGAGTGCAGGATCACAGCCCGGAACACGGGCCTGCCCCTCCTCCCATGGGGTGTGCGTTGGAGGGAGCGGGGGGGGGGGGGGTAAATTACATGCACAGCGCTGGGAGTGGTATGGTGCTCAAGGGCCTTCAGGGTTGGTACAGGGTGTAATGGCTCCATTTCTGTGCTGTTCATTGGGGGCAGGGGGCATGCAGAGTGCTTTGCTATGGAAAATTCCCAGCAGCCTAGGCCTCTCCCTGAGAAACCCTCCCCTCTGCAGCCAAGCCGTGGGGCAGAACGTCCGCTCTGCGCCTGCAGCCGGGCTGTGGGGCAGCACCCCTGCTCCGCGCCTGCAGCGGGTTTAGGCCGGAAGAGCCAGTGTGCCCAGGTCAACGCCCTTCGCCTGGTCACTCCTGCGTGAGCCCCATTCCCTGCTTCCGGCCGGGCACCTGGCAGCTCCAGGGCTCCAGCAGCAGCTCGGCATGGCCGGGCGTCTGCACTGCTCACCCACCCCAGGAACTGAGCTGCTCGTTCTCTGCATGAGTGTGGCTCCATGCAGGGGCAAGCGGCGAGCTCTCTGCTCCCCCAGCTGGTGTGGAACAAGGCAGGAATGCTTTACGCTGAGGGCCCTGTGCAGTACATAGGCCCTGGAGGGCAGGCACCAGCCCCACACCACAGATCAGCCAGGGGAGGGGCCTGATGTCCCTGCCTATGAGTGCAGACCCCCCCCCCCCCCCCGAGTCCTGCTCCAGGTACAGGGAAAGGCCAGTGCACCAAGACACCCCTCGACCCCCAGCTGGAGAGAGGATCCTCAAGGCAGCGAGCCAGGGCCATGGTGAGAGCGCCCGGCAGGGGAAGGGTTAACGCTTGCACAACCCCCATCCAATCGCACTCGCCCTCAAACAAATCCATTATTTGCTAAGTAAGGAGGGGGGCCGCTGTGGAGCCCAGGCAGGGGGCTCCCGGAGACACTTCTTCCCCAGCTGGGCGAGGCACCTCATGCTGGCACTAGGGAGCCTGGCGGCCTGGGCCTTGGCCTTAGCCCTCCTCTGGCTCCTCGCCACGCAGCTCTGGGGGCCGGGCGGGGGCAGCCTGCTGCCCAGCCGGGAGCCGGGGGGTGCAGGCGAGGGAGACGACGGGGACAATGTCATTGGGGAGGAGGGGCCTGGGGCAGGGCGCTGCAGGCTCATCTGCAAATCCTCCGCCCTGGCCCGGAGCCTGCTGCGGAGCCTGCGGCGGGGCGCTGCCCTGCAGAGCGGGTGCTGGCTGTGCAGGACCTGGCCTCAGCTCCAGACCATGTTCCAGCTCCTCGTCCCCCCTGCCCGCCAGCCGGAGCTGGCCCGGGAGCTCCTGCAGCTGGCCGACGGGGGCCTGGTTGCCCTGGACTGGGTCATGGGGCCCCGTGGCAGCAGCAAGAGGAGTAGAGCAACCACTGCCTTTGGCACCGCCCCGGTGCTGCTTGTCCTCCCCAATGCCTCTGGGAAGGTCACCAGGGGCGTCCTGCACCTCTGCCTGCTGGGCCTGGAGCAGGGCTACAAGCCCGTCATCTTCAACCGCAGGGGACACAACGGCAGCCCGCTCGCCAGCCTGAAGCTGCAGGCCTTCGGGGACCCAGGCGACCTCAAGGAGGCAGTGACATACATCCGCGTGCGGCAGCCAGGTTCCTCGCTCTGCGCCGTGAGCGAGGGCTCAGGCTCGGGCCTGCTCCTCTCCTACCTGGGGGAGTGCGGCTCCTCCAGCTACCTGGCTGCAGCGGCTTGCATCTCGCCCGTGTTCAGGTGCCAGGAGTGGCTGGAGACCGGGTGCCCCTGGCTGTATGAGTGGAGTCTGCTCCTGCACCAGAAACGAGGCCTCAGCAGGTGGGTGCTTTCCCGAGCTCCTCCCCTGCTCTCGGCAGCACTTCTTCAGGCTGAGGGGCAGACGTGTGGGCACCCCGGGGACGGCAGGAACAGGAACAAAGTTCGGCAGAGCTGGGGTGGCGTGGGGGCAGAGCAGGGTAGATTTGGGGATGCCAGGGGCTGCAGATTAGGATTGAGGGGCACTGGCAGGTCAGCGCATGGGAAACTTGCCCAGCACCAGCCAGCACTTTCACAACCACATTGACTCAGGCCTGGCCGGAGCTGCTGGATGTGCGCCCTGGGTGTGAGGGGATGAGACATGCAGAGGCTGTGCAGTTAGCTGGAGCGAGTTCCGGAGTGCAGCCCTGCGAGGGGCCAGCTGACAGCCCTGCTACACGTTCTGTGCCGCATGCTTTGTGGGGGCTATGGGAGCACGTGGGGAGCCCCCCATCTCCAGCAGCAGGCGTGTGTTGGGGGGATTGTTAAAAGCAAAGTCACTGCGTTCCAACACCGACAGGCACATTAGAAATGCCCCAGACCCTATTTAAAAGCTTCTGTCAAAACTCCCTGGAGCGGGGCAGCAAGGGAAGGGGCTGGCTGGGCGAGGGGAGCTAAGATCACTGCCTTAGTGCCTCCCAAGACAATACCCACCAGCCTGCCTGAGTTTGAAGTAGCTCTGCTGAGTTTTACCTCTGCCCAGAAACCACCATGGAGATAGATCTGCCCCGGGGTAACCTGCTCAGCCTGGCCACACCCCGCTGCAGGCTCCTGGCACCCAGCTGGGGTACCACCGACTGTACCGGCACAGCTACAACGGTACGGCCCCACCCGGGTAGGAAGGTGCTTTGCACCAGCCCAGCTAGTCCCGTAGGGGAGGGGGATAAGCTATACAGGTGTAAGACACCGTGACTCCTGTAGAACTGCGTCCAAACCAGAGCTGAAACCAGAGTGACACCACAACTGAGTTATCCCGGGAGACGGTGTGTAGAGCAGGCTTGGATGTGCTGGGTAAGGGGCCATCGCCCAATCCTCCCTTCTAGGACAGTCAAGGCAAGCAGCTTCCCCTGGCCAGTCTGGGGTGGTGATGCCTGTCTGAGTGCCCCCCTCCCCCGGTCCTAGCGAGAGAGCCCAGCTGCAGTGCAGCCTGGGGACCATCAATGGACCATTCCAGGAACATGGAGAAGTCCAATGGCCCCAGGTGCTAGGGAGACCATTGGGCCAGCTCCAAAGGGGGCCCCTTTCTCGGGGAAGGGGGCCCTGGGGAGGGGAAAGCCATGCTCGGGAGCCCAGCCCAGAGGCAGGGGGACACTTGTGCTCCAGAACTGGATTGTTACTGTCTCGGGCTGCCCGGAGTCCCTTGCCCTGCGCCCTGCGTGTGGGAGCCAGGGATGTCCTGCCCGTCGGGGTAGCGCATTGGGTGCCATGCTCACCCTGGGGTTCCTCACACACAGCATGGCCCGCCCGCTCTCCAGCTCCCACGCTGAAATGCTGCAGCAGCCTCAGCCTGCTGTCATGGAAACCAGAGCCCTGGACAGGAGGCTAGGTGCTAGGATTCTCCTCGTCGCTATGGTTTCCAACCCAAGTGACCAAAACGACAAATGAGCGAGAAACTCGCCTCCTTTCCTGCAGCAGGGAAGGGCTGGACCCACAGAGCCCCCAGGCCAGCCCTGCCCCAACAACAGCTGCCATGGGGCCCTTCTGGTCTGAACAGGCAGGGACTGCGAAAGCAGAGGCATTAAATGGCCACGTGCACCCACAGCGCTAACTGGCTGTAGGTTTGGGTGGGACAGGCTAGCAGCAGGGCACCCTGGACCCAGCTGCACCCAGCTCCCCCGGGTGGGGCCCGGGGAAGGTGTGTGAGGAGTTCAAAGGCCTTATGCAAACTGGGTGTGTCACAAACGCAGGGGCGGATGCACACAGACACTATGTCCTAGCCAAGCATTTGTAACGTGCCCATCACCATGGTCTCTAGCACCCCTGCCATGTTGTGGCTTCAGGCCCCCACCAAGCCAAACAGATTAGGCCCTGGAAGTAGGATTCAGGAGCTCTTACCCCAGAACCGCTGCAGGGCAGTGCCACTAGCCAGCTATGGCAGCCGTGGGCACGCGTGAAACACTTGAGAAATCTGATAGCATCCAGCAGGAGGCAGCGATATGCTGGTGAATGAAGAGGGGTCACACGCTCCATGTGAGCCGCACCCCTGCCTGTTGCCTTTGCCCCCCCTAGGTATGCCACCGCGCTGGCAGAGGTTGTGGAGACAGGCAGGCTGTTCAGGAGCCGCTCGCTCCGGGAATTCGAGGAAACCCTCTTCTGCCAGACCAAGAGGCACCCTGTCACCTGGGACGCTTACTGGGATCGCAACGACCCCCTCCGGGAGGTGGATGAGGCAGCTGTCCCGGTCCTGTGCATCTGCAGCGCCGACGACCCCGTCCGAGGCCCTCCGGCCAGCACCCTCCCCATGGAGCTCTTCCACAGCAGCCCCTACTTCTTCTTGCTGCTGACACCACACGGAGGGCACTGCGGCTTCCTGAGGGAGGGGCCCTGCTCCTGGAGCCACGAGGTGACGCTGGAGTACTTCGCCGCCGTCGCGGAGTTCTTTCGCACGGAGGAGAGGCTGAAGGGGCTGCACCGGTACAGGAGGGGCGTCCTGCAGAAGAGAGAGGCTTCCTCCGCTGCCTGCCACCTCCAGGAGATCTTCAGCTGGCAGAGGTCCTACACCAGGTAGCACCAGGCAGGTCTAGCACCTCTCCATAGCGTCCCTGGGAGAGGCTGTCCAAGGGCCATGCAGCGCTGTGCAGTCACCCCCCGTTAGAGGACGAGCAGCACCCCGTGTTGCACAGCCTTCCCTTGCACGCTCACACCAGCATGGCAGGCACTGCACACACAGGCCCTGTCATCCCCTCCCCACAGAAACAGACTGTTGAAAGCCCACATGGCTGACATGACTGGTGTGTTCCCACCACACTGGAAATGGCCCAGGCTGCGCACGGCTAACGGAGCCTCCCCCTGTGCCTATGAAACTCCACTAGCTCCTGCAGTTCCCAGCGGCCAGCCGGAGCGTGCTGGGGTGGGAAAGTGCCCCCGGGTCAAAGCAATCTCCATCGTGCCCCTGCCATGGGAGGGCGCTGTGCTGCTGAAGGAGCAGTGTTCAGGGGAGATGCAAAGCCCACGCCCTGGTCCTCAGGCGCGCTCCACAGGAGGCGGCTTTAGATCCACAGTCCTGGCTAAATCCCACCTTTCAAAACCCGCAGCAGACGCTCCATGTACTAAAATTACTTTATTACAGTTGATTTTTTAACATTTCCTTTGCTCTGTTACAAAGGATACTTACAAACAAAATATTACATACAACCTTATTTTCTCCTCTCTCATTTTCTGACAACATGGTAACAGCTTTAAATGCACAATCTATACAATTAATACAGGTTATATATGAGCACTAATGTATGTTGAACCAGAAGGATACCAGAATACTGACAATATACTGTACAATAAGCCTCATCAGTTAGTGCTTGTGGCATTTTCTATCAAAAGGAAAATGCACACCTGTAGACTCACCATCCCAGCTGGTGCTAACAGAAACATGGGCAGGAAGGAGTCCAGTTTCCCTGTTTGAACCCCTGTAGGAATTGGGCTTGGAAGACTCAGGCCTCTGTTCAGTATAATGGCGTGGGCAGCACCACCCATGATAAAGTGATGCCCAGCTCCTGGCCTTGCTTACACCCCACCCCCAATGCCCCAGAATGAACGAGCCCTCGGCTAGCCAAGGAGAGGGGCTGGGGCCTTGGGGAAGAGTTGTGGGTCATGAGCTGAAGGTTGTTAGAGAAGGGAGGGAGGGAGAAGAGAAGTAAACACATTACTCGGTGTCTGTGAGCATCCCTCTTCCCACTCACATGCGAGCAGGCACACAGCAAGGGGTGTAACAATGACCCCAGAGGCAGAAGCCGAGAGGGACACGGGTATTTTAACTCCCACTATCATTGTGGGAACCTGGCTCTCCGCTGCAGCCTTCATGCCAACCGAGCACCCACTGCAGGTCATGGCAGCTGGGCCTGTGGCAGGTCTGCAGCTTTGCCTTCCTTTTGCAACCAATGCCGGATTTGTGCTGCTACAGGGGTGCACTTGCCCTCCTCCCCCCCATGCGTTACCTAGAACTGATAAGGTGACATTTTTATTTTCTTTTAAAGCAACTGACAGTGAAGCATTTTCAGCTGACTGGCAAAAGACCAGGCATTCACCTGGAAGCTGCAAATGGAAAATACACCCCCCACCCCGGTTCCCCCAAAAAGTGTGGAGGAAGAAAATCCAAGAAAGTAAAAATGCCAGGTTCAAGTTAAAATTTCTTTTAGTTTACACAATACTTGTGCAAACAACCAACCAAACAGAAGCATGCTGGAAATCATGAAAACAAAAGGGAAAGTGATATACAAAATTAAACATATAAATAAGATGTCTGGCTGACTGGTAGAAGAATAAATCATTCTGGGTTACAAAAAGATTATACATTCAAGACGCTCCGAACCCAGTGGGATAACTTATGTTAAATTTGTTAATACTTATGTTAGAATTCTCAAGTTTGTCTTTAAAGTCTTCACAATACAAGCAATAAGCTATTTTTAAAAATATACACTATACACACCTCACACAGCCTTCTCCTACCCCTGGTAATGCATGGTATGCTACTTCTCTTGTATACTAAACCAAAGGGGTTCTGACAGCTAACGTCCTCCTGGTAATCCAGCAATTTCATCACTGTTTGCCATAAGTTTTAAATGGGTTAATGACTTCCATGGAAGAACATAAATAGGAATTGTAGCAACCCGAGTGTTAATAAAAACATCTTCAGCATTTAGAATTTTCAAGTTGGTATAATGCCGTATCTGATCGGTAGCGTTAATGTATCTGTATCATACCCACCCTCAATTTGAGTTGGTTTGGTCAGATAAAGTGTCCCTCTTCCAAGCATGCTCAGGTGAGAGCTGAGAGGGGGGTTAGGAGAAGAAGGAAGGTTGAAGAAAGGAAGCAGGTGGTTTTGATTGCCAGGAACCACACCCACCACCCACGCCTCTCCATCTCCATCTCTGCATTTCCTCTCCTCTTTGATCCTGTCAGTGTCTTGAAGAGTTCACATCCCAACAGCCTACAGGGAAACTTAAACATCTTCCAAGGACTGATCTCCCTAGTGATAATTTTTCTTTTCTTGAGAACCTCGAGCTCTCAGAGCTATTCCAGGGTTGCAGATTTGCCTACGCCATGGGAGACTCAGTGAAGGTGGGTCAAGTGAGGTGAGACAGATTATTTCATTCATATGCAATCCAAGGGGAAAGACTCTCTAATTTAGTAATGGGTGTTGAAAACAAAAACTACAATGCAAGCCAGCTGTAGCCTACGTCTCGACCACCTAAACATCTGCCTGCAGGGCAGTGGGAGTCCACCCACCAGTCTGCAAGGAGATCCTGCTCCATGGCAGAAAACTGTCCCCCACCTCTGCATATTCCATTCCTTGACCACATGCAATTTCTAGGAGAACACACCATGCCTCGGCAATGCATTTAGTCAAGTGAAACTTAAGCAAATGACCATTTCCAATCGAGAATTTGCCTCCAATGCTTTCAGGTGGCCCTAGTCTAACACTGATGCCAAGCCATGCAAAAGCAGCGATTACATACTTCAGTTCATTAACAACTGCGTGCTCATTTCCAAACTCTGCTGAGCTCTGAGTTGCCATAGAAATGTGTTAGACTGGCACTAAAAGCAGGCAACAAGCTTCATAAAATTAATTTCTTCTCCAATGGTTTACATGCTCTTTAGATTATCCTGGCATCAAAACCTTTTCAGGGGGTGAGGGGAATATGAATTTTCTGTACAATTCTGTAAATACAATAAAAGGGATAGCGAGAAATTGGGCTTTGATAATGTGAGTTTCAACCCCAGAAAAAGCTCCAAGCCAACACTTCTATCCTTTGCACTGGCCACATCACCGCACTTTGCATTTAGACTGAAAGGGCAGAGGTTTTGCATACATGCATCTAAAACACAGGGAACCCAACTTAAATGGTGAATATAAACTATATGGATCAATCCTGTTTTGTTAGGTCCAGAAGCATTTCCACCTGGACAGCAAATTAAGCCATTATTCTCCCTTATCATCCCCCCCCATTCCCGCCTTACGACATTTAAGCATGAATCCTTAGAGTCACACGGGCAATTGAAGGGGTTAGATGCAGGCTGGGCTACAACTGGCAACGACAGTAGCTCCTCTCTAGTTGGCACATTCTGTATCTATAAATTTTAGTACAAAAACTTAAAAAATACAGGAACTAGGGCAATTTGTTAACTACATATTTACAGATAATTACAATATTTTCACTCACAATCATCAAAGCAATTGTCAGTGAAAATGCGAACGGTGCACGTTCTGAGGTACCCGTACCAGGAGGGGTAAGTAAGGGGACAGGAGATACCCCTGATTTTGTGCACATTGTGTGGTGGTAACTCCCGTCTACCAACAGACTTCTGGGCTGAGCGTGTGGCTGCAGAAGGGCTAACCCCGGATTTACAGAACATGGCTAGATGGCAGACAGGTGGAGTCAATGTACCTCCAAAGCGCAAGCATTCAGAGGCCCACAGCTTGGGTCAGCTGCTTGTTTGCTGCTGTTTACCCAGCCCTCTCTGGCTGAGCCAGGCTTTCTTCCTCCAGCATTTAGCCAAGGGTTGGGAACAGGGTATCCCAGGCATGTGAGTGACCCTGCCAGGCCCAACTGGTTGAGTTGTGTTACACAACAGGAATCAGGTTTATCTGCGTCTCTCTCTTTTGGGTAACGTTTTAATAAAACCACTAAGTCAGCTGGCTTCTTCCCAGATCTGATAGCCCCCTGCACCTCTCAGCACAGTCTCGCAAACATTTCTCCACTGGCTCCCATGGAAACGAATCCTGACAGTGCAAACTCAAACGAACACAGCAAGACATACATCAATTGCAAGTTCTTGCTACAGGCACCAACCTTTCTTAAGGGGACAAACCCCACTTCTAGGCTCACAATCTGACTGGAGTCCAGGGGAGCGCACGGGTCCCATGGTCTTTAAACCAGGAGCGTGGACAATTTTAAAAGAACAGACACTCCTGCTGACGGGGTAGGGAAGCCAAAAGCTTGGAGACACTGAAAAAGGAAGGTTACAAACCTGCTTTCAAAGGAACCACACTGCTGAGAGTAACTATAACCCACAGGACCAGGTATTTGGGGGCTTCCCTTTGGTATGTACACACCACCGCCATGAGGAAGAGACCCCTTATGCGTGGCATGCTGTTACACTAGCGGGGTCTGAGACTGCAGGAACAAGCCTCACTAACAAAGAGATGCCCTTCATATGTGCAACTCTGACCTGACACATGCAGGAACCGACACCTCTCCCCAAACTGCCAGACGCCTCGCTGCTATTCAAGGGTGGAGGGTGGGGAGGAGAGATGCCAGGAATCTGAAGAAGGTTTCCAGACCTAGAAAATCAGGTTCTAAGGGCTGACTCTGTCCAGCTGTTACCCCATCACTCAGAAGCCTGCAGCATTACGTGGGCACGCACAACCTGCATCAAGGAAGAAAATGATGCTGTTCCCAGCACACTGTCCACTGGTGGTGGGGAACCAGACTTAGAGACACGTGTCCATGTTTTGGAAGGAATGGGTGGGGAGAAGGATAAAGAATGGAGCTAGTAAGAAGTAACTTCACAGTTTTATCTGTTTTGGCCTTAGCTTAATGCACATGGAATAACAACAAAGGTGCAGAGAGCAGAGTTCATAGTTTGTGGCAGCCGATCCCCAGAAATGTAGAAAGTTAATGACGACTATATGGGGTTTGTGATCTTCTGAGATGAACCACGCCTAGGGATTCTGAGCTCAGACTGCAGAGCATTTCACTCTTAGGTACCACTGCCTTTCCTCACAGCACACTGACTACAAGCATACTGCAAACAGCACCAGTAGCTCCCCACGCCGCTTCCCTAGTGCTAGGCAAACTTGCTTTCTGCGCTGCCTTCTAACTTTGCTGCACCCTTCATGAGCGCTCTTCCCTCCTTTCACATGCCTGCAGCAGCTACAGAACCCTCCAACATCCTGCACAACACAGGGTAGGATTTAAACCAGGGCTTGCCCACTCCATTCAACCCTTGTGCACGTCTGCTCACATCCTCCCCCTAACAGCCCAGCTGCACAAATTGTCCTGTCAGCTTATCAGCTAAGGGAATGCAAAGTGCCCTGACAGAAATGCACAGCATGAGGTGTGTGTGCGCATACACACACACACACACACACAGTATATACATATACACAAATGAGATACCATTAGACAGATCTCCAGAGAGATGTGCGTATTTAACAGAGTAACAGTAGGTATTGGTATAATACGATTTATTTTCGCCAATGAAGAGTGGACAGGATCACGGTTTTGAGTTCAACAGGCCATTTTCCCCTTTGTGATAATAAGCAGCATTATTCCAGTATCCACCATCGTGTACTCTGTGCAGGTTTTATTGACAACACGCAACATTCTACTGAATACAAGTTAACTGCAGCTGTACTGAAAGTACAGGAGCTCTAGTCTGCCCCAAGGCAGGACTTGTAGATAAGAAATGTCCACGGGGACTTCTCCAGTCAATGGTTTGTTACTATACGGTACCGTGTTTGTTTTTCAACCCCTTGGAAGTTTACAGGGCTAGATTGAATGCAGGTGAAAGTTCCAGTGTTGTGTCCAAGGAATTAAGTGCACAACAGTCAATGGGAATGGGGGAGGTGGCCTCTGTTTTCCAGAAACCACAACAAATAAAGCACACATGGTCCCTTTCACTGATTTTAATTAACAAAAACAAAGAAGTGTAATATGATTAAAGAGGTGAAAAATGCCAACTCTCCTGCTATTGCACCTCTGGACTAAACTTTAATCAGAGTTTAAGGTCTGTGCAAAGGGGAAAAAACCAAACATACAGAATAATATGCTGTAGGTGTCGAGCTGGCACCAGTATTTTAAAATACTGCCATAAAAATTGTAAAGTAATATTCACAGAGCCATTTTCCTAGTGTTAATCCTCACATAGAAGATGGAAAACTAGCATCTTGCTGAGACACTGGGAGTAGTTTTCACAATTTACAAGCAACAGTATTTTTAAAGCCCTGGTTGGAGCGTGAGTAAGGGGGTGGATACAGGACAGCGTGGTGGTGTGAGGGGGCGGGCGGGTAGGTACAGTACAGCGCGACGGCGGCCTGAGGGGGTGGGTGGTATAATACAGCAGGACGACATGAGTGGGTGGGTGCAGTACAGTGAGACGGCGGCGTGAGTGAGGGGGTGGGTACAGTGCAGTGCAGCGGTGTGAGGGGGCGGGTACAGTACAGCGTGATGGCAGTGTGAAGGGGCGGAGGGGTACAGTACAGCGTGACGGTAGCATGAGGAGTACAGTACAGCGTGGCAGCGGTGTGAGGGGGTGGGGGGTACAGTACAGCGTGGCGGCGTGAGGGGGCAGGTGGGTACAGTACAGTGGCAGCATCAGGGGGTACAGTACAGCGCGGCGGTGGTGCGAGGGGGCGGGGGGTTCAGTACAGCGCGGCATCAGGAGGTGGGGGTACAGTACAGTGCGGCGGCAGAGTGAGGGGACAGATGGGTACAGAACAGTGCGGCGGTGGTGCGAGGGGGCGGGGGTTTCAGTACAGCGTGGCGTCAGGAGGTGGGGGTACAGTACAGCGCGGCGGTGGTGTGAGGGGGTGGGGGGTTCAGTACAGCGCGGCGTCAGGAGGTGGGGGTACAGTACAGCGCGGCGGCGGTGTGAGGGGACAGATGGGTACAGTACAGTGCGGCAGCGGTGGTGCGAGGGGGCGGACGGGTACAGGACAATGTGGAGTAGTTAGTTTTAATTTTTAAAAATGGAGTTTGCAAACTGATTCAGAAAGTGTTTGCGTCTCTGGACTATTTTGATTTGATATTTATACATATATCTCACAAAGATATTTATGTGATATATATGATATCTATAACATATACATTATGTCTACACTAATTTATGTCCTCAATATACCTCCACTACACAATATGAAGCGATTCCCACAGATTGCAACAACTGAGTAATTGGGAGACATCTCTTGAGATCAAACTCAGTCGTAAGGTAGCTTCTGCTCCCCACATGTACACACAGAGACACACACATTTAGACAAGGTTGATCTGAATCAGTTTTTGCAAACTATTTTAATTAAAATATTAACTCATTGGAATAGTCCAGGTCTCCACATGATATACATGTAAAAATGGTTACTACACAATTCTTTTGGATACAAAAAAGCCAATGGTGGGATAGACATCATTTGGGTCCAGCATTTAGTCATGCTTTACATTACACAAATAGCGGTTTGAGGGAACTCTTCTCGAAGTAGCTCAAGTTAAGCCAGAGATTTTGGCCAAATTCAAACCATAACAGAAGCAAAAGAATGAACCCCCTGAATTTTGAAGTAGAGTGCTGATCACTGCTGCTGTCTGGGATTCTGAGGAGGTGAGAACTTCTAAACATTGCATATTAGCACCATGCTCTGGATATACCCTCCACACCAAGGTGGTAAGATCCAATAGAGGGTTTTGGCTTTTGATTTTTTTTTTTCTTAAAACAGGAAAATGAAAGTGATTTTCCTTAATTTCATTTGCATGTTTTAATGCAAAAGAACAGCTAGAAGAGAAAACATCCATCCCACCCAGAGATGTTTTTCAAAAGGAATAGCGGGTCAGAGAGTTCATCTTTGTCCCAAACATACCTGTCCTACAGGGTAACCAATGGGAATATTCCCCAGTGGCTCCACCACCTCATCCCAAACTTCTGCGTTCACTGTTAATACTACCAGGCCCTGCCAAAGAGTTAATCAAACGTATTTTGGTATAGTGTCCATCTTTGTTCCGAGTGATATGATACACCAAGACACTGGAAATCCTGAAGTTTGGATTCACCAGACACTGGCTAAGAGTTAAGGATCTGGAGTGGATTTTAATTTAGTTAACAAAAGAATGTCACACTGTTGAGAAAACTGAACAGCAGCGAGACACTGGAGTATTTCTATATAAATATGTCACATGACAAACACATTCTGAAAACCTTGCTTTTGAGCCCTATAAACATGTTAAAGGCAAATCCTAGAGTTAGCAGCTAGTGTTTTCTTCAAGATGATTAGTGTGCAAGGAAAGTCATTTACAAAGAACTCTGGCTGGTCAGTCCCCAGGAAGAAAATCTTTACCTCAAACCAAGCTTCATCTACCTGCTCTCATCTGAATCTCATGGTGCTGACCTGCCCAGAACTCCCCACCATTGGGACTCGGCTTTCACGACACCTCCCACTTCCAGCATTAAGGATCGAGACGTAGCCACAAAAGTCATTCCATTTATTTTCAGACTCCCTGACCTTTTTAATTAAAATTTTTAAAATTTACTTCCCAACCTCTTTTGCTCCCTTTCAGTAGTACAGCAACTCTGATAAGAGCCGTCTGGAAATAGTGCTTCCTACACGTGGTGTGACATGCTGCCAAATGATCACAAGGTCTCAATGGCCTGTAAAGTTGTAAAGTACTGCGGCAACCAAAATAATAGAAAGGAGCCTGACATGCAGCAAGATCTACAGTGGTGATGTAGGTTAGTCAGCAGCTGGTAAAGAGTCATTGGCTCAGCTCCTCCTGGTACACTATGGCAACTAAACATTTAAACAGTTGGCTACACTCGACATGTAAACAGGAAATTGCAACAAGCCAAAAGGTAATAAATTGGTGTATGTAGTGTAGTAATGAAAACCCCGATCAATGGCATTTTGTGACTATGGCATCTTTCAAAATACCTCTGGCATTTCAGATTGATTGGCTAGAAGTCCAAGGTTTCTGAAGAACAGAGCAAAAGAACGATTTAGGGCTCCACGAATTATTCTAATGCTTAGCTAAGGTGAGATGTCACAGTATTAGCCATACAAGTGCATTATTTATGCTCTTCTTCTCAACCTCCTCCAAAGCACGACATCCCTGCCACCAGCACACAGCTAGGGGAGTGCAAAGATGCTAGGCTGGATTGTAAACATTTCCAGCCCTCCCCCTGCACACACATCTACCAATGTGGTGCCCAGGAAGCTGCCCTATGCCCTCGGAGAAGGCTCACCTCTTAGTGCAATAGAGAGCGTGCACTTGGGTGGCAAGGGTCTGTGTTGATCCCTCTCATCTCAGCAGGCAAAGCCTTTCCTCTTGCCCCTCTACCTCACCTACGGTTCCTTTAATCCCTCTCCTCCTAAGGCTACACCTAGAAATGTGGCCAATTTCATGATAAACAATGGGGAGAAAATACAGCTGCTCCTTCACCAGATAGTGCCTTATTTCAGCCCCCCTGGTCTGCTCAGGCGGCTGTTAAGGTTTTTGGACATTAGCGAAGGTTTGAACTCTTCCCACCGCTCTGTAGGGACGGGGTGATGAAAGCAGTCTGAGGCCCCTGTGCAGCTTTAATGCCATATCCGACAGCCAACTTCTCTGACTAGTTGCATATATGTCTTAGATCCCCTCCCCAGTCCCCCCCCAAAACATCAAAATTAAAAAAACCAAACCCTGCAGCCAAATACTATGACATCCCAGTTAGTAAACACAAAACAGAGTGCTTTACAAAATGAATACAATACTCCATGTTCACCCAGCATCACACTGCAGTCCCACACTGAGGAGGCTGCTGGGACGTATCTGTAGGCAGTTTCTGTTGGCAGACAGCTCCAGTGGAATTGCCACCTTCAGTTCTTGTTTAAGTTATGTATAAGACATGTGTGAACCATTGGATATTTGTGAAGTAACACTTGTGCTCCTGCTCATGCCCTGCTCCGTCCGTCCCCCAGAAGCAGTCCGCCTCAGAGCCTGGGGGCTGTTGCGGACCCCTATAGCACTACCTCGAGGTACCCCTTGCATGGGCCCTGAGGGGTGACCCCATGGCTGGGGTCCACCTTGCATTGGATGGCCCCAAGCTTGTGGTGGGCCACCCATGGGATGACCCCAGTGAGGTCCGGCACCCCCAGTAGGATTGTGGGACCAGCCAGAAGCTCCCGGGTAGCTGTGGCTGAACGCCTCGGGGGAGAGATTAGACAGAACCATGTTACTGAAACCTAGCCTCATGCTTTCTGAATCAAAGGCTTCGATCTCGCGGGCTTGACGCTCCAGCAGGCTTCGTATCCGTTCGGTGCGCTCATTCTGCAATGCCAGCATCTCCTCCTCAATCTGAGGGAAGGAAAGAGAAAAGGGAGTCTGTAGCAACAGCAGCACACCTTTAGAGACACAGCAAGCGTACCCAAGTTCATTGCAATGGTGAGTTTACAGTATCCGTGGCCTTGCTGTTCAACCAAAGACTAAATCAACTGCACAGGTCACATGCACACTCTCCATTATGAATGCAAAACAACAATCCGGGGTTTCTGAGACACGAGGGCCTGTGTACAGAAAAGTAAGAGGGGCTGGACAGCAGGGCTGAAACCCAGGCTTGCGGAGTTCTGCCATCCTATTTCCTGGTGTTTCACACATTACATCGGGGCTTTTGGGATTCAAATCCAAAATTGCAGCTATGTCTTCAGAAGCTCATATTTCAAATCTAAGATGCAGCAGCGAAATCTGCTGAAACACCCTGACCTAGGGACAAGGTGCTTTGAGCAGAATGACTAAATGGTCATCTGTCACCTGTCAATGCAACATCAACTGGCCTGAACTGTTGTCAGCTGAACTAGTGACCACAACTCTCCTCCAGAATGGCCATTTACTACCAGACCTGCCTGGTTTCCCCTTCATAGCCGGTCTTCCAATGGGCTTTGGCTTATGTTCATCACTTTGACCTTATCCTTTCCTAAATTGGTTTCCAATGTCTCAGTACCCTGCTGCTCTGTCTTACATGTGAGCAATGGGGCTTCTTCCCTCTTCAAAACCAAAACAGGAACGTAGGTGGAGATCTCCGCATTCTGGGCAGATTAGCAGCTGGATGATTTGCAAATGACCAACTGAGTTGGGAGCGTCTCCAGCTCTTGATACGACCCTGTCTCTCTGCAGTAAGAACATCCCAAATCACTTTTTAATGGCCCTTGTGCAAGGCATCAACATCAGGTATTTAGGCACAGGGAATATGGTGCACAAGCCTCCTGATGGGTGAATTTTGGCCTGCGATTTATTATCTCCTCTTGCTGAAATTCCTGGGGTTAAACACTCAGACCAAAGAATCGCTTCATTATTTCTCCATGTCACCGAAGAGCCATTATTGGGCTTGGTCACAAAGAATGAAGGGAAGGAAAAAAACAGCAACAGATTCGGCTTGAACTTTGTTTGCATGCTGACATCTCCGGTTTTTCAGCAACAACACTCTGACATGGGACAATCTCTCTCACCCCAGAGAGGTCCCTGTGCTTCCAAGTGCTGGATATTAACACTCATTTGCTTGTAAGCATTCTCAGGGCATTTAATCAGGGAATATGTACAGTAGTTTAATCTAGAATTCAGGAAACAATCTGCTCCAGCATGAGTCATCACCTCCACCATTCGGGGTTTGAGATGCTGCCTTCCCTCACTTGCTTATTTCTTGCTGCTTTGAGATAGGGTGACCAGATGTCCCGATTTTTGGGTCTTTTTCTTATATAGGCTTCTATTACCTCCCAGCCCCGTCCCGATTTTTCACACTTGCTGTCTGGTCCCCCTGCTTTGAGAAGCAGCGCGAGCCCTGCTGAGGTAAGGCTTAGGCCAGGTAAAAGCTAGGTAGGCAGCCTGCTCACTCTGCCTAAAAGCCACAGAGCGGCTGGCTGACAGCAAATGCTAGGGAAGAACAACACTGTTTTGTGAAACACGGATATTCAGGATCCTTAATCAATCTATTTACTCACAACTGTTTGCATTTGTGCTTAGCAAGGCTTCCCAGACCCTGCCCAAACTACTATAACCAATGCAAAGTCTATTTCTATTGCAGAAGTAACATTGCCTTAAATACAACATAACAGATATGTGTAACACTGCAGGTGATGCCATCATGAAGGGTGAAAGTTAATGAACAGAACTTAGATACAATTCACTTGCAGTTGTGGACTTGTAGCTTTAACACAATGAAATGTACATCACCTGGAGATGACTTAGAGATTCAGAGGGTACCTTGTTGGGTGAGGTACTTGAAGCAGCATGGGAAGCATATTATATATCTAAATCTTTAGAACGTACACGCCTCAGAGCAGCAACTCTCTCTCATGTACAGGGCAAAGCTCGTTACTGACGCACGAGGAAACTTACACCATTTTGGAAAATGCCAGCTGAGGCGTCTGGCTATGTACATGCCTTTGCCTTCGTCCAAGCCACCTACACTGCTCAATTCCTAGCATGAGGGGCACCATCAGACAATAAATAGCGCTATGCTGGGGAGGGGCCAAAGCTCTATGTACTTTGCTAGAGACAACCAATAAAAATACACGTGTCTCCAGTCCTAAGTCAAAGCTTCAGTTAGCCTGCATGTGGACACATCGTATCACATCACTGTGCATCAAAAGGTTCAAGACAGCCCACACCACCTGAAAGGACAATCCTTTGAGAAACAGCACATTGCCATTTATTCCACATAGGTCCCATTTTTTTCCTAGGTGGCCACTAATCAGCAGTAACTCCAAGAAATGCAGCCTCATTGTTAGCTCAAGCTTTGAGTTTCTCTGCTAGCTGTTAATTACATGCATCGTGCATGTCTGTGGTATACAGGCTCTTGCTGTTTGAACCACTTAATTTTGTTGCTACGACCCTACTGTAAGTGACATTAAAGTCTGAACACATCACTGGTCAGAGGCACATCAGTTAAAAAAAATACTGCAGGGTCTCTTGGCCCTGAGAACAGTTCTGACAACAGAAGCCAAAGCAAAAAGACCCCAAGATCTTATCTTTTTCTTCCCTGAATGGAGCTGTGTTAAACTTCCTCTCATCATAACTGAGGCCAAAAGCCAATTCACAGGGACCTCCCACTCAAGTAGGCTTTGGATCAGGCCCATAACGAATAATTTGCATTGAATTTATTTTTGGCTAACCTGGGCTCCTTTAAATCACTGGCATAATTTCAGCCTCTAATGTAACTTGATGCCAGAATTTCTCTTGGTTATGCGCAATGCAACATCAGAACACATCCGAATTGCACCCACAAAACCAAGGGACTAGCGATAGACTATTACACACGCTTCCAAACGACACATCTCAAAGGGCGTCACCAGGTAGCAGTAGTTACAATACAACATTTATTCTAAAGCAGGTTCTAAGATTATTGCTGCGTTGTAAACTCTTAGTTTTTCAAACTGACATTTTAATGGGAATAAAATCAATGTAACACTGAAGTTTAGAGGCTTATATTACACCAGAAAATCCTAGGCAGTAACTTAGTTTTCACAGACTTAGCCACTTGTGAAGATTCAGTAACCTGCAAAAGAGTCCTGGGTAAGTAGAAGATGCAGCTCTCTTAGACTAGTTTTCCCACTGCCCATTAGATGAAGCAGCATAAGGCAGAGGAGTGGTCTTTGCTGGCTGAACATACATTGGTTAAGCTCTGGGAGAAGCAAGGAAGCATAACTTACTTCTAGGCCACAAATGTATTCATTGCTGGTCCGGATCAAAGTTACGATGTCTGACACCCCATGGGGGTAAGCCAAAAGGGGAAATTCTGCAGGATGAAGGCCAGGAGCATATTTCCCTTTGCTGTGACATGCTTCGTATGCTGCCACGACACACAGTTTCACAACACAGATTTGGTGTAG
Organism: Mauremys mutica; assembly: GCF_020497125.1. Lineage (NCBI taxonomy): Eukaryota > Metazoa > Chordata > Testudines > Geoemydidae > Mauremys > Mauremys mutica. The sequence continues at coordinate 24,621,097 of NC_059090.1, forward strand.
CACAGGGAGGCATGCTTGGTACGGGTAAGCAATTCTAAACCAAGCTCTGGAGCTCAGTGGATTCTCTGTTTTTGTGTCTGGCTGCTCCAACTTGTAATGGGATTAGGGTCAGACCTCTGGACTTTTTAACTATGATTTGACTATCATGTTTCTTCTCAATGGCTGTCTAACTTTAATCAAAGTCATTGTACGGAGGTATCACAGCTGGGTCTTCATAGACTTTTAATGAAGTGAAGCTGCATAGAACAAACATTTCTGTTCAGGGCCGCACCCCATCACAAATCTGTGCTGGTGCACTCTACCCCTTCTACTTCAAGGGCATTATTCCGGATACCAGAGAAACTTGCAGAAACTCTACTTTGCTGTGTTACATCTTCCCTCTCCTGAACTTGGAGAGAGAATCCACTGCCGAGGGACAATGGAGAGAACATTGCTTTTCCCCTTCTACCTAAAGACTCACCATCACAGCAGCCTCCCCTCCATCAGCCCTGCAGTCCAGCCAGGAGGCGGAGGTGGTCATGGAGTTCAATACAAAGGGCTCCCCTGTCACTACCCCAGGTCCAGGCACACTGCACCTCAGCCCTACAATGTGCCATAGCACTGTCACCCTGGGCAGACCAGGACCCCATTCTCCCTATCGCTATCAGTGATGGGACAAGAGGAACTCCACCAGTTACTAGTAGGATGCCATTTTGCCTCCCAAGTGAGAGAACCCAGGGAAGGGTCAAAACCAGTATTATAGCACTGTCCTGTTAACGTTAGCTTTTCATAGTCAAACTCTTGGAAGGTGGCCAGTGCTGACTGCTGCTCCCAAGGCCCCTCTGCTGCCCTTACCTTCTGCTCCAAGAGGGCCCTGCGAAGGGACACCCTCTGTTCCAGTTCACGCAACTCCCGATCATGCTGGGCCTCAGCCTGCATCTTGATTTTACTCTGATACGCATTCAGCAGCTCCAGTTCCTGCTGCAGCTGCATCTTCAAAACCTGGCACTCTGCTTCCTGTGCCTCATCCAAACGCAGCTGTGAGGAGGAAGACAATAGAGATGTTTCACTGTGGGATAGCCACTCGTGACACACTGTACGGGGGAAAACATTTGTTTTCTTAGCAATACAATTGCTTTCTATTGTATCCACTTTCAGTGAACAGGGAACACACAGTGACAAACCCTGGCAATGCTGCTGCAAGCTACTCTACCAAGTGTTCTCTACAGGGAGAGCTGAAGGCTGGCTAAGTGGTACGAACATCTCTCGCTTTTGCCAGAGGGAAGCTGAGAGAAAGAACAGTTCTCCTCTCTTGCATACAAGTGGATTAATGGAATGCCACGTTTCCAGTGCAGATTTACTAGAAGGTTGCACAGAATCCTAGTCAGAGATGGGAAAGGGCTCCCAGCGCACATCCCTGCCAATGCAGAACAGTAACTAGCAGCACAGCTCAACAGCCTAAAACCAGTTACACAACAATGAGTATTTCCTCCGGATGTGAAGGCTGCTTCTGCAGTATTAAAAATATATGGAGCTATACCTGTCTCATAGAACTCAAAGGGACCCTGAAAAGTCGAGTCCAGCCCCTGCCTTCACTAGCAGGACCAAGTGCTGATTTTGCCCCAGATCCCTAGGTGGCCCCCTCAAGGATTGGGCTCACAACCCCTGGGTTTAGCAGGCCAATGCTCAAACCACTGAGCTATCCCTCCCCACATGAGAAGAAGGACTAAGTCTGGGATCTGAATCTAGGTGCTGCATGTGTGGCAAAGGAAGAAAACAACCCTGCTGCCAGGGTGACTACAGGTCAAAATGCAAACTGACATGTTGGGCTGAGCATATGTATACTAGGTCTCAGAGGCAACTCACAGCTTGTGTTGAGAGCATTTCATTGATGCTGTGATCATACTGCTCAGCTAGGATGGCCAGTTTCCGGGTCTGCTCTTCTTTGAGCCGTTTCAGGACAGCTTTGTGTTCACTCTTTGGTGTGGTCTCCAGCAGGTGGTTTCGCAGTGCTTTGTACTGTCTGGTTTGGATCTTGCATGTGTCCTGAAACTGCTTCTTTATTTGTAGTTCTTTAGACTACAGGAGGAGGAGGAAAAAACCCAGTATATGTCAAAGATGGAAGCAAGATATTCAGTGATATTTCATTCCATATTCAAGGGTAGGAGTTCACAAATCCCACAAATGTATATGAATATAAAAAGTGTGAAGAGTAAAGTGATGAGCACACAAGAGACAAAGATCATGCTGCTGCAGCTGCTTTGACATTTGGCTAGTTACATTTTGTTGGTGTGCAAAACAATTAAAATACAGACAACACTTTTCTACCAAAGCTCCAGACTACATACAGTTGTCACTACACAAAGGGACCCATTTGCCACTGGACTGGATTCAGTCCCGGGTGTTGCTTCTCAAGAAGACTTCTTGCATGATAGGTGTAATAGTTATTAGCCATTAAAGCCTTACTTACACATGGCTACACCTGGATTTATTGTTGTGAAAAAAGCAAATTAGCAATATTTTGTGTACAGAAAAAGATCTTTTTTGGTTTAGGATTCGATGAAGAACATTTGTATTTTAACCTTTGATGCTAGGACAGGGGTTGGCAACCGGTGGCTCGTGGCTCGCCAGGGTAAGCACCCTGGCGGGCTGGCCCGGTTTGTTTATCTGCCGCATCGGCAAGTTCGGCCGATCGCGGCTCCCAATGGCCGCGGTTCGCGGTCCCAGGCCAATGCGGGAGGCAGGAAGCGGCGCGAGCCGAGGGATGTTCTGGCCGCGGCTTCCTGCCTCCCGCATTGGCCTGGGACCGTGAACCGCGGCCAGTGGGAGCCGCGATCGGCCGAACTTGCCGACGCGGCAGATAAACAAACCGGGCCGGCCCGCCAGGGTGCTTACCCTGGCGAGCCGCGAGCCACCGGTTGCTGACCCCTGTGCTAGGACCTGACTTTCATAACGGTTTGCAGTAAAGCATTATCTTACCAAGGAAAATTTTGACCACTACTGGTTTGGTGACATTACTTGGTTAGCAGGGGACTCAAATTTTATCTCTGGAAGAGGGGGTCATCGTATGTAGTAGTATCATGCCTAATCTAACAAACACTCAACTACACAAGTACCCGCCCTCCAGGCACCTGCTGGAGACCTGAGGTCCTTCCTATGCTCTCCTTTTGCACCCAAAGCTGTGTGTGTTGTCAAGAAGTGTCATTTAGCACTTAAAACAAAAGATTAGGAGTCATTAGATAGGGTTAAGTACCTGGATTTGCTACTGACTTGCTGTGTAACTTTGGGTAAATTAATTTTGTGTGTTTCAGTGTCCACGTCTGGTTCATCCTTACCTTCCTCACAAGGGACCTGTAAAGTGCTCTGAGATCCTGGGCTGGCAGGTGCTATACAATTATTACGATGGTCACCATTAAACCTAGAGACGCTCCCAGCCCCTGCCAGACTGGAGAAGAGCAGAAAGACTCGGAAAGTGGCAACGCAGAGCACTGACTCTGGGCTACACAGTCAGTCCCTCCATGGTTTTGATGTTTAAAAGTGCTGCAGCAGTAGCAGGCACCTAGGTGTGGGAATGGATCCCTGCCCCGTTCCATGGAGAAGCCCTGGCACCTGGATAGGGAAGACAGCTGCTTTTACTAGCATCTCTGACTGTCAGCCACTCTACTAAGTGGTGCTGGAATTGGTTCATCTGCCTTAGAGGCAGATAAAGCACAGCATTTCTGACTACCTAGAAGGGCCTTGTGAGAGCATAAAATAGCTCAAACCCTGTTCTATATTTCCTCAATACCTTACTGCCTGAAGGGGTTCTCACAACAAAATTTTTGGTGGCCTCAGAGTGTGGCCACCAACTCTTGCTGGTGGCTGCTCTGACAATTTTTCCTAAAATACTTAATTAACTTCAGGAAAAACAAGTAAATATGCACAGATCCATGTCCATAATTTATTTATGTAGAGGTTTTTTGCAAACTCAATAATAAAAATAATGTACAGTTGTTTCTATTCTTTACTGGATCTAAACAGAATAGAAACACAAATAAGGTGCTGTGCACCTTCTTGCCTTTTGTTGTTCTCGTTTCTTTTGCTGCTGTGAAAAGTAATATTTGTATGTTTGTTAATATCACTTTTCACAGCAGACTTACTCAGCCCTGGCAAACCAGAGCACAAATTAAGCCCTGGATGGGGAGGTGAGTAGGGAGACAGCAGGGGCCAGGGATGATGGAGGGATGGGGAGGCAGTGGGAGCCAGGGGTGATGCGGGGGGTCACAAGACCACAGCCCAAAACCCCAAGACCATAGCTTGCTGCCCGCCACCCAGGGCAGAAGCCTGAATCCTGAGCCTCACCACCCCCGGGAAAGTGGGGAACTCACTGGCTGCCTGCTCCTCTGGCATTTCTGGTTCTGGAGGGGGCAGGACCCAACTCCTGCTCGTGGTCCTCAGAGAGGAGTCACTGCTTGCAACCCTGCCCCCACCACAAAGTTACTGCCTAGGAGGCTCTAGCCACAAGAAAAGCCTCTGGTTTCCAAAGAACACCTTGATTCCCTGGTGCAGAATGCCTGCGTGCATTCTGTTTCTATTCTGCTGATACATGTATCGCAGAGGGGAAGATGGGACTTTTACCCTTTCTAAATTAACCAAAAGCCATTTTCCTGCAGGAAAGCCCTTACGGCTGCTCTCCCCACCCCCTGGCCTGAAGGGAAGTGCTTGTAGGCCATACATTTCTATCCAAGACTTGGTCACAGCCAGGGAGTAACAATGCATTTCTCCTCACTTTCTGTGAAGTCTCTCTTGGACACCAGACTTTGTTCACAGCTTTCCAATGCAAAGGCTTTAACAACAGGAAACAGAAGGGAAGGGTAAGGTTTCCAGTCAGGTTTATGACAAGATCATGTTGGCCTTGCATTGTGAGTTACCAGAAAGAGGGTAACAAGACAGACACTCAGAACCGTGATAACAGAGCACTTTTCATTGAAGGATTACTTCTAGCCACCATTCCTTCAGGCACAGCCAAGGACTGCAATAGACAGCCAATTGTGAAAACCTTACTCCCAGTATAAAAGGAGAGCCCTGCAACTGGGACCCTTTAATAAAGGAAAACATTGCTGAAGAGAGAATCTAGATAACAACTGCAGTCAATAAAACACATGCATGCACTGTTCAGAAGTGAGGGAAAGAGTTAATTCTAGTGAACAGTTCCAATAAAGCAAGTATTGGACTTCAAGCAGTATTGTTATTCCAATGGTCTTCACGATGAGTGTTCTGTGTACACAGATTTGGTGCTGGACTCACTGCTCCGGACTCTGAAGTCCTTCATTAATCACAGAGCAGGTAGAGCACAGGCAGCAGTGTAAGCATCCCACATGCCTGGCCAGCATGCTTGAGCCTGCCCTGCAGGGATGCCCTGTAAGGGAGTTCAGTCTCCATGACCCACTCAGGTCCCTTGACTTCTCTGCTGTAACTGCCAACCAGGGGCCAATTTCAAGGAGGGAATGAATATGGACACATTGTCTGCTTGTGCTTGTACCCTATCACCTTGGGGAGGCAGAATTCATTCATGTTAACTTTAGAAGGATCAACCTAATGCAGCTGCTTCAGTTTTATTCAGCTCATAATGCAGTAGTGCTTCTTTGTGAAGTCATCAGCTATTTCTGTACTATATCCTTGGAGATTTTGAACACAGTGATCAGATGGTCCCTTGTGATCAGCAGTCAGTTTTTAACTATTTAATACTATTCTGAGATTGACAAATCATTTCTTTTCACCACAGAAGTACTATTTCCAAGCTGGTTTCCAGACAATTTCTGTCAAGAAAACAACCTACAGTTGGTGTGAACTGAGTCAGATGGGCAAATCACGACTCCCAGAGACCTAGAGCAACAAAGGAACCCCATGCTCCGTATGGCACACGGCACATTCTGATCTGGGCACAGCTGAAATCCTGGGTGGAGTGAAGGGGTCTCCCTCTGCACAGGACTAGGCAGCGATGTGAAAGGCCTTATATCCCGTTCGCTAAGCACCTCACATGAGACAATGGGACTTCCATGGCTGAAGAGAAGGGCTTATAATGGAAACACTAACAGCCTCCACTCCAGAGGCAGGACAATTCTGCTTAGACACCAGTGTAAACACAGGACAGAACGTGAGATGGGTTAGCATTAGATTCTTTTCCCCTCTGATATTGCATTAGTTAATATTTTTTATTTGCATTTGCTTGTCCACTGACACCACTAAGGGGAGCATATCCATAGTCTGTTAACTGGAGAGCTTGTTCATTTTATTCCCATGTGCAGCAGCAAAATTAGGCTTTAAAAATTATTACTTCATGATAGAAGGGTGGATTATTTTGGGTGGGGGTAGGGAGAGGGATGGCTGCAAGGATAAAAATATTTAAAATCCAACTTCTAATAGAATTTACCATTTTAAAACGGAAGCCAAATTGCAGCTGCTGAACGGCATCTGTTTAAAAAGTGAGGGAATGGTGTAGTAGGGGCCTGCCAGCAACACAATTACAACCCAATACTGGGATCCAGTTACCGTAGCCATGTCCCATTATTTACATTGCTCAACATACATGCACAGCTCTGAACAGAACAGAAACAGACAGGACCAGAGTCTCAGCTGCTATAAAGTGGTGCTGCTCAAATGAAGTCATTTAAACTATGCCAGTGCACACCTTGTAAGGGTCTGGCCCAGGGTGCCCTTCTTGAAAATTTTACAATCTTAATTAAGGGAAGAACAATAGATGATTATGGGAAACAATGGGGCGGTGGGGGAAGGATGCAAGTGAAGACAGCAAGATCATCTGGTGGCTTGGGTAAGTAATGCCGGCATTGTGAAGAGCTGCTTTTTTAATCAAATAAAGCCATGTACTACATAGTTATAAACCTCCTTGAATAACTGAGCTTCATGAAAAGCCTTAAAGAAGGAGAGGCTGGCGGTGTGGTGCAAAGAGCTTTAGCCCAGTTACAGAACATGGCTAAGGACCTTAAGGACTCCCGTGCACCACAAACTGGAACCATGCTGGTGCTTGATCTCGTGACATAGTTGTAACTGTTGGGTAGACCAGCCCTGCACTGCTCTGTGCCTGGGAGCACAAACCATGGCCTGTTTACTCTCCCTCCCCATCGCGACCACGCTCCAAGATTACACAATACCTTCAGACTCTTAGGCTGCTGTCGAACTTCCATGACATGCTTACGCCTTAGCTCACGCTCTCGTCGCTTGTTGTATTCCAGCTGGTTTGTGAGCTCAGTTTGGTGCTGAAGCCTGATCAGCTCGCAACGCATCTTCTGGATGGTACTGAGGTGGCGGAACTCCAGTTCTTGCATAGACTCATGCTGTCGCAGCAACATGGCGTGCTCCAGATCCTTCTGCGTCTGCCTTTTATTTAACTCCTGAGCCACAGAGCGAAAATCAATTGCCATGAGTTATTTGTGTACCTAGCTTAATGGGATCACATTCACTGCAGTGCATTCAATGGTTCTACCAAAGCACATCCAAAGCAATTTAGATAGTACACCAGGGTTTTTCTGCAACTTACTTGTGGTAGGTATCAGGTATAAAATATTAGGAAAGGGGATCAAAAAAATAAATCACTTCACATTAGCAGCCATGACACAAAGACGCAAACAATTCCAATTTACCATAGTTAAGTCTAAGATTCTGTCACGGATATTTTTAGTAAACGTCATGGACAGGTCACAGGCAATAAAGAAAAATGTATGGAAGCCTGTGACCTGTCCATGATGTTTATTAAAAATATCCTCACAAAATGGGGAGTTGCGGGGTCCCCACACTGCCTGTGGCAGCTGGGCAGGCCCCAGCTCGGAGTTCGGGGGCCCCACCACCCATGGGGGCTCAGAGCTCCAGGATCCCTGACACTCATGGTGGCTCGGAGCTGGGGGGACCCCTGCGGCCCACGGCAGCAGAGAGCTGTGGGGTATCCTCGCCACCCACTGTGGCTCAGAGCTCCCAGCTGCTGCAGGCTGAAGTCATGGAGGTCTCTGGAAGTCACGGAATCCATGACGTCTGTGACAAAATTGTAGCCTTAACCATAGTAGATGCTTTCTAAAGAGGTTTTTAAAGCTGGCTATTATTATCCATTTGCTTCTGTTAACACTTCCTTACATAATGTATAGCAGTGAGTCTTTGATAATGAATGATCCCTTAAACAGGCATATTGGTTTTCATCACAATGTGCCCATTTAAACTAATCTATTACAAACGTCACCCTAGATCATGCAACACCATTTCTATACCAAGCACAGGGTTTTGGTTACACAGCAGGTGTCCTACATGGTGTATTTGGGACTAACATGGTTCATGGGTTTTTACTCCTCCCTTGCCCTCTCACCTCCCGAACTAAGTCCTGTTCCAGGTTATGGCGCCCGAGAAGCATTCTTCTCTTAAAGCGCCGGCACTCCAGCTCCAAATACTGTCTCTGGCGCCGCAGCAAGTTGGCCTCCTCCTCTGCCTGGAAATGCTGAATGTTCTCCTTCTGTTTGGAGAGCCACTCCTGCTTCTCCTTCTTTGGAGTGCTCTGGTTTTCATTCAGCTCCTGACAAGACCAGGATAATTAATTTTAGAATAATCATGTTAAGCTCTTTGACACTGAGCAACTGTGCTGACCTGCATAATCAACTACACTTCAGTTAGGTTGTGTTACTTCGTCCTCTCGTGCCCAGATATTGCAGAACTCTCAGCGAAGTGCATGATACTGCATATCTATGGCCATTCCAGGGGACAAGTTGAATTCTGGCTGCTTTAACTGTACATTTTCTTGAGTCTGTCATTTTAAGTTAACTTCAAAACATTGGTTTGCCGCTGAGTTTCCTTTAGACAAGTGTGAAAGGATACAAAAGCTTGAGAATAATATATTCTACCACTGATGATGTCATGTTACTTGTATTCGTGTCAATTCCAATTTATGAGGCACTTGGCCTCTCCAGAGGAAAAAACCTCTCCATCTCAGTCCAATGGCCAATGCAGTGGTCTAAGATTTATGCATACATACAAGTATATGACCTAGCCACTGACATATCACAGCTGGGATGAAAATGGGACCAGGACAGATTCATCCTATGTAATTTACCAATATTGTTTGTGTAGGCCCTGATCTTGCAAAACACTTAAGAACATGCTTAAGTGCTTTGGGGCCATTACATGGAGATATTTATAATACATTTAAGTCCCCAAGGCAGGACCCAGTTATCAAGGACCCATAATTTACAAAGAAACAGTATACAGAAGTAAATAGGAGAGACGATTGGCCATGTTTTCAAACTTGGATGCTAAATTTGATATACAATTTGAGACACCCTTCAGTTCAAAAAGGACTTTGACAAAGTCAGGAATTAGTCTGTTTACACAAGCTCTCCCTATAATTTGAGAAGTAATACATACTAGATGGACCAGTATGGTTATTAGACTAGTCCCCACATATAAAAGAGTTAATACCACACAGAATGCCGCTGTATTTTATCAAGGAGAGTCAACACATCATAGGGCATTGCCCTTTAAATACTATCTATTGTATGACCAGAGAAAGATTCCAACCCATCACAGCTTTACAGGTCTCTCAGCCCTACTACTTCCCAGGTTTCTCCTTCCCAGGAAATATCTATGTTTGGGGTTACACCTCTACCTCGATACAACACTGTCCTCGGGAGCCAAAAAATCTTACCGTGTTATAGGTGAAACCGCGTTATATCAAACTTGCTTTGATCCACTGGAGTGCGCAGCCCTGCCCCCCGGAGTACTGCTTTACTGCGTTATATCCAAATTTGTGTTATATTGGGTTGCATTATATCGAGGTAGAGGTGTATTTGCTTCTGGATTTGTTAACTGCTAGTTCCACAGTTGAATCACAAGAGTTAATAGTTTAGAATTAAATGGCTCTTTCAAAAACTCTACGGTGGTGTGATGTCAGTCAGTCTGTAAAAGGAACCAGGATGTCTGCACCTATATTTCCCTCTGGATCTGATGAAGATCATGATTTTCAAAATAATACAGTGGTTATTTACACTAAATAGCTTCTCCCACTCCTTTTACTATCTTATAGAAGTTATTTTTTAGCAAAACTTCGAGAGTTCACCAGCTCTGCTCTACATTCCTGCTTATCCAATAGAGGTATTGATAACCCAGTGATGAAAAATGTCACTAATGAATGGTCCTCTATTTACAAGAGATGCAGCTAAATGATATATTCCATAGCATGCTGCTTTACATCCTAACAGTGAGAACTCTCTTTCCTAAACTACTCTCTCATTCCCCAGCATTCTTAAGTTTGTAAGCACCTTGCTGGTGCTGAACTGGGAAACAGAATTAAAGAATGGAAAAACCTGTATTTCAGTAGACAACTATGTGGATGCCAACATGAAAACACACACTTCTGTTTTAAGATCAATAACAAACATTACAAATGACGTCTTCAGCAAGTGTCTGACTGGAATCTCAATACAGAATTTGCCATGATCAGATTAAAATTATTTTGCAGCATCTTGGCATCTCTTAATTCTAGGAGTTCAGTGTATTAGTACAATTTATCATATAAATACAATTGTATTAGTACAATTAGTACTTCCTTGTTCTCATAAGAAATGGGTTACCTCTTTGAGCTGTTCTTTACGGAGCTTGTATTCTCTTTTCTGGGACTCCAGGAAGCTGTTCAGTTCTTTCTTTTGCTGGGCTTGAATATGTTGTTGAAATTTCTTTTCTTCATTGGCCATCACTTTAGCCTACACCAGAAGACAAAACCCAATGAATTTCTGTGACTCAATCAGTTTAACAGATCTCCACTTCCATTTCAGACCCCAGGCGAATCGCTATTGCTTTGTACCTTTAACATATACTCACCGCGCCTTTCAAAGAGAATCAAGACTGTGCAAAATCTGCTCTCTCTCATTTCTCAGTTTCCCCCCCATGAATGCACGCACTGACAGTCTTTGCTCAGTGCTTTATTACTTAGACCTAAGCTTTAGCTTATTTTTAACCTAGTAATAAAGTCAACTCCCTCATGACCAGGAAAACTGCAGAGAGACACTCAGGGTACAACTACACTGTTTAAAAAAGAAAAAGCGCTCAGAGCCTGAGCCTCAGAGCCAGGGTCTGCAGACTCGGTCTCACACCAGGAAACTAAAAGGAGTATGTCAACATTCTTGCTTGGGCTGGATCTTTGGATCTGCAAGCCAGCAAAGGGAGTGGGTCTCAGATCCCCAGGAGGAACGTCTACACTGCTATTTTTAGTGCTGTAGCACAAGCCTGAGTCTGTAGATGCAGGCTCTGAGATTTGATGCCCTGGCTTTTGTTATTTTTGCAGTGTAGATGTACCCTCAGACACTATACTATAAAGATCAATATAGAATGGCATAGTTCCACCCAGTGACCGTTAAGAACACCTAAAGAATTGTCACCAGCCATCTTCTTTGGTGGCACTAGTCCATCATGATTGGTTAACAAATAAGTATATTCATACACAAATAAAAGTATGAACATTCTAAGCATAATTAACACATTTCTGTGTAAGATCATTTTATCTGAATTATAACTCCCAACAGGAGTCATACAAGGCAAGGGTGCTATTCTACTACTAAGATTATTGGTCATTTCTGAAGAATGCACTTAATTCACTTTTAAAACATACATAAAGTCAAGACGACAAAGGATACAGGACAATAGAAAGGAAAATCCTTACTGTAATTCTTTCTGGGCTCAGTATGCTAACATTTAGTACAATGCACTGTGATGCAGGACATACCTTTCCTCTAGTTACATAAACCCCTTAGTGTAAGGAGGTGATGTATTAGCCTTTTTCTAATTATCAATTTGCTTGGCTCCTGAAAACAGACATGTAAGAGACTACAATGTCATCTCTTCTTCAGTGAGGAGAAGTGGACAATTCAATGTAATTAACAAACATAGACCAATCTCTAAATCTTAATCTCCTACCTCCTTCTCCATGGCTGCTTGGTGTTTTTTAATTAGCTTTTCCATTTCTGCAGCAAAGTTGTTTCGCTGCGTTTCAAGATCTTTGTCCAACCTGAGGCGATGCTCATCCATCTCTGCCTTCAGTTTGTTCTCCAGTGCCATCAGCTGTTTCTGGTGCTGCCGTCTCATGCGTTTATAGCCAGACATCTGTTCTCGGAGCTCAGAGTCTTGTTCATGTTCCTGCATTTGCCTTGTCACCTAGTAAGACAACCATAGCAGGATAAAAAGTTAATGCATCTTAATCTGTTTTTCAGCATTCTTCAATTTACACAATCAAAGGATTCAGTAATGATGTATAACTTTGTTGGAAAGAAGAACATAAGCTCCAGGGGCAACAGACAGCTAAAAACTGATTTGACTAAGAGAGACAGCCTTCTTTTGCTACTGTAACACACAAAAGGATCAGACAGGTCCCTAATGGGCTTCTCTTAGTTGTTAACAATGCCTATAAATGAGAGAGAGAGAGAGAGAGAGAGAGAGAGAGAGAGAGAGAGAGAGAGAGAGAGAGAGAGAGAGAGAGAGAGAGAGCGCGCACTGCCATCTTGATTTTGCATTTTAACCAAACTCTGTTTTCAAGATGGTTTCTACTGACAAAAAGACTTCACAGAGGTGACGGGTAGCACCCTGTATTAGCAGCAACGTAAAGCGTGACTTTGCTTTCTTTCTTAGCTTAGAGCAGTATTTCTGCAATAGCTGTAATCTCAGCTAAACATGGTTTAACGTAACATTCTCAAACGTCTAGAAACATTTAGCACAGAGACCATTGTGTGTCTCATTTCAAAAGCCTGAACTTTTATAAATGTGACCCCTTTTTATATGGTGCTATTCACTTCTCCAACACCAGAGGCACAGAAGATGACATTTCAAATGCATTCAACATTAATGTTTATGTTGGAAAATCATGAGTCCAGTTATAGAGGGGTTACAAGCTCTCTGAGTTTCACCAGTAAAAATTAAGGAAAGTCATCCATTTGCACTGTGAAAAATGCTGGCTAGTGACAATTTTACAGATACACTTTTTATTTTGCAAGATCTAGAACAGCGTTTCTCAAATGCGGCCACCAGGGGGTTTTCCTGCAGCCATGACAGCCTCCTGGGCAGAAACAGGGGAGGGGGCAAAGCAGCGGCCCCTCCCTGCAGAGCCATGGGGCTGGGGGACCTTCAGTCCCCTCCCTCATCTTCAGCCGTGGGACTCCAGGCTTCAGGACACCCCTCCCCCCACTCCACCGTCTCCAGTCGTGGGGCTCTGGGCTTCACCAGGCACCATGGTCAAAAGCCTGGGTTGTGAGGCCGCAGAAGGGAGCTCATGGCATTGGGGGGAGGAAGGGAAGGAAGCAGTGGGACTCAGGGGGGCAGTGAGGAGCCCAGGGAGGCAATGGGGGCCATGGGGATCTGTGGTGGACCAGGGAAGGCAGCGTGGGCCAGGTACACTAAAATACAATTGTACATTATTTTTATTATAGAATCTGGGGAAAAAAAACCCTACATACATAAATTACAATGATTTGGAGATGTATATGTGCATATTTATTTGTTTTTCCTAAAGTTAATTAAGTATTTTAGGAAAATTTGTCAGAGTGACCCTCAGCAAGAATTGGTGGCGCCACTCTGAAGCCACTAAAAATTTTATTGTGAAACTCCCGATCTATGGCATGGCTTCACAACAATGCGATAATGGAAACACCATACTGGACTGCCAATCTTATTTTTGTATTGAGGAGAACAAGTTCAGCTGACTAACTTATACATGCATACAGTGTACACATACAGAAACTAGGGTGTAAAATTTAGATGGGAATACTTGATTTTGTGTCATGAAACTATAAACCATTTGATGCTGCAGATTTCCTATGTACTACTAGGCATTGTTTTTGAAAATACATAAGCTATATAAAAATATTTGCCCTGGGGGTTATATTTATATTGGTAAGTTGGCTCTAACTATTTTTGTGATAACATTTTTGAGTGCATGACGACACTTCACATTCTGATGAAATCCTAAAAGCTGCAAGTAACATTATAGCTAAACCTCTAAATTCATCCTGTTTCTACAATTTAAGCAACAGAAAAAACTAAACCTACCAGTGATGCTGTGCGTATAGTAGCAAAGTGCTCTCGGTTGCGGTAATGTGGCTTGTGGCGAGATACTTGGGGTGGAGACTGTGGTTCTGATGTCCTTGTTCTAGAATCAGACTCTTCTCTGTAATTTTCTTCCTCCTTAACAGTGGGAGAAATATTAACAGTCAAGAGAATAAGGAGAATCCATGTTATTCAGATTGTCATCTGAGTGTGCTTCAAAGACATTCTTAAGAAAATAGAAGCAAAAGTGCATCAGATGCACTAGTCCTGAAAGGCAACTGCTGACAATAAGACAGCTGAAAATATAGAACAGAAAACAGAAACCTTGACCCTGGAACTTAGGATGCTGAAATTTCATTTCATAATGTTACAGCTAAGAGGAAAGCAACTTGCTCAACAGTGAGAGTGGAAAAAATAATAAAGGGAAACAGATTATTGAGATGTTCAACAGGCTACTTCCAACCAGCACTCCACATAGCAGATAATATCTTTAACCCAACCAGACAGACAAGCTCCTTCTTCACAATCATGCCAGATAACGAGGTTAATTTCACTAACTGCAGAAACACTTAAAGGAAAACACTTTTGATTTCCCATGTCATATTCTATATGTTTATGTTTTGAATCTCTGATTCATCAACAGGCAATTGGTAATTAACTATGTTATACACTAATCAACTGCCTGAGGAAAAGCATATATCCTTGTTCCATATCTTATTAAAGAAAAAATTACAGCCACACCCACCATGAACTATGAAAACATACGAGTCTGAAAAGTGTATCATGACCCCTGTGTAGTAAGAGCAGCGTGGTTCAAAGGGAGACTCTGCTGCTGATCTTTCATCATTCCAAGGTAAGCAAGGGAAGTGGTTTCACAGCATGCCATGCTCAGAATGCTGCAATTCTTTTTCTGTGTAACTTGGTTCATTAATTAAAAATTCAGTCAAGTAATGGGTAGTTCAGGAACAGTTCTCTGCCACTGCTGCAGGTCTAGTATTTGAGAACCTACTAATGAAGAAGTAAAAAGGAGGAAGAACACTTACAGCTTTTGCCCTGTAAAATAGCACTCGATGAGCCCAGGGCATTCACTAAATAAACCAATTCCCAATGGGCAATCCCAAACTGGTTTCAAAACAATTTAACTAACACAAAATTGCTATACAGACAATTTAATAAAACAGGCTTTTTAAAAAGTTTTACATCAGCCTTCTGACGAGGACTTCTTTTTAATGCACATTAATCTTTTGGTACAAAATTTTAAAATCTGCACTACTATGCTTACTATGGAAGCAAGGATTTATGCCTCTTCTAATATCAACCAAAGCCTGCACACACTACACCATTCATACCAAGTGAAATCACAGTATCATTCAAGCTGGTCTGGCTAGAAAGCGAACACTCACAGGCTTTAAGTGGATGACAGAGCTATTTGACATCACGGTGTGGTCCCCTTCCATCATGTCTAGCTCACTCTTGTCATCTGAGGCATCTGGAAGACTGTTAACACTACTGCTTTGGCTACTGGCACTGATGGACATACTGGGAATGGACTGATTACTTCCGACACTGTTCACTGTTCCTGTCCTGCCAACGCCATGGTCTTGCTCCTAAGGGCAGGAAAAATAGCTGGTTACCATCTTTAAAATAAAACAGTCCATCACTATTGTAACTTTATCAATCTTGCCAAACAATACACTAATGAGACACCTTTATATCAGCATCCACCTGCCAAGTCACTGCAGCTGCCCACTCTTCAGACATGTGCTACTAAATGTTTCTTCTGTGGGAATGGTGGGGATAGAAAAGATCTGCTGCAAAATTAACCTGGCTGCTGTCAGATTCTTTTCAGAAGGGAGCACGCTAAGAAGTGAAACTCGACAGTGAATAAGCAATACTGTGTCCCCAGTAACTGTTTTGACAGCAGTATTATCTTCCCCTAGGACTGATGCCAGGACTTTTACAATGTACTCATGTCCCCTTTTGCACAAGGAGAGAATTGGGCTTTGGCTCTGGCTTGTGGTTTTACCATGTGCTCCACAATCTAGGCTTTAATTCTGTATTTATTTATTTTTGAAGTGTGTGTTTCTACCCTTTATGGTTAGATGAAAAAACCTTCAAAACGTGAACCAGATGTAACTGATGCAATGACGATGGCCAGTGGCCTTGCTTAGGTTGCGATTAGCCCTTATTTCAGGGATCAGTGAAGGTGCACCAGCACAAATCCCCCCAGAAGGCAAGAAATGCCAGGATTTGCACCCTGGTTTCAAGTATAGGTGCAAGTCCTGGCTTTCTTTTCCTACATTAGGAGTTTGCCCTGTTGTGGCTGGCTAGAAACAAGGGTGGACAAGGCCAGAGGCTGCAGCCAACCTGAAGCAATAACTCCATTCATCTTAATGAGTTTATTCTAAATCCTAATGATCATTATTAATATCTCCATGCTGAGAGATCGTCTCTCTTAGCTCTTCTTACCTCCTCCTCTTCCTGGGCTTCTACTGCAGGCCCATTGTGTGCCTCCTGGAAAAGGAGTTTCTTCATTTTGCGATACTGCAGATTGTCCAGTTCTCTCACTGCATCCTTTGTTCTCTGAATCAGGTCTATTAACACTGTTTCAGGCCGTTCCCGAAGAACAAACATGTGCTGCAGAACACACACACACACACACACACGGGTGACTAATATTTCATATCTCCAGTGCATATACTTTGCCAGAAACTACCTTCATGAATTTTGGTCATATTTCTTCCTCCTCCCTAAATAGGTAGAAGAAGAATGTAGCCTACAGCCATACTAGCTCAGGCTGGCATCTTATCAGATTTCAGAACCTAGATGAGTTGAGCCTGGTCACTACTTTGATGGGAGACATCCACGGACTATAGAGATGTTGCAGGAAAGAAGGGGCTGCAACTCAGTTCAGTGGAACTCTTCCTTCAGAGATCTTGCCTAGACTAAGGAAAAGGATGTTTGATTTTAAATAGTACTTAAGCCCTGTCTTCTCTGAGTGGTAACACCTTTAAAACACTTAGCTGGTCAGTCAATCACAGCCAGCTAACATGTTTATTAAAGGTGTTAAGCTCTGTCTCTATTCTACTCTACTGGTTGCTAAGTGGCATTTAAAATCTTAACTAACTTTTATTTTTTTAAACAGCCTTTTTCCTATTCTAGACCAGGCCTAAATCAGTAACTTATCTATACTCAGCATATGGCTCTTTTGGGTGAGACATAAAACGGAGGTTTTGAACATTTATGGTTCCCTCTCACTTTCAGTTCTATAACTGCTGTGCTGTGCTGCTCAAATTATTTGAAAGACTTAGAATCACAGAATCATAGGACTGGAAGGGACCTTGAGAGGTCATCTAGTCCAGTCCCCTGCACTCATGGCAGGACTAAGCATTATCTAGCCCATCTCTGACACGTTTTTGTCCAACCTGCTCTTAAAAATCTCCAATGATGTAACAAGACTCAACTGAATCTAAATTAGCTCTTTTATTATACCATGGAGAGAGGAAGGATCAAATGGTGTCTAGGATCCTTAAACAGGGTCCACAACACCAGGTACAAGTACCTGTCCCCACCCGCAATCCCTCACTTGCTGCGCTGCACTGATGGTTGCATTTTGCCAGAAGGTGAATGGAAACTAATCTGTGTGTGTTTGAAGGTGTTTTACCAGCCTTCTGGATAAACTGTGCTATATAAATGTGAGTCAGCAATAACAATACTAATAGTTTCATTCTGTTATTTTGGAAAGCAGTACTGCAATTACCAACATTTCTCATATTTCCTACATGTCCCTATTAATTGGCATACAGCTGTTTGCTACTTAGATAGGGAAGGAACATATTCATAAAATTCACAAA
The DNA here is from genome assembly GCF_020497125.1 of Mauremys mutica. Lineage (NCBI taxonomy): Eukaryota > Metazoa > Chordata > Testudines > Geoemydidae > Mauremys > Mauremys mutica. The sequence goes on from NC_059090.1 coordinate 24,638,991, forward strand.
CATTTATTTTTTCAACACAATTCTCTTTAATTAAAAAGTGTATTGTTGAAAATAAAACTGAACTTTAGAATTCTGACATGGCACGCTACACTCCCACTAAGCCCTTCAGTGGAGAATTCTGACATGGCACGCTACACTCCCACTAAGCCCGTCAGTGGAGAATTCTGTTTACTTTTTGAATGGAAAATCCTAGGAAATGTAAAGAACGGAAAAGCCTCATGATCACTTAAGCATTAAAACATACAAAAAGATGACCATCTAATCCTGCGCTGTCAGCAGTCATGTGCTGATAGTGCAAGAACTTGGAACATAAGTATTTAATAGAAAGCATCATTACAGTAAAAGATGAAAAAATCAATGCCATAGCTTTACAAGGAGAATGAAAAATTAACCAAAACAAAATCCTGAATGCCACTCGATACCGTCAAGGGAGTCCACAGAAGTCACATTTGTGCAAGGCCATATCAATACCTACTAGTATGTCGTCAAATTAAGTATATTCACTTAGGCATGCATCAGCTCGTTGCAACCATTTAAAGACACTTACTATGTTTCACCGCTAGAGAAAAGGAAATTAAATAGATACAGCACATGGGAGAGGGGAGAAGGAGAAGCCAGGCAACATAACAGGAGGAACTCTGCAAACAAGTGACATGCATCAGTGTCAAGAAAAGCAGTATGTGGGAGAAAAATCCACTTGATCATACTGGAGGGTAAAGGTAATAATAAAAGGTAATAATTGGAGATATACCAATCTCCTAGAACTGGAAGGGACCTTGAAAGGTCATTGAGTCCAGCCCCCTGCCTTCACTAGCAGGACCAAGTACTGATTTTTGCCCCAGATTCGTAAATGGCCCCCTCAAGGATTGAACTCAAAACCCTGGGTTTAGCAGGCCAATGCTCAAACCACTGAGCTATCCCTCCCCCCTATCTATATCTATTTCAAATCTATATCTATAAAGCACATAGGTGCTGGAATAATGTAAAAGCCTGCAGGAGTGTATATAGCACAGAATGAGGAGAAGTAAAGAAAGATATTTTGCTAACCAATGCATGACAGCTCTGTCAGGATTAAGCATAGCAACCAAAGGGCACACAGAGTTTCAGGAACTGAAACTCTAAGATTTGGTGCTCAGCCTATGGCACTTGCTGAATATTCCATTAGTAACTATGAAGATACAGCTGGATCGCTGAATCATCTAGCTAGCTGCTTCAGACACTGAGTAGTAAAGTAGGAATGCTTACAAGAAAGAGTGTAGTCCACAAAGTTGGTTAGTTCTTTAGCTTGAGGGTATTAGGGATAACAGACAAAGCATTGTTTAACCTTGGTCTAGAAGAGCAGCAGGTGAGAAAGAAAAAGTGCTGTAGAGCATTATACTTCATACAATTCTTTCTCTCTAACACCATTTGAGGGAAAAAAAAAAACAAGACAAGAAAGCCAACCTTCAGAAGCTCCTCTGATGTAGGCCTGTCTTGAGGAATTTTCTGGAGGCAAGAATCTACGAAGTTTCGAAAATAATCAGACCTATTGCAAGAGAGAAAAAATGTTACCTGAGTTAACTGCTGACTTCTTCATTTTAAACATCTCATTAAGGAACCATCTGTAGCAAAAACAACCTCTTTGCTCTCCCCCCCAAAACAAACAAACAAACAAACAACAAAAACAAACAAAAACCAAACCAAAAAAAAAATGAAGAAACCCCACAACACTTGACACAACATATTTACATCAAGCCAGACTCCCTGGCTCCTATGTAGATCCTTTAACCTCAGCTGCCAAACTCGCTCAGAGTCAGGCAATTCAAGAGCAAAGGAAATTTTGTACCTGTTCTCTAAAGGCCCACATGATGCTGAATGCCATCATTAATGGGGTAAATTTCTACACTGTCAAAACACTTTCATTTTGATGGGACAAATGTAACTATCAGATTCAACAAGCACACAGGCCTTGTGCCTGCCCTCTGCCCAGGGTGAGTTTAACCCCCAGCACACTGCATTAGCAGAATACCTAATATGTCTCAGACACGTCTTCCAAAATATTCTGGAATCCATTGGCAGCGTGGCTGTACAGGGGTAGGTGAATTTTTCATGAATACACATCTCTTTGGATGCTGGGCCTCTACATTCTGCCCCTGCCTCATTTAAAGACACAGACTTTCCGACAGACGTTACTACTGACATGGAGATTATAGAACTTGTGAGATTTTCTTTTTCTCCCTCTCCCCCCAAAAACCCAGGTAATTACTTGATTTTTTCTTCTACTAAAGTTTTCTAGCAAATTAAATTCTTGAATTTTTTGGTCAGAACAATCTATAAAATGAGCAGAACCTTTTCTGCAAATATCGTGTGTGGGCACCTAATCAGAACATCTGTGAGGTTAAAAAGGTTGTAAAAGCGCAGTACACTGCATTACAATCGAAACATCAGGACTGCAGCTTAGCAAACAACATTACTGTGATGCTGGCAGGCCAGATGTCAGCTCTCGTCCAGGCTGCAGGCATTAGCTACGAATCTTAGGACTGGAAGGGACCTCGAGAGGCCATCTAGTCCAGTCCCCTGCACTCAAGGCAGGACCATGTATGATCTAGACCAGTGGTCACCAAACTGTAGATTGTGATAGACTGATCGACCCTGGAGCCTCTGCCAGCCAATTGTGATCTCCGGCTGCTAAAAGTCCGATGGCACAGTGGGGCTAAGGCAGGCTTTCTTCCTGGTGTAATATCTAGGATACTAATTGATCTGGGGTAGGCGACTGGGTCTCCCGTGCCTGGAAGCAACCCAAATGTGGTGTGATTTTTGGCGTATGTGATCTTTTATCACTAATTCCAGTTTGTCTGGGTAGCAAGATAGACTGGAGAATCAAAGGGGCCTGGTCTGTGACTCCATGGTAAGACTGTTATAGTGATGCAGAAGTTCACATTTGTTACTGACTTGATGAAATCTAAATCTAGAACATACCATCAGTTTGAGGTGTCTGCCCTGGGGTAGGCACTCATGGTCATGAGCCACTGCAGACAGCGCGACAATTATTACTAACTTTTTTACTTTTAAAATTGATTTATTTGTATGTTGATTCAAATGAAAATCTTCAGGGCCAGGAGGCACAAAATGTGACTATTTTATGTGTGTTTGCAAACTCTATGTAACAACGGCAAATACATAATCAATGGTTTTCTTCAGTGAGGTAGTAGTTCCACAAACCAAGATTTGGGTTTCATAAACTTTGTTTTTAATAATATAAAAATAATCATTTGCTGCTAACCTCTGGGTTTCCAATGTTTACTGACACATGCCTTACCGTGGGATTTTATGTTCTTACAGCAAGTCTGTTCCGTTTCTGGACTTGCTGCATTCCTAGTCTCTAAAATATTCACTTATTCAGTGGTGAATTTTGTGCACATAAAACGTACAGTGCACCTACTTATCAGCCTTTCAGCTCACATCTTCCCAACAGGAATCACATCTTCCCAACAAGAACTCAGCATGACAAACGCTCCTCTCTCAGTAATACTCACCATTCATTAGACTGTAGTGTAGGGGATTCATTCTGTGCTATGTGATATAAGGCACTCATTGCGTTCATATTAAACAAAGGAGGCTTCCTTTCCGCTATACATAAAAGAAAATAACTTTTATACAGGGAAATAGTCTCACAGTTTCCCCTTAATTTATTCCCGTCGCTTATAAAAACACAACAGTAGGACCACTAGTGCCTGAACATGGAGCCCCAAACCAACCCTGACCCTGCAACAAGATGTGCTGCCATGTGCTCCCACCATTGGTTTTACCCCTGCAGAAGATGAAAGCTCTTTGAAGATCAAATGTCTTGTCTTGTCAAGCTTTCGAATTCTGTGGGTCGCCATGGCGGAGTTCTCACTCTAAATTACCAAACTATAAATAAATCAGCAGTAAGATCCACACTCAGTGGCTGCACAGCCACAATATGGGCTCTGGCCAGTTTGTTATACAAATTATTTTAAAACCTAAAAGTACTCAAAGTCCAGTAGGATGGTAGTGATGTGGACAAAGCTGGTTACTGAAGCTGTCACAACCACACTTCACTGACTGAACATAAATATGTTCAGTTAATAACAAGCAAATTCTTCACTATTTTGAGGGTTGATTCTCTGGCTCTCCTTTCTCTTGCAAGCTTGTGTAGTCTCATAGGACCAACACAGTATGAAATTTTAATAAGGAAGGAGATGATCTCACCAAAACAACAGAAGAGAAGGTTCGTCAGAATGTTTACTGGGTAAAACTATAAAACTGAAGCTCACTGCAAACATTCCAAGGAAACAGTTCAAATTATGACATTTATACCCAGGGCCGCCCAGAGGATCAGGGGCCTGGGGCAAAGCGGGGGAGCTGCGGCGCTCGTACTCACCCGGCGGTGCTCTGGGTCTTCGGAGGCATTTCGGCAGCGGGGGGCCCTTCTGTCGCGCCACGTCTTCGGCAGCACTGAAGGGCCCCCCGCCGCCGAAATGCCGCCGAAGACCCGGACCGCCACTGGGCCAGGGCTCGGGCCTGCGGCAAATTGCCCCTCTTCCCTCCCACTCTGGGCGGCCCTGTTTATACCCAGGAGAAAATGCAACTGAAGAATTTTTAACAACATCGGATTCAGTTCCTATGTTCAGCTTTTTATGTTCTACTGGTGCTTGGCATACACACATTCTCCTCTCTACCTCCCACCAAGCACTTCACAATACTATATATGATGGATGTCAATGGACACTCTTCCATGTTTTGGGATTTAGTAAAATAGCCTCATGCCCCACCAGAACTCTGAAACTGAGGGATGATGCCCCCCCTTCAAGCCAAAAATCATACAAAAAAGCAAGCACGCTTCATTGCAGAAATTCAGTATGCAATAAGGCACAAAAGGGGTGTGGTCACCATGAGCTAACTGCATTCTTGGGACGCTGGATCCAGCCAAACCTTTCTAGCCCATTCAGAGCATGATTATGTCATGATAGCCACGCCCCTTAAAGCTGCTTTATATTGGCAACAAAAATCTTTACTCTGAAGGAGTCTCTTTTATACTGGAAGAAAATGAAGCTGACAGCCTGGAATGTTAGACAACAATTTTAGCTGAACTGTGTGGTTCACATGGATTAGTGTGTTTCTGAGAATGTTCACCAGCCAATCAGCCTGTTCATTCAATCAATGACATTTTAGAACAAACAAGAAGATATGACGAGGCAGTTAATACAGCCCCAGTTACGCTGGGATGCAGGAAGGAATAACTTTGCTACCTTAGGGGCACTGGTATCGAAGTGCTATTATTAAGTTGGATCTTTATCATGAAAATATTATACATTAGGGTAAAAGGAAATTGTCACGCACCTGTAACCCTTTTAAGCAGACATGCAGCTTTAAGGAGCCCATTCTAACTGCAGTGCCATGATTTATTTCCTGGGTGAGGGTGTTAATACTTCAAGACTGAATTGTTCCAAAGCTTCCTTAAGAGATCTTCCAGACAAATTTATTCGTGTGTGACAACACACCCTGAATATAGCTATGAAGCTGTCTGTTTAACCCAGGGGTGGGCAAACTACGGCCTACAGGCCAGATCCAGCCCACCAACCATTTTAATCCGGCCCTCGAGCTCCTGCTGGGGAGCAGGGTCTGGGGCTTGCTCCGTTCCTGTGCTCCACACGGGGCACAGGGTTGGGGGCCACTCCACATGGCTCTCAGAAGCAGCGGCATGGCCCCCCTCCAGCTCCTACGCGTAGAGGCAGCCAGGGGGTTCCGCTCTGCACACTGCCCCTGCCCCCACCACTTCCCCCACAGCTCCCATTGGAACTGCAGCCAATGGGAGCTGCAGGGGCGGTACCTGCGAATGGGGCAGCATGCAGACCCACCTGGCCGTGCCTCCACCTAGGAGCCGGAGAAGGGACATACTGCTGCTTCCGGGAGCTGCTTGAGGTAAGCAGTGCCCTGAGCCTGCACCCCTGAGCCTCTCTCCATGCCCCAATCCCCGATCATCCTCCCACCCACCGAACCCCTCAATCTCAGCCTGGAGTACCCTCCTGCACCCCAACCCCCTCATCCTCAGCCCCACCCCAGAGCCTGCACCCCCAGCCAAAGCCAAAGCCCTTCCTGCACCCCAACCCACTGCCCCGGCCCTGATCCCCATCCCACCCTCTGAACCCCTCAGTCCCAACCCAGAGCACCCTCCTACACCCCAAACTCCTCATCCCCAGCCCCACCCAAGAGCCTGCACCCCCAGCTGGAGCCCTTACCCCTCAACACACATCCCATCGCCCCGGCCCAGCCCAGAGCCCCATCCCACACCCTGGACTCCTCATTTCTGGCCCCACCCTGGAGCCCGCACCCCCAACCAGAGCCCTCACCCCCTCCTGCACCCCAACCCCAATTTTGTGAGCATTCATGGCCTGCCATACAATGTCTATTCTCAGATGTGGCCCTCGGGCCAAAAAGTTTGCCCACCCCTGGTTTAAACCAAGCTTCATGAACATAGGACTCCTCAAGGAAACTTTACTCTGTATACAAATATTGAAGTTAACATTTTGCTTTTCAGTTTTAAAGCCATATGTGATTTGGGTACTTTAAGATCTATTTTTGTACATTTTTCTCTGTGTGGATCATGCTTTTTCATTCAAATGTTAACTGACCCCACACAGAGCACAGACGCTGTAAGTGCTAGAGGATTTGCTATTTTCCTTGTCTATAAAAATCTCTTTCTTTGTATAATGAAAACGCCAGTTCAATTAACACAAAACTGGAAACTTACTCTTGATTTTTTATAAAGAATTTACCACTTCACCCTAAAGATCATGTCCTAAAGCCATCAGAACAAGGAAGCAAGCACAGGTCTCGTGCATGGTAACTCAGATCAATACACTCCAGGGTTAAACAATTCAGACTCACAGAATGAAGTTTAAACATTCTTTTTAGTAGAAATTAAATATACTCTACAGCATTAACTCCATAAGTTGGAAACAGAGGAAAATCTGTCAGGTAGTCTAATACTTTGAAAGGAAGATGGCTTACCTAACTCAATACATGTTATCCCAAGAGACCAAACATCTACTTTGCCATCATACTGCCCTTCATCCATGGCTAAAATTACTTCTGGGGCCATCCTAAAACATAAAATTAAATTCTCATAAAATTCTACACAATCATTACAATACGTCATAAGCATTTCAATACTCCATAATTGGCCATGTGACAAATTGACTAATTTGAACTATTAAGATGGAAAGAAACATTGCACAGAATATCACGCATATGCCTGGGTCACTTCAGTCTGAATTTGGATCCCAACCCGGTGAACTCCAGAATGCAATACAATGGGTAGAGCAGCACTGGCAAAGCCTGCACAATGCAGTCTTCCCTTATACCCAGCTCTTCACATTTATGAGCATTACAACCCTGCTCCACCCACCTCTCCAATAGTCTAGTTAGCTACCCAATCCTGGTAATGCAACTACCACATGAACATAAAAACAGACACACTGAGTCAGACCAATGGTCTATCTAGCCCAGTATACTGATTTCTGACAGTGGCTGGTGCCACACGCGTCCAGGGAGTAACAAAACAAGGCAACTTCGAGTGAAGCTGTATATACACCACAGATTAGATGTAGAAGATCAAACCATACAAGATGTCTGCAAAGATTTCTGTTCAATCAAACTGGCCTTTTCTACGAAAAAACCCTCTTTAGTAAATTGAACAGCCAGATGCCATGAGAACGTTTGAAGTTTCAAATCATGGTATTGGTTGAATAAAGCATGCACATATTTGCTTCAGGAGCATCACTATAGACAGTGAGGGTAAATATAATAGCAAAATATATACAATTTATGAAAAGTAAATAAAAGTATTATACACACACACACATAGGAGAGCACTGAACTGTCCTTTCCTTAAAATCTGAGCAGATCAAACTTTTCATAGCACTTAATGTTATATTTGCAATGTACATTTTGATTTCAACAGAAATGTACGTCTCAAATGTGGATTTTAGTAAGGCCCAAACAAATTAGACAGCCTACCAAAAAATGTTACTTCTTGAAGCCACAGGTGTGTAAAAAAAACTTTCCTTACCAATATGGCGTCCCCACAAATGAATTGGCAGGAGATGCTATGGAAGCAGATCCAAAGTCAGCAAGCTTCACCTGGCCTGGCTCTGTCAGCAGGATATTTCCTGCCTTGATATCTCTAGTTATGGAATACAAACATTACTATTACATCCCTAAGCAAGGAAAGCATCCATAACACAGCCACAATGGAGCGTGCCATCACTCACAGAACACACTGACCCCTGCCTGAGGGTACGTCTACACTACGGGATTATTCCGAATTTGCATAAACCGGTTTTGTAAAACAGAATTTATAAAATCGGGTGGAGCGCGGCCATACTAAGCACATTAAATCGGTGGTGTGCGTCCATGGTCCGTGGCTAGCGTCGATTTCTGGAGCGTTGCACTGTGGGTAGCTATTCCCTAGCTATCCCATAGTTCCCGCAGCCTCCCCCGCCCCTTGGAACTTCCGGGTTGAGATCCCAGTGCCTGATGGGGCAAAAATCATTGTCGCGGGTGGTTCTGGGTAAATGTCGTCAGTCACTCCTTCGTCTGGGAAAGCAACGGCAGACAAGCATTTCGCGCCTTTTTCCCCTGGATTGCCCTGGCAGATGCCATAGCATGGCAATCATGGAGCTTGTTTTGCCATTTGTGACTCTCACCGTACGTGTACTAGATGCCGCTCACAGAGGCGATTCAGCAGCGCTACACAGAAGCATGCTTTTGCTTTTGCATGACAGCAGAGATGGTTACTAGCCATATTGCACCATCCAAACCCTTCCATAAATTGGAACTGAGGATGATCATGGCTACCAGTCCTTTTGTACCATTTGCTGCTAGTGCCCCTGGTCAATCAGCCAGGGGCGCAAAAGCCAAGAGTGGTTACTAGCCATATTGCACCTTCCATCGTTTTGTACCATTGGCTGCTGTCATAAGTGCCCCTGGCCGATCAGCCAGGGGCGCAAAAGCAAAAATTGGGAATGACTCCCTGAGTCAATCCCTCCTTTTTGGTATCTAAAAATAGAATCAGTGCTGCCTAATATAGGCAAGTGTGCTAGAGAACCACCTGTTCTGTGTCAGAGCCCGCAGAAGTTATTATCTGTATGCTATTCACAGGGGGTGCTCCTGTAACAACCCCACCTGTTGATTCCGTTCTTCCCCCAGCCTTTCTTGGCTACCGTAGCATTGTGCCCCCACTTGTGTGATGAATTAATAAAGAATGCAGGAATAAGACACACTGACTTGTTAGTGAGAAATGAGTGGAAGGCAGCCTCCAGCTGCTATGATAGTCCAGACAGGACATTAAGCAGTGTGTAGGAGAGAAGCCCAGCATCCCACTGCTAGTCCAGGGGCAACTGAATCTTTTCTTTACACATGAAGGGTGGGGGCTGATGGAGCTCAGCCCCCTGTTGCTATGATGAGGATGGTTACCAGCCATATTGCACCATCCATCCACCAGAAAAAATTAGGGCCAATAGGCTGATGACGAGGACGGTTACCAGTCCTTTTGTACCATCAGCTGAGGCTGATGATGAGGATGGATTTCCATCCTTTTGTACGATCAGCTTATGCTGATGATGAGGATGGATTTCCATCCTTTTGTACCATCAGCCGCCCATGGCGGGGGGGGGAGCAAGGATGTTGGTGTTGAGTGCTGCACTATCGCGTCTATCTGCAGCATTCAGTAAAGATAGGGTGACATGTAAAAGAGTCAGAGGATTGTTTTACCTTTCGCTTCTGGGGGTGGGTGGGGGGTGGGTGAGTAGATTGCCAAGCTATGCCCTGACCCGCGGGCACTGTGTTTGACCCTAGAAGCATTTGGAGCTCAGCCAAGAATGCAAATAATTTTAGGAGGCTGCAGGAACTGTGGGATAGCTTCAGTCCTCCAGTCCATGCGCATCCATTTGATTCTTTGGCTTTCCGTTACGCTTGTCACGCTGCAGTGCGCTGAGTCCCTGCTATGGCGTCTGTCTGGAGATTTTTAAAAAAGGATTCTGAATTTCATCTTCTGTAACGGAGCGCTGATAGAACGGATAGAACGGATTTGCCTACCCTTACAGCGATCACATCCGCATGGTCCATGCGGGAGCTCTTTTTTTTATTTTGATTTCGGACTGCATCGCCACCCGTGCTGATCGGAGCTCCACGCTGGGCAAACAGGAAATATTCAAAAGTTCGCGGGGCTTTTCCTGTTTACCTGACCACTGCATCCGAGTTCAGATTGCGGTCCAGAGCGGTCACTGGTGCACTGTGGGATAGCTCCTGGAGGCCAATACCGTCGATCAGCGTCCACACTAACCCTAATCCGATATGTTAATACCGATACTAGCGTTACTCCTCTCGTTAGGGAGGAGTACAGAAACCGGTTTAAAGAGCCATTAAAATCGATATAAGGTGCCTCCTAGTGTGGACGGTTTTGGCGTTAAATCGGTTTTACGCTCCTAAAACCGATTTAAACGCCTAGTGTAGACCAGGCCTGAGAGTTTCAATCATGAGGGGTCAGAGCCTTAATAGCATGCCTGATCTTGGAATCTAGGTTAGTGTCTTGAAAAATAAACTTTAGATTTCAGTGACTTCTAACAGCACCAAGAATTATTTAAATGCCATGACTGCAATCCATCAAACCTGTAAGAGATGGCTAGCTCCCCTTTTTAGACATTCTACAGAAAAATTTAATAGTTCCAAAAACTAACTAATTTTATTCCTACCAAAATGTGAGAGGAATCTTTTAAAAAATTATTTAGACTGTTTGACTTCCTTTATTGCCATTTTTCCCTGTGTGTGTGTATTACATAAAGCTAGTTTTTAAGAGGATTACTTTTCTTTATGGGAAAAAAATACCAAGCAACTTTCACACTGAAGCTGCCAAAAAGCTATTAAGCTAAACTATGTGCTTAGTCAGCCTTGGTGTTCTGTGCTTCAAGGGATGAGCATCACCACTGAATTCTACCATATCAAATGGGAAAAGCACAGCAAATTCAAGTCACTACTACAGTAAACCAGATATAAAAGATAAGGGGATTTTCCTTGCATTTTAGAATTACTGTGAATTACTAATTCTAGAAATATGGACATTGCAAGAAAAAAAAAGTCTCTACTTACAAATCTTAAATGTCATTTCCATTATTGGGGTGATCAGGCTGCAATCAACAAGACAAATTACCTGAAAGTGTGTGACACAGTAACTCTGAAAGTACTTACCTATGGATCATATTGTGAGAATGCAAGTATGCTAGTCCCTGGAGAGCACCATGGGTAATTGCTGCTATTTCCACCTCTTGCAATGGTTTTTTATGAACTTAAGGAAAGAGTACATTTGAAATTCATTATTAAAGAAAACAATGCAGTTTACAATGTTCAGTGAATACTTTCAAAAATGTAAATGCAGACCTAGAAAACTGTAAGTTCTAGTTTTACAAGGCCTATGTCCTGCATGAGAGGCGCACACCCAATTTAGTAGTTGGTAATATACTATATAATCTGGAATCAGATGTAATCCTCTAAGTATAACACTGCAGCTACACATTCTATCAAAAAAAGCCACACTGCTAAATTCACATCTAAATTCTTGTCAGCTTTTCGACCATTTTACCAATGGTATTTGAGATGAACATTTAATTTAACATTAATGAACCTCAACAAAAAAATTACAACAAATCTTTTCTCCCAGAACTCTTCCAGAGGCCAAATGAACTACTCTGTAGCTCATCTCAAACAGTTTGACAGGAAGTGAAGGTAACTAACAAAATGCTTCATTTAGTAAACCCTTGCTACTGGGTGTAGTGACACTGTAGTCAATGGGACTACCCCGGCACTAAGCATTATGCCTGACAGCAAGGGTTTGCAGAATTAAACTCTGAAGCTGCATAAAAGGAGAATCTCAAGTTCAAGGAATACAAACAGATGGTTGAAGATTTATTTAAAGAGAGTAGGAGAAGACAAATTGTGTGCCTAGGAAAGCTATACACTACAGAAAAATACTGCAGATATGTAAAATTTTGAGCTATTGCAATTTTTCATTCCCCGCCCCCAAAATAATTAAATAACTGAACACTGTAGAATAACTCTGATCCATAATCTGTTGGATTATAAATTTCTCAGTTTCAATCAAAAAAATCTTTGAGACATACCTTCTAGTAAGTCTGATGCCGATCCTAAACAATATTCCATAACAAGCTGTGTGGGGAGAAACCAAAATAATGTATTAGAGAATACCTAAAGATAAATGCACGGTGACCTGATTTCATCGGCTTGTGACTATTTGGTCATCCAGCATTCATTCATGTACTATGAATCTCACAAGAGGAATTTGCCTTGAGTTCCGGCTGAAACTACCATCATCTCACAAACCTTCAGAAAAATAAGCCTAGGCCCAAGATATTGGAAAAACAGATTTTACAAAACAATCCCAACAGCTATGTTTCCATATTTTTGTTTAAATTCCAGTGAATTTAAATTCCCCTCAAACTTAGTTATACTGTACATCTTTGATAAGGAAAAGAGAAGAAAGGGGAATTACATACTGTATATAAGGCAAGGATAGTGTTCAGTGATGTTCCTTTAGAACATAAAAGCAGTAGTAGAATGGTGTGAGGTTACACTAGAAACTTCTGCCAGTTTAGCAATGTTGAATAAGGGTCTGATTAAAGACATGTGATGCCAGCAAAAGCCCTAGTGTAGATCTGTTATATCGGTATAAAAATGCTTCTGCTGGTATAGATTATTTTGCTCGGGACACTGGTATAAGCTCTCCCAGCAAAAGCTCTGTCAGTGTGAACTGCATCTACACTAGGTGGATTTGCTGGTATAGCATCTTAGCCACACCTGCAAACCTTTCCTGGTGTAGACTAGGCCTAACTGGAGAATACCAGCATCCAAATATGATGATACAATAATCTAATATTATTCCTAACATAGGGCCCTATTCTACCACCCTTACTGATGTAGAGCAGTACCTTACTATGGGAGCAATTCCCATTGAAATGAACCAAAATGCTCTTTTAGTAAAGAATCCCACAGAGTACAGGGAGCAGAATAGTGCCCACAGCAAATTACACACAAGAGATAGAGTACATAATTACTTACCAGGGATGCTCAAATTGTATTCAATAGGTTTATCATATTATTTACAGCTAACCATTTATTTGTATTTAGATTAATTTTGTTATAATCAGATTTCTCACTTTAAAAAAATATTGTATAGGTCTTATAGTACTACGGATATTGATTTATGAATAGTATTTACACATTAATATAATGTAATACACAATTGCTTTGTAATATTGAACTATTGCAATTGTATCAATGAACTGTGTGATGTGCAACTTCTTCCTGTATGTAGATAAATCTATATTTGCAATGAGCAGTTCAAATGAAGAAAGGCTTTTTGACTGTATGTGTACACACTCCTCTATAATGTTTGAACCTAAAACCTGCAGCACTAGTCTAGCGCAGTGGTCCCTAAACATTTTTGTCCATGCCCCCCCTTACTTGGTCCGTGCCCCCCCAGGAGCCATAGCTGGGAGCGGGGCCAAGGTGAGAGCCAGGGACCATGGCCAGGAGCAGAGCTGCAGCCAAGGCTGGGGCCAGACCTGAAGCTGGGGCCAGAGTGGAGCTGGGAGCAGAGCAGGACTGGGTAGAGCTCCGTCTCCACCCCCCGTGGGGGCCTGTCTGGGGCCCCACTGCACCCCTACAGGGGTGTGCCCCACAGTTGGGGGACTACTGGTATTGTGCATAAGAGCCAGAAAGTGAAATTGATTATTCAGCCTTATATCATCCAAAAGGTGTAAAAATGAAAAGGCAAAATAAACAAATAGCATCAAATGGGTAAAAGTAAATGAGACTGTCCAAATGGGGAGAATTTTAAAAAGATCAGTGATAAAACAAGTGATTTTAAAAATACAATTTTATAATCTGACTATCCATTTAAAAGAATGAATCAGTTATAATATATAGAACAGTCAAAATGTAAAACACGGACCCACAGAAAATAGCTCACTGGGACATCAGATATACTGTTAGACAGTAAATAAAATTGCCATATTTTTTTCCAATGCAGTGAAAATTAATGAAATGCATTCTTCCTCTCCTCCCAGCAAGAATCAAGTGGCCAAGTACTTGGTTTTTATTTAACAACCCAGCAATGAAATGAGTTCTGGGTACTAATATCAACATACCCCTTCAGGAAGCGAGGAGGAAGTTTTCAGGGTCTCTGGACTTGCCTTACATGGCTCACAGAATCCACTGAGCCTGGCTGCATATTTCTAAGCATCTTGGGGCACCTTTTCCTTATCACTCTGTAGGAGACAGAGATTTCAGGTGCCTTCCCCTTCAGCCAGCTGGAGACATGTGTTTACTTAAATTTGCTCTCAACCAAAACAAGAGAAGTGCAGAGTGGAGAGCGGCTTACCCATGCTGTATGCTCACGCAAATAGCAGCCTTTGTATTCTATACTGTTAGGATGTTTTATTCTTTGTAGGAACTTGACTTCCTTAATAATATCCTGCCATTTCTGTGGAAAAGAAAAAGAATAGGAAGAAACTTTACAAAATTGTTACTTAAAAGAACGGGGGAAGAGAGAAAAAGTGACCTAACCAAGACAAAACAGGGTTTGGGGGCGGGGGGAGACCTGCATCCGCCTCAAAATATTTGAAGTTTGTAATTCAAAAAAAGTTATATTAATACCATGACTTATACCGCCCAACTTTGCAACAAGAAAGTATCACGTTTTACAGTTTTATTTATCTAGAGAATAAAAATTTAAAGGAATTATATTTTATGGCAAAGATCTCTCAATTAATGTAATATTTTATACACACGCATGCGCAGAACACACCACAACATTTGATATCTGAGCTCTCCTGCAGAGTCCCACACTTCATATTCCAAAAATTAAGTTGGCCCTTCTCAGAGAACACAGTTTTCCCAGCCAGTCAAACACATACAACAGGCTGAAGGAGGTCAGGATTGCTGCCATCACCTTCTGTCACTGCCAGCTGCCTTAACACCAGTATGGGAGGTGTAAAGACGCAGCCCTGTTAGTAAGTACATTACTTCAGGTCAACCTTAATTTGCCACTCACCAACTGTTTGACTACGTTCTCGATATCATTTCTCCTTTATCACTTTCAATTTTTACATATAGCAGTTTAAATTACCGTACTTACTGATAAGTGAATAGTTTTCAACAAGCAAACAGCCCCCATATAAAACAGTTACGTTCTATGACAATATATTCTTAAAGGGACGCTGCCAATGTAAAGATTACTTTCAGTCTTCAAATTGTCTATCTGATATTGTTAAAAGTAACACCTCACATTACTGTATGTAGCGTTGTTGTAGCTGTGTTGGTCCCAGGATATGAGAGAGATAAGGTGGGTGAGGAAATCTCTTTTATTGGACCAACTTCTGCCGGCGAAAGAAGAAGCTTTCGAGCTTACATAGAGCTCCTCTTCTTCTTGGAAGAGCTCTGTGTAAGGCTGAAAGTTTCTCTCCTTCTCACTCACTGAAGCTGGACCAATAAAAGATATTACTTCCTCACCCACTTTGCACCTCACATTACTGTAACTTTAGGATTGGGGGGAAAAATCTCAGTTTTTCCCCCCGCTTTCTGCATTTGACAGCACTTTGTGCATAGTCACTTTCACTGTATTTCCCCTGGAGCGTCGGTCAGCCAGTCCCCTTTTGTTTGCCCTGCACAGGTGGTTTTGGGGGAGAAAAGCATTAAAAAATTTAGGAAAATGTGACTGAAAAATAAAACTGGGCAAGGACACCGAGGGATGTTTAGCACCTGACAATACTTAACTCAATTTTTTAAATGACTAGATTTCAAGGTCATAGTGTTCTTTTAACGTTGACACAAATAAATTATAAAAAATAACAGCTCTGATGTTAGTCAGAAGCAGAAAAATGTCCTTCATATTAAAATCAGACGGTATTTCTCTGATTTCTTGGGTCTTATCAGCCCTCAGGTCCAATAACTTTTCTAGGGCCCATGCAAGATAGAATTGTATAAACAAGGCCTACAACAAAATACAGCAATGCAAAATCCCAAAAGAGTCCTTCAGAAAGAGACTTTCAAAACGTGAATGGAGAGAATACCTAAGACCAGAAAAATACATTTTTCAAGCCTTCTATTTACACGACTTTGTACTTTTACACCTCATGCCAACAGTTCCATCTTATCACCCATGCACAGAGTTGTCCAACTGGCACCCTGTATTAATGTAAAGTTCAAATTGAAAAGAAGAACCGCTGTACTTAATTTAGAAAGTAAAGGTGACCGGCAAAGTGTGTGTGTGGGGGGGTCTCCTCCTTTTTTGTTCGGACATAATGGATTAAAGGTAGTTTGAAAGTTTTGTCAAAAAAATTTGCTTGCTTGCTTTTCACATCAAAAATTCAGATTTTGTCTACTCTGAAAACCTTATGGCGAAGGGGGAACTAATTAAACATCAACAAGGGTGGTCCAATACTACAGAAGTGAGGGCCATAAAAGATAGACATAGAAACAGAGACTAAAGGAGACTGAATCCTGAACAACTGAAAGGGGAGTGAGATAGGAACTACCTAATCAGAATCCAGGATTGTTACTCTGTGTGTCACTCTGGAGCCTGTTGAGTCAGCATGAAGCGATGGAACCAGCTACAAGCATGGCTGAGAGCTCTTTTTGCTCAGCATATCACAAGGTTCAATCATCAGTGGATTTAGCAGTCTGTTACCATCCAATTAAGTTCTCAGCCATTTTGAATTAACCACTTATACCCATGCAATGTACAGCCACGTTACAGCAAGTCTCTACGCCATGAGTGTCCCTTTGTTTATTTACAAGGAACGTACGAAGTCCAATCTCTCTGAATGCAGAAGGAACCATGAATGATAGGAGCAATTTCTTAGCTTACAGCCCCCAAGCCTCTCAGGAAACACATGTTCCAAAAGCTTGCTCTACCTTGTTCCAGGGTCACACTGTACTTACAGGCTCCTGTGTGGCTTTCTTGCCTCTCTCTCTGTTGTCTGTTCTCACACATGCATACCCCTACCCAAGACAATACTCAACCAAAAGCTCCCGAGCATGCGAACCCTCTCCCCCATTTGTCTGAGGCAGGGATTTACACTTATGAGGGCGAGTTCACATTTTATCTCAGTGGGATTTTAACTCAACCCAGAACAAGGTTTCACCAAGCTCACATCATGCCAAGAACACTAGACCGTTGTGGTCTCAGAGGTGGTAACCAATCACCACCCTTATTCTACAGGTATGCAACAATTTCATTGGTTGTATGAGAGCGACCGCACAGATGGTGGATTACTTGGCCCAAATGCTACACCTGTGCGACAGCAGACACAATAAACCCCCTCAATACACACAGCACCTCACAGCAGCATATACCTGCACAATCCCCCTGTACAGAAATCAGCGCAATCAGCGCACACAAAACACCCCAAATGTCACTCTGAAACCTAGTGTTTGTCGAATCTGCGAGAAGCAATGGAAACAGCTACAAGCCAGGCTGAGAGCTCTTTTTGTTTAGAACAGGAGTCGGCAACCTTTCAGCAGTGGTGTGCCGAGTCTTCATTTATTCACTCTAATGTAAGGTTTCACGTGCCAGTAATACATTTAACGTTTTTAGAAGCTCTCTTTCTATAAGTCTATAATATATAACTAAACTATTGTTGTATGTAAAGTAAATAAGATTTTTAAAATGTTTAAGAAACTTCATTTAAAATTAAAATAAAATGCAGAGCTCTCGGAGCGGTGGCCAGGACCCGGGCAGTGTGAGTGCCACTGAAAATCAGCTTGCCATAGGTTGCCTACCCCTGGTTTAGAATATCACCAGGTTCAAT
Organism: Mauremys mutica; assembly: GCF_020497125.1. Classification (NCBI taxonomy): domain Eukaryota; kingdom Metazoa; phylum Chordata; order Testudines; family Geoemydidae; genus Mauremys; species Mauremys mutica. The sequence goes on from NC_059090.1 coordinate 24,656,879, forward strand.
CATCACTGAGATTTATGGCCTGTTAATGTCCAATTGTTAAGTTCTCAGCCATTCTGGCTTTTTTTTTTTTTAAATACACAGGACTTTACAAATTACATCCATGCAACAGTCCTTCCATTACTGGTTTTTAATCAGATTAATTACAACTTGTTTCGTTAGCATTTGTAAACATTTCTTACACATTCCTGCTTAACACACTCTTCAGAGAGGGATATATTTAATGATTCAATGACCCTGTCCCTTCAGCTAAGGAGCAAGGGCTTCAACAGACGTTTGGGACCCCAGAGAAGTCCTCTGATATAATTAAGGAAGGCCAGAGTTGACATTACTGATGAATCTAAGGTATAAAAGCAGCATCCCACCCTGTTTCACCCCGAGCACTGGCTCCACAGCTCCCACTGGCCAGGAACCACAGCCAATAGGAGCAGTGGGGGTGGCAGCTGCAAGTGGAGGCAGCAGCTGCGAGCGGAGGTTATACCAGTTATACTTGTAGAGTTATATCATTAGAAACCCCATATGGACACATTTATTGCAGTATAAGATTGGCTTTTTTTGTTTAGCTTAAATCTCTTCTCAAGTAACATAAGCTACATTTAAAAATCAAAATGAAGCACAAATAAGAATGTCCACATGGAAAGTTATACTGGTATAACTATATTGGTTTAAATTCACACTTTAGGTTATACCAGTATAACCTTCCCACATAGACAAGCCCTAGTAACAAATCAAGAGCACAACACTATATACTTCAAAGGCCTCTCCATTTAGTTTTGGAACAAGGCATGCCCCTGTTTTAGATGGTCTCTGCCAGAGCCAATGAGAAAATCTCATTAAAAACAAAGGAATGCATAACTGATACTGTAGTGACTTGAAGAGATCTGCGGTATATAACCTAGATTACAATCTGAGCAAACCTTCCTTCAAATATTTAAAAAAAAAAATAGAAAATGTTTTAACTGACTTTTTTCTTCAAAATAAAGATACACATCCATTGAAGACAATCAGAACCTATTTCTGAAGCATGAACAGTTCAGTTCATTCATGTGAACAGAATATTTATAGTTCATTGTAATTAAAAACAGTAGGACAAGAAGTAGGTACAAATTATACTTTCATCAGTACACAGTTAAACAAGTTAGTGCAGTAACAGAATAAAAATAAGAAACATAGGAAGTTTAGCTATGAAACTCGGATTCGAGGCTGGTTAGGAGAGATAGGTATCAGAAATTGCTAAAGAATTAAATGAATATTTCAATTCTTCAAAGTACAGGTGGCAAGTCTAGGTCTGTGCTCATGGAAACCAAAAGGTTAGGCACTGTCAGGTCAGGTCAGGTCAGGTCATCTATCCCTTTGCCAGTGCAGGACTGCTTACAGCACAGGAGAACATAGCATAGAGAAAAATCTTCTTCGGACTGTGTTGGGCAACAGCATCTGTACCACTTCTACGAGACTATTCCATAACCTAGTAGATTTCACTATCAGGAAGCATTCCAACCAAGTTATTCAACTCCAAGCCCTGGCTTTTCAAGCTTCCAAATTGGAGCTTCAAAATCACAAAGTACAAGCTAATGATCTCTGCTAGAGTGTTCTAGAAAAAAGAAAAAAAATCTGGGGACTGCCATTAAAATATTTAATGTTGAACCTTATTGATGGCTCTTAAAAGTCTACCTGATCCACAGCCTGGAGAATCTCCCCACAACTATGCTGCTTTATCATATTTTCTCTCTCTCTCTTTTATTCTTCTTTCAAGATCCTCAAAATGATATTGTTCAGCAGAGTCCGTTTAGGAAAAGGATAAATTCTGGCTTGATCTGCTATTATTACATTTTACAGGCAGGCATCCTTCTGAGTCCATGTCTCTATTGTATTCATTGCTATCATTCCTAGCAAGCCTTTATCTAGCAAGCAACAGAGTGGTTTTTTAAAAATTGAATTCAAAATGGAACATTTAAGGCTAAAAAGGCAACTCAGCTTCCTATTAAGTCTGAATGCTGTCAATCTTGATACAAACTATTTTTTATTTTACCATTTTGCTTACATATTATGCAGTTCCCGAAAACATGGCTCTTCCTGACTGGGTGAAATAAATGCTGCATAACATGCCAGGAGCGGACTAATCAGAAGCATGTTGAAAATGCTCAAAGAAACTTATTCTGTTTACACAATGCCCCGATTCATCTTAACTATTATATAAAGATTCTCCCTCGGGAGAGCCTGGATTAATTCAAGTCAGTTAATACCACAGCAATCTGGGTTTAATATACAAGATATTCCACATACCTCATTGGATTGCTTCCCACTATATGACATTTTCTTGATGGCCACCACTTCATTGGTGCGCACATCACGTGCCTGTAACATTAAAACATGAAGTATCAATATCTCATATCAGAAAGAAAATACCCAGTAAAGAAAATAAAACAAACACAGAATGATTTCTCATTGGAATAGAAATACTGAAAAGGCCTTATCCATTTAATAGTTAGCCTGGATATAGAAAGTTAAAATAATACATTCCACTGGGGGTGATGAATGTTGGATAAATTCAGAAACTGAATAAAAAAAAAATCACATTCTTATTTGTGAGACGTGATTCTCAACTCATGCCATCTATTGTCAGCATCCATCAGTTCTCTGTAAGTTGCTTATACACTAAAGAGCGTCTCTGTAAATGTGTTTTTTCTGATTTTAAAAAGCAGAGTAGATCATCTCTAAACCAACCTCTGCCCTTCCCCACAGCCCTGCCGTAAATAATCTGAACAAGTGAAATCAAGGCCCACTCTCCCATTCCACTCCAAACAGAAGGGAACATATACTGCAATATCATATGGCCAAAATTTGTACATTGGCCAAACCGGACAGTCTCTACGTAAAAGAATAAATGGACACAAATCAGATGTCAAGAATTATAACATTCAAAAACCAGTTGGAGAACACTTCAACCTCCCTGGCCACACGATTGCAACTGGACACCATTAAATTAGGTTTGAATAAAGACTGGGAGTGGATGGGCCATTACACAAAGTCAAACTATTTCCCCATGCTTATCTTCCCCCCTCCCCCGCCCAGTTCCTTATATCTCCTTGTCAAGTGCTTGAAATGGGCCATTTTCATTACCACTACACACAGTTATTTTTCTCTCCTGTTACAACAGCTCACCTTAACTGATCACTCTCCTTATAGTGTGTACGGTAACACCCACTGTTTCATGTTCCCTGTGTGTGTGTATATATATCTTCCTTCTGTATTTTCCACTATATGCATCCGATGAAATGGGCTGTAGCCCACGAAAGCTTATGCTCAAATAAATTTGTTAGTCTCTAAGGTGCCACAAGTACTCCTGTTCTTTTTGTCAGATATTTCTGACATCAGCTGCAAACACTGGACACCACCTTTCCGACGCTGCCAGGAGAGGATAAATGTTGAGTGTGATACAAAGTAGATCACATAAATGAAGGTGTTTGCCATAAAGAGATATGCTTATTTTCAAATTCTGATTCTTGAATTTCTTGTCCAGCATTATTTACAACTTATAACATCATAGAAATGTAGGCCTGGAGGGAACCTCAAGAGGCTATGTAGTCCAGCCCCCCATGATGAGGGAGGCCCAAGTAAACCTAGACCATTTTTGACAGGTTTGCCCAAGCCTGTTCTTAAAAACCTCCAATGATGGGGATTCCACAATTTCTCTTGGGAGCCGATTCTAGAATTTAACTATCCTTATAACTAAAAGTGTTTCCTAATATCTAACCTGAATCTCCCTTGCTGCAGATTAAGCCCACTGAGCCTTGTCCTACCTTCAGTGGATGTGGAGAACAAATTGATCACAACCCTTTTTAAAACAGCCCTTAACACATTTGTAGACTTATCAGGTCCTCCCTCATCATCTTTTCTCAAGACTAAACAATACCCAGGGGTTTTTAACCTTTCCTCAAAGGTCCGGGTTTCTGAACCTTTTATCATTTTTGATGCTCTCCTCTGGAATCTCTCCAATTTGTCCACATCTTTCCTAAAGTGTGGCATCCACAATTGCATCAAGTACTCCAGCTGAGGCATCATCAGTGCTGAGCAGAGCAGGACAATTACTTCCTGTGTATTGCATGTGACACTCCTGTTAATACACCCCAAAATGATATTAGCTTTTTTCACAATTGCATCACATTGTTGACTCATTCAATTTGTGATCCACTATAACTCCCAGATCCTTTTTAGCAGTACTACTGTCTAGCCAGCAATTCCCCATTTAGTTTGTGTGTGTTTGATTTTTCCTTCCTAAGCTTCATACTTTGCTCTTATCTTTAATGAATTTCACCTTATTGATTTCAGGCCAATACTCCAATTTGTCAAGGTCTTTTTGAATTCTAATCTTTTTCTCTAAAGTGCTAGCAAATCCTTCTCATCTTGGTATCATCTTCATATGTCATAAGCATGCTCTCCACTCCATTATCCAAGTTATTAATGAAAATGGTGAAAAGCATCAGACCCAGGACAAACCCATGCAGGACCTCACTAAATACATCCTCTCAGACTGACAGCAAATCATTTAAATAAATCATTTTTTAAACCAGTTTGGCACCCTCTCTTATAGTAATTTCATCCAGATGACATTTTCCTAGTTTGTTTATAAGAACGTCATGTGGAACTATGTCAAAATCCTTACTATACAATCAACATACATCACATCTACACCTTCCCCACTCCCTATCCACTAGGTCGGTAAACCTGCCAAAGAAGGAAATTGTGTTGGTTTGGCATGATTTGTTCTTGACAAATCCATGTTGGCTATTACTTATAATTCTATTATCTTCTAGGTGATTACAAATTGATTAATAATTTGTTCCAGTATCTTTCCAGATATTGAAGTTAGGTTGACTGTCTATGATTCCCCCGTCCTCTTTGTTCCCCTTTGCCCTCTCCTCCTCTGGGACTTCAGCAGTCCTCCATGAGTTCTCAAAGATAATTGCTAACAGTGCTGAGATTGCTTCAACTAACCTCTTAAGTACCCCTAGGAAGAGTATAGCACAATAAAAGTTAATGGCTCTTAATGCTACAGACTGATTTTCTGCTCTCAGACAATTTACAATCTGAATTAAGACAAGATGACAATATAGGGAGTGGACAATATGATAATGCTGTCAGTGGGAACCCAATGTATGTGTTCTGAAGTAAAGCTATTGTTTTAATTTTTATTTTCATTACATTTTAGCAGAGGCCCTGAAACACTCAAGGAACAGCACACAGCCTCAAAGCAAAAAGGAGAGCATTGTGTTGTTTAGCAAAACAAAATCCCACCCAATCCTCTGCTGAAAGTTCCATACACGGCTAAGGAGGTGGGGGAACTCCTCAGGGCCTCTCCCCCATGTGTGTTTGACTTGACTAAATCCAAAATAAAATTAAATACAATGGTATATGTCATGAATTTCAATGACGCTACTACTAAAATACTAACTCTACTAGTAATTTCAATGCTGCCTTACAATGAAGGATCTCCAATGATCTAGGAGGTGAAAGTATGAAGAAAGCTAAATTACCCTATCTGCTGCAATCTCAAGATACAGTTAACAAAAGAATACTCAAATTAAATTTCAGGTTGCAAAATTAGCAACTCTGACCTAATCACTCAGTGTTGCATTCTATGAAACACAGGCTTCCAGAACTTTCATTACATTCAGGACTCCAGAGTTTGTAAAGGGGTTTCTCAGCCATATTCTGATACTTTGCCATTCATTGTTGACAGTGAATTCTGAAACCCTCTTAATCTCAATGATGAACTTCTGACTAGCTTTAACCATTTTCTTTTTGTAACTGAGGATGCTGCATTTATTTCAGTGTTGAGTCTACATTACAATCTGTTTATTTAAGGTAACTATTAAAAATGCAAAATTTATTTTTTTACCAGTAAAATTTAAACATTGTAACTCCTAGAGATCTTCTCTAGGCAGAGGAAATTGTTCACAGACCCAACTGTTTCCTCTGGCACAACCATGCCCATCAGTATTAGCTAGGGCTGTAATTTATTAAGCACAAAGCAGATCTTAAGTGAGGACTGCTTGCCAATCCAAAATACAGCAACAACATGCCCTGTGTTTCTGCTGAAATAAAAGGCAGAAATAAGATTTAAAGAGCTGTTGTCACCTCATGAAAACTGTGAAAAACATTCAATTGAGAAATAACTCTGCTCATTAAATTTTCTCTATCTTCCTGAGATTTTTATCTACAGTACTACTGAATTGCTGGAGATGTGGATTTTAACAGGGCAACATTAATACACATTGTTTCAGAGGGCCCTTGTATCCCCTATTTGGATTCATTATTTGAAAGGATGAACTATAGGTACCAACACTGACAGGGATGAACCTGCTTTGCTATTAGAAAATATCAGCATACCTGATCTTTTGAATAAGCGGGGATAGGTGGCTCTTCAAGAGTGCCCTGGAAGTCAAACATCTAGCACTGATCTACTGCAAGACCACCACCACTCTGGCCAGGCAAAAATCTAGAACCCTCTGGATCCCCATCCTTCTCGAGAAAATTCCCTTTGCTCATCACAATAAAATGAACATCTGCAACAGTCTTTGGCAGCCCAACTATCAGTAACAAACATCAGCCATGGCTGCTCCCTGTGCACCTGATACAGGCACTGAAGGTATAATTCTGCCCTACTGAAGTCAACAGTGAAACTCCTATGGACTTCCATAGGGGCAGGATTTCACCTCTAATCTACAAAATCTCTGGGGTTGGGACCTTGGAATATAACAACAAACTTAGATTGTGGAGCCCAATGCACTAGATAAATATCAACTTAGTCTCGCAACAGACTTGTGAGGGACAGAAATATCCTCATTTACAAAGGGGGTCGGGGCCGACTTGCCCAAGATCACAGAATCAGCACCACAGCAAGGAAGGGAACCGAGGGCTACCATCTCCCAGCCCTTCACCACAAGGCCAGACTCCATCCCAAGGAGGCAAAATTCAAATACGTTTTCTTTTTTAAACTTGCTTCAGTTTTATACTTTACATTTTTGAATACATCCTGCTATACTCATCTGACAATATTCTTATTTGTTTCCATACCAGCTGCAATTCTGTTGTTGTGCTACTATCTTTCTGTTTGTCCATATTCCTATACTGCTTGGATAATTACTACCCTTAAACCTTCAATAAATAATTAAGAAAATATTTATTAACAACACTGCACAGGTTTGCTGTGGCGAGGGATACTGGAGGGTTAACAGAGAGTGCTTAAAATACCACCCTGAACCTACCATAAAAATACTTCCCTTGCCCCACATACTCCAAAACACATCTATAATATTTGGATTATTTGGGCGATTGGCCCAATAGATGACAAATATTCAAGGTAGAACAATCAGACTGGGAGAAAAGAAAATCGTGGGAATATCTGTTGAATAGAACCATCACCTAGCACACTTATCACAAAGGATTTGAGGTTTATTTGGGGGAGGGAGGAGGGAATCACTGAAATAATCACATTGGTGAACAGCTACAATAAAAAAGGGCAAACAAGACACCAGATTATAGCAGCAGAAGGAATGAAAACATAACAAAAGAGTCGGTACACCCACCTCCTTGCCCTCTCTGGAGTACTCTACATAGCGCTGGTTACTGTATAAAAGAAAGGCTATTCTTGCACTGAAAAGGATAAAGTATTAGGGCAGCAAAGATGATACTAAAAACAAAAATGTAATCTGTAGTCTTGTGATTACTGGGGTGATGATACCCTGAGGTGAGCCAACAGAGTTCATGAAAATAATGAAAGGAATCGTAGTTAAACTTTATACAATGTTCTAAAACTTGGAGAGCAGGATAGAAAGTAGACCTATGGAATAAGTTATTACAGACGATGATCAAAGGAGTATGAGTTTGAGTGAAATCTAGACCTGGTTTTGGACATGTGGGTGAAGGGGTGGAGTAAGAGGTATAATAAAGAAAAGGAAAACAGAATTAAAATACAATTCAAAGGGCAAGATTTTGGGGATGTATGGCTTCTTCCAGTTCCTAAACAGTTCCTAGATGTGTTTTAACAACAACATTCCCAGGCCAAGCTTTATACAACGAAAGTAGATGGGGGAAAAAAAGTTTCTTTACTAAAAAAACACAACCGATCCTCCCCAAAAATAACACCCACCTCAAACACACAAATATTACTGATCATAAGTTAACATCAGCAGTCAATAGCTGCCAGAATCTGAATATGAAAAGAAAAGAGAGCCATGAAGGGTGACAACCAGAGAGTTTAAGGCATCCAGTTTCTTTGAAGTGTCTTCCCTAGCCTGGAAAAATCCATGACATACAAAACAAGGGCTGCACTGTTGTTATGATGCCACCCAATTTATTAAGTGATCATACAACCCAGGGCCTGTCTGAGATTTCAGGCATGTATGCACATGCATAGTGTGTTCAGTCCTCAAGAGAAGGCAAGGTATCAAAGTTTCCAAGAATGGAGTAGCTAGACCAATGATACAAGACGTATGCGTGTGACGCAAAAAGCATAACAAAGCTGATACTTTAAGTACAGCAGGTTTGGCAATGCTCCTTTGAAGTTTTAACTACATTTAACTTAACTAGAGAACACTTTAATAGTGTATTATCCAAGAATTGAATATTGCTGATGGAACACAAGATAATTTTTATTTTAGTAAGGAATTACTGGTTTTGCAAGAAAATCAGAAATGAGATATTCATGCCCTCCCAATCTAACTTCATATACTTAATATTTACCTTAACAAATTCCTCTCCACCCACCAGGTCCATATCATCTTTTTGGGTAGAGCTTTATATGTAATATAATGTCTATCTAAAAAATAGTTTCAGATACAAAATTTCTTACAAGAGATTTTCAAGAGCAAAAAAGATACTGTAATCGCATGTCTAGTTTGTGTGTTGAAGCTAAAATGCAAAATGACAATATACAGTAACATACCACACATCTTCTATGGGGCACACTCCTTTATTAACAAAGGACACATGATACACAAACATTTGAGCAGCATCATGCAAAGCTTATCTTTTGTCCTTTAGGAAGACTGTTTAATCTCCTACCTGCAGTGCATCAGAAGCACAATCTGAACACAGTAAGGTAGAAATCCCTCTTTGTTAATGAGCTTTCTGACAATAATGTTTAGTGAGAGCATGTAGAGAAGAGGAGGGTTGAAAAGCTTGGGAGGGTGGGTTCTCCACCATTTAAATTCATGGCAGCACTTGTCATGTTGCTTGAAGGGTGTCCTGGTAAAGGGCATCCAACCCTTATATGATTTTTAACTTGAAAAGAAACATGGAGTTCAGAGATACTGATGTGATGAATGCTCCTCTTTTCTTGCTGTTTGAGAGCACCACTACCACAAAGCATGCAGGTGACTGCTAACAATGTGCTTGTTTTAGTTAACTATCCCCTATGACACTTATGTGCCATAATAATATGTAGCAAGGTTGGAAACATTTAAAAATTGTATCAAAAAGTGGGCAGAGGGGAGGAGTGAAATCTATTTCCAGTTTTTTCTGCAGTGAATTTAATGCTATTAAGCAATGTTCACCTGTGGCATTTACTTCATTATAAAACATTTGCTCACACCGATCTGTTCCCAGACAGTGGCTGCTCATAATTTTAAGCAAGGAACAAAATTAAGAAGTTTTTCCTAATTAGTTCATCTGTGCTGCATTAAATTTGTGCTGGAAGGTTCCCAACGTAGTCTGCTGCAATTATTAACAATTAATAGGAAGCTCATAAAATACTGACACAAATAGCTCTCTGTAAGAAAACTTGACAGGTCTGGCCACACCTCTTATAAATGAGAAAAGGTTTGCACCAGAAAATGGCCTTTTAATGAAGGTCTCACAGTATGCACTTTGGTTAACAGACAGTAAGTTGCAAATGAAGTAGCTGTAAGAGGCTAAGAGAGATCCCATGTCTCAGCTGTGCTATGTAAGCAGAGAGCAGGCGGGGAAAAATCCAGTTCTCCAAAAGCTCAGGTCAAGTAGAAATGTTATATGGACAAGTATTGGGATTCCTGTCTGTTGGACAAGGACAGCAGGGGACGCTGGGGCAGACCAAATGACACAGTGAGAGAGAAAATGGCTGTGGAGGGGCTGAGTGGCGGGTGGAGAAAGAAAACTGAGCTGCTCACAGGAGCAAGGGGTGAGAAGGAACTGTATGGCGCAACAGAACTGCACTGCCAGTCAGAGGGGAGGGGCTGAAATGAAGAGGAGCTGAGCAGAGCAATAGAACTGAGCTGCCAGTCATGAACAGTGACGGAAATACAGGCCTTGATGATGTTAGCCAGGTGAGACCAAGAAGAGGTGCACTACTGAGCATGCCCAAGACTGAGCCTCAGGTGAACACGTTCCCTGTTAGTGCTGTGATTAGTATGTGGGGTCTGGGGAATGGAGAGATTGAGTCTGGGCTTTTCAGCTGCAGACAGATAGTTTAATGGCAGTTAACACTGCCAGAAGGGTAACCAGGAGTTTAATTGGCTAACCAAGCCAGAGTAGCTGTAGTTTGTTTTAGACACAGACTTGATTACTTGCTGATGCAAAACACTCTTTGATTTATGATGGAAGCTGTCTCTTTTCAAGTACTTTGCCTTGCAATTGCAAACTTTGCTGCTGCTGCTAGCCCCCTGCAATTTTAATGTGCAGCTAGATCCCTGACTACTTACTACTGTTTGTATTACTGTCGTGCCTAAGAGCCCCAGTCATGGACCCTGACCCGGCTTCTCTTATTATTAATATGGTTGTAACACCTAGGGACTCAAGGGAGGGATTGAGGCCCCATTGTGCTAGACACTGTGCAAACACATAACAAGACCACCCTCCCTCACCCAAAGAGCCCACCATAAAAACCGCAAATGTTTCAGACTAGTTAATTTTCCTCAATAAGTAGTAAAAAAGCAATATCGAGTTAAAAATTAGCCAGCTAATATTCACAAGTTACCGTCTGTTCAAATTACTTACAAAATAAACTGCTCCAAAGCTTCCATGGCCAATCTCTCGGAGATCTGTGAAGAGTTTTTCTGGATCTTCTTTGAAGAAGAGCTCTGCAATTTCTGGGTCCTTCAGGCTGCCCGCTCGGCTGGTTGATGGCATCCTGCTGGGCAGTTAGCCGACTGACTATCTGGGTTGAAAGTGCTGCCTCAACCCTTTGTTCATCTGTATGAATGGGGCCTCTTCACCATGGATTACTGTAAAAAAAAAACATTACAACTTATCACTGATTACAAATCTCAGAGCCAGAGCAAAGCAACTCATTACTGAAGTCTATAGATAAGCAGAGTCCAAATTTCTTGTAGACCAAGCATCCCACTCATAACGAGTGATGCTATTAACACAGGAGTTGCTATACCAATCAGTCCAACTGCTACGCAAGTCTGGTATCTTGCCTTCAACAGAGGCCTGCAACTTATCCCTCTATGGAAGGCACACAAAAAATGAAAACCCACCTACAATCCACTTAGCCAATCATGCAGGGACCTAATGGGAAAAAATTCCTTCCAGGCCTACAAAAATTGACCAGTTTATGAAGGCTTAATTCCCCACGTGATCTTTCATTTGCAGAGATACAGATGTCAATGGTTATACAATTATCTGCTCCTTTTTAAAAATCCACCCAACAGTATGTGTCTCAATGACCTCTGGCAATAGTGAATTCTCCTGCTTATAGTGTGTGTAAAGGAACATTTCCTTCCTTGGTTCTAAACTTACTGCCCTTTAGCTTCATTTAATTCAGTATTACCTTCTTCTTTGATTAGACCACAGGCTTTCTAAAAAGGAGGTACTGATCAACTGTCACTAATTTTCAATACTTCTGTCAAATCACCTTTAACCCTTCTCCTTTCATAGTTAAATAAGGGCTTGTCTGCCCTTGAAATGCTGCAGCTGCACCATGCTAGTGCTACCTACCCCCATGGGGGGGGGGGGGCTCTCCCATTAGCCTAGATAACCTCCGAGAGGTGGTAGCTAGGTCAAAAGGAGAATTTGGTCAGTATAACTAGGTCGTGCAGGGGTGTGAAAAATTCACACACCTGAATAACGCAGCTAACTCAACCTAACCCCCAGTGTAGTCAGCGCTACGTCAACGGGAGAACTCTCCTGTCAACCTAGGCTGTCACCTCTCAGGGAGATGAATTACCTAACCCTCCCATTGGCGTAGGTGGCATCTTCACTGAAGCTCTACAGAGGTGCAGTGTAAACAAGCCCATACCCTCAGACTTTTCAGTCTCTTCTGATACGTAAATTCAAGACCTCTATCTTATATGCCTGCTCTTGATATTTTCTATCACTATCCACATCTTAGAGGGATGGTGACCAAAATCAGAAAGAGTAACATGTGTCTGTCTGTTGCTTCAGACAAACTCAAGCATTGAGGTTTCCTCTAACTGCTATAAGCACATAACAAAGCTATTTGCATTAAGCCATCTCCAATAGCTTTTCACAGAAGAACCTGAAAGTTCAGAAGCCATTAGCATGTGTGAAGTGTTTTGTGTTTTAAGTGTGCTTTGCCTTACATTTATCCAAAATGTATAGGCCATTTTGGACCATGTCTACACTAGGAAAAAAGCTGTACTTTTAATGTGTTAAAATCCTATTGTAGACAGGGCAGTTGCAGTTCTGACATGTTAGGGTTTACCTGGACCAGCTAACACAAGTTAAAACAACAACGATTTGCCTTGTCTACTCTAGGATTTTCGCTAACATGTTAAAAACTCACATTTTCGCCTAGTGAGGACAAGGCCTTGGCAATGGGAGTTTCTCACAATCCTCCATAAAATGTTACCAACCAAAACAACTGTATCACTGGCAAATAGCTAACATGCTGTCCACTTTCTTCTCCAAATCTTTTTGTTCTGTCTAGTCAAGGTTTACACTTCCACACTTTACATTTTGTATGTTAAACCTACAGGAGGTTTTTAACTTCATAGCAGACAAGGACCATAAATCTGAGTTTAAGCGTTATGTTTAAAGGTAATTATCCCTGCCCAATTGTCTCCTTTTCTGGTCTCTATACCCCCACCTCTCTTCAAGTCTCCAGATCTCTGTTGAATAATTGGTTCTGCCCCTCCCCCTGGAAGTGACTCCTACAGAAAAAAAATAATGCTCCTTAGAGTGCTTGTGCATAGTAGTATTTTCCTCTAGGCACCAGCAGCATGTGCAAAGACAACATGATCCTTGTTAGTTTCAAGCAACTGCCAGAATCACACCATGGAAAGCACTATTATGTTTGAGCACAGCCAAGACATACCTAGCTATGGATGCTGCATGACTCTCCAGCTTGTCTGGCTAAGAGGGATTTGGGAGATAGGATGCAAGAAAATCAAGCAAAATCCAGGATTTCCATAATGTACCTCCAAACAGCTAGGATTTTAAACATTTGTAATATAACCATAAATGTGTTTCCATGATAGCCCATTCTCAACACCTAAGGAACAATTACACATGCAGATACACCTCTACCCCGATATAATGTGACCTGATACAACACAAATTCGGATATAACACGGTAAAGTAGTGCTCCGGGGGGCAGGGCTGCGCATTCCGGTGGATCAAAGCAAGTTCGATATAACGCGGTTTCACCCATAACGCAGTAAGATTTTTTGGCTCCCGAGGACAGCAATATATCAAGGTAGAGGTGTACCACAGTGATGGATTGAGTATAAGAAATTAAATGGAATTATGAACTGTTGTGCAAATATAATTATTAATGTGTTTTATGTATTTATTTATGCAGGTGCCATTACAGTGACACTGATGTCAACCTATTAATTTATCTGTTCATTTATATTAAAACATATGATTAGCACAGGAATATATATATATATATATATATATATATATAATGTAGCTCAATCTTATCACAGAAATGTAGGACTGGACAGGACCTTGAAAGGTCATCTAGTCCAGTCCCCTGCACTGAGGCAGGACTAAGTATTATCTATTTTTATCTCTTAAGGTTTCACACAGGAGAGAACAAGAATTAGCTGCAATTTAGTAGACACCTGAAATGTACTTCATTTAAAACAGATGTGATAGAAAAGCAAAAAGGTCAACAATATTATATTTTATTCCAGCCCTAAAAAGAACATGACATTAAAAGACAACTGTTTCGCATTTACAGCCTAGAGCTGAACAATAGACAAAAACCATAAGTCAGAGAGGCAAGAGAAAGGAATGGGGGAAGGGAGCTGATAACCACAGCACACTCAGTAGTATTGAAGGAATGTTTCTTGGATCAACGGTAATGATGTCATGTTGCATCTTTTAAAAAGCATCAGATTCTTACAAAAAGGACATTGTTGTTCAAAAGCAACTGCTGCAATCCCACAATGCTCTTTCCCTTACATCTGTTAATCAGTGGGGTCTAGGCTTGGACAAACCTGCCAATATGGCCAAAAGTCACATGTCCCCTTTATAAGTGCATCTGAGAAAGAGAGAGAGAGAGAGAATGCGAATCCTAGATACACAGAGCTGAGACAGATTACAGGGTTGTCCCCCTCAAACTAGCCACTATTCTCATTCTTGGCATGATTTTTGAGTATGCCTGTGAAATGTCATCAACAGGCAGGGCTTTTTACCCGTGCTGAAACTCCCTCCAGGCTAACTGACTACTTGTACAGAAGTGGTGTGAGGCTGGTTCTCTGCCTTACTTCACATACTAAATGGCAAATTAAAGCAGGACTAGCAAAAACGTCAGGACTATTCATCTGTTATTTCAAATACCTTAAAAGAAATTTTCTTTTTAGTCTCAAAAAGTTTGATTATCCTGAATCTTGAACATAATTACTACTTTATATTTAAAGTGCATAATATGTGTGTGTGTGTGTGTGTGTGTAGATATATATATACACACACACAAAAACTAATTTTAGTGCAATAGTTACAAATTTATACATGATGTTATGCCTATCCTTGTGTAAGTTTAAAATGAACAAGCATTGCCAAGACATACGAGCACAATTTCCACCCATTAAATAGCTTTACATCTTCTTGCTGTCTTTTGCTTTATTGTACAATGAAATAGTTCCACTTAAAAAAAAAAAGTTGTAACATTAACTACCCCTTGTCTTTTTCTGAAGCAGGAAGTACACAACACACATCAAGGTTCAGCAAGTCTATCAGTTCAAACACTCTACCCCGCCAGGGTGGAGATTTAAATCAAGACCATTTAAATCAGCAATTTAATTCATGATTTAAATCACCAAGTGGAAAGCCTAAATTTAAATAACTGATTTTAATCAACTTTTCCATTTCTATTTCAGTCATTTTCTAAAGAAAGATGCATTCTCATAGGTTGATATAACTATTAAAACACGTTACTTTGCAACTAACTAGAACCTTTACATAAGACTTGGTACAACTTTATGCTACCTACGAGGCACACTATAACTATATACATTTATTCAAGCAATTATATAGCTTAATATTTTCAGATTCTTATTAATTGTACAATTTCAGTATGTTAGAAAATGGTGAATAATATATTGCTTATTTACTAGAGAATTAACTTTTTAATCATGATTTGTGTCAAGCTGCATTAGGATAGTAACTGGAAGTTAAACACGCAAAAAAGTGTATAACATGTATTTTTATTAAACAAAACAAGCCCTTAATACAGTATATGGTCTAGAGTGCCATATTTATAAAGCTCAAACTCAAAAGTTAGATGTTTTCCCCTGATTCTGTCTGTATATAGAAAAGCAGCCTTTATCTCAAGGTTTTAGATAGAGGCTCATGGATTCTACATATTTATTTTAAAATGTTTAAAGAGATTAGAATAAGTTTAGGCCATAACATACTTTATATTAAATTCAGATTTCATTTTAAACAGGTTTATTTTAAAAAAGAAAAAATATATAATTTAAATAAAATCAGAAAAATCCAATTTAAATAAAAAAATCAATTTTTATCCACCTCGTTACTCTCTTTCTTGGAACAAAGATGCTTTAATTTTTGGAAGAGGTGGGAGTTGGAAGGAGGAAAGGAGATTTCAGAGAGAGAGAGTGGAAAGTGTACATGCATTATTTTAGATGCAGTAATAATGCAGATATATCATAGTACAAAATAGAAGATCACAACCAAATTGAATTGAAAACTGAAGGATTCAATTCTTATGAATTTTGGTATTTCATACAATTGCTATGGTTGTATTCTCTTCATATGAAGTCACTCAAACCTCTCAATGCCATTGGTATTTGAAGGCAATTATTCTTATTTTATCTGCTAATGCTGATTTATCTAAATCCTGCTGTGCCAAACATATACCACAGCACTTTAATTTTCAAACTTAGGGTAACGCTACATGCATGCAATGCACTTTTTGCTCCAGTGCAGTGCCTCTGCACTAGAGCTCTGCATTAGTGCAGCTACATTGTTGCATAAAACTCAAATTATACAGTATACCTATTTGGTGATCATCCATATTTAAGAAAATATATTATATAAAATATTAATAATGACTGAACTGTAATTTAATTTGACAATTCCACTCAGAATCAAAGTTACTCCAAAAAGTTGATGAAATAAAAAAAAATGATTTATATATATATATATATATATATATATATATATATATATATATTCATTCTAATCAAACCAGAGAAGGATCAAGGTAATATAAATTCTGACCAATTCCTTTTACACATACTAGATTCTGCACTCTGTTTATTTTACTGGGTGCTGGTAATGTCATTGAAATGAAACTGATTACAGGCCAAAATGTTTTATCAAATTACTTTCATCTGATCAATTAGTAGAAATTGCATGAACACACCCGTGAAAGGCCATGTGTACATACAATTTTATGCTGCCTATAATTATGTTTATTATATACATACACACCCCTCAGAACCACTGACATCATGAACTTGCAAAATGAGAAAGGGGAAAATACACACATTTGGAAGACCTGTTCTCTTTTGTGTTTTCTGCCTACCTGTTACCCATGTCATCCCTTGCTAAAGTAAGACCCCACCCCCGTCACTAAGATCCAGTGGGATACTTAAGGGCAGTACAAACAAAGCTCTGCATCCTCCACTGCCATATGCCAAGTGTAGATTTAAGCCCTGTCTTATGTAGGCCTTACAACAAAGTTTAAGGACAGCCGCAACAGGGCTGTTAAAATTCCGTTGTTATGCCTGTATAGACAGAGCCTCACTAGCACAGTAAATCCAGGGTACACCCACACCTTGAATACTGAGTGCAGTTCCGGTCATCTCACCTCAAAAAATATATATTAGAATTGGAAAACGTACAGAGAAGGACAACAAAAACAATGAGGGGTATGGAATAGATTCCATATGAGGAGAGACTTAAAAGACTGGGACTATTCAGTTTAGAAAAGAGATGGCTAAGGAGAGATATGGTAGAGGTCTACAAAATCGTAAGAGGTATGAAGAAAAAGTTTAAGTGTTATTTCTCCCTTCGCATAACATAAGAACTAGGGTTCACCCAATCAAATTAATAGGCACCGAATGTAAAACAAACATAAGAAAGTACTTCTTCACACAACACAGTCAACCTGTGGAACTCATTGCCATAGTATGTTGTGAAGGACAAAAGTATAACTGAGTTAAAACTAGGAATTAGATAAATCCATGGAGGATAGGTCCATCCATGTCTATTCGCCAACATGGTAAGGGATGCAATCCCATACTCCAGGTGTCCCTAAACCCCCAACTGCTAAAAGCTGGGACTGGATGATAGAAGATGGATCACTTGAAATTGCTCTGTTCTGTTCATTCTCTCTGACACAGCTGGCACTGGCCACTGGCAGAAGACAAGGAAACTGGGCTAGATGGACCATTGGTCTGACCCAGTATGGCCGTTCTTATCTAACAGTACAGTAAAATGTATCTGTGCCACCAACATATCATGGGTAATTATTTGCAATATCTTCAAGGTATTAAACGTAATAAACAAACAGACTATATTTAGAATTCACTGCAGAAGCCTATTAATTACATTAGTTGAGATTTCTCCATATCTACAATGATCAACTTTCAGAATCACACCCAGACTAAAGCCGGTGAGAAGCAAAGACAATTAGAATGTATTAGACTGTGCCAAGTATTACTGCATCAAAGGAACAACTTTAGCTCCAGAAGGCTATTCAAAAGGCTATAAAGAGTAAAACTCTAAGATTAGTGTGCAGGCTTGTGTGTAAATCAGATTATTAGCGGTACAATACAGCACACATTCTCCCACAGATTCAACTTCAAAGAATTAAACTCAATATCTCTCAATTTTAAAAAATAGGCATTTGTTAAATTCTGGTGACCATAACTCATATAAGCAGAGGTGGAGGCACACAACAGACTTGTGTGTTGTAAAATAGTTTACCATGCTCTGTCACTTCCCATTTCATTAGGTATCAAACACAGCACACAACATGAGGAAGCTGGACGGACGATGCCCAATGGACCACAAGGATGATCAGCTGAAGGTTCCTCCATCACCAAGTTCAAACAAGTCATTTGTGACTTTGGAGTGGGTTTTGCTTTTAGCTAAGTTATTGCCACCCTCCACACTATAAACTACCCTTCACATAGGCTTTGTCTACCCTATGAGCTAGGGGTATGATTCCCAGCTTGCACAGACATACTTGCGCTAACTTTCATCTGAGCTAGCACATTAAAAATAGCAGTGAAACCACAGTACCACAGGCAGCAATAGTGGTGGCACTTCCATGCCCCAGCCTACTGTGGCTATCTTACTATTTTTAATGTGCAAGCTGAAATGAGAGATAGCATGAGTATATCTACAGGAGCTGGGAATCACACCCCTAGCTCGTAGCGTAGCCATGGCCATAGTCAAATCCCTGAAAACCTATCTTTAGTGTCAGGTATTGGATGATTTACCACCGCTAAATGTACAGCTTACCTATCACACTTAAAAACGAATTAATGTCACTAGTAGCTAAAAAAAAATTGAGCTATTTCTGCTAACATTAAAGATTATAAAGTAAACAATTCAACAAATAAAACAAAACCAAAAATACACCACATTGGCCTTTGAAACTGCTGCTCATCCATAGCTCCATTGGGAAATTGGTATTTAGGATTTTTACAGCATCTAATCCACAAATAGCGTAAACAATTACTAAGTTTTGGAGAGTAATTTCCTCTGGCAGGATTGAATGTAATAGCATAAAATAGATGAGAAATGAGTTTCATCATACAACTGTCAAAAAAGGGAAAAGGGATTTTGTTTCTTGCATATGGGTCAGTTCCAAGGAGCATATGAAGAAGAGATTAAATTATCCTCTCAACGCCCTATTAGCATTTTCCTGAATGGTTTCCAGTTGACAGCAAAAATTACCACCACTATCATAAATACATTAAACTGGAACTACTGAAACCATTGACTTTTTACAAATTTTTCTTTTATTCTCATGTATGCTTGAAGCTAAAGCGAGAAAAAAAAGAATGCTTAAAATACAAACTGATATGTCAAAATATCTATCCATTTTAAATTGGAGATTTAAGGCCTGACTCACAAATATAATTTAAAAAAAACCAATGAGAAAACTAGTAATTCCCCTTTCAGTGCTTTATATCTTTTGGCTATTTATTGATAGATTCTGAAAATGAACGTACAATGCAGTAGTTACATATATAAGTAAGACAAGAAAATTAAGCTAAAAGATTTAAATTATAGAA
Organism: Mauremys mutica; assembly: GCF_020497125.1. Taxonomy (NCBI): domain Eukaryota; kingdom Metazoa; phylum Chordata; order Testudines; family Geoemydidae; genus Mauremys; species Mauremys mutica. The sequence goes on from NC_059090.1 coordinate 24,676,546, forward strand.
TGCAAGTTGCTTTTAGTAGACAAACGTGGAGCAGTTGATGTTTCATTTACTTCTGGAAAGGTACTTGAGAGTTCACATTCCTCCATGCTATCACAAAGACACCAACTACTCCAACAGCACAAGCTTCATAACTTATGTCAAACGTCTATAAAAGATTTTTTCCAACATAGTGTCTAACCATGTAGCTCAAGCATGCTTCCTTTTTATCAAGGTTGATGCATCAAGCAGAGTAGGCATATGGTAGTATCTACTTACATTATTGATATTAAAAAAAAAACCAACTCCAATCTTGCAAAGCAAGACCACAACATACAGAAAGAAGAGTCAAACAGCATATCTAGCATACAGATAGAAGAGGAAAAACCATAAATGCTTATTACAAAGTTTACTTTCTTTGAATAATAAGGTTCATATATTTCCCAGTTTCCAAGGTTTCCTGATTGACTGCTGCTCTACAACATGCCACACCATCATCCCAAGAACAGCATGCGATGACACTGGCATACTGTAACTTTGAAGAACTTTCTGAAGGAATGCATGGAGATTGGCAGATTTCTTCTTGAGTGTATGTGTGTACCCAAGAGTCCACTACTACTCTCAGAAAGTGTGGCCGGAATATAGACACAGATAAGATCTTTGACATATATGTGACCAATACACACCATCTGGCTATCTAGAGATCAAATAATTACTTTTTGTTCCTTACAGTTAGATGATGGAGCACAAATACTGAGATATATTTTCCTGAACTAGCTAGTTTTATCTTTAAATGTTTTTAATATTTTTTTAATGACATACAAGCATCCAAGGTATGCCATAGCTTTTCTGATGGGCATGATGGCTTGGGACACAAGAACATCAGTGTTATATCCTGTGATTTATGGGACATGGAGTTGACTTTAAGGAGAAATTCTAGGATGATCCCAAGAACTATTCTGTCTGTAAGAAAAATGCTGAAGTTGTGTTCTATGGGCAGAGTTCCTAATTCCAATATTTGTCTGGTTCTAGACTGTTGACATAACTGCTATAAAAACCCCACTTGACAGAAAGGTAATAAAGAGAAACCTCCCTCAGAAGTTCTAAAGGACGTACCACAATGATACTGAACACCAATCTGATGTCCCAAGGTGGAGTCCCGCTGTGTAGTTGTTGAAGGTGTACAAGTAAGGCTTCTTGAACAAATTCAATGCCTGCATATATACACATTCTTCCCTCTGACACTCCCAGCACACTGAGTAGCGTTGATGTGCATACCTTACATTTCAGTGCATTTAAACCCACAGTGAAATTGTCCTGAAGGAACTCTAGCACTGTACATGATGTATTTTTGCTGATCTTGGTGTAACTCTGCTCTCTAAAGCAGCATTTAAAATTTTACCAAGATAATATATTTACTCAATTGATAGAGCTTATCTGGAAATGGAAAGAGTAGAGGTTACCTGGCCAAATAGCCCTCCTCCTTTAATTGCTCCCTGTCAAAGGGCAGGCAGCTGGCTAGTCTGCTGCAGTCAGGTTGCATGAAGGGATCCTTGGGGCAGTCAGGTGCCTTTTTATGTGGCACACACAACAGTGGTTCTGTTATCGTGTTTACTGGGTCCAAAATTCAGGGTCTCTGCAGTCACCATGATGCCACCAGAACCATGGAAGTCCTCTCTTTTCTGACTTTCGGTGCCGTCCAGGGCAGAAGCAGGTACAGCAGGAATACATACAAACTTTGGATCCGCGTCAAAGCACTCCTCAACGTAGGCTCCTGCTCACAAGGTCCATACTTCGCCTGGTTTGACAATCTACGGCTGGGTTGTTTTTCCCTTTGATGTACATTGCCCAGGTGAACAGGTTATTTTCCTTGCCCATCAATAGTATCTGGTCCTTTCCTTGCATAGCACGTGACCTGGCTTCTATCTCCATGTTCAATTACACCATGGCACATTATGTGGATGTCTGACATTGAATGTAAGAATATCTTCAGGTCTTGCAGGATGGCTTGCAGTTTTAGGCAGTTGACATAGCGTCTTCTCTTTGTTAGACTATGTGCCTTGGACTATTCCTATGCTGAAGGTGCTCCGCCACCCCCTAAATTGGCACGTTACCTCTGTTTTGTCTAGTTCTGAGATTTTGAGAGCCTTCCAACATCTGTTATTCATCATCTACGATTGATGTGATATGGACACTTCTGAACGGACCTTGATCTTGGTTGGAAGTGATGATAAGTCCAGGGGACGCAATAGGAGAAAAAAAAAATCTAGAAAGGCACTATGTGGAATTTAGCCCCTGTTGCATATATGTACTGAAGACATGGGCAGGACTGGATTGTGCATTCTGAAGGAATACTGAACTCACTACATAGATTTTGTTAACTTCTGCTTTCACTCCTTAGAAATGAATACTTTGTGACAAACTGCACCCCACATGAATAACTTTAAAGAGCTAAGAACTAATGGTTCTCCCAGTTTATCTCAAAGCTATGCTCCCCTGGTACCTGTACTGCTGGTAGGGTGTCCACCGGGGCCTTGCATCTGGATGGGGCCCAGAGCAGAAGGTCATCAAACAAGATACAGATATGAACTGTTTCCTGTCTGAGAGCTGCTAGTAGAACCTCCAAAAGACTTAAATAAACACCCTAGGTAAGGATCTGTACTGAAAATGGTGCCAACCATTGGCAAAGCAAATTGCCATTGGCAAAGCAAACTGCCATAAGATTAGTTTGACCTCAATTGTATGCAAGGTCTTGGAACAAATTTTGAAAGTAGTTAAGACAGAGAGATGAATGGTAATTTGGATAAAATACAACACGTTTTAGAAAAGGTAGATCATGCCGGACCAATCTGATCTCCTCCTTTGAGGAGATAACTGATTTTTTTGAACAAAGGAAATGCAGTAGATTTAATCTACCTAGATTTCAGTGAGGCATTTGATACAGTTCCAAATGGGAAATTATTAGTTAAATTGGAGAAGATGACGATTAATATGAGAATTGAAAGTTGGATAAGGAACTGGTTAAAGGGAAGACTACAGCGGGTCATAACGAAAGGTGAACTGTCAGGCTGGAGGGAAGTCAATAGTGGAGTTCTTCACGGATCAGTCTTGGGACCAATTTTATTTAACATTTTTATTACTGACTTTGGCACAAAAAGTGAGTGTGCGCTAATAAATTTTGTGGATGACACAAAGCTGGGAGGTATTGTTAATATGAAAGCAGACTGGAATATCATATAGGAAGATCTGGATGACCTTGTAAACCTGAGTAATAGAAATGTGATGAAATTTAATAGTGCAAAGTGCAATGTCATGCATTTAGGAACTAACAACAAGGATTTTTGCTATAAGCTGCAGACTTATCAGTGGGACGTGACAGAGGAGGAGACCTGAGTGTATGGGTTGATCAAACCTGTGATCTCTGCACCTGTTCCAGTTTGAATGCATCTTTCTTAAACAAGGGAAACCAGTCTAAATGGTGGATTCTCTGTAACTTGAAGTCTTTAAACCATGATTTGAGGACTTCAGTAACTCAGCCAGAGGTTAGGGGTCTATTATAGAAGTGGGTGGGCAAAGTTCTGTGCCTGCGATATGCAGGAGGTCAAACTAGATGATCACAATAATTTCTGCTGACCTTGAAGTCCCTGAGTCTATGAGCAGATAAGGATGTGGAAGGGTGTGTATAGCCAAAAGAAAGTCCCCATAAGATATGGATCCCTCTTGCATTTTGATTTTCACAAAAACTTCTTCAAGTACTTCAGATCCAGAACTCCTCTGTTCCCTCCCAAACTTCTGGGGAGTAGGAAAACAATGGCGTATAGGCATTGGCCTCTCTCTTATTCAGGGCCGCCTCTATTGCCAAAGTCTAAAGGAGATGGACTATAGCTAAGGCTACGTTTTAGTCACAGATATTTTTAGTAAAGGTCATGGACAGGTCACAGGCAGTATACAAAAATTCATGGCCCCGTGACCTGTCCATGACTTTAACTAAAAATACCCATGACTAAAACTTTGGGGGGGGGGACTTCCCAAGGGTGCTGCAAGTGCTCGTAGAGGGTGGCCCGGGTGCTGGGGGGGTTGGCAGGGCCAGCAGGCTTCCTACCTGGCTCCGCGCCTCCCCTCCCCATTCTCCCCCCCGCAACTGCAGCAGAGCTTGGGTGTGGGAGGGGGCACGGGGTTGGGGCACGGGATGAGGTGAGGTGGGCTCTGGGCGGTGCTTACCTGGGGGGCTCCCCAGAAGCGGCAACATCCCCCTCGCTCAGCTGATAGGCAGAGGCGTGGCCAGCCAGCTCTGCGCCCTGCCTATGCCCAAAGCGCTGGCTTCACAGCTGCCATTGGCCAGGAACCACAGCCTATGGGAGCTGCGGGGGCAGTGCCTGTAGGCGGAAGCAGCGCGCAGAGCTGCCTGGCCACGCCTCCACCTAGCAGCTGAGCAAAGGGGATGTTGCCACTTCCAGAAAGCCCCCCAGGTAACCGCTGCCCAGAGCCTGCCTCACCCCCTCCCACACCCAAACTCTGCTGCGGGGGGTGCACTGTGGCCCAAGACTGCCCCAGCAACGGTCAGTAAAATCCGTGCAGGGGCTGCCTGAGCCGTGACTTCGGTGACAAACTTGCAGCCTTAACTATAGCTAGCTACCTTAGATACTTGTACGGCCCCTGTTACTATAGCATCAAAGTGACTCAAACGTATTTATCCACACAAAATCTCTGGGACGTAGGGAAGTGCTATTAACCACATTTTACAAGTGGGGAACCGACACAGGGAGACTAGAGGATTTGCCCAAGTTCATACAGGAAGTCTGTCACAGAGTATGGAACTTAACCGAAGTCTCAGGCTAGTACCTTATTCACTGGACCATCTTTCTTCAAGCTTCCCTCTGATCTATATTTGTGTGAGCATCAGAGATGAACCCTTAGACAACGGGGAGAGAAGGAAGCTGCACCTGGTTCTCTGGTTAACCCTATCGAGTATTTCTTTTGGCCTATGTCCAAACAAGCATTTTATAATCATGATGCGTGTTCCTTCGTCTGCAGTGGAGACAAGTCAACTGAGACTCTGTTTTCAACTGTGCATACCAAGGGTCACACAAAGTTTTTTAAAAGGATGAGGTGGAGGGGTTCTCTGTGTGGAATCTCCTTGGGGCAATTTCTGCTCCATCTTCCTGTACCGTCTCTCTCTTTTATTGTACCTCCTTACAGAATAGCCTCAGGAGAACTGTTTGATCTAAACTAAACTCTGCAACAGGGTTGTCCATCCACCGTGCCTATAGTTCTGAAGGGAGACCAAAACTGACCAGCTCTTCAGAAAGAAAACTATCCCTGAGCCAGCAACTGACTTGTCTGAAAGCAGGCTAATGACCCATTGGAGGAAATATGAGCCATACTATGTGGAATTAGGGTATGTCTACGCTATGGGGACGATAGCCGCATAGATATGATGCCACAGTTGTGTTGGCATAACCCTGTAGTGTAGATGCAGCCTACAGTGACGAAAGGGGTTTTTATGTTGCTGTAGGAGCATCACCTCCCCCAGCAATGGTAGCTCGGTTGACTGAAGCATTCTTCCATTGACCTGGGTGTGTCTATACCAGGGGTTAAATGGGCCTAGCTATGGCAATCAGGGCACACATCCTAGGTGCCATAGCAATGTCGACTTAAAATTTCAAAAGTAGACTGGGCCTTAGACGAAGTATCTAAAAGTTCTGTGGTTGTTTTTGTCTAATAGATTCCTCTGTACCTCCTCAGCTAACTGACAGCTCAGCAGCAGTAAATTCTACCTGTTGGATTAGAACAGAGCTCTGGAAGCTTTACATTATTTACAGTACATAGTCCTCCTGTTCCTCTTAGATCTGGTAAGATATTACAAAAATAAAGGACCCACAAACGGGTTCAACTCTGTTCTTAATTTGATAATAGTTAAATTCATTTGATAAGTAACAATCTCAGTATTCCCCAAAACTAAGTTAAATGGAGGGAGGAGAATTTTAAACATTCAATAAAAAGAACAGAAGGTGACTTTAAAGCTTGTGACTTACTGCTAATGTCACAGGTTGCTCCTCTAGGACGCCCCTTAGGGAGAGAGTAGGCACCTCTCTCATGTCCTTCCCTGATTGTAGGTATCACTGTGGCGCTGGTTTGGACTGTGGTCCTCCAGCTGTTTTCGGGCGGCAGCTCTCCCCTCAGCCGGGCATAACAGCAGTTAAAAATGAAAAAGGCAAACAAAATATTCCTACAGCCCATAAAACAGCCTGGGCTTACCCTGCTGTTCCCCCTCAAGACAAAAGGTAAATCACCTGCACCAAGGGGGTCAGGGTTCTCAACTCCTCTCTGTCGGAGGGTCCCAGGCTGACGGCCCTGGGCTGTGAAAAGGTTAACAAAGTACTGACAGTCCCTCTACCGCTTCAAAGGGTCCAGGCAGCAGAGGCTCTTCAGCAGCTTTCCTGGTAAGCAGCGCCTACTCTGTGGAGTTAGGGAGCTCTGTGTTCAAGCTCTGCTTCCCTTCAAGCACTGCCCTGCACCAGGCTTGGATCCTCTCTTTTAAGGAGCCACCCCTCTACAGGTTTGACAGGCCTCATAGATGCACCAGGCTGAGGCTGACTGTGCCCAGAGGAGCTTTTTAACACCTTCCTGACTGGGGTGAGCGTCTGTCCCACCACAGCCAGACTGAACAAAAAGTGTCAGCGTGGAAGGGCAAGGAGAGGAGGGGAATATGGGCATGGTTTACTTTCAAATGGGATGTTCTGAACAATATTCTGCAGTGTTCCAATAATTCTAAGAGGAAGAATCTTTTGCATTCAGAGCCTCCAATGGCTGGAGTCTTGAAGCCCAATAGCACAACTTATAATTAGGGAATACAATTCTCAGGGTAGCTGTGAGACCCAGTCTTCTACAGTACTTCAGGTCATACCAGTCAAACCTACAGAATCTTTCAGATGACTTTAAAGGGCAGTAAATGTCACATTTTTTGAGCAAGCATTCAGGTCTTAGAACTAGTGTCATCGGAATCAAACTGACACAACAAAAGTATGATGAGCTTGTGAGGACTTCTTACAAGGTCTGCTCTAATTTTAGAAATGACCAGGGGACAACTGTGTCTGTGCTAATTAGTGAGAGAGAAAGATATTTACAGCTTATTTTGTAGGGCAGCAAAGTAATAAAAAGTCCTGAAGAGCAGTTGTCTTGCCCAATGAAAAGGCTTCAGATTTAGTTAAATTAATTTTACAATCAGAGAGACACCATTCAACACCTGGAGAAGAGATGAACTGATGTGCCACGGTTAGTTGGGTTTAAGGAGACATGAGCAGCATATAGTGATATCTTACGACATCCCCCCCGTTAACTCAGGGTTTCATATAAATTGACATATCTTTAAATCAAACACAAAAGGAGACAGGGGCTTCCTTGGACATTCAATTCTGACTAGAGAAAAATATGATAGATAATTTGAGCCAACAATGTCTTATGGATAAGAACCAAGATCCATGGTCAAAATGGAATACAAAGGTCTCAGGTATACCCCACATAGGGGCTAAAAGAGGATAGATTGGTGCCTTAGTTTTTAATGGCACTCCAACTAGTCCTATATTTAGACAGACCTTGATTTCCAAGCCACTCTGGCCTACAGTTGCCAACTACTTACCCCTTGCTACATAAAAAGTTTACTAATCTGATCCTCTTATAGCCACTCCCAATCAACTACAGCCAATTCCCTGTGGCTACTTCATTCTTCTAACACTTTTACATTCACATCTCCTTTGATCATAAGATGTAAGAATTCCAATATATTAGTAGGTTTTACTGCCAGCTTCCTTGCCAACTGCACAATGCTGAGGTGGATCAAAGAGACAACTCAGTCTAATAAAACAGTAACAATGGACAATCTAACTCCTGGCATATAAACTGGACAAATGTCAGTGGGATTATAAACTGAGAGAAACATTTTCTTGACACCTTAAACAATTGCTTCCTGGAACAGCTAATGTCTGAGTACACAATAGGGGTGGCTGTTCTTGACCTAATATTAAGTAATATAGGCTCAAAAAGTAACTATTACTTGAGCTACTATACAATAGGATCCACAATATAATGAAGTTACATTCCCTTGGGGAAGGAATAATACCAAAACTAGCACTGAGACATTAACATTTAGAAAGGGAAATTTAAATAGAAGAAGTTAATCAAAAAGACCCTACATTCAAAAGTGAGAAAATTAATAACCTTAAACTGAGCATGAAAGCTAGTTAAGCCTACACCATAACAGAGTCACAGACAAATGCAAGCTCCAGCCACAAGGCTAGGCAGGAAGACGGACTGACGGACTCACACACACACACACACACACAAAAAAAAGGTCTAGTTAAATGGCAAAGCCCAAGAAATCATTCAAGCCAAAGAGGTATACAGAAAATGGAAATCCAACCCAAGCAAAGCTAATAAAAAGGAACAAACTACAGCAGGAAAAAAATAAAACAGAAATTAGGAAAGCTAAAAGGGAATTTGAAGATCAAATAGAGACTTAAAAACAAATATGAAATTATTTAAGTGGAAAGCCTACAGGAGAAGTCAGGTAATCCCTTGGACTACCAGATAGAAAAACAGCAAATTAAGGAGGAGAAGGGTATTAAAGAGAATCTAAATTATTTCTGTGCCTCAGTCTTCACCACCGAGAAAGATATTTAACCCAGACCTACTCTTTTTAGGTAACAAAGATGAGGTTCTGTCACAGACTGATATGTCAAAAGAGATGGTGCTGGAATATGTTCATACATTAAAAAGAAGCAAGTTGCCATGACCAGGCAAGTGCATGTCCAAGAATTCCAAAGGAACTTAACAATGAAGTGGCTACACTGCTAACAAAAATATGCAGTCTTTCATTAAAATTAGCTACAGCCAGGGGTGGCTCTAGGTATTTTGCCGCCCCAAGCACAGCAGGCAGGCTGCCTTCGGCGGCTTGCCTGCGGGGAGGTCCCCGGTCCCGTGGATTCGGCGGCACGCCTGCGCGAGGTCCGTTGAAGCCGCAGGACCAGCGGACCCTCCACAGGCAAGCCGCCGAAGGCAACCTGCCTGCCGCCCTCACAGCGACCGGCAGAGCGCCCCCCGTGGCTTGCCGCCTCAGGCACGCACTTGGCGTGCTGGTGCATGGAGCCGTGCCTGGCTACAGCACCAGAGGATTAGATAGAAGTAAACGATCACTGATAATCTTCACAAAAATGCTAAGGGTGATTCAGTAATACAGACCAGTAAGTTTTACTACAATTGACTGAAGCAATCATTATAAAAATAGAACTATAAAGTAACTAGATAGTTATTATGAGCTAGGGACAAACCAGCATGGCTTCTCTAGAGGAAAACAGGGTCTCTCTCTAGTCTACTAGGATTTTTTGAGTGTGTCAACAAAAGAGCAAGTAAAGAAGAATCAACTAAAAGTTTATTTGGACATTCAAGAAGGCTTTGACAAACTCCTTACAAGACACTATTATGAAAGTTAAGTAATCATGGGCTGGAAAGTCAAGTACAGTCCTGGATTAGACACCTCCTAAAAGACAAATCAAAGAGTAGGACTACATGATTAATTTTCAACTGGAGGAAAGATTTACAGAGATGATCCAAGCACCTGTGATGGTACTGTACAATATATATATTAGTTATCTGGAAAAGGGAATGAGCTGACAGTTTGCACATGACAAAATTATTTAGGTTAGTTATGTCTACAGGCAACTGTTAAAGAACTTAAGAGGAACCTACTAAAGCTAGGAAAGTGGACAGCAAAATGACAGATGAAATTCAATGTTGAAAAACGGAAAGTAATCAACACCAGAAGGAATAATATATACTAATACATATAGCTGAATTCTAAATTAACTGTAACTCTCACGAAAAAGACTGCAGACACCCAAAAAATCAAACAAGCTGTTACAATGTACAAGGAATGGGTTAGAAAAATAATACTGAAAATATTATAATGCCATTATATAAATCTATGGGACATTCACACCTGGATACTGTGTTCACTTCAGGTCACCCTATCTCAAAAAAGATGTAGCACAAATAGAAGGGGGTTCAGAAATGGGTGGCAACAACATTCGAAATCTGGGGAGCCAAAGTATTGGAACTGCTACATTTAGAGAGAAGATATTTTACAGGTAAAAAAATAGTAGTATTAAAAAAAAGTAAATGGGGTCCTACTTACCCTCTCTGACTTCAAGAACAAGGGAATACGCAGTAAAATTGAAAGCAAATTTAAAATCAATACAAATAATTTTAAAACAGTACAGAATTAAACTGCGGAACTCACTGCCACAAGGCCAAGATTAGTAAGATTAACAAAAAAGGATTAGATATTTATATGGATGAGAACATCCACTGACAGACAGGATTTTTTCATGTTGGTTCTGGCACCTTCTCTGAAGCACCTGGTACTCAGTACTCAGAGATAGGATGTAGGACTAGATGGATGATGGGTCTAATTTGGGACAGTAATTTCCATGATCACTAATCTCTTAGTGATCTCAAACAAACATCCTTTCCAATTTCCTTGGCTATGAAAAAATAGTTAACATAGCAGTTTATAAGATACACTAAATGCCAGTTTCTAAGAAAAAGCCTACTGAAAGACTGCACAGAAATTATAACATTTTACTACTTGCCAGTAATGTATCTATTTGAAGTCTGTTTCACTACTGTACAAATATGGAAGAAGTCTGTTGAGAACAGACTGTTCAGTGAAAGGCCAATTTCTCCATTACAAAGAAATGACCCATCTACGTGCTTTCCCATTGGAAAGTGGATAATAGGAGGAGTTATGCCAGGGAAGATATCTGCTGTATAAGCTTCTGTCTTAAAGACGGATCCGTGAATGGTAGGACACATTTCTATATCACAAGCAAGAACATATGCACTGTTTACATACAATGAGTTTAAAAAGAAGATTTTGTCTGTTGTATCAGATTATCAGTGTCCATAAATGGAGTATATTGAACATTTATAGTTTCACACATTTCTACAACACAGTAACAGTCCTCCTCAGCTATGAACCCTCCAAAGAAAAAGCAGTTAGTCCACTTTAGTCCAGCTCAAATTGAGTATTTATGCCTCCTATGCTCACATGACTGAGCAAAACAAGTTGTTAACTCACATGTGGGAAGAGGATGAGTCAAAAACAAACCCTGTCTTTGTTCTCCTTTTAGTCTAGCGGAAAACACACATCCCTAGTGTGGATTCTCTCTCTCTCTCTCTGTTTTACAAAGTAGTTTTCAGGAAACCTCAAGATAGTAACAAATATTCAATTTTATTGTACAGTTTCAACTACATATTTTATTTGGTTAGATGAAAAAAACTTACTTATGTCAACCACTACACACAGCAATTTAGGAGGCCAGTGGTTCAAGATCAGAACTTATCTCTGTTTGGCACCTGAAGTACAAGAAGCAAGTGAACAGGAATAGAGAGTCATGTATTAATACTTATTTCAAATCCATCAAGAATTACTGGAAGGTAGCAGATATCCTAATCTTATACATGTGATTGCTAATAATCAGGAATAAACACAAAGAAACTAAGACTGTATGGAGGTGGCAGTAGCATACAAACTTTTAGGGCATGAATGTGGAGAAAAGAGGTTGTGTTTTAAGATGTAATAGTTACCATATTTTAACTGATGTGACTATAAAAAGGAGTTTGCAACTAGTGTAGACAAGGCAAACCATGTACACAAATATGTTAGCCAACAGTCAAGCCTTAAGGTTGACTATGATCAGCTAACATGTTTCTGAACATCACTTTCCCTATCCATGCTTCCAGGAAGTTCCTGTTTTTTAAAAATGTGTAAATTAAACCATATTAGCTAACATGTTAATAAGGGGAGCTAGACTAACTCAACATAAGAACATAAGAACATAGGCAGCAGGTTTAAAACAAATAAAAGGAAGTTCTTCTTCACACAGCGCACAGTCAACTTGTGGAACTCCTTACCTGAGGAGGTTGTGAAGGCTAGGACTATAACAATGTTTAAAATGGAACTGGATAAATTCATAGTGGCTAAGTCCATAAATGGCTATTAGCCAGGATGGGTAAGAATGGTGTCCCTAGCCTCTGTTCGTCAGAGGATGGAGATGGATGGCAGGAGAGAGATCACTTGATCATTGCCTGTTAGGTTCACTCCCTCTGGGGCACCTGGCATTGGCCACTGTCGGTAGACAGATACTGGACTAGATGGACCTTTGGTCTGACCCGGTACGGCCGTTCTTATGTTCTTATGAACACTGTCACTGCAGATTTGACAAAACGCAAAGAAGGCACCAATGTGAGATTTCTAAAAATAGATACAGCCCTCGCCCCAAGGTTTAAGAATCTGAAGTGCCTTCCAAAATCTGAGAGGGACAAGGTGTGGAGCATGCTTTCAGAACTCTTAAAAGAGCAACAGTCCGATGTGGAAACTACAGAACTTGAACCACCAAAAAAAAAAAAAAAAATCAGCCTTCTGCTGCTGGCATCTGACTCAGATGATGAAAATAAACATGCATCGGTCCACTTTTCTCTGGACTGTTATCAAGCAGAACCCATCATATCCTCTGGAATGGTGGCTGAAGCATGAAGGGACATATGAAACTTTAGCACATCTGGCATGTAATATCGTGCAACGCCGGTTACAACAGTGCCATACAAACGGGCACCATTATCTCCTGCAAATGTAACCAAACTTGTTTGTCTAAGCAATTGGCTGAATTTGGACTGAGTGGACTTGTAGGCTCTAAAGTATTACATTTTATTTTTGAATGCAGTTTTTTTGGTACATAATTCAGCATTTGTGAGTTCAGCTTTCATGATAAACAGACTGCACTACAGTACTTGTATTAGGTGAATTGAAATATACTATTTATTTTGTTTTTTACAGTGCAAATATTTGTATTCAAAAATAAATAGAAAGTGAGCACTGTACACTTTGTATTCTGTGTTGTAATTGAAATCAATCTATTTGAAAATGTAGAAAACATCCAAAAATATTTAAATAAATGCTATTCTGTTATTAACAGTGCGATTAATCGCAATTAATTTTTTTAATTGCTTGACAGCCCTATTAATTACATTTAAAAATCTAAAGTCTGACTATCATAATGATAGGCAAATTACATGGGGGTAAGAAACATCCATGAAAGTCAAAATTATGATCAAAACTTGCGGGTTCTTTTTATAGCAACACCTGCAAGTACTTATAAAACTGAAGAGTAAAATTACTTTCAGTGCAATATACTCGGTAAATACATCATCTCTTCTTGCAGAAGGTTCACTAAAATACTAATCAAGTCAGAGACTTTTGCTTATCAGTGCTTAACTTCCTCTCAACTAAGAAGACAGTTTAAGATAATTTATCATAGCACATTCAAAAATAACACAAATGAATGCATCAACTGTGGTTTTTTTAAGTGTGTTGCAGGTTTTCAGAGATAGCTAGCCTTTTTCTTATTTTGGAATATTAATCATTATCCTGCAAATACGGAACAAAAGATGAAGGCCTCAATCTACACTAGAGGGATTTGTTTGACTAAGGAAAAAGAAAAGTTTAAACACAATGTCCACTAAAACAGGTACTAGCACACTTTAAACTTCCAGTATGGATAGGCCAAAGATGGCTCTCTGGCCCTATACACAACAAGAAAATTAAGTAAATGAATCTCAGCAACTACCTCTTCTCCCACCCCTCAGTTGGTATGAAAAGTAGTTCACTGCTAGGATAGATGGGACAAACAGTTTTCATCACCTTTAAAGAAAGCTTGATTGAGTCCTTTTGGAATGTGCTTTCAATCAGCCTTTCTATATATGCTGAAAACAGTGCTGTCGTGTCTATACTAGTATTTCAACTGTTTTCAATGCCAACTTTTGGGTACAGGTGGAGGAAGCAGTGTTGATAAGTACTGTCAGAAGTGGGTCATTTTTCTTGTGTAGACATGGCCTTGGAGTGACATATTAACAGAACACGTTGCATAGGAAATAGCTATTACTACCTTCCAGCACAATGATATTTTAGCTATCACAGATGTGGTTAAAGCTGATGGATGTGCTAACCACCCTTCTTTCAGACTAAATGAAAGGAGCAAGTAAGCCCCTTTATGGAATAAAATAGCTGGAGACAACAGAAGCTGCCGCCCAAGGCAATCGACCATATGGTAAAGCCTGAACAGAGCGACTTGTGTGGTCTGAGGAGTTTCCCTAGATTAATACCAAACACAGAAGCTAGGGAATTGTTTCTGGAGAGAGTGAGAGTGAGTACGCAACAAAAAAGCCAGCACACAGTGAGAGAAACAACTGTGAAAGTGGCCATGAGAGAGAGCAGAAGGAAAGAATTTCTTGGAGCACTGGACTTGATGGAGGGGCAGACTTGGAAACTGTAAGCAAGGAAACTGTCTGCTGCTGTTTGTTTCTATTGTGTTCAGGGAAACAGGACTTTGTGGACATTCTTTGCAAACAAACAGGACTGCATCAAAGAAATACTTGACTCGTATCATCAATTTTTTTCCTAACAGTCACAACCTGGCAAGGCACCAAACATTGGTAATCATTCAGGTCAGAAAGGGCAATAATCATCCTTTCCTTAGATCCTCCAGTTTCCCTGCACTGCCTAGCACAGCTTCCCTGTGCGTAAAGGGGAAAGAATGCATGAAAGGTGGGATGCTTTACTATTAATAGCATCATTACCATCCATCCAGTCTGTCTGTCCAGGTATTTATATGGCCTCACCAGAGTATTTGAACGTCTACCATGATTACCATCAAGACTTTGTGGTTGCCACCGCAAGCTGAACCTAAATTTTGTGGCACTCTAATGTGGCAGGCAGGCAATTCTGCAGCAACTTAATTTAAATTCTAAAATGTGAGGGTTTTCTTGAATTAAATATAAAAATAAAACAATCAGGATGGTATCCTAGTGTTGGTCATTGGCACTAAATTCAGTTTTGCTGCTGCTCCCACATTTTTAAATTTCAACCAACCATAGATTTTTGTATTGGCTCTCCATGACTGTATCAGAAAAGTTATCATCATGGGAGGCCCAAGAAAGTTCTGGCAGCTGGGACTTTTGGCAACTGAGATGGAGTAGGAGGCAATTTGGGAATATGGGATGTAAAAAATAATTGTATGTATGCTAAATAATCATCAGTGACATAACTAATGCCGATATGCAAATCACCAGCTTTCCGTTTCAGATACCATATCCCATTAATATGGAAGGAGAAGATCAGACTTCTCAGAGCTATTGTTTCAAGTTGTCCACAGATTCAGGAAGACAATTCTGCATTGGCTAAATAATAAAACATGAACCAGCTGTTTTTTCACAAGTATAAGGGGCAGAGTTCTTTTTATTTTATTTTTTTAATTAAAGGTGAGGTTGTGAAGCATAGTTCTGCAGAAAAAGGTAGATTCCACATAAAATTTTATGGCTTTGGGATCAGAGAGTAATATACAGGTCCCTAATGGTCTGTTAGATTACTAAAGACACAAATCCTGCAGACACTTAAGCATGTAGATAACTCTATTCACATGACTAGTCCAATTGAATTCTGATATAGAACTTCTCATGACAGTAAAGTTGTACTTGTGAGCAAACGTATGCAGGATTGGGACCTAATTTGGCAGAAGACAAGAGTTTGAAATACAGGCAAATTAAATATGGACTAAGTAGAATGCGATGTTTTAACTACAAAACACCTTTACTATGACAATGTATTTTATTTATGAAAGCAGATGACATTCTGAGAATAAGATAGATTTTAGTAAGATCCTAGACAGAAAACATTCCAATAAAGAAGCAATGATATAGGAATAGATTAATTTAAAAAAAAATTAAATTATTCACATCTTGCGGGGAGAGTGAATTGGAGAAAGAGAATCTCTACTCAAGTGCAAAATTAAACTCACCAATTTGTTTTGAAAACATCTGTGCAAAGCTAAAGAATTCCTACCTTAGCAAATACCAAAGTATTCATCATGGCACAGCTTGCATAGTTATATAAGGTGTTTTTCAAACTCTAGCTGTGTCTAAGAGAGACTTTTTTCTTCCAATTTCCCAGCTACCTACAGTGAAGCTTCAGTTTAGTTAGCAATGGTGAGAAAGAAGGGATGAGGAGTCTAGTGTAAAACAAGCATGTAGACTTGATCACTTCCTTGTGCTGAAGAACTCTTAAGGCAAATTATCCTCATTTTCTTCTTTTGAGGAGTAGAGGTAAAGGATTCCTCCCCTATACCCCAAAGACCCATGTGAAATTTGGAAGACATATGAATGCCATGTGCCTCCGCACCAGATCTGGGGCCTCTTGCTCCCTGCTACTGCCTCCAGGACAGTGCAACTGCATGGAAGTTATTCTACCCAGGCTATCTCCACCATCAACTGCCCCGAAACCCAACATGAAAGGGAATAGGGTTCCACAGCACAAAGGTGGATCATGAAAAAGTGAATGCAGTTTAAAGCTACATTCACTTTCTTTTGAGAACTCCTCATAAAGCCTGGGAGGGGAAAGAAAATGCACATCTCCAGCCTTCCGCTGCTATCTTTCCATTCCTGCTATCCTTCCATTCCTTGGCACCGCTGATGGCCTTCTGCTGGGTCTGGGAGAGGAAAGAAAAGTACTATGATGGCAACTGACTCCTCCCTCACCCTTCCCTCTCCATGTGCATATCCCAAGAGGACAATGGACTCCTCTGGTATCAGAAGGGTTAGCCAATCATTAAAGCTGATAACTGGAAGTCAGACCTGGGGTCTATTCCCAGTTCTGCAAAGGACTTGCTGTGTACTTCAGACTTTCCAGGTGTTGGTTTCTCCTATAAAATAGGAATATATATTTATTTTATGAAGGGATAGAATTACATGTTAATTCATCAATGTAATCTATACCACCACCACGTCCTTATAAAGCAACTGCCATTTGAATATCTCACAAGTGTTTTGCAGAAGTGAGGTGATATCCTCATTTTACAGATCAGTAAGCTAAGTCAATGAGAGATGAAGTGTCAAATATAATGTCACATAGCAAATCACTGGCAAAGGTGAGAATAAAAATCCAGGTCCAATCTCCAGTTCCTTACTCTAACCACTATACACCACTACAGTCTGCAGCAACTGTAAAGTGCTTTGAGATCATCGGGTGAAAGGTGCTATCTACATGTCAAGTATTATTAAGTTTGATATTTTTCCCCAGTTGCAGAGTGCCACTCACTCACTAAAGCCAGCAGCACCAATGGTTAACTCTACTACATTCTACCTAAATATTATTTTCACCATGAGGCAGATTGTTAAAATCTTCTTTGTGGGGGAGTGGATGTCTCAGTGATTGTGGTAATGGGATATAGACCCTTTAATCTCTAGATAAAGAGTCTAAATTCAGCACAAGTGAGTGGTGACCAAAAGTTGTTTGAGATCCAGCTGTTTAGAAGCATGAGTGAAATGAGTATGGTGAGATCTATACAAGTCCCAGGAGACAAGCATCCACATCACAAAAAACAATATCACAATTGTCACTAACTGCCTCCCTTATTGGCAGTCTCAGAAGAGAGGACAATTTAACAGGCATATAGACTGAACCATCTCCTTGCAGAGCTCTACAGGCTGCCTCTAAAGGATACCGTTGAGGCACAGTGGTGGATAAACTGGGGATTCTTGCAGTAGCACTGCCTGTACACTACCTGCTCTGAGAATAAATAAAATTCCAATCTCCATGGCTGTCAATCTGATGCCTTTTATGAATACCAAATTCACATGCACAAAAAAGAATGCTCTTTGTAGGTTCTGAAACACCTTATACACCACCATATCCTCCTTGTAACTGAACAACAAGAATAATGTCATATTTGGAAATTTGATGCCTCTGTTCTGATGGAAGTTCAGAAGAACAGATTATACTTTATGCTTTCCAGCAGGAATAGACACAGGAAAAAAAACACAAGTTTCAAGGCACATTTCCTTTATTAAGAAATAATCTATTGTCCAGCTGTTAAAAGGGAATGTCAGGAGTCCACTTTATAAAGTTTTTGGACGTATGATGAGAGGAAAAAGTAGGTACTTTAGGTAGAAAATGAGATGCTGCCCTGACAACCTACCAGAAAAATGTGAGAAATTGCCCCCTAATAAAACATGCAGCTGACCCATATGCCCAGCTGGATACAGAGTAACTGAGAATTCAACTTTCAGTGTCATGAAACATTATTTATTTTCTGAAGGCAAACTGTAAAGAACATCGAAGAACAAATTAAGGTTCCTGAAAGTAACAGGGAAGGAACATCATCTCTAATGTTGCTTGCTGCCCAGTTGCCCTTACTACAGCTAAATGATTTCTCAGAGACCAAAAATCTATTCTTTAATATTACCAATGACAGCAGTTTGTACCAGGAAGCTGGCATTGGTAATCACTAGCCACTTACACAGCTCCAAGAAACAGCTTCTTTCCAGATGATTTGGCAAAGTTGTTAGAGGATGATATGATCCAAAGAGACTACAGAAGCTAGTCCCATAGTTCTAACAACTCTGGTTCTAGAAGAACAGAAGTATCTATACCAGAAGAGACATCACATGGAAATATAACCAAAGAACTACCTCCACAAAGCCAGCTACTGCTAAGCTAATATAGTGCTCCTCCCAGACATGAGAAGAAGAACTGGAGCCAAATTAGATATATCCTTATGGTACATTTCTTAGGACATATGTAGGCTGATTTTCTTCTCGCCATCAGGCAGGTTGTTGGTTTTGGCTGCTCCCCTGAATCTGGCCAGGCCCCACCAGTAATCTTAGTGGAATGGCACTGTTAGTACTACTATGATTTTTATATAAATATCTAAGGTGTCCTTCGGTAGAAAGTGACATAAGAGTAATAATGCACCAATACGTGGTGCTTATTAAAATACCTCCAAATAAACAGTCGCATAAAGAGGGGGAAACATAGTTAAAAAGAAAAAAAATAACCTCTATGTACAAAAAGAATGGGCTAGGTATTTGTGAAGGACCCACTACCAGTCACATCTAATGTACATCACAATATATAAGATACACAGCATACACTGCAGGAAAAAAAAACCTGACATATACTTTTATTTTTAAGACGTTAATAGCATAAATGGAAAAGAAAATAGGTATGTGCTTGTCTGCTTTCTACTAAAGCCATACTGTGTAAAGTAAACCAGACAGCTTTCTTCACACACAAAAAATCAGAGGGGAGGAGGAAGAGGAGTCAGGGCGCTCATTTTTCACATTAGAAATTCAGATCTTGTCTCCTCTGTTATTTTCCTGGAAGACACTGAACTGGAGAATGAGTATAACCACAACACCACAAGTACAAAGAAAGAAAAACTTGAGCAACTGAGAGGGGAAGGGGCTCGTTTAAAATTCTTGATTTGCTTGCTTTTGTTAACACCTGTATACTAAAACATTTGAGACACACTTGGGAGAAAAATTCCCACTCCAGCTGTCTGGCCCTCCAAGAAATCTCCCAGCAAAACCAGGGAAGTTAAGACATGCTATTCCTAAGAGAAAACAAATGTTTAAAAAAATATTTCAGACCTTCTTGATAAATCAGGAAAAATAAAAAGGCACATACCCATTATTTACCCATGCAGCCAACTTTAATATCGCATCATAACCACAGTTTATTTGCAGTAAATATTATTTTGTTTTTTTTAGAAGTAAGAGGCTTTTACTGCACCCAAAATGTAATAAGATGCAGCAAAACTAAGCATGTTTAAATTAGTACAGATTTGAAATCCTTTTTACTTAAAGGCTCCATGGAAAAAAGTTTCTTTCACATGGTGCAGTTATTTTGAAGAACACCTTTTCAGGAGGCCTGTAAAATATACAACATGAGCGACAGAGAGGTTCCTGAATGGTAGGCATAAAAACAAATTATACACCAGAGAGACAAGTATGTTTTCTGTAGAGAAGAGGATTTCATACCTTGCCTGTATTCATCCGACAGAGAGAACTCCCTCCCGCTGAAATAAGCAAGCCGACTACACCATGCCACAAGCAGACGTGTAGTTCATGTAATACTTCAAACTGGCAGACTAACGTGAGTGGAAAGCTGAATGGTAAAGTTTCTGAATGCTAAACTACTTAGAATTATGTATATTGTGTTAGTGTCAGAAGGCCCCAATCGGGACTGGGCCCGACTGTGCTGACCACTGTGCAAACAAAGGGATCAACATGCTCCCTGCCATGAACATCTTACCATCGAATTTGAAACAAAATGCAACAAGTGAGGGCTAAAAACAAAAGCAGGAAAGGTGGAAAGAGGGCAGAGAAGGGTAAAAAAAAAAAAAGATCATCCGGTTACAGAAGTAGCTACTGAAAAGCATGATGGGTCTAGATCATTTAAAATCTTTTTTTAATTTAAATATAAATTGTGATCCCTACCAGACGTACAAGCTAACCAATCATCTGCTGGCTGACTTAGCTGGCTGCCTACTTCGGTCAGACTAATATTTCAGTGAGGTCATAATAGATTTTATTTCTCAACAGGGCAAAACAAATTCAGTCTTGTTATTAAGTTAGGCGCCATACTACAGTGACAGGATCAACCAAATAAGCATCTATTGTTTGAAACTAACCCAGGAAAAGGATTATAAACAGAGGTTGCAGGGTAGACTCCCTCACCAGCCCACAACTTCCCAGTCCTAGGGCTATTCCTTCCATTGTGTTCTCCCACCAGAAATGCTGGCATGACAACTGGTGAGTCTCAGACAACAATGCAATTACGGATTCATACACCCACAGCTGGTAGCAGTGTTCAGAGGTGGTGTATAGCTCACCTTGGATGCCAGGAGATTTGTTAAAAAAATAAACCAAAAACAAACAACAACAATCATACGCAAGGGGAAAAAAACTGAACCAGCAGATGCCCCTCACCTCAAAACCAAAAAAATTAGCTGACCGATAGAATCAAAACTCAAACACCACCTCATTGCCACAAATACCAGCCCTTATCACATCCCTCCCTTCTGAAAAGCCTGGATAAACAGATGGGCCTTGCAACATAAAGTGAAAGTCAACACATGTAGGCTATGGAGAGTAGTGTCAGTTCCAAAGTTGAGAGCCCCTCACAGAAACAGCTTGTTGACTTTTATACCCCCAGGTTCTGACGGGAGCATCTCCACTGAATGCAAATATAGCAGTATAGTGCAAGGCAAAAGAATTCTCACAGAGAGGTCGGTCCTAAGCCATTCAAGGCTTTTAAGGGCTGATCCACACACAGGTTTTGTACTGTTTTCATTATATCAGTTTAGTTCAGTAGTACAGACCCTAAAGTGGACACAGCTATACTAGTATAAACGTGCATAATTAGCACAATCTATATAGAAATAACTACGTGTAGACCAGCTTTAAGTCAAAACCAAAACCTTAACGTTCACAAACAACAATTAGGGTGGAACCTACAGCAGACAAATGAGCAAGGAAATAGTCACAAGGGTGATGTGAGATGACTGGGGAAAGGTTCACCTCCACTTGCTCTCAGCAGTCCATATAGCTAGGTCCCTGAATTACAGAGCTGACTGTCCTTTGCGAACCACGGTCACTGGGAGCTGCGGGCAGCGTGCCTGCAGACGGTCAATGTAAACCAACTGTCTTGCGACCCACCAGCAGATTACCCCGACAGGCCACGTGCACGGGCTGCAGGCTGCCCACCACTGGTGTAAGGCCATTAAATGTCTGCTGCTACCAGGAATGTCACTCTCAGCAACATACAGGAACAGTGGATGGAACTGCAGCAAGGGGGTTCCCAAACTGCGGTGGGGGGTTGCATACCCCTATTTTGACACCAGACCACCTTACACCACAGAGTACAACAACAGAAAGGGCTACTTTTCTACGGTTATGTAAATACTAGTGGGACATCAGAGATGCCTCACTGATAACAATGTAGGCTGGTCAGGGAAGGTGCCTGATGCTTGCATCTCTAAGAACACAGGACTTTTCAGAAAGCTGCAAGTCAGGACTTACTTTCCTCACCAGCGGATTACCACTAGCGATGTTGAACTGCCAATAATGATTCTGGGGAACCCAGCCTACCCCTTGCTTTGCTAGCTCGTGAAGCCATACACTGGCCACCCTGACAGCACCAAGGAAAGATTCAACTACTGGCTCAGCAAGTGCAGAACGTCAGCTGAATGTGCTTTTGGCAGATTGTTGGCATTGTTTACTCAGTGAGAAAAATACCTAATGGTTGTAGCTGCATGTTGTGTACTACATATATCTGGGAGCTGAAGGAGGAAAAGCTCCCACCAGGATGCAAAGCCGAAGTTGAGCGGCACTCTGCTGAATGCGAACAGCCGGACACAAGGTCTATTAGATGAGCCAACTGCAGAGATGTGCAGCTGAGGGAGGCTTTAAAAGAGCATTTTAACAGTCAGCCACAACGGAGCTCTCTGTTGCTTTCATAAAAGAGTGTCCGTCTTGTGTACATTAGATTATATATAGGGTGGGTCTTGGCCTCCCACTATGTATTCTGCAATGGTTAGTGTGAATTAATAAAGATACTCTGACTTTCCAAAAACAGGACTTTATTGTATGCAAAACTGCAGTTAAAATTAAAGTGCAAACAAAAAGACATGAGGTTAATTTTTTTTTTTACTAGTACTGTTAAGAGGGTGAATCACAGTTTATGATCCCAAATGAAAAAGGAAGTAAACAGTCATCATGTATGTCCCTGTATATTCATCACTGTGGCATCTAGTTTTCACAGGTGAGTATCCCAGCAGAAGCAATTTTTTCCTGGAATAACTAGTCTACACTAGGGTTTTGCCAGTATAGAAATACTCTTACCAAAAAAAACAAATCACAACTCTAACTGACAGTACTATACTGGCTAAAATGTCTAGCGTAGACCAGTCCTCAGAGTGTCCACACAGGGATTTATATTGGTATAACTACCTGTATGACCAATAAAACTCGCCCAAGTCAACAAAGGCTTATACCAGTACAGTTCATTCCTCTTTCCTCACAGGAATAAAATATTCCAAAATAAGCACCTTTACAGTGCTATAACTGCATCCACACTAGGGGGTTATAGTTGTACACACACACTTCAGTCTTACATACACTAGAATCTCTCACCCCTGGCTACCACCAGTGCAGTTGTACCGGTGGTACAAGCACTAACACATGGCAGCTGCTGTTATTTAACTACCATAAGAAATAAAGCAGTTGAAATGTCACGAGCCAGTCTACAGTAGCACTACCATTGGCAGAGCTGCACTAGCAGTAAGCCATAGTGGGAAATTTTAAGAAAAGAAGTCGATTGGACACAGCCTCTCATGCTAATTAGAACACCATGAAAGGTTAACTATTAGTAAATAGTAAAATACTCTTAAGAATATACACTAGATTCACTACATACACATTTTTGTTTTAGTATCTTATTGTCTTTAGAGTTTCATAGATGTTCATAAAAAGAACAGGAGTACTTGTGGCACCTTAGAGACTAACACATTTATTTCAGCATGAGCTTTCGTGAGCTACAGCTCACTTCTTCGGATGCATAGAATGGAACACAGTCTGTACTCATGAAAGCTCATGCTGAAATAAATCTGTTAGTCTCTAAGGTGTCACAAGTACTCCTGTTCTTTTTCCGGATACAGACTGACACGGCTGCTACTCTGAAACCTGTCATAGATGTTCATAGTGCTCCACTAAGTACCTGAAAAATCCACTTGCCTACTTTCCACAGGCAAGTCTAAAACTTTCTCTGGCTTCATGCTTCAGGGTTTAAACCACTCTTTGCCCATTAGGGATTAGAATGAAACCTTTGTAGGGAGCAGATTATCCCACATCTGTCCAATGCAGGGTTCCTTACATCTTGCTCTGAAGCATCTGGTGCTGGCCACCTTAGAGATAAAATACTGGACTAGATGAACCACAGGTCTGATCCCATATGGCAATTCCTAAGGTGGGCTCTAAGACTTCAATTTCTGCCAAAATTAATCGTCCTTTTACCAAAAAAAAAGGGGGGGGGGAGTCTTCTATCCTTTACAATAGTGAAATGTCAACTTATGCAGTGATATCTTCCTGAATCTGCACACTGACAGTTCCAGTACCTACAGCCCTGTGCATAGTTTTTTTTCCAAGCAGCAACAGAATGTAATGAACAAGACTGTGGTCAATCTCAACAAAGCTAATTAGAAGCCTTCGGGAAGCAGCACCGCTGATAAGAATCAGGTCCGTTTCTGAGAGATAGCTCCTTCCTCTTCCAGCAGCCAGAGGACTGGCAGTTCTAGCCTGCTAAGATATTTCCCTGGTAAAAATCCTCTCTCTCTCCCCCTTTTTAACAACTCTGAGCAGGAATGGAGGCTAGTGTTCGACAGGGCACTGTCTGTGAACCACACTAGTACTCCTGCTCCACCTTTCCTACCAGCCTTTAACTACTAGATATCTCAACATTTTCAAGGTTTTCTTTACATGAACCTGTTTTAATGTCAAATTCCCACAAGCAGCTTAATCTATGGGCTTGTCTACACTAGGGATTTTTGCATATATGCAGCTACAGTGCTGCAACCTCTGCCAGACAGACAGACGGCACCAGTGCAATTTATCCCTGATAACATATGCATACCAATGCAACATACACCACTACCCCAATATAACACGGGTTCACATACAAGGCGGTAAAGCTCTGACACACTGTTCTGAGCAGCGTGTTAAGGGTGCCAGGCCAGGCTGGGGCCGAGGGGTTCGATAAGGGGCAGAGGGTCTCGGCTGCAGTCAGGGACTCCCAGCACTCACCTGCAGCGGGAAGCAGAGCGCAACGGCTAGGAGGTGGCAGAGTAGAGCGGGCTGGGGCCATGTCGCTCCGCTTCCCGCTGCAGGTGAGCATAGGGGGCATCCCTTCCCCAACCTCCCTGCACTCACTGGCAGCGGGAAGCGGAGCAGCCCAGCCCCAGCCAGCTCCACTCCGCCAGCTCCCAGCCATGGTGCTCCACTTTCCGCCGGGCAGGTGAGTGCAGGACCTTTCCCCAGCCACCCCCCAGCAACACGGCTGGGGTCGGGGCAAGGAAAGCGGAGTGGGCTGAGGCCACGTCGCTCCGCTTCCTGCCGCAGGTGAGTGTGAGGGGGGCATCCTTTCCCCAACTACTCCGCACTCACCGGGGGCAGGAAATGGAGCAACGCGTCTGGGAGCTGGCGGAGTGGAGTGGACTGGGGCCAGGCTGCTCCGCTTCCCGCTGCTGCCGGTGAGTGCCTGTGGGGGAGGGGGATGGATAGGGGCCGGAGCAGTCAGGGGAGAGGGAGCAGGGGGTTGGGTGGGGTCCTGGGGGTGATTAGGGATGGGAGTCTCTGGAGGGGGCTGTCAGGAAACAAGGAACAAGGGGGCCAAAGCAAGTTTGATATAATGCGGTCTCACCTATAACACAGTGAGATTTTTTGTCTCCCGAGGACAGCGTTATATCAGGGTAGAGGTGTATTTACGTTGCTAGGGGGTTACACTAGTGAAACAACACCAGTGCAAAACTACCTAACATACACAAGCCTTAAAATAGATCTAATACAGCAATGGGTGACTGACAAAGGTTGGGGGAAGAGGTATGGGAAGATAAGGGTTACAGTAGTTGGAGATCATGTTATGCATTCATCTTGTGTTTTACGTAACATATTAAAATTTACACAGCTATCTTGTCTACGTGGACTTGGCCAATCATGTCATAAATGGATTCCAAAACCATGCTTGCATCAGGTCACTACTACCAAGGCCAAAGCACAGTTCTGGTACACATTTAACATCATTCAGTCCCATCAAAAGCATGGATGATCCACCAATGATTTTAACTGTCATTAAACTCAGTTGCTTTCCAACACAGACACTGAGAGATCAAAGCATATACCTCACACCAACAAGACAGTACAAAAGTAACACGTATTTGTAGGAGTGGAGGAAAAGCTAGTGACATTCAAATCTCAATTGAGTAATATCCCCTACCCACAACCTCCTTTCTCAGATTGGTTTATTTTTCTCTGGAGGAGGAAGCGCAAAGTAGGAGTTAATGTCAGTGACAACTGCAAGCCAGTCTAATACTGAAGAGAAAGCCCCTTGCACTGCCCCTGAGACCCAACTTCAGAAGCTCCAGTAATGTCTGGTTTCCCAGGGGAAGAGATACCACGCACCTCTCACCGTACTCCAATGGCAGGTCTGTGAAGCAGCATTAGGACAAACTCTACAAATAACCTTCCTCCTGATCTCTTGGGCGGAACAGTCAACAATTGGGAGAGGACAGAAGAGAGAGATCAGCATTATATTCTGAGAAAGGGGAGGGAAAACAGTGATAAGCCAACATGCCTAATACTGTGTAAATGTCGATCCCTACCAGGCGCTCTAAGGCAATTGAACTCTTGCGGAGTAGGCTAACAGCCCATGGTTTGCTGTTGCCATAGAGTGGCACTATGCCAGGGAAGAAGGGTTTACAGATGCTGAGAAGAACTGATCTCAACTACTTCCCTGCTGCAAAACCCCAGCCCTTCTTCTTTCCACCCTCATCATGTGCTCCACTTTCCCATGCTGCTGGTTCCCATCCCTTCAAGTCTGCAACCAGCAGGAGTTAGGGTGGGTAATCTCAGGAGACCAGACTGGGGAGTGGGCAAGAAATGTTATAGGAACCAAGAAGGAAGAGTGGGAAGGCTGATTCAGCAGCAGAAAGAGATTGGCTGCTCCCAGTGGCCAATCTGCCCCTTGAGAGAGTTGTGCCTTCTGATGCTCGGCCAACAGAGGCAGGCTACTAAAGGCAGGGGGTTTAAATGTAGTTGAGGTAAGGGAGAGGCTGAAGACTACTTTACTCACTGAGGTGGTGAGTTAAACCTCCCTCAGCCTATATGACTACTGGGCATCCCCCATTCCCGCTTTTCATTTTTGTTACCGATTTTCACCCATTTTTTAAATTTTAGAATCAACACTTTAATTCCCAGTCATTTTTAAACAAAATAGAAACCCAATGAAGGGCCCTGAGTACAACACACACTGATGTTCAGTCTCAAACTGAACTGTAGGTAAACTCTTGAATCCATAGAAGACAGCCAGAAGAATTTTTAAATGTGGTTTAACATCACAGATGTACAGCTAAAGCGTAATTAAATTCACAGAAACTATTCACATGTATTCCACTAGAAAACTACCCTAAAATAAGATTTAACATCTCATATGTTCTTCAGATGTCGCTGTTTTATAGAACTGTGAAGGGGGTGGGGGGAACACCGCACGCTGCCCATTATTGCGTACTATAACAGAAATATCTTCATGGCTGTAGATAGTTATAGCCAGTGCCAGGGAAAAGTCACAGCCATAGAAAAACTGCAAGTGTCATAACTTTAGATCTTTTTGATTTTTGCTTCTTTCCTCAGAATCTAAACTTCCATTTTATTTTAAAAAGTAAAATACAATTCAGTTTCTAGTTTTTTCTCTTGTAGAAGATAGTGTTCACCATCAAGAATTATGTGCTGAAGCCCTATTAACCCAACCCTGTATAAAACTGCCTACAGCCAAACAATAGCAGAGGCTAAAGTCCGAACTATTGCCCATTCACATTAATGAAGCGTCACTTTCAGTGACTAGTTGGGCCCATCTATCTATTTTAGGGGTTTTCTACACATGAAAATTATTCCAGATAAAGGGTATGCACCACTCTTAAAACACTATAACTCCACTGCTGTAGCGCTTCAGTGTAGACACTGCTTACTCCGATGGGAAGATTTCTCCCATCAGTGGAGATAATCCACCCCCGTGAGAATCAGTAGCTAGGTGGATAGAATTCTTCTGTCAACCTATCACTGTCTACACAAGGGTTTAGGTCAATATTGCTACATCTCAAAAGTTATGGATTTTTCACACCCCTGAGAGTGGTGTAAGTGGTGAAACTGATGTAAGTTTCAAGTGTAGACCAGGCCTAAGGTAGGATGTAAATTGAAAGCAGAACAAGAATTTCAGAATAACTCTATTTGTGGATGCTCTATCTGGACTGAGAGTGCTTTTTTCCTGTTTTAGAAACCAAACCAAACCATCCTACCTCTAAACACCAACATGTTTGAACATTGGAAATCTAAGCCCCCATCTACAAAATAAATTGTACTGTTTTAACTAGATTTGATTTTTAAATCAATATAAGTTAAAGATAAGTTAAATCAGTGGCAAAAAGCTAAAGCAATGTAAGTGTAAATCTATTTAAGTGTGCCCACACAGGAGTTTACACCAGTTTAAATCCATTTTTCAAATGATTTTAGTTAAACCAATGCAGCATGTGTATGTAGACAAAAACAACCACAGACTAGGCCATTTTCAAACTACTTTTACAGTGGTTGTGATGTCACTTCTTCTGGCAAAGATACCAGGAATTATGAAACTCAGATTCCTCAGGAACTCACACAACAAATAACTGTTTCAAATTTTGATAAATTACTAGAAGAAACCCTCAACTGCTAACCCATGGCAACAAAATCATCCTTTCAGCTATTGATTATCAATTTCCCCCCCCCCCCCCGCCACAACAACAACAACAACAAAATCTCTAGGAAACCTCCTTAGAGTCACCCAACATGTTGAGTTGCTTAGACAGACTATAAGCATCTTGAGACAGGGACAGCATCTTTCTGTGTGTGTTAATGTGCTCTGCACTGTATGCCAGTACATAAATAAGGAGAATATCATATAGCTGTTTAAAATGGTGACTGCACTTTTAAACAGATCTACACTCTTTCCCTCAGTGTTGAACACTTTTTTCCTAAAAAATGCACTTCAACTCTAATTCTATGTCCTTATACTCCCAATAGCATTTTCACAGGGTGAACTGTTTTTGCTTACTAGTCCTTCAAAACATAACTTCCCCATCACTTTGCCTGAGCAGGAGGTGGTTAGTGGTTCTATGCCCTTTTATCCTTGGGATTTTTCCATTTTGTTTCCCAGTCTCTCCTCCTCTTAAAATCACAATGGAGAATGTGCACTCTTTTTAAAAACTCCTTCTACAAACTTTGAAAGAAGTGCTTTAAAGCACCCCTTTCTATTCAGTGATCTTTTCAGTCACTTAAAGCTGGTAGCAAATGTCCAGTGGGTGACAAATTGTATCCACCAGGAGTTCTCCCTACACCAAGTCAAATTATTCTCACTCCTGAATTGGTCACTAGTGTAGACAGTGCCAATCCATTTTCAATACCCATAATGGATGTTAAAATGGCTTTGAATATACTTGCAGGTAAGCCATTCTCAACCATGGTTGATTGAGGCCATGAGTCATTTGTACCTGAAGTTTGCTGTCATCCATAGAGGATTTTTCTAGTACAGACGGGAGCTTGCAGGCTTGTGAAATGAAAGAACAAGTCTAGAGTTAAACATGGGTTCCCCACTTTGCTAGGGTTGTCTTATGGAGTCATGGAGATAATATCATGATGCTTAATAACATATTGCTATATGAAATATGAGGCTAGACCCAGCCCTTATATTTTGGGGGATGGGATCAAGAACCACAATGTTCTATCTTAAATAGCTGAATAAAGATCCTTAGCTTCTAATATGGGCCTGAATGTACCAATATACATGCCTATGATTCTAAAATTGACAATTTTTTTTTAGATGTTTAAGTATACTTGACTGGCCATCAATATACATTTCAAGAAAAAAAAAAGACATTTGCCATTGTCTCTCCACAGATCTTGTTTAGGTTTGACACAAATCTATCCAAATGTCCATTTTTCTTTAATAAAATAGCTGGTTTCCACTGTTTGCTAAACACACAACAGAAATATTCTCCAAGTGAACTGTACTGTCCATTTGTTTGGCTTAGGAGCAATGATCTGCTTGGAGTGGATGGAGTGACACTACACCTTTCCTATGACAAAAGAGTCACTACAACATGAAGCTTTACAGGTAGAAAAAAAAATAGACTGCAATTAGGAAGTAAACAAATATGGGAATGCACGCATGCAGACTACACACATTTTGTCAATCGTGGAACTAATCTTACTATACAGCAATGATCTATCTGTACAGTCTTTAAAACAAATTCTTTACCTTATCTATTGTTCACCAAAATATACATTACAGGAAATGCAGCATTAGGAGACATTTGACAAATGACCTTACACTACAAAACTGTAACCAGCAGTGTTATATTTCGAATACTACTTATTAATTCTAAAAAGTTAGCTGTGTTTTACAACTTCTGTTTAAAATATTTTATTCAAGTAACAAACGTCAGGGAATTACAGCAAAGACAAAGATGAAAGTTATATAAATGGGTACAGGAGAGTAAATAACTTTTAAAGGAAATTCTTCAAGTTAGCTTACGATGGAATTTAAAGGGAGGGTGTGACGTGAGATACACCATTTCAATAGTTCAGTTTAGGATTTAAATAACTATAGGTATACATAATTCTGACCCCAACATCTGGCCCTCCACACATGCCATTTAATTTTAGCTTCTCTGATAATGACCTGTCTATAGGCCCTTCACATTAGACTCTTATTTTAACCAACAAGCTACATATATTTAAACAGAACTTTCCGAATTAAATCTCTCCTTACTGAAACACCCTCAACACACAAGAAAAATTCCATCTCTCGAGTTCAGATGTCAAGATAGGATTCAAATGTATCTTCATTTTTGAGTCAATACATACCAAGAAGAAGGGTTCTAAAACCAGGGGCAAACACACTAGCATAAATTAGGACAATGTTGTGAACAATCTAACATGAAGGCTCAAATCAGTTGTTAGTTATTTTGTCCTTGGACATAAGTAACAAAAGCTACAAAACAACAAAAGTTACAAAACAGTTAACAAGAGCAGGAACAACTGGAATCAAGATGCAACCTCAAATTTGTTTTGAGAGAAATATTTGAAATCACATATATTAGACTAGGATGGGTTATTCTGTAATCATGAACTATGTAAACAAATCCACATCCCCAGTACCAAAATATCCTGATTTTCCATTGCTTTGATAATGTCTTCACTATTACAATGTATTACACACTAGAGCTATTCTTCAGACATTTTAGCCTCTGAACTACAGTATTCAACAAGATGTACTACTGCACATTAGAAACGGCATTTTGAAGTATTTCTTTTTAAACATTCCAAGACTACAACCTTTATGCAAATACATAAAACAAAGAGAATGGGATATATTCACTATAAATAGCATTAATACTAACCAATCAATGACATTCAAACCTGAAGGTAACATCTCATTAATCTGTCCTTTATGGAGAAATTGCTATAAATACTCTACAAATGTGATCATCAAAGGTGAAGGTCACAATTTGTTCAACTAGTTAAAGCAACTGCTATTTAACCAACTCATTCACTAAAATGCCACCTAATCAAATACTCCATGCCATGATAAACAGGAGATACAAGGACAATAAATACTAGCTCTCTGCAAATATTAGAAAATAAACAGAATCAGGATCTCAAACCTAATCATATTTTTTCATATTCAGTAAGATATTTAAATACTGGCATTTGACAACATAGTTCTAATTCTATTATTTTCCATTTCTTGTACTGCACCTACCACTATGCTGAGTGCCTGTAATTTGTAATGTACCTACTGTATTTTTTACTGTTATAAGGTTGAATCCTAACATTTCCAACAATGTTTGCAGCAAATCAGGTTAGAAGATCTCTCTAAATAACTACTGCAAGAACCAAAAGCAACACTGACTGAGAGGTTTCAGAAATCTAGATCCAATTAGATATTTTGATTTGACAAATTAAAATGTTTGGAAAAATGTTACTTTACAGATGGGTACAGTCACTAAATACAGCTGAAGGGAAGCAATAAGAGGTCTTTATATAGGTCACTTTTGCCTAAATCCATATCTGCACTGAGCAAAATGGTATTTACACTAAAAACTCACCACTCTGGGAGGAGCAAGTCTCCAGTATAGAATAGGATCCCTGGAATAAAGGAGCTATTTAAACAAACAAACAAACAAAGCACCTGACTGTATCTGAGGAAATACAGAACATTACCTCTCATGCGAAGAGGGAAGGGAGGAATACACATATAAGAACTGATTAGCATTTACCATGCAATCCATCACATCCACAAAACCATCTAGTGTAAAGAAAAATAATAGCCACATCCCGCCTTCTCACAGCCCTGGGACATCCCTGTCTCTAGCAGCAACGGCTGCAGACAGACAGAGCCTCCCATGGCAGAGAGCTGGAAAAAGGGGTATCGGGCCAGCCCTGCTGTCGACGAAGAGCGGAGGAAAAGGAGTAACCTTTGCAAGGGAAGCGCCATTACTCCCCCTCCCGTCAGTGCACAACACACCGCCGGGGCTGGGGCTGAGGAAGGAGCCGGGACTGCTGCAGCATTGCAGTAGCGCGCAGGGGGAGGGGAGCAGGGGGGATGTTCCTCCCCCAAACGGGGTACACCTGCCCCCCGGGCCGCCTGCGGCGCTGCAATGCCACGGCTCACCCCTCCCAACCCAGCGCCCGGCCCTCGGCCCCGGCCCGGGAGGGGGCAGCTCCTGCCCCCCGGAACACCCCCCCAGTACGACCCCCCCCGGCTCTGCCCCCCGGCACACCCCCTCAGTCCGGCCCCCGCCCCCCGAACACCCCCCCTCAGTCCGGCCCCCCTGGCTCTGCCGCCCGGAACAGGCCCCCTCAGTCCGAACAGGCCCCCTGGCTCTGCCCCCCCGAACAGCCCCCATCAGTCCGACCCCCCCCGGCTCTGCCCCCCGGCACACCCGCCCTCAGTCCGACCCCCGCCCCGAACAGCCCCCCTCAGTCCAGCCCCCCCGGTTCTGCCCCCCCGAACAGCCCCCATCAGTCCGACCCCCCCGGCTCTGCCCCCCCGAACAGCCCCCATCAGTCCGACCCCCCCCGGCTCTGCCCCCCCGCCCCGCCCCCATCCCTCCGACCCCCCCCCCGGCTCTGCCCCCCGAACACCCGCCCTCAGTCCGACACCCCCCCCCGAACAGCCCCCCTCAGTCCAGCCCCCCCGGCTCTGCCCCCCCGAACAGCCCCCCTCAGTCCGACACCCCCCCCCGAACAGCCCCCCTCAGTCCAGCCCCCCCGGCTCTGCCCCCCCGAACAGCCCCCATCAGTCCGACCCCCCCACGGCTCTGCCCCCCGAACACCCG
Organism: Mauremys mutica; assembly: GCF_020497125.1. Classification (NCBI taxonomy): domain Eukaryota; kingdom Metazoa; phylum Chordata; order Testudines; family Geoemydidae; genus Mauremys; species Mauremys mutica. The sequence goes on from NC_059090.1 coordinate 24,709,611, forward strand.
CCCTCAGTCCGACCCCCCCCCGAACAGCCCCCCTCAGTCCGACCCCCCCGGCTCCTGCCCCCCCCGAACAGCCCCCCTCAGTCCGACCCCCCCGAACAGCCCCCCTCAGTCCAGCCCCCCCGGCTCGGCCCCCCCGAACAGACCCCCCCAGTCCGACCCCCCCACGGCTCTGCCCCCCGAACACCCGCCCTCAGTCCGACCCCCCCGCCGCCCGGCCCAGGCCCCGGCCCCACAGCGCGGGGCCCGGCTCCCCCGCCGGCAGTGACGACACCAGACGCCCCCCGGCCCTTACCCTCCGCCGGCTCGGCAGGCGGCTCGGCAGGCGGCCCGGGGCCGGGCCAGGCCGGGTCCGGGTCCGGGTCCGGGCGAGGCTGCCCCGGCGGCAGCGCCGGGCTCGGCCGCTAGGATGGCAGGGGTCGGGGAGCCGAGGCCGCCTGGGCCCCGCCTGCTCGGGAGCCCCGGGCCGGGCCGCAGCGAGCGCGGGGCGGGGCCGGCCGTGCCCCCCGTGCGGAGCGGGTCCCCGGGCCGGGCCGGGCTCGGTGCCGCCTCCCTCAGCGCCTCTCCCGGGCTCCGGCTGCTCCGCGTCCGCCGCTCCGCTCCGCGCCGCCCGCAGCCAGCGGCCCCCGCCCGCCCTCTCGCGAGACTTCGCCTCCCGGCCGCGGGAGGGGAGGCGGCTCCGGACGGGTGGGGTCCGGCGGGGGGTGCGGGGGGGAGCGGCCGGGTAGGAGGGGACAGCGGGCGGGGGGACAGGAGGCGAAAGGGGGGCAGCGGGCGGGGTCCCGTGGGGGGGCAGGAGGCGAGGGGGGGCAGCGGGCGGAGTCCCGGGGGGGGCAGGAGGCGAGGGGAGGCAGCGGGCGGGGTCCCAAGGGCGGGGGGGGGCAGGAGGAGAGGGGGGGCAGCGGGCGAGGTCCCGTGGGGGGGCAGGAGGCGAGGGGGGGCAGCGGGCGAGGGGGGGCAGCGAGCGGGGTCCCGTGGGGGGGCAGGAGGCGAAAGGGGGGCAGCGGGCGGGGTCCCGGGGGGGGCAGGAGGCGGAGTCCCGTGGGGGGGCAGGAGGCGAGGGGAGGCAGCGGGCGGGGTCCCGCGGGGAGGAGGGGGGTGCTAGGGGGCAGGAGGATAGAGTCCCATGGGGGGCTCAGTGTGCGTGCAGAGAAGAGGTGGGGTCCCATGGAGGTAGGCCTAGATGTGACACTGACCTGCCTTTCTCCGTACTGCCCAGTTGAGAGCTAAAAATCCTGAGCCCCACTGGCATGGCCAGGACCCAGCTCCCCTGGCCTGGGCCATTGCAGAATAGCCACTGCCCTGTATCTAGCTCAGAAGAGAGGCAGAGGCTAAGTGGCCTGAGCACATGAACTCCTGAATTCTAGTCATGCCTCTAATAATTATCCCTTTGTGAACTTGGGTAGGTCACTGGATGTCTCTGCCTCAGTTTCTCCATCTGTAAAATGGGGGGTAATACCTCACATTGGTGCTCTGAGAGGATTAATCAAAAATCACATATTGTAGACACATACATTTCTTTTCCTATAGAGTAATACCAGAGGAATTTAAATATCTCACTTTTCCCCATGCATGCTGTTTAATTGCTTTCTTTGTTTCTCTCCTCTCTCTCAGATTGAGCAATGGAAATCATTTAGGTCAGTTTCACATGTGCTTATAGTCTATTTCCCTTTCAGAGTCATGGGGGCAAGCTTTAGGGGAAGGTTTGAAAACAATTATTTACACTGACATTTCAATGGCAAATTAATGGAAACAGTTCTATTGGACTTTGGGTTTGGAAAAGTGTGTTTTTACCAAATAGAAATGTTGAGTCATACGTGAGATGACTGTGTCCCCTATAGTTTGTAAGGTGCTCAATTCATATTAAGTAATAGTATGAAGATAGTTTGAGGCAGCTTGGCTATGAAATAGGAATATGTTGCAAACCAAACATTATTGATAATGCTAAAAAAATAAAAACAAAACAAAACCACAACTTCCTGTGAGACTCACTGTAAACTAACTTGTACTTGATACCCCAACAGGGGACACTGTTCAACAGGCTCTGAGGATAACACCTAGTTACCTGAGTTTCCTAGGCTTTTCTTGATAGCCATCCGATAACAGCAATAATCAGGAATATGTTGACATGAGTACATACCGTTTTCCAAATTAAATATTTAGAGTGCTCAAGGAAGCAAAATCTATATTTGTATCAGGTAGTATTTAATCTTGAGTAAAAACATTTGCGGGGGGAAGATAGGAATAGTGGTTATCTGGAATTAATGGGCCAGATCTTCAGCTGGTGCAAATCAGCATAGCTCCAGAGTTACACTGACCTACACTATGTGAGAGTCTGATCCCATATTCTTTGATTCCCATCAGGAAAATCAGGGCATGCATAGATGAGTATCAAAAGTTGGTTACTGTCATCACTGCATCATCACCAGCATATGTTGTTATAAGCGTGGGGATAGGCAAACTGAAGGTTAATTTGATCAACCCAGCCTTGAAGCTGGCAGCCATTCCAGAAAGTTAGGATGTCACACATCTGCCAACGGTGTTTGTAGCACATCACCTGACACGTTAATCCAGTCTAATGACACAAAAGCAAAGCCATCCACATTCCAAGCAGCCAGATCTAAAGCACGGATTTTGTTTCTTATATTGCCCGATCTCCTAAAACATTATGAGCATAGGAGGGTATGGTTTTGGAATGTTAAAAACAACTTAGAAATTATAAATGCTCTTCTTGCAAGTGTTACAATAGTAATATTTAGCATTAGTGTAGAGCAGGGGTAGGCAACCTATGGCACGCGTGCCGAAGGCGGCACACAAGCTGTTTTTCAGCAGCACTCACACTGCCCAGGTCCTGCCTACTGGTCCAGGGGCTCTGCATTTTAAGTCAATTTTAAATGAAGCTTCTTAAACATTTAAAAAAACTTATTTACTTGACATACAACAATAGTTTAGTTATATATTATAGACTTATAGAAAGAGACCTTTTACAAATGTTAAAATATATTACTGGCACATGAAACCTTAAATTCGAGTGACTAAATGAAGACTCGGCACAGCACTTCTGAAAGGTTGCCGACCCCTGGTGTAGAGCATTATCTGTTCAAAGCACTGTATGGGTTTTAACTAATTAATTCTCACAACATCCCTAAGAGGTAGGTGTTACTATGCACATTTCACCAATGAGGAAACTGAGACAGTGTGGGGAAATGATTTGCCATGGGCTATACTGAGTCAGTGGTAGAGTCAGGATTAGAAATCAGGATCTCCTGACTTCCAGCCTTGTGCTCATTCCTGCAGACTACATTGCCTTTAAAATTCATAACAAGGAGGGCAAAATTCTCATTTGGTGCAGCTGATAAGGATCTGCTGTGGCTTCTTTAACAGGTCATGGCATGTAATAAACCACAGCATAACCCGTGGACACAAAAGTCATTACAAACTGTGACTATGTCAGCTGTTAAACCAAACATGAAATAAATGTACACTTGGTCCCCTTTTGTTGAAGCCCTGTTAGGCTTCCTCATGCTGCCTGTATTTGCTTGTGCTACCCTTTCAGATGGTCCTATCAGGCACCTAAGAGGTTACATTGGTTTAGTTTGATTTGGTAATTTACTGGTGCAAGTTAATCTGATCTAAGAAAGAGTTAAACCAGTTTGTTTGCCTACATTAAGGACTCGTGCTAGTTTAACTAGATCAATTTAAAATCAATGTAGTTACACTCTTGTACCTTTTCTCGTATAGTCAAGGCCATTAAGGACACACATCAGCACTGCACAATTGTTTAGGACAGGAAGTAGAGAAGAATACCGTGTTCCAGGGAAAGGGCAGCGGGAATTTATTCAAGACACATTATAATGACCTGAAGTGGGAATTTGGCCAGGATATTGGTGTTCTGTAGCAGTGCCATAGGTTCTTTAGTGACTTCAAACCATGGTGAGCTTGGTTTTATGTCTCAGCACAAAGCACCTCCAGCAGTACATCACCCCCTAGTGAACCACAGTGGGGCACTGATTCAGGAGAAATGGGGCCTACATTCTATAGTAATTGGTGTTCTATAAATACTTGCGGTAGATTAGAGAGGTAAAATTAAGATTAGATTGAGTGCTGGCTGCTAGAGGCACAGCACTGCAGACTGCTAAATCTAGCTCTTCCTTGGAGGCCTCCCAGCCAGGTACTATCTCAGTCTGACCCTTTGTAACAAATTAAATAAATACCAATACTAAAATACATCCAAAAGCATGAATCAAAGAAACTTGGCTATTATAAATTGCTGTTACGACCTGCCACTTTCACTGATTTTTTTTTAAGGGAAATTATCAGCATAAAAAACAGCATGCAGAGCAAAGGGCATAAACAATTAGCCAATAAAGTGCTGCTTCAAATCCTGTCAGGGGACTGACATTTTAAACTTTATTCTCTTATTTACTGTACGTTGATTAGAAACTAACTTTCACCCCGTTCATTATCTGTTAATAAAAGTGACCCTGGAGGTGGGCACTTTTGTTTGCTTAGCCATGACCAACTGTGAAATGCAAGAGAATCAGGAATTGTTTGGCTTTTACTAGCCCATGAAACCTGCCATCATTCCCCACAATTCAGTTGAGGCCCTAATTACAGGTTACAAGGTTTTACAGGAAAAACATGTTCTGGAGGGAGGTGGTCAAAGTGAACTGGCTTGTCATCTCTTTTGTATCAACAAGAGCAAAATATGTGAGTATAACTGACATGCCACATGTTTATTAGCTGGAATAAAGGCGTAATGTCAGACCATATCCCTGTGTCAATCAGGTATGTGGTAATTCCAAGAAATTAAGTTACACTTGATCCCATTACACATATACTTCCTGCATTAGCCACACCAATAATAACACTTCATCTTTCCCTTGTGCCTTTCGTCCAAGGAGTTTGTCTCACACACAATAATTACAAAAATAATTAAGCCTCATGACTGCTCTGTTAGACAGGAAGGTATTATTATCCATGTCACAAAGAGGAAAACTGAGGCACAGAGAGGGAAAATGGCTTACACAGGGTCACACAGTAAGTCAGTGTCAGAGGGTTGAATTGAACCCAGGCTTCCTATCTTCCTGTTCTAACCACTAGGTTTACTGAACATTACTAAACAAAACTGGGAAAGAGATGGATGGTATGACTCAACAGCTTTCCTTTCCAGAGTGACTGCTCTGTTCTTGCATAACTGCGAATCAGCCAATGTGCCACTGTAGCCTGTGGCAGCCAGGATCAATCAGGATCTCAGCAGAGAAGTGTGTTGCTTTGAGAGAGCTCTTCACAGGTTTGTTTTCTGAAATATTTTCAAAATTTGCCAAACTAAATGTTGGTTCTTGCCAATTTTGTATTTTTCCCGTATGACACACATGTCTGTTTTGGGGGCTGCCATTAGTCCACTTCCCAGTCCGTGTCTGCACTACAAACTTTTGCCGAACCAAGTTACATTGGCATAAAGCCGCCGCGGTGTGGCTCCTCGTGTCAGCACTCTGCGTGCTCACTAGGAGAGTGTGTGTCAATGCACAGGGCGGCGCACCGTGAGTAGATATCCCAGTGTGCAACCTGCCACTGTCTGTTGGGAAGATTTGGCAATGCATGGTGGGTCAAAAATGAGTCACGCAGGGGTGACAGGGAGCAAGGATCAACTTCCCAGCATGCAAGTGTCTACATCCCGTAATGTAATCTACATCCCATCATTTTCATGCCTTTTTTAAAAATCCCATGAACCCGGGTATCCCTCCTCGGTGTTTGCCATCTCTGACAGAAGCATGGAGCCTGCACAGCTCTGCACTATTATCATAAGCACTGCAAGCACAGGATGCACAATCCTTCAGTATTTGCAGAGCCACAAGAAGAACCAAATCAGCAGAGAACATGAAAGAGCAGCTTACAACTCCTGAAAGAGCAATTTCCCTTTTTAACTCCTGGAACAGCAACTTACAACTCCTGAAAGAGCAACTTTACAATATGCAAACTTAAACTCCTATTTCCTTCAGAGTTTATTTGGTTAATTAACTGAAAGTTTACAATCTTTTTCCTATAGTGCCAGGCTATAATCGTAGATTCTATGCTTGCTCCCCCTACTGCATTATCCACCAATAATGTTATGCAGACAGAACTACACAGGATCATTTCAGGGGGCAAGGCAAAGCTGCCACATTTATTATGATAACCCAATTTGATTGATGACCAATAACTAATACCTGTACACACACACACCCCCCATCAGATGTTCTGCAGTTGCTGTATAGTAACCAGTCCTGAACATAGCTTGAGTCCGTGGCTTGATTTTGCAGCTTGGGTTTGTAGCTTGTGGCGGCTAACTGGCCAGGAAAGCCGGGCACAAAGAAGGGCTGGGTCTGCCCTCCCATGTTGGCAGCAGAACGTTACCATTCAAAAGTCTTCCATCTCACCCATCCTTTTTGTAGGCTTTAGTTTGAAACCAGAGTCTATAGGTCTTGCTGTGTCACGCTGCCTCTGGGTTCAGTGTGATTGATCACCCGTCAATTGCTGACGTGACTTTCAGACTCGGACCTGGCTTTGATCTTCCTTCTATTTAACCTTTGTTTTGTTCTTTTTAGGGTGGACTCTTCTTACTTTGTTAGGGCGGTTGCCTGCATCTTCAGCTGTTGGTGTTTGAACTCTATTTCATCAGAACAGGCTGGTGCTGGAGGTTGATTCCGTCATCAGTACATACTTCATTCACACATCTAACCTAAACTAATCAGATTACAGAAGGGTTTGCAAAAATGAAGGTTGCAGCAAGCTTTTACAAAATGAAGTAAGCATTTTAAAATGGGGTTTGAATTACAATATGGCAAACCGTGAACAGAAGTAGCCAAGTGAAGTGAATGGCAAACAGTGAACAAAAGTTACAATACTGAAACAGTGCAAGTCTCAGTGATTTAAGCAGGAACTGGATTGACAGTGAAATTTACAAGGGCAACTGGCTGAAGGCTGTGGCTCTTAACAAGCATCTTAATTGTCAATTAGCCAGTTATTGGGATAACCAGTTTTATGAATGAATGTTGTTTAATTCATAAAAAGTTACTTATGAAGTTACATTAATAAAGTGAACAATTTAATTCATCAGTTCTACATGCACAAGGCCACATCCCTGGATCTGTGTGCTGAGGTTGCCCTAGTCTTCCAGTGCAGGGTCAACAGCTGCACTCACCATGGAGAAGTGAGTGGTGATCACACTACAGAAACTTGCAATGCTGGACTGTTACTGGTCAGTGGAAAATCATTTTGAAGTTGGAAAATCCATAGTGGGATTATGCAAGTGTGCAGGGCCATTAATTGTCTCCTGCTATGCAGGACTGTAACTATTGGCAATGTGCAGGACATAGTGGATGAATTTGCAGCAATGGGGTTCCCAAACCGTGCTGGAGCAATAGACAGCACGCATATCCCTATTTTGGCACCAGACCACCATGCCATGGAGTACATCAACAGAAAAGCCTACTTTCCTATGGTTATGCAAGTGCTGATGGATCACCGGGGATGGTTGATCAACATCAGTGTTGGCTGGTCAGGGAAGGTGCATGATGCTTGTATCTTTAAGAACACAGGACTGTTAAGAAAGCTACAAGCAGGGACTTTCTTTCCCAACCAGCGGATCACCATTGGTGATGTTGAATTGCCAGTCAGGATCATGGGGAACCCAGCCTACCCCTTGCTCCCCTGGCTCAGGAAGCCATACACGAGCCACCTCAATAGCATCAAGGAAAGATTCAACTCCTGGCTCAGCAGGTGCATAATTACAGTTGAATGTGCCTTTGGTAGATTGAAGGGACGTTGGCATTATTTACTCACAAGATTGGATCTGAGTGAAAAAAAATCTCAATGGTTATGGCTATCTGCTGGGTACTCCATAATATCTGTGAAGCAAAAGGGGAAAAGTAGCTGAGGTTCCTTCTCCTGCATCGAGCTTTCCTGTGCTCAACTGCTGGGAAGGACTGGACTGCGGTGCAGTCACAAAGAGGTCCTGGCTCATGGCATAGCTGGATCCCCCAGTCACATGTCCCCTATCTTCCTCCTCCACCTCCTCCTTGCTCTTTCTGTTCATGCCAAGGGCCTGTGACCCGGGCTTCTCAGAGGTATCCACAGTGGTGTGCAGGGTGGTGGTGGGGTTTCCACCAAGTATGGCATGCACCTCTGTCTAAAAGCAGCAGGTCTGCAGCTTGGCACCAGATTGACTGTTCACCTCCTTGGCCTTTTGATGGGGCTGACGCAGTTCCTTCCCTTTCATGCAGCACTGCTGGTGGCCCATCATACCCCTGCTCCTGCATCCCCCATTACATTTGCTTGTAGATGTCCACATTTCTACAGCTGATCCATATCTGTGCCTGCACAGCCTCTTCTCCCCACAGATCCAGGAGATCTACTATTTCCTGTCAACTCCAAGACAGAGCACAGGAGCATGCAGCCATCATAGTCACCTGGGCAACTACACACAACAATGGAGAGCTGCTAGGTGTGCTTGCCAAGCTGGACAGTCAGGAAAAGGCATTTCAAAAACTGTCAGGGCTTTCAAAGGGAAGGGACCTTCCAGTCTCTGTTACCTTAAGCAGTGAAGTTCACAACTGTGACCAGAGCAGTCAGTGGCAGGCGTGTGACAGCTGATGAAGCACAGTTAGGGTCAACATAAGTAATGCAATATCTACACTCGCGCTGTATCTACCACAGTCCATTGACTGTGGCTCAACACTGCTCGGGGAGGTGGTGTTACTATGTCGCTGTAATGGGGTGCTTACATCCATGGGAGACAAATTTAAGTGTAGACACAGGCACAACGAGGTTGCCGCAAGGCAGCTTCTGTCAACATAACTTTGTACTGTAGACCAGGCCTTGGTGATACTTGAGCATGGTCTCCCACTCTATGAGAGAACCACATTGGGTTGTAGTTTCTCAGAGATGTCTCTGCCCATATAGATTAAGATATATGTGGTGACTGGATTACTCCCTGAGGCGATTCTTAGGTCCTGATCTTGCAAGCTGACCCATGCAGGTGGACTCCTGCCCCTGTGTGGAGCCTTGCATGGGTCTGCTGTGGATCAGAATGCATGATCAGGGCCTTTGATTGAGCACTCTGTGGTTCAAGGACTGTAATCAGGAAAAACACAACATACAAAAACAGCAAACAATGTAGTCCTGATTTTCTCTCTCAACTTATCCAACTTGGTCTCCATGCAAGCCCCTGGTAAACCTCTACATAACATGACTTTCTCCACCTCGCCCTCCATTGTGATCAGTCTATTTCATTGTATTTATTCTCTTACATAGAACCTATGATAATAGCTGAGTAAAGTCCAGTAAAACATTCACCATTTTTAGATCCATTAAATGCTGACTCAATTAACCATCATGTCTATACAAAGAGTATGGAAGTGAGTTACTGTACAGACATGGTCACTCCTCTAGCGGTGAGTTCAGTGTCCGTGGTCCCCTGACTATCAGTGATTCCCTGCTTAGGGCTGTTCGGCCTTCCTGCCCCACACTCTCACTGTATGTATACGGTTTTGCTGGGATCTCCATAAATGTCCTAGCTGGCAGTTGTATGTTAGGACGTGCCATGCTGGGCTGCACCACTCATGCCATATCGCGGCCCTTCACAATGTGTTATGACAGATACAGACCAACAGTATATGTCACCCTGAGATAAATTAGATCAGATGTTAGAGGTAACCGAGTGTCTGATAAACATAGTCACATCTCAGGGTATCCCTGAATCCTCTTTAAAAGACAAAAGAAAACACTTTGGACTGGGAACAAGCATGGTGAGGGGCCATCCAAATCTGTGTCCATTCAGACCTGTGATCAGTGCTGAAGAGGCACTCGCTGAGCTGGGATGGATGGGGAGGGACATTGCTGGAGAGGCCTTTACCCTGCAGCAGGGCTGAGAAAAGATGGAGCAGATGGTAAGAAGCCCCAGCACAGAAGAAGCCTTTGCCGTATATCAGGTCACCGGGCAGATGAGATGGCTGGATAGACAGGTGCACTGGGGCTGTTCTCCAGAGGCCTTTGGCTGAGAAGGGCCAAAGGTGACTAATACAATGATCCTGGGAGGATATGTTACTCGCTATAGTTATCCAACCGCCATGATGTTTTCTTTCCCTTATAAGACAAGTCAGTAAGACAGCTTGCGTTAGCTGAGCACTAGTGGGAACGGCTGCCAGTGTGGCACTCTGAAAGGAAGTAAGCGTTAGGAGGAATACATGGGCACAGAAACACTTCCTTGGCACGTTGAACAGAACATCATTGCAATGAGACTAAAACAGCCACTTGCAGTAACTTCTCGGGGCGCTTCCTTAACTCCCCTCTTTTCTCTACAGAACTCTTCCCAGCCATCATTTACCCTGAACACCCGTGGACTGCGTTTACCTGACTGGCAGTTTAGGTAATAAAGAGGGAAAGCCCCTTGTACCCTCACTAACCCCTGCATCTCTGTTTTCAATCCAGGTCACCTTTTCTGCCCCCACTTTCACTCCCTGAGTGGTGCTGCTCGTCTGCCAGGCTGGAGCTACAATGAACAGCTCTCCCCAACAACCCAATCCAGATCTCCCATTTTAATTTTATTTTTTAAGAAAACATGCAATGTCACATGGTTTGAAACATGCCTCTAGATGAATCTCACTATGCTCTAGATAAACAAGCACCGGTACTGAAAATATGGCCCTTGCTCCTCCACAGCCTTGCACAACAAATCTGTGACACATTGCGCTCTGCTATTAAACGAGACTCCAGACCAGGAGTTAGACTGCACACTGATCAACAAACCTGTTGCTAGCAACCCTGGCTACTGCAGCATGACTCACCCATCAGTGCCTGTCAGTGCTTGCTGTGACCTTGCTGAAGGCTCCACCACCCACAGATCTGAGATGGGCTGTAGTAGAATGCAGAGACCCCAGACAGAAGTGAAGGACCTGGGGAGCTGAGACTATGGGAATGCACATCACCAACACCCCACTGAATGTAGCAACTCCGTGTCTTCACCAGATACTGCACTGAAAAGGACAGTGTCCCAGATGTTCTCAGAATCTCTTAGTACTAAACTTCCCTCCCCTTGCCTCCTATCTATTTGAAAACATTTGTGATTACTGGAGCAGCAATATGAGAGGCTAGAGGAGAGGGGACCCAGGCAGGGCAGAACAAGCTATAGAGGTTTGAGACCCTTTATTGTATAGATGCAAGGAAAGGGTGTTGGTTCCTTCTTTTAATGTAGCCCTCACTGGCTGAGCAAATCTTTGCCCCAATGTTTTTCCTGTTTGGGCAGGGGAGGTTTCTGGGATACCAGCTGAAGGGGGGAGGGGAGCATAAGTAAGGACAAACTATGAGGAAAGGAGGGTGAGTGAGCTTGTGGCACAGTATCTGTGCATCTCAGATCAATAGGGTGGTATGAGCCATCAGGTGAGAGACAATAAGGGCTATAAATGATGTGGTGCTCTCTTCAGCTACTGCCGTTGAGTCAAACCTGCACAGTTTACACATAGGAGCTCACACACCTTCCCAATGACTCCTGTGGATCACTAGACAGTGTTGACATCTTCAGACTAAAGGGAGCTAGCTTTGGCATTTCATCCCCAGTGCCCACCATGCCTTGTGAAGCCTAAACTGCACAGCAGGGACCATAACACGGCTCCCTTGCTCGGTGCACAAAGGGGACGCCTAGACTCTCAAAGCAAAAGGCTGTCTTTCTCCCACAGGGACCAGCTGCCACGTGGAAAGGGAAGCACACGTGGGGTCACAAGTAGCAACCAATGGCCCCTGAACTGAGCATTGCTCTTCAGGGGGCTGGAAAAATTTGCATAGTGGGGGGACCAGATTGTAAACCCTGTGTATAATGGAAACCATTTCAAGCCAGAGGGTGCAGCAGCACCCCCAGTTCCAGCACCGCTGCTGCTCTTTACAGATGTGCATGTGTGTTCCCGTTTTCATCTAGATGGTGTCTATCTGTGCAGTGCTCACTGTGCCAGATTTGCAGCTTCATCCATAGGCAGCAACAGTCTATTCCCTAATAGCCTCCCAATTGCAGCCCTCCTTCAAAGATGCTCACTTCCCATTGGCTCTGGATGGCCTACCAATAACAATCCTGGTGCCTGTCTCCCTGTCTCCAGGAGAACAGGAAGCTTGAGCCATGGGCACATGAATGCCTGAGCATGCAACCAAAAAATTCAAACTGCAGCAGCCTTTTGTGGAGTGTTCGCTTGGGAAGATACTTGTGTCTGGGGTGTGGCAAGAAGACAGGGGCGGCTCTAGCCATTTCGCCGCCCCAAGCACGGCGGCACGCCACGGGGGGCGCTCTGCCGGTCGCCGGTCCCGTGGCTCCGGTGGAGCTCCCGCAGGCGTGCCTGTGGATGCTCCACCGAAGCTGCGGGACCAGCGGACCCTCCTCAGGCACGCCTGTGGGAGGTCCACTGGGGCCGCCTGCCGCCCTCCCGGCGACCGGCAGAACGCCCCCCGCAGCATGCCGCCCCAAGCATGTGCTTGGCGTGCTGGGGCCTGGAGCCGCCCCTGCAAGAAGAGCAAGCCCACTTTGCTGCATGGCCACATCTGGAGAACCAGGGACATCAGCTGGAGAAGTGCAATATAGTCTCACTAGATAAAGCAGCAAAGAATCCTGTGGCACCTTATAGACTAACAGACGTTTTGCAGCATGAGCTTTCGTGGGTGAAACCAGACTAACACGGCTACCCCTCTGATACTTCACTAGATAAAGAAGCCAAGAACCGTTCCAGATCTGACTGAGTCCTGGTCACTTTTCTACCCTCTGGGGTGAAGCATAGCACATACTGCTGAGATCTTCTCTTCCTTTTCTGATTGCATCTTTCCCCTTAGGCATAGGGTACTATTCTTTTCACCCCTCCTCCATTTCTTCTGGAGGTTGGGAGCATCACCTTCCACAGTGGAGACCCTCATCCCAAAGGATTAATTCCAAGACTTAATGCCTTTTCCAGGCAGGGGACAGGGCTAGGAGCTCAGGTCAGAGGTTTAAAGAGCTGGGAAGTGCTCAAGGGACATGTAATGGGGGTGATATGCAGCCTTTCACCTCTGTGTCACTGGCTCCAGTGACCAAAAGCTGTCAGGCATTCAGTGGACCCTGTGTGAAAGGAATTGGTGATCTCAGTCCAGTTCCTAGCAGCCAGGTGTCTATGTAGATACAAAACACACCACAAACACTGACAACATATACTGGTCCCCTTGTGGGCATTCTTGGCAGGCAAACCAAGAACTGCCTGGCTTCTGGAGACTGAACTCCCTTCACCCCAAGACAGGGTTGAGGTACACTGGCATGATGTGGTGGTGGTGAGGAAGCTCACCCTGTGGGCTGCCCACCTTTACCTGCACTGGGGATCTGCTGATTCACTCATTTAACTTGACTCAGCACATGAAGTGTACTCACGGGACTTACACCCTGATCTCAGTGCCTTAGGAGGGTTTTCTTTCATACTGCTAAAGAATGCCTGGAGGGGTCTAACACCCTCCTGCCCCGAGCTGGTGCCTCAGTGCTGCTATCCAGGCACAGCTGAAAACAGGCAGACATCTTTCCTGTCTGTTTGAATATCCTGAGTCATAGATTACCAGTCGGAGTTTGTGCTGCAGTTTTTATTTCTTCCTTTACAACTGCACTCTCTAGAGGTGACACAGGAGAATGGCAAGAAAAGCATGTTCTGTGCACTTGTCTGAGTCTGCACAACTGATGGGAGACATTGTTATTATTACTGTCTGTGAGGTGAGCTGATGTACTTCGTTACTGTATGTGCTGATGTCTTTCCATTCAGACAACTGTCCATATTGGCAGATTCCTTCTGAAAAACGAACTCCATTGTATTGTCTAGTAAAATGCCTGCAGTGTGGGAGTGGAAATCTGATGTTTTACATAACTGTTGAAGACAAGTGATAACCTGATTTCAGCAGTGCTTTAATAGTGGGACTCAGATAACAGGTGCAACGATGGGTGAAGCATAAGGACCTATAGATAGACAGATAGATAGATAGATAGATAGATACTAGCACTAATCTAATCTATGTCTGTCAAGCCCTGCTATGAGGAAAAGCTGGTGCTCTGCATGAACTGACAGGTTACCTGTTCTCTCCATTTTGTCAGACATTCTCACTACACAATGTTTATTGTCCTGTGTATGTGAAATCCCAAAGCAAGGCTGCTGAAGTGCGGGATGGAAAAAATGCAACAAAGAATGCTCGACTATTCACTCTTAGTCAAGTAATTTCACCATACGATGCTCAGTACTGGTGCTGTGCACAGCTGCCTGTAGAAAGGAAGGGCCACTGAATGCCCATTGGATCCTGGTCCTGACACAATGTTACTGGTGATATATCAGTCTCAAGTGCGTTCACTGTCCCTAGCAGACCCACCCCAGTTCTGGTCCATTCTGTTCCAAAAAATGATACATTAAAACAAAAATATTATCCTAGCCATCACACCGTCTGGATGGCATCAAAACAACCAACCAACCAACAAAATGGCTGATCGATTTCACTACCATGAAGGCTGCGCCATATGTCACATAGATCAGGCCTGCAGAAAAGGGAGACCAGCTAAAGCAACCTCTGCAGCAAGCTGAAACACCCAACAAAAGACAGCATCACTCAAAATAAAGAAAACCCCAGCTAAGGGAATGAATCTGCCTCTAACAGGTTGGCAGTATTTGCCTGAAACAGTCTATCCTGTTATCAGGAGCTGCTCCTACTAGAAGCGGGTACATGGGTCCTGGAGACTCCCTAAGGCAGGTGGCTTGTGGTCCCAGAGAGAGAAAGGAGATGGGAGTGGCTGTCTTAGAAACAAGATCTCCAGGACATGGGCTGAGCATTCCTGAGGGAGGACCTGTCTGACCAACCGAGTCTGGGCAGAAAGTCTGAGCTGAACTTCTTGTTTATATCTGTGTTTATTCAAACAAACCTCCAGGCGGGGGGAGTCTGGGCTCTACAGGACAGGAGAGAGCAGGACAGGAACAACACCTGCTCATACTGTTACCTGAGCCTTCCCTGGCTACCAAGAGGGCTGATTCACTAGGAAACAGACCCAGTAAAACTGAGCATATAAAACCCTCCCGAGCCTCAAACTAAGTGATACCTGGAAAGATACTGGAACAAATTATTAAACAATCAGCTTGTAAGCACCTAGAGGATAATAGGTTTATAAGAAATAGCCACAAATCAGGCACGGTAACATACAAAAGCCAGTAGAACACTTCAGTCTCCCTGGACACTCAATAACAGATTTAAATGTAGCCATCCTACAACAAAAAAACTTCAAAAACAGACTTCAAAGAGAAACTGCTGAGCTACAATTCATTTGCAAACTTAACACCATTCATTTGGGCTTGAATAGGGACTGGGAGTGGCTGGCTCACTACAAAAGCAATTCTACCTCTCTTGGTATTGACACCTCCTCATCAATTATTAGCAGCAAAGAATCCTGTGGCACCTTATAGACTAACAGATGTTTTTGCAGCATGAGCTTTCGTGGGTGAATACCCACTTCTTCGGATGCAAGAAGAATTGGGAGTAGACCACATCCACCCTGACTAAATTGGCCTTCAGCATTGGTTCTCCACTTGTAAGGTGTCAAGTATCAGAGGGGTAGCCATGTTAGTCTGGATCTGTAAAAGCAGCGAAGAGTCCTGTGGCACCTTATAAACTAACAGACGTATTGGAGCATGAGCTTTCGTGGGTGAATACCCACTTAATCGGATGCATTTACACTTGCAAAGTAACTCCCTTCTCTTCATGTGCCAATATCTATTTATGTCTGTATCTGTAATTTTCACTTCATGCATCTGAAGAAGTGTTTTTTTACCCACAAAAGCTTATGTCCAAATAAATCTGTTAGTCTTTAAGGTGCCACAGGACTCCTCATTGTTTTTGTGATATTAGGAAAATACTTTCTAACTCTCAAGGTAGTGAAGCTCTGGAACAGGCTTCCAAGGGAGGTTGTGGAATCCCCGTCACTGGAAGTTTTTAAGAACATGTTGGACAAACACGGGTCAGGGCTGGTCGAGGGTTACTTGGTCCAGGCTCAGCGCAGGGGGCTGGACTACCGGACCTCCCGAGGTCCCTTCCAGCCTTACGTTGCTGATTCTAGTGTTCAGGAGGCAGGTGCTGCTAATGGAATGGGCACCTGCCCTGCCATTAGGGCTTTGGTGAGGACCAGCTTCTATCCAAACCATTTTTTTCCTGAAAATTTGCTTTATACCCAAAGGGCCCCTCGAGCCCCAGCCCCGACCTAGTGCTTAATGCCCACTGACATCACCCCCAAAGCTGTGTCAGATGCTGTGTTGCTTAGATGAGCCATGTCACAGTGCTGTGCGGAGCAAGCATGACATGGTGCCAGGAGAGTTGGAGATACAGATGGGCAGGGCACAGGCACCATCTGGACAGCTGACAGGGTACCGTTACTCACAACCCGCCCGGGCAACGTACAAGTGGTGCTGTGCTGGAGTTTCTGAAGCACAACACTATGGAAATGCAGCTTGTGAGGAGCATGGAGTAGGGGCAGCAGCAAGCTTTTGTGGGAAAGTCCAGAGGGCAGGAGCTCTGCAGGAGCAATCAGGTCAGGACAACAGGAATCTGACCCACAACCAGAGCTGGAACGACTCCCCTTTGGGGCCTGCTTCCTCATGGGGCTTTTAGTCTGAGCCCTGCAGCTTACTTCACAGGGGGACAGGAGTGGACCAACAGCTCCACGTTGCTCTAGGCCAGGGGTCTCAAACATGCGGCCCGCGGGCCGCATGCGGCCCGCGGAGCTCTTCCCTGCGGCCCGCGGAGCTCCCCAGGGGAGCTCCGCAGGGGCCCCCAAGAGAAAAGCGGAGGCTCCCGCCTCCGCCCCTCTCCTGGAGCCTCGGCGCATAGAGCGCCGAGTCTCCGTCCGAGCGCCTGAGCCCCGCCCCGATCCGAGCCGCGTGGGGAGGGGGCGGGGCTGGGAGCTCTGGGCTGAGCGCTGCGCTCGGCGTGGAGCTCACAGCCCCGCCCCCTCACCACGCGGCTCTGAGCGGGACCGCCGGAGACGCGCTCGGGTAAGGGGGGGGGGGAAAGCGGGACCCGCCGGGGCCGGGGGTGGGGGAGGGAAGCGGGACCCGCCGGGGCCGGGCTGGGGGGGGGGGGAAGGGAAGCGCTCAGGGCTGGGGCAGAGGATTAGGGTGCGGGGGGATGAGGGGTTCATGATGTGGGGGCGCTCAGGGCTGGGGCAGAGGATTAGGGTGTGGGGGGATGAGGGCTCTGGCTGGGGCTGAGGATTAGGGTGCAGGGTCCTAGTGCCTGCCCTCCGCCAGTACTGGCAAGGCAGGCTTCCCTTACCCTGAGCCTCTCCAACCCCAAACCCTCAGCCCCAGCCAGAGCCCTCATTCCCCCCGCACCCTAATCCTCAGCCCCAGCCCTGAGCACCCCCACATCATGAACCCCTCATCCCCCTGCACCCTAATCCTCAGCCCCAGCCAGAGCCCTCATCCCCCCACACCCTAATCCTCTGCCCCAGCCCTGAGCGCCCCCACATCATGAACCCCTCATCCCCCCGCACCCTAATCCTCTGCCCCAGCCCTGAGCGCCCCCACATCATGAACCCCTCATCCACAGCCCTCACCCCACACTCCAAACCTCTTCCCTAGCCCTGAGCCCCCTCGCATCATGAACCCCTCATCCACAGCCCTCACCCCACAGCCCAACCCTCTTCCCTAGCCCTGAGCCTCCTCGCATCATGAACCCCTCATCCACAGCCCTCACCCCACAGCCCAACCCTCTTCCCTAGCCCTGAGCCCCCTCGCATCATGAACCCCTAATCCACAGCCCTCACCCCACAGCCCAACCCTCTTCCCTAGCCCTGAGCCCCCTCGCATCATGAACCCTTCATCCACAGCCCTCACCCCACAGCCCAACCCTCTTCCCTAGCCCTGAGCCCCCTCCTGCATCATGTACCCCTCGCCCTCAGCCCCACAGCCCTCACCCCTGCACTCCCTCCTATCCCCAAACTCCGTCCCAAAGCCTGCACCCCCACCCCCTGCCGCAGCCTGGAGCCTGCATCGAGCACAGAGCCTGCATCCAGACCCCCTCCCCCACCCAAACTCCCTCCCAGAGCCTTAGGCAGTAAATCTAAGTGCGTGTTTTGTCCTTTGAGTGAGGTGCATTACTGAGTGTATATATTTATTAAAACTGCGCGCGCTTAGGGGAGGAGGTGGAGAAGAGACAGGGCAGGGGCGGGGCCTCATGGAAGGGGTGGATTGGGGGTGGGGCCAGGGGCAGCAAGGGGGCGTGTCAGTGATGCGGCCCTCGGGCCAATGCACTAGTCCTCATGCGGCCCTCGGGGTCATTTGAGTTTGAGACCCCTGCTCTAGGCCGAGTCCCACTTTGAAGGGAAAGTCTCAGCCTTGTGGGTCCATTCAGCTCTCCCCAGCCTCCCAACAAGCCCTGTAGGTCCCACCTCACTTTAGATTCAGGAAGAGGGCAGCAAGGGTCGGCAAGCAAACCCCCCACTGCAGCTGTAAATAGGACTAGAGCTAGAGGTGTTTCATGATCCTTAACACCCTCTGCAGGCTCCCCGCTGCCTGCGGGCTAGAGAATATAAGATGCTCCTGGCCTGAGCAGCTCCAGTGAGAGGGGAAGAGTTTTCCATGCTCCTGCTCCCCTCTGAGGTCTTCATTCTGTCCCCCAGAAATCCTAGTGGTGGGGGGCAGGGGACAGTCACCTAAACAGCCTTGTAGATGCAAGGCCTCTAGTCACCTTGAAGCTGTGGGGAGGGGGCTACCTAACCCCATATAACAGGGGTCGGCAACCTTTCAGAAGTGCTGTGCCCAGTCTTCGTTTATTCACTCTAATTTAAGGTTCTGCGAGCCAGTCATACATTTTAACGTTTTTAGAAGGTCTCTTTCTTTGTCTATAATATATAACTAAACTATTGTTGTCTGTAAAGTAACTAAGGTTTTTAAATGTTTAAGAAGCTTCACTTAAAATTAAATTAAAATGCAGAGCCCCCCAAACCAGTGGCCAGGACCTGGGCAGTGTGAGTGCCACTGAAAATCACCTTCTGTGCCACCGTAGGTTGCCTACCCCTGCCATATAAAGTGGAGTGGCTATAGGGTCCCCTGCAAACAGCAAAGGTGAGATGGGGCCCTCCTGGGCTTATTGGAGGGGCAGCTGTTTGGGGTGACCCGCACTCCCTGCCTCACTCTTCTTCCCCTCTCATCTGACTCACTCACTCTCACTGATTCAGGGGGTTCCTTTGCTCCCCGTTCAGCCAGCTCATCTCCCCTATCCTCCTGGCTTCCCGTTCTGCTAAACACAGTTCCACTTGCTTCTCCCCTCCCCCCCGACTCCCACTCAGATTGCTCATGCTCCACATTTGCTGCACAGCCCCACCAGGCTTCCTCCTTCAGAGAGAACAAGTGTTCAGGCCAGCCGCCCCTCTGCCCGGCATACTTCCTGCTGGATCTCCCAGGCACCAGAGCTCCATCAGACCAGCATGAGCTTATGTGCAAGGCCCCCCTCTCCCATCCTGCACAGAGTTCCATGTAACAGCCTTCTCTCAGCATGCACTCACCCACCCCGAACACCAGCTGGCCTGAGGCAAACTCAGCTGTGCAAATCTCTCCCAATGCCTTTTGTAAGTGGGCCTGTGCCTCATAGGCTGGCAAGTTAGGTGCATGCTGGGGCCAGTGGATCCGCAGCACCCTCTGCAGTCCCAGAAGCGGCGCAGCCCAAAGGACAGCATGGCAGGAGCCCCGGCCAGCTTCTGTCATTCCCAAGCCGTGTGGTGCTCATTCCTGAAATGCCCATAAACGAGATCCTGGTGTGGACAGCCTGTAGCCCTGGGCAAGGCAGACAAGCCCAGGTACAAGGTCACAATCCAGCCTTGTTCACAACTAAGGTGTTCGTCACACATGGTGGTGCAGAGCCTGTCAGCAGCCTGCAGCTTACAGGACAGAGATGGGATCAAAATAGCGCCATGATTTTACAGCACAGCTAAGAATAGCTCGCAGGTCAGCCTCCTTCTGAAAGGTAGCCGGGACATCAGCTGGAGCACGCGCATTGGCATGGTCAGAGGAGCCGGGTAAACCCAGGGGAAAGGTCTGCCTGTTAACCAGCGAAGCGGGATTTAGGAACGAGAAATGCTGAACCATGGCAGAGAGAGACAGGGAGAGTGCAGCAGGAGAGAGGGACACAGAAGGGCAAGATGTGGGGCAGACCAAGCCCCCTCCCGGTTTGTGTCACCAGCTAAGATGGAGTGTTTTCACTGCAAGCCTTTTCCTCTTGGGATTTGATTTCTGTGATGCTTTGACGGGCAGCACTTTACAGGCTCCCCTCTAGGGCAGTGGCCAGCATCAGCGCGCGTGGGTGGGGCAGCATGCAGGCCATCTGCCAGGGTAAATCCTTCATTCCCAGCCAGCGAACACGTCAGCTCTGTGGCCCCACCCTCCGGCGTGGTGTGGGGCTCTGGGCGACAACATAGAGGGTGCGAGACGGAGCCAGTCACAGAGTGGGGGTTGAACATACTTCCCACTGGGGTCACAGTCAGAAGGAGAAGGAGCCATTTTTCAAAAGTGTCCTATTTCCTGGCTATTTTACGCATTTCTTTCACCAAACTAGCCTATGCAACCGGGCTCCTTCAGGAGCGTTTGCTTGCCAAGCACCGCGTGGTCAGCCAAGGCTGCTTTTCACTAAGCGCCATAACTGGGGCAAGTGTTAGTTACTTTCACTTGAACGGTTTGTGAAAGGCCCTTGCAGGACCTGCGAAGAGCTATCTGCAGCTATGACCAATACAAAATGGCTCCTACACCATGCAGAAGGAGGTGACCCCCAGCAGAGCACAGCTCCAACTGCCTTGACAAACAGCAAGGGGCTTCCAGCCACGAGCAGCCCCCTAGAGCTTCTGCTAGCTTGGACAAGGGGGCGGCAGCTTCTAGCTGAGACTGGCCGCGTGCAGACCCTCGCAGCCTCGCCAGGGAGATGACTGCAGACATGAGCAGTTCAAGGGATTCTTATCAGCTTGGTCCAGGAGAGAATTCCTGATGGTTCACCTTGGGGAGCTGCTGACTCCAGGTCATCAGGGTCCTGGTTTGGGTCTTGGCTGCGGTGATATGTAAGGACCAGACCACACCTAAAGCAAGTCTGGGCCCTGGATGTAAATTAACTCATTAGCAGAATCCTTAAGTCCAGGCTGAGGGCCTGAAATAAATGGGTCTGACTCCCATGGAAGCTGATGCTCACTTACGCCCTACTGCGCAGCTGATCAGTTCAAGCTGGTTTTTAGTTTTTTACTCTGGTTAAAACTCTCCAGGGCCCTTTGAGCTGGGACCCAGCCCACTGAGCTTTACCCCAGAGCACACTGACCTGGCCACCTTTCCAAGCCCCTGGAGACAGGCACGTGTGATGGGGATGCTGATGTCCACAGCTCTGGGCATTCTTACCTCACACTGATGTTGTGAGGGAGTGGGTCTGCTTGGTGCATGGGTCTCCCTGCTGGGGGCCGTGGTGCATGGGCTTCAGTCTGCCGGCTGGTTCTGCTGTCCCAGGACCATTCCTATTGCAATAATTCTTGAGATACTGGCTCCTCTGGATCCCAGCTGAAGGTAGGTTTGCACTAGTGGGAGTTGGGTCTCAGCAGGCTGTCTTACCCATTGTCTGAAAGGGAGTAGAAAAGGCTCCGGCTGGTGTGTGAGACCAGCTCTGTGAAAACAATGTGCTTTCCCAGTAGAGCGTCATAAGACCCTGGGAATGCCTGCTCTGCCCTGCACAGCAAACCAGTATCAGGTGCAGTGGTGGAATCATTTCAGGGGCCATCTCCTCTGCTAACAAGGTGGAAACAGGAGAAAAGCACATTACATAACTGGCCTTGGCTGTAAATGGCAGCACACTAGACTGTCTCCTGCATTCTCTGCAGGACTGCTGGCATTACAGAAATCCCCCTGCTTTTGAGCCCAGGAAGGTGAAAGGACTTCTCTGTGCATGGGGGAATGCATTGCCAGCCTGCCTGAGCTGGCGGGAGGGGCCCAGTCCTGGTGGGCCTCTCCCACATCCTCCAGGGTGGCACAAACATCCCAAATTTAGGTCAAGTAGGGAGGAAATGCCTTTTTGCCCCACAGCGTCAGGCTGCAGCTTTGAAATGCACTGTGCTTATATGGAGGGTTGATTGCCTGTATGACCACCCAGCAGGGTGGAACCCCTGCTAGAGTACATGGCTGTGGGATCTATGCATACAGTCTGTGTGCAGGACATTGCATGTGTACAGACAAACTTACAAGCCATTGCAATGCTCAGGGAACAACTGGTTGCTCCCCTTATTCATTGGGAGAAAAGATGTTTCCTGGGCCCGCTGTACCCTGGTGCAAGCGAAACCAACGTAAACTGGCTTAACCTGATGTCAGAGCGTCTGCACACCATGTTGCACTGCTTGAGCTCTTCCATAGCATGTGCCCACGGCTCCAACAGCTTTAACATTCCTGGTGTGTACTCCCTGAGGCTCAGTGTATCTTCTTTAAACCAAACAGCCCTAGTAAAAGGAGGACATGGGGAGGAAGCTCGCAGCCATGCCAACACTTGGTTTAATAACAAAGGCCACTTCTCAAGGATACTGTGCTACTCACTGTGCGTGTGGCAGGACTTGACAGCTTCTTGATCATCAGTTCCCCCCTCCCTGCGTAGCTTCCACCCAGTCTCTGCAGAACTTTCACCTCTCACCAGCTCCATAGGATCATAGGACTGGAAGAGACCTTGAGAGGTCTTCTAATCCAGTCCCCTGCACTCAAGGCAGGACCACGTATGATCTATTCTAGACCGTCCCTGACAGGTTTTTTGTCTAACCTGCTCTTAAAGATCCCCAATGAGGGAGATTCCTCACCCTCCCTAGGCAATTTATTTCAGTGCTTAACCACCCTGACAGTTAGGAAGTTCTTCCTAATGTCCAGCCTAAACCTCCCTTGCTGCAATTTAAGCTCATTGCTTCTTGTCTTATCCTCAGAGGTTAACAAGAACAATTCTTCTCCCTCCTCCTTGTAACAACCTTTTATGTACTTGGAAACTGTTCTCATGTGCCCTCTCAGTCTTCTCTTCTCCAGAATGAACAAATCCAATTTTTTCAATCTTCCCTCATAGCTCATGTTTTCTAGACCTTTAATCATTTTTGTTACTCTTCTCTGGACTTTCTCCAAACACTATCAATGCAGGTGCAAATATCCATGCATGCAGGTGTCCTCGTTGTGCGGAGACACTCAGCTCTTCTCTTGCACAGAGCTCTAAGTGTTTTACAGGAGGAAAGACTGAGGCACAGGGAGGACGTGACTTACCCAAGGTCACCCAGCAGCTCAGGGCCAGAACTGGGAGAGAACCCAGGTGTCCAGGCTCCAAGACCTGTCTACTGGCCAGCACCACCTTCTCATCTTTTATGCTGGGCCCTGTGGGCTGGGCTGGTGTGGTGTGACATAGGACTGTCTAATGTGCAGAGCCCTGGGGACACAGTCATTCCCTGTGTGTAGTGCCCTCTTCCAGATGGAAACTGGGACAGGGGCTTATGCCAGGATAGCTTTAGGGACATGGCACAAGAGGTGACATGGTGAACCAAGCTCACAGGGCCCTCAGGGGGATCAGCTTTGCCAGGGTGAGCCCAATGTCTCACCCTTTTTCCTGGGGGCACTAGAGGCTCCATGGGAGGCTGTGTTTACTCCATGCTGGTTGCACTGGGCACAGGCTGTTGCCGGGGTGCCCTGAAGGCACCTATGAACTCTCACTCAAACCACGTGACAGAAAGAAACTGCAGGTGTCCGGTGCGAGGCTTAGCGAGGGGAGAGCTGGGGGCCACCATTGCAGCCTGCTGTAGCAAGAAGCTCTTGGGAGTGCAGGTGCACTCAGGACAGGCAACTGGCTCTCTTGGAAGGGCTCATTTGAAGAGCTGTTTGCATGTTTTCGGACCTTGTTGGGAGCTAACGTACACAGCTTTAGCTCACTTCACTGGGAAGCTGAATGTTAGCAAGGCCAGTGAAGTGAACATGACAATACAGCTCACCCCACAGCCCACTCCCCCTACTCAATGGGACTACTCCCCACTCACCCACGCCTGCCACTCATCAGCCTCTGGTCCTTTCCAAAAGCTGTGTGGATAATGGGAGGCAGTAGCAACTCAGCAACCCACCTCCTTCCCCACCCCAGGCAGACGTAAAGCATCCCACTGCCTTCGGCCTCCTGGAGTCATTGACCCCTGGGCAGAGCAGATGTGAAATGCTGCTGTTCTCGTAAACATGCTGCCTCATGCAATGGGGAGGCCACTTCCCACTGCCACATGGTGGGCACCTCCCCTACCCTGCCAATGGGGTAGAATTCAGCAAAGGAAACTGGAGTCTGGGTTGCAGGCAAAGCTTCCTGACAGTGAAAGCTCTAGAGCCTGACCTTCGTGGGCATTTGCCCCATCTCCAGCCACCTGCACCCATCCCTGGTGCGGACCCCAGGACAGACAGAGGAAGCCGCTCTAAGCCACAATCTGCACCACTGCAGTTTACCTCCGTTTCAAGCAGGGGAAAGCCCTGCTGGTGCAAACAGTGGCTTTACCTTTCAGCATTGGTGCAGCTACGCTGATGGCACAAATCGGGGCTAATCCCAGGGTAGCCGAGACCGAGATTATGGACTAGCCTCCCAAGGGATGGGGGGAGGGCACTGAAAATGAGACTTGACAAGGTGTTAGAAACTGTACTGAAGAAAACAATGTTACCTGAGGTGGCCCCATTTGGAGATATACCGATCTCACAGAGCTGGAAGGGATCCTGAAAAGTCATCAAGTCCAGCCCCCTGCTTTCACTAGCAGGGCTAAGTACTGATTTTGCCTCAGATCCCCTCAAGGATTGAACTCACAACCCTGGGTTTAGCAGGCCAATACTCAAACCACTGAGCTGTCCCTTGCACCCTCACCACTGTCTCTCTGGTCCATGACCCATGGTTCACAAACACTAGGGGTCCCCCCTCCTGCATACAGAGTTACTAGCTGTCAGATAGGATTGCAGAAGCATTTGAGCTATCTGTAGGAAACAGGCGCTTTGTCCTTGCCTCTCACAGGAAACGAAACCCATTTTGGCTGCACCCAGTTAAGACGGGCACAGAAACCAAAGGAAGGAGCAGCAAACACCAGGGCTTCACTGCTTTAATATGTACTGCGTTTCCCACCACCTCTGTGCCCTGAGTCAGCAATAACCACTCACACCCCACAATGTGTGTGTGTGGAATGCGGGTACATTTGAACCTAAGAGGAGCAATCTCTTTCCTGGCCAGGCACAAGTGGGAGAGATGTGACCCATTGTCTCCCTCCCCTAAAATGGCATAGACAGAAGCTGCAATGGATTGCCAAAGGGCCAGATGCTTATCCTCTTACTCAAATTGAATGGTACCTTCAGTGGGGCTATCCGCTAGGCAGGATGCTCCTTGGGGTGAGTATGGGGACCAGAATCTGGGCAAAGAGAATTTAATTTCTATAATCCCTGATCTGATGGCACTTAAAATAACAGCACGTCTAAGCAAAGACACTGCAGACGTTGGGCATTGGTACAGCCTGCAGGAAAGGGGGATGCCCACCACAAAGCCAGCGTTGGCCCTCACCAAAGGTTCTGGAATCACTTGTGATTTTACTGATCAGAGTCCAGAGAGAAAGGGGAGGTGATCCCCAGAACCCCACTGGTGACCGATCAAACCCTTAGAAAGCAATCCTACGGTGACTGTCCAGAGCCAGGGGTATTCTGGGGTGCAGTGTTTGACCAATAGAATTGCCCTGGCCTATTGGGGCAGATCCTTGCACATTTGTGTGCTCACAAAGGGTCTGTGTGGATCCAGTTGCAGGATCGGGGCCTAGGAGGGTAACAGTAGCTGACACAATATGAATGAATCTGTTTGGCAAGCGTTTTGCAGAACTCTGGATATTAAACCTCTTTTCCAAAAAGGGATTTAGATTGAAAATTCCAGTTGCCATAGCAATGTAATGCTGCTCTTTCCTGTTTCATTTTTCTCCTTCTATTATTTCTATATCTTAGCAGCCATTAGATAAAGTGCCAATGAGACAAACCTCGGGATTGTTTATGGTAAGAATGATTTTTGTGTGGTCTCCTTGTTGAGTTGAACTCAAGAGGTTAAGGATCGCATTGTGTACGCTTCCAGGACCAGGACAGCGTCTACCAGTCTAAAGATGCTCATTGATAATCAATCATATTAATATTTAATGGCACTCAGAGAAGTCCCATGATACTTTTGCATGATACGCTGACGATCGAAAACCAGTATAATTACATTGCTTGTGCGTGTTCACACAATGCTCCTTCTGTCGGCGGAGCGTGTCCACAGTTGGTAGTCTAGCATCGACAGAGAGAGCAGTGCCCTGGGGGTAGCTATCCCACTGTGTTCCTCGCCCCCTTCTGCAGCCAGGAGTTGTGGGAAGGCGGAATGGATCGCAGCACATCATGGGTTCACGTGGGCTCAATGTCCCATGATGCAGTTTTTTTGTCCCATCATTCCATGGGTTTCCAACTGCATTTCGCGGCATTTTTCAACAGTCCCAGTTTAATATGCGCCCACCATCTCCGTCTGAAAGCTTGGATCCTGCAGTGCGCTTTACTGTTGTGGTCACTGTTATGAACACATTGCGGATGGTCATGCAATATATCATGAGCTCAGACTCTGAACAGGAATCAGAGTTGCCTGACCTGTTGTGTGCCACGGAAACATACAACACCAGATTACTTTTGGCATTCCTGGAGCAGCTGAACTTGGTGGACCATAGCTTTAAGGCTCTGGAAACAAGCACTGAGTGGTGGGATCGCATCGTTATGCAGGACTAGATGACGAGCAGTGGCTGCAGAACTTTTGGATGTGGAAAGCCACCTTCCAGGCACTGCATGCAGAGCTCGCCCCAGCACTGCGGCACAAGGGCACCAAAATGAGAGCTGTCTTCTTGATGGAGAAGTGCATGGCGATCGCTGTGTGGAAGCTGGTGACTCCAGACTGCTACCGGTCAAACACAAATCAGTTTGGAGTTGGGAAGTCGACCAGGGGGCTGCATTAATACAAGTATGCAAGGTTATTAATCGCATTCTGATACAAAAGACTGTGACTCTTGGCAATTGTGTAAAATAATGGTATAATGGGATAGCCTAATTTTGGCAATGAATTCATCTTTGACTACTAGCGGTAAATATGCCCAATGGCTTGTGATGGGATGTTAGATGGGATGGGATCTGAGTTACTACAGAGAATTCTTTCCTAGGTGTCTGGCTGGTGAGTCTTGCCCACATGCTCAGGGTTTAGCTGATCGCCATATTTGGGGTCGGGAAGGAATTTTCCTCCAGGGCAGATTGGCAGATGCCCTGGGGGGGGTTTCGCCTTCCTCTGCAGCGTGGGGCACGGGTCTCTTGCTGGAAGGTTCTCTGCACCTTGAAGTCTTTAAACCATGATTTGAGGACTTCAATGGCTCAGACACAGGTTTGATACAGGAGTGGGTGGGTGAGATTCTGTGGCCTGCATTGTGCAGGAGGTCAGACTAGATGATCATAATGGTCCCTTCTGACCTTAAAGTTTATGAGTCTATGAAATATTGGATGGCTTTGCAGCAATGGGATTTCCTAACTGTGGAGGTGCCATAGATAGCACACATATTCCAAGTTTGGCCCTGGACCATCTTGTGATGGAGTACATCAATAGAAAGGGGTACCTCTACGGTATTGCAGGCACTTGTGGATCACCGTGGGCATTTCACCAACAATGTGGGATGGTCCGGAAAGGTACATGATGCATGCATCTTCAGGAACACTGACCTGTACAGAAAGTTCCAAGTAGGGACTTTCTTTCCAGACCAGAAGATTCCAGTGGGGGATGTTAAAATACTCATAGTAATTCTAGGAGACCGGCGTACCCCATTACTCCCATGGCTTGTGAAGCCTTACATGGAAAACCTGGACAGCAGCAAAGAGTGCTTCAACAATAGGCTGAGCAGGTGCAGAATGACTGTAGAATGTGACTTTGGTAGATTAAAAGTGTGCTGGTGCTGCCTTTATGGCAGGTTAGACCTAAATGAGGAAAATATTCCTGTGGTCACAGCCTGCTGCACGCTCCATAATATTTATGAGGCTAAAGGTGAAAAGTTTCCCCCAGCGTGGATCACAGAGGCAGATTGCCTTGCTGCTGGATTTGAGCAGCCAGACACCAGGGATATTAGAGGGGCATGATGGGTGAGGGGGGCTATTCAAATCAGGGAGGCTTTGAGGCAACATTTTGACAATGAGAAACAGTAATGTGTTTTTCTATACAGCACTCTGTCATGCTTTGTTAATTTGCCACCTTGCATGACCATTGTGATGATTCCTGATCGGGATTTGTAGTTAGCTAGTCTTGTACAATCCCTTCACCTACTTCTAGAACATACAGAGCAAAGGATAGTTCTACCTCATATAACCGAGCAGCATCAACTCAAAAAGATCACTTACCACGGCTCTCCTCTCCTGCATCATACACACTAGATGGATGCTGGGACTGGCTAGACTCCTCTGGAGTGGAAAAGAGGTCCTGACTTGCCGCACCACCAGACGACCCTGCCATGTGCTCCATATCATCCTCCAACTCGACCACCTCATTCACGACTATGTCCTTGGGGTTGAGTCCATTGTCCGCCACCTCCAGCCCTGCCAAAGTATCCATGGGTCTCTTGGCGATGGAGGATGGCATCCAGCTCCTTACAGAAGTGGCAGGTCTTCGGTGCAGCACCAGAGCTACGGTTTGCCTCCCTTGCCTTCTGGTACGCTTGCCTCAGCTCCTTTCTCTTCACACAGCACTGATGTGTGTCCCGTTCGTAGCCCTTAACCAACATGGCACGAGAAATATGACCATATGCATGGAAGTTCCTATGGCTGAAGTGAAGCTTGAACTGCGCAGCCTCCTTTCCCTACAGTGCCAGCAGATCCAACAACTCAGCTGTGGTCCAAGCGGTGAGTGTTTGCTATGTGGAGCTGCCACAGTCAGCTGGGAAGATGCAATGAGAGCTCTCCACACTGAGCAAACCAAGTGGAATATCAAAAATTCCCAGGCCTTTAAAAGGGAAGGGGTGGATGCCTGTGTAATTGGGTACAGGACAGCGGAGTTCAAACTGCTGACCAGAGCGGTCAGGATGGGCACTGTGGGATACTTTCTGGAGGTGATTTACAGCGACATAACCAAGCAGAAGAGTTTTGCTGGCAGAAGGAGCAGTGCAGTGTGTACACCTCCCCCGGTTTGTCAATGAAACCTGACTTTTGTCGACAAAATTGTGTACTGTGGACAAGGCCTGTGCCAATATCCAGATCCCACCTAAGGACCTTCCCTTTTCCAGTTTTGCATACAAGAAATTATTCATTTCCATAAAAAACACCCCAGGCTATTAATTCTCTGGACATCCCAGTGCCTCCTGTCTTTTCTGTGTCTGTCTTTTGGGCCTAATCCTGCTACCAGATCCACATGGGTAGGGCCCCCCTGAAGCCAATGGGAGGCCATGTGCACGTGTCTGACTGCGTGGCTCTGATTCCAGGATAGGGCCTTAAAATTGTAAGCAACTTGGCAGGGATCAGCTTTAATTTGTGTCTTGTACAGTGCCGGTGCTTAACAAATGCTAAACAACTCATACAATAAGGAATTGCAATACTGAATCGAATTCAGGGGCTCACCTAGTATCCCGTTTCCTACCATGACCAGCATCTGATGCTTCAGAGGAAGGTGCAAGAACCCTGCAGTAGGTGTTTGTGGAGAGCGGATATGCTATGACCACTGCTTAGCATGCTGTTCGTAATTGTTTTATTGTTGCCTTATGCTTCCCTCCCCGTCTGTCTGTCTCCTCCTATTGGTTCTTATTTTACACTCTGATTATAAGCTCTTTGGACCAGGCATGGTCTTTTTGTTACATGTGTCTAGTCCCTGGTACTGATCCCTGATGTGTGGATTCTGCCGCCTAATACCTACACTGGTACTGCAGTACCAGTAACCGAACTACCAGCAGTCAGAAGCTGGTTTATGCCTTAAACTCTCCTACTTCATCACCCTGCCCACATCCTGGTTTATATATTAATATTTACTATAACAACTCTGGATATTCTTGTTAGCCGCATAAACTGCCACCCTTTTTGGAATCATGCTACAGTCTTGCCCTCAATTATATCTTGTGGCAAGGAGTTCCACATACCAATTGTGCAATGTGTGAAAAATAATTAACTTTATCAGGTTTGAATTTCCTACTTTTCAGTTTCACTGAATGTGCCCTTGTTCTTGTGTTCTCCTAGACTCGTAGACTTTAAGGTCAGATGGGACCATCATGATCATCTAGTCTGACTTCCTGCACACCGCAGGCCACAGAACCTCACCCACCCACTCATGTAATAGACTCCTAACCTCTGGCTGAGTTACTGAAGTCCTCAAATCATGGTTTAAAGTCCTCAAGTTACAAAGAATTAACCATTTACACAAGTTTAAGCCTGCAAGTGATCTGTGCCCCATGCTGCAGAGGAAGGCAAAAAATCTGCTAATCTGACACAGGAGAAGATTCCGTCCTGATCCCAAATCGGCGATCAGTGACCCTGGGCATGTGAGCAAGACCATCTGGGAAAGAATTCTCTGTAGTAACTCAGAGCCCTCCCCCTCTAGTGTCCCACCTCTGGCCGTTGGGGATTTTTTATTCAAAGTTCTAATCTACCTTCCTTCCCTAGACCATTCATAATCTTCTATACACCTCTACCCCGATATAACGTGGCCCAATATAACACGAATTTGGATATAACGCGGTAAAGCAGTGCTCCGGTGGGGGGAGGGCAGGGGCTGCGCTCTCCGGAGGATCAAAGCAAGTTCGATATAATGCAGTTTCACCTATAACGTGGTAAGATTTTTTGGCTCCCGAGGACAGCCTTATATCGGGGTAGAGGTGTACCTTTACTCTGTCTCCTTACGCATCTCCTCGCTAAGGCAAACAGCTCCATTTATTTCAATCTCTCTTCAAATGAGAGCTTCCCTATGCCTCAGTCATTCTAGTCAGCCATCTCTGAGCCCCCTGGAATTCTGCTATATGAATAAAACAATAATAATAAAATAAATAACTACAAAAATCAATGGTATTAGTAATATATATTTGTACTGTGGTAGCACTGAGAGACCCCCAACCAGGGATTGTGCCCTCCTGTGCTAATCACTCTGCTCTACACACACAAGTCCCTGCACGAAAGAAATGTGTCATGTCCAACGGTGAATGAAATGAAATGGTGAATGAGTGACCTTATAACTGTTAAGTATCAGAGGGGTAGCCGTGTTAGTCTGGATCTGTAAAAGCAACAAAGAATCCTGTGGCACCTTATAGACTAACAGACGTTTTGCAGCATGAGCTTTCGTGGGTGAATACCCACTTCTTCAGATGCAAGTGGAGAAGAAGAAGTGGGTATTCACCCACGAAAGCTCATGCTGCAAAACGTCTGTTAGTCTATAAGGTGCCACAGGATTCTTTGTTGCTTATAACTGTTGTGTTGGAACAGACACCAAGTATTTGTCTTGTCTTCCAGAGATCAGAGTCCCCTGCAAGCAGCCACTGGTACGTGCCCTGCCCAGAGAGACAGCAAGCCTGCCTTGGTTGCTGCTGCTCTGGGGCCCTGCTGCAGTAGTTCTGTGGCATTGTCTGCAGCTTGCAGAGCGGATTCATGCAGAGTATACCAGGTCCCTGCATGATCCAAGGCAGCGGGAGCCTGGGCGGAGATCTAAATCCAAGTCTCTGTGAAATCCTGGACAAATCACCACTGTAGAGGCTCAAAGGCAGGCTTGGTTAAGGCTGACCTGCCAGCCTGCCTCATGCATGGCTTCCCTTTTGCATCCAAGAACCCGCCTCCAGCTTACTTGGTCACACTTTAGGAAACAAGTTTCGTGTTTCAGGCAGATACAGGGAGCAGATGTTACCCACTTCTGTGTGATCACAAGAATGTGTTTACAAGAAGGGACATTCCTCAGATCCAGTCCTACTAAAACATGGATCTAGCCACCAGAAACAAATGCCGCCTAATACCTACACAAAACACCCTGGGTCCGATCCTGTTACATTAAGGTCCATTCACACCATTCTGGCCTGACGCCTAGAAAAATCAGGTATTTCATACCAATACGACCCTGTGAAATGATGATTGATACTGTCATTATGTGTGAAAGAGGAAACGATTTCTAAGGTTTTTGAAGAACCCTAATTTATGGATAAAAGTTAACGAGCTCTCCAGTAATACAGTTTTTGATGTCGGAGTTGTTTTGGAGAGTAAATGAAGAATTGACAACACAGTGGCCACGAAGATACATCTTGAATGTGGTTGACAAAAGATTTGATAAAGTACATACTGTTAAAGTTTTGTTTAAACTGTTAGACAGGAGAGAGAAAGAAATATAAGTGCCCAACACGTCCATTTCTACCAGCCAAAAAGAACTCACGTTCTCTTTTACCTCTGCCAGACCTCTTTGGGTGAGTTCAGTCCCAGACTCCATACACAGGATCCTTCACATTGTCTTTCTTTGTGGCCATAAATAACATACATAGTGTAAAGCAGAAATGGAGTTCAATGATAGACTCCACTTTACCTAACATAGAATCATAGAACGTCAGGGTTAGAAGGGACCTCAGAAGGTCATCTAGTCCAACCCCCTGCTCAAAGCAGGACCAATCCCCAGACAGATTTTTGCCCCAGACCCCTAAATGATTGAACTCACAACCCTGGGTTTAGCAGGCCAATGCTCAAACCACTGAGCTATCTCTCAATCTTGATGCACAAGACTATTAGGAAACAGGACTCCAGGTTAGATGCAACATTACGTTCTCTCGTTAATGTAGTAACTGAACCCAGTGAGAATATATGTACCCTTCTCTTCGAGGTGAAAGGCTGCAAGAGCAATCTGGTCCCCATTGCATGACCGTGTCCTGGGCAGGTTATACCGGTCTCTGACAATAAGGTACGACTCTTGCATATTAACTGCAATTGTCCTGCCAATAAGGTATTTCTGGACTCAATTAAAATGTATTGAATTGAGACAGATTGGCTGGATGGGACTTGAGGAGAAACAAGGAAGTGGTGAGCCCTTCAGGAGGGGAGGAGACTGCAGGGGATGTGATAGAGGCACCCACTACAGGGGGTGTTCTGACATCTTAATAGAGGACCTGTCAATCCTGGCTGCAACCCTCAGGCCATGTCTACACTACCACTTATGTTGGCAAAACTTATGTTGCTCAGGGAGCTTCTCCCACCGACATAGCTACTGCTGTTCGTTGGGGGTGGTTTAATTATATTGACAGGAGAGCTCTCTCCTGGCTACACAAGGGATCTTACATCAGCATAGCTGAATCGGTCCAGCTCTGTGCTGTGCAATGCATCTCCACCTGCAGTACAATGCATTCATCATCAAGAGATCAATCCTGCAAGGTGCTGAGCAGTCTGACCCTGATCCAGCAACGCAATGGGACTATGCACATGCTCAAACTGAAACACATGCTTACGTGCTGTGTTGGGTTGGGGTCAAAGTGCTCACTGCTTTGCAGGTTCAAGATCTTGGTGAAATATTGATATTGAATTCAATTCTGTGCTAAGGCCATGATCAATATTTAGACACACAGCAAGTCTGATGTTCTAAGTTTAAAAAATGTTGAACCAGAGACACACAAAATATTATAAAGCCAGTAAAAAAAAAATAAAATTGGTTAATTTTAAATGCTTCTAACTTGTAATTTAATCAATAAAATAATTTAAAATTTTCACAGAAATTTTTCTAGATGTTTCACAGAGTGGTGAGAGTTTGGAAAGAAATATTTTGTTCCTCTTAGAAAAAAATCCCTGGAATTAATCCGCAGCATTATTTAAAGCAAACTTCCACCATATGGAATCAAGGCGACCATCTCCATAATAAAACTTTGTTATATCCTTGATCTCACTTGAAACAGCTGATTCAGTCCTTACTGATCTCAATTAGCACATGTTTGGACAGTGGATTCTCAGTGTATTTTAAAGACATGTAAGGTAGGAGCCAGCTCTGAATGAAAGAGCTAATAGCGACACTGACTGTGCCCAAGCTCTGTGCCTGGTGGAGGGATTATTTGTCACATGGAGTGGATGTGGAATTTGGGGAAGATGTCCTCTCCCCTGTGCATGAGGCCTAGCAGACTGGTCACACACAGACGTCAGCAGGAGCAGCTGCAAGATGGGAAAACATGGGAGTAGAGGGGGCGGGAGGAGCTGAACTTACCATTTCCCTCCTGAGGAGCTTTGGAGAATGCAGTCCCTGTAGCTAAGTAAGTTTAACACATTGTCTAACAAGCACAACAGCGTTCACGTTATTGATTTGGGGCTTAATCTAGCTTCAACGGAATCAATGGGAGCCTGGCCTGGCCCTTATTCCTGGGTCACAGACATTTTGCCAGACTGAGGGCTGAATGGGGAATTTGCCACGGACTGCAGGGAATGCCCCTGTAACACTGAATGCAGTGGCGGAGGGTGTGAGTGCCAACCTCTGGGCAGACTGTTAGGAAGCAGGGCACAAACCTCAAATAGGTGGTGAGTTCAATACTTAAACTCCACCAACCAATTATCATGTGTAAACTCTTCAGACACTATAACAGACTTAACATGGAGTCACAAACAGTCCCCTCCCCTTGGGTACTTGCATCTATCTCACACCCACGTGAGCCTATCTTTGTGATAGATGGTCCCTGACACCAAGGATCACAGCAATATTCAGGTTACTCCCAGCCCCAAAGGACTAGTCACTTACCCCAGGTCAATTGCACCTCAGATCGCACACCAAAGACAACGTTTGTAGCCAATCCTATAATAAACTACCTACAGATTCATTAAATAGGAAAGTGAAACCAAGGAGTTATTTACAAGGTTTACGGAGGTAAACATAGATACACAAATGGGCTACAATCTTAAGCTTCTATAATCAACAAGCTCTGTGTCCTTTAGGGCTAACCCAGGCTAAGCAGCTGCGGATCTCTTGCTTATGCCTACAAACACTTTGCCCCTCAGAGTCCAAGCAGCATAGAGATACCAAATTCTTTTTGTTTGGGGTTTTTATCTCCCTCCTGCCCTGTACTCTGAGCTGCAAACTCAGCTGATGGGGAGAGGAGATGGAGAGAGTCCACTTGCATGGAGGAGAGCCGAACAACAGAAGTCTTTTGTCCTGTTTCTGACAATATGCAAGGAGATTCTAGCTGCAATGTCCCACAATACTGGGGCTGGTATCAATGGACCTTTCCTTTTGGAAAGGGTGTAACATTTTCTGTTGAAGAGCAGCCCTTCACACTAATTTGTCTCTCTTGTCTGGTGATCTACACAGTCACAAAGGCTCACAACACAACGGCTCAGATATTACCTGGGATACAGACGTTACAAGTGAGATTAATTCAGGCAGCAGCTCACAAGTATTCAATAAAGTCTAAACTTTAAACACAGTTATCATTCTAATACCGATTTTAACAACACTAACACACAGGTAAGCCAGCCTGATTCCAGCTCTGTATTTGTCAGGGTTCAACTGAGACATGGGGACATTGGCATGAGCTGGCCATGATCTGCTGGTGTCACAGCCCCTAAAAAGAACAAATTGCAACTACCTTTAATATGGACAGACAGTCCACAGAAACTACAGATTAAAAAAAAAAAATCAAAACCTTTTTTTAAACCAAGTGGTAAGCTGCTGTGTACCTTGTAAAGTGTTAAAAGAAACTCAGATAGTGTGGAGGTTTAGCAAAGATATCATTATGTTTCAGATTCCTCAAATCTCTAACAAGAAAAAAATGTAGGTGTGGGAGTTAAAATTATGGTGGGAGAAGCTTGACCACCTACACAACAAAAATGCCCCCTGCTGTTTGATTTGTAAACTGCCAACTACACTTTGTGTAAATAACATTTGTAATCTGTAAACTCTGTGGGGCAGGGACTGTCTTTGAACAACGCCCAGCACAGTGGGGCCCTGATTCTGATTGGGATCTCCGCGCACTGCTGAATTATAACCATTACAATGATGTATATTAAGGTTGCAAAGTCAAGCTCTCAGAAGTTAGGTAATGTCAGGTTTACAGCTGTCTGTGAAAGGTTAATTCAGCCCCCTTGTGTGTAGGCCTTATGATGAAGGCTGCGATTTAGTCATGGAGGTCACGGAATCCATGACTTCAGAAGACCTCCGTGACTTCAGCCAGCACCAGCTGGGAGCTGCAGGGTAGCCCCGCTTCCAGCCACCATGGGCGGCAGGGGGTATCCGCTGCTCCCGGCCACCGTGGGCGGCAAGGGGGACCCCCACTGCTCCCGGCTGCTGTGCATGGCAAGAAGGACCCCTGCCGCTCCCTGCCCATGCAGAAGTCAGGGGGGACCCAGCGTCGGGTGCAGGGCCATCCCAAGGGGGAGGGAAGGCCCAGGACATGGGCGCAGAGTTTCTAATCTGCTGAGCGGTGCTCCCACCCACCTCCGCCCAGGCCTTCCCTCCAGGCCCCACCCCGCCCTGCTTCTTCCCATCCCCATTCTGCCCCCACCCCACCTCTCCCCTCCCCGAAGTGTGCTGCACCCTTGCTCCTCTCCCCTCCCTCCAGCACCTCCTGGTGCCAGGAAACAGCTGATCCACAGCAGGCGGTAGGTGCTGAGAAGGAGGGGGAGGCACTGATCAGTGGGGCCCACCAGCAGGCAGGAGGTGCTGGGGGGAAGGGGAGGTTCTGGTAGGTGGGCTGCTGGTGGCCGCCACTCGCCTCCTCACCCTTCCCCCACCCACTGCTCTCCTCCTCGCTGTCTACCCACCCGCCTGCCGCCTCCCCTCCCTACGATTGTATCGATGCGCGGGGCCCAGGGCGGTTGCCCCGGTTTGCTGTACCCAAGGGACAGCTCTGCCTGCCCCCATAATGGAAATAAGGCATACATTTTCAACAGCGAGAGTAATTAACCATTGGAACAATTTATCAAGGGTCAGGGTGGATTCTCCATCACTGATGATTTTTAAATCACGGTTGGATATTTTTTTAAAAGATCTGCCCTAGGAATTATTTGAGGGAAATTCTCTGGCCTGTGTTATACAGGACGTCAGACTAGATGATCCCAACGGTCTCTTCTGGGCTTGGAATTTATGAAAAACCCCATCCTGCCTTATCTCCCTCTGTTCCTGTCCTCCCCAGTCTGCCCTGTCCTCCTCTGCTTCTGTCCTTCCCCAACGTGCTCCTGTCTCTGCTCCTCACCCCTCTGCATTCAAGTTAAGGTGCTTCTTCCTTCTTCTCCATGCTGCCTGTACACCACCAGGGAGCATTTTAAGAGAAAAGGAGAGACAGTCTCCCTGCTCTAAGTTCTAATACCAAGCACCACAGTGGCTCCTGAGGCCCAGGAATAGCAATTGCAGGGAAAGTAGTGCTAAACCTGGAGCCCTGAGCTGGAGCACTCCCAGTAGCGATGCAATGTTTGGAGAATATAGCTGCTAAACTCTAACAAACCTCTTCTGAGCATGTGTACGTGATGATTTCCAGAGAATTGCAATTCTGCCAAATGTTGGTGTATTTCACAATGCAGCAAAAAGCAGCTTTCTAACTCCAGAAGGACACCTCCGCTCCAGTCAAATTTCAAAGTCCCCATTACAAAGATTTGCTACAATTTTTCAACAAAACCACTATAATAATTTTTTTAACCTTGGCAAAACAACCTATTTTCCTCTAACCATGTTCTCAGAAATGACAGAATCATTTTTGCTGTAGCGTTCCAGAAAAATTTAGCCTGAGGCAGACACCAGCATGAAAAATGTCAGCCCAAACAGTTAAAATTTGGCAAAATACAAGGAAATGAAAACAATGTCTTTCTTAGAGCAGAAAGTGTTAGGCAACCTTAATTATCGGTGTTGCTGCCTGCTTCTCGTGTAATACTAATAATTTTCGGATTAGATCCTAAAAGGCACTAAACACAAATACAATACTGGAATTATAAGAATTCACAATTTCAATATCAAACACATTTGAAAGTATATTTTAATGACAACCTAAAAATATAAAGAACATATGCATATTACTGGTTTTACACTTGAGGGTTGAAGAGTCTCTTATTTAAGAAGCTCTGTCATCTAAAAATACTCCTGCAGCTACATCTTACTAATATAATTTCAAAAATGATAAAGAATAATTCTGAGTAAGATATATTTTTTTGTATTTCACATTTTTAGTTAATTTTAGTGCTGGTGAAAAATGCTGACTAACAGCCACGAGGACTGAAGGCCTCCATTTCTCCACAGAACAGGTTTTAGGTGCCATGCAATGAAACCATTCAGGTAAAGTTCTGATTAAAAGCAACACAAAAGTTGGCATGACAGACAAGTGTAACCTGGAACAGCATGTGCATTCACTGACAGAGCTCTGAGCATAAACTTGTCAGTGTTGTTCTGCTTCTAGGCAAAACTATAGGCTTCCAACTTGTCTGGGTATCAAATTTAGCCCAAATACTTTGTACAGAGTAGTCAATATAAGATATGACATGAATGGTATTAGAACACTTTTTATTTTGGAAGACTGTCCCTAAAATAGGCTATTTAAGGGTGAAAAGAGAATAGTGACAGGTTTGTATAATTTTTGGTGGTGTCCAGAACGGGTCCAAGTCCTGCCCCCTCTCCCCCACCCCCGCCTAAGACTCTGGGAGGGAGTTTGGGTGCAGGAGGGGTGTGGGCTCTGGGAGGGAGTTTGGGTGCGGGAGGGGTGCAGGCTCTGGGAGGGAGTTTGGGTGCAGGAGGGGTGTGGGCTTGGAGGAAGTTTGGGGTGCAGGCTCTGGGAGGGAGTTTGGTGCGGGAGGGGTGCAGGCTCTGGGAGGGAGTTTGGTGCGGGAGGGGTGCAGGCTCTGGGAGGGAGTTTGGTGCGGGAGGGGTGCAGGCTCTGGGAGGGAGTTTGGGTGCAGGAGGGGTGTGGGCTCTGGGAGGGAGTTTGGGTGCGGGAGGGGTGTGGGCTCTGGGAGGGAGTTTGGGTGCGGGAGGGGTGTGGGCTCGGAGGAAGTTTGGGGTGCAGGCTCTGGGAGGGAGTTTGGGTGCGGGAGGGGTGTGGGCTCGGAGGAAGTTTGGGGTGCAGGCTCTGGGAGGGAGTTTGGGTGCAGGAGGGGTTTGGGCTCTGGGACAGAGTTGGGTGTGGGTTGCGGGCTCTGGGCTGGGGCAGGAGGTAAGACAGGAGGTAACTGTCCTGATCTGTTCAGCACTGGTGAGGCATCAGCTGGAGTACTGTGTCCAGTTATGGCTGCCAAACATTGGGAGTGATGTAGACAAATTGGAATGTTCAGAGGAGAGCAAGAAAAATGATAAAAGGTTCAGAAACCCTGACCTACAAGGAAAGGTTTAAAAAATGGGTATGCTTAGTCTTGGAAAAAGGAGTCTGAGACATGCCCTGATAACAGTCTTCAAATATGATAAGGACTTTTATAAGGAGAATGGTGATCAATTGTTCTCCCATCCACTGAAGGTAGGACAAAGAGTAATGGGATTAATCTGCAGGAAGGGAAATTCAGGTTAGATATTAGGGAAAACTTTCTAACTATAAGGATAGTTAAGCTCTAGAACAGGCTTCCAACGGAGGTTGTGGAATCCCCAATGCTGGAAGATTTTAAGAACAGGTTAGACAATACACGTAGACCATCCCTACCAGGTCCTGCCTCAGCGCAGGGGGCTGGACTAGATGACCTCTTGAGGTCCCTTCCAGCCCGACATTTCTAGGATTCTATGTCAACAAAATAATTCTAAGACAAATAGTGCATAAATAACATTTATTTTCTTCCTTACTAGTATTAGTAATAACAAAGGATAGTTTCCTACTATGCGGAAACTTTTCTCACTAAAGATACTCACCTTGTAGTTATTTTCCTACTTTGTTTTGCCAAATTTTGTGTTGTACATGATTGAAGAGTTGCACAGGTACTTAAGTGATGAGATCTAGATAACAGGGTCTCTGAGTGTTTGAGTGATGTGTTATTGATACCTTGTTGTGAATGGTGCAAAGCAAGGATACAACATCCTGCAAAGGTCATGGAGAATCTTTTCTGTCCCACATGTAACCATGTTTGTGGTTCTTGAAATGGTCTGACCTAGCAGGTTCACTTGCAGTGTTTGCTGAATCCTTGTATATGGACATGAGTGTGAGACTCCATCACTTCTATTTTGTTTAACTGGTTGAGTGTGCTTTCATCTGATAATCTGCTACTGGAGTTCTAGAATAAGACAGTATGTTCCAGCTCTCTCAGCCTACTCCTGCAGTTGAATAAAGTTTCTTTCGGAAGAAGCTGTGACTCTGACCAGGGGTGCTGGAGAGCCATTGAACCAAACGTTAAACCCGGCATATAATGGAAACTTCGTCAAGCCAAGGGGGTGTGGCAGCACCCACAGCACCCATGACTCTGACATCTTAAATAAAGGTTAGTGCAAATACAATAATTTATAATTTGCTAATTTAAATCCCTGTCTTAATCAATTTCAGTTTGCTCATTTTGAAAGTTATTTAAACTAAACTCTGCTTAAAACATACACCCAAGCAACCTCACTGATTTAAATAGGGTTGCCTGGAAAGTGATGGCAGGATTTGACTCATTTATGTTTAAATGAGCATTTGCTTCTCCCCAACCTTCCTCTAATTTGATCCTGCAGTGAAGTCAGAATCTGAATCAGGACATGACATTCATTTCCAGGATGTGAGATTGTAGAGTTGCAAAACAGAATTATGACAGACTTTTCTGCACAATCAAGATGGGAAAAGCTTTTATTCAACCCTTAAAGGCTGAAATAATAGCAATGGGAATACAAAAAATGACTGGCCAAATACACTGTTTTTGAATGAGTTCTTTTTTCCCTAATTTAACTATTATTAGAAAAAAACATGGTAAAATATCCCCCACCCCGCCCCCTTTCATTTAAACTAGTCCTAAATCAGAACTTTCTCTTAGCAGCAAAACTGATCTTACCTGCCGTGCTTCATTTCCTTTTGGAAACTTTAAATGTTGATTCTTCCCTGTACAAAGGAAAAATTGGTTAAAACTGCACCGTGCCCTTTTAGACACTGCCCTGTAGAGCTTTATAATCCCTCCATGGAAATGAAGAGATTAGCATCTGAATGCAATGCAAAATGAATCCAGAATACACAATGATTTGCAGGCTTCTTTAAACGTTTGCATTATTTATTTGAATTACTGTTCAGCTGGGTTGGTGGCATTTTCCTTGTGCTTCAGCTCCCCTCCTTCGTTAGGAAAATAAAATAACGAATTTTCAAAAGGGGTCGGGGGGAGGGGAGGAAACGGAGTCGATGCAGAGGGAAATCGAAGTAAAAGTACCAATCGGATTGCTCCAGAAATGGAATCTGCTTGGCTGCACTGAAGCCTGCTTGTTCTCAGCGAGTGTGGAAAGTGCTGCTTGCAGACAGCAGAGTGAAGGAGACAGGCAGACAGAGACCATAGTGCTGACGTTGGAGGCCCAACCCTTGTGAGGTTGCAGAGGGTAAATGGTACGGCGCTGGCTGGCGCTGGAGCAGGGGGGGGGCTGGGTGGTGGGCGGGGAAAGCGGCCCTGGAAGCTTCCTGATTGCTGGAGCGAAGCTGCCAGTCTGCCCGGCTCCCCCAGTCAAGCAGAGCACTAGTGGAAGAGCCACACTTCTCGTCTCCCCGAGCCGGAGTGTGAGCCGTGTGTGCCCGGCGAGCAGCCCCACGCCCGGACGGTGCAGCGCGCAGCAGCAGCCAGCCAGCCCGCCCCAGCCCCTTTCAATGGAGGAGCAGCCCGGCCAGCCTCCGCAGCACAGCCAGCACCACCACCATCACCACCACTACTACTACTACAACCACAACCACCACCACCACCTCCAGCAGAGCCCCTACCTGCAGCATGCGGCCGAGCCCAGCCCCAAGGCCCCGCCGAAGCCGCTGCTGAAACATGAGCACAAGCACGCGGGCCCGCAGCACCAGGACACGCCGAAGAAGAAAACAGGTGCGGGAGGCCGGGGGGGACCGGGCTGGGGCTGGAACTCGGGCCGGGGAGCGGGCAGGGGTCGGGCGGGACCGGGCTGGGGCTGGGCTGGGGGAGGCCGCGGAGCGGGGCGGGGGCAGGCCGGAGAGCGGGGCCGGGGAGCTGGGGCAGGGCTGGGCTGGAACTCGGGCCGGGGGAGGCCGGGGAGCTGGGGCAGGGGTCGGGCGGGGCGGGCAGGGGTCCCGGGCGGGCTCGGCGGGTGGCGGTGACGGGGGAGGATGGGAGCGGCCCCTGCCGTGTCGTGTCAGCGCCTCCCCCGGGAGCGGCCCGGCCGGCGTGACCTTCCCGGCTGCGGGGCGGCCCGGCTCCCCGGCCCTGCGCCGGGCCCTCGGGCGGGGGTTCGGCCGCGGCCCCCTCCCCAGGCCCGGCTGGAACATTCTCCGCGGCTCTCGGGCCGCTTCCTGTCCGCCATGTTGGGAGCCGGGCCCGGCGCGGGGAGCCGCCGGCCGAGCCTAGGGGCT
This sequence comes from Mauremys mutica, assembly GCF_020497125.1. Taxonomy (NCBI): domain Eukaryota; kingdom Metazoa; phylum Chordata; order Testudines; family Geoemydidae; genus Mauremys; species Mauremys mutica. Next base: position 24,752,068 of record NC_059090.1, read on the forward strand.
GGGACCCCCCCGCGCCGGCCCCACCCGGGCCCGCCTCCCGCCGCAGCGGCCCTTAGGTGGGCCTGGGCGGGGGCGGCTCTGTGGGGCCAGCGTCTCGGCGCGGCCTGCGCGGGGCTCGGCTCGGCTCAGCGGGCACGTTTCCCGCTCCCCGGCTGGGCGGCGGGGGGGCCGAGGCCTGGCTGAGGGGATGGAGCGGGTGTGGGGGGAGGGAGGTGGGGGGCGGCCGGGGCCTGGCGAAGGGGCGGGGGAGCCTGGGGGCGGCGGGGGCCGGGGCCGGGCGGGGGGAGGGAGCTGGGGGGCGGCGGGGCCTGGGGCCTGGCGAGGCGGGGCCTGGCGGAGGGAGGGAGCTGGGGGGCGGCCTGGGCCTGGAGAAGGGGTGGGGGAGCCTGGTGGCGGCGGGGGGAGGGAGCTGGGTGACGGCGGGGGCCGGGGCCGGCCGAAGGGTGGGGGGGGGGAGGAAGGGAGCCTGGTGGCGGCGGGGGGCGGGTGTGGCCGGGCCGGGGGCCCGCGGTTGTGGCGAAGGAGGCGGCGGGGGAGCCGAGGGGCAGCGCGCGGGGCCCGGGAGCTCGGCGGCGGGTGGGCAGGGCCGCGTGGGGCGCTGGCGGGGCTGGGCCTGGCGCTCTGGGTGGGACGGGCGGGGGCTGCGGGGAGGCCGGGCCGCCCCCTGGCAGTAGCAGCACATGGCCCGGGGCGGGGGGTGGCAGGTTGGGGTGAACCCAGCGCCTGGGCTTGAAACACTTGGGCAGCATGGCCAGCTGCCTGCCCCCAGCCCTAAGCAGTGGTGGGCACGGGGCAGTGGAGGTTTTATTCTTAATGGAGGTGCTCATCTGTGCCGCAAATATGGCTATGTTTAGCCTTCTCCCCGGTCCTTTGTGTGAGCGGAGTATAAACTGGCCCCTTTCCCCCTCCAATAGTGTCTGGTTTTATGTTGGAGGGGGTGGGAAGGGGAGACTTACAGGCTTTACCTTAGGTTTGTTTAATGTAAATGTTGGAAAGCTCCCCACTGTAAGTGAAGACAAACACTGGGTTGTAGGTTAGAGATTTGAGGGAAGTGCCTAGCTTCTCTGGAGTCAGACTTCAGTAAGCAGGATTAAGCTTAAATTGATTTTATTAGGGCTCCATGTTTGTGACAGTTTCTAGAACATCACATTGAAATATAAAATTTCAGTGCAGTGTGCATTCAAACACCACTCCTCAGGAAACCTTTTGTGCCCTTCAAATGCAGGCAATGGCAGCTTTGCCTTGATGTCTGGAGAAACTGGGGAATTCTTTAGATGCTATGAGAAAACTTAGCTGGTGTTCTGGATTTGCTGAAGGATCAAAAGAAATTATTCTGCTAATAACAGAATGGCAATAGATTTCTAAGGCCCTGATTCTGTGAGTGGAATCTTAGACTCATTTGGATTTTCATCACAATTAATGGGACTTCACATGGGGATACGGGCCTGCCTGCTCAAATCTGGTTGCAGGATTAGGACCTGAGAAATAAAACTCCATGTACAATATGGGGTCTTTCAGTCTCACAGATCCTCAAGTGCTTTTTGGGTATATTGAGGGATTGTTTTATCTACCACTGAAAAGCAGCAACCTCTTGGGTGCAGTAGTTATTTAACAAATAACACAGAAACCCTACATAATGGTTTCAGGCTGCAAAGTCAAGAATCCCATATCCATTTGAAACTATGGGTGAGACCTTAGATGCATTTGAATTTGGCCATGACACACTGTACGTTCTTCACCGGGGCTAGGGTATCATTAATAACATAAGGGGTCAGGACCTTAGGTTTTCATCTTATGCCATAGATGGCAATTCCAGCCAGTGCAGTGCATCTCTCACCTCCCAGCATTATCCTGGCATGTGCTGAATTAACACCTCCACTGCTGAATGGCTTATTCAATCATCAGCACCTTAGAAATAGGGTATGCGCCTGCCACTACAGACAAAATGCCATCATTCCTTGGCCTGATCTACACCTAAAATATAGGTCAACCTACCTACATCACTCAGGGATGTGAAAAATTTCACAGCTGTGCAACATAGGTCGATGTAACCCTCGCTGTAGGTGCAGCTATGTTGATGAAATAATTTCTGTGGGCCTAGCTACCACCTCTCGAGAGGGTACAGTAACCAAAAACAGCCTTCCACTGCTGTAGCAAGTGTTAAACTACAGTGATGTAGTTGCAGGTGTGCCTCTGTAGCACTTGTAGTGTGGACATACCCTTGGTTTGTGAGAGCACAGGCTGAGGTAGTATAGTTGTGCTACTAAAAAACCTAGTAACACTATTGGTTGGTATTGTGATATGACTGTGTGCACAGAGGAATTTTTTTTTCTTGTTGTAGAATTAAAACTAAATGAACCATAAATTCCCACAATGGTCCTATAATATATAAGAAAAATTTTCACTCTGAACAGTTCAAGCATGGATTAGAATGTGAGCTTAGAACCAATTCTGCTCTTATCCCCAGCACAAGAGTGGTAAATAACCTTCACTTGTGCCTTCAGGATGTGGGCTTTCAGCATGGAAAAACAGGCATTGATATCACATCTGATAGTGGCAGTGGCCTGCCACCATGATACCATCACTGATTTTGGTACATGGGTGTAAATAGTAGTGCCAAGTGCTGGTCAATCTCTCCCTTGTCCTGGCATTATTTTGTCTAGATAGTGTATTGAAAAATAAAATCTATTAGTGCTTGTCTGTAACAAAAACAATTGGTCCAATTATAAAATGTGATATAAGACGACAAATAACACTACACATTAATTCTCCACACAATTCAGCATCAGTATTTTAAACTTCATAAAGCTTCCTGGGAGAGTGACAGCACATTGTCTCGTTGTGATAAGAAAACCAGAGAGGAATGATTTTCTAACTTTGCCTGTGAATTAGGTATATATCGCAACTGCTCTATAACATCTTCCTTTCAATACCTAAGTAAAATCCTAGCTTTTGTATTAGTGGAAGAAAAAGGTTGTATTCAAAAGTAGATATCCCAGCCACTTCTCTGGCGGCTTGATTCTGCTTCCAAGGAAGCCCATGGAAAAACTCCCATTGCCTTCCATGGTGTGAGACTGGACTTTAAGTGATTTTATAACTGGCAGTCCAGAAGGTCCTTCAGAGAATTCATTCCAAATACCTCACTTCCATTCATTAAAAACTAAACTCTGGGTAAGGATCTGATCCTAAATCCATTGAAGTCACTCTGGAGTTTTTCTGTTGACTTCATTAGACTCTGCATGGGGCTGGGATTCCTAAATGCTGTTCTCAAGGAGCTGAAGGGAAGAATCTCCAGACATTTCTCTGGCCCACAACCCAGTTTAATGACAGAAAAATAGGTAAATTTTAGGATTTTTTTTTTTTATTTCCCTGTTACAGAAGGTTATTTGTATGTTGGGTGAATAAGACCATCCGCACTGAAATTTGGAATTGTGTTAGCATCTTTCTACTAAGAACAGTATTTAAATGTGGTTCTCCAGAAAAGTGGTAGCTAAAGCAGACTGATCCCCCACCCACACAGATCACATTGCAGGATCGGGGCCATGGTTTCAAATCTCAGTGTGGCCAGGACTTTGTTTTTACAACTTATATTACTGCTGCCCATGTGACTTTTTTTTATTTGAACACTTAATGGTATGTTATAGTACAGTTCAGAAAGCTGTTAGAATGCCATGTGCATTTAGTCTTTTAAAATGTTCTTTTGCTGGCTACCCAAAAGGCTATTAGGGACCAGAACTGTATCAAAAATAGATGTCAAGGTGCCCCAAACCTGCATGCTAATAAGTCTTGCACAATCATCTGCAGGTGAGTGCAATAGGGGACTGACTAAGTATATGCTGAAACAAGTTAAGCAAAATAACTGAATAAAATAATACCCAAGTTAAATTTCCAATATATCCAAAGGCGGTAGTGTGACTTTGGACTAATGCCTGTCAAATTCCAGTTTAAAAATGCCCTTCTGCGGTCTTTTTTGGGGGTCTCATGGCCAAACAAAACATCTGGAAACATACTTCTGTGTTTCTAAAACTTGACAGTGGTAGAATAAGCTTCTCTATTTGAAGTGCACTTTTACAGCTGTCAAGCCAAGACCTTGTATTCCAAGCATTAGCTTGGAGAGAATTTACGCAGTTCATGTAAATGCCTGAAAACCGGAGCTTGAAACTGACACTGTTAATGAAGTCAAAAGCAAAATCCATTAGTTTCTCTCACTCCTGATGCATAGTCTTATGATCATTCTCTTTATTTTGTTTTATTAAATAGTGATGTCAGAAATCCGAGTTACAAAAGGCCTTATACAGTATCTTATCCTTAAAAAGACTTGCTCTCTGCATGTCATCCTGAAACTAATTTTCAGTCCTTGGCTCATACATCAGAATTCCATCAATCTGTGCTTCATTGGGTTGAAGTATTTATGGTCAACAATATTAACACCATTACATTACTGGAAAACTTGTAGCAGTTGCTGATAGTTCCACACTGTCTTACTTTGTTTAACCTCCCTCAACAAGCTGAGCAATGGGGTTCTTGTAGGAATCTCTATGGTTCAGAGTTCCACAAGATATGACCACTTACCCTCGGATGCCTGGTAGCTGAATGTCTGCACTATAAGTACTACAGCAACCCAGCTGCAGCTACGCCACTGTAGTGTAGACACTACAGCAATAAAAGGGTTTTTTCTGAAGCAGTAGCAAATCCACTGACCTAGCTGTGTCTGCATTGTGGGTTAAGTTGACCTATCTGTGTTGCACAGAGCCTGAACTTTTTCACAGCCCTGAGCGAGGTAGCTAAGTTGACCTTAGTTTTAGTTGTAGACCAGGCAGGAGTGTTTAGGATGCAAGATCCCTTAATTTTGAGAGTGACAGTTTTTAGTGTAGCAGTCGAAGAATAATAAAATTTCTTCTTGGAAAATATTCATTGTGAACTTGCTAAACCAGGGTGTAACCTGCATTACACCATTTTTACAACAGTGTAACTGAATCAGGTCCAACGTGTTTTCTGTTGAGGAGAACACATGAGTTTTCTTGCATCTGAAAAATTCGACGCACTCAAGCCATATTAAGGTAATTTGAGGCCCCAGAGATGCCAGGACATGGGGAGGGGGCACCTTCTGGCCCCACCTGCCCTTGAAGTGGCATTAGTGATCACTCTTCCCCCCCCCCCAAAAAAAGGGGGGGTTGGGGGCAACACCATGGATTTCCTTCTTTGTCCCAAGAGCTCCAGCAGGGCCCTCCCCCTCCAAAGGGGTAGCAGCAGGGAACTCCATTATTTACTTGTTTATGGTGGATGGACTGAGCCCTGTCACAAATGCAGTCCTCTGATGTAGTGATGGTGGGGCCCTCCAGAGCAGTAGGTCTTGGAGTTGCGCACCATTGACGTGCATGGGACAGTTCATGCTTTTCTGTAGACATCAGTTGCACCTCGTCATGTTTTTTAATTTCTCTTTGCAACCACAAGGGCTAGAAACCTACTTTTTCTTTTGATGGAAGCTGAGATTCTGATGTAATCACATGGTTCAATGAGGTGGGGATCTAGGTAAGGGCCTGTGTTTCCTGTACCTAAATCCAGATCTGCCCAATACTTCCATTTTCCCCAGGATGCCCTTGTAATACTGTAGTTTTTCAATGGCTTGGCCTCGCACTGATGGAAAAGTTCACCTAAAGAATAGATTATTTCTTTCCAGTCGTTATCTTTTTAAAGCTAATAACTCATGCAGGGAAGCGGTGGGACTCCTATAACTTTTAACACTGTTCCCTCAGAATAGTTACAATGGGAAATTTTCTAAAAGCATTTCCAAAGCTGATGAGCACTGGAAAATTTGGCTCACAGATGGTACTTGGGGAGAGGATGAAGTGCGATTTAGGGCTATTTGTCTCTTATTGTCCTGGGTGCAAAAAGCAGTGTTTGAGAAACAATGACAAGGTGGAAACATTATCAGTGTACGAATTGGATGACGTCCTGTTGATCAACAGGGACTTTGAAGTAGCTTGTGTAGCAATGTCCTAAGCATTCTTAAACTTACCAGAATCAAACCGTATTATCATATCTCTTTCAGTGAATAAGAATTTTACTAGGAAAATAGCATAATTTCTTTATTCATCTTCACACCAAAAATTCAGTCACATAACAAAGAGGTGGAATTTGGTCATGGTTAACTAACTTCCTGCCAACTAACACAGCGGTAACTATCACAGATATTTGTGCACTTCAGCTTTGCATGGCAGTCTGTTCTAAATACAGACCTTAGAGATGGCAGGAGCTTATAAAAATTGGCCCTCTGTTCATAATATGCTGGGTTTTAAGAAATTGACTTAGCAAAGGTGGAAGATCCAGCTGTCCAGTTGTAGCTTCTTGGGAGTGAATTTTCCTCTTCCTTGATCTGAAAATCCATAATAATGTTTCAGTTCTCTTCAGCATTATGAATAGCCTGATTGCTTGCTGTATGCAAAGGGATATAGTCTTCAAAAAAATAAGAGCCCAGAGGCCTGCCAAATGCTCTATTGCATGTTAGAGGCCATAGAGAAGTGTTTCCTTCTAGTGGATTTATGTGCTTAACTCCATCATTGAGGTGAGACTGTACCTTTCCTTTGACGTTAAGCGGTAAGGCCCTGCTTTCACATATCAAAGGGTGGACACTTTTTACTCTTTTAAAAAGCCTATTTGAAGAAGATGGTTATGCTTAGGGGTTTAATTATAGCTTGCTTGTTTTTTCAATTAGAAGTTTAACATTTCACATTTTTAATTCTTGCCTTTTTGTTGTCTTTGCCTGTTTTTAGGCTATGGAGAGTTAAATGGTAACGCAGGAGAAAGAGAAGTATCATTAAAGGGCCTGTGTGCTGATGAAACAACCAACCCATCTTCCAGGGTACCGAATGGCAGCCAGCAACTTGTAGACACTAATGTAAACCCAAAGCAGACTGTTAAGGCCAGCACCTTTGGGAAAGCTGGAATCAAACCCAAGAACTTCATTCAGAAAAACAGCATGGACAAAAAGAATGAAAAAATTTATGAGAATAAACTTAGAGAAAATCAATCCTCAGACAAGCCAGAGGCAGTATCTATTCCAAATGGTGTTGTAACAAATAGTTCTGGTTATATCACTAATGGCTATGTAGGCAAAGGGGCAGATAATGATGGTAGCGGGTCTGAGAGTGGATATACCACACCTAAGAAACGGAAAGGCAGGCGTAACAGTGCCAAGGGTTGTGAGAACTTGAACCTAGTGCAGGACAAAATAATGCAACAGGAGGTCAATGCCCCATCCTTAAAACAGGAACTTGAGAGTTTCAAGACTGACTATAGTGAACAAAAGGGAAACCGAGTTGACAATACTAGGCCTGTTTGGAAGTATGAAGCTGGGCCTGGAGGAGCAGGTCGTGGGAAAACAGGGGTTGGGGAGGTACAACGAAAAAACTCTGATGCCAAACCTGGGATTAGCAGCAAAAAGTTTGATGACCGGCCCAAGGGGAAGCATGCGTCAGCGGCTGCATCAAAAGAGGACTCATGGACCCTGTTTAAACCACCCCCAGTTTTTCCAGTGGACAACAGCAGTGCTAAAATAGTTCCTAAAATAAGTTATGCAAGCAAAGTTAAAGAAAACCTCAACAAAGCAGCTCAGAACCCATCTTCGTCTCTGTCTTCTTCATCATCGTCTTCATCTACTGGAGAAACGCAGGCCCAAATGCCGAGTCGACTGTCCCAAGTGCCCATGTCTGCTATGAAGTCTGTTACTTCTGCTAGCTTTTCGAATGGGCCCATTTTAGCAGGGACTGATGGAAATGTATATTCTCCAGGGACCCAGCCACTGCTCACAACTGCTGCTAGTACTTTAACATCAACCTCGTCCGAGTCCGTACACCAGGACATAAGTACAACTTCAACAGCCGTTGAACAAAAGAAGTCTAGCCTTTTTATCTACCCTTCAAATATGCAATCTGTGCTTTTGGGCGCAGCACAGGTAGATCTGCCATCTCAGACAAATCAGCAGAACCTGGGGGATATCTTCCAGAACCAGTGGGGTTTATCATTTATAAATGAGCCCAGTGCTGGGCCTGAGACTGTTCTTGGGAAATCAGTGGATAATAAAATAATGGAAGTGACATTTCAAGGGGAATATCCTGCCACTTTGGTTTCACAGGGTGCTGAAATCATTCCCTCAGGAACTGAACAACCTGTGTTTCCTAAGGCTTATGAGCTGGAAAAACGGACTAGCCCTCAAATACTTAGTGGTATTATAAAGCCTGGGACTGCTAGTGAGATTGGAGTCTTGTCTTTGGAGCCACATCACATAGGTGACCTGCAAATGGCAGAAACCAGTAGCCAAGGTGCTTTAGTGTTCCTCTCAAAGGACTATGAACTAGAGAATCCCTTGGCCTCTCCTACGAACAGTTTGTTAGCCTCCGCCAAAGATCAGAGGTGCCAGAGAGGCCTAGGAAGGAAAGATAGCTGGGGCTCTTTTGACCTGAGGGCTGCTATTGTTTATCACACTAAAGGTAATGGTTCCACTTGTTTCCTAACAGAGCTCTCTCTTAATTGGTTTGGGAAAGTGCAACCTTCACAGGACTGGAAGCCTTGATCTTAAGAACGGCCTTGGTGCTCCCAGTCTCTGATGCCCATAGCAGTATAAGAATTGTGTTTTTAAAATACTCTAACAGTCACTTGATTTCATTCAAGCTATGTTAAAGGTGCTCTCTTCTCTATTCATGTGTGTGAGATTTAGTAGAGGTAATAGCAGCTGTTTTACCTTCGGTGCCTGTTTGGGTGTCTTTAAACTCATGTACGGTGAGTAGATCTTCCAAAACTTCCTGACGTTGAAGAGGGTGAAAGCTCAGCAATGGGCCCACTGGTTGACCGGGTCTGTTCCTCTAGTTCTAAGGCTGTCTGTCACAGACAACGCTCCAGGGGTTTCTCTTCAAAAAACGAGCTGGTTGTCTGAGACGTGGCACGGATATTTCCAGCTAGGAGCCAATAGACTAAAATGACTCAAATTACCCCTCCATTCTTGAAGTTTTTGAATGTTCACAAGCTCTCTGCCTCTTCTTGCCAGCTCTGCAGTTCAGTTAGCTAGGTCAGGGGCGGGCAAACTTTTTGGCCTGAGGGCCACATTGGGTTTCCAAAACTGTGTGGCGGGCCGGTTGGGGAGGCTGTGCCTCCCCAAACAGCCAGGCGTGGCCCCTATCTGACCCCCCCGAACCGCTTCTTACCCCCTGATGTCCCGTTTCTCTCCCTCCCCCCCGACTCCTGCCCCATCCACCACTCCCTGTCCCCTGATTGCCACCTGCTGCCACGTCCAACCCCTCCTCTCATTCCTGACCCCTGACTGCCCCCATTCCACCCCCCGTTCCCCACCCCCTGATCAGCACCCTGAACTCCCCTGCCCTTTATCCAACCCTCCCCTCCACCCCCTTACTGCGTTGCCTGGAGCACTGGTGGCTGGCGGCGCTACAGCTGCACCACCCAGCTGGAGCCAGCCATGCCACCGCACTGCACAGAGCTGTGCTGCCCCAGGAGCTTGCAGCCCCGCCACCGAGATCATTGTGCCAGCAGCGCAGTGAGCTGAGGCTGCGGGGGAGGGGGAAACAGCAGGAGAGGGGGCAGGATCTCAGGGGCTGGGCAGGAGGGTCCTGCGGGTGATCGTTTGCCCACCTCTGAGCTAGGTGCTCCCTTGACTTGGTCTTGCTTATCTACCTTTTGGGCAGTTCCCTTTTATTTTATTTTTTGCTATTTCTTCCCCCCCCCCCCCCCCCCGCAAAAAAAAAAAAAAAAAAAAGGAAGATGCTCCAGGAGCCTTCCATGAAGTATCCCTTTCAGGGGAGAGCTGAATGATAGCTGCTCAGAAGTGGGAGGCCATTAAAGAAATCTTGTCCAAGTGGGAAATTTAATGCCTTATGACCCATTGCAGAGAGAGTGCAAAATTACCTCTCCAAGGCCTTCACAGTTCATTCAGGTAAAGTGTAGAAATCTTGGTGGCTTTGTTTTGCCATTAAGCAACTCAAAAATTGTCCCAGGTCATCACTGTAATTTTGTAACCCTTTATGCTCTAGTGTTCTCATTGGGAATAACAGCCTAGTGTTCATCAATGTATTTTTATCTACATTTCAGGATTTCTTTTAGTCATGAAGCAGAGCTTTAGAGTTTTGTGTTCCTTACACCTGTTGAGTCTTGACTCTCAGCCAGCCTTTCAGAGAAAACCAGGGACACTGGGAAGTAAAGTTCCAGGCAAGCCTCATCCTGCCATGTCTGGAGATTTCTGCAACAGTTGCAAACTTGGATTTTTATTTTGTTTTTGCTCAGCTTAAATTTATTTTTTAAAGGAACGAAGTAGCTACTCTGTTACCACTATTCTTTAGATCGCTTCCCTTCTTCAGTCAGCTGGGCAAGACAGTCTCCACCTAAACAGTAGTAGCTACAGTGGAGGTGATGAATAATCCCCCTCCCGCGTTCTGCGAAGGAGCTAATCATTGTCAATGGCAGAAATAAACGCTTAATGGGAATGAAAGCACTTCTAAACTAACTCTTCCCTTTCCTTTGCCGGCCACCCCCTCCACCCACACTTGTACACACGCTTCTTCTATTTTGGCCCATCCAGAGCAGTAACTCCAGTCATCATATGATTCTGGGAGTTCTCTGCCCCAACATCCTTCTCAGGTGCCTTCTTTATTTCTCAATTTGCCTTCTCCTATACCAATTTCCAGATGACATCTTGGCTTCAGCCTAGAAGATAATGGGTGGATGTCTCTTGTAATCAATGCCATACAGATCATGTGACATGGGTTGCTGGGAAGAACCTGAGCTTGCATCATACGAGTCAGTGCTCATTAAATGCCTTTCCTGGTTTGGGGAGTGGAAACCAAAGTCCAAATTTGAGTGTCTTCCCATTTTTCTGCTTTCTGGTTCATCTGTATGTTGGCATTTGTTCTGAAAGGGTTCCAACATGATTTGGAGCATATTTTCTGAAATGCCATTTTATGGATCTGTGGTGAGACATACTGCTCATCCTCAAAGACAGCTGCAGAAAGTAATTACTCATTAAGGCCATGATCCTGCAATCAAATCCTGGTGGGTGACCAGGCAGAGCCCAATTGAAATTGGTGAACTTCATGCTGGTGCAAGGGTCTGTCTGCCCACATCCAGTTACAGGACATTAGCCCTAGTCAGTGATCTATCTGTGTGGATGAAAATACCAGTACCATTTTCTGCTTATGTTCTGTTGGCCTGCAGTCAGACTACAGCACTGAAGCAAACAGCTCTAATAAAATGTCTAACAAAGCTTCAGAATATGTAGAACAGCAAAATAAGTTCCCCACGGTTCTGCCACTGTTTGTCTTGTGCAGTTTCCCAGTGTCCCTGGTAAATAACTGCCATGTTCCTATGAAGTAAGTCTGACAAATCGTTCTATGCTATCTCCAATGGAGAGAAGCTGAAAGCCTGACTTGTGTTCTAGCTGTTGTAGTTTGGGGGAGATTTGTCCAGACTGGACAGTTAGTGTGTTTAGATTCCATTGGGGGTGGGGGGGAATTGCTCCTCAAAAGCTGCTAATCAACTTGGAAAGAGTGGTGTTGCTGGCTCGCTTCTCAGATCTGTCCTCCATCTTAATCTGGTAACGCTCATAGTTGAGTCCTCTCAAACTAAAACACAGGATGGTTCTGTTGATACTTTCTGTACGTGTATGTTCCATCCACGAGTTGAAAGTGCTTTACAAAATGTAACAGTCTCAGCTTCCCATTGAAAGGTGTTGCTGCCCTTTTACTGATGGGGAGGGGGGAAACTGAGGCACACAGCAGTACAATCATAGAGGCAGCTGGGAATAGCATTTGAGTGATAGTCCTGTGCTCTAGGCACTGGACAGCATTGTCTTTCCAGACAGGATACGCTTTGCTATAAGGTGTATTGCTGGATATGGGAATTCTTGGAGTGGAATGCTTGTACATGTGAAGACATGTACCCAGTGTGCTTTTGCCCTCATCAGTTTGCTGGGCACATGCATGTCGGGCACTGGAAACATGCTGAAGGTCTGGCAGTGCTTGCTTGTGCACCTTTTTATTTATTTTTTGGATGCTCTGAAAGTTAGTTTCACAAGTCTTTCTCCCTGCTTTGCCTCCAGGGTTCCATTGATTAAGGCCAAAAGGGACTATTATGATCTAGTCTGATCTCCTGCATAGCACTGGTCCTAGAATTTCAACTAGTAATTTCTGTAACAAACCAATAACTTCTGCGTGAGCTAAACAACCTGTCTCTTTGCTGGTAACTCGTACGTCTCCACTATGTACTGCAGTACTGTAAAAGGAATCAACTACACCTCTACTCCGATAGAACAGTGTCCTCGGAAGCCAAAAAATCTTACCGCATTATAAGTGAAACTGCATTATATCGAACTTGCTTTGATCCGCCACAGAGTGCAGCCCCGCCCCCCCGGAGTGCTGCTTTACCGCGTTATATCTGAATTCATGTTCTATCGGGGTAGAGGTGTATGTGCTAAATGAGATCTACTAGCTAAATATTGGGTTCTGGTTGTTACATGGTTGGAGATTGGGTGGCTATTTTGGGTGGGAGTCTGAAAAAATCCCAGACCTGCAGGAGGAGGTGGTGACTATGCAGGGGGCTTCACTTCCCTCTGGATTGGCACTGACGCAGTCATGTCAATGCAGTAGGGGCTATTGAAGTGTCATCTTTGTTGAGATAAAACTGTGGTCTTTACCAATTCTGGGGGTACCTTGTTTTTTAAACAAGAGTATGGTATATTTGTCCCAGCTATACTTTAGCTGAAGTAACTACTTTCGGATTGCTTAAATGCTCCCTTTTTTTAAAACATATTTCATATCCTAAATGGTCATGTGTTGTAGCCTTTGTGTTTAAAATAGATGCCATGTTGTAGGTCAGAGATGGCTGCATTTCAGGGATTCCTCTGTATGATGTGGGGCTTTTTCGAGGGGGCAGGGGGTGGAGGAGGCGGCGGCTATGTAGTAAGAATATTGTTGGCTAAAGGAAGAAGGATTTAGGTCTCATTACAAAGTAGTAAAGACCTCAGATGAGGTGGGGAGAGAAAGCTAAAGTTATATCTACTGCTCTTTCCTGCCCGTGGGTTTTTCCCAGTGCCCCTGCTTAGTTCCTCCTTGGCTTCTCTGCTGTACCCAGTGAAGAAACACTAGTGGCATGGAAAGTAGAGCAAGCAGCCACTAGTGGCTTTCACTGGAATGGTGAACCGGGTCAAAAAAATAGCAGAGTTGTGAATTCAGCAATTTTCTCTCTTGGGGGGAAGAAGTTAAGTCTCTGTTTGACACTGATGTTTTTGTGGGTCCTGAATGTAAGAATTCTGTCCGTCCCCCATCCCCCCCCTTTGTTTTTTTCCTGCTGATTAGGATCCATTAATTAGTGGCTAGAATTGTGGTACAGAGTTACTGAAGATCTATACACAGTTTTAGCCTTATGCATTTTCCTATACAAAACCAGAACATAGCCTAATTCTTCCGACCAGCAAGTAGGGACACAACTCAGACCATGGGGAAGCTGGTATGAAAAGCCTCCCTCTCCCTAGCTTCCTTTCTAGTTTTCTGTTTTGAGCAGGATATTTACAGTTGACATAGTAAATTGAAATCAGCAAACATCTAGCCCACGGCCCTACTGAAATATGTAACCTGTTGGCCACTGGCAGGCTCTCCGGAGGGGGACATTTTATGGAAGTTAAGTATCCATCTTTATATAGAATCATAGCAGGCTTCTGTTCCCCATTAGGTTAGGCCCCTCTTATATTGTCAGAGCCATCTGTGTGGGACTTGGGAACCCCATTGAATCCATAGGGCTCCATGCAGGTGTCTCCACACAGGTCCCATTGTCAGATTGAGGCCTTAGATAACAGGATTCCTGATTTCCTAGATAAGTAGTGTGACAAAGTTCCTCTCTGCCTTGGTGGGTCCTGTGCTTACTGGTGGATTTGCTCACCTCAGAGATTCACCATGTGGATCAGGAAACAGCCCAGAGACCTTCCCCTCTGGTAGAAGCCACAGTCCAGGTCAATTCCTCCTGTGTCTGATCAGGAGTTGGGAGGTTTGGGGGGAACCCGGGCCCACTCTCTACTCCGGGTTCCAGCCCAGGGCCCTGTGGATTGCAGCTGTCTATAGTGTACAGCTGCATGACAGCTACAACTCCCTGGGCTACTTCCCCATGGCCTCCTCCCAACACCACCTTTATTCTCACCACAGGATTTTTCTCCTGGTGTCTGATCATGCTTGTACTCCTCAGTCTTCCAGCAATGTCTTCTCACTCTCAGCTCCTAGTGCCTCTTGCTCTCAGCTCCTCACATGCACGCTACAAACTGAAGTGAGGTCCTTTTTAAACTCAGGTGCCCTGATTAGCCAGCCTGTAATTAGCCTGTCTGCCTTAATTGGTTCCAGCAAGTTCCTGCTTGTTCTGGAACTGCCCCTGTTACCTTACCCAGGGAAAAGGGATCTACTTAATCTGGGACTAATATATCCGCCTTCCAACACTCTCCTGTAGCCATCTGGCCTGACCCTGTCACAGTAGTAATTCCATAATCTCAAGCTGTATGACTGGACACTGCTGGAACGCCCTGTCCCAGACATCTCCTGAGATCACCAGGAAGATGGAGCTTCTGCCTGCCAGAGCTGAGCCCTGGTCCAATGAAATTTAAGAGCTTCATAGAGCATGGACCTGGAGAGCCCAGGGTTTGGAAGACCTCATGGGAAGGGGACCAGACCCATTGAATCTCATCCCTATTCTCTTGGAAGGGTTTGCTAGTGAAATCTTTCGGGGTTTGCAGGTCTCTGGAGAGAAGATGCACCGTTTCACTTGTCATTGTTCCCGAAAATCCAGCATCTCTCCCTGAACGTTTCACCAATTCTTGAGGCTTTGCAGTCTTTGAGTTGAGGTCCTGGAGCAGGAACTTACTGCAGATTTTGGGGGGGAAGGGGGTGCGCTCCACTTGCTTTTAAGGAATGGGTTATTCGATTCCTGGTTAAGTTCTCCTTTGTATTTCTGGGGGTTACGGAAGCCTCTTCTAGGGAAAGGCAATTGTGGAAATAAAAGGATCTTCTTGGAGCTGTAAATCCTGTGGGGAGCATGGGGAAGTTGCAGATCATATTATTGTCTGAAAAAAGAGGGAGGCTAGGAGTGTTTTAAACTTCCAGAGACCAGAAACTTCACCAGCATCAGTACGTAAAAACCGATCTCAAAACAGAGAATGGGAAGCTGGGAAATCAGCTCATAGATCGAAAGGGCTTAGCCTACAATTCTAAACCGTCTTCTACTGATCGTTCCAAATTATGCAACTTTCCTTTTTCTCTGTCCTTCACCCCCGGTCATTGTCCTGATGAATTTAAAGGGGTTTTCTGCAGCGGTCAGTTTGTTGAGCTGCCAGATATGACGGGCCAATGAGTGAGGCACTGAGATAATCCAGAACTACGGGGAAAACTCACAGATTCATTCTAGGGAAAGCATTGAACAAAGAATCCAACATTAAGATTGATCAAGTTTTAAGCTCATTAGTTTTCTGTTGTAATTGGCTGAAGAGAGCCAATGGGGAGAGAAGTATTTTTCCTTCATGAAAGAGTTTCAGCAGGTAAATAAAATGTTAAGATAGTATGGGGTGACTGCATTTCAGTGTTACAGGTCAGTCAGAGGAGAGGAACATGTATGTATTTGTTCTTATTTAGCATTTAAACCCATTCCATATCAGAATGGTTAATGCTGGGTTTATGGCAGTCTGTCTCAGACTAATGTGATGAGCTCATAAACTTTGTTAGTTCTTCAGGATTTGTCAGACTGTATGCTTCAAGATAGCCAGGAATTACTGCTCTCATCGCCCTCTTCTCTTCTACCTGTCCTTCTTGGGAGAAAAAGGAAGATCACATTTGGAGGCTAAAGGCTAGTCTACCCCAAGTTACATCGGCACAGCTATGTCTCTCGGTTGTGAAATACACATCCTTGAGAGACCAAGTTAAGCCAATTTAACCCCTTGTGTTGGCAATGCTAGGCTGATGGAAGAATTCTTCCAATGTTCACTTCTCAGAGGTGGACTACTCACAGTGAGAGGAGAACCCCTCCCTTGGATGTAGAAGAGGTGTACGCTGATGCGCTGCAGCATTTTAAGTTGAGACGTCGCTTAAGGAAGCTGCATTGGTTTTACGTTCTTTCCTCTTTGGGCATGTTTATACCACAGAATTACATCAACCTAAGTTCCACTCCGTGTGTCGGCGATGTTTGTCCTCACTAGGAGCTCTTGTACTGATTGTACCGTCAGTGTGAGACATTGTGGGATTGCTTCTGAAAGACAGTGACAGTCAATGTAAGCAACTCTGTGTTTGCACTGACACTACATTGACCATGACGCTGTGCTGCTTGTGCAGGGGGAGTTAAGTCAGTAGCAGGTGGTAGCTACATGGACAGGAGCAAAATTGTAGTGTAGACCCTTCCATAGTTAGGTTGACATAAGCTACCTTGCGTTGACTGAATTCTGTAGTGTAGACCAGGCTTTAGATTACAAACATCAGGCAAAAAGTTGTCCATTCTCATTTTAGTTCTGTATGAGTCCTGTCTTTCGGTGTTGGACATGCTCTGATGTAATACAGCTTTCATGTTCATGGCATCTGATGTAGTTAGGACCAAACGAAAGCACAGAAGCCAAGAACTTTTTTTGTTTTTTGTTTTTGTTTTTTTATTTTATTTTATTTTGCATGAAAGAGTGGTGGTGTAAGGGGTTTGAACTCCTCCTCATCTTTATTATAATGTATCTGATTTGAATGATTACAGTGTTTGATAGTAACTTGTTAGTTGTTCTGTAGCTAGAAAGAGGGCTCATGGTTTCCAGTTGTCTCTTCCTTTTTCCTTTCTCATCCCATTGGACAAGACTGTTCGTAACAGTGATATTCTTTAGCAGCTAGGAAATGGTGCATGCACTGTCATTTTTAATGGGCAAGTGTAATGCCGCTTTGCACTTCCAATAAATGCTTCATTTCACCTCCTAGAAGGCTGCATTGCACTGATGAGTAGTGGTCACTTGCACTGACCTCTCTCAGGCTGTTGTGAGGATTAGTTAATGTTTTGTAAAGCACTTTGTGTCATCTGATGAGCGCAGAGTATTGTTGTTATCATGACATGAAAATAACAGGCTTAGTAAAATTGTGTGACTGGCCTTTGTTACAAAAGGCCTAAACGCTATCCCGAGTTCTCACTGCATGTATCAATACGCACCTTCTTGCCCACGTCAGCAAACAATTGATGGGGAAACCACTGTACAGACAATTGATTGAGGTGGCATTTGGCACATACCTGGTTAAATTTGTTAATTTTGTAGATATTCTCCTTTTGCCGCTCCCCCTTTCCGTGCTGCCTAATTTCCTTATTGCCTAGTTCCAGTGTTAGTGGGCCCCACTCCCATCCTTGGTAATAGTATTGCTGTTCACCCGCAGCTGTTCTCCGTTCCTGCCCACTTCCCATCCACGTCCTGCTTAGTACAGTCACTGGCTTCGCTCTCAGAAAGGAATTCTTAACGCTGATTCATTTTATTTTGTAGAATATCTGCTCCTTCTCCACAAGTATTAGCCACATTTCCAATATTAAGACACAAATAAACCCTCCTTAAATATTTTAAGCCATACAATAAAGACCTGTTAAGTGAATAACCCTGTTTCTTTTCAAGAGGACTCAAGATCTGTTATGAAATACAGTTTGGCTTCCTTAGAGAAGTCGCATTTTGTTCCTGTTGGTACCCTGCATGTGAATTTGTGTAGGGGAGACTCATTTAAAAGCACCGTCACTGTATGTCTTTTGTTGGGGTTAGGTAAATAGAAAATGTGCGTTCTGTTAGTGAGCATTTGTTTAAATTGGCTCCAGGATGCTTTTATAACGAAAGCTATATGTTGAGCAAGTAGCTTGGCAAGCTCTTTGGTATTTCTGTGCATACTTTTTCTCTCAGGCCTGGTCTTCACTAGAAAATGGAGGCATTTTAACTACATTGTTTAGAGGTGTGGAAAAAGTCACACCCCTGAGTAGCACAGTTAAACCAACCTAGCCCCCAGTGTAGACAGTGCTAGGTCAACAGAAGAGTTCTTGCAGCCACTTAGCGCTCACTTCTCAGGGAGGTGGGTTTCCTACCTTGCAGAAATGCTTCTTACTGGTTTCATGGTGATCTTAGTCCAATACCATTATGTATGCCATGCTTCAGCAGGTCTGTGCTGTGAACCAGGAGACACTTTTTCAGGCAGTTTTAATTTCACATGCTATAACTGTCTACTCATAAAAATCAGCACTTCAGGCTACTTGTAACGGTTGAAATAGTTGCTTCTGTATTCTTGTCTGTATAGTAAATCTTGAGCTGGGTAGTGATTTGTAAGGCTGGGAAGTGGCAAGTGACTCATTTTGTTTCTGATGCGAAGTTGGCTGTCTGACTTCTGAGGCTGTATTGCAGCTGCTTCTAGGCCTCTTATTACCACGTCATTCAGGCCTGATTCCCCTCTGTTGCACCACTTCAACCTAAATTTCCCCTTTAATTCAGTGCAGCAGTTATAGTATAGTGCTAAGCCTGAAAAGGAAAGCGTGTCCTGAAGCTTCACTGACTTTGCTGTAGTGCTGCAGAACACTAATTCTTTGTCTCTTTTGCCTTCACAGAAATGGAATCTGTTTGGAATTTGCAAAAGCAAGGTAAGAGTTTCAAAAAATGAAACGGTGACACTAGTAACAATGAGATGTTACATTAAACCAAGAGAGCTTAAGAGCTGAGCATGTTGAAGCAGTGTCCTGAACAAAAGCAGGCAGTGGGTGAGGTGTCTGGGGCTTGTCTTCTAAAGGTGCTGACCGCTGTCAGCTCCTCGTGACGCTGGCTGAAGACGTGGGTGCTCAGAAGTGACAATCAGGACTGTCAGCCCCATCGTGAAATGTAAAAAACAAAAATCAGGCTAGGTCTGATGACGCCTGTAATTTTGTAATTGCTGGTGTCAAACTTCACCCAAATATCAACCTTAAACTTTCCTGGGTATCCAGATTTCAGCTGTGAAAATGAAGTTTCTTTTCATTTGTGGGAAGAACGCTAAATGAAGATCTTTGTACTTTTTGCCGTATTACTGCACTGATCTAATGCTGGGCGCGAGCACTCATCTAACTGACTCCACACAGGCTCTTGAATACATTGGCTGGAGGTGCTGTTGCTGGGAGTCCACTGGAACGCTGCACAGCTCTTTTGTATAGAGGAAGTAGATCACTGACCTGTCAGCAAAGAGGAAACTGCCTTTTTAAAATTGTGGCAGTTCAGTGAGGGGGGGGGGGGAAAAGCGGGTTTTAACAATTAGCTAAGTTGTTTTGCTGGTTTGTGGGTCTCTGGCCCACGAATATTTTCTGCTTCAGAACCTGAACACAATTTGTTTAATTTGTTTAAAGCTGAATTTAATTTTTCCTTTCAGATCCCAAAAGGATAATCACTTACGATGAAGCCATGGAATGTCCAGATCAATGAAGGTAGCAGGACAAGACTGCCTGTTACAACCTTTCTGCAGCGTGATGCTGTTCACAGGGGACAAAAGGCTTTTTATGCGCCTTCTAAATCTTCAGTGCAGCAGAGGAACCATAACTAGAATCACAGGATAATATATACAAATTATATATAGTTATTTAAAAAATGGCGACTGAAAGTAATTAGACTTCTTAAGGAATCTGAAAATTTATTTCAACAGACTTCACACGTGATTATTTAATCTCCGGTACTGAATAGGGTTTTTTAGTTTTATTTTTTGTTTTTGTTTAAAGAGCGAATGCAAATGATTAACGAATACAGACTCAGTTCACAAGCCTGGTTCTAAAGTTCCTGCTGTCATCAACGTGGGCAACAGTGACCGTTGGAGAGGCATTTCCACTTTACAAGGTTTCTGTTTCTTGTTCTGTGACTGTAGTGATACACTAATCACAGGGAAATTGGGATGTTTCACCATCCTTCATCTCCCCTTCCCCTCCACCTCCTTTTTGTTTTATTTTGTTTTACTTTGAACCCTGTGCGAATGCTGGTGAAACGCCTTGAAGTTTGCAGGGTTTCCTTTTTTCCAGAGAATATAATCTGCATGTCTTGCCAGGAGTCAAACAGCCCATCAGGTGCTGAGAAAATTGTCTTAAAGCATCGTTCTTCTGGGGGGAAGATTGTAATTCTGCAGTACTGGGATACACGTTGGTTTTACAGAGTTGACAAAACTCCGGTTACATTTTGGACTATTACAACTGAAGCGCTCTTTCACGAGTGTCATTTTAAAAGACAACATGCAAAACAAGCAATTGGTTTAGGCATTTAATATGGAAAAAACCCTGTTCCCACACTTTTATGCCATTGTATCACTGGGAGCAAAAAAAAAATATATATAAATACACATATATATATCTCCTGCTATCAAATGTAGGTGCTTCATATTTGCTCTGTCTGTCTCAACACTAAATGTGCTTTTTTCCTGTTTTCACTGAAAACCTGAAGAGAAATTGTTCTGCTAACTTTCACCCTTCTTCAATAATTTTTTTCTCTTTAGAAATAAGTTCTAAAAAAAAGAAAAAAAAAAGAAAACAAAAAAAAAAAGAAAAGGAAAAAGGAAAAAAGAGAAAAAAAAACCTATGGGAATCGTAACCCTTTTCCATTTGTCCCTGAAAGCAATGGGTGAGGGAATACTGTCCCGGCCATTGGAAATATTCTTTTATATTTTAATGCAGTCTGTGTATTTCTGAGCTCTTTTGCTGCTTCTCATTATAGCTCTATTAAAATATATTTTATTACAAGAGCAAAATGGGGGGTGGGGTAGGAATGAAAATTTAAAAAAATCAAAACAAAGGAAAGCTTTCTGGCAATAGCAGAGAAGGCGGAAGAGTGCAGGCTCCAATTGTGTAATCCATACTGTTGCGCTGCAGCTTGTGTGAAGCATGTTAAAAATGTGTTGGGGGTTGGTTTTTTTGGTTTGTGTGTGTTTGTTTTTTTTTGTTGTTTGTTTTTTTTTGTAGGTGCAAAATTCCTGGGGTCCAATGTAAGACTGATCAGTTAATCATTAGTGAAACAAAACAAGTTTTCTGGCCTGTCCAAATTCCATACAGACACAACGCTTAAATATTCTTGTATGTTCACAGCTGAGTGTAGGCTAAAATATTTGGGCATTTAGATTGACAGGAGTTAGCATCTGGTAAAATCAGACTGGATCCCATGGGGTATTAGGGGACAGAAATAACCCCATTACTTTTGCCTACTCTTTGTGCTTAGATGTATCTACTCTTTTTTTAATGAAAATAATTAGGTATGTAGCATGTGTTGTTTTTTTTTTTTTCTTTTTTTAATTGTTTCATGCTTTTATTGAGGTTTGTTCCTGAATGAAGCTCTCAGGTTCATAGTGGGACAAAGAAACTTTAATTTTTCCTGTACCTTTTTAAAATTGTTCGCTTTCTGCCATGCTTAGTTTTAAAAGTATAACTGTGGATTGCCTACTCCATTTTATCAGTCCAGGTTCAGAAACTTGTGGTTGGCCAGTTGCGGAATAGTTCTATTTCACCTATAAACTGTATCACCTTTACAGGTGTTTGTAACTTTCAAATGTACAATATGTTTACAGATGTGCCCTGCATCTAGTCCTCCCACGTTCCTATTTTTTAATTCTGTTAAGTCTCCTGACTGCTTGCCAAAAGTTGGAATCGCTGTCAGTTTCTCTGTGAAAGAGAACTGATGATGCATTCTTGAGCTTTAAAGTGTTGAACAAACTGGAAAATATGACTTAAAAGTTGAGGCGAAAAATGTTTGTTTGGTTTTTTAAAAAAATCTTTCAGGTCAATAGCAAAGTCTCTAGTTTGTTTTACAGGCTTTAAAGTTCCGCTGTATATTTATTTGCCTTGTGTAATCACTTGCCGCCTTAAGGGCTGGATTCCATATAAAAAAGCCGTTTTGCTTGCATGGGGTATAAAGCTGTGCTCCCCACAACATCTGCTTTTGGGGCTGGTGTGAGGCAGGAGCAGAATAGCAATATCTTTTAAATGGAATCTGACCCTTAGAGTTTAGAAATGTGTCTTAGTCTTGCTGAGTATTGAGGAAACTCACCTTAGCTAATCCAGTGCATCTTTCAAATAATGAAATAAGTTCTCAAAAGAAACAGAATAAAATAATCTCTAAATGTTTGTTCCCCCGGCTTTTACTCACATCTTGCCCCTTCCCTAGGCCCATTGGTATTTGACACAGAAACACCTTCTACAGTTCTCTCCATTGTGTTTCTGAGCATCTCATCTCTTAAAATATTTCACCATCTGCCTCCTCCACTCGAAAGCTCCATTGGTTGTACCATTGGCTTTAAGCAGTTAGGAAATTCTCTTTCTGAGAGCCCTGTAGTTCCAGCTTGCTAACACAGGCAGTATTTCTGGGCAACAGAAACTTTGGATAAACTTTATTGCCTAGGGACAGGCAGGACCATGGAATAAACTTCCTTTGTGCTGGTTTGTAACACTTAACCCTCTCTGTGTCTGCAGTCTTTCTCCTTAAGTCCTCACACAATTCTTTACTGAGCACTTATTAAAAAAAATCTTAAGAGTTAATCTGTTTTCTGATTATTTTTGTGTAAATTTATAAAAACAAATTCAGCTGTGACTAACTTAGTCCATTTAAACAATGCTATTGTGTTACTGATAGATCTCTTGAATTTTCGTTGGACTCAGAGTATTAGTACTGTAGCATAAACCAAATACAGCCTAGAAAAGGTGCCACCGTCTCCTGTTCTGGGGACTGAATACGGTGTGGGGGTGCATGCAGGGAGGTGGGACGTGAAGACTAGGAACTGAATGAATGTGTGTGCAAGCGTTTTATTCCTGTTTGCAGAACAAACTTTGTATTTATTTTTGTGCCATTTGTTTTTATTACACTGAGTAAAATAAGTTTAAAACAAAACCCTAAAATACATGTAGTATTGGAAAGTGGCACTAAGAATGAAATCATGATCTATTTTTTTTAATAGCTATGAAGATACTAATTCAGGTTAAAGGCTTCTTTTAACTTTCTCTTTTGATTGTAGGCCCTATGAGTCAACCTACTCCTTACCCCTCCCCCTTCCCTTACCAAGTGAAGTTTTATATTTATTTGACTATTCCAGCACAAGAGGGGTGTGTGTGTGTGCGTGGGTGCGCGCGCGCACATGTGTCCTCTTCCTTCCTCCTGACTAAAATCTGAACCCCACCGCCACCACCACCTCTCTCCTTTCCTCATCCCTCTAGTGGCAGGTTTCGTTGGGGTATTAGCTGTAATGTGTCTTGCACAAATGAAACCTGAATGTGTACCAAAATAAACACGTGGCTATTTCTCTTTGGTGGACTGAGGTGTGTTTTTTGTCCACTCCAAGGAATGGCTTAACAGTTGCCCTGTGTTTTCCCCTTCCCTCCTGTGATGGAGATGTCGGTCCTTTCATTCAGACAGCATTGGCCTCTGTGCTCTCCTCATCTGGTATCCCATCAGACTGACGGCTGTGGTTACTCTCAAGTTTTTGATTTTGTATTTGATTTAAAAAAAAAAAAAAGTCCCAGCTCAGTCATTTGGGGACCCTGATTACAGCTGCAGAAGCCAGTTGCCTAGCAGATCTGGTGTGCACCTTTGAGAACTACCTGTGTAGTGTAGATGGCTTCTGGTTTGTCACTAACCCATTTTGAACCATAAATCTGACTGTTTGCCGCCTTTAATTGCTGCAAATTTCTTTTCAATATGGAAAAGACAAATTTAACCGCAAAATGGAACTGTCATGTACTCAACGGCTGGGGAAGGGGACTAGAGAGAGCAGGCCATTTCAGTCAAAACAAAAATCACTTTCTGCTTTGAGAAAATAACTTCAGAGAGATGGAAATTGTCCTCTCTAACTTTCATAGGCAATTAGTGTTTTTTCTACCACTCCTTTCAAAGACCAGGATTTTGATGCAAATGCACCTTCCTCGTTAACAGCTGCTAAAAGGTGGTGGTGGTAGTAGAAACATTTCTTGATGGTAGCATGGCAGAAAGTTGTTACATGCATAATTATTGCAGGACAACTTGTACGTGGCTAATAGTGTCTCTGTGTGTTAAGGTCTTGCTCTTTCTGGTAATAGCATTTTCAATAACTTGCTCCAGTGTCCGGTGCTTTCAGTAATCCTATCACTCGGATGTTTTTGTACATGTTTAGTGTTCACTTTCATTACCGAGGCTGTTTACAAGGGAGGAGGTGAATGGCGTTAGGAGAGGAGAGAGCAAGGCTAAATATGATTCAAGCTGCTACAAGAGTTTTTGTGCACAAGGCAAGATTCACTTGATGATTACAAGAACTTCGCTAACCAGTGTGGTGTGGCTGAAGCAGGGAATGGTGGGGGAGTGGATAGAAATCCTGGCTTTTGGCACCATAGGGTTAATGAAAGTATGCCTACCCATGTGAAAAAGTGAAACCAGTTGAGAACCATGAATCTGGACTGATCCAAAGGATTGGAAGATCTCCGGCTCCTCTACAGACACGCTGCATTACAGAGCTTCAAAAATTTGCCCAATTTGTATTACATCAGCAGGGTAAAGCTGGCTTCCTTATATCCTGTCTAAAGTCCTCAAAGTTGTATAACTTAGCACCATGACACTAGAGGTAGTGGATGTCTGAGGCAGCACAGGAGTGTTGTATTGCATGACCTTGTGTTCAGAGTATAATTCCTCGGTGATGCGCTGCTAGGATTGTTGGGTTGCTGTTGTGAAATGGAAATCTCATTAAAGGAACAGAAGTCATAGCTTTGCTTTCACTGGGGGATACTGAGTTGTATTTATCATTGACTGTTAATCAGAAAACTTCACTTGTATCCAGAGTTCTAAAGCCATTTTGTAACATAGCAGTATCCCTTTTCTACAGCCTTATTAAGTTTAGTAGCTTTTTTAAAAAAAAAATTTCAATTTCTTTCTGTGGTATGAGCATTGTATACTGCGAACATATGGACGTTCAGCAAATCTCAAACTTGCAGTTTTTCCTTAAAAACTGTCTGCTTTCCATACAGTCTTTCCTCAGGTGCTAAATAAGGGTTCCAAAAAAATTGATACTGCTTTAGGAGTTTCTGCTTTATTCCTAAAATACCTATTTTTTTGCTTAGGTGTTATAAAGATTCAGTATTTTAACAAGAATGTTTTTGTTTTAATATGTAAATAAGAATATGCTTCTTTAGTTTGGGTTTTATCCCGTTTGGGCCTATGTTAGTCTCCTTTATCCTTTTGAGAAGGACTTTCTTGTGACCTTGAAGACATTTCATTAAGTGTTGCGTTTAAGAATGAATCTACAATTGTTCACGTCTTGGATTAATGCTACTGCTGCTATCAGTAACTCTGAAAATCAAGAATGTGATGCACTTTTTACATGACCATATAGTTCTTCTAAGGACGGTTTGACCCCTCCTGTAAAACAGCCACTAATTCTGAGGGTAACCTAGAAACTGAAATAACAGGGTTTGGAAGATGAGCGTAACTAATTTTGGTGCTGAACCATCTATGAGGATTACTATGCAATGCAAGCAAAAGAAAACTTAACTTCAAAGAACACTGTGTCTCATCCCTCCGTCAGACTGCTATTGGAAAGGTGGTGCAAATGCCTGAGATGTCACTTTCTCTTCCTTTTTGGCTGGAACAGGGAATACAGCTAAGAGTAACCTTAGGTCAAAGAAATCTAGCTGAAGCATGTTCTGTTTTGTAGCCATGTAGATCTTTGGAAGGAAAATGCTGATGGCTGCAAAATCATGGTTTTAATGCTTAATCTCAATGTGAAATTTATGGCGAGGATTAACCAGCAGTATTATTAAATCATCTGACCTCCCTAGCCAATTGCAGCTCTGCTTTCCCAAAGTTGTGAAACTCTTATTTTTGCCTGGTGTCTTCTCTGGCTGCTCTCAGGCTGATTGGGGGAGGGGAGGGGGAGAGCCCAGCTGGCATCTGAGGTTAGCTGTCTTTTCCCATATTCCACTAGTGCAGCGAGACCTTGAGATTGGGGTCTTTGCTTTGTTTAGCAACAGAACAAAAATGTGAATGATTACAAATAAATGAAGGCATACGGGTTCGTGAGAAGGAGCGTGTCTCTGGTATAATGGCACTGGCTCGTTTGACATAGACGCCCCAGAGCTATTCACCTTTGTGGTTCTCAGCCAGATCACTCACAAGCCATGCACTCCTGTTCCGCAGGAGAGCTTGCATGCCGTTAAGTGAGAGATTGCTGGAGGAACAAAAGGGAATTTACTTGATCTTTCTGTTGTAGACAACTTTTTTTTTTAAGTGGGTAGAAATTTTTGTAGGGTGAGAAGAATTGAGGGGGTCTGAAATTGTATGTGACTTGTTTCAGAAGCATGATCAAACTGCAATATGGTAGGTAAATATAGAGCAGAGTCTTCTGCCTCCTTCATTAGCTTCTCAGCACCGTATTTTTTTGTTGACCGGTGTTTGCTTTTTAATATAACGTGCCTTGCATGCCTATTGAATTTTAAAAAAATAATAATTCAAATTGTCAAACTCTCACCAGTGATTTGTTGTGGAGTTTTTCATTGTAATTCTGGGCTTCTCACCCCCTTGTATAGCATAACGAACTCCCCCTTCTGCAATCTGGGATTGGCTATAGTTCTCAGTAATGAGCTGGATCAGCTGTCAAAACGAGGGCATAATCTTAAATTGACTCTGAATAGTGGCTGTTTTACAGGCTTGGGGAGAAATTCAAATCCTATGATATGGCACCTTTCCTATCTGAACGTGACCCATATTTGTGTGTGTTTAAAGGAATCCTGGCTTGCTGTTCTTCCCCTATTAGCAAAAGAAGGTGTTGTAATGCTTTGTCTGCAGAACTGGAAGGTCTGGAATCAACTACACTCTGGAATTCAGGTTTTCTGCAGAAGCTGAAAATTCCATTTACTGGGCAGGATTTTCCTCCCATTTTTCCCCCCCCTTTAAGTTTTGTAAAGGAAAAAAGAAAATGCACCTTGCTTAAAATAAAAAGAAATGCTTGTTTGCAACCATTGACTCAGAATATTAAACTGTGCAATTCTTGTTTTCTCCATTTCTGCAGCTCTCTAGATTCAGTCTCCCCAAAGTGATTTTTTTTCTGTTTTAAGACTCTCTCTCTCTGTATTTCTGCCACTGTAAATGTGAAAGCTTGCTTGCATTACTTTTTAGAAATGCATTTTGCACACTCGGGTTTCGCTGAAGCTCCGTGAAAAGGTTAGTCCTAAGCAGATGAATAAAGCTATGCACATGTTTTGAAAGTTTAATTTGTGTCTCATTACCAGAAGTGACTTATCTGTTCTTGTTTGCATTCCTGTGCTATCATTGCATACGTTGGCTTTCCCATCTCTGAGAACGATGGCAGTTCTGTGCTATCAGTCCACTAGCAGAAAACTGGTGCTTCTTTTAGTAGCCTGAAGCGGGGGAAGGGGTTGTTTTAAAAGCCTAATTTAGAGATTTAAGTAGGAGGGAGAAGGGTGTGGTGTGTCATTTTGCTGGATATATCCCTTGGTCTCATTGAGCGAATGTGTCCTTTCTGTTAAAGACATGACTGGAGGGTGTTACCTCCAGACTAGCTGAGAAATTGCAGTGGGGAAAGGCTGATCAGTTTACACTTGCTGCTTTTCAATCCCATTTGAAAGGACAGCCCTGATTATGGGGTGTTAACTTGAAACTAGTTGAACAACCCATTTGCTTAGATAAGTGTGGGGTGGACTAATTGTAAGCTGTGTAGAGGGAAAACAACTTAAACCCGTTGAGTCTTTGCCCATAGTGCAAGGCCAGAGACAGGCTCAGCTGTTCTAATTGCTGCAGAATGCGTGCAGTAAATGGGGGACATTGACCACATTGAAGCTGATGGCAAAAATCCCTTTGATCTCCAGGAAGCCAAGATTTTTGCCCTGTGTCTTTACTTCTGTTTATGCAGATGTGTGGCTGTGCTACATTGGTTTGATTGAACCATCCTTCTGTGATCTAGCCCAAGCCCTTGGTGTGTAGGAGTGGCTGGATTTCATGTTAGAGACCGTATCCCAAACACCTTTCTTCCGTGTGCTCCCTTAGCTGTGGCTGAATTTGTACTCATTTTACAGGAGCTTTTTTCTGTACAGAACAGGGCTGCTTTTCTATCTGTCACACGTGTACTTACTGCCTTCAGTGGCTCAGGCACCAAGCGGCTTGGAGGCTCTCAACATGTTTACTTAGGGGAATATAAAACCACAATCCCTCCTGACTATTTCAGTGTTAATGGCACTTTGAAACTCAACTGCATACTACAGAGCCAGACAGTTGGTCTCATACATGTGGTCTCGTGGCAGAACTGCAGGAGCACAGCAGGCGGTGTCTTGCATGGATAACAGCCTGCGCGCGTATATCTGCCAATCGTTCTTATTTCTTTTCAGTTTCCTGGTATGTATTTTAAAATCACAGCAGATCCGGTCTTACCTGCTGAGGAGCTGAATCACCTCTTCATGTCTAAGAGGGGTAGCCCCTCTCTGTTACCGGTGGGGTAGCTACGTACTACCACACACAATGTTAAAGGTAGCTGTTTTCTTGTCCCCTTCCCAATAATTTGAAATAGGCTAAAATATTGTGTACCCCGTTACAAACGTAGACATTTTCCAGATTGTGGGAGGAGTGGCTAGAGCATTAGTGTAATGCGTAAATACCTGCTGTAGCTGTATCTAGTGCAGGCTGTTAGTGATGTCACAGAATGTAAGGGTAGATACTGTCCATGAGCTGTAATGGCAGAATAGATCTTTACTGAAGATGTCATACTTCACACTTTAAATGTTTAAAAAGTTACCTTAATTTCATTTATTCTATATTGCACCAACTGGTCTTCAAAAGTTACCCAAATTTACTACTTTATCAGGAAGAAAACAGAAAATTGTGTAGCTCAAATACATTGACAGACAATAAGTGATGTAAATTGTTGAATAAAAGTTTTAAAATTTGTAGCTGTCTGCGTGTCTTTCTCATTCTCTCTTACAAGGTTCCTTTAACACAACTTCTGGGGCTGGTTACTTGAGTTTTACTCTTGTGCATTATCAGGCAGTGACAAAATGCAACATTGCAGCAATTTTCATAACACTTTATTAGAGAGCCCTTGACATGAAGGTAGTGGGTCTGTGGATGTAAGCGCAGAACAGAGTATAGAGTTGTCCATTACAGAGCTGCCCTGGTGGGTTAGTGCAAGTGTATCCAGCTGCTACCCAAATAATATCGATTCAGAGATTCCAAGGCCAGAAGGGACCACTGTGCTCATCCTGTCTGCCTTCCTGTATAGCACAAGCCAGAGAACGTCCCCAACATAATTCCTAGAGCAGAGCTTTTAGAAAAACATCCAATCTTGACTTCATTGTCAGTGATGGAGCACCCTTGGTAAATTGTTCCAATGGTTAATTCCTTACTGTTAAAAATCTTCACCTTATTTCAGATCTGAATTTCTTGCTTCAGCTTCCAGCCATTGGATCGTGTTATACTTCTCTTTGCTAGATTGCAGAGCCCAGTGTTGACTCTGTTCCCCAAGTCAGTACTTAGACTGGGATCAAGTCACCCTGAACCTTCTCTTTAAGTTAATAGCTTGAGCTCTTTGAGTATCGCTCTAAGGCGTGTTTTCTAATCCTTTTAATCATTCTCATGGCTCCTCTCTGAACCCTCTCCAGTGTATCACCATCCTTCTGGAACGGTGGACACCAGAACTGGGCAAAGGATCCCAGTAGTGGCTGCATCTGTGCCAGAGGTAAAATAACTTCTCTGCTCCTGCGCCATTTCCTCATTTATGCATCCAAGGATCGCGTTAGCTCTTTTGGCCACAGCATCACACTTGGGAGCTTATGCTCAGCTGATGCTGAGGATAGAATTCCCCATGCTATAAGTACGGCCTGCCGCCTCTGTTCCTAGATGTGCACGTGTAGCTGTATTAAAACACACTCTGGGCTTGTGCCCAGTTTACCAAGTGATCCAGCTCATTCTCTGGTAATGACCTGTTGTCCTCTTCATTGTGTACCACTCCCCACATTTTTGTGTTGTTTTCTTCAAGGTCATTGATAAAATGCTAAATAGTGTAGTGCTAAGAGCCAGTCCCTGCAGGATCCCCCTGGGAACGTGCCCCTGATAGCAATGCTGGTCAGTAATGCCTAATGGCCAACTAATGCAGCACTGGTAACAGGTTTGAGGAGGCAGGTGGACTCAGCTCAGCCTCCCTCACTGTGATGCTGTGTCTTTTGCAGTGCAAGGGAAGGAGGACAGAGCTCTGGGGTCTGTCACTTCAGGGGAGAGGGGCAGAGAAAAATGTTGAACATTTTGTAGCTGTAGGGCTGCGATGAGTGGATCTGCCCATCTTAGAGAGAACTGCTAATAACTGGGGGAGAACATCTGTCTGCAGGTCAGTGGCCAGGAAACCATATCTGCTCCACGTGGTTTGAACACTGAGGGCTTCTGCTGATGTAGCAATGTTGTCTCCCTGTTTTCCCTGCAGCCCTTTTCCACCATAGACCTATATTGGGTTGGTTTTGTAAGGAGCCAGGTGTGCTGACGACCTGCCCGCTGACAGACTAATGGCTGCAGTAGCGTGCTTGTGAGAAGATCTGCCTAATTCTGAACTCACTGGTGTAAATCTCAAGACACTCCACTGAAGTCAATGGACTTGCCTATGTGTAAAGTTGTTGGAAGGAAGGAGAATTGGGCCCAATGTCTTGGGTAGTTGTGATGTGAATTTGAGACAACCTAGTGCAAGTTTCAATACCCTTCGTTAATTCTGAACACTGGAGTGACAGAGTCCAAACTGTCCAGCAAGGAAAGCTGCAAACAAACATCACGGTAACATTTTCTTTCAGTGACATTTATTGGTAATTGCAGCAATTAGTACCATGAAGAAGTGATGTCCCAACAGCAGTCACAGTACAAGAAAGGAATCTGTTTTGGAAGGGGAAGTGTTAGCACCATAGGGATCAGTGTGCTTTAGAAATCCAGTGAAGACGCTCTTGAAAGAGGAGAGTGTGAACACAAACATCTACTGCTGGACACGCCGAATAGACTGGACCTGGAAGGTCTGGGCGTGTGAGCCCCACTCTCTCCAGTGCTTGTAATCTCCACCGTGATGGTCGCTCTCCAAAATGTACTGGTAGCCACGGTAACCAGGATACTGGTAGCAAACCCAGCTGGAACAAACAGAAGAGTCAGAAAGCTGTTGGACTTGGAAAGGGGAGAAATCCCCTGGCCTACAAATCTAGAACTGTCGTAGGTGTATCTTGGTGAATTGCTCACCCAAACCCAGAAAGAAATCGAGCCAGATCATCTGCCTCTAAACTGCTCCTAGAAAACCAGGAGAGGAAATGACCCTACATGGCACTAAAGAAGAAAATATTCTTTTCTTGTCAAAGTGGAGTTCGTTTCCCAGCTTTGTTTGCAAATGGCTTACCCATAATAATCAGGAGTTTGTCAGTGTGCTCAGATGTGAACCCATATGCGGCTGTGTCCAACAGGACTGCAGCTTGTGGCACTTTCTGGAGTGCAACCAGCCCTCTGGCTGCTGCAGAATTCCTACTAGAGCTGTTGTTTTTTAAGGTTGGATTCCTCTGAAAAATATGCGCTTCCTCTGAGCTCTAGCTCAGGTAGAGCTGTCCTCATCTGAAAGCCCTTGGGTGCCCGTGCCCACATGCTGAGGTACTGATGTGCTTGAGCAGTGCCACAGCTGAGGGACTAAGGAAAGGGTAGAAGTGCATTGTGCCCCATGTCCATTGTGGCCTGTAGGCTGAATTCTGCATGTTCCATTTCAACAATGGAGATGGCCCTTGCTTGGATAGCCTTGGCTCTGCCTACATGAAGAGAATTTGCAAGTTGATGCAACTAGAGCAAGCCCCTCATGCAGAAACTGCACTGGCAGAAAAATGGGGTGTACCTAGTCCAGTACCATCCCCGAGTTATCTACACCTGCTGCGCTCGGCTCAGAACATCTCCAGCAGGTCTTGTGCCAGTGGTGGAGCTGGGCTCCCTCAGCGGGGCAGGGCTTTCCTTAGGCCTGTCCCTTTAGGACGCCCTGCTGTGACTGGGAATCTTCACCCACCCCTAGCCGAGCGCTGGGCTTTACAGCCAGCCTCCTGGTGCGCTGAGCTCACATGTCTCACTTACGCGCCACACTGCACCTTCATGGAGCCCACTTCGTTGTTTCCCCAGCCCATTGCCTGCAGGGAGGGGTAGTCGTCCGATAGTTCCCACTGGCGTCCCATGAAGTTCTCCTTCTCAAAGACTGTCATCTTGGACTCCTTGTGATTCTGGGCCACAGGAATAGAGCAGACAGGAGAGGGAAGCTAGCAGCATCTTGCAAACAGTGTGTGTGGTGGGAAACAGACGCAGCTTCTAGTGATGGGCCCCTCACTCCAGAGACCCCCATTGACTGGCTGTCTCCCATCTATTAACCAGGATCAGAGATCCATGGCTGAAGCAGAAGGTACGAAAACCTTATGCTAAAGAAAGGGAGGTGCAGCCATCTACGTCCCCTGCCCTATTGTGTGGGGACTCAGATACTGCAGCGATGGACAGCCAAGGGTTCTGCACTTCCCTTCCCAATCACATCAGACTTTAGCAACCCCTGGCTGTAGCTTGCCTTACACCTCTA
Organism: Mauremys mutica; assembly: GCF_020497125.1. Lineage (NCBI taxonomy): Eukaryota > Metazoa > Chordata > Testudines > Geoemydidae > Mauremys > Mauremys mutica. The sequence continues at coordinate 24,784,647 of NC_059090.1, forward strand.
CAAAAACAACCCAGCTCATTTTTAGAGCCAAGGGGGGATCTGAGTGCATCTGAAACCCCCTTGGTGGTGCCTTACTTGCCCCTGGGGCCCAGCCCTGCTGCGCAATCACACCACCGAACTATTCCATGGAGCCTCCTTGCTTTACCCTATGCTTACAGCCCAGCATCAGCTTGGCCCTGCCAGCGGTGCTGCTGCACGCACTCCTGAGAGCGGGGCCGGGGGGCTCATCCAGCACCGCACTTTCCTGTGCTCTACACAGCACAGAGAGGACACTTCAGAAGTTTGCGGACGATACCAAGCTTGGAGGAGGTGCAAGTCCTTTGGAGGACAGAATTTGCATTCAAAATTATCTGAACAAACCGGAGAAGTGGTGTGAAGTAAATAGGATTAAATTCAACACACATGCAAAGTGCTCCATTTAGGCAGGTGCAATCCATTGCGCGCACACAAAATGGGAAATGGCTGCCTAGGAAGGAGCACCGCGGAAAGGGATCTGGGGGTCATAGTGGATCACAAGCTAAGTATGAGTCAATAGTGTAACACTGTTGCCGGAGGTGGGGGGAAGTAGAAGTGAACGTCAGTCTGGGCTGTATTAGCAGGAGTGTCAGAAGCAAGACACGAGTAGTAATTCTGCTGTACTCCAGGCTGATTAGGCCTCTACTGGAGTATTTGTGTCCAGTTCTGGGTGCCACATTTCAGGAAAGATGTGGACAAATTGGAGACAGTCCAGAGGAGAGCACCAAAAATGATTCAAGGTTTAGAAAACATGACTTGGGGAGGGGGCGGGGGGGACTGGGTTTGTTTAGTCTGGAGAAGAAAAGACTGAGGGGGGGGGACATGAGAACAGTTTTCAAGTACATAAAAGGTTATTATAAGGAGGAGGGAGGAGAATTATTGTTCTTAACCTCTGAGGACAGGACAAGAAGCAGTGGGCTTAAATTGCAGCAAGGGAGGTTTAGGAAAAACTTCCCAACTCTCAGGGTGGTTAAGCACTGGAACAAATTGCCTAGGGAGGCTGTGGAAGCTCCATCACTGGAGGTTTTTAAGAGCAGGTTGGACAAACACCTGCCAGGGATGGTCTAGATCAGGGGTAGGCAACCTATGCCACGGGTGCCAAAGGTGGCACACGAGCTGCTTTTCAGTGGCACTCACACTGCCCGGGTCCTGGCCACTGCTCTGGGGGGCTCTGCATTTTAATTTAATTTTAAATGAAGCTTCTTCTACATTTTCAAACCTTATTTACTTTACATACAACAATAGTTTAGTTATATATTATAGACATGTAAAGACCTTCTAAAAAGGTTAAAATGTATTACTTGTACGTGAAACCTTAAATTAGAGTGAATAGATGAAGACTCGGCACAGCACTTCTGAAAGGTTGCCGACCCCTGCTCTAGATAATGCTTAGTCCTGCCGTGAATGCAGGCAACTAGACTAGAGACCTCTCGAGGTCCCTTCCAGTCCTACCATTCTACTCACTGGAGTGACTGACGAGTTTTTAATCAGAGTGGTTGTATTTGCTCACTCTCCAGCTGCCGTTAGTAATTTGTTGACTCTTTAACACCAGTGTGATGGTCTCCCTGTCTCTCGTCCAGGCCTCCCCAGAAGCATCCAGCAAAGGGAAGAGTAGGCGACTGTCAGGCTAATTTGCAGCAGCTCTTAAAAGTTTTAGGCTATTTCATTCCAAAAGCAATGTGAACCCAACCCTCCCCTCCCCCTCCGCCGGCCCTAAGCCCAGGAAGCACCTTTTTGGAGGCGTGCTTTCTGCATAACTACGCTTGGCATGAAGGCAGCGGGGTGCTGGGAACCTTTGCTGCTGGGAAATGCGACAGGGTTGAAGAGGCCAGGGCCTCGCACTTACAGCACAGCAGATGGGGCGGAAGGACATCAGGCGCTCGGTGTGGTAGGCGTTGCTCCCACTCCAGGCATCCCACCGTGGGTATTCTCCCCTTTCCAAGATAAACTGCTGCCCGCAGAAGCTGGTGTGCTCATAACCAATCCAGCTGCAATGACAGAGCATAGGTCCTCCTGGGGCAGCTCTGGGCCGGGAGTCCATGCCCCAGACACAAGCCTGGGGGGAAGCAGGCAGGCCTGCCCCGTCCGGCTCCACCATTCTGTGTCACTCAGGGAGAAGGGGCCCAGAAAATCCCCCTGGGCTCCCTCGCTGCCAGAAGAGAGATGAGGCCAGGTGTGGCCCCAGCCGCCTCCAGCTGTGCTGTCAGGTCTGGCTGGCTGCAAGCTGCTGCTTCTCCTGGGCTGGGTGCCCGAGGGGAATGGTGCGCGCATGGCACCCGGGGCTGCTAGCTGTGCCTAGGGTTAGGACAGGCCCTGCTCTGATAGTCACCCGAGCTGGAGGCGGTATGGCACCGAGCTGGGTGAGTTTGTGCCAGGGCTAGCTCAGGGGCTAGGGCCTGCCCCGGGTAAGTGGCTGCTGGTTGGGCCAGGGATTGGCCAGGCTCATTACACATGCCTGGGTGTCTTCAGCACCCAGGCTGCAGCGTTCGCCAAGCCAGAGCAGGGGGAGGCTCCAGGGAATGGACTCCCCAGCTGGAGTCCCCACTTCCCCTGGGTTACAGGTGACCTGCACCGGCTCTGACAGCTCCACCCTCCTTCGCTTCTCTACAAGGGTCCGCAAGGGAGATTTTCTTCGCCTGTTTTTTTACTGTGGAAAGATGGAGACTGTCTCATGCTGCTGCTCCCAGATGTTTTGGGAGGAGTCCCGAGGGTCTCTGCTGCCTATAGTGAACCCTGCACCAAAGGGCTGGGGGAGGTTTGATCTTCCCAAGAGGCGCCAGCACGTTCTTTAGACATGGGAGTTATGGGCAACTAACACACAAGATGTTGGCTCCGCTCCTCAGTTGCTCGGGTTTTGCTCTCTTGCAACGCTGTCATGGGGCTAGTTCCCCAGACACCCCAGAGGCATCGGCGGGCTGAATTCCTAACATCAGAAACGCCGCCCCCTGCCCCGGTTCTCCCAACCACTCGCGCCTGCCTCTCTCCACCACCCCAGCACCGCCCCGCTCTGAGAGAGGCTTCCCCGGTCGCCTCTTGTGCCCATGTGTCCACAGCACGCGCGGCAGGCGAGTCTCTGTGTGAGGCCAGTACCCACGCTGCCCACCGGAGGGCCTGCACCGCACCCGGCAGACAGCCTGGATGTGATTAGGGACGGCTGCTTCTGCCCACCTCTGTTCTGCAGTTAGAGGCCGGATGAATTTCTCTTCTTTTCTGCTCCTTCAGGAGCGAGAACCTGAGCCTCTAAAACCCCCAACCCGCCCTGCGTCCCTGCACGTGTCTGCCTAGGAGAGCAGTGACTCGGGTGGCAGGTGCGATGGGGAAGAGATGCCCCTTGGTGCATTGTCAGGTTGCGCCGGCGCTGGGCCACCCACAGTCCCCTCCTGTCCTCTGTGTATTAGAATCTCTACCGGGGCTTCCCCAATTCAGCTGGATATAATTTGTGGAGGCGGGTTGTTGGGCACGGGGAGGGTTTGAGGGAAAACAGGGGGGTTTGAGGGCTGAGTGGCACGAGCCGTGTGGGCATCTGGCTGCAGCCTCGGGCAGGTGGACCAGTTAGTAACATGCTGCCTGGTTAGGGTGTGCCTCCTGCCTTAATCCCATTAGCAGTGTCAGCCTCTCTCCCCCCCTTCCCCAACCCTAACTGCAGCAGGGTTCTCACGGCGGGGCCTGTTCTCAGCATTAAGGGGCTGGAAGTGGCAGAGAAATTGTCCCTCTGCTGTGCAGCAGATTCCCCGTTTGGGTTGGTGGAGAGGGCTCCTATCACTCCTGGAGCCCTGAGTCTCTCCACGGTTTTCTGCTGTGCACCGCATCTTGTGGACCCCACCTTTCCGGGCAAAGCAATTGGGCAGGCGTCTCTTCAGAGTCCTCCGTGCTGCTGCTTACCTAGCTGGCTGTGTTGCTGAATGGTGGCAGGCACGTTGCTACCAGGCAGAGCATGTGGCCAGCACAGTGCTGTGCGACGCATCCTGGTGACTGGGCCCAGCTCTCCTGTTCGGCAGCGGACAGGCCAAGCCGATGTCATTGACTGATGGGATCCCAAGCAGTCACGGGCCCCAAGCCAACAGTCACTCTGCAGGCAGGTCGGGACTAGACTGGCTCTCCTGGGTTGAGAGAACTGTTCAGTGCAGGGCTTGCTAAGCCGGGAGGTTCCACTTAGCCATGTGGAGCACTAGCTGCAGAGCTGGAGGGGGCTTTGGTGAAAACGGGGTCATGCTGTCTGTGGGGATGCTGGGAAGGGGAGATGCCTGTGTGCAGGGCCCTCCGCTCTCCACTGGCTGCTGCCTTGAGGACGTGTCGGACCTGGCAGGCCTGGCTGCGTGAGGAAGCTGCACTGGGTTAAGCAATTTCAAAGTGACGTGGTTAATCTGGTGCAGAGCCCTGGGTGGGCACTTGCTGGGCTCACGGGGTTAGCTCACGCTGATTGGGAATGGGATTACGCTGAATCACACTAACCCACGCTCCAGATGTTGATTTGGTGTGTTGTAGGTGACCATAGACCGTAGGCCCTGGCTGCAGCTTCAGATCCGCTCTCAAAGTGAAGTAATGGGCTTAACCCCCATCTCAGCCAAGGGGTGTGTGACAGGCTCAACTTTTCAAAATCTGCCCCCATTCCTCCCTGCCTCTCGCCAGCCCCCTCCTTCTCCAGAAACAAGCCTGCCACGGCTGATGCTGTCCCTGCTGCTCACTTTAATTACCTACGTTTTCGTCTTGGTGCCATCCGCGCTCTGCTCCATCCCACACTGGGCACAGTCGTGCGCTGCAGGACCCAAAATGGGACACTAGTTTCCACCCCCGGGTAAGTGGAGCCCAGGAGCCACCTGGCTAGTAGGCCTTGTGGTTTGGCATAACGGCCAAACTCCTTCTCCTGAGGTGAGATGACAACCCGGCCCAGCCGTGCTCCATCCAGCTCCCCCAAGCCGCGTGGGAGGAGCCGGCCAGAGCTTGAGGTACTTACGCGCCACTTTCCACTTTCAGGGAGCGGATGTTCTCGAAACCGCACTCGATGATGGTGGGGCAGGCCGAGGTGAACTCCATCTTCTTTCCCTGGAAGTTTTCTTGGTCGTAGGCTGTGATCTGAAAGGAAGAGTCATCCCCTCATGAGTGTCACTGAATCGGGGGAGGGGCGTGGTGCACGTTAACTGGGTGCTCATTGACCAAGAATTAAGGTTAATGTCCCGGCTACAGCTGGACACTTCGTGGTCTGCATCTGTGCCCCTCAGTGCTGGCCCCCAGCGCTCCTGTTATTCCAGCTCTACTTGTAGCACTCAGGTGCATGGGTGGTCAGAACCGCCTTGGCCACATGGATGTGTTCTTTCTCCGCTCCCCTACGGCGCACACAGGCTGCTGGGCTCTGGCGACGAGCTCCGGACTCGGCTGGGGCATCCCCGGGAGGGGTATGGAAGCAACCACACCCCGTTGAGTGCACGGAGACGTGCTGATGCCAGGCAGGCTGCAGAGTTGACAGCCCTAGGGCTGCGCTTAGAACTCACGCTCGTTCCGCTCCAAATTCTCCAGTGCAAAGAGGATTAGGTGGAGAAAGGAAGAGCAGGGACTTTCCCGGTGCCCTGGGCTGGTGCACAGGATCATCACCTCTCCCCAGCAGCATCTGTGGAAGCAGCTTCTTCGTCCACCCCCTAGATTTACACACCTGCTTCTCTTCTTCCTTCTCACGCTCCCACCCAGCAGGCCGGAACCCCGGCTGCTCCCCGGCAAATACGCTAGCAAGCCCCCTTGGTGGCAGCTCTGTCAGACCTCAGCCGGCTTTGCTCCCAGCCACCCTTGCTCCCCTCACCTTCGCACCTCCACCGTTGGGCTGCTGCGCTTGACAGGCACACGCCTTCCCAGCAAGCGACTGCACGTGAGCATTCAAACCAGCAGTGTGCGTCCACTCCTTACCCAGGGCAGGGAACTCCTGCCACCTGACTTCTGTGCAAAGAGCCCGGGCTGCACTCAGCGTGCTCCAGCAGGTCGGCACTGGTCTCTGCCACTGGTGGGTCACCTTGGCCAAGTCATGTTTTGTTCTTCTTTCCTCTCCCCTCCCTGTTGGTCACATTTAGTGTGTGGGCAGTGCCCCTGTACGTGCAGTCCCCCTGTACGTGCAGTGCCCGTGTGTGGGCAGTGCCCCTGTGTGGGCAGTGCCCCTGTGTGGGCAGTGCCCGTGTGTGGGCAGTGCCCGGGGCACACTCAGCAGGGGCCTCGAGACCCTACATGATACAATTTATAACGTGCAGTACAGCTGGGACGTACCTTCCACGGGCCTGTGGGGCCAGGCAGAGGGTTGGTCTGAGCCATCTTTGCTGCGGGGCCGGTGCCTGAAAAGGAGGAGGGAGAAGCACAACATGACACTGGTGCAGAGCCAAACGGGCTACTTTGAAAAAGCTTTTTGGCAGGCGCTTGCTAGCGCCCACGTCCCGTCAGTCACTGGGTCACCCCTCCATTCGCTGCCGGCCCCGTGCGCTCCCCGGTGTCCCCCGCAGAGGGCGGCGTGGGGCAGCGCTGCTCTCAATGGCCACCACTGAGCATGTCTGACATGAATTCAAGTGAAAGAAAACGCACCTGGCAGCAGGCCGGGGCCGAGACCATTCCAGGACAGCTGCAACCTTGTGAGGCAACTGGGGCCAGGTAGAGACACATCCACACACCCCACCACGGTTTGGAACAGGTACAGGCATACACACAGCAGGGCCGCCCAGAGGGGGGGGCAAAGGGGGCAATTTGCCCCGGGCCCCGGGCTCCGCAGGGGCCCCCAAGAGAAGAGCGGAGGCTCCCGCCTCCGCCCCTCTCCTGGAGCCTCAGCGTCTCTGTCGGGGCCCCTGAGCCCCGCCCCGCTCAGAGACGGTCCCGCCCCGGCCCCAGCCCCAGCCTCTTACCGAGCACGTCTCTGGCGGGGCCTGAGCTCCGTCCCGCTCAGAGCGGCGTGGGGAGGGGGCGGGGCAGCTGCCTCCACTCGGCGTGGAGCTCCCAGCCCCGCCCCCTCACCACGCGGCTCTGAGCGGGACGGAGCTCAGGCCCCGCCGGAGACGTGCTCGGTAAGAGGCCGGGGCCGGGGCCGGGGGGGAGGAGCGGGACCCGCCGGGGGCGGGGCCGGGACCCGCCGCCGCCGCGCAGCCCGGTCTTCGGCGGCGGGGGGCCCCTTCTGTTCCGGGACCCGCCGCCTAAGTGCCCGGAAGGCCCGCGGCGGGGACCCCCCCCCCGCCACCGAATTACCGCCGAAGACCGGGCTGCGCTTCGGCGGCGGTCCCGCTTCGGCGGTAATTCGGCGGCGGGGGGCTCCCGCCGCGGGTCTTCGGGGCACTTTGGCGGCGGGTCCCGGAACGGAAGGGCCCCCCCGCCGCCGAAGACCCCGGGCCCCCGGAATCCTCTGGGCGGCCCTGACACACAGAAACACCCCCCCACACACACACACACACAGCAGTGGGGTTGGGTAGAGGTGGGCGAGTGCACGTACACACCCACACAGACCCACCCACTAGTGTGGTTGGGTACAGGTACACACACTCCCTCACACCCCACTGTGCTTGGAGATGGTACAGGTATATGCATGTGTACACATACACACCCCAGCGCGATAGGGTACAGGTATAAACACACACACCAGCACGATAGGGTACAGCTATACACACACCCACACCCACACAGCGTGATAGGGTACAGGTATAAACACACACACCCACACACACCAGCACAATAGGGTACAGCTATACACACACTCACACACAGTGTGATAGGGTACAGGTATAAAAACACACACCCCAGCGCGTTAGGGTACAGGTATATACACACACACAGAGCGCGATGGGGTACAGGTATAAAAACACACACACACCAGCATGATAGCATACAGGTATACACACACCCACACACACAGCGTGATAGGGTACAGGTACACCCGCACTCCCGTGCCCCAGCGCGTTAGGGTACAGGTATATACACACACACAGAGCGCGATAGGGTACAGGTATAAAAACACACACACACCAGCACGATAGCGTACAGGTATACACACACCCACACACACAGCGCGATAGGGTACAGGTATAAAAACACACACACACACCCCAGCACGATAGCGTACAGGTATACACACATCCACACACACAGCGTGGTAGGGTACAGGTACACCTGCACTCCCGCACCCCAGCGCGTTAGGGTACAAGTATATACACACACACAGAGAGCGCGATAGGGTACAGGTACACCCGCACTCCCGCACCCCAGCGCGTTAGGGTACAGGTATATACACACACACAGAGCGCGATAGGGTACAGGTACACCCGCACTCCCGCACCCCAGCGCGTTAGGGTACAGGTATATACACACACACAGAGCGCGATAGGGTACAGGTACACCCGCACCCCAGCGCGTTAGGGTACAGGTATATACACACACACACAGCGCGATAGGGTACAGGTACACCCGCACTCCCGCACCCCAGCGCGTTAGGGTACAAGTATATACACACACACAGAGAGCGCGATAGGGTACAGGTACACCCGCACTCCCGCACCCCAGCATGTTAGGGTACAGGTATATACACACACACAGAGCGCGATAGGGTACAGGTACACCCGCACACCAGCGTGTTAGGGTACAGGTATATACACACACACAGAGCGCGATAGGGTACAGGTACACCCGCACTCCCGCACCCCAGCGTGTTAGGGTACAGGTATATACACACACACAGAGCGCGATAGGGTACAGGTACACCCGCACACCAGCGTGTTAGGGTACAGGTTCTTGCAAGAACAGACAGGTTCTGAGCTGGTGGCTTAGGGGGTTTGTGTGGGCTCTAGATGCCATATGGAGATGATCCCCCACCCCACTCCCGGGTTGGCTTTAACCAAGGAAGTGCTCTGGTTGCTCGTACCCCCTGCTCTGTAGGAAGCCTGCCCTGGGTTATGTTAACCTGTCCTGGCATTTAGGGACAAACAGCTGATGATTTTCTCCTTACTGGTTCCCAGAGATGGTCCCCTGGGCCAGGAGTGCCCCTTGGAAGAGGAGGTTTCTTTCCAAGGAAGACCCTCCACCTGAAAGCCTCCTTTCCCCACCTACCCCTGGGTCTGCAGCCGAGGGGAATTCATGCAGAGGAGACCAGAGACCCTGGTTTATCTGCTGATTCATTCAAGGCTCTTTTATCTGTTAAACAAACAGGGCCATCTCTCAGCGGAGACCAGACACCTGCTGAGGCCAGGAGCCCCCGCTAGCCTGGGCAGGGTTAGTTCCTGCGGGTAGAATCAGATCTTCCAGCCAGATCTGCTGGCAATGAGCATCCCCCCCTAACGGCAGGGATTTGGGGGGTTGTGGTGTATGAGATCAGTCACATCACCCCTTCCCTGGCCTGTACCTCTGTACAGGTAATAACACCCACCAGGGATGGCTACAAGGTACCTCCACCCCAAGGGGATGCGGTGTTATCCCCCTGCTTGGTAGCACTGTTAATTGACAGCAGAAATGCTGGCAAATGGCAAATACTAAAACCTTGACAAGCGCCTCAGTCTAGCTGCACTCCTGGCTTGGCTGTTGTTTCTGTGGGTCCTTCTCACACAATTTCATTTTGAACGTCGTCATTGGGAAGTTCTGCCTACTACCTCCCCCCGCCATATGCCCCCATACAGCAGGATTGGCGCACCCCCCGATGCAGAACCAGAACCAAACACGTTCTCTCTCTTTTCCTTCCGAGGCTGTAGGAGGAAGAGCTTATAATTTGTGTGTATGTATGAGCAGGTGTGTAAGTGGGGAGGTGTACTATGGGTCTCTGTGTGTGTGTGTGTGTGTATTCCCTGTCCGGGTGTGTGCGTGTGGGTATATTCCATGTCTGGGTGGGTGTGAGTGGGGGTATTCCATGTCTGGGTGTGCGAAGATCTGTGGGGTAGGGAAGACATCTTCCTAAGTGTTTGCACAGCACCTAGTGGAGTGAGGGGGGCATGTGAGTGTTACCACGATATAGATTATTAAACGCTACAAGTGACAGCTCATCTTCAGGCAGCGCAGCCCAGGTATAACAGAGACATCACCTGCATACCCAGCTATGCTCTGCTGCATCCTCCAGGCACGGATTCCCTGCTCCGTCCACGCATCCGCTAGAGACTTGACTACTTTGCCCCTCAACAGGTAGCTGAGGTGAGGAAATCATTTCTACTGAAAATGGCAGAGCGCGAAGGAAGCTGATCCCCAGGCTCCTGGGCGGGGGTGTTAACCTGAAACCTCCCGAGCTACCTTGTCTGTGTCTCGGGCTGTCACACCCTATGTGTGACCTGCGACACTTGGTCACGGGTTTAAAGGCCCAAGTTGAGACTGTGGTGTATGAATCTGTCTTTGCAAAGGGCTCACTCCTGGGCAGTTTGATTTCAGCTCCTGGTGCTAGGCAGGAAGGAGGCTGTGTCTGCCTGGCTCTTGGAAAAGGAGAGAGAATGGATGAGGTGATAGGAAAAGTTGAAAATTCAGCCCCAGGACTCACCTAGCTCAGCCTGCACTGCTGCTTCCTCCATGTAATATCTGCCTGCTCCAGCGCCTCTGGTTATATAGCAGCCGGCTGGCCGGGGCCCCAGGCCAGCGTTTGTAAAGCAGTCAGCATTATGCTTTCTCTGAGATCCTTTCTGCTGAGCCTCAGAGATTCCAGCAGCTCAGCCCCATAGTCTGAGCCACGGGTCGGCTGTTTGCACGGCTAATCTTGGGCACAAATGACTCAACAGCTTCGTTGCTCTGGTATTTTCCAGCCTGGCAGCATCATTCTGTCATGAGACAAGCTTGGGGTTCTGTCTCTGTCCCCTCTCCCCTCCCCTGCCAGGACGCCCCCCACGGTTGCTCAGAAAGGTTCTTGGTATTTGCTTTTTCAGGCCAGTGTTTTGACTGTTTTCAGAGACAAGTCTTGCAGAATGGGACAAAGATTTTCCCCAGCAAAAGAAGAAAAAGAGACCAAGAGTGAAGGGGGGATGATACCCAGCCTGAAGCACCCCACCCTGCTAGCAGCTGCTGGGAAAGGGGTGAGTCCTGCTGCCTGACCAAGCCAGAGCGCTTGTTACCCCACATGCATGTAAAGGAAGGGAGCAGCTCTCTGGGCAGAGAAGATTTAGGGTGTGAGCTGAGTGACCCTGAGGGAGGACCCGTCTCAATCTATATTAGTACTCAGATGGCCCCATCACCATCTTGAATGGATTTACCCCTTAGATTATCCCATAAGGGGAATTATCCCCATGGGTCCGATGGGGAACTGAAGCCAAGAGAGGCTAAGTGTCTGGAGCAAGGCCACGCAGGAATCAGTAGCAGAACCAGGAACTGAAGACTGGTCTCCCAAGACCCAGGCAGGCACCCTGACCGCTGGGCTGTCCTTCCTCTCTAGGAGCCCCAAGCGGGTAAGGGCGTCAGAGCTGCACATTACCTGGGTTTTGATTTCTGTGTTAATTAACCTCCCTCCCAGGGGGAGCCGGACGGGGCTCCCTGGAGGTTTGCTGTCTGAGACCAGCTGGGGAAGGGCTCTGGCTCGGGGCACCAAGACCGAGGCAGCTGCTTGACACTGACAGAGACAACGAAGTGCATCACCCCAGTCCGTACCATTGAGCGCAGGCCTGGTGCAGTGTGAATGTCAGGCCATGAGCCAAGGCCCTGCTCAGTAGTTCCCCAGCCCCTTTCCAGGGCCATCGGCTCGCAGCAGTTGGTGCTGAGCAGAGGGGTCTCTCCAGGGTGCGTAACATCCTGCAGCACAGAGGGCCTCCCAGGAGCTCTGCAGGCCAACGCCCAGCTGCTCAGGGCGGTGCTGAGTCAAGTGGAGGAAAGGAACCTGCAGCTCAGGGCCACACATGCTCTTCTCAGCGCCTGACCTTCAGCTAACCGGGGTGGGTGCAGGCTCCCAGAATGACCCTTGTCCTGGTGGAGACAAGGGGGGTGAGGAAATATCTTTTATTGGACCAACTTCTGGTGTGGAAGCTACAGGCTTCTGAGCTTCACAGAGCTCTGCTTCCCCTCTGGGGAGGGTAACCGGAGCCTCTGAGCTAAAATACAAACTGGGCAGATGGTTCAGCGTGTGCCGGAGGAGATCCCTCCTCTTGGTGCCTTGCAGACCAGCTCGGGGGATGTTTGTGGGCTGCAGGAGACCTGCTGTGTCTTGGCAGAGCCCCAGCCCGTGAGCTCTCTGGGCAGGGGCTGTCTCTCCTGTGTGGATGCGGGGCCCAGCACAGCAAGGCCCTGCTCTGTGCTTGGGAGCCAGGGCACCCTGTTAAATACTCCCCTGCTAGCTACCAGAGTCCTGCAGAAAGCGTCTCACCAGCAGCCTGGCTTCAGCCTCACACTCCATGACTGGGGCCCTGATCCTGCCTGCCCCGGCGCTCTTTGGTAACCATAGTAACCGGATCTCTCTCTGTCCCATCCCTGCCCTGGGGTTATCCCACGTGGCCTGGCGTGAGCGGGTTTCAACTGCTGAGCCCTGCAGGCCATGAGTCCTCTGGGCTGGACAGGCAGGGCTCCTTGTGGCCAGGCCCTGGGCCAGGACATGCCAGGCCAGGCCTGTGTTTGCTGTGAGGCTGCCGGGGCCTGGGGCCTTGGCGTTGACTGCACCGAGGTGGCTGCCTGCCCTGCAGCGCTCTCCAAACAAGTGAGGTCATGCGCAGGCTGCCGGCTCAGCGCTTTGCTCCCCGCGGCACAATGCGGCCGCTGTGACGTCTGACTGCCCCTTTTGTTTGGCACTAAGCAGTGCGAGGGGACAAAGCGCCCCGTCAGCTCCACCTGGGCCTGCCTATTGTCCTCGCAGGGCTCCCTCCCCAGCCCCGGCCAAGGGGCACACAGGGGACCTGGCTCTCCCCGGCGCCCTTCGCCTGGAGCCACCATTGCCAGAGGGCTCTGGGCCCTCACCCCGCAGGAACATTCCTGGGGCGGGGGGAGCATACAGCCGTCTTTTCAACAAGAAAGCCTCCCCCTGGGGTGTCTGCCCCCAGTGCCCCAACCCTCCTCTATGGTGTCTGCCCCCACCCCTCTAAATGTCCTCCCAGGGTGCCTGCCCTCAAACTCCCCCATCTCCTCAATGTGCTGTCTGCCCCTCAGACCTCCCCCTGCGCTGTCTCCCCTGCAGGGTCTGAGCCCCTAAAGCGTGCCCCCCAAGGGACCCTGGGGCCAGGAATAAATATCTAGGATGCAGCATGTTGGGGCTGGGAGATTCCAAAATCCAGCAAGCTCTGATGCAAAAAGATGCAGCTCCTTGCTCTGGGCGTGTGGAGGGGAAATGGGGCAGCCTGAAGTCCCAGTTCGGGCACAGCAGGGCTCAGTACCGCTGGGGAGGAAAATGCCAAGCAGCAGTGTGAATGCCCAGCGCCTGCCCAGGGCTGAGGGCTGTGTACCCTCCCCCAGGGATGGGAAGCAGGCAGGGCCGAGGAGCGCGCCAGCACGGAGAACCAAGGAAGGCTGGAGGAAGAAGCCAGCCTCAAAGCGGGTTATTGCTCCTACTGTCGCAGAACTAGGGCTTGATGGTGACTTGGGCCACAAGCCCACGCAGGAGACTAAGCCCCTCATCATGCCCACATGTGGGCTACACAGTGCACTGGGGCAAGTGGGAACTGGGTGGAGGCCGGGCACTGACCCCTAAAACACCAGCCGGCGCAGCTGAACTTGCAAGGGGCATGGTCCTGCTCTCCTGGAGTGTGCCTGGAGCAATACTATAGAATAATATATTCTTGTGGGGGCCCCTGCAGGACCCGGGGCCTGGGGCAAATTGCCCCACTCCCCCCCCCCCCCCCGGCAGCCCTGGCCTGGAGGCACACTCTTGGGGCAGTGCAGTTCCTGCACTCCCCTGGCTCAGGGCTTTGCGCTCAGAACGGCTTACAAACTGCATATTACTAACCTGGGGAAAGTCTGCCCCTAGCAGGTGAGGAGGGAGAGGAATCTGTGCTGATGCACCACCCCAGAGCTGCTTGGTCTTAAACTGTCTTCAACAAGAACGATAAGGAACATGCAACGCCTGACAGACAATCACACCCTCTCACTGAGTTTGAAGGTCAGAAGAGCCTCACCCAGGGATTCTTGCATTGAGCCCAGATCCATTTCCTTCCACAATTCCTCGGGTCTGGATTTAAAGCTGTCATGTGACAGAGAACACCCCAGAACCCCTGGTGAGTTGTTAACGGTTAATTCCCCTCCCTGCTAGAAAATTGTGCCTTAGCTCTAGTTAGTTTCAGTCTGAATTTCAGCTTCCAACCATTAGACCTTGTTCTGCTTTTTGCTGCTAGTATAAAGAGCTGCCTACGATCAAAAATCTCTTCCCCAGGTAGGTCCTTACAGACCATGATCAAGTTACTTCTCAGCCTTCTCTTGGATGAGATGATGTCTTTAGTCTCTCACTCTAACGCAAGTTCCCAGACCCTGAGTCCTTCTCCTAGCAAGAAACCCATTTTTGAACCAGTTCCAGTTTGTCAGCATCCTGTGTGAACAATCTCCTCCTTGCTGCCTTAGATATGTGTGAGATCGCTGCCCTCCTTTGGTGCTCAGATGCTTTTCAGAGCACGGAAGGCCCAGCGGATCTATGGACATACATGTGCTCCAGAGACCTTCTCCTCTACTTGAGATATGGACAGTGTGCACTGAAGTCATCTCAGGCCAGACTCTGCCGTCCCTATTCATGGTAAGTAGCACCTCACTCTGCAAGTACCCTGGGGGAGTAAAGCACTACTCAGGGGAGTAACAGTGGCAGACTCTGTCCCTTTCCTACCACCTCTGTCCCGTAGTTCAACCAGCAACGCAGCTTCCCTTAATAACAGCCACAGGCTGTGTCTAATTAAGCTGCAACTTCAGGTGGCCTATATGTGCCAGCAGACTTGGAGAAGTCCTCTGTGATACACCTAGTCAGCAGCACGTGTGCAAGCGCTGCTTGCTCCCTTTTCTGACAGCAACACGGGAATGGGGATACAGGGAGTGCAGAATCGGGCCCCCTGGAGTTGCCGTACTGCTTCTGGCCACTGGAGGGAGAGCGAATCACAAGAAGTGAGCTGGTCCGTCTGTGCCCAGGCCAGGCAGCGGACACATGCGCCCAGGTGGCCTGTGGCCCTGCTGGCTGCAGAGTTTTGTCCCCTACATGAGCCACCCAGGCGCCCGCCAGCCAGACACAATGAGAGCGTGGGGGGGAGAGCAGAAAGTTTCCCTGATTGTCTTGTCTGGGGCAGGGGTGGGAGGGGATGCTGGTTCTTCAGCCTCGAGCAGGGAGGTGCAGAGGGACCCAGGCTGGGCAGATCGACGTGGGCCCGTCTGCACCCCTGTGTGGGGGACGAAGGACAATGAAATGCTCTCCGTAAAGCCGCTGTTGTGCTCCCCGTCCATTGGCCTCCACCAGCTGCCCCTCGCCTTACGCCTGGGGAAGGGGCTGTCCTTGTGCTCTGTGCTGGTCCAGCGCCCAGTGCACCGGGGCCTGATCTGCACCAGCACAATACAAATAGTAACGAACAGCCAGGAACGGCAAAGGCAAACCCGGCGCAGTGGTGGTCGTGTGCAGTGCTGGGAGCTGTGCCCTGCGGTCTGGGCTGAACCATCACGTTTACGATGGAGACGGGCAGGAATCAGCTGCCCCGGTCTCAGCCCCTGTAGCCCAGGAGAACCGGCTCCATGCTGGGGGCTGGACCATTTACAGGTCTCCCCACCAATACAGCTGTGCCTAGCCCACCCCTGGCTTCTATCCCTACCGCTGACATCAGCTCCCTCTATGGCTCCAGGTTACTGTCTCCGCCACACCCCTTGCAGGAGCCATGTGCCCATCTGGCGGGTACAGGGCACTCGCTTGTCCCTTGAACCCCACAGCCCGAGCATGTGAATTTCCTGCCCGCCCTGCTCTCCCCTAGCCAGCACAGCCTCAGAAGCAGCCACACCCTCTGCTGTCAGCTTGCCCATTCACTGTGTACATTTGCTAGCCATTTGGTTGAATTTCTGGCCATTTGAGTTCACCTCAGGTCGGTCTGGAAGACCAGGGCCTATGGGTGTCCCTCCCACCCACCCCACAGCGTTCCCCACTTCAGAGAGGCGAGAGAGGTGCCTTTTCTGCCTTGGGAATGGCACTGTCTGCAAGGGCCCCCCAAAGACTGTAAGCCGTCTCGGCTCCTGCAAGAGGCTCTGCTAGCGCATGAGTCTGGGGGACTTCCTCCTAAAAGCTCAGCTCTCCTCCCCTCTGTGCTGAAGCCTGATGCAATATCCCAGCCTGAGAGGAGCCAGCCCCTTGCAAAGGCAGGTTCCCCATGGGCCGGATCTAAGTTCTTGGGCTGGAGCTGAGGATAACACCTCAGACGGGCTGGGGTTTGCTCACATAAGCATTGTGCTGTCAGATCCAGCTGGAGCCCAGGGCAACTGGCTTTTCTAGATCCTCGGGATCCCCAAAAGGGGAAACCCTTTAGCACTACAATTCCCTCCTGTTCTAGTCGCTCCAGGTTCTCATACCCCCGACCACTACAGTATCTGAACACCGTCCAGCAGAGCACTAAGCAATGCACCCGTCACCTGTGCTTTGCTCTCCAGATCTCCCCAGGGGGAGGATTGTGCGTACAGCAGAGTGGTTTGTTTTGGAGGTTTTTTTCTTTGTAACATACGCACTGCTCCGGGTTTGGGTCAGAGACGGGTAGGAGCAGGGCCCCTGGGGAGTCTGGGGTGGCCCTGAGTTCCTGGGGGTTTGTTCCGTGGTCTGGGACTGGCCTATGGGATGCTCTGTTTGCTGCCCAGCTGGGCTCTGCTCTGGTGGTGCAAAGTTCCACGAGCCCGAGGGGTGGAGATATGGACCTCGGTCCCCAGCCCAGAGCCAAAGGCCCCTCCGGAGACGCTGAGCCCCGGCCGCTGAGCGCCTCGAAGATCAGGCCTGAGACGCGGCATGCTGTGGGAAGCCAGCGCAGAGAGCCAAAACGCAGGAGCTGCAACAGTGCACGGCCACCCCCATTCCTTACCCAAGGGCCACGGCTACTGCTCAGCTGGGAAACTGCCACTGATTTCAGTCAAACAGCAGCCTGCCCGGTGCGATCTGCCACAAATCCCACTGCTAGGCTGACCGGAGACTCGGAGCAAGCTTGGGTTACCCGTCAGTTGGCATGCAGGGCTGTTTCCCCCGTCCGATACCCATGGACGGAGAAATCTGAGTGCAGCCCCAAGGCATGTGCCCTTCCCATTCAGGCAAGGGGAAAACCTGCAGCAGCATAACCAGCTGCTGTTCCTTCACTGGAAAGCACCCAGGCACCCTGCTCTCCTGGCCAGCCCCAGCCCCGGAGGAGCTGCACCTCCAGCTGGACAGGTGGCTCCTGGACGTCTCAGCCCCACGTGCCCAAGACAAAAGGAAAGCACAACATGCAATGCTGACAAAGGCAGGCAGCTGTGTCACAGTCCCCTCCCCCACTGCAAGGCCTGTGTCTAATCTGCCTATTCAGTGCTGGGCCTGTCGGCCACAGCCCATCTGGTGGAGCGGCCCAGGGTGTTCCTTGGTCCCGCCACTCTCCCCAGCATTCAGAGGCTGAGAGCATTGAAACAGGGCCCGTTGCTCTCTGCAGCTGTGTCCGGGGGGGGATTTCTAACGAGACCTCGGGCTGGACAGAGAGTATTCCCAGGGCATGCATGTCCCTTCTGAGCACCTACGCTGGATGGGTGTGCACCCAGTGCCTCATTATGCTACTGCAAATTCAGGGGTGCACGACACAAGGCACGAAGCCACTCGAGAGCAGCAGCCTCCTGTCGTTCGAGGTAACTGCCCCCGAGGGCACTTTCATTCTGCAGTGGTGGTGCGTGCTGCAGAAATGCCCAGGTGAGAAATGCAAGACCGAGGGCTATGCCTCCCATTCAGCGCTGCGTACTCTGAGCGCAACAGAGCGAGGTTGGGCAAGCTCGTGGGGGAAGCGGCTGGAGCAGCTTCAGCTTCCGTGCTGGTTAGAGCACACACAATGGAACAGGAGGTGACAGGAGCCCGGAGAGTGCTCTAGGCACTGGTGTGGCAGGGGCCGCTGCGGGAAGATGATGGCTGGTGTGTATTTTTCATTCCCACCCTGGCTGGTAATGCTGTGCAGGAGCAAAGTCCCCTGTCAGTTCACACTGCATCAGGCCAGTTCCACACTTCCCTGCAAACTGAAATTCAGATGCAAGCACAAGTGGCAACAGCCATTCTCTGAGAGCTGGGCCCTCGCCGGTCACAGACAGACACACGCACAGGGGAGTGGAATTACTGTTTCCTCCAAAACCTGAAAGCCAATAACCCCAAAGCAATCCCAGTCTTGTTCTCTGCAGGGGCTCCTGCCTCCTTGAGTTGGCTTCCAGTTTCTCAACCCGGCCCTGGGTTTGGATCAGCCTGGGGTGTTCGTTAGGCAGAGGTTATTCCTTTCACAGCCGCCTGAAGAGCAGGTAGGATATCACCACATTCCCACAGCTGTTACTCCTTCGATGTCAGGAATGGCACTGGCTCCTCACGCCTGTGTCCATCTAGGTCAGTGAGCTTTGAGATCCTTCGCGTGATGTCCATTTAGCACAGCTGGGGTGGTGCCTCCTTCCCACTTTACTGGCGCAGGAGAACGCTGCCAGTCACTGGTGCTCTCTAGGGTGACCAGCTAGCAAGTGTGAGAAATCGGGACACTTTTTTCGGGGGTGGAGGGGGTCTAGTTGTGTATATAAAACAAAGCCCCTAATATCGGGTCACCCTAGTGCTGTTAGCAGTGACGCGGCCTGTCCGGCACGCTGTCAGTCTGGCCAGTGCCCCTCCTCCCATCAGAGAGCGTTCTGCGCTGCCGGCACTGGGCCGGGGAGTTTGCTGTTCTGGTGGATTCTAGCGTCTGCCTAGCTGAACAGAAGGCCTGATCCCCATTGTACTTTTGTGTCTGCAAAAACTGGCCCTTTTTGTCCTCTGCCAACCACTGACAATGAAAGTTTGAGGCCATTTAGTGACCTGCTTGGCCTGTTCCCCAAGCAGGCCCAGCAGAGGCAGCCTCACCTCCCGGCCAGCAGAGCAGTACAAAAGGGCCTTAGGTAAGCTGCACCTTTCAGCTTTATTTCACACTCCACTCCAGAGAAGAGACCCTTCTCAGCAGGGCACTCCAGCCCCACCCCTGCTCTGAAAGGGGGTCCCTCTACATCTGTCTCAGCATGGCTTCTAAGGGTCACCCTTTCACCTCACTGTGCCGCTTCAGCCAGTCCTGGAATACTGAATGGGTGTTTTTTCATGCATGAGCCACCCAAAGCTGCTTTAGTGTGCTTGGCAGCAGATAAAATACAGACTAAAATCCATGTCCGCTTTCAACTCCTCATTGAGCACAGGCTGCATGTGAAGCTAGAGTCAATTACATCCCTACTGGTCCTGCTCAAGGAGTCGGCATTAACTGCATGGCATAAATGGACATGCGCAGACATTACGGGGATGGGCCTCAGGGACTGAATTGTCTGTGCACGTAAGGCTCAGCCAGGACCCAATCGCTATCATAACTGCTTGAGTACAACAGGGATTTTGCCTGAATTAGCGCTGCAGCCTTTGTCTCTAAATCACTGGTACCCTGCGTGATTCTTTCTGAGCATCTGAACTGCAGGAATCCACCTCCACGTAAACTCCCTCCTGCAGCTGCATGTCGCTCCACAATCAGTTTCCCAGCGTTCCTGCCTTGGGCTTTGTCCGATCAAAGTGTATTGATTCTTCACATCTAGATGCGCTAAGCAAAGTGTGTTTCTTTGCTTTGGCCCCAACCAGGTTGGTGTGGTAAATTATTTCTTCCTGGACGGAACTGGGCAGAATTGGAGACCCGGGTCACTTCACAGGGCTGTATAAGAACTGGGTGAAGAGCAAAGAAAGGACAGACAAACAGATCTTAACGGTCTGAATATTTGTAATTAGCTCATCAGCACGGGATCTGGGTCCAAATGTCCAGGGGCCACAGCGATTGTGAAATGTGTGTAACAACGGATTAACTGCCATTGCAATTGGAACACGTTTGTGATAATGCTACCATCACAGAGCCCATTTCACCTCCTGTTAGATGGATCCCGGCAGAATCCTCAAGGTCCTGTGTTCTACAGCATCAGCTCATGGGTACCTCAGGGACGGAGGGCGCACCAGGGATATGAATGAGTTGCTAACTGGCTTTGTGAACTTGTCGGTTTTCCGCATCTTCACTTGTTCCCCACCGGCTCCCACACGGGCACCGGTCAGCTCTGGGTCAGCTGTTTACGGCAGCCCAGCACCACGCCCCTGCCAGTGGGAAGAAATGGCTGATGACACTTCTCATTTTCCGAGCCTTCTGGTCAACTTGGTGGGAGTTGCTGGTGACAGTGCCGATGGTCCCAATTTATCTGCAACGTTAGCTGTGGCAGTTTCATGGTTGCACCGCCTGTGGTTCTGCACCTTTCCGACTGCCTCGGTCTCCTCCCCGTCCGTGCTCCACCAGATTGCCACAGACAAAAGGGTGGAGCTGGAGGGAGTCCGTGTCCTTGAGCGTCTGCAAAGTCTGGCGGCCAGTGAGCAATTGCAGAGGAAGTGTGACCTCGGTCAAGGACCTAATGTCTGGCCTGAGGGCAAAGCAGCATCCAAGAATCAGGAATAGGTGATGCAAAAACTCACCAGGCAGGAGGCTAGAACTGCAGACCAGAGCCCCTTCTCCTCCCGCTGATGGGCTCCATCTTGCAGGCCTCCTTGATGCTGCCTCAGGAGAGAACTCTCTTCAAACCACAGTCTTCTTCAGAAACGATCCCAGCGACGCTTCCCCAAAGAAAAGCCCGACGTCAAATGCAAGTCTGGAAACGGGGCTAGAACTCCCTGGCTTTAGAACATACCCTGATCTGTGGATTTATCAGCCTGTGGTTACATTGGCAATGGCCATTGCAAACACACAATAGAAATACACGTGTACAACAGACTTGGGTAACAGCTACGCTACAGAACTAATTGCTACACACACCACAAGGGCCATTTAAATGACTGCTTTAACCACATGTTAGGTGGCCAAATCCCTCGGGCCGCCTTGAGCTAGATGCTCCTGTCTCAGAGGCGTGCAGTTACCAGTCTTATTCACTCACTGATCAAGCCCAGAGTCCCATTTAAAACTCTGCCCCTAAATTCAGTTCCCGGAGTTCTCCAGCTACTTTGACTGGCTTTGCAGAACAGGCTTGCTGCCAGGAGCAGAGGTCTGTGCTGCTTCGGGTAGCAGGGATTTTAAATCTCGCGGGAGGCACTGGGACAGTGGGGTAGCCAGGTTTTCAGTGTGGGGGGAGCAAACATAAAAAAGGCGCCCTCCCTTGGCTCCTCCTCTGGCCACGCCCCCCGACCGGACCACCCCCCCACCCCCGCTCACCTTCCCTCCTGCGCCGCCGCCTGTCCCCGGCCTGCTCCCAGCGCTCGGCGCGCTCCACGCGGGGCTCGCCAGCCAGGCGGCCTTAAAGGCACAGGGGCCCTTTCGCCTCCCCCCGCCCGCCGCATTAGCAAGGGGCGGGGAGAGCTTGGCCGCCGAGCCATGAGCCGAGGAGCCGACCCCCTCGCTCCTCCGGCTGCATCTGCTGCCCCTGCATGGCTCCTCCGGCTGTGCTGTTGCCAGAGCTGGCCGGCAGGCGCCGCTTCCGCACCTGCCGCCCCACAGCTCCTCCATCTGTGCTGCTGGCAGCGCCGGCTGGCAGGCGCCGCTTCCGTGCCAGCCTGCCGCTGCCGCCCCACGGCTCCTCCGTCTGTGCTGCTGGCAGCGCCGGCCGGCAGGCGCCACTTCCGTGCCTGCCACCCTGAGGGGAAGCGGCTGCTTCCACTGAACCCCGCTAGCTACGCTACTGCACTAGGACCTGGGCCTCTACCTCCCTCATGCTCCTTTGGAAAGCCCAGTTCTGGCCCTTAGGTTTCTGCAACTATTTCCAGTTTGCATTGCCCCACTTCACCAGGGTATTTCTGACCATGGCAGGGCTGTATCAGTCCCTGAAGGTGCACTGGCTGCACCCGATAAGCTGCTTCACCTACATGGGAGATGTCCCGGTTGCAGGGCTACCTGCTCCACCGCCCAAGTATCAGGCCATGTGTCTTTACCTATCCTGGGGTCGGATTCCACAATTCTCCCACTCCCAGACTAGGTGCTGGCATCCACCAGGCTTACCTGGAGGCCCGGCTGAGTTCTGGTTCTTCCCTTTAGGAGTCTGTGCCCAGTGGAGTACCATGACCAGGGTGGATAAAAATCAATGATTTAAAAAAAAAATTGGATTTTTTTTTAATTTAAATTGGATGTTTTTTATAAAATGGCTTTTAGAGGAAAAAACCTATCTAAAGATAGTTTTAATGAAGATACATTATAGCTCAAAGATCTCTCATCATGGACTAGGGATTATAAATTCTAATTCTATAATATAAGCCAATATATTCATGTCATGTTTAAGAAAAGTTTTGTAAATGAATTCCACTAGTTCATGGATTAGGGACCCAATTTTATGGAGTTCCATATAGATTATTTAGGTTAATCTTTCTATTTACCCAATGGGACTCGGTGCTCAGTCTACACGATACCATTAGAGATGCCAGGTTTTGCAGTTCTCAGACTGTGGATTTGTGTCTCCAGAGATAACATGCTTGTAAACAGCAAAAATGTTTTTAAATAAATAATATATAGAGGTGAGAAATAACAGACCTCAACCCTATTGTCCCTCTGCAATGTGTGTACACAGAGTCAATCCCTTATCTCTCTCTAAAAGTGCAAAGTTTAAAAAAGTCCAATAAATAGAAGATTGTTGGGGGCGGAATAGATGTGGAGAAGGAGAAGACGTCTGGAGATAAATGTGAGAAGGGAGGGACAGGCAGCAGAAACAAAAGTGAAACTGATTGAGCAGCACATTCCAGAAGTCTTGAGGTCTTTCTGAGTGAAGCCTTCATTGATTTGAGATCTGCCATACCATCCTCTCACTAGAAGGGAAAACCCATAATGGCAGCAGGCCATAAGAGAGACCCAGTTTGGGAATAAGAACCATTCAAGAAATATATGTTTGCTGATGATGTTTTATAGAAAGTCACACCAGTGAACTGCTGGAAGTCACTTAAGTACTTGGATTCAGAGATTGTTGAAGTGATAATCTCACTTTTAACAGCAGTAGCTTCTTCTGCTGGTGTAGAAAGAAGATTTTCTTCCTTTGGACTAGTTCAGTCCATATTGAGAAATCATGTGGGACCTGAAAAAGCAGGAAAGCTTGTTTTTCTTTTCCAGATTATGAACAAACAGGAAAATGAAGGTGAAGATGCCTGAGTTAGCTACAGAAGCCAATATTTTAAGTTTCTCATGTTGACCTGGCTGACATAGTCAATTTAATTTTTGTTTTTAAATATTTAATTTAACTATTTTAGTTAAGAACAAGCCTGATTTTAAAAAACTTGAACATTTAACTATATTCAAAATTTCATATGATTGTTTTGTTAAAATATTTTGTTTGCTGTTGAAGATAAAAATCCAGAATACATAACATTGTTGTTTTAGTTAAATAAAACAGTTTAAATGTCTGTCTGGTGATGTTCTCTTCCTAATACGGCATGGCAAGAAAATCCTCCAAATATTAATGATGAACCTGTTGAATTGGAGATAGTTCACCTCCCAATGACTTCAAAAATATCTGCTTCAATTACCTTCGGTAAATGAAATAACCAATCAATCATTCATTTTCTGATACAGCTGTAAAACTAATCTGAAAAATTTTCAAAATAAATCACTTAAAAAATGTATAGTGTGTACCTTCAAAAAATGAAACCTATGTCTATCTCTGAGTTGTGAAGAATATATTCAGATTATAACAACCAACAAGAATGCACTTTTATGTAAAAATCCATGATTAAATGGAGTCTTCCTGACTAGTGATTTAAATCAAATCCACCCTGACTGCGACACAATAACCTTCATAGCCAAAGGGCTGCTTATTTCAACCAAAGGAACAGATCATAAAAAGATTTGAAAAAACAAACTGTCTATACCATCAGAGGGGTAGCCGTGTTAGTCTGGATCTGTAAAAGCAGCAAAGAGCCCTGTGGCACCTTATAGACTAACAGACATATTGGAGCATGAGCTTTCGTGGGTGAATCCCCACTTTGTCAGACATATTCACCCACGAAAGCTTATGCTCCAATATGTCTGTTAGTCGATGTGACAAAGTGGGACTGTTCTTAATGTTCCCTCTGAATACTGTGTGGGGGCCTCAGTTTCTGGCCGACCCTCTGTCTCCTGGCAACTAATGGGCAGGCCCTTCCCCCGTGCAAGGGGATGCTAAAGGTGTGGGAGAACAAAGAGATCAAGTGACCTCCTGGCCCGGGAAAGAGACAAAGGCCAGAGAGGAGGGGCTGGGGGGGGTTCAGTCTGGAGCTGGCTGGGGATGAGGAGTGAGGGCAGACGGGGTTGTCTGGCTCGCTGGGTCCCAGAATGGACCCGGCCGAGGGGTCCTGTTCTCTGTACCTACAAGCTCTGTTTTAGACCCTGTTCCTGTCATCTAATAAACCTCTGTGTTACTGGCTGGCTGAGAGTCACGTCTGACTGCGAAGTGGGGGTGCAGGACCCTCTGGCTTCCCCAGGACCCCGCCTGGGCGGACTCGCTGTGGGAAGCGCACGGAGGGGCAGAGGATGCTGAATGCTCCAAGGTCAGACCCTGGAAGGTGAAGCCATGTGAGCTTCTTGCCCTGCAGACAGGCTGCTCCAAGGGAGAGGAGGCTCCCTAAAGTCCTGCCTGGCTTTGTGGGGAGCAGTTCCAGAGCATCGCCCGGGGACTCTGTGACAGTCTATAAGGTGCCACAAGACTCTTTGTTGCTGTCTACACCATGTTGGTCTTACCTAAAGGCTTCCCACCTCCGACGGTAACCCAGGCAGGGGTGTCCTCAGACAGCCCCAACAGTAGCTTGTGTCTCAGCCGGACTCCCCCCAAACAACTCTCCCACTCTTGCGAGTTGTCGTTTTTGAGCTGCTAGAGTCCTGCTCGCTCGTCTGTGTTCCTGGGCTGCGGCCCTTATGGAGATACCTGGGCTCAGCAGGAGATGGAGTCAGAGCCCTCAGAGCCAGTGGCTCTACCATTGTCCCTTAACAATTCTCAGGTGCTTGCTGAGAGGTGGCTGCCTTATCTTGAGCTAGTCTTTCACTTCCTGCTGGCTTTTCCTTACAGCCCTCTAGGAGCCCAACCCAATATATTCACACCGGGACCATCCCAACATCCAGTGTCTGTACATCACTCCAGAGACGCTCCGTCTCCATCACAGGCGCCTTGGCTTGTTTCCTTTGTTCTAAGATCAGACTGGTTTTGCTATGCTGTGCAATTCTAGCCAGATGGACCTGGATGTGCTTTACAGAGCTCAGTGGCCCCAGCTCTGCACTGCAGCCACCTCTGGGGAAGACCACAGCAGCTCTTTATGACAGGACATAACAAATACACACTGTATCTAACTGAAACTACAAATGATTGTATTTGTTACCTTACCTGTCCTGCGCCAGGTTTCTGTGTGGCCCATCCCTGTCGTATCTGAGCACATTAGGGGAATTATTTTCATGAGCCCCCAGGAGGCAGGGAAATGCTGTTATCCTCAGAAAGCCAGAGAAATTAAGTGAGTTGCCCCGTGTCAAGGCTGTGGGACAGCTGGAGAGTGTACCCTGATCTCATGGGCTCTGTGGCAGGCCCCGAATCCCAAGGACGATCTGCCTGGTCCCCTTCTCGCCTTCCATTTGTGTGCGCATGTGCAGGTATGTGTTTGTACCGGCAGCAAGTTATGAGAGCCAGTGTGAATGTCCATGTCTCTGTGTGTCATGCTGGCCAGTACGGGGCTGTGTGATACTATATGGGGTGTGTGTGTGTGTGTGTGTAGCTTTCCACTGTATGTGAGAGTGCGTGTAAGGATAGCTGGAGAGTGAGTTTGCAAGACCACTGTGTGTGTGTAAGGCTGGTGTGAGTGTAGTAAGGATAGCCTGTGTGTGTGAGGCAGGCTAGTGTAAGTGTGTGATGTCTAAGGCTAGTTGGTGCCTCTGTGTGCATGAGCGTGTAAGGCTGGCTGGTGTCTTGTGTGTGTGTGTCTGTAATGCTGGCCGGTGTGTGCAAGTGAATGGCAAGGCAGAATGTGCAAGTGGTGTGGGTGTGTGTAAGGCAGAGTGTGCATGGCTATGGTGGATAAATGTGCAAGGCAGAGTGTGCAAGGCTGTGGGGATGCAGGGCTGGGTGTGCAAGACTGTGGGGAGTGCAGGGTGGTCTATGGGGGCTGGGTCTGCATGGCTGTGGGTATGCATGGCTGGGCGGTGCGAGGCTGTGGGTGCAAGGCTGTGGGGTGATGAATGTGCATGGCTGTGTGGGGGCTGGGTGTGCAAGGCTGTGGGTGTGCACAGTGGTGGTGGGGGCTGGGTGTGCAAGGCTGTGGGTGTGCACAGTGGTGGGGGCTGGGTGTGCAAGGCTGTGGGTGTGCATGGCAGGGGGGCTGGGTGTGCACGGTGGTGGTGGGGGCTGGGTGTGCACGGCGGGGGGGCTGGGTGTGCATGGTGGTAGGCGGGGCTGGGTGTGCAGGGCTGTGGGTGTGCATGGTGGTGGGGGAGGCTGGGTGTGCAGGGCTGTGGGTGTGCAGGGCGGTGAAGGGGCTGGGTGTGCATGGTGGTGGGGGTACAGGGCGGTGGGGGCTGTGTGTGCAAGGCTGTGGGTGTGCACGGTGGTGGTGGGGGCTGGGTGTGCAAGGCTGTGGGTGTGCACGGTGGTGGTGGGGGCTGGGTGTGCACGGCAGGGGGGATGGGTGTTCACGGTGGTGGGGGGGCTGTGGGTGTGCAGGGCTGTGGGTGTGCACGGTGGTGGTGGGGGCTGTGGGTGTGCAAGGCTGTGGGTGTGCACGGCAGGGGGGCTGGGTGTGCACGGTGGTGGAGGGGGGTGGGTGTGCAGGGCTGTGGGTGTGCACGGTGGTGGTGGGGGCTGTGGGTGTGCACGGCGGTGGGTGTGCAGGGCAGGGCTGTGGGTGTGCAGGGCGGTGGAGCGGGGTGGGTGTGCACGGCGGTGGGTGTGCAGGGCAGGGCTGTGGGTGTGCAGGGCGGTGGAGGGGGGTGGGTGTGCACGGCAGGGGGGATGGGTGTTCACAGTGGTGGGGGGGGCTGTGGGTGTGCAGGGCTGTGGGTGTGCACGGGGGTGGTGGGGGCTGTGGGTGTGCACGGCGGTGGGTGTGCAGGGCGGTGGAGGGGGGTGGGTGTGCACGGCGGTGGGTGTGCAGGGGTGGCGCGGGGCTGGGCAGGGCCGGGCCGGGCCGGGCCGCTCCCCCGCCGCGTGCCGGCTCCGGGGCCGATCCGGGCTGGGCCCCGCTCTCCGCCCCGCCCCCGGCCCGGGCCCGGGCCCGTCTCGGCCGCGCGCCGCGAGCTCCGGCGGCCGGTGAGTGCGGGCGCGGCCGGGCTGCGGGCGGCGGCGGAGCCGGGCGGGGAGGCCGGGCAGACGCGGCGCCAGGTACCGGGAGAGGCGGCCCGTGCCCGGGCCCAGCCGACATGGAGGGCGGGGAGCGCCGCGCCGGGCGGGTCGCTGTCCCCCCCCCCCCCCGTGTGTGTGTCAGTGTCACTCGCCCGCCGTGGGTCTCTGGTGGGGGTGTGCCCCCCCGCGAGTGTGGGGAGGGGTGTGTCCCCCCCGCGTGTGTGTGTGGGGTGCATGTAGGGGTGCGTGCCCCCCCGGTGTGTCTGTGACCCCCGGTGTGTGCGGGTAGGGGTGTCCCCCCATGGGTGTGTGTGTGGGGTATGTAGGGGTGCGTGCCCCCTGTGTGTGTGACCCCCCTGTGTGTGTGTGTGGGGCATGTAGGGGTGTGTGTGTGACCCCGTGTGTCCCTGTGTGGTGGGGATTTTGGGGTGTGTGTGACCCTGTGTGTGTGTCCCCCCATGTGGGGGATGTAGGGGTGTGTGCCCCCTCCCCCCCGTGTGGGGGATGTAGGGGTGTGTCACCTGCTCTGGTTTTGTGGTCCATGGTGGTGCCAGTACCTGGCCAGCTGTGCCACCCCCTCGTTTGTGGGTGGGGGTGGAGGCTGTGCCCTGACCCTGTGTGCAGGGGCCCTGGCAGGATCGGTGCTGGGGGGCTGTGCATGGCACATGTGGGGCGTTGGGGGGCTGGGTGCTGGCAGCAAGGTGGTGAGGGACGAGGGGTCACCGTTGCTGTGCCCTCAGAGCAGGGCAGGTCCTGTGGTCTCCAGGAGCGTGGGGCTCTGGGCAGGGCTTAATTTGTGCCATAGCTGAGCCCCGGGCGCCTCCGGGCCCGGCGGTTCCTAGCCCCGGCGGTTCCTAGCCCCGGGCGCCTCCGGGCCCGGCGGTTCCTAGCCCCGGCGGTTCCTAGCCCCGGGCGCCTCTGGGCCCGGCGGTTCCTAGCCCCGGGCGCCTCTGGTCCCGGCGGTTCCTAGCCCCGGCGGTTCCTAGCCCCGGGCGCCTCTGGGCCTGCTGCGTTACTTATGATTGTAAAAATATTGCTTGAGCCCCAGCCCCTCTTTCATGACAAACTCAGCACTGGGTCAGGCGGTGTGTGCTGGGTGGCAGCGCACAAGGCTTTGCATGGGAACCCATTATCCCAGCGTGCCATTAACTCTCTGGCTGCTGGAGACAGCCTGCCTTCCCCGCCTGCTCGGAAGAACAGCAGCTGTCTGGCACCTGGTCCCCCTTTCTCTCTCTGTGGACAAAACAATGTGGGGGGGTGGGGAAGGAAGGAGCTGCTGCTTTGCTTCTCAGGCGGCGGAGTTGCTTTGCTACATTGCAGCAAGATGTGGAGGGGGCTAATTGGGCTAATCCTGGGGAATACTTGATAGCTGGGGAGTGGAAACGCAAACCTATTCCAGGTTCCCTGTGCTGCGGTTACTGCTAGTCCTTTGCCTGCTGTTTACCTCACGTTTCCAAGGTAGGGAAATCCTCCTCCTGGTGCGTAATGAGCAGTTTCACACCAGTGTAGGGCTTCCTTCGTTCCTCCCCAGGGCTGGTCGCATGGCACTGATGTGTAGTGCTGGTCTCTCTGCTGCAGAGCTGTAGCCAGTGAGAACTGGAGTGGGCTTGCCTAGGCCGGGTAAGGCTGGTGGGGATAAGGGCAATTCAGTTGCCTGGAGCCCTTGTGCTGCCGGGTTGTGACTTTTGGCCTAATAGCTAGAGAGCAGCCAAGAGTCTCACTGGGGAGGCTGAGGTTTGAGCTGCCTGCCTCCTGCCCAGGGGGTTACTGCAAATCAGGGGTCGGCACCTTTCAGAAGTGCTGGGCCCAGTCTTCAGTTATTCACTCTGATTTAAGGTTCCGCGTGCCGGTCATACATTTTAATGTTTTTAGAAGGTCTCTTTCTATAAGTCTATAATATATAACTAAACTATTGTATGTGAAGTAAATAAGGTTTTTAAAATGTTTATGAAGCTTCATTTAAAATTAAATTAAAATGCAGAGCCCCCCGGACCGGTGGCCAGGACCCGGGCAGTGTGAGTGCCACTGAAAATCAGTTTGCGTGCTGCCTTCGGCACACGTGCCATAGGTTGCCTACCCCTGCTGTAAATTGACTTGCTTAGGGAGGAACATATAGAGTAGCAAACAGCTGCTGAGGGGCTCAAAAACTCTGTGGTTTCAGGCAATTATGTGAGATGTAAATTAGCTGGTCAACAAGGAACTAAACTTAAACAATACTTGCATGCGTGGGGGAGCGGGACTCAGAATTCCCTCTATCAAATGGAGCTGAGGAGCTCCAAGCCTGGTGGGGTGCTTTAAAAAAAAATGTACAGGCAATTTTCTTAGCCATGGCTAGCCATGGATCTGTACAATCTAACTTCTGCAGTAGCGTATGATACAGATCAGATGTTTCTCTGGCTGGAAACAACATATGAAAAGAAACTTCTGTATTTGTAGGGTCTAATTCAAACAAAGCATTGAACTTTGAACAATAATCAACTCCTCGCTTTACCTTTGTTTGCCACGTTGATTCTGTTTGCTGTTGCAGAAAAGAGCTGCATTTGCTCACCCCTGAAGCTTAAGGTGTCAGAAATGTATCCTAGGTGCAGACCTTGCATTGTGGCAACTGGCAAGAAGGATCTGAGTCACAGTTCCTCTTGTGGGAGAAGAACTGAAACTGGTGTGGAGAATGGGCGACTTCCTTGTAACCTCTAACCTGCATTTTCCCCCAACATTTCCAAGTGGTACTGTGTTAAATGCTGTTGAATATTTGCTTGCAATTTCTCTCCCACCCAAAACCTAACCCTGTGGTGAATAATTTCTCTGCAATGTACATTTTGTAATTAGTATTCAATCTTTGTTTGTAGCCGCCTTTATTACAAAACTGCCCTTGTTTGTGCTGAAGCAGGTATTGCAAACAAGACCTGGGTGTAGCGGACAGGGTTATGGCCTTGTATAGGGTTCTCAGAGGAGGGTGGAGTGCTGATGTGCAAATACTATGGAAATCCTTCCAGACTGTGTCACCAGTTCAGAGAGTGACACTTCAGACTGTCGACAGTTGTGCTTGTTTGTTTTAGCCTCCTTAGCCAGAGCTGGGGAGTGTTTATCTGCAGCAACAGCAGCCGAAAGGAACAAATTAATCAGCTGGGCTGTTTCCTTCACTGCCCCCATGTTGTCTGCTGGAGGGTGAGCTCACCACAGGGCCGTGGCCATTGCAAAATATATCAAAACCTGCCTCAGAGAAGGGCAGCTCCTTCTGTGTGGGAATTAGATGGAAAGGAATCTGTCTCATCCAAGTGCATCTTGGCATATGCATGAGGTTAGACAGACACTGAGTTACTCCTTGAGATCTGCTATGGACACTGGGAAATAGTGCTTTGTAATTAATCTTCCTTATTACAGGGAAACACTAAATTCAGATTTCCTCAGACTAGTCAATGAACCCTACTGCTAGTGGATCCTGAGTGCTCTCAACCCATCCTTTACACTGGTGCAAGTAACGCAAGGTCCCATCTAAATATGCAGTATAACCTCTGACATGGGCCTTCTGTCTGGACTGCTCATGGAAACAGCATTAGCACCATACTGGTAAGAATCCTAGTCAGCATGGGTCCACACACAAGGTGCACCAATTTAACTTAAATTGATTTTAAAACCGATTTAGTTAAATCTGTGCAACCCCCTGTGTAGACACTTCAGTTTTGGTTTCATAGTGGCTTATTTCTCTTTAGCGTAAAACCTGATTCTAATCTGCTTCTGCTAAATTGATATAAACCAGGTTTATATCGTTTTAAGAGAGATTCCATGTAGCCTTTTGCACTGGTTTAACAAAATCAGTGTCACACCTCTTGTTAAACCAGTGCTGCGTTTCTTATAGATGAGCCCTTAGCATGGCTTGCTCAAGCGGTGCTACAACAACTTCCCAGGACAGGCTAGGCAAGGCCTGAAAGACAGTTTTCCTGTGTGCCAAAACTTCTGTATGATGAGAGCAGATAGGGTCATCTAATTAAATACACAATGCAACCAGTGTCCAGAACAGAGGGCTTGAACCGTTATGTTACTGAGCCAGAAAGAAAGAGACTAGCAACAAATTGGTGCTCCAAGGTCCTTTTGTTACCACTGCATTGAACAAGAATGTACTCCGTTCCAGAGGAGTTGTCTAGTGAGAGTCTCGGTTTAGGTGCTTCTCCCGGAAGGGCTAAAGGCTTTTTGATTTTTCAGTGTTAAGCAGCAGTTTGTCATTTTCATTATTTTATCCAGAATACAAAGGTGGTGGGGGACTGGGTGGGTTGGGGTTGGTTTGTATGGAGAGTTTCACCTCAGGGGGCCAGGCTGGCTTGTGTCTGGGAGCCATTCCCATCAGACAGCTGTTCTGTAGTCCTTGTGAAACAAGTTGGTGGGTCTCATTTTATTTCCTAGTGAGACAGGTGCCCACGTCACAAAACCCGCTACTGTCGTTGGCGCCTGTATTAGTGGTCTGGGTGGAGAGATCAAGGACTGGTGGGTGGTCCCTGCAGGGCGGGGCGGAGGCAGTGGTGCCTAGGGAAGTTCAGTCTGCTGGTGGACTTGCTCTGTGGATAGAGAAGATTCAGTCTCTGGGCTTGCCAGTGCAGCACTGAATTCGCTTTTGTTTGGGGTACCCCCAGGGGGAGGGAGCCAGCCCTAAGTATGTGCCAGAAGCAAATGTCAATTCCGAGATGTGAAGGCACTCGGGGCTGTAGGGGAGATGTGTCAAAGAATGGGTTCCCTGCCACAAATGGCGAAAGCAGCCCCTTCCAGGACACAGGAGTACAAACGTGGCTAGGATACGGCACAGGTTTGGGAGTGTTTAATGAGTGCTCCGGAGAAACGTTTGTTAATTGGGCGGCTGAGGGTGGAGAGCAAGCAGTGGAGTTGGTGAGTGGCAAGGTGATGCTTGGGCAGAGGGTGAGGCAGGAGCTGGGTAGTGCCAAGCTGGGCTGTGCAGACACTGTTGCCATATTTTAGTCTGACAACTTGCACAAGGGAGAAGTGGCTGAGTATTTTAACTCTGTGTATAGATACACCCCTCCCCCCCCCCCATCCTGTGTTGCAGTTGGCTGGGATCAGGACTTCTGGAGTCTGCTCCTAGGCTGTGCTCTGATTCCGGGCAAATGGTTTCCTTGCCATGTACCTCAGTCTCTCTCTCTGTAACATGGGCACTCTGATGCCTTGGATAAGGTGCTTTGAGACCGGAGCGTGAGCATGCTGTGTGTGTGAAGTGTCGCTGTGTTCTTCCCCTCCGTCCCATGCCCCATGGAGAGTTTGTCCTTTCTGAATAGCCCCCCTCACCCCCTCAGCAAGGCCTGTGGCTTGCCATCTCTTCTCCTTCCCTCTTCTCCTTGGCTAACTCCACCAGATCATGCCTGAAGTATGCAGTTGCTCTGAACATACCTAGGGCCAGATAAGCACCAGGTGACACAAGAGCGAGTCAGTCAGAGAGAGAGATGCACTTGGAGCTCAGAGCATGCAATTCAGCAGCAAAGGATCATTTCTCTCCTGGGCTTTGCACTGGGGGTATAGAGCGCACGAGACCCATGAAAATCGGCTCTGCCGGAGATCTCTGCTCAGCAGCTGGGGCACTGGGAGAGGTCTGCCTTTCAAGGTACCGTCCTCTCTCTACACCTGTATGAAGGGTGTTCTTAAGCCTGACTTCATAAGCAGCTGGTGACACAGTTTCCCTTTGTGTGTCTTCCTCCTCGGCTAACAGCCCAACAGCCTTTGGTGTTTCTAGCAGAAAGTCTGTAACAGCCAGGGATGTTTGCTTAGAACAGGCGTCCCCCAGACCTGGCTCCAACAGGGGCCCTGTTGGCAGCTTGCCAGAAGCCCGAGGGCTGCACCCCGTTTATATCAACAGGAACAGATTACTGGTGCTCTTCTCTTCCTCCCAGAGGTTCAGCAGGGCCCAGCATGGCATCGGAAGGGCCCGGTGCATGGTGGGACTTGTAGTCCTGTGGGCTCCCCCGCCACATGATAGAGGAGGGTACCATTGGGCTGCATTGTCCTGGGTTGCCCTTTGGCCAGGCTGCCCAAGTGCTGGGTCTCATTGGAAAGGCCATGCACGGGGGATGTTCCTGCCCTGTGCTGTGCCCCATCCCTCTGCTAACGAACCTGGCTGGCTCTCCAGGCCCCTGGCGCCCAGCGCCCTGCCTTGCTACTGCCCTGCTGTGAATAATGGAGTGGGCTTTAAGTTGGGAGCATGTAGCTTGGGCTATGAATTGGCAATGCTGGCTGATTAGCAATGCAAATTGTAACACTTACTTCCCCGTCTGCTGGGGGAATACAAAGACTAGGCTGGAGGGGGGGGGGGGGAAGGGAAGGGAGGGAGGGGGTTGCTTTAGGAAGGAGGTCTTTTGCCCTCCAAGGGACTCGGGGTCGGGAGTGAGTCACACTGCGGTGTGATGATAGCAGTGGTATCTTGATCACTGTCTGTGCTCCATAGGAGCTGGTGACATGGTCTCAGGCTGGGATCCCATCTTTCCTTGTCGTTTTCTGTTCTGCGTGTGTGACTCTGCCTGGTGCCAGGGAAGCAGGCCTGACCCACGGCAGAGTGCTGAATGACCCTGGTGCCGAGATCTGACTGGTGCCTTCCTAGCAAGAATGGGGTTCAAACCTTTCAAAATACCAGAGGCCACACTTCAGGAGCAGAGTGAGGCCCAGCATGCTTGCCCATGTGTCCACTCTCTCTGTGTTCCTGCCAGACCCCTCAAATCCCTGATGTCTCAGGTGGCACGTCCATCCAGGTGTGTTGGCTTTGACTGCTGGTTGTGCAGGAAACTGCCAGCCTCCAACCCTCCCCCATAGAAAGGCAGGCTCTGCGGATGGCATGGTTCCCGGAGGAGGATTATGGGGCTAATGATAGTAGTTGTGTGAGATCTGTGGCTGAGATGCTCAGAGTCTTAGCATTGCAATTGCGTCCTGGTGGTTTGAGCTGAGATCTCCATCGCTCTGATTCACTTGGAACCTGGCCCTCTGTGGAAGAAACCTCGGTGCTTTCCCTGGCGTCACCTCTCCTGTCCTTCCCTCCCACTGGTGTGAGTCTGAGACACTGCAAGTGCTGGGAGCGGAATTGGTCCCTGAGAAAATGTGCTGGAGCCCTCCAGAAGATTTCCCATTAGCCTTGCTGATATCAGGAGCCTTTTTCCATCTGGGGCCGCTGCAGTCACCCCTGCAGTAAACGCTTTGGAGATGTGGGGCTGGTAGGTGGTGGCTGTTCAGTGTGATCAGACCCGTCGGCTAGTCTCTCTCTTCTGTGTGAGCCTCACTGTCCCCGCTCCTGGCTGCATCCCCTCTAAAGCCGCAGGCTAAACTGATAGTGGTGATATTGTCGGCTGATAACCGCCCAGCCCTGCTGGGGGATGGGGCCCTTCTGGACTGGAGCAGTAACTACCGTGCTCAAGTGGGTTTTTGCCGTTGTGCTGTGCGCTGTCACCACTCTGTGTGTAGAATAGCTCCATCAGTGCACTGGGTGCTGTGCAGGCAGGGCCTGCTCTGCCGAGACGAGCTGTAGCTGAAGAGTGGGGTGGGAGTCTCATTAGCTCCCTGTGGCTCTGTGTGAGTGGACGCCCAGAGCCCCTAGGGCAGAGCAGTGTCCTCACTCCTGCCTGATTGGCAGCCTGAAAGTCCTCCAAGTTTCACGGCCTGTGCAAGGAAGGGCCCACCTGGGCTGAGACCCCCCGAGTGCCGTCCGTCAGTATCCCTGTCAGTATCCCTGCCTGAGTTCTACTGTGGCTGTGCTGAGCCTGGCGGCTGCCCCCATTCCCTTCCTGGCTGCTTAGCCCGAGGGCTCCTCTTGAAAGGCGTCTGCTCAGTCTAAGGAGGGGGAAGAATGCAGGGCAGGGTCAAGGGGTCAGGTCAGTTGCTGCAGAATTCAGGACTTGAAGCCAAGAAGGAAGGAGTTGGGGGGGGGGGCGGACTTGATAGGTTCCCCTTTTAGGGGCTGTGAGGAGAGAAAGCGGGGAGTGTCCTACCGCGCAGTGCAGACCTCCTGGGCCGTGGCTGGCTGTGGGAATGGAAGCGAAGCAGGCAAGTGACTGCTATGTGGTGCGGGCGTCTGGTAACGTGGAGGACGTGGAGAAAGAGCATGAGCTCTCCACTGTTGTGTTTCAGACGAGCTGCATGTGGGCCACAAGACATTGGGGTGCTGGGTGAGAGGGACGTGGGTTGGAGTCAGGAACTGCTGGGTTTTGTTCCCAGCTCTGCCACTGACCTGCTGCCTGGGCAAGTCACTTCCTTTTCCTGTGCTGCAGCTTCTCCCTCTGCAAAGGAGGGGCAGGTAATGCTGCCCTGCCGCACAGAGACCCCAGGGTATGTCAGCACTGCAGACAGACACCCGTGGCTGGCCTGTGTCGCTGATGGGCTGGGGCTAAGGGGCTGTCTAATTGCAGTGTAGACATTCGGGTGGGACTGCAGCTGGAGCTCTGGGACTCTCCCACCTCGCCCGAGCTCCAGCCTGAGCCTGGATGTCTACACCGCAGTTAAACAGCCCCCTAGTCTGAATCCCTTTCCTTGAGTCAGCTGGCGTGGGCCGCCGTGGGTGTCTAATGCAGCATGGACATACCTGGTGTGGATTAGTTACTTACGGAAGATGGAAAGTGATAGCACAGGAACATGGGAATTGCCACAGTGGGTCAGACTAGTGATCCGCCTACCCCAGGGGACAGTACCTGATGTCTTGGAAGCCCACAGTGGATAGTTCTGGAATAACTTGCCCCTGGGGCATTTCCTCTTGACCCCATTACTTAGCGGTGATTCATGCCCAGAAAGCAGGAGGGTGTCTGACCTTTGTGACTGTTTCTCCTCTCTCACATAGAGGTGCTCAGTGTGTATTACAGGGCAGGTTGAGGCTTTAGTGTGGGATGTTTCCAAATGTTGTGTTAAAGGTTATGAACACTGATAAATGAAAGGTGTCCATGGACCAATGGAGAGACCAGGTAGGGGAGGGAATAGCTTGTTTTGGACCAACTTCTGTTGGTGAGAGAGACAAGGGACCACCTCAAACGAGGAATCCTCTCGCGCTCCACACACTGGAAGAATGCAGACGTCAACGGACTAATGACATTGCCGCGTTCAGTACAGAGCCGGCATGGCCCGGGTACAGCTTCAGACGAGCAAAGGAAAGACACGTGCTCTTCAGACTGTGCTGTGAACAATCTCAAGTGTCAGTTCTCCTTCCTTGGCCTGCGTGTTCCTGCCCAGGCAGAGTGTGTGGCCTGGGCAGGTGGCTTAGTCATGCTCCTCGGGAGGCTTCCAGGAGATTGCTGTGCCTTTGGCTGGGGTGTGTGAGGAGAACCGCTCCCCGGGGTGGGTGAGAGCCCTTCCCAAAGCAGCCTGTGCCAGTGACAGGAGATTCCACCTCGCTATTGTAAACGCAGGGCCTGGCTGGTCCCTTGCTGACATCCAGGGGCACTGCCGCTTCCATTTTTCATTCATTTCTTTGCCAGAGGCTTTGCCCCCGTGGGCTGTGTGCTCGGGGTCACATTGTGTAACCAGCAGCTCCTTGCTTGGACTCCTGTTCTCTCTGCCCATCTTACCCTTGGGGTGGGATAAGAACGGGGGTTTGTGAGCTGCCCCCTGGTATGCCTGAGCCAGGTGCAATGTGCCAGTGCTGCACGAGCCTGGCCCGGGGACAGGAGGTGCCTGAGGAGATGAGGAAGGAGGCTGGTCTCGTGGGCCCCTTTGGAACTGCTGGGTGCTTTGCTCTGCCATGGGGGCTGGTTCAGTCTGGAGCAAGCAGGCGCATCTCCCCTGCGGTCTGGGTGATGGGAACGGAGGGTTCACAGCCGTGCGGCTGCTCAGGGAGTGTAATAAGGGGGCAGACCAATGGGGGAGGGTCGATAAAGCGTGCAGGGGGCAGGTCTGCTTATTCTCACGCCCTCCAGGTTGTTGTTTCTCGTGCTCTAGCCTCTTGGTGTGTAATCTGCCCTCATTCTGCAGCTCTGCTGACTGGCTAATCACCCTGCTGCTTACGTCATTGTGGTATGTGCCCTGTGTGCACAGCTGAGAGCCGGGCTGGCAGCTCCCTTGGTGCTCCAGGGCTGCACCTAGTTATCATAAAAAGAGCAAATTGCAGCCGCTCTCCTCATCAGAGCAGAGGTGCGGCTGGCGTAGGTGACGGGTTCCAGCGTGCCTTGCTGGCTCTCTTGCCAGGAGGCAGAAGTAGGAGAGGGAGCAGTCATGTGTGGTACACATGTGCAGAGTTGCTGTTCGGGTGTCAAATCCAGCACAGAGAATAAACCTTAAATGATCCCCCCGCTGCACAGACCTAGGGCGGGCGCTGCAGGAGGAGGCTGATGAAGGCTCCAACGTTTTGGCAGTTAGCAGGATGCTGGGGGCAGGTGAACACAGTGGTGAAGCCAAACTGTGCTTTTTGGCCTTGTAACCCTCTCAGCGTGTGACAAGAGTTCTCATAGGTCTTTGCCATGCTGCATGTGCTGTGGGCGGGTGTCCCGGGCTCCTTGTGTCTGTCTGTGTGGGCGTGTGCCCATGAGGCTAGCCTGCACTGGGAGGAGACATGTTTCACCAGCTCCTGCCCTGGCAGCACTTGGCGGCAGAGCCTGGGGGCCGGAGCTTACCATCGACAAGCTGCTTCTCTTTCCCTTGCCTGGTCCTGGCGTTGCCAGCTGGGAATCCGGATTCCCCTCACCCCTGAGCTCTGTACTTGCCAGGCCGAAGAGGGGTCCAAGGAAAAGCACTTGGTACATGGATAGTTGGTCCTTGAGGCAGGGCCGTGGCTCCAGCAGGGAGCGTGCCATTGCTGTGCCTCAACAAGAGACTCGCAGGCTGGAACTGCTCTTGGGCTTGTCTACATTTGAAAGGTAATTCGGATTAAGGGAGGGTGTTAATTTAAAATGCAGTAGATATTGCTGAATAGCTCCACGTGTGGACAAGCCCTTACTCTGTTGCTGGTTTCAGGAGTCAGAGGAAAGGTGCTCAGTACTTAGAATCATAGAATTCCAAGAATCAGAGAATATCAGGGTTGGAAGAGATCTCGGGAGGTATCTAGTCCAATCTCCTGCTCAAAGCTTAAATCATTAATACTTAAATAAAAGGAAGGCAGTGTTGGTCTAGTGGTGGAGTGAGATTCGGGACTCCTGGCTTCCATTCTAGCTTTGCCACTTTGGGCAATTCCCATCTCTGCTCTGTGCCTCAGTGTTCCCATCTGTGAAATGGGTCTAACAGTTCCTGCCCACAGGTAGGCAGTGCAGATTAATGGTAGCAGCTAGTAGGAGGCATGGAAGGCACTCTGGAGGGACAAAATGCTGCTGCTGGTGCTCTCCAGTGTTGACCCAGCATTAATTGACATCCCTGGGCCTCCTGATGTCTCTCTTCTGTTTGGCAAGCTCTGGGTTTTGGTTTTGTGTGTTAGCTGTGCCTTGAAATGGGGCTGAGATCATCTCACTCTTTGTCCTGCCTCGTGCGTGCGTTCTCCTTGGTGTCAGTGCAGTGCAATGCAGCCAGGATTCACCTTATAGCTGTTGTACAGCCAGAAGGGGGAGCTCAGGAACCCAGCACAATGGGGCGTGTGTGTGCTATGTAAATGGCTTCTGTTTCTCAGAGCACATGAACTGACAGCTCTGAAAGCAGATATTTATAATCTGGAGTATTTGCTCATCAGATACATTGTTGTAAGGGTAATTTCTTTACCTGTGTGACTTCCTGCTACATTTACATATAGTTGTCGGTCTATATCGCCCCATTTTTTTCCATACAGCTGTTTGATTTTGTCTTGTTTTGGTAAACAAACCACACAGTGGAGTTTGGAGTGTAATTGGCCAGAATCTGTGTGTGCAGTATTGAAGAGGAAAGAATTGTCTTGAGAGAGCCATGTCTCTTACTGACAGCGAAGGGTGTGATCACCGGGTAGGGTTTGGTGACGCCACAGAGCGTGCGCCTCTGGTGTTGTCTGGATTCCTTTTGGCTCTGGGCACATAGAATAGCTCAGACCTGTTGGCCCACTGATTTTGGATGTGTGCTGTTATCAGGGTGCTGACTAAAACCCCCCATATCCGTCCCTATATGAGTAATGCAGCAATTCTTGCAATTCCTCTTTGGCTGTGGCCGGGGCAGCCCTGGAGAAGGCAGTTGGAGCAGTAGCCCTGGCAGGGGCTTTTGCTTCTAGCTGGGACTGATTGGCTAAGGAGTGAGCCAGGATGTTCATGTGTCTGTCACGTCTTTGCAGCAGGCTGGGTACCTCCCCCAAAGTCAGGGAGATGCAGCCGAATGAAAGAGCGACTGTTCCTAGAGGTCGCCTGGCAGCATCACGGGTTCTGTGTTGCAGAGGCTAATCTTAGACACTTATCACTGTCTCAGAGGGATGTGAGTTTCCAGGATCCTGTTTATTATAATAATAATAAAAAATAAAAATGACTAGTAAGGGCTATGTTTTCCGTGCTCCCTGCAGGAAGCTTCCCTTCCTCCAGGCAGGGACAGCCAGCTGCTGCTGTCAGCCCAGGTCCCCTTTCTTCTGGGTCACTGCCAGAGGAGGGGCCTCAGCGCTCAGGGGTTTTGTGACAGAGGGAAAGAGGCACTGCTGCTTTTTGAAAGGCCCAGGACAGAAGCCTAGGGCAGGGCTTTCCCCTGTCCTAACAAAGCCTCTGTTATTTTAACAAGGGGCTTTTTGAGCGAGAGAGCAAGAGACTCTTACAGCTGCAGCAAAGCAAGAATGGGCTGCATGCAGTCCTGTATCAGGGAGGGAATCTCTGTGCCGGCTTAAACCCTGCAAGTAAAATCAGACTCTGAAAAGCAATTCCTTT
Source organism: Mauremys mutica (assembly GCF_020497125.1). Taxonomy (NCBI): domain Eukaryota; kingdom Metazoa; phylum Chordata; order Testudines; family Geoemydidae; genus Mauremys; species Mauremys mutica. Next base: position 24,824,729 of record NC_059090.1, read on the forward strand.
TACTTGGCGAGACCTGCATGCCCCTGCAGCTGCTGGCCTGCCCTGCCTAAGGCACAGCAGGGGATGGATGCATGGGAAATTCTCCTTTAGAGGTTAGAAGCAGGGGAGGAAGTTCAGGTCTTGACAGGTAGAGGGATGGGGGCAGAAGAAGGGGATTTTGTTTCAAGACGTGCCCATGTGACCTGAGCTGATTTGGGATCTGGAATTGTCTTTGGAAGAAGCTTTTCCATCCGCCTCTGACATCCACCTTATTCTGCCTGTGATGCGCCATGCTGGGGTCTCCCAGTACCGTTACCTTTGAGCGAGAGAGGAGGGCAGAAAAGCTTGTATGCAGGAGCCTTCTGTTAACCCTGTTTTCTCTCCCTGGCAGAGGGTCATTTGCTGTGTTCGGGCATCCAGGAGGAGTGTGGGTGGGTGGGCTGCACACACAGCTCTGCAGGGCACCCGCATCCTCTCCTTACTGGGGAGAATCTTCAGTGCTGTTGAAAGCTGCTAGATTGACAGCCATAGAGATGAGCTTTTTCTGCCTCTCCCAGCCGTGCTCCTCAGCCCTGCCTGTGCACCGGGGCGGGGAGGCAAGGGGTGGTGTGTGGGAATGCTGTTCCATCCAGTTGTTGTTGGGCTGAGGGGAGTTTGGTCCCAGTGGCTCATTTGTTCCTTGGCGTCTCGGTTGGGGTTGTTAATCGGGGCCTGAGTCCAATGGAGATGCCGATGCTCGCTGCCTCCCAGGGTCAGGCCATAGGGAGCGAATGATGTATCTTGTGACATGGGCCCTTGTCCACTTGCGGCTGTCTGTGAGCCACCCCCTCGCTTTGCAGAGCCCATGGAACGCTTGCGGTAGCTTGCTTAACACCAGGCTGGGCTGGGAACCAGCCTCCTAGGATTGAGGTGTTTGGAATCCCATCCCTGGGATGGCTTCGCTGGCACGTCTATCTCAAATGCAACAGGAAAAGGTGGGCTGCCCTGTGCCCTTGTGTCACGGAGTCCCCGGGCGATGCTCTGGAACTGCTCCCTACAAAGCCAGTTAGGACTCTGGTGAAGTCTCCTCTCTGTGAGCAGACTGACTTCAGGGCAAGCTCACATGGTTTCACCTTCCTGGGTCTGACCTTGGAGCATTCAGCATCCTCTGCCCCTCCGTGCGCTTCCCACAACGAGTCCACCCAGGCGGGGTCTTGGGGAAGCCACAGGGTCCTGCACCCCCACTTCGCAGTCAGACGTGACTCAACCAGCCAGTAACACAGAGGTTTATTAGATGACAGGAACACGGTCTAAAACAGAGCTTGTAGGTACAGAGATCAGGACCCCTTGGCCGGGTCCATTTTGGGGGGCAGTGAGCCAGACACCCATGTCTGCCCTCACTTCCTGTCCCCAGCCAGCTCCAGACTGAAACCCCCTCCAGCCCCTCCTCTCTGGCCTTTGTCTCTTTCCCGGGCCAGGAGGTCACCTGATCTCTTTGTTCTCCCACACCTTTCGCATCCCCTCCCCGGCCATTAGTTGCCAGGAGACAGAGTGTTGGCCATTTATGCACACTGGCCTTTATCCCACCATCTAGTGACTTAAGAAATGCGAAGGGGAAACTGAGGCACCCCTACAGTATTCAGAGGAAACATTAAGGACAGTCCCACTTCGTCACCCCTCGACCCGTGTGCGCAGCTCCTGTTGCCATCAGAGGAGCTGCGGGCTCGATAGCCTGGTATGTGCCCTGGTGGGGAGTGGCCAGTGTGAGCCAGAGAGCAGCAGAGTCTGGGTTTGGGGGGCTGGGCCATAGGTCCAGGCTGGGGAGTTGGGAGGTGCCAGTTGTGTGAGCTCCTCTGGCTAACAAGATGTTTTCTTTTTGTTCTTTGCCTGTGCAGCAGGAGACCCAGCAGAAAGGCAGCAGGATCCAGAGCTGTAGAGCAGCTGCCGCTAGCCCTCAGCGGCCTCCTGCCCTTTGGAGCCCTTCCAACATGTTCAACTTGAAGAAAAAGGACAAAGACAAAGATGGGTCGAGGAAGGAGAAGAAGGACAAGAAGGAGAAAAAGGAGCGGATGTCGGCAGCCGAGCTCAAGAGCCTGGAGGAGATGAGCCTGCGCAGGGGCTTTTTCAACCTCAGCCGCAGCTCCAAGAGAGAGTCCAAGTCCCGGCTGGAGATCTCCCACCCCATTCCCATCAAGGTGGCCAGTGGCTCAGACCTGCACCTCACTGACATAGACTCAGACAGCAACCGGGGCAGCGTGATCCTGGACTCGGGCCATCTCAGCACAGCCAGCTCCAGTGATGACCTCAAGGTGGACGACACCAACTTCAAGGGCTCGGTCCTGCAGCGGGCGGCCAAGTTCGGCTCCCTGGCCAAGCAGAACTCCCAAATGATTGTCAAGAGGTTCTCCTTCTCCCAGAAGAGCCGGGACGAGAGTGCTTCGGAGACCTCCACGCCCTCCGAGCACTCGGCAGCCCCTTCCCCGCAGGTGGAGGTGCGCATGCTGGAGGCTCAGCTCAGCAAGCAGGGAGCACCCGTGGGCCACCTGAGGGCCCCCTCATCATCGGCGCTGCGAGCCAGGGTGCCCGAGGTGGTCAGCAAGAGGTTTGCTGCTGAGCTGAGGCTGCCCGTGGTGGTGCCGCCCCAGCCCCCCGTGCCCCGGGAGCTGGAGCTGCAGCGGCGTAACACTGGTGACTTTGGATTCTCTCTGCGTCGCACGACCATGCTGGACCGGGCCCCTGACGGGCAGGTGTACAGGCGGGTGGTGCACTTTGCGGAGCCGGGGGCTGGCACCAAGGACCTGGCATTGGGGTTGGTGCCGGGGGACCGGCTGGTGGAAATCAACGGCCGGAACGTGGAGAACAAATCTCGGGACGAGATAGTGGAGATGATCCGGCAGTCAGGGGAGACTGTGCGGCTGAAAGTGCAGCCCATCCTGGAGCTGAGCGAGCTGAGCCGCTGCTGGCTGAGGAGCAGCGAGGGGCTGCGCAGAGCGGCCTGGGATGTGAGTAGCCACCATTGCTGTCGCTCGTTGCTAAAGTGTGTCCGTCTCTGGTTCGTGCAGTGCTGACCAGCCCTGGAGGTAGCCAGCTCTGCTCCCCTGGCAGCTCTGAGGTTGGGGGATGGCGCACGTGGGCACTGGTTTGTGACTAGGGAGAGGGCAGTGCCCTAAGCTCTTCCCATCTGAAAGGAATAGGGAGTGAGGAGCAGTGGATTCTGGGAAATGCTATCAGCGTCCGGCCCCCAACATGGCTCAGGTTTGGCAATTTAACGTAATAGCAGCTTGAAAGGCTTCGCCTGGTGTTGCTGGAGATTTTTGGGGAGCGGATGTGTGTGTTTGGGCCAGTCACTGCCGCCCTTCACAGGTTTGCGGGATGCCCCTTGAAAAGAGAACTCGGAGCAGCTTGTGACAAAGTGGGAATGTTCTTAATGTGTTCTGTGAATGCTGAGTGGGGAGTGTTGGCCTGGGAAGGTTGCAGGGGAGTTTTGCTGGGACTCGCTGCATTGGGGATGGCAGACTTTCCTTGAGAGAGGATACCTGAGCACGTGACATGAGAACCCAGGACGGGGGTTGGAGGCCAGGTGACACCTCTGCCTGGGACACTGGACAAAGGCAGGGGGAGGAGCCGGGGGGAGGCTGAGTGAGAGGCTGGAGGGAGTTTCAGTTTGGAGCTGGCTGGGAAAAGGGAGGGGAGCCCAGATGAGGCTCTGGCCTCCCAGACCCCACCCCCAATAAACCTTCTGTTTTGCTGGCTGGCTGAGAGTCACGGTGAATTGCAGGAAGCCGAGGGTGCAGGGCCTGACTCCCCCCCACTCCGTGACAAGCTGTTGGTGGGAGAGAGCCTTGTGGACCTGGCGTGTCTGCTGGCACCTCGTGCAGGCATTTCTTTTTATCGTACTGACGATAGCTTCTGTGGTCAGCTGTGTGTTCCACAGACTTTGGTGCCCTGGACTCCTGGCAAGTCATCACAGCAGCCTGCAGGGTCTGCCTGGGCTCCCTGGGGTAGATCCCTATATAGACGCTGTTCTTGGTGCTCCTTATGCCTGCATTATAAATGTAACCTCCTGGACTGCTCCTGGGGCCTGATTCAGGCCTGTGGAGTGAGCCAGCTACTAGGCTGTATGTGGATTGTGGGGTAATAGAACCACAGGGCTCGTACCCAGTTTCTCTGTGATGACATATGTAGGCCCTTAGCTCACATGCTCTGATGTGCTTGTCACTGCTCCATATGCAGAGAGCCAGGGGAGGGGAACGGGAGAATGTGGTCAGAGGTTCCCTCCGTTAAAGGCTGTTCTTCATTCCCACAGGCCAGTAGGACCCAGACTTGGATCCATTGCAGTAGCTGAGATCTGGATCTCTTGACCTATTTGAACTCTCTTCTTCCCCCTGGGGAGTTATTACATGTTGGAGTCGGGCCTTGGAAATACCTTGCCTGTGGTGTGAAGGACTGGGAGGATATAAGGTGCTGGTCAGATGGGAACAGAGCCGCCCTGGCTACAGTTGTTAGCTTTGCTACCTGCCAGGGCCTAGCCAGGTTTCACTCATTGTGTGGGCAGAGATGTGTCAGTTAACATTGCGCCTCAGGTGGTTTGCGACCAGCTGACATGACTTTCAGCAGGACAGTCCTTGTCTACACTGAGTGCTAAGCCATGTTTGACATTGCCAGGGCAGGTGTAAACTGAAATGAGATTTTCTAGTGTAAACATGCCCTTAAGAAAACGTTGTGTCCTTCTAGCACAACCATGCAAAATGCCTCTTGCCCGCTCACTGCGGGAAGCAAGTAAAATATCCCTAGTTTTTTCACTAGACTCTCGGTTTGTGGAATGGGGGCCAATAGATTTTTTGTTTCTTCTGGAGAACGGTAAATTTTCCTGGTAGCTCTGCAGGCTCCAGTAGCACTTTGTGTTGCAGGAAGCAGTCTTGGAAAGCCCAGCTCTGTAATGCCTTTGAATCCCTTGAACAAGGGAGTGGATTGTTGTACATATCAGATAACTAAGTGTGTTGCTGCTGTTTAAAGGAAAGTGAAAAGATTGCTCACTTGCTGTTCTGGTGGCTCAGGTAATCCAGATACTAAATACTGACAGGCTTTCATGTAAATACCATCTAAAAAATTAACCATTTAAAAGATTAAAAATCTGTCATTTAAGTAGTTAACCAATTAAGTGGCTGGGGCCGATCCCGCCGGCGGGGCTAGGGTCGGCCGGCCGACCCGGGGTTAACAGTTAAGGCAGGTTAACCGGTAAGACTATTGCTTACCAGTTAACCTTTTACATCCCTAATAAAGAGGAGCAAACGCTTATGGCATGGTTGATAGAACCTATTGTTTGGTTGATAGAAAATGCCACCTGCAAAGGGTTAATTTTGCCACAACATTCTGTGCTGCTTCCAAAGTGGCTGTGCTCTGTGGCTGGTTCGTGGTGACCCCGGCGAGCTGAGAGCCTCCTGGGTAATTAGCCCTGGAAAACAGGATAAGCTATTTAAAGGGACATGATCTAGTGGTTTAGGTCCAGTGTGTAGCTTTGTGTAAAAATAAATAAATGAAATCAAATCCTGGCATTTTCCTGTTTCGAGTGTAATGAAAACAGTGTTCTTGGTTGGATTTAACCCTTCCCCTGCCAGTGTGTTGGCATTGCGGAGCTGGGCTGGGGCATGAGAACCTGTGTGTGAACTGACTTGAACAAAAGTGAAGCTGACTAGTTTAGTTTTATTGTTCCCAGGGAGGGACGTGTATAAAGAAAACAAACAGCATCCCTGGTGGGAAGCTACAGGAGGGTCGGGGTTCAACAACCCAGGAAGGTGCTAGCAGTGTGGGGCAGGGCCGGTTTTGCTCAGCACAGTCCCGTTCCAGGGTCTGGCTTTGCTCTGCCCACATGAGCAGTGGAGGGGAGTGGGACAGGGAAGTGCTAATGAGTTTCCAGAAGCCGGGTTGGAGGAGATACACAACAAACCGAAGCGTGTCTGCTGCTGCAGAGAGCCGGGGAGCTTGGCAGGTGCTGAGGTTCTGGAGCGTCAGGCGCCTGGCTCAGAGTCTGTGTTCTGCAGCTGTGAGCCGTGTGTGTGTGGTGGCTCCAGGTCTAGATGCGTCTCCTGTAGTTTCAGTGGGGAATGTTTCTGCATATAGTAGTCCGATCCTAGAGGGAAATAAGCTTTGCTGCTCACCGCCAGCGGCATCCCCATAGTCCCGCCTTGCAGAAAGGGTGCTTTAGCGTAGCCACGTTGAGCCGCTCTGGGTATCTGGAGGTGTCTCCCAAGGGGGGATTATTGAAGTAGTGTCGTATGTGTAGCACAGGGTGGGACAGGTGTGTTTTATAAATCGCAGTGCGTCGTTTGTGATGTACCAAGTGCACTGTGGTGCTGTGTAGACGGTAATGTGATGGCGCGGTGGCCCGTATCCTGCTTCCTGGTACAGTGGCCACCCAGCTACACTCTAAATTGGCTTGTTGACTAACAGCTTCTCATTCTGACAGGGTCATTTTAAGTTTGGGCAAAGCTCCCCAAAATGTGAGGACCCTGAAGAGTTAAGCCAGCCTCTGACACGGAGAGATGCACTTGCATTTTACCTCCCACTGCCTGTACAAGGATACCCTTTACGTCTAGAAAGAATAAAAGATTGGCCTTGTTTCAGGCTTCTGCCAAAGGGATGCGTATTGTAAAGCATGCAGCCAGCAGTGTAGGATCAGCTGCTAAACGACCTGCCAGATGTTTATGGTGCAGAAATGAGTAGGAAGTCCTAAGGAAATGGGCAGCATAATAGAAACCGACAAAATCTAAGAAGTCTCTTTCAGTGGCGAGTGGGTTCAAGGAAGCTCTCCAAGTAAAAGCCAAACGGCTATGTTTGCCTGGTACCGAGTTAGAGTGGGGAGGAAAGGCGCCGGTCTCTGGGCTGTGCATGCACTTCTCAGCACCTGACCCTCAGCTCATGTGGAAGACCTGGGCTCCCAATGTTACTCTTGTCCTGGTGGTTTTCAGACCAGCTTGGGGGGGGAGATCTGGGCTGCAGGAGACCTGCTGTGTCTTGTCAGACTGGGAGCTCTCTCTAATGCAAATCATCCTCATAGCAAATAGCAGCAAAGGCCCTTGCCTTTCGTTTTGCACTGGTGTTCTGAGCATCTGAATGGGCCAAGGTTTTGCTGGGGTCTTTGCCTTGCCAGGGGAATAAAATGGCTTCAGGATCCAAAGGGTGAGCCAAAGGTCTGCGTGCAGCAGGTGATATCATGAGGCACAGGCAGTGTCTTCAATGCAGAATGGCAGCTTATGGGCATCCCTGGCGGACACCCATGTGTCACCTGGTGGGAAGGCTCCAGGATGCACTTGCTGCCATTTGTTCTGCACGGCTTGTCTATATCCATACTGAACAAGAGCAGTTACACTGGTGCAGACCCTTTCGTTGGTTTAAAACTGGTTGTGGTGAGTTAGCTTGCAACCATTATCAGCCAGGTTTAAATCAGAATGTCCACACTCAAAATTGCTCCAATTTAGCTAAATCTGTTCAGAATCACTCCTTAGTTAAATGAGAACAGGCATCAACAGTGTAACCTGGGCCTTGTAAGAGATGGCAGCAGGGAAGCTCTGGGAGCATGTACTGTGTACACTCTTGTAGTGCCTGTTGCTTTGATTGGGTAGGCCCTACAGTAAGCATAGCTTTTTGGTACTTAGCTCTGGAATAATTAACAACCAACTAACCCCTCCTCCACTCCCCCCTTTTTCAAAAATGGAGATATTCCTTCCCACAAGCGATAAACTAACTGCAGGCAGCCCTTCTCACGGAGTCAGCACAATGGGACATGTAAGTATCAGCTGCCTGGGCCAGGCACGTTCTGTGCAACCACTTGGCAGATATTTGTGTTTTGAATTAGAACTTGCCTCCACCCCCCAACTTGGTTTCTTCTGCTTCATCCTACAGCAGAGTCTTAGCTAACGTTTGTGACCGGAGAGCCTGCTGCAGTGGATGCGAATGAAATGCCATCCCTTCGCTGCAGGATCAAGTAGGCAGAGAAGAGGAGATGGGAAGCAGCAAGGCCCTGGTTTAACACACACAGCTTTGCTTAGCAGATGGATCCAGCCAGACCCTCTGGCGTTCAGGTGGATGGATTTATGCTTGTCTGAGAGCTTTAACAGTGTACTTCATGGCTGACATACAAGCAAAGAGATTCTGAGTTAAGGCAGCACCTCCACCTGGGGCCTAGGAGGCAGTGCAGAACTTGGTGCATTAAGCTACAGCCTATGTGGACTGCCCTAATGGGCCGATTTAGGGAGTGAGGGTCACCACAAGGCCTAACTACTACTCGGATCCTACTTCAGGCCTCAGAGCATTGCTAGCTAGGCCCGGTGGAGCATCGGCGTTGTGCTGGCCCTGTGCACAGAGAGGCGAATTCCACCCCGAGTGACTACTGAGCTTGGACCTCATTGCTTGTGTTGCTGGTTATGCTGTAGTGCACGTTGTGATACAGTTGTGGTGTTTGGCAGGTATTGGCTGAATGTGATGCTTGCAGAAGCCTCCTGGTCAGCCTGTGGAGACCAGCCCAGGCACTCAGACTGATTTTGCTAGAGTTATGCTGAATTGGAAAATAAAGAGAGACTCAGGTACAGTCAGAGCAGCTGGAGCTGCAGTTGTTGAGAAGCCAGTAGCATGTACCCCCGTGTGCCTGCAGTTCCCCTGACTGAGTCTAGCTTCCTTTCCCTCCTCTCCTGCGGCACCTGTGTATTTAGGCTGCAGGAAAGTTCTGATGGTTGCGGACACCTCTCCCCTGCCCCCCAGCTGTCTCCTCGGTCTGTTGACCTCGTCTCAGAATCATAAGAAAGCTGATTGGAATCTTTCAAATCACTGTAGCCAGAGATGCATGTTTGATTATGAAAGAGGCGATGTCAGTATGGGTGATGATGCTGATGTAGCGTGTGTCTTGGGGAGCAGGTTGCTGCGCTGTGGATAGCTGCCTTCTGTGCTGATGACACTTTGCTGGCGATGTCCTGAGAGGAGGGTTTGTAGGGTAGATGAGCAGATTTGACCTCCTCGTTGCTGGCAGGAGCAATCCCTGCTCTTCCGTATGCTGCTGTGGCTTGTCTGTGTCGTGGAATGGGTGTTCCCATACACACTATATACACACCTTAATGATCACTCTCCTTATAGTGTGTATGGGAACACCCATTGTTTCACATTCTCTGTGTATATATCTTCCTACTGTATTTTCCACTATATGCATCCGATGAAATGGGCTGTAGCCCATGAAAGCTTATTCTCAAATAAATGTGTTAGTCTCTAAGGTGCCACAAGGATCCTGTTCTTTCTTCCTTATGTTTTGCAAAGCTGAAATAATTCTTTCCAGTTCTTCAAACTAAATGTTTCCCTTCTGCATTTATCCTTACGATCAAGTGATGCCGGCACCCCTTGCTCACCAGCGTGGCTACAGTGTCACACAGCAGCAAGAACAGCCTTACAAGAACACAGCATCACCATCCAACTCCTGGAGGGCTGGCGAAAGAGATGAGAACAAGCCCATATTGTCTCCAAATGATGTGGGAGGAAGGGGGTAGAACTGAGCAGGAGGACACGGAGGACACAAGACTGTTTCACAGTGTCAGTCTTCGCAGCTAAGGATCGTCCCGTGACTTTGAGTGAACAGAGAGCACTGAGATGTGTCCTTGGGGAACCTGCCCTGTGTTGGAAAGAAAAGTGTTAGTCCATCACCCGGGCCATCTCTGTGTGGTATTGAGTCCATGACAGCAGGAGGAGGCTCTCCTGTGTGAACTGTAGTGTAGTGGTTAGTGGGCCGAGTGTAGCTAGTTGGAGGACGGGTGCATTGTGTATGAGGAGACCTTTTAATCCTCAGCTGTTGTCAATACTTAGCTCGTTACAGCACTTCACATCCCTAATCACACAGTGCTTTCAAGAGGAAGCTGTGGTGTTATCCCGAAGTACAGATGGGGAAACTGAGGCACAGACTTGCCCAAGGCTGCACAACCAGTCTGCAGCAAAGCTGGGAACAGAGCTCAGAGCCCTGGTGCTACTGGCTTGTGCTGCCTCTTTGACATACCTGCATCTCGTGCTTTCCTTTAGCCCTAGAGCAGCCAGAGACCTAGCTGGCTGGTTGGATCATGTACGTGGCGCACCTCGAGGGAGAACAGCCCCTTGTTGGCATCGCTAGTCTCTGAAGTATGTCCTGTTCCTGTCTTGGCAAACCCTTTCCCCGTGACCAGTCCCAAGAAAGGGTGAAATAACTTGGAGGCTTCACCAAATTCCCGGGCTGCTGGTTTGCTGTCAGGATGTTTGTTCCTAGGCAGTGTGGCTACATTGTTAATGTTTCAGCTGCCGCTAGCCCAGCGCATGGCTGGTGTGCCTCGGGGTCTGAAATGACTTGCGCCTCAGGCCAGTGACGGGAGGGAGAGACCCAGGCAGAGGGTTAGTCCAGTGTTAATGAGAACGTAGGTTTAGACGGCGCTTTGAATATCACAAGACCCCAAAGCCCCTTGCTGCTATAAATGGCAGGGCAGAGTGAAATGTAAACTGAACATGCAGCCAGTTGAATGTGACCCTGAACCCAGGGAAGCCACCCAAAGCTGCAGAGGAACCAGGAGAGAGCAGGTGCACGGGCCAGAAGTCTCTTGCAACATTGGTAACTCTGAACAAAACGTTATGGTTGGTCTTTCAGAAGTTAACTACTGAACATTGACTTAATACAGCTTTGAAGCTTTACATAAGAGCGGCCATACTGGGTCAGACCAAAGGTCCATCTAGCCCAGTATCCTGTCTACTGACAGTGGCTAATGCCAGGTGCCCCAGAGGGAATGAACAGAACAGGGAATCATCAAGTGAGCCATCCTCTGTTGCCCATTCTCCGCTTCTGGCAAACAGAGGCTATGGACACCACCCTGCCCAGCCTGGCTAATAGCCATTGATGGACCTATCCTCCATGAACTGATCTAGTTCTTTTTTGAACCCTCTTATAGTCTTGACCTTCACAACATCCTCTGGCAAGGAGTTCCACAGGTTGACTGTGCTTTGTGTGAAGAAATACTTCCTTATGTTTCTTTAAACCTGCTGCTTATTAATTTCATTTGGTGACCCCTAGTTCTCATGTTATGAGGAGTAAATAACACTTCCTTATTTACTTTCTCCATACCAGTCATGATTTCATAGACCTCTATCATATCTCTCCGTAGTCATCTCTTTTCCAGGCTGAAAAGTCCCAGTTTTATTAATCTCTCCTCATATGGCAGCCATTCTATATCCCTAATCATTTTTGTTGCCCTTTTCTGGACCTTTTCCAATTCCAATATATCTTTTGTGAGATGGGGCGACCACATCTGCATTTAGTATTCAAGATGTGGGCGTACCATGGATTTATATAGAGGCAATATGATACTTTCTGTCTTATTATCTATCCCTTTCTTAAGGATTCCCAATATTCTGTTTGCTTTTTTGACTGCCGCTGCACATTGAGTGGATGTTTTCAGAGAACTATCCACAATAACTCCAAGATCTCTTTCTTGAGTGGTAACAGCTAAATTAGACCCCATCATTTTATATGTATAGTTGGGATGATGTTTTCCAACATTTATTACTTTGCATTTATCAACATTGAATTTCATCTGCCATTTTGTTGCCCCGTCACCCAAGTTTTGTGAGATCCATTTGTAGCTCTTCGCAGTCTGCCTGGGACTTAACTATCTTGAGTAGTTTTGTATCACCTGCAAATTTTGCCCCCTCTCTGTTTACCCCTTTTCCCAGATCATTTATGAATATGTTGAATAGGACTGGGCCCAGTACAGCCCCCTGGGGACACCACTATCTACCTCTCTCCATTCTGAAAACTGACCATTTATTCCTACCCTTTTTCCCCCTGTCTTGTAACCAGTTACCAATCCATGTGAGGATCTTCCCTCTTATCCCATGACAGTTTACTTTGCTTAAGAGCCTTTGGTGAGGGCCCTTGTGAAAGGCTTTCTGAAAATCTAAATACACTATATCCACTGGACCCCCCTTGTCCACATCCTTGTTGACCCCCTCAAAGAATTCTTGTAGATTGGTGAGGGATGATTTCCCTTTACAAAAACCATGTTGGCTCTTCCCCAACAAATTTATGTTCATGTATGTGCCTGACAATTTTATTCTTGACTATAGTTTCAACCACTTTGCCCGGTACTGACGTCAGGCCTACTGGCCTGTAATCCTGTAATTGTCGGGATCACCTCTGGAGCCCTTTTTAAAAATTGGCGTCACATTAGCTGTCCTCCAGTCATGTGGTACAGAAGCTGATTTAAATGCTAGGTTACAAACTACAGTTAGTAGTTCTGCAGTTTCACATTTGAGTTCCCTCAGAACTCTTGGCTGATATCATCTGGTCCTGGTGACTTATTACTGTTTAGTTTATCAATTTGTTCCAAAACCTCCTCTACTGACACCTCAATCTGGGACAGTTCCTCAGATTTGTCACCTAAAAAGAATGGCTCAGGTTTGAGAATCTCCCTCACATCCTCATCCGCAAAGGCCGATGCAAAAAATTCATTTAGTTTCTCCACAATGGCCTTATCATCCTTGAGTGCTGCTCTAGCACCTCGATTGTCCAGTGGCCCCACTGGTTGTTTAGCTGGCTTCTAATGTACTTAAAAATGTTTTTTACTATTACTTTTTAGTCTTTAGCTGGCTGTTTCTCAAATTCGTTTTTGGCCTCCTAATTATATTTGTACACTTCATTTGCCAGAGTTTCTGCTCCTTTCTATTTTCCTTTACTATGCAGAAGGAAAATGCCACTTTTAAGCATCTTAATTTAAATGAAACAAGCACAGAAACAGTTTCCTTACCTAGTTAAATCTTTTTTAAACTTTCCCTTTATTTACGTTTAGCACAGTACTGTACTATATTTGCTTTTATTTTTGTCTCTGCTGCTGCCTGATTGCGTACTTGTGGTTCCAAATTAGGTGCGTGGTTGACTGGCCAGTTTGTAACTCTGGTGTTTTCATAACTCTTTGTTGCTGTTTCTGTTGAGAGTGATGGCAGCTTAGGTCTGAGGTTTTCATTCCCTTTGTAGTTCGGAATGTGTGTCCGCCTCCGGAGAGGGCGGAAGCCCTTGTTTTGTGCAGGTTCGTTGATTAATAGTCACTAGAATACAGTGTCACAGCTGCTGTTTTTAACTGGCTTTGTTGGCTGTGTCTGAGCAGACCTGTGATGGGCGGGGATCTCTCCTGCCCGCGTGAGAGAGGAGAGCTCGGAATCCATGGCTGGTGCCCCAAAGAAACCCTTGGAATGGATCTCGTTGGTTCTTCGGCTGAGGAAGCTGAGACGGTGAAGGTGACTGCTCATGCTGGGAGAGCTCCATGGATGTCCTTTGGGCAGCGAGGGTCTCATGGCACCGATTTGTTTGAACGCCTGATTTCACCCAGTCATCAGGAGCGTGGAGTGTCTCACCAGAGAGCTCCTGGAGCAGGGCCCCAGCTCTGCACTCTTAAGGGGCTGGAAAGCATGTCCAAGAAATGGGAGAGCCAGTGCCATGCGGGAACTGGGGAGCAACGGGAGAGTATCTGGGGTTAGGGTGCTTTGCCTGGAGCACTGGAGAGAACTAGTGGTGTAAGGACCCCTGGCTGTAGCGTGGGAGCATGCGGGGGGTTTGATACTCTGGGCCTGGAAGTGGGAGGAGAGAGGTGGAGTTTCAGAGCTCCTTGCTGCATCCCCAGCTTCCATGGCAATCACAAGTGTGTGAAAGTGCTTTGGGGGACTCCATTCTCCATTCCCAATTCCTGCTTCTACGGGCCTGTTTCTTGTGCTGGGGGGTGTGGTAGGCATGTCAGTACCAGGATAGAGAGAGACAGAGGTGAGGGAATATCTCTCATTGGACCTGCTTTTGCTGGTGTACGAGACAAGCCTTCCAGCTACACAGAGCTCTTCTGCAGGCCTGGGAAATGTAGCCAGGGTGTTGCTACTTATGCTAAATGATTTGTGCACCTTGTATTTAGCTGAGACACTCTGAGCACATTTCCCAGCCCTGCAGAAGAGCTCTGTGTGTAGCTTGAAAGCTTGTCTCTCAAAACAGCAGAAGCTGGTCCAATGAAAGATATTCCCCCAACCCCCTTATAATGGGGACAGCAGAGGGAGGGGTTTTCCCTGGAAGAGGGGATTACGTCGTATTCATCACCCCACCCGCTCAGAATGTTTCACCCAGATGAAGTGATGGATTCCCCGCTCTCCTCCACGCCCCGCAGTGAGATGGGCATCGGGGTTCAGCTCTGAACTATGCTCGGCTGTTCAGGACTGCCTGCAGGATCTCCCAGGAACAGACAGGCTGCCAAAGCAAACAGACTGGCATAGAGTCATAGACTTCAAGGTCAGAGGGAACCATCATGATCATCTAGTCCAGTGGTCCCCAACCTTTTTGTGGCCAGTAGCATAATCATGTTTTCGGGAGTGTGGCGGGCGCCAACAATTTTTCAAGGCTTATTTTCTGTTTGTACATTAAATAATACAAAAAACATCATATTTAATATTACATAATATAGGAATCCATAAGATAAAAAGGGTAATTTTACATGTAAAAGGTATTAATTAAATTATTCGGCAATTACTCTTTCATCTTACCATGTGAATTTGCTCTTTTTTATCTACAAAATATTTTACAAAATAAATATAAACAGTTTTCATCTTATTTATTTTAAAAAAAGTAAAACATTGTTGAACTGCTGGTCCAAATATATTTATTATTCTTACTTTAACATAGAATGAAGCCTGCAGCCCTGGAGTTCTCTGTCCCCGGCAGGGGCGGGGCTGCAGCTTCTCTCTGGCTTAAGCCGCGGCCCCGCGCCTGCTGGGGACAGAGAACACCGGCGCCCACAGCCTGCAGCGCCGGAGAAGCCGAAGAGAAGCCACAGCCCCACGCTTGCCAGGGACAGAGAACGCTGGCGCCTGCAGTCCCGGAGAAAAGCTGCAGCCCCGCGCCTGCCAGGGACAGAGAGCACAGGGACAGAGAGCACCGGTGCCCGCAGCCTGCAGCCCCGGAGAAGCCGGAGAAAAGCTGCAGCCCCGCGCCTGCCAGGGACCGAGAGCACCAGGGACCGAGAGCACCAGGGACAGAGAGCACCGGTGCCTGCAGCCTGAGTTCTCTGTCCCCGTCAGGCGCAGGGCCACAGCTTCTCTCCCCTGCTGGGCACTAGGCGGGTGCACATAAATGCCCCGGCGGGCGCCATGGCACCCGCGGGCACCGTGTTGGGGACCACTGATCTAGTCTGACCTCCTGCCCAACACAGGCCACAGAATCTCACCCACCCACTCATGTGGAGACCGAGTGTCGGCCATTTACGTGCACCGACCCTTTGCTCTGCAACAATTACTCCCCTTTATCCCACCACCTAGAGACTTAAGAAATGCATAGGGGAAACTGAGGCACCCCTGCAGCATTCAGAGGAAACATTAAGAACCGTCCCACTTCGTCACACCTATGTCTGAGCTATTGAAGTCCTCAAATCGTGGTTTAAACACTTCAAGGTGCAGAGAATCCTCCAGCAAGTGACCCGTGCCCCACGTTGCAGAGGAAGGTGGAAAACCCCCAGGGCGTCTGCCAATCTGCCCTGGAGGAAAATTCCTTCCCGACCCTGAATATGGCGATCAGCTAAACCCTGAGCGTGTGGGCAAGACTCACCAGCCAGCACCCAGGAAAGAATTCTCTGTAGTAACTCAGATCCCATCCCATCTAACATCCCATCACAGGCCATTGGGCATATTTACTGCTAATAATCAAAGATCAATTAATTGCCAAAATTAGGCTATCCCATCATACCATCCCCTCCATAAACTTATCAAGCTTAGTCTTGAAGCCAGATATGTCTTTTGCCTCCACTGCTCCCCTTGGAAGGCTGTTCCAGAGCTTCACTCCTCTGATGGTTAGAAATCGTCTAATTTCAAGTCTAAACTTCCTGATGGCCAGTTTATATCCATTTGTTCTTGTGTCCACATTGGTACTGAGCTTAAATAATTCCTCTCCCTCCCTAGTATTTATCCCTCTGATACATTTATAGACTGGGCATATGGCATTCCTCAATGGTGGGCTGACACTGTGCTTTGAACGCTTACCCTTTGTCGGTTACCGACTTCCATGTTTTGGTGGGTCCCGCTGGCTGCGACAGACCTGTCCTGTGTAAGGCCAACCTTCAGTGTTAAGGGCTGAGAGGAGAACAAGGAGGAACTCCCCGGCCCCAGTGTTAGTGGTGGGTGAGCTTTATGCTTCCCTTGGAAGACCCTGCTGGGTCTATTATTCCTTGTTCTCCTTCCAGAAAGCGGAAATCTCTCCCTGGGCTTGGTGGGGTGACCCTTTTCCAGAAGGGGGAAGCTGCAGGCTGTCTTCAGTGGCCGTCCTGATGGATTTCCCTAAATACAGGGGTGTGTGGCAGTCAGTTTAGGACACTCACACGTCTCCTAGGTAAATAAAGGTGCATGGCCTAGGGGAGGGAGTCGCATGGCCTAGGGGAGGGGTCTGGGGCGATGCTCTGGAGAAAGAGGAGGTGGAGTTTAGTGACTATGTGTGAGGAGCGAAGGGGAGAGCGGAGTTGGGGAGGAGGCGCTGGCAGGATGATGGTGCTTCCAGCTGGGCTGAGGAATTTGGGGTTTGGGTATTCAGGGGGTTGGACTAGATGTTCCAACCCTGATATTCTGTGATTCTATGAGGAGATGTCAGGTGTGTGGGACTGAACAGAGGGGCAGAGCTCGGGGTGGGTGGGAGCTGGAGCTGTGAGAGCGGATGAGGCTCAGCACCGGGCCCTGAGGGACCTGGCAGCAGGGGTCTGGGGCCTCCTTCGCTCTGTGGGCTCTTCTGAGTGAGTGCAGTAACAGAATGTCGTGATCCTTCGGGAGACAGCTTGTTAGCAGCAGGGTTGGCTGTTGCTGCCGCTTTCCCTGTGACACACACAGTCTGCACATGAAAGCTCAGGACAGCTGAAAGATGCCGTGCGTGAGACAGGGAGTGGGTTCCCTAACGGTGGAAATATCAACATGCAGTGAGCTCCAGGGGGTGCTGAACACTTCTGCAGAGCAAACCTGACGCTAATGAGCAGCCGTCAGAATTCTGGCCTAGTTAGTTCCCAACGCATGCACCCCGATCATTCACTGATGCTCACGGGTTAGCGTATGGTTACCCGTAGACTAGCTCCATAGGAGAGGCAGGATGGTCCAGGGTTAGGGTGCTGGCCTGGGACTTGGGGACTCTGGGTTCAGTCCCCTCCTCCCTAGGTTACCTTGGGCAAGTCTGTCTCTTCCTCTCCGTGCCTCAGTTCCCCATGTGGGGTTAATAGCACTCCTTTACTCCGGGGGTGCTGGGAGGATAGATGTGCTCAGACGCCGTGGTGACGGGGGCTATGTAAGAGGAGATAGGATATGTACAAGCCTGTGCTAATTATTGGCTTTCCATAGCTGGGGTACAGAATAGCTGAGTTTAATGACAGAAAAGGAAGACGGGGGAACAGCTGAAAGCTTCACTGTCTGCCTGCTGTGCTCTGCTCCACATGAGCAGTGTCCCACGCCCTCAGTCTCCCTCCTGCTTGCACAGGAGGGTGGAGGGTGGAAGTAGATGGCCCACTCCTGTCCTCTGCTCCAGACATTGGGGGGTTCCATGTGGGACTTGCCATGCCTGGATGTAGCCTTGCCGTGCAGAACTGCTTTTGAGGGGAGTTGCTGTAAAGAGCCCCTTTAAATCTGGGTACTCAGGCGTTTCTGGCCTAAAGAAGATGTAGCAGCTCTCCCCCTGTAGCCAGAGCTGTGAATGTTATAATCCTCTGCAAGCCAAAGTAATTGGGAGCACAGAGCCGGTGACTCGCAAGGCAGTACTGGCTCACGGGTTCCTGCATGGGACACGAGGGCTGTGCCTGCACCAAGTGTGTTGGTAGCTGTGACACCTTACAGGAATGAAGCGATCGGGGTGTGGAGGCTGGGTTACCTTCTCGCACTAAGGACCCTGCTCCAGTAAAGCTTGTGCCTTTGCTGCTTTTGAAAAAGACACTGTGCTGGGGAGAGGATTTTGCCTCCGGAGTGGAGAGCGAGTGGAGTGGCTCTTGTGAAATCAGGGTGAAGCTGAGCGTGTTCAGCCTGATCACACAATGTCTGTTTGCGGTGAAACATTGCTGGCTTGTTGCAGCCCCTCCTGGGGCAGGGGCGGCTCTGTGACGCTCTCCAGGGAGAAACCCCAGAGCGCTGCTGTGACGAAGTGGGACTGTTCTTAATGTTTCCTCTGAATACTGTGTGGGTGCCTCGGTTTCCCCTATGCATTTCTTAAGTCTCCAGTGTGCATAAATGGCCGACACTCTGTCTCCTGGCAACAAATGGCTGGGACCCTTCCCCCTGCAAGGGAATAGCTAAAGGTGAACAAAGAGATCAGGTGACCTCCTGGCCCGGGAAAGAGACAAAGGCCAGAAAAGCAACAGAGAGTCCTGTGGCACCTTACAGACTAACAGACGTATTGGAGCATGAGCTTTCGTGGGTGAAAACCCACTTCGTCAGATGCATGTAATGGAAATTTCCAGAGGCAGGTATAAATATGCAGGCAAGAATCAGTCTGGAGATAACGAGGTTAGTTCAGTCAGGGAGGGTGAGGCCCTCTTCTAGCAGTTGAGGTATGAACACCAAGGGAGCAGAGAGGCCAGAAAGGAGGGGCTGGAGGGAAGACGGGAAGTGGGAGCTGGCTGGGGACGGGAAGTGAGGGCAGACATGGGGGTCTGGCTCGCTGGGCCCCAGAATGGACCCAGCTGAGGGGTCCCGTTCTCTGTTCCTGCAAGTTCTGTTTTAGACCCTGTTCCTGTCATCTAATAAACCTCTGTGTTACTGGCTGGCTATGAGTCACGTCTGACTGCGAAGTGGGGGTGCAGGACCCGGTGGCTTCCCCAGGACCCCGCCTGGGCGGACTCGCTGGGGGAAGCACACGGAGGGGCAGAGGAGGCTGAATGCTCCAAGGTCAGACCCTGGAAGGTGAAGCTGGGTGAGCTTCTTGCCCTGCAGACAGTCTGCTCCAAGGGAGAGGAGGCTCCCCAAAGTCCTGCCTGGCTTTGTGGGGAGCAGTTCCAGAGCATCGCCCAGGGACTCTGTGACAGCCGCTCATGTCTGAATGCTCCGCTGGAGCCGCTCAAGGTGCAGACCTGCTGCAGAGAGGCCCGTGCTCTCCCCAAGGCCCCGCAAAGCTGCAAGGAATGTTTCTGTTCTTAATTTAAATAAAAATGATCCATTTTTTGGAAACAGGAAATGATATAGATATTTTGGCCATTGCTTTAGAAACCTCCCTGTTTTGCAGTGGGGACGCATGCCTCTGTGCGGAGCGGGATGCCACGGGCCTCTCAGGCCCCTCCTTCACAATGCTGTTGAAGGGTTATGGTTAAGTTCCGGCGCTTGGCATTCGTGGCAGCAGCTGGTCAGTTGTGGGGTGTCTGAGAGCTGAGCTGCGTAGGGTCTCTGTAAGCGTTGATCCTGGGCACTCCTTGAGCACACGTGGCCGTGTGGCCAGCCCCACCTGGAGCCCACTTCCTTTTGGTATGAAGTCTTGTGTTTCTTCTGGGAAGTGACAGCCGGGCAGGAGCAATGTTGGAAGAGGGAATATTTTACAGACCGGAACAATTGTTCCCTCAGATGCTTGTGGTTTCTGAGAGATGCCATAATACCAGGCAGGGCCCGTAGTGCCCCGCACGGCTGTGTCGGGTGTGGGTATGTTCATTTCACGCTGTAAATAGAGGCCCCCCAGCGCTGAGGCTGCCTCCTTTGTGAAAGGCCCAAGGGGCGGGAGCTGGCCTTGCACCCCAGTGCTGCTCTGGCATCGCGGGTGCTCCTGAGGTTTCCTAGCTCTATAAAGCAGGGCACTGCATGGCACCAGTGACTCTCCTAGTCCAGCTGAGCCGGAGAGCTGGCAATGCATGGCAGCTAGGCCTGAAAGTTTGGGGTATCTGCTGCGGCTTAGCTACAATCACACCCCACAGGACCCTTCTCCCTGGCCGCCAGCGGAGTCTTCGGAGGGTTGGGAAAGCTGGGTGACTGTCTTGTGATGAGCTGGATTCAGCCTTGTTATGGGTGGGGTTCACACCTCATCGACATGGACATGTGAACACACCCTTCACCGACATGGTTAGGAGGCACTTGAGGGGCCACACGGGAAATGTCTACACAGCACCGGGCTGACAGGCTTGCCTAGCGGGGGTTGCACCAGGGCTCTCAAAATAGCTGTGGAGACAGCGCTCTGAGGTTGTGGCTCGGAACCCTCTGGGCAGCTGGAAAGTTCAGCGTCATCCCTGGAGAAACCTGGGTTGGGGCACAGGTTGAACAGAGCACTCTGGGTGCTGTGAGCAAAGGAAGCTCTGTCCTGCTCTTTGATCTTCCCTACAGAGGGACCGGACTTGGTACGTTCCTTGTAAATAAGCAAAACTGTCTCTGAGCAATACCTGACGACCACCAAATCCTGCTCCCAGCTGGAAGGGCCCCTGAGCCCCAGACTCTGACTCGCCGCTTGGGTCAGAAAGGGGCAATGTTAATTGTGTTCCACTCCCGTTTCCAGGAAGCAGAAGGGTTAAACGTCCCCAAAAGGCCCCTGTGCAGGCTCTGACCCCTCCTGTGGGTGCCTGTTCCTACAGGACTGCCAGCCTGCCATATGGACTTGAGCAGTTCAGAGAGGCATCTGGGCCATAGGGGAGCACACAGGCTCTATGGCAATGCCTCTCCCCCCCCGCCCCCAGCCTGCTAGTCTGTTACCTTGGTGCCCCTCCTGCCTGCACTGAGAAGGGAGTTCATAGGGTCATAGACTTTAAGGTCAGAAGGGACCATTATGATCGTCTAGTCTGACCTCCTGCACAATGCAGGCCCCAGAATCTCACCCACTCACTCCTGTATCAAACCTGTGTCTGAGCTATTGAAGTCCTCAAATCGTGGTTTAAACGTTTCAAGGTGCAGAGAATCCTCCAGCAAGTGACCCGTGCCCCACGTTGCAGAGGAAGGCGGAAAACCCCCAGGGCGTCTGCCGATCTGCCCTGGAGGAAAATTCCTTCCTGACCCCAAATATGGCGATCAGCTAAACCCTGAGCATGTGGGCAAGACTCACCAGCCAGACACCCAGGAAAGAATTCTCTGTAGTAACTCAGATCCCACCCCATCTAACGTCCCATCAAAGATCAGTTAATTGCCAAAATTAGGGTATCCCATCATACCATCCCCTCCATAAACTTATTAAGCTTAGTCTTGAAGCCAGATATGTCTTTTGCCTCTACTGCTCCCCTTGGAAGGCTGTTCCAGAACTTCACTCCTCTGATGGTTAGAAACCTTCGTCTAATTTCAAGTCTAAACTTCCTGATGGCCAGTTTATATCCAATTGTTCTTGTGTCCACATTGGTACTGAGCTTAAATAATTCCTCTCCCTCTCTGGTATTTATTCTTCTGCTATATTTATAGAGAGCGATCATCTCTCCTGGTTAGGCTAAACAAGCCAAGCTCTTTCAGTCTCCTTTCATAAGACATGATCCATTCCTCAGATCATCCTAGTAGCCCTTCTCTGTATCTGTTCCAGTTTGAATTCATCCTTCTTAAACATGGGAGACCAGAACTGCGCACAGTATTTCCAGATAAGGTCTCACCAGTGCCTTGTATAACGGTACTAACACCTCCTTATCTCTACTGGAAATACCTCGCCTGATGCATCCCAAGACCGCATTACCTTTTTTCACAGCCATATCACATTGGCGGCTCATAGTCATCCTGTGATCAACCAAAACACCGAGGTCCTTCTCCTCCTCTGTTACTTCCAATTGATGCCTCCTCATCTTATAACAAAAATGCTTGTTATTAATCCCTAAATGCATGACCTTGCATTGTTCACTATTAAATGTCATCCTATTACTATTACTCCAGTTTACAAGGTCATCCAGATTGTCCTGTATGATATCCTGGTCCTTCTCTGTATTGGCAATACCTCCCAGTTCAGTTTCTGGGGCCCATTCATTCGCTGCCTTTTCAGTGGAGGCTTCCAGCAGGGAGGCTAGTTAGTGCCGACTGTGGTGTTTTGTGATGTCTGTTGGGAACTGGACTGAGAACCCACACGTTGAACAGCCACCACGGGGAGCAACTTCCTGTCGCTCTGACCTGTGACGATTGGTGCCCAGTTGCACTGTCCCCATGTCCTCCATCCCGTCTGTGTCATGTGGATGCTGCAGTGAGTGTCTAACGAGAGCAACTGTTGGCAGAGCAGGGCATGTGCGTCGCTGGAAGGAATGTGCCCTTTTGGGTGCTGCAATGCAATGCGCCGGGGCCTCTGAGCAGAGAGCCCCCTCACACCCAAAGTTCACCCCTGACCTCTTCTGCCAGGCTGGCTCTGCTCCAAGTTTGTATTTGTTTATTTACCATTTAAATTCTTCTGGTAAGTAGCAGGTATGCGCAGTTCTCTTCTGGCAGGGGCAGAAATATTCCAGAGACGCCCCAGAGCACTGCAGCACTTCAGAGAGACCACAAATATTCAGTGTTTGCGCCAGCAGAGCCCTGAGTGCCCCCACACATCGCTATCTCTGGAGTCATCTCTCGCTGCACCATCAGATGTGCACATGGTGCTTGTGCTGTGCTCAGAGGTCAGACCAGCCATCTCCCACTCCAGAGGAAGATTTCTGGGAGTCCCTCTCTTCCTACCTTCTGGGGGTGCACTGGTGAGATTTCCTGTCTCTGCACTGTGAAATGTATCACTGTAGAGTCTGGCTGTGCATTAGCTGGCCAAAGGTGCCAAATAGTGGCTCAGGCACTCTCTCCTTGAGAGCCCACTGACTTCCCCGTCTTCCCGATGCCAAGCGCTGGCCCACGGGGACTGCATCTCAGCATTAGGCAGGGAATGTCGGGTCTGATGTGGCTTGTTGAACGCACAACCCCAGAGCTGAGCTGTTAGGAGCTAAACGAAGGGCTGAGGGGAGGGGGCTTTCTCTGATTACAGTGCTCGCTGGAGACCCCACTTGTATCCCTTGGCTTGGCCTGTATTGCTCTATTGAAGTGGAGGTTGCAGGAGACACAGGAAATACTCTGGATTTTTCCCTGGCTCCGATTATCCTGGAGATACTTTTGGGGTTTTTTCGTATTTCTCCAAGGAAAGTTTGTAATGTCTCTCCCTGTTCAGCCACCATTCGAGCTGCCTGGATCCCGCGTTGCTGGGTGTGGAGCAGGGGAACCTTGCTGGAAATGGCAGCGAAGGAAGGGGCAGGTGGTGGAGTGGCTGCTCTGGTATGTTTTAGGAGCAGCAGGTGAGGAGTGATGGGAGGAGGGGCCTCGTCCTGGTGATAACTGAGCAGGTCAGAACGTGGGTCTCCAGAGGAGAGGGGAAAAGCCCAGCTCTGTCCCTCCAGGCCAGCTCGTGGGAGCCAGGACAGGATTGTCCCCCTCTGCCCTGCTCATCCCATCTCTGCCTAGCTGGAAGTGTCCCAAGCCATGGGGTAAGGTCACGGTCTCCCTTAGGGAAATGGTTCTCATACCTTCTGAGAGGGTCTGCGATGGGTTGTGGATCCCCCCGTCCCATGAAAGGGAGCAGGCTGCTGGGATGGAGTGGTCCATGCCATTCAGGGCTCTGTGGCAATGATATCCTATAGGCCAGTGACTCATGCCCAATGTGATTGGGCCAGTTCCCTAGCCTGCTTCCGGCTGGCCCAGCAGCACCAGCTGCCTCCCAGTAAGCTCTGTGCGCTCCAGCTCCCTAGTGAAACAGAGCCGCTGCCAAGCCCCAGTTCCCTGCCTAGACCGTGTGTGCTCCTACGCCCCACCCAGGATTGAATAGACTTGTGATAGGCCTTGGGCGCTGGTGGGGCTGAGGTCAGGGCTGGGGGCTTTGGGGCGAGGGGTGGCAGGTGGTGCTGAGGAGGAGGAGGGAGCTGTCTCTAGCTGCTGGGCTAGGGTGGTCTCTGCTGCAGTTGCTCCGTGAGGCTCTGAGGAGGAATGAGAGGAATCTGCTGGTGGAGCAGAAATCCTGGTTGTGAGCAGCTCGGGCCCAAGGGAGAGGCTGAGCTGCTGAGAGCGGCATTCCGGAGCACAGACCCAGAGCGGCGGGGGGATCCAGTCTCTTTGCAGCCCTCTGCTTGTTCCCAGCGTCCCCCGATGCCTGGCTGGGTCAGAGCCATTCTCTGCTTCCTGGCAACCCTCTGTGGCTAAGCTGCCGTGCCTTGCTGCGTGGGCAGGCTGGGCTGTCGGCCCTCTGAGCCCTGGTGGAGAGGAGAGGTGCCAAAGGATCGAGCAGTGCGTATGCTGGGCTCCTGTACAGTGCCTGGGAGGAGGTAACAGCCTCCCTGTCCCGCTGCATCTCTCTTCGCATCACAGCCGGGAACGGGGCTGCCCTGCCCCGCTTGGTTTCTCTCTTCCGCAGACTGGCCCCCTGCTCTGCTGCGCTCCGGCACGCTTACCATTGTACCCGCCGTCTTCCCAGCTGCCCTCCACCTAAACCTTGCAGGTGTCCCTTAATCTCTGCCAGCCCTCTCTGCTGCTGCAGTGTCCCCACAGCAGTGAGGGTCACTCCTACCCTTGTGGCACCCAACTGCGTCCCCATTGGCCTTCTGAGCATCCTCAGCCCCCTGCCCCACTGCTCCTCCCCCCCCACTCTGCCGGGGCAGCGGGAAGTGCTGTGGCACCACGGCAGAGTCAGGAACCAATGTGTTGAGGAGAGAGTGATTCCGCCGCCCTGGCATTTGCGTCTTCTGCTGCAGCATCTGCAGCCTGCTGACTTGCTCTTGGGAACGAATTGCCTTGTATTTGTAGCAAGGACACTGGATGCAGAGCTCCATCTGCCTGACGCACGCCCTGGCATGGAAGCAACGTGTCTCTGCCGTGCCTGCGGGGAAGGTGATTGATCCAGCCAGTGCTTCGCTTGGCCTGCTCTGTCCCTAGTGGATCGAAGCCCATGTCGGGGTGCAGCTGAATCTGTAATGCAGGCCCAGGCACAGTTAGCCGCGCCAAGGTAGCAGGGGCCTCAGGGCTGCCCCTCTTTACAAAGAATGGAGGGAATTGCCCTAAGGGAGTGTGGCACAAGGGTGAGTCCAAATGCTACAGGCTGAGACCCACGTCGCTGTGCCAGCTCCCGCCCCCTGGAGTGGGAGATGCTCTCATGGGGAGAGAGGAAGCTTTGTCTGGGATTGCTGTGGATTTGGCTCTGTGCAGGGCCCCGAGTGGAGTGACGAGACCTGAGTGAGGTGGATAGATCCTGTGGGGGACTCCCTGGGGCTCTGGTTCTGCAGTGCAGAGTTCAGGTGGCAGCTTGATCCTGCTTCAATAGGTGAGTCCCATCTGATGAGGGACCCCCGAGGCCGCTTTCCCCGAGGCTCTTCCTGCCCTCGTCAGTGCTGTACGGCCCTGGAGATGCTGGGCGATCAGTGGAGGAATCCTTAAGTTGCAGAGCAAACCTCCTCCCCAGCCCCCCACTAAAATGGGCTGCGTGGGAAGCCTGGGTGGAACATGGCAGGGGAAGGCAGTGTGCATCTGGAGTCGGGCAGGGTGTCCTGCTGTGGGGGCTACAGAGCTGTTGTCAGCACCATTGGCCTCCAAGCTAATCCTCTGAAAAACAGCGTGTCCCAGCAGCTGCCATCCGGAAAACTTCCTGCTTTCTGTCAGCCTGGCCACGGGCCCGTTGAGCTGCCCAGAGCAGGCTGGGGTGTTTTGTGTGGCAGAGACCCCCCCCTTTGGGCTGGGCAGTCATTGTCTGAGCACTGTTCTGCTCGCTGCAGAGGGGGAGAACTGTCTCCCTGCAGTAGCCGGTGGGATTCCCCAGTGACTGAGCAAGGGGGGGATAGACCCACTTCCAGTCTCCCGTGCTCCAGCGGGAGATCAGGGCTCATGGCCTGCAACCCAGGGCGTGTCTGAGCTCCGCAGAGTCACCAGTGTCATCCGTGCAGATGGGATTGGCACACCAGACTCTGCGCAGTCTGCCTGCCCCGGCTCCCATCGCCCTAGGCACCTCCTGGCTGCAGCCGCCCCCACATTCCTGAGCTGTGCATCACTTTCCAGCGTTCAGGCCTTGTGAGTCTGCTGCCCCCTGCTCTGTGGGTGTAGGGTGTGGAGAGCCCTGCTCTGTGGCTGCTCAGTCCTGGCCTGTCTCCTCCCCTTGGCAGAGGGAGGTATGGCCACCGGCTGGGACATGGAAATGTTTATGTGCAAAAATTCCTGTGCATTGACCGTATCCTGGCTAGCCTAGGGCTCCCCAATGAACACCAAATGTCCTTGACCTTTCTGCTAATAACTCATCTCAACGTGTCCTCCCAGCCCTTTCCGATCTGGGAAACTTCTCCTGCAGTGCCCTAGATTTCCACCACCACCTGCCCATGGCGTGGTCACTCTCCCTCCAGCCAAGGAGGCATGGACCTGGCTTATTCCAGGGGTAGGTGCGAGAGATGCCTAGGAGTAGGGAGCCCTAACAGCTCTGTCAGGCCTGCTGGGCTTCTGGCTTCCCCAGAGCTCAGGGGAGTTCAGGTCTGGGGCTGGGTCATGTTTCTCTCTGCCTCGGCCAGAGCCCAGCCTGGTAGGGGTGGAGCCCTACCACCTGGCATGCTGGTCCCAGGGGAGAGGAAGAGGACATGGGAGGGAATGTTTGGAGCCAGGAGCCCCAGGTTTGGGCATTGTCCCATTGCTTGGGGCAGGCCCTGTTGCACACAGGTCAAGGAGGGCGCAAAAGCGCTCTTGCTGAGCAGAGTACGGGTAAAGGCGGCTCTTTGGAAGGCTCTGGCAAATCCTAGTATTAATATTGGTCAGCAAATGGCAGAGGGCTGGTTTCAGGGTATTCTCCTCCACCGTCGTCTGTGGTTACCCGTAATTTGTCCCTTGGGGTTTCTGGTCAGCAGCCAACCAGCTGCAGAGAGAAATCCTGAGCCAGTCAGGAGAATATGAAATGTCCTGAACTCTCGGGCCCAGGCTCTGGGAATGTTATGGCCAGCGTCACTGCATGGTAAATGAGCTAAAGACCTAGGCACGGGAAGAGTTGTGGGGTTGAACTGCAGCCGTCAAGCCGATCCCAGGGCCCTGTGCTCCAGTGGAAGTCAGATGTCCTCTGAGCTGGGGACACAAACCCTTTCTTGCTCTTTAAGGGAATTTGGTGTCACTCAGATGATGAATCTTTGCCAAAGACCCTCAGAAATGTACTGGGGTATTCCCCAGTCCCGGTGCTTCACGCTGCCGCATGGAGCGTGTCGCCACCGTTCACTGCTGGAGAAAACGGCTCATTCTCTAATGAGAGCAGCAGCCAAGGGTGGAGCAAAACAGGCCAGTGTCCTCATAGGGCTGATGAAATCTTGGAACTGCACAGCTCCGAACATTGGCCTTGTCTTCCTCCAGTGCACTGAACTCCAGGGAAAGACCCTGCACAGAGCTTGAGCCTGGCGTGTTTCCTTCCATCGCAGCTCTGCTGGAGCTTGCTCCGACGAGTACTTCCAGCCCAGTGACTGGCCAGACCCTCCCAGGGGGTTTGGCTATGCTGAGAAAATGTCCGATGCAATAACTTCCTTGCAGGCATGGCTAGATGCCTGGCATGCTTACGTGCATGGGTGTCCAGGCCTACCCAGGGGCAGCTGGTGGCTGCACACGTGCTGGGGGAGGGAAGAGAGGGAATTGCTTGTATTGCAGTTGAAGAATTGCCGGGCTGGCGTGGTAGGAAGTGCCAGTGATGATGCCCAAGGAAGGAGCTGCTTCCTCTCGCTTTTAGGTCCCTGTCCTGTTTCCCTTGAGCCGTGGCTGGCTGAGGGAGCTAGGCAGAGAGCTTCCTGAATTGCTGGGTGTCACAGAGTCCCCGGGCGATGCTCTGGAGCTGCTCCCCACAAAGCCAGGCAGGACTCTGGGGAGCCTCCTCTCCCTCGGCGCAGCCTGTCTGCAGGGCAAGAAGCTCACACGGCTTCACCTCCTGTCTCTCTCCTTGGAGCATTCAGCATCCTCTGCCCCTCCGTGCGCTTCCCACAGCGAGTCCACCCCGGGGGGGTCCTGGGGAAGCCAGAGGGTCCTGCCCCCCCCCTGCGCAGTCAGACGTGACTCTCAGCCAGCCAGTAACACAGAGGTTTATTAGATGACAGGAACAGGGTCTAAAACAGAGCTTGTAGGTACAGAGAACGGGTCCATTCTGGGGCCCAGCGAGCCAGACCCCCATGTCTGCACTTCACTCCCCGTCCCCAGCCAGCTCCAGACTGAAACCCCCTCCAGCCCCTCCTCTCTGGCCTTTGTCTCTTTCCTGGGCCAGGAGGTCGCCTGATCTCTCTGTCTCCCCCACCTTTAGCATCCCCTTGCGGGGGGGAGGGCCTGGCCATTAGTTGCCAGGAGACAGAGGGTCGGCCAGAAACTGAGGCCCCCCCACAGTATTCAGAGGGAACATTAAGAACAGCCCCACTTCCTCACGCTGGGGACCAGACAGGCTGCGGCTGCTGAGGTCTCAGGCTAAGAAACGATCACGTAAAAAAGCGATAACTGGGCTGACAAGGAGCTTTGGACTCTAGACCACGGGCTAGACTGTTCTCACTACCAGGCACCTCCGTGGGGGGCCAAGTGGAATGAGTTTGGGGCTTTCAGCCCAATGGGACAGTTCTCCACATAGCAAACCCTGTTCCCCCGGCAAGGCGTGTCCGAGGGACTGGGAAAGCGTCTGTCCTCCCCTCCGCCCCTGCTCGTGCCCGGCCCTGTGTGTGTCTGTAGCAGCACCTTCGGGGCATAGCAGGAGATGCAGCACTGTGGTTGCAGGTGCTTGACCAGGGCTGCTCGGCTCTGTCAGAGCCCAGTCTGCTGCGTGCGGCTGCCACCGTAATTCCCAGGAGGGAGCCTGGGGAATGAGGGCTCTCCCGCTGGGAGTGTTCTGCCATACAGCCTGCCCCTCCCAGGGCGGCACAGCAGGCAGGTAGTTGGATTGACAGGGCAGCTTGTTTTCCCTGTTGGGCTGCAGGTGTTCCTGGTTTATCGTCCTCTCCATGTGGGAGAGTCTCATGAACCCGCTGCCCCACGAGCCCTGGGGCTCGCTCCCTGTTTCCTTTTATCGCAGGGAGTCAAGCCATGGGGGAGGCACCAGAACAGGGCCTTGGTCTGAGTTCCTTCCTGTGTGTGGGAGCTGAGTCCTCTGGGCTCTGCACCGGCAGCTGCTGGGATGTGCTGAGCGAGGCAGGTCACAGCTCCCCACCCTGTCCAGGTCAGCAGGTGGGGCTGGCAGACTCCTTGGGTGCTGCCCCAGTGAGGGGATGTGTGGCGGGAACAGGTAGGTCCCAAAGGGCACCTTCCATGGGGGGGGGTGCTCTGCTCGCTGGTACATTGGTGGGAGTGTCCCCATCCAGGTGTGTGTTGTGTCCCCAGGAGAGGCCCAGATGGGGGAGTTGGTGACTTTCTCCAGGTATGCAGGGCTTTACCGGGAGTGTGTGGGCCCCACTGCTGCTCCTCAGGGCCTTGGGACACACTAGGACTCTGCTTTGTGGGGGGTGTTGGTAATGCAGCCCCCCCTCCAGAGCTCTGCCTCGCTGCCCAGTGTTCTGGCTGCTAGTGTGTGACATGAACAGCCCTGGGTGTCAGGCCTGGCCCCCAACATTGCATGCTGCTCCCCAGCCTCTGCCCCCGTCCCCCAAGCCCTGCTGTCCAGGAAACCCCGAGCGCTTGGGCATTGCCTGTGCTGATGAGTGACTTGCTGCCTGGGGACTGAGCAGGAATCTGTGTGCACATTGTCTCCAGGCCTGGGGGTCTGGAATGCAGCCGCTCAGGGCGCTTGTCCCTCTGCCCGCCAGCTGGAATGTCTGAGGGTGGGGAATTTGCCCTGTCAGGACTTCTGAGCAGCAGGAAGAGATCTCAGCTGGAGGGAGAGGAAGTTGTGAGGGCAAGGACCGGAGTGGGGAGCCTGGCTCCTTTGGAGGGAGCAGCTCTGGGATGGGGCTGTCGGTTGCTCTCTGGAGACTCTCCAACCTCCCTTCCCCCTGCTCCTGCGATCTCCACTGTCACTCTGCCCTCACCCCTCTCCTGTCCCCCTCGTTCTCCAGGGGCCCCTCACCGTGGTATCGAAGTGCCTTTCCTCTGATCTGCCTCTGCCCGTTCCCCCCTCTGCCCCTCCCTGTGACTTGCTTGTTCCCTTCCGCAGCCCCCCGGGGCACTGGGCCACTGACTTGCCTCCTGTGCCTCCCTCTCCCCTTTGCAGCACAGTGGCAGGGAAGTGCCTGGTTCTCAAGGGCAGACCTGCAGCACAGAGCTGGTTCCCATGAACACTGGCGGGAGATGCCTGGCAGTGCCTTAGAGCCCGGTGCAGGCCTGGTGCTGGCCTTGCGGGGCTGGAGCACCCCATTCGGCAGTGGGTGCCAGCCTTTACCCGCCGCCAAGGAAAACCTCAGTCTGTTCCTATCCAGCTCTGGAGCCACCCTCCCCCTCCCTGGGCACAGGGGCACTTGGCCTTGCAGCTCCTTGTTGGCCTGTTCTGAGAAGGGAGCTGTGCTGCACATGTGCCGTGGGGGAGGCTTTCATTCCCTGCTGTGAGCGTTAACAGTACTTGGAGCTTTTCAGCTACCGGGCTAAGGATAAAGGTGGTCAAAGCTCCTGCTTCAGGGCCCCACTTCGCCACTGCAGGGGTCAGGAGGGAACCCGCCCCTCGCCCTGTGAACAGCAGCGTGCAATGACCAGGGGCGCTCCTGTCTCTGAAGCACCCATGCAGGAATCGGCGCTGGAGGCAGGTGGCTGGGCTAAGTGGGCCAATGTCTTGGTTCTGATTCAGCAGCTGCTGTGTTTGTGAGTGTGAGCTTAGCTGTCCCTCTGGGCTCGCAGTCCGGCCTGTGGGGCTGCAGGCCAGAGAGTGCAGGGGAAGTTCGCCCCGCTGCCATCAGGGCTGGGCCTGCCCTGAGGGTAGGGAGCTGCCGGCCACCACTGGTCTCCCTGGCAGCTGCTTGTGTGCTGAACGGACGAGGGGCAGTGCAGGCCTCAGGCAGCCCCTCAGATTGACTGGGAACAGGACTTGCTCTCAATGGAAGGTGCAATCAGCAGCGGAGCTCCGGGGGGAGAAATGAGCAGGTGGCTTAGTGCCAGCTGCAGGGCTGGGGTCTGCTCTCCAGCGCGAGGAAGAGTCTCCTCCCCACTCTTGGTGTACTGGTGTGGACTGCAGCTAACCGCTGCTGCTGCGCAGCTGCGCAGGTGGGGCCGCTGCTCCTTTCTGGCCTGTTTGTTGTGCCAACCCAAGCATGTTTCTTTGTGATCTGGGCTACCGGGGCCTGCTGGATTTCTCAAGCTCTGTGCACACCTCTTGCACTGGTGGAGAGTGGGGATGGAGAAGGCCTGGGTATTGCTCTGAAACCCCCAGCCCTGTCTCTTCACTTCAGCCTGGTGCCCGTGGATCCTGGCCGTGGGAAGCCAGTGTGGCCTGGTGAGCCAGGATCTCCCAGGGCTGCACGCTGCCTGCCTGGAAACAGGTCTAACCGGGTGCTAGCTTCTTCTATCTCCTGGCATCTGAGCGGAACTGGTTCCTTCCCTGGGAAGCAAGTGCATCGCTGCAGTCGTTGCTGCCAGCTGCAGCTGGCCTGTTAACCCCTAGGCTGCCGGGTCCCCCGACGCCATGCTGCAGTGTCCCTTACGTACGCGCCCTTTTGAAACGCTCCTTTGGGGGGCTCCAGGCTGCCTCTGACTGGAAAGCAAAAACCCGACTGCAGTGTCCTCCAGCCACCCTCCCGAGCGGAGCCTGACTCCACGGCCGGCCACTGCACTGGGGGCTTGGACGGGGGAGGGCAGACGGCTCCCTCTGCCGTTCCCAGGGAGATGGGCTCTGCCTTTGCAGCCGTCCCAGGCCTGACCCTGCACCTTGACAGACTTCCCCGCCCTGCGTGTCTAATTTTTATGGCAGAAATTGAACTTATTGCTGTGCCAGATGCGAGCGGGTCCCTCATACAGAACCTGGGCCATGCTGGCTGCAGGGGTGGCAGGAACCTGCAGTGTGCTGCCTGAGGGCGGCTCTCCCTAGGCCCAGGGGAAAGGCAGGTCTCAGCTGCAGGGGTCCAGCGAGACCCCTTGGAGCGCCATGGCCCTGCATGGCAGGCTGGACAGTTTGGCACGACACACCCCAGAGCATTGCTGCCTGTGGGCTGAGAGTTTGCCCAGGGCTACCCCATCTCCTGGCCTGTGCCATTCGTGTGCTGCGATTTGCCTGCCCCCTTCTGGCAAGCGTTGGAGTAGGTGGGAGGAACCCCCCAGTTCTCATTCACCTCCCCAGGGCTGTATTCCCGTCCGTTGCCATGGACACGGTTGTACGTTCACTACCAAGCTTTGCAGCAAAAGCCGCTTTTCTGTCGATTTGGCTGGTGTG
Source organism: Mauremys mutica (assembly GCF_020497125.1). Classification (NCBI taxonomy): domain Eukaryota; kingdom Metazoa; phylum Chordata; order Testudines; family Geoemydidae; genus Mauremys; species Mauremys mutica. Next base: position 24,856,911 of record NC_059090.1, read on the forward strand.
GGTGGGGAGAGGGCCAGCGAGAATGACCTGGCTTTGCAGGCCCAGCTCTGGGCTGCAGTTCAGGCACAGGTCTGAACCTGGGGCCGGGGAGCCCCTAATCCCCGAGGTGAGGCGCCTTCCCTCTGAGGGCTGGAGGGGATGCTGCTAAGGCACCATGGACCCGCCCTGATGCTCCCTTCTCTGCTTTCCCCTCTAGGATGTGGGGGCCAAGTGTAACCCCTGGGGTTCTGCAGCATGGCCCGTCCTGCCCTCCCCTCTGCTGCTGAGACGCTAAGGATCCTAGCATGATCGTGTGGCCTTGGGGGAGCGCAAGGGAACGTGGGGAGGTGCCTGGTGGGAGAATGCAGCACCATGCCCCTCCTTCTCCACCCGAGTGACTAGATGGTCCCTCTCTGTCCCAGCACCCCAGTGCTGCTCCGGGCTCTGTCCTCTCCCTGCCACCCTGATGTCTGGGGCTGGGGGAGTGCTGGCTGCCTGTGGAACATGCAACTGTCTCGCTGCTTGGCAGACAGGCGGGTAACTTAACCCAGCTACTGGTAATTAGCGCTCGTTAGGAACAAATGACAATGGAGGCCTGCTGGCTGCAGCAGGGGTGTGTAACTCTGGCCTGGGACACAGGGCAATTCACTGCAGGGCCATTAACTCATGCTTTGCTCTCCCAGACAGATCGCTCTTCTCACAGGCTTTCTTGTTTTGGGTGTCAAGGCCTCAGGCGTTGCGGGGCTGCGGTTCTTCATGGACTCCCCCCCCCCCCCCGATGTTATTCAGGAGACGTGCCACCAAGCTCAGGGCTCACTGAGTGGAGCCCCTTTCAAAGGCTCTGTGTAATCTGGGGCCGTGCCAGCAAATATGGGGCATTGGCAAACCTGGTTGGGGCCCAGGCCTAGAATGAGGGTACTGCAGGATTAGGAATGGCCCCGGGGGTATTGGTGTCCCCTAGAGACAGCCTGATGTGTCCTGGAGCAGACAGGCGCATTCTCTGGGTGTTTTCTGATGGCCTCCTGGTTTCTGTAGTGAGAACATGCTCATACGTGACATTTCCTCCAGGAGGATCCTGAAGCTCTCTGCAAGCTCTGTGTCTGGGCCTGTGTCCCGGGGGTCCTCTGGCCCACTTGGCTGGAGTGGGAGTTTCGGCTAAGCCGGCTACGCAGTATTGCATCTGCTGCTGGCAGCAGCCACCTCTGAAAGCGAAATGCAGTAGATGTTTAACACGGAGCGTTACACAACAGCTCTGAGCAGGACGTGAAGCTGCAGCATGGCTGGATGCAGTTGCTCCGACTGGGCTTTGGCCAGAGTGCTGGGGGCTGGCACCCCTGTGGGGAAAGGGCCATGGGGTCGTTAGTGACTGAGCCGTCAGGACCTTGCTTTTCTGTGTCAGCACCAGGGCTCAGCTGCACAGTTCAGCTCCAGTGGCTTTGCTTTCACAGCAACCTGTGTTCCCCACACCCCGTCTCCCTGAGGGAAGTGCTCCAGAGCCGGGCTCGTGCTCTGCAAGTCATCCGTACGCCTCTGCTTCTCCAGGAATGGGTGGTGCCCTCACCACGGCAAATCTGTGAGCCTTGCACAAACCTGTCACGGCTAGTGAAGGGTGCACATGCAGAGCGCAGCCAGCTGGGGGCGGGAGGCCTGCGCCATCTGCTGGGCACAGTGGGTTTTGAAAGGCTAAGGCAGACGTAAAAAGTGGGGGATTGTTTTTGTGCCTTCGTGTGCGCTGCCCTCCACGTGCTGGCTGTGCTCATGGGGGTACTTGCACACTCGGGAGCTGCTGCACCATGTTACTCCCACCCAGGCTGGATAGATTAGTGCTGCCACCTTCTCTCCCCCGCTGGGGACTCTCCTTGGCAGGTCCCAAACACCCAGGCTGTCTCCCTGGCAAACACCATGGGCTTATTAGACTCTTGCCAGGTGCCTGTTGGTGAGGAGAGGGTCCTGTCGTACCCCCTAGCACTGAGACGTGGGGTCCTCCCAGTTTGCTCCCAGCCCCATGGGGAGAGCAGAGTAGAGCTGCTCTGGTTGGCTTCTCCCCCTGGCTACTGCCTGCTCAGGCCATACATACAAACCAGGCCATTCCGCCATCGTTTCCATGGCCGGTTCCTGTGCTCTTGGGATTGGATTCAGCGGGGACAAGAGTTAACTTCCCCCATCCTCTCCCACCCTGTGTGAATCTTTACCCGCACCTGTAAAACGTCAGGGCACTGTTTCTGTTCGTATGAGGCTTTGTCAAATGTTTTACCAATGCAGACCAAATGTTGGGCCTGAACTGGGTTTCTCTGTGACAGTCCTACGTATGGACCCCTCCGGATTTAGGCTGGAATGTGTGTGGGCATCCACTTGGGAAAGGCAGCCAGAGAGCCGCAGCCCCTGTGAGCTGGCTGGATCCGGAAGCCTTCGCTTGCGGGTACCCCAGTGAGCCAGGCTGGGGGACACCAATGTTTAGCCCCTGGAGCCCCAGGAGTATGTGTGAATCCAGAGGGTACACTGGCCATGTGTGCGGGGATGTCTCCCTGGTGGTGGCGCTAACACAGGCTCTGATCACTCCCCCTAGGCTGAGCAGTTGGAGGATGTGGTGGTTAAAATCCAGCGCTGTCACTGGCAGAGCTGCAGCCGGGGGAAGCTTTTTAAGAGGGAACCCAGCCTGGCTGCGTGGAGCCCACTCTGCCCCTGAATCTGGAGCAGACACACACAGGGTTATCCCTTCCCTGAGCCACTGGCTCCCCAGGAGCTCTTCGTCACACACGCTGCCCCTGCTCCCCAGGAGCTCTGGCTGCCAGCAGAGCAAGCGGCCGCCTGGGGAGCGTGGCTGCATTTCTGCTGCTCCCCCCGTCCTGTTTCCTGCCTGCTCCCCGGAGGGGCTATTTGTGCTCTGTGTGCACTCCCTGTCGCCTGTGTCGGGCCTGCACACCAGGCTCCTCCCTCCGCTGCTTCTGGAAAAGCTGCAGTTCCTTCTTCCTTCCAGCACCCTGCCGTGGCACAGGGCCTGGAGCAGGACGCAGTCGCTGGCACGGGCACAGCATGTGGAAACCAGTGGGGCTGTGCCAGCCCGAGCCATAGAGGGCTCAGCTCTGGAGGACTCTGGCCCCTCCTGTGTGGGGTTATCTTTCCCCTGTTCATGCAGGCTTCCCTGGCCACAGCTGCTGTTCTGCAGGGCCAGGTGCGGGCCAGTCCTGGTTCCCCTGTGTAGCTGGCGGTGTGTGGGTGAGGGGCTCGCAGTGGCCACGCTCCCCTTGGAGGAGGGTTTCCTTCCGCAGAGCAGCGTTTAGCAGCCCGGCTGCCAGACGCCCACATCACTTCCTCTCCCTGCAGCGAGGCCCTGTACCCCGGCGGTGCAGCTCTTCCCATGTGTGCATTCAAAGGCCAGGCAAAGGCGAGTGGGGACCGGGGGTGGGGGCTGGCGAGAGGGAGCAGGCCAGGCTTGCGCTCTGCCTTGCATTCTTCGGCTATTTTTAGGGTGGCTGTATCAGCCCAGCTGTCCCTGTGCCTCTGGCTGCAGCGCTGGGGAACTGACACTTGGCTTACCTATCGCGTTTCGCTCGCTCTCTTTGCTCGGACGCCCTGCCTGGCTGCCTGCTCGGCACTCTGCTCTCGGGCGCTGCCAGGGCCCCAGCCCCACCTCACTGGTAAGGCGGTAGGCTCTCCAGGTAAGGGCTCCCTCCCCTTGCTCTGAGCGCGCTCGGCTCTCCGGGGGCCAGCAGGCCACCATTGTAAGGCTGGCCTAGTTTTAGATGCTTCCCAGGGTGTATTGGAGACGTGTTGATGTTTCCCAGTCATTTGCCCTGCCGTGGCTCAGTCTAACGGGCATCCAGGCTTTTCAGGTGCCCTTGGGGAAGTTTGCAACACGTGGGACGAGGTGTGATTTCCCTTGTGGCCTGCTGAGAGTGCGGCCGGCTCCTGCCCGCTGAACAGGGAGTGTGGTCCCCGTAGGAGAGCCCTGGTTAACCATCCTGGTGACTCTAACACAGACTTGCTAATGTCTAGAGAACCCTTCTCGGTGAGTTCGCTAGCTCTGGCACCTGAGCAAACCCCCGGAGCTGGGAGGGCTCTTGGGGCAGCCTCTAGGGCACTTCCCAGTGGCATTGCAGTGCCGCCCAGTGCTCCGGGGAAGGCTCTGGGTTGGAAGGTACATTTCACTGAGCCTGCTCTGCCTTGGCACCAGCTCCTGCATTGTAGTGCTGGGGCAGCCGGAGCTTTCTGCTTCCAGGGCCTGCCCTTGAGATGTGCTGGCTGCAGACTGATTTCTCCCGGCCCCTTTATTTCTCAGAGGGGCTGTGCTGGAGGAGCTCTTCAGGGCCGGGCAGGCAGGTGTGGGGAGGAGTCAGAGCCCTGGAATGTGCTGCCTGTGGTGATGTTTGCTGTTAAAAGGGCCGTCTCCTAATCCCTGGGCTGTGAGGGTCCAGGCGGAGACAGGGCCTGCCGTGGCAGTGAGTGAGGCTTCGTTGGCTGGGGGCCGAGTACGACTGCTCCCGCGGCAGGGATTTCCCCGGCCGGGGGCGTTGCTGTGCGCCCACCCCCGTGGTGTCTGGGTGCTGGGGAGGTCATTCTTGGGCGTCACTGGGTTCCCCTCTGGATCGCAGCGTTGGCTTAAGCTAGGGGTAAGCAGTTCTCTTTTGTCAGGGTCCACATTTCTTGGTCAAGGTCCAGACTGCAGAGAAAATAATAATAATAAAAGTAAATAAAAAGTGTCTGGAGGTCTGGCTTTGGCCCCGGTCCACCTGCTGACTGCTCTGGCTTAAAGCTTTGCTTGGTAAAGGACCAGCCTGGAGCCTCCTCAGGAGCAGTCTGGTGCCTGCGAGATCATTCTCGTTACAGAGCAGACCCAGGCAGCAGCCTTTGCTCGCTGTGTCCGGGGGAGCGAACCAGAGCAGGCTGAGCGCTGGCCCTGCCCATAGAGCCCTGTCAAAGCAAAGTGGAGCAGAACAAATCATCAGGTACAAATAAAAGGAGAGGTAGGAGAACGAGCCCAGTTGAAGGCAGGAGGATAAAAAGCTGCTTAGAGGAGCCAGTTTTCTGTGGCGCGAGCTCTGGGTTGTAAAGCCTGTCAGCATCTCTGGCTTACACCGTTGTGTGTAAGGAAACCGGTTTCCAAGGCGGGTGCATTAGCAGGGACCCCGGCAGAGCTGAGGGGCAGCAGCGGTACCTCCCTGCATGTAGCCTGCTGCTGTGGGGCTGTGTGGGAGCTGCTGCTGGCCAGCCAAGGGCTGCCCAGCACTGGCACAAGGCTAATGGCAGCGCCGGGACGCAGCCTGCTGGTGTCCCCGTCGCCAGCTGTGACTACGCAGCTCTGACCCTTTGGTCCCTGTGCCGGGTCGGTTGAGTAGTGAAGCTGGGAGATGCTGGTCTTGTGTGAGAGGGAGACCCCCTGGATAACTCGGTGCTTGGCTGGGGTTCTGGCGGGAGGCTCCTCTCTGGGACGGGGCTGGTCTCAGATAGCGACTGTCTGACGGAGCCGGAAGCAGGAAACCAGACAGATGCCTCTGCCTCCAAATTTGTGGTCAGAGTTTTGACAAGTGTAACAAGTTCAGATTCCGGGGAGGGGAGGGAGCAGCTCACTTCCCCAAAGGGATTCCCTCCCACCGCCCGATCTGAGCCCCACGTACAGGGGTCTGGATGGATCGTCCCTGCCTGGCCAGCCTGCCGCAGCCCTCATACAGTCGTTGCCAGGAGCTGTGCTGGGAGCTGGGCTGTCCCAAAGCCACTCATCGCCCTGTTTGGGCTCACTGAAATCCTGGGGCCCAGGTGGTTGGCAGCCAGCGTCTGAGTCAATGGTGAGTGCTGGGTGTGGGGCTGGCTGGAGAGGGGAGGGGCGCCCAGTGGGGCAAGGTCCCTCCTCCTGGAGTTTGCTAGCTCATGCCGCAGGCTGGCTCGGGCTGTGGGGTATCTGTCACCAGTCCAGATCTGGCAGTGACCACAGGATATCGGTATCTGATGTCAGCTGCCCTCTGGTGGGTGCCTGAGTGGGCCAGTGCCCCCGTCACCACAGTGTCCCAGGCAGCTCATTGTAATGCCCCTTGTGGCTCTTCTCGGCAGAGGGGCGGCAGGGACCGGTCCCCTCACTCCAGAGGCTTTGCTGCAGGGCAGGGCTGAGGCAGGCCGGGGCGGGGAGCTTGTCCTGCTGCGGCCCAGGCTGTGCCAGTTTTTGGCTGCACGTCTCCAGAGCCGTCTGGCAGCCTCCCCCAGCGCTACATTCCCCTGGGGAGGGGACCCCCTGGGCTTGCTGGGGGGGGCACAGAGCAGCCTGGGGCAGGGCCAGGCTCCGGCTGAGAATGAGTGAGAGCGCCTGTGAAACGCCCTTTCCACGGGGATTTCAGTGCTACCTTCAGCCCCGGCGCCGGAGAGCTCCGGCTGGGAAGGGCCCCCCTGCAGGGCGCCGGGGCAGGGTGGCCCCCCAGCCCCTGGGAAAGGCCCCCCCTGCAGGGCGCCGGGGCAGGGTGGCCCCCCAGCCCCTGGGAAAGGCCCCCCCTGCAGGGCGCTGGGGCAGGGTGGCCCCCCAGCCCCTGGGAAAGGCCCCCCCTGCAGGGCGCCGGGGCAGGGTGGCCCCCCAGCCCCTGGGAAAGGCCCCCCCTGCAGGGCGCCGGGGCAGGGTGGCCCCCCAGCCCCTGGGAAAGGCCCCCCCTGCAGGGCGCTGGGGCAGGGTGGCCCCCCAGCCCCTGGGAAAGGCCCCCCCCTGCAGGGCGCTGGGGCAGGGTGGCCCCCCAGCTGGTGCCAGCCCAGCGTTTGGGTTTGAGTGGATTTAAACCTCCCTCCCGGCGTACACCCTGTTGAGCCCTCGAGGCGCTGACACACTAGCAGGGTGAGAGCCCTGTTCTGTTTCTCTGGGTGACAGTGGCCAGAGCGCAGCTCAGACAGGATCCTGTGGGGCTCTGGATTTGTTTGGGGGAAGCCATCTTCAGGACCTTCCCGTCTGCCTGGCCTCTCCTGTCATGGGAGGAGGGCGACTGTGTATCCCACAGGGCGTGCTGGAGGCCAGGCTGTTCTCTGACTCCGCCGGGGGGAGCCGAGTGTAGCACGCTCCTGGGGGATGGGGTGGAGGCACCGTTGCGCAACAGGGTGCCCCCCGCTCTGCCTCACTCGCTCTCTCGAGTGGCTTGAGGCCTGAGGAGAGGGGAAACCTTAATAAATCTGCTTGGTTTGTGCTTTTAAAAGGGGTGTGTGCAGCCTGCTGCTGCTAGAGGGTTCCTGGGGCCCTGAACACGAGCTCAGCCGAAGGGATGGGGGTGATGAAATCCATTCTCCAGGGGGGCCTGGGGCACTGGCATTAAACAGGAGTTACCCCTCGGAAGGGTTTGCTCTCTCTGTTCCCTCGTGGCGGCTGGAGCGTCCCCTTTCCTGTCACTAGTTCTGCACTCAACCTGGGTTCTCCCAGGCTAGAGAAGATTGGAACGCCCACGGGACAGGCCAGCACCCCCCCCCCGTCCCCCCCGAGAGCTGATTTCTGGCTCTAGCTGACTGGTGCCGTGAGGATGGGCGGCCGAGGACAGTTCGTGCCAATGGAGGCTGTGGAAGTTGCCAGGAGGCCTCTGTATTCGGCTCACCAGGTTTCTGCTGGTGGAGAGCTGCAGAGCTGTCACTTGTGTGCTCCTGCCATGCTGGGCTCCGGTGCTCTAACAATTCCACCACATGCAGGTCCAGCCAAGCCCTCCACTGGTCCATGCAATGTGGTCCCTGCTGGAGCCCAGCACTTCCCGCGTCTCCATCCCTCGGGCAGCTTCTAGCCACACCTGCAGCGCAGACGTAATTGGGCAGAATGCCGGCACTAGTTCACTCCATTGTTGGTTTTCGTGCTTGCGGTGTGACTGGAGAGGTGGGCTGCAGAGGTTTCCTTGTCAGGACTTGTGTAGCTCCCGGGAGTCGCCAGTGTGGTATGGCATGGCTCCACGTTGTCGGCTGCAGTGACTGTGTGTGTGTGTTCGCTCCATTGTGTTGCTGGGTATTGCACTTCCAGGGCTGGGCGCTCTCTGGGGCAGGCGTTGCACTGTGCACGCTTAGTGAGAAATAGGAAAGGGCGCAGTTTAGCTAGGAAGCTTGTTTCTTCTCCAGGCACTGGAGCAGCCAGACTTTCTTGAGCTGCTGGTCTTTGGGCTGAGTTGTAACCTCGGTAATTTGCCTTGCCGCTGTGTAGCCAGTGTAAATGCCGAGATCTCTATTTTACATGGCCCAATTTCTCCTCTTTGCCAAAGGCCAGAGCTGTATGTCAGAGCTGGCAGGGTGTGTGCCTCTCCCCTCAGCACGCGACAGGTCAGGAGGGGAAGCAGTGACCCTGCCCTAGTCCTAGAGGGCGTAATTGGGGCACTTTGTATAGATCTGTATTGTGTTTACGTTTTACGTATAGTTGCTGCTTAAATTCCAGTAACTCCTTGGGGTAGATATGGGGACACCTGGAGTGATACCAGCAGCTGAGCCCTGACGACTGTGGTTGTGTCTGTTTGTTTTACTAGCTGGCTGCTGTAGATTGCCACGGACTCACAGGGGTGAAAGAAAATGCAGGCCTGTTATTTACCAGGCTGCATGTGGCAACAGACTATATTGGTAAGGGATGCAAAGAGAGTGTGGGTCACGATGCAAACTGCAGACACACACACACACACACACACTAAACTTAATCAATTTAAAAGTTTTATTGGGGATAATTACAAGGGGTAAGGGAGCAGTGTATGATTAGCTAATAGAGTTAATGAAACTTAAAACACACAATGACTAAAATATCTACTAACAATATTTATAAACAAAGATGCAGCATTTAGTAATAACTGATACTTACAAATACAAACCAACGCATAAGACCGGCAAACGTAGAAGCTCTGTTTGAAACACGTGAGCTGAGAGAGAGGCTTCGAGGTGATCAGGTTCGGTTACGGGCATACACAGGATACACGGGTATACACAGGATTCGTTTTTCTTTCTCCTCTCCCTGCCTGCACATGGCAGGCAGGCCATAAAGTACCCACTATGACATCATAGAAGTGTTGTAGGGGACGGGGCCCAAAACCTGTTTGTGTTCGTTTCAGATTGGCACAAGCGAAGTTAACACCATGTAGGGGAGCAGGTGCCTTAAAGTCTGGCTTCGCCCCCAAAAGGTGAGGAAATGCATATTGGTTTAGAATGCGTTCAACACTGAATGACAAAAGAAGAGGCCAGGGCAATACTGGTATGGGCCATGGGCAAGTTTTACAGGATGCAGACAGGAACTCATCTCAACATGCCCCTGTGCCCTGGCCGAAATAGTTTGGCCGAAAACCTAAACTTCCGAGTCCGACTCCTCATCCCCACCTACGAGGGGATGCGCTTCGGGGGTGGAAGCGATGTAGGCCGAGGCAACAAACTTGTGAATGCAGGCTTTAATGAAGGCACATCCGAGACAGAGAAGAGCGAGCCCAACCAGAAGGGACACAAACAGGGATTGGAAATAGGATTTGTAGGGCGCAAGGCCAAGCCAGTGGAGCCATGACCAAAACTGGAAGGACTCTCGTGACTCTCTGACAGTAGAGCTCAACGTTTGCAGGTCTTTAACAATTGAGGACAAATTAGGAGAAATAGAAGGCAAAGAAACGCAACATTTATCAGCAAAGTCAGGATATACTTCAGCAAATTTAGTACAAAATGAGGAAGATTGTAACAAATATTGAATCATTAATCTATTTTGAATACTATACTGAGCAACGGAATTTAACTGCAAATTAGGGAGAGGCCCTTGCCCGTGGTATTAGCAAGCATTTCAATAGCAAGGGATTGAAATAGCACTTGATCACGTAACATCATATAACCAACAGGGTTAAAACTAACAATAGAGGAGGCGAGGGAGGAAGCTGCTGTTTGCAAACGAGTCCAAAAGGAGTGGGTACGACGATGGTGTCGGTGGCAGATGGCAAGGTATAAATACCTCCGCCCTGTAGATACAGGGTGCCAATGGTGCATATACCCCAGGGGTTGGGAGGAAGCACAGCAAATGCAACATTACCACAAATCCAAAAATGACCGGGTCTTAAGGAAGAAACTGTGGTATGGCTCCACCCATTATTGGTTACAGAATAAAAGCTGGAGGCACGATTGATGCATGCAGCCTCAGCATGATGCATATGCTGGGCATGAAACAGATACGTATGTGTTATGGAGGTATAGAAGGTTCCAAAAAAAATATTATAATTAAGGCGATAAGAACAATTAATGGGAGGGGGGTAGGTAAAATTAAGAGTGGGTTTAGTTAGGGAGGTATTAGCATAAGAGAAACTCCACATAGAACAATTAGAATAAGTACCAACCCAAGTAGGGGCTGGGGTTAAACTATTACCAACAAAAACCCAACAATGAGATGCTGGAACTCTAATACTCTCAATTAAAGGAAAGCTATGATCACTTCGACCTGAAGCATTAAGAACTGGAAACACATAAGAATTAAATTGTGAAGAATAGTTATTCCAAACACTAGAAGCAGCCCACTGCACATAGGGGGAAGAACAATTTACACTAGATATATTAAATGAAGAAAAATTATAAACTATTGGTACAAATTGAAAGGGTAATGGATATTTAGGTGAGAACTGAGTGGAGCAAACAAGACAACCTTCTGGACTCAGCGCTGACAGGGACTGGTTTCCGCTGACCTCCTGCACCCAGTAGGCGGCAAACCAAGTTTGTAGTCCACCCTCTCCTAAGGGCTCCGTGGGCAAAGATGTTGTGAGGGAGAGCAGTATAACAAATACAAACCAACTATAAAATTAAACCAAAATAAATTTTAAATACAGATACATGCAAATACTTTGAGGGTATTTGAGGGTATATTTTTATGATGCTTTGTTATGTTTGGGAGCCAAAGGTGGAAACCTGTTGAAATTGTTTGGTTAGCTTTATGCATAAATTGTTATTTTAAAACATTTTGGTTATGACATTCTTATAACTATAATTAAAAGTGCAAACAAGTTTATAAAAATCCCAAACAAGAAATTGACATTTGTTAATATTATCTTTACCTTAATGTTGAGGTTTCCCCTTACATTTTTTTTTTTTTTGGAATAACAAATTAAAAAAAAAAGAAACTTAAAAAACAAAACTGTGATTGATAAAAGAGAATTCCTTTGTTTGCAATTGCATTATTTGTTGAGGCAGAAATATATGTACATATATTTGTAACTGAAACCTTTTTGAACTTTGCACAAAAAATTGGTGTTAATATACTATGAATACACCCCAACCATGATTTTAAAATAGTGTGGTACTACATCTTATATATATATTTTTAAAAGGGTATAAAATTGACTTTTGTTGCAACAAAATAATAATTAAAAAAAAATAGTCACGTGACACACACAACATAGACACGACACACACACATGACATACAGGACAAACTTACAATTAAAAACAAATGGCGCCAAAATTCTATTCATATTTATACAAAATAACACAACCAAAAATAAAAAGTAAAAGGGTTAAACATTTGAATAAATAAATTATTACCTTATTTAAAACTTGTAGCATAAATTTGATAAAAATATATTAGTATTTGCCAAATGTATTAATTCGGTAACAAGGAATTTTGCATTACTTTATATTTAACTTTATTTTAAAACTCTGCTATATGGAAATAAGAAAAGCCCATGTTTCAAATATTAGTTAGTGGTTAGGATAAGAAGCAGAGAGTGCACTTCTGTTGCTTGGCAACCATATCTTCAAGAAAGTTAGGAATAATTCCAGCTGTTGCATTCCTGGAGGGTTAAAATAATTAATTTACTGGATTTAAAGTTTTTACCTTGTTTTCTTTTTGTTTCTTGTTTTGTTCCGTTTTCAATTGCTTTATTTTTTGGAGGTTTCTGTAAAAACTATAGCTTTTAACTTTTAAAACAAAAAGAGAGAGAGCCGAAGTGAGGCGAGGCGGAGGGGGGGAAGGGGGGGTGAAGAGCAACCTAGGAAGGTAGCGAGACCTGAGCCAAGAAAGATTAACTCCATCGAGGTTAGTTATCGCAATAGGCAAAGCTTCTGCTACAGTTTTAGATTCAGTAAATTCTGGGGCTGTTGGCAGAGCTGGATACAGAGGAGTTTTAGGAGCTTCATATGGGGGTGGCAAAATTTTCTGAGAGGGACTTGAGGGGGGGGGTAGTGATGGGCTCTACCTTTTCTGTCTTCTCCTCATTATCATCTTTAGGAGAGCCTGGGGCTGCCTGTTTAGCTGCAAACATTGTGCCCCCGTGGAGGACAGAGCACAGATCAAGGGCCTTGCATATCATGCTAAACAGGACGGTGGAAACATCCTCAGAGTATCTGCCAGGGTTAAAGGCACAGTATAGCCTTTTAGAGTTTTGCCCGAGCCAAGGGAACAGATCCATTCTATTTTTGGATTGGTCGAATTTTGGCTAGTAAAAAGGTGAAACTGCAAATGTTGGAACTGTTCAGTTTCATCATCTGCGCGGTCTGCAGCGTGCCACGGGCATGGCCCAACTTCCTTGCATCCTGTTCGTGACGCCATGTGGATTGCCATGGACTCGCAGGGGCGAAAGAAAATGCAGGCCTGTTATTTACCAGGCTGCATGTGGCAACAGACTATATTGGTAAGGGATGCAAGGAGAGTGTGGGTCACGATGCAAACTGCAGACACACACACACACACACACACACACTAAACTTAATCAATTTAAAAGTTTTATTGGGGATAATTACAAGGGGTAAGGGAGCAGTGTATGATTAGCTAATAGAGTTAATGAAACTTAAAACACACAATGACTAAAATATCTACTAACAATATTTATAAACAAAGATGCAGCATTTAGTAATAACTGATACTTACAAATACAAACACAATGATTAAAATATCTACTAACAATATTTATAAACAAAGATGCAGCATTTAGTAATAACTGATACTTACAAATACAAACCAACGCATAACGACCGGCAAACGTAGAAGCTCTGTTTGAAACACGTGAGCTGAGAGAGAGGCTTCGAGGTGATCAGGCTCGGTTACGGGCATACACAGGATACACGGGTATACACAGGATACACGGGTATACACAGGATACACGGGTATACACAGGATTCGTTTTTCTTTCTCCTCTCCCTGCCTGCACATGGCAGGCAGGCCATAAAGTACCCACTATGACATCATAGAAGTGTCATAGGGGACGGGGCCCAAAACCTGTTTGTGTTCGTTTCTGATTGGCACAAGCGAAGTTAACACCATGTAGGGGAGCAGGTGCCTTAAAGTCTGGCTTCGCCCCCAAAAGGTGAGGAAATGCATATTGGTTTAGAATGCGTTCAACACTGAATGACAAAAGAAGAGGCCAGGGCAATACCGGAATGGGCAAGTTTTTCAGGATGCAGACAGGAACTCATCTCAACAGCTGCTTGTCTTGTGATGCTGTTCTCTGTAACGCTGGTGCTGAGAACAGCAAGGGCAGGAGCAGCTTTTAGCTAATTAACAGGAAAACAGAAGAAAATGTATCTCCCAATAGTCTGTGCCCAAGCTGCTGTCTGGAGACATGGCTGGAGTTTGGTTCTCCCTGTGTGCAGAGCATTCAGTCCAGCGCTGCTCTCGTGCCTTCCTCGTGTAATCCCTCTCATTTTACAGAACTGATTATTGTAAATGTCCTTGGAGGGCTTCCCCCTTTCCCTGCCTTACCCCCGTATGCATCCCAGGCATGGCCCCGTACGCCTGCTGAATGGAAGAAGCAAGGTCATCGCTTTAACGTAACTTTCACCTCTCCCCTTTCTTCCTCCCAGTCAGGGTAGCTGTCCCGGTTCCAGCTCCATGTGACATCGCCATGGCCTTTTCTTCACGGTTTGCATTCTGGGAACAAAAGGGAAGTCTCTTTTGTGTTTGCCGTCCCTGCCGTGCTCGGCCTTTGTGCAGTTTGTGTGCCCAGCAGACAGCATGTTTCCAGGAAGCTGCCCCTAGTTTGCCCAGTTCGGGGAGCTTGCCGGGTGAGGAGTCGTGGTGGGGCCTGGGAGAGTGGGTGCAGCAGCGCAGCATGCACTTCAGGCACTTCGTTTGAAACAGCTGCTGCGAACTTCCGCCTGGTGCGATGTGCTGCTCACCTTGGGTGCAATCCCCCCAGTGCAGCAGGCCAGCACAAGGCCTGACATGGGATTTCAGTGATGTCCTCTGCACCGGGACAAAATTCCCCCACCCTGTGAACTGAGCAAACTGGGAGCTGCTCCCTCCATCACTAACATCTGCCTGGTAAATACTCTGTGTCTTCTAAACCCATGTTAAGCAGTACTAACATCTGGGCTCCTAGTCCAGCTGTGCTGTAAGAACATGACTGTAACCTTGGCTTTGGGGTCTGCAGGGAGGCAAAGCGGAGAGCCCACAGCTGCTGTGCGGTCAGTCACTCTTGCAAATGAAGGGACTTTGCTGCTCTGGAGTGGAATGTGCCGGAGCAGTGCCCAAGCCACAGGAGCGGGGACTGAGCTGTGCTCGCCAGTGCCAGCAGGAAGCCAAGCTGGTGAGGAAGGATTCCCTTCAGTGCACTGACCTCACCTTGTGAGACTTCTTTGGTACCATGAGTCAAGCTGACTCTAAATGCAGTCACTGAGCTCCAGGGTGGGGATGTCCTGGGGGGGTGTTTAAATGCTCCGGAGAAGCTTCCCAAGGTGTTCTGCTAGCTCCTGATCCGGAGAGCACCGGGCTCTGGGGGCCAAGTGCCGTGCAGGAGCCGTGGCTTCGCTGGCTGAGAGGCCGGGTGCACTGGAAGCAGTGAAATGGTGAGACACCGAAGCCTGTTACATCCTGGACCCCAAGTTTTACAGTAGCTGTGCATGTGGGGTGGGGCTGAGTTCCCCCTTGTACCATGGTATCAGGGGGATTACCCCAAGGAGAGGTTACTAATGCATGGCCTGAGTGGGTGACTTACTAATGCCAGCAGTGGCCCGCTCGTGACTGACCTTTCACGGAAGATGTTCCTCACCACGTTTAATTGCAACCATTGCCACATGCCTCGTGTGGGGGTGGGGACTGTATTTCCCTCAGCTAAAGTTGGGGGACAGCAGTCAGCTGTGAATGCTGCTCCACGGGGATGGGAATAGCTGAAATCCCACTTCCCGGGGG
The DNA here is from genome assembly GCF_020497125.1 of Mauremys mutica. Classification (NCBI taxonomy): domain Eukaryota; kingdom Metazoa; phylum Chordata; order Testudines; family Geoemydidae; genus Mauremys; species Mauremys mutica. Next base: position 24,871,941 of record NC_059090.1, read on the forward strand.
TGCATTCAGCGGGGCACAGGGGTTAGGCAGGCTTCAAGGAGAAACAGCCGAATGCAGGGACTGTGGACTCTGTAACGCCAGTACTGTATTTCAGGGTAAGGCTTTTCACACTGCTTTCTGTTTTAATGGCCTCTCTTAGGGTCTGATCCTAGAACCAGTGACAATCCATGGGAGTTGTTCCACGGTTTTCAGTGAGCTTTGGCTCAGGCCCGTAATTGGGCTGTCCCCGTCAAGATGGCACACCTTGGGCGGTGGCTTGCCCTGACTAGAGATCAGCTATTGAGTGGGGGAGTTGCTGTCCTTCTCGCTGCCAGCGACCCCTCGTTGCTAATGCAGTGCAGGGCACAATCACACAGGCCAAGGAAAGTTTCCTCCGTATTGCTCTATCCTCTGCTGTAGAGAGGCCTTTTCAGAGTACTGCCAGGTTTGAAGAAGCCCTGGTCACCGTGGAGTTTTCCAGGGCAGGCAAAGGCATGTGCTTGTGTTCGCCGGTGCTTCCAAAGGGATGGCTGCTGCAGAGATTAGCCGATGACGTTTAACTTGCAATACGGCGTCTGATGTGGTAAGAGCAGGGGCAGCTCGCCCCAAGCCAGCTCACTTTCCTTATCTGAGCACTTGGCTTTTCACTTGTTACTCAGTTTAGCTCCGTGGTCAGAGCTAAACTGAGTAACAAGCAGAAAGCCAGAAACCCTCCTGGGGAGGGGAAATGGGGCTTTATGTGCCAGCCACGTCACCAACTGCAAATACAGTCCCTCCTGTTCGACGGAGCTTAGCTGCTGTGAGCTGTGGAGCATGTCGGCACGTCACTGACCGAGGGCAGCCGAGGGGTGTTACAAAGCCACGCAGCAGGAGTGTTTCAGTGTCATCTCTGCTTTCTCCCCCGCAGCAGGCCCGGGGCGGGTTTTGGTTTTGAAATAATTGGGAAACATTTTTGCACTCATCTCCAATGCTTGTGAATGTCAGGGAAGCCATAAGCGTTACCGTGTACTGAATGCACTGTCAGGGTCCCTGGCTTTGCCATGGCCTATGCTTCAGAGGAAGGCACAAAAGCCCCCCCCCAACACACTCCATTGTGTAATGGCATCTCTTGGGCGGCTGTTGCTTCCTGAGCCCCACAAGCAGCCGCTCTTTGCTCTGAAGCATGAGTATCAGTAGTCCTTGTAACTTTCTCCATGCTAATATATCTGCTAATGCTACTCTTGCCCTCATAACTGTCGTCATCTTTGAACCTTACTAAGCTGTTTGCCCCAGTGTCCTGCAGTGGTGAGTTCCAGAGGTCCTGCTTCTGCTTCAACTCTTGTGGTCGCAGCAGTGAATTGCACAAGAGCTGAAGTCTCTGGAAGCAGCCTCACCCCCACAGCTCGGATCTTGGCCACGCTTGTGTGCTCAGAACGTGCTAGTGCAAAGTGTGTGCAAGAGAAACTCTGGAAGTCCCTTGGAGAGCTCTGACTGAGATGTGCCCCTCTTCTCTGTTTATCCCCCAGGTTAAGGACGAGGACAAAGTTTTATCTGTGAAAAAAACTGGGAAAGAGGATGGGGCAGTAAGTGTCTGTGGGATCGGGAAGGGGGGGTAGCTTTGAGTGTTGCATCCAGCTCGTGCGAACTCACAGGCCAAGACAACCTCCTTTGAGACCCAAAGGCCATTAACGGCAGGTACCAGACCAACTCTGCTTGACGGGCAGCCCACTCTTTGGGCTGGTACTAGCACTGCTGGTGACAAAGAAGTGGACCCAGGGTGGTGGGCTGCTTCTGGCTCTGGGGGCTGCGACGTTACCCGTCCAAGGTGGTGAGCATCTGGTTCAGCAAAGCTGCTGCTGCCGCTGCTTTTCCTTTCTGAGGCCTGGTCCACACTAAAAAGGGGGGTTCGAATTAGGGTACGCAAATTCAGCTACGGGAATAGCGTAACTGAATTCGAAGTACCCTAATTCGAACTACTCACCCGTCCAGACGCGGCGGGGTCGAACTCCGCGGCTCCCCCGTCGACTCCGCCACCGCCGTTTGCAGTGGTGGAGTACCGGAGTCGACCGCGGCGCTTCCGGAGTTCGATCTATCGCGTCTAGATCTCCAAGAACTCCGAGAAGTCGAACTCGCCGCGTCGACCCGCGCGGTGAGTATGGAGCTGCCCTGAGGGTGGGATTTATCCAGTAAGGAGAAGCCGCTTTGGGCTGGGTGTGGCTCCCTCTGGGGCAGCTGGTCACACCCCTGGGTAGGTCAGAGAGGCCTGTAGAGGTTCCGGGGTGAATCCCGTGTGGCAGTGCCCAGGCTGCCTCTGCCATGTGCTGCTTTGAGCCATCAGTCCAGCCTGCACCCCTTGCCTAGTGCCTCACTTATCGGGGGTCAGGGAGTGTGATTCTGTGGCTGCAGGGTTGTTACCTTGGAGACGGGATGGAAGCAGAATGGGGATTTGATTGGCTGAGCATGAGCTGCAGGTAGAAGTGGTCGCTGAGCAGGTTGACATGTCATTCTGCATTCACATAGTGCCTGTAGGACGCTGCCCCCAGAGGCTGGGGCAGATCCCTCTGTGCTAATGAGGGTGGAGGCGAAGGAGAGGGCATCAGCTGACTTGAGAGGGGATGGCTGGTTGCTGTGCTAAGGCTCAGATGCGGAGCCGCTGGAAGCAGTGGTTCCTGTCCCAGCAGGGTCGCTCTGTGCTCCTCGCCAGGCCAGTCCATGGAGCGGTGGCAGGTTATTGGGATGGTCTTTCACATGCACCCTGAGGAGCCCAGGCTTGCTGTGCTGTGCAGGGCTAGTAAAGGTCCTGGGACATGTTCCGTCAGTGTCCTTGTGTCTCCTGTCCCCACACCAAACTTTCCTTTCTTTCCTCTGTTGTTGTGGGCATGAGCTGCTCGGCTCCTCCCCGGAGGTAGCTGAATTCCAGAGGTGGATCAAGTGATTCCTATATATTGGTGATTAGCAAAGCTGTGTGGGACCCCTCCGGAGGAAAGGAATGACAGACCGTGCTGGTAAAGCGGTAATCTTACCAAAGTCCCAGCTCATTTTGCTGGGACTGTATCGCTAGAAAAGTGACCTTACAGAAAGATACATACAGCATCAGCACTAATCTGCATGACTGGCAGATTGGGCTAGGTGCAGCCTCCTCTCCTCCAGTCGCGCGTCCAGAGAGCTATGCTGCTGTTCAGACACAGCACAGGCTGCGGCAGCGGAGCTGTGGAGATGCTGCCCCCTGACACCCAGCAGTGTCACTTCTCACTTCAGTGGCATTAATCAGCGACATCTCGATTGATGCGGTATCAGCAGGCAGATCCCTGGCGCTGGGAACGTTGATCCCATGTGGGCTGCTGCCGTCTGACCCTTTGGGAGCTCCTCCGCCACTTGCTTTTCCCCAGCTGACAAGAGGGCTGGCTGGCAGCCACTCGGCACAGACCGGCCACCCGCTCGCCGCCGGGTCCAGGGGCTGTGGGTCGCGGCTCGGCTTTCCAGGGGATCCCTGTCCCTCGCCAGGGAGGACTTTGCCCGTAAGGTATTTGCCCAGCCTGAAGCGAATGCCACAGCATTTCCCATAGGCACAGAGCTGAGCTGGCTTTCTTGGGAGCTGCTCCCCAGAGCTGCATGGTGCACAAGAGAGCAAGGGTCCTTCAGCTGCCAGTCACAAGCCCTGTTCCCTCTGAATGCCTGTCCTGCCTGCAGGGGCCTGGGGCAGTGCCCTGGCGGTGGGGAGTGAAGTGCCTGGTGGGCACCCCTGCAGAGGCTGTTTTTGTGAGTGCTTTGCCGTCTCAGTCAACTTGCTGCAGCGTGCTTCTCAAGGCAGCCTGTGCTGCAGTGCAGTCTGTTAAGGAGGCTAGATTCAAGTCTAATGTATCATCCCTGCTCAGATCTCACCGGCCGGCGTGCGACCCGCTCTGGCTAGGAGCGGTGACACAAACACCACCTGCTGTGCATGGTTAACCCGTTGGGGGTTGGCTGCTCACTCAGATGGGCGCTCTGCTGCTTGCTGGGCTCTCTCCACCTTCAGCACATCTCTTCTCTCCTGTGTTGGCTTTAACTGGAGCATTGGGGGGTGGGGTTGTCTGGGGGCGATAAAAGGGTTTGTGTGGTTTGCACCCTACGCGATGGTAAATGAGCTGGGAAGGAAATTCCGAGGCGTGCCCTGTTTGTGGGGCAGCGCTTTGCAGGGAGAAGTGCTGAGCGTGTGAACATGCTGCAGAAGCCCTGCTGGCCAGGTGGATTCCCCCTTCGCCTCCCCTTCGGAAATAGAAAGCTCAATGGAGCGCGCAGCTTCCCGCACGAGGCTGGGGAGGCTGTTCCGAGCGCTCAGCTTTGAACGGTGGGGCATTATTGGCAGCATCTCGGGAACAGAAAACTGCGGTGGGATTGGGAGATGCTGCCTGCATGGTACCAGCCCGAATGCAGACTCTAGCTGGCTTTGTTCCTACCTCTGCCAGGAGACCTGGAGATCAAACGGGCTGCCTGATGAAGGCAGCACCGGCAGTGCCGTGCTAGTGGGATCCATTTCGCTATCACCAGGGCAGTAAATAATTCACAGGGAGAGAAGCCCAGAGCTGAGTGACAGACAAAGGTCTTGGCAGGTGCATATGAGGGACAGGTGAGGGGCGTGGTCAGGACGAGCTGGGTCACCAAATGAGCCGCATACAGGGAGGGGACTAGGACAGCAGCCTGAGCCACCCAGCGGGATCTGTGCTGGCCCAGGCTCCTGCGTCTCTCCCCGCCTGGATCGTGGGGGGGTGGGAGCCACTCGTTCCTGGCAGGGTGGGAAGAGCAGACCTCTGGGCCTGGGGGTGTTTCTCAGTCATTTGGTTTTCCTGCTGCAGCCACCACTAGCGACATGCTGCAGAGCTGATGTCACAGGACTTGGCTCCAGGCGTTAGTTCAAAGCCCTTTGGTTACCCTTCTTGCCAAGGAATTGGCAGTTCCCAGGTTCCTTGCCCACCTGCCTCTCTGCAGACAGCGGGGGCAGGGTGGAACCCACCCCTGCCGCCCCCTTCGCCATGGGAAGTCTCAGCGGAGGCCTTGAGTTAATTATGTTCGGCTCAAATGCCCACGTCTTGGGCTGGTCCCACTGGAGTCTGGCAGCAACATAAACCTGTGAGAGGAGTCCCCCAACCCGTGCAGGACTCGTGTGTGCATCCCGGTACTGTCATGGCGGAGGCAGGAGCCCCAGCCGTCTGTACGTGGTTTGAGCAGCTGAGCCCAGAGCGGGGGTGCTCTGCTGGTCTAGGCGTCTGCAGGTTGTCTCGTCCGGCTATAGTGCAGGGAGAGGTTTCTCCCCGCCCCCCACCAGACTGGCCCTTGCAGGAGGTGGGGACCAACTGTCCTCCATCCCCTGTGCTGCGGGTGCCCCTCTCCCCTGTTGCAGGGAGGTGGAGCCGGCATCTGCAAGTTCAGGTGTCCCCCAGCATTGTGGTGGTAGACGCTCCAGCAGGTAGGGTCGCACATTGACATCATCTTCTCCTGCCTGCACCTGGAGATGGGCTGAAACTTTCTGGGAGTGTTTCCGTTAGCCCTGGTGCTAGAGCTCAAAGCAGCAGCGCATGGAGAAGGCCCTCTCCAGAGAGAGCCATCCACCGCGGCTGCTTTTCCAAACCCATCCTTGGGGAGCAGCCTGCAGAGCAGTGGCTGCTCTGGACTCCGGGAGGGGTGCAGCTTTGTTTCCGGTGCTCTTCGTAAGCTGTGTCACATGGCGAGGTCTCAGAACAAGCTTGTCCTGGCCTGGGAAAACCGTGAACCCTAAACAAAGTGTGTGTAGCTCCAAGGCCCAGTCCTGTGCCCATTGCAGCCGATGGCAGAACTGCTGCTGACGGCAGTGGGTGCAGGATGGAGCCCAGAACACTCTTCTCCTCTGTCTGTGTCACCTGCCATGTGGATGCACTGGGGGGGTTGGCAGGGGAGGCTGAGGCTGGGTTAGCTGCTGAAGTGAGGTCTCTGTGTGCATGTGTGTGTGTTGTGGGAAGGGGATGCCCCCCTGTAATGTGGTCATGTATTTGTAACTGTAGTCAGAAAATCCAAATGCAGGGAAAGACGAGCCACCCGCTTCCCGAAGCCCAGAGCCTCCAGAGTGTCCAGAGAGAGTGAAGAGCCCAGCGCCTCTGCTCAACGGCGAGAACCAGCCACCCTCCCACGCACCTGCCCAGACCATGAATGGCCTGCAAGGATCCAGGGCTGGCTCGTTGGCCCAGCCCGAGCCGCTGGGAGAGGAGAGCCAGGGCCTGTCCAGGAAGAGAGTGGTGAGGGTGGTGCGCAAGGTGGTGCGCAGAGTCCTGCCTGGCGAGGACTCTGGCAGCACCAAGGAGCTGGGGAGGGACGGGAAGTCTCCTGAGCCAGCTTCGCCAGCCAAGAAGGAAGAGAAGGCGCCACCCAGGGTGGTGTCTTCACCTCCATTGCCTGCGTCCTCCCCGAAGCCGGATCCCAAGGAGACTGGCCCCAAGGATGAGATCTCGGTGGGTCTGAGAAGCCTGATGTCCCGAGGCAAAACCAAACAGCACAGGCCTCGCCTCAGGCCAGCGGAGAAGCAGGAGGAGGAGAAACCTCCCGAGCTGAAAACACCCCCAGTGGGGAAGGAACCCGTGAAGCCTGGCTCCCCGTCTCCTGCGCAGGAGGAAGGGCCAGTAGCCACCCCAGACCCCAAGGCAAAGCAAGAGCAGACGGTGCAACCCTCAGGAGCCAAAGTGGAGCCAACACAAGGGGCACCTCAGAATGCAGCTGCCCTGGGGCAAGCCAAGGTACGCACGAGTGTGTGCAGTCTAGACCGGTGATGCATGGCACCGGCGTGTGGCCTGGGCACTGCTGAGTGTGGTGGTCACTGTCAGCACACATCTCGGGTCTGGGTGCGTGTCCGTGCACACGGGCGGTGCCTGGCTGAAGGAGTGCATGGCTTTTCCTCACAGGAGTGCTAGGACATGCCAGTTCAATCCGTTTGGTGACAGGTGCATGGTGTGAGCTGCTCACTGTAACTTGCTGCGTGTTCCTAGCGCCGTGCTGGTGCTGCTGCTCCTCCCAGGTCAGTGCATGGGACCTGGCCCAATGTGTGGGCTTGCTCCTGTTAGCCTGCGAGCCCGCAGCTGCTCAGCAACGGGAGCCCCTTTGCCTGTTGGTTCCCCTTGTTGAGCTCCGGGGGTGTCATAAGGAGAGGGGTGGGTCCAGCAGCGGTCGGCGGTGACCTTTCCCCTCCCAGCTCTGTTTGGTAGCGAGTCTCCCAAGAATTTGTTTTGGGGTTGTGTTTTAGGGACAGAGCTCATTCCACCATTGCCAGGCGGCCTGCTCAGAGCTCATTCCACCATTGCCAGGCGGCCTGCTCAGGGCTCATTCCACCATTGCCAGGCGGCCTGCTCAGGGCTCATTCCACCATTGCCAGGCGGCCTGCTCAGGGCTCATTCCACCATTGCCAGGCGGCCTGCTCAGGGCTCATTCCACCATTGCCAGGCGGCCTGCTCAGGGCTCATTCCACATTGCCAGGCGGCCTGCTCAGGGCTCATTCCACCATTGCCAGGCGGCCTGCTCAGGGCTCATTCCACCATTGCCAGGCGGCCTGCTCAGGGCTCATTCCACCATTGCCAGGCGGCCTGCTCAGGGCGCTGCATTCGTGGGGGCTCACAGAGCAGGCTCCCACGCTGGCTGCAGGCTGTGCCCCCTTCCTCCAACGGGCAGAGCCTCTGGGATCTGCCTGGGGGAGCCAGGTCCTTGTGCAGGGCGCTGGTGCCCTGCCCGGCTGCTCCAAACCAGGGACGGAAAAGCACACCCCTGCCACCCCCAGGGCTTCCTGGGAACCTCTTGCCGATGCTGTTCATTTCTCAAGGTCTGGGGCTCGGTTCCCCAGGTCCCTCTCCGAGCCATGCAACGCTGCAGAGCCAGGTGTTCCTTCCTGCCCAAGGCGTTGGGTGCTTGGCCCTGGTGTTCGTGCCACCATGCGCCCTCTGCCCCCGGAGCCTGACCTGTGTCTCCTGCATGCCAGCACAGCGTCCTAACCACAGGCCCCTTCCCGGCCCCTGTGGTGCTAGCCCGGTGCTGTGGGAAATGTTCGTTAGTCTGCAGGCCTGACGTGTGCTGTGCAGCGTATGTGAGGCTGGGCGTTGGCCTGGCCCAGCATGTGGGGTGGAACCTCGCCTGGTCTCCTTACCGGGATTCCTAAGGACAAACCCGTCACTCAGCGTCCCTGTCTCTCTCTGACCCGGCTCGCTCCATGGAGGAACCCCAGCCAGCAGAGAAGCAGCTGCCTCCCCCAGGAGCCGCAGAGGGATCCCCCCAGCAGGCGTGCGTGGTGAGCTGCTGGGGGCAGGGGAGGCCAGTGCTGTCGGTGGCTGTGAAAGGCCCGTGGCCCCCATTGGGCATTGTCACTGAGACGGTAGCTGGCGAAGCTCTTAGTTCAGGAGTACAGAACTGTGCCCCAGTTGTGCAGAGCGTGCCAGCCTGGCTGGTAGAACACACCTGGCGGTGGCCATGCCTGGGCGTGTGCTGCATGGGCATGGCTGGCCGTGTGTGTAAAAGGGCACTCCCCTGACTTCAGGGGCAGCTGGGGGTGCGGGGGCAAGGGGCTGGCGTCAGTGGGGAATCAAGCCCTCCTTGTGAATGGCTGAGAAGCGGCCTGCTCCTGTGAGTGCTCTGCTAGCAGGTGGGTGCTGCTGGTTTTCCCGGGGCGCACTCGAGTGTGGGGGATGCCGTCCCTTGCGCCGTACGGTCCGAGCTTCCCCCCGGTAACTAGCGTGTTCCTGGGACAGTTGCTTTGGTGTCGTGTGTGTTCCAGAAATGTGGCCAGAGAGCCAAGGTCTTTGGCTAGCAGCTCTGCCTGCACGGCAGCTCTGGTGCCTGGCTCCAGCCTCTCCCCCGGAGGGAAGTTTGCCGGGCCCCGGCCTGCCTGGTCAGGCTCTGCGGAAGGGTCGCCGCTTGCCAGCGCAGTCCTTTGGCTCTGGTATCGCCGCCCTCGAGCACACGCAGACTCTGCGGGAACCTGAAGAAGCCTTTGCTACGCAGCGTTAAATGTAGCCCTGAGCCGCCATGTGCATTGGCCTGGGAGCCGCTAACCCGGTTCAAGTCTGTCTTGCTACCGCAAGCAGTGGAGCCGGTGGCGTTAAAGACCCCCCTCCCCAAGCCCCCTCCTCCACACCCCCACTCACCCTCCTCTTCTGGATGCTGCTGTCTGGTTCTCCAGGTGCGACTGGCCGTACCCTTCCCCCACGGGCCCCTTGTGCTGGGCGAACCCCTCAGCTCTCTAGCTTGGGAGCGCTGGATCGGCCCCCTACCTTCCTCCTTGCCCTTAGTGGCTGCCAAGCACTGCAGCAAGCTCCCGCCTCTTCTAGTGGGGGCCGTCCAGCATCCCCTCTGCTCAGCCAGCAGGTAGGATCCCCACGCAGGGACTCAGGAGCATGGAAACCTTCCCCGCTGACCCCCGGGCCACGTGGTGAGCGTGTGAGCTCGGCAGGGCTAACCCCCAGCTCGTTCGGCGTGCTGACCCCTCGGGGCCCTGCGTGGGCAGGTGGGCCAGTGCGCCAGGCCCAGACAGACGGGGAGGCCTTTGCCATGCTGTGTGCCTTCCCCCCCCCCGGAGTGCTGGCTGCAGGCTGTGCCCAGAGGCAGAAGGCCTGGAGGAGGGGCTTTGGGAGGCAGTTCCTGCTTGGAGCTGAGGGAGCCTTGCCCCAGCCCTCTCCCTGCAGCGTGCAGGGCATGCCAACTCCCATGCTGTGCAGCAGCAGGCGACTGAGGGGGCAAACACACAGTCCCTCTGCATTTGTCACCAGCTCTGAGGCCCAAGGAGGCCAGCTTCCTCCTGCCTTTGGCAAAGCACCCCAGTAGTTTGCCAGCAGCCAGTTCCCCAGCTGCCTCCTTTGCTCAGGGCTGGGAGTGGCACGAAGGGTGACGCTAATGCTGGTTTGACCTTTAGGCTGCAGCCGGCCCCGGTTCCCAGCTGACCCCAGTGGAGGAAGCTCACAGAAGGCTGGAGAGGATCTTCATGGCTGCTGTAATTCACGGAGTTATTCCTGCATACCTGTGTACATGCACCCGCTCAGCTCTCTCAGCCAGTGTGCTATGGCTTCCCCGCTGCTTGTGCTCCGTGCATGTGGCAGCTCTGACTCGGAGTGCCTCCGGGAGTGGGCTGGTGTGCTCCCATTGCTCCCTTGGCTTTTCCGTGTGCCTGGGAGCTGCCGGGAGGCACCTCAGACCTCTCCTCTGCGTTTGGGAGCCATCAGGAGCTTCTAACCCGTGTGGCTGCGTCTGGCGAGAAGCCTTGGCTCTCAGATTTCGAGGCACAGAGTGTCGTGTGCTGGAGCTCCCTGGTTTGATCAGATCCCCCTCTTACCCCCCACATCTGGCTGCAGAGGTCACAGGATTCTCTTCCATAAAAACCATTTTCCTCGCTGTTTAAAATATGTGTCAGCACCAGCTACCTACACGAACAAGTCCAGGGGTGCACAGCCCAGGGGTTCAGGGGTGCTTGGCTAGCAGGCAGGGTAGGAGCTGTGCTTTGTTCTCTGAGGACGCCCCTCTTCTATCCCTTGCTAGTATTACTGCCCGTAGGAGGATGTGTGCGGCTTCGGGGCCTGCCGTTCCCTTTCATCCTGGCACTGCCCACGCAGGAGAGGCCCCCGTTTGCTTCCTGCGCTTTCTCTCCAACGCCTCAGCTGCCTGCCACCGACTAACTGCTGCACCTGTGTCCCAGAGTGCAGCAGGGGATGTCCCGACACGGGTCCCTTGTGTGGACCCTGTCCTCTGACTCCCTGGGGTGGGAGTCAGCTGAGCGCCAGGGAGAGGCCATGGCCAGGCGGACTTGCTCCACATGTGGAAGAGTAACACTGGGGTGAGGCTGCTGGCGCTCTGCAGCCTGGAGAAGGAAGCGTGCCACCCCTCCTGTGCCAAGGGGCAGCCCACGCCTGCTGCCAGCAATGGCCTACTGGTCCCTCCGCTCCCGGCGGGTGAGTGAATGGCACGCTGGGGCCTCGAGCCCGGCTGCACTCGCTGAGGAGGACAGCAGCAGCCGCAGTCACTCACTTGGGTTTATACCAGGGGGGCATTTGGGCTGCTGGCCAGCGAGCAGCGCAGCCCGCGGGTGCAGCCCGGAGTCGGTCAGGTCTGTAGAGAGTTGGGACTGACCCTGGTGAGCAGCGTCTGTGGAAAGGCCAGTGCTGCCAGCTTTCTGTGAGCTCCCTGGGCCTCCGCTGGGGGCCGGCCATGCTCAGCGCCAGGAGTGGTTCCATTAGTAGCAGGGCCATTGATTACCAGTGGGGTGACCTGCTTCCTCCACCCTCCTCCTGCTCTTCCTCCTCCAGGAGAGAGCTTTGGGCCGCCCAGCAGTGAGGCTGGTGGCTGGCTGGAGTCAGAGGTGGGCTAACTTTGTTGGGTCCACTCTGCAGCACTGGCTCTTGGAAATCCAACCTGGCCTGCAGTAGGGGCAGGCTCAGACAGCTGTCAGGCAGTGGATTGTAGCTGTGGGGGGGATTTTAAAGGGCTGGGGCAGGGTTGCTCTGTGATGCAGGCTGCAGTCCCTGGGGTCAGACCCATCCACTGTGGACCCAGCCCAGCATCACATCCTTGTTGGCTCACTCATGGCTGTACCAGGCGATTAGCAATTCGACCGAGCCAGCTGCTGTGACTCCTGCACTGATTTGGAGGCCAGGCTCCGTTGAGAGACAGCTGTGCAGTTCCTACACCGAAGCCTGTGCGAGGTGCCGGGCAGGGACCTGGCCTTGCTGGTCGAGTGAGGCCCCACTGGCCTGACAAGGGTGGTGGTTGTCCCCTGAGCCGTGGGGAAGTGGTTGGTTTGAGCAGCGCGTGGTTGGGTGTGGATGTGGGGTTTTGGCCTGGGCAGTTGCACGCCTGCTGTGTTTGGGGTCGCTGGCCGGGGTGCGTTTCCTTCGCTTCTCTGCTTATCTCACCCTCTTTCTTCTCCTTTTTCCCCTTCTTGCTTTGCTGCCATTAGCTGGAGCCTGTGGCCTCCCCGTCAGCACAGAGTCAGGTACTGTACCCCTGCCCACAGAAGCTCTCTGCTTCCACCGGTGACCTTCCACCGTCGTCTGTCTGCCTCTGGGCTGGTGTCTGTGCACGCGCCTCATGCTGGAGTGTAAGGCTTTCTTCACCTGTCTGGTTCTCTGCCCTGCTCATTCCTGCCATCGTGCTAGCTCGACCTGCTCTGGAGCCATTCTGTAGTAGTCCCAAGTCACCCCACCTGCGGGCAGGGGCTTGTGTGTTACTAATGAGCCGTATTTCCTCTGGCCTTGAGACTTTCCTCCTACTAGCCAGACAAGCGTGTGTGGGCGGGGAACAGGCTGCCCGGCTCCCAGCAGCGGGAGGCTGCGTACGGCGGGGCGGGGAACAGGCCGCCCGGCTCCCAGCAGCGGGAGGCTGCGTACGGCGGGGCGGGGAACAGGCCGCCCGGCTCCCAGCAGCGGGAGGCTGCGTACGGCGGGGCGGGGAACAGGCCGCCCGGCTCCCAGCAGCGGGAGGCTGCGTACGGCGGGGCGGGGAACAGGCCGCCCGGCTCCCAGCAGCGGGAGGCTGCGTACGGCGGGGCGGGGAACAGGCCGCCCGGCTCCCAGCAGCGGGAGGCTGCGTACGGCGAGGCGGGGAACAGGCCGCCCGGCTCCCAGCAGCGGGAGGCTGCGTACGGCGGGGCGGGGAACAGGCCGCCCGGCTCCCAGCAGCGGGAGGCTGCGTACGGCGAGGCGGGGAACAGGCCGCCCGGCTCCCAGCAGCGGGAGGCTGCATTGGCCAGTTCTGCTGACCGCTGGCCTCCCCAAGTTTCTAGAGTAGCTAGTGTGGGTCTCCCTCAGGCCAGTGGCTGCCTTTGTGCACCGGGGCTTCCTGGCTGCAGACTGACTTGTTCACCTCTGCGCAGGAGTTGCCCTGGGGTCGGAGTTCCTCCCTTCCCACCTGGAAAGCCGGAGGTGTGAGCTCTGCACCGGGACGGTGCCCGTGCGCTTGCTGAGTGTAGTGCTGGCAGCAGAGAACTGACATGCAGATCGGTGCGGGCATGGGGAGGCTGTTGGACAGTCTCAGGCACGAGGAGCGTGAGCAGCTGTTAACGATGTCTCAGGAGAAGGCTGCATTCGGGCATCACCCAGGTCCTCCCCTGCTAACAGTGAGTGGGACGAAGGACGCCGCACCCTTGCCGGCTGTCCGTCCCCACGGTCACTCGGCGAGTCAGTGGCCGAGCTGACGAGAACCCAGGAGTCCTGACTCCCAGCTGTAGGCCCTGTGTACGGAGTAGGCTGCCTCTCGACTATACGGGCGCCACCCCTGGGCCTGCTCCTTGTACGAAGCGCCCAAAGGCGAAGGGCCAGGCTGAGCAGCAGAATGGGATAGGCAGTAAAGTCCCCCAGGCCCCAGCGGGGACTTGGGTCAGCTCTTGGGTCCCCAAGGCTGCAAACACCCGAGCATGGACGAGCTTCCCGAGCCGGGGATGGTCTGGTGAGCCCAGCGGGCGGCTGTAGACTGGCGAGGGACCCCAGCCAGGCAGGTAAATGGGTAATCCAGAGCCTCTTGCCTCAGGTGCAGTCTCTGTCTCCACCTGCCGGTCAGCAGAGAAACCTGCATCCCCTCGTGGGCTCTAGGGGGAGGTGAGATCGCTCGCTCGCTCGCCCAGCCCCAGTGGGCTCTGGTCAGTTCCTGGCTGGGCAGTCACCCGCGGATAGGCGGGGTCCGCGGGGCTGGGGCTGGGGCTGGGCGTCTCTTGGAGCGTTGGCCTCTTGCCCGTTTCAGCCGCCAAGCTGGACTCTCCGTGTCACTCGCTCCCAGACACGCACGCAGCTGCCTTTGGGGAGCAAGAATCTGCAATGGGGGGGGGGGTCCCGTTCACCCTTCTGAGCAGGGGTGAGGGGGCCGGAGCAGGGGAGCCGGAGAACATGCCCGTTTGATCACTTCCTGCCCGACGCCCGCCTGCCTCTTAGCCTAGCTGGGACCCGCCTTCCCACTGGCTGCTTGTGGATTGGCTAGCTGGGGGGCACAGCAAGGCAGGCAGGGGGCTTGCCCCAGGCCTCCCGTGTGGTGGGGCAGGCACTGAGGTCAAGGCCCAGGCCTAGGAGACGCGCTCCAGGTCTGCCACTTACTCCTTGGGTGAGCGTGGGCAGGTCAGTGGCCTCTCTTCGGAGGCCCAGCTCTGCAAAGCGCGTGGGGGGCGTGCTGGGGAACGCAGGGCACTGTTGTGACCCTCAGAGCAGCCCAGGAGCAGGGGAGCTGTGGGTGGGGGCTGCAGGACACTGCCACCCTGCCCACAGCCCTCCCCTGAGCGCAGGGTGGGCACCGGACACTCTCCGTCAGGTGCAGCGTGGCAGGGGGGGCTCGGGGCAGTGCCGGCAGCGGCCGAAGGGTCGGGAGAGACGCTGGGCCGCTGGCCCCTCGTTGCCCCATTCACTTCCATTCGCTTCTCATCGTAGCTTCCCCTGCTCTCGGCGCCTTCCCCTGGGGGGAGAGGACATTAACCCTTTACACCTTGCTTCCCCATCCGCCTCAATAGGGACAGGCGGACGATGCCCCAGCAGCCACGTTTGGCCCAGCCTCTGCTGCATCCCTGCCTCAGGTTTGGCTGCTTGAGCACTCTAGCGTTTCCGGGAGTGTCTGGGGATGTGCTTGGTGCTGGGGAGTGGGGGCACTGCCTTGTTTGTGCGCTGGTGTGTTGCTCCTCCTCTTTGGGTTTGCACGAGGCCTTTGCCCTGCATGTTTGCATGAGGTCGGTGGTGGGACAAGGTCTTAGCCAGGAGAGCTGGAAAAGCCCCTGGGCCCGGCCCATCTACTCGCCACAGGCCAGCCTGGGCTTGCTCCCCGAAGGAACATGGCCCTGTCCAGTGCCTCCAGGGTTCAGGGCCTGCCCTCGGGACGACTCCTCCACCCAGCAGAGCCTGCTGTTGGGCAGCTTTGCCAAATAGCCTGAGCCCCGGTTCTCCCCTGTGGCCCACCCTCAGCAGTTCTCCTGTCCCGCGAGCCCCAGAGGGCTGTGCCTGCTTTGCAGAGCTGTCTGTGCGGGGCCCTGTTTGCCCGGCTGCGGGGGTGTTGCTTTGTGAGACTCCAGCTGTCGTTGGTGTGGTCTCAGTTTGAAGAGTTGCCCCGTTGTGCTCTCCGTGCCCTGTGCAGGGGGGCAGAGGCTGCTTACATTGTTCACTTGGCTTGGAGCTTTAGGGCTCTGCACTCTCCCTGTGTCCACGTGGCCTGTGTTCATTCTGCTCTGCAGGATGCACTGTGTTCCTCGCCGCCCTGCCCTGCCCTGCCCTTCCTTCCTGGGGTGTGGACTCTGCTGAGTGTCGCACACTCAGCTTGTCCCAGCTGCACCTGGGCAAGTGACTTGGTCCAAGTCTTGATGTGAGGCTGGCTTGAGCAGGGTGGCTGCTCTGAGAGCTTGTGTCGCGCAGACCGCGCTGGCTGTTAGTGGCACAGGGGTGCTGCCATGCTCCCTTTGATGGCTAGAGCCAGGATCTGTCACGTGGAACAGCAGGGACCAGCCTTCCCACCTCCGGGCCACTCCCGAGCTCCCTGGGGTCTGAGCTCTTCCCTGCGGGGAGCCCTGGCACAGGGCTGGGTTCGCTGTCCTGGTGATCAGGGGGTGCCTGGGCGGGGAGAGGGGAGGGCAGCAGGGTGAGAGGCGGTGCTGGAGTCTCTGATGGCCTACGCTGGTCCAGTCCCCCCAGCCTGAGCCGTGACCTCTTCCCCTTTCTCCTCGCTCTGGCAGGCGAAGACGGAGGAGCAGATCGCTGCCGAGGAGGCCTGGTATGAGACGGACAAGGTGTGGCTGGTCCACAAGGATGGCTTCTCCTTGGGTGAGTGTCCTTCACCTTCCATGGGGGGCCCTGGCGTCCTTGGGGCAGTGCCGTGCAGTGGGGCTAGACCACGGCTCTGCTCTCAGCCCCCCTTTGCTGCTCTCCAGAGCATTGCTCGCCCGCTAACGGTGCGGGGCGGAGCTATAGCCTGGCTCTGACCTGCCAGGTGTCAGGCAGAAGAGCAGAGGCTCCAGAAGGCATCACTAGTGCGCCCTTGCGGCGTGAGAGCAGGGTGCCTTCTCCTGAGCCTCCACGCCCGTGCCACGGCTCAGGGAGGCAAGTGGTAACCAGGTCCCTGGCCACCTACCTGTCATGTGCCGCCCAGCCGGGTTCCAGCCGGCGTGGGGAGACGCGGCCAGGGGCGTGCCCCGTCCTGCTTGTCTGGCCTGGTGTGCAGGAGCAGTCTAGCCTCAGTGCCAGAGCTCCACCACTAGGTGTCAGCGTGTCCCCGGGCACGGAAGAGATGGAGGGGGGACACGAGGGGCCGTGGTGCCTGCCCATGCCGTGGCGTGTTCCCTTCGCAGCGAGCCAGCTGCGAGCAGATGAAACGAGCCTCCTGCCCGAGGGGAAGGTGAAGGTGAAACTGGACCACGATGGGGCCGTGCTGGAAGTGGACGAGGATGACGTGGAGAAGGTGGGAGCCCTGGGCCCTGACTCCGGCTGGGGGGGCAGGAGCAGGGGCCGCGGGGTGGGCGAGAAGTGGATCTGGGCCTGCGGTGGCAGGGGCTGTGTGGGGTAGGGGCTGGGATTCCCTGCCTGATGCTGCCTGTCTCCTCTGTGTCCCCAGGCGAACCCGCCGTCCTGTGACCGGGTGGAGGACCTGGCCAACCTCGTCTATCTCAATGAATCCAGCGTGCTGCACACGGTGCGCCAGCGCTACGGCGGGAACCTGATCCACACCTACGCAGGGCCCACCGTGCTGGTCGTCAACCCGCTCAGCTCCCCCTCCATGTACTCTGAGAAGGTAATGCTGTAGCTCGGGGCCTGGCTGCATGAACCCTTGTCGCAGCTTCTGCGCTCCATCCACGGGGTCCCACTCCACCGGCAGCAGGCTAGGAGCGTGGCCGGGGCACAGAGCCCAGGGCTGGGAGCCAGGATGCGCTGTGTTCCCAGCTCTACGACAGTGCCCTGGGCACCGCCAGCCTCCCCCGCTTGCCGGTCTGTACCGGCGATGGCAGTGCTGCCCTGCCTCGCGGCACAGCGGGCAGCCCCTGGCTCTCACGGGGGGTCTGTGCTCCTGGTCCGGGGACGAGGGCAGACTCTCCTGCGGGTGTGGGGGCAGGTGCAGTTCTTGGCTGTGTTCTCTCCTGGCTGCATTGCCCGTGTTGAGGAGAGGTCCTGCTGGACGGTGCCAGCAGGTGGGCACGCTGTCCTATCCGTCTCCCGCCCGCTGCTCCTGCCCGCGGGAGCCCTGGAGCGGGGGAAGGAGTGATTTGTGTGCCTCAGGCCGGCACGTGGGCTGGAGGGGGAGTGACCTGGCCCACCCAGCACCGCGCTAGGTCCCCCAGCCTCCTGCGCTTTCCCCAGGTGATGCACATGTTCAAAGGGTGCCGCAGGGAAGACATGTCTCCACACATCTACGCCGTGGCCCAGGCCGCCTACCGCAACATGCTGATGAGCCGCCAGGATCAGTCAATCGTCCTGCTGGGGAGCAGCGGCAGTGGCAAGACTGCCTGCTGCCAGCACCTGATCCAGTACCTGGCCACCATAGCTGGCAGCACGGGGAAGGTCTTCTCTGGTGAGTGCCCAGCAGTGCTGGCCGGGCCGTGGTGACAGGAGAGCGCTGACCTGCCGACCTCTGCAGCCTGGATGGGCCCTTCATTGCTCTCGCCAAGGCCTGGCCCGGGCGGGTTATTAGCAGCTCTCTGGGGCAGCTAGAGGGCTCCCTTGCAGCACTGCTGGCTCCTGCCAGCCCCACGTTGCTTGGGGGGCTTGCTTTCTGGGTCCCTGGCCACGGGCGTGAGCTGGGGAGCACAGCTCAGACCAAGGGCACTGCTCCCCCTAGTGCGGCGCAGGGGGCCCCGGGTGGCGAGGTTGCCCTGCTGCCGCCCATTCTGTCCCTGCGCCGCGGGCACAGAGGCACTTGCTCTGTAACTCACACAGCCCTCTGGGCCATGGGGCTGGCCGTGCACACGCCCTCTTGCTCGTGTCCCCACAGTGGAGAAGTGGCAGGCGCTCTACACCATCCTGGAGGCTTTTGGCAACAGCAGCACCAGCATGAACGGCAATGCCACTCGCTTCTCCCAGATCGTCTCGCTGGACTTCGATCAGGCTGGCCAGGTGGCCTCAGCCTCCATACAGGTGCGAAGGGGCTGAGGGGAAGAACACGCACGGGGTGTGCTGAGTGTACGGCTCGGGGGGCCTGAATGGCGCTGGGCAGTGAGCACAGAACAGGGACCTGGTACCTAGCTCAGAGCTTGGGGCTGTCCCTGGCACGTGACTCCTAACAGGACCAGTGGCCTGTCCCGCTGGCCCAAATGGGGAGCTGCCTTTGGCAGGCTCAGCAGGAAGCCAGGGGCCCGGTGGGGCCGGAGATTGCACTCCCCTCCTTGCAGATCAGAGCTGAAGCTGCCGCTGCTGGTCTCAGCGTGGGGCGAGCCTGGCGCTGGCAGGTGCCTGCCTGGGCTCTCTCTGGAAAGGGAGCTGTGTGCTCACCCCCACACTCAGCAGCTGCACTGCCGGGATGACTGGCCCCGTTCCCTGGTGCTCCTCTTCCTTCACATCTGGAGCACTGCACAGCTAGTGGCAAGGCCCCTCGCAGGTGGCCTTGAGTTCCTTTCATTAGTCTCCAGTAACAAGGCGTCTCTCTCCCTTCCACCACCCATAAAAGCTGGCACCAGTGTGGTAAGGAGAGCGCAGCCTCTGTACGCCCGTGTAACACGAGCTGCTGATCAGCTGAGGGCAGATAGGTTCAGGGAGGCTGAGGAGGCTTCAGAGAGTCTGTCGCTTTCCCAGTGTTTGTATTGACCTCATCCGCTGCCGCCCATGGAGAGCGACCCTGGCCTGGGCGGGGCGTTCAGCGTCACCCTGGGCATGGGGCAGAGGCAGCCGCTGGCGGGCAGGCGGGACTAGCTCAGCCCCCAGGGAAGGCTTGGCACCCAGCGTGTGACTGGGATTTCACCTCTCACTGAGGCAGCTGGAGGGCCCCTGCTAGAGACAGGCTGGGTGTAATTGATTGTGTCTGTTGGGATAACACTGAAGGGCCCATGGTGCTGGGCACAGGCAGCCCAGAGATGGTCCCTGCCTGCCCGTGAGTCAGAAAGCGCAAGGCTGGGGGGTAAGGAGCCAGCAGAGCCCGGTGCATTGGGCTGCCGTTGCAGCAGGCCCAGCCCTGGTGAGCAGAGCTCGGCCTGCACTGGTGCTGCCTGGCCGGTGGGCAGCTGGCAGTGTGCCACAGCCCTGCCCCAAATGTCTCCGTTCTGGTCCCCAGACGATGCTGCTGGAGAAGCTGAGGGTCACCAAGCGGCCGGCCAACGAGGCCACCTTCAATGTCTTCTACTACCTGCTGGCTGGCACGGACAATGCCCTCAGGTGAGCCCTGCGCCACCTGCCCCCATCACTGCCTCTTGCCCTCCCCTGGCAACGGCGTCCATTGCACCCAGCTGTGGTGACGGTCTGAACGCTGGCGGGTCTCTAAGCTCTGCTCCAGCCATTCCTCTGCCAAGAATTGCTTCGCCCACGGCTGAGAGCCAGCCTCAGCCCTCTGGGTACGGGGCTGCAAGCCCATGGGTGTCTCTGTGAGGTCATGGAGATGGCAGGGGCCAGAGCGGGGCCTGCAGTGCAGCTGGCATGGTGTGGGCTGGCTGCCCCATCAGGCATGTAGCCTGCAGGGGTCAGAGAGAGAGACCAGGGTCCCGGAAGCTGCCTCAGTGCCCTGTGGCAGGGCTTGGTGTGTAGAGATCAGCCTGCATGTCCGAGCTGAATCAGGCCTCGGGGGAACCTGGCCCTGGCGTGGGGCCTGTCAGCGTAGGCCGGCCCTGTAACGCTGTGTTTTATCCCCACAGAACCGAGCTTCACTTCAGCCACTTAGCAGAGACCAGCGTGTTTGGGATTGTGCCACTGTCCAAGGTGACTCAGGGCAGAGCCGGGCGGGGCTGGTGTTACAAGGGCGCAGTCCTGCATGGGCAGGTCTCACCTCCCTAGGCCTGACCCAGCATGGGCTGGGCCCTGGGGGCCTGGCTGAGCAGGGGGGTCCTCGGATGACAGTCCAAGGCCGACAGTCACCGCGGGGCTGCTAGAACAGCTGCAGAGACCTGGGGGCCTGGGCGGTCCACTGGGGGCTGCTGCTGCCTGCCAGCTCCCAGGGAGCGACGCAGCACGGTGACGGCGAAGCCTCCGCCTTTCCCAGAGAGATGGACTCTGCGTCGCCTGGGCTCCATCTGTTTACTCTTCTGCTCTCTACCTGAGCCCAGGATTAGCCTTTGATGTAGATTTTTAATTAAAAGCTTAACTAAAGCCTTCCCTGCATGTGCCCGATGCCCCGCTCGGTCCTTCACGGGGGCAGCGTGACCTCTGCGGGGACGCCTGCTTTGCCCTGGCCCAGGTACTCTCCAGGGCACCCCGGGCGGCAGAGATCCATGCAGACCTGCCCTTGGGGTGAGGGGAGCAGGGCGGGGCCTGGAGCTCTGGCCCAGAGCAGGTGGCTGTTAGCCAGCAGTGAGAAAAGCCACCCCTTTGACTGAGGCAGTGGCACGTGTTCCCTTGTTCTCCAGCCGGAAGAAAAGCAGAAGGCAGCCCAGCAATTCAGCAAGCTCCAGGCTGCCATGAAGGTGCTGGGCATCTCCAGCGATGAGCAGAAGGCGTTCTGGCTTGTCCTGGGGGCCATCTATCATCTGGGGGCCGCAGGAGCCACCAAAGGTAACGAACTGTTCAGAGCTTCCCTGGGCGCTTCCATAAGCCGAGGTTTGCCGGTCTGAACTGCACGGCTGTTTCCCGAGAGGTCACTGAAAGGCCTATCCCCACAGGGCGGGTCAGTGCCCAGGGGCGGCTCTCTCAGAACTACTCCTGGGGGTTAGTGAGCCCTGAGTAGAACTTCCTTATTTCCCCCTCGGCAGCCCTGTGTGCTCTGAGACCTGGCGCTGCCTGGCTGCACCCACTGGGTCAGGGGCCCGTTGGGCATGTTCTGAGGCCAGGATCATCCCCAGTGCTTGATCCACCCAGCTTTCACCCCGTCATTCACAAGGGAAATCACCAGCTCACCATTGACCTCAGGGCCTTGTGCAAGGCTGTCCACACACTGGGGGCGGGAGGGAGGGGACGCTGCACGGCCCTGGCTCCAGCCCTAGTGTTCCCCAGCTTCCTCCCTCCCCCACAAAATGGGAGGGAGCAGGGAAGCCCCAGCACGGGTGTGCTGCTGCTGGCGCTGGGTTGCTGCAGGAGAGACACGTGGGGTGGGGCTGAGGCTAAGCAGAGCAGATCTGAGGCCTGTCCTGAGTTGAGGCAGCAGTGCTGGGAAGATCTTTGGGTTTCCAGCCCTTGGCTCGGGGAAAGCCTCGTGGCCACAGGGGTGATTGCTACTGTCCTGCACAGACCTTAGTTCTGAGGAGCCCCTCCAGGCTGCTGTGGTCATAGGCCCGGTGTATTGTGGCTGTCCTGGCAGGGCATGCGGCAGGTTCTCTGGCCAGGTCTGTGTCTCGGCACTGGCTGGAAGGCCCAGTTCTCGAGCTGGGAGAGTGCCTAGAGAGGCAGAGCCCCAGGTGGACTTGGTGCAAGTGCAGGGCCACGGGCTCCGTGTGAAGAGACACAGAGCTGCTGGGTTTGCCTGGGTCGTGATCTGGGAGGTCACACCGCTCTCCCTGAGCTGGGGTTCTCCCGGGCCTTGGGCCATGTCAGATACCAGGAGGGGTAGGGGCCAGAATAGCTTCCAGGGCTTGGGTCGCATCTGCGGCAGCTCCTCTCTGCGAGGTGGAGTTCTGGGGAAGTCTGTCTGCCCGCGCTCTCGCCCCGTCCCCCCGGCAGTGTCAGAGGGCGGTGGGTCACGCTGGCGTCTGCTCCCCGCTGGTGCCCTGGGATTTCCCTTTTGAGACGGGTGTCCCAGAGGTTCCTGCTGTGACTAGAAGGGCTTGGATTTTACAGCCCAGAGAGCACCGCCGGGCAAGGCCCCTCAGACATTGCACCACAGGGGCTGTTTTGCAGTGGGGGCAGGGGAAGGTGATGTCATAACATCCCACAGCTGGAGGGGACCTGGGGCGAGACCAGACCCCCGGCATTGGTGTTAATTAATAGCTAGGGGGCAGCGTGGCACTGGTGGCGAGGGTGGGAGTGGAGTGGAGTCAGGGTCTGCGTGGGAGCAGCCTCAATCACTGTGTGCTGCAGATCCTGCTCTGCCAGGTACCATGCTCAGGGGACGTGAAGGTGATCTTTATCCGTGCGGTGTGTCACTAAGCAGACAGAGGCCCTGCTGGAGAGGGGGAGAAGGGCCCACGTTACGGTGTCCCCACCATCCCCCGTGGCGTGACTGCCACTGCCCCACTGGCAGCCAGGGCAGCCCATGAGGTTGGTTCACAGCCCCTCGGTACACGGGCCGGCCCTCAATCCAGGCCCAACCTTGCCCCCGCTGTGCCCTGGAGCTGGGGTTAGATATGCTGCCCTCCGCGTTCCAGCAGCTCCATGGGCAGTTGCTTGCGGGAGGGTCTGTCTTTGAGCCACGCAGAGCGGGGCCAGGTGGAAAGGTTCCAGGATGGCCCTAGAGAAGCTCAGGGCTTCCCGAGCCGTGGGGCCCAGAGAGCACGTCTGTCTGCGAGCATGGCCCACTGGCTGCCCTGTCGATGGGAGGCTCCCAGGGCGGCGGTCTTCGCTGGCTCCGGCCTGACGACTCTGCATGGGGCCCCAGTGCCACCTCGCATGGGGCTGTGCGGGCCCAGACCTGCCCCAGGTCGGGGCTGGTGAGAGCAGGCAGAGGATTGGCATGGGGGGCAGGGAGGCGAGTGGAAAGATGGGGGCCGGGCCTTGGGTTGGGGGCTGGCGTGTGCCTTCTGTGGCTGCCTGGCTCCGAGGAGGGGTCCCGGCGGGAGGTGGCATCTCCGTGTCTCTGTGTGTGTGTGCCAGTGTGCGTTGGCTTGCCACGCTTGCCCCCCAGGGGTGGCCCCTCCACCCAGTGCAGGTGTTCGCTGGCAGCAGCTGTCACCGCTGCATTCTAACCCCTGTTTTTGTTTGCATGGTGCATGCCGTCCCTTGGCAATGCAGACACCGACGAAGGTAAAGCCTCCTTTCTCTCTGCTTCCGCACCGCTGTGTTCCACGTGTTACCCATTAACTCGCTCTCCCTGTGTGTCCCCGGCTCCTTCCCTGGTGCCAGGTGTCCCCGCGTTTCCCCTCCCCCAGGGCAGCCGGGGGCGTTCGGGTTCAGGTGTCCCTGCGTTTCCCCTCCCCCAGGGCAGCCGGGGGCGTTCGGGTTCAGGTGTCCCCGCGTTTCCCCTCCCCCAGGGCAGCCGGGGGCGTTCGGGTTCAGGTGTCCCCGCGTTGCCCCTCCCCCAGGACAGCCGGGGGCGTTCGGGTTCAGGTGTCCCCGCGTTGCCCCTCCCCCAGGACAGCCGGGGGCGTTCGGGTTCAGGTGTCCCCGCGTTGCCCCTCCCCCAGGGCAGCCGGGGGCGTTCGGGTTCAGGTGTCCCCGCGTTGCCCCTCCCCCAGGGCAGCCGGGGGCGTTCGGGTTCAGGTGTCCCCGCGTTGCCCCTCCCCCAGGGCAGCTGGGGGCGTTCGGGTTCAGGTGTCCCCACGTTTCCCGTCCCCCAGGGCAGCCGGGGGCGTTCGGGTTCAGTGTCCCTGCGTTTCCCATCCCCCAGGGCAGCCGGGGCGTCTGTTGGAGGAAGAGCTGCAGCGAGAGCTCTGCCCAGCGCCTTGCTGGGAGTTCGGCTCCTCCCGCTTTTCCAAGAGGCGCCCTAAGACACAGCCCAGCCAGGATCCAGGGCAGCTCCCTGACACGGGGGGGAGGGACGTGCACTGCGTCGCCCTGCACTGAAGCGGGCTCATCCCCCACCGCAGAGGTGGCTCCTCCGTCCCAGGCGGGCACTGTGTGGAGCCCTGGCTTCGGGGCACTGCCGGGTGGCCGCTCTGTGGCTGGGCTGGGAACACGAGAGCACCTTTCTGCTATCCCAGCATGGCGGCATGTCTCCGCCATCGGCCTCCGCCATTGAGCGCCAGTGTCCTCTCCTCAAACTCCTGATTCCGTGTTCCTTACGGCCCAGTCTGCCCTGCTCTGCACCGAGCTCTTCGAGCTGCGGGAGTGAATAGTGGCCAGGCTGCACAGCGGGATTGGCTGCGCCGAGCCCTGACACTAACGCGTCCCCTCCTGCGCTCCCTAGCTCCTCCTAGCTGCTGCTTTGTCTTGCACTGAATCTCTTCCCCGGCATTGCTGTTCTCTGAGGACACCTGCCGCCGGCCCCATGCCTGGGTCGGGATGCCCCTGACACTAGACAGCCCCTGGTCCCTCGAAGACCCACAGCCCCTCGGGGAACCGGCTGCATTCCCAGCACTAAGACTCTCTCCCTCCCCGCTAGCTGGGAGGAAGCAGTTTGCTCGGCACGAGTGGGCCCAGAAGGCTGCTTACCTGCTGGGCTGCAGCCTGGAGGAGCTGTCTTCATCTGTCTTCAAGCACCAGCCCAAAGGGAGCCTGCAACGATCCACGTCCTTCCGCCAGGGGCCCGAGGAAGCCGGCTTGGGAGATGGCTCAGGTACTGGGTTGCTGCCGCACATGGAGCGTGGGTGGTGTCAGCCGATAGCATCGAGCAAGGTGATGCCACTTCCTACAGGTGCACGGAGCCTGTCTGCCTTCCTTTGCAGCTGACGCCCTCCTGGGTCTGTAGCTAGCCAAGTGGGAGAGGAGCATGGGCCCGTGGTTAGGACACTGCCCCGGAGTTTGAGAGACCTGGATTCATTCAACTCCCTGCTCCACCACAGACTGCCTGTGCGACCTTGGGCATGTCACTTTGCCTCCCTGGATTCTGTTCCCATGGGGGGTAATAGCACTGCCCTATCAACACATAGGATTGTGAGGCACCTCAGACAGGGTGATTCCCCTGGACCCCATCATCTCCTTGTCATGAATCTCTGAATGGTATTGAGCTGGGCCCCATCGTCTGAGCACGTCACAGTCCTCAGTGCCTGTAGCCGCCCAGCCCCGGGAGACACAGGGCAGGGCTGTTGCCCTGGTACCGAGGGAAGCCGAGGCTCAGGGAGGCTGTGACTGCCCCAGGCCATGCAGCCAGTCTCTGGCAGAGCGGGGATCGGGCCCCGTCCCCGAGTTCCAGGCTAGCACCCAAAGCATTGAGCTGCCCTTCCTCTCCGTGCCCAGGCATTCTGGGGCTGCCGGCTGTTACCAGGGGTCACTTTGGAAGCACGTTGCTTTCGGGTTGCAAGGAGGGTGATGATGTGGGAGCTGCGGCCCAGGCTACCTGGCTCTGCTCACTGGAGATGCTGAACCCTGGGTTTCCCCTTCTCCCCCTGCCCAGCACGGAGCCGCCCGAGCTGTGGACAAGAACACAGGACGGTCTGAGCCCAGAAAACAGCGGAGGGCCCCGAATCCCACCCCCTTTTCTGACGGGCCCCAGTCCTACCCCAGGTTCCTCCTCCAAACCAGCCACTGCTTGCTGCCCGCTTCCAGCAGCTCCCGCTGAGGTCATCAAGGGATCCAGGCCCTTGCGAGTCGCTACCCTCTTCCGACAGGCAAGGACAGAGGCCCAGAGAGGGCGTCAGCCGGGGAGCCGGTGTAGCACTGATGTCCCCCCCGCGCTCTAGACGTTGCCCCAGCTCCCCAAGCCGGTCCTGCCCTGGCCCTGAGCCGCACAGCGTATGGGGGGGGGGTTGCAGGGGAGGGTGCAGTCGCCTTCACTCTGGAACCATTTCTCCCCCCAGGCTCCAGGCTGACGGCTCTGGAGTGCTTGGAAGGCCTGGCCTCGGGCTTGTATTCAGAGCTCTTCACGCTGCTCATCTCGCTGCTGAACCGGTACGCACCTGCGCCGAGGCCAAGCCGAGCACCCAGTGCGGGGGGGTGGGGCAGGAGCCTCGCTCCCCCTGCTGGGAGGAGCCGCCCTGGCCCCCTGTGCGTTGGCCAAGCCCGGAGCACCAAGCTGTCCTGCTGCTGGAGCTCAGCATCCCGCCCTGGCTGTCCGTGCTCCATCCCGTGTAGGCTCCCCTTCGGGGACGGGACCTCACCTGGCATGCTCTCCTTCCCGGCCCTGCAGCCGTCCCGCTGTGTGCTCCGGGGCCGGGGGCGAGGCCCAGGCTCCCAGCGGACAGCGCTACCCTAGGGCAGCCGGGTGCCAGGAAAGGGGCCCGCTGGGGGAAGTGCTTCACCTCACACGTGTAGCCAGGGCATTCCGGGGCCTTTGTCTTCCTCTGGAGCTGCAGCCGTTGCTCCTGACGAGGCCCTGCATGGAGCCTGCGTGCCCTAGCCCCTCTCTCCCCCATGTACAGGGCTCTCAAATCCAGCCAGCACTCCCTGTGCTCCATGATGCTTGTGGACACCCCAGGCTTCCAGAACCCCGAGCTGGCAAACCAGAGCCGCGGGGCCAGCTTTGAGGAGCTGTGCCACAACTACGCCCAGGAGCGGCTGCAGACGCTGTTCCACGAGCGCACCTTCACTCAAGAGCTGGAGAGATACAAGGAGGTATTGCCTGAGGATCCCCTGTCTCGGCCCGTGGCAGAGACCTGCTCCCCAGCTGGAGCAGACACGGCAGGAGCCCAGCGAGGGACTGGAGAGCCCCCCCGCTGCGGAGAAGCCTGCGGGCGCTGACCTTGCCCAGGGCACGTGGAAGGGGCAGCGGAGGCTGTTTCCTTAGCTAGTTGTGTTGCTGTCTCCTCTCTGCTCTAGCACCTACTAGACTCCAGCTGATTTCTAACCCTGTAGGTGACGCGGGCAGTCACGCCTAGACAGGACTCAGCTAATCAGTAGCTCTGAATCTGGTGCTGCTTGAAGCAGGGGTTTCCCCGGGAACAGGCCGTTTGCCATTGGCCCTGTCCTGGGCACTGGTGGCTTTGCTAGCAGCCCTGTGCATTGCAGTCACCCCTGGCAGCGATGGAGGGGTGGCTCCTGGCAAACTCCCCAGGGTGGGAGGGGAGCCGTGTGCACCAGTCAGGTCGGGCTAATTGGGCCCAGCCCCCTTTGCTCCCGGCTGGGCGGGTTCTCAGTGCCCCCATAGGAAGGGTGCGCCCATTCTGCTGCGCTGCCTGTGTGCACGGCCCAGCTACCCCTGAACTCCCAGGCTGGGGAGGGCTCTCTGGGGCGAGGGCCTGGTGAGAAGCCAGCCCAGGATGGTCATTGCTCCTGCCCCTGGCTCTGGGTCTCAGCCCAGCTCCTTGGGGTGCTGGTGTCTGTGACCCAGGCACCACCCTTTGGTGATGACTCCAGGACTGGCTAGACCCTGGAGGCTCAGTTCCCCCGTCTGTTTGAGATGGCTCCCCCCATCCTCACTTCACTGGGGACCATGGGCTCTCTCCCAGCCCCTTCCAAACACCCCGGCGGCAGCTGCTCTGCCATCGCCCTGGAGGAGTGACCCAGCCTTGGGAGCTCTCGCTCTGCCTCCTGCGCTGCCCAGGGGGCCGACTCCTTTCACACCTGGCACGCTGCCTGGTTACTGCTCTGCCTTCCCTGTTGGGGGACACGGCAGTGCCCCCCGGGTGTGATTACAGCCCAGCCCGGTCCCCCCCGTGCACACTGGCCAGGGCCGTGACCCCGCTCCCCTGCCCCAGGGACTCCCCTTCCGGAGCTGAGCAGCCCGGGGCGGTGGGCTGACCGAACCCGTCCCCTGTGCACCGGGAGGGAGACTGGGGGTCTCCAGGGAAACCCCTGTGGTCTAATGGCCTGTAGATTCTATTCAGACTAATGTACTGACTGGCCCGCTCTGGGTCCCGTAACGGTGATCTTTAGTCACACAGGCACTAACCCTTCGTCTGTCCGTCCTCTCTAGGAAAGCATAGAGCTTGCATTAGATGACATAGAGCCCAGTACCTCTGGCTCTGTAGCCACTGTAGACCAAGCCTCACACCAAGCACTGGTAAGCACACACCCGCTTTCATGGCAAGAATTTCTCTCCTCTCCCCTGCGTCGAAAGCTCCTTTCCAGGCCCAGGGCACCACCTGCTCCCTGAGCCAGCAGCTCTGCAGGGCCCCCTGGCTAAGCAGTGACCAGGGAGTTGCACTTTGCTCTGGGCCGGATCTTGGCAGGGCTGGGCAGGGGAACCTGGGAGGTTTCTTGTGCGCAGACAGGGTGAGGGGAGGCTCCGTGGCTCCAAGCTCCCCTCCAAAGCAGGGTGTTTCCCTGTTCCTGCTACACCCAGTAGAAACCCAGCCAGAGGATCCCAGCCAGTCACCAGCACCCAGAAGCCTGCAGGAGGTTCTGCTGCCTTTGCTTGCATGCAGAGGAGACCCCTCAGTCCCCTGGCAGATGCACTCCTGGGGTTCCATTGGTGGGGAGATGCCAAGTTAACTCCAGTGTCACACGCTGGGATTGCAGCTGTGCTGGGAGCTGCCCGGTAGCAGCCGCGCTCATCTAGCTGGTTACCTGGCGCTAACAGCGAGCCGCTTCTGGCTCTGGGTGGGGAGGCTGCTGTTAGCAGGGGCTTGCTCTGATCTGCTCCGGGTGGCGTTGATCTGCCCACGTGCTGGCAGAGCCAGGTCAGGGGAATGCAGTTAGTCCTGATGTCTGCAGAGCTGTCGGGGAGGTGGCCCTCCCCATGCTGGGGCAGGAGGGCTCAGCGGGGAGGCAGAGTCTGTCTCGTCCCTTCCCAGTCTGACCTCTTCTCTGGGGTGGGCCATGGCCTCTGCGTCAGCTCGTGGGGCCGGCATTCCCCTCACTTGTCCCCAGACCGCCCAGCTCTCGGGTGGGAGAACTGTTTCCATTGCCCCTTTTGGTTCCCTGCATCCTGCTGGCGGCTCTGCGGGGTGGGCGGCTGAGGGTCACCCTGAGGGAAGCTCTCTGCTGGGAGTGTCTGGGGGGGAAGAGAGGTGATCTCAGCCCCCCTTGCTTTGCTCTCTGCTGCGCTTCCATATGCCAGACCCAGACCTCTCTCAGCCCCGTCCCCAGCGCTCTGTGCCCAAGCTTGGGAATGGCCCCGCTTCCCTTGGAGCCTGGCCACGTTGCTGCCGAGCTGGGGCTTGCCGTGGGGCGGCTTTGCTCGGCGTGCTGGGCAGGGCGATGGTGCCGGGCAGACGGCTCAAGGCAAGCGGGGGGAGATTGGGGCGGTGGGGCCGTGTCACCAGTAATTACCTCTCCTGTTAATGCCTCGGCCAGTGAAGAAGCAGGAGAACAGCAGGCTTGAGAGCTGCTGCTGCCACTTCCCCTGGCGACGGAGGGGCTGAGTTCAGCACCGATCCATTGCTGTCGTTCATGGAGCTTTCGGAATCAGACCAACGCTGCCAGGGCCCTTCTCCTCCCCGCTAGCGGTGACTACGGCAGGGGAAGGCCCTGCCCTGATCACCAGGCAGTGCTGGAGAGTGCGGCTGGGTTACCTGGAAGCTCCCTGGGAAACGGGCGCCATTGCCAGGAGCTGGTGGGCTGAGTGCGGGAGACACATGGGGGCCTGCCCTCCTGACTGCGTAGGGTCACTTCCCCCGGCACTGAAAGGCAGCTGTCTCTGGGGCAGGACTGAGCAGCACTTGAACAGCGCAGCGCGACAGCACAGGCTGGAAAGCAAAGGGTCCTGTGGCCCATTGGCGTGTCAGGGAGCTTAGGGAGACCCAGTGGCGTTTCCGGCTCTAAGAGCTTCCCCAGCAGGGCTTCGACGGGCAGGGCCAGGGCTTGGCGTCAGCGGGAAGAAGCAGTTTGCCTGGGGCGCGCTGGCTCCATGGGGCCGGGATGGGAGGGACGAAGGCAGCCAGGCTGATCCGCAGGGTGGCAGTGGCAGGGGGACCTTACCGTGTAGCCTGGCTTGCGGTGCAGGGAGCGCCAGGAGGCAGAGTGCTCAGCTGCGTTAGCAGCCCTGCCCGCCGGCCCAGCAGACACTCGGGGAAGCGACTCTCCCTGCACGGAGATCTTGCCACAGGCTCGATAGTAAATGCCACAACGTGGTAAAGGAGTGAAAGGAGTGCAGGCCCAGGGCAGTGAGCCAGCCAGGGGCGCATGCCATCGAGTAACCCTGAGCCCACGGGAGCCGAGCGCCCCCTGCCTGCAGGGCAGGAATTGCCTTCCTGGAGTAACCTGAGTGGCTTCACTCTGCGCCCAGGCCCGTGCGTGCAGAGACTGGCAGCTCAGATTGATGGAGCAGGGAGGCCCCCGGTGAGAAGCCAGGGGAGCAGCCAGCGGCAGAGTGGGAGAGCGTGGGTCTGAGATGTGGTGGGTGCATCTCTCGGAGCTCTGCACGGTGGTTTTGCCTGTCTCTGGATGTGGAGCACGTCGGTGGCTGAGTGCGAACGCTCCGGGCTGACGTGTGTTTTACTGGCTCGGGTATTAAGTATTGATTCTTTCTCTGCAAAGAATCTATTAAGTGTTACTCAGCGCGGGGCTCTGACTGGTCCTGGGGAGCGTGTCCCAGACTCCCGAGGGCTGGGGCATAGCCACCCTCGGCACCTCTCTCCCTCTCCGGGGGCTCTCGGCGCAGGGCAGCCAGGGCGCGTGCTGCCAGCCCCGGGTGCCCAGCGGGGGCGGCAGACACGCTTCGGGTGATGCGTGCGGTTGGGACCGTCTCTGCAGGTGCGCTCCTTGGCCCGCACGGATGAGGCCCGTGGGCTCCTGTGGCTGCTGGAGGAGGAGGCTTTGCAGCCTGCGGGGAACGAGGACACGCTGCTGGAACGGCTCTTCGCCTACTACGGGCCCCAGGAGGGAGATAAGGAAGGTAAGGGGGGAGCCAGCCCTCCGCAGGCCTAGCCAGGCCCTCTGCGCCCTTCCCCTCCCCGCTCCGGGCTCGCGCCGAAGTGAGGCTCAGTCCAGTTGTGTCCTTCGTACAGGAACCGTACAGCGCGGGTGGCCCGTGCGTGCCAGGAGCCATGGCCCAGGGGCTCCAGGGGAGGGTGGGGCACCTGGGCAGGAGATGGGGCAGGGGAGGCTCCTGTCCTGTGCCTAGGGCTGCTCTCCAGCTCTGGCAGCTCTGCCTGCTGGGGCGGTCGGTGCTGTTCACCCCAGGCTCGTGCTGCAGGGCTAGCAATAGCCAACGGGTGCACGGGCTCGGGCTGGAGACCCGGGGAGGGGCCCAGAGCCCGAGCGGACACTTCTGCGCCCCCCAGCATGAGCCCGGACCAGTTGACCTGGGCTCAGAGACTCGCTGGCACAGAGTTTTAGCCTCTGTTTCCTTGTGTGTGGGCTTTGCCACTCCCCCAGCCCCCACCTAACCCAGCCCCCAAACTGCCCCTCCCCTGGCCCCAGCTCAGCCTGGGGCCTGGACCTGCCGGGGTGGCGTGGCCGGAGCAGCCCTCTCCCGGCCCAGATCTGCTGGGGCCAGGGGAGAGGTGCCTATCCTGCCGCCCCAGAAATCCTGTGGCCTCCATGTTGGTGCACATAACAAAATTCCTTCCGCACGTGGGTGGGACAGATTCGAGGGAGCACTGCTCTTGTGCCTTCTTGGCCCAGGACAGGGACTCCCTCTCGGTACCTGGCCTGCGGGGGACTCTGGCCCCGCTGGGGACCGGTTCACTAATGGGGTTTCTGTCCCTACAGGCCACAGCCCGTTACTCCGAAGCGACAAGCCCCGCCACTTCTTCCTGGGTCACAGCTACGGCACCAACTGGGTGGAGTACGACGCCACGGGCTGGCTGCATTACGTCCGGCAGAACCCAGCCTCTCAGAACGCCGCGGCTCTCCTGCAGGACTCTCAGAAGTAAGCAGCGGCTGTGCAGTAAGAGGCTCTGGCTGGGGGAAGGGCCTGGGGTCAGCGGGCACAAGACACGGCCCCAGGGAGTGGGGAGGCTGGCGTGGCTGCTCTGCCGGGGTGGTTCACGCTCTCTGAAAGGCAAAATCTTAATTTCCAGTCCCCCAGGAGCAGCTGCTGAGCAGGGGTGGCTGGGCGCTGGTCCATGCCCTGGCAGCCGGGCAGGGGAGAAACAGCCTCTTTCTTTTGAGCAACGTGCTTGCAGTGGCTGGGTGACCTCTCAGGCCCGTTCCACCATTCTGCCCCCCTGGCTGGGTCACACTGCGGGCAGCGGGCTGCGTATGGCCTCTCGCCACAGACTGCGTGTGGTGTGGCGCATGGGCCGTGGTCCTGAGCCACGCCGGTCTCCACAGAGCTGGTTTAAAGGGCCCCAGGAGGCTCTCTGGAAAGTGAGTCCTGGTTTCATTGCAAACCTGTGAATTACTCATCTCTGCCTCAGGGCTGGTGACCCCTGTGTTCCCATCCCCCTCGGGCATCGATGCCTGTAATGTCCCAGTGCCGCGCCACTCGCCTCGGGGTCTGTGGAGCTGAGCCAGCAGCGAGAGCAGTGATATGATCGTGCCAGGGACGGCTAGAAGAGTTAGCATGCCTGAGCCGTCTCTCCCGTGAGAGGTGTGCGCAGTGCTACCGCGGCCGAAGCCTCTGCTTCCAGCCCTGTCCGGCGTCTGGGCTGCAGGGGGGTTTCTCTGCATTGTCAGTGCAGGGGGGTGCCATGTTTAAATCTTCCAGAGGTGTCCTGCTGGGCTGGCTGGGAGCACTGGGCTTCGTCAGCCCCCCTTCCGAGTGCCCGTGCAGATGCCTCTCTGCTGGCTTTGTGCCTTTCCCGTTGGGGTTGCTGCTGCCTGCCCCCCGAGTGCGTGGTGGGACTCCGGCTGCCCAGTTCTGCTCACGTGCGTCCCAGGCTCTCCGCTCAGCTGGGCCGGGGGTTATGGGGGATAATGTGCACTCCTCAGCCAACCCAGAACAACAGGCGGTGATACGCTGACAGCGGGTACACACACACAATCCCTCACTCCCCAGGCAGGTGAGACCCTGGCGCTGAGCCCTGTGCGGTGCCCGGGAATGGCCACACTCGGCCTGTGTAGCTGGATTTGCATCACCTCCTTGGGCCGTGGCAGGGGGCGGCTGGTCACCTTCTCTCTCTGACGGCAGGAAAATCATCAGCAGCCTGTTTATGGGCCGGGCCGGCGCGGCCATGGTGCTGTCGGGGTCCATCGCCGGCTTGGAAGGCGGGTCCCAGCTGGCCCTGCGCAGGGCTACCAGCATGCGCAAGACCTTCACCACGGGGGTGGCCGCGGTGAAGAAGAAGTCGCTGTGCATTCAGATCAAGCTGCAAGTGGTGAGTGCGTGAGCTGCAGCCTGAGCGCAGCAGAGCCAGCGCCAGTGACCCCTCCCTGCTCCCAGGGGCCATTCTCCCACAGGCGGGCAACAGCCAGGGATGGAACTAGGAGCCCGCGGGAATCCGCACCCAGCCAATGGCCCACCCATTTCCTGCCCCGCTGCTTTACATGGGCTCTGCGGGTCGCACTGTCGCCTGTGCACACATCGTGCGCTGGTCACACGCATTGCTCGTGGGTCTGGCTGCAGGAGCCAGTGCTGAAGTTACCTGCCCAAATAGCCAGGCCGTGGGTGCCCGTCTCCCCCTTCTCCTGCTGGCAGGGCTGCCCTGGTCCTCCCCCCTCACTGCACCCCTGTGCCCGCGGGCCCCGGAGGAGCCGTGTGCCTGGAGGGGTGGTGGTCCCCTCTGCCATCGGGTCCATTTACATTGGCTGGAACAGCCTCTGTTCCGTGCCCCAGTAACCTGGGCAGCAGGTACCGGGGTCCCTGCAGGAGCTGCCGCTGCCACCTGGTGCTGGGCTGGAACCAGCATCTGCCATTGGCGCTGCGTGCGCAGGGTTAGAAAGCGAGCGACTGGCTGGTCAGCCCCAGTGCAGAGATGTGGGAGCTGGGGGATCTGACCTGCTGGGTGCAGCACTCCATGCTCGGGCAGCCTCCCACGGCCCAGCCCACGCTCCCGGGTGCTGGGTAACGCCCCCGGTGGGGTTAGAGTGACCCTGCCCCCCCAGCCTGACGGCCCCATGCGCTCTGCAGCAAACTCCAGCTGCAGGGGCTTAGCTCTCCCCAGACAAAGCTGCAGGATCAGGACTGATCCTAGGGGCAGTTGCTCCTTTTGCCCCAAGGTCACTCACCCCAGCTTCTGCCACGTCGGGTGAAGGCCGTGCCTGAGCCCCCGGCTCGCCCAGGCTGAGCCATCCTCTCCCCGCCCCCAGGATGCTCTGGTTGACACCATCAAGAAGTCGAAGATCCACTTTGTGCACTGCCTCCTGCCCAAAGCGGAGGGCTGGAGCGGGGACCCCAAGGGGCTGGCGGCCCGGCGGATCAGCAGCAGTGAGCTGGACCTGCACGGGGAGCATTGTGAGGCGGGGCTCATGCAGCTTGATGTGTCCCTGCTGAGGGCCCAGGTCCGGGGCTCCCGGCTCCTCGACGCGCTGCGCATGTACCGACAAGGTTTGTGCTCTGCTCCGGGGCGGTGGGCCCAGGGCTGCTCTGCGGGAGCAGCACCCAGAGCCTGACAAGCCTGCTGGGCGTCACTGCGGCATGCACGGGAGGGCCCCAGACGCTGCAGAGAGGGGCCCAGGGACTGATCCTCCAGCACGGCAGGTAGTGGGGAGTCCCACCTCTGCCCATTGCTAGCACTCAGTGCAGCTCTGCAGGCCGGCGCTGCCCTCAGGGACCAGGGAAGCCAGATGGGAATTTTCTGAGCTGTGGACCCTGAAGAGGTAAATACTGGGGCGTTCCCTTCCTCCCCCCAGGAAGGAGGCACGTGACTGTCCCCTTGCTTGTAAGCCAGGCCCCCAGTGGAGAGAGGTGGGGCCCAGCTCAGTTCCTGGGGGGCAGGGGCCCACATCACAGCAGGGGGCCAGTTAATGCCAGGGGGCAGCCTTGGCAAAGGCGCTAAGAACTGACCTGGCTCCTGGAGAACAAGCTCCTTTTTATCCCTGGAGACAGCGGGTCACGCTCATGGTTCTGGGCTCTGAGCTGGCCCTTGTCAGCCGGGTGCCTGTGAGCCCCCATGAGAGCGACCTCCGGGCGAACAGCCCACCTGCCCTTTGCCGCAGACAGGCCCGGGGAGCTCGGACTGCAGAGCCGTGCCTGCTCCTGCCTCCCAAAGCAGGAGAGCACAGGAGACCCCTGGGCCATGGCGGTGCGGGGCCCTCGGCAGGAGTGCGGGTGAGCCAGCGCCGCTCCCCCAGCTGTGCCTGCTTTGTGGGGAGAGGCCTTCGCTCTCCAGGGCGCTCAGCCCCTTTCCCTAATTACAAAATGGGCTAGAACTGACTCTGCAGGTGGGCCGCTCCCTGCTCGGCCGGGGAGAGAGCGAGACCTCATCTATTTATCGGCACAGACATCCTGCCCTGGACTTGGTGTTTAGTATTTCAGAACCAGATGACTGCTCAGAACCAAAATCAGTGTGGCTCGCACAGCCCGGGATCGATGGCCCGCGGCCGCCTGGCTCAGTGTGCTGGGCTCCGCGCCCCATCGATAGCGCCGCGGATGAATTAAGATGTGAAGCATCAACTCCACTATCTTTGCACATACATTTAATTACAGTCCAGAGCAGGGTTTGTTCATAAGATCCCTGGTCACTTGATCCAGTTACACACACTCGCCTCAGCCCTCGCCCCAAGTCAGGCGCTCGGCTGGTTTCTCTCTGGAGCCGGCAGAAAGCCACAGCCAATGTTGCCAAGCAAGGGCTGCGTAAAACCGCCAGGCTCTGGCAGCTGTTGGGGTGGCATGGTTGGCCGAGAGGCCGGGCGTGGACACATTCACCGGCATGCTGTGCGAGGTGCCGGTGCTCTCTGCAGCGGTAACGCGCTGTGTGCCACGCCAGCCCTGCCACTAGGCTGGGCTCCGTCCGGTGACCCGGCCCTGCCTCACCTTGCGGGACTTGAACGAGTCACAGCAGGAGACGCTGCATCTCCAGGAGCTCCCCTGCCCTCTTGCCCTAGGATTGCAGTGGGGCCCCTCACCCTCCTGGGTGGCTCTGGGGACCCAGTGCTGCTCTGAAACAGCTGCTAGGTCCCACTCCGGAGGTGGCTGCACTTCCGTGGCTATGCGTAGTGTAGCCCTCTGTTCCCCTCTCTGCCACTGGCCTTTCTGCAGGGAACAAGCCCTTTGGGCCACATCATGCCTGTGCCTGTGCCTGGCTGGCTCCAGGCAGGGCGCTCCCCTTGCGCTGGGGTGCGCGGCAGGGTGCTCCCAAAAGCCAGCGCCCGCGGCAGCCGTGTGGCTGAGTCTTGGCTGGGGGAGAGGCGCAGCCTGGAGATCCAGTGTGTGGATGTCCTGGGTGGGTGGCCCTCCACGCTGGGCATGGGGGGTCCTGCCTGCGATGCTGCCAGACTGTCCTTGCACTGCGAGGCCCAGAGCCGCTGGAGGGGGAGGGCTCCAAGGCCACGCATCAGGCAGGCAGGATCTTCCCCTGGTGGCAGCGGGGCCTGGGGCCTGCTTCCCA
The DNA here is from genome assembly GCF_020497125.1 of Mauremys mutica. NCBI lineage: Eukaryota > Metazoa > Chordata > Testudines > Geoemydidae > Mauremys > Mauremys mutica. Next base: position 24,907,954 of record NC_059090.1, read on the forward strand.
CGCTCAGGGGCTCCGGGTGGGGCTGGGGGGGGCAGCCTGTGCACCGCCGCCACCCAGCTCCTTCCTGCAGGCTCGAGTCTGCCCTCCCGCGCCAGGGGCCAGGCACATGCCCCTCTCCTGTGCTCTGCCCCCAGGTTACCCGGATCACATGGTCTTCTCGGAGTTCCGGCGGCGCTTCGACGTCCTGGCCCCTCACCTGACCAAGAAACACGGGCGGAATTACATCGTCACGGACGAGAAACGGGTGCGTGTCGGAGCCGGGCAGGCCGCAGGATGGCAGTGCCCAGTCACTGTGCCAGGTGCTGCCTGCAGACATGGGGCGGGTGGGGGAATGGAGACTGCGATGGGCAGTGCCCTCTGCCCGGGCCAGGCTGCCCCCAGCAGTGCCCATGCTGGAGACTGTTGAGCGGAGTGCCCCCGGAGCCTTCCCTGCAGCCTGCTGCTGCTGACCCTCCTGCAGCTGGCGTGTGCCCCTGCTCCTCTCTGGTCCTGGCAAGTGGCGTGTAGTTTGTCATGGCTCCTGCGCTAGGTGCTGGATGGGGACGTGGGAAGGGCCGGAGCTGTCGGGGGCTGTGAAAGGGGGACAGTCTGGGTGCAGTGCTGCAGCCCAGGATGGAGAGGGAGTGGCCTGGGGGCTTACGGTGCTGGGCGGCAGATTCCAGGGGTTCCTGCTGCTGGGAGACCAGGGAGAGCCTTGTACACAGGGCGGCTTTGCTGACCCAGAGCCCCTGGCAGAGCCCCAGGAGCGCAGCGCAGCGCAGCATGTTTCACAGAGTGGGGAGCTGGCTCTTCCGCGCTGGCCATTGGTGCTGGTCGAGCTCTGCAGCGGAGAGGACTGATCCCAGGGGCTGGGTTTTGCTGAGGGCTCCCCGTTGGCCTGAGCCCAGCCAGGCAGCCTGGCAAAGACCTGCCACGCTCGCAGCGGAGTCTAGCTGGCAGCAGTGCGAACGCCCGGGCGCGAGAGGGCTCTAGCCTGTGACGGGAATGCAGGCCGGAGCCGCGGGAAGCCTCTGGTCTGGCTGCTGCGCGCTGGTCCCCAGTGAGGGCCGTGCTCCCTGCTTCACCGCTAAGCACTGGAAGAGGGTTGAACCCAGCAGGTGGCCTGCCAGGACCACGTAGGCAGGTTGCGGAAGAGGGGGCTGGCACATCCCAGTGGGGCAGGCGAGCGGCCCCTCTCCAGCCTTGCCTACCGTCTAGTGTGTCCCGTGGCCAGGCTGGCTGGGCGCTGGCTGCGTGGGCAGCAGGAAAGCTGAGCGATGCGCTGAGTGCAGCGTGGGAAGGGGACTGGGAGGCCAGGCAGCTTCAGGAGACAAAGGCTTCCTTGACTAGCCGTGACCTCCTCCTCCTCCCTCTAGCAGAGCACGTGGGACCTGGGGCTGGGACAGCGCTCGCTGCACCTCAGAGCTGGCAGCACGTGCCTGCTTGGGGAGCAAGCAGCTGTCCCTGGAGACAGCCCGTGTGGCACGCTGCCTGGGCGTGGGAGAGGGAGCCCCCTGAGTGCACGTGCCCTGCGGGGGGTAGGGGCGTCTCTACTCTGCCCTCTCAGCGGGGCTCGGTAGCAGTGCCAGCTCCTGCCACGCCTGCCTGCAGCTGAGCCGCCCTGCCACTGCGCTGACTCCCCCCTTTCCCTGCAGGCTGGGGAAGAGCTGCTGGAATCGCTGGACCTCGAGAAGAGCAGTTACCACATGGGCCTGAGCCGGGTAAGCCTCCCGGCCTTCCTGCCGTTCCCAGCCAGCCCCTCGGGGCCCCGTCCCGGGCTCTGCGCTGCCCCTCGGCACCAGGGCAGGTGAAGCCAGTCACAGACACGCTGTATGATGCACCATGGGCCGTGGGGCGTGCTGGGGGAGCGGCGCAGGGCAGCGGCCAGGCGGACGGCACTTCAGAGCCACTCCCACTCCCAGCAGACTGGGCCGAGTCCCTGTGGGCACATGGCACCAAGACAAACGCGCTGCTCCCTCTGCAGAGCCTCGCCCAGGCAAGCTGGCTCACTGCGCCTCCTCCTGGCCACTCAGCCCCGGCTGCTTCCCAGAACCTCGTCTGCTAGCTGGGCCGTCGGGCACCTTGCCGGGGGCACAGGCTGCAGCCATGAGGCGTCCGTGTCTCTCACCCATGTCCCAGCATAGGGCTGGGATTGCGGGGAGGGCTGCTTGGCCCTGGGACTTTGTCCACCCCCCCTTGCTCTGGAAGTGTGAGTTGGGTTGCAGTGTACTGAGAGCAGCAGAGGATCTCTGCTTGGCCCTGGGGGGCGTGGGGCGCTGCTCACTGGCACCCCCAGCTCTGAGTGGCTGAGCACGGCGATGGGGGGGGGGGGCGCGGGGTGCCAGAAAGCAGCCATCTCGCCCCAGGGCCGAGTCGTGCAAGATCTCAGGCCCCAGCATACACAGCGGCAGCTCAGACCCCTGCGAGCCCCCCTGGAGCCTGGCAGCCCTGGCACTAGGCGGCCTGGGCCCTGCTCCCCAGACCCATGAGGTCAGGGCAGGCCGGGGGAGCAGGGGATTCTCGGGGTGCATTGCTCTGGGCAGAGCCTGGGGCAGATGAAGCCCGGTGGGAGCGTGGTCAGGCTGGTGAGTGCAGCGTGGGAAGGGGGCCGGGAGGCCAGGCAGCTCCAGGAGACAAAGGCTTCCTTGTCTTTCCGGGCGTCGGGCTTCCCCGCGCTGGGTGCTGGGACAGGAGGAGCTGGGTCTGTGCGTCCCGCCCGCAGAGTTCCAGGGGGCCGAAGGCGAGCTCTGCCCGGCCGCAGTGCCTGCTGTCCCCCCCACCCCGGCCGGTAGCGCCACAGGGCCATAGAGCCAGCGGCCGTGGGGGGGGTCTCCCCTGCTCAGGAGCGGGGGACGCTGGAGGCTGAGTGCCAGGACCATGTGGTATTGAGGCCTGTTCCATGGCACTGACTGCGGGGGCCTCCGTCAGGGACGGGCACCTCTTCCTGGTCTGGGGCCGCACAGCAGACCCCCAGGGCCACTCTGTGCCACGTGGCTCATGTGAGAAGACAGCCGGGGCCTCGGAGAGCGTGGGGGTGGAAGTGAACATCTCACGTTCTCCCAGCCCAGCACCAGGGACCCCCCACCCCAGGTCTGCAGACGGGGCATCGCAGCCATTGCTGTCAGACAGACTCGTTCGCTCTGCAGTGACTCCTCTGGGTTATTGTTACCTGGGGGTGTCTGGGGCCTGAGCCAGGGGCCCCCCAGAGCAAGGAGGTGATGGGAGACGCTGCGCTGGAGCGAGGGCCAAGGAGTGCTGGCTGCACCACCTCTGCCCGGCCTGGCAGACCAGCCTTCTACACGGCCTCTGGGGCGGGTTATCGCCCCATCTGCTCGCCAGCCAGCCAGCCGTCCGTCCCCCTCGTCTGCCTGCTCCCCACCACAGCAGCATCTGCCCCAGAGCACACAGGTCCCGATCAGGCTCCAGCCGTGGCGTTTGCACCCACCTTGTGTTAGTCACAGCCCATCTCCAGGGCGCGGCCCCAGCGGGAGCATGGCCGGGGGCGCTCTGGCTGCACGTTGTGCCCCGGCACGGCAGATCGCGCCGTAGCCCAGGGCAGTGGCAGAGGCTGCCTGTGAAGGCAGCAAGCTGACAGGGGAGCTGTTCTGTCCGTGAGGCCAGCCCAGCGGGGGTCACTCCTATAGCTCTGCCTCCCGGACCCCGGCTTGGCTCCAGCTTTGCAGGGCTGGGCCTCTGGACTCCGGGGGCGGGGGCGGGCGGGGGGGCGGCGCAGCCCAGGGCAGTCTGGTCTCGGGGAGGTGAGCCTGGGGAGCAGCGCTGCCCAGAGAGGCAGAGGGAGCTGCCTGTCTCCGGTGCTGCAGGGAGCAGTGGGGAAGGCCGCGCAGCCTCTGGCCTCATGTGCCATGCGGTCACCATGGCGGCTCTGCCTGGTACTGGCAGCTGCGCGGCTCCCCTCTGTACACGCGCCTCCTTAGCCTGCCCTGCCTGAGGGCTGCTTGCTGGCTCGGAGAGTGGCCGATGCCGGGTGCCTGTGAGGAACGGCGCGGAGCTGTACTGCTGTCTGCCCCCTGGGCTCTGCTCACTGCTCTCCTCCCCCACAGGTGTTTTTCCGGGCAGGGACCCTGGCCAAGCTTGAGGAGCAGCGAGACGAGCAAACGAGCAAGAACATTGCGCTCTTCCAGGCTGCGTGCAGGGGCTTCCTGGCACGCCAGCTCTTCAAGAAGAGAAAGGTATTCAGCAGGGCAGCCCGCCTGCCGCCCCCCCACGTTCCCCTTCCCGTTTACAGCTGCCTGACTTCGCCTAAAATGGGCAGCTCGGCCTCCAGCGCCGCCCCCTCCGAGCTGGGCTCCCCCCGGGAAGCTTGCCTGCGGGGCACCCGCCGCAGAGGAGACGGAGCTGCTCCTGCTCTCCCCTGCTTTCTGGTGCAGTCCCAGCGTGCCGGCAGCCGCCCCCTCGTGAGGAGCTGTGCAGGAGGGCTGGGGAGGAGGAGGTATCTCCTGCTGGCTTCTGTGCACTCCAGGCTGCAGCCCGCCGGAGCCGGGAGCCGACGTTACGGGTACAGAGGCACTGCCCACAAGCTGGCAGCCCTGCGCTGCAAGGGGGCTGGGTGCGGCCTGCGGGGCAGCGGCTCTTCCGTTAAGATTAAGTAGCTGTGTCAGCTCGTGTTTGTCTTATGAAAGCAGAGCTCGCGGGGCTGTCGGCAGGAGCAGCTTTGGTGGCTGCGTGGGGCGCGGGTGCCTGGATTCATCCAGGTGCAGTTGCTGGAAGAAGGGGGACAGGAGTGGCTGGGCAGGCAGGCGGGGGCTCTGCTCCGCCAGGCCCCTGGCAGGCAGTGTCTCCCCGCTGGCCCAGGGCCCCAGGGCCCGGTGTTCTGCCCGGGGATTGCTCCTGGCGAAGCCGGGCGCTGGGCTCCCCCGGCTGGAGACGCTCGGTGCAGGGTGGGGCTGCCCTGACCCGGGCTGCTGTCCCCAGATCCAGGAGCTGGCTATCCGCTGCGTGCAGAAGAACATCCAGAAGAACAAGGGGGTGAAGGACTGGCCCTGGTGGAAGCTCTTCACCACGGTGCGGCCCCTCATCGAGGTGCAGCTGACAGAGGACCAGATCCGCGGCAAAGACGTGCGTAGGATCTCGCAGCCGCTCGCGGGAGGGGAGTGCACGTGGGAAGCTGGCCCTTGCCCCCTCCCCGGGTCGGGGGGGTGCACTCCAAGGTTGGGTTTGAAAGCGACATCCTGTCGCGGACCAGGCTGCGGGAAAGGCCGCGCAGAGAGCCCCAGCCCCAGCCCCCTGCATGCCCCTTCCAGCCCTGCTGGCGTGGGGGGCTCAGACCCCCAAACTGGCATCAGGTACTAACAGCTCAGTTCTTGCTGCTGGGGGGGACCCTGGGCTCCCTGCCGCCCGGACTGGTGATGCCTCCTCCTCATTGCTGCCTTGGGGGGCCTGCTGTCCCAGCCCTGGGCTCCCCCTCATTGCGTCTCTGCTCCAGGAGGAGATCCAGCAGCTGAAGGGCAGGCTCGAGAAGGTGGAGAGAGAGCGCAACGAGCTGCGGCTGGGCAGCGACCGGCTGGAGAGCAGGGTACGTCCGGCCGGGCACGTGGGCGCGGTGCCAGCTGCTTTGCCAGGCTCGCTGCGTGGCCCGGGGGTGCAGGGCAGAGGGGTGGCTCCCTTTCCTGGTCCCTGTGCAGGCCCCGCGGCCAGGCCCCGCCTCGCTGCGATCCCTGGGCACTGCCCCTTCCCCCCGCCCTGGCCATGGGGCCCGCTCATCCTGGCTCTGCTGCTCCCCAGGTGGCAGAGCTCACGGCGGAGCTGACGGACGAGCGGCACACGGGTGAGTCGGCCTCCCAGCTGCTGGATGCGGAGACGGCCGAGCGGCTGCGGGCGGAGAAGGAGATGAAGGATCTGCAGGTGAGGGTCTCTTGTGTCCAAGGGGGGCTGGCGGCCGGCGCACTCCACTGTTCCCTCCGTGAGCAGCCTCCTTTCGCTGGGGCTGTGGGAGCCTGGAGCAGGACACCCAGCCGCACACTGGCAGTGCCCCCTGCTCCCCCCGGTCGGGCACTGCCCCCTGTGCCTGAACACCAGCCGCCTGGGCTCCCCACCCCCACCCCCGGTCGGGCACTGCCCCCTGTGCCTGAACACCAGCCCCCTGGGCTCCCCACCCCCACCCCCGGTCTGGCACTGCCCCCTGTGCCTGAACACCAGCCCCCTGGGCTCCCCACCCCCACCCCCGGTCTGGCACTGCCCCCTGTGCCTGAACACCAGCCCCCTGGGCTCCCCACCCCCACCCCCGGTCTGGCACTGCCCCCTGTGCCTGAACACCAGCCGCCTGGGCTCCCCACCCCCGGTCGGGCACTGCCCCCTGTGCCTACCCACGAACCCCCGCTCTGCCTCTCGGCACCGACCTGGGCCTTGTTTCCCCCTCCCAGGTCAAGTACGAGGCGCTGAAGAAGCAGATGGATTCCATGGAAATGGAGGTGATGGAGGCGCGGCTCATCCGGGCGGCCGAACTCAATGGGGACCTCGACGACGATGACTCAGGTGCCCCCCGGGACCCCTTGGAGCCCCTCTTGCTCCCTGCCCTCCGCTCCCCTCCATCTCCACACACGGGGGCACATCACCCCGCTCACTCTGCGCCCTGGGCAGGTGACTTTCCTGAGCCGTGCCTCGGTTTCCCTCCCTGCATTCAGGGCATCGTGGTTACTGATCAGTGGGGTCACCCCCCGCCCCCTGGGGGGCTCTCACCATCCGCCTTCAGCACATGTGACAGCAGCAGCAGCAAGACCCCCGCTTCCCCCCACCCTGTTCCATGTGCTCCGCAAGCCCAGTCTGGGGTCTGCTCATGAAAGATCCTCAGCCCGGGGCTCTGGTTCCCTCCCGCAGGCGGCGAGTGGCGGCTGAAGTACGAGCGAGCCATCCGCGAGGTGGATTTCACCAAGAAGCGCATGCAGCAGGAGTTTGAGGATAAGCTGGAGGTGGAGCAGCAGAGCAAGAGGCAGCAGGAGAGAAGAGTGAGTGTGCCTAGCCGGGGTGTGTGACACGTGCACCGGGGACCCCCCCCCTTCCCCGCCCCGTGCACCGGGGATCCCCCTTCCCCCCCGCGTGCACCGGTGACCCTCCTCTTCCCTGTTCCACGCGCACCAGTGACCTTCCCCCCGCGTGCACCGGTGACCTCCTCTTCCCCGTTCCACGCGCACCAGTGACCTTCCCCCCGTACGCACCAGTGACCCCCAGGTACACCGGTGACCTCCTCTTCCCCCACCCGCATGCACCAGTGACCCTCTCCTCCCCCTCCACGCGCACCAGTGACACCACCCCTGCAAGCGCACCAGGTGCCCGGTGATTTAGCTTCCCGGTGGCCAACGTGGCGGCCTGCGCTGCCCTTACCGTTAATGGAGTGTGTACTTCTTGCTGAGCCGGCAGTTCCCAGCAGGCCCTGCCATGTATGAGCCGAGGGCGCCTGTGGTCTCCACATGCCGTGCAGCCGGGGGCCCTGGCAGGCTGGCAGCGGGGGTGCCCGGGCTGCACACTGCAGAGCGTCTCCTTCCCTGGGGTACTCAGAACTCAGCCTCTCTGTGCCAGCGCTTGTGGCTCCATTCACCCCAGTCCAGCGCCTTGTGACGATGGTGCCCGTAGGAGCTAGCTGAGGTCACTCAGGGTGAATGGCAAAGAGAACGGGGCAGACAAACCACTAAGCTGGTGGATATTCCAATACACCTCTACCCCGATGTACCGCGACCCGATGTAACACGAATTCGGATATAACGTGGTAAAGCAGCGCTCTGGGGGGCGGGGCTGCGCACTCCGGCGGATCAAAGCAAGTTCGATATAACGCAGTAAGATTTTTTGGCTCCCGAGGACAGCGTTCTATCGGGGTAGAGGGGTACTTAGATTTACCAAGCCAGCCCAAAACAGCTTCTGTGTTACCTCACTGGTTACTCCGGTCCCCTTAAAGTGCCCAGCCCCAGGCCTCCATCCAGACACACCTGTCAGATATGATGATGGTTACTGAAAATCTTATCTCAGCACACAGAATCATAGAATCCCAGGGTTGGAAGGGACCTCTGGAGGTATCGACCCCCTGCTTAAAGCAGGACCAATCCCCAGACAGATTTTTGCCCCAGATCCCTAAAGGTTCCTCTCAAGGATTGAACTCACAAGCCTGGGTTTAGCAGACCAATGCTCAAACCACTGAGCTATCCCTCCCCCAACATAAAAGAAAAGGTTCTTCCCACCCCAAAGGATCAGCCACACACCCAGGTCCAATTATAACTTAGATCTTTCCCAAATACCCGCTATAGTCAATTCTTGTCAACTAAACTAAGATTTATTAAAAAAGAAAAGAGAGAGGGAGTTGGTTAAAAGATCAATATACAGACAGACCTGAATTCAATTCTTGAGGTTCAGACACATAGCAGAGATGTGTTGGTAGTTGCCAAAGGTCCTCTTAGGAATAGTCCATAGGTTACAGTCCAATGTCCATATTCAGGGTGGCTCCAGTCAATGACTGGGGATCTCCATTCTTGTGGCTTAAGGTTTCCCCCTCTTGAAACCCAAAGCAGATCTGAGATAAAACAGGATGGTGGCCCAGGGTTTTATACATTTTCCAGCACCCTCTCGGCCTGAGAGAATAAGCTTAATCTTCTGTCTCCCAAACATCCTGGCAATTAGCACAGTGTAATTTATCCATTAAACAGTTCAGATACAGTTTATCACAACCTTCAAAGAGACATAGAGACAATAATACTATTTCACTCAACTGTCGTCATAAATGCTAATACTCCTGTTTTGATTTTTCAATTAAAGCTCTAGCAATAGACAAGACTTGTTTGCTTACATCCCAAGACCTGAGCAAACAGCTCACGATGCCGGCTGCATTTCAAAGCTCTGTGCATTTCTCTCTCTTCCTAACAAGTCTTGAAAGTTGGGCCCTGGGTCAGGTCAGTCGGGGAGTTAATTAACTCTTTCTGGCCCTGTCACCTTTCAGTGAGACACCATACTACACTCAGACCGTCACACACCTAGAGCCCGGGCTGGACGGAGGCTGTCTGCTCACCCCCCCTCCCACACACACAGGGAAAGGGCTCACCCCAAAGGCTCTGTGGCTGAGTCGGGAGGCTGAGTGGCTGCGATGGGATGCCCAGCCTCCTCCCCCTGCAGAGCCCTAATCCGTGCCCCGCCCGCAGCTGGCAGACCTGCAGGCCGATAACGAGGAGTGCCAGCGTGCCCTGCAGCAGCTGAAGAAGAAGTGTCAGCGCCTGACGGCAGAGCTGCAGGACACCAAGCTGCACCTGGAGGGGCAGCAGGGGCGCAACCATGAGCTGGAGAAGAAGCAGCGCAGGTGAGGAGCGTGGGGCATGAAGTGGGCACTCCTCCCTCCCTGGCACGCTGGAGAGCACAGTGCAGGGGGCTGGTTGAATGGGCTATGTTGCCAGGCCAGTGCCAGCCCCAGAGGCAGAGCCAGCAGGTGGGCATGAGGAAGCCCAGTGGCCTCTGGTGAGAGAGACCCGGGCTCAGTTCCCAGCTTAGCCGTGGACTCGCCGTCTGTCTTTGGAGTGACTTTTTCTGAAGGGCCCGAGGGACTTAGGAGCTTACGTCCGTTTTCAGCCTTGGGCTCCTGCGGGAATGTCTCTGGGGAGCTGGGGGTGATTCCCAGCCCGGGCAGCCGTACCTGCACCAGCTCCAATGGAACAAGCGCGCTACAGGCGTCCAGGTGGGCTCGGCACACTCCTGTCCGACACCCCAGGCACATCGCGCTGGATCGGACCTAGCGCCTGTACGGCTGCCCCAGTGGGGAATCACCTGCAGCTCCAGTGTAGACGTCCCCTGAGTCACTGTGCCGATTCTGAAACAGTTCCCCTGAGGGGACCGCGGGGATGAGGGCCCAGCGATGAGAAACCGATCATCTCTCGTCTTCTCCCAGCGTTGGGCCCCACCCGGCCAGTCAGCAGGGGCTGTTCCCAGGGGGGACGTGCTCACCGAGCCGGCTCCCCTGCCCCCTGGGGATCTGCTCTCTGTGCTGCCTGGGGTGGCCAGGATCAGCACCTGGACGCCGTGGCAGAGGGAGGGGCTAGCTGCCCCGAGTATGTGCCCGTCAGAGACGCTAGGCACATGCTCAGCAGCGACCCCTCCTGCTGCTCGCCCAGAGGTAGCGCAGGGTCATCTCGAGCTGGGACTCACCCCCAGCTCCCAGGGTCCACGCACCCTACAGAGGCATTTCCCTCCTTTCCTGGTCCTGCTCCACAGGGCATCTGCTGTCACCCAGGGCTCTCCTGGCTGTCCGGTGCAGGCCGGCTCCTTGCACAGCTCCAGGAATCGGCATTGCCAGCAGACTAGGCAGTGACAGGACAGAGCTGAGCAGGAAGGAGGTGACGCTGCACCCGCCTCCCACGCTGTGCAGCCTCAGGCTGTCATGGCTCTGTCCTGGCTGCGTTAGCACCAGGGCCTTCTTCCCAGGAGGAAGGTGCTTAGCTGCCTGTCCACAGGGACAACGGCCTGGTGCTGGTCAGCCCCTGCTCCCCAGGGCTTCAGTGCCGGATGGGACTCTCCTGGGGGGTCCAGGCTGGGGGGCAGGGAAAGATGCGTGCCCTTCTGGGCTGGAGCCAGGTGCACCTTCTCAGCCGGAGCTGCTGCCCCAGCCGGTCTCGGCTTCGTCCCGCCCGGATCCTGCCTCGGGCAGTGACGGGGCAGGTGGTGGGCGGCTGCACCTCCATAGCAGAGTGCTGGGGCTTGGTGCCTGAGCTGAGCTGGCGTGTGGCCAGCTGACGGCCTGGCCGTGGGTGTCTCGCAGGTTTGACAGCGAGCTCGCCCAGGCTCATGAAGAAGCCCAGCGAGAGAAGCTGCTGCGGGAGAAGCTGAGTCGGGAGAAGGACATGCTCATCGCAGAGGTCTTCAGCCTCAAGCAGCAGCTGGAGGTGAGCAGAACGGCCACCCCATTCCCTGCCCCTCGTCGGTGGGGCCGCGGCTGGGCGCTCGGTGTGGCTGGCTCAGCAGGCTCTCCCTGCACTCTCTTCCAGGACAAAGACTCCGACATCATGAGCTTCACCCAGAAGGTGGAAGCCCTGGAGGCCGAGCTCCAAGATGTCTCCTCCCAGGAGTCCAAGGACGAGGCCTCCCTGGCCAAGGTGAAGAAGCAGCTGCGGGACCTAGAGGCGAAGGCCAAGGACCAGGAGGAGGAGCTGGATGAGCAGGCCGGGACCATCCAGCTGCTGGAGCAGGTGCAGAGGGGGCCCGGCTCAGACTCACCTCGGGGGGGTGGTGGTGGTGGGGGGGGGTTGACCCGCTGGATTCGATCCTGGCTCCATGCAGGGAACAGAGTGCGGCTCCCTCCTCGAGTGGGTGGCAGGCTGAGCCTGAGACTGGGCTGGTTTCTGGGTGTGCCGGTTTCATGTGAGCTTGTCCTGCTGGCTGCACGGCTCTGGCCAGCGGCTTACTGGGTGACCCTGCGTTCAGTGTGGGTGGGGCATTCCCCCCTGCTGCGGCAACCCCCTCCAGGGGACTAGAGAGCGGGGCGGCCGGCTGGTGTGTGGGGCCAGGCCTGCCCCGGGGGCTTGGAGAGACAGTAACGCTGCCTTCCCGTCATGGAGCAGTGGCCTGCAAGGGCTGCAGAGATGCTGGCTGGCAGAGCAGCAGCACGGGCCTTGGATTCGGGGCATTGCGAGTGTCACTGCTGTGAAAAGCCCTGGCAATGGACAGGGAGTGGGGAGCCCTGTCTCTGGCGCCGAGCCCCGGCAACGGACAGAGAGCGGGGCCCATCTCTGATGCCGAGCCCCAGCGACGGGCAGGGAGTGGGGTTTCCCCGTCTGTAGCGCCGAGCCCCGGCGATGGGCAGGGAGTGGGGGGCCCTGTCTCTGGCGCTGAGCCCTGGCAACGGGCAGGGAGTGGGGGGCCCTGTCTCTGGCGCCGAGCCCCGACGATGGGCAGGGAGTGGGGGGCCCTGTCTCTGGCGCTGAGCCCCGGCGATGGGCAGGGAGCGGGGCCCGTCTCTGGCGCCGAGCCCCGACGATGGGCAGGGAGTGGGGGGCCCTGTCTCTGGCGCTGAGCCCCGGCGATGGGCAGGGAGCGGGGCCTGTCTCTGGCGCCGAGCCCCGGCGACGGGCAGGGAGCAGGGCCCGTCTCTGGCACCAAGCCCCGACGACGGCCAGGGAGTGGGGTTTCCCCGTCTGTAGCGCCGAGCCCCGACGACGGGCAGGGAGTGGGGTTTCCCCGTCTCTGGCGCCGAGCCCCGGCGACGGGCAGGGAGTGGGGGTCCCCGTCTCTGGTGCCGAGCCCCGGCGACGGGCAGGGAGTGGGGGTCCCCGTCTCTGGTGCCGAGCCCCGGCGACGGCCAGGGAGCGGGGACCGTCTGTAGCACCGAGCCCCGGCGACGGGCAGGGAGTGTTTGTCACCTCAGCTCCCCAGGATGAGGGTGCCCCATCCCTGCGCTCCCTGGCAGTTCGTAGCCGGGATAACACAGGACCTCTCCGTGGGTGCAGGCCGGTTGCTCTGTGCCGTGCCGGCCGAGAGGACGTTGGCGTTACCGGGGCAGACAGCTGCTGTACAGTGTGCAGGGTAGTCAGGAGGGGTGGGGGGGGATTGAGGGCTATGGAAGGTCCGACGGCCTTGGGCTGGCCCTGTCCGTGTGCTGCCCCGAGGGCTAGTGGCCGTGCTCTGGCCCACGCTCGCTCTGCCTGGCTGTGTTCGGGCTGGGCGGGATGGAAGTGATCAGCAGAGGGCCACTCTGCCAGGAGGGAGGCAGCCAGGCCCCCAGTGTCGGGCTGACCGGGGCTGCTTTCCACCCGCAGGCCAAGCTGCGTCTGGAGATGGAGATGGAGCGCCTGCGGCAGACCCACTCCAAGGAGGTGGAAAGCCGCGACGAGGAGGTGGAGGAGATCAGGCAGTCGTGCCAGAAGAAGGTGAGGTCAGGGCGTCGCTGTGCCCTCGCTGCTGGGTAGGGGCTCGCGGAGAGCCGGCTGCCACCCCGCTGCCTGGCACCCACGTACCGCAGGAGAGAACGGGGGGGCTCTTTCCCAGAGATTAACCCCCTCTCTCCTGTTCCACACCATGATATCCCTGCCCCGCTGCACAGTGCCCCCCAAGACCGGTGCTGTGGGGCTGGCGGGAGGGCCCTGTGATGCGATAGGCAGGTTCTGTTAATCTGGCTTCCCAGGCAGATCTTAGCTGGCAGCAGGCTCGGCCCCTGGGCTGACGAGTTTAACCAGTCGCTCGGCCCGTCTGCTCGCTCTGCCTGCGTTAGCCGGCTCGACCGAGCGCAATGGCCCAGCGACTCGGGGCGGGCTGAGCCAGCGTCTCCCCACTTCCCAGAAGGCTGGGGGCCGGGTAACTGCGGTGCCCTCAATCCGGAGTCAGTCCTAGGGTCTCTCCTGAGCCAGGCCAGTCAGTATCACCAGAGTGCCTCGTGGGTCACGTCTGCAGGGGCTGAGACTGGGGGGCCCGACTAGGACAGGGACCCAGGGCTTGCCGAGGGGCCCCCCAGCTGGGAGGGGACTGGCTGGTACAGGTTAGGGCCTTCCCTGTGCTCGCTGCCCTGCCCCCCCTCGTCCCCCAGCACCGCTCGCCGGGCCCCCCTCTTGCCATGCACCCCTCGCTCATCCCCCCCTCGCTCCGCACACCCCTCGCTCATCCCCCCTCGCTCATCCCCCCTCGCTCATCCCCCCCTCGCTCCGCACACCCCTCGCTCATCCCCCCCTCGCTCCGCACACCCCTCGCTCCGCACACCCCTCGCTCATCCCCCCTCGCTCATCCCCCCTCGCTCCGCACACCCCTCGCTCATCCCCCCGCCCTCCCCCCCCCTCGCCCATCCCCCCCTCGCTCCGCACACCCCTCGCTCATCCCCCCCTCGCTCCGCACACCCCTCGCTCATCCCCCCTCGCTCCGCACACCCCTCGCTCATCCCCCCCTCGTCCCCCAGCACCGCTCGCCGGGCCCCCCCTCGCTCCGCACACCCCTCGCTCATCCCCCCTCGCTCCGCACACCCCTCGCTCATCCCCCCCTCGTCCCCCAGCACCGCTCGCCGGGCCCCCCTCTTGCCATGCACCCCTCGCTCATCCCCCCTCGCTCCGCCCCCCGCGCTCATCCCCCCCTCGCTCCGCACACCCCTCGCTCATCCCCCCCTCGCTCCGCACACCCCTCGCTCATCCCCCCTCGCTCCGCACACCCCTCGCTCATCCCCCCCTCGCTCCGCACACCCCTCGCTCATCCCCCGCTCGCTCCGCACACCCCTCGCTCATCCCCCCCTCGCTCTGCACACCCTTCACTCATCCCCACCTCGTCCCCCAGCGTCCTCATCCCCACCTCGTCCCCCTGTCCCCCAGCACCCCTCTCCTGGCCCCCCCTCGTCCCATGAACCCCTCGCTCATCCCCCAGCACCACTCGCCCAGCCCCCCCCAGCACCGTTCACCGGGCCCCCACCCCCCATCCCGCGCACCCCTCTCCCAGCCCTCCCTTGTCCCCCTCACCCCTCGCTTGTCCCCCCCGTCATCCCCCAGCACCGCTCACTCGGCCCCCCCATCCCGTGCACCACTCGCCCACCCCCCCAGCCTGCGTGTGCCTCATGGAAACCCTCTTGCTCTTGTGTGTGGGTGCCGGGCGCAGCTGAAGCAGATGGAAGTGCAGCTGGAGGAGGAGTATGAGGATAAGCAGAAGGTGCTGAGAGAGAAGCGGGAGCTGGAGAACAAGCTGGCTGCGGCGAGTGACCAGGTACCGCCCGGGCCAGGGACCCCGTCGGGGGTGCAGCATGGAGCTGGGCCTCCCAGGGGTTAATGGCCAGGACTAAACCCAGGCAGAGCCGAAAGTCACTGGCTTCCAGCGGCTGCCCTGCCGGGCGCTCTCATCCCGGGGACAGTGCCGGAGTAGGAGCTTGGCCCGGGTTGGAGCCAGCGTGGCAGGGTGGGGCGTGGGCACCCCAGCTGGCTAGTCCCTAAACCAGGGCTGGCCCCACTGCGTCTGCCCCAGGAGCACTCCTCTGGCCTGCCGCTGTGGGGTGGAGCGGGCTGTGGGTCCACACAGGTCCTTGGCTGGGAGCTCAGAGGCTGAGGCTAGGCGGAGCAGAGGGAGTACGGCGCCCGCTCTGTGCCCGGGTGGCACCGTCCCCTGCAAGTGCTGAGCTCCCCCGGGCTGGGGGTCTGCGCTCAGGTTGCAGGGGGAGCCGTGCCCGTTGCTGTGGGGGCGGGGCACCTCTCCGGCATGCCCTCGAGCCCCTGCATGGCCTCCCCACGCCCAGGTCAGCCAGCGGGACTTGGAGACGGAGAAGCGGCTGCGCAAGGATCTGAAGAGAACCAAGGCGCTGCTGGCGGATGCCCAGATCATGCTGGATCACCTGAAGAACAACGCGCCCAGCAAGAGGGAGATCGCTCAGCTCAGAAACCAGGTGTGCACTGCCCGCGCCAGGCTTGTCCTCCGTGTCCCCCGACGGGGATTCCCAGCCCTGGGCACTCAGCGGCTCTGAACTAGGGAGAGCCGGGGCAGCTCTAGGCTGCCATCCCGCTCCCCACGGTGTGCGCTGGCCGTGTCTGGCACTGCGTTCCGCGCCTGCCACTCCTGAAACGGCTCCTGGGCATCACCAGTGCTGCTGCCTCCTGGGCACGCCAGGCTACCGCGGCTTCTGCCCCCTGCCTCGCCCATGCTGTGCCCGGTGCTGACAGTCCCCATGTCACGCTCTCTCTGCAGCTGGAGGAGTCTGAATTTACCTGCGCGGCGGCAGTCAAGGCCCGCAAGTCCATGGAGGTGGAAATTGAGGATCTTCACCTGCAGATCGACGACATCTCCAAAGCCAAGGCAGCCGTGAGTGCCTGAGCCGGTTCCCTGCCCGCGGGGCTCCACTCCCCTGCACCGAGCCAGATGCCGAGGGGCTCCTTCCCTCACCCCAGCGTTCTGCCGATGCAGTGTGCCCGGCCGGCTTGTGCAGGCCGCCCCGAGCCCCATGGATCATGGCCATCATAGAACCTCATGGTTATGGCAGGCAAAGGGGGCACCAGCTTCCTGCAGGCGTGAGCACCTCAAGCTAATTCCTCCCGGCTCTCGGCATCAGTCTTCCTTACGCAGGGGAAAGCCCCTGAGCCCACCCCCAAGATCCAGTCCGTCTCTGGCCTGTGTCCAGCTCAGGCTGGGTGGTCTGGTGCGCTGGAAGGTCCATTATTGTCATGGGTTCTGGCCCGCCCCAGGCACAACCCGTCTGGTGCCCAGCTATGGCAGGACAGAGGGGCTCAGAGGAGCCTGCTGCTGGTGCCGGGCGGGCGGGGGGAGCCTTGGGGGCAGTGGTTGGGGGGCAGCAGTGTACGTGGGGCTGGGCGGCCTCACCTCCCTCTCCTCTCTCCCCCTCCAGCTGGAGGAGCAGCTGAGCCGGCTGCAGCGGGAGAAAAACGAGGTGCAGAGCCGCCTGGAGGAGGACCAGGAGGACATGAACGAGCTGATGAAGAAGCACAAAGCATCAGTGGCCCAGGTGATGCCACCCGCGCCCAGCGCCACCAGTCCTGTGTGCTGCCGGCGCCCCTAACCCTGGCATCCCCAGCCCGCGGGTGCCCCATCCTCACCACCACTCCCCTCGGCACCCTGTGCACGCCCCCCCGCCCAGCCCCCGGGCAGTCCCCGCCCCCGGCACCCTGTGCACGCCCCCCCGCCCAGCCCCCGGGCGCCCCCCGCCCCCGGCACCCTGTGCACGCCCCCCCGCCCAGCCCCCGGGTGCCCCCCGCCCCCGGCACCCTGTGCACGCCCCCCCGCCCAGCCCCCGGGCAGGCCCCGCCCCCGGCTCCCTCTGCACGCCCCCCCGCCCCGCCCCCGGGTGCCCCCGGCACCCTGTGCACGCGCCCCCGCCCAGCCCCCGGCACCCTGTGCACACCCCCTGGCCCAGCCCCCGGGCAGTCCCCGCCCCCGGCACCCTGTGCACGCCCCCTGCCCAGCCCCCGGCACCCTGTGCACGCCCCCGGCCCCGCCCCCGGGCGGCCCCTCCCCCGGCACCCTGTGCTCGCCCCCCCGCCCAGCCCCCGGGCGCCCCCTGCCCCCGGCACCCTGTGCACTCCCCCTGGCCCAGCCCCCGGGCTGCCCCTGCCCCCGGCACCCTGTGCACGCCCCCTGCCCAGCCCCCGGACAGCCCCCTCCCCCGGCACCCTGTGCTCTCCCCCTGGCCCAGCCCCCGGGCGCCCCCTGCCCCCGGCACCCTGTGCACGCCCCCCCGCCCAGCCCCCGGGGGCCCCCCGCCCCCGGCACCCTGTGCACGCCACCCTGCCCAGCCCCCGCCCCCGGCACGCTGTTCACGCCCCCCCGCCCAGCCCCCGGGCTGTCCCCGCCCCCGGCACCCGGTGCATGCCCCCCCGCCCAGCCCCCGGGTGCCCCCCGCCCCCGGCACCCTGTGCACGCCCCCCCGCCCAGCCCCCGCCCCCGGCACCCTGTGCACGCCCCCCCGCCCAGGCCCCGGGCGCCCCCCGGCACCCTGTGCACGCCCCCCCGGGCGCCCCCTCCCCCCGCACCCTGTGCACGCCCCCTGGCCCACCCCCCCGGCGCCCCCGCCCCGGGCACCCTGGGCTCGCCCAGCCCCCGGGCGCCCCCCGCCCCCGGCACCCTGTGCACGCCCCCCCACCCAGCCCCCGGGCGCCCCCCGCCCCCGGCACCCTGTGCACGCCCCCTGCCCAGCCCCCGGGCAGCCCCCTCCCCCGGCACCCTGTGCACGCCCCCTGCCCAGCCCCCGGGCGCCCCCCGCCACCCTGTGCACGCCCCCTCGCCCAGCCCCCGGGCCGCCCCCTCCCCCGGCACCCTGTGCACGCCCCCTGCCCAGCCCCCGGGCAGCCCCCTCCCCCGGCACCCTGTGCACGCCCCCTGCCCAGCCCCCGGGCAGCCCCCTCCCCCGGCACCCTGTGCACGCCCCCCCGCCCAGCCCCCGGGCAGTCCCCGCCCCCGGCACCCTGTGCATGCCCCCCCGCCCAGCCCCCGGGTGCCCCCCGCCCCCGGCACCCTGTGCACGCCCCCCCGCCCAGCCCCCGCCCCCGGCATCCTGTGCACACCCCCTGGCCCAGCCCCCGGGCAGTCCCCGCCCCCGGCACCCTGTGCATGCCCCCCCGCCCAGCCCCCGGGCAGTCCCCGCCCCCGGCACCCTGTGCACGCCCCCCTGCCCAGCCCCCGGGTGCCCCCGGCACCCTGTGCACGTCCCCCCTCCCAGCCCCCGGCACCCTGTGCACACCCCCTGGCCCAGCCCCCGGGCAGTCCCCGCCCCCGGCA
This sequence comes from Mauremys mutica, assembly GCF_020497125.1. Taxonomy (NCBI): domain Eukaryota; kingdom Metazoa; phylum Chordata; order Testudines; family Geoemydidae; genus Mauremys; species Mauremys mutica. The sequence continues at coordinate 24,926,092 of NC_059090.1, forward strand.
CCCTGTGCATGTCCCCCCGCGGTCAGCCCCCGGGCGCCCCCCGCCCCCGGCACCCTGTGCACGCCCCCCCGCCCAGCCCCCGCCCCCGGCACCCTGTGCATGCCCCCCCGGGCAGTCCCCGCCCCTGGCACCCTGTGCACGCCCCCTGGCCCAGCCCCCGGGCGCCCCCCTCCCCCGGCACCCTGTGCACGCCCCCCCGGGCAGTCCCCGCCCCTGGCACCCTGTGCACGCCCCCTGGCCCAGCCCCCGGGCGCCCCCCGCCCCCGGCACCCTGTGCATGCCCCCCCGGGCAGTCCCCGCCCCTGGCACCCTGTGCACGCCCCCTGGCCCAGCCCCCGGGCGCCCCCTCCCCCGGCACCCTGTGCACGCCCCCTGGCCCAACCCCCGGGCGCCCCATCCTCACTACCACCACCCCCAGCACCCTGTGCATGCCCCCCTGCCCAGCCCCTGGGCACCCCGTCCTCACCACCACCACCCTTGGCACCCTGTGTGCGCCCCCCGCCCCTGGCACCCTGTGCGTGCCCCCCGCCCAGCCCCCGGGCACCCCGTCCGCACCCTGCTAGCCCAGCCTTGCCCCACAGACACTCGTAGGCACCTCTCTGTTGAGGCTGGAAGTGAGGCGAGCTGCTCTGTAGTCTCAGCTGAGCTCTGGCCATCCCTGGCATCCCGTCCGGAGAGCAGGCCTGGCACCCAAAGGGCACCGCTGGATCCTCTGCCGTGAGCCCGCCCAGGGGAGCTGGCTGGGGGGGCTGCCGGGAGGCTGGCACGTCCCACTGCCTGCCCTAGGGGCGATGTGCCCTTAGCCATGGGCCTGGGGCTGGGAGAGGGCAGCTGGCCTGGCACTGGATTCTGAGCAGCCCAGACGCTCTCTGCCCACAGGCCTCCCGGGATCTGGCCCAGATAAATGATCTCCAGTCCCAGCTGGAAGACGCCAACAAAGAGAAGCAGGAGCTGCAGGAGAAGGTAGCAGGGTGGCCCTGGGTGGTCGGCGGGGGGGAGGGGGCACAGTGTGCTGGCTGGCAGGTCTTGCTGCCCAGAACCCAGCCTTTGGGTTTGGGAGGGGCTGGGCCCTGCACTGCCATCCGCGACACGAGCGGCGTGAGTCCGGCCGCTTGCGGAGCCCCACGTGCTGCTCCAGGTTGAGCCAGACGGGGGAAACGGCTGGCCCCAGCCGCCCCCGCTGCACCGCGGGAGTCCGAGCCCAGCAGCAAGCACAGGGACAGCCACCCAGCATGGGCCCTGCCTCCAGAGAGCCCCTGCCTCCCTCCCAAAGGCCCCAGCACCTGCCACTCTCCCAAGCAGGCGCATGGCCTGCAGTTTGCCAGGGGGCTGGAGAGAAGGGAGCACCCGGGTGCTGGTTCACGGCACTGCGCCGGCCCCCAGGGGCTGTGTCTGGCTGCGGCTGAGCCGGAGAGCTGCCGGATGGGCTGGCCTTCTCCCGAACCGGGGCCAAGCCTTGGTTTCCTCTTGGCGTGACCTGAGCGGCTGCCTGTCCTGTCCCCAGCTGCAAGGGCTGCAGAGCCAGCTGGAGTTCCTCGAACAGTCCATGGTGGACAAGTCTCTGGTCAGCCGACAGGAAGCCAAGATCCGGGAGCTGGAGACCCGGCTAGAGTTCGAGAGGACCCAAGTCAAACGCCTGGAGGTAGGGAGCTCCGGCTGGTCCTGGCCCCGCAGGTCGCGATGTTGGGGGAGGAGGGGAGCCGGAGCTCCTCTGAGCCAGCTCTGACGCTGGTCCCGCATGGCGGGGAGCAGGGCAGCCCCATCAGCGCAGTGGGCTCCCCAGCGAGCAGGTCGGCTGCCAGTGGCCCCTAGCCTGGCCTGTACGCTGGCTGAGAGCTCCCTGGGAGAGCATCTGGGGACCTGAGCCCACCCCTCGTTTCCAGTCCAGCCGCAGCTGGGAGCGAGCGCCCGTGGAGGAGCGTCCATCAAGGGAGGTTGGCAGCTGCTGCTCCACTCACTGTGTAGGGCTGGCCGTGAGGGGAGCCCACAGAGCCTCTTGGCCAGTCTGTGCAGCAGGCGCAGCTGCGGCTGCAGCCACTGGGCACCGTCAGGCAGCCAGCGGGGCACAGTCCTCACCCCTGGCACATGCCGTCCGTGCGATGCCTGGACCGAAAGGTCCTCCTGTCCCAGAGCAGGTGCTGTGGGTTTGGGCAGGGTTGATGGTGCCACCGGGGACGCTGAGGGCTCCTGATGCTGCCCCGGAGTGGCCTGTGCAGAGCTCTGGACTGGGGGCACTGGCTAGGCAGCTCTCTCCGTGCCTCCCGCTGCCCACGGCCTGTTACCTGGGTCAGCACCCTGTGGGCCCTGTCCCCCGACCGCCTGGCTCCATGCCTGCCTGGGCTGGTTATCGGCGGGCGCTGATAACAATAATTCGCCGTCCAGCCGGCGTGCGGCAAAGTGCTGCTCTTCGCCTGCACTGACTTAGTGAAATTATAGACTCTGCTGCTGCCTCCCAGCGCAGCCTGCTTTATATTCTGCGTTCGCAGGCGGCGAGGCCCCGCGCTCAGCTCTCCCTCGCCGTGTTTTCCTGCCGTCCCCCCTTCCCCTCTCGCTGGCGGGGCCATAAATATGCAGCGGATGGCTCAGCTGCTGGGAAGGATGGAGTCTATTTTTTCTCGGCGTTACAGGCTGTAATTACTTCACACAAAGTTAAATCTATTTTTCCAATTCGCCAAAGCCCCGCGATTGTTCTGCCCCCTCCCTCGCCCGGGGGAAGCGGCTCCCCCCGCCCCAGCTCCCTCATGTAAATGCATGGCGCTGGGTTCGTTTGTTCCATTAGCGCTCAGTGGGAAGCGACGGGGCGGCGCTCGCTCCGGAGCCGGGCTGGGTAATTGCCGCTCTCCACTGCGATTATTCTTGATGAGTGAATATTGATTCTGTCAGGGCTGCCGTCTCCCGTCACCTGCTGCGGGGAGGGAAGGTGGGCGTGGGAGGGGGCCAGCGCGGGGACTCAGCCGCCCCTGCTCTGGGCAGGGCACCCGGGAGCCGCTGTGGCTTGGCAGGGCCTTGATGACTGGCTCACACCTCGGGTGGCTGTTGAGGTGGCCTGGTCCTGGAAGGCCCAAATGTCCCTGCTGATCTTGAGGGGAGCCAGGATTCTCGGGTTCTGTTCCCTGCCCTGCCTGGGGATTGGGGTAACTGACTGTGCCCCGTTCCCCGCGCCCCCAGAGCCTGGCCAGCCGCCTGAAGGAGAACATGGAGAAGCTGACGGAGGAGCGGGACCAGCGTGCAGCCGCTGAGAACCGGGAGAAGGAGCAGAACAAGCGGCTGCAGCGTCAGCTGCGGGACAGCAAGGAGGAGATGGGCGAGCTGGCCAAGAAGGAGGCCGAGGCCAGCCGCAAGAAGCACGAGCTGGTGAGGAAGCCTGGCCAGAGGGCGAGGCGGGGCAGCCAGCCCCACCCTCACCCCCGTTGAACTGTCAGCTGAGGTGATGGTGTGCCCGGTGTGCCCAGGGCTGGGAGCAGAGACCAGCCGGGACGGGTCATGCCACTGATCCCCAAACATCGCTATGAAACCATAGGCTGGTTAGCGTAGGTCCTACCCATAAACAGAGCCTGGCAGGGGAAACTGGGAGCTGGGCATCTTGAGAACAGTCCTTTAGAAACAGGAGCTGGGCTAAACCCACCCCTGGTGTAACTACCCTGGAGAGGAGAGGGGGCAAATCTGCCCCTGGTGTAACTACCCGGGGGGCAGGGGGAAAATCTGCCCCTGGTGTAACTGCCCCGAGGGTGGTGGGGCAAATCCGCCCCTGATGTAACTGCCCTGTGCCATGCTGGGCACACCTCTGGTCCCTGCCTATGGATGGGACGGGATGCTGCGCCCCAGCTGTGCCTGCCCTGGCTCCTCCGTGGGGTGACAGCGCATCCCTGGGGTGGCAGTTCCAGGCTGGCAGTGGCTGCCTCCCCGCGGCATGGGGCTGCAGCCGATGCTCACTGGGTTCGCTTTCCCCAAGGAAATGGACCTGGAGAGCCTGGAGGCCGCCAACCAGAGCCTGCAGTCGGACCTGAAGCTGGCGTTCAAGCGGATCGGGGACCTGCAGGCCGCCATCGAGGACGAGATGGAGAGCGACGACAACGAGGACCTCATCAACAGGTGGGAGCCGCGCGGTTCCCTGCCGGAGACCCCCCACCCACCAGGGCCCGGGAAACTCCCACATCCTAACAGACGGGGCAGGGCTGCCCCTTGGCGAGGCTGGTGGGTCCCCCACAGGCATGCTGCACTCAGCCCCCGTTCCCCCAAGCACGATCACCGATGCATCTCTGCACGGCCGGGTTTGAATGGGCCTGGATAGCGGCGGGTCGGGTGCAGGGCTGCTCTGGGCCTGGTGGGGCTGGATCTTTGCTCCAGTTCAGGCTCTTCCCTCCCGCTTCCTCTCGCCATAGAATGGGAGAGCAGCTTCTGTTTCCCAGAGACTTGGCAATGATGGGCTGAGCCAGCGCGCTCCTGTGTCCCTGGGGAGTCCCAGCTTTCTGACCGTGACAAATTCCGCCATGATTCTGGTCAGCCCGCCTTGGCCTCACATTGCCGCTTGCAAAGCAAGCACTTGTTTATGGTGCTGGGTGCGTCCGCACCTGCCGAGAGTGGCTGGTGGATAGAGCACTGGACTGGGACTCTGCCACTGGCCTGCTGGGGAACTCGGGGCAAGTCATTTCACCTCTATGCCTCAGTTTCCCCATCTGTTAAATGGGCGTATTGACACTGACCTTGGGAAAGTGTGTGGAGAGCAGTGGATGGAAAATGCTCTCGAAGAGCTGGGTGTTATGATGGGACACGCCTGCAGGGGGAGCAGCTGAGTACTGCCTGCTGCACCACAAGCAGCCACCCGTGCACCATCGTCAGAAAGCATCGTGAACGACCCCAGTGCCAACCGCGGGGCGCCGGGCCGGGGCTCCGGCCTAGCACTCAGCAGACCTGGCGGCTGGTCCTAGCCCTGGCGCGCTGTAAGCTGTGGTGCACGTGTGGGCTCTCCACGCGGGAGACAGTGCTGCTGTCTGAGCTAGGGGCCGCCAACCCCTCCTCGTTACCCCCTCCCGCCTGTGCTCCCTGGTTCGTTTCTGGGGTGGTTTTTTCCGTTTTGCCTCTTTAAGTTCATTTATTTTCTTTGTCCCCCTCCACCCCACCCCCCTTCTCAGTTTGCAGGACGTGGTGACAAAGTATCAGAAAAGAAAGAATAAACTGTGAGGATCTCAACTCTCCTCTCCAATTAAATAACCCCTGGTTCCTAACCCTGAGCATGCCTGGAGGGAGCCCGCCGCTGGGCCCTGCATGTCGCCCCCACAGCGCGCTCCATGCATGTGCACAGCCCTAACCCTCTAACCCCCCCGCCCCGCCCCGCCGGCAGGGGGCCTCTCAGTGCCCCGAGGGACCCGTGCTGGAGCCGCATCGCACAGGCCCGTAGCTGGAGGGGGGCTGTCACTGGGTGGGGGGTGCCCCGAGCCCCTGCAGCTCCTGGCTGGCCCCGTTGCATGCTGGGATTGGCAGTCTCCAGGGGCTGCATTGTGAGCATTCAGCCTGCTGGAGCAGCTGTTCGCGTCACGCCAGGCTCCGCAGGTAACGTTGCCAGCGTAACTGACAGGCTGCACCTCTCCCCTGGGAGTCCCGGCAGCATCTTCCGTAGCCGCTCCTGGAACGGAGAGGAAATCAATTATAAAGCTGGATGTCCTGTGAATATGATGAGACAATAACTCATCCCTTCTCCTCACAAGGCAGCAGGCAAAGCCGGGCACACCTAGGACAAGTGCCCCCTGCCCTCAGAGTGACCACTCCCCCAGGCTCCCCGTCCCCGAAGCCCCGTCAGAGCAGCAGTGTGTTCTGCCTGGCAACAGACAGATGGCAAAAAAGGTCCCCAGTTCTTTGCCGTCTCAGTGGCTCCTGACCTCTCCAAAGCCAGAACCGCGCCCCCAGTGGGGAAGCAGGCCCCAGTGCAGCAGCTGGCAGGGCGTGGGGATTTGTGGGGAGTGGATATTGGTCGTCTGGTTCCAGATGCCATGCTAGGTCAGAGCAGTTGGGCTGGTCTCCTGCCTTTGGCACTGGCTGCTAATTGATGCTTCTGAGGAAAGTATAAAGCCCTATGATGCACCTGGGCAGTGGAGCAATTGTGTGTGGTGAGAGTGAGTGATTCCCTGTGGTGCCCAGCCGCGATGCCCTGAAGCCCGGGGTTTAGTGATCACAAATGGTGCCGTTGGGAAAGTCTGGCCTGTTTGGGGCTGCTTCGCTGTCCCTCACAGGCTCCGCCATGTTGTCGGGAGAGGAGAGAAGTGTGGAAGCATGTGGAGGGAGTGCCACTGGGTGCTGCCCTGCCCCGACGGAAGGGTCCCCGGCCCGGGGGGCTGTGTGTGCCTTGCAGGGCCTTCCTCTGTTTCACATGCCCCGGGTTTGAACACGAGGGGTCAGGTGCCGTCCCCTGGAACCCGAGGCTTGGGTGTCTCTGGACTGGCTTTGCCAGTGAGGTCTCTTTCCTGAGCCAAGAGGGGCTGTTGGTTGTGAAAGGATCTATAACAGCTAATGATAAATGTAATAGTGTGTAACAGTGATAGAGGGCCACTGGAGCCTTGTTGTCACACACAATTAATATCCTCCGCAGCTCAGTCTCCGTTTGTTTGTTCCCTTGTGATTTGGATCCCAGTTAACTAATGGCACACTAGTCTGGACATAAATTGTGTTTGACATCAAGTTTAATTCCGACGATTTAAAATCTCAGCTGCCCCCAGAGTTTGTTTATGGGGCTTATTGTTTTTAAGGAAAATAACCAAGCGTTGCCTGCGCTATATTGCAGAGGAGGGAGACGTTTGTATGATCAAGTGCAGTCCATTGCTTTGAATTTAACAAGGAGAATTCATAGTCCGGGTCTGTAATAGCCCGTCCCCTGTGCGATTGCGCCCCAGGCAGAGAAGGGCCCTAAGGCTAGGCAGATAAAATGCTCATTTAAGATCACATTATATATCTGTTCCCAGGCACACTTGCAATTCTAACAAAGTTCCCTGGGGTTCCCGAGAGACTCCCTTCCCCTTTACCAGCCAGTGAATGCTGGGGGAGCCAAGGCAGAGTTATCGAGCCGAGTGAGGTGGGAGGGAAAATACTGTTTCGATTTACTTAGAGATACAGTTGTTCTTGCTATAACCCTAATGAAAGCAGTAAACAGTTATGTATTAACAGAGATTTATACAGAGCTGCTTCTAACGCGGCGAGAGAGATTTTGCAGTGCATACAGCACCTTCTTTCTACAGGCAATCGATAGGGTTCTGAACGGTGGTTATAAATTGGCTGCTTTAAGCCAGATAGGGCTTGCTTTGGGTGTGTGTATAAATCAGGCGGCTCTGTCGTTACGGAGGGGCTCGCCTGCCACTGGAAATCTGCCCGCCACACTTGGGCACCCAGCCTGCCAGAGTCATTTCCGTTCTGTCTGCTAAACTCCTGTTTACCCAGAGACATCAACATCGCTCTTCCTCGCTGTAATTCTGCACTTGACAGAGGCCTATAAAATGAGCCCACTTATTTCCCTCCCAACGCCCTGCTCTTTGCAGATTTGAAATTTCAGTCGCTCCCAGAACTGCAGCCTCTTTCTTGCTTTTCCTTTGTTATTTATTCAGGGACATAATTCTGCACAGAAGGGCCTCTCCTGCTGATACGGATGAAAGGAAATTTATCCCCTGGGTTGGGGGGAAGCCCAGCAGATCCACAGTGAGGGATGTGGTGAACAATATTTTTCTAAATTTATACAAAGCATCCCAGCCTGCCTCCCAGGCCACTCTCAGTGTAATCGCTGGGGGAAGCTGTGTGCAGGCACAACCCACTGGCTGGCTCCTGTCGTGCGCAGGACTAGTCTGCTGGGGTCACCGCTCCACCTTAAAAACACAGGGCGTGCCTGGCTGGCTGGCCCTAGCGACCCTGCTCCGGGAGCCACCGGCTCAAGCATCCCAGGTTCATTCAGAGCCTCCTGTTGCAGCCGTCCCGGTGCCATACCAATGTGCTTTTGCAGTGACCGTGGGCGGTGCATGGGCAGCTGCACCAGGGCATGAAGAATCGCACAAGGTCCCGTTGAACAGAGGCCCAGTTTGGCTGCCCTTGGAGAAACTGAGTGTCCCTCAATCCCCTATTGCAGCCTGGGCATGTGTGTGTTCTCTGTCACATGCACGCAGTCCGCAGCCCCCACTATCCCAGCCTGGGCTCCCCCAGATCTGCCGGTGCCCCCCAATCCCAGCCCTGGGCTCCTGCCTGACCCCTCCCCCAGCTCTGCCGGTGCATCACGGTGTTGACCTGCAGCAGCCCTTGCTGTTTCGCTCCCGGCTCTGCCTGAAGCAGAGATCAGAGTTCCAAATGGCAGGGTGATGTGTGTGCTGCCAAGCATCTCCCCTGCACACGTTGCACACCCAGCCCCACAGCCTGGTCCAGGGGCCTTCTGGGAAGTGTTTTGAAGAGTTGTTCCCTTTGCCTGTCTCCTGTTAGAGGGGACCTTGGCTCTGAGCCCAGGGCTCTGATTGATCCAAGGGCGCAGCCGGTTCATAATATAGTGGCATTTAAATGAAACTAACGCGAGCCCTTTGCACAGACTTCCTGTGTCTAATTGAGAGCACAGTTGTGGAGACGTAAAATTGCTGGAGCAGTAAGAACTGGTCAGTAAAAGTGTCTGTCCAAGGTGTGGGCCCTCATGGCCAGTTAGCCAGCGCACTGAGCTGCCTGCTAATGGGAATCCCATCGGCCTCTTGCTGGTGCGTTGCAGGTCTGCGGAGCCGGTTAATGTCAGGGGAGCAGCGCTCGGTGCACTGTGTATTGCTGAGCGGTGCTGGGCTTTCTGCCTGGGCGTTCATTCCTAGAGTGCTGGGAAGGCCAGCTCACCTCCCACAGTCTCCCTGCGCCAGGCCCTGACCATCCCACCGTGAAAACAGAACGGGACCTCAGCCAGCATCTGACGCCGCTCTGAGGCGGGCAGAGGCAGCACTTGCTCGTGGGTGGGGCACAGGAGAGGAAGCCGGGACTCCTGGGTGCTGTTCATCCCTCTGTCACCCACTCAGTCCCTGTCTGGGCACTGCCCCACCGCACAAGAGGTGGGCCTGGCGCCGGGAGATTTGCGGCGTTGGTGCCGCTGTGGGTGTGTTTCCAGCGTGGGCAGGGCAGGTCCGCAGCCCGTCGGAGCTCGCTGAAGTCGATGCAAACATTCCCCCAGCCATGCCGAAGCACCGTGGCAGCTTGGGCTGTGCCTGGCCGGTGGGCGAAGTCAATGTGGAGCCGCTGATGCCTAGGTCTGGGGATGCTGCTGCAGTGGGGTGGAGAAAGGGACAGTCCCTGAGAGCCAGGCCCCGTGCCACAGGGCATTTGTCCTGGCGCCCCAGCAGGGGACGTGCTCTCGGGTGGGGGGCTGAATCCCCAATGTGCCCTGAAGCCGGGCCCTGGTTCTCACCATTCGTGGCACATCTGTTCCTGGCACACACAGGCTTGTCCTTACAATGGAGCCACAGGACCTGTCGATGGGAGCCGAGCCGGCCCCGCCTGGCTCGTGTCACTGAGTAGCACAGCACGAGTGACTAGGGAGGAGTGTGGCTTGCACTGCCCACCCGTGGCCAGCTCGCAGCCGGGCTGGAGGTGTGGGAGACGGGCTTTGCCGGGACTGATTCACTCGACTCGGGGTCCGAGGCAGGATCCCTGCCCCAAGAGGTGGCTGCACGTTTGCCAGGTCCTGCCCCACATCGAGGGATTGGGAGCCCAGTGAGAAGTTTGCACCTTCCCCTTCCGGGCTGAGCCGGGAACGTTCTCCTGGGGGCGCGCAGGGCTGCCCGGGCAGTGGGACGGGACTCGGGCGGGCCTGCCAGCGGGAGGCTCTGAGATGCCAGGTGAGCCTGCGTCAGCGTGTCCTGGTCCGTAGGGCGGCACACTCAGACCCCGCTTGGCAGGAGCATGTAGCTGCATGGGGAGCCAGGCTGCCTGCCTCAGGCGCTAATCTCTCCCGCCCGGATCTCTCCCTCTGGCAGCGAGGGGGACTCAGACGTGGACTCGGAGCTGGAGGACCGCGTGGATGGAGTGAAATCGTGGCTCTCCAGGAACAAAGGCTCCTCTAAAGCAGTCTCTGATGACGGCAGCTGGAAGAGCTCCAGGTCAGTGTGGGGTCAGCGTCCCTGGGGAAACAGCCACTTGCCTGGGACGGGGGCTGTCCCCCAGGCAGCTCTCACGGCGCTTCCCTTCCGGGGACCCCGGCTCAGCAGCCCCGTGGGGGAGGGAGCTGGTCTCCGTCACTCAAGCGGGAGACAGAGCAGTCGCTTGCCAGGCAGAGCCCCGCACAAGAGGGGCAGGGTCGAGCCGAACTGCCGTTGGGGTGCAGGGTTCGCCAGGGCTCAGCCTGGCCTGTTCCGGAGCAGCTGTGCCATCCAGAAGGGTGCACCCCAGCAGCCACGTGCTGCCTGCAGAGAACAGTGGCCAGTCGGGGCTGGGCCTGCAGTGATGGCTCCCACAGCTGGCCAGGAGCCGTGGGTTCCGTGCCAGGGGCCGGTGGCTGGCGTGATGCTGGTGGGCAGAGCAGTAAAAGTATCCAGCTTCTCCTGCTTTGTACCCCTGAGAGGCCAAGCCCCGGGGCCCCACGGGGAGTGTGTATTGATCTCTGGATAGAGCACTCATTGCTATGGCAACTAAGCGCATTGAATTTCAAAAATACAAATCAGAAGGTAGCAAAGACATCGGAGCTGGAAGCGCTGGAGCCACAACCGAGCCCCCGGCTCCCGCTGCTCTGCCCCTTGGTTCACTCAGCAGGTGGGATTGCTGTGAGCAGGGCCTTGTCCGTGGCTTTTCCTTGTGCCTCGGGAGCATCCGTGGGGCTGGGTGGGCCTGGCACGGGGGCCAGCAGAAGCGGGTTGGAGCAGCTTCTCCTGGGGAAAGAGCTACCTGCTGAGTACAGATTGGTTTGGTATAAAAGCAATTTCCTGCTATGGATTCAGGGATCTCAGGGGCTTCTCCCCCCTCCACAGAGCCAAAGCTCTTTCTCTTAATTGGTTTAATTTCTTCGGCGGTGCAGACGTAGAGTGTTTCGTGTTGGGGATAATTCCACCTTCTTGGAAGCTGGCTATCAAAGGCAGCGGCTCCAGGTAGCTGACAATGAAATAATTGAATGAAACGGTTGAAAGGGGGATGAAAGCGATGGGATAGAACAATTCCCTCATTTGCGTGATATTTCCCAGAAAGCTATTTTCCACTGACGCAAATTATGTAGCTGGGTTTGCTCTGCTGCCTTCCTCTCTCCTGTGCCTGGAGTGTCTCTCTGACCTCACCTGCTCTCTCTCTCCCCTCTCCCTCCCCGTTTGCTGCTGTCCGCTGGTCGCTCTCCTCAGGCCGGCCCTGAACTCGGCCCCCAAGGAGGGGAAGGAAGGCAGAGAGCCCAAGGAGGCCGAGGAGCGGCCGGTCTCTGTCACCAGCTCCCTGAGCTACAGGAAGCGGCTCAACCTGAAGGACTCTATTGGTGGCCAGGGGGACTCAGAGACGCTCTTCTCCACCCTGAGCGAGCGGCCGGCCTCCCCAGAAAGGTCTTTCCGCAAGGCCAAGCGCAGCTCGGCAGCCAGCGGCCAGGAGGAGACTGGCTCCGTCAGCTCGTGGAGGAAGTCCCTGGGCAGCGAGGACCCTGATGACAGGGGCTCCATCATCTCACAAGCCTTCTCGGAGGCCAGCAGCAGAGCCCGCAAGGGGCTGGAGAAGAGGTGGTCTGTCACCACGGCTGACTTTGACCAGGCCTCTGCCCTGTCCGCCCCGGCCAGCCGGACTGCCTCCTCCCGGCACGGGCTGGAGGCTGACCAGGCCGACGCCAGGTCCACACTGAGCCTCACGCTTTCAAGCCCGGGCAGCTTGCGGCGCAGCACATCCCGGCTCAGCGAGCCGCTGGCTGGCGTCTCTGGTGCCCTCAGCCCCCCGCTGAGCCGCCGGGCAGAGCTGGGGCTGGAGACCTCGACCCTGGGCAGCCGGGTTGACTCCCGGCTCTGCCTGAGCAGGAGCCGGCTGGAGGAGTTGGATGACGTGTCTAGTGTGGCTCTGAGCGACACCCGCTCCCTGTACAGCCAGCACTCGCTCGGGCGCAGCTTCTCCGTGCCCCCCCGGCCCAGGACCTCCGCCTCCGACGAGCTGCAGCTGGAGGACTCGGACATCCGGCCCGTCAGCCACCGCTCCTACCTGGACCCTGACCTGGAGGCTGCCATCAACGAGGTCCTCAACTACAAGCCCATCAAGTTCAAGCGCTCCAGCTTGGACCCGGACCCGGACCCGGACTCGGAGGAGGACAAGAGGAGCGTGCGGAGCGCCAGGAGCGCCGCACGGCCGGAGAGCTCGGAGCGCTCCTTCAGCAACCTGCGCCGCTCCGCCTCGGCCTTGGACTGCTCCCGGCCGCGCCGCCGCAGGGGCCCGAGGAGCAGCAGCAGCTCCGAAGAGGACTCCTCGGAGGAGGAGGAGCGCCAGAAGAGCGCCAGGAAACACGCCAAGAAGAAGTCCAAGAAGAAGTCCAAGAAGAAGCAGCTGCCTTCGGATTCGGAGTCCTCCTCGGACTCCTCGTCCAGCTCCTACCACAGCAGCTCCAGCGTCAAGAAGGGCCCCAAGAGGAGCCCAGCCTCCGAAGGGGAGGGAGCCGTGGCGGGGAGGGACGCGGAGAAATCGAGCAAGCGCCTGAGGAAGGAGGAGAAGCAGCGGAAGAAGCAGGTGGACAGCCTGATGATGAAATACCTCTACCGGCCCGAGAGCGACTAAGGCAGTAGGTGCTGAGTGGTGTGCAGTGCAGCATGCCAGCATGCCTGGGTGCCACTAACCCGCCACCCTGCACTCCTCGCTGCCCCTAACCCCTCACCCCCGCCCAGCTGGGCAGCATGGCTCCAGCTCGGGGAATGCCTCTGAACTCGCTGCCCCACCAGCCCCCCGCTGCCCCAGCCACTCTGTGGGATAGAGCCCAGCTAAGCCGGCTACTCCAGATCAATCAATCATGCTGGGAAACCCTAATGGCCTTGGGCAGGAGGGATCAGCTGCTGATTTACCATGGGGGGCGGGGGGGCTGTAATCCGGCCAGCCCGGCACTGCTCAGAGAGGGATATGCCAGTGCGCATTGGGGCTCACCACGCTGCAGACGCTGGCAAAGCACTCTGGGGTTTGCAGGCCCTGAATTACTAACCCTGCCAGGGCTGAGCCTGGCATGGGCCCCCCTTCGTCAGCCCCCTCCTCCCCACTGCTGCATTGAAGCTGCCTATGTTCAGCATGAGGCCACATCACTGCTGGGGGGGTTGGCCGGTGCTGCCGCTTGGCAGCGACTGGCCCGTTTGGAAACCTGCTGGAGAAGGATGCAGCTCCAGCTGCTGCAGCGTAGGGCTCAACCCCGTGTAACTCGCTGTGGGGTGAGGTGTGGGGCCTGCCTTTGGCTTTCGTACACTCCTGTGACAATGCAGCCCAGGCAAAGACAGCAGGAGCGCAGAGCGCTGGCAATAGTCACAAAGGGTTTGTCAATGCAGGCGGCTTTTTTCTGCTAGTGTATCCCTTCCAGAGATTAGCGGCTGGCGCGCGCAGGACACTGAGAAGCACTAATCCCTCCCGGCCTTTCAGAAACTGTTAAGTATGCGGCTGTATTTATTTCTCCTGAAATTAATGGGTCACAGTGCATTGCAGGATCCCCCGCTCCCGGTTCAGACCGGGGATTAGTTACTGTGGGAAAGACGAGCATCAGTCTGTATTTAAAAAGGCCCTAACGAGGAGCATGTGCTGCCAGAATAAACCTGCCGTGGCATGAACAGCTCCCACACCCCATCGCTGCAGAGCCTCTGCATTCTCAGGGGCAAACTTTAAAAGGCCATGGAAATCATCAGATGTCATCACACCCTGCCCTCTTGCTCTCTCCCTGCTGGCCTGTCGGAAGCCCTGAGCACACTGGCTGCTTCTGAGGTGTTTTAACTCCGAGCCAGCAGCACCCACACTGGCCCCAGCTGAGGGATCCTTGGCACCCTTAGAGATGAGGCAGCTGGACACAGAGCCAGTGGTTCTCTCAAGCTCCCACACTGACTGTGCTGTGTAATGTCATGCACTGCGCCTCCACCACGTGGTGAGAGACAAGGCTGCTTGTTACCAAGATGGGACAGTGCAGGCTTCCCAGAGTTCAGGGGTGTTCAGCTCAAGGGTGCCGGTTCAGAGCCATCTCTGCGTAAAGCAGAACCAGCTGCAGCTACCATCAGCTCCGATACGGAGAGTGGCCAGCAGAGACTACACATCCCAGCATGCAGTGCTGCTCCAATCAAGCTGGTGCCTGTCATCTCAGCTCTGTAAGGAGGAGCTGGCTCCGGGGGCTGGTTCCCAGCCCCCTTTCGCAGACTCTTCCCCCCAGGCAGAGTGGTTTACTGGGGGGTGATTTGACCACCGTGAGCCAGGGGTGCTTGCCATGGGATTGCTGCTGCTGAGTTTCCACCTGAGCCGGGGATGTTACTCGTGCACACCGACGGGCTTGTCCTCCCTCCCAGCACCCCGGACGATGGGCTAGATTGCGCGGGGACTGTGGGCTTGCGAAGGGTGGGGACGAGACCGGAAGCCTACAGCAGAATGGCATGTGCATGCAGGGAGCCCCCTGCACAGGGCCGTTGCAGGGGGTGTGTTGTGCGGCGGAGGGGGGCAGCCGTGTGTGACTGCAGCTTAGTGAGCAGCACTGATCCTGGGCCAGAGGCACTCCAAGGGCGAGGTGGCGCTGGGCTCCAGGCCCTGCCCTGGAAATGGAAAACTTTGCGTGAATTCCTCCCGCTGGGGATGGGGCCATGTGGTTCTCCCCAGACGTCCCATGAGCAAAGCCGGTGTGGTGCTGCGCACGGAAAGCAGGCAGTGCCATGGGGTCCTGGGCATTCCCCGAGGGCTAGAAGTCGTCACTTGCCCTCCTCTGTGTAGCCCCCAATGCCATCCCCATGCCCTGACCGTTCTGGGATTTATGGGGCAGCGAGTGATCTAGAAATAGACATCCCCCCACCCCCCGCACAGGTCCATATGGCATGGTGCAGGAGTGGGGCACTGCTCTGAGTTGGGGCAACCAGGCTCTGGCTGACTGGCTGGGCTCCCTGGAGGAGCCAGGGCCTTGTTCTGTAGCTCTGGTCACTTTTGGGTTCTTTCTTAAGCAGGCAGTTGCGTGGGAGATGTGGAGGGATGAGCCGGAAGCGGCTGGGCTCGGGGAGTGCCGAATGGTCCCAGGATCATGCCCCAGGAGCCCACGGTCGACAGCCCCCGGGGGCTAGGTTCGAGATCTGCAGGAGAGGCCAGTCAGGAACGGCAGCTCTGGGAAGGCAGTGCAGGGAGGGGGAAGGGAAGCGACTGTGGTCAGGGCCAGGTTTTTTTCTAGCAGGAATTTATTTGTGTATTAAATTGTTTCCGACAGCTTTGAATGGGAGAATTATCTGAGAAGGAAAGAAGCTTTTTAAACAATTCTTTTAAAGTGTTCAATTGCTGGAACAATCCCCTGCAGCTGGGGCTGCCGCGCTGCTTGTTTGTAACGTGTGTGACGCCGGAGCTGCCATAACAGCAATGGAGCCGGCAGTTCCCAGAGTGGGGGCCGTTTCTCTTGTCTGGCCAAGGCTGGCGTGACAGGGTTTGACTCAGTGGCTGCGCTAAGAGGCGATGCAAGTGGGGGAAGGCGCAGGCTGGTGAAGGTGAGGGGAAGGGGTGATGACTGGTGAGCAGCACAGATTAACGGGCAGTGACGGATAATGTAGCCTCACACCTTCCTGTTGCTGTTCCTTGAATAGAAATGAAATCCACTTGTGAGCTTCCCCAGGCCACCTGGACTGGGTGGCTGCGCTGGATTCCCGGAGCTGGGCGAATAGGCCGGGAAACGTTTGTAGATGTTGGATGGGAATATGAGGTTGGGTTTGTCGGCGTGCTCACCCCACAGACCCTCCAGCGGACCAGTTTCTCTAGCACAGACGCTCACAGGAAGCAAATTTCAAGTGTGAATATTTGCTGATGGCAAAGCCCTTATTTAAAATTTGCGCTGTTGCTTAGTAACAGTTATCCAATCAGGAAACTGAAATGGTCCAACATGACCTAAGTAACTGCTACCCAGCGCAAAGTTCAAAATTCAAATAGTGAATTTTCTCGTTTGCAATTTCTTTTCACAGGGAAAAAATAGGTACAAAACTTTAAATAATGAACAAATTCTGCAATTTCACAGTCTTCTCGCAAACGCTTCCTGAGCAGATAGAGGTGCAATTCAACAAATGCATGATTTGTTGCTGATTACTTGCTTAGCTCTGCTAACTCCAGGGGAGAGTAAATCTCTCCAGATGGTCTGAAAATGTCTTAAAAATAATAAAAAAGAATAATGAGCCCTCGTAAAGAAAGCTGCCAGGTTGACAGTCTGCTGTGGCAGAGGCGGTCCTGGGGGAATGCAGCCTCCATGTCAATGCACAACTCTCCCAATTATCCGGAGCTGAATGCTAGTACTTAAAAAAACACTCCCCCTCCCCCCCCCCACACACACACACAAAACCAGCTTTTGGGAACAACAGAAACTTGAAACGTCTCCTCCTTGCCCCTGCATTCCAATGGGAGCGGCCATCCCTGTGTCTCTGTCCAGCAGAAGGCCCAGCTGGAGCCAGGAACTCCTGCTGCTGATCTGCTGGGTGTTCTTGGGGAGTTCATGGATTCCCTGGCCAGAAGGGAGCGCTGTGATCGTGTAGTCTGACCTGCCCCAACGAGATTCCTAAGGCAGAGCCGCAAGAAAAACATCCAGTCGGGATTTTAAAATGGTCAGGAATGGAGAATTCTTCCTCCCCCCAGCCCTGCCCCACCCCTGGGTAAATTGTCCCAGTGGTTAATTCCTCTCACCGGTACAAATTTACGCCTTACTGCCAGTCTTCGTTTAGCTTCAGGTTCCAGCCATTGGACCCTGTTAGACCTGCCTCTGCTTGGCTTAACAGCCCAGTATCCAATGTTTGTTCCCCGTGTAGGCACCTGTAGATTAAACAAATCATCCATGTCCAGCTACATAGACTGAGCTCCTCTCAGCATTGTAAGGCAGGTTTCTAATCCTTCCATCATTCCTGTGCTGCTTCTCTGAACCTTCTCCCGCTTATCAACATCCTTCTGGAATTCCAGGCCCCAGAACTGGCCACGGGAGTCCAGCAGCAAGACTGGAGAGTCCCCTCTTCATATATCCAAGGGTCGCAGTAGCTGTTTTGGCCACAACCAGCGGATTCTCCATCACAACCCCTACGTCCTTTTCCGAGTCCCCCATCCTGTAAATATGGCCTGCCACCTTTGCCGCTAGGTGTATTCATTGACAGTTAGACATAGTACAGCCCATTGTCTGCATGCATCCAGCTTACCAGGTGCGCCAGATCGCTCTGCATCGGAGACCTGGCCTCCTCATTACACTCCCCCACTTTTTGTGTCATCTGCAAACTTTATCGGTGATGATTTTATGTTTTCTATTGATAAAAATGTTAAACAGCACAGGCCTAAAACTGATCCCAGCAGGACCCCACTAAAAACTCACCCGCTCGATGACGATTCCCCATTTCAAATTGTAGTTCGAGGCCTGTCAGGTAGCCAGCTTTTAATCTATGTAACCTGTGCCATCTTAATTTGATAGCTTTCTGGTGCAGTACCAAACCAAACACCTTAGAGAATCTACGTATATGACGTCAACATATGACCTTTATCAGCCAAACTTGTACTCATGTCAGAAAGAGATATCCAATTAGTTTGAGCAGGCCTGTTTTCCATATAATTAATTATATTACCCTCCTTGAATTCTTCATTAATCAAGTGCTGTGTCAGGGGCTCCATTATCTTGCCCGGGATCGATGTCAGGTTGACAGGCCTATAATGACCCTGGTCATCCCATTTACTCTTTTAAAAAATTGCTTTCTTCCATTTTCTGGACACTTCCCCAGTGCTCCAGGACTTATTGAAAATCCAAAATCCAGCAAGCTTCTCAGCCAGCTCTTTTAAAGCTCTTGGATGCAAGTCCATCCCCCCTTTCTGCCTGTTTCTCAATCTATAAAACGGGCCCATCTCAGAGCAGGGTCTGGGTAGCCCCGATATAGCACTGCTGGTATCTCGGTCCTGTGTGGAGTACTGGAGGAGAGATGGCAGTGCAGCAGTGCGAGATCCCTGGGCGTATTTGCTGTTGTCGCTGTAGGATGCTCACAAGGACATGTGATGGCAGCACTGCTTAGCCGTGGCAGGGCTGCTGGTGCTGTTCCGAGGTGTGTCCCTGTGCCCAGTAAATGTTGGGGCCCAGTAGTAAGGCTCGGTCTCCCTGGAGTCCCTTTGATCTGAGGTCTAAAGCCCTTTGCAAATGTTAGTTACTCCTCACCCCATGGCTGGTACCCCTGAGTGCAACTGGGAAACTGAGGCAGAGACCAATCCCAAGAGCCTGCGTACAGGAGCAGAGCTGCGCCAGGGAGTTCGGATGCCTGCGAGCTCGGTTGGCCATCAGCACAGGATATTAGCGCACTAAGCCGGGAGACGCACACTGACCCACCCAGCCCTCTGCTGCCAGAGGGCCCCTTCCCCTCTGGGGGTGGGCCCATGCCGCGTCACACAGCCCCCCCACCCAGCACCCTCCAACTCCCTATGCCCAGCCTCCCCCAGACCCGCTATGCTGACCCCCCCCACCCACAGCCCCATCACTGCCCAGCACGCCACACAGACCCCCTCCCATGCCCTGCCCCCTGGCTGCACTCACCAGCCCTACTGAGCCAGCACAGAGCAGGGATCCCCCTCCCAGCACAGTCCTAGGGGGCAGAACAGCGGAAACTTGGGAGCACAGAGCGGTGCCATCCCCCGGGGCCCCCCCAGCCCTACCTGCCTGGCGCTGGGGCCCGCGGTGGAGAGGAGGCGTTGCCTTGCAGGGGCGGCGCGTGGCAGCCACCGACTTCCCCAGCCGCCCTGCGGCCCGCCCGGGTGATTTAAAATGTCCCGGGGCGCCCGGCCACTGCTACTGCAGCAACGGTGGCAGCTGGGGGCCCCCAGGACCTTTTAAATCACCCGGAGCCCTGGGCAATTGCCCCCTTTGGCCCCCTCTGCTGGCAGGGGCCTTCTCATTCCTGAATGGGGCTGGGGAAAACCTGGGGACCGGCTCCTCTGAGCCCCCCCTCCCAGGGTAAGAGCCCTCGTGTGCCTGCCCCACCAACCCACTTCCCCACAGCATGGCCAGGCAGCCTCCCTGCTGCCCATGTTGAGGTTTGGGGGTGGGGGTGGGGGGGAGCCCTGCTGCCCAAGGCAGGGTCTGACCTGCGGCTCCCGAGGTGATGTCTGCTCTTCCCTGGCTGTTTGCTAACTGCCTTGTTCCCTGCGTGCAGCCCCCCAGGCTACCGCCGAGCGTTGGCCTGCGACAAATCAGAGGAGGAGCGAGCCCCTTTGGAAAGCATGCCCAGGCCCAGGTACCCCTCCAGGGGCTGCCTGAGTGACAGCGACCCAGAGAGCAAGCCAGCCGAGACCTCAGCATAGCCCCGGGAGGCTGCCTGGAGGGACGCATTTTCCACAGCCTCAGAAATACTCTGCCGCAGATCCGTGAGCCAGCCCATGCCAGGCCTCGGCGACCCTGCGACTGGCCTCCAGAGAGTCCTGGCGGCCCCTCGACAAGCGCCTTGCCTGGGAAATGCTGCGTTTACAGATTGTCTTGTGTGCACCCCGTGTTTCCTGCATGGTGGAAAATGTTAATGTAAAGCCCTCTTCTCCGACCCCTCCCTCAGAGCGAACGCAGGCCTGTCCGCGCGGGCGGGGCACCAGCCAGGCTGGCCAGCAGCGGCTGCAGTCCCCTAGGATGGGGTGAGCTGGCGCCCCCGGACCGGACTGTGCATTGTGGGGCTGGTCAGTGTTCCTTCCCCGAGCTCCTGCCAGCCTGCCCCCCCCTCAGTGCGACCCCCAAGCTGCTCCAGCCTGGGCACTGCTCCATTCTCAGTGGAGAGGAAGCTGAGCTGGTCTTCAGGGGCGTTTTTCCTCCTCGGTGCCTGCTGTCTTTTTATGTTATAACTCACCCCCCCCTCCCGCCCATGTGTGTCTGGCCCTGACGGGAGGGGCCCTGGCAGCCCCCGTTTCCACCCTCACTCCTTCCCGTTCAGCTGAGCCAAAGGGGACGCTTTCTTACCTGGCTTAAAAAACCCAGCGAAGAATGAAGCTGGTTTCCCAGGGATCTGTGTGTGACAGCACAGTCCAGGCACGCCTGGGTGTGCATCTCGCACACTCACGCTCACTCTGCTGCTGCATGTGGGGTTTCCTTGCACATGGTTTTCTCTTTCCCAGGCACGGCAATTGATTTTGGGTCATTTCTTTTTCCAGGGGCTGGTGCCTAGCACACAGTTTTGTTTAAAGTATCCTTGAAATAAGATGTACCCCTGCCTCTGTCCACACGCATGTGCACATGCACGCACACGGTGTCTGGAGAGTATACGTGGGCAGGCGCTGCACAGCACACGCACATTCATTCACACCTGCACTGTCTGCTGAGCCTGTGGGCAGGAGCTCCACAGCGCCCCCTCTGGTCACAGGGGGCTGGAGATCCAGAATAACTGCATCTGCTCACCTGGGAGTGTCAGGGCTCTTCTCCGCAGCTGCCCCCCTTACTGACTCCACTGCCCTCGTCAATGCCAAGGAAGCGGCTTATCTCCCTCCAGGACTGAGTCCCTAGAGCCAGCCGTGGGCCCGGTCATCTCTGCTAACTTCTCAGCGGCTGGACTGGACACTGGAGCTGCCCGGCCCTGCCTGTCTGGTTTGCACTAGTTCGGCTGTGCGTCTTTTCCTGTCCGTTTAAATATTAAATGTCATTTATGGCTGGTGACGCCGGCTCCTCCCCTCGGGTTGTTTGTTGCAGCAGGGGGAAGGGAGTCGAGGTGGGTGCTGGGTGCTGGGGCAGCACTCGGACAGGAAGTGGTGGTTTTCCTGCGGGGCAGCAGTGCGAAAGCTGCACGGGGCGTGGAGCCTGCGGGGCAAAGCGTCTGGGGAGGGATGGGAGGTGCAGTGATTTGAGTTAACCCAGCGTGGCAAGCAGCCCATCATCCCCCCTACGCCTATAACAGAATGCGACTGTTCATGAACCAACTTCCGGGCTGCCATCCTGTGTGGCGGCTCCGCGCTCCCTCCCCACCCCACCCCCAGGCCTGGTCCTGGGCTTTCGTTGTGGGGTGAGCCTTGGCTGCGGTGCAGGCTCGTGTCTTTGTTCTCAGGTCACCCAGCAGTCGGATGCTAAGTGCAGGGTCGGGCGTGTTCGCTCCCAGCAGCTAGAGAGGGGGCTGGCGTCCCCCCGAGCCAGGGCAGAGCCGCTCGGCTGTTAGAGCTCGCTGGGGCGGGCCGGGAGCTGCTGAGGCTGGGGGTGGGTGGCCAGGGGCAGCACAGGCTCTGGCTGAGCTGTGACTGTCCTGGAGCTTTGCCTCCCACTCACTCCTGTTCCCGGAGGCCCCCTTAGCCCATCCTGAACAGCAGCCCTGTGCTGGAGCCCTGCCACTCCAACCCCTACAGCTGTCAGTGCAGCTGCGCCCTGCTCCGGGCTGGCATCCCCGGCCCGCCGGCTGTCGCTGGGGAGAGGAGCCAGGGCCAGGCTGAGTGGGGCTCGCTGTGTTTCAAGTGCCAGGTGCTGCAGGAGAAGAGGTGCCCAAGGAATGGGCAGGAAATCTCAGCCACAAATCTCGGCTTGTTTGGAGCAGATGGTGCATGCCAAGCGCTCGGGCGCCGCGGGCTGACCCACCTGGCTGCTGCTCAGCGTAATCAGCTCCCGGTGTGAGCAGCCCGCGCGGCTCAGGGACCCAGCAGTGAAGCCCCAGCCTCTGGCCCGTGCACGAGCCAGGCCCACTTGGCCAGGGCTTCGGCCCTTCAGTCAGGGCCTTGTGCCCCTCTCACCATCACAGCTGTGGCCTTTGCCTGCCTCTCTGCCCCCCTCAGTTCCCCTACACAACGGGTCCCTCCCACCCCCGGCTGCGCCAGCACCGATGCCCTGCGCGGGCGGCCTCACCCCCGTCCATCCCTGCCGAGGTGGGAACCAGGCAAACACCCTGCAGAAACAATAGCGCTGGGCCAGGCCTGAACGCCCGCGGGCCAGGCCCTGCTTTGCCGTGACTCTCCAGTGAGTCCATAATCCCCGTGCTCCTGTTGGGGGCTGGGCGTTCGCCGTGACGCAGGCCGGGTGTCTGTCACCAGCAGCGGTGGGCGCTGGCTTCACTACCGCCAGGCACGGCTGCTGGCCTCAGCCCTGGGGCATGTGAAGTGCTGCGTGTCGTGGTGTCCCTGGTAGCGCCGTTGCTGGAGGTCGAGGCCTGTGCAGGCAAACCCTGGCTCTGGCTCTGGCTGGCACCGGCCCCAGCTGGGCTGCATCCCGTGACTCAGGACTGAAAGGTGGCAGAGGGGGGAAGGGAGACCTGGGGCCCGGCCTCTGGTCTATCGGTGGGGGTGAGCCCTGGGAGCGCCGCGCTGGGGCCGGTCTGTGCTCACCAGCCGGGGCAGGGCTCGTGCCGCTGCTTGGAGTCAGCTTGGGCATCTTAAAGGGGTAATTGGCCGACCCCTCCCCAGGAACACGGCGCACAGTGTGTTCCCTCCCGGCCGAGCACACGCCTGATTTATGGCTTGGCGCCTTTGCAGGATGCTTGGGAGAAAAAATGTGCTGAATATTTGCTACGTGACACACGAGAGCTGCTGGCCGAGGGCAGCCAGCTCCACCGCAGCCCTGCGCCCTCCCAGTGCTTCAGCCAGAAGCAGAGCTCCCTCCTGGCCGCAGGGGAACGGGCAGGCGAGGGGCAGGTGGAGCTGGGGGGAGCAGCTGGGCACATGGCGGAGGGAGGGAGGTGGTGGCTGGGCAGGCCTGGGGTGCCCCCGGTGCTGTGCTCCAGGCCAATGGGCCGGCCCTCACTCAGCCCAGCACGGCCGTCCTCCTGGGGCCCGACGGGGCCGGAGCTCATCCCCTGCCCTCCCCTCATCCCCCCCCAGGCCAGGCGCCCACCTGCCCACGTCTCGTCCCCTCTCGGGCCCCCACTGCCCTGCCGCCCACCCCTGCCCACGTCTCGTCCCCTCCCAGGCCAGGGGCCCACCTGCCCACGTCTCGTCCCCTCTCGGGCCCCCACTGCCCTGCCGCCCACCCCTGCCCACGTCTCGTCCCCTCTCGGGCCCCCACTGCCCTGCCGCCCACCCCTGCCCACGTCTCGTCCCCTCTCGGGCCCCCGCCTGCCCTGCCGCCCATGCTGGTTTTTGCTGATGTGTCGCCTGCTGCTTTCCCCCACCCCGTTTCCATCCCCCCCAGGGGTCCTGGACACACCCACCTGGGCTCCTCCCGTTAAGGCCGAGCCCAGCCGCATCCCCCTGCCCGGCTCTGCCTGGCTCTGGGGGAGGCCAGGCAGCCGGTCCTGGCCACGGGGGATCGTGGGGGGCTGGCTCGGGCGCTCCCCGTGGGCGGCGTGCAGGGCCGGCGTTCCTGCCTCCCTGCATGGAGACCGGCTGGCTCCCACCCACACAGGCAGGGCCCCGAGACGCCCTTGTCATCAGCACTTGCTGCTGCTGTCACTTCCCCGATTGTCCCTGCCACGGTGCATTAGTGCAGCTGCCTGCCAAGGGCTTCATTGCTGCCAGCCCGGCAGGAGCGGGACGGGGGCCCTGGGCTGCCTCTGCATAGCCCCTGCCAGCGTCTGAGCCACGGGACAGAGCAGGCTGGGCTGGCCAGGACCCCCGGGATTCACCTGCACAGCCGGCATTGCCTCGCCATGGCTCGGAGCCCAGCCCCCAGCGCGCTGCCCCCGGCCTGGCCCTGCCCAGCCCACCCCCACCCCCCCAGCGCGCTGCCCCCAGCCTGGCCCAGCCCACCCCCACCCCCCCAGCGCGCTGCCCCCGGCCTGGCCCAGCCCACCCCCACCCCCCCAGCACGCTGCCCCCGGCCTGGCCCTGCATGGCCCAGCCCACCCCCACCCCCCCAGCGCGCTGCCCCCTGCCTGGCCCAGCCCACCCCCACCCCCCCAGCGCGCTGCCCCCGGCCTGGCCCAGCCCACCCCCACCCCCCCAGCGCGCTGCCCCCAGCCTGGCCCAGCCCACCCCCACCCCCCCAGTGCACTGCCCCCAGCCTGGCCCTGCCCTGTCCAGCCCACCCCTCCAGCGCGCTGCCCCCGGCCTGGCCCTGCCCTGCCCAGCCCACCCCCACCCCCCCAGCGCGCGGCCCCCCGCCTGGCCCTGCACTGCCCAGCCCACCCCCCCAGCACGCTGCCCCCGGCCTGGCCCAGCCCACCCCCACCCCCCCAGCACGCTGCCCCCGGCCTGGCCCTGCATGGCCCAGCCCACCCCCACCCCCCGAGCGCGCTGCCCCCTGCCTGGCCCATCCCACCCCCACCCCCCCAGCGCGCTGTCCCCCTGGCCTGGCCCTGCCCAGCCCACCCCACCCCCACCCCCACCCCCCCAGCGCGCTGCCCCCAGCCTGGCCCTGCCCTGCCCAGCCCACCCCCACCCCCCCAGCGCGCTGCCCCCAGCCTGGCCCTGCATGGCCCAGCCCACCCCCACCCCCACCCCCCCAGCGCGCTGCCCCCGGCCTGGCCCAGCCCACCCCCACCCCCCCAGCACGCTGCCCCCGGCCTGGCCCTGCATGGCCCAGCCCACCCACCCCCCCAGCGCGCCGCCCCCAGCCTGGCCCAGCCCACCCCCCCCCCCCCCCCGCGCAGCCCCCCGCCAGGCCCTGCCCTGCCCAGCCCACCCCCCCAGCACGCTGCCCCCAGCCTGGCCCAGCCCACCCCCACCCCCCCAGCGCGCTGCCCCCAGCCTGGCCCTGCCCTGCCCACCCCCACCCCCCCAGCGCGCTGCCCCCGGCCTGGCCCAGCCCACCCCCACTCCCCCAGCGCGCTGCCCCCAGCCTGGCCCAGCCCACCCCCACCCCCCCAGCGCGCTGCCCCCAGCCTGGCCCTGCCCTGCCCAGCCCACCCCCACCCCCTCAGCGCGCTGCCCCCAGCCTGGCCCAGCCCACCCCCACCCCCCCAGCGCGCGGCCCCTGGCCTGGCCCTGCCCTGCCCAGCCCACCCCCACCCCCACCCCCCCAGCGCGCTGCCCCCAGCCTGGCCCAGCCCACCCCCACCCCCCCAGCGCGCTGCCCCCAGCCTGGCCCAGCCCACCCCCACCCCCGCAGTGCGCTGCCCCCAGCCTGGCCCTGCCCTGCCCAGCCCACCCCCCCAGCGCGCTGCCCCCGGCCTGGCCCTGCCCAGCCCCCCACCCCCACCCCCCCTGCGTGCTGCCCCCGGCCTGGCCCTGCCTTGCCCAGCCCACCCCCACCCCCCCAGCACGCTGCCCCCAGCCTGGCCCTGCCCACCCCCACCCCCCCAGCGCGCTGCCCCCAGCCTGGCCCAGCCTTGCCCAGCCCACCCCCACCCCCCCAGCGCGCTGCCCCCGGCCTGGCCCTGCACTGCCCAGCCCACCCCCACCCCTCCAGCGCGCTGCCCCCAGCCTGGCCCTGCCCACCCAGCCCCAGCACGCTGCCCCTGCCCCTGCCCCCAGCCTGGCCCTGCCCACCCAGCCCCAGCACGCTGCCCCTGCCCCTGCCCCCAGCCTGGCCCTGCCCACCCAGCCCCAGCACGCTGCCCCTGCCCCCAGCCTGGCCCTGCACTGCCCAGCCCACCCCCACCCCTCCAGCGCGCTGCCCCCGGCCTGGCCCTGCACTGCCCAGCCCACCCCCACGCCCCCAGCGCGCTGCCCCTGGCCTGGCCCTGCCCACCGAGCCCCACCCCCCAGCGCGCTGCCCCCGGCCTGGCCCTGCACTGTTGGATCCGATCCCACCCACCCTGGGCCATGGCCTAGGGTAGCTGAGCCCCCGTGCAATGGGGGGGGGGGCTGGCCCAGCCTGGCTCCCCCCGGCTCCCGGCCTGCCCCACTTTCCGTGTCCCACCCCCGGCTCAGGGGCAGGGGCTGAGGCTGCGTGTCCCCCCCGGGCCCCCTGGAGGGTGTTTGAATCATTTATAAATCGCAATAAATATGCAGATGAGAAGCAGGGCCCGGGAGCCCTCGGGTGGCTGGTGTTAATTATTTAAAGTTATGGTAATTTGGAGGAGCCGCTCATTTGCATAATCACACTCGTAATCTCTGCAGCCCGGTGCCCTGGTGTCTGCTGGGTAGTGGAGGCCGGGCCCAGCCTTGGCCCCTTCCCTGAGCGTTTCCCCTGGAGGGCCCGTGTGTCCCCCGGCCCGTGGGCGGCTCGCTGGGCCGCAGCAGCAGGCCCCTGGGGGCCACCAGGGCCTTTGGCTGGGCCGGGAAGGGCACCCAGAGGCCACCAGCAGCCCCCCACTGCCTGGTGCAGACGCTCCTCACTTCCTGCCCTCCAGCGCCTGCCCTGCGTTTGGACGGGTCCCAGAGCCCTTGGGGCCCTTCGAGCTCCCTGCCTGCCCCTTCCCCAGGGCCTTCAGCTGGCCCTCCCAGCCTGCCAGGGCTCCCCTCGCGCCCCGGGGAGCTGGGGGGTCCCTGCTCCATCCCTCCTGTGCCGGCTTCGCTGACCCCTCTGTCACCGCGCACGCTGTAAGGGAGGCTCTGTCCACGCTAGGCGCTGGAGGCGAGTCCCAGCTCAGCGGGTGGTCCCAGCAGTGCTGGCTGCCTGCACCCAGGGCCAGGGGTACGGACTGGGGGCAGGCAGGTTTGCAGAGGGGCAGCCCACGGGGTCACCGCCTGTGCTGCCGCAGGGGCTGGGAGCGTGTCCACGGGAGCTGGCGGGGCTCACCCCCAGCTCCACAGGCCGCCTCCCTCACCCTGCCGCTCCCAGCCAGGAGAAGGGAGCCGAGAGCCCGTGGGGGCAGCTGGGCTCCTGTGGGGAGCTGCACGGACCCCGAGCCCTGCCCCTCGCCCCCCCATGCTGCCCCCCTTCAGTGGGGGAAGCGCTCACTGCCGCCTGGAGCAGGGGAGTGTGGCCATCGGCCATGGCAGCCATTGTCGACCTAATACAGGGCGACAGGGCTGCAGGGTAGATGCGTCCTCACGTGCTGCAGCACCGGGCCAGTACGCCCAGCGATCGCGAGCCCCTTCCTGCCCAGGCCTCGGCCCTTTGCTGTGCGCTCCTGACAGCGCAGCAGGAGGCGCTCGCCGGCTCCCGGGCGGCGAGGGGAGCGCTGCGCTGCAGGCTCATTGGTCTGCTCTGGGGCACCCCGGACCCTAATCAGCGAGTGAAATGCAAATGTGGGGACCTGGAAGCCTATTTCCCCCTCCCCACGCCTGCTGTGTGGGTGCACCCAGCCTGCCCTAGACCCCCCAGCCCCTGGCTCAGCAGGGAGGTGGTGACAGGGAACGAGGCAGCTGGAGCCTTAGTCCCTGATGGGTGGCGCGATGCCGGAGATGGAGGGAGCGGAGGTCAGAGGGGCACAGCTCGGTCCCCTGCCCCCGGCAGGTGGGCAGATCCCCAGGCCTTGGGCAGGGGGGATGGGCCTGGCTGGCGTGGGAACCCAGCTCCCTGTGTCGCTCCAGCCTGCCAATCCCGCAGCCCCATGGGGCTGTTGCTGAGCAGGTGCCACTTCTCAGGGCTGTGGGTCACCTGCCTCCAGCACCAAGGCGTCAGGTCCCTGCCCCACAGCCCGGCAGCCACTCGCACCCTGCTGCGGGCTCCCCCAGCCTGCCTTCAGCTGCACCCAGCCCCCGCGGCTCCCTGTGGGCTCCAGCCCGGCCCCCACAGAAACCCCCGATCCCCACTCCTGCAGCACCCCCAGCACCTGAGTTCAGTTATAAAACGGGAATTGACTGGAGTCAGCCGAGATGCAAATAACCCCCCCGGCGAGGTGGGGACGAAAACCCGTCGCCTCCTGTCTCCCCTGCAGCCCCGTCCCCTTGGCGGGCAGGCAGCTGGCCCCCAGTTCTTCCCCGTCTTGTAAGCTCCAGCCCGGCTCACAGAGCGAAGGCTGCAGGGCACCTCTCTGCACCCCCCAACGCACCACACCAGCCTGTGATGGTCACCTCAAGCCAGGGTTCCTGCCCTGCTCCAGCTGCAGGCTCCCTGGGCGCCTTCACCCTGCTGTGCCAGCGGCTTCACGTGTGAGATACACAGTGCCACACGCCCGGCTTGCTGCCTCTGCGTGACCTGCCTGATCCAGCAGGCCTGGAGATCACCACAGCTCCCCGGAGCTCCTCGAGTGTCCCTGGACCTAGCGCTCTTGTGAGGCAGGTTCCTTGGAGCCAGGGGTCCCTGGATCCCTTTGGCCATTGGCAGCGAGAGCTCCTTGCACCGTGAGAAGCGGGGGCGCTGCGCGGCTCCGGCACTAGCAGCAGGCAGCGGGGTGGCTGCACCCTCTGCCCAGCTCCAGGTCAGCCTGGGCGATGGACCCGCAGGTGCTGCTGGGCCGCAGCGCGATGCCTCACCTGTGCCCGCTGCTCGGATTCGCCCGCTCCCCATGGGGGATGCCCGGCTCAGCCTGTCATGCCAGGCAGGACCGGGCTCAGTGCAGCAGGGAACCAAACCGCTGGGGCGGGGTGAGTGCGCCACACGCTGCCCCTGCCCAGGCACGGGGCACTCGCACCTCCGCAGCCCCCTCACGCCCAGCCCTGCCCTTAACCCTCTACCAGAAACCCGAGGCCAGGCCGGGCTGCCCCACGCACGACCTGGCCTGGGCCTCGGGTCCCTGCGGGCGGGCGGGCGGGCGGGGCAGGCCCTGGTGCACGGGGCTGCGTCCACGCTGGCGCCGTCGGCTCCAGAGCCCGAGCCGGGAGCCGGGAGCCGGGCCGGGAAAGGAATGGGGCAGGCTGGGCACGCGGCGCCATGAAGCCTGCGCTGCACTAATGCGCTTTCATTAAGTGGGAGCGATCGACTGATAATAAAATGGCACATTTAACATTCAAACAGTCACTTGCCCCCTAAGCGAGTGTGTCTGCGGCTCAAACAGCTTCATCGGCACGAGCCGGGAGGAGCCTGTGCCCGGTGGCGCCGCTGCAAAGCACCTGCTGAGGAGGCGGCTTCGCAGGCGGGGGCAGCTCAGGCTCCCTCCCAGCGAGAGCTCGGCCCCAGGCCTCACTGCTGGCCGGCCAGGGAGCGACGTGGGGCCAAGACCGGGCTGGGGCTCTCATGGCGCCGCCGGTCGATCTCCGAGTGAGCCAGGGACCCCCCACCCGTCTGGCCCCCGCCCCACCCGTCCGGCCCCCCGCCCCACCCGTCCAACCTACCCCCACCCGTCCGGCCCCACCCCCTCCCGTCCAACCTACCCCCACCCGTCTGGCCCCACCCCCACCCGTCCAACCTACCCCCACCCGTCCAACCTACCCCCACCCGTCTGGCCCCCGCCCCACCCGTCCGGCCCCTGCCCCACCCGTCCAACCTACCCCCACCCCCTCCCGTCCGGCCCCCGCCCCACCCGTCCGGCCCCTGCCCCACCCGTCCAACCTCCGCACACCCCCTCCCGTCCGGCCCCCGCCCCACCCGTCCGGCCCCTGCCCCACCCGTCCAACCTACCCCCACCCGTCTGGCCCCACCCCCACCCGTCCAACCTACCCCCACCCGTCTGGCCCCCGCCCCACCCGTCCGGCCCCACCCCCTCCCGTCCGGCCCCACCCCCAGCCCTACCCGTCCAACCTACCCCCACCCCCACCCGTCCGGCCCCACCCATCCGGCCCCACCCGTCCAACCTACCCCCACCCGTCCGGCCCCACCCCCTCCCGTCCGGCCCCACCCCCAGCCCTAACCGTCCAACCTACCCCCACCCCCACCCGTCCGGCCCCCCCCACCCGGCCCCACCCGTCCTACCTACCCCCACCCGTCCGGCCCCACCCCCTCCCGTCCGGCTCCCGCCCCACCCGTCCAACCTACCCCCACCCATCTGGCCCCACCCCCACCCGTCCGGCCCCACCCGTCCAACCTACCCCCACCCGTCCGGCCCCACCCAGCCAACCTACCCCCACCTGTCCGGCCCCAGCCCCACCCGTCCAACCTACCCCCACCCGTCCGGCCCCACCCAGCCAACCTACCCCCACCCGTCCGGGACACCCCCACCCAGCATGGTGGGGCTTGTTCAGCTTCCCGAGGCCCAGGGAGCCCCCAGCCCCCTCCACGCTGGCCGCGGTCCCCCCAGCTGGGGTGAGAGAGAGCTGGCACACGGGGCTGGCTTGCCTGGTGTTTATTGCTTGGAACAGGAGCGGGGAGCCCCGTGCTCCCCTTGGCTCGGTCTGTGTGTGCCCGGCACGGGGGGATGCTGAGACCCAAACAAACTGGGGAACAGCGCCCAGGCAGAGGCGTGACCCCCATGCTCAGCTCGACCCCCCCAGCCCCACAGCCAGGCCCCCCGTTTCTGCCCGGGCTCTGCCAGCCGGCAGAGCTTGGGGCCAGCGACGCTGGTAGCGGAAGCCCCTGGGCCCCGGCCCAGCTCCAGCATGGCCGTGCCCGTGAAGCCGGGGGGTGGACGGCAGCTCTCCCCTGGTCCCCTCAGCCCCGGGGCGGCCCAGGCGCAGGGCAGCTACAGGGCAGGGGCGGGCAGCCCGGGGAAGCGGTGGATGCGGAACGGCTCCATGGCGTAGGATGGCTCCTCCCCCACGCTGAGCTGGCACAGGAGCTTCCCCACCACCGGCGCCAGCTTGAACCCGTGGCCTGCGTGGGCAGAAGCGCAGAGACTCCAGTCGGCTGGGAACGGCCGCCCCGAGCGTGAGCCCTGTGCACGGGCGCTGCCCAGGCTCGCCTGCCCCCGGGCTGGCACAGGCCCCGGCCAGCCCGGCCAGGCTGCAGGCCAGTGTCCCCGGGGGCCCTGCAGCTGGGGGGCTGCACCACACCCGGCCCCGAGGGGTGGGACCAGCACTGGGGCAGGGCTGAGCTGTGGCAGCAGATTGAACGGGGCCTGGGGATGCAGCAGCGGGGAGGGGGGGCAGCTGGGCCATCCCAGCCCTTTGGGGAGCACCCCGGTCCCGAGGCAGACAGCCCTGGCGCTGCACTGGCACCGGGGGCAGGCACTGAGCCCCCGACCCGCTTACCCGAGACCCCCCCCGCCGTCCCACCCCCGCTTTCCCGAGAACCCCCCCGGCACCTCACCCACCCCACCCCCGCTTACCCGAGACCCCCCCTGGCACCTCACCCACCCCACCCCCGCTTACCCGAGAACCCCCCCGGCACCTCACCCACCCCACCCCTGCTTACCTGAGACCCCCCCGGCACCTCACCCACCCCACCCCCGCTTACCCGAGAACCCCTCCGGCACCCCACCCCCGCTTACCCGAGGACTCCCCCCGCCGTCCCATCCCCGCTTACCCTAGAAGCGCCACCCCCCCCCCGCTTACCCGAGACCCCCCGACACCCCCCCGCTTACCTGAGAACCCCCCTGCCACCCCACCCCGCTTACCCGAGAACCCCCAACACCCCCCCGCTTACCCGAGACCCCCCCACCCCCGCTTACCCGAGAACCCCCAACACCCCACCCCCGCTTACCTGAGACCCCCCCGACACCGCCCCCGCTTACCTGAGAACCCCCCTCCCACCCCACCCCCGCTTACCTGAGACCCCCCAACACCCCCCCACTTACCCGAGAACCCCCCGACACCCCACCCTCGCGTACCGAGAACCCCCCACTGTCCCACCCCCGCTTACCTGAGAACCCCCCTGCCACCCCACCCCCCGCTTACCCGAGACCCCCGACACCCCCCCGCTTACCCGAGACCCCCCGACACTCCCCCGCTTACCCGAGAACCCCCAACACCCCACCCCCGCTTACCTGAGACCCCCCCGACACCGCCCCCGCTTACCTGAGAACCCCCCTCCCACCCCACCCCCGCTTACCTGAGACCCCCCAACACCCCACCCCCACTTACCCTAGACCCCCTCGACACCCCACCCCCACTTACCCGAGAACCCCCCGACACCCCACCCTCGCTTACTTGAGAAACCCCCCCCGCCGTTCCGCCCCCGCTTACCCGAGAACCCCGCCCCAATGATGATGTTGCTGAACTTGGGGTGTCGATCCAGAACAAAGTCTTCATCCGGGGTGTTCTGTGGGGAGCCAGCGCGTGTCAAGGAGGGCAGAGCCCCACCGCTTCAGCACCCCCCAGGGTGGGTGAGGGGGACACTGGTGCCCTGGCTCCTGCTGGGGTGGGGAGGGTCTGGGAGCACCCGAGTGACTTTGGGTCCATCACCCCCAGGGCCTGTCCATCACCACCCGTGTGGGGCATGAACTGAGAGCAGGCGAAGCAGAGGCCAGGCTGCCTGGGAGCCAGGACTCCTGGGTTCTGCCCCGGCAGGGGAGTTGGGATTAGCAGGTTGGCGGGAGGGGGACAGGGAGCCAGGACTCCTGGGTTCTGGCCCTGGCAGGGGAGTTGGGATTAGCAGGTTGGGAAGAGGGGGACGGGGAGCCAGGACTCCTGGGTTCTGCCCTGGCAGGGGAGTTGGGATTAGCAGGTTGGGGGGAGGGGGACGGGGAGCCAGGACTCCTGGGTTCTGGCCCTGGCAGGGGAGTTGGGATTAGCAGGTTGGGAAGAGGGGGACGGGGAGCCAGGACTCCTGGGTTCTGGCCCTGGCAGGGGAGTTGGGATTAGCAGGTTGCGGGGAGGGGGACCGGGAGCCAGGACTCCTGGGTTCTGCCCTGGCAAGGGAGTTGGGATTAGCAGGTTGCGGGGAGGGGGACCGGGAGCCAGGACTCCTGGGTTCTGCCCTGGCAGGGGAGTTGGGATTAGCAGGTTGGGAAGAGGGGGACGGGGAGCCAGGACTCCTGGGTTCTGCCCTGGCAGGGGAGTTGGGATTAGCAGGTTGGGGGGAGGGGGACGGGGAGCCAGGACTCCTGGGTTCTGGCCCTGGCAGGGGAGTTGGGATTAGCAGGTTGGGAAGAGGGGGACGGGGAGCCAGGACTCCTGGGTTCTGGCCCTGGCAGGGGAGTTGGGATTAGCAGGTTGGGAAGAGGGGGACGGGGAGCCAGGACTCCTGGGTTCTGGCCCTGGCAGGGGAGTTGGGATTAGCAGGTTGGGAAGAGGGGGACGGGGAGCCAGGACTCCTGGGTTCTGGCCCTGGCAGGGGAGTTGGGATTAGCAGGTTGGGGAGAGGGGGACAGGGAGCCAGGACTCCTGGGTTCTGCCCTGGCAGGGGAGTTGGGGCTAGCAGGTTGGGAAGAGGGGGACGGGGAGCCAGGACTCCTGGGTTCTGCCCTGGCAGGGGAGTTGGGATTAGCAGGTTGGGGGGAGGGGGACGGGGAGCCAGGACTCCTGGGTTCTGGCCCTGGCAGGGGAGTTGGGATTAGCAGGTTGGGAAGAGGGGGACGGGGAGCCAGGACTCCTGGGTTCTGGCCCTGGCAGGGGAGTTGGGATTAGCAGGTTGGGAAGAGGGGGACGGGGAGCCAGGACTCCTGGGTTCTGCCCTGGCAGGGGAGTTGGGATTAGCAGGTTGGGGGGAGGGGGACGGGGAGCCAGGACTCCTGGGTTCTGGCCCTGGCAGGGGAGTTGGGATTAGCAGGTTGGGAAGAGGGGGACGGGGAGCCAGGACTCCTGGGTTCTGGCCCTGGCAGGGGAGTTGGGATTAGCAGGTTGGCGGGAGGGGGACGGGGAGCCAGGACTCCTGGGTTCTGGCCCTGGCAGGGGAGTTGGGATTAGCAGGTTGGGAAGAGGGGGACGGGGAGCCAGGACTCCTGGGTTCTGCCCTGGCAAGGGAGTTGGGATTAGCAGGTTGGGAAGAGGGGGACGGGGAGCCAGGACTCCTGGGTTCTGGCCCTGGCAGGGGAGTTGGGATTAGCAGGTTGGCGGGAGGGGGACGGGGAGCCAGGACTCCTGGGTTCTGGCCCTGGCAGGGGAGTTGGGATTAGCAGGTTGGCGGGAGGGGGACGGGGAGCCAGGACTCCTGGGTTCTGGCCCTGGCAGGGGAGTTGGGGCTAGCAGGTTGGGGAGAGGGGGACCGGGAGCCAGGACTCCTGGGTTCTGGCCCTGGCAGGGGAGTTGGGATTAGCAGGTTGGGGAGAGGGGGACGGGGAGCCAGGACTCCTGGGTTCTGCCCTGGCAGGGGAGTTGGGATTAGCAGGTTGGCGGGAGGGGGACGGGGAGCCAGGACTCCTGGGTTCTGGCCCTGGCAGGGGAGTTGGGATTAGCAGGTTGGGAAGAGGGGGACAGGGAGCCAGGACTCCTGGGTTCTGGCCCTGGCAGGGGAGTTGGGATTAGCAGGTTGGCGGGAGGGGGACGGGGAGCCAGGACTCCTGGGTTCTGGCCCTGGCAGGGGAGTTGGGATTAGCAGGTTGGGAAGAGGGGGACCGGGAGCCAGGACTCCTGGGTTCTGGCCCTGGCTCCAGGCAGGGGGTGCCCATGTGGGTTGGCAGGCCTGGGGAGGGAGTTCTCAGGCCCAGCGTCTGCCCCTCACCGTGTACATGCAGTGCTCCACCACGGCCGGCTCCGGCACCAGGCCTGGCAGGTATTTGCTGACGAAGTCCTGGAGGATCTGGATGTCGGGCAGGGCTGAGGCCTCGGGCGGCCGGTCGCGCTCCTCGGGGTCTGCCGGGCTGCCAGAGTGATAGCAGATCTGGGGGGGTTAGGAGGGAGGGTCAGGCCAGCCCTGCTCCTTCCCAGCGCAGCCCCGTGGGGCACCACTGGGCTGGGCTCTCCCCCTGGCCCCCAGGATCCCTCCCCCGAAGCTCTGCGCCCGCCCCCAGCCCCGCAAGGGCAGGGTTGGCAAAGCCCAGGGCTGCAGCAGTGGGGCTGCATCAGGCCGGGAAGTGCCCATAACCTGCCTGCCCCCCAACAAAGTGTGTGGAGGTGCGTGTGCACACGCGTGCGAGGGGGGGGGTGCCCGTGTGTGGGTGCATGAGCTGGGCCCCGTCTCACCTTCACCAGGCCTGGGTACTCGTTGGAGGGCAGCCCGTAGATGTGGTGGGGGGCGCAGAGGGCCAGGAAGCAGGGGAAGTTCGCTGAGACCCCGTAAGCCCCGGGGACCTTCTCCTTCCAGTAGCAGACGTTGATGCGCAGCGTCTGCGGGGCAGGGAGCACATGGGTTGCTGCCCACCCGGGGTGAGTTGTCTCCTCCCTGCCGGGGGGTCCTGGGGTGGACGAGAGCGATGTGGCTCCCTTGGGGGCGGGGGCAGGTGGGGGTTGCAGTGCAGTGAGCGAGGTTCGGGGCCAGCCAGACCCACTACCACGTGCTGAGCGCAGGCAGCAGAGCTGGCAGGCAGGGAGGGAGGCTGGCGCCTGGTGCCCTGTGCCCCTCTGCTTACCCTGACCCAGCGGAGCTCCTAGGCCAGTGCCCCCCGTGCCACGTGTCACAGCAGCTCCAGGCAGCGACTGCAGGGCTCCGACCAACCACACAGCGACCCCTGGCAAGGTGCACTCGCTCCTCCCAGCCCTGTCCGCACAGGCATGGAGCCCTCAGGCACGCACGGGACACGGAGCCCCACGGGCCCAGCCAGGCATGTGCAGGAACGCGGAGCCCCACGGGCCCAGCCGGGCGTGAGCCAGGGCAGGGACACGGAGCTCCACGTACCCAGCCAGGCCTGAGCCAGGGCAGGGACATGGAGCCCCACGGGCTCAGCCAGGCCTGAGCCAGGGCAGGACACGGAGCCCCACGGGCCCAGCCAAGCCTGAGCCAGGGCAGGGACACGGAGCCCCACGGGCCCAGCCAGGCGTGAGCCAGGGCAGGACGCGGAGCCCCAGGGGCCCAGCCAGGCGTGAGCCAGGGCAGGGACGCGGAGCCCCACGGCCCAGCCAGGCGTGAGCCAGGGCAGGACGCGGAGCCCCAGGGGCCCAGCCAGGCGTGAGCCAGGGCAGGGACACGGAGCCCCACGGGCCCAGCCAGGCATGTGCAGGGACACGGAGCCCCACGGGCCCAGCCAGGCGTGAGCCAGGGCAGGGACACGGAGCCCCACGGGCCCAGCCAGGCCTGAGCCAGGGCAGGGACACGGAGCTCCACGGGCCCAGCCAGGCCTGAGCCAGGGCAGGACACGGAGCCCCACGGGCCCAGCCAAGCCTGAGCCAGGGCAGGGACACGGAGCCCCACGGGCCCAGCCAGGCGTGAGCCAGGGCAGGACGCGGAGCCCCAGGGGCCCAGCCAGGCGTGAGCCAGGGCAGGGACGCGGAGCCCCACGGCCCAGCCAGGCGTGAGCCAGGGCAGGACGCGGAGCCCCAGGGGCCCAGCCAGGCGTGAGCCAGGGCAGGGACACGGAGCCCCACGGGCCCAGCCAGGCATGTGCAGGGACACGGAGCCCCACGGGCCCAGCCAGGCGTGAGCCAGGGCAGGGACACGGAGCCCCACGGGCCCAGCCAGGCCTGAGCCAGGGCAGGGACACGGAGCCCCAGGGGCCCAGCCAGGCGTGAGCCAGGGCAGGGACACGGAGCCCCACGGGCCCAGCCAGGCGTGAGCCAGGGCAGGGACACGGAGCCCCAGGGGCCCAGCCAGGCGTGAGCCAGGGCATGGACGCGGAGCCCCAGGGGCCCAGCCGGGCCTGAGCCAGGGCAGGGACACGGAGCCCCAGGGGCCCAGCCAGGCGTGAGCCAGGGCAGGGACGCGGAGCCCCAGGGGCCCAGCCAGGCATGTGCAGGGACACGGAGCCCCACGGGCCCAGTCAGGGACACGCCCGCGCGGGTGAGCCGGCTGCAGGCGGGTGCTGTGGTGGAAGTGAGCTGTGCAGAGCGGCAGAGAACTGGGTAACAATCCTGTGCTCTCTGGCCCTGCCCCACGTCGCCCTGGCACAGCCGGCGCCAGCCCTTACCTGGAGAGGCAGCTGCAGTCCCAGCGGGGCCAGGAGCTTATTGGCCCAGGGGCCGGCTGTAATCACCAGACTCTTGGCTTGGTACACCCCTCTGCTGGTTGTCACGGTAACCACGACCCCCGGCTTGATGTCAGTCACCTTCTCGCCGTCGCGCAGGGCTCCCCCGCGCCGCCGGAACCCGTCCTGGGGAGGGAGCCGGCTCAGCCTGGGCCGGGGGGGCCCTGCCCGAGGGGTCGAGCGGTGCAGCGTGGTGCTCAGCCCTTGCAGTCAGTGGGGTGAGCCTGGCCAGGGGACCCCTCGTTCCTGGGCTCCGCATGGGCGTGTGCTGGGGCCCCACGCGGGCTGCTGGCTGCCCAGGGCCTTGCAGAGACACATGCCGGGGATGAGAAATGCCAGGCAAAGCTGTGCAGCTCCGGGCGCCGCGTGGCAGCACCCCCGGGCGTTCCCCACCGGGGCAGGGACTCCAGCTTAGCCCCATCCTGTGCCCATTGGCCTGGCTTGTGGCCCGGCCGGAGCTGTCCCAGGAGGTGATGCTGTGGGTACCCCCATCTCCTGGGGCTGAGCCCCCAGCCCCTGGCCGCAGAGAAGCCGCCTGCCCCAGGCCCAGCCCGGTACCTGCACAGCCCGGAGCGCCCTGTCCGCGGAGAGGACCCCTGCAGTGTGGTCGGACACGCCCACCTCCCCGTGGTAGGGCTGGATGCCAGGGAAGCGCCTGTGCAGTGACTCCGTGGTGAACAACTCGCCAGGGACGTTGTGCTTCACCAGCGTCCGACAGCAGCGCTGGAACTCGGGGTTGGCGTTGGCCCCCAGAACCAGCAGCCCCGTCTGCCTGCGGAGATGGGCCGGGGGAGCAGAGCGTTACGGCACCAGGCAGTCGCTGCCCACGTCCCGGCCCCGCGTGCCGTGTGCCACCGTCTGCCACGAGCCCCCCCATTCCCAGCCCCCTCTGGCAGGCTGGGACGCGGAGCCAGAGAGCGGGGCGGTGACTTGCACAGGGGCCGCCAGCAGGTGGGTGGCAGGGTCCGGTCCTACCCACTGGACCACGCTGCCAGGGAAGCTGACTGCAGAGGCAGCGCTGCCCATGTTCCAGTATCGGAGGCTGGGCACAGGCTGCCACCCCTGCGGTCGGATGTGAGTAAAAACCAAAGGTTAGGGGCCAAGGGGCCAGGCTGTGACGGTGCCACGTGGCACCCACCAGGCGCTGCCTGAGCCGCCATCTTCAGAGCACATGAGGGGGGCACCCGCAGGGCCCCGCTGTTAGCTGGGGGAGCCGGGGCTGGAGGAGCAGGGGGCTGAGGGGCACTGGCAGAGCTGGGGGTTGCACTGCGGCAGGTCGTCCCGTGGCCACGCAGGGAGCTTGGCCTGGATCCCTCCTGTCACTAAATGCCACGGGGGTGATTCCTGCCCTTCCCGGCGGCTGGGCAGTGCCGATCCCTGCTCCCAGCGGTCGGGGACGGGGCGGGAATCTCCCCTCTGCCCCACGGCTGCTGCTGCCCCACAAGAGACTGGGTCTGAGTCTCTCCCCAGGCCGCGCCCTCATGGGAGATCCCTGAGCCCTGCCAGCCCACGGGCCAGGCCAGCCCCTGCGTGGAGAACGGGCAGGGCCCTGTGGGGTGAGGCCAAGGGATCTGGGAGTCAGTCAGCTGGGGACAGCAGAAGGGGCCTTTCTGCCGGGCTCCCGTCTAATGAGATTGATGGCTCCATTAGCTCTGACCCTGGCTAGATGGGGAATCGTTTATATGCTTATTTCCTTAATGGCTCGTCCTTTATAGAGTCGATAAATTACTGGGCGTCCGTCTCGCCCGCCATGCGCTCTGCTGCCTTGGGAGCCAGCCCCCGGCCGCGGTGCTGAGCGCCCCCAGGGCAGGCCAGAGCCAGGGCAAGGGCTGGGCGGCCCCGCGAGTCGCTGCCCCAAACGCGCGTCCGGGATGGAGTTCAAAGCCAGGGAGAATGTCTGGGGCTCTCAGGCTGCCGGGCTGCTATTGCACCTGATTGCGGCGAGTGCTGCTGAAGTTTGTCGGGGCTGCGGGTCGGGAGTGGGGGGCACCGGCAGAGCTGGGGGAGCCAGGCTGGGCTAGCAGGGGCTGCGGGTCGGGAGTGGGGGGCACCGGCAGAGCTGGGGTAATGGGGTGGTCTGGGTCTGGAATGGCAGGAGTGCTGTAGATCACAGGATCGGAGCCCCTGTGAGCAGTCAGTTTGTGCGGTAACGTAGCAGCCTGGGACCCGTGCTCCCTTGTGGAGTATGTCTCAGTTCGCCATGAGTTTGCTCTGTGCTGGGCGGGGACGGACATTGTCCGTAGGAGGCGGGGAGCCCAGGGTCAGGTGGGCAGTGTTGCTGCATGCTGTTCAGTGGCTGCCATGTCCCACCCCAGAGGTGGCTGCAGGTGGCTGGCAAAGTCTAAAGCCAGCTCACAGGGCGGACATCCCTGAGCCCGGGGAACTGGCCTCGCTGGCCCCTGCTGCGGGTTATTTCCCCCACTGGGCCAGGCCAGGGTCTGGCTGAGGCTGACTTGGGGCAGTGCCTCGTGCGCCAGCGGGAGCTTCCTGGGGCACGAGCAGGGAGTCCACGGGCTCGTCCAGCAGACCTGCCCCCGGCCTCTCCCCCAGCCCCCCCCGGCTGAGCAGTGCCTAAGGAACGCCAAGACGAGCGGGGCTGGAGGGTGCTGGGATGATGGAGGGGCCTCGCCCTGAGCCCTAGGGTACTTCGAGGGCCTCCCGGGGCTGGCGGCAGGGGCTGCCCCCGGCCTGGCGCTGGCCTGGAGAGCAGGCTCTGGCTGGCTGCCCCTCCCCCGCATCCTGGCAGCTCTGGGCCAGGTGTGCTGGGGGCGGGGTCTGTGGCTCCGCCCCAGGCCAGGTGGGAGGCCAATCCGGCAAGGCCCCACCCAGCCCCTAGCACCCAGCGGAGCAGGTGAGTGGAGGCTGAGCAGGCTGTCCTGGTGCGGTTCCTGCAGGGCCTCGGTGGCCCAGGGGCTGCGAGCTCCTGGGGGTGGGCTCTGGGCTGCGGGCTGGCGTGATTGGAAGTGGAGGCTGTATCGAGGTCCGGGACACCCCCCCCAGTGCGGAGGCCTCCTGCAGCAGTGCAGGTGCTCGCCCTGTGGGCCTGGTGCCCTGCAGCTCTGCCCCAGGGGCTCTGCATGCCGGCATGTGGGGGCAGGGGCTTCTGAGCCGCTGGCAGCCCCGTGCCAAGGTTGACAGGTGGGTGCAACTTCCCTCCCGGGCTCTCCGTCCATGCCTGGCCCTGCACTGCAGCCCCTACCAGCCCCCTGGCCTGTGGGGCCGTGGCCCGGATGGAGGGGGCCCATCTCTCTGATAGCAGCTGAGCAGTCGGCCACGGACCGGACGGGTGGAAGTTGGCCATTTGTTTTCCTTGCCCGTTAAGATGGCCTAGCAGGGAGCTGCTGCTGGCTTCCCCTCTGGGAGCGGGTCACGGCCTGACCCCTCCAGTGCTCAGCTCCCCTGCGCTGGGGAGGCTCGCAGGGGCTGCTGGCAATGGGTCCCCAGGCTGGCACAGGGGGGTGAGGAGCTGCAGGGTCTGCCCTAGGGGAGCTGGCAGGGCCCTGCCCCGTTCAGAGCAGCGTGGCCAGTAGCGGCTCTGTACCGCTCCCTGCGGGACCCTCCCTGCGCTTCACCAGCCTGCAGCCGGGCAGCGCTGCCAGGCAGGATTGCTCGGCTCCGGCTCCGGCTCCGGCTCTGGCTCTGGCTCTGGCTCCGGCTGTTTGTGGCGGTCGCCAGAGGAAACAGGGTCGCGCTGTCTAGGGCCCAGGCCGGGGGGTTGTTGTTGCTCAGATGTGGCTCTTGCTCGGTGCCAGGGACTTCGCTCCTTCTGCTGCTCTTTGCTGGGCCCGTTTGCGCTCGCTGGCCTGGGCACCCTGACCAACGGGGGACGGGCCCCTCCATGCTCCAGGATCCTGGCTGGACGCAGGCCTGCGTCTCCCACTCCCGGTTCCCTTCCCTGTGCTGCCAGCAGCCGAAGCCCGGCGGGATCGCTGGCCTCTCCTCCTGGCCGGGGGGGCTGTTCGGGGCATGCCTTGGTGGGCTGGCACGGCGCCCCGTTGTGCTCTCGGGCCGGGCCCAAGGGGGGCTGGCCTGGGGCCGGGGGCTTCACTCTGCTCTGGTTCGGGCAGCGAACGGAGCCACCACTGAATCTTGGGACAGTAAAATCCTGCCCCTGCCCTGACGAGGGGCTGAGCCGCTCGGCTCGGCCAACCACCCCTTAGTGCTCTGCTTGGTCCCTGGGCAGCCTGGCCGTTCCTTTCCATTGCTCGCAGTGTCTGGCCAGAGCCAGGGGGGAGTAACCTGGCTGGGGGGCGGGGGCCAGGGCCTGGGGCTGGCTCCCTTTCCCCAGGCCCCCAGGCCAGGCTGGCTGCCCCTGCGGCTCTGGAGCACGATGCTAAGTGTGGGCCGTGGGGCCAGCTGGCATCGGCCCGGCTGCTGGTCTGCTGGGCCCAGCAGCGCCAGTAAGTGCTGAGCGCGGCAGCTCCGGCCCCCAGCTCCGAGGCGTCAGGGCTGAATTCCTCCAGCAGATCCCCTTGCAAGGGAGCCGAGCCCCCGGCAGGCAGCACCCCCCCACTCGTGGCACCTCACCTGTACAGCGAGGCGCCAGCCTCGGCTTCCAGCTGCTCCCACAGGCGGTAGCTCTCTGCCATCATCTGCGCGTAGTGCTCCTGGGGGTAGGCGCGGCGGATTATCCGGCTCTGGCCATGGGAGCTGCCTCGGGAGTGAGGCAGGGGGAACTGCCAGGATGGGGGGACAGGGGGAGGGTTAGCTGGGGATCCCAGCCTGCTCTGGGGATGCTGGTTCCCTCTCCCGGCCCTGTCTGCGGTGCTGCTGGGAGCCCACTGGCTCCACCTGGGCGGGTGCACGATGCATGTGACTCGCGCGCCCGCACCTGGGCTGGGGCAGGGCATCCTAGGGCAGCGCTGGAGCCAGCCCCTCCCGGAGCTCTGCTCCCTCCCCATGCTGCAGGGGAGCTGGGGGCAGCAGCTGCCCTGGCGTGGTGGGCAGAGGTACCCGGACCTTCCCCCCTCTTTGCCATCACTTCCTGAGTGTCTGGATTCCAGCTGCTCTCTGCCCTGGCTGTGGGGCACCCCGTGGGCACAGTTGGGTCACGTGACCCTGCCTGGCTGGTGTGATAGCTCGGGGGGGCTGCCCGCTTCGCCCCAGCACCTCTGGCCAGTGCTGAGCCATGTGGGGTCGTGTGGCTGCTCCAGCCACTGATCTCCACTGCAGGGCCCCCGTGCGCCAGCCGCGGCTCTCCCAGACGGCAGGTCCTAGCTACGAGAGCCCCTGGCATACGGGGGCGCTGCCCCTGAAGTGCTGTCGGGGGGGAGGTGAGGGGGCGCCTCCCCCCCTGGAGGGGCGGAGCAGGGGCTTAGCTCCCCCAGCGCGGGGCTGGGCCGGAGCCTGCAGCGGAGCTGCGCTGTGCCGTTGGTGTCTGGGGCGATGCCCGTCCTGCCGGGTGTCCAGCTGCCGGAGGGCGCGTTCTGCCTGGCTCCCGTGGTGGAGCGGGGGCTGTGTCTGCCCTGCAGGGCCCCCGGAGCTGCGTGTCTGGGGGTGCCTGGGCAGGGGGGTACCTGGTCCAGCAGGAGGGTCTCTCCGCCCCGCTTGGCCAGGTGGTAGGCAGTGAAGGAGCCCTGGATCCCGGCCCCCACCACGATGGTGTCGTAGAGGGAGCTGTGGGGCTCGACTGCAGCCGCCATCTTCAGTCCTTCAGCTGTTGCAGGGGCCTGGGACCGCAGCCAGGGGCAAAGTCCAGGCTCCTGGAATGGCCAGGCAGGAAGTTGTGTGGAGCTGCCTCCAGCAGCCAGCGCCGGCCTCCTGCATCCGGGTGCCTGGGGCTTCCTGGCTCCCCAGCATGTGCCCCGGCCGGCGGGTCGGGGCTCCTGGCTGCTTCCCCCTGCCACGGGGCCTGGAGCAGCCCAGCCCTGGGCGGCCATAAGTGCACTGGGCATTTCCCACCCAGCCCGTCCCTGAGCAGGGCGTCATGTGGCCTCTGCCAGGCCCGTCCTGCCAGGGCCTGGCCCCGGGCGCTGCTCAGCGGCTGGAACCCCTGGGACTCCCGCCTCCCTCACAGCCAGGCCATGCAAATAGCTCTGCCCCCGCCCAGCCAGCTCAGGCCCTGGGCACCATCTGCAAAGGGCGTGGGGGGAATCCAGGGCCCCTGGAAGCAAGATGGGGAGCACTGGGCAAACTTCCCTCATGCTCTGCTCTGCCCTGCCCCTCGATCCCGACCCGCAGCCCCCCCGTCCCGGCCCTGAGCTCCCCCTGCCCTGCCCCTCGATCCCGACCCGCAGCCCCCCAGTCCCGGCCCTGAGCTCCCCCTGCCCTGCCCTGCCCCTCAATCCCGACCCGCAGCCCCCCCGTCCCGGCCCTGAGCGCCCCCTGCCCTGCCCCTCAATCCCGACCCGCAGCCCCCCCGTCCCGGCCCTGAGCTCCCCCCGGCTCTGCCCTGCCCCTCGATCCCGACCCGCAGCCCCCCCGTCCCGGCCCTGAGCTCCCCCCTGCTCTGCCCTGCCCCTCAATCCCGACCCGCAGCCCCCCCGTCCCGGCCCTGAGCTCCCCCCTGCTCTGCCCTGCCCCTCGATCCCGACCCGCAGCCCCCCCGTCCCGGCCCTGAGCTCCCCCTGCCCTGCCCTGCCCCTCGATCCCGACCCGCAGCCCCCCCGTCCCGGCCCTGAGCTCCCCTCTGCCCTGCCCCTCGATCCCGACCCGCAGCCCCCCCGTCCCGGCCCTGAGCTCCCCCCTGCTCTGCCCTGCCCCTCGATCCCGACCCGCAGCCCCCCCGTCCCGGCCCTGAGCTCCCCCTGCTCGGCCCTGCCCTGCCCCTCCATCCCGACCCGCAGCCCCCCCGTCCCGGCCCTGAGCTCCCCCCTGCTCTGCCCTGCCCCTCGATCCCGACCCGCAGCCCCCCCGTCCCGGCCCTGAGCTCCCCCCTGCTCTGCCCTGCCCTGCCCCTCTATCCCGACCCGCAGCCCCCCCGTCCCGGCCCTGAGCTCCCCCCTGCTCTGTCCTGCCCCTCGATCCCGACCCGCAGCCCCCCCGTCCCGGCCCTCAGCTCCCCCCTGCTCTGCCCTGCCCCTCGATCCCGACCCGCAGCCCCCCCGTCCCAGCCCTGAGCTCCCCCCTGCTCTGCCCTGCCCCTCGATCCCGACCCGCAGCCCCCCCCCCGTCCCGGCCCTGAGCTCCCCCCTGCTCTGCCCTGCCCCTCGAACCCGACCCGCAGCCCCCCCCCGTCCCGGCCCTGAGCTCCCCCCTGCTCTGCCCTGCCCCTCGATCCCGACCCGCAGCCCCCCCGTCCCGGCCCTCAGCTCCCCCCTGGCCTGCCCTGCCCCTCGATGCCGACCCGCCGCCCCCCCCCCCCGGCCCTCAGCTCCCCCTGCTCTGCCCTGCCCCTCGATCCCGACCCGCAGCCCCCCCGTCCCGGCCCTGAGCTCCCCCCTGCTCTGCCCTGCCCTGCCCCTCAATCCCGACCCGCAGCCCCCCCGTCCCGGCCCTGAGCTCCCCCTGCTCTGCCCTGCCCCTCGATCCCGACCCGCAGCCCCCCCGTCCCGGCCCTCTGCTCCCCCCTGCTCTGCCCTGCCCCTCGATCCCGACCCGCAGCCCCCCCGTCCCGGCCCTGAGCTCCCCCTGCTCTGCCCTGCCCCTCGATCCCGACCCGCAGCCCCCCCCGTCCCGGCCCTGAGCTCCCCCCTGCTCTGCCCTGCCCCTCGATCCCGACCCGCAGCCCCCCCGTCCCGGCCCTGAGCTCCCCCCTGCTCTGCCCTGCCCCTCGATCCCGACCCGCAGCCCCCCCGTCCCGGCCCTGAGCTCCCCCTGCTCTGCCCTGACCCTCGATCCCGACCCGCAGCCCCCCCGTCCCGGCCCTGAGCTCCCCCCTGCCCTGCCCCTCGATCCCGACCCGCAGCCCCCCCGTCCCGGCCCTGAGCTCCCCCCTGCCCTGCCCTGCCCCTCGATCCCGACCCGCAGCCCCCCCCTCCCGGCCCTGAGCTCCCCCCTGCCCTGCCCTGCCCTGCCCCTCGATCCCGACCCGCAGCCCCCCCGTCCCGGACCTGAG
This sequence comes from Mauremys mutica, assembly GCF_020497125.1. NCBI lineage: Eukaryota > Metazoa > Chordata > Testudines > Geoemydidae > Mauremys > Mauremys mutica. The sequence goes on from NC_059090.1 coordinate 24,970,678, forward strand.
CTCCCCCCTGCCCTGCCCTGCCCTGCCCCTCGATCCCGACCCGCAGCCCCCCCGTCCCGGCCCTGAGCTCCCCCCTGCTCTGCCCTGCCCCTCGATCCCGACCCGCAGCCCCCCCGTCCCGGCCCTGAGCTCCCCCCTGCTCTGCCCTGCCCCTCGATCCCGACCCGCAGCCCCCCCGTCCCGGCCCTGAGCTCCCCCCTGCTCTGCCCTGCCCCTCGATCCCGACCCGCAGCCCCCCCGTCCCGGCCCTCAGCTCCCCCCTGCTCTGCCCTGCCCCTCGATCCCGACCCGCAGCCCCCCCGTCCCGGCCCTCAGCTCCCCCCTGCTCTGCCCTGCCCCTCGATCCCGACCCGCAGCCCCCCCGTCCTGGCCCTCAGCTCCCCCCTGCTCTGCCCTGCCCCTCGATCCCGACCCGCAGCCCCCCCGTCCCGGCCCTGAGCTCCCCCCTGCTCTGCCCTGCCCCTCGATCCCGACCCGCAGCCCCCCCGTCCCGGCCCTGAGCTCCCCCCTGCTCTGCCCTGCCCCTCGATCCCGACCCGCAGCCCCCCCCGCCCCGTCCCGGCCCTCAGCTCCCCCCTGCTCTGCCCTGCCCCTCGATCCTGACCCGGAGCCCCCCCCGCCCCGTCCCGGCCCTCAGCTCCCCCTGCCCTGCCCTGCCCCTCGATCCCGACCCGCAGCCCCCCCGTCCCGGCCCTGAGTTCCCCCTGCTCTGCCCTGCCCCTCGATCCTGACCCGCAGCCCCCCCGTCCCGGCCCTCAGCTCCCCCCTGCTCTGCCCTGCCCCTCGATCCCGCCCCGCAGGCACCCCGTGCCTGACCTGAGCTCCCACGTGATCTGCCCTGCCCCTCGATCCCGACCCGCAGCCCCCCCGTCCCGGCCCTGAGCTCCCCCCTGCTGTGCCCTGCCCCTCGATCCCGACCCGCAGCCCCCCCGTCCCGGCCCTGAGCTCCCCTCTGCCCTGCCCCTCGATCCCGACCCGCAGCCCCCCCGTCCCGGACCTGAGCTCCCCTCTGCCCTGCCCTGCCCCTCGATCCCGACCCGCAGCCCCCCCGTCCCTGCCCTGTGCCCCGCCTGCTCTGCCCTGCCCCTCGATCCCGACCCGCAGCCCCCCCGTCCCGGCCCTGAGCTCCCCCCTGCCCTGCCCCTCAATCCCGACCCGCAGCCCCCCCGTCCCAGAAAGGGGGGATTGCGTAGAACAGAGACTGCGTCTGGAAGAGAAGCACCGTTATCTCACTGGGGTAGAAGTGGCCACGTTTAGTAACAGGCCCTTTTAGGGCTGTTATTCCTGAGCTCTGGCCCCCACATCAACCAACGCTGTCTCTGCCTCAGAGCCTGCTGTGAGTCACCACTGCCCTCCCCTGAGCGGAACTGGAACTGCCTGACTTTGTGTCATTGGCCCTGTACTGCTAGCAGCTGGTGGTGATTTTCCACTACCTCAGCTGGCAGGGACTGTGCTTTCAGCACCAGCCCACCCTGGTTTTGTCCCTGGCATGGCAGGGAGTGGGGCATCCTAAGCAGTTCTGACTGCTACTATTCCCCCCCAGGCATGTAGTGGGCGGCCTTTAGTGTCTGGGAAGTGCTTTGTAATCCTCGTGCGCGGGCGGGTGCTGGACGAGTGTGGGATTGCTGGGGGCAGCGGCTGATGCAAAGCCCTAACCTGCCCCCTGTCCAGAGAGACCTGCCACCACTCCAGACACGAAGCCCGTGTTCTGCTCAAGTCCCACTCCCCCTGCTAGCCTGTCTGCGGGCGCTGGAGTTCGCCCTAGACAGCCAGAGGCTCCTGGTCCCCCTGCCTCCCCTGCCCTCCAGCTCCAGAGCAGCGAGCGGCGTCCCATGTCATGAGCCTCACGTGAGCGGGATCGGGGGGAAGATCTGAACCGTTTTCTTTGGACACGTACGTGGAACGACCCCCCTTTTCTGCGCGCTCCATTGCAAACAACCGCCGCAGAAAGGCCGCTTTGCCCTCAGCGGCGTAGAAGGAAACCAATCCACCTGGCTTCTGAGCCGTTCGCCCTTTCCCGCTGCTCAGCCTGGCAGGAGGCTGCGGAGAGGCGCGTGTAGCTAGAGAGTGGGGGCTTTTCTCTCTACATTTTTACACCAGTTCTTGATATGAATAATAGTAATAAAAAAATCTGCACATCACGGCACTTATGTCTCAGCAAGTGCAGTCTATGTCCTGGGGCAGGCGTGCGAGGAGAGAGCTGGCTGTGGAATAGTGCAGTGCTGAGCACGCCGAGCTGGTGCAGGAGGCGAACTCACCGGCGCTGGGAAGCCGAGAGAGCCAGCGAAATAAATCAATCCGTGTAACTGCCGATCCCGGCTAAGCAGAGCCGCTGCGAGGTCCCTCCAGCGCTCCCGGTAAATAGCCCGCACGGCTTGGGAAACGGCCAGAACGCACCGTCAGCGGGGCCTGCCTGAGTGTCAGCTGGGGGCAGCTGGGCAGTTCTGGGGGTCGCTCTCCACCACTTGTAAAGTGCAGTGTCTGCTTGTGGGGCAGGGGCTGGGGGGCTGGAGCCAGGCCGGGGGCCATGCACATGGAGCGTGAGCTGGGAGCATTAGGAAAGAGACAGAGACGACAGTAAATAGAACCCCTGGAGCGCCTCCCCCTGGGCTACTGCGGGCAGTGCTGGGCCTCCAGCTCCGGAACGATGGGACGGTTCAGAGAAAGGCAACAAGCATGATGGGGGGCCTGGCCCGGCGGCCAGCTGGGGGGAGCTCCGAGCCTGGGACTGTTCAGCTTGGGAAAGAGCCGACGAAGGGGGTGATTGAGGTCTGGGAAATCGTGACGTGTGGAGGAAGCGAATGGGGCACGGAACATGCAAAGCAGGGGTCCCCCCCCGACGTGAACAGGCAGCAGGTGTAGGACGTGCGCCGGGCAGTCTGGCTCCCGTGGGCGGACGTGGAACTCGGTGCCAGGGGCTGGTGTGCAGGCCAGAAATCTACCTGGGTTCAGCAAAGGATGAGAGGAGTCCTCTGGGTGTCCCTAAGCCTCTGACTGCCTGACGCTGGGCCTGGACGCCAGGGGCCGGATCAGGCCACAATCCCCCTGTTCCGTTGGTCCGCTCTGGTATCAGCTGGGGGCTGCACGTACCTGACCACAGCTTGTGGCGGCAGGCAGAGCAGCGTCCCTCCAGCCCGCGGCGGCTGTGCTGGGGGGGCAGGGCTCGCGGAGCCGAAGCAGGCCGGGCCTGGGCCGAGAGGGGCACGGGGCCGGGAGGCAGCCTCTGGGGTTGGCTCTCCAGGATGGGCCCAAGTGAGTATTTCCTACGGCAGCCACAGCAAATGATTCACGATTCCTCCGCAGGCGCGAGGAGAAGGGCCCGTCTCCGGGCCAGTCTGCACCGGGGCCCCAGCGGCGCTCCGCAGACTGTAGCCCGGACGGAGCGGCCCGGTGACTGTCGGGCTCGGGGGGTGCAGAGCAAACCCCACACCAGAGCTCTCAGTAACTGGCCTCGGCTGCGACGTGTACCCAGGAGCAGGCTCCCCGTCAGCGGGCTGAACCCGGGGTGGCTCAGGCTCAGGCCCTGCGGCTGGGGGAGCTGAGCACTGGAGTGCTGGCAGAGTGGAGCCAGCGCAGAGCTGGGGGCGGAGATGCTGCCTGCACTAGGGGTGCGATTCCAACAAGCCATGGCGCTGCCCATCTGCACTGTGCCAGGAGCCGGGCGGAGTGTGCGGCATTATTTCAAGGGCGAAGCGCGCTCAGCTCCGGGAGCATGTTACTGCCAAAGCCCTGTGCTCTCCGGCCGCAGGCCAGGCAGGGGGAAGGGTTTGGGGTTTGCTGATGGCGATATGGGGCGAAGGGAGCATGTTACTGCCAAGCCCTGTCGCCCCTGTGCTCTCCGGCCGCAGGCCAGGCAGGGGAAGGGTTTGGGGTTTGCTGACGGCGATATGGGGCGAAGGGAGCAGGCGGGCCGAGTGCAGGTTCACATCTACCTTGTAACGGGGCTGACGGACGGACAAAGCGAGGCGCGGGAGGGGGATTCGCTCCCGGCGTCACTCATTGGTATTCCTGCCAGTGAACCGGGCAGAGAGAGGGATCGCACCGCTCGCGCTGAGCCAGGGACGCTTCTCTTGGGGCTGGGGATGCTGATAGTCCCCTGGCCGAGCTCCACGCCCCGGCCTGTGATCTCCGCCATGCGCAGAGCTGGGGGGCGCAGCCAGTCCCGCTGCAGAGGGAACATGCACCAGAGCGGAGCACTGAGCCCTCTTTGCTGCAATTAGTCCTCTGGGCAGATGTCGCTGCGCCACGGGGAGGTGGATTCCCCAACCCAACCTACTCAGCAACTCCTCACTTGCCATGAGAAATGAGCCCAGCGCTGCCTGCCTGCAAGACCCATTGGTGAGGGGGCCCCTGCTGCCGTTCTTGGCAAGTGCCCCTCTGGGAGTGTGTCTGGCTGGGGCTCTGGCGAGTTGCTGTGTGTTGTGCAGCCCTGGCGGGAGCGGGGGATGATCAAAGGCCGGCGGTGGAGATGAAAAGGCAGAGTGGGCCTTGCTGTGCAGCAACGCTCTCAGCCCTCCACTTTATTCGCTCCTTTCTCTCGGGTGCTGCCGACAGCCGGAGGCTGCAGCGTCTCTTTGCTGGGGCTGCGTGTGGAAGAGACTCCCCCAGCACCAGCTCTGTCTCCGGCTGAGGCGCTCCTGGATAATACCCACCCGCAGGCGTCTTCCTCAGGGCAGGGTTCCCTTCCCGCAGAGAGCCCCTAGATGGGCCCCTCCGGCTTCCTCGGGACCCTGGCCCGCCTCAGGCTCTGGGGATGGAAAGCAGGCGCTGACCATCCTGCCCGGGCGTCTCCAGTCTAGCTGGGGTCCCGTTGCTGCCAGCTCCCAGCTTTGCCCCGGGGCAGCGCGTCCCAGAGGGAAAGGGGACCGGAGAGATGAGTGACTCCACCAAGGTCACGCACAGGAAACCGGGACGAAGCCAGGTCCCCAAGTCCAACCTCCCTCCCTCGGCTTCCAACGCCAATGCAAAGCTGCCCCCGGGGACCGCGCCCCCGGCCCCGCCGGCTCGCTGCTGGCCCCTGGCCCCTGGCCCAGCCCGGAGCTGGCCGCTGCTTGTTCGCGTATCCTGGTCCCAGCTTTCCCTGGAGACACTGAGTCACTTCTTGCCTCAGATCCTTCTTCCCTCCTTAGCCGGTGAACAGACGCTCGCTCGCTCTCTGGGGAGAGCTGGGCATGACAGCGGCTGCCTCCAAACAAAGCGGGAATTGCTACCAATCTGCTTCGCAGCCCGGGACCGCGGCAGGGGCCAGATCCCCAGCGTGGCACCTGGCGCTGGGTGTCGGTCCCAGTGACCAGCACCTCCCAGCCACCAGGGAGATGGGGCGCGTGCCCAGAGCGGGGCTGGCGAATGCTGCCAGGAGCAGCATGCAGCCCCCGTGGCTGCGGAGGCCCCAGCGTCGCTAGCGTGGCTGGGAACAGGGGGCAGCATGACCAGGGCCGGTGCTCAGCTCTGTGTCAGTTGTGGGGGCAGCCAGGGCGTCACTCGGCCCCGGATGGGTTGCCTGGCCTAGCCGTCACTGTCTGGCGGAGTAGGGCTCCCCTGCCTTTGCCACGGGCTGCCTTGCTCCGGGGATGTGTTGCACCCCTCTGCCCCGGGGACTCGCTGTGGGGCTATAGGCTGCACGCCCGATCTGCTAGCGCTGCACTGCGAGGGGGGCCAGCTGCGACACGTCTCGGGGTGAGCCGAGGTGTCCGGGGTGAATCCCTGCCATCCGCTCACAGCAGGAGGGAGCCCGGTCTGCTCCCATCACACATGCACCGCGAGTCCTGCTCTCCCTCTCCTGGGGGCCCCGTCCTCCTCTGGACCCCCCGATGGGCCCCCCGCCGCTGGCGGTACCTTAGCTTACCGCCCCTGGCACAGGGTCCTTAGCCGAGTCGAGAGGCCAGACAGCCCGATTCGAGGAGCTGCACTCGAGAGTCAGACAAAAGCCAGCCCAAGGATCTGGACATCACAGGTAAGAAAAACATCAGACGCGATCTCCAGCCTGTACCTGTGACCAGGTGACTTTCTTCTGTCACCCGCTGGTCAGTCCTGGCAGCGCTCGTCCGGCCCAGAGAGCTGGGACCTGCCCCGCTGAACCGGATCCTTCCTTCCCCTTGCCGGTTCCAGCCTCTTGGCCCTATGCCGACTCTCCTTGGGGCTGTTTTGTCTTTGTAAATGAGCCACCCAGCCCACCCCAGGGAGGTGCCCACGGCCAGGCCAGCTCACAGACTGCCCTGCCACGGGACACAGTTCACTCCCCACAGCCGCCTGCCTGTCCCATGGCTCTAAAGTTGTTTCCAGTACAAACCTCTGGCAATGACTGTGATGCTCAGCAAGTTCTCAGCTTTCGGCAGCGCCCCCCCCCCCCCGATGCCCTTCACTGATGTGCTGAGAAGATGGCCGGGCATGGACACCACCATTGTGGGGAACCACATCAGGCAGGGGGTGGGGTGGGAATTCCCTCTGCTTTCCATATGTGTTGGTGCCTCCTGGGGTCGCTCTCAGTTTGCACCATCGATGGCCTGCGAGGTGTGGAAGGGTGAAGATGAAGAAATCTAGTGGGTCCCATGCAGGGCCCTGGGACAGCGGGGAGGGAATTAGTATGAGCCCTGGCAGCCCGCCCGGGCTCGCGCTCTGAAACAATTGGATTTATTTAGATCGCTCCGATATTCTACACTGCATTTATAAACGTCAGCGCAGAAACGTACAGGGGCTGAGGAGATTCCTCCAGCCTCAGCAATGATAAAGTTTTCTCCTGGTCTTGATGTATAGGCACTGATACCATCGGGACATGCGGGGAAGCAGGGGGAAAACGAAAGCCAAGGCAGAAAAACCCTAAACAAGCGAGAGCAAGAGGGAGATTTATGAGAAAAGGTTGGGAACTATATTTAAAAGAACCCCCCAGCGGCTGAGTCTAACTGTGCAAGAAATGAATCCAGCCCCGCGCCCTCCCGAGCGCTACCAGGCTCGCCGAGATGCAAGGAAGAGCCACAAGCCTCCAGCGATTGGAAACGGAGCCACTGGAGCCCTGGGGAGTTACTCCTGGCTGGCACGCGGTGGGGCCGGACTCTCAGCCTGCAGCTTGCTAGCACCAGTGTGGAAGCAGGTAACACGTGACTTGCCACACCCCGTTGAAGGGGAAAATGCAGCTGCAGAGCGTGTGGACCTGAGTCCCTGTGGTGTGTAGCCAGCTGCACCTGTGCCGAGTGAGCGTGAAATGCGGCTGCAGTGAATTCCCCATTGCTCAGCCGGGGTGGGGTGTGGCACCCTGGGGGCAGGCTGTGCTACCCAGGCCAGGGCAGGGCAGTGGGGAGAAAGCGTGGCCCACTAGTTAGGGGATTAGCCTAGGGAGACCTAGCTTCAATTCCCTGCTCTGCCACAGGCTCCCTGTGCACCCTTGGGCTAGTCACTTAGCCTCCCAGTGCCTCAGTTTCCCCTCTGTACAATGGGGATGATAGCCTGGCTCTGCCTCACAGGGGTGTTGGGAGCTGCTCTGATACCATGGTGCTGGGTGCCAGAGAAATACAACAGCTCGCCTGCCGCCCTTGCCTGCTGGGGTTGTGCCGGCAAGCGAGGTGTGCCACACTGGGCAGGAGGCTGCCGCGCTCTGGCCTAGATCACAAGCCCAGGTGGCCTGACTTTGCCAGAGTCTGTCTCCCCAGTGAAATTCCCACGTGCCCCAGACAAAGCCTGCCCATCAACCCTGCTCCTTCCGCCCCCAAATAGACCTGATGTCGCAGCTTCTGGGGCTGAGACCGGCACCTGAGGGGAGTCCATGCCCGGGGATACCAATACCAACAGGAGTCAAGCCCCAAACTCCTGTCAAGGTCTGAAGAGCCCTGGCTGGCTTCTCGCCCCCCTCCAGCTGGAGTATTGCGTCCAGTTGTGGGCCCCCCACTACAGAAGGGATGTGGACAAATTGGAGAGAGTCCAGCGGAGGGCAACGCAAATGATTAGGGGGCTGGGGCACATGGCTTACGAGGAGAGGCTGAGGGAACTGGCCTTATTTAGCCTGCAGAAGAGAAGAGTGAGGGGGGATTTGATAGCTGCTTTCAGCTACCTGAAGGGGGTTCCAAAGAGGATGGAGCTCGGCTGTTCTCAGAGGTGGCAGACGACAGAACAAGGAGCAATGGTCTCAAGTTGCAGTGGGGGAGGTCTAGGTTGGATATTAGGAAACACTGTTTCACTAGGAGGGTGGTGAAGCACTGGAATGGGGTCCCTAGGGAGGTGGTGGAATCTCCTTCCTTAGAGGTTTTTAAGGCCCGGCTTGACAAAGCCCTGGCTGGGATGATTTAGTTGGGGCTGGTCCTGCTTTGAGCAGGGGGTTGGACTGATACCTCCTGAGGTCCCTTCCAGCCCTGAGATTCTGTGATTCTATGATTGTCCTGTAAATCTCCAGAAAGGGCTGGAGTCAGGGCCCTGGCGGCCACCCAGACGGGGCAGTTCCTGGGGCTGGAGCTGATCTCTGTTGAAACGGGTTGGCTCTGCGGCTCCACTCAGGTACTCCTGACCCATGCTGACGTTCTGCTGCCCCGTCCCACGCCCGGGTTCTGGTCGCTCCCTCTGTGCCTGGCCCAGGCCGGCTCCGCTGTGATGCTGGTGAGCTGGCCCGGCACATGCGGTCGTTTAATGCTTCTGAACACGTAATAACTGTGATTGCCTTTATTAGAGAATTTAATGAAAAATGGAGCGGGGGGGAGGGGGGAAACCCTGGCCTGTGAAAAGCAGCTAATAAGATTCTGCCCGAAGTGTGGAGAGGAAAGAAAAGGGGGAGAAAGCACATTAGGAACCAGATAATGAGATAAATGAAAGACCGCGGGGAGGATAATTTCTGCAGATGACTTGCTGGGTGGTTGTAAAAATGTTAATTTGCTGATCTCTCCCCCACTCCCCCTGCCTGGCGCCGGCTTGTTCCTCTGGTTCCTGGCCTTGCCTCTTGTCCGGGACCCAGCTGCTTTCAGCCAGAGGCTCCAGATGGTGAGGAGCCGGGGTCCTTCTGGTGCTATATTAAGGAGTCCCGCACCTGGTGCCCCGTGGGAACCTGCTGATTTCAGTGGATTTGTGCTGACGGCAGCAGTGCGCGGGCCTGGGGCTGGACTCCCCTTGCTCCAGGAGCTGTGGGGGGTCTGCAGGCAGGGAGCCGTGGTCAGAGGGGCGGATACAGCCGGAGCTGTGGCTGGAACGCAGCCCCTGCTGCCTTTGCCAGTGGGTTACGTGAGGCTCTGAAATGCCCACCAGTGGCCTCCTGCAGCCAGCTCTGGCAGAAGGGCTGTGGGTACGCGGCGGGCAGGGTACCGGGCGGCTGTGCCAAGCTGCCTCCAGGAGGATCCGGCTCAGAAGACCCAGGCTGGCCAGCGAGTGCGTCCAAAGCTTTGGGGAAGGGGCCGGAGCAGATTCCCGAGGTACGAAGTGGGGGCGAGGGCAGAGCGCGGCAGCCTGGCGGTCTCTGGGACCAGAGAGAAGAGCCCGGGGCCATGCCATGGAGAGTCACAGCAGCAGCTGGGGCTCCTGCCCGCCGCCGCCTCCCGTGGGGACAGGTGAGCTCTGGGAGGCTGCAATGGCCAGCGACCGCTCGCCCGGGAGACCCGGCTCCCCCCCAAGCGGGTACAGCGCAGGCAGGCGCGGGTCTATGGCCCTGCCAGGGGCCCCTCAGCAGCACCTTTGGGCGGAGCAGAGACCCACCCAGCTCGGTGCACACGGAGCCTCGCTCTGGCTGCTGTCCTCGCCCCGCGGGGCGCCCTGGGGCTGCGTGACACTGGGCCTCGCTGCCAGCCTTCAGGGCACTTGATGGTGCCTGTGAACGTGCGCCACAGAGAACCACTTGCACTGTCCCCTTGGGGGGTCCCCCCAAACCTGCCAGGCCCCAGCATGCACTGAGCCTGGCAGCAGGGCATGCTGGGAGCTGTAGTTCCTGCAAGCAGCACATCGAGGACAGGCAGGAGGCCCTGAGCAGCCCGTGGGGAGCGACCGATCTGGGGCGTCTCTGCAGAGGCTGCGCGTTAGGCTGTGCTCTCCCCAAGTTTCTCCTGGCCACCCTGGGGCTGCCAGGCTCCCCGGGGAGATGCTGCAAATTGCCAAGTGGCTTTTAATTTTGTTCCCGGTGGTTTAATTGTAGGAAGGAGGAGGAGGGGTGAGGAAAGTCAACTTCCCTGTGTTTACACATCAACATCTTAATAACCACCCATTCCAAGGAGTCAGCTCGGAAACATAATTGAACAGCAAATGAACGGCTGTTTACCCTGCGCTGGCTTGGCTTGCGAGATGTTTGACTGGGTACAAAAATTCGCCTTTAAGTAATTTTCCAATTTGTATTGCTGAACATGTGCGGGTTTAATTGCTGCCAGGAGAGAGAGGGAGCTCTGCTCTGTGCAAAGGCACCGGCTCCTCGCGCTTGTGCTGAATCCCTGATCTCCCTGGAGCAGCACTCTGCATGCCGGGGGGTGCGCGGGCGTCTCACCAACTCCAAACTTTTAGCATGAGGCTCGCAGTATTTTCTTAAAGTCCCACCTATTGGGCTCAGGTGACTGACATCAGAATCTCAGCTGGTTTTAAGGCATCTTTCTAGTCCTCATGGTTGCTGAGAAAAGCTGCAAAACGTGACCCAGGTGTAACCTGAGGCTCTGAGACAAGGACAATGGCAGAGCTCCTCTTCCCCCACCCTAATTCACTTTTTAAATCTCTTGATACTTAGCTAATCGTGTGAGTTTTTGAGACCTGCCTCCAGAGCACGTCTGGGGTGAGCGTATCTGCACATTTCAGGGAAGGACGTTTGCATCTGAGAAGCTCCCCAGGCCGTGCACCCTCCGGGCTGAAGCGGGACTGAAAGCTGCTGATGCTTGGGGCCGGCCCAGCGCAGAGGGCAGGTTTCACCGGTTGTGTGGTGCACAGTGTGTACATCTCACACACACACACACACACACACAGGTGTGTGAGGGGTGCAGTGGAGGTGCGAGCAGTGTGCTGGGGTGTGAGGCCAGTGGGGGCGGTCCTCGTGGCCGGGGGGGGGGGCAGTGCACCTTAGTGAGGGTTCTTGCCCTGCCTACAATGAGGGGCTGAGCACCCATGGGTGTGGTGCGAGGGTGCTGCCTTGTGCGATGTGCTGGCCCCCATAACACACCCTGACAGCTGCTCTGCCAGGTCATCGTCCACAGCCTGCTGCAGAAAACAGCCGAGCACAAAGTCTCTTCCCCCAGCACTCCCGGCTGCACCTACCTCCCCTTCCCTGGGCAGCTGCCTGTTCTGCTGAGCCCCCCGGCTGGGCCAGGGCGTTGGTGCCGCTCTGCAGGAGCTGGGCTGTGATGGAGGCCGGCGGCTCCGGCGCTCAGTGGGGGAGGAAGCCTCTTCATGGCCACCCGGCACCCTAAAGCCTTCCTCGGCTTGCCTTGCGCCGCTCCCCTTCCTGCGCTGATTGTATTTACACTGGTCTCGGAGGCTACGAATTCCCTGTGGGCCCCGATCCAGCCGCCCCAGACCGCGGCAACGTTCCGGTTCCAGCGCCTGTCAGCCGCGGGTACGTGCCACTTTCTCTTTGCTCCATTGAAACTGAAAAGCTAATTGAGCCTTAGTTTTCTCTGCTTTGATGTGAGCCGAGCTGGGCCCACTTGGGCCCTTCCTCCACGCTCAGGGTGAAATTCCAGCTGCGAGCGCAACAGGCTCGTGTGTGTGTGTGTGTGTGTGTGCACTTGTGGGTGTGCGCATGGATGTGTGTGGGTGGGTGTGCACAGATGAGTGAGAGTGTGCGGTGTGGGTGTGTATGTGTGCGCGGATGTGTATGAATGTGTGGAGTGTGCGCATGGGTGTGCACGCAGATGTGTGTGTGTGTGTGCGACATGTGTGCATGCATGGGTGTGCACGCAGATTGTGTGAGTGTGCAGCGTGTGTGTGCGCCATGGCGTTCTGTTCCTCTATGCAGGGCCACCCGGCCCAGGTGTTTGGCACCGACAGGCTGAAGACTCTCCCCTCAAGCTGGCTCTTTGCCTGCCTCTGCCTGCCCCGAGGTTTGCAGTGACACTTGCAAATGAGGCAGCTCCGGTTCCTCCTCGGCAAGGCAGCTGCTCTGAGCCTAGTGACATTCTGGCCCTTTCCCTGCATCGCCTGCTTTGCAGCTGTGGTATTTTTAGCGTGGCTCTGCCCTAGCCCAGGGGAGCGAATGCTGCCGCTCTCCAGCCCCTCCAGATGGCCTCCAAAGAGGCGCCAGAGGGGTAACCGCTGACCCTGGACATAGCCACTGATGGGGCCACCCACCCCCGTTCTGGCAGGCTCTTGGCTCCCTGTGAGCTGGATGGGCTGTCTGCAGCATGCCACACCGGCTGTGATGGACAGGCCCGGCAGTGCATGTGGAGTGCGGCACCGCGGGTGCTGGTGTCCCCTGGGTGCCGGCCGTGCTGGACCTGCCTGGGGCCTTGGTCCCACGCTGGGCGGTTTGCTGAATACGCCTGGCACTGAGCAGCCTGAGGCGGGTGTAGTAGGAAGAGAGCCTGAGCCATAAGCCCTTGTACTGGAGCCTGGTATGAGGCAGGCCCTGCTCACAGGGTTTGGCAAGAACAGGACTGATATTGCAGAAATTCACATTCCTAAGCCGTGCTAGTCACAGAGCCCTCACGCAAATATCCCGCTACCAAGGATGGTACAAAAACATCCCCCAAGGATAACGAACACACTGACCCCTCCGAAAAGGTAAGGTCAGGATGACAGTACATAATAGAGATGATCCAATTTGATCCAACCACATGTTCGAGATGATGGGTGATAACTAGCCACGTCAGGGGGCAGTAAACTAACTATGTCCGAGAGGCAGTACTAACTTGTTTGTACCAGGGTGTAAAGATGTATTTCGGAGGGAGTGTCTTTGGCCTTAGGGAGGAACGGGAAATCCTGCCGTTCACTGAGCTGGTCCATTGTCCATGGGCATACATGTATTAGTGGTCTGGTAGAATCTGTGGGATACTAGTACCGTACTTTGTTGACAATAAATCTGGCTGGGTGCCTTCGTCCCTTAACAGATCTTGTGGTCATTGGGTAGTTTGCTTGAGGTCTGCTGTGCCAGCTGTCTACGCAGGGCTGGGGCGGCACACAAAAGGAACACACACATGCAGCCAAACGTCTATCAACATCTACCCACAGGGGGCATGCTGGCCAGAGGACCAGGCACGTGCAGTGGCCCTAAAGCATCTGCGTGCAGGCCCCTTCTCAGCCAGCCTTGGAGCCCTTGGGGAGCCAACAACGTGTCTTGGGCAGCTCACATCTCCCCATGCAACTGCCCTGCTCAGATCCAATTCGGAGACACCACGAACACCTGCTGGCTTCTCCTCACCAGCCTCCACGCAGCAAAGAGCACTCTCCCAGTTACACCCAGGGAAACTGAGGCACGGAGACACCAAGTTACTTGCCGAGGGTGTTGAGATTCATGGATTCCAAGGCCAGAAGGGCCCACTGTGATCATCCCATCTGAGCTCCCGCGTAGCACAGAGACCTGCCTGCGATAATTCCCAGAGCAGATCTCTTCGAACAGCAGTCAGTCTGGATTTAAAGCTTGCCAGGGATGGAGAGTGCAATGGTTAATTTCCCTCGCTGTTAACAATTTACACCTTAGTTCCAGTCTGAATTTATCTAGCGTCAGGTTCCAGCTGCTGGGTCGGGTCCGACCGTCTCTGCTGGGCTGAAGAGCCCGTTATTAAACGTTTGTCTCTCTGTAGGCGCTTGTAGCCTGGGATCACAGCCCTTTGCTGCGAGCTCCCTGCGTCCGTCCCCAGGAGGCAGGGCTGCTAACCCTTCACTCCTCCTCGTGGCTCTTGCCTGACCCCTCTCCGATTCACCCACTGCCCCCTGGAATCGTGGGCACCAGAACTGGGCGCAGGATTCCAGCAGCGGGCGCGGCAGTGCCACGTGCTAAAATAACCTCCCTGCTCCTACCCGAAATCCCCTCGTTTACGCACCCCGGCGTCGCACCGGGGCTCCAGCTTGGCAGCTCGGTGCTCCTGGTTCCCAGCTGTGGGCTCAGGCCACAGGCCACGGCTCGTCCCCGTGTCTCCGAGGAGCTGCTGTGTGAGGGGACGAGCTGCACCAGAGCCATGGCTGGGCTAGTGGCAGAGGGTACGTCTGCACGGCAGGAAACCCTGCAGCAATGAGTCTCCAGCCCCAGGTTCACACTAACAAGAGCTGTGTCGGTGTTCGGGCTCAGGCTGGAAATTGGGCTCTGAAACTCCCCTCCCGAGCTCCAGCCGGAGCCTGAACATCTACACAGGTATTTTTAGCCCCGTAGCGCGAGCCCCAGGCTGCAGCCCCAGACCCTGCACCTCACTGCCTGGTTTTGCTGCTGGACGTGTCCAGAGCTGAGAAGGGCAGCAGGAAGATTCCACGTCTACCGTATTGCCTGCCATCTCTCCCAGCCACTCCCAGCCCTCCATCCCATTAACCGAGGGCAGGGGTTACAGCGCTCTGCTGTGTCCACCGGCATCTCACTCCCGGCTCTGCTCTGTCCCTGATTGGCGGGGGAGGAACAGGCTTGCTTTGGGTTCTGTGTCATGCAATGTGCTGGTGGCCGCTGGACTAGACTGTGCCACAGTTCCCGGGCACTAGCTTTCCGTGGCTAGGGCAGGGCTGGGTGCCAGCCTGCCTGCGTTCTGTCTCTAGCCTTGCCACTGACTCACTGCATGCGGACATCACGCGTGTCTCTGCAGGACGGTGGCAGCCTGACACACCGGCCTTGGGCTAACCATCTGCATGTGGGCAAGGACCCTAAAGGCACTTTGCAAATGCTGCTCAGCTGAGGCAAGTCCCAGCTCACTGGGGTTTTTGAGAAGCCCCTTGTTTTCCCATGGGGATAAAGACTGGGCCAGTTGATTTGGAACCTGGTCTGGGAAATGGTGCTATTTTGTTTGTATCATGTTCATTTATTTATCTGTTTGTTTGGTGTCAGCGGCTAGAACCTTGCAATCGATGTTCAAAGCAGCTCACATTTGTGCTTCAGTTCTGGCCTTATTCTGTCACCTGAATTATGTCGCATTCAAAGGGAATGGGCGGGGTAAAAACCCCCTGGGTGAGCTTGCAAATGGAAGGTGACTGATAATCTAGCGATGAAAAGAATAATGAAAGATTAGAGCGAGTGGGTGGTATAAATGTAACGGAAAATTGTTTCCAATAAATTTTCCCTTTCCCTCCCCACTGTTTTGTTGTCTGCTCTTGTTAGGGCCCTTACAAGGGGCTGCTTGTAACTCTCACATTTTATCTATGAAAGCACATTTGTCTACAGATTAGCAAAGCATGCAGTTTGTTTCACGGGAAACGGTTTTTTTGGTTGCAATTTATTACGTCCATAAAATAGTTTTGTAGCTTTTTTTTTTTTCTTCCAGTTTGATTTAGGGCGCCAGGGAGTTTCAGGAACTTTCTGTGGGGAGCTACGACACTCTCTATAATTGGGGGGGCAGTAAGAACTATTTAGTTTTGCAGACACACAAATCTGGAGGTCCTTGAAGCCAAGTGCTTTGGCATCTGTGCAGTTACATGTGGGGTTTTTCTTTCTTTTTTATTTAAAAAAATGAAAAGATTGCATCTCATTGGTGCAATGAATAATACATTTAAAGGGTTTTGCAAGCTGCGTTTGCTCCCGAGCATATTCCCCTGCGCCAGAGAGAGGGCTCCAGCGTGGAGCTGTCCACAGTTTGCTTTGTGAATGATGCTTTTTTATTTTGCAAATAACAGTAATAATCATATAGAACTACAGAAGCGTCGGAGTAAGCAAAGGCCTCCCTGGAGGTGCAGGCACGGCGGCCGAGGCTCAGAGGGTTAAAAGAAAGGAGAAGAGTGGCTCTGGGCTCCCAACCCCGCTCCCCTCTCTGACAGGCCTGGTGCTTTGGAAAACTGCCCCCAAGTGGCTGTTGATGTGGGGGAGGGGGAGGAGCCGAGTGGCTGGAGGGGGAGGCAGTTGGTGTGCGGCTAAGAGGGAAGCCATGAGAGCGGGTGCAAATGTGCAAGAGAAGCTTTGAGTGCAGGTGGAATCCTCCCGTGTGCAAGGGGCCCTGCCCGGCCTTGTGCTGTGGGCACCTCCGCACAGAGAGCGCTGCTGTCAGTGCCGTGCGGGTAGCCACACCTGGGCTAGCTTCACTCTAGCTGGCCAGGCAGTGAGGACGTGGCCTCCCCCACCAGTACAAGCCTGTCAGGGACCCTCCACGCTGCCTGTTACTATACGGTCCTCTAGGTGTTTGCAAATTGATTGATTGCTTCATTATTTGTCCATTACTGAAGTTACTCTGGGCTCTGCAGATCAGGGTTACACTTTTCTCTGAGCAAAGCTCATGCTCCACCATTTCTTCCAGAGAAGTTTGCAGCTCCATCAAATGCACAAGCAGCCACCTCTTTGGGGATCAAGCATTTAACTCTTCTAAACTAAGGGCAGAGGCAAAGCCGACAGGTGCGGAGGATCACATGGTTCGGACAGAGACATCCCTGAGGAGGATCTACTAATGGAGATTGTCTATGTCCTAGTAAGGAGGAGAGGATGGAAGATGATAAAATACAGGTAGGATCTGATGAGAAACAGTCAAATGAAAAAAAGTCTCATTCAATTACATCACGTAATGGGAGACAGCTAAAAAGTGACAAGTGTTTGAAGTGCTTGTATACCAATGCTAGAAGTCTAAATAACAAGATGGGTAAACTAGAGTGCCTGGTATTAAATGAGGATATGGATATCATAGGCATTACAGAAACTTGGTGGAGTGAGGATAATCAACGGGACACAGTAATACCAGGGTACAAAATATATCAGGTGGCACTATTTGTGAAAGAGAGCGTAGAATCAAGTGAAGTAAAAATCTTAAATGAACCAAACTACCATAGAATCTCTATGGACAGTAATTCCATGCTCGAATAATAAGAATATAGCAGTAGGAATATATTACTGATCACCTGACCAGAATGGTGATAGTGACTGTGAAATGCTCAGGGAGGTTAGAGAGGCTATTAAAATAAAAAACTCAATAATAATGGGAGATTTCAACTATCCGTATTATTGACTGGGTACATATCACTTCAGGACGGGATACAGAAATAAAGTTTCTTGACACCATAAATGACTGGTTCTTGGAGCAGCTAGCCCTGGAGGAGAGGCAATTCTTGATTTAGTCCTAAGTGCAGCGCAGGATCTGTCCAAGAGGTGACTATAGCTGGATCCCTTGGTAATAGTGACCATAATATAATTACATTTAACATCCCCGTGGTGGGGAAAACACCACAGCAGCCCAACACTGTAGCACTTCATTTCATAAAGGGGAACTACACAAAAATGAGGAGGTTAGTGAAACCGAAATTAAAAGGTACAGCACCAAAAGTGAAATCCCTGCAAGCTGCATGGAAACTTTTTAAAGACACCATAATAGAGGCTCAACTTAAATGTATCCCCCAAATTAAAAAACATAGTAAGAGAACCATAAAAGTGCCACTCTGGCTAAACAACAAAGTAAAAGAAGCAGTGAGAGGCAAAAAGGCATCCTTTAAAAAGTGGAAGTTAAATCCTAGTGAGGAAAATAGAAAGGAGCATAAACTCTGGCAAATGAAGTGTACAAATATAATTAGGAGGCCAAAAACGAATTTGAGAAACAGCCAGCTAAAGACTAAAAAGTAATAGTAAAAAACATTTTTAAGTACATTAGAAGCCAGCTAAACAACCAGTGGGGCCTGTGACGGTGCGATTCTGGCGGGACCCAACTGAGAGTGCCAAATCAGGACCAATTGCTCAAACAGGGCAGTTACAGCCCTAGGCTGGGGTTTTTCCACCTCTAAGGCAAACCAAACCAGCCAGACAAAAGGACTTTGGTCTCACCCCACTGGCTACCCACAAGTCACACAAGCAATTTCCTTAGACACTCCAGTCTCCCAGCATCACCACCAGTGCACTCGTCCTGGGGATAAATGGTTATGAAAACCAACACCCCAATAAAAGAAAAAGGTTCTCTCAATCCCAAAGGACCAAGCCCCAGACCCAGGTCAATATACACATCAGATCTTACCCACAAATCACGCTGTTGCCAATCCTTTAGAATCTAAAATCTAAAGGTTTATTTACAAAGGGAAAAAGGTAGAGATGAGATGTAGAATTGGTTAAATGGAATCAATTACATACAGTGATGGCAAAGTTCTTAGTTCAGGCTTGCAGCAGAGATGGAGTAAACTGCAGGTTCAGATTAAGTCTCTGGAACATCCCCCGCTGGGATGGGTCAACAGTCCTTTGTGCAGAGCTTCAGTTTGTAGCAAAGTCCTTCCAGAGGTCAGAAGCAGGATTGAAGACAAGATGGAAATGAGGCATTAGCCTTATATAGACTTTTCCAGGTGTAAGAATCCCTTTGTCTTCACTGTGGAAAATTACAGCAAAATGGAGCCTGGAGTCACATGGGCCAGTCCCTGCATACTTTGCTGAGTCACAAGGCGTGTCTGCCTTCTCTCCATGGGTCAATTGTGTAGCCGATGGCCCTTAATGCGCCATCAAGCCAGCTAGGCAGGGCTAACATCAGCTTGTCTGGGATCTTTCCCAGAAGCAGAGCATAATACAAAATACAGACAGTACAGAGCCAATACTTATAACTTCAACTACAAAATGATACACAGACATACAGACAGCATAATCATAACCAGCAACCCAGAACCTGGTCTTAGACATCTTATATGACCCCCTTCACTTAAGATTTGGTGCCACTACAGGACCTTGGTTGCAACCCATGTTCTATATGGTCCCCATTTATATCAATAACGTCACAGGGCCACTGGACAATCGAGGTGCTAGAGCAGCACTCAAGGATGATAAGGCCATTGTGGAGAAACTAAATGAATTTTTTGCATCGGCCTTTGCGGATGAGGATGTGAGGGAGAATCCCAAACCTGAGCCATTCTTTTTAGGTGACAAATCTGAGGAACTGTCCCAGATTGAGGTGTCAGTAGAGGAGGTTTTGGAACAAATTGATAAACTAAACAGTAATAAGTCACCAGGACCAGATGATATCAGCCAAGAGTTCTGAAGGAACTCAAATGTGAAACTGCAGAACTACTAACTGTAGTTTGTAACCTATCATTTAAATCAGCTTCTGTACCACATGACTGGAGGACAGCTAATGTGACGCCAATTTTTAAAAAGGGCTCCAGAGGTGATCCCGACAATTACAGGCCAGTAGGCCTGACGTCAGTACCAGGCAAAGTGGTTGAAACTATAGTCAAGAATAAAATTGTCAGGCACATACATGAACATAAATTTGTTGGGGAAGAGCCAACATGGTTTTTGTAAAGGGAAATCATCCCTCACCAATCTACAAGAATTCTTTGAGGGGGTCAACAAGGATGTGGACAAGGGGGGTCCAGTGGATATAGTGTATTTAGATTTTCAGAAAGCCTTTCACAAGGGCCCTCACCAAAGGCTCTTAAGCAGAGTAAGCTGTCATGGGATAAGAGGGAAGGTTCTCTCATGGGGCGGTAACTGGTTAAAAGACAGGAAACAAAGGGTAGGAATAAATGGTCAGTTTTCAGAATGGAGAGAGGTAAATAGTGGTGTCCCCAGGGGTCTGTACTGGGCCCAGTCCTATTCAACATATTCATAAATGATCTGGGAAAAGGGGTAAACAGAGAGGGGGCAAAATTTGCAGATGATACAAAACTACTTTAAGGGGTGTGGATTTTTTACACTGCAGAGAGACACAAGCTTTCAGTGCAGACAAGCCCCGAGGGGGGACATGATCGCAGTCTTCGAGTATATAAAACGTTATAAAGAAGAGGGTGATAAATTGTTCTCCTTAATCACTGAGGACAGGACAAGAAACAATGAGGTTAAATTGCAGCAAGGGAGGTTTAGGTTGGACATTAGGAAAAACTTGCTAACTGTCAAGGTGGTTAAGCACTGGAACAAATTGCCTAGGGAGGCTGTGGAAGCTCCATCACTGGAGGTTTTTAAGAGCAGGTTGGACAAACACCTGTCAGGGATGGTCTAGATCATACTTAGTCCCGCCATGAGTGCGGGGGACTGAACTAGAGACCTGTCGAGGGCCCTCCCAGTCCTGCCAGTCCATGATTCTGTGACTGGCAGCAGTGCCAGCTGTCAGCGGGATGGGTGGGGCCACGCCGGTGGCTTTGCTCTAGGGGAAGGTTCAGGCTGGGCTTTGCCAAGCCACCAATAGAATTTGGGTGCTGTGTTCTCAGCCCCAGCCCCTGTGCTCAGATAGGGGGCAGGCCCCCAAAACCAGGAGATTTACACTGTAAGGCTTTTTAAATGACTGCTGGCAAGCTGTCCGGCAGTGACTCCAGAGTGAGTGCCAACCTCAGGGCAGACTGTTAGGAACCAGAGCCCAACCCCTGTTGGCTGTGGTTTCTGTAGGTAGATTTCATCAACTAGTTATCAGGTGTGAACTCCTCAGGTAGGATAACAGCCTCAGCAGGGAGCCACAGATAGTCCCTTGGCAGCTCTCCAATCTGAGCCTGCGTGATAGATGGTCCCTTCCACCAAGGATCACAGCAATATTCCTGTTACTCCCAGCCCCAAGGGCCCAGGTCAATGGCACCTCAGTTCTCATGCCAAAGACAACGCTCGGAGCCAGTCCTGTCAAACCCTGTGGACAGATTTCTTAGTAGGGAAAGGAAATACGAGCGTTATTTACAAGGTTAAAGCAGGGAAAGGGACAGACCCAAATGGTCACAATCTCAAGTTTCAAAAGGTAATTGAAGCTTCTCTGACAAGCAGGCTCTGCGTGTCGGTTAGGGCTCACCAGGCTAAGCACTGGGGATCCCTTGCTTACGCCTAGTAATCTTCGCTCCCCAGAGTCCAGGCAGCATAAAGATTCAGTTCCTCCTTGGTAGAGGGTTTTTTTATTCCCTCCCACCCTGCTTCTCTGAGCAGCAAACACGGCTGATGAGAGGAATTCACTCCTCTTCATGTGCGGGGGAGGGCAGGGACAGCAAAGTCTTTTGTTCTCTTTAATGTTCGCTCTAGTCCATCTGGTGTCAATGGCCCTTCCTTGTCTGCCCAGCACTTCACACTAGTTAATGGTCTCTCCTGGCTGGTGATTTACTCCCTCACAGACGCTTGCAATGCAAATGCTCCAGTGTTGCCTTCCAGCGTGGGATGGAGATGTTAATGCGCCAGCAACTGACAAACATTCCACAAAGTCTGAGCACTAAACACGCTCTGATCATCCTAATACCTATTTCAACAACACTAACACACAGGTGAGCCAGCCTGATTCCAGCTCTGTACTCGTCAGTGTTCAGCTGAGACACAGGGACCTTGGCATGAGCTGGCACCAGGCTGCCAGCCTCACAACTACCACAGTTGTCGGTTGGTTACCCACCTGCTGTGTAATTTTGTCCGGGTGGGGGTGTTCTTTTCTTTTATTAAGATGCTGTTAAGAAAAAGTGAAGGGTACAGAGTTTAAGCATAGAAGTTTCTGGTTATCAGGGAATAACATGCAGAATATCGAGGGTGCGATGCGATGCGCTTCCCCAGGCAACGCGTGGTGTTGTGAGTGCAGGACCACAATGAAGCGATGGTGTGACCGTCCCATCCACAATACACTATTTGTTTGGCACTCCAGGGCTCCTGCAGGAGGTTACTTTATCTTGGTGATGATTTTATAATATGTTTATTCACAGTCAGTGGAGGGTTCTTTTTATTTGGCTATGGTGGGTGGAGATTTTCAAGCTTTTCTGCAGCCATGAAAGCTAGAAACTTTCTAATTTTTTCAATGAAAGCCAAGTTTCTCAGGTAATGCCATGATTCCAGCCATTGGGGCCTTTAAGAACACCCCAAAAAATCACTACCCACACAGTAAAGACACAAGAGTCAGCAGCAGAGGTTCTCATTTAAAACAGACTGTAACAGAGAGCCCAGGTCTGCCCCCCCCCTTCCCCAACATCTGGCAATCTTCTCCTTGGTGTTAGAGCTGATCATAAACCCCCTGGTGATTTGTCACCTGGGGGGAGGAGGGGAATCACTGAAAGTTCCCATGGCAAATTAGGTCAGCAGAAAACAATTATTTTTTTTAAGTGGGGGTTTTATTTAAAAAAACCCACTGGATAAATTAGTCAAAAATGAGACCGGTTCGGTTTTGGATGAAAAGCTGGCGTGGGGTCTGTGTCCAAAGCTATTTTTTCTTTCGGATAAAAAACCTGTCAACCAGCTCTGTTTACTAGATGAGAGGGTGCGTGGGTGGGTGGAATTTCTCCGCGTGCGGACATACAGCACAAGGCCTAGACACTAAATTTAGTTCTGCTTCAGCCCTCTGGGATCCAGCTTAACTGGTGCCTAGGGCTTGTGGGACTTAATTAGTGCCGGGGTCTTGGCACAAGGGGGAATTTCACCCTGGCTGACTGGGTACAAAGCCCTTTTCTGGGACGACGGGAAGCAGGGCCACGCAGAGGAAAAGGCAATTGCACGGCCCGGGAAAGCGACTGTCGCAAGGCAGGACAGAAGAGATTGTTCCTGCCCTGGATCCACGCCAGTAACCAACCCCTGGCCACCCCAGGCGTGGGCTACCTGTGCGGAGTCCCGTGGGACATGTCTGCCATTTATCTGGGGGTCCCTCGTTTGGCTCCATCTCACGCCTGTCCCCTCACATTTCTTATGGAGGGTGTGATCGGTGGTGGCACCTCAGAGCCCCAGTCCTGGGCCAGGAGCCCGTCGGGCAAGGCACCGGCTAAGCACAAGGGCACCTGGCCTTTTCTCTACCCACATTTTCATGGGTGAAATTCCCCGGCCAGCTCCTGCCGGGCTCCAGGCCTCCTTTACCAAGAGGGCGGCCCAGTCCATTTTGCTGGGGCGATGCTGTTGCTAATGTAGGTTTTGGGCTTGCTGGCAATTGGCAGCAGCTGTGGTCTCTTCCCCCCCCCCCCCGCAATGTTATCTGAAGCCTTGTGGGGAATCCAGTGCAGCCACCGGGAGGGGACCCTCCTGCGGCAGGGGGTTACTGAGGGCAGGAGCTGATGCTCGCTGGGAGTAGCTCAGCGGAGAGGCCCTGCCGGCAGCCGTGCCGTGGGCCAGGGAAGGCAAGGTGGGATGTTCACGGCTCATGGGTCCCCGGGCTGTCCGTACGACACGCCCAGCGGCCTTGACTCGTGCTCTGGGGGCAGCTGTGTTGGCTGCAAGCTGCTGGAGCGAGAGGGGCGGGGCGGGGCGGGCCCCTGCCTGGGCTCTGGCTCAGCCTGCAGAAGGCAGCTTCCACCTGGGTGGGACAGGCCCCCCTGGCGGGGGTGGGGGGGGTTCCGCATGCTGCTGTGTGCAGGCTCCAAGGGCCCGGCCCCCTGTGCCTGCCGGATGCCCCACGCTTTGGCCAGGGCTGGGCACTCTGCCAGTCACCTGAGGGCCGGGCCAGAACTCGTCTTGGTGACTCTCCTGTGGGACAGCAGCTCCGCTCAGGAGCCCAGGGCTGATCCTGTCGGGCCTGGGCCCCCTGCACCCACGGGGGCCAGGTAGAGCTGCGGGGGGCGGGTGCTTGCCCAACCTGAACTCCGTTTGAGTCCGTCCTTTCCTTGGGCTCCTGCCTTCCCCCGGCCGGCTGGGCAGGGCTGCCACCCTCTGGGGCCGGCCGAGCAGCAGAGCTCCTGCCAAGCCAGGCTTCTGCCCAGAGCCAGGCACGCGACACTTGGCCATAGTGGTGAGGCGTCCCCAGAGACAGGGCGGCGCGCCGGGGGGGGCGCTCTGCCGGTCGCCGGTCCCGCGGCTCCAGTGGGCCTCCTGCAGACGTGCCTGCGGAGGGTCTGCTGGTCCCGCGGCTCCGGTGGAGCATCCACAGACACGCCTGTGGGAAGTCCACTGGAGCCGCCTGCCGCCCTCCCGGCGACCAGCAGAGCGCCCCCCGCGGCATGCTGCCCCAAGCGCGCCCTTGGTGTGCTGGGGCCTGGAGCCGCCCCTGCCCAGAGAAGCCCCGAGTGTCGGAGTTTAGGGCAGGGGAAAAAAGGTGTCAAGCCTCCGCCCAGGCGTGAGTGTCAGGCTGGAGCAAGAGGGAAGCGGGCTCTGTTGTTCTCCTCTCTTCACACCACTTGGCAAAACCCTTTCCCTGGTTTCCCTTCGCTCCCCCCGCCCCCCGCCCCTTTTCATCAGGCTGGTTTCCCCTGCTTTGCGCGCTGATTTATTTTACAATCAGCCTGTGTCTGTAATGCACTGCCCCATGTCACAAATATAAAATTTAATGAGCACTTGAGAACATAACGCTTTCTCCTTGCTTGGCAAAGGCACTATGTCAAATCAATGAAAGGGCTGCTTGTAAGAAGCCGAACTTTGCCCTTGATTAAGGTCCAGGAGATGAGGACGATTTCACTGCACCGGCAGAGGAGCTGCACTGCACTGCACAACCTGCACTTCACTTTTCATCTTGCCTTTAATCAGCCACTAATCTTTTCATTCAGCCGCTGGAGGAACCTTCCAGCCGTTGAGACTTTCCCCACTCCCTTGTGTTCGTTATTCAGTGTTTGTGCGTCTGTCTCGGGCCGGGCCGGCTGCTAGCCCCTCCCTGCAGCACAGGGCAGTGGCAGGTTGCAATGGGCCAGTGGCACCTCGCCCTGCCGTGGGTGCTGATCCCCCTGGGGAGTGTCCTGTGGGGGCTGCTCAGGCAGGGGGCTTGGTAGAAGGGAGAGGATCCCGCAGGCTGGAGGGAGGAGCTCGGGGAGCAGCGTTCCTGTGGCTCATTCGGCACGCTGAGCCCCACGCCGGGGGTAAGTGCTGTATCTGGGGCAGGGCAGCCACACTGCTTTTATCCTCACAATAATTCTTCAGTGGCTTAACCAGCAGCTGGATTTAAGGCCTTTCATCGCTCGCCAGGATAAAATCGCCACCTCTGTGCAGCCCAGGGCACGGGATATTTATGCCTCTCCTGCGCTGCTCCCATAAAAGCTCACTCCCCGCGGTAGTGAAGAAATGCTGGGTGTCCCCCCCCCCCTTGTCACAGCTGGAGCCGTTCCCTCTGCTCCACAGGTTCAAGCCCCAGTTGCAGCGGGTCAGGGGAGCGTCTCTCCTCTCACCCCACCCCAGGCATGGCAGCTGCCAGCGGGGAAGCGTGTTCTGCTCGTCGCCAGCTGCAGCCTGGCAGGATATTTGAGCAGCTGGCTGAGCTGGGGGGTGCAGAGCCCTGTAGCCCAGCTCTGTTGGCAGGGAGCTCCCCTTTATCTCCCTCCTGTGTGCAGCATGCGACGCGCCCGCCTGGGTCAGCCACAGCACGGGGAACTCGGCCGCATCCGTCCGCATGAGCGGGGAGGAGGCAGTGGTGGCAGAGGCAGCGAACTGCCGGAGGAAATGGAGCCCAGGGAAGGCGGCAGCACCGAGGTGGACGCAGGGGGGAAGCAGGCCAAGGCAGCACCGGCGAGAGGGAGACAAGAGCGCGCACGGGAGGAGTGGCTGAGGATGCCAGGCCTGGCCCTTCTCCTTCGCCCACCCAAGCTGAGAGCATGTCTCTGGCCAGGGCACCCACTTGCCTGCCCCGGCTGCACTGCCCAGGGGCCCAGCCTGGAAGAGGCAGACCCCCAGAAGAGCTTGACGGTGAGCCAGACCGGGCAGCAAGACCCATGCTGTCCTATTCCCCCCCTCCCAGTGCGCCTGGCTCCCTCGCACCCATGCCCATGGTGCAAAGCTAGCGGGCAGGGGCTGCTTGCCCAGGGTGCCGGCCACCCCATCGATTCCAGGCCAGAAGGGACCATTGTGATCATCCTGGCTGATCCCCTGGATAGCAAGGGCCAGACACCTGCCCCGACGGCACTCCTAGGGCAGAGGTGCTGGGTGGAGCGTTGTGCCAGCAGCGCGGTGCCCTTTGGAACTCCAGTGCCCTGGGGCGAGTTCCCAGCCTCACTGGGTTTCTTTTTCCTCTTGCTCCCAGCCAGTCACTGGGAAAGGGGGCAGCCGATGAGCTGACAGCCATGGGGCATCCTACGCCAGCCAGGGCCTGGGGCTGGAGCCCTCCCCTCGCTGCAGCAGCCCAGGGCAGCTCTGAGCGGGGAGGTCTCGGAAGGACGGGAGCAGTTCTGGAATTCAGCGCTAGGGATT
Organism: Mauremys mutica; assembly: GCF_020497125.1. NCBI lineage: Eukaryota > Metazoa > Chordata > Testudines > Geoemydidae > Mauremys > Mauremys mutica. The sequence goes on from NC_059090.1 coordinate 24,996,659, forward strand.
AGCCAGCCTTGTTTGCTAAACCTCACTGCCCGCCCCAGTCCCTTACCCTGCCTGGCACTGGCACGAGGCCGTGGCACCTGGTGTCCCAGGTCGGGGATGCCCAGGCTGGGCGGCGAGGGGCATGCGATGCCTGGGCTCTCTGGATGCAGCCAGCTGCTCTGTCCTGCGCAGCACAGGCTGGTGTTTGCAGTGTCGCGCTAGAGATGGGGGCCGTGCCGCAGGACTCCCACATCTTGGTGCCTGGGGGCAGAGGAGCCAGGGGCTGGTTTGTCTCGTTAGTGAGGGTGGCCAGGCACCGTGCTGGGATCCAGCTCGCAGCACCTGCAGAGCTGGGGCAGGCTTGGAGCAGGGCTGTGGGGTGGACACGGCACAGGCCAATGATCAGGCCAAGGGCATGGGCCACGTGTGGTCTCCGTGCCCATGTGTCGTCATCCGTCCCCCCCCCCCGCCCCCGCTGAGCAGCAATGGAGCCTCAGCCTGCGGAGCCGTGTGCTGTGCTGCTGCCGCGTGGCTCTGTGCCCCGGGGTGAGGATGCTGCGTGGGGTACGACAGGGCCTGCTGGCTTTAAAGTCCCAGCAGGCGCCAGCGGCAGGGGACGTGTTTAAAGCTGGTGCTGACGAGCTGCGCGCAGTGGCAGCAGGTGGCTGATACGTGATACGGGCACCGGGGGAGTCGCAGGCGGCTACTTTTACTGGGAGGTTTTTTAAAAAGCCCCAACCTCCAACACGGAGTCATTCCCTAATGAAGCGACCCGGAGCAAGGCAACAAACCCACGCTCGGAGCCGCTGCTTGGCGGGAACCGTACCGGCCAGGGAGCTCGGTCCTTCAGCAGCTGGGTATGTATGGCTCTGTGTGGGTGTGTATGAGCATGCGTGCAGTGTCCGTGTGTGGGAAGCTGTGCCCATGCAGTGTATGTGCATGGCTGCACACGTGTGCATATGCTGTGTGTGTGTGCGTGGCTGTGTGTGCTGTGTCTGTGTGCGTGCAGCGGTGTGTGTGCACACGTGTGCGTGGGCTGTGTCTGTATATGTGTGGACAGCAGTGTGTGTGCGTGGCTGTGTGCATGGGCTGTGTCTGTGTCTATGTGTCTGTGTGTGTGTGTGTGCATGCCTGTGTGTGCGTGTGTGGTGTGCGTGCAGCGGTGTGCGTGTGTGGCTGTGTGCACATGGGTGCATGTGCTGTGTCTGTATGTGTGTGGACAGCACTGTGTGTGTGGCTATGTGCACACGGGTGCATGTGCTGTGTGTGTGTGTGGACAGCACTGTGCGTGTGGCTGTGTGCACACGGTGCATGTGCTGTGTGTGTGTGTCTGTATGTGTGTGGACAGCACTGTGCGTGTGGCTGTGTGCACACGGGTGCATGTGCTGTGTGTGTGTGTCTGTATGTGTGTGGACAGCACTGTGCGTGTGGCTGTGTGCACACGGTGCATGTGCTGTGTGTGTGTGTCTGTATGTGTGTGGACAGCACTGTGCGTGTGGCTGTGTGCACACAGGTGCATGTGCTGTGTGTGTGTGTGTCTGTATGTGTGTGGACAGCACTGTGCGTGTATGGCTGTGTGCACACAGGTGCATGTGCTGTGTGTTTGCACAGCAGTGTGTGTGTGTGGCTTTGTGTACATGTGTGGTGTGCGTGCAGTGGTGTGTGTGCATGGCTGTGTGCACACAGGTGCATGGGCGGTGTGTGTGTGTGCGGACAGCACTGTGTGTGTGTGGCTGTGTTAACTACATGCCGTGTGACTGGGGAACACGGAGCCCAGAGCGCTGATTAGCAGTGAACGGGGCTAGCCAGCCAGTGCAGAGGGCTCCCTTGTAATGAGATTGGGAGGCTGGAGGGGAGCTTTGCCTGGATTTGGGAGACGCCGATAATAACACAGAGAACCTGCAGGTTTTTTTTATTACTTGACAGCTAATTAGAAGAATTAATTTACTTGGGCTTTTGCAGTTTAAAAGACGTTATTTACTGGTTAATTGTTGTTATTACAAAATGTTAAATATCATTTATTTTGCCCCCCTGACTGCTAATCTCCTGGTAATTTATTAGGTAGCACGGAGCCTTAATCACGTTTGTAAGGCAGGGAGAGTCCCGAACCATGACGGGAGGAGGCGGGAATTACCAGCCCCGCCAGGCGCGGAGCCGGGCCCTGCTGCAGGCAGGGAATGGAATTTGTGCAAATGCTTAAAAGAAAAAGATTCTGATCAGCTCAAAGGAAAGCGAGAGGCAGCACAGGGGAACTTGAGGAGCTGCCTGAGGAACACAGTGTGGCGGGCACAGGGTCCTGTCTGCCAGCAGCTGGCAGGAGGTTCTTGGAGGAACGTCCCAGTGGCAGATGTGGGCTAATCTGCCCCCCACATACGATCCCATCCTGATCTCGGATAGTTATTAGCTATCTAGAGCCGCGAGCAGCCCCAGCCGTGGCCTAGGCCCAGTGTGCACGGCGCTGCACACACACAAGACCAAGAGACCTACAATCTAAGAGAAAATGGGAGCCTGAGGAAGCAACGAGCAATTCCACTCAGCACGATGGGTGGTGTCCCAGCGCCCCAGCCGCCCAGGCAGAGATGGGCGTACGCCTGGAGGTTTCATGTGTGTGTTAGCAGTGACTGCGAGAACTCTGGCTGTCCTCGCGCGCCACTTCCCTGGGAGCCGTGCGTGGCCCCGTGCCGTGTGGCTTCGCGCACTCCTCCGCCAAGGAGCACAGGAGGTGGCCGTCCCGATCCCCCCAGGAGCCCAGCTGTCGGGTGCTGTCGAGCTCGCAGTGTCCTGGTGGGAGGGGCTGGGCGCAGAGCCACTGAAAATCTGGCCCTGTTCCTTTTGCACCTGTCTGCACAGGTGTCGCCGACCCCACCGGGCACCGCTGAATCAGGCCTCTTGACTGACTTGCCAACGACAGCCGTCCTTGGCCTCTGCCGACATGGAAAGTCTCAACCGTCGCATTGATGGCTCCTGGCAGCTGCTGCAGCTTCACCTTCTGCGCCTCCCCCGTCGGCTCAGGACCCACACGTCCCAGCTAGTTCCCGAGGGTTTGCGCCGGCCCAGGGCTGTGCAGCTTGGACAGCAAAGGGTTCGTTCACATGCTGACTGAAACTTCCTTCCAGTGTCCTGCTCACCCGCCGGGGAGAGCAGCCGGGGAGCCGGCCGGCCCCGCCCTGCGGGTCCCGCTCACCCGCCGGGGAGAGCAGCCGGGGAGCCGGCCGGCCCCACCCTGCGGGTCCCGCTCACCCGCCGGGGAGAGCAGCCGGGGAGCCGGCCGGCCCGGCCCTGCCCTGCGGTCCCACTCACCCGCCGGGGAGAGCAGCCGGGGAGCCGGCCGGCCCCGCCCTGCGGGTCCCGCTCACCCGCAGGGGAGAGCAGCCGGGGAGCCGGCCGGCCCCACCCTGCGGGTCCCTCTCACCCGCCGGGGAGAGCAGCCAGGGAGCTGGCCGGCCCCGCCCTGCGGGTCCCGCTCACCCGCCGGGGAGAGCAGCCGGGGAGCCGGACGGCCCCGCCCTGCGGGTCCCGCTCACCCGCCGGGGAGAGCAGCCGGGGAGCCGGCCGGCCCCGCCCTGCGGGTCCCGCTCACCCGCCGGGGAGAGCAGCCGGGGAGCCGGCCGGCCCCGCCCTGTGGGTCCCGCTCACCCGCCGGGGAGAGCAGCCGGGGAGCCGGCCGGCCCCGCCCTGCGGGTCCCGCTCACCCGCCGGGGAGAGCAGCCGGGGAGCCGGCCGGCCCCGCCCTGCGGGTCCCGCTCACCCGCCGGGGAGAGCAGCCGGGGAGCCGGCCGGCCCCGCCCTGCGGGTCCCGCTCACCCGCCGGGGAGAGCAGCCGGGGAACCGGCCGGCCCCGCCCTGCGGGTCCCGCTCACCCGCCGGGGAGAGCAGCCGGGGAGCCGGCCGGCCCCGCCCTGCGGGTCCCGCTCACCCGCCGGGGAGAGCAGCCGGGGAGCCGGCCGGCCCCGCCCTGCGGGTCCCTCTCACCCGCCGGGGAGAGCAGCCAGGGAGCCGGCCGGCCTGGCCCTGCGGGTCCCGCTCACCTGCACCACTTCAGTTACATTGGAAGTAGGGTGAACCCACACTGCACGGCACTGATTTAAGTGCCACCGTCAGGAGTTATTTCCATCCAGGAAGGTCTGGAGACCCGTGTGTGGACACATGGTGAGTTCTGACCGAGCTAAGGGTCAGACGGTGCCAATCTGGGATGAGAGCTGGGATCACCGCAAGAGCCGATTTTGCTGCCTTTGCTGGGCTGCAGTGCGGTGTGAGTCCCTGCACTCCCACGAGCACTCTCCTTGGCACAATGGGCTGGTTAGCACGTCTAATGCCAGGCACATGGGCAGGCCTCGGGCTGTCTTTGTTCCTTTGCAACGGGCCCTGGATGCACTTGGGAATCAGCGCCAGCACCAGAGGAGAACACAGGGACATTTTTCAAATTTACATCTCTACACACACTCTTAAAAACCTCTTTCTATTCCCCCGGTCCCCGCAGCGCGGCTCATGATTCACGACCTCCTGGTTTATCAACACGTTTTATGCTAAAGAATTGCTTTCAAGCTGAAGCTGCTCTCCAGCTCCCACTGGGTTTACAGGCTTTTACTAAGTTCTTAGGTATTTAAAACGCAGTTTGTAATTGATCAGACGGTGCCACTGCAGCCCCCGCCCCGGGGGAAGCTTGCTGTGGGCACAGATGGGCAGTCCCTCTGGGAGCTCCAGGCAGCAGGTGCTCTGCCGGGGCAGAGGGCAGCAGAGAGAAAAGGGGGTTTCTAAGTGAAGACACTAATTTCAAATCCCACTGCTCTGGGAATCAGGAGAATTGTGCTGGAAGCGAATGCAACAAGAAAGTAAATGTGAGCTGCTGCCGAATGCTCGGAGTCAAACGCTTCCATTGGACCAGGCACAGCCAAGAACAGGGCGGGCGCCGGGGCTCCCTCGGCTGCGCCTGGCTGGCTAGCTGAAGGTACAGTCTTCGTAGGTCCCGGCGCATCCCGGCTGTGCCCCATCCTCTCCCAGCACCGCCTGCCACGCAGAGTCAGCTCCCAGCTAAGCTGAGGGCTGGGGTTGGATTCGGGCAGGATCCTGGGCCTGGGCATGAGGGGGTTTTCCCAGATCAAGGCTCATCTATTCCGCCTAGGCTGGGGTGGCTCAGGCCAGTAGGCTCCTAGGTCTGCGTGTGAGGCGACATGGGGCTCGAACGGTGCTGGGTCCTTTTGCCTTATGCCTCCAGTGCAATTAACGAGGAGCTGCTGTTCCCTGCTGTCCCCCGGATCGCTTGCGAGCACGAGGCCCGGCTTCTCTGGCCCCCGTGGTCAGCCTTTCCCTTCCCTTTTAATTAACTGAGCTCTGTGCCCTGAACAACAAAACCTTGCCTGGAAATTTAATCTCTGCAGCTTTCAACTGGTTACCTAGAAAATAGGCAAGAATGTTCAATTACCACAGCCGCTGCAGCCAAGCTGTGCTGGTCTCATGGCTCCTGCCCACACCCGCCCGGAGAGCGATTGCTGCTTGGTCAGCGTGCACAGCCTGTGAGCCGGCCGGGCCACCAGAAAGCAGCAGGGTGGGTTTCAAGGCCCTTCTCTCTGGTAGCACATGGCCCCCGGGGGCAGAGATGCTAATCAGTGCATGTCTGTGCTGACACCTGCAGTACGGGAGTGCTGGGAAGGGCGGCCGCCCAATGGGCAGCCCCCAGATACTGGCGCTCATACCCCCCCGCCCCCGTCTGCGGAGCACTGACAGTGCAGCAAAGCCCCTCTCTGTTACGGCTGCACCATTGCAAACCCTCAGCTGCAAGCACGGAGCCGTGGCTGGGCAGACCAAGTGGGGGAGGGGCAGGGAGGTCTGACCCCACGTTGCACTGAGATCTAGGGTCTGATTTCTACGAGTCGGCCATCGCGTTGCTGCTGGCTGGAGGCCCCTCGTAGCGTATGGGCGGCAGTTAGTGGCTCGGTAGCACACAGGCCGTGGCGGCGGGTGTCTTCGGTGGAATGTAGGCGGCACGACCCATGTCACAGCATCAGCCCCCGGAGCCCTGGGGCCCGTCCCACTAGCAGTGGGGCCTGAGGGGGTGTGAGCCAAGCAGCCCCCGTTTGTGCTTGCTGATTGCACGTGTATTCATCACTGAGGCAGGCCCTGGGAACCGACGGCTTCTCTCCACGCAGCGTGGGCAGCGGCACTGCCAGCTACCCCAGAGCTTAGCGGAGAGGCCTCCCTCGGGTCCCCCGGGAGGAGCTGCACTGAGCCGGTCTCTCTCCGGGGCCGACCCTGCGCTGGGCTCAGCGCCCTGCTCCATTAAGGGCGAGCGCCTCCCCTGCGTTTGACGGTGTGAATAATTCACCAGTTTCCCTGGGTTGGATCATGCTCCTTGCGGGAGCCGGCTCTTTGAACAGCCTGTACCTGCCTCAGCTTTTCACTTGGAGCATGACGAATAATTAATTATCCGTGAAATGTTAAATGGCAAAAATGAATCCTCTGCCGCTGGCTGCACACAATAGCTGGTGCCAGGGAAGCCCAGCTTCGCGGCCGCTGACTAATTCAGGGGGAGCTGGGTGCCCTGCATGGGGCTGGGGGTGGAGGGGGCTGTGTCGTGGCGCTCGGTGCACACGCTGGCTAACACACTAGAAGAATATGAAATTAACATGCCCCACAATAAATGGCTTGAAAGCTGGCTAACCGACAGGCGTGTGTGACGAACTGGGAATGTTCGCTCTGAATACTGTGTCGGTGCCTCAGTGTCCCCTCTGCAGTTCTTAAGTATCTAGGTGGGGGGATCAGGGAGTGTGGTTGCTGCAGAGGAAGGGGCCAGTGCACCTAAATGCCTGACACTCTGTCTCCTGGCAACTAATGGCCTGGGCCCCTCCCCTGCAAAGGTGCCAACTGAAGGTGTGGGAGACAAAGAGGTCAGGTGACTTCCTGGCCCGGGAAAATAGCTGAGCAGAGAGGAGGGGCTGGAGGGGGTGGTCAGTCTGGAGCTGGCTGGGGACGAGGAGTGAGGGCAGACGTGGGGGTCTGGCTCACTGCCCCCCAGAATGGACCCGGACAAGGGGTCCGGTTCTCTGTACCTACAAGCTCTGTTTTAGACCCTGTTCCTGTCATCTAATAAACCTCTGTGTTACTGGCTGGCTGAGAGTCACGTCTGACTGTGAAGTGGGGGTGCAGGACCCTCTGGCTTCCCCAGGACCCCGCCTGGGCGGACTCGCTGTGGGAAGCGCACGGAGGGGCAGAGGATGCTGAATGCTCCAAGGAGAGACCCAGGAGGTGAAGCCGTGGGAGCTTCTTGCCCTGCAGACAGGCTGCTCCAAGGGAGAGGAGGCTCCCCAGAGTCCTGACTGCCTCTGTGGGGAGCAGTTCCAGAGCATCCCCGGGGACTCCGTGACAGCGTGTGAACGGGACTTATCCCGGAGAGGGAGTGTTTCTATTGGGGTCCTGCAGGGATCGGCTCTTGGTGCTGTGCCATTTAACCGTTTTATCAAAGACCTGGAAGAAAACATCAAATCGTCACCAATCCAGTTTGCAGATGGCACAAAAATTGGGGATTGGTAACAAGGAAGAGGGCAGGTCACTGATGCGGAGACCTGGACCACCTGGTAAACTAGGTGCAAACAAACCACATGCCTTTTAATACAGCTAGATGCAAGTGTGCGCATCTCGGCCCAAAGCAGGCAGGCCAGGCCGTGCTGACAGGGTGGGGACTCTCGCCTGGACGCAGGGACTCTGGAGAAGCTTTGGGGGTCATGCAATAAGCAGCTGAACGTGAGCTCCCAGTGCGACACGGTGACCAAAAAGGCTAATGTGATCTGGGCTGTAGGAGGAGGGGAAGCTCGGGTAGGAGCAGGGAGGTTATTTTACCTCTGCGTGTGGCACTGGTGTGACGCTGCTGGAATCCTGGGTCCAGTTCCGGGGGCCGCAATTCCAGGAGGATGGTGGTAAATTGGGAGGGCTCAGAGAAGAGTGAGGAATTAGAAAACGGGCCTTACGGTGATAGATTGAGCTCAGTGAGTCTATTTAGCTTGACACAGAGAAGGTTCAGGGGTGACTTGATCCCAGGCTGTAAGTACCCACATGGGGAACAGAGATTTGACACTGGGCTCTGCAGCAGCAGAGAGAGGTCGACCCCGATCCCGTGGCTGGAAGCTGAAGTGAGACACATTCAGTCTGGAACCAAGACGTGCGTCCCCCATTGGGGCAGCTTACGCAGGGTCATGGGGATTCTCCACCACTGACGATCTGTGCAGTGAAGAAGAGACCTGCTCTAGGGATTACGTGGGGCAGGTCTCTGGCCCATGCTACACAGGGAATCAGACTCGATGGTCACCGCGCTCCTGGCCTGGACTCCAGGAATCTCTGCTGGTGCTGCTGCGGGGTCTGGCCTGTGCCGAGGAGCCAGCGTGCGCTAGGCTTTACCCCGGCCCTTCTGCGATTAGAACTCAGGGCCTTGGGAGCAGCCCAATGAACCGAGCTTGGAAATCCCATTTCCCCTGAACTCTGCAGTGCCCTATGCGCTGCCAGAGGCTCCGTTCACGTGCCCCAGGCCTGCCTGTGCTGGTGGGACGCGGCTGCGTGGAGCCGGCGCTCTGCCTCTCCCCCGGGGCCTCGGTTAGCAACTCGCACCCCACTGCGGTTAGCCATGTAAGACTGGCCTGAGCCAGACCCCTCACCGCCCCGCTCGGCCTTCGGGCGCTCGGCAGGAGTAGCAGGAAGGCTGCTGGTGCATCAGCAAGACCTCCCTGCTGGCAGCCCAGAATTCTCTGCCCAAAGGAAACCACCCTCCTCCTAAGGAAACTTTGTCTAGGAAGCCAGTTCTCGTGACAGTAACAAACAACCCGCGCTCCCAGCAGCAGCTGCAATCTGCTCGGGTTTATTTATTTCCTTAATCATCTCTCCAGCCCTGGGCTAACCCTGCCGAACAGCTGGGGGCAGTAAGCTGCAGCGTGCAGCACAATAGGCAGGGGCTGGCGGGAGGAAGGGGGGACGGATGGGAGCGGATAGGGGATGTGGGACGGTTCGTGAGTGAGCCTTTACCTGTTCGCTGCATGTGTGTGAGCGATATGGGGGAGCTCGGGTTATGACACCCCTCTGGCAGGGCAGTAAACTGAGGCACAGAGCCTGTTGGCCAATAGCCTTGCTAGCGCCCGGCAGGTGACATTGGAAGTCATTCCATACCTGTGAACAACCGGCTGTATATCAGAGCCCTGCCAGGGCCCGGCTAGCTGGGGCTAGGGGTGTCTGCTGCATCCCAGGGGGCTGGGGAATGGCGTTGCTGGGTGGAGCGGGGGCCTTTCAGTGCAAACCCAGGCACCCTAGAGACGGGGGCTGAAGGTGGGAGCCAGGAGCTCGCTACACATGGGCTAGCAGGGCTGGAGGAAGGCGTCTGTAACCACTCCTGTCTCGGCTGGTGGCGTGGCGAGGCGGGCGCTGAGAGCCGGGCACGTTGGCAGGGACACGGTGAATGTGGCTGCAGTGTGGCAGGAGGGGGTCAGTGCCAGGGCTGGGAGGGGGGTTAATGAGTCCTGACTCGTGCCTCAGTCACTACGAAGGACCTCCTGCCCGCCAAGCCCCCTCTGCAGTGCTGGGTGCGACCCCGGCACCCGCCTCTCACCTCCAGGAAAGCAGAATGGGAGAAAGCTGGGGGAGCCTGAGGCCCTCGCTGCAGAGCCCCCCTCCCCAGATGGCAGAGCTCTGGGGCCGACCTTGGGAATTACACTCCGGGGAGGGGGGTGGTTGAGATCAGATGGGCACTTCTATGAGGCACAGGTGGGAACCCCTCTCCCCAGGGGATGTGCCGTCACTGGGGGCTCCTGCTGCCCCTCCCTGTAACCTCGGAGAAGGTGGCTGTTAGGGACCAGGTCCCTGGCCGGCAGTGAGCTCAGAACCCCATCTCCTTTCTCCTTCTGTGCCCCCCATGCCCACTGCACTGCCGCAGCCCTGTGTGCCAGCCGCAAGTCCCAGCCTCTTTGCTAGCAGCTGGGCACGGCTGCCAATAAATTCAGAGAGCGAGAGAGAGACAAGCTGGAGGGGAAAAAAAGCCCTGGCCTCCTTTGTCCCCGCACGTTCCTCTTGACCCCGGTTTAAATTAACTGGAAGTGATTTTCATGGCAGCAAGAAATCAGTTTCCTAAAGAAGCGTGTGAGGGTCAGGAGAGCCCTGCCATGCTGCACTGTAAAAATGAAATACTCGCAGCGCTGGCCCAGCCAGATTGATGGGCCTGTCTGAGCAGGGCGGAAAACAGCGCTGGGCTGAACGTCCCGGCTCTGGAGACATTCAAACTAGTCCAAAGGGAGAGCCTGGGTGTGTTTGTGTTTGGTGCTGTGTGTCGGTGTGGGTGGGTGTCTTTGTGTGTTTGTTTGTGTGGCGGTGGTGTCTGAGTGCATTAGTGCAGGTGTGTGTGTGTTGGTGGTGTCTGAGTACGTTAGTGCAGGTGTGTGTGTGCCGGTGCAGACGCTGTGTGTTGGTGTTTGGGTGTGTTGATGCAGGCTGTGTGTGTGTGTTGATGCAGTGTGTGTGTGTTGGTGAAGGCTCTGTGTGTGTGTGTGTGTTGTGTTGGTGTTTGTGTGTGTTGGTGCAGGCTGTGTGTGTTGGTGTTGTCTGGGTGTGTTGATGCAGGCTGTGTCTGTGTGCATGTGTGATACAAGCTTTCTTTGTGTGTATGTTGATGCAGTGTGTGTGTGTGTTGATGCTGTGTGTGTTGTTGCTCTGTGTGTGTGTGTGTGTGTGTAATATTAGATAAAAATTCTAGCTCTCTGCCTACTGTTTGGAAGCATTTCGCTCAGTGGCCGGCTCACCTGTGATGTCACAAGTAACCTGTGACGATATCACAGCCCTGGCTATGGTAACGGGCTCTCGGGGCTCAGGGAGCCGCAGGGGAGGAATTCAAAGTGGTAGAATTACGGTGCCTGGCAGCGAGGGAAGCGTGTGCCCTGCCGTCCTCTTCATTTCATGTTAAGCAAACATGGGGCTACCCGCTGTACGTTTCCAAGAACAGCTGCTGGAGCCCTGATGTTTACCACAAAGTGGCTCTGAGACGCTGGCATTGTGCAGTTCCACGTGCATTATCCCTCAGCGGCTCCTGCTCAAATTTGCCCAAATTACAAGCGAAAAGCTGTTTCTTTCTCTAGCTGCCAGCCCTGCAGCTCCTCCCCGGGATCTGTCGGCGCTTAAGCTGGGCACTGGCTGGCTCACGCCTCATCACCAGGAGCGAAGATTCTGCAACTGAAGCTTAATTAACAATTCTCCTGGTGATGAGCTGGCCAGAGCCAGACCAGGCCAGGTCCTTCTCCCTCCGCTGGGCTGGCTCGGCCGGCAGGGCCAAGCGGAGAGAAGGCGCAAACCCTGAATTCTGTCACTGGGGAAAGCAGATCTGAGTCCGGACACACACAAGAGCTGTGGGTCAGCTGCCTGCCCCGTGTGCTCATTTAAACCTCTGCAATGTCGGTGCCAAATGCCAGAAGGGAGAATTCATTGATTTTGGGCAGTGGGCCTCAGGCCTGGTTTGCTCAGGGTTTGCATATTGCACCCAGGATCGTCCGGAGGAGAGGGAAGGGGTGTGGCCAGCGGGGGGATGGCGCCAGGCCCATGGAACTGGGGTGAGGCTGTGTGGGGCTCTGCCAAGGCCTTGCTGCAAAAGCACCTAATTACCCCTGCTCAGCCAGTGCCAATCAAGGGCAATAGATTGGGGCTGGTGCAACAGCCGGGGGATTGGCTCCACCTGCGGGCCTGCCAAGCCAGCAGTTACAAGGGCTGGGAGCCAGAGGAAAAGGCAGCCAGGGAAAGGTCAGACTCCCAGCTGTGGGCTGACTGCAGGGAAAGAGGGACCGAGCCCTTGTATATAGCTCAGCACTGGTGGTGGGAGAAGCGTGTATGTGGAAATACAGCCAGGGGTGCTGCGTAACTGAGAGCCTCTGTGCACTTTGCTGGGCCAGCCAGCGGGCTCTGGAAGAGGGGTGTGACAGCACCTGCCATCGGGAAAGGGCTCCCAGCCGGGCCGCCCTTGGGGAGCCAGCTCCGGTACTGCTGCCCCCAGGCACTCAGCAATCAGGAGCCAGGACTCCCCCGGGGCAGGTGAGTTTTAAATTATTTCAGCTTGTGAGCCGGGCAGGGCCACGTCTCCAGCGTATCCCGCAGTAGCAGGGCCAGAATGTGAAATGGCTTCTTAGAAGCTGTTTCTCCTGCAGTCCCAGGCCTCCAGGAGCTGGGGCTTCCGGCAGGCACCAGCTGTCACGAGCTCCCAGTACAGCTGTGTGAGCTGGCAGCGCTGACCATGTGCCTGCAGAAGAGCTCCCGCCCGGCACTGGAAGGGAAGAGCACAATGAATTCTTGGACCAGATCCCCGGCTGGTGTAAACCAGAGTAGCTTCAGGTCTTTGGCTGCTGCAGAGCAGCATTAGTGAGGCAAGGGGGGAGGGGAGGTAGTAGCTTACTTTGGCCCAGCTTCAGGGCATGCGGAGTGCTGAGTGTCACGAGGAAGGAGTTCACACCTGTTGCACGAGCCCATTTGAGGTTCACACTCAGCAGGAAGGAGACGGGGCGCAGTGGGCTACAGATTGTTGTGATGGGCCATAAATCCAGGATCTTTCCTGAGGTCCTGCTTTTAATGTCTAGCCGAGCGGTGAATTCCACCGCCCGGCCTGGCTTTGGCAGGGGCTGGGCAGGGTTCCTCTGAGGACGAGGATAAACTGGCACCGAAGTCTCAGGCTGACTTACACCCCTAGGGGTTCCACCCACCAGCGAGCTGCAAACATGGGCTAATCAGAACAGCCCAGTGAGGGAAGGAAACTCAGCCAGTGCTGCAGGAATTCAAAGCCACTCACTGGCCTGGCATGCTCACGTCACGCCAAACAAGGGCTGGTCTCCCCTGGAACTCGCATGGCATAGCTGGGTCCCTTGGGGCATGAAAAATCCACTCTCCGAGAGCTGGGGCTAGACCGACCTAACCCCAGTGTAGACAGAAGGGTTCCTCCACCAGCCTAGCTGCCGCCTCTCGGGGAGGTGATTAACTGCAGTGACGGAAGAACCCTCCCATCGGCGTCATAGTGTCTTCCCTGACGTGCTACAGCGGCACAGCTTGTGTGGACAAGCCCATAGACCAAGAGCGATTTCCCCTGCTCGGTGCGACTTGTAGTGTGTTTACATTGATTGTCTGGCTTGCAGGATCTGTCTGCTGGGGGTGTCTGCTACTGACCCGCACAAGCCTTTGATGTATCCAGCTGCAGAGCCCCCAGGTTCGAGAGTCAGGGAGGGGGATGAGTCATGCTGGTTGGGTCACAGGTCACTGCTGTTAACGTGATGCTGTATTTTCCTGGGTGTCTGTGAACGTCCCACTTTGAGCCCCGTTCGCATTCCCGGGCTCTGCCCGTCACTGGGGGCCGCTGGGCGACCTGCAGCCCATGGGCAGCACCCAGCAGCCTGGGCCACTGGCTTCCCGTTTCCTTCCCACTTCTCTGGGGCCCCCCTGTGGCTGTGCAGCTCTGCACCACCCTTGACACAGAGCTGGGGGGCAGGGTCCCGCTAGCCCGAGGAGCCATGAGTCGCTGACTCTGGTGTGCGTGCGTGCGCGTGCGTGTGCATGCGTGTGTGTGCGCGTGCACACCACACCCTGTGCAGCCCGGTCCCTAGCCCGACTCGAAGCTCGGGATGCTCCAGTGGTGCACATAATGAACGGACCTAGCACAATGAATCTATTGTACCAGCCAGACACGACTGAGGGGCCAAACAGGAGCGGGGAGGCCTGAGTGTGCACAGAACCCACCCGTGACTCTGCCAGGCAAAACCAGGGCCTTGGGTCCCACTTACGCCATCCCTGGCTGCTTAGGAAGTTAGACCCTGTGTCCTGCGTCACTCAGGAAGCCCTGGCATTTCCGGAGCTCGTCCTCTCCTCAGGAGCTGCACCTGGAGGGGCTCCCAGGGCACTGCCTCACCTGCTGAGCTCAGGATTCAAACAGAAGCACAATAATAATTAACAATCCGATGTACTGGGAGTCCCTGTGCTCTCGCGCCTCTTTCCATCTGATCCGATAACCGAGGTAACTGAGATCTAGTCTCTCTGACAATGTCTCAGCTGCCAATTTGTGCCTGCTCTGATCGGTATTTTTGGCTACCTGTCTGCAATGCTCCCACCCCCTGTGCCCTCTCCCTAATCCACGTGGAGGAGAAGCATCTCAGGAAATTTATTAGCAAACAAATATGCAGCAGGTGATCTGACTGATTTTTCTCGTGCTCCCTGATACAGGCAGCAAGGTTCCTGCCACCTTTGTAGGGCCGGAGTTCAAGCAGTAAATAAAAAGTTTGCTTCCAATTTCCAAGTGCTTCTTTCTAATCGGTTAAGACCTCAGTGAGCTCCGGAAGAGCTGAAACCCAGGCACAGGATGCTCCAAGTCTGTTTGGGGACCGGGGAGTTGGTTGGTTACCAGGTTGATGGTCATTTGACAAGAGGAGAATTTGCCTTTTCTGTCCCTTTCCCTGCCCGCTGCCAAGGAAGGGAGAAATGTGGAGTCCATGCTAATGCTGCGGATGAGCAAGGCTAGCGTGACGTTGGTGGGCGGTGCTGGACAGTACCGGGGCTGTGACTCAACGGGCTGTAATTAGCCAGGAGGGGGGAGTACTGAAAGACCCATCAGGAAGCCTTTTCGACAGCTGGTTATTATCCCCGCAAGAGACAACAGAGCTCTTCCTTCGCTGGAGCTGCTGGGCCAGCGAACGTGGTGTGAAGCTTTGCCTCCTGGGAGCCTGGCAAAGCTCCCATCTGCAAATGGTTCGGCTTCCGCCTCACTCCCCTCCTTGCTCTCGAGCACACACAGAGCAACAGGGGACGTTCGCCCCAAATGACTTGTAGTTAGTCAGCTCGAAGCCAGCCAACGTGAGGCCCCATGCGTCCCCTCGGCCGGCCTGCGCTGAGTGCAGAACAGCTGCTGTCCAGGGAGGAGGAACAGCACAGGGGAGTGCAGCACAGGGGAAGCAAAGCAGAGCAGTGAGTCCCCTGACAGGACAGGGCTGGCAAGGAACCCGGGCCTTTGGCTATGAACCGGGCTCCAGCTCCTCGGGCTCCTTCAATGCAGCCTCTGTCTGGCATCTACGACATCACAGCTGCATCACAAACCCGCTGGCCCTGCGTGGCCATGGGGCAGCTCTGAGTGCTCTCAGCCCAGGGAGCTGCTGGTCTCTTGCATGGCAGAGCTGAGCACTAACCCTGGCAGACGGCCCTCAATGCTCCCGTTCCCACAAACGTAGGCTGGCTCCAGTGGCGCAGAGTGCGGCTGCTTGAGGCCTGGCAGGGCGGCGCGGCAGGGATCGGCCCGCCGGACTCTGTACTTCTCGGCTTCTGTGGGTTGAAGCTGGAGGAGCCGTGCTGCCTGACCATAGCGCTGTGCAATTCAGAGCCAGCTGGCTGCGTGGGATCCCCATGGAGATAGAAAGGGATGACACGTTGGAGGTTAGTGTTACTAAGTGGCTGGTGGCACGGACGTTCATGTGAGTTTTGTTCAGGCGTGGCAGGCAGGCAGCTGCTACCCTGTAGCTGGGACGGCTCCGGCAAGCGCCTGCGAATTGGCTGCAATGGGCTCAGCCAGAAGGCCACGGGCACTGATCCGTCACGGCAAAGTGTGGATTGACTGTCCCAGTGGCCAGGCCAGGTCTCAAACCCAGCCCCACTGGGCTCGTGGGAAGCAGCTTGGACCATCATGCCATGCCCCAGGAATTCACAGGCTTGGGGGCCGGCTGCCGTTCTCCAGGCTTGCCTGGGGACCCCGGCCCCCACAGTGGCTCCTGCTCACACCTGGGGCCTGACTCCATGGTAACAGCTCACCCAAGGGCAGGCGGCTGCAGGCCTTGGCGGCTGGGCCCAGGGGCAGGGAGGTGGGAGCTCGTGTAGCCGTCAGCAGCTGGGAAGTGGCAACTTGCAAGAAATCCAGCCGGTCTGTGCATGAAGAGACGGGGAAGGTGTCTGCTGCGCCAGCCTGGAGGCCAGAAGGAGCATCACGCGGCTGCTCTGGCCAGTCTGGGCTCACACAAGGCAATCCTAGCTAGCGCTGCCGTGTGTCCTGGTTCTCTGAGTAGCTGGCCTGGGAACACTGTGCAGGTGCCCAGAACTCACGGCCAGCTGGCCACTGCTGTGGGCTCCAGATCATCCCGCGGGGCCCCTTGTTTGGACCTCCAGGGGTGGCAGCCCTCGCATTAGATCAGTGGCAGAGAGACGATCCAAGCCGATGGGCTCAAGCGTTTATCTCCTTCCGGATTGCACGTCCTTGCCACCTTCGCCCGGCTTCGGGGGCACGAGGCCGGCGCTTGGCTCCCCGGGTGCTCTGCTCAGAATTACATCTGCAGAGCTGATAACTTGCTGAGCCCGGGTTAGTGCTTGAAAGGGCATTTTTCAGAGCCGCAATTTCCCCTCCTATCTCTGGGATGGGAATGAGATTGAGGTCAGCCCGGCAGCTTGCTGAAGCACTGACAATATCCCTCTCATCTGCGCCAGAGCAAATGCTCTGCACAGAAAGTTGTGAGCAAAGGAGGGGAGATGACAGGAGAGCTGCTGCCAATCTGAGCAGTGAATGCCAGGAGAAGAGCGGTCGTGACAGCAGCCTGTCTCACATCCAATCAAGTGTCAGGCCGGAGATGTGGGACTCGGGGCTCCTGGATGGCTCTAACGATCTGAGCTGAGGCCCGTTAGGCCGTGAGAGGGACGGGGGATTGGATTTCATATCTCTTAACAAGATTGCATGA
Organism: Mauremys mutica; assembly: GCF_020497125.1. Taxonomy (NCBI): domain Eukaryota; kingdom Metazoa; phylum Chordata; order Testudines; family Geoemydidae; genus Mauremys; species Mauremys mutica. The sequence goes on from NC_059090.1 coordinate 25,013,332, forward strand.
ATCAGTAACACTTGACAACTCGGTAGAAATAGCCATGTACTTGAGACCCCGGAAATGACCTTTCAGCTTTAGATCCTCCGAGCAGCTGGCATTCCAGCCCGTGAACCCAGCCCTGGGCTTGGGCTTCTCTGCCTCCCATGGCTTCGCAGGAGGAGGTCCCTCAAGCAGCAGCTTTCTCGCTTTCCTAAGAGAACTGGGGCCCAGGCATCAGGCCCTTTGTCTCCTGACACTCAACACGAGTGGAAGAAGTTTTCTGGCTGGCTGGAAATACCCAAACCCCTCCTCTGTTGCTGACCTGCCATCCTGAAAGCTCTCCCCCTCCTCAGTTAATGGGCCCTCTTCCCTGTCCCTAAGCGTTTTGCAGACATTGACACACCTGTGAAGCAGGGAGGATTATTAGCTGTAGTTTATGGACAGGGAAACTGAGGCACATAAGGGTTCTGACTTGCCCAAGATCCTAGAGTAGGCAGGGCTGAGATCAGAATGCAGGAATTCTTGGCGCTCTGTTCCTACTTCCTGCCAAAGGCACACAAAGGCAACTGAAATAAATCATGAACATACATTAATTGTCCAGGTCCACTCCTCCTCTGCGTCTGCCCTCTGCATCTGGCTTAGCTCACCAGCTCTCCACAGCAGGCCCTGTCTGTTCGTTGTGTCTTGTCAGCACTTATTCAATAATAATTAATAATAATAGAGTACCCTGGCTTCACTGACAAACTCCAGCCCTGCATGGCTCTTCCTCTGGGTCATTGATTTCCTTAGTGGGTCAGACCAACCCCGACGCTGATCCTGGTGAGACACCAGCACTCAGCTCCCTCTAAGACAATCTACTGCCTCTGACAGGTGTCTTCTATCTTTGGTACCCATGGCAGGTCCATATTGATTGCAGCAGCCTGCCTGTGTGATACTCGGTGACCTTGTAGATTACCTTTATTCTGTGGTGCTGCGAAGTACAGGAAAATGAATGTTTTCCAGCCTCCCAGAGGCTCTTCGCTCCTGGGTTTCCAAATATTCTGCCCTGAATGTCTTGCTTGTGAATGGTGACATGCAAAGGGAATATACAGCTGGGCTTGTGCTTGTTTGTCATGGAGAGAGAAGGTCAGAAACGTTTGTGTTTAAAAAGTGTGTGTGTGTGTGGGGGGGTGTCCTGCTTCTTTTCACGTTACACACTCAGGCCGGGCTGGTGCCTGGACTCACAAGAGCCTGCGGCCTGTTATGGTGAGTAGCTGAGAGAGGACTGAATGTTTAAACCTCTTGGCTTTTAAACACATATTCAACTTTGAGGCCTAATGAACACTTCAGGAAAAGGATTTCTTTGCTAATGATTCATCACCGGCCGAACTTGTACACCCATCCTGAGACCCGCAGGCGCCCTCCAGCAACACTACGGACTGGTTTAACCTTCCTGGTATTTCAGAGGTTTGAGGCCGAAGGGGGAACCTTTCAGGGTGTTTTAAATGACACTCAGAGGAGGCCATAATACCTTTTGCAGGGCTTCTGTTCGCAGAGCCTCCTCCAACCCTGGGTCTCCCTTGTAGATTTCCTGGGCTGTCCCTTGCTTCTGCCTCCTGACCCAGCTGCTGTTTCCAGGATCGAAGGGGAAGGAGGGAAATTAACAACTCTCGGCAGCTGTTAACAGTGTGGGCCCGGTCCTCTCTCGTCCTCTGCCTTGTACGGCCATTGACTCCAGTACAAAGCACGTGGCACTCACCTTGCACGAGTCAGTGATGGTGTGAAGTGCAAGGCGTGGAGAGTCAGGCCTTGTGTTTTGGCTAAAGCTCCCCCTCCAACCTCATGGATGGCCGTAGTCATGTGAATGCACCCAAGGATCTGATCTGGAGGAGTCACCCACTCCCCCTCTCCGCATTGCTCAATGCTGCCTGGATCCTGCCTGGGCAGAGGTTCCAGTTCTGCCCCCTCCTGTCACGGGCTGAGGGGACTTCCAGCAGCACCTGGTCTCTGTGCAGTGCTGGGAGCCCCGGGTGCCACTTCCACAGCATCTCCTCATGCACCTGAAGCGGCTTTGCAGTTTCCCCTTTGGTCCCCTCCCCCCATCCTTCAGTCGCTTCCCTGGTCCCCTCCTCAGCCCAGGTGTTTCAGGGCTCACCGGGGCTGCCATCCTGTACGCACCTTGGCCAGGCCTCATGGGGGCAACCAAGCAGCAGCCCTGAGACCCTCCCGCGGCTGCATTTTGATTTTAGGATCCATTATAAACCAGGCTCCTAATCTGCCATTTTCCACCCTGAGAGCCCCCACCCCCACACACACTTCTCGCCCTTGGCTAACTCCTGTAATGTCCCCTATGTGCTCAATTGTTGTGATCTACCTGCCTTGGTGCTTGGCAGCAGCACGTGCCCTGGGTGTTCTCACAGCACAGCTGGGCCATGCTTTACATTTGTCATTTGCCCAAAGGTCAAAAATCACCCAAGCAAGAAACTCCTGCCAGCTTCCGCTCGGGTCGGCGAGCTTCCACTGGCATTCTAAAGAATTAGGCTGAAGTGACGAACCCCCCGACACAAGGAGCCTCAGATAACTGTGGGGACCCAGAAACTCTGGTGCTGTCTGAGCTTACGCAGCTGTGTGAGACAAGCCATGGGGAAATGATGAGGTTTTCAATTAAATTCAGTCTTCAGCTTGTCATGCACTTCAGATAAATGCAAACACACCGAGACACTGTCTCACACGCACACATCCACACACCTCCAGCAGGCTCCAAAGGGGCTGATTATTCATCTGCGAGTTTATTTGCTGCTTTGTTTGTTGAGCTGTATTTGCATTCACATATCATTTCTCTTCCCATCACTTCCCTTCAATAAAGCTTTGACGGTACCTGCAAATCAGGTGTTTGTTTTATTTTAAAATCAACAGCTATTTTTAAAGGAGTCCCCCCTCATTAAGAGTCCAAGTATGTGCCTTGGGAAGTGCCAAGCAGCTTAAAGTTATTTGAATATCATAATATTAGAAAGTTCAATTTGGCTTCAAACTGCACATCTTCTGAGTCCTTTCAGCAGCGTTTTTGCATTAAACATTTATAGAGCTACTGAGGATCAAAGTTTCAAATTTAGCATTGAAAGTGCTTTGCAGATGTGTGCTGGGTGCCTAGCCTGCAATGAAGCTCAGCTCTCCACGGAGGCTCCAGCTTCGAAGCTGCTTGGGGCTTTCAAAACAGTTGCTTTTTTGTCATTTAAAATGGTAGCTGAGAATCCAGTGTTACTTGGCTCTCTGGTCTGCTCTCCCCTCCCATATCGTAGGGTTACTGCAAATGGCTCTGCATTGCCTAGGCGAACAATAGCTGGTATTGTCTTGTCTGCATGTGTATTTAACAAACAGAGGCTACTTCCCCCCACTCTGAATCAGGTATCAGTTAGACCTGCCCCAGGCTAGGGCAGTTTTCTCCTGCTCTCACTTGGAACAGGTGTGTACCAGCAATGGCAGAGCGGAGCCGGAGTGGCAATAAGTGACCAGAGCCATGTGCGTATGCCACTAAGAGTGAGGCGCAGGAATCCAGTGGGATGGAGTTCCACGTACCAAAGCAGGAATCCAGTGGGGTGGAGTTCCACGGTACCAAAGCAGGAATCCAGTGGGGTGGAGTTCCACGGTACCAAAGCAGGAATCCAGTGGGGTGGAGTTCCACGGTACCAAAGCAGGAATCCAGTGGGGTGGAGTTCCACGGTACCAAAGCAGGAATCCAGTGGGGTGGAGTTCCACGGTACCAAAGCAGGAATCCAGTGGGGTGGAGTTCCACGGTACCAAAGCAGGAATCCAGTGGGGTGGAGTTCCACGTACCAAAGCAGGAATCCAGTGGGGTGGAGTTCCACGTACCAAAGCAGGAATCCAGTGGGGTGGAGTTCCACGGTACCAAAGCCAGGAGAGTTCGAGCAGTATAAAGCAGGAACTCGGTTGCCTTCAGTGCGGTTATGCTGACATACACCTGGAGTAAGAGGGTCAGTCTTCCCAGGGAGCTTAGGGTACCCAGCGGAGGGCTGCCCGCAGCCTGATGCATACGCTTGATTTGTAGCACTTTGCCAGCTCCAGTGTGGAAGTGCAGCCTCTGTTGGTGACAGGCCAATGCCGGCCTCATCTGGCTCGGGTGGAGAGGGCGCATGGCCCACCCGCCATGGCCGCGCTGGGGCAGGACAAAGCCCTGGCCCAAAGTATATTGACAGGGCTGCAGAACGGCGGCTCCGCCGGCCTGTTGCCGTGTGTTCATGGCGGTGGGTACCGGCTGGAAGGGCGCTGCGGCCATTTCCCCTGCGGCCTGGTGCCCGCACAAAGCCAAAGCCAGCTGGACTCTGACTAAGGGGGTATTTCGTTAAACAAACAGTTGGTTTTTTATTTTAATTATTTTATTCACGACATTCAAACGTGTCCAGCTAGCAGCCTGGAGCAGCTCTCTGAGCTCATTCCAAACGCCATCTGGCTGCTGCCAGCCGCGCTCTGTCACTCTGAAATCGCTGCTCTCCGCCGCGGGAGGAGAGGAGACTCCCCCTGAGTGGAAGGAGGCGAAATCCAAAGCAGGGGCCCAGATGCGGGACGCGGAACGGGTCTGAGTCCAGTAACCCTCCAGCCCCCTGGATCTCCAGCCGCGGCCCTCGTGGCCGGTTCTGCCCGGGAGGAGGCGGGGCTGACCGATGGGGGGGGGCGGATAAGAGGACGCCCCCTACCGAGCTGCCCTTCCTCCAGCCTGGAAATTAACAAACGGGGCAACTCGCCGGAGCCACATACAGACGATGTAGGGACGGGTGGGGGCGGGGCCATCCGTGTCAATCTGCTTGACGGGCACCGCGAGCGATTAACCTTGTGCGGGTCGCAGGTCGGCGGGAAGGAGACGTGGCTCCGGCCCGGGGTCCAGGGAGGGAGCCCGGGAAGGGCTGCGCGCCCCCCGCCCGGCTCTCTGCTGCTACCCGCTGAGACCCCCGCGGCACCAGCCCGGCGCTGCCCTGTCCCGGGCCGGCAGCTGCCTCCTTGGTGCGCGCCGAAGCCGGCAGCGTTACCCTGCGGGGACCCCCCCGGCTGCCCCCCGCAACTCGCCGCCAACTTTGCCGGGTGCGGGACTCCGGCGGCGCCGCGGGCTGGGGGAGGGGGGCCGGCAGCGCCATGTGACGCCGGGGGGCAGATCCGCGGCCGGCGCTGCCCCCGCCCCCCAGCCCGGCGCAGCGGGGAGGAACCAGCCCCCTCCCCCGGAGCGGCGCCGGGCGTCCCCGCAGGATTGGCGGGGCGCGCTACTCGCAGCGTTACGGTAGGAGCCGCTCGCCGGAGCAGACGCCGGGCGCTCTCCGCGGTGCTGACGGGCAGCGCCGGGTGCAGGCGCCGCGCCGGGTCCGGAGCCGCCCGGCTCCCTCCGCCGCAGCTGAGCGCGGATTGCAGCGAGCGAGCGAGCGGCCATGGGCGCCGCGCCGGGGGCTGCAGCCCGCGGGCTCGCCGGCTGCCTGCTGCTGCTCGCCGCGCTGCTCCAGGGCCAAGCTCGAGGTAAGAGCTCGCTCCGCGCCCGGCCCCCAACTTCTCCGGGGGCCCCGCTGCCCCTCCCGCCCCGGCCTCGCCCCGCGTCCCCCGCAGCCGGTCCCAGCCCCGGCTCCCCCGCCTGGCGCCCGCCGCTGGGCTCGGGGCTCCGCACTGCGCGGCCCGGCCCGGCCGGGGCTGCGGACCCGCCCGAGCCGGAGGGGTCCCCTGGGCCCGGCCGCTCCCGGCCAGCGCGGCTCCTGGCGCCAAACTTTGCCAAGTTGCGCTCTCCCGTCAACGCGGCTGCCGGGCTGCCCGGGAAGCCTCCGCCCCGCGGAGCCCGCTGGCGAGGAGCAGCCGAGGCGCCCCCCGGGCAGCGGCCGCTCCGCTCCGCTCCGCTCGGCTCCCCGGCGGTGGGGCAGCCGGGCCCCCTTGCACGGACCGATCCCGCCAGGCGCGGCGTGGGGCGGGGTCCGTGCCCCGGGCCGGGTTTCGCTCCGGGGCCCCTGGTCCTGCGGGGGGTGTCGGGCCCGGCAGAAGTTCGCAGCCTGGAGCGTTTGCGGGGCTCCGGGGTGGGGAGCGGGCTGGGGACTCCGGCTCCCTGGCGGGACGCAGCCGCGCCCGGCTCGGGGAGAGGCGTTAGCGGAGCGGCTCTGGCAGCCCCTGCCCGCCCCTGGGCGGCTCGCTCGGGTGCAGAGTGCAGGGGGGGATCGGGCACCCAGCAGCCCGCTGCGCGGGGCGGGAGCGCGGGGCTGGGCTCAGCGGCTCCGTTTGCCTTCGGACGGCAGCTGCCGAGTGTCTGTGATTCCTGCGCGGGGTCCCGCCTTGGCTGTGACCCCCTGGCCCGGCGCGCCTGCCCATCCGTTCCCAAACCCGGCCCCCGAATGCCCGGCGCTGCCCGTGTAAACGCCTTTGGCCGCCCGCTCCCCCTCCAGGTACGGTGCTCGCTGGTAACGCTCCTCTAACGCTGCAAACAGGGGCGGGGGGGCGGCTGGTTTACACCGAGCCTCCTGCGGACATTGGGGTGAAACCGGATTCCGCCTGAACCGCTTCGCTGAAGCGGGTGTTTCTGGCTGCGGGTCTCGCAGCACCGCCCGCCCTCTGCTAATAGCGGGGCTGCCGGGCACCGACTCCCGCCGCCTTCGCCAGGAGCCCGCGCTCCGCTCAGCCCAGGGGCAGGGGGGCCAGGCCGCGATGGGCGAGCCCCGCGTTGTGTTTGTACTGCCCGGCTGCTGCCCTGAGATGGGGGGTTGCCTCCCAGGCCCCCCACCCCCGCCGCTTCCTGGGGCCTGTCGCGCTAGGGCCGATTTCTGTGGGCTGGCGGGTTAGTAACGGGCGAGAGCCCAGGGTGGCTGGTGCACCAGGCAGTGGCTAATTAAGAGGAGGCCTGGCCTGGCCCTTCCCAGTCCCTGCTATTAATAGAACAACAAGCTCCCAGGCTGGGGAGGATCAAAAGAACCCCCCCACCAGAGCCGGTAACGCACCTTCCCTGGAGCCTTGTCCTGGGGGTGGGGGTGGGGGGAGCTCTCCTGCAGGAGCCTCCCCCCCAGCTGCCCCGGCTGCTTGGATGTTCAGTAGCTTGTTTTCTTCTAACATCCATTTACGCCCACTAGGGTTAGGACAAGGCACAGGGCCCCCTTTGGTTGCCAGTGGTGCTTCTGGGGCAGCAGAAGCCTGTGGGAATCTGCCCCATCCCGCTGCAATGGCCCCTTGCTCTGTGACCTCTGCCTCCCAGGCCAAGCACAGCCCAGGCCATCGCAAACGTCACCGAGGGCGCAGAGCTTTGATTAACGCCTGGCGTCCCCGTCGCCCTCCCGCCTCCGCTCCGCTCTCAGGCTCTGGCTCCTCTCCCGGGCCGGACATGCAGAGCTGTGGGGAAGGCAGAACCACAGACTGGTTACCAGCCCCCTGCTTTGCTCGCTGCTGATCCTCCGAGCAGCTGGCCTGTTCCCAAGGGTGAGCCCTGGCCGGGGCTCCTTTCCCAGGGAGCTGCTGGGCCGGACTTTGCTGGGGAGGCCAGTTACCGTTTTGGCGAGAGGGAGGAAGGCCGCATTTCCTTCGACAGGCTGCACCAGTGTCCTGGCTCATGGTCATGTCTCTCTGCGGAGCCCACCAAGGGAAACGCTGGTAGCTCGCTGGGCCTGAGCCAAAGCCCAGGGAGCCAGTCAGAGTCTCCCCACGGGGTCTGGATCCGGCCCTTGTTCATGTGGTGAGACGCATCCTCTGACTCGAATGGCGAGCGGCCCCCGTGTTCCCCACCGCCCCCCCTAGAGCAGAGGGCACCCCGGGGCCGTGGGAGAATCTGCTGGGGTTGGACCTGCTTCATGCTGGCTGCAAGGGCTCTCCCAGGAGCCTGGGAAGGCCTGTCTCCCCTACCCTGCCTGCATCTCCAGCGGGCTGACTGGCCCCTTGGGTTTTCCTTAATTGCCACATTGTCTGACATGCCCTTAAATCTGCAGTGCTCCTGTAGTCTCAGTGCTCTGGGTATTTCTGGATTGATTTCTCTGTGGCTTGGAGATTTGCTTCTCTCCTTGCTCGGGGACTGATCTCACAGCTCACATGAGTCAGAACACTTGTTAGCTATATAAAGCCGTGGCTCAATAATTCTCCCCAAATACTCCCCTATTAGGATGATATTAGGCTGGCATTACTCAGAGTGCTCCAGTGCTTCCCTGCATGGAAATGCAGAGGCCATCTTGAAAACCATGTCAAGCTTCTTGCTGGTGCTTTAATTGCAAGCTACAGGCCAAGGGGCTGAGTGGCTCTGGCTCCTCACGCTCCAGCCCCCAGTGGAAGTGTGTCTTGGTGGGAGGAGGCCAGGGAGCCTAAGGGTAGCAGTGGGCCATCCTTGGGGAGCGAGGGTGACTGCCAGCGAACCTCTTTGTTAACCAGAGGTTGCTGCGAGCTAGCCGGAGGAAAAGCAAACAGCAGCCGGCTTCCCTTGGGTGCGGGAGGTAGAGGGAACATGAGCCGCTAAGTGTCAAACTCTTTTTTTCCCCCTTCCAAACCTGGTGGTGCATGTCCTGAACTCTCCCTGAAATGAAGATGCCTGGGGAAAACCAGCCCACCTCAGCAGAGCTTGCTGTGTTTGCTCCGTCTCTGCGTTGCTGGGCTGGAGGCAGCCAGATGGCAATAGAAATGACACCCTGAGCGGGAGAGGAATGCTCTAAGCCAGCCATATGGCAGGGGCCTGGGGGAGTCCTCGGTGTCAGGCAGGAGGGTTTCAGCCTGCAGGGCGGTTCTCGGGGCGCGTTGGATGGCAGGGGGCGGGCGGCTAGGCTTTCAGGCTGCATCGCTCTGCACTCCGAGTGCAGGGAAATTACAGTTTTCCAAATATATGCGGTTTAGCTGAGGCTGCAGGAGGCTGTAATTAAACTTGCTGAGGGCCGGATGAGTGTGTTGGCACCTCCCCTCTGGAGGAGGATTTGTATGTGAGTGATGGACCTTCCTCTGCATCACTGGCAGCCAGGAGGGGTGGCCTCAAACAGCGGGGACTGGGGGAACTTGGCCCAGTGCCACGGAGGCCGATGGAATTGTGCCGAGGATCTGGTCCCGGGCGGAACACCCGAGGGCTGCTGCAGCTAACGCTTCAACCCAGAGCAAGGCTGGCACAGCCCAGATGTCGTGCACCCCACTCGGTGCAGGGGTCCTGGGGGCACTCAGCACCAGAGCACAGTCACTGCCCTCCGTTAGCGGGGGCCCAGTTAATGGAGTTTGTACCACGTGATGGTCCCACTCCACATATGCTGTGAGCAGCTCCTCCGAAGAGTAGAAATGGGATATTTGGGTCCCGCTGGCTTCTTTGGGTCCTTATGGTGGGGACTGGTGCTGAGCTACTGGCAGGAACATGAGCTGCAATTTCTAACTACCACCTCGCTGACCTGTGGAGGCTGTTGTTTCCCAGAGACGCTGAGTGGCATGGCAGGGAGCAGCCAGGGCCCCGTTGTTTTGGTGGGTAGTTACTTGTGGAGAGCAAGCTATTTTCGTAGTGCAGTACAATCGGTTACGGTACCTCTCCCCCCTCGGCTTTATTGGTAGACGGGCTCCCTTGTCGCTTTAAGACTTGTTTGCGTTGTTCAGGGCCTTCCTGCCCCAGCAGAGCTCGCTGGGGGAGGGCAAGGCCTGAGCAAACATGGGTAACAGCGGAGGTGCAAGGAGAAGCTGTATCCAGCTAGTTACATAAAGCACCATATGTTGTCAGTGGTAATTCAGCCTTGTAAGCAATGCAAAGACGTCGACGTTGCTGGCTGGCTGGCAGAGATGCAGCTGTTCCCACAATGCTTTGCATGTGCTGTTCTGGTGGAATGTCATCGCTGGGGTTCGCATCGGGGAGCGTTTGCTGGAGCTGGAAGGTTAATTGAGTTCCCATCCATAGTTGTGTGCCTCAAATCCACCTCCTAAAGCAGCTGCAGGGGTGGGGGGTGCTGGGGGCAGTTTCAGAACAGTCTGAAGCAACATTCGGCCGTCCCAGTGTGTCTCTGGCGCCTCCATGGACGTCAGTGTGGTTTCAAAGCTGGTTTAAGGCTCAGGGACCATAGGCCTAGGGCCCCAGCTCCTGGAGTCAGGGGATCAGCACAGGACCTCAGCTTCCTTTTTTAAATAACAAGCTCTTGTGGTTGAGGAGAAAAGCTCCAAAACATGTCCTGCATGTAACCGACACAGCAACATCTGCCAGTGTCTGCTGAGAGCCTGAACCAATTGCTCTGAGAGGCATCACCCACTTCATTCAGTTCAATGGGAGTTCATGCCACGACCTGCTGCTCTGGGGCCTCAGCAGCATTATCCCAGCTGCGGCCCAGCCCCCACCCGTGCAGGTAAACCCCAGCAGGCAGGGGAAGCACTGGGGAGCGCTCCGGCTGCCACGCCTGGGCCTTAGAAGGGGGGCCCATGCTCCTGCACCTGCCACCACCCTGAAGGTTGGACTCTCCCTGCACACGCAGCCCTGCTAGCAGCGTTTGCTCCTGCATCCCGCACTGGGAGCCTGGTGTGTGAGGGGTGAAGGGTGCTGCATGCTCTGGGCTGCAGAGGGGGGTGGGAGACCAGCTCTGGTGGGGGTCTGGCATCCCCCCCCCCTGCCGCTGGGCTCCCCAGCTTAGTGCTCTGCCCTGGCCTACAGCCAGTGGCCGCTGCCTGTGGGAGGCGGCTGGAGGGAAATGGTTCTTCAATCCTTTTCCTAGCCGAGAGGGAGGGGCTGCTGTGTGAGGTGCTAGCAAGGGGCTGGGCCTCCCCCTGGGGGCAGAGATGCCACGTCCCCGCTCTCCTGGGCTCAGCAGTGATGGGCAGTGGGGGCATCTCTCCTTTGGAGCCTGCCAGGCTGGTCCCTGGGGCTCGGTCTAAGAGGATGGTGCTGCATGAGCTAGACTGGAACCCCCCCCAGGCTAGAGCCAGCTCCCCACACCCTGAGGCTGGGAGCTGGGGAGAGGCCCTGCAGCTGGCCGGGGCCCCTCTCGTGCATGGTGGCGAAGGAGGCAGGGCTGAGGGCACTGGGGAGCTGGTCAGCCAGACAGCAAGCTGGTAAAAGCCAGGCTGATCGTCCAGCCGTGCCCCACTTCCCTGGCTCAGCACTTGTAACCGCATTCCCTGTAGCCAGCGAGATCCCTGCACCGGTGCACCGGGGTCCTGGGCAGGCTGCAGCGACGCTCTAGCCGTAATGGCAAGGCAGGAGGCTGCCTGCACAGTGCCTGCTGTGTCAGTGTAATGATTTTTAATGAGCAATTACCTTTAGTCATTCTCCTAATTTCTGAATATCAATAAAGTTAATTAAACTCTGCGTGTGTGTTTCTTGTGAGCAGCAAGCAGATGAAAGGTAGGGAGGGCGCACCGGCGAGAGGCGCCTCCGGCTCCAGGGCTGACAGCCTCTTCCTGAGCAGGAGGTGGGTGGGATTGGAGCGGAGCGGGGGGCAGCCCTCCTGCACCCCTCCCTGTGCTGCGGCCCTAGGGGGAGCTGAGCAGTGCTTAGTTGGTAATGAAAGAGGCACCGGGGCTGAGCACTGGAGCTGAGCAAGGGGCTCGTGCTGGGGACGGGCCACCCGCAAAGCCATGCGGCGATTGTACTGGCTTCACAGCAGCGTGGCCGTGGCCGTGGCCGGCTGCTGGCCCCCCCAGCCGTCTCCTTGCCTGGGCTGGGGTGGAACTAGGGTGGCACGTCAGGAGCAAAGCTGGGAGCTGGGGCACCCGAAGGCGGTCAGGCCGCAGTTGGCGTCAGCCTGCAGTTCCTCGGCCATTAAGGAAAATGGAGCCCTGGTCACAGGCTGGTGGAGTTGAGGGCCCCTCCAGGTGTGCGTTCTGCTCCACCTGCATAACACGGGGCCGGCCTGCCGCTCCTCAGGGCTGCAGGGCATCGTCCAGAGCCTGGGACACCTTGTAGCTCCCATGTGAGAGTGGGACGCTGCCCAGAGACCCCCAGCCAAGGGAGGCACAGCCCAGACGGGCTGGGGAGGGCAGGCGGAGGGGCCAGCTGCATCCCTGTTAGGCTTGTTCTGACTGCCATTTGCAGGGACCTCAGGAGGTGAATTAGTGTGTGTGTGTGTGTGGGGGGGGAATTGTTGTCTTTTGCCCAGTATCGCTGTTGGGAGCAGCTGATCCTGGGGTGCGCGTGGGGCAGCCCTGGGGGCTGGCGTCTGGGGCTCGGGGTGGCCCTGAGGGGCAGCGTCTTGACTTGGGGCTGCTGCACTCCCAGCTTGGCCTCATGAGTCTGTTGTGGCCTGGCCAGGGAAGGGCCCCTGTGATGGGGCACAGTCACCCCATGGGATCGTCAGCACAGCACAGTGATGGGCCCCAGCTGCTAAATGACCTTGATCTCTACTCAGCGGCTCCGTACCCGTCCGCGGGGACCTCTGCCAGGCCCAAAGCCGGCGCCGCCGCGGCCTACGGGGAGGCAGCTCTTGCTGGTTACGTCCCGCGGGGGAGCCAGCCCCCCAGGATTCCCCGCGTTGTTTGCTGGAGTGTGGGGGACGTGTTTAGGGCAGGGCCCAATCCTGCTGTTCAGGCTACGTTCCCCGCTCCTCGCTGTGCGTCCCACCCGTGGGAAGGCCTGTCCGTGGCCCGGGAACCTCGAGGGTTCTCCCGGCACCTCTGGCTGCTCCGTGCCTGGCCAGGGCTGACGGTGCTGGGTGCAGGCAGGCAGGGACCAAGCAAGCTTCCCACACCTCTGTCAGCGCATTGCCAGCTCTGACCCCACCTTCCCCAGCCTGTCTCCTGGGGCCAGTCCAGACATGCAGGAGGCAGGGGGCCCTCTGGTGGCAGGGTATGTAACATCCCCTGTGCTTCGGACCCTGGCGCCTGGGTATTCTTGCCCTTTAACCAGGCCCCTGACAAAGTGTCCTGCCTGCTGCAGTTGGAGCTTGCACTCCTGCCAGGACCTGGTAGCGCAGCCAGGGCAGAGCTGTGCCCTGGCCACAGAACCCAGGCACCTGGGAGCCCTGGGGCATGCGCCGCCAGGGCTATGGGGCATGTTCCTGGGTGGCTCCCTCCCTCGGAGCTGGCCCCTGCCATGCCCACAGAGCCCTTCAGCCCCTGCAGGAATAACCCATGGGTGTGACAGCAGCCCCTGCTGGGTGTGCAGCAGCCGCCCCGTTCCCGAGCAGTGCATGCTCCGGGGGAAGCCAGGGTGCAAAGAGACACAAACCCAAAGGACTGCAGCTCATGGGAGGGCGGCCCTGGGGTGCCCTGGTGATGGCCCAGAGCTGAGGGTAGCAACAGGCTCCTTACATCAGAAAGGCCATTGGTGCCCGCTGAATAATCCCAGAGGATTAAGGTTGATCAGATCAGTGGAGGGGGGGGGAGGGGAAGGCTGGGCTAGCAGGGGGCTGCGGGTTGGGATTGAGAGGCACTGGCAGGGCTGTGTGAGGGAGGAGCGCAGGGCTGGGCTAGCAGGTGGCTGCGGGTTGGGACTGGGGGGCACCGGCAGAGCTGGGGGAGGCGGGTGGGAGCCCAGGGCTGGGCTAGCGGGGGGCTGCGGGTTGGGACTGGGGGGCACAGGCAGAGCTGTGGGGGGGGGGAGCCCAGGGCTGGGCTAGCAGGTGGCTGCGGGTTGGGGTTGAGAGGCACTGGCAGGGCTGTGTGAGGGGGGAGCCCAGGGCTGGGCTGGGGGGGGGTTGCAGGGTGGGATTGAGAGGCACTGGCAGAGCTGTGTGAGGGGGGAGCCCAGGGCTGGGCTAGCAGGCGGCTGCGGGTTGGGATTGGGGGGCACAGGCAGAGCTGTGTGAGGGGGGAGCCCAGGGCTGGGCTAGCAGGTGGCTGCGGGTTGGGATTGGGGGGCACCGGCAGAGCTGTGTGAGGGGGGAGCCCAGGGCTGGGCTAGCAGGGGGCTGCGGGTTGGGGTTGAGAGGCACCGGCAGAGCTGTGTGAGGGGGGAGCCCAGGGCTGGGCTAGCAGGGGGCTGCGGGTTGGGATTGGGGGGCACCGGCAGAGCTGTGTGCTTGCGGGGAGCACAGGGCTGGGCTAGCAGGGGGCTGCGGGTTGGGGTTGAGAGGCACCGGCAGAGCTGTGTGAGGGGGGAGCCCAGGGCTGGGCTAGCAGGTGGCTGCGGGTTGGGATTGGGGGGCACTGGCAGAGCTGTATGAGGGGGGAGCCCAGGGCTGGGCTAGCAGGGGGCTGCGGGTTGGGGTTGAGAGGCACTGGCAGGGCTGTGTGATGGGGGGGCCCAGGGCTGGGCTGGGGGGGGGTTGCAGGGTTGGGGTTGAGAGGCACTGGCAGGGCTGTGTGAGGGGGGAGCGCAGGGCTGGGCTAGCAGGGGGCTGCGGGTGGCTGTAAATCAGGAGCTTATGGGAAAGGAAGGGATAAGCTCAGCCCTGCAACCCCCTCCCCTCTGCTCTGTCCCTGAGGCACCTTTCCTGCCGGGGATTCTGCCCCAGCAGAGGCTGCCACCTTCTGGGCATCCTGGAGCAGATGCCTCAGGCTCCAGCCAGGCTCCTCTCGGTCCCTCCAGGCTCTGGCAGGGCGTGGGCTGGCGCAGACGGGGCCAGTGTCCCTGGGAGGCGGGCAGGCCCGTGCTGTAGCCAGCAGGCACAGCGGTGCACAGCCGGCGGGTGGATGAGGAGGATCTCTGATCTGCGGCCTGGATCTGAGGCTGCTCGTGTGTCTGGGCCAGTGCGCGCAGCTCCAGCCCGGCCTTGCTGTTCTCCAGCCCGCAGGGACCCTGTGCTTCTGAAGGAATCGCGTCTAACCTGGGGGCGGCCGCCAGCGAAACGTGACCCTGGCGAGGGAGGTTACGGCAGCAATCACGCAGCTGGTGCAGTCTGTTCAGAGCCGGCCAAGGCTGGTGGCAGCCCCTCCCTGCCATGCAGGGGGCCTGGCAGAGCAGACCCAGGCCTTGGGAGGCTGGGGGCTCGGAGGAATCCCCCTCGCACGGCAGAGGATTTGCCATCCGCGCTTTGCGCCCTGCCTGCCCCTGCACAAGGCACCTTGCGCCTGGCACAGCCCTCCCCGAAGCCCAAGGGGCAGCTCGCAGAGCCGCCTTCAGAGCTGCTGGCCCTGGGAGCAGAGCCCACCCAGGGAGTGTGGGGCTGGTGCCTCCCAGAGCGCATGGGCCGAGTGCTCCCCTTGTCTGGCTCAGGGGTACCGGCACTGACAAGCGAAAAGGGGAGAGCCCAGCTGGCCTCTCCCTGCCGGTCGGCAAAAGCCAGCTCTGACCGGGGAGCCCCGCTGGCCCTGGCCAGAGCCGCAGAGCAGCACCTGCTCTGCACCATTACTGGGTCAGGCCTGTCCCCGAGGGCGAGAGGTGGCAGGGTGCAGCATTGGGGGGCATCCTGCCCAGCGAGCAGGGCTGTGTGTGCAGCAGGAGCTGGAAATGGTGGTGCTCATGTCCGGGAGGGGCTGGGGAAGCCAGGGCGTCCGGAGAGGAGCCAAACTTCTGGCTTAGCAATTAGTTGAACACGTGTTTGTCCTGCGTCTCGGAGGAGTGTGTCGCTGGGCTGCTGCGCTGGCAGCACAGGGGTTATGTGGGGATGGCTCTGGAGAGACGGTGCTTGCGTGGGGCGCGGGAACCGGCTGGGAGAGGTGCACAATTAACCTGTGAAACTCTCTGCCACAGGCCGGGACTGCAAGGGGGGGTTGGTGCCAGGATACAAGGATTAGGTACACAGGCAGGGCGGCCAACCCCACTCCGGCAGCTGGAGTTGCGAAGGAGGGTCCCAGGAGAGGGTGTTGCACAGCCAGGCAGGTGCCTTCCCCTGGAACCTGCCCTGGCCCCGCTGGAGGGGCGACCCCAGTGTGGAGGGGGTCGGGGAACCAGAGCATCAGCGTCATTCTGTGGATTGTGGCTGGCCCCAGAGCGGGCTCCCTGGGCAGCGTGGGCTCGGAGCACTTGTGCTGGTGGGACTGGTGAGCTAGGGGGCTGGCCGTGGCGGGGGGCCCAGTGTGGAGGTCGCCGTTCTAGGCGTTGGTTACTATGGGGCTTCCCGCCTGCAGCGCTGCAGGGAAAGCTTGGTGGGCCAAGCCAGGCTGGGCCTACGGGGATTCGTCAGCACCGCTGGCCCCAGGGCACGGTCTGGGCCTGCACCCCGGGTGTCGGGCTCTCCCGGGGAGATGCAGGCAGTGGGCAGATGAGCTCTCCCTTGGTGCCCGATTCCAGAAGCAGCGCTAAAGGCATCCCACCCCCCTAAGGGGGGCGAGACGAGGCCCCAGGCCCCGCCGGCCGGCGAAGAGCCGGGCCTGGAGGCAAGCTGCAGCCTGAGCGTAATAGATGGGGAGAAAGTTCCCTCTCCTGGAGCCAGGAGAAGAGGATAATTTAGCCTCCAATCAATTCTTTAAATGCACACAATTGAAAGATTGCCTTTGAAAGCTGCCTACAAACAGTGTGGTAATGGATTCCTCTCGAGTAATAGGCAGCCGACACGTAAACTTACCACACGAGGGTCCCTGGGCAGCCTTCAGTGCTGAGCTTGTGAAATAAAAGCCGTGACGTGAAGCTGGGCTAGCGCCGGGCAGTGCCCCGGCCCTGGCAGGCTGAGCAAAGCGGGTGAGGGAGCCCCTTGCAATGAGCGGTGGAGCTGCGCGCCAGCCCCGGCTCTGTGGCCGCCTGCTCTGAGTCACTCAAAGGGACTGGCCCCCGTCAGCGCGCTGCTGACCGCAGTGGAGTTCCCCAGCTCGGCCCGGAGTGAACAGCCGCTGGCTTGGCTAGCGGCCTCTGCGCTTGCAGCCATGACTGGAGCTGCTCCTGAGCTGCCCTCCGTCCAGCACCTCTCTGCGGGAGATCTCAAAGCCCTTTCAACTCTGGACACAGCAGCCACCCGCCACCCAGAATCCTTCAGCAAATTGCAAGGATCCTGCAGGTTGTCCCTGCCTCCCACTGGGGCGAGTCATGGTGCTGAGATATGAAGAGAGGGTGGAGCCCATATGGGAGCGACACATGGGCGTCGCCCGGGTCGGGATGAAGGGGGAGATGTGATGAGCCCTCGGAGTGGGGGACGCGGGGGGAAGTTGTCCAGTTGAGCAGTAAATTGCTTAGGAGCTTGAGGCAAAATTCTCACGTGGTCTAAACCCTACTGCTCAGCAGTGGGGATGAAGTGGGGAGTGGCAGCGCCAGGTGGGCTCCAGGGGCACCCATGGTTCCCCTCGGTGCATCGGCCAGGGCGCCTGCTCTTTGCTTCCTGCGCCTCAGCCCATGCCTCTCTGGGCGGAGACCCGCGTGTCTCCCTGCCTTCACTGGACTTCCCAGCACCCGTTGCCCAAGGACACCTGCTGGCATTCACCTGGGAGGTGGGTAGCAGGTGTCATTGCTGCTCTTCCGGTGAAGCCTGCTTTGTTCTGAAGGGGAAAGTACCCAAGAAACAACATGTTACAGAAGTGAAAGAACCTCCCCACATGCTAATAACCTTACCGGAGAGCCCCCCACCCACCCCCAACATGGAGCCGTCCGTTCAGATCCCCTCCCAGGGGTCCCTTGTGGGGGTTACAAGTTCATCGCAGCTTCAGCGCAGAACTAGCCCACTCACCACATGGTTAGTCCCCCCTTTAGACAGGTCGGGGTCTCTCTGGGCTGGATTTTCCAGGCGCAGGTAATTAGTAGGTAATGGGCTTTCCGCCCCGAGAGGTAGCTTGAAAAGGGAGGATTGTAAATGGGAAATCGACTTCAGAGGCTTTGTTCCCAAAAGCCCTTTGAAGTTCCTAATCCAGCCAGAGATTGCATTAGCCAGTCTCCTAGAACAGGTACAGCCGGCCAGCACCACAATAACAGACACAATTGCATTGTTAATACAATGGTCCCCTCAGATGCTGCTCTCCATTGAATTAAGTTCCTTCGGACATGCAGGATATTGTCAGTCTGTCCCTGGAGGCATGGCGAGGTTCCTTCCGTTGCCTCTGAACCCCCCCAGCCCAGACTAACGAGAGCAGGCCCAATTCCTCGCTCCAGGGCTGCCAGATCTAACCCCCAAGCAGGGATCTCCAGTACCATCGCAGCAAACCCATCGCCTCCGCCCCCGCCACGTGTCCCAGAGCGCACAGAGCGCAGGGCTGGGGCAGTTCCTGGCACTGTGATGTGCTTCCCCAGGGTGTACCGCTGAGCAACAGCCCAGTTCTGTCACACACAGTCGCTCCTTTCCTTCTGCCCATTGCCTCGTGACTCCAAGGGGTCAGTCCGCACAGGGCCGGTGAAAGGGCCCAGACTGACAGTCCTGGAGACAGGTCCCCTTTTCCCGCAGAACAGGACCAAGGACCCGCCTGTGACTGTCTCAGCTCCCCTCCCAGAGTGACCTCTTCTACCGGCCAGCTGGGAGCTAGGGACTCGCTCGGTCCTTGTCCTTCCTGCGGGCGTCTGGAGCTGGCACAGCTCCGCCAGGCAGCCGTCCCCTAGCGGCGAAAGGGTCCCCAGTCCCCGAGCTGCAGCAAGGCCCCCGTGTCTCCACTCTCTGCTCAGCACACAGGTGAAGTGGTGTGGGCACATGCTGTTCCGTATTGCTGCCCAGCCCCGTGCCTGTGAAGTGAGAGCACCCGCTCTGCAGCTCCCCCGGGCTATTGGGTGGGTCTCGGGAGCGCAGCTGGGGGCGCAGGAGAGGTCTCTGCTTGTTTAGATTAAGGCTGCATTCAATTGCAGGCCTACAGAAGGAGCATTAAGACCCGGCCTACATGCTGCAAATTCCAATGGGCATTCTGGCATATATAATTTAAATCCGGTAATGAGATGTGCTGAAGGTTTAAAATATTAATCAGCAGCGAGATGGCTGTGACCCAGGGAAAATGGAGTGAGGTGGTTGAAATTCAAGATCAGATGTAGCTGTGTGACCTCTCCAGAGTGAATTCTCTTCTCTCCCTCTGCCTGTGATAGGGTTTCTCTGCCTGGGCTGCCTCCTGCCCGCCCAGGCGCTGTGTTTCGGGAGGTCGCTGTGCGTGTGTGGAAGCCCTGGGCTAGGTCTGCATGGTGAGCTGGTTGAAATGCAGCTGCTCCTCATTCCCTCGGTTCCCCCCGGACTCTCGGGCTGGGCCTGCAGCGGAGAACGGAGTCCCTTGGCCCAGCCCGTCCGAGTCACCCCAGCTAAGGATGGTGGCACGTCTGCCCCGCAGCCGCTCCAGCATGCTCCTCCCCCCTCCCCAGCTGCAGTGGCCTCTGGCAGGCTCTCCCCGGCTCCGGGAGCGCGGCACTGTGGGGCTCGCTGCCCAGGCCCCGGAGTGTGAGCCAAGCCTGGCACGTGGCGAGGGCATGAGGGGGGTTACGGGCGCTGTCTGGCCCTGCAGCAGGCCGTGTGCCCTGGTGGTGAGGGCAAAGGGCCGGGGGCCTGTGTTCATGCTCCGCCGCTGACGGGCTGCGTGACCTTGAGCAGGTCTCCCCTCCTCAGCGGTGGATTCCCCACGTGGGGCCGCGGGTGAGGAGCAATCGCAGCCTGTCGCGGGCTTGCCTGTCTGCGCTGCAAGGGGGGCGTGGCGGAGCTGCGGTTGTTCCTTGGAGATGAGATCCTCTTCCCAAGCGCACTTTGGGGGCGTCTCTGTCCTGTCCCTGTTCATCCTTTGCTTTCAGTTGAATCCGGAACACACTTGAGTTGATCCCGGAGGGCGCAGGAGGGCAGGGGATTTTAGCCATCAAGGGAGGAGGCTTCCAGCGGCCGACACCAGGCAGGGAGAATCCCAACACGGGTCTGGTTCCCTGGTGCACTGAGCTGAGCCTGTGGGGCTGCTGGGTCCTCCATTCCCACTCTGCCATTGTAGGGCCCCTGGCCCACGTGCCATCTGGCATGTAGCAGTGCAGGTGGCACAGGGAGCTCTCCCTTGCATGCCCCAGGAGCGCCACAGGGTGAGTTTGTCAGGTGTGGGGATCTAATCTCCCTTTTAAACTCCTTGCACGCGTCTGCCTGAACTCGTGTAATAGATAATCCCCACTTGCAAATGAAATATCGAAGATTCTGGCAGCTGCTGCTTGTAAGGCAGCGCTGCCTGTCCATGAAAGCTGCAGACAGCACAGGTGCCAGCACAGGTGCCAGATGGAGCATGCCGGGCCAGCTCGGGGGCAGCATGTGGCAGCAGAGGACACGGGGATGATGGGGGAGGGAAGAGATGACTTTAACGTGTACATCTATTGCTAGAATATGGGTCTTTAGTGGCTCCAGAATCAAACTGGCTGAGTGGCCCTTTAACGCAGGTCCTATACAAATACGAAGCGGGGATCCTGCACTGCGCAGAGTGCTGTGTTTGCCATCTGTGGGCCAGCGACTCAGACCCAGGTTTGAGGCTGGAACGGGAAGCGCGTTTGGATATGTGGTCTCGTCTCCTTTCCCGAGCGCAGAATGCCCCGCACCATGGCACACCAGGCTGGTGCCCACCAAACGCAGCTTCCCCAGCTCTCCATGGAGGTGCCAGGCCCTGGCATGTGGGTGTGTCTTTTCCTTCCCCTGCTGGTTCCTGCGGGTGGCTGAGCAGGGCTCCGGAGCTGCCTCCAAGGGCCGGGTGACCCCATGGTGCCGGGAAAGGGCACCGGGCCTGTTGAGACCTGGGCTGATGGAAGGGCCTGCAGGGAGAGGCAGGGAACGTGCCCCAGAGCCCCAAAGCCTTCCCCGGTGCCGGGCTGGTCATGGCAGGCTCGCGCTCCATGCCAGCTACCTGGGAGCCTCTCGCTCTGCCAGCTCCAGGATCTCTGCTTTAAGACGAGGGTCGCTTCTTAATTGCCTGAAGCCGTATCTCGGTTAGTGCTGGGGGGAAGTCTGACCGTGCTGGGCAGGGGCTGGTAGGTGTCCCCCCCGCTCTGCAGCCCCCTCCTGCGTTGGATGTGCTGGCAGTGCTCACTGCGGGAGGCTGGGGTCTGACTCAGGCCATGCGAGTAACTTACCGCGTGCGGCTGAGGAGTTGTGGCTGCAGGGGACGATGACATGGCTGAGCGGCCGAACGTGGAAAGGGAACAAGCCGATCTCGCACGCTTAACGCAAGTGGATTTCAATTGTTGTGAGTGTCACAGAGAGATGGGGGCGGGAGCCTGGTAAAGGGTAAAGCTCCTTTGCTCTCGTCCTTGCTGGCTGGCGAGGCGCTGAGCGCGGGCGCGTCTGCAGTTGCTACATGCGCTGGATCCTATCCCAGCCGACGGGGACGGCGGCTCGACGTGCCCTGCGGGCAGCCAGGCGCCCAGCTCGAGGCTGGCTGATTGCCAGCTCCGCCGACGTGCTGGCAATGGAGGGCACCGCGCCCCTTGCAGAACCGCAGCTGCTGGCCGTGCGCCACGGCCAGGCGAGGCAGGGCCAGGTTCCTCTCCCTGTGTGCCCCAGGAGCTGGGGGTACGGGTGGGGCTCCGGGCTGGCTGCCCCCTCCGCAGCGTTTGGCCCTGCGGATTATCTCTGGGCTACCTTGGGCCGTTCCCATGGTGACCTGCTCCCTCCATGCGCCTTCTCCTCCTCCGAGGCCAGCCTGGCCCCCGCGCCACGAGGCAGCAGCCAAGTGCCAGCTCCGCGGGCGCCTGGCCGGGCAGGGAGCGCGCTGGGCCTCACCCCTCGCACTGGGCTCCTCGGCCGTGCCTGGCCAGGGCCCTGCGCCACCCAGCACGGGCTCTCCTCTCGCTCGGGAGGCAGGCTGGGCATGGCCTGGGGGGGCTCCCCGCGAACACTGGCCTGCCAGCGCATGGCCCACCTTTCCTCCTCCCCAACCCTAGCGTCTCCCTCCCCTCAGCCCTGCTGGCACTGGCCACGGGCCGGAGCCTGCAGCAGCCCCCGGGCATGTCCCTTGCACCTTCCAGAGAGGTGCTAATGCTGCTTTCTCCACCCCCGTGGCTGGATGGACGGGGCCCATTTGCACAGACAGATGCTGTGACCACATGGCGCTGCCCTCCTGCCAGAGTCTTCCTCATAGCCACCCTGCCCCCATCTCCTTCCCTTGTGCACCCCCCCAATGCTGCCACGTCTGAACGGAGATCCCCTCTGGCTGCCAGCCGGTGGCTCGGGGTCTGCGGAGCAGCCGGCGCTGGCAGGGATCTATTGCCTTCTTGACCAGCCTAGAGTAAAGCAGCAGCATCTGCAAGTGGAGGGTGGTGCAAATCCCCGGGGTGCTGACCCCACCCTCACCCTGCCTCAGCTCAACCCCTCCCTCGTGGGGACCCAGCCGGAGCTGCCCCGGTGACGGCTCCGCATAGGAGCCTCTGTTTAGATTGCACCAGTCCTGATTGTGCCCCAGTCGGCTCCGGGAGCCCGCCAGCCTGCTGGGCACAGCATGGTCACCACTCCACAGCCTGGGGGAGCATCCTACAGGGCACTGCGCCCACCCGGCTGGGATATCAACCGCGGGACAGACCGGGCAATGTGCCTCAACAGGCACCAGAGTCCTTCCTTCAACACAAATAGCTTGGGAGCAGGTTCAGCCCCAGTGTAAAGGGGGTGCAGCTCCAGCCTCCCCGGTGGGGCTCAGGGCTCGGCTGGCACCATTGCCCCAAGTTGCCAATAACCCGGGTCTCTGAAATCCAGGGCAGGGGGAGGCCCCCAAAGCTGGTGAGGCTGGAATGGTGATGGGGGAGCCCACGGGTGTGGAACTGTGACTCCTCCCTGGCTAAGCAGGAACAGCCAGCGGACAAGGGCAAACCAACCTGCCCCAAACCACAGGTCCTTGGAGGGCCCGGAGAGCTCGCCTTCCGCACCCCACACATGGATCCCTGCTCCCACACAGCTGCCGGTGCAGCCTGCACGCTGGCTCCCGGGGTCGCGGGGCCTGTGAATTGCTGGGCATGGCGTGTCCCGGGGGCGGGGGGTAGTGCTGTGCTTTGGAAGCCCCCTTGCTGGCTCTGTAAGATCCCCGGCTGCTGTGCCACTGTAAGGGAGGTGAGGGATGGTCCAAGCTTTCTCCAGAAACTATTGGGTGCTTTGGAAGCAGAGTTATAGGGGAGTCTAAATTCTCTGCCCTGCTTGACCGGCCTTGTTCAGTTATGGGAGGCTCTCCTGAGTGCGGCTGGGTTTGCCAAGGAGTGGCTGGTGTGTGTGTGTGTGTGTACACACGGTGCCGCGGCACAATGGGGGCCTGATCCCACACGAGGGCCCCCAGGCGCTAGGCAAAGCAGAACAGTAATAAGGGGAAATTGCCAGGAGGCCATTATCTAATGGGTTAAACCAAGAGACTGGCCCCAGCTGCTGGAGTGGGCCCAGGAGCTGGCGGAGGAGGATCGAACCCGCCGTACTGTGTGGAGTGAGACCCTGCCTGGGGCCGTGCCACGCGCACTCCGCTCCAGAGCCGCACTGGCGCGCCTCGCAGGGCAGGGCGGTGGCTGTTGTCGGAGGGAGGCTGGGCACAGCTGACGACCGACTGTGCTCTCCTACTGCGTGGCAGAGGGCGAGTGGCAGCTGAGCGCTCTCAGGCAGAGGGGGAATGGTGCCCGTCCAGGCCTGCTCCCGCTCTGCCAGCCCTTGGTACCTTTGGTTTCTCTCCATCCACCCACCTGGGCTCTTTCTACAGGCCTCGCGGTTGGCTGCTTTGCCCCAGCTGCAGACAGCTTCCCCCTGCACATGTCCCGTCCCCTCTGCGTCATGGGGCCCGTGCCCAGCTCCCTGGGAGTGTGGCGAGGTGCTGGGGTGTGCCCAGTGGGACCCAGCACTGGCGGCGCGCATGGCTTGGTACAGGGTGGGAGGCAGAGCTCTGGCTCCAAGGAAATCTTCACCCTAGGGAACCACCCCAGCTGACTGCTGGGCTGGGGCTGGCCAGGGTGGGCTTTGCATGGGGTGGCTCCGTGAGCTCCCAGACACCTGGAAGCACCACAGCTGGGGTCTCGGGGCTCCTTGGCAGACGAGGGTTGGCGAAGTGTGTGTGGGGGGTGCAGAGCAGAGTCGCCCTGGAGCCCCAGCCGTGCTCAGCGCTGCCGTCTCTCCGCATCAGGCCACGCTGCAGGGCGCCCCCCTTCCCCTCTCCTGCTTTGCCATCGTGTTTGCAAACAGTGGGGCCCCAGGGAGTGCAGTCGCTGTGCTCGCAATCCACTGCAGCGCAGCCAATTAGCGGCAGCAGCACAAGTGGCTCTTCACAAACACACCTCGGGAAACACTACGGATCCCACGGTGCCAGCAGCTGTCCTGGCACCCGTCGGGCCTTCCTGTGCCCCGTCCCCACCCCGGGAACAGGGCGTTACAGAGCACCCAGCCAACAACTTCCTGCCCACCCCTGCAGGGGAAACTGAGGCACAACATGGTCACGCTGTGAGCTTGTGGTGGAGCTGGGAATAGGGCCCAGGAGCCCTCAAGCCCCCGCTCCCCCCATTCTAGCCCAGCGCACCTGAGACTAGAAACCACGTCCCTTGTTCCACCCACTGCTGAGCAGTCCCCACCACACTCGTCCGACAGCCCCTTCCCGTGCAGCGAGGTTCTCGGTGCTCGTGGCACGGTGTGGGCTGCCCCCAGGGCTCACCCTGGCCAGCAAACATCCCCAGCTCCCCGGGCGCACTGTTATTGTGCTCGCTGGCACCTTCCCAGCATCCCCTCATTGGCACGGCTCGAGCATCTCCAGCCTGGCTGCCGGCCCCCGCCCTTGGGCACTGCAGCAAAGGCCACTGAGCTCTGAGCAGAGCCCGCGTGGCGGGAGAACTCAACCAGCTGCTGCCCATGGGCACAGAGCCTGCCCAGTAACCTACCCTCTTGTGTGCCCCCCCCACCCCCCCAGCCGCCGCTAGATGGCTTCTGACTTCCCACCCTGGTGATTGCAAGCTGCCCCCTAGACTGCGGGGCCGGGGGCTGCACCCCACGCTGCAGCTCGCCCTGCGTCCCCGGCCTGGCAGGCAGGAGCCAGCGCTGCTGCTCAGCCGCTAGTCAGCTCCGAGGTGAAATGAGATGTGATCGCAGCGAGCGAGCGAGCGAGCGGGGAAGAAAGCGGCTTCTGTTCCCTGCAGCAGGGCTTTGGGTGCTGAACGCTGCAGAATTTCAGCCCAGGCGCAGCCTCAGCAAGCCCCCCGCCCCCCTCGCTGCTGTGTGCTCAGGAGGTCAGATGCACCGGGGCAGCAGATCGGAGCTGGGGCAGCTCTGTGCTGCCCGCCTGGCCAAGCTTCCCCCATGGGGAGGTCGTGCTGGGTTCCAGGGCTCTGGTGCCTGGGGAGGTTGGAGCGGGAGCGTGGCTGCAAATACAAAACTCGTGTTTAAGTATTCGGCAGCTGAGCTCCCATCTGTTCTCCTGGCACTGGGAGCTGGCCAGATGCTGTGCAAAGGTGCCTCTTCCCAGGCCCCCTCCCTGGCTGTTCGACCTGCTCTCTGGCCGCTGAGCTCCTGTTCAGCATGTGGGTACGTGGTGCGTGCGGGAAATGATACGCTAGCCAGCCAATCAGGGAACAGAAATATTGGCATGTGACTCTGGCAGCCAGTTGCCCACCTCGCTCGGCGAATGACCAGGCATGAACAGCTGTTTGGGAGCGACCCCTCCCTCACGGCGGAAATGGTATTTTCTTGACGCGGCCGCCAAGCGAGCGTGAGTGAGCTGGTCCGTCCAGGGCCCTGCCAGGCTACACGTGCCGAGGGACCCACGGGCGCTGGGTAGCTGGACTCGCTTCACCACCACGGGCTGCTGAGGCTTGGCAGCCGCCAGAGAGTCCTCCTGCCCCGGGCACTGCCAGGGAGCGGGGCTTTGGTGCTAGACGCCAGCCTAGGCGTCCTCCCCCGTCCAGAGCGCAGCTCCTAGGGCACGTGAGTGAGGGATCCCCATCAGTGGACTCTGCTTCCCCCCCTCCCCGTGCCTCGTACGGGATAGATGCTCTGAGCCACCCCGGCGCATGCAGTGAGGAATGGCAGAGACCTGCACTGCACCGGCAGGCTGCCTGGTCCCCCTACCCGGCTGACGCAGGCTCCTTCCTCACGCCGGTGCCTCCACCACTTTGGTGCAACTCTGCCGATCGGGTTCCATCCCCTCTAGCGCCTTTGCAGTGTGCGACGCAGCGTCTGCCAGGCACCCAGCCCCAGCAGCTCGTTCTGCCCCGGGGAGCTCTCCCGCCTGCCGCCCCCAGCTCATGCCCATGGGGGGCTCTGGGGCTGCACTAATCCCCATGGAGCAGAGCGGGGGCTGCTTTTCCAGCTGTGGCTGGAAAGTCGCACGGAAGCCCCTTGGCAGGGGTTATCAGCTGGCGTCTCCAGCGTGGGTGCGAAGCGGATTGCGTTAGGTCACCATTTAGCCATGCCGCTCATGCCTTTGTTTTAATGTCTCTTGTAGCTGCTTAGTTTCCCCTTCCCCAAACCCAGTCAGGCTCCGGCTCCAGCACGTCCCAAGTACCAATTGCAGGAGGTCACGGCCGCGCTGCCTGCAATGAGAAGAGAGAGGGGTTGTTTCAAGTGATGCTGGCTCGGGGAGAAAATGCCACTGCAAGCCTGGCTGGCTCCTTTTGTGTGTGCCTGGCGATGACTCCCGGGGCTGAAATAGCAGCCGACGTGCCATTTATCATCCCCACCGCTCAGGGAAATTGCTGTACAAATGCATTAGCTCCGGCGGGAGAGCGGGGAATTGGAATTAGACGGACATGGGGTGGGGCCGCCGGGGGAGCTGGGAATGGGGGTGTGACGTTATTGATATAAATGGGGACCATATAGAACATGGGTTGCAACCAAGGTCCTGTAGTGGCTCCAAATCCTAAGTAAAGGGGGTCATATAAGGTGTCTAAGACCAGGTTCTGGGTTGCTGATTATAATTATGCTGTCTATATGTCTGTATCATTTTTAGTTGAAGTTATGAATGTTGGCTCTATGCTGTCTGTATTTCAAGTTTGTGCTGTGCTTCTGGGGGAAGCCTCCCAGACAAGCTGGTGTTAGCTCTGCCTAGCCTGTTTGATGGCCCATTAAGGACCATTAAGGACACAATGGACCCATGGAGAGAAGGCAGACACGCCTTGTGACTCGGCAAAGTATGCAGGGACTGGCCCATGTGACTCCAGGCTCCATCTTGCTGTAAATTTCCACAGTGAAGACAAAGAGATTCTTACACCTGGAAAAGTCTATATAAGGCTGATGCTTCATCTCCATCTTGTCTTCAATCCTGCTTCTGACCTCTGGAAGGATTTTGCTACAAACTGAAGCTCTACACAAGGGACTGAATGACCCATCCCACCGGGGGATGTTCCAGAGACTCAATTTGAACCTGCAGTTTACTCCATCTCTGCTGCAAGCCTAAACTAAGAACTTTGCCATTACTGTATGTAATTGATTCCATTTAACCAATTCTACCTCTCATCTCTACCTTTTTCCCTTTGTAAATAAACCTTTAGATTTTAGATTCTAAAGGATTGGCAACAGCGTGATTTGTGGGTAAGATCTGATGTGTATATTGACCTGGGTCTGGGGCTTGGTCCTTTGGGATCGAGGGAACCTTTTTCTTTTATTGGGGTGTTGGTTTTCATAGCCATTCATCCCCAGGACGAGTGCACTGGTGGTGATGCTGGGAGACTGGAGTGTCTAAGGAAATTGCTTGTGTGACTTGTGGTTAGCCAGTGGGGTGAGACCAAAGTCCTTTTTGTCTGGCTGGTTTGGTTGGCCTTAGAGGTGGAAAAACCCCAGCCTAGGGCTGTGACTGCCCTGTTTGAGCAATTGGTCCTGATTTGGCACTCTCAGTTGGGTCCCGCCAGAATCGCTCCGTCACAGTGGCGTAGTCGGCAGGATCCACAGAACCAGGTCAATTAAGCTTTGGGTCAGAACCCCACGCTATCCAAATTTTAACTTTGGGATTGAGAGTTTGGTTGGTTAAAGATCAGTGACCATGAGACAGAAAGCATCAGGAAAAGCAAGGAAACTGCAAGCCTTGAGAGACAGCCTGCAGTTTGATTATGAGCAAGAACTGGCAGAAATTCGAATGGAGAAAGAGGCTGAGGAGAGAAAGAAAGAAGTTGCTAAGAGAGAAGAAAAAGCTCGTAAGAGGCGTCTGGAGCTGCTGGCTGCTGAGGAGAAAACTCGACAAATGCAACAGGAGACAGCTAGACTCCAAATCCAAGTCAAAAAAGCAATGGAAGAACAGCAGAGACTGTATCCTCTTGAAAGTCCAGTTTGTAACAATGTTGGTATGTTGTATAAATCTGAGCAGTTGTCTGGGGGTAACCAAATGTACCCCAACAATGCCACCTTTTATGTCAATGCTGTTACTGTGTGTTCAATAGGGGGTGGCCCCATAAATTGTGCCAGTGCTATGGATGGGAATGGTAATGGAAAATTCATAGAGTGTGTAAAAGTCAATGGTAAAAGCTGTTTAGGGCAAATTATGGCTTCTAACATCACTCTTGTTAAAGCAGATCTGGTCAAAGAGGAAGATTATTTACCAAATCAGAGTGTGAATGTTGTGATCCTCTGTGAGTTTACTGTCCGTGTGCCTTTAGCTAGAATCCACCTTGAGTGGAATGGGGCTCAGCATGAAGTGATAGCTGGCGTCAGGAAGTTATTGCCTAAAGATCTTTTAATTGGGGAGAATGTTACAGCTTTGTTCAGTCCAGGTAGCCAGTCACAGGAGAGGAATGATCTTAAACCTGTGTCTATTGTGGGCAATGATTTGCCTGAGGAGGGTTGCTCCAAAGGTTTGTCTGTGCAAAAAAGCAGTATTTCTGGGAATGAAGTTTCTGAATGTCTGTCTGATGTCTCAGAAGGAAATCTGGAGTTAGATCAAGAGCAGAAAAATCTCAGTGGTGAGGAAAAGGTTTCTCAGGAGCAGATTAAAGTAAATGGTCAGGTTAAAGCCCTAACTGAGGAAGGAAAGGGTAAATTTGTAATGGGTAATGGATTGGTGGCTAGTGCAGCTTGTAGAAGTAAACCTGAAATGGGTAACTGTGATTTGCTAAAAGTAGCTCAGTGTAGTGAAAAGAGCAGCAGCTTATCTGTTGGAAGAGGCAATGTGCCTGGAAGGGAAAGTTTGGAGGAGCCTAGGCAGCCTTGTGAGCTGATGGCTTTGTCTAATCAGCAGTTTGGGAAGGGAGGGATAGTGGAAGATGAGTGTCCATATCCCTTACCTGTTTCCTGTGTGGAGAAATGCGACAGTGGAGGGAATGTGCCTGTGTCTGTCAGGAGTATTGACTTGCCTATAAAGGAAGCTACCCCAGTCTCCAAGCAGTTGTCTGTGAACAGCCCTGTGTGCTGGGACAAGGGAAGTAAAATCCCAAGCTGTGTGTCTGGTAAAGGAGAATGTGTCTCCGGCTCTTCTGTGTCTGTGGAGCAGACAGAAGGTGCCTGTCAGCCTGTGATGGTTGAGGGTGATTCAGTTGTCTCGAAGTTGGTTGTAAATACAGCTAAAGCCCAGGAAGGGAATGGTCCTGAGTTTGGGTCTGCTGGGGAGAATGGCACTGTGACTAGGTTGCATCCAGTTAGTGTCTTAGCAAAATCCCAGAGAACAGACAATTCTGGTGCTTGTGGTTTGCCAGTTGCTAATGTGTGGTTGGAAAAGGGTGCAGCAACTCTGTCTGATCAGGGTGATACCCCAGCCAGGGCACAAGGAGAGCATAAAGGTGATTTAATTGTGTTACCGACTGACAGTTTGACAACTTGTAGCAAGAAGGAAAAGATTCCTGAACTTGTTCATGGCCAAGGGAAGGAGATTGTTTCTAACCTGTTATCTAGAAAGTCTGTAGCATCTGTGGTTGCTCAGGGAAGTGTTCCTGTAGAGCAAGCCCTAGGTGAAGAGGGGAAGGGCAGAATTTCTGTGAGGGGTGAATTGCTGCTTAGAGAAGCTCCTAGGGAAAGGAATCCTCATGGTAGCCTGTGCAAGCAGTTTACTGCAACTGAAGGGTGTAAAAGTGATTTAATCAAGAAAGTTTCAGTTCCTAACAGCCAGAAATTTTCTGTTGTGAATGGATCCACTGACTTTCCTTTTGAGAGATCCAGTGTGGGCAGCTTTGAAAAGGTCTCAGGTGGAGTAGAAGCTGTTAAGGAAGTTGAGCAGCCCTATAACCACCTGGCTGTGTGTGGCCAGCTTGTTGGTGGGGAGACAATGCTGTTGGGACAGGAATGTCTCCATGCTGAATCTGTAAGTGAGCAGTCTGTGCTTCAGGATCTGAGGACAGATTCAGTTACTGGTGTTTCAGAGCAGAACAGTTGTATGGCTAAATGCTTGAGGAGGCAGGGGAGAGCAAGCCAGCTCTCACCCTCAGACTCTTTGGATTTGTGTGGTACCTCTGTGAGACAAAGTCCAGCCTTGGAATCCATAGCAGCTGAAGAGTTAAAAGCTAGTGTGTGTGTTGATGCGAATTACTTGGCTGGCAGGGAGAAGACAGAATTGCTAATAGCTGTTAGCACAGAGGGCCCGCCCCATCAGCCAGTGAATTCTGTTAAGCAAGAGAAATCAGGGTTTAATCCAGAAGGAAAGAGAAGACTGAATTTTGCAAAGGGAAGCCACAGGTTAACCCTAAAATGCCCAAACTCCAATGGTATTGAGCCAAGGGTGTGGCATGACAAACATGATTGTAAATGGACACTTGCAATGAATTTGTTGTTATTGCTAATGCTAATTTTTGTAACTAATGTGTTGCTATGGCCAAGAACTGTAACAATGTACAATGTGCCTAATCTTTTGGAAAATCCCTTAAACATGTTGAAAGGAATACATGAAAACACACTTTATGTTAAAGGGCCTTGCTATACTGATGTTTCACAGTTAATGCATGTAAACAGTGTTGGAACTTTTCACAGGGGAAAATACATTCCAGACCTGATGTGCTGTATGAAAGGGGAAACTGAGGCACGCTACCATATTGCTTTCATGGCTAAATGCCAAGATTCCTGTACTATGAACAACCTCAATATCTACATTGGTTTAATGTTATTTGGGTTCAAAACATTGGCCAGAACTGGTATGGATAAAGTAGCTATTTTCTTTAGCTCTTGGCAAGATCACATGAAACATACAGGAACCATGCTGCAAAAGCTAACCAAGTTATACCTTGAGTTTGTAAAGAGATCCATTCATGTTATTGAACATGACTTTGATAAACCATTTCGGTTATACACTGGTACGGCCTCTAGCCCAACACTAGCTGTAGTGAGACAGACCCAAGGAAAGGGGGCTCTTGGGATGCAGTCAGCGATGTTTTGTCATCCCTTCCTGCATCAATTTTGCGTTGGGGGTGTGACGTTATTGATATAAATGGGGACCATATAGAACATGGGTTGCAACCAAGGTCCTGTAGTGGCTCCAAATCCTAAGTAAAGGGGGTCATATAAGGTGTCTAAGACCAGGTTCTGGGTTGCTGATTATAATTATGCTGTCTATATGTCTGTATCATTTTTAGTTGAAGTTATGAATGTTGGCTCTATGCTGTCTGTATTTCAAGTTTGTGCTGTGCTTCTGGGGGAAGCCTCCCAGACAAGCTGGTGTTAGCTCTGCCTAGCCTGTTTGATGGCCCATTAAGGACCATTAAGGACACAATGGACCCATGGAGAGAAGGCAGACACGCCTTGTGACTCGGCAAAGTATGCAGGGACTGGCCCATGTGACTCCAGGCTCCATCTTGCTGTAAATTTCCACAGTGAAGACAAAGAGATTCTTACACCTGGAAAAGTCTATATAAGGCTGATGCTTCATCTCCATCTTGTCTTCAATCCTGCTTCTGACCTCTGGAAGGATTTTGCTACAAACTGAAGCTCTACACAAGGGACTGAATGACCCATCCCACCGGGGGATGTTCCAGAGACTCAATTTGAACCTGCAGTTTACTCCATCTCTGCTGCAAGCCTAAACTAAGAACTTTGCCATTACTGTATGTAATTGATTCCATTTAACCAATTCTACCTCTCATCTCTACCTTTTTCCCTTTGTAAATAAACCTTTAGATTTTAGATTCTAAAGGATTGGCAACAGCGTGATTTGTGGGTAAGATCTGATGTGTATATTGACCTGGGTCTGGGGCTTGGTCCTTTGGGATCGAGGGAACCTTTTTCTTTTATTGGGGTGTTGGTTTTCATAGCCATTCATCCCCAGGACGAGTGCACTGGTGGTGATGCTGGGAGACTGGAGTGTCTAAGGAAATTGCTTGTGTGACTTGTGGTTAGCCAGTGGGGTGAGACCAAAGTCCTTTTTGTCTGGCTGGTTTGGTTGGCCTTAGAGGTGGAAAAACCCCAGCCTAGGGCTGTGACTGCCCTGTTTGAGCAATTGGTCCTGATTTGGCACTCTCAGTTGGGTCCCGCCAGAATCGCTCCGTCACAGGGGGTGGGGGAGCAACCACGGCTGGTGCTTTGGGGGTCTGGCATGCAGCAGGATCTGCCAGGCAGGCTGGGCGTGGGCGGCCTAGGACAGCGGTGGGGGAGGGGACGTGGAGAAAGGCAGATAGGCTAATGCTGCTTTGCCAAGAGCTGGACCTGCCCAGCACCCCTGCCCCTCTGTACTGCCAGCCCCTCGGCTTAGCTGCCCCCGGGAGGGAACGGGGGCTGGGGGGGGGGCAGGACAAGCCCAGCAGGCCTCTCCCATTCTCCAGGTGCCCTCGGGTAGCAAATCACCTGCCCTGTGGTCCCCCCTGGCACGGAGCCCCATAGAGCAGTCCGGCTGGAACAGCAGCCAGGCAATGGCACAGCTGGGCTGGGAGAAGGTGGCAGGGTGAAGCCGTGCTCCCCTCCATGCCCCCCTGCTGCCCCTCTAGGGGGTTGCTCCCTGGGGCTCGGTCCTGCCAAGCAGGTTGTAGCTGGGGTGGGGGAAGGAAGTCCCAACCTACCCTGGCCAAGTGCCAGCGTCCTCTGCCCAGCCCGGGGCGCCCAGCCAGGCTGCGCTGGTGCACCAGTTGCTAGCAAACGGCTCTAAGCTGAGCCAGCCCATGGGGCCGTGGAGTTCGGGGCATTCCCAGGAAGTGCCAGGGCCCATGGGGCTGGCTGGAGGCTGGCATGGGGGCCTCCCGCTGGCTGCAGGTACACTGGGGCCGGGCTGGAGCGCTCTGTCCCCCCGGGCTCCGCTGCTCCCCTGTCACAGCGGCCGTTCCCAGCAGCCTGGGGTGCCGGCCGGTGCACCGCCTGGCCGCCCGGCTGCTGGGACTCACTCGGCTCCTCCCGTTTTTATTTGTCAAGTGACCAGCAAGTCCCCTCCCCTCCCCAGCTGGTGTCTCGGAGCGGATCCGCCTGCGCCCCGTCCTGGTGTGGCCCCGGCAGAGGCGCGGCCGGCTGTAGCACAGCTCTGACAGGATAGCTCCATTACCACTACATGGCTGTAATTTCCAAACATTGCAGTTGATATGTCAGCCGTCATTTGTCATCGCTGTATTTCTCCTTGATGCTCGAGGGAGCCTATTGAGACGACATGTGACACGTGTCAGTGGGTAAATGACTGTTCAATTCAAGGAGAGTTGCAAGACACACAAGGTCAAACGCTTCCTTGTGCACGCCGGCAGGAATATTAAACCGGCGCGGCCTCCCGGAGCTCCGGCGCTGGAGGCGATGCCGGGCCAGCCCCCGGGTACCACCACCAGGCCCCCTCCCTGCATGGGGCTCGGTGGGAGCCGGGGGCGGCGCGTGGATCGCTCCCTCCATGCGTGCGGCATCGCAGTGCCAGGCTCCCAGCGGAGACCAGCGCAGTGCTGCGAAGAGGAGCTCTGGCGAGGGGCTGAGACCGGGGGGGTGGGCGGCTCCAGGCATCTGACCCAGGCTCAGCAGAGGGCTGACCCGGGAGAGCTGCCTCGCACCCAGAGCACTGGTGGGAAGCCCCGGCGGCAGCAGGGTCTGTGTCTGTGTCTGGGTGTCCCAGCCAGCAGCACCCCTTCAGGGTCCATGGGCACTGCTCCCTAGGGCACAGGCATGGGGGGGGAGGCAGGGAATGGGGGGGCAGAATCCTCTGCGCAGGACGGGATCTAGGTTCAGACAGGACCAAGCAGGGTGAGGGAGTCAGCTCCCTCCAGCCACAGAGCCCAAGGTGCTGCCTGGCTTTGTGTGACCCGGCCCTGCGGGGAGGGGGCAGCCCCCAGCGTGGCCCGGAGAGGCAGGGAGGAGTGGGGGGTGAGAGTGCCCAGCACCAGCCCTCGCGCCAGGCACCGCGGGCTTTCTGCTTGAGTAAGACCAGCTTCTCCAAACCTGTTGCAAGAATTAAAGCTTCATCGTTCCTGTCCTGTCACGTCTCTCGTTAGCGCCCGTCGCTGGAGGGCTCCTGTCCGTTCCCGTTAGCGCGCCCAGCCCCAGCTTTGTGCGCCGAACGCCTGGCTGTCCTCGGCCCCCTGGGTCTGCCCGGCTGTTGGGCCCTTTGATGCCAGTCCCGCTGCCATGCAGCAACCAGCGCCGGGCGTGATTTTGCATAAAGTTTAATTAGGGATTTGTTTGGGTCTTTTTCTTTATGATGTGTCTCTAAAGCACGCCATGGACCTTGCAGCGAGCGGCACCGGCCTGGGGCGCTGGGAGCAGCCGGGGTTGGTGGGAAGCGACGCCACCTCCATAGGGGGATGGAGCGCAACACGGCACAAGCTGGGGGGCACTTTGGACAGCAGGGTTCGTTGGTGCCAGGCCTGTGTCCATCCGGCTGGCCCAGGAGGGCTCTGGGCTGCCCCGTTCTGTGGGGCTGGAGCTGGAGACGGGGGGTGGGAACATGTCGGCAGCGGAAGGTCAGCAGGCAGGCGGAGGCATGCAGGGGAGCAGCGTGGCCATGTTTTATTTATAGTGACCTTTTCCAGGGCCTGGCCCGCCCTGGATTCATCAGCCCGTCAGGCTGCTGGACTCGCAGCTTGGCTGGTGGAAACCAGGTGTGACAGAGCAGCTGCGAGGGGCAAGCACCAGCCAGGCGGGGCTGGGGCGTGACAGCTCGGTGGGCCTGTGATCCCGGCTGCCCAGGTCCCCTCACTCCATGCCAGAGGCCCCAAGACCACATCCCTCCTCCTGCCTCTTTCGCTACCATCTGCAGGGATGTCAGCCAGCCACCAGTGCTGGCTCTGGGGATCGACCCGGCAACCCCAGAGCAGGAAGCAGGAGGTGCCGTGGTGCGTGTGTAGGGAGGGGCTCAGATCTGTGTTTGCCCAGCCAGCCCCTCGCCCAGTAGCCGGACTGGTTTCCACCTTGCCCTCCCAGTGCGCTCTGAACCATGCTGCTCCTGGAGTGTATAAAGCAGGGTCCCCGCGCTCTGGCCTCCCTCTCCAGGGCCAGGACCAGCTGGGTGTAGCTGATGTGAACTGGCTCCCTGGATCCCCAACCGCACCACCCCAAGGGAGAGGAGTGGGGCCGTCTCGCCAGGGCCAGGGCGGAGAGAGCATATGTGGCCCCTAAAGGGCAGGACGTGCTGGAAGGTGTCATCTGGAGCAGGCGGGGGGACACGGAGAGCGACTCTCCTGCCCACAGGAGCGGCCTGAAGCACCGAAACTAGCACTGGGGCCAAGCCACAAGGGCCCAGGCTGCAGCCAGACCACATCCCCGCATGCCTGGGGGTGCAGTGGCCGGGTCTGGGGGTGCAGTGGCCGGGCCAGCGCTCTGTGCAGTGGCCGGGCCTGGGGGTCCAGTGGCCGGGCCAGCGCTCTGTGCAGTGGCCGGGCCTGGGGGTGCAGTGGCCGGGCCAGCGCTCTGTGCAGTGGCCGGGCCTGGGGGTGCAGTGGCCGGGCCAGCGCTCTGTGCAGTGGCCGGGCCTGGGGGTGCAGTGGCCGGGCCAGCGCTCTGTGCAGTGGCCGGGCCTGGGGGTGCAGTGGCCGGGCCAGCGCTCTGTGCAGTGGCCGGGCCTGGGGGTGCAGTGGCCGGGCCTGGGGGTGCAGTGGCCGGGCCAGCGCTCTGTGCAGTGGCCGGGCCTGGGGGTGCAGTGGCCGGGCCAGCGCTCTGTGCAGAGGCCAGGCCTGGGGGTGCAGTGGCCGGGCCTGGGGGTGCAGTGGCTGGGCCAGCGCTCTGTGCAGAGGCCGGGCCTGGGGGTGCAGTGGCCGGGCCTGGGGGTGCAGTGGCCGGGCCAGCGCTCTGTGCAGAGGCAGCCCCTTTTGCTACGTCGGCTCCCCATGCACTGAGCACTTAGAGCTTTCAGTGCTGACCGGCTGCAGCGGGTGTGAGCTGAGCGGGCACCAGCCCCATGGACGCTGCCTGCGGCACCAGCTCCTCTCCTGGCGCAGCAGCCGTGTGGCTGCAACGTCCAGCTTGCAGCCATTCCTTGCAGGGTTAATGTGCATACTGTGGCCCATAATGCATTGTTAGCTTGGCACCGTGGTTCACTTCAGCAGGCGGGGCAGGGCCCTGATGGGCCAGACCCATGGTGCCGCCTGGGGGGGTTACCTTGCTCCAGACACGAGGGGTGCCCCAGAGCGCGCAGCAGGGACAGAGGCGCCCTGCCCCGGCTCTCAGCTCCATGCCGGTTCTGGCTGCACAATGCGAGTTGCCCTGCAGCTCCACGCGGATGGAGAACGAGAGCTGACCCAGAGCACGACTCGCTCTCGCATTCCCATCATGTCTCCGCTGTCAGCCTTCCCGGCCCCAGGGGCCGCGGCGCATGCAGGAGGGACCTTGGTGGCTGGCTGGCAGCCGGGGTGGAGGGGCGGGGGGAGGCTCTCCATCCCCCGCTTCAGCCTGTTCCCGAGTCTCACCCTTCGCAGCCAGGCTGCAGGTTGTGGGGAGGAGCCGTGGGCAGGGCAGTATCTCACCAGGCCCCACAAAGCAAACAACCCAGGCACCCACTGCTCCCCTCCAAGCAAGCCCTCCTGCCTCCATGGGCCGCTGCGTCCCGGAGGAGCTTTGCAGCCAATGCAGTGAAAGGTCATTGCAGACATGGGAGGCGGGGATAGACCAAGGAGCGTCCTCCCCCATCCGATCACAGGGTTCCGTGCAGGAAGGGACGGCTGTGGGGGGTTGGGGTGCCCGGCATGGGTCCTCCATGGGCTCTGCAGAGGGGTGGGGGATCTTGCAGGCACTCGCTGGTCCTGGGGGCTGTTGCCATGGGCCTGAGGCTGATTGACTGGAGCAGAGGGGCTCTGATCTGCAGAGCAGTGGCTGGCGTGGTCCTGGCCATGCTGCAGGGAGCTGCTTTGTCAGCCGACCAGCCAGCCCGCTCTCTGCGCCTGCCCTCTGCCCAGGGCCGCTTGCTCGCTCTAATTACTCATTTTCATGGCAGCTGCCGGTGCCCAGCCTCCTGCACAGACAGGGGCTGTTCGCGGGGAGGTTAATGAGTGAGGACTGGGCAAGGCTCCTGCCAGCCAGGGCTTTAGACAATTACAAAGAAAACCAAAGGTCCCCTCTGCTGGCTGGGGTCGCGGGTGGCGTGGAGAGCTCAGCCAGCACTGAGTGACAGTGCGTCCCTCCTCCCCTGGCGCCTGGCCGGCCTTCCAGAGCACGTGGGAGAGGCCCCAGGATTGCTGCAGTGCAGCCACCTCTGGGGCACAGCACAGCTGCTCTTGGACGGCAGCGTAGGGCAGGGAGCCATGTGCAGAGGGAGCTTGTGCCACAGAGATGCTGACGGTCAAACCATCCCTGGGGCTCAGTCGAGCCTCCCCCCCACCCCCCAACAGTGCAGAGCAACAGGTGCTGGGCCCCCGGCCGGCATGCACGCTGCCCCGTCTCGCTCGCTTTGCCAGGCACTGAGTTATTGCTTCGTGGACTGTGCGATATCGATTGAGCACGTTCCCAGCCGCTGTTTGTTTATTTTTTACACTAGACACTATTGATTTCTGCTGGGAACCCCCCGCTTACCCGCCCGCCCCCCTTCCCCTGCCGCACACAGCACAGGGAGGCAGCAAAGGGTCCTGTGGCACCTCACAGACTAACAGACGTATTGGAGCAGGAGCTTTCGTGGGTGAATCCCCGCTGCGGCGGATGCCTGGCGAGCACAGAGAGGGTTATTCTCCAGCAGCCCCAACGTGCGTTTGTGGTGCTCAGGAAGTTTAGGCTCCCAGACCAGCTGCTCCAGCTGGCAGCATGTGGTGTGTGCCAAGCACCGGACAGGCTGCTGGGAGGCAGCCTGCAGTGCCCTCCCTGCGAGCCTGCCCCTCCGCACAGCTCCCCTGCGGGCTCAGCAGGGCGGGCGTTTCCTGGGGCCATGCCCAGCGCCGGGGGCAGGCTCAGCTCCAGGACCAGCTCAGGAGAAGCCAGCCAGGCCCTGCCAGCCCAGCGCGAGGACCCTGTCTGAGCCCCGGGGAGGGGGAGCTGTCAGGGATCTCTGTGCCAGTCTGCACTGTAGTAGCCTGCACACACGCACCAGAGGGCTCTGCTGATGGGCTGAGCCCTCATTAGTGTCTGTCCCATGACAGCGCAAGCAAGGGTGGGCAGGGCCAGCTAGTGGTTAGCGAAATGGACAGGGAGTCAGGACGCCTGGGTTCTCTCTCTGGCAGGTCCCGTCCCTGCGCTGTGCTCAGGGTGTGGGTGGCAATGGTGGGGCCTGTGGGAAGCACCGGCCGTGCAGCTGGCACTAGGAGGAAGGGGAAGACAATGGGCTCTGGGCCGTGTCTGTATAAATGTCCATTGCCAGCAGCGGGGACGTGCCTGGGTGGGGAGAGGCTTTGTGGGCCTGGGGGGAATTTCCTCTCTTAGCGGCGTTTGCACTGGCCCCTGCAACACCTCGGCCTGGCACTCAGCTGGCACCGCCCTGCACAGGACATCAATTGCCCTGGATGGTAGCTGGAGAAAGCGTCATCTTTATCCCTTTGATCTGAAACCCACCTGGCTGCTTGGGGGCATTAGCACAGTGACGGGTGCAGGGCTGGCTGCCAGGTCCCCCGCAGGGCCAGCATCCATTGGGCTGGGGGGTGACTTGGCTCGTGGCTGGCGTACCACGTGGCACCCACCTTGCCGCTGCTGCCTGGGGTCCTGGGCGGTGCAGCCATTGTCCCATGGTGAGTGTGGCCCCATCGCTCAGTACCTGCTGCCTCCCCATGCCCCTCGGGGCCTGTGCGCTCAGCCCCCAGCCCTGTTGTGAGCTGGGCAGTGTCATTTTGCCAAGTGCCTCACTGATTAGTAGAGCTCAGGGCTCCTGCTCCCAGCCCCTCCCGGGGCCCCGAGAACTCCCTACCGGATTCAGCAGGACTCCAGGCGGCAGTTCGTTCCCACCCTCTCTGTGCAGCTGCCGCCCCAGGCTCTAGCAAGCGACTGCCCCGTCTCAGCTCCAGCGCGCTCAGGGGGGAACGGGGGAGGGTTCTCCTCTGCCAGGCTCTGGGGCGTCAGCGCTGGCGGGTGCTGGAACTGCAAAGCTGCCGCAGCACCAGGTCTGCACGCCCTGGCGCCTGCAGGGGCAGAGCAGGAGGGGGCTGCTACCTCCCCTGGCACTGCTGGCTGTGCCCAGCCTGGGGAGTGATCAGGGCGGCTGGTGGCCGTGCTGCAGCCTGGGAGAGCATCCAAACTGCGCACTGCATTGCAGGCTGAGCAGCTGCTGGTTGCACAGGAGGCAAATATTCCTCCTCTTCCGGAGCCAGGCGCAGGGAGCCGACCCGGGGCTCTGAGCCCCTCCCGCTCTCCGCTGGGGGGCGCTGCTGTGGGAGCCTTGTGACCTCCCTTGTGCTGCGAAGGCGCTGGGCCCCCACATCCCCAGCCCGGTTACCACGGCCTGGCCCCTGAGCCCCAGCTGATCATTCCTGGGCTAGTAATAGGAGCACGGAGGGAGCGTTTCCAATGTGCCCGGCAAAGCTTCAGTAGCGGAGCCTGGCACAGAGCACGGCCCATCGTTCTGGGGAACCTGCCTCCTGACCCCCTGGCTCCTGCAGAGCCCTCCTGGCAGAGCCTGCCCCTCAGCCCCAGACCGCCCTGCTTGGCACGGGGCGGCGGCGCACCCAGTGCCCATGGCAGGTGTGCTGGGAGCAGGGCCGGCTCCAGGCACCCGCGAAGGAAGCGGGTGCCTGGGGCGGCCAATAGAAAGGGACGGCACTCCGTCCGGTATTGAGGCGGCACGTCCGGGTCTGCGGCGGCAATTCGGCGGCAGGTCCTTCACTCCCTCTCCTCCTCTTCGGTGGCAGCTCAATTGGGTTTTTCTTTGTTCTCTCTCTTTTTTTTCCCCGCCACTTGGAGCAGCAAAAAAGCTGGAGCTGGCCCTGGCTGGGAACCCGCCCAGGGCACTGTGGGCACCACAGCCTGGCAGAACCGATCTCTCTCTCTCTCTCTCCTGGCTTTGCCGAGCAGACGAGCCTCCTTCAGCAGAAGCCAGTGCTGACTTATGTGCGATTAGCCGCAGCGCAGGCCTGATCTGCCAGTGTTTGTTACCAGCTCAGTGCCTAATCCCGCAGTCTAAAGGGCCTTCCGCTAACAAGCAGCCACGCTGCCGGATCCCTGCCTCCAGCAGCTCCACATCTGAGCCGTTTTCCTGAGGCAAAATCTCTTCCACCCCCTGCCCCACCACCCCACTCGCCCCGCTGCTGGCGTGGTCTCCCCTTCCAGTCGCTTGGTCCCCAGCCAGGGCGGCGCAGAGCCGAATGGGGGGAGTATGTATCGGGGGTAGCCGTATTAATCTGTATCCACAAAAACAACAAGGAGGCCGGTGGCACCTTAAAGACTAACAGATTTATTTGGGCATAAGCTTTCGTGGAGTGTGGGCTGAGTCGCACTGACTCCAGTGGGGTGCTAGCATGTGCTCAGCTGTGGCATAAGGGGCTTGGGGTGGGGCTGAGACCCAGCCTGTGCCAGGCATGAGGGTGGGGGCAGGGCAGGCCAGGCGGTGCCCAGGGGCCTTCTGCATTGACAGCACCCGCAGGGTACCTGGTGCAGCCCGGTGCAGCCCCATTCTCTGGTCTGGTCGGGCCTTGCGTGCGGCCCAGCGAATTGCTCAGGGCATGGTGGGAACCGTTTGGTTCTCGCTCTGGCCGGCGCCTGCCACGGGGAGCGGGGGCGCTACCGACCGATGGCTCTTCCTGCAGAGCCTTGTTTGGTATTCACCAAAATATTCGGCTGCCTCCGTCCCACCCCCAGAGGGGCTCCCCCAGCCCAGCGTTACAATCGGCTGCCTGGCTGGCCCCGCGTCTCTGCCGGCAGCCTCTGGTACAGAGGAGCCGGCGCTGATGAGGTTGCGGGGGTCGCGGAGTGAATCTCTCCTGATGGGGTATTATTAGCATTTCAATTTATTTACACGTTTTGCTGGAGCACAAAACACCCATTGAGAAGTTACATCTCATTATCGGAGCCATCCAGCGAGCAGCAGGAGCAGAGTTATCGCAGCCGTTTAGAGCGCTGAGGAGACAATAACCCACTCGGGGAGAGCTGAGCCGAGCAGCCGGCTGGTTCCGGGGCTGGGGGCGGCATCCGGCAGGAGCAGGGGGCAGGGCGGGGCGGAGTGCCAGCACCGGAGTCCTCTCCCTCTCTAGGGCTGGCACTGCCTGGACAGCACCAGTGCACCCTGCTGCCCGCTCTGCCAGTCTGTCCACGGCCCTGGGGAGATGGGGCCATGCACTTGGCACCCCTCTATTGGCACTAGTCTCCACGCAGCCACTCCATGGGCCGGCTGGGCTCCAAGACCCCACAGGACACGGCAGGGCCACCCAGAGGATTCAGGGGGCCTGGGGTCTTTGGCGGCGAGGGGGGGTCCGTCCGCTGCGGGTCTTCAGGGCACTTTGGTGGTGGGTCCCGGAGCAAGTGAAGGATCCACCACCGAACTGCCACCGAAGACCTGGAGCGGAAGGAGCCCCCGCCGCCGAACTGCCGCCGAAAACCCGGAGCGGAAGGAGCCCCCGCCGCCAAATTGCCGCCGAAAACCTGGAGCGGAAGGAGCCCCCGCTGCCAAACTGCCGCCGAAAACCTGGAGCGGAAGGAGCCCCCGCCGCCGAACTGCCGCCGAAAACCTGGAGTGGAAGGAGCCCCCGCCGCCGAACTGCCGCCGAAAACCCGGAGTGGAAGGAGCCCCGCCGCCAAACTGCCGCCGAAGACCCGGAGCGGAAGGAGCCCCCGCCGCCGAACTGCTGCCGAAGACCCAGAGCGGAAGGACCCCCCGCCGCCGAACTGCTGCCGAAGACCCAGAGCAGAAGGAGCCCCCGCCGCCGAATTGCCGCCCGGAGCGGAAGAAGCTCCAGGTCTTCAGCAGCGGGTCCCTCAGTCGCTCTGGGTGTGTTCGGCGGCACTGAAGGACCTGCCGCCGAAGACCCGCCGAAAACTCTCGTGGGGCCCCCTGAAAACTCTCATGGGGGCCCCTGTGGGGCCTGGGGCAAATTGCCCACTTGCCTGCCCCCCCACCCCTGGGCAGCCCTGGGACACGGCCTTGTTTTCTGCCCATCTCCCCCGGGTTCGGTCACGCCCCGTGCAGGGCTGTGGCCACACAGCTCTCGGTGACCCTGGGGTCACTGCTGGATGCCCGGCCCGGGACAGGCAAATTCCCAGAAGCTTTTGCAGGTGGCTGAGTCCTGTGGGGCTGCTCGGGGCCTGCGTTGGCTGGCTGTGTCCATGAGCACGCCAGGCCGGGGGCTGGGGGAATCTCTTCCCCAGAGATCCCACCCCCTGGAGTGGGGAGCCATTGCAGGCAGCAGTTAATGAGCCGGTGTAGGGCTTGGGCTGGAGTGCTAATCCCCTATTAAAACCTAAAAGGGATTCTGGCGCCCTTCAGTATAAACTCATTAACTTTTATGGTATAATAAATGGATCCTATTAAAAAATAATTCCAGTCGTGCTGGGTGCAAGTTAACCTCTTAGAACTTCTGCAACAAGGCATATTTCTCCCTGCTCAGCCGGGGAGGCGGGGAGCAGGGCCTCTCCTGGCCACTACCGTGCAGCGCGGCTCCTCCGGCGCTTTGGGGGCGGCCAGCCCAGGGGTGCGTCCCGGCCCCTGGTCT
This sequence comes from Mauremys mutica, assembly GCF_020497125.1. Taxonomy (NCBI): domain Eukaryota; kingdom Metazoa; phylum Chordata; order Testudines; family Geoemydidae; genus Mauremys; species Mauremys mutica. Next base: position 25,055,744 of record NC_059090.1, read on the forward strand.
CGGAGGCTGCAGATCAGGGGCTCCCTCCAGCTGCTACCCAGCCTTGCTCTACATGCACGTGGTGCTGGGGGCCAGCGTGCCAGCTGGTGGCCTCTGGACACCTGGGTTCGTAGGGGGCCTTGCCATGGGTAAGGCGAACACCTTGCGCCATCAAGTCGGTTAATTATAAAGTAGGACGGGATGTAAATCCGGCTGTACCAGGGCAGGAAACGGCCATGCGCTGGCTGCTCCATACGTCTCCTCTGACAGAACTGGCAGGGTCAGGGCCAGGGCTGGGCCGGTCTGGCGAGTCCTGTGACCCCAGAAGTGCCTGGGGTAACAAGTGAAAATGGGGGTGGGGGGGACCTCGACTCGTCGTGGCCTGGGGAGATGTTCTCCACAGTCAGCGTCTCCTCCCGCCCCGGGTGCTGTGGGGTGAGGGTGAGTGGAAGTAACATAGCACGAGGTGCTGAAGGACTGCACTGGGGGGGGAGCCTGGGGCTGTGATAGTGGGGACAGGGCTGCGGGTCAGGAGTAAGGGGCACTGGCAACGCTGGGGGGGAGCCTTTTGGTGGCAGCCCCCACCCACTCTCTGAGCACCCAATTCAGCAGGACTCAGGAACTGGAGCAATAACTTTTCCCCCAATTTTGAAGCTAAAGCCTCTTAATAGTCCCTTCAAAGTGGCAGTCACGTGGCGATTAATCCTTGAAGGGCCCTGCCCTCGGTAGCGTTCAGTATAATTACCTGCTAATTGGCAGTATCATGGCATCAGTGCTGGCGCGCGGGGTAAGCGCTCCGCCAGGACGTGCCCTGTGCGCTAGCGCAGCCTGTCTCGGAGCACACGCCGCCTGGCCACCTCGCGCCGCTGCCTCCTGCAGACACGCACCGTGCTCCGTGGGCTGGGCCCTTGGGACGTGGCTGGCCCCTGCTGGGCGCGGCCTGGGCTCTCTCTGTCCCGTCCTCCCCGGGAGCTGAACTCTGCTGCAGCAGGTTAGCTGGAGTGTCCTGCTCCCCTCTGGCAGGTGGCACAATGGCCCCCCGCCACGCCCACCCTGACGTTCCTCTGCCGCGTCCCCGCTGCTGCCAGGCCTGAGGGAGCGAGGGGGGCTGCCTGCTCACTCTGGCCTGGGGGCGAAGGGGGCAGGAGCTCCCCGCAACACGGCCGTCCTGCCTTCTCTGAGCCAGGAGCTCCCAGCACCAGCGTTAGCTCCATTAGCAGAGTTCTTCATCCCCCTGCAGTTGGTGTTCAGTGTTCCCGACAGGTGTTCCCACCCCACCGGCGGGCCTCAGTCACTGCCCCGCACCGGGGACCTGAGAGCCACCACGCGCCCTGCCCTGTCCCCACGCCCGCCCTGAGCAGGGCAGCTCCACTGCACCATGCCACTCCCCTGCCGGCTCCGAACAACCCAACCCAGGCGTGAGCAAGGGGCAGACAGGGCCTGAGGCCTGGCGAGGGCCCATCTCACCCCAAGCAGCCGGCTCTGCATGAGCGGGGCCGGGCTGAGCTGGGGCCCAGGCAGACAGTGTAATGTGTCTGTGACCCCCCTTAGCACAGGAGGAATGCCCTTCCCTCCCGTTGGGAAAATCAAGGGTTCTCCACTCCCCAAAGCAATCTCCCTGCTTGTCTGGAAAGAGTAAACAATTCCGCCACCGTTTACATAGGCCCTACAGTAAGTCTAGTGTTGCGTAGTCTCCAGGCAGCACTGGTGTCACCAGTGACCACATGGCTGTTTTCTGTAACGGGGGAGGGGGCATTCTGGGAGCTCTGTCCCCCCAAACACCCCCCACTGGGTAAGGCAGGGCAGGGTATGTGTGGGAGCCATCCCCAGGAGATGGGGTCACATGCCTGCTCTTGGGACACAAGCGGTGGTGGGGAGGAGAGGCAGGGAGAGCGAATTCGCCAGGGAGCCATGTTCAATGGCTCATTAGGACTGATGAAAGCCTTTTCTCATTTAGTCTAAATACTTTAAATGGCTTCACACACAGGTTATTTGCATAGCTTAGGAGATAATGTGCAGGGAGGGCTGGTAATGAGGCTGTGGCGCTGGCAGGAGGGGAGCGCGCCTGCCACGGAGCCGTGTGGGCTGCCCTGCCCACCCTGCCCCATGCGGCTGGCCTGAGAGGCCCGGAGCGGAGCACTGCCAGCTCCTGCCACGTCTGCTGCTTGCCTAATGTCCCAGCTCCTGGAGTCAGGTGATGGGGGGGGAACCTCGGCTGGCATTTCGGAAAAGAGTGCGTTCCAGCTGGGGGAGAGCTGCTGGGAACAGGCCCTGAGGCACCGACCCAGGAGCAAAGAACCAGGTGTGGTTAGAGTCAAAATGTGCTGACATCAGGGCCCAGCTCAGGATCTGTGCCGGTGGGGGCTGGTGAGGCCAGGTGTGGGGCGGAGGGCGGAAGCGCCCCAGCTGCCGGAATAAGCTATTTGAAGACATGGGCGTAGTTTGGGGAGGGCAGGGGGCAGTGCCCCCACAAACTGTTGTGTCTAATCCATTAGCAAGTGCTGCATTGCTGGGCATGACGCTCTGGAGCAGCCACGTGCAGGGTACGGGCTCCGCAATGCCGGCTGGAAGCGCCATCTCCCCAGAGCCTCGGCAGCGCCCACCGGCCGCGTGGCAGGGCTGCTGAGCCGGCTGCTGATTGCACAGTCAGTGACGTTCAGCCCCGGCTCTGTTTACCCAGGAACACACGTCCCCCGATAAAGTCATCAGCTTTATCGAAAGCGATTGGCGCCTCCTCTTAGATACCGTTCCGCCTTGCTGCTCCCGCTCCTCTCCCGGCTGCCAGCCCCTCCTCGCAGGAAACGGGGAGGGGGCCTTCACAACGCCCCCGTCTTGCCTGGGTCGGGAGGGGGCTGGCTCGCAGCTGGGTTTGTCTCAGTCACGGGGGGGTCAGCTCAGATCCCATCCCTGGCCCCCGCAGCTGGCCTGGGACAGGGAGCCATGGAGCCTGTCTGGGAAGAAGGAGCGGGATGGGCGCTGTTCTGGGGCAGTTACTCAGCTAGTGTCCCCTCCATTCTCCAGCCCCTGGCTCAGGACCCCAGCCCCACGTAGGGCCCCCAGCCTGGCTGCCCGATGAAGCTGCTTGCTGTGGCTCTGCGCCAGGGCCCAGTGCGATAGTTTGGGTCTGCAGGATACCGTGCCAGGGCTGAGGGCTGTGCCCCCAGAGTACCCGAAAGCCCTTGGCACCATTGCAATGTGTGGGGCACTGGCTTTGGGCTGGCCCAGCTCAGCACAGTCCTAGCAGCTTCCCTTCGGGCTCCGCTGTCAGAGACCAGGCTGGGCAGGGCACATGGCCAGCTGGTGAGACCGGCCTGGGGTGCGGGAGAGTGAATTCTGGGGTGTGCTCGGGAGCCTCACTCGGGGCCTGCTGCCCAGGAAAGGGGCGTGCTGTCCCTCAGAGAAGCTGGGGCCTTTGGTGTTCCCAGCAGGGCTTCAGTTCCCCTCCCCGGGGGCCCTGGGCACAGTGCGGAGGCCAGTGGCTCAGTTTGTTCAGAGGCCGGCGGCCCAGGGCGTGTGGTGTAAAAGCTGTGACTGCCAGCAGCAGGAGCAGGGCAGTGCAGGGCCTTTGGGGGCAGGGGGCAGCTCAGCAGACCCCCCCCCCACGCCCCTGGGAAGGGGAGCACTGCTCTGGGCGCTGTGCTGGGGGGGGACCTGTCCCCCTGCACACATGGCGTCTGTCCCCGCCACAAGCTTGGCAGAGGCTTGTGGCTGCCGGCAGCTGCTGAGGGAATTGGCAGCTGGTCTGAGCACCACCGATCCTAGGGGTCTCCTGGATGGACGGGGGTGTTCTGAGCACTTGGGTGCCCCCGGAGCACCAGCCGCCACACCGTGACTTGCCACGATTGGGCCCCTTGGGGGTGGGGGTGCGATGCCAAGGTTCATAGAGCCAGGCCTCTGGCAGCCCAGCTCCCCACCCGTCCCTGGCCCCTTCCTCCTTGGCCACCCGTGTTCTCAGCCGCCTCTCTCCTCCTTCCAGACTTTGCCTCGGAGGAGCCGAACGTGGTGGGCCGGAAGGCAGCGGGGAGCTCTGAGGCTGAGGGGGACCAGACGGTGCCCCCCACTCCGGACGAGCTGGAGGGCGAGGTCCGCTTTGTCACCACAGCCCCCACGCTGACGCTGCTCAACCATCACCCTCTGCTGGAGGAGTTCCTGCACGAGGCCCTGGCGAAGAAGGACTATCTGAGGCAGGTGCCCTTCCTCACGTGGGGCCTGGGGGGGCCAGGCCCAGTCCTGCCCAGCGTGCCAGGGCGGATCACCCAGACCCCCAGGGCCAACCTGCCAGACCAAGATGACCTCCCGGTGTTTTCTGACCTGACCACATCCCTCACAGTGCCAGCCACGGCCACCGTGACCATGACCAGCACCACGGCCCTGGTGGGAGAGAAGGCCGAGGCCAGAGACACAGAGAGGACCCAAGAAATGGTCAAGCCAGCATTCACTGCTGAGCTGCTGACCACGGCTGCAGGCCGCGTGGCACCGTGGGCAGAGCCCCGGCCAGCCGGCCCAGAGACCAACTCCGCCTCTGTCCCCACGGAGCCTCCCATCACCCACGCGCCTGCCATCTCCCAAGCCGCCCTGCCCATCCCGGGTCAAGCCACCGCTGCCATGGTGACCAGCAACACCCCGACTGCCATCACCCCCACAGCCCCGTTTGTCTCACCACGGACACCCGGCCCAGCGCTGCCAAGGGCCAAGGAGCCTGGGACGGAGGCTGCCACCACAGCCACGGTTTCTGGGGACGACGAGGAAACCACCACAACTACCATCATCACCACGACCACCATCACCACGGTGCAGATGCCAGGTGAGGGCACTCCCACCCCAGCGGGGGCCGGGGGCACCAGGCCAGGCTGCCTGCTAAAGAGGGGGTGAGGGTGGGTGCAGGGTCTTCGGAGAGAGCTGGACCCGCTTTTGGGGTGGCAGTGGGCCGTCGCGCAGGACAGTCACGACACGTTGTTGACACAGGGGAAGCCGAGGAGGAGTTGGGCATAGCTCTGACTGGCTGCATCGCTCCATGCCCAGTGCATGGCAGACATGCAGCAAGCGTGTCACCACATGGCAAGGAGATGGTAACGGGCTGCAGGAGACACCAGCTGCCTCAGCTGGGAGCTGGCTCCCACTGGGACTGGGCTGGTGAGCACCCATTGGGGCTGACGGGACAGCTGCTGCCCAGGTAAGGACCGTCCCGCCATGCCGAGCTCGGCTGCTTTGACCTCTCTGCTAGCAACACTCAGGTTCCCAGGGTGCGTGGCCCAGCGGGAGGGGGCAGCAGTTGCTGTCCCCTCCTGCAGTGGGGGGCTGTGGCCGTGGCCCCACCGGGAAGGGAGCAGTGGGAGCTGTACTGGAGATGGCCCCGCAGCAAAGCAGGGTTAGACGAGACCTGTGCCCGGGCTACGCCAGCGCTCGCGCCTTTCCACCCCTGCTGGAGCTGCGCCCAGTGTAGACGCATCCTAGAGGGAGGCCAGTTTAGCCCATGGCCTCCGGCCCAGCACCAGTGTGCGTGTGAAATGGGGCGTGATGGCAGCAAATCCAGCAGCCGGGGGCTTGGCCTGGGCAGACTCGTCTCTAAGGTGCTGGGGCTGGTGGGGGAGGGGGTGCACAGGCTGCGTCTGGCCTTTGGGGGGGTACCGGGGATGAGGCTAACCAGGGGTTCCACGTCCCTGGATGGGGGTGAGACCATGAGCCACCCTGTCATCAGCACCAGGCGTCCGGGAGACCGGGCGAGCGAGAGGAGGATGCTAGACCCTGTCTGGGGCAGGAGGGGTGGAATGGCCGGCGGGGCAGGGAGCAGGCGTGAGGCCTGTCTGATCCCATGGTTTCCTCTTGCCCCCAGCTCCGTGCAGCTGGAACCTCACGGGCCCCGAGGGCTCCCTGGACTCTCCGGAGCCGGTCAGTTCGGCCTACGACAGCCTGGACTGCACGTACACCATCTCCGGGTACCCCGGCTACGGCGTGGAGATCAAGGTTGGTACCGTGGGCTCCTGAATGCCGCATCGCCAGCCGGGGGGACCCTGCAGCCCCCAAGGCCCTGAGTGGGAAACAGCCACACGCTCGAGGCCGGGAGGGGTTTCTGGGCAGTGCGCGTCTCTCACGGCGCGAACGGAACCCTAGCGAAGTCCCTCAAATCGCCAAAACACCTGGCTTCCCCCCCTTGCCTTTAGCCCCGCTAAGCCTCGCGCTGGGACCGCCCCGGCAGAGCCTGCTGAGCACCCTGCATCTCTCCTGGCGCTGGTGGTACCAGAGGGCACTCAACATGCAAATCCCTCTGTGCAAAGCATGCTGGGCCTCCCCCTCCCTACCTGGCAGGGGGCAAATCCAGCTGTGGGACAGGGAGTTGGGCTGCAGTGCCAGGTCGGAGGGGCAGGCCAGGCCCTGCCGTGGCTGCAGGAATGAGCAGCATGGGCACCATTGCAGGAACCAGGGTCACCCACGGCTGTATGGGTGGGGGGGATTTTCACTCTGGGGGTTGGGGCAGTTGCTCCTTTTGGAACTCTTGCCTGGGCACCGATTGCAGCTGAGCCCTGTGATGCCAGGCAGGCAGGTGAGGGAGGCTGGGTACCGGGCAGTCCCTGGGCAGGTATTTCATAGGTGGGTGGTTGCACTGCCACGGTGCTGTGGATTGGAGACAGCCGCAAAGGCCAGCCCTGCTCTGATGGGGTCTGTGGTGGGCCCATGACCGGGGCCCATGAAATGTGCCGCCCCAGGCACCAGACGGGAAAGCACGTGCCTGGGGCGGCACATTGAAAGGGGCGGCATTCCGGCCAATCTTGGGGCAGCCAGCCCTGCCCTGCAGGGACACGGACCCTGGCCCGGGGGGCGGGGCAGGAACTAGCGATCCCCGCCGCTCATCGTGCCGCTGGGCTCCCCGGGACGTGCCACTCCCCGCCGCCTGCACCGGCCTCCGCCTCCCGCGCCGCTCTGAGCCCGGCCTGGCCGAGCCGCCTTTAAAGGAGCGGCTGAGCCATCACCTCGGAAGGAGGGAGGGTTCTGCGGCGGCCCGGCCGGCAGCAGAGAGGCGGGCCCCACTGATCCCGGCGCCCGCCGTTTGCTCTGTGCCGAGCCCTGCTGCAATGCCGGCCCTGCGCTGCCTGTGTCGGCCCCCTCGGAGCCTGCCCCGCCGGGAAAGGCAGCCAAGGCCAGAGAGGGGAGCCCCTCTCGCCCGGCTGCGAGCGGGCTACAGCGCCTGGCTGCCCACGGGCGGAGGGAGCGGGCGGGTGCTGCCCTTCACCGCCCTCCACGAGCTCCCTGCGGCTGCCTTTATTTTATTTTATTTGCTTCGATAGTCCGGCCGCCTTTTTTGCCTGGGGCGGCAAAAAAGCTAGAGCCGGCCCTGCCCATGACCCAGCACTCCAGGACCTTCCCTCTTGCTCTGCAGAGCTGCCTGGGAGGGAAACGCTGGCTGGCGAGCGGGAGGGGACCCCCAGAGGGAATAGCAGGGGACCCGGGGCGCAATTCGCGAGCCTGTCCCGCAGGAGGTAGCTGCAGGGGGGCTGGAATTGCCGCTGCGGAACAAACCCAGCCCTCTACCGAGGAGCACGCGAATGCAGCGCTGCTCTCGTGAAAGGGGAACAGAATGTCAAATCAATGCACGTGGTATTTGGCGACATTTGAACAATGCGCTCCGGCCCCCAGCCAGCCCCCTTCCTGGGGCCTAATTAGACTTCGGCAACAGCAGAGCTTTCAGACTCCATATTAATAGATACATAACCCCGCTGCCTCCACCTGCCGCACAGGATCCATCCGTCGAGCCAGGGTGGGTGCCACGCTGGCTCCCACGCTGAGAGGGCAGGGCAGCGGCACTGGGAGGAGAACAAGGCAGGCTCTGCTTGCCCGGGGCTGGGAATTGTGGGCCTGCGTCGTGCTCCAGCTCTAAGCCAGGCTCTGGTTTCACATCCCCCAGGCTCAGGCTGGGTCGGCCCACGATCACCAGGCATCCTGAGGGGCTGGGGCGGGAGATCAGCCTGCAAGCCGGCCCTGGCACAGTGGGAGGGGGTGGCCCGTTATGGCAGGGTAAGCCCAGCGCTGCACTGGGGCTGGCCGTGGGGCAGGGAAGCTGATTGCCATGGAGCCAGGCAAGGCTTTTCCCTGTCATGGGCATCCAGGTGGGCTCTGCCTGCTCGCTCGCTCTCCAGTCCCAAGCCCCCCTGCTTCCCAGCTGGACATCTGATATCAGCGGCCCAAGTCTCGCCTCTGTCCATTGTCTTCTCTCCAGGGAAACAGGGTCGCCTGGGCCTCCTCTCCTCTATGCTGTCCTCTGGCCCCTCTGGCTGGAACTGGCTGGTCAGGTCACCGGGGTCCTCTCTTCGCTGCCCATTGTCCTCCCACTGGCCAGAACCGGCTGCAACTCCTGAGCTGGGCCTCCAGGTCGTCAGGTCACCAGTCGCTGGGGTCTCCATCCTCCAGGCCATCAGCCAGGGTCCCGAGTCCCCTCTCCGGTCCTCTGTACCAACAAACTCCCTCTCCCCTCCCCTCGTTAAACCAGTAACTCCTGGGGACACTGAGTCCCACCCACCCAGCATGCAAACCACTGGAAAACACAGAAAACTCCAAGAAAACCCTCCACTTTGTCACAGCGACTTCCCACCCCCCGCCGCCTGGCAGGTACTTTGCGGTAATTAGTGGCGTGGGGCGAGAACGTGCGTACCGGCCCTGCTCTCCATTACCGTGTAGCATTGCTTAATTAACGTCGTTAATATCCAGTCACCTCCTAATGAGACAAGGCAACAGCTTGGGGTGTCTCAGGATATGTGATAATAATGCTGTCGCAGCTGCCGGGAGCCAGGCCTCGGGGCCTGGAACCTCCCCGCTGGCCCTAGGGAGGTGGGGATGGACGCTGGGGACTAGGGGCTGGTCCTTGCAATGTGTGTGCCGGGCTGCATGGCCATCCCCAGCCACAGGGCCTTGGGGCGTTCTGTGGCCAGTGAACGGGCTGAAACACCACCCCTCCTCCCCCACCAGCGCCCCACCCCCGGGCCCACCGGCAGGAGAGTCCCAAACGGGGCGGGGGTGGTTATATTTTATAACGATCCATTAAAATATAAACTGTTGCCAGGCAACCTCAAGGTTAAACCTTCCCAGGATTCCCAGCAAGCCGGGAGCCCGAGCCCCCACCCCCGTGAGTGCGTGGATGCCCGCTCACCTCCACAGCGAGTGAGCAGCTCAGAGCCAGGCCGGGTGGGACTCAGGACATCTGGGTCCAATTCCTAGTTCTGGGAGAGCGTGGCTAAGTCTCTCTGACCCGTGGTGCCCCCGTAAAGCTGGGGTGAGCCTGACCCCCAGACCAGGGGGCGTGAGGCTCAGAGACCGCAGCTGTGGGGTACTCGGGGGCGTGTGGCACAGAAGAGGGGCAGTGGGGACTGCTCTGCTCTCACTGCTGGCTTGAACAGCTGCAGATGTCAAGGCCCAGGGATGCTGAAACCAGTGAAGGGAGAGTGGGGCAGTTACCTGCATTCGCCCAGATGAGGCCGGAGGCGTTAGTGCTCCGCCTGTGTCTACCCCAGAGCTCAGCTGTGTGTGGGGAGGATTAGCTGCTGCCCAGGGCCCCTGTCCAGGACACCGCCCGCCCCATCTGGAGTTTCTGAATTTGCAGCACAATCACAGGAGAGAACTCCATTTCCTCGCCCATGCCGGGCCATCTGTCTGCATTTCCACGCTGCGTGGCTGAGTGGCAGCCGTGACCGCGCCCGCCGCGAGAATCCATGGCTGCCCTAAGGGAATGCGATGCCGCTTGACTGAGAGTGCTGGGCAGGGGCCCGGTCTGTTCTGCCTGGGAGGGCAGCCGCGTTCTTGGAACTGGGATGGGGAGGTGCACGGGGACTTGACGGGATCGCGCTGGCCCAGAGGCAGCTACGAAACCCGGGCTGAGGCTCTCTGTGCCCGCTGGGTGCCCTGCCCCCAACGGTGAGCAGCCAGCTGTTAGTCAGTGAGGCAGCCACTTGCGGGGAAGGCATCACACGCACTAACCCAGCGTGAGTTGGTGCCCTGGCCTGCACCCAGCTCCCATTGTGTAAAGCAGCTTCCAGCTGTCCTCCCATCCAGGCCGCCTCTGCAGCCAACGGTGCCCCGCGTGATCAAACCGGTGTGGAAGCAGTTCAGTGAAAGCAGGGCGTAGCCCGTTGTGGGAACCCCCCCACCCTGCTCCACACCCATGTGGGTGGGCTGCAGGCTCTAGCACGGTAGCAGCCCCCTGGGGCCGGGGGCGAGCTGCTCCGCTTTGACTGCCGTGCTGTGAGTCACGTGGCACACGCACGGCACCGCTGGGGTTGGCAGGCAAGAGCCCTGCAGCAACCTGCAGACACGCAGCCAAACCCAGCCTGGCCTGCGGCTGCAGCATCCTGCCACGGAACCCTCTGCTGGGTTCCTCTCATCACTGCTGCTGAGTATGTGTGCACATGTGGAGGAGAGTGTGTGTGTGTGCACACACATGGGGGAGTGTGTATGTGTGTGCATTGGGCGGTCTCTGAGTGTGTGTGCATGTGGGGCAGGGGTGTATGAGTGTGTGCGTGTGCCTGTGCCGGGGGTCTCTGAGTGTGTGCACACGGGGGACGGGTGTATGAGTGTGTGCGTGTGCCCGTGCCGGGGGGGTCTCTGAGTGTGTGCACACGGGGGACGGGTGTATGAGTGTGTGCGTGTGCCCGTGCCGGTGGGACTCTGAGTGTGTGCACACGGGGGACGGGTGTATGAGTGTGTGCGTGTGCCTGTGCCGGGGGGGTCTCTGAGTGTGTGCACACGGGGGACGGGTGTATGAGTGTGTGCGTGTGCCCGTGCCGGGGGGTCTCTGAGTGTGTGCACACGGGGGACGGGTGTATGAGTGTGTGCGTGTGCCCGTGCCGGGGGGGGTCTCTGAGTGTGTGCACACGGGGGACGGGTGTATGAGTGTGTGCGTGTGCCCATGCCGGGGGGGGTCTCTGAGTGTGTGCACACGGGGGAAGGGTGTATGAGTGTGTGCGTGTGCCCATGCCGGGGGGGGTCTCTGAGTGTGTGCACACGGGGGACGGGTGTATGAGTGTGTGCGTGTGCCCGTGCCGGGGGGGCTCTGAGTGTGTGCACACGGGGGACGGGTGTATGAGTGTGTGCGTGTGCCCATGCCGGGGGGGGTCTCTGAGTGTGTGCAGACGGGGGATGGGTGTATGAGTGTGTGCGTGTGCCCGTGCCGGGGGGGTGTCTCTGAGTGTGTGCACACGGGGGACGGGTGTATGAGTGTGTGCGTGTGCCCGTGCCGGGGGGGTCTCTGAGTGTGTGCACACAGGGGACGGGTGTATGAGTGTGTGCGTGTGCCCGTGCCGGGGGGGTGTCTCTGAGTGTGTGCACACGGGGGACGGGTGTATGAGTGTGTGCGTGTGCCCGTGCCGGGGGTCTCTGAGTGTGTGCACACGGGGGACGGGTGTATGAGTGTGTGCGTGTGCCCGTGCGGGGGGGTGTCTCTGAGTGTGTGCACACAGGGGACGGGTGTATGAGTGTGTGCGTGTGCCCGTGCCGGGGGGGTGTCTCTGAGTGTGTGCACACGGGGGACGGGTGTATGAGTGTGTGCGTGTGCCCGTGCCGGGGGTCTCTGAGTGTGTGCACACGGGGGACAGGTGTTTGAGTGTGTGCGTGTGCCCATGCCGGGGGGAGTGTCTGTGTGCTGTGTAGATCCTGCTGGAGGCTCCCTGCTCTGCTAGCTCGGTGGCTGGGCCCCTCTCTCCAGCTGGCTGCGTCTCTTCGCCATCTGGAGCTCGTCGTGCTGGCGGTTCTCCATCTCCCGCTGGCCGGGATCCATCGCGCCGTGCCCAGAGCCTCATCCCCGGTTCCCATTGGCTCTCGAATGTGCCCCCCATGAGCCGTGTGCAGGCTGACACGTGCCATTCCCAGGGCTCCCTTCCTGCCGGCATCTGAGCTGCTGCCCGCAGAGCCCCCTGTACCTGGAGCACCTGCGGGGACTGCTCTGGGCTCTGCCAGCCCCCTGTCCCTGCACGCTGGCTGTGAGCTCCCCTGTACTGCTGGCACAAGCAGCCATTGTCCCTGGGAGTGGGGGCTGCAGGCCTCCCTGGGGTTCCAGTCTCTGGTGCTGCTGCCTCAGGCACCAGTGACAGAGATGTGGTTTGCACCCATGCAGCTCTCCCTGATTTCACTGGGCCCGTGCAAATGGTGTCTCCACTAGGGGTTTGCAGCAGGCGGGTACCATCTGTGACCCGTACCTGCCTCGCATGCTGGCAGCATTGCAGCCCCGGTGACTGCCCTCTCCCAGTGCCAGGCCCAGCACAAGCCACTGCCTGCTTTGTCTTCAGGGGCTGCATGCTGTGGCTGCGCTGGGTGCAGGACGTTATGTGCCCCGGGGGATGGGCCACGTGGCCCCGGCAGCCTGCAGAAGGGACTGGCACCGCTGTGCCCCCTTCCAGGGCTCACCTGGAGTCTCCAGAGGGACAAGCTGCCATGCTGGCTCAGGCCCGATCGGGGAGATCCAGGATCTGCCCCCAGCAGTCGCTAACCCCGGCGTTCCCAGGACAAAGCCCAGGGCCAGTCCCCACAGGCTTCCTGGAGGGGCAGGTCATGGATGGGTCCATAGTGCTGCCCCCTCCCGTGGCCAAGCAGAGGGAGCCCTGGGAGGCCGGCTTGGCGCTGTGCCCCGTGCGCTGGCAGTGATCACAGCTCCGGAGCTCGCGGCTGGGACAGCCGCCAGTTACCATGGCAATGGAGCGAAGGCGTTATTGCCACTGAAAGGCTGCTTGGGGGAGCTGGCGCGTGTGCCCCTGGGGGAGCTAACGGCAGCGTGGGCAGCACCAGCCAGGGAGCAGCCCCTACGTCCTCCTGGCCAGGGTCTGCTGCAGTGACAGGGCCATGACGGTGCCTAGCCAGGGCTCGGCCTGCTCCAGCCCTGCCTGTGGGCAGCACAGCTCAGCGTGGAGCAGGAGCCGGTGGGTTAGAGCAGGGGGCCTGGGAGCCAGGACTCCTGGGTTCTGTCCCCAGCTCTGGGAGGGCAGCAGGATCCGGTGGGTTAGAGCAGGGGGCCTGGGAGCCAGGACTCCTGGGTTCTGTCCCCAGCTCTGGGAGGGCAGCAGGATCCGGTGGGTTAGAGCAGGGGGCCTGGGAGCCAGGACTCCTGGGTTCTGTCCCCAGCTCTGGGAGGGCAGCAGGATCCGGTGGGTTAGAGCAGGTGGCATGGGAGCCAGGACTCCTGGGTTCTGTCCCCAGCTCTGGGAGGGCAGCAGGATCCGGTGGGTTAGAGCAGGGGGCCTGGGAGCCAGGACTCCTGGGTTCTGTCCCCAGCTCTGGGAGGGCAGCAGGATCCGGTGGGTTAGAGCAGGGGGCCTGGGAGCCAGGACTCCTGGGTTCTGTCCCCAGCTCTGGGAGGGCAGCAGGATCCGGTGGGTTAGAGCAGGGGGCCTGGGAGCCAGGACTCCTGGGTTCTGTCCCCAGCTCTGGGAGGGCAGCAGGATCCGGTGGGTTAGAGCAGGGGGCTGGGAGCCAGGACTCCTGGGTTCTGTCCCCAGCTCTGCTACTGCCTGACATTGTGTGGCTTTGGTGAGTCCCTGGCCTCTGTGCACTGGGATGGTGGTGCTGACCCTCTGGCAGGCAGGCAGGCCCAGAGGTCTCCAGCACTCTGAGACCCTGCAATTCAAGACGGCTCTGTCTCCCCCCACCCCCCAGTGCCACGTGGCAGGGCCATTCTGTCCTGGCTCCCTGCCAGGCATCTCTCTGGCCCATAAGCCCTGGGAATCACTAGCCGTGCTGCCATGGGTCTCTGCCCCAGCGCTGCCATGGATACCAATGGCTCTGCTCAATCGCAGGAGCTTCCCCGTGGTGCTGCTGGAGCATTGCCTGACCTGGCCCACTCAGAGCCCAGTGGCGGGGCCGGGGCACAGCTGGCAGCTCTCCTGCGGGCTCTGCCCGCGGGCCCAGTTCCGGCCCGTGCGGGAGCAGCACTCCAAGCGCCGTCTGTCCAATGCATCTCCCAGCACTGAGATTTACGGGGCTGCTAAGCATGTTTGAAAGCTGCTGCTGCCATTGGCCCTGAGCAGACAGGCCTCACCGCTCGCTGACTGACTGTGGGAAAAGGCGCAGAGAGACGTGCCCGCCTGGCACTGGGGCTCTGGGGTGCGGCGGGGGGATGTGTCGGGGGAGGAGATGGGTGGGGCAGGCACATCCCCGTCCAGAAGAGGAAATAGGCCCCCTGGGTGTGAGCACCGGCCCCTCTCGGGCGCAGGCTGGGTGACTGCCTGCCCCCCATGGAGCTGGCAGGCCTGGCGCAGGAGAGGGCTGTAGGCTGTCTCTGGAGCCAGCGGGTGTGGGGCAGCTGGCCAGGTGACTCCCCCGGCTCTCAGATTTAGCTGGGGGGTGGGGGGGCAAGGCAGCCTCCTGCTGTGCCAGTCGCCCAGGCAGGCCTGGGGACAAGGCCGGGGTGGGGGGAAGGGCCCATGCTCTGCCCTGGGGCCAAGCGCCCGGGCTGGCAGTAACCTGGTGCCCCACTGACAATGCCCCTTCCTCCCGCAGGTTCTGAACATCAGCCTGTCGGAAGGGGAGACGGTGGCCATGGAAACCTTCGGGGGCGCAGAGCCTGTCGTCCTGGCCAACGAGTCGTTCCTCATGAGGGGCCAGGTGATCCGCAGCCCGACCAACCGGGTCAGCGTGCGGTTCCGGAGCCCCCAGCCCGCCAGCCCCGGCACCTTCCGCTTCCGCTTCCAAGGTACGGGCACCGCGGGGCCACGGTCCCTGTGCCGGGGCAGGAGGCGCCAGCCAGACAGGGGGCCGTGAGGAGGCTCCACCCTTGGTGCCCTCCTGCAGCCAGCGAGCCCGTCGTGCTCACCTCGTCCCTTGGTGGGGCGCAGCAGGGTCACACAGCTGCCCCCGCACTGTGGGCAGAGCCCTGCCAGCCGAGAGCTCCGGTGCTGCAGCAGGGCTGGGTGGCGCGATGTGGTGCCCCGCGAGGCAGCCCCACCCCCGGGAGAGGAGTGCTGCTCCCAGGAGCTGATGGGCTGGGAAGCCTGGCAGATTTGGGAAGGGGACTGGCAGCCAGTGTCCGTTGGCTTGTAGCTGAGAATCCTTCATCTCCAGGCCACGTGCTGGAGCCAGAGGCCACCTGGCTTAGCAATGGGGCGGGCATGCCCCTGCCCCTGGTGAAAGGGGGCCTGGCATCTGAGGCTGGGAAGGGGCCCTTTCCCCTCCCATGCAGCCAACCTAGAGTCCCTTTGTAATCTGGCTCATCAGCCCGTGGGCGCACTGGGCATGTAACATGGCACCCCCATGGGCGTGTGTCTGCACAGAGCACAGCCTGGCATCTCACCTGGGACCTTGGCACTTCACCTTGGCTGGGAGCTGCCAGGCAAGGTCTGGCTGAGTGTGGGTCACATACACCCCCCGTCCTTCCCAGAGCCCCCCTCTTCCTCCCAGGCCACCATGCCACCCCTCTGCCCCCACAGCCTGGGGCACCCAGCAGCGTCTCCCTCCCAGGATTTGGGGAGTTAGGCCCAGTGCATGGCATGGCACCATCCTGCCAAGGGTCTGCCCCCAGGGTGGGCCCTGCCCACTCCCCTGCAGGTGAACCTGCTTCCCTGGCACAGCTGCAGCCAGCCAGGGCCAATTAGCCTGTTTGAAGCTCTGGAATTGCCGGCGGAGTTAATCTGCGACATCGCCAGGTTAAACGGGCACCAACCAGAGAGATGCGCTAATGGAGAGATAATTGGTGTGAGCAATTACGGGCTCATTTAACATAATTACCGGCAAAGTTAGGCCCCTTGTCGCTGATAGCAGGGTGGAGCCGCTCCTCCTGCATGGTGCCCATGTGCCACGGGGCCAGCCGAGGGACGTGCCTCCGGGGAGCCTCCTGGGGGGCTCTGCAGAGGCGCTTGTTGGCAGGGGAGCCAGCCACACACCTACAGGCCAGCCTGGAGCTCAGAGACTTTGTCCCCTGCCCCCCCTGCCCCCACACACCTTGGGCTTGGAGCCCAGCAGAGCCTTGGGCAGGCCACTATCCTGCCCTATGCGCCTGTCTCCTCCCTCCCCAGCCCCCTCTGCCTGGAATGCCCCACATCGAGCCCCCAGAGTGAATCCCTCCCCCCCCCGCACCATGTGCAGCCCCCTCGTCCCCCGGCTCAGCATCGCTCCCTGCCCCCCAGCTACTCCACATCTCAGCCCAGGGGCTGTCGGGTTCGCCCCCACCCGGCTGATGCCCCATAGAGCCCGAGGGAGCCAGCGCCGAGCCAGCCGATGAGGTGGGAGGCTCCAAGGAGCATGGGCTGAAGGCGGCTGGGCTCCATGGTTCACCAGGGGGTTCCTGTCGGCAGGGCCATGGTGCCCTGGCCTGGCTGGTGGCCACACGGGTCCCTAAGGAGCTGGAGGCTCTCAGCTCCAGCACTCACGTCACAATCCCCTGACTGCCCCCTCGCTGCAGGCTGGTGCTGAGCCCTTGGCCGAGGGAGCAGAGGGTTGTGCCCTTCAGCACCAAGCTCCCAGCACCTCGCACTGGAGCAGCGTTCCCGTGGGGGTCCCACCCTGCAGCCCTCCTGGAGCCCCAGTGCAGCAGGGATGAGTCAAACATGCCAGCATTGGCAGGGGGGCAAGGGCAGTCATGGGGTAGGGTGTGGGGCATTGCAGGGCAGAGGGGTGGGAGTGGGGGGGTGAGGGGCACTGCAGGGCAGGGGGGAGTGGGGGGGGCGAGGGGCATTGCAGGGCAGAGGGCCGTCAGTGGGGGGCGAGGGGCATTGCAGGGCAGGGGGGAGTGGGGGGCGTGGGGCATTGCAGGGCAGGGGGAAGTGGGGGGCGTGGGGCACTGTAGGGCAGAGCGGTGGGAGTGGGGGGTGAGGGGCATTGCAGGGCAGGGGGGAGTGGGGGGTGTGGGACACTGTAGGGCAGAGGGGTGGGAGTGGGGGGAGAGGGGCATTGCAGGGCAGGGGGGAGTGGGGGGCGTGGGGCACTGTAGGGCAGAGGGGTGGGAGTGGGGGGCGTGGGACACTGTAGGGCAGAGCGGTGGGAGTGGGGGGCGTGGGGCATTGCAGGGCAGGGGGAAGTGGGGGGCGTGGGGCACTGTAGGGCAGAGGGGTGGGAGTGGGGGGTGAGGGGCATTGCAGGGCAGGGGGGAGTGGGGGGCGTGGGGCACTGTAGGGCAGAGGGGTGGGAGTGGGGGGTGAGGGGCATTGCAGGGCAGGGGGGAGTGGGGGGCGTGGGGCACTGTAGGGCAGGGGGGAGTGGGGGGGGTGGGGCACTGTAGGGCAGAGGGGTGGGAGTGGGGGGGGAGGGGCATTGCAGGGCAGGGGGGAGTGGGGGGCGTGGGGCACTGTAGGGCAGAGGGGTGGGAGTGGGGGGTGA
The DNA here is from genome assembly GCF_020497125.1 of Mauremys mutica. Taxonomy (NCBI): domain Eukaryota; kingdom Metazoa; phylum Chordata; order Testudines; family Geoemydidae; genus Mauremys; species Mauremys mutica. The sequence continues at coordinate 25,073,003 of NC_059090.1, forward strand.
GGGGCATTGCAGGGCAGGGGGGAGTGGGGGGCGTGGGGCACTGTAGGGCAGAGGGGTGGGAGTGGGGGGTGAGGGGCATTGCAGGGCAGGGGGGAGTGGGGGGCATGGGGCACTGTAGGGCAGGGGGGAGTGGGGGGTGTGGGGCACTGTAGGGCAGAGGGGTGGGAGTGGGGGGTGAGGGGCATTGCAGGGCAGAGGGGTGGGAGTGGGGGCGAGGGGCATTGCAGGGCAGAGGGGTGGGAGTGGGGGGGTGAGGGGCATTGCAGGGCAGGGGGGAGTGGGGGGCGTGGGGCATTGCAGGGCAGAGGAGTGGGAGTGGGGGGTGAGGGGCATTGCAGGGCAGGGGGGAGTGGGGGGCGTGGGGCACTGTAGGGCAGAGGGGTGGGAGTGGGGGGGAGGGGCATTGCAGGGCAGAGTGGGGCAGGGAGTGGGGCACAGTCTCTGCTGTTTGAGCTCAGCCCCCCGAGAGCAGCCAGCCCCCGGGCGGAGGTGCTGTAGTGTTGTGGGATTGTAGCTCCCAGTGTAGACGTGTTCACAGAGGCATCACGCAGGCGGCTCTTTCTCTGGGTTCATGCAGTGCAGACCCTGGGCAGCACAACAGGGTCAGGGCCTGACGGGAGGCAGGTGGGGCACTGGAGTCCAGACCCCTGGGGCATGGAGCTTGTTGGATCTGGGGGAAGCCCATGGCTGGGCTATCAGGGCTGCGAGTCAGGACTGAGGGGCACTGGCAGAGCTCGGTGGGTTTGGGGGATGGGGGGAGCCCAGGGCTGGGCTATCGGGGCTGCGAGTCAGGACTGAGGGGCACTGGCAGAGCTCGGTGGGTTTGGGGGATGGGGGGAGCCCATGGCTGGGCTATCAGGGGGCTGCGAGTCAGGACTGAGGGGCACTGGCAGAGCTCGGTGGGTTTGGGGGATGGGGGGAGCCCAGGGCTGGGCTATCGGGGCTGCGAGTCAGGACTGAGGGGCACTGGCAGAGCTCGGTGGGTTTGGGGGATGGGGGGAGCCCAGGGCTGGGCTATCAGGGGGCTGCGAGTCAGGACTGAGGGGCACTGGCAGAGCTCAGTGGGTTTGGGGGATGGGGGGAGCCCAGGGCTGGGCTATCGGGGCTGCGAGTCAGGACTGAGGGGCACTGGCAGAGCTCGGTGGGTTTGGGGGATCAGGGGAGCCCGTGGCTGGAATAGCAGGGGGCTGCAGGTAGGGATTGAGGGGCACTGGCAGAGCTCGGTGGGTTTCGGGGATGGGGGGAGCCCAGGGCTGGGCTATCAGGGCTGCGAGTCAGGACTGAGGGGCACTGGCAGAGCTCGGTGGGTTTGGGGGATGGGGGGAGCCCATGGCTGGGCTATCGGGGCTGCGAGTCAGGACTGAGGGGCACTGGCAGAGCTTGGTGGGTTTGGGGGATGGGGGGAGCCCAGGGCTGGGCTATCGGGGCTGCGAGTCAGGACTGAGGGGCACTGGCAGAGCTCGGTGGGTTTGGGGGATGGGGGGAGCCCATGGCTGGGCTATCAGGGGGCTGCGAGTCAGGACTGAGGGGCACTGGCAGAGCTCAGTGGGTTTGGGGGATGGGGGGAGCCCAGGGCTGGGCTATCGGGGCTGCGAGTCAGGACTGAGGGGCACTGGCAGAGCTCGGTGGGTTTGGGGGATGGGGGGAGCCCAGGGCTGGGCTATCGGGGCTGCGAGTCAGGACTGAGGGGCACTGGCAGAGCTCTGTGGGTTTGGGGGATCAGGGGAGCCCGTGGCTGGAATAGCAGGGGGCTGCAGGTAGGGATTGAGGGGCACTGGCAGAGCTCGGTGGGTTTCGGGGATGGGGGGAGCCCAGGGCTGGGCTATCAGGGCTGCGAGTCAGGACTGAGGGGCACTGGCAGAGCTCGGTGGGTTTGGGGGATGGGGGGAGCCCAGGGCTGGGCTATCGGGGCTGCGAGTCAGGACTGAGGGGCACTGGCAGAGCTCGGTGGGTTTGGGGGATGGGGGGAGCCCAGGGCTGGGCTATCGGGGCTGCGAGTCAGGACTGAGGGGCACTGGCAGAGCTCGGTGGGTTTGGGGGATGGGGGGAGCCCATGGCTGGGCTATCAGGGGGCTGCGAGTCAGGACTGAGGGGCACTGGCAGAGCTCGGTGGGTTTGGGGGATCAGGGGAGCCCGTGGCTGGAATAGCAGGGGGCTGCAGGTAGGGATTGAGGGGCACTGGCAGAGCTCGGTGGGTTTCAGGGATGGGGGGCGCCTGCTCTCCCATTTCCCATGGTCCTTTGTCTCCTTAACCTGCCCAAGGTTCCTCAGCAAAGCAATACCCCCAGGGGCACTCAGCACTGGGTTGGGGGGGTCTCTGTCTGCCCCAGAATCTCCTGTGAGGGGTGGGCTGCCCCCCTGACCTGCCCTCACTCACCCACATGCCTGGTGCCGCCTTGATGCTATTAATGGGAAAATAACGACAGATTGTGCTGAGCGCGTCCCTCAGCCGGGGTCGCCATGGCAACGTGCAGCAAATTAATGGGAAAAGCCGCACTTCACACTCCTTTATTTTCTTGTCTGATGGGCACAGCCCCCTCCCCGGATTCTGGGGGATTCTGGGTACAGGTGGGGGCTGGGCATGACTCAGTCACTCCCACCGGTTGGGCGGTGGTACCCCCCAGCCAGATGCCCGGGTACCCCAGGGCCCCCCACAGGTGCTTATGGTCGCGATGGGCCCGGGGCACGTCCCAGCTGGGGCAGGGACTCTATGTACAGAGGGGCCCCCCCGTCAGGGCTGCAGAGGGGTCCAGCACCCAATGGGGGGCAGGAGGAATTGCCTCTTGCTCGGGGGCAGCATCCTGCTGGGATTTGTCTGCGCCCGCTGCGCTCCCCAGCTGAGGCCGAGGGGGTGCCAGGGCCAGGGTCTCTGAGCTGTAACCCTCTCCCTGCGGTTGTACAGACAGGCCCAGCTCTGCTCTCTTGGGTACTGCTGAGTCGCTCCATGAGCTGAGTCACCCTCCACTCCCAGACAGCTGGGTCAGGCCCTTGGCTACTGAGAGCCCTGGGCTGGCTACCACTGGCCATTGCGCCCATCCCTGCTCCCCTCCCCCGCTGGTTCCCATGTGGGGAGCTCCTAGGGCAGGTGCTGGACTGCTTGTGACCCCCCCCCCAGCAGTGTGGTCTCACCCCCCAGCACCTGCACCATGCCCACGCCCTGCAGCGCCACCAGCCCTGGGGCGGCAGGGACTCTGTGCAGCCCCATGGGAGCAGCCCGCTCAGTCTGGAGCATGGCTCCCTGCAGGCTCCAGGCGGGGTGGGGAACGCCAGCTCCCCTGGAAGAGGGGCAGCAGGGAGGCTGGCTGCCCGCCTGCAGCCTGGCAGAGCCGTGTCCCTGGGCAGGCAGCACCCTTGGGCAGGGCAGGGCCTGGGGGCGCACCCCTCTGGCCTGCTGCCTGGCTTTACAGAAGGATTTGCTGCCACCTGCTGGCTGGGATCAGGGACAACACCCCGTCCGACCCACGTGTAACTGCGCCCACGGGCGCTGCCTGGGCAGCCGGGGCAGGCTGTGTTTCCAGAGGCTCTGGGGCTCCGTGCAATGTGGGGAGAGGAGAGCTCAGCAGCTGGGTATTCCAGGAGAGAAAGGCTACCCCCTCCCACCCCAGTTCCTGCCCTGTGGCTCTCAGACACTCGCACTCTGGGGCAGGATCCCGCTGATCCCCAGCATGGCATAGGCGCAGGAACTAGGGATGTGGGGGGTGCTGCAGCACTTCCAGGTTTTACACGAGGCTCCACTTCTGGCCCCCCCACCTGGGGTCCTGGCTGCCGGCCCCACACCCAGGGGCTCTGCTCCTGGTCCCGCACCCGCCCCCAGCTGTGGCCCTGGCCTCGCCCCCCTTTCCCCTGTCTGGGTCGCCCCCCTCCCAAAGACATGGCCCTGCTCCCAGCCCCAGCTCGGGGGCGGGGAGGGGTTGCAAATGGTAAGGGGCCTGGCTTTCACCCCACTATTAAAAGTGTTCCAGTGTCACTGCAGCCTGGCGTGGCCGCAGGCTGCAAAACACCCAGGAGCTGTGGTGGCACCCTCTGCCCTGGGGCAGTGAGGGGGTGATAGCCTGGTGCCCTGGGACCAGTGGGGTGCAACCCTGAAGCAGGGACTTGGCCGAGTCCATCCTTCCCTGCAGGTACTGGGCACCCACCCCCACGGGCACTTGGCATACATCCCTGTGGGCACCAGGCACACACTCCTGAAGGCATCGGGCACACAGCCCCGCAGGCCCCAGGCTTGCCAAGCCAAGGAGCCCATCGCTCCAGCCATTCAGCCTGCCAGGCCCTGCCATTAAATGCCCCTCTCTCTCCCTTCCTCCCTCCCAGCCTATCTGCTGAGCTGCAGCTTCCCCTCCCGACCAGCCTACGGCGACGTCTCCGTCACCAGCCTGCACCCCGGGGGCAGCGCCCGCTTCTACTGCGCCACGGGGTATCAGCTGCAGGGCCTGCCTGCGCTCACCTGCCTCAACGCCACCCGGCCCTTCTGGAGCGGCCGGGAGCCCGTCTGTGTGGGTGAGTGGGGGGGAGGGGCTGCCCAGTGCTGCCGGATGCCCCCCTGGCCGGGCGCGGGCCTCGCCAGAGCAGGCCTCAGCTGCTCACAAGGGACATGAGTTTGGCTTTCTCAGCCTGAGCCTGGCCCAGACAGCTCCTGATTGGCTGCCTCCTCCTAAGAGAGGGTCCCGCACCCCAGCACCTTCCCACAGGCTGTGGGGTGCCCCCTAAGCACTGGGTATGTTCCAACCACTGCCCTGCAGCCGCAGCCCGGCTCCAGACCCCGCCCTCTGTCCATTGCTGCAAGGCCAGGCAGTATGTGGCCAAGGGCGCTCTGACGGGCCCCATCTCCGATGCCCCCACCTGTGCAAGCAGCTGCCTGGTGGCCAGCTCCCCAGTGCTCCTAACCCTTGGCCTCCCTTTGCAGCGGCCTGCGGGGGCGTGATCAGAAATGCCACCATCGGACGCATCATCTCACCCGGCTTCCCAGGCAACTACAGCAACAACCTGACTTGCCACTGGCTGCTGGAGGCCCCCGAGGGACAGCGCTTGCACCTGCACTTCGAGAAGGTCTCGCTGGCTGAGGATGATGACAGGTGCGGGGCACGGAGTGGGGCTAGTACAAGGGAAGGGCCCATGGGGGTGTGGCCTCAGGGGAGCAGGGGTGGACGTGTCTGTGAGGCCAGGGGGTCTAGAGCTCCCCTACCACTCTGTGTAGGACTCACAACATGTGTGTGCAAATGGATGTTGACTCTGAAACCTACCGATGGCACATGCCAGAGCAGCTGTGCCATTGAGGCTGCCCTGCTCTCTGGTCAGGGCTCTAGCCAGCCCTGCTGGACAGTGACAGGTACTGGGGCTTCCACCCCAACCAGGGGCTGCCCTTCGACTCTCCATGCCTGGGCCTGCCTTCCCACTGAGCCCCTCTAGGAGAGGGGACAGAGGAGATAACCCAGGGCACCGCAGCCCCCCTGTGTGACAGGTTACCCACCCACCAGGGTGCCACCTGATGTACTGGGGTACCACTGAGCCTGCCTGTTCCACCAGCCTGGGCTCCCTCACCCTGTCCTGCTGAGCCCGGCCCTCAAGCCTCCTCCAGCACACACAGGTAGGGACACGCCCAGCTGCAGAACGACCCAGACCCTGAAAACAGCACAGCACTCAAGTGCACCCCCTCTGGAGTGCAAACCCACATTATAGCGTCTTGTGCTGCACAGAGAACTGCACAGCATAAGCTCATGAAATTCGCCCCCTCCCTCAGTGTGGAGGAAGCTTTCCCCACCCCCCAGTTATGAATGCCACAAACTGGTTGGAGAGAAAACAAAAACAAATGTATTAACTATGGAAGATAGATTGTAAGTGATTCTAAGGGACAGTAAACAGATCAAAGCAGATTATCCAGCAAATAAAACAAAAACGAATATAAATTTAAGCTGCAGAGGTTCTTGAAGGCAGCTGCTCTTGCTTGCAGCTTAAAACTCCAGGTGTCCCTTTCACAGGCTCCCGGACACCTACCCAGCCTGGGCTCAGTCCTCCCCCCCCCCCCCTCGCACACACACACTTTGTCTTTGTTTCTTAGATGTTCTCAGCAGTCGTGCTGGGCAGGGATTCAGTGAAGAATGACCACTGATTATCTCCCTCCCCTTCCTTAAATAGGTTTTACATATGGCGGGAATCCTTTGTTTTCCAGTGTGGTTTCCCCCCCATCCCCCAGTGGAAAAATATTGGTATTCTAGCATGGAGTCCAGTACCAGGTGACTTAATCACATGACCCTGCAGTGTCAAAGCAGCTATGAGTCAGAGGTTGTTTGTAGCATCCCAGGAAGGTGGGAGATTAGCATCTTCAAAGACCTATTGTTCTTCCTAATGGTCCATTGACTTGTCCCCAGCTAGGCAGCCAGACTGATTGCATTCAGTCTGGTGGGCGTTCCCTAGGTGCAAACAATATTTGTAGTACAGATGTATAATCAATATTCCTAACTTTAGATACAAAAATGATTCATGCACACTAATAGGATAATCATACTCAGCAAAGCATAACCTCCAATGCCACCTCACATGCCTTCTCTTGCACAAAACATATCTTAGTGATGCTGTAATCATAACAATATTCCTGTGAAGAGTATGGGGTGTAGCGTCACACCCTGCCCCTGTGGCTTTTGCCCTCCTGCCTCCAGGCATCAGCAGCTGCCCCTTGTCTCTCCCATTCCCCGATGCACACAGGCCTCCAGCAGGCTGAGCCACAGACCCCTAGTACCCAGCGGCCGGGCCGCGGGGATCTGCCAAGGCCTGTGCCCCCCTCCCCTCCCCCAAGCTGGTACGTGACCATTGCTTGGCAGGCTCATCATCCGGAACGGGAAGGACATTGAGGCACCGCCGGTGTACGACTCGTACGAGGTGGAGTACCTGCCCATCGAGGGGCTGCTCAGCACCGCCCGCCACTTCTTCCTCGAGCTCACCACCGACAGCAGTGGCGCCTCCACCGGCGTGGCACTCCGCTACGAAGGTAAGGCCTGAGACCCCCGCAGAGCCCGGAGAGACGCCTGGCCCGGGGCCCCGGAGAACGAGCCCTGTGATCCCGGCCCCCTTCGGGTGGCAGCATTAACCCCGTGGCCCTCTGTCCCCAGCCTTCGAGCAGGGGCACTGCTACGAGCCCTTCGTCAAGTACGGGAACTTCACCACCAGCGACGCCATCTATGCCGTGGGCACCACCGTGGAGTTCAGCTGTGACCCTGGCTACACCCTGGAGCAGGGCTCCATCATCATTGAGTGTGTGGACCCCAGCGACCCCCAGTGGAATGAGACGGAGCCGGCGTGCCGAGGTCTGTCTGCTGAGGCCAAGCCGGGCTGCAGGGGAGGGGGCAGGCAGGGCTCCCAGGCCTGTGCGGAGCTGGGGCCCAGGCCCTCCATTGAGCGCCCCCTGTGCTGCTCGCTGAGACGGGAAGGGGGGTGCTGTGAGGCCTCCTGCCCCGCGGCTCTGGGCTGCGGGGGAGGGCGGGGGCAGGAGCTCAGTGTCGTGTGTCCCTGCAGCCGTGTGCAGCGGGGAGATCACAGACTCGGCGGGCGTGGTGCTGTCCCCCAACTGGCCGGAGGCCTATGGCAAGGGCCAGGACTGCATCTGGGGCCTGCACGTGGAGGAGGACAAGCGCATCATGCTGGACGTCCAAGTGTGAGTGAGCCCAGGCTGCCCGGGGCATGTCCCCCAGGGAGGTGAAGGAGCAAGGGCCTGGGGATTGCCCCCGGGCGGGGGGTGGGGCAGGCTGCCTGGGTGCTGGCTAAGGCCGACGGTCATTGGGTGCCCTGGGCATGGCTGGCAGAGCTGTGAGCCCTGTGGGGAGCCCCTCGTCCCTTGTACAAGAGGCCAGTGCAGCTGCCTGCCTGTGGGTCTGTGGCTGCAAAGGGGCCGGGGCCGGGTTGGGCTCCCTTTGCCCCAGGATGGTCTTGGCTGAAACCCCCCTAAATGAAGTCCACACCCACAGAGCCCCACTCATCCGAAGGGGAGAGTCCCCTCTAGGGCCAGGGCCAGCTAGCCGGGCTCTACAGGCCTCGTTCGCAGGGCGTCTGCCCCAGCCCCCTCTCTCCCCACAGGCTGCGCATCGGGAAGGGCGACGTCCTCACGTTCTACGACGGGGATGACCTGACGGCCCGGATCCTGGGCCAGTACACGGGCACCCAGCGCCGCTTCAAGCTCTACACAGCGATGGCCGACGTCACCATCCAGTTCCAGTCGGACCCCGGCGGTGCTGCCTTCGGCTACCAGCAGGGCTTCGTCATCCACTTCTTCGGTGAGGGTCCCCCACCAGCACTGGGGAGAGAACCCAGGAGTCCTGCCTCCCAGCCCCCTGCTCTCGGCCCCAGACCTCCCACCCCCCACCAGCGCTGGGGAGAGAACCCAGGAGTCCTGCCTCCCAGCCCCCTGCTCTCGGCCCCAGACCTCCCACCCCCCACCAACGCTGGGGAGAGAACCCAGGAGTCCTGCCTCCCAGCCCCCTACTCTCGCCCCCAGACCTCCCACCCCTCACCAGCGCTGGAGAGAGAACCCAGGAGTCCTGCCTCCCAGCCCCCTGCTCTCGCCCCCAGACCTCCCACCCCCCACCAGTTCTGGGGAGAGAACCCAGGAGTCCTGCCTCCCAGCCTGCAGCCGGCCTGTGCGGCCAGGCCCCCGTGCTGGCAGAGGTCTCACTCGGCTCTCCCTGCAGAGGTTCCACGCAACGACACGTGCCCTGAGCTGCCCGAGATCCCCAACGGCTGGAAGACCACGTCCCACCCCGAGCTGATCCACGGCACCATGGTGAACTACCACTGCTACCCCGGCTTCGAGCTCGTGGGCCCAGAGCTGCTGATGTGCCACTGGGACCTGACCTGGAGCGGGGACCTGCCCACCTGTGAGAGAGGTGAGCGCAGGGCAGGCTGTGCCGCACGCCCCAGAGACTGCCCTGGGGGTCCCCTCCCCGCCTGCCCGGCCCCCTGGGGCTGCCCCCCCAGTGCCTGCTGCCTCCAGGAGATGTTCCACGAGCAGCTGCTGCCATTGGCCCACCTGTCAGACCCAGCCCAGAGGCACCGGGCACAGACAGGGACGCGGCTCCAAGCCCCTCCCTCCCCCTGCCCGCGCTCCCGCTGGCTATTGCAGCAGCGGACAATTCCCAGAGCGGAGAGGCAGCCGTGCAAGGGGGGGCGGCGTAGGAGCCATGGTGGCCAGCTCTGCCAGGGTCCTGGCCCCTTGGCACCAGTGCCGGCTGGTCGGGCCCCCTGCCAGCCAGGGAACGATCAGCTGGCCTGGCCTGGGCCTCCCTCCACACTGGCAGCTGCTGCTGGAGCGTAGGTTGGGAGGGACCCTCCGTCTTTCCCACTGACAAGGCCTTGTCTCCCCCCTCAGCGCCGAACCGGGCTCCCAGCTGGGAGGGGCGGGCGAGGCTGCCCCCCAGGCGGGCCGCACTCAGCAGGGTGGGGAAGGGGTACAAGAGCCCCCAGACCGGAGCCCTGCCAGGACGCCAACAGTCGCCTCCCCGAAACAACCCTGCACCCCCTTGTGCCCAGGCTGCCGGGCTCAGGCCGGCAGGGACAGGCAGGCTTTGCTGTGCCGAGAGCTCCCCCTGCTGGAGCTCTGTGCCCCCAATGGCTCTCCCCTGCCCACGGCAGCCCTGGGGCAGAGCTCCGGGCTCCCGGGCTCTGGCTGCCTCCCTCTCTGGGTGCAGGGGGCTGGAGGCCTCGCCCCGCAGGGCCTGGGTGGGGGTGCTGGCAAGAGACTGGAGGCGTTTGTGGTCCCCTGTGCTTCGACCACTAGCCACGCTGCCTGCCATGGCGTGGCTCTGCAGGCCACGGGGCTGCAGCCTCCCCCTTGCCCCCCAGCAGGGGCAGTAACCGGCTCTGGGCTAGTCCCCCCCCCCACACACACACACCAGCAGCTTCGCTTCCCTTACCCCCACACCCTGCAGCCCCCCCCCAGCAGCTTCGCTTCCCCTCCCCCCACACCCTGCAGCACTAAGGGCCACTGCCCCACTTGGCTCCAGCCCTCCCAAGGCCTGAGCTGTGTGGGGAGGCGGCTCCCCCTTCCCCTCAGCTTGGTGCGAGTCTCGCCTCCCTCCCCTGCGCAGTGACCTCCTGCAAGGACCCCGGGGACGTGGCCCACAGCCGCAGGATCATCTCCAGCTCCAAGTTCCCCGTGGGCGCCACCGTGCAGTTCGTCTGCGACAAGGGCTACGCCCTGACCGGGGGCGGCCTGCTGACCTGCCGGGACCGCCAGGCCGGGGGCCCCAAGTGGAGCGACCGCCTCCCCAAGTGCACCCGTGAGTCCGAGCTCTGCCAGCTGCTTCCGTGGGGTCCTGCTCCAGCTGGCTGGCTGGGAACCTCCCCCCCAAAACAGGTCCTGGTGCACCTGGCTGCCTGTCTCCAGGGTCGGGGAGAGCCCTGGCCCTGCAGCCTGTGCTGGCACCCTGAAGCATGGGATGCTCGGGAGGGGGGCGCTGCAGGCGGCATCATGCTGGGCACTGCATCCCATTGGGCTGTCCCCCAGCTGCCCGCCTCCCAGCCCTGGCAAGGGTCCCCCAGCAGTTGGACTAGGGCTGAGCCCCATGAGGGAGGCTCCCCATAGCCCTCAAAGGAAGCTCTGGCCCCACCCCGTGCCTGAGTTGCAGGCGAGCGTCTCACCCCAGCTCCGTTCCGCATTTGCAGCAGAAGTATATGAGCCTTGCCACAACCCGGGCACCCCAGAGCATGGCGTCCAGACCCCGGAGCAGAGGCTGTACCAGGCGGGGGCCACCCTGCGCTTCTCATGTGCCACAGGCTATGTGCTGCTGGGGGAGGGGAGCCTCCGCTGTGTGCCCGGCCACCCCTCGCAGTGGAACAGCTCTCCTCCCATCTGCAAGGCCGGTGAGTCTGCCCTGGGACCGGCAAACAGTGTGTGTGGCCCAGCCAGTCCCCGAGCCCCCGGCCACTGGCGTCTCACCTTCCCTGCAGAACTCCCCTCTCCAGCAGGGATTGCCTTGTGGTCACTGCGCCCTGGGCACGCCAGATCCTCCCCGCCCCTTGCACGACTGAATGGTGAGTGTGCAAGGGACACACCCGCCCCCTGCGGTGGCGCCCCGGCCACTGCCAGCGCTAGCTTCTCCCTGGCATTGCAAAGCCGATTGTCCCTTCTCTAGCCTGACTAGCGCTCCCGCCCCACAGTGCAGGGAGCATGTGCCCATGTCAGCCCCAGGGCAGGGGGACCACGCTGGGCCAAGCCACTAGCAAAGCACTGGCCACAGGCTCACGCTTAATAACCACTCTGAGCTTCAGCTGCCCTGCCTGGGGCCGGCATGTGATGGGGCCCTTGGCTGTGCCCTGGTCCCCAGCAGCCCTGCCCCCCTCGCTCTACCCAGCTGCTGCCCCCCCGTCCCGCCTTTCATTCTCTCTCTTCTTCCAGCCGCTTACGATGAATTTTACAGCAACCGCAACCTGGACGGTAAGAACCCGGCAGCGGTCTCACCGGCTCTCCCTGCCGGCTCTCCACAGGCTGCCGTGCAGGAGGGTCCCTCTAGGGCAGACGTGAGGCAGGGGCCTTGAGGGGGTGCCTGGGAGCCACTGGGGCCGGGAGATGGGTGCGGAGAGCAGATGACACTGAACCATCAGGAGAGGTGGACATGCAGAAACGCAGGGAGTGATGGCGCTGGGTGCAGGGGCAGGTGGGCTGGGCTCAGTGCTGGGGCAGCTCTGCCCACAGGGACGGCTCACCCGGCAGAGGCCGGCCAGGGAGACTCGCAAAGGAGGCATCAAAGAGAGGGTTTGGGTGCAGGTACGGGTAGGGGTGCGGGTGCCCATGGGGGTGCAAGTGGGGGTGCAGGTTGGGGATGGGTGCCCGTGGGGGTGCGGGTGGGATGCGGGTGGGGATGGGTGCCCGTGGGGGTGCAAGTGGGGGTGCAGGTTGGGGATGGGTGCCCGTGGGGGTGCGGGTGGGATGCGGGTGGGCATGGGTGACCATCGGGGTGCGGGTGGGATGCGGGTGGGGATGGGTGCCCGTGGGGGTGCGGGTGGGATGCGCGTGTCCGTGATGGTGCCCGTGGGGGTGCAAGTGGGGGTGCAGGTTGGGGATGGGTGCCCGTGGGGGTGCGGGTGGGATGCGGGTGGGGATGGGTGCCCGTGGGGGTGCGGGTGGGATGCGCGTGTCCGTGATGGTGCCCGTTGGGGTGGGCTATCTGGGGATCTGGGCTGGGCTGAGCAGCGAGCACAGAGCCAGGATGCGGCCGGCCAGCAGGAGGCACCGTTTCCCCTGTGAGCAGGGAGGAGGCACACCAGGCTGGGTCCCATGTCCGTGCAGGGCCCCTGTCACTGAAGTGCATGGGGGGTGTGGAACCCCAGTGCCCTGAGAAGGGGGGTGCAGGATCCCCCTTCCCCTCATCCCCACTGAGCTACCCAAAGAGTCTGGTAAAGTCTCTTCTTCCCCTGCCCGCTGCCCCGGTCTCTGTACCCTCCCCCCACACTTTCCCCGTCTCTCCCGCAGTCGCGAAGGTCTCGCCCTCGGGGAACCCGCAGGAGGGCCCCAACGTCGCCATCGCCATCTTCCTGCCAGTGCTGGTCGTGGCGCTGCTCATTGGAGGCATTTACCTCTACTTCTCCAAGTGAGTGCCATGGCGGGAGGGGGGAGTCTGCCCCCTGCCCGGCCTTGTCTGCCTCCTGCCAGCCCCGTCTGTCCCTTGCCTGGCCCAGTCTGCCCCCGTTCCTGTCTGTGCCTGGCCCCTCTGCCCTCCTGCCAGCCCCATCGGTCCCTTGCCTGGCCCAGTCTGCCCTGCATCCTACCCTGCCTTCCTCCTGCCAGCCCCGTCTGCCCTGGCCCCTCTGCCCCCCCTCGTCTGCCCCCATCACTGCCTGTCCCTGGCCCCTCTGCCTCTCGCCTGGCCCCGTCTGCCCCTGCCCAGCCCTGTCTGCCCCCCTGCCCAGTCCCCAGCCCTGTCTGCCCCTGGCCCCCAGCCCGGGCCCCGTGTTCTCATCTGCCCCTGCCTGGGCCCCATGTTCTCTTGTCTGCGCCCTGCCCAGCCCCCAGCCCCGTCTGTCAGTGCCAGCCCATCAGTGCTCTGCCAGCTGGGGTCACTGCCGGCTCGTCTCTGTCCCCTGCAGGCTCCAGGGGAAACCGTCCCTGCAGCTGCCCCTGTCTGGTTCTCACCCCTACGATCACATCACTGTGGAATCAGCCTTTGACAACACCGCCTACGAGACAGGAGTAAGTACTGAGCCCCGCTCAGTCGGGCCCCACCAGCCCTGGGGCCGCACAGGGGTCGGCAGCTTGGGAGTAAACCCAGGTGCTTGGGGCACTGCCAGGAGCTGGGGGCTGGCTCGGCCCTGTGCAAATGGGCAGCCCCATGTCCCTCACTGGGGACTGCCCCCAATGTGCGTGGAGCAGGAGAGGGGCGGCAATAGCCAATCAATCCCAGGAGGAGCCCCAAGGGTGGGGTGGAAAGGGGGAGGGAGAGGGGGGTCGCTGCCCCCCAGGAAGGGAACGCGTGAGGGGGTGGGGGGAACGAGCACACCCCGGCAGCGCTGGAATGTGTCCAACCCCCTGCAGTCTGTTTCCTTTCCAGGACACGAGGGAATATGAGGTTTCCATCTAGGCCGAGCTGAGCTGAGCCGGGAGGAGGGGCCCCCCCAGCAGCACTGTCCTCGGCCCCCCCGGACACCCCGCCGGCGTCTTGCGGGAAGGGACTGTAAATGTCCCCAAGAGACTCTGCCCAAGCGCTTTCCCGGAGGAGCCAGCGGCCCAGCTCCCGCCCCCAGCCTGGCCCCTTCCTGCCAGCGCTGCCCCGCCCTGCCCCTGCCCGGCAGGGTCTGTGCACAGAGAAACGGGGAGGCTCCAGGCTCCATGTGGGTGTGATGGGCTCTGGACTCTCTGTCACGTTGCATGGAGCCGTGCACAGGACCTGCCAGGCCAGGCCAGAGCCAGCCACACGGCCTCCTGCTCCCGCCCACGGTGGCCGGGATAACACTGCGCCTGGGGGCTGGGCTGGGCAGCCTCCCTCCCATCGCCAGCCTGGCCCAGCCCAGAGCAGGGGAAAGAGCCAAGGAGACACTTTATTCCCACGAGCCTGTTCAGCCCCTTGTGTCCAGGCGCTGAGCTGTAGCTCATGGGGTCTGAACCGGGCCCTGCGCACTCCAGGTGTGAGGAGCCCGCTGCCGAGTTGGCTCCAGGGCCTCAGCTTCGCTCTCAGCCGGGAGGGTTCTCGCCCTCATGCTTGTGGAAAATCTGACCCGAGTGTCAGCGCCGCCGCATCGCCTGCCTGAGTGTGCAGCCAGCCTGAGCCAGCCGCGTGCAGAGCTGTGCGCTGCCCCATGGACTCTGCCAATCTGCAGCCGTGGACTCCGCCGCGGCCCAGGACAGCCCAGCGTCAGTGTGGAATTGGACATTTTGCAGCCGCTGCCTCCTGCTCCTCAGACCGCTCCCTGGAGCCAGAGCCGAACCCTGCCTGCAGCCGGGATAACAGTGCAGCAGCCTGGCTCTGGGGAGCCAGGGAGATGAGCTGCTGAAGCCAAATGCAAGTTTGCCCTCCTCTGGCACATGCTGGATGGTGCAGGAGAAGGAGGCTCTGAGCCTGGCGCATGGGAGCAAAACACCCAGCCCTGGAACTACTCAGAGACACATTGTACTGCAATGAGTGTTTGCAGCTCCCCACCCTCCCTCTGTGTTTGTAGCAGGGGTAGCAGAATGCAGGGTATTTCGGTAGCTCGTGGTCGTAGGCTAGAGGAATGCTGGCATGGCACTGTGCCCCTGGGCACACGGAGCCCTGAATATCAAGCACTGTGTCTCGCTGTGTGAGACACCTAACTCACTCGCCAGTAACACAGCCCTGCCCCTGCTACCAGCCTCCGGGGCCAGTGTAAAAACCACATTAACATTAGAATTCTGTAAACGCAACCTGCCCACATTCCGTGGATTAAAAGCTGGTAGTAATAGGTCTGCGAATGTCATTGTAGGTGGGGAATCGTCATCAAACAGGTGTGTGTCCGGTGGAGGGGGGGGGGCGCAGCAGTTTGTGGCCCTGTGCTATTTAACATCGTCAGTGGAAAACACCAAATCATCACCGATCAAGTGTGCAGATGACACAGGCCTGGGGGTGCGGTACCCAGTGAAGAGGCCAGGTCACTGCTAACAGCAATGTGGATCGCTTGGTAAACTGTGTTTGAATACGGCTCAATGTCAACGTAGCGGAGCAGAGACTGCAGGCCCGGTTACAGGCTGGGGGACTTGTCATGCCAAGCAGTGACTGAAAAAAGCTTTTACCTCTGGGTGTGGCGCTGCTGGGATCCTGGGTCCAGTTCTGGGGTCCGCAAGTCAAGGATGGTGCTAAATTGGGGAGGGCTCAGAGAAGAGCCCCGAGAACGAGGGACGGGTTAGAACCTCCTAGTGAGAGACCCTAAGACTCAGACTCTAGCTCAGCAAAGAGAAGGTTCTGGGTGACCTGAGCCCAGCCTACCGGGATCTACGGGAAGAACAAACGTTTGATCGTGCGCTGGCTCTTCCATCTAGCGGAGAAGGGTCTAACCCGGCCAGCAGCTGGAAGCTGAAGCTGAGCAGTTCAGACTGGCACAAGTAATCGTTAGCAGTGGGAGGAATTACCCATTGGAGCAACTCACCCAGAGCTGGGGCGGATTCTCCATCACTGACCATTTTAAAATCCGGACGGGCTGTTTTTCTAACAGCTCTGCCCAAGGGATTACTGGGGCGGGTCTCAGGCCTGTGCTATCGGAGCTCAGACTGGGTGGTCACAAGGGACCCTAGTGGCCTTGGGATCTAGGAGAAAGCTCGTAGCGCAGGGCCCAGACTCTCCCGCACTCCCTTGCAAGGCTGCGTCTTGGCCGCGGGGTGCAGCAAGCTGCCATTGCGGTGGGGTTCGTGGGGGAACTGTACATGGCTTAGAGTGGGGGCTTCCCCAGCCCAGGGAGCAAGCCCTCCCCCGCCCCCCAGTTTAAAGGGGAGATCCTGAGCCAAGCAGCCTGGACAGAGATGGCTCCCAGCACAGGGCAGCGTGTGCAGATGCAGGCCGTGAGGAGGTGCTGGCCGTCCCCTGGGCACAGCGGCTGCAGTGTTCCTGCCATGCAGGTCAGAGACGAAGTGGTGGTAACATGAGCCTGGGCCAAGGACCTGGGGCAGGGGCAGCTCTAACATGCTCAGGCCTAGCTGCCCTGTGGTCTGGGGAGGGCATAAAGCCGCTAATGCTGCCCAGCAAGGGGGTGGCCCAGGCAGGCTTGTGTGGGCAAGCACAGGGCACGGTCTCTTGGCCTGGCACAGAGAGAGACAGGGGGTCTTGCACTCTGGGAGCCGCAGGACTACAATGCAACACCAGGCTCAGGGCCTGCAGAGGGGGCAGCAGTGACCTCACTGAGGGGAGCCCCCAGCTGCCCAGCAGGTGTGGGGCACTGGCGAAGCGTCTCCCCTCCTGGAGGAGGATGGGCCCAGGCTAAGTCCAAGCTTCCCCCAGGTTGTCAGTGGTGGGCAGCGTGTAAACCCTCCTGCCAACAGCCCCACCCTGAAGTGGCTCCTCCATGTGGCTGGGCTCCACCCTTGGCGCTGGTGTGCCAGCCCCCGGCAGCTCACACTGCTTCACCTGCGCACCCCAGGGCCTGCCCCCACCTAGAGAGGCTGGGGACAGTCACAGACGAGGGCAGGTCACACAGCTCCCCGGGCAGCCATCCTGCCTGGGCGGGAATCCTGCCCTGCGGGCTTCGGGGCACCTTGGTTAGCCCATGTGAGGGACCCCCCCCCAACTTGCCACTAAGCCCCCAGGATGGTGAACTCCAGCCCCACAGGTTGTCTGGTCACTCGCCCACTGCCTGGCTCTGGGCAGGGCTTCCTGGGGCATGGGAAGCAGTGAGGGCAGGCGAGTATCGAGCTCCCCAGAGCCAGCTCACGCCCCTGCCAGTTTGCCAGGCTCTCGCTGTGCGCACAACCAGCCCTGGGCTCCGCCAGCCACTGCCAGCATTTTTCCAGCCAAATGCCCGGCAGGAGGCAGATGAGGGTGTGGACACTGGCTCGGTTACGTGGCCCAAGGAGACCCTTGGTGAGTTGTGTGCGTGGGCTGGGGCAGGCGCTGGTGCGGCAGTGCAAACCCCGGATCCAGGCCCAGCCCCTGCAGGAGGCTGGGGCAGGGAGACATTTTCTCCCACCCAGGTGCACCTGCCCAGGGTCCACCTCCCATTACTGCTAGGCCCCTGCGCTCAAGATGCCATTCTCCTTGAGGTGGTGGCCACAAGCTGCAGCCAGCTCCAGCCTTCAGCCAGAATCCTCCTGGCCCCCTGGGTGTCTAGCCCACTCCCCTCTGCCTCACGGGCCCTTCTGAATGGCTGTCCCGCTGCTGCAGAGAGCCTAGCATGGCGCCAGGACAGGAGGGAGTGTTTGCCTGCAGCAGCTGCTTCCCAGAGAGCCCTGATGGGGTTTCGAGAGAGACGCCAGCCCAAGCGGCTCCCAGCCAGGGACCTTGCCTGCCAGCCCAGCCACAGGGCGTGCCATGCTGTTCTCCGTGCGAAGGGAGTGAGAAGCAGCAGGCTGGGCTGTGGAGACGGACAGGACGGGGCGTCCCACCAGCAAGGGGCACCAGTGCTGGAGGGATGGGGAGCCCCGCACGGTCTCCAAGCAGGGCAGTGAGGAAAGGGGGGCTTAGTGCTGCTGCCCCCCGACCCATCCGGAGCCCCTGGGCCTGGCGAGCCCCAGCCTGGGCAGGAAGCTTTTCACGTGTGAAATGTCATGTACAGTCCCAGCTTTCCGCCGCCCGGTCCGTTTTGGGGAGAAGAGCCAGGCTTTTCTTTCAGTTGTTTCCTTAATAAACTGGTGTTTTAGAAGAAGCTGCTCTGCGTGGTGGTGCCGTGTTCCTGGGGCCTGCAATCCCTGAGCACAGGAACCTCCTCACTCCTTCCTCCCCTGGAACGAGAGCGGCAGGCGGCCCGAATTCTCTGTGCTCTCCTCACCTGTCAGCGCTCCCCCATTCCTCCGGCAGCCAAAAGAACCACCTGTGTGTTGAGGGCCACCCCACTGAAACCGCCTGGGGCGATGGCTAAACCTCACTCCCTGCTGCAGACGGACTCAGGGTCCCAACACACCAACCACCCCAGGCTGGGGAAACTGGGCACTGTCCTGGATGGAGCGTGATGGTGCAGAGCCGAGCTCCGGGGGGAAGGGGATGGTAGGACACAGGAGAAGGGCAGCCCCCTGGGACCTTCCTGGACCCCCTTGGGTCCCTGGAGAACATGCACTGGACTCAGCTGGGAGCGCAGCTGCCTGCTCCTGCTATGGTCAGGGCCCCCGTGAGTGGGTCAGGCCCGTGCTCCATCTCTTCGCTGACGCCTAGTCAGCTGCCGGTGCCGGGGGAAGGCTGCCCTAGGGCCTCATTTTCAAAAACGTGAGTGGCTCAAGCCTCAGCTCCATCCACCCAGAGCCAGATTCCAGGCTCTGAACCACGTGCTAGCAGCCCTCTGGGAGCATGCAGATCCCAAAGGCCCGGGGAAGTGCGTGAGCGCTGGGGACCTGGGGACGGACAATCTTCCAGAGTGGATCAGGCGACTCCAAGCCTGTCTGCAGGAAACACTGCAGAGCATTCCTCGTCGAAAAGCCCTTCCACCGACATAAGAAGGCCCCTTGCAGCTCCCCCTCGTCCCCCAAATTAAACCACCCCCAAACACCCTCCCCCAAGCAGAGGTTTTTCTCCAAAAAGGCAAGCAAGCCAGAGACTCCATGGAGTCCAGGGGGTCAGTTCTATGGGCTGGGGCTTGTATCGCGCGCTGGGCTGCAGGAGAAAGGCCAAAGACAGCTAGCTATGGCCAGGCCCCTGAATCGGGCATGGCCTGCTCAGCACCTGGACGAGCCCAGCTGGGATGGCCAGGGGGCGGGGGGTGCTTACTGGGTTCCCACTGCTCCAGCACCAAGTGGCTGTCTTGCAGCCCGAGGCAGTGGGAAGCTGAGCCGAAGCTGCCAGGAGAAGCCAAGCTGATGTGCAGGATGGAGGGGGGGGGGCTGTTTGAGACCACACCCTCCTCTTGGCCACTTGCTCCACTACACCGCTGCCCCCATCCAGCTGCCAGGTAGGGAACACTGCTGCACCCCCATGTCACACCAGCCTGTGATTTGCCCACCTTCATCCTCCACCCCCCCTGCACTTGGCCCAGAGTCTCCCACAGGACTCGCCTGAGATTGCTCCAGGGTCCACCTGGCTCCTGAGCAGTCTTGCTGCTTGAGCGACTGCTCGCTGAGCACCTACCCTGCCTGGCCTTGGCAAGGGTGCCACTCCTGCTGCTGCCCATCAGTGTCAGAGAGAGCTGAGCGGCCCATGGGCGTTGACTCCCCGTGGCCTCCACGCACAGGTCGCTGAATTGCCTCACTGCTGCCTGCCAGGGGGTTACTGGGGAGCATCAAGAGCCCAGACCCTCGGGTCGTCCTCCCGGTCCCCAGAGCTTTGCTGAGGTGGGGGAGCTGCTTCACTTGATTTCTCATGCCTGGAGAACTGAAACTGCAAGCTCAGGAAGAAAAGCAGGTGCAAGCATTCCTGGATCCTCCCTGGCACCATCCCAGCAGCCAGCAGCCAGGCTGTTTGAGTTCGAACAATAACCTGGGGAGGGGTGGAGCCTTCACTGGCCCAGGGTTAAGCACAGGCTCGGGAAGGGCAGCCCTTGCACACCTCTCACCCCTAGCTGGAGCCACCAGTGCTCAGAGTGGGATGCAGTTGGTATTGGTGCAGCCCAGGCCAGCACCACACAGGGAGATGGGGAAATCACACCCCGCAGCAGGCCCAGACACACGCATGTACCAGGAAACCTGTTGCACGGCCACACAGCTGGGCTGTCGGCCACCCACAGCCACATTTCCTGCTCACGGCAGCTCCACGGTTGCATTTCTTCTGGCATAGGCAGAAAGGTGATGAACCCAGCACAGGGGAAGCCCCAGCGGTGACAGCCCTGCATGCCGCAGCAGGAAGTGGAAAGGAGCGAGATGCTGCTTAAACCTACGGCTCCTGGTGCTTGGCATGCTGGGAAGTTAAATGGGCTTGTGAGACAATATTGCATTGTCTAGTCTGCCTGCTGGAGTGTGACGGTGGCTTGGTAACCCTGACGCCCCAGCACTCAGTCCAAGTGACAGCACGAGGGAAATCGGAGGCCACGAAGCAAAGCATTCTGAGGCCTTTTTGGCCCATAAGCATTTTAATCTGGGGAACCTTCAGAGCAGTGACATCCGTAGCGCTTAGCACAGAAATCACGTTGCACAAATGCTGCTAGCGGCACCTGGCTCCAAAAAGGCAGCAAGTCCCCAACATGTGGTGTGGGGCGCAGCTACAACTGCGTGGCGGCTGCAAGCAACACAACCTGAAGCTACTGCTGCTGCTACTGATAGTCAGCGGAAGCCACTTCCTCCTGCAGGCACGCAAGGACTGGGAGCCAGGCAGGGCTCAGAGCAGCAGGCAGAGGGCTCCCTCGCTGGCCCAGGACTGCCACAGAAAGTCATCAGAGTCGACAGTGGAGGAAAGGAGGCAGCAAGGCCAGGGACCCATTTCCCCAGCGGCTCCCCTGGAGGTGACATTCCATGCCAGGCGCAGTGAGCTCACCGCATGTGGCTGTGGGTAGGCGAACAATGAAACCAGGACAAAGCCAAGGGAGAGGGATTACACACACACCCTGGGCCGCGCAGCTCAGCCATGCTTTAGCCACAGCTGTCTGTTGGTGGGAAGGAGGAAGTCTGAACCCACATTCAAAAGGAATAAGGCAAATGGCCGGGCTGTAGTCCAGCTGGCTGTGGCTGGCCCAGCCCAGGCGTACATAGCGGTGCCATGGCTGATGTCACTGCCAGGACGTGAGCCTGCCAGAAATGACATTCTGCTCCCACACGTCACATGGAGGCGCGCCCCCAGAAGCAGCTCGTTCCTGGCTAACCCTTTGGGTACTGGCCGCTGCTGCTGGTGTCAGTCCCCGGGAAGGGCAAGCAGCCTCCTAAGAGCTGCACCTTGCAGAGGGGCCGAAGACCGGGCCTTTCAGAGCTAGTGCAGCCGTCCAAATCCAGCCCAGGTCCAGAGTGACTAGATGTCGTGCCAGTCGTTATGGGTGAGCTGGGGGGTCTCAGTCCCATTCAGCCTCCCCTCCCAACCCCCAGTTAGCACTCTTGATGGCAGGCTCCAAGAGGCCAAGGACTGACCGGGCACGGCAACTCACCTGCCCTCCCTGCTACAGACGGGCTCTCAAGCACAGGGCAAGGGTGCTCATGACACAAGCCTGCTGCCCACACTGTCGCGGTTCTGGGATAAACTGACGGTCTCAGACCCTCCCCCGGCATGTTTCTATTCCACCTTGAACCCCCTCCCTTGGACACCAGCCCATCGACACTGGTCAGCTTTGGGGTACCCCAGGCCAGCGCCTGACGAGCGCGAGGGGCAGTGAATACAGACGGGAGCGGTCCCTACTTGCACCATGCTCCCAGTGCTGCCAGGCTGGCAAAGCCAAGGGCACTCCGGCCCCTGGGCACTGCTGCCAGCTGCCCAGGCCGTGGTTTGCAGGCATGGGCCCTGCAGGGCGAAGGATGGGACCAGGCACCCCCACGAGAGCGAGGACAGGGGCAAGGTGGGCACATGCCAGGGCCATGAGACAGCAGGGAGGCAGGAGCACAGCTTTGTGCTTCACCTGTGGCTCCGCCCTGGCAGCTGCCTAGGCCCCTCTTTGTACAGCGCCGAGCACAGCGCCCCATCCCCGCCGCCTGCGGAGCGCGCCGCCTGTCGGCACACCCGACCCACTGCCGCTGCGCCCAGCTTGCCCACAAAGGGAGGATTTACGCATGCGCGTGGAAAGCATGGGTAGTCTGAACTGCGCTTGCGCGGGGACAGAGCGGGGCGGGGAGGGGTTCCTGGCCGGGGCGGTCAGACTGAGTCTGCGCCAGGACTGGCTGGAGGGGGTTTGGTGTGCGCCTGCGCAGGAATGGCGCCTAAGCGGATGGGGGCGCTTATGCCACCTGGGATGCGCCTGCGTGGTAGTGTCCGGGGCCAAGCTCGGCTGCGCCTGCGCGTGGGGTGGCGAGGTTCCGGAGCCCGACCCGGGCGAGCTGCGCCTGCGCGCGGGTGTCCTGGCCCGGGCGGGCTGCGCCTGCGCGGCGGGGGTGTCCGGGCCCGGGCGGGCTGCGCCTGCGCGGGGTGCGCGGTGGCGGGGCCCTAAGCAGCCAGCGGCGCCTCCTGTGTGTCTGAGGCGGAGGGAGCGGAGCCCAGCCGAGCCCGGAGCCCCTGCGCAGGTCCGGCCCGACCCCCGCCCGTCCCTTCCCCGGCATGGCACTGGGCGCGGGGCCCCCCGCAGCCTCCCCCGGGCCCGGCAGGAGGGGGACGGGGAAGCAGCAGCGGCCCGTGGGATAGGCCGAGCGCCGCCGCCTCCTCCTCCCGCGGGCGAGGGGCCCCCGCCCGCCCGCACCGAGCCGCCCCCCCCCCCCCGGGACTGGCCTGAGGCCCCGCCTGGCCGGGGCAGCCGCCTTGGGCTCGCCCGCCCCCCGCCCAGGAGCGCGCCAGGAGCCGCCGCGGCCCCCGCCCAGGGGCCGGGGCCCCCGGGGCCGGGCCCCCCGCCGCGCCCGGGCTGGATGAATGTGGGGCAAGATGGAGACCAAGACGATCGTGTACGACCTGGACACCTCCGGGGGGCTGATGGAGGTGAGCAGCCGCCGGGCCGGGGAAATGGCGGGGAGCCGGGGGCCGGGCCCCCCTCGGGGCCGGGCTGCCGGGAGCCCCCGCTGCCCGTACAAGGAAGCGCGGAGGGACGGAGCCGCGGGGGCTCGGGCGGGGTGGGGGCGCCTCCCCGGGCCGGCGGGGCTCGGCCCAGCCCCTCACCGCCCCTCTGTTTGTGTGTGCAGCAAATCCAAGCCCTGCTGGCGCCCCCGAAGAGCGAGGACGGCGAGAAGAGGAGCCGCAGGCCCGAGAAGGAGGCCCGGCGGAGTGGCAGGGCCACCAACCATGATAGCTGCGATAGCTGCAAGGAAGGCGGGGATCTGCTGTGCTGCGATCACTGCCCGGCCGCTTTCCACCTCCAGTGCTGGTAAGGCCCGGAGTGCTGCCCGTTAGCTCGGCGCCTTGTGTGCGCCAGCAAACCCCCGCTCGGGCTCTCCCGGGGCAGCCGAGCCGAAAAGCCCCCGAGCCCGCTTTCCACGGGGCTCAGCGGCTCGCGCTGGTGCCTGGGCGGGTGGGAGGCTCCGCTTTTCTTTTTGTGTGAAGCGCTGAGCTGCGGAGCCGAGCGGCGGCCGAGGAGAGGCGAGAGGAGGAGCTGCGCTGTTCGCCTGCGATTCGCATTGCCTTTATTGCGTGCCCCCGGGGGGGGGGTTCAGCCTTGAAGTTTCTTTTCTTCCCGCTCCATCTTCGGGGCTGCCTTGCTTGGGGATCCCTTTGGGGCTGCGATGGGTGGCGTCTCTTGGACTGGCCTGACGTTGCTGAGCGCCTCAGCGGTGCTGCTGCTGGGAATAATGGAGGTTGCTGTCTCTGGCTCTTTCCCTGCCTCACTGTTTACAATATGGCGACCTTCCTTTAAATTATATTTTTATTCTCAGCGCCATTTTGGCTGCATATAGCGCTTCCAGGCCCTGGCACCGTTACTGTAGTATTTTGAATACAGAAGTATCTTCCCTGCGTTGATCCAGAACTGTGAACTTGAAAATTGACCCCTCCTTATTCCCTTTTCCTTCCTCCTGTCCTTTAGACCTGCCTGTTCCATCTTGTAGGAGTGACCTATACGAATTCAGGGACAGCTTGCCTGTAGGCTTGTGCTTTCGTTGCTAATCCTCGGTGGTGGTTTGGAAATGTGTGCTTTAGAGCATAGTGCCTGCTGTGAGAGGGGGACCCGACCTTCCCTGCATTACCTGGAAGCCTCCCAAGCTAGTAACAAAAAGCAAGCTAGCAAAGTCAGGAGATGTCTGAACTTCAGTTTCTGCCCTGAGAAGTTATTTTTGCTTCTGTGTAAGGAGCCCAGGTGCATCGAAAGCGAATTTGCGTACATCTGTTCAGCAATTCAGGCTCGTGAAATTC
Organism: Mauremys mutica; assembly: GCF_020497125.1. Taxonomy (NCBI): domain Eukaryota; kingdom Metazoa; phylum Chordata; order Testudines; family Geoemydidae; genus Mauremys; species Mauremys mutica. The sequence goes on from NC_059090.1 coordinate 25,096,963, forward strand.
AGACAGCCAAAGTGACTAATGGGATGGGGGAGGGAGCAGGGCAAGTCAGAGCAGTGAAGTTCTGGCAAATCGGTTTTCTTCCTTGGAGAGAGATTTTTAACCACATTCCTTATTGTCTTTCATGCCTCGGATATTTGTTTGACTCGGCTACAGTTGTCTCCTTGTGACTTTAGCTGAATGGTTGTACTTTTTTATATGCTAATTGCAGGTCTTAGGGTCCTTATTACAGTGATTACTGATACCGGGGAAATTTACCGTCTGGTCAGAATTCTGTAGGGAGTGTCCTGTTACCATTCTATAGACCTGTCTACCCAAGACGGGAAGCTCCATTTTTATAATCCATGATACCATAATTTCTATCTGGAGAAGTTCCCCTGGTAGTTTTATTATATAGAGCACTTAAAATCTGCTGGAGGAGAACGTTTGTTTGTTTTTTGGTTTAATCTGTTTAGTAATTAGACAAGGTGGGTGAGGTAATCTTTTATTGGGCCAGCTTCACTTGGTGAAAGAGACAAACTTGGGTGCTTACACAGAAGCTCTCCTTCAGATAGCTGTCCTTTTAGGACAGGATTGTTTCATAATGTAGGGCTCAGTAGTTCAACACAAACAAGTTAATGTTGTATGTTAGGATGTTGATATAAACTGAACCTGGTAAAGTCAAATGAAGTGCCTAAAATGTTAAGCCTCCATACAGTTTTGAGTCTCATTTGTTGAAGCAGGATAGTTGCTAGAAACCGTGAGAATTTTGGGGAGGGAAATGGTCCACATGCAGTTTCTCACTTACTTAAAACCTGGTTTCTCAATCATAAGTCAGTATCCACTTTATAGTCATGGAGATATTAGCTATGCATATACTTCATGATTTAATTTGGCAAAAGTTTCTGGTTTTTTAATCTGCATGGGGAAACCAAGGTAACTTTTTATTCAATTTAGAGACTTTTGTAAAGTGACCTTTTTCCTACAATTGACAGAACTAAATTACACCCAACTCATTAGCTACTATTTTCATGATACGAATACAGGGCCCTATCCTGCAAGCCCTTTCTCACTTAAGTAGTCATGTTGACTTCAATGAGACTTCTCTCCAGGGTAAGGGGTTTGTAAGGTTAACCCCACAATTTATGCAGCTACAGTATTCAAATAATTTTCGGCTTAAATTTGCTTTAACAGGCTTTTTCTTCATCAGAAATAAAGGATGGGCTGCTTTCTGTTTTCCTGTTCTCATTTCCAAAGCCTTGCATACCACTTTGTAAAGGCATGCAAATGAGACAAGTTGCCTCAAAGGGACACTTGGGTTTTGTCTTTACCTCATACATCTTGCTTAAAGTCAGCTTCCATTCCATTGGGCATGAATGCAGTACATGCATTTATTTCCCTGTTATTCTGCAGTGTTTCAATAATGCTTGCTTTAAGTACATTTATACAGTGAATATAAACTTAAATATATCAATCTATGGCCAACTTCTGAATTCTGCTGTTTGAGGCATCTTCCAGGCATTTCCTTCAATACTGTTTTCACTGTTCTAAAAGTTTCTTTTGTGACAATGAGGAAGACAATGCGACAATACCTAGTTTTTATTTAGAGCGCTTCAACAGTACACCCTGAAGCACTTCAGTACCAGCTGTAAAGGATAAGGTGTGGAAGTGACTTGCCCACCAGAGAAGTGGCATAGCCAAGAATTGAACCTGTCTCCCTAATCCCAGTCCAGTGCGCTATCCACTAGGTGACACTGCCTCCCCTATATACAATACATGTAACTTGCTTGCTACATTATTGTACCTTGATTAGGTAAATACGTGTATATCTCCAAAGCAACAATTTGTATGTTTTAACTTAAAAAGGAAACAAACAAATATTATGCCATGTGGTTCTCTGCTTCCATAGTCCATGTTAGTCTGGGGTTGAGGTCTTACCCATATTTATTGAAATTCATTCTGTAATCTGTTGTGTGCACTTCGAAGATATGTTCCAGAAAGCAAGTCTTGAAATATAATCCAGGCAGGTATTGTCGTTCCATTTTTGGTTTGGTTTAGTGTCTGGGTGTTCACGGGAGTACTCCAGGAGAGAAGACCAGATCTTCTTAAAGTCCTTTGTTTTGTTCTTAAGCATATCTTGACTTCTAGACTAAAGTATTTCCACACATTTGGAAGCCAGCTGAAAAAAGATGATAGCTTTGAATATTTCCAGGTCTAATTACGGTATATTTACCTGCCAAAAAGAGCAGTTTTACCAAGTTTTTTGTAGTTACGAGTGGGTTGTCAGCCCCAGAATGACTTCATGTGGATGGAACCAGATTTCTGATTCATCTATTATGAACTTGACCACTCTTGTAATCTTGTCCAAGAAAGATTATAGTTTGGGGAAAAACCAAATAAAATCTGCATTTTCTTTGCTTACATCAGATTTCATCAGCGTTGGTGCAAATAATTTGGATGGGGTAATAATTACAGAAAATTTTGTAGTGCCCTTTTCGCTAGATTATCTATGATGCTGCATCTGCTATATTCAAATATGTTGACTTCTTCAGATTTAAATTTTGCATAGAATGTTTTTTTCCACTTATCAGCTTTTTCCAAGGAAGTTTTATTGGTTTTTAGATTTAAAACTCTGGTTTTGGTTATGAAGCTTGCGTATTAATTTGTCACTCACTAATGTGATTACTATGAGTGCAAGTTATTGAACAGTTCTAGAAATAATGCAGTAGAGTCTTTAATTTTATCTCACAATTCGATTCCAAGGGGGCTTTTGAGCTGGGATAAACTATTAAAAAATGATCCAAAGGCAGTTTTCTTGTTTAGTAACGTTCTGTACTTTTCTCTTACCCCCTTGTTTTAGATGTGTGTAGCTATTATAGCTTTTTCTTTGTCTCCTCTCTCCTGCCCTCAGTAAACTGATGATCCTGTGCTTGAGATCAGTCCACAAAAATTCCATATGGCTTTTCTGAAGGATTAAGCAGAAAGTGATAGAGAGGAAAAGCGCAGGTTTAAAATAGATAACTAGTAAAAATGGCAATAGAAGTTACAAAACAAAGCAGGCGAACTGACTTTTTAAAGCAGTGCTGTTAATTTTTCCTAGTGTGAAAGGTGCTCTCAAATCACTGAACCATAGCATTCCGTTATATTCTCATTTACAATTGCCTGTTTGTCTGGCTCCTGAGTACAAGGGTGTTAGTATACTGAAGCAACTTAAATTGTCTGAAATTAATCAACTTCCTTTTGAAGTGAATATGGCTCTTTAGGTGACAAAACTGACATACTAAAATTGTGAATCTCTTGTGCCATCTCCCAAGATTTCCCTTAATCGTTGACTCTTGTTCTGAACCAGATGAATTTTGTGGCTGTCACGGGGTAAGAGCACTGCATTGAGCACTGTCTTGCTAGTTCCATCAAACATTTTTGCAACACTTGCCTCTCCATGTTTACATTTGGAGTGTTTGGCTGTGTTTCCCCTTTCTGATTTGGCAGTCCTCAGGCATGCTGCTGTTGAAGAATTGGAGTTACAGAGCTTGCTAAGAGAGGCAGATGAAGCTAAACTAGCCTAGTTTTGCATATTTTATTTTCTGAGTCACATCAGTTGACAATTTTCCATTCTACATGTGAAATCTTTATGTTCAATTGCTACAACATGAATAACTTTCTGTACCTTATTCAGATTTAGAATTATCTTGGCCTATTGCAGCTAGCATTCAATTTAATCATTTAGGAGTTAATTTTGACTTCTCACTTTTGTGTCCGATTCCTCCCCTTCTTCTTTTGACTGAAAAAAAATCTTTGAGGCATCTAGATTCTGAGCTGCTGCCTTAATTTCAGTGATGTGGTCTTTTAATGGCCACAAAAAATAGGTGCTCTGGACATCCTGCCTTAAGATAACTAACTCTCAGCTAGGTAACAGTGAATTGGACAAAGTTTAAATTCATTCATTTACGTAGTGTTGAAGTGTAACGTCATACTGAAATTACTAATAACTTTTAAAAGGCTTGCACATTGTCTCTTTGTAGGTTTAAATGAACTTAGTAGGCATTCAAACTTAAATGTTATCAAAACTAGATCCTCCTGTTATGTGAACAGTATACTGGCAAAATCCATCCTTTAAAAGGTCCTTGAAGTAAGCCTGGAATACAGAGACTTGGACTTAATTTAAGCTTCTTTTTGAACTCATAACTGTTAGAAGAGACCATAATATTTTAAAGTTATGTAAGAAAACAACTCATGCTATTAACACCTGTTTATCTTTATGTTAATAACTAAATATTTTAAATGAATTCACTGCTTGCCAAATTCTTATGCTTTAATTGCATTTGGTATTTAGGTGGTTTCAGAAGCAATGTGGAATCTGAGATATTAAAGTTAATGAAAGAAGCAATTGCACTGGTTTAGTTAGTTTAAAAAAAAAAGTCATTCTTTATGTGCCTTTAGACACAGTAACATAATCAGCCATAGCAGCTCTGTTAAGCTCTCTTGTTCAACTTCAGCTTTGCTTTTTTAGTTTACACTAAGGCTCTGAAATGTAAAGCCATAAAAGTTCAACTGTAGGAATAGTAATGTGCGCAGAACTTAGAGTTTTCTGTAGTTTGGTTTGTCACAACTTAATAAACTGAATTTTTTTAATGCGTAGTTCAGGACCCTTAAGGTATCATTCTCTTCAGTATGTGGGTGCGTGCTATTGTAAAATCTTCTTATGGTTGATTAACATGTACACAGTGAAGTGTGCCTGATGACTAAACCATTGATTGCTGCTACTCTCAGAATTGGACCACAGTAATCGGGTTTCTCAGTCATCAGTGGGACTCTATCAAAATCAAAAGATGTGCTATAATAACTGAACTTAAACATGATTCCTTCACCCTCCTCTGTATCAAATAGACTAAACTTAATAGAAATGGTATTGAAATTACAAGTAAAGTTGTTTGAAAGGTAGAGGATAAAATCACTGATAAAAACTAAAAAAGGCCTGTTACCCTGCCTAGGGAAAAAATATGCTTTTCTGTTGAACTTAAGTCTTAAACATTTTGAAAATTGTGATAATCAGTTTTTACTGCTGCAGTGAAATCCATGTTTTAAAGATGCTGCATCTTGCTGAACTATTTGGTTTAGTGAAGTGTTTTTTAAGTAACTCTGACTTAGTTTGAATCCATTGTTCTGCTCAGTAGTAACCCATTATGGTTTTACTTTCTAGCTGCCGTCTTCCAGCATGTTATTGCATCGGTAGGTGTGGCTCATGGGAGTGTTTCAGAATGTGGAAACATCCTCCCAAAGGATTTCTAGTACCTAGAGGCACTTGCTTTAGCAAAGAGATTTTAATTGGATTTGATTTCTGATGGGTACTGTTCATTGGTTAATGACTGCTATGCAGATCTTAAATATTACCTGTAAAAGTTCTTTGACCTTAATTTTTGTTACCTCGTGTTCTATCTATCTGCTAGACTGCATACCTAGGCTCAACACTGCTGAAAAAAATCTACAATGTACAGTCACCACCTGCAACTTTTTTCTATGGCTTGTTTTACATCCCACTCTGTTCCTCCCCTCTGCCCCTTCCCCCCCATGCCCCCACAAAAAGGAGGGAGGACAACTGGTTAAGGCCCTATACAAATTCACGGAGGCCACAGAAATCATGAAAATGCCCCCAAATTATGCTCTTTTAAATTTTTTTTAAAAATGGAAAATGTCTACAATGAAGTCTTTAATATTCTCTCCCCTCCCCCCAAAAATCAAGGACAGAGTTAATTGTCCTACCACTTGTAAAATTAATGCTAGCCTATAAATTGTCTAAATTAAGTTGTAAAATTAATTGCATGCAAACCGTGTTAAATCCGATACTTTACACTCATGATTTTTTAAAAAATAAAACCCATCTTTTATACAGGGCCTTAGTTATAAAATAAAGGTGTGTGTTCCTCTGTTTGGTACTGATTAGTGAGGGAGAAAATAGGGAAAACAGCATTCTTTCTTTAGAGGTGGGATAATCAGAAGTTTTAATGCTAGGTGCTTTTAACAAAAGATTCATGGTGCTATTACTGTTACAGTGTGTACTGGGGAGCATCTCAGTTTGGGGAACCTGACAGGGATGTGACTGAGCCTGTTACACCAGTATGTGCCTCAGGCCTCTATAAGTGAATTGTAATTCAGAAACTGGTTGTGGTGACTAGAGCAGAACTCCTTTTGAACTAGTCCCTCTGAGATTCTTGTCTGTTGTCACTCTGCCTGATATAAGGCTGGTGAATTATAACTTAAAACTCCATTGAAACTTTTGATCTACTCTTTCGCAAGAAGATATAACTGGATTCAAAAAAGAATTTGATAAGTTCGTGGCGGCTAGGTGCATCAATGGCTATTAGCCAAGATGGTCAGGGAGACCACCACATTCTGTGGGTGTCCATAAGCCCCTGACTGCCAGATGCTGGGACTGAACAACAGGATGGATCATTTGATTCCCCTGTTCTGTTCATTCCCTTTGAAGCATCTAGCATTGGCCACTGGCAGAAGACAAGGAAACTGGGCTAGTTGGATCATTGGTCTGACCTAGTATGGCCGTTCTTATGTTCCTATCTGTGTGTTATGCCGTACACCTCATTTGCGGGGTGCCAAGCATGTGTGTAAATTACAAGAAAAGCATATTGCCAGCCTTCAGTTGTAAGACACATTCAACACAGGTATTGACATAATAAAGGCAGCAGCATTGGTGTTGCTGCGCTTCAAGACACCCTGTAAGCACACATGCATCTTGGAGTTCCTTTGTTTCTAGACTGAGTCAGTATGTGATGCTTTCTTGACTTTTCCGGTTCTAGGAAACCTGTTCCTTAATCATTAAGTCAATAATGACTAGCAAAAGCCTACTGTGAAGAAAGTAGGCAGTAATTTCCAGAGTAGGAAGGAAAGTGTACCTTTTGAAACAGAGTCTTCAGTGCATTAGAATGTGAGGGAAACCTTGTGGTAGCAAGGGATCATAAGAACAACCATACTGGGTCAGACCAATGGTCCATCTAGCCTAGAATCCTTCTTCTGACAGTGGCCAATGCCAGATGCTTCAAAAGAAATGAGCAGAACAGGGCAATTATCAAATGATCCATCCCCTGTTGCCTAGTCCCAGCATCTGGCAGTCAGAGGCTTTACACAATAATACAATAGAAATCTGTGCAAGATCTAGCAGTTTAAAAGACCATCCAGGAAGCAAGTTTAGGCATGTGAAAACATTAAAGTAATTTAGAATATAATGTGGCTTTGTTCTGGGGATGAAATTCTTGATCCGGCCTACGTTTACACTTACGGGCACTACCACTGTAGTGTAGACACTGCAGCTATGGAAGAGATTTTTCCATTGCTGTAGTAAATCTACCCCCTTGAGAGGCAGTAACTAGTTCGACAGAAGAATTCTTCCATCAGCATAGCAGTGTCAACACCAGGGCTTAGACTGGCTTAACTACGTCTTGGGGATATGAAGTTTTCACAGCCCTGAGTCACGTATCTAAGTTTTACTTGTAGATCAGGGCCCAGAATAAAAGTGTAAGTAAGCGTCTTGCCACAGTGAGTTATTGGCTAAACTGTATGTGACTGAACTATGACTCTGGAGTGCTTGGCACAGTCAACCTATCAAAGAGCTTCTTGTGTTCTTCCCCAACCAGTAGTTCTCACCATGGCTTTTGCCCAACTTCCCTTGTAGACGGCTGTGTGATGCCGAGGGGCTGTAGAAATAAACACCGCTTAGAGAGAGAAATACCTTGCGTGTCACCATGGATCATAATCTTGTCAGCACACTTGAATGCAGTTATAGCCGTGCAGGTTTGTGTCTTTGCTGTGTATAACTAGTTATGGTGGGTTTTTTCCACCCTTAGCATACTTTTTACAAATTGCATTTCCTGAGAGGTGTTCAGTGTATCATCTCAAGAGTATAAAAGGCAAATATTGTAACAGCAAGCTGGGAGGAAATCTAGTGACTGAATCTGACTTGAGCCTTTTCCACTGATGTCTGCTGTGAATGAGTCACTTTTTGAAATAAACTAGAACGAGCTAGAGATTGCTCTCTGGGGGGTTTGAATTTATCAGTGGCCTGAGGACACAACAGGCCAAAAAAACCTTCCCTGAGCAAGTAGCCCTAATCATTATAAAATATGTGCCTATACAGGCTATGACTTTCTGCTGTGGTGGGTTTGTTGTTGGGTTTTTGGGGGGGGGGGGCAGGGGCGGGAGAGATACTGTGTTAACTATCCCTAGGATCTCCTTCCACCAGGAATAGAAACAGGAGCAGGGTGTGAAGAAGAGTGGTGGGGATGGAGATTATTGTGCCTGTGTTTCTGTCATTTTGTTCTTTTTAAAAAAAAAAAAAAAAATCTGGAAACTGCTGGGTGGATTTTCAGTTTTGCTTTTTTAAATCTGCTTGGTTTTTTTTAAACTAGTACTTCTACCTGGAAAATTTCTGTGGCCAGCTGAAGGTCTGAAAGAACAAAAGAATGGCTATACTGAGTCAGACCAAAGGTCCATCTAGCCCAGTATCCTGTCTTCCAACAGTGGCCAATGCCAGGTGCCCCAGAGGGAATGAACAGAACAGGTAATCAAGTGATCCATTCCCCGTCGCCCATTCCCAGCTTCTGGCAGACAGAGGCTAGGGACACCATCCCTATCCTGGCTAATAGCCATTGATGGACCTGTCCTCCATGAACTGATCTAGTTCTTTTTTGAACCCTCTTATAGTCTTGACCTTCACAACATCCTCTGGCAAAGAGTTCCACAGGTTGACTGTGTGTTCTGTGAAGAAATACTTCCTTTTATTTGTTTTAAACCTGCTGCCTGTTAATTTCATTTGGTGTCCCCTAGTTCTTTTGTTGTGAGAAGGAGTAAATAACACTTCCTGATTTACTTTCTCCATACCAGTCATGATTTTATAGACCTCTGTCATATCCCCTCCCCCGTACTCGTCTCTTTTCCAAGCTGAAAAGTCCCAGTCTTATTAATCTCTCCTCATATGGCAGCCATTCCTTTTGTTGCCCTTTTCTGAACCTTTTCCAATCCCAATACTTTGGCGAAAAGCTCTCTATTAAAATTCAACGTGTCCACTTCTTTGTAAGGGCTCAAAACACTCAATATACACTTCTGTCTTGTTAGCAAAACAGAAGTCCAGACTTGACATTCCTGGTATTTCTAAGACTAAAAATCCTCAAGCAAATTAAAATGTTCTCACCTTGAAGATGTATTCACTTGATCATTCTATCTGAGAAATGTTAAGCAGATATAGAGGCCCAGAGATGAGCAGCAAAATATTAGAGAGATGGAAAGGCTTCTGTGTGCAGAGAGATTGAAAGTTAGACTAAATAATTTTAAATGTAAATTAATAATCTCTTCTAGAAATGAGGTGAGGGAACATAGCTTGAGTGGTTTAGAGAGAGCTAAACAGGCACAGCTGTTTACTTTCTCTCCTTGATTAAGAACAACGGAACATTCTTAAAAGCAAACAAATTTAACTGGTGGTAATTTTTTTTACATAATGCACAGTTAACCTGTGGAACTCACTTCAGTAAGAGATCATGTGCTTTGTAGTTTTCCCAAATGTCCTTGACATGTATATGGATAACCAGAGTATCCACAGTTACATTGGCTAGGATGTACATAGTCTCATGCCTCACAACATAAGCCATCAGCCAGAAAGACCTCTCATAGGAATGGCAATAGTGGACAGTCCAATGGTCTACCTAGCTCAGTACCTGTCTTCCAACAGCGGCCAGTGCTAGATGCTTCTGAGGGAACGAACAGAGCAGGGCAATTTGAGCGATCCCTCCCGTCACCAGTCCCAGCTTCTAGCAGTCAGGGCTTTAGGGGATACCCACAGCATAGGGTTGCATCCCTGACCATCTTGGCTAATAGCTGTTGATGAACCTATACTCCATTAACTTAGCTAATTCTTTTTTGAACCCAGTTATATTTTTGGCCTTTACAACATTTCCTGGCAACGAGTTCTACAGGTTGACTGTGTTGCGTGAAGAAATATTGTGTCGTGAATTTGTAGATTGGATACTGTCCTGTCAATTTGGAGTTTGGCAATTTTTAAGGTGGGTTCCCCACCCCCCCAGTCTGTGCAGTATTGATGGGCGTCGTCTTTTCTTGGCTTTCGGTAAGTCTAAAAGTGACTTGGCTGTTAACCTCTGTAGGGGAAATTGTGCTGTATGGAGTTTTAAGTTCATCACAAACTCTGGGAATCTTATGAAACAGTGCATTTATTTGCATGTGATTCTGTAGGCCTGATCTGCACACAGTGTAGCCGCCTGTATGCATGTGCAATATTGTCTATGATATTACATTATATCTGTGTGTCGCTTTTCATCCCAAAGGGTTTCAGATCATATACTGCTCTAGTGTTTAGTATTATCAGAGTAGGCTGCACTTACCAACACTTCAGGACAAGTGGCGAAGAACACTCCATGTCACGGAAACAGCAGAGTGAATTTTACATAGCCAGAATGGAACTACTTGAGTTGGAAGTTTCCTGAAGTAACCCTGTCAGGTTATTTTTGCAATAAGGCTTCACCTCTGGAGGAGTGCCTGTCCCCTGGGTGCTTTCTCCAGACTTCGTCACGGAGTGTTTGACCATCTGGATAGGCTGAGAGTTTAAATCCTTGGAAGGCCTGCACCAATCCAAACTCTGCTAATAACTCAAGATGAGTAATGGGGGGAAGCCAGGTGTTATAGTTCACCCCTTCTGTCACTGAAAACCTTACATTCGTATCTTCACAAATGAAATGATTTTGGGACCATACTCCAGTGGATATCTGTCCACATCAAATATTTATCAGACAATTTGATATTAACAGTTGCTCCTGGGAGTGGAAGGATTCAAGGAAGGATTGAGATGTTATGCCAGTATTTAGCCAGCACTGCTAGTCCCTTGCTTTCATGTGCACAAAAATTACAATATCAGATCAGACCAGCAGATGGTTTAGTTTTTTTGCTCTGTGACAATGGCAGGTGTTGGATATTTCAGATGAATGTGCAAGAAACCCCATAGTAAACAGTTATGTAACCACGTGTGCATAGTGAAACTTCCTCCTAAATCCTTATGTTCCCCCTCTAAACGAAATGGTCCCACGCTCTTCTTTCTGTTCACATGGAAGCGACTCCAGGCTTCTGATCTCTTTATTGTCCATCTCTGAATCCTTTTTTTCTGCTGTACCTTGCAACTGTGTGACCCAGTTGAATGCAGGACTCTAGGGGAGAGGGTAATCAGTGTAATAATTTTAGTCTCCCTTATACGAGTCTCTTGATTGCCATTGTCATTGAGCAGAAGTTTTCACTGAGCTGTCCCCAGTGATGCTCAAGTCTCCTTACTAAGAGGTATTGATTTAGAGCCAGGAATGTGGACAAATAAATTTAAATTTATTCCTTCCAATGCAGATTACCTTACACTTGTCAAGATTGAGCTTTTTAATTTTCCCAAAAATATTAAGGGGGGAATATGCAGCTTTCCTACAGAGGAAAGTACCCAACCTCTACAGTGGCTGTCCTTAAAATCCTGTCAAATAAAACATGTTGCAAAATGTGGTGTTTGGATTTAAATCTTACAGACTTTACCAGATCTCATGTTTGATACAAAAATGGCCACTTAAAGTCTGATCAGGCCCATAGAATACTGTGTTCCTGAAACTGTTATAGTAAAGATGTGTTGGAGCTCTGGTAATTCTTAGGAGGAAATAGGTACTGTGTGTTGGTTTATCCAAAATGTGGGATGCGCTACATTCTGACACTTGGTTTGTGGGAATTGGGGATTCACGATAAACATCAGGAAGCTGACAGTCTAAAGAGAGCCCAAACCTAGATCCTACATGCCAACGTTATCTGTGTTAAACGGGTGGATCTCCATAGTGGGGTTGAATAGCTTAGACACGCTGTTTAATAGCTCTGTGTAACACTTATATTGCTGAATCATCTCCTCTTCTACTTCCTGTTGGAGAGAGTCTGGCATTATTGGGGTGGAGGGGAGGAAGGGGTTTCAGTATTTCCTAACTATGTCTTAAAGATACAGTCTCCATTTCCTTTTTTCCCCACAGAAAATAAACCAGCAAACTGTTCCTTGGCACAGAAGGTCTCTAGTGGGATGGTAAGAGTTAAGACAGGCAGGGATTTTGACTAGCTGCAGTTGTTGACTTGTTTGTTCTTTGTATAATGTATTGGCTTCAAACACTCTGTTCCAGGTGTCCTTTCCCTGGAGGGCTTTGGGGAGCAGCTGTGAATAGAAGTGTGTAACTTGGGCACAGTAAAGCTGTTTCAAAGAATTGCAAATTTTTAAATGATGCAACTTTCTATATTTCTCAATGGGGCATTTGTAAGACGCTGGCACTCTGGCTAGTTTCCTTGTTAGTTTTAGTTATGGCCCTACACTGGGAAGCCAATAAACCTTGTTCTCCATGATGGTTTTAGAACAGCTGTAGCTGCATCCGTCATTAGACTAAGTCAGAGTCCACATAAAGGCTTTTCACTTTTCTGCCTTTTATCTTGCTGGCAAACCTACCCACCAGTGTCTTCCAATATAAGTCAGTTAGTAAATCCTGCTACATAACTGGGAGGTATTAGGAAGCAACATGAATGAGCTGAATGAAGGGACTGCTGTGAATTTTTTCCTTTTGTGCCCAGTTGTTTCTGTTGAGTTTTGACTTTTCCTCTGCACAAGAGAACTCCAAGTATGTCTTTGTACAATTCATCAGCATCAAAGTCTTACAAGAAAGTTTATTCAGACATTGAACTCCAAAGTTCTCCACTCCATTCTTAAAGCATGATGGAAACTGGCTTCTGTTCCCTGCCATCAGCAGGCAGGGAGCACCCTCACTGCAGGTTTCACAAATGTTCTTTTTCAGCAAGGTGCCTACCAGGAATGCCAATTGTAATTAACTTGCATTTCCAATGCAGTCACAATCAGTTCCTTTTGAGACGAGCGTCTTACGCTTGCACCATTTATATGGCGGATCAGAGAGGGTGCAGTTCCCTTGAGCATTTGTTTTCTTTACTTTGCTGACCTCAGGAAATGACGGTAAGCATAATTACAGGATTTAGTCTAATACCAGCATCAGATGTATGTGAGCTCCAGAGTGTGAAATTGAAAAATAAAACAGCTTCATTGCTTGATGAAAACTCCTAATATACAGATCACTTTGGGGGTTTGATTTCATGATATCTATTTAAATAATGATGTCACCTTCCTAAGTGAGGCTTTGCATAATGTACAGTATATGGAAGATAGTTCCAGAGACTTGTAAAATGAGTCTTGTGTAAACATTATATTGTGAAAATGGGTTTAAAAAAAGATACTTACTATAGAAAAACCATGAGATTACTGTCAGTATAAACAATATTTAACGCCTTTTTCTCTGGCTTGTATAATCTGTTCTTTGCAAAGATAGAGCCATGAAAATCTTTTTAATTAGTTCTCTGTGGGACTGACCTTTCAGGTGTGTATGTTTAGTCTTTTAACTTTGAAAGTCAGATTTTATATTTTTCAGGGCTGTCTTTCTTTTAAGTTCTAAAATGTACGTGTTACACTGCTGAGCAGACAGATGCAGGTCGCACATCGATAACCTTCCATGTTATGTCTGTGTTGCTGCACCATTTTGCTTGCATGTCATGATAAAAAGGAAAAGTCTCTGAAATGGAGGGCAGGCTCTGTGGTACGATTCCATATTGAAAAGCAAATATATTATGTGTAATTGATAATTAAGTTGGTACTGTTGAGCAACAGGTCCTGCTGGCAGTGACTTCATCTGTAACAAATATTAATACTCTTGAGGTTTGTGTTAATAAGTGTATGAAAGATAGTAGGCAGAAAACAGCCATGTTGTGCACAGCTCAGAGTAGAATTTGGTGATATGGCAAGAACGCTGACTGCTGTCTTGCTTAAAGATCTTATTTCTAGTATGCCTACCGTAAAGGGGTGGGGAATGTGGTCATAACTAGTTAATTAAAATTGCTTGCTTAACTAAGGTACATTTCCTTTGTATTAACCTAGGGCAGTGGCTTTTTCCTGGCCCAGAATACAGCAGTGCAAGAACAGTATTCCTCCATCTTGGTTAGTATAGTGTTCTGTCTTGATGAGCAGCTCATTAACCTCCGGGACCAGAATTAGGCTTTGGCACATTGATTGCCCTAGCTGGGCCCTGTTGGAGGGTTAAGTAAGTGCAGGAGGAGAGTCTGATGTTGAAATATTGCAGTTGATCTGAAATGGCAACTTTGTTCAGAGAGCCTTAAAAATGAGCATTTTGTTCTAAAGTATTGTCTTAAAACTAGTGGTTTTACAGACTAATGCAAGAAAGATGTGGTATTATATGACTTTTTTAAAAAAAATCATGTTCTTTATAAATAAATACAGGAAATATTTTGGTTTTTGAAAAATCATCATAAAATGAAATCTATTCAAAATAATTTGTCCTTTTTATCACTCCGTGGGATCCATTGCACTATTCGCTGTTTCATTATAAAAATATATAAGATCAGGATAATGAGTTAAAATAGCTTGAAGTGTTTCTGGCAAAATGTGTGTTTCTGAGTTGGCATACTAAACATACCTTTAAAATGCTTTTTGCCCCCTTGCAGTTTTGGAACTGCTTATTTATTTAGTTCTTTCGAGGTGGGAGCAGGAAATCAGCAAGATGCCCCAAGATAAAAAACATAGCTCGAAGTCACTGATTTAAAGAACTCTTAATCCATAGGGGTAAAGGATCTGAAGCTATTGCTGAGGTCACCTCAGGACTTGCAATTAATCCAAATGTTAAGCACATTTGAGATCGTTGCTGTTACTAAGGCTTCTGTTAACAAAAGGTTGGTTTATTTATTTTTTTAAAAACTCATAATTTCAGCTGCACGTCTGACTCTCACGTTATCTGTGGTTGAAAGAGAGGTTTTGGTGCTTTGTGTCTTCCAAGGAGCTTGATCATTTGTTCACTTGAGACCTCCAGGAAATGGAAAAACAAGCTCCAGGTGTGTTACTGTGCATTCTAGAAATATAGTACTCTAGATTCCTGAAGCATAGGCCGCTAGAAATGCTCAACTTTTGTTTCTCAAAATTGCTGCCAGATGTGTCGCCTCTACTGAATCCCCCTATGTTTTTGAGACCAGAAATGGAGGCTACCACCACTTTGGAAGACTGAAGGAAAAAAGCCGTAAAAACCATTCTTAGAACCTGTGCAACTGAACACACACAATGTGAATCTGAGAGCTTCAATGCCTGTGGAAGACTGTGCGTCAAGATGTTTGTGAGCCTTGCCCAGTGTATGCTATGTCATTGTTTGTTTGAAACAAGGAAGTCTTTTTTATACGTTAAACTTAGAAGCTGAGGCCAGACCCAGTGCCTGGGACCGGCTGCTAGCATTAGGGTTCTCTATGGAGCAAATACCTACAGCTTCAGAACGGATGGTGGCAGACTCACTGAAGAAGCTGATATCCGAGACGTATTTAAAAGTATTTGTTTGCAAAGACTAACTTACAGTAGGACATCTGTGACTTTTGCTAGCTTTATATTGGCTTGTCTAAGTGATGTGTCACTGTGCCTTGTAGTAAAAAGGACTCTTTCATGAATTATAGAAGAACACTTGACTAGCAGTCACTTATTTCAGGACTCTGCTATTTAGTGATTGGTATTTAAAGGCTAGTTAATACTAATGTAGTAATTGGCTCTTCTGTAGTGCCTTGTATTAAAAGCTCTCAAAGCACTTGACAAAATAAGGCCTCAGTCCCTTAAGTTCAGGTACTTACATGGTCCTTCCCATTACTACAGTAGCTGAGCTCTCACACTCTCTTTCAGTGTGTTTATCCTCACCAGACCCTGGAAGGCAGGGATGTGCTATTCTCCGCATGGTACAGATGCAGAACAGAGACAGAGGCTAAGAGACTTGCCCGTGGTCATATGCAGTGTCTGGCAGAACAAGGGTATTGAACTCAATCTCCCACTTCCTATGCCAGTGCCCTAACCAGTGGATTTATTCTCTGCAGGAAAGAGGGCTCCCTGGGCTGAAGTACGTATTGCATCATTGAAGTTTGGCTAACAACTGCAGTAAACTTATACAAAGTTAAAACACAAATAAATACACTTTGAAAACAAACTACATGGAAACAGAGTCCTCTGTTTATCTGACAGAAGTTGTTTCCTCTTTGACAGTTAGTGATCTGATTAAACCATAACTTGTGCAGGAAAAAAGATCTCAGTTGAAAATTACTTTTTAAAAAACACTAACAAGATAATTGTCTTGGGAAAAGAGTTAAAAAAAAATTTAAAAAAAAACCCTCAAACATTGCTTATGCTGTTGTAACACTGAGAGAAGGCTGGAGAATGGCCAGATTTCAAAATCCCACTGTCCTGGGAGTGGCGGTGAGCTTTATCCCCATCACCCCTTGAACTGGTTTGGTTTAACTTGAGTTTCTCATTTAGATGTTGGTTTTTCTTTCTCTGCCTGCTTATGCTGATTTTTTTGGTCATCAAATCTTGCAAGGGAAACTTTTAATTAAGTTCAGTTTTGATAGATAGTGAAGGAGAAAATGGTATTGATATGTATTTGTAAGTTCACATTTATTACTGATGTGAGACTAACTTCCACGCCCCTAAAATCTTTGCAGTTTTCCAAATTCTCTGCCACGTTTCCTGCTTCAGCCAGCCTGCTGGTTCTTCTGTATGCTTTCTACTGGAGCTGCTCATGGCCACAGTCCAGGATCCTAGCAGATACTTTTGTACAATTCTGTTGCTTCCAGAAAACTGAAAGAATTGTAGTTAAGCTGTATGAAAAGGGTTTCCACCTTTCCCAATTTGTGATTAAGCAGTAACTTTGTGATTCTTTCACCAGTGGCCTTATCACATAGACAGGAAGGAGGATTGGACGAAGGAGATTAAAATATAGTGGGAAGGGAGGCACAGAAAATGCATTTCCAAAGAATATGGACTTTGACTCATGTATGCAGTATAACATCTCTCAGTTTTGGAGATATTCTTGTTGACATAGTGCAGTATCTGTTCATTAATGGCCATGGGCTGATTCTTTGAGCCAGACAAATCTTATGCTCATATATTCAAGTCAAACTGCAGATATCACGTGATGGTGAACTACCAGGGCCTTATTATGATAGATAGTAACTGAGGCAGAGAATGAATGTGTTTTGCTGCCAGTTAGCTGATTCTAATGCACTGGTAGGTATAATGCATTGCCTCTTCTCTTCCTGGGCAGGTGAGTTTCATGGCAACAACTCACTTACAGTATGTCTGCACTGGAGCTGGAGGTGGGTTTCCAAGTTGGGTAAATGTACACACACTAGCTCTTCTATTTTTAGTGCACAAACTCAATAAGTGGGTTCCAGAGGCAGGGTGGATTAGCAACTCCAAGCCCAATCCCGTCAAGGACCCTAGGCGTGTACGGTAGTCGGGACAGGGAATCTGTCCCGCCCCTCACACACTCTTTATTTTATTTTTAGTGTGTTACCCACACTAGCTTTTATTGAGATGTCTCCTCAAGCTGGAAATTACACCTCCAGCTCCAGTGTAGAGACACCCTCAGTTGAAGAGGGGTCCTGGCTGTAAACTAGAAGACAAATTCTGTCACTTGTTTTGGGGAATTTTTATGTAGCTACATTTCTTGGACAAGAATCTGACCCAGTCTTATGGTAGGTTCTAAATGATCTTTAAGACCACGCTGTTAGAATTATAAAGGTGCATAAGTGTATATATTTAAGGGCAGTGAAACTTCCATCTATTAATGCAATGACTTATATGGTGCCAAAAGTGTAGTCTGTTTTCTTGATGCAAAGGACAGGGCAAGCACCACAGTAGTGGAAAATAAGTGCTTAATATGGAGGGCTGATTTTAACAGCAGAATATTTGAAGGTGGAAGTGAGTGTTTTATAATTAGAAGATAAGACTTTATAATTTGCTTCATTGGTCATAGAAGGTTTATTACAAAGAACTGTCTACAGAGGGAGCACAGTCAATGAACCTGAATAAAATGCAGAAGATTCCTGGCAATGGAAGCTCGCAGAATTATTCTGGGCTATCTTGAAATGTTCTCAGAGTTGCAAGCTGAAATCTGAAAGTAAACTGTCTTTGTATTCCTCTTGTAGTAACCCTCCATTGAGCGAGGAAATGTTGCCTCCAGGGGAGTGGATGTGTCATCGCTGCACTGTGCGCCGAAAGGTAAAACCTCTTAACCAAACAAACTCGGTTCTCTTTGGGTCACTCTTCTAAACTGTTAACTCTTCATTATTTTCCAAACATTTGTCACTTGTATTTGAGTCTTTCTGCCCTTTTTTTCTCCTACCAAACTTTCTTTTCCCACCCCTACAGACACAAAACCTTGGAGAGTTCTGCTCCAGTGTGTGTGAGATCATGGAATTGCAGGAAGTAAAGTGAATGTTAGCTTGGCAGAGCAGAGAGGTTTTGATTAGGAATAGGTGTACAGAAAACTCTTAAGCAAGTTCCAAATTTCTGTACTGATTTTTTGCTATTAGAAATCACAAAACTGAAGTTAAATCCAAATTTAAAAACCATTAATTTAGTAACATACCCTCAGCAAACAGCAATTTTCCACATTTAATCTTGGACAGGAAAAAACAAACTGCATTAAATGTATCCCAGAGGGAATAATTCTGCACGGGCAAAGGAGATGGACTAGTTGTGACTTAATATGGCTTCCCATCTTTAGTGTCTGATGCTTTTATTGCAGTGCCTCATGATTCTGGCTAGTAAAAACAAAACAAAACTGTGACCCCACAACAATTTCCATAGCAACAGACTGAAATTGTTGTGAATTATGACTTCCTTATTTGCAAGAACAGGATGGAGAGATGATTCGGCAAGATTGTGGCTTGGTTTTTTGACATGCTATTTCCCAGGAAGCTCTCCTTGCTAAATGTAAACATGATTTTACAGCAATGACGTCTTCAGACTGCATACCCAAGTGTTTAAAGAGATTCTGCACCAAATTATCCAGGAAGCCATTCATATGAAGTGCCACACAAATTCACCTCTAACACATTCTTTTTTCCAACTTGCCACCTTTTATCATGGTCTCTTGCTCCTGACAAATCACTTGTGATGCTGTTGTACGCTGAAGACAGTAACACTTCAGAAACTTGTCTCAACAATAAAAAGGTCATCTTAAAAAGAGTATCAGAGGGGTAGCCGTGTTAGTCTGGATCTGTAAATGCAGCAAAGAATCCTGTGGCACCTTATAGACTAACAGACGTTTTGCAGCATGAGCTTTCGTGGGGGAATACCCACCTCGTCGGATGCAAGTAGTGGAAATTTCCAGGGGCAGGTATATATATGCAAGCAAGAAGCAAGCTAGAGATAACGAGGTTAGTTCAGACAGGGAGAATGAGGCCCTGTTCTAGCAGTAGAGGTGTGAAAACCAAGGGAGGAGAAACTGGTTCTGTAGTTGGCTAGCCATTCACAGTCAGTTTAATCCTGAGCTGATGGTGTCAAATTTGCAGATGAACTGAAGCTCAGCAGTTTCTCTTTGAAGTCTGGTCCTGAAGTTTTTTTGCTGCAGGATGGCCACCTTAAGATCTGCTATTGTGTGGCCAGGGAAGTTGAAGTGTTCTCCTACAGTGCTCTTAAAAAGAGTAATGGCTTTTGCTTTGTCTAACTCTTTTCCTTCTCTTAGCCCGTAATTTTTGCTCATTCCAGCACCTCACACACACAAGAAATGCTGATTCTGGAAAAACTGTATCTGACAAAAGGCTGTGTTTCTGGTGGCTCAAATTTGGTTTTTTTCCCTTCTGCTCCTGATTTTTTTTTGGGGGGGGACGGGGGGGGGGAGAGGTGGTGTTTCCCCTCCTCCTTTCCCATGTGCAACTGGCTTTGCGCATTTTCTCCTTTGGAGGTTCATATGCTGCACATCTCATAGCTTTCATGTAGATTGATGTGAATGCAAAGTCCTTAAACTGTGCTGATGCTGCCCCTTGTTACTGATAACAAATTATGCCCATTGCACCTTCCAGACTAGGACCACCAACAACTAATGCTGACTGGCTAGAGACCTCAAAATTAGGGCTGTCAAGCAATTTTTTAAAAAAGTTATTGCGATTAAAAAAATAATAGAATACCATTTAAATATTTTTTGGATGTTTTGTACATTTTCATATATATTGCTTTCAATTACAACACAGAATATAAAGTGTACAGTGCTCACTTTATATTTTTGATTACAAATATTTGTGCTGTAACAACAAGAGATTGTATTTTTCATTTCACCTCATACAAGTACTGTAGTGCAGTCTCTTTATAATGAAAGTTGAACTTAAAAATGTAGACTTATGTACAAAAAAACTGCATTAAAAAAACAAAACAATGTAAAACTTTAGAGCCTACAAGTCCACTCAGTCCTACTTCTTGTTCTGCCACTCACTCAGACAAACAAGTTTGTTTACGTTGGCAGGAGATAATGCTGCTAGCGTCTTGTTTACAATGTCACCTGAACGTGAGAACAGACGTTCGCATGGCACTGTTGTAGCCAGTGTTGCACAATATTTACATGCCAGATGCACTACTGATTCATATGTCCCTTCATGCTTCAACCACCTCTGCAGAAGACATGTGTCCATGCTGATGATGGGTTTGGCTCGATAACAATCCAAAGCAGTGCGGACTGATGCATGTTCATTTTCATCATCTGAGTCACATGCCGCCAGCGGAAGGTTGATTTTCTTTTTTGATAGTTTGGGTTCTGTAGTTTCTTCTGAAAGCATGCTCCCCGCCTCATCCCTCTCAGATTTTGGAAGGCACTTCAGATGCTTAAACCTTGGGTCGAGTGCTGTAGCTATCATCAGAAAGCTCATATTGGTACGTTCTTTGAGTTTTGTCAAATCTGCAGTGAAAGTGTTCTTAAAATGAACAACATGTGCAGGGTCATCATCCGAGACTGCTATAATATGAAAGACATGGCAGAATGCAGGTAAAACAGAGCAGGAGACATACAGTTCTCCCCCAAGGAGTTCAGTCAAAATTTAATTAACGCATTATTTTTGTAATGAGCATCAGCAGCATGGAAGCATGTCCTCTGGAATGGTGGCCAAAGCATGAAGGGGCATACAAATGTTTAGCATATCTGGCATGTAAATACCTTTCAGTGCCGGCTACAAAAGTGCTATGCAAACGCTTGTTCTCACTTTCAGGTGACACTGTAAATAAGAAGCCAGTAGCATTATCTCCCGTAAATGTAAACTTGTTCGTCTTAATGATTGGCTGAATAAGAAATAAGACTGAGTGGACTTGTAGGCTCTAAAGTTTTACGTTGTTTTGTTTTGGAGTGCTGTTATATAACACAAAAAAATCTACATTTGTAAGTTGCACTTTCACGATAAAGAGGTTGTATTATGGTACTTGTATGAGGTGAATTGAAAAATACTATTTCTTTTGTGTATCATTTTTACAGAGCAAATATTTGTAATAAAAATAATATAAAGTGAGTACTGTACACTTTGTATTCTGTGTTGTAATTTAAATCAATATATTTGAAAATGTAGAAAAACATTCAAAAAACAGTTAAACAATAAAATACCAATTGAAATTTATTAACAGTACAATTAAAACTGTGATTAATCATGATTAATTTTTTTGAGTTAATCGTGTGAGTTGACTGCGATTAATCGACAGCCCTACTCAAAATTAAATCAGTTGCTTGCCAAACTCCACCTTTAGTCCCCTGAAAATTGTATGTATTCCATGTTCCTTTCCATACTCACCCACTTCATTAGGGTGGCTTTTCATTACTTTGTTTACTCCCAGTGGCTGATTCTTCATACTAGGCATAGTGTAGGCAAGTACTCCGCGTGCTTCTTCAAACACTTGAACCCTTCTGTGTCCCAGCCTCTGCTGTTGCAGCCCTTAGCTCCAGTATTGATCTCCGTCCTTACCTGCAGCTCCCCACGGATTCTCCTGAGCAGAAGTGGCCAGTTCTTGTGTTGTGTTGGCACATTGCAGTTTTTATGTGCGCTCAAGTCATCGTTCTAATTCTTTTCTCATTTTTGAGTAGTCCTGCTATAAATGGACTCAAATACTGCAAAGTCTGCTGCACGGTGCATTGTTTTAAGAAGTGTCATTGGTAAATATGCTCTTCCAAATACATTGGTTGGTTGACTTCTTGAGTATTAATTTGCAACCTGATGCCACTAGATATGTTGCTTGTGTCCAAACTGGATTTGAATCCAAGTCTCCAGAGGCAAAAGGCAAGTAGGCTAACCTCCTCCCACACTTGGCCGCTCTAACTGCTTTAGTAATATTATGACTTAGTCACACTAGTAATAACCAAATTGCTTTTACTGGCTTAAGGCTAAATGTCATGGTGAGAAACTGTTGCAATAAATGTCTTGAGCTCTTGTTCATATAGCATTTCTGAAAACTGTTAATCTTTACTTATGTATGTATCAGGGCCAATGTACTTATTTGTATGGCCTGAGTGGTAAGTGTGATTCTTCATGTTGTGCAGAAGCGAGAACAGAAGAAGGAGTTGGGGCAGGTAAATGGATTGGTGGACAAATCTGGGAAGAGGACCACCTCCCCTACCAGTGACACAGACCTGTTGGACAGGTCTAGCACCAGCATCAGGGCAATTGCACATGCCAGGATCTTGGAACGGAGAGCCAGTCGGCCTGGCACTCCCACATCTAATGCCAGCACGGAGACTCCCAATTCCGAGCAGAATGATGTAGATGAGGACATAATTGATGTGGATGATGACTCTGCCATTGCGGAAATGGACTGTGGACAGCCCCAGCTGAAGCGACCCTTTGAGCTTCTTATTGCAGCTGCCATGGAAAGAAACCCAACCCAGTTCCAGCTGCCGAATGAACTGACCTGCACCACAGCACTTCCAGGTGAGTGAGTATTGTCTGCGTGCAGCTCACAGTTCAGAAATGCAGCTGGTGGTTGCAGAAGTGCTCTGCCTCCTCTGTGCTGGTTTGTCCAGTTTATGCGAGTTTCTACTGATACGCTTTTCTAATTCTGGCTCTGATGCCCCCTCCTTGTGAAAGTAGCTGGTGCGGGTGTACACTCTCCTCCAGCTCCTCTTCTGATGTGGCTGCTTCACTAGAACAATAAACGAGTTTTTATTTTGCTCCAGGGCACGCAGCAGGACTTGGAAACCTGTTTAATAGCAAAATGCCGGACTGCCCTGAACTTCAATAGTTTAACAGAGGAGTGGACAGCCGCTCTGACACCCTCTGCCAGGCCAAATGACACTGTCCGGAGGAAGCCTCCTTGTATTTTGTTAGGACTGCTAATTGCCAAACTTTCATTCACTGCCATTGTACTCCTGGAATAGATTTTCATACTAAATAACAAGTTGATAATGTGAAAACTCATTTTAGCCTAGATTTTGTTTCTAACTAAATCTGCGTGGCTGCTTGCTTTCTTGGCTGCTGTCTGCAAATGAGACAGGCCCGCCTTCATTTTATCTTTTTATTCCTCATCGCCCCTTCTTTTAAATTTATACCAGATTTAAGTCAGGGCTGTGGTGCCCTAAGCAGCTTTGCTAGCCTCTTCCTAGATCAGTATGTTTATTTCTGCCAGAGATGGATGTGTATATCCAGTTACAGTGATCAGAATAGGAGTTCTGTTACACACGAGTAATGCAAAACCTTTTCATTTACTTTTCAGGTACTAGTAAGAGGAGGAGGAAGGAGGAAACCACGGGAAAGAATGTTAAGAAAGCACAACATGAGCTAGACCATAATGGTCTGGTTCCCTTGCCGGTGAAAGTCTGCTTCACATGCAACAGGTACCCACGTCTCCCACTTGAGTTTCCCTTGGTGTGGGTGAAATTCTGTTTGTGAAAAGTTTGGCATCCTCTGCTTAAATAACAGTTTTAATCTTAAAAGGTATTGGATAAATAAAAACTGTGTAGTAATGTGTAATTTATGGTACATGTAGAGGGTGTTAGGAGAAAATAACCATCGGAAACAAAAGGCAAAACATCACTGACAAAGATGCATGCCATCAGATTATGCAGGGGACACTCAGAAATGGTTAATCACAGAACCGTAGAGCTAAATATTTATGCAATGTTGAGTTGTTGGAATAGTGAACCATATCTATGAATTTAAGTCCCAGCCCAAAAAGTCAGTTTAATTGATAATCTAAATCATTTTATTGTGGAAACCGAATCACAGTACAGCTATGCTCAGTGTCATCTTTCACTCTGCTAAATGAGCTGTTGGAAGAGAGGAGGAGCTTCAGGTAAGCTTTAAAAAAAGAAACCTACAAGATGGCTGATGGCTTCATTAAATGAATTGTGTGTGGCTGGGAAGAACGAGTGTATTTGAAAGAGAACCCCTCTTATATCCAGTTTTTTATTACCTCTTCTGTCTTTCTGAAGTAAAAGTTCCCATTGCAACAGAATATACCTCTCTGAGGAGTGGAGTAAATGGGAATAACTTAACTCCCTGGAGGTTGCTCTTAGCGTCCATGAGTTTCCTTGGTAATGAGCTTACTGGCCAAAGCAGTAGTGAATGAGAGCAGCGTGTTCAGAACTGTTCATACAGCTTCTGTGGAGTGCATGGGGAACAAAGGACACTGCTCCAGTCCCACCCGAAGGATTTTACAATCCAACGCCCCCATCCTGCACTTGGATCTGCATGGGCAGATCTTTGTGCCCATTTGACTTCAGTCCAATAGGACCCCACACAGATCGAATTACACCATTGTTGCCTAATTTTAGACAATAGCAACAAATAATGCAGGGGAAAGGGAGGATGAGAGCTACAGTAACTTTATTAGATTACATAAATTGTGTGACTGGGGCCACTTTGGTCTCTCTCTAATTATTGGCTACTAATGATCCCTCCCCTCCCACTTGTAGAGTAGGAAGGTGGTGATCAACATTAATTTTGGTTTTCTAGGAAATAATAAAAATAGCAGCTGTTTCCCTGTTTCTTTGCAGGAGTTGCAGAGTGGCGCCTCTGATTCAGTGTGATTACTGCCCCCTCCTGTTCCACATGGATTGTCTGGAGCCCCCTCTTACTGCCATGCCCCTGGGCAGATGGATGTGTCCAAATCATATTGAACATGTGGTGGTAAGTTTAGAATAGTAAATGGATGTTAAAAGGACATGGTCAGATTCAGTTTTATTAATGGACTAATTTAAAAAAAAAACTCAAACGTTTCGAGTTTATTGCTCCTCCGTTGGTATTTCTAAGCATGTTTTCGACAAGCAATAAACTGACTATACACAATGTAAATAAACTGAAAAAGTAGAATATTGATTTTGCTAATTTTCTTTGCTTTAGTAAGTGGTGTTTGACTCTGAAAAACTTGATTTTCAGACAAAAATGTGATCAAGTTGGCAGCCTCTGAGACAGAAGGAAAGCAGTAGATGAAATGTTTATATAGAGAAGTTATTTCTCTGTAGCTCTCAGCTTCTTCATACCGAAGTCTAGAACTATCCCCCCCAAAACCCTACCCTTTTCTGAATAAGGAGTTCCTTGTGTGAATCAGCTCTCTGTTCCCTCTGCTTCAAGTTGGTGGGGACTATTTTATAGTCAAATATTCATTATACTGATGGCTGGTATCTAAATACATGCATCAGGAGATCCACTGTTTGTGAGATTACACAAGCAGACATTAACTTATTGGGCCACTGAAAGATTTTATCTTTCGACTTTATAGAGTTGTACCCTCTAGCAGAAACAATTTTATATTTTTTAAAAGCAGCAAAGAGTCTTGTGGCACCTTATAGACTAACAGACGTTTTGGAGCATGAGCTTTCGTGGGTGAATACCCACTTCATCGGATGCATGTCATGTCATTTATATTTTTTGATTCATAAACATAGAGCACTAAAGCTGAGCTGATGGTATTGCTGGTACAGAACCAACTGACTGTGAAAGAAGCAGATATTTTTTTGAACAGGTATTGGGATCTGTCATCCTGACTATGCCAGTATTATATCTGCTCTTCCAGCTGAACCAGAAGAACATGACCCTGAGCAATCGGTGCCGGGTTTTTGATCGGTTCCAAGACACCATCTCTCAGCATGTTGTCAAGGTAGATTTCCTGAACCGAATCCACAAGAAACACCCTCCCAACCGCAGAGTTGTTCAGTCAGTGAAGAGAAGAGGTTTGAAGGTAAGTGAAAACAGGAAATGTTCTGGAGAACCTTGCTTACATGTTTTAGCATAATAGAAAGGCAAGTAAGAGGCATGCCCCAGTGTGATGGATTATCCAGGCTTTCTGTAGTCTTTGGTGTGTCCCTAGCAGGGCTAGGACGAAGTGACGACAGCACCTGATCTCACACTTGGGAGTGGAGTAGTGCTGCTTTCCGTTCGCTACATTTAGCTATCCAGCCTACCAATTAAGTCGCATTACACAGTTTTGCCACTTGGTGGCAACTACACCTCTTTTCAAATGCAACTTTAAGAAATGCTGTTGCCTTTCTAGTGAGTGGCACTCGTGCTTCAAAACTGGAAGGTTTTTAAGTTACTAAGAGCTCCCTATATTACTTATTTGTATATGAGACGAAAGCAAGCATACACCATGCAAACAATCCTGGTTTTATGTGCTCTAGAATGTGTAAATATTTTTCTGCAGTCACAGCAGGTCAGCTAGCTTAACACCCTACTTTTCAAGAGTCACTACTACAATTTAAAGTTAGTGAGGTTTCTGAATTAAACTCCTTTGAGTTTAAATGTAAATACACTTTTGGAACAAAATGGGAGGGAATCTTTACTAGAACCTCCAGGCTAAGACTAGATACTTATCTGTCTATGGGGGATGGATGAAGGATTAATGGAATCAAAGCTGCCAGGGCAGAGGGTATCCTACTAAATGTGTGGCTCAGCCCCACAGTTGAAAGCATTGCTTTTTGTCATGAACTTTTCAGTTTCTCTAAATTAGAATTTTAACCTGCCAAGCATGGGGTCCAGGCTTCGGTTTTCTCCTGCAATGTTTGAGGTGGCTAACTTCTAAAACAGAGTAGAGATATGGAGGAATTGCTTCTGTAGCAGGTGCTGACGTCAGAAGAACCAGCACTGCTTCACATGTTCTAATTTGTCAGCAAAATACCTCACCCAGTCTAAATGAGGAGGAATAACTCAATATAATGGGCATTTAATTTTAAATAAATGTATTTTCCCCCGCTCTTTTTATTTTGTTTGAATGGATGCATTCATGCTACAACCAACACACTAAGGGCTCAAGTCCAGATCTGGTATAAGCAGGAGAAATTCCATTGACTTCAGCAGAGTTGTCAACTTAAACCAAGTCTGCATATAGCCCTGAAACTTTCCTATCTTCTGATGTCCCCCTTTCGTATTCCACTCTGCCACAGTGCTGACCGGAGTTGGCACAATCTCTGGTTTCTTTGGCCTGGAAACCGTTGGCCAGTAGTAAATTTGGATAATACTTGTTAAGAATGACTGTATTTTAATGGAATGCACCTGTAATTATCTAATGTCTCATCTTCCCTCTTGACAATTCAGGTTCCTGATGCGATAAAATCTCAATACCGGTTTCCACCCCCCTTACTTGCACCTGCAGCAATTCGGGATGGTGAGCTCATCTGTAATGGGGTCCCTGAGGAATCCTCACAGAAGCACCTTTTGAACTCTGAGCACTTAGCCAGCCAGTCAGAACAACAAGAGGTAAACGATGGCAAATTTTTTGAATCTATAGCTTCTCTTTGCTGTGCATTTCAGTTAAATACGATCAAAGTATCTTTCTGAGTAGCAAGTCTAGAACATATGTGCAGTGGTGACTGTTTCTTCTC
The DNA here is from genome assembly GCF_020497125.1 of Mauremys mutica. Classification (NCBI taxonomy): domain Eukaryota; kingdom Metazoa; phylum Chordata; order Testudines; family Geoemydidae; genus Mauremys; species Mauremys mutica. The sequence continues at coordinate 25,124,673 of NC_059090.1, forward strand.
TCTCCTCCCATAACTTGTCACAGCTCTCCTTGAACACTTGCTTCCTCTTGTCTACTCCCCAGACAGCTGTGAGAGGATCCAGCTGCTGGATTGTGTGTTAAGCCTTGAGTCTGAATGGAGCCCATGCAGTGTTCTTATTTCAGCACCTCTAGGCACAGTCTTTGCCCCACCACCACTACCAGGTTCCTTTGTTCTGCTGCTGGCACCTTTCCACTCTCCAAATCCCAGCCCCCTACCGACAAGCTGGGGGGAAATGTCTCCCAGCTCCAGCCAACCCTCCTTAGTATAGCAATTGGACGGTCAGAGTACCAACGTTAAAGTCCATTGTCCCCAGACTGGTCTGTCCTACAGCTCCTGTCAGCTGATGGGGCATTGCATGATATCAGTATCCACCATGTCTGTGTATGAGCCAGTAAGTTGTACAGACACATTCCCCTCATTATCACACCTCCCACCACAGAGAGAAGGCTGTTTTTGACAGAGTCTGGGGGAGAGTGAGGAGGGTATAATGCTTGATGTGATTTGAATGTTTACATTTTTATCATCTGGCAGAGGGAAATTGCTTTCTCCATTTGGTTATGTGAGGCTGGTGGCATTAATTAACTGGTATGTTAACATTCATGTTGCTAGGTGGCTTTTGTAAGACTAATGTGAGGACATTGGAAGCTTTGTATGGGCATATTTTTAATGTCAAATCTAAATGTTCTACCTCCTATGAGTTCTCTTGCTGGGTTACAGTATTGTAAGCCACAAATCCCTTCGCAAATAGCGATCTACACTGTAAGCCACTCTGTCGTCTGTTACAAGATTGTGACGAGATGAGCTGGTCCCACAGTGTGAGTGCGTTAAACTTCAGTGGAAGGCAATTGCTGCCTCTTGTATGTGTGTCTAATGTAGGGACTCCATTCTGTTCTGGAAGTGAAGGATGCATGGTGACGTGCCTTCAGCCAATACCCATCCTTGTTCAGAAAGTGCCTCCCAAGCTGGTAATGTCAGCACACTGCCTTCGGAAGCCTTGAAGGAATTCAGAGTGGGAATTTTCTCCTCCCCCAATCCTCATTGTTTAAATAGGTTCTCTGCCCTGTCCCTAAAAAAGCTTCCGTACAGGAAGCCAAAGTATTTCTGCAGTCTGCTCCAGCTTTCTCTACAGAGTCACAAGATTGAGAGAAACCCATTTTATAGAAAGGCCAGTAGTGTGTTAAAGTGGAATCTGTTGGAATCTTGTAGCAAGCTGGAGGTGGAATTTTGGGCATAAGGCAGACTCTCACTGTAACTAGCTTGGGTTTGGGCAAAATGTTTCTCTTGAGTACCAACGTGATTGATCTATATTGTGGAATAGATGTAAATCCTATGTGACAGAGGTATAATGCTCTTAACCACCTGATTCTGCATTTGTATCAGAACAGCTACCATGGCTCCATAATATACCTATATTAAGTTGTCTTGCTGTGGTGGTGAACTGCCTTTCCAGGAGCAGGCAGAGTAATGCCGGGTAAAGTGACCTGCTTGTTTGGGTGGTTGAAGCGGACATGCTGCATGAGTGACCAGCCTGTAACACTTACCTACGTTTTCTTTCTGTTTTCAGTGGCTCTGTAGTGTTGTTGCGCTCCAGTGCAGCATTTTGAGACATTTATCTGCTAAGCAGATGCCTTCGCTTTGGGACTCTGAACAGACAGAGAAGGCTGATATTAAGCCTGTTATTGTGGCAGACGGCTCAATCACTAACCCTTACCAGGCAGCTGACAAGGCACTCACACCTTCCCTTTATTCCGTGTCGTGCACCTCAGGGATTACCACCCAGAATTCCTTGAGCTCTTCTCAATCCCAGCAGTCTTTACCACAGGAAGATGTCAATTGCAGCTCTTGTATGGATAAGTCAAAGAAAGTATCTTCTTGCGGGACTTCTAATGGGCCAACAGCCTCTGAAGTTAAAGTAAATGGCCCTCATTTGTATGGTGTTTCCTCTGAACCATCGGCACACTTGACTGATTCTCAGAGGCTAATTGGCCCAGGTAATGCAATACCTGGGCTGTCTCATCGGCAAACCTGGGCTAGGCCCCTCACACCCCCAGCAGCTTGTGGACTTCTGAATCACACAGTTGGAACCGTTGTGAAGACGGAGAACATAGGACCCGTTTCTTGTGCACAAAGGGGTTCTGCGCCAGTCACAAGTATGCCTGCTTCCATACCAAGCTCTTGTGCCAGCCTAGAGACCACCAGCACTTTGCAAAGAAAGAATGTCCAGACGCAGATAGGCCCCCCGCTGACAGCAGAATTGCGATCAATTAGTTCCCCTTTGACTGCCACTAGAGCTCTTACTCCTCCACAGGCAACGGGAGATGGGATCTCTGCCATCGGATCCACACACAGATTCTGTTCACCAGCACCACCTTCAGGTGAGCATCTGATGGGGAGATCTGGGCCTTCCAGCTGGGAAGTGAGTGTTTAAAAATCTTTCTTTCAGAGCATGAAGTGTAGTAACTGCAAGAAGTGAGGCTTATGGCAGACAGGGCACAATGGAAAGAGTTAGGGTTAGCGTTGCCCATAGGTCCTGAAACAGAAATTGAGCCCCGTGTGGGACGTTGCCAGTTGAATGCATCTCTAAAGAGGGGAGCACTGTGCTGCTTTCTGAAACAGTTGATCCATCGGGGGTTCAGAAGGAACTGGAAATTCTGGAAACGCACTGTCATTTAAACTGTTCAGTTGCTGTGTTGCTGTCACAGTTGCTATTTTGACAACTGTAACAGTAAATTTGCTTTAAGAAGATGGCTGGAGTTTCCAAACGGATTACTTCAAATCTCTGCTTTAATGTCATGTTGGAAGCAGCACTCAAGGCTGTGAAGATCATAATGTGTGACCCCTTTCGTTTGTTTGCAAAGGCTGTAGACAAAAAAACCCAAATCCCGAATGTTAGTCAGGAAATGCACAGTTAAGATTTCATGTACAACCTCAGCTCCACCCTGGTTCCTATGAATTACAATAGTCTTCTATCTGCTTTTTGCACAACCTTCAATGTGTTTAGTGTCTTGTAACTTTGTCCTTCTGGATGTATACACAAATTGTGAAAGTTATTCATGGGACAAGTCTAACACTGGGTTTATTGTATCTGCTGTACTTATCAAATATAAAGTTTACAACACTGATAGTGGCATAATACATTCTGTTCAGTGAGCTTTGTGGTTAACAGCCTCCACCCTGAATTGCACCAGTAATATCTGTGCTGCTAATTGAAAAAGAAATGTACAATACCGTGGACGCTGACAACCGTACTAACGTATTCCTTAGGACCAGATAACATAAAAAAATAAGTCAAAGATATGCAGACGCATTATGGCAATGAAAATAGTGAATCCTCTTTTTGAATGGTAGAGCTGTTCAGAAAATTGCAATTTTTTATAATTGAGGAATGGGATATTTTCTTTCTTGTACAGAGAAACCGCTGAATCAGTTTTGCTCGAGCTTCAAAACAAATAAGCCAACACCTTCACACTCGTTTAAGCCCAGAAAATGTCATTGTACAACATAAAGATTCAAAAAGCCATGTGCAACTGAAAAGAGGCCATTAAAGACATGTAACAGTCACGATGCAAATTGTAGAGGTGGCGGTGTTCCCAGTACAGTTCTGTGGGGAGCGGGGTTCAGAGTCCAAGTTTAAGGCCAGAAGGACCACCAGATCGTCTAGTCTGACCTTCTCAGTGTCACAAGTCACCCAACAACCGAAATGAGACCAAGTATTACAGCCCCCAGGCAGAGAATAGGAGGGGCTGAGGTGCACCAGTGGCCGAGCCCTCTGTAGAGGCAGGGAAGTGATTAAGTTTGGTTTGTTAAAGTGCTTTCAGTGCACTTAAAAATAAACGAATTATTTTTTGGAGCTAGTGAGCATCCAAACAGTTAGTGTACACACTGGGGAGAGCGATTGCTTAGCTGGTTTGAGTATTATCTTAATCTCTGGTATGAGTGACTGACAGATTTTCCTCTGAAGCAGCATTAATGTAAAATCTATGCCCATGGCTGCTGACCATCTCAACCACACCGGTGCACAAAGGAGAAAGCAAACACACAGCTGCGGGCTTGGCTGTTGCTGCAGCTGGAAGCATGGGGATGGGGAGGAGGGAAATTTTACCAAGTGGAAAAGGGACCATATTGATATAGAGAAACATTATGTTCAAGCTTCTAAGAGTCCTGCAACGCATGGATAATACTGAAAATGCTTCTTAAAGGGATGCTGTCAGGTCAGTTTGGGCCCCAACTTTAGATTTTATAAAATGCAAACCAAAGCCCCAGTCAGCTACCAAGAGAGCGTCTGTAAAATTAAAATTAAAAAAATCCTATGATAACAAATGTTTGTGGAATGTAGGTTTCCCCTCCAGTATTTGCTATTCAACTCATGCTGCATTGTGCTAGAGAACAAGTGAATGAGCCTAAACTAAAGAGAAACTGACACTGGAAGTGAAAAATAAATTAGACTTTAATTCTTGGTTCTAGTAATGGAAGGTTTTGGGAATCTAGGTAAGGAAAAATTAATGTCCCTTTTAAACGCCGTTAGTATTTCTCATCTAATTCTAAATAGATTATCAGGGGGAGGCAGGGGATTTGGGTATCTGAGGCACGGGGGCGTAATTTCCTTCATGGCTATGTAGTTCTGAAGCAGACATTTTACAAATGTCACACTATTTTAAGCAGTAAGATTGCAGTTTGTGAATGAGCTAAAGTCACGTGTATGCACATTGCTTCTGTTACATTCTCACCACCCAGAAAAGAGCTTTCAGACTTCCAGAGTACATATGGCACTTGTGTTGGCAGTAGCAGGTCTCCAAAACAAGTTACAGAAACATTCATTTTGTTTCTGGTTAACAAAACGTTTCTTATCCAAAATTCTGCAAATGTATAAAAGCTAACACAGAAAAATGGCTCCCAAGATTTCTGCCCTCTGGGTCCAGTGAGATTTGGGTTTCAGGCTGTCCCCCAAACACCTTACAGCTCTGCTTCACAGGTCATACTTCCAGGATAATGTGACTTCCCTTCAGCATATGGTAGAGGTGCGCAGAAGCCCGTGGAAACGGAACTCAGTTCTGCCAGCTAGAACTGCTCTGGGAAAAGGGGTGGTGCTATTTAGAGTCCCTTTCAGGAGGCATGGATTACTGGTTGTGAGAGGAGTTGCTCCTCTTTTCAAAGCATGGCTACTAGCAAAATGAGCCATTTTGTGCAGTTTGTAAATTAGAAGTATGAGTTGAGGGCTCATCAGTAGCTCAGAGGTGACTGTGCATCTTAACATTTCTCTTCTCTCCCCGTCTCTCTAGATGGTAAGGTCAGTCCCAGCACCGTATCCATAGGAAGCTCTTTAACTGTCCCCTCATCTTTCACTTCAAACTCTGCAGCTATGTTGGACCTCACCAGCTCTGTAAAAGCATTAATGGATGGCAACGGCGGTGAGTAGTCTGATGCTTTATCTTAGTCCGGAGTTGCTTTGTGTACCTGCCGAGAGGGAAATGTTCCTTTCCTTAAATACCCTGCTAAAGGGGAGAGTGACTTCAGTAAAGGGGGCCTGAGGTGTGGATATGTATTACCCTGGGTGAACAAGGGAGTGCCCCATCCCTGTCAAAATCGTGGGTCTTATTCACTTTCACACCTTGGTACTTGGAGTGTTTCACCTCATAATCTTTGGGGTTGTCTGTGCAGAATGTTGGTGTCCAGACCTGTTGCTCGGTGGCATTCAAGTGCTACAGATCCCCAGCTCGGCCATGTCACGATTTTAGCTGTGATCCAAGGACACTTCCCTCACCTTTTCGGAGAACAGCGATTGCGTATTCTTTGTAGGGTCACCAGTCATTTGGGCTGCAGTATTGTTACGGGTTTGCCTTCAGTTACATCTTCCTACAGCTACGTTTTCTGCCTTTTGTCCTAGAGACTGATACCTCTTCCTCTCCTTTTGTCAGTGGGATAGCGGGAAACCGGGACTCTCCTCAGGGTGACTTACTGAGAATCCAGAGGACTGCTGTACAGTTCTCAACTTCATTCTCCGTCTGTTGCTTGTGACCCTTCTATGTAGCCTGCCTTGCACTGACATTTTGACCCTGTTTCCTTTGGCAAAAACCTGGCTGTTTGTCTTGGCCACCTGTGTTTGCAGCGGGACTCACACTAGCCACCATGGCTCTGCTTCCTTTGCTTGCTCTTTTACCAGTGACACTGACGTTGAGACAGCTCTTGCAAGAGGTTAACTAACTTGTTCACCAGCACAACGCAGATCTTTGCAGAGCCTGAGTAACTGTCCTCCTTACTGGTCATTATCAGCAACAGTGATCTGTTCTGAGATTTACTTTTTACACGAAGAGATTTGTCTGAATTCCTCCTCTTTCTGAACAATTAAGTTGAACCTGCCATGAAAGACTGTGACCCTGAAAATGAGTGTACCACTCCTAAGGAGTTGTCATTTATCTCTGGGATAGATCTTGTCAAGTTTTTTCCAACCGGGTTGTAAATCTGAGTCTCACAAGAAGCATGCCCCAAAAGAGCCTGAAATACACATGGCCTTTCTGCGTCTCTGCCCACGTGTAGAATCTTCAGCTTTTTCCCAGCCAGGAAAAACGCAAATGTCCCTTTCCTGTCTAGACTGCAGCTCTCCAAGATTACAAGTCTTGCTGTCCATACATGCTGCTAGGAAAGAGAATGTATTTAGAAAGTAATAGAGCACTCTGCACTTTAGATGCTTGAGGCTGCAGAGTTTTTCATGACAGAGTTGCTGCTTACAGAAGCAAATGGCAAAATTTAGGAGCAGGACAGTTAAGCCCACAGCAGATCAAATATCAGAGGGGTAGCCGTGTTAGTCTGGATCTGTAAAAGCAGCAAAGAGTCCTGTGGCACCTTATAGACTAACAGACGTATTGGAGCATGAGCTTTTGTGGGTGAATACCCACTTTGTCGGATGCAAGTTGGATGGAAGAAATCCATGGATTTTAAAATACATCCGACCAAGTGGGGATTCACCCACAAAAGCTCATGCTCCAATACGTCTGTTAGTCTATAAGGTGCCACAGGACTCTGCTGCTTTAGCAGATCAAATGACGCCCTCTCCGTGAATAACTTACTAATTGCTTTTTATTTATTAACAGAGATTGAGATAAATATGCTGGATGAGAAGCTAATCAAGTTTCTGGCCTTGCAGAGAATACAGCAGCTCTTTCCTTCCAAAGTTCAATCTGTAGCAAGCAGTGTCAGTTCCCATCAGTCGTCTCCTTTGGCAAATCACATTGAAGGTAAGAGCAGCCCTAGAATAGTCTCTTTGCATTGAGCTGTGGTTTTTCTCAGCATACCATGCTGTCAGATTGTCATCCAGAGAGAGTCTCTCTTTTCTGGTATTTGGGAGACCCCCATTTCATCTCCTTCCTTGCTCTTGCCCCTCCTCTCCGGATACTCTTCGATCAGAAATGTTCCTCCACTTCCCCTTGTTGAGCTTTTGGCAAACATGGTAGGAAAAGGAGCTTACTCTCTCCCTGCTGCATCACAGCAGCTCGCAACCATGGATGTTCTGTTTCCTGTAAGTGTGGTGTTAAGCCAAGTTGCACCAGTCTGATCTAGCAAGGAAGGGAAAGGCCCAGCTGCCTTCCCTGGCATGTTGGCAAGAGGCTCGGGGATCTGGGAAGCAAATGGACAAGTGTGTTTGAAATCCTGCTGCCTTCTTTTTGGAGATGGAGAAAACTGGTTTGTGGGCTTGCAAGAGAAACTGAAACGTGAGCTGAAAAAGCTGGGGCATACAGTGAGGGTGTTAGATTTTAAATACATGGATTTCTTCCATCCAGATTGGTAACTGCAGAGCTAAAATTGCAGATATGTTCTAACACTAAATAGTTGGGAACTGTTACCTCCTGCACTTATCAAATCTGCCAGGGCCTGAAGTCAGGGCTCTGCTTTCCTTGCTCTGGTCATTAGTGTCCCTAATCCTTAGAGCTGTGTCAGGTATGCAGCTTCCTAGTCTGCTGTTAGTTATCAGCTGTTAGGAAGAAGTATAGACTCCCTGAACCGTATCCATTTGCCTTCAGGAGTAAAGAAGAGTTGTCCTGCGGGAGCTGTGTCCTGCTCTGTTGGTCTAGGCCTACCGGCGGGGGGTACGGGGGGTACAATAGGGACAGAGGTGAGATCTGTGGTAGTGCCCTGTTGGCTGTATCACAAATGTGATTTGTCCTTGTCTCAGCTCACCTGGTCATTTCAGGCTGTGGCATTGCAGCACAGATTCTGAATGTCTGTCAGTAACTATCTGTCTTCTAACACTTCTGGAGCTAGCGGCAGCTGTGGGACTGCACAGGGCCAGCAGACACTTGTAGAACTGAATCTCGGATCATTGGCACAGTCTGTCCGAGGGGAGATCTGTGGCTATGTTCCCTACCTGCTTTGACCCATCACACTTCAGATGCTTCCTCCTGTGCTGATTTTGATTTTGTTTGTTGATGGGACACTTGAGACAAAACTTCTGAGACAAGCCCTGCCGGCTGATCTGTACTAAGCAGAGCAGCCAAATGTAGAAATGTGTTGGGAACCATGAAACTTTTTGGCATGTTCCATGCTGAAGGCTCCACGTAATCCCATGGAGAGTGTTCTTGACACCAGTGGTGAATTCCAGACACAGATTCTAAATGTTTGGGGGGGAGGGTTTGATGCTCTTTACTCGGTTTGTAATCTGCATGCTTTGTCAGTTTCACATCTTGTCGTGATGTGAAACTGTCCTGGAGATGCGTTCGGGGCGGGGCCCTTAGGCTAGACTGCATGTGTGTTTGCATGGACAGGAAGAGGACATGGGGGTTTCAGGTCTGGGTACTGAGCCATTCAAACCTAGACCAGGTTGCCATTTGAACTGCTATGTGAGTGACCCTTATGTGAAACAAGACGGCGGTCTGCCTGTTCCAGGTGCAATGGGGGTGTGAGCTCTGTGTCAATGTAACCGCTGGTTCTTTGTCAGCAGCCTCGGTAGTAGGAGGGTCCAGGATTGACACTGCTGTGGAGACTGAACTAAGATTAAACTAGTTGAAGAGGGAATCCCTGCCCCCAACCTTCCAGCTGTAGGAATTTTAAATTGATCCATGGAAAAGCTTGTTCTGCATCTGCCTGTGCTTTTCTCAGGGGCTAACTAGCAGCTTTGTCTCTAGAGCTGTGAACTTGGCAGCTTTCGCTAGCTCCAAATCCAGTTTAAAGGGACACCATCTTAAAAGAAGTGGAGGACAGCAATTCAGAAGATGTGTGCTTTAACGCTTCTCAGTCCTGGGACTGGAAGAGATGAGAGAGGGGAAAGAGGCTCTCCTCAGTTTGTTTCCTTTGTCTGTGCCCAGTGTCATTTCCCCTGTACAGTCATGTGGCTTGTGCGGGTCTTTCCCATAGCAGTGGGGCAGGAGAATGATGTGACTGTAAAACCCCAACAATTGGTCGGGGGTCAGCGCTGAAACTATTTCTGATTGTGTCCAGATTTCAAGTTGATAGTTTCCTTTTGAAAGCGATGCATGAGCCCCAGACAGCCCAGTAGGGGACATACTTAAACCCGGTAACCGAGTATTACTGTAGGCAACAGATTCAGTAGTGTTCAGATCTCCCTTGTGTCTTCCAGTGCAAAGAAAGGAAGTGCAAGCTCGGGCGGTGTTCTATCCCCTGATGGGCACAGGAAGTGCAGTGAACATGTGCTACAGAACCCTCTACATCGGGACAGGTCAGTGATGTCTCCTAACTGGGGGCTTGCAGAATCACAATGGAAAAAAATCATTCTGTTTGTTTGTTCAGCTTTTATTTTGTTTGCACATAGACAATCCCAGCCATAATGCACTAAAGTCACCCCAGTAGAAGTGAATGCAGCTCTTTGGAGAATGCCATGTTGGGGCCAGTCATTTTATCCTGGGATTTTGGCATTGTTTCTCTTGTGTATTATCAGGCAACATGTGCAAGAAAGCTCACTTAGATGGCAGGACACCGTGTGACTGGCATGGTTAGGTGCCTGTAGCCCAGATTTGATAGCCATTGTTTTAGGATGGGAGTATTAACTCTTGATACCGCACAGTCTAAGAGATTTGCCATTAAAAAGTCACAGCTTTCCTAGGCTCCCAGAGTCGGTTTCTAGCTGGTAACTGCTAAGAAGGGAGATTAATGATCAGTTTGGGCATTTTCCACTCTTGCCTCAGCCTGGAAACCCCTAGCACACTGGAAGGGCACAATAATGCTGAAATGGTTTTCCACCTTCCCCTGCTTAATCTTACAGGGGGAAAGTTTCACTGAGGAAACTTTGTTCTGTGGTTTATCTGAGTACTGTTCACCAAGCCCCCTGCCATTGAATTCTCTCGCTCTGTGCTGCCTGGCCAGCTGTTCTGAATTCAGTTGACTCAAGCTCATATATTGTCTTCCCGTCCGTTGCAGGAGCTGACATGGATGTGTGCCTTACAAGCTACGGTCACTGTAACTATGTGTCTGGCAAACATGCCTGCATATTCTACGATGAGGTGAGTGCCTGGGCCTTTGCTTTGCCACTTGCGCCAAGGTGGAGATGAAGGCAGCTGTGTGGAGCTCCATTGTGGGCTGCAGAGTGAGAGCCAGGCTTGTACAAAAGTTATGGTGGGGTCAGCGTTTTACTGGTAACCCTCTTTCTGAGGCACAGAGTTCTGCTGACAGGTTCCCTTGGGGCAGACTCTGGTCTGAGTCTCTGCATGTCTTAATCTGTTTTCAGTGTCAACATCATTTTTGAAGAGTGGACACCAGAACTGGATACACTAGGCCAGTAGTGGTCTCACTATTGCCATATACAGTGGGAAAACCTCCCTACTCTTCAGCATACGTCTGTGCTTATACATCCAAGAATCCCTTGAGTGCTCTTAGCCACCGGGTCACACTGGGAGCACATGTTCAGCCAGGTCCTCTTCAGAGTCACTGCTTTCCGAAATCATTCCCCGTCCTCTACGTGAGGCCTGCGTTCCTTGTCCCCAGATGTAGGACTTTGCCTTTGGGCTGTGTTACATCCGCTGTTCGGATGAGCCTGCCTTGCGCTCTAGATTTGACATGTCCCTGTCATTATTTACTACCACACGGATTTCGTCGTCTGCAGACCCTTTCCAAACCACTGCTAAAGTGATGGAATAATGTTAGGCCAGGAGCAGATCCTTGCAGGAGCCCACCAGGAACACCCGAGGGGTGGATAGTTCCCTGTTGGCAGTGACTTCGCTGTCCCTGTTAGCCCACATTACGGGGACTAAAACCTAGCTAACAAAAATTGTACTTTTAATGTAATAGCAATTTCATAACTTGATCCTACCCCGCCCTGACGAGCTGATCAGTCCGCGTGGCTTCCTTCTTGTGTCATGTCACTCTTCTTCCCCCTCCACTCTGCTGGGGGCAGGGGCTCACGCACACCGAGGCAGTGTGTGTAATCTCTGGGGCTGGAGTTACTGCTGACAGCTGTGCTGGTGACCCCTGTGCAGGGAGGGCTGAGGCCTGCTGGTTCTCCAACACAGTGAATGTGCTCCGTGGTTGGGGAATTAAGTGTTGTTCACTAGCAGACGCTCCTTTCCGGTGAGACCCCTTGGTAGTGTGGTGAGCGGCACACAGTGGCTAATGTGTGAGGGTCTATCGGAGGATTAGCAGGTGGGGAGTTGGGTCCTGGGCAGTACAGCATGTTCCCAATTCTGTGAATCTCATTCAGAGGATTGAAGAGCCCATAACTGTGTGAGCCATTTTCATTTGCTCATTCTGCATTCTGTGCAAGATCAGCATGCAGAGCATTCTGGGTAATATGCATGCAGCCAGATTCCATGAAGTCTGACTTGCCACTGTCTGAAAGGGCCTGTTTAGCTCGGTAGGTCCCTCTGTCTGAGCAGTGCACTGATGGGAAGCAGGAACGCTGTGCAGAATGGGGTCTCTGGCTTTCTGTCCCATTCAGTGTTGCTGGGTTACATGTTAAGTGTCTCTTCCTTTCTAGAATACAAAACATTACGAGCTGTTGAACTACAGTGAGCATGGGACGACTGTGGACAATGTTCTGTATTCATGTGACTTCTCGGAGAAGACCACACCCATTCCTCCCAGCAGCATTGTTGCCAAAGTGCAGAGTGTGATCAGTAAGTTATGGAGGAACGTGTTCTCTCCAGGGAGATGGGGCCCTGCCCTCATGCTGCCAGAGGAGCCAGCAGTGGGGGGAGTGGAAACTCCAGCTTGTGCTGAAGAACCGAAGGCGGAAGGAAGGGGTCTCCCAAAGCCCAGACTTGCCCAGCAGCTACACAGTATAACTCTCCCCTCTGAGCCCAGCTGCTTGGGGCAGCAAGTGCTTTGAACTGCAAATACCTGCTCCTCTGATTCGAGTGAATGCAGACTCAGGGCCCTTTCCTGACACCTGGCCCTCTCCTGAAAGCCATCGGTTCGGAGCTGGAATCATATGGTCTCCATAGACTTGTGCTGTAGATTTGCCTCTGACCAGTGTTCCCTCTAATTTTTTCCATCCACGTACAGAATAAATTTTGGTGTGTGCACCAAGGGATGTGCAGATGTGTGCCACCAGTAGAAACAAAAAACCTAGATATAATTATATATACTTTTTTTTTTTAAAGTTACCATAGGGATAATTACTCCAGCCAGGACAGGTTGGGAATTTTAGAACTCACTACTCAAAGAATTAAATTTAAGTGTAAGAGAAATAAAAATTATGAAATGCACAGACCAGTCAAAACACTAAAATAAGACACTTTGAAAGAATACAATTACAGAGACTAGACGTGCATTGCAGGAAGTACCAAGTAGTAATAACAATACAAGTATGTGTTGGGAGGTGTGTGAAAGAGTGCGTGCGCGCGCACTGTCTCTTGAAGACACTCACTGAAAGCTCTCCTGCTCTGTCCTGAGGGACTCTGAGCCCTGTTGTCTCCCCTCCCCTGCCCTGCAGGGGGTGGGGTACATGGGGTGGGGAGGAGTGCGTGTGCGAGAGAGAGAGACTGACTGACTGTGTGAGCTGGCTTCTGGGGAAATCTCAGAAACCGTGCACTGTCTCTTTAAGAAAGGCACTCCGCCACTCCCCATTCAGACCACAGCAGCTCCGAGTCCTCCTGAGCTAAGCTGTCCCCTCTGCCCTGCTCTGCGGAGATGGGGGACCCCTAACAGCCCCCTCCGCCTCTCCCCCCTCCACTCCCCGGCTCTGCTCAGCCAGCAGGAGGGTCCCCTGCGGGAGCAGCTTCAGGACAGAGCAATGTAGGGGGAAGGGCACCTGAACACATGCTGCCGCTGTGCTCTTGAATCAGCTGGGTGACATTTGAATCTCTCCTGTGTGGCACGCAGCTTACAGGGAACACAGCCTCTGACCTGGAAGCAAATGGTGTCCCCCCCCCGTCCCCTTCCCCCCCCCAGCATCATTCTCCACCTCGGTAACCTCCCATTGCTTCACTCCTGCTGCCCACCTGACCGCGTGCACTTCCCACAGCTGGGTGTACGTACAGCTCTCTGCAGCACTCCCGCAGAGAGATCCCTGCACTCTGAAGTGGCTGGTGATCGTGTGACTGCAGCACTTAATGTTGTATAGAAACAAGCTGCTGCGTTTGTGTGACGCTCTCTGGATGGGACGCTTGCCCCAGCCTGTTTCTCATTTGCGTTTCTTTTCCAGAATGCCACAAAGGCAGAAAACAGGACGAGGAGCCGCACGAAGACGCAGTCGTGATGAATTCCCAGGCACAAGGGCAACGCCGGAAACCCTGCAATTGCAAAGCCAGCAGCTCTAGTTTAATAGGGGGCAGCGGAGCGGGGTGGGAAGGAACAGCCCTGCTCCACCACGGCAGTTACATCAAGCTGGGCTGCCTGCAGTTTGTCTTCAGCATCACTGACTTTGCGACCAAACAGCCCAAAGGGGACGCTGCCTTAGTGCAAGACATGGACTTGGAGGACAAGCTGTCTCTGAAACCCCACCAGGTGCCCGTGCTGCGGTCCAACTCTGTTCCCTAGGGGCTGAGGCAGAGCCGCGGGGCAAGAAGAGCCCTGTCCTTAGACTCCTGCAATGCAAAAATGTACAAACCACCTTGGGATTTTCTGTCGGCCCAGAAACTGTTCACGCGCCGCTTGCATGACATGAAGAACGTTTCACTTTTTTAATTATTTTCTTCTTTTGCTCAAGTTTTAGGGGCATTTGCACATATATTTGTACTATACATTTCATTTTAAAAGGAAAGCTGCAGCAAGGAGGGCGTGTCAGAGCGAGGGGGAGGGGCGGGTGCTGGCTGACTTGGACTCTCTCTGACAGATCGTTCCCATGCAGTTGTAAAATAATCAAAAACTTGTTCTATTTTGTGCCAGTGACAATAGTTTTATATTAAAAGAGAAAAATACAGTTTTCATACAGCAAATCTATACAATATCATTGTTTTATTTAATGTAAAGAAGTGCTGTCCTCCCCCACTTATTTTACCCTCCCCTCCCTGCTATGGTTGCACTACAAGTAGCTACTGTGTATTATGGGCAATGAGAAGTGAGTTCTTTTCCTGGTGTCCATCCTATTTTATTTCAAAGAAGGAAAAGTATTGGACTCTGTGTAAATACATCCGTGATGGCATTTCAATGTTTTAAAGCTGTGTACAGTGCTACATGTGGTATGACGTTGCCTCAAACTGTCTATTGTAGCAAATCGTTTGTCGTAAACCTGTTTGTCTTTTTTGTTCTCTGCCACCTCCTCGCCCTCAGAACAGCTCGTTCCGATGTACATAGTCATTGTAATGTTTTAGACTTTACAGAAACTTTCCTGTATTCTGTATATAAAAAACAAAATACGTCAGCTCCTGCTTTCGACTGTCTGTCCTGACTCTGTACACACAAGCGAGGATCTACAAGAGCATCCCATGGCAAAACCCAACGTCTGTGAGAAGGGCTTCCAGGCTGGGGCCCCAGGAACAGCCCTGGTCTGCCCCTGATCACAAAGTGAGCTCCTGAAGAATGGAAGGTTTGAATACAGGGTGTATCTGTGATGGCCCCTGTGGCTCCCACATCAGTGCCATGCACTGGCGGTGTGCATCCCCTCCCCCGTACAGGGTATGTTCTTAGGGCATCGTGCTGCACAGCAGACTCGCTCTGTTAGCACTCAAGGTTTGTAGCTATTACAGGGCGGGAGCTGCTCCCATTCAGCAGCTTCCCCCTTCACTCCTGGCTCTCCTGCCCTAGAGCCGCGCTCTGCTGTATTTTTACTGTTTTATACTCGATGTTCTGATCTGGAAATACTCACTCTTTTTGTACAAAGACGGAAGGATTTGCGATCTGTTCCAATGGCATTAAGTCTGTATTAATAAACTCTCATAATACTATTGAAAACAGAGCGAGAACCACACTTGCACCCTTCTTTTTTCCCTCCCACCTGCAGTTTGGGGCTCAGATAGCTTCTCACCCTCTCCAGACAGGGAACTTTCCTCCTTAGGCAGGTTGTGAGGCCTGGTGTGAAGGGAGCGTCCTCCCGGGAGCCATGTTCCCAGCACTGCAGCAAGGCTCCTGGGCCATGACTTCACTTGTAGCTCAGGGCTACACCTGTGCTCACCTCCTGAGACCTGTGACACATTGGATTGGCTAATCACTAGCTCCTGTGTTGAGTAAGTTCTGGGATTTTGGCAGCAGCCTTTAATGTGTTGGCTTTGGGTTTCTTGTAGCCCTGGGGTCCAAAGTGTTTTCAAGCCCTGCATGAATGTAGCCTCCGGTACTGGGAGGTGAGGGTTTGTTTAATCATCTTCAGCCATAACCTGGGGCAGGGGTGGGTGGTCAGGTCCATGCTAATACTGTCATGCTGTGCTCTGGTACCCTCCAGCCGCTGATCTCAGTGCTTGGCAAAACCCATTTCAGCCAGAGTCCTCCAGCAGAGGAACTTCTCCTGGAGCTGGTGACTGTTCCTGAGGGAGGTTAGTATATACGCCCATGGGATGCACCCCTTCTGCCTGTCCAAATGACCCCCTGAAGCAGCATTTTCTGCCCTCTGTCCCTTTACTGCCCCCATTTGTCCCACTTAAAATCATTGGAGGCTGGCCACAACCCCCCTGGAACTGGCTTGCACAGGTCAGCGCTGGCTGCTGTGCACCCCTTCTGTGCCGCTCCTGGCTTCTGCTAGCCCAGCATGCAGGAACCGAAGGCAAACACTCCTCCTCCCCTCTGTGGGCTCACCCTCCGCTTGTACTGCCCAGTGGTGCAGTTGAGCTGTTTTCTCTAGTCCAGTGTTTGCCAGGACCATGATTCTAGTGTCATTGCATTGCAAGCAAGCGGTGCCTACACACACAGGAGACCTTCCACGTGAGGTAACTCTTGCTGCCATTGTGTGGCCACGGTCTGCATGATTGGGAATAAGAGGCGTCCCTCCAAATGACTGTTAGGAGGGCTGGGGGACAATTTGGGGTTCTTGAATACAGAGAATATAGGGCTGGGACTTTGTGTTCCTAGGTCTGTAAAGTGAAACGCACGTCTACGGGGCTAGATAACAGATCGTTTAAAGCCCCCCTGTGCCTGCTCTGCTATTTTAGTTCTTTCGTATCGGGTTTTTGTCCCACAGCTGGGGTCCTAGTTCTCTAGCAGAGATGGTACCAGACTGTAATCAGCATCTCTGATAGAAAACCATGAAATAAACCTATAGTTCAGAAAGTGAGGGGTGGGTCTAAGCTTGTTGAAACCTGTCTGTGCACCTGTAATTGGGGAATACTGATGCTACAGCTAATGGCCTTGCCCCGAAGCCAGCGGGGAGCATGAATCCGTTCATGTTTGTTAAAGGGCTGCTGCAGAGGTGCCAATAGTCAGTTTTTCAAAGGTGCTGAGCCTCCACCAGGCCCACTGCAGTCATGGGTTGGTGAAGAGAACAAACACGCCGTCCTTGCGGAGCTGGGGGGCAGGTTTCCTGTCTGGGGCGGGAATTTTAGATTTCAGAACAATTTTCCATCCCAAATCAGGACAAAACTTCAATCTCAAAATTCTGCATACTGAAAATCTGAAACTGTTTTTGGACCGGGCCAATCAAAACGTTTCTTTATCTAACCTTTTTATTAATGGTATATTAGTGTATGTAGCAATAGTGTTGTAGCCTTGTCAGTCGCAGGATATTAGAGAGGCGAGGTGATAGCTTCTGTTGGTGCGAGAGACACGCTCTCGAGCTTACACAGAGCTCTCACTTCTGCGTCTCACCAACGGAAGTTGGTCCAATAAAAGATCCCACCTCACCCACCTGGTCTCTCCCATCTATCAAGTCATTTAAACCAAAACCTGGAACGTTTTTGTTCAGAAAATGCCGAAACAGGATGGTTTTGAGAACTGACACTTCTGTCACCGTTTGTTTGACACGGGGGATGAATGGAAACCAAGGCTTTCCTGCAATCAGTTTCAGTTTTGACACCCTGGCTTTTTCGGACAAAAAACGTTGATCAGAAATTTCCCGGCCATCTCTAGCTCCTTGTCTTGCAGGCTTTGGCTCTGCAGGGGGCAGTGTTGCCAGCAGACTGACTGAAATACAGCCCGTGTCCTGTCCCTGGCTCAGCGCCAGCCTGCGCCCTGCACACGTCCTGGGCGTGAACATGCAGTGTTTGGCCTAGGAGGCTTGCCATAGCTCTGCTGCATGAGAGAACAGCCCAGGAGAGCTTGAATGCAATGAGAAGCAAGTGACCTTTGCCCTTGCTGCAGGTTCTGGCTCAGGCTCCAGCCCGGCCTGAAACGCGAATCTTGCAGCTGGAGGCGTCTGTGAATTGGCTGCAGCCAAGGGAAAACTGCTGCTGACCCTGTTGGCTGCGCCCCGGGAAGCCATGACAACGGTGCTGCTAGTGCTTGGGCTGCTCCTGGGCCTCTACGCCCTCCTCTATTACAACTGCATCAGAGGGGCCAAGTGCCGGGCGCAAAGCAGCCTCCGAGGGAAGACCGTGGTTATCACAGGTGAGCGGGAGAGGGGACAGGGGCCTCCAGGGCGGGGGGCTACCTGGGCTCTGGTAGATCGTCTCTCTTAAAAATGGGAATACCCTCTCTTCCCCCCCCCCCCCAGCTCAGGGCCAGGACTCTGACCCTGTTGGCAGAGCATCCAAGGGCAGGGGTGCCAGGCCCAGCTCTGCCTTCTCTCTCTAGGCCACAGATGTGAGCCCAATGCACCTGGCTGGAGCTCCCAAGGGTTGGGATCCCAGCAGACTTGACTCCACTAGTTGAGACAGATCAGAATCACCTGGGGTCCACCTTTAGTCCAGTGGCCAGGGCTGGATATGTGAGACAAATGTGCAGCAGCCCCACAGCAGGGTTACGGGATAACCTGCCCCCCCCCCCAGACTGTAAGAGTTTGAACTTGGCTGTGTGCTGAGTTGCTCTTTACCTCCCCAAACCCTTTTCTAGTATTTCCTAGTCTCATTCTGGATATGCATGATAACCCTAGAAACGGCCAATCCCTCCCTGCCTCTGGCTGCGGTTTGGCCTCAGCAACACGCTGTGGCAATGAGTTCCACAGTCTATGCCTAGTAAGAAAAAGGATTTCTCTGTAGCAGTTCCACGCACAACACTGCATATGGAGCCTCTACATGTGACTTTCAAAAGACAAAGCTCCCCAGGCTAGTTCAGTGAGAGGACGTTTGGACCCTGGTGTCCTTGGCAAAGTTCTCTTCCCCTGGTTCGTTGTGCAGGGGCTTGTGTGCTGGCTGCACACGCCTCGTAAGAATCACCCTACTGGGTCAGAGCAAAGGCCCATCTACTGACAGGGCCAGGGCCAGGTGCCCCAGAGAGAATGAACAGAACAGGGAATCATCAAGTGATCCATCCCCTGTCGCCCATTCCCAGCTTCTGGCAAACAGAGGCTAGACACCATTCTTCCCCAGAGGCGGCTGCATTTCAGGCAGGCTCTATGAATGGCGTTGAGATGGAAAGCAGTGCTACCACAACACAGAGCTGGGCTGCTCTTGGTCTCCTTGTGCCCAGCTCCTTGTTCTGCTTTTCCAGGGGGAAACACTGGGATTGGGAAGATGACAGCCCTGGATCTGGCCCGGAGAAACGCTCGCGTCATCCTGGCCTGTCGCAGCAGAGCACGAGGAGAAGCGGCTGTCTATGACATCAGGCGGGTGCGGGCTCTGTGCTCCTTTTCTCTTGCTCAGATGGATGCAGTCTGAGCCCCCGAGATGAGCAGTCTCTGCAGTGTGGCAGGCCTGCACCGTCCCGTGCCACTCACGGCGCACTGCGAACTTTGAGAAAGGCGAGGGGCTCACTGAGGCTCAGGCTGGGGCAGACCCAGGGAGGTGCAGAAGGCAGCGGTACCGGCTCGGGAAGGGTTCAGGTGCCATGACACAAGCAATAAAAGGGTTCCCTTATTCCCAGGAGAGGGAGCAGCATGGAAGGGCTCTGCTGCTCCCCAGTGAGGTGAGGGGCGCAGGTGCCAGCAGTGGGTGGGGAGTGGAGGGCTGCAGAGGTACTGGCAAGGGGGTTGTGCAATTCCACGGGCACGGTGGGCCTCATTTCCATATGCAGGGAACTAACCAAGATGCCAGCATCCCCCAGGCTGGATTCTCTGACTGCCCCAGGGATGCCTGAATTCCCTGTTTACCTGCTCAACTGCCAGTTTAACACCTGCTGAGGCCTTTCTCCATCCCACTCAGGTGCCTCAATGTGGGCTGGCTGCATGGTTCCCAACAGTAACCACTGTGGAGCCTGCAAAAAAAAAAAAAAAAACCCACACGTGCACTCTGGGGCTGGGTGCTCTGAAGGGCAAGCAGCTCCCTCTGCTAGTTCCTGTTCGCAGTTTGCCCCGTGCTTCAAGGTGGAAACGGGGCATCACCTTCCCCGTCGCTGTCACTGGGCCGGAGCCCCACTGCCCCGTGCACCACTGTGGCCTACACTGAGTGCCTCCCCCCTTTCTCCAGGAGAGCGGGAACAATGAGGTTCTCTTCATGAGTCTGGACCTGGCCAGCCTGGACTCAGTGCGAGCATTTGCAGAGACTTTCCTGAGATCTGAGCCTCGCCTCGACATCCTGATCAACAACGCAGGTGGGAATCCCATTACCGGGTCTGTCCTCCAGCTGTGGGTGGGGCAGGGGTAGGTAGGTCAGGCAGGTGCTGAGGAGGTTCTGGGGGGAATCTCTGGATGCTGATGTTGGGGTGATGACTCTCTGAGGCAGGGAATAACACACTGTAGACTGGCTTTGGCTTGCAGGACCTGTCAGGTGGAGAAAGTTCTGGACCAGAGATCACTGCTGTATATTGGAGCTTATTTTTTTTCTACAGGGGTTGGAGCAGGTGGCAGGAAGAAGGATGGCTTTAACCTGGTCTTTCAGGTCAACCATCTTGGTCACTTCCTTCTGACTCACCTCCTCTTAGAGCGGCTGAAGCTCAGTGCACCGAGCCGCGTGGTGATTGTGGCCTCCAGTGCACATCAGTCGGGGAAGATAGACTTTGAGAACCTCCATAAGCCGGTGGAAGGGGTACTGCAGAACTTCCAGGCTTACTGCAACAGCAAACTGGCCAACATCTTGTATGCCCGAGAGCTGGCCAACAAACTGGAGGGAACCGATGTAACCTGCTATGCTGTTCACCCAGGTGAGTGTGGGTCCAGCCTTTCTCTAGGGATGCACCTTCCAAATCCCACCCAAGGTCCTGGGGGCGATAGATCAGAGCCTCGCTACTCAAGAAGGGAAGTTCAATCCAGTCCTGTTTGAGACCTGCCTCAGGACATCCAAACTGGCTACGAAGGACGATAATCTCTGATTTAGGTTAATTTCAGATCTCCCCGAAGAGGGGTACTCAAGCTCCTGGACTCCTGCGGCTCTTCCCTTTCATACTGAGCCTCCCACCCAGGCGAGGACTGGTCAGCAATGTTAATCAGAGAGGCAGCTTTCTAATGAACCAAAGTTACTCTTTACCCCAAGGCCGTGACCCCTAATTCTGCATCTCGCCTGGCCTGCAATTAAATTCTCTTTCCTACCTCTCCAGCACCAGTTGGAATTTGGGTGGGAGGGAGGCTAGAAAATGGGTGTTGAGCGTGCAGGAACTGGTATTTGGAGGAAGCATGAGGTACAGGTCAGAAACCATTCAACACCCTACTTTGCAAGTCACTTTCTTTGAACTGTCCATATGCTTAACCCCTCTTTGCAGTCAAGTTCCTGCTAAGTGAGTGCTAAGAGAACATAAGAATGGCCATACTGGGTCAGACCAAAGGTCTGTGGATGGTTCTCAGTGAAATGTACTAAGAACCAAACCCAGTGTGCCTGCCTGCGTCTCACATAGTTTTTGCCTTCTCTCTATCCATCTTCACTGGCACCATTGCCCTTTATGCCTCCTGAGTAAGACACCCTGCTCCCAGATGAGGGATGTTTCCTGTACATTCCAGTCTACCTGCAGCTGCTGCTTTATTTTGCTTCCAGGAATCGTTAACACGGAACTATTCCGCTACATTCCGATCTGGCTGTGGCCATTCTTTGTTCCGATCTCCTGGCTCTTCTTCCGAGACCCTACTGACGGAGCCCAGACCTCTATCTACTGTGCTACACAGGAGGGGATTGAGATGTTCAGTGGACGGTACTTTGTGGACTGCCGGGTACAAGATCCCAGGCCCCCGGCCCGTGATGATGCTGTTGCCAAGAAGCTGTGGGAAGTCAGTGAGAGGATGGTGGGTTTGGCTGCTTAGAATGTGCTATCCCCTGACCTGGACAGCTATGTAGGGGCCATAGACTGGAATAGCAGTGGCTGCTGTAGGGGTAGGACTAAGGTGCATTAGGAAACTGAGGGGGCCTCGGACTGACAAGAGAGGCAGAGCTGAACGAGAGGCCTCAGATACATTAGAAGTTACATGGTGGAAGTTCCATGGCATCTAGGCTATGCCAGACTATCCAACATGGTAATATGAACAACATTTACCCATCTTTTTAAGAAGCAGGAAGGTTGATGATGTGGGTTCTCATTTCTCTCACCTCAAGCCCTGTTTCCTACCCAAACACTTTTGATAGCATTTTCTATAATTGTATCAGTTAAAACACAATAAAAATAACCGTTTTAAAGGTGAATTAAAACACCTCCTTGAGCATGTATCATTTCTCCATCCCACTTTCTCAGAGCAGCCCCAGTCCTTGCTTTTCAAGAATAGCACTGATGCCTAACACTTAAAACGTTTCCACTGGGGCAATTGCCTAGTTCTGTGGTATCCCAAATGCAACAGTTTCATGGGGATGTTTCTGTATGTAACTGGTCAGCTGGGGTCCATGTGCTAGAACTGCACAGAATGCCGGGGTAGCAGATACGTGTTCGCCGAGAGGGTTTTGGAAGGCTGACGTTCAAAGGAAGTCTGCCAACGTTCTGGGCAGGATGCTAGAGGTAACAGCTACGTGCACAAAGAGACAAAATGCTGGTAAGTCCTCACTGCATACTGGCCAATGGGTGCCTCCTCCAGTGAAATAGCTGCTGTCTCTCTCTGACAGTGTCTTGTCTGCAGTCAGCAAGTTGAGAGTCATTTAAATTCTGTCTAGAGTGGGCGGGGGGGGAAGTGCTTGTTTAAAACTGAGTGAATGAACATGAGGTGAAACCCCCTTTAACACGACCTGTAGATATTGTCTAACACTTTTACAGGTGTTAGCTGGTCACAGAATTGGGGATTTACAGAAAAGGCCAAAACTGTGAAAATCAGCCTGAGCTGCTGCTGGGTGTTAATGGGGGCAACTGAACAGCTGCTGACACTGCTTACCTATAAGTGTGACCCTGTGTCCAATGATCATCCCCATGTGCTCTACCAGCTCCTTACCAACCCCACAGGCCAGCTGCTGACACAGTACATCCAGCCCAGCATGGCACCGTCTGACAGACCCCCCCCCACCACCAACACACCCACTGACCCCCCCCACCAACACACCCAGCACAGCACTGTCTGACAGACCCCCCCACCAACACACCCACTGACCCCCCCCACCAACACACCCAGCACAGCACCGTCTGACCGACCCCCCCCCCACACCCCATGGCACTGGGTGACAGAGCCCCCCCACACACACACACACCCAGCACGGCACCGTCTGACAGACCCCCCACCAACACACCCAGCACAGCACTGTCTGACAGACCCCCCCCCACCAACACACCCACTGACACCCCCCACCAACACATCCAGCACAGCACTGTCTGACAGACCCCCCGCCCCCACCAACACACCCAGCACGGCACCGTCTGACAGACCCGGCACCGTCTGACAGACCCCTCCCCACCACCACACCCACTGACACCCCCCCCACCAACACACCCAGCACAGCACCGTCTGACAGACCCCCACACACACACCCCATGGCACTGGGTGACAGAGCCCCCCCCCCCACACACCCCCAGCACGGCACCGTCTGACAGACCCCCCCACGCACACCCACTGACACCCCCCCACCAACACACCTAGCACAGCACTGTCTGACAGACACCCCCCCACACACACACCCCAGCACGGCACCGTCTGACAGACCCCCCCCACCAACACACCCACTGACACCCCCCCACCAACACACCCAGCACAGCACTGTCTGACAGACCCCCCCCACCAACACACCCACTGACCCCCCCCCCACGAACACACCCAGCACGGCACCGTCTGACAGACCCCCCCACGCACACCCACGGACACCCCCCCCAACACACCCAAACAGCACCGTCTGACAGACCCCCCCCCCCCCACCAACACACCCAGCACGGCACCGTCTGACAGACCCCCCCACGCACACCCACTGACACCCCCACCATGGCACTGGGTGACAGATCCCCCACACACCCTGCCTGACAGACACGCTCCCCCGCCCCTCCCTCAATCCAACATGGCGGCCGGGGTCCGCCATTCCCCCTCCCGGGCGCGCGCGCCACCTGGGAGCCCCTCCCAACATGGCGACGCCCCAGACCGATTTTCCCTCCGCGGTGACGTACTTCCGGTGTCTGGGCGGGGCCCATGGAGCGCGGGGCGTTGTGGGATCGGCGGGGCGAGGCTGCCGCTGCGGCTGGGAGTCGGGCGGGGAGGTGTCGCTGCCACCGGCGTCATGGGCAATTGCCACACGGTGGGGCCCAACGAGGCGCTGGTGGTGTCAGGTAGGGGCGGGGCCTGGGGGCGGGGCCAGGGGCCCTACTGGGGTGACGGGGGGGCTCAGCGGGGAGTCCCCGCGGCACCGAGGGGGATGGGGGGCCCCTGCAGGGGTGACGGGGGGCGGTTTACCAGGGGGTTCCCCACACCTCTGATGGGGGAGGGGCCGGGGCCCTACTGGGGTGACGGGGGGGGCTCAGCGGGGAGTCCCCGCGGCACCGAGGGGGATGGGGGGCTCCTGTAGTGCAGCCCCTGCAGGGGTGAAGGGGGGCGGTTTACCGGGGGTTCCCCACACCTCTGATGGGGGTGGGGACCCCGCGGCTCTGCGGGGTTCTGGAGCGAAGGGCTGGGTGCCAGCTCCATTCCTGCTCTCCAGTGGGCGGGGCGGGGCGCCCAGGGTAGCACCTGGGGCTGGCGCTTTGGGGTCGCACTCCCCTGTGCCCCTTGCAGGTCAGGTGTGAAATGTCTCGGGAGGGGTTGGAGCCGTGAGCAGAGGGACTTGGAGTGAAAGGTGCATCGGCCTGTGCGGAATGGAGGTCAGACGCCCTTTCCGCTTAGAGACGGATTGGGGCAGGTGGTGGCCAAAAGGGAAAGAGTCTCACTGGGTCTTCAGTGAGGGTGGGGGGTTTCCATCGTTCCCACCCAGGAGGGCATGTGAGCCCTTTCCCTTTGCCACCTTGGAGCAGCAAGGGTGTGGCTACCATTGCACATTCAGCAGCCTTGGTCCCCATGCTGCCCGTTTACTGCTGCTTTGGTGGTGTTACTCTCCGAGGCTGCAGCTCTGCTAGTGAGCTTTGTTTCTGTAATTCATCAACAGTGGTAGCAGCAGGTGCCTTTCTACTGTGTCTGCTAACTGCACTGAGAGTGATGATTTTATGACTTTACCTGATTTACGCTACAGTTGCAACTGCGAAGTTTGCACAGTGAAGGACAAGGCCTTAGTAGGAGAGGATCTGGGGCCTGGTTCTATCAAAATGTGGAATTGTATTAAACACCAATACATGCTGCTGCATCCAGTAGGTGATGGCTGGATCTGCTGTGGTTATGTGGAACGCTGGGCTGTGGGCAAGAGAATGTTTAGGACATCTACAGATAATGTTCAGTTGCTCAATACGCTCTTAGGCGACATAAATCCTCTTTGTCACCACTGGCTTTGTGATGGATGGGTGTGGTGATAGGGACTCTGACCCTCAAATCTTTAACCACCTTTCCTCGTGCCTTGGAGGAAACAAACGTTTGGGGTTACAGAGGATCATTATGATTATAAGGCTGCTCCACTCCCATTGCTGTGTATCTGAAACTACATCATCATGGTTTGCAAGCCAGTTAAATCAGCCTGAAATTTCCTGCAGGCAGTGGCAATCACTTCCAGTTGGTCTATTGGGGGAGGGATAGCTCAGTGATTTGAGCATTGGCCTGCTAAACCCAGGGTTGTGAGTTCAGTCCTTGAGGGGGTAATTTGGGGATTTAGTTGAGGATTGGTCCTGCTTTGAGCTGCGGGTTGGACTAGATGACCTCCTGAGGTCCCTTCCAACCCTAATATTCTATGATTCTATTAAGCAATCTGTAAGCCTTTCTTAAAGGACAGGCCTGTTACAGAGCCTAATAAGTTAGTCGTAATGAGTTGTTCAGATGTTCTAAAACCTGCTTACAGGATACAAGAATAGTATTTTACAAATAGCAAAGGAAGGGGAATTATCCTCTGTTTTTTTAAATTTGGTCGTTAAACAAGTTTATTTTAACCCCTGATTAGTTACTAATTTTTTAAAGCAAAATATAATTATGAAAGCAGCAATATATAAACTCTGAATCATAAGACATGGCAACAGAAATCTGTGGTATCCATTAACACCCCCAAACTGTGCAGTTTCCCACAGCTCAGCCCCAGTGTGCCTAGGATAACCCATCAAATGCAATAGCATGCTGAGGATTTGGGAGGGGTCAAATAAGAATAGATATTTTTGTGGAGGATGGATACAGCAATGACTATTAGCCAAGATGGTCAGGGATGCAACCCCATGCTCTGGGTGTCCCTAAACCTCTGACTGCCAGAAGCTGGGACTGGATGATGTGATGGATCACTCAGTAATTGCTCTGTTCTGTTCATTCCCTCATAAGCATCTGGCATCGGCCACTGTTGGAAGACAGGATACTGGGTTAGATCAGCCACGGGTCTGACCCTGTAGTATGGCCATTGCTGCGTTCTTGTATATGAATACATCAATCCTGGCTATAAAGGTTTTTTCTATATTCCGTACTGTCACCAAAGATGGCCTTTGTATTTCACTACTCTGCCTGTTTCCTAAGAGCACTGGTTCTGTGCTTGGGGAACAGGCTGAAAGAGTTGGGGGTGCTTATGGATGCCTCATTCTTTCCTGGGTGCTTTGCAACAGGTGTTCAGCCTGGGTCCTGACTGCACAGTTGTGCCTGTGGTGGT
Organism: Mauremys mutica; assembly: GCF_020497125.1. Taxonomy (NCBI): domain Eukaryota; kingdom Metazoa; phylum Chordata; order Testudines; family Geoemydidae; genus Mauremys; species Mauremys mutica. The sequence continues at coordinate 25,151,108 of NC_059090.1, forward strand.
AACCCTTTGTTTATCTGGGTGTTGAGTGACTGGTGGGTTATTAGAACAGGAGTACTTGTGGCACCTTAAAGACTAACAAATTTATTTTAGCATGAGCTTTCGTGAGCTGCAGCTCACTTCTTCGGTTATTAGCATGGGTTATTAGCATGCTGGGGCAGAGCATTCCATGAACATTGAGCAACCTCTGGGGCAGAGGTAAATGTCTGTAAATGCAGACCCTTGTGTCCGTTTTGGTTTTCATCCCTGCTGTGTGTAGTTATTAAGATCATAGCTGTGAAGTTTTTGTGTGTGATAAACCAATATTAGAACGTGTTGTGAACAGTTTATGTTCTGCTGTATTGGGTCCCCTTAGCAATACTGTTAAAAGAGGTCGCTTACTAGGAAGATGGCTCAGAAATATTTTAATTGAAAAGCTTTTTTAGAATAAATTCTTGTCTCTGTTGAGGAGGGTGTGTCACCATATGCCACTTCAGGGGTGTGGTTTTCTTTCAATACTTTTTATAGTGACATACAGCACCCCAACAAGCAGTCAGCGCTCTGTAACTTCTGTTTGACCAATGCAACCCTTTGCTGGATGGCCTTATTTGGAAATCTGATTCCAAGGGTACAGGTCAATGGTGAGTGTTCGTGCTTTACTCCCACTCTGGTAATTTCTCTGGGTTCCTGTTAAGCCACATATTGTTTATAAAATTACTTCTGGGAACTTTTAAATCCAGACTTGAAGTTCTTCTGTTCAGCATTTGAAAAACTATTCAGGATTTTCTGTGGTTTGGTTCTAGTTTAACCTAAGGACCGCACTGTGCTATGGGACACTTCCGTGTGAAATCTGGCCCAGAACAGGGTGTCCAGCACTCTCCATGCTGGCCATTACTGAGGCTGTGGCTTCTCTCCCAGGGCACTGGTGCCATTGAAGTTTTGCAGGAAAAAGGTACTTTATCTAGACAATCAGACTGCAGTTCCCATTGCATAAACGAACAATACGGACTGCACTGTTGACGTTGGGTTTATTTGGCTGGCTTATTTCACTTCCCTGAATTTAAGCTATGCGTGCCTCCTGCCAGTCATGAATTGTGATCCTGTAATACAATATCCTTATTGTTACTAGAGATCTCACATGAGCAATCTTTAACGTGTGATTGCAGTCCATAAATAACATCAAATGTATCGGCTTCCCTTACTGACATGTCTTTACTCTGCTTGTCTCTTGAGTAATCTGGATTCTATTCAGCAACAAAATGGTGACAGACCCTTTCTTGTATGTGTTGATGTAAGAGACAGAAGGAAATCCCAATTTTCCATGGGGAAAAAATCGCCTTTTTGACTTGTAAACAACAAATATGATATGCAGGTCACAGAACAAATATGGACGCCCATGATCTTCTGACTAACAATGCTTTAATTCCCTAGCTTTGTAGACGGATTAAAAGTTTGCAGGCATGGTATAACAGTAAGGGGGAACAGGCAGCTCTGGCTGGCTTCTCTGCATGGGAGAGGTTTTATCCTTATCTGTTTTGCCTTTGGAATCAGATTTCCACATTTGTATTCAGAATATGTGTGTTCCTGAGAGTGAAGTTCTTACACACCTCATGCAGGGTTAGCTGTTTAAAAGGTCTGTAAAGGAAATGGGCTTCCATTTCCCCCAAGATCAGAGTACCATGATAATCTGTTTAGTTTCATAAATGTGATTAGCCAAAAATCTTGACCTGTGACTGGATGCAGTACTGTTCTTTCCCTGAAACCTGTTGGTTTGTTACTGTCCAGTATGCAACCTCACAGCCTGTCAAGGTGGATTGCAGTGTGACACTAGCCTGAGCCAATCTTTAATACTGTTATTCAGTAATTACATAGAACTGGGTAATCTTCAGAGACACTGCCCTTCCCAGGAGGTGGCACTGTAGCCTTTTGCAACAGATGGAATCCAAGGTTTCCTTTGTCAAGTGCTTTTTAAGTCTCCAAAAGAGTTGGAATAGCGTCTCTGCATGTGTGGTTTGCTTAACATTGCCTTAGGGCTTTTCCCTTTAGATTCCAGGAAGAATTTAGTGTGAGATTTTCATGGTGTAATGTTGCACATCTTTGTTATGGCTTGTAAAATTCAAGCCACACATTGGATTTTTTTTAACAACGCCTGATCTATACACAGAGTTGCACCCGTTCATTCAAAGGTGTGTTTTGAACTCAATTTAGTTAACCCAGTGCAAATGCTGTGCAGACAGTTTTAGACTGATCTAGACAGTGTCATCAGTTTAGCTTGTTACTGGTGCTAGCTAAACTAGTGTAACCAGTTTTTTATTAAGAAGTGTCCAGACAGGAGTGTGCACTGGTTTAACTAACCCATACTATTTAAATTCATTTTAGTTAAGTTGATACAACTTGTGTGTAGACAAGGCTTAACTCAGATTCACACCAGTGCCTGAGATTCTGACACTGATCTATGCCTAGACAGACTCTGACTTCACTGCATAGGAATTTCTTTATGCATCTGTTGTCCAGTTTCATTTTCTCTCCTCCCCATCAGTAATTGCTTTCAATTACTAACCAGCTCCCTAGTTTTCTGCACCCGGTTGTTAGTGTTTTTTGGACATTTCCCCGCATGGCTCAGTTTATTTTGATTAACAAGCCCGGTATGTTTGAACAATAAACAGATTGGGTCATGTGACTTCCACCGTTCGTTCTGCTTACAGAACAATGAGATTTGGCATCGCTTTCCCCATACTGGGGGTTAAGAAGAAAGCAAGAGAAGTTGTTCCATACAGATGAAGGAGGGGGTTCCTATTCCCTCCTTTCTCCTGGGGCCCAGCTCATTTTGATTCTCCTTCCCATCACCATCCTGTCTCCATGAAGTCACTGGAAGAGGGTGTGGGATCACCAGAGACCCTCCCGATATGACCTGCTACCATCTGTAATGGTTACGCTCCCAAAGGCAGCAGCTAGAGTAGGTGGTGATGGCTCACATTGTCACGCTCACTTATCAAAGCTAGTTTGATTACAGCAGACAATACGCATCTGTTTAATGGTTTAAACTGCAGAAGGGACCTCTTAGCTTTGGGCCTGGTGGGTATGTCTACTCTGCAGCCGGGAATGTGCTATTTTTAGCTTGCTAGCATAAGTCTGTCAACAGCTGGGAGGCTTGTTCCAGATGTAATGTAGCCATCCTGTGTGTTTCTGGCCTCTCCCCATCTGTCGTTTCTTGTATGTGACTCTTACAGCAGCAGTGCAAAGTGCCTTTTTGGATCTGCTGGAGGCATTTTCTGTATGTATACCTGGAACTAATCATAAACCCTAATTTGGTTCATCTAATCTCATAAGAAACAGGCCATCTAGTTTCTGTTGGCTCTGGGAACACTTCTGACTTTAATGCAGGAGCACTTCCCTCTGCAGGCTCCAAGCTGGAATACTGCTGTCTGGCATGAATCCTCCCTCCCTTGGGAATCTAGCTGGCTGCATTCTATTGTGCTGGAAAAGGCACAGTGGGTGTCTATAAATTGTAGCCAAGTAGCTGAGAGACCCAGACCTGAAGAAAAGAGGGGATGTACTAGCTGAAATAGGTTTTGCTGCCAAATCTCATTATGCTGGGGATTGTTTTCCAGATTTGCAAAGTTTTCACATCGGTGATTTGTTTTTGTTTTTTCACTTGCTCTTTGGGACCTGGGAAGCAGATGGCAAGATTGTAAATGGGAAATTAGTGTTTAAAGCAATTAGTTCCTGCAGCTCATTCTTTTATCACCACGGTATTCTGCTGTGCCCAGATGTACAACTTGTATTAAAGAACCAGTCTGGCAATTCACTCCTGTTAGTCAATTCAGACTGACTCTTTCTAGAAAAACTTTATTATAACTTTCCATATTTTCTTTCTGCTTTGGACACTATTCAGAATGATTTTACTAAACGTCACCAAATCTTCTGTGCACAAATGTAACTTTCTGTGCTTTCTGGTGAGAACTAGTAAGGGTGCTGCTGCTCATTTTGGAGAAGATTCTAAGTAGGATATTTCCTTGCATTGTCCGTGAAAGAAAATAACATCTGTTTGAAGGGACACGTGCTGCCATTCTGCTCAGTGATATGTATGGTTCTGGGAAGCAGAATCTATCCAGAACATGGTGCTATACAGGTAACAGACAGAAAATGAGGTTAAGAAGCAGCAGAGAGAGTACATTCTGAGAGTCTGGCTAATTAACGGCGCAAGCCAGTCTCCTATCCTCCAAGAGATATTAGATGACATTACTTTGAATCTGTTTTAGGAGTTGTCATATCAATCAGCTTCTCTGAGGGCTTGTCTTCGCTACTGCGGCACAGTGTGGACACTCCCTACTTCCACAGCAGGGGTTTTTCTAATCCATCTCTCGCAAAGCCAATAGCCAGGTCTACAGAAGAATTCTTTCGTTAGCCTAGCTGCCTTTTCCCGGGTGGTTCGGTTAATCTAACTGCGGCACTCAGGGTACACAGTTTTTCACAGCCCCAAGTGAGGTAACTAGGGTTGATCTAATTTTTAAGTGCAGACCAGGCCTAAGTCTTCCCCCGATTCGGAGGAATAGTCTTCCAGCGGTCATGAAAGTTGGCGTGGAGCTGTTGTCTTGGAGGTGGGAGAATAATGCATGTACAAGTAGTGATCAAAACAAAAATCTAAGCTAGTGGCTCTTAAGTTCACTGGTTTCAGGTCTTAAACCTGAGCATGGCAAAAAGAGTTACTGGAAAAAACACAAAGTTAAGCAACTTGCAAGCAATTGAGGCTGTGTTTTACTCTCAAAGCCTGGGATTTCCTAATATTCCTGAGCCAAAAGCAGCCGGTATTGTCCACAGCTTGGGATATTCCCCCTGCAAGAATCCAACTTTTCAACTTGTTTTTTTAAACTGTGTTGCTTTAGAAGCCTGAAGCATAAGGTCCTTTTGAGATAACACTGTCTGTGTCTGTGAAAAGAAGCCTAGGTTGTTATAATAAATTGCTCTGCTTTTGAAACACAGACACCTTCTGCCTGTTGGATTCCAGCATGGCAAACAACAAACATTTTGTAGTACATTTAATAGGATTTATACTGAAAAGTTGCCTTCAGAAAATAACCTTGTGAAAAGAGCTTTGAGCAGAGCGAAAGGGGCACTAGCTTCCTGATTCTACATAGAGAAGGACTTCACGTCATATTTACTGTAATGTATTATCTGTGGTTCTGTACAGGAAACAGGGAATCCAGCTAACCCACTCTAGGCCCTGGCAGGATTTCTTCGCCCCCCCGGATCTTGGAAAGGATTTTTAATCTTTATTTAGTACTGCAAATATATGTTGCTTTTTACAGGACCTGCCCCGAGAGGTTTTCTCTAGCACCCATTGCTGTAATACAACTGCTAAGGCATTACAGTCTAACTCAGGGATGGGCAAACTTTTTGGCCCGAGAGCGACATCTGGGTATGGAAATTTCATGGCGGGCCATGAATGCTCATGAAACTGGGGGTTGGTGCCTGGGGGTGCAGGCTTTGGGGTGGGGCCAGAAATGAGGAGTTCAGGGTCCAGGAGGGGGCTCCAGGCAGGAGGTTGGGGGGGGTGTAGGAGGGTGCTCCGGGCTGGGACTGAGGGGTTTGGAGGGCGGGAGAGGGATCAGGGCTGGGGCAGAGATGCAGGAGCCAGGGACTGGGATGGGGTGCAGGCTCCGGGCAGCCCTTACCTCAAGCAGCTCCCGGAAGCAGTGGCATGTCCCTGCTCTGCCTCCTACACAGAGGCATTGCCAGGCAGCTCTGCGCATTGCCCCATCTGCAGGTGCCGCCCCTGCAGCTTCCATTGGCCATGGTTCCCGGGTAATGGGAGCTGTGGGGGCAGTATGTGGAGCCCCCTGGCTGCCCCTTCACGTAGGAGTCAGAGGGGGGGCATGCTGCTGCTTCCGGGAGCCACGTGGAGTGGGGCCAAACCCTGACCCTGCACCCCGGCAGGAGCGCCGGAGCGGGGCAAGCCCTGGGCCCTGCTCCCCAGTGGGAGCTCAAGGGCCAGAATAAAACGTCTGAAGGGCCGGATGCGGCCCCCAGGCCATATTTTGCCCACCCCTGGTCTAACTCTTGCAAATATGGTAGTTGGGTCAGCACTGAATGTACAACCACCTCAGTGGTGAGGAGAGCAGTATATGGGGGGGCTTCAGGAAAGATGTTCTTCATGTGCCCTGTCCTGTGGATTAGCATGCATTTAGCTCGCCTCTACCATTGCATCGGTCGCGTGGCGTGTCAGACATCACTGTAGGTTCAGGAAGATTGGGGAAAACTAGCAGAATTAATTTCCTCAGCCTCTGGAGGTAGAAAGGCCAGTATTCCAGAAGCTGCTGTTTGTCAGTGAGCTGCTCTCTGCCTTTGCTTTCCCAGGAACTGAGCATGCATTTTCTGCAATCTTGGGGTGGCTACTGGGGCTCATCGTTGAGTGGAGAGCTCTTTGGAAGCACGTTTTTATGTTTAGCTTGCCTTGGGGAGATGGATCTGCGTGTGTAACTATAACATACTTGTGCTTTCTGCTTGTGCTGCAGGTGGCTGCTGTGGCTCTGATCTAAAGCAGTATGTGTTCGGAGGCTGGGCCTGGGCTTGGTGGTGCATTTCTGACACACAAAGGTAAGGAGACCGCTCTCCTCTTGCTTGTGTCTTTTGGGTAGGTAAACCTTCAGGCTGCCAGCAGTACCTTTAGGAACATAGAATTGGCCAAACAAGATCAAACCATTGATCCCCGTCAAGCCCAGTACCCTGCCTCCAGCCATGGCCAATATTTGTTGTTTCAAAGGAAAGCTCCACCACCCCCTACGATGCCTCTAAACGGTTGTGCAGTGTTGTAGTAGATGAAGTGATGGGAAGGAGCTGAAGATCCTTTTTAGCTGTTGAGGAATGTCCTGAAGCATGAGATCTAATTACACTAATTTAATGATGGTCTTTCAGGGCCGCTAACACCTACACAGCCCTCTTTAAATCCAGCTGTGGGATTCAGCCTCTGGCCATCCTGCAGCTGGTCTTTGTGATACTTCAAGAAATATTTCCTGCTGTTTCAATGTTCCATCTATTCATGTCGTCCTGTTCAAAATAGGACCCACATAACCTGGCTCTGGCTGCGTGCTCTGTGTAGATTATTTGCACAGAGATGCCCAGATACCAGGGCGAATGATAGTCTCCTTTCAGCTGAAGCATTCTTCAGACAGATATTGTGTGTCTGCATGCCTCCCCCTTAACATTTATTTTATTTTTTCCAGATACCTCAAAATCAAACCAAATTGAGGGGCTGTGTCTATGTTTAATGTTAATTTATTTTTCTTTCCACATTGCTAAAATCAGTCAGTTTGGGGGAACTCAGGAACTTGCAGTTGCTATTGCCCTTGCTGTGAGGTGAAATGCAGTAACAGGGACACAGCTGCTGCTTTGCTAAGAGGCTGTAATAGAGGTGCTCTGTAGTGGGCGCTGGTTTTCCTTTGTGGCCAGTTTGGTTTGTCCATCAGTAAGTGTAGACGCTCCGTCAGGAGAGCCATATGTCAGACTGTTATTGCCAAGCCAGTCTTTTTGCTAAAGGTGCTGGTGATTTGCCGGTGGCACTGAACATAGAGGGGGAGGGATGGAGTGAGGAGCAATTTCCGTCTCCTGTTACTCAAGTCTATTTTCCTAAAGGTATGCAGCCCTGCATAGTTTCCAAAATTAACTGTTACTTTGGGATTGGGCCCGAATTTCTGTTTAAAACCAAGGGATTTCCTTTGTCTCCCCATTCCCAGCCATGCATTTTGCTTGCTGTTTATTATTGCTTCAGTCTTTGAACTAACATGCTGTGATAGTGCTGCTGTTGTCCTAATGTAACTGCTTAGTCTGCAGGTCCATGGGAATGTCTCAATAAGTAACACAGTCGTAACACCCAGCTGACCCGTGTGGGGCTCCTCCGCACTTATAAGAATTAATAGGGAAAAGGAGAAAGACGAGACTTTTTGGTTTTGCAATGAGCGTGAAAGCCAAAGGGTTCTAGTTAACCTGCACTGGTGGGCCTCATCACTTGTTCTCTCGTTTGGTGTTCTGCCACTGTCAGGTGTAGTTAGCATGTTGCTGGCCTCACTGTGCACCTCCATCGCAATAGAAATGACACATTGTCTTAGACGTCGTTCGCTTCGGGATACCCACTGGGTCAGTTAGCTTGTGGGCACAGCAAGCTCTCATCCAATGCTGTTTGCACATGATTCACACCACCTGTACAGGACTCTCTTTTGGTGGCTCCCACACTAGGTTGTTCCAGTGCCAGGGCATTCTAGCACTCCGACTGCATGTGAAGGCTGTCAACTAATGCTTGCAGTTTTAACAGACTTTCTAGTAGCACTCGTATCAGTTGGGAGAGTGAAGAAAAGCCCAGCTCTGATGTGCAGCACAGGAGAACTGATGCTTTTGGTACGATGCGTTTTCAGTGTTGTCAGGCTTTTCCCCCACACCGCTTCAGAAGTCTGACACCATGTGAGCGTTGGGAGAATAGTTACACTTTGAACAGATGGCTCCTGTCCTTTGTTTAAATGGTTCCCTTTTTGAGTTTCTTGAGAAACTCCAAAGAGAGGGTCTGACATGTCATTTGCAGAAGGAATGAACTTATTCAAGGGGCCTGAGGATTTGTCTAAAGAGTTAAAATGTGGGGTGGGCCCGAGGGCAGGGAGAGATTGTAATTTACTAAATGTTTGTACACTAGTTAGTACAATGGGGCTTTTAGGTGTTGCCACGATATAAATGTTAATCTTTTACTTAAAAAAAGTCTGGGTTACCAGGTTGTTGGTTACACGAGGTGCATAAGCTTAGGCTATGTCAACACTGCACTTTCATCAGTCGGTCAAGGGTTTGAAAAAAACACACCCCTGCCCGATGAAAAGCACTGGTGTGGACAGTGCTCCCGCCAACAACGCTACCGCCCCTCGCTGGGGGTGGTTTTATTTTGTTGGCAGGAGAGCTCTCTCCTGGCGACAGAGTGGCTACACTGCGTACCTTACAGCTGTGCCACTGTAAGGTGTGCAACGTAGACATGGCTTTAATTATACACATTGTAGAGCGCTCAGAGGCACCTTACCAGGCATGCCAAGTCCTGAGTGGAGGATTTGATTCTTCTTCCAAGAGCTGATGACCTCCTGAGTAACTCTAAGCACAGTGTAAGTAATGAAGCTTCCTACATTCACATTTGCCTAAGGGAATGAGACTTTCCTTCTCGTGAACTAGAAAATCTCCACAGGAGGACCAGTCAGAAGGTAAAGCCAGAACAGCTGCAGTTATTGCACAGTTGTCGGAGTGAAGCCCTGCTGGTTCTGAACTGGGAAAACAGAGTATTAATTAGTGCTGGTCAGAAAACAATGTCCATCCCATAGAAAATTTTGAGGTTTCATAAAACATTTCATCCTGATTCAGGACAAAAATGAACAGCCTTGGAAATAGTCGGTGGTCAGAAATTCTGACACTTCAAATGTGGAGGCCAGGAATGGAATGTGTCAGCACACTGGCAGCAGGCCTGGCAGGCTCCTGTCAATTTCCCTTTCTCCTGGCAGGCAGAAAATGAAACTGACAAGGTGGGGACTGTCACTTCATGTTCCCAGTGGGAAATTGAATTTTTTGGCAAAATTGAAAATTCCCTGAAAAAAATTGATTTTGCAAAAAGGGCACTGACAGAAAATCCCTAAACAGCTGTAGCAGCAATGTCCAGGTGGCAGGAAGCTTTTGTTTTGCAGAATATCTAAATACATGGTTCACAGCCAGATTACAGATCAAACCATATTGCATTTATACAGTCTAAATAAAGCCACTAGGCAGTGGCAGCTCCCCCTGCCCCGGGCAGAGAGAGACTGGGCTTTGTCTAATGGAAATCTGCCCAGCAGTGTTAGGGACTCTGGAGTGGGCAGCGGGAGACATGGAAAGTGATAGGGGAAAATGAAAACCTGAAAGTCCCGTCTGTCCTTTGCGTGGTGTCTATTATTCTCTGGTAACTGCTTTGTGTATTTGCTGTCCTACCCTTATTTATCGCTGCTCAGACTGTCTTTGGAGGTTATGACCATCCTCTGTCGCTGTGAGAATATTGAGACGTCGGAGGGGGTCCCACTGTACGTAACAGGGGTTGCACAGGTAATAACCCACCAGCTTCCTAACATTGTGTCTAACCTTCTTCTCTCCCTTCCATTTTGTGCAACAGCAGCAGCAGGATAACAGAAACACTAACTTTTCCTCTAGTGGGACAACAACTAGATCCAACACCCTCCTCTTCACCCCCGTCTCTGGTGTTTGCCTCCTGGTGCACTCCATAGCTCTGTAGGTAATGTAGAGAGATGCTACTGACGTATTCCAAATTCAGGGCCATGCTGACTCCTTTCAATAATGCTGCAGACATTCCCTCTTTCCTCTGGGGGCGCTGTCCTCCTCGTGTGCCATGGGAGAACACAAGAGCATCCAATAATCGCAAGCCAAACCCAGTTCAGGCTTATTTGAGATGGGAGGGGCAAATTGTGAGGCAGGGTTGTTTTTGTTCAAGTTAAAGCCTGTGTGTGGAAAATTCCTCATGTGACTGGCTGATTGACTTGTTCCCAAACAAGATTGAACCAAGCCCTTCTATTTCTCACATGGCGGCAATGTTGTGTGTTTTAAAAGCACAGTATGGAAAGAATCCATCTTACTTTGACTGATGTTTGTATGGTGCCCAAAGCATCTATGTAAGTGCTTATTATTTATCAGCGTGAGTTTCCCTCCACTGGGCTGAATCTTGGTCTACTCCAAGGGCTCCTGTACGCTATAGCTACTGCAGAACTGGGGACTCGTTACCATATTTGTTTTAGTTCATAGCGTAGCTAGGACAACTACAGCCCTGTACTAACTGTTAAATATAGTCATAGCTATAAACTCACGTGGCAGTGATACCCAGTTGTATGCACTGTACAGCAGGATCTGTGTAATCAGCTCCCATGCCTGCATGCCAGTTTAATTAGGGTGATTGCAGAGCGCAGGCTCACTCCAGTACATTTGAATGACTTCACAGAATGGTAAAGTGGCCTATTCAGTGGACACTGCTGCCTACTCATATCTCATGCCTGTGAACTGATGTTGGCTGACATAAACCCTCTGACCTGTGCCTCTTTGATTTGGTTCAGAGCTGGTTTGTAGTGGCTGCTAGCCAAGTCATACTTACTCTCCTATAACTGTTACATATAATACAAGGCATTGGAATTTTGTATCTAAATAGGGGTCTGGGGCACGCACGCAGCTCTGTGGTTCTGTCTAACTCCTGCCAGGCAGCATCCTCTGTTCTTCCAATCCCTGACCCTCACCCTCCTACGCACAGAGCTCTGCCAATGTACTTTGGCCCTAACTAGCAAGGAATGAAGAGGAAACAGGGTCAGACTGAGACAGCCCAATAGTTGAAAGTTCCTGTTGGTTTGGCTGATACTGAAGAGTAGTCGTGGGACTCTCCATGTCCATAACCTTTGAGGCACTGAGGAAATAGGAGCCTGGCTGGATGCCTGGAGCTGCCCTGAAGCAACAACCTACATCTGGCTTAGAATGACCAAGCTCGTACACCCAAAGTGGGGCATCTCTCAGTCCTGGGTTTCATCTCCTGATTGCCGGGACAGTCACTATTTCAAAAATCAACTCCTGGCCTGGACAGTGAGACGGGGAAGGGTGACTACAGGCCACGATGTCTTCAGAATGTGCTCAGCTCTTTCCCTAGAGTGCTTCTCGATGAGTGTTTGAGCCTGTGGGGTCTGCACAGGTCTTGTGGTCTGTGTGTAGCTACTCCAGTTAGAGAGATGAAATCTGGCTGGGCGTTCTCAAGCCGAGACTGTACTTTTAAAATGAGTGACACTGACCAAGCAGATCATATGCTGCCTTTTTACTGGGTAATTTGTAATATACAAACTTTCAGATAAAGGGGCCTTTGGGGGTTAGCCTATAACCTGCCAGTGAGCTCAGTAAAAGGGAAGGGGTCACTTGATCTTGTTCAGTCTGGCTTCCAGGCCTTTCTCTGTTTGGAAAATGTCTAAGCGTTATTTGAAAATCTTACTTCCTTGGCCAAAATTACTCTCTAATTATGAACAGCGTCACTGGACAGCATCCTTTACATTACCTGGAAGGAGTGTGGCAGGTAGCCTGGGGCAGGAAGTACAGAGGAAAAGCTGACAGTGTGTTACCTGGAAACGTGCAAATGTTCTACGTTTTTTGGCAGGATTTCCCTAGAGATAATGACGTTACAGCCCAGGTGCGAGGACGTAGAGACGGCGGAGGGGGTAGCTTTAACTGTCACAGGTGTGGCACAGGTACAGTAACTCCAAACATCATTTCAGGAATGCATGCCTCTAACCTACCTCCTCATTTTTTCCTCTTAGAAGGGTGCTGTAGTCCAGGAACAGAGGTTATCTGCTCTGAAATGAATTCTTGTATGACAACACTGTCCCTGTTGTCGGTTCATACAATGGCATGTCCATGGAGTGAGGGAGGGAGGGATGTGACTTCTCCCACCCTCCACAAAATCATTGCTTCTTTTCCAATGTTCTGTCTCGTTCATTCATGCAGCATATGAAGTGTGACATGACCTACTTCTAAAAACTGTAACGTACCACGGTGCACCTTGAGCTTGATCTATCATTTCCCAGAACTGAACCATTTTGTTCTGAAATCACATCAATCCTGTTGCTTTGCATTAATATGAATCGGCATTTGTAGAGCATCATAATTCTACATGATGATTTACGGAGTTTAAAGAAAGACTTAGTCCCTGCATATAATGTGTGTAGTGTTTTTTAAAAAGAAAAACACAAGGCTCTTATGCTTGAATTGAATTCTGATTGTGCCAGAAGGCTCACTACAATGTGTATGAACTGTCGGTCGCTATTGAATTGTATTACTTCTATTTTCATAAGTTTAAAAATCAGCCAAGAAATTGACTTGGGGTTTATTGCTGGCGTGCCGGGTCTGCTTCCTGAAGAGTGTCTGCAGAGGGAAATGCCAAGTTTTGGTATTGAGTTCTGCTGCCAGTTCAGGTAGCAAGATGCCTCTTAAGACAAAAAAAAATAAAAATGGCTGCTTGCAGCTTGGCCCAGCCCAGCGTCTTTCAGCTGGACATAAACTTAGACAAAGTGGTTTATGCAAAAATGGTTCTCAAAGTGCATTGAACTGCAGATTTGTACATGTTCCTTGTGTAAACAGTGTGTGTATCCAGTCACATCACGGTGAAAGGAAAAGGGTATGTCCTTTTTCTGTATCATGAGCAGTTAGTCTGAGGAGTTTTACTTCATGTTTTTGGTTGTGGCCAGGTGTCAAAAAGCCAGACATTCACGCTGCTAGCAAGGGACAACATCATCTACTTGTTTCACACCTGTTGGGAATGGGGACTTAATGAGTGAATTTCACTTCCATTTCTTAGAAATTTAAGTAGCAAATGGCCTTAAACCCGTGAAAGTCTGTCAGTCTACTGCCTTGTTCTAAAGTGGTGTTGCAGAATGTCGTCTTTATAACCAACATTAGGACACTGGCATTCCCGGACTGTCATGTGCAGCCTCAGTCATCAAAAGAGAACCTATATCCGCACCGATGCTTCAGAGAGAATAGTCATGTGGTTAGAACACGGGACTGGGGATCAGCAGATCTCTTCCAGGCTTTCTGTATGACATTTGGCAAGTCATTTAACCACTATGTGTGTGTCTCTAAAATTGGAACAGTACTGACCTACCTTTCAGGGGGCAGCAAATTAATTCATTAATGTCTGTAAAACTCTGAGAACTTCAGATGGAAGGTGCCAGCACAATGCAAACTGCTGTTGTTGGTGCTTATATTTCAGTCTTAGCAAACCATTCATTTCCACTTGACTGCTAACATGTTCACATCACCACAGAATTTCTTGCGTATTGGGCTAAAGTGAGGACCAAATGCAGATAGTTGTGCACTTCACATTGTGGCTTCAAAGACACTTCTGTTTTCATAAACACTGTGTAAGTAGCCAACCCTCACTGTGATCTAATTCTGTAGCATTCTTTCCTAGGAAACCCTGATTGCCAGTGGCTTTACTGTGGCAATAGTATAATGGAGAGCTGACTACGATACCAACTGATTGAGCGTTTGCTATGGCACATGCTGCTGAATGTCTCATTTTAAAATCCAATGCAGAGCTCACTTGGTTTATTTTGTATCCTCTCACAGCACTCACTGCTCTTTGCTGCCAAAAACAGGAACCTCAACAAAAAATGAGTTGCTGTCCTCCGGATCAAGGATTAAATTTAAGGGGTTCTAACTGTTGGGGTATAATTGTAAAGGAATCCTCAGGTCACATGTAGCTCATGTAGGTTTTAAGCATGAGGTGAGGAGACCTACAAAATAAGAGAAATATTTCCATAACTTAAGGAAGTTCCAGTAGAAAGGATTTTCAAGTAAATCAACTTTTTTCCTTTGTGGTGCATTGTTCCACTGTGGTATTGTACTAGTGCATGAAGATAGAAAATGACACTGACGAGAAACTAAAGGGGAACTGACTAGTTTGTTTGCCTTCTCCAAACTAAGGCATGCAGAAAGCAAACAAAGGATCTTACTAGGGAAAAGTTTGATGCTTTGTTTTGATACTCTAAAGTGTTTGTAAATAAATAAGGACACTTCAAAATGAATGTCACTGGGCAGTGACCCTTTCTCACTTGGTAGCACATCACTTTCGGTGTCAGTGGGGTGCTTTGGGACACATGGGTGTTGTAGGATTGCTCTGTACCTTTACACTAAACCGTGCAGCTAGCTGGCTTGTGCCTTTGCTCATTTAATGCCAGTTTGACCTGGGGGTGGCAATATTGATCTGCTAAAATGGGACTCCTTTTGCAGAGGCACTTCGACTTCGCCCGCTGAAAATTCCTTTAATTGTTTGAATGGTATTTGGAAAAAAATCACCTGCTGTGGCTGTGCCCTGTGTGACAGACTGGGGGTATGTGGGGGTCAAATCGTACACTCCCATTTGGTTTTATGAATGGCATTTTGATTGTAAACTTCCTGTCACTTATGTATTGTGAGCTCCATCCAAGACATGTTGGAAAAACCAGTCTGGTCCTGACAAGGGCACCGTGCTTTGCTAGGGGGTGGGACACCTCCTAGAGGGTCCTCCGCTCTGAATGGTTCTTCTGTACAGGAACAGTAGGTTTGCTGCCAGGAGGACTCACTACACAGCAACCTCAACAGGCGGCTGGGACAGCTGCAGTTTCTCCACTTGACCAGTCAAGAGGAAAGACTTTAGTTAAGGAGGGGGGTTCTGTGAGGCTCAGAGGCCTTGTGACCGTTGCATACAAAAGACAAAGCCAAGCTGGCAGGAAGAGGTGCCTGGCCTAAGGATGCTAACACCAAAGCCAGGATGCACAGGAGTGGTGAGATTGCACCGGGGGTTGCGTTCAGGAGTTTTTCCATAAATCTGTAACCCTCGTGCTTAAGAATAAACTGTTAGTGGTTAAAGAGATTCTTTGGTTAATCTGGTGTTCCTTGCTTTACTGCCACGTCATCCCTGAAAGCAGAGCTCCCACAGTCAGGTCTAAGCAACTGGGGTCTTGGGGGGGATGGGGAGGCTGAGGCACTGGTTCCAGGGTCAGGGCAGCTGGACTGCAGGGTCCCTCTACCTTAGAGGGGGTGTCAGATATGGTGTCTACATCT
Source organism: Mauremys mutica (assembly GCF_020497125.1). Classification (NCBI taxonomy): domain Eukaryota; kingdom Metazoa; phylum Chordata; order Testudines; family Geoemydidae; genus Mauremys; species Mauremys mutica. The sequence goes on from NC_059090.1 coordinate 25,166,711, forward strand.
GGGAGAGCACCTGAGACCCAGAGCTAAGAGCAGTACCCAGTCACTGTCCAGATCCAGAGGCTTAGCAGCACAAGGGCTTCAGTGACTCGATTGCACTGAAATGGCTCCCTTTTAGGAAAGGGAAGCTGTTGGAAGACACACAGTGGAAGTTTATCTTTGATTTGTGCTGTGCATTCTGCTGCTGAGTCTGTAAAATTGTTTGTGGTATTTGAAAGAGTCCTTGTCTGAACCCGAGGCTGAATATGCTAAGACAGCTGACTTGTGCAAGGCTTCTGCATCGTTGTGTGGCTCCATGAATGGCCCTTGCAACCCCCTCTTGTGTAAAAAACACAAATTGCTCTCTTGGAAATGCAGGAAACCTCACAGCTGGAATACTGCGTGCAGTTCTGGTCACTCCATCTCAAAAAGGATGTATTAGAATTGGAAAAGGTACAGAGAAGAGCAACAGAAATTATTAGGGGGATGGAACAGCTTCTGTATGAGGAGATTAAAAAGACTTGGACTCTTCAACTTAGAAACGAGATAACCAAGGGGGAGGATGATAGTCTGCACAGTCATTAATGATGTGGAGAAAGTAAATTAGGAGTTGTTGTTACCCCTTCATGTACCAGAGGAACCAGGGTTCACCTAATGAAATTAATAGGTGGTGGGTGTAAAACAAACACAAGGAAGTTCTTCTTCACACAGTCACAGTCATCCTGTGGGACTTGTTGCCAGGGGATGTCGTGGAGGCCAAAAGTATAACTGGGTTCAAAACCAGAACTGGATAAAGTCATAGAGGACAGGTCCATCAATGGCTGTTAGCCAAGACGGTCAGAGAGACAACCCAGGCTCTGGGTGCCACTAAACCTCCAGTTGCCAGAAGCTGGGACTGGACAACAAAGGATGGATCACTTGATAATTGCCTTGTCGTGGTCATTCCCTCTGAAGCATTTAGCACCAGCCACCGATGGGAGACAGGATACTGGTCTAGATGGACCGTTGGCCATATTGGGTTGGACTAGTCTCATATTCTTACGACTCCAAGATCACTTTCTTGAGTGGTATCAGCTAATTTAGACCCCATCATTTTGTACGTGCAGTTGGGATTGTTTTCCAGCGTGCATTACTTTGCACTTCTGAACATTGAATTTCATCTGCCGTTTTCTTGCCCAGTCACCCTCTCCCAGCACTGGGCCTGTGCCTGGGCAGCGTGCTGAAGCGCTGAATATTGCTCCCCTAGGTGGTAGGGTGAGACATCTAGGGAAATGCATCCGAGAACTTCTGCAGCTGCACCCCGGAAGCGCTTCATGCAGCGCTTTGAAATTGTTTGAGGACTCTGAGTCAGGGCAGTGTCAGAATCTCAGCCAGCGGTAGCTGAGTCCATCCTCTTTGCAGTGCTGTGAATGTGGCAGCACTGCCGAGAGACATGGCCCAGCGAGGTTTTGTTTCTCTTCAAGGAATGAGGCCTCCACCACAAGATGGCCCAATTGAAGGAGCCCCAAGCAAGTTGCCAGCAGCTCTAGAGTCACCTCTAAGTAGCATGAGAAGGTGCAGAAGGCACGGGCTGTCCTCCGAGAGTGGCAGCCTGTGATGTGTCCCGGGGTACCTGGGGCTGCCACTTGCCCTTGGCATGAGGAAGCCTTGTCTGTGTGGTTGTGGATCAGCTCCCTGGCTCCACCAGCCAGGCCTCGCTCTCGGTGGAGGTTAACAGTAGACATCCACCGTCCCCAGAGCGCCCAGCCCCTGATCCACTGAACACTCAGAGTCTCTACTCCCAAAGGAACAGTACACACCACTTACTAATGTTCGCCTGGGATCACTGCTCCCCTTGACACATAGCACCTAGTGAACACAACACATTTATTATGGAAGGGCAGAGATTCAAACGATAGAAAGTAATTACACTGGAAACAAATGGTTACATATACAACAGAATCCTAACAGGCTTGCTAGTGTGTAAACGTAACTCACAAGGCATTCCCTTGTCTCCTACAGGACAGCTTGCTCCACATCCTTTTCCCAGCGTTTCAGCCAGGATGGTCGAGATTAACACCCCCCACACACACACACACACACTTCATAAAATCAAAGTCACTGGCAACTTGTCTTCACTGCCTGAAGGATGGCAGAACGTTTCTCTGCACCCCCCCGAGATACCAGCCCAGACCTTTGATCTTCACCTGAAAAGTATCTCCTCCTCCGTCCCTCCACATTTACCTCTTCCTGTTAATTTCCTCCTGAAATCTCGCAAGCTCTTCATTAACATTTGTCTCCGTGTGCTAATAGACCTCTGATGTAAGACACACAATGGTCCTCTGGGAGAGACGGCTCCCCCTCAGGTCTGGAGAAGCCTGTTTCCAGGCACACTGCCTTTGCGTGACCTGCCTTTAACTAGCAGGCCTAGAGAACCTCATTTTTAGAATATCACATAACTCCTCAGTCTTTTTCCTACCTCCATCTCCATGATTTTTGTGAGCATTTGACACAGGCTTTCAGTAGAGCGCTTACCTGACATTCTTTCAGTGAACCCCGGGGATCCCTATACCGCTGTGTACCCTCGTGCCCTTTGCTAGATGGCATCAGGAGATCCCTGGGTCACACAACCCATGGAAGCTTCAGGTCCCAGCATGCAGTGTTCACCTTAGTAATCAGTAGTGGGCACTCAGATTAAGAGGGAGCATTGCATGTTGGGATCTGTATTTTCCATGGGCTGCAGCTCTGTGTTAACAAAAAGCAGCCACATGCTAGATTAATAGAACTCCCCAGCCACAGGTTGTTAGCGCCGAGTGGCAGCAGCTGCGTGTGCCCAGGGTCTCCACTGGCTAACGTACTCCATAGGGTTTGGATTTAAACGAGATTTATCCTTAAGAGCACGTCCCATACCAAGAGAACCATCTTTGATGAGCCCAGCAGGTACGTGAATCTTTGATTATCTTCATGGAGAGGCTGTTGGGAGTTGAAAGCTGAGTTGTGTGTTACTGGAGAGAGAACTGTTCCCAGCTTTGCAAGAGAGCTACTGACCTGACCAATGACCTTGTCATGATAATTCGGGCTTCCTGGGTCAGACCCGCTTCTCACAGGGGCCTCTGGGTGTGACTGTACCCTTTGGTGAGATGACTGTCTTGTCTCCCAGTAGGGAGCCTGGACTACCATGACAGGCTGAGGTCACCGTCTGAGCCCCTTGTAGACTTGGCTGGCAAACTTCCTGCTGTGGGCAGGGGCAGAGCCCAGCAGGCTCCGTGTTGGATGGCCCGCCCCGGCTGCTGTTTCTCATTAGGAATGTTACATGGAACGTTGATTTCCAAGTGCTCCTGGGACAAGTCTGGGTTGTTCTTGTTCTCTGGCATTCCTGTTTGTGGACAGGCTAGCTCTAGTGAAGGAAGAGCGAGAAGCAGGAAGGTAATTAAATGGGATTGTACATTGCTCCTTGGGTAAACCCCTCTCGCATGATAATTGTGGCCTTGGTCAGGTCACCTCTGCAATATTTTTCACCTGTTCAGTTTGATTGGGTACAGTTGGTGTGCACACTGGACCAGCTTCTGGCATTGGCCAGTGGAGTCACCTACTATCGCTGACACTGACATGGAGGTAACTGCAGTGATCCACCCTGCAGAGGTCAACTGTAGTCATGGGTTTGGAGAGGTCTCTGTCTCTGCTCTCCATCACTGCTCGCTCTGCAGCAGCCTTTCCTTAGCAGCAGTGACTGCCAGTGCTCATTCAGTTGTGTCTCCTGCAGTCTTGCTGTTGGTTTTAATGAAATAGCCAGGTCCCTTGGATTGCTTGTAGCTTGGGAGGACCTGACAGTGTGGTGGCAGTGCTGCTGCTGTTGCTGGGTGCCTGTCTTCCTCTAGACTGACCTTTATCTCACTGTGTTCTTTCTCCTGACTCCAGGTGAAAATAATGACAGAGAGAGAGCTTCTGGCTGTGGCCTGTGAGCAGTTCTTGGGGAAGAACGTCCAAGACATTAAGAATGTGGTCCTTCAAACGCTGGAGGGGCATCTGCGATCCATCCTAGGTGTGGTGCAACCAGCGCTGCCACTGATGTCACAGTAGCCAGTGCCTTGAATGGCGTTTCCCCTCTGTCTGTACAGCGCTCAGTGGCTGCTGCCCTCTGGGTACTTGAGAAACAAGCTAGTACAACTGCTCCACGTAGTCGGAGTGTCTGGCATCTTCCTCCTCATGTGAAGGTGTGGAATTGAGATGTAGGCAGGCCTGGCGAAGCCTGGGCAAACGGTTGTGCTGTCACGTCCAGACCTGACCCCGCTTCTCCCAGCCCTTGAACAGCTGGGAGATAAATGGGGCCTGTTTGTTCCCAGGTACCTCCCAAGCTTACCGCCCACCTGTTGTGCTTTTCCCGTTGTCAGTGCAATAGCGCTTTGGCTTTGTTTCCGTTTCCAGGCACCCTGACAGTGGAGCAGATCTATCAGGACCGGGATCAGTTTGCCAAGCTGGTGCGGGAGGTGGCAGCCCCAGATGTGGGCCGCATGGGCATCGAGATCCTGAGCTTTACCATCAAGGTACAGCCAGGCAAAGGGAACCCCACAGCTGGACAAGGGGAACCCACTGGGCCAATCGGCAATGCTTGTGGGGCAGTAACCTATGGGTCCTGACTTCTTTGGAAAGGTCTCTATGGGATTTACAGTCTGCCTTGCCCTGCTGGAGTTCCCATAACAGCAGCTACAGGCTGGTATAAAATATGGACCATACACACGGTTCTCTGTGTGGGAAGGGCTGAAATTCAGCGCCCCGCCAGGGCTGGCTGTAAACATTGTGTGCTGCCAACTGCACCACTAAGGAGTCACAAGGGGGTTGAACAGAGAGCTCCTCCGTGTGGTAACCTTCCCCCTTTGGCATCTCTCTAGTTCTCAGGCAGGCTGGCAAGGCAGGTTTGCATATCCTGGAGCAAAGCGGCTGCTGTGTTATCGGGAGCACTGGGCGCTCTGGAAAGGAGGGGTGGGCTCCGGGATGAAATGACTTGCGGTGGATGATTTTGAAGTCTCTCCCTCTGTCTAGGATGTGTATGATAAGGTGGAATATCTGAGCTCTCTGGGTAAGACTCAGACAGCCGTTGTTCAGAGAGATGCCGACATTGGTGTGGCAGAGGCTGAGCGAGATGCCGGCATTCGGGTACGTTCAGCAGCACTCCCCCAAAGCGAGTGTCGTCCCTCAGCTGCCTGCCAAGGTTGCTGATGTCCTCGTGCGCCTAACTGAGTGTGCGGTATGATCCCTTCCTGCAGGAGTCGGAGTGCAAGAGGGAAATGCTGGACATCAAGTTCATGTCAGACACTAAAACGGCCGATTCCAAACGGGCCTTTGAGATGCAGAAAGCCGCCTTCAGCCAGGAGATTAACATTAAGGTGAGAGAGTCTGCTTCCCCTGGCTGGACTTCTGACCGGGAGATCAGTAGCAGTGGGATCTTCCCGGCTGCCCTTCTGCGGAGTGTGTGGTTAGCGTCTTCTCTCCCTTTTTACACCGATACGTGCTGAAGAAGTTGCTTGTCAACCAGATTTGTAGACTCCACATTCCAGGTTAGTTGCAGTACTGGCAAATCCTTTGAGTAAGGAACAGTAGGTTCCCCACGCCTGGCAACTCTGCAGATGTGCTGGATGCCCAGGGCCGTGTGTGCTGCTCAGAAGGGAGGAGGAGACATGCTAAGAGCACCTGCACTGGCTGGTTCATTAGGCACACGGTGCAAGAAGAGGTGGGGGCAGTTTCCCAGTTAGACAAGTGCTGCCTTAGCATGAGGTTTCCCAAGTGGGTCCAACTGGAGCATGATGAGGCGCTGGCCCTGATGTGTCCAGGTGCTTCGGAGTCAGCCACTAGCTCCTGGAGGGGGGACGAGGGGCTGAGGCGTGGAGCGAAGCCGGGCACGTGGGGACAGTCTGCAGTGGAGAAAGTTTGGGCGAAGCTGGGCAGCCGCTGGCCCAGCACAGTTTTGTGTGCTCCTCACAGCACGTCCCTCCCCTCCCGTATCGGGGGCTCTCTGGGTCTGGGGGAGAGCGGAGTGGAAGTGTGTTACAAGAGACAGAACACAGGCTCCTCCAAGCCCTGACATGTTGCTATCTCGCTGCGACTCCAGCTCCCAGGATGGGATGGGGAGGATTCCCGTCTGCTTGATTTCCCAAGAGAGCAGTTACCTCTTCTCTGCAGGCTCTTGCGCTCGGGCACCTATTGCCCTCTCAGGCCGAGGCCACTCACTCTTGAGACATTCCCAGGTCATCCTGTCTCCTCTCCGCCAAGGTCCTTCTGTTTCTGTTGCTGGTGGAGGCCAGCGGGGTCAGGGTGTTACTGGGTCAGCGGCCAAGCTTTTCGGTTCAGTTGGTGTTAAGGGTGGGCACGAAGAGCCTTTATAACTAGACAAGTGGGTCAGGACTGGAAATCCCGAAGTGACTTTGTGTTCTCAGTTGCAATGGTGAGGGAAGACCAATGCTACTGATCTGCTCAGAGCCAGCTCCTGCTCCCCCTACAGATGCAGACTTCGCAAACTCCTAAAATAGAGCTGCAGTCCTTCCCCACGTTGGGGAAAGCGATGGCAGCACCTGCTGCAAGGGGAAACTGTCACCTCTAGAGCTTGCTAACTGGGTGAGGGAGGAAGGTTCAGAGCAAGTCTGGAATCAGGTGACATTTGAGAAGAGAGAGCACTCTGCTCCATTAATCCCTGCTGCTGGGGCAGTCGCTTGAGTTCTGGTTTGTCTAGATCAGGATAGCCAGCATCTTAGGAGGCAGATAGCACAAGGAGGGGTTCCCCTTCCTCGTGCCTCTGAGGTCTCAGCTCGGCTTGGGCAGACAGAGCTCTGTCCTTCTCTCTATACAGACTGCCGAGGCCCAGCTGGCCTACGAGCTGCAGGGTGCCCGGGAGCAGCAGAAGATCCGCCAGGAGGAGATCGAGATCGAGGTGGTGCAGCGCAGGAAGCAGATTGATGTTGAGGAGAAAGAGATCATCCGGATGGACAAGGAGCTGACAGCCACCATCAAGCGTCCGGCAGAGGCCGAGGCGCACCGCATGCAGCAGATCGCCGAGGGCGAGAAGTGAGTGGCCGAGCGGGTACAGGTGCCCAGACTTGGCCTGGCAGCATGCTAAGAGCCTGAGTCACACAGCTGAGTTGAGCTGAGCCCTGCATGGGGTCCCAGCATGCTGATCCCGGCCCAGAGGCTCTCGAAGGCCCAACTGCGCGGAAGCCCCCTGTCCACAGCAGCACATTGCTAAGGAGCGGGGCTCAGGGCTGTTTCCAAGCAGGGGCTGTTTCCTTTCCAGGGTGAAGCAGGTTCTCCTTGCGCAGGCCGAAGCAGAGAAGATCCGCAAGATTGGCGAGGCAGAGGCCTCTGTCATCGAAGCCATCGGGAAAGCAGACGCGGAGAAAATGAAGCTGAAGGCAGAGGCTTACCAGCAGTACGGTGACGCGGCCAAGATGGCTCTGGTGCTGGATGCTCTGCCCCAGGTGAGAGGCTCAAGGCTTCCAGCGGCTTTTTGCCACTCGGTGCCGGTCGCTGAGCCAGTCGCTCTGCAGGGAGGGGGCTGTGGGAAAGGGAAGTGAAAGCTTAATGGAGCATTGGCTCTGCTGTGCCTGTGACTGGCACACAGCACCATGCCAGCACCTGGTGGCTAAGTCCTGGGCCAGATCGGGTGCTCAGAGCCTTCCTGCCAGTCAGGCACCGATGGGGACATGTTTGCGGGTGCCCTTTTATGCCTGAATCTTTTCAGAGTCTGGCCAGCAAGTTTGCAAGCAGCCCCCTCCTGGCCTCCTGCTGGAAATGAAGGTCCCTGGTTCATTCTGGTCTCCTTCTCCTGCGCCTCCACAGATCGCTGCCAAGGTGGCCGCTCCGCTGGCTAAAGTGGACGAGATTGTTATTCTCAGTGGGGACAATAACAAGGTGACGTCCGAGCTGAGCCGTCTGCTGGCTGAGATCCCTGTGTCTGTGCATGCCCTCACTGGTGTCGATCTGTCCAAGGTGAGCTGGGACCGGCGGGGCCGTCACATGGAGAGCTGAGGCCTCTTCCCACTTCAGGGGACCTGCCCTTAGCAATCATTGTGGTTTGTTACGTATCCGCAGCACCGGTTAGAAACCCCTTTGATCCTACCCCTCCCCACGCCCTTTGCATGTTGTCGGACTGAGGAAGCTCTCCACTGCTCTGACCATCGTTGCTGGGGGTCACCATGCAGAGTTGGTGGCCCTACACTCCTGGCCAAGTCCTAGCTGCAGTTTCTGGAAGGGAAGGAGGGAGATCCCTTCCCATGACATGCTCTGGGGGCAGGGCAGGGGCTTTCAGTGCACCCTGCACCTCTCAAAGCTCAAACCGTCCTTGAGATCTTCCCCTCTCCCTGAAGGCTCTTTCTCTGCATCATCCCCAGCCTTTGTTCCGGCTGCAGAGTCTCAGCCCGAGAGCCTGGTGCTGGCTCCCTCGCCTTCTGTGTCCACTGCAACTCTCCTAACAGCTTCTCTCTTCCCATCCTGCAGATCCCCCTGATCCAGAAAGCCACGGGAGCCCAGGCATGAGGCTGGCCAGTCCAAAGCTAGTGAAGACAACCCCCCGTTATGCACTCTTACATCAACTGCCTTTAACACTTGGGAAATCCTTTTATATCAAAGACAATTGGAAGTTCATTTTTAAGCTCTGGTGCCTTATTTTGTAGGACCAGAATGATGCATGTTAAATTGGCCTTTTTTTCTTAAGGGGAATTTATTTTGTAAGTTTAATTGTGTGTTGTATTAGTCTGGAGTGTCGATCTGAATCCTCGGTTATAATTGGCAGCTTGTCTGGTCTTGCAATCTTGGTGCCTTGAAGTTCTCTGTCCTCTGTTTGGAGCTCAGGGGCAGAGAGGCCTAAGCTGGAAGCCCGGGGGCTCAGGGAGCATCCACTGGGGCAGTGAGGAGCGTAGATGGAGGGGCTTGCAAACTTCTTCCTTAGGGCAGAAGCCTGTTTCTGCAGCGCTCCCAGTGCGTGGAGCTGCTGGAAGAGAACCCTGAGCAGGACGTCCTCTTGTCTGCCCGAGTTACAAATGTGATCTAGTGAGTCCCACGTCCTTGCACTCACAACTGCTTTTGTGGTCGCCTGCTGGCTGGCCTCCCCTGTATGTTCCCCCCAGGGCACGCAGAGTATAGCAAGACTGCACTGAGCCAAGCCCTCAGGCCCCGTCCAGGCTGGGGGTTGAGAGGGGAGCCACCCTCCGACTTCTTAGCCAATGCATGAGTCCTGTCAGCCTGCCGAGATCTGCCCAGCCTGTCGCCATGCCATGCTGCAGCATAGGTGCGACTTTATCCGGGGGCTGGATTCAGTCTCAAAATGTAGCTGCTGAGGGGGCTACAGTGACGCTCTCTGGCAGATCTCTGCTCAGGGCCTGGGGCCAAGTTCGGGATGAGCACGGCCCTGGGAGCGCCCCTTTGGCTCCTGGCTCCTGCCCGCGGTGCACAGGTGCTCTGGAGACAGGCTCTCTGGTGTGTCAGGCAGCTGCCTGCCCCAGTGAGGAGACTGCTTGCAGCCCCACTGGTCAGCAGCATGAGGCCAGTCTCCTGTCCCAGGTGCGTTACAAATCCTGCCCTGACACTGGGAGAAGAAGCTGCTCCTGGGGAAGCCAGCTGCCGTTGTGGAAGGGCCACAGGAGTCGTGGCTCCGTTGGCTCCCTTTTGTACACACAGCCTCCGAACGGCGTCTCGCAGCAGCATTGCCAGCCCTGCTCGCGCTCGGCCGGCAAGGCCCAGCCCAGACACTGCAGCGGGCAGTGTAGCCTCTTGGCTTCCTTCAGCCGGGCCTGCAGAGGCGTTGGGCTGCGGAATGCTTGATCTGGCTGGAGCTGTGCATGCTGAGGCTGGGGAGCAGCCAGGGTGCCGACCTGCTGTCCGTTAGCACGCCCACTGGTGGAGGTGCACCAGGGTCCGGCAGCGTAGGCACAGCCAGGGGGCTTGAGGAGGGATCTGGGCGTGGTGGAGCTGTAATCCCTCGCCCAGGTGGGGGGGTCCCGGGGCTGTAATCCAAACGCTGCCTGATTGTGGTTTGTTTAATTTTGTTGAGCACGTGGCCCAGAGTCCTAGATCCATCTCCCGCGCTCTCCCTGCCATTCCCCCCAGTGTGAGGTGCCACCCGCGTCCCATAGCGGTTGTCATCCTGGGCTGTGTAGCAATGTGCAGCAGCCTTTCCTGCCCTCGGGGTGACTGATCCCGCTGCTGTAGGTGCTTAGCTGTGCCCGCAGGCACTCTGCTGCCGCCAAAGTATCTTCTCCTGCCAGTGGTAGCCAAGGCTTTCCTCTTTGCCTCTCTTGCCACTCCTCCTCCCCTGGTGGTTTGTCCAGCTCAGGGTGGGCACAGTGGCGTGTGGGTCGCTCCCCCCAGCAGGAGGGCCTCACGCCAGGGCTCCCGGTGCTCTTTGACCTGCCTCAGGCTTGTCTCAGTTGTTTTACAGCCAGGTGGGTGCAGCGTTAGCCCCCCTGCGTAGTCAGTGCTGGGTGAAATCCCTCCGGGGGGGTGGGGCAGGGCTGAGGCCAGAGCCTGTGCGGCACAGTGTGCTGGTCTGAGGGCCAGGTGGTTGTGGCTGCAGTGAGTGTTCACTCGCCGGTCGGATTGATCTGAGTTATAGGGACCATCCAGGAAGCTTCACAGGCCCAAAGAGGGGAGCTGTGCCTGGCATTAGGCCTTGAAAACGCTCTGACCTCCAGTCTCTCACTTGACTGGGTTAGCAAGGACACAGGCACCATGGCCAGCGGGCAAAGGTGCCAAGCCCATCAGCATAACAATAAAGCTGCTGGTGGTGGTGAACTGGGCCGCCCAAGACCTAATGCCCACAGGGCCGGTGCCCGTTCTCCCTCAGTCCTCACCTGCTGTTCTGCTCCTGGAGCCTGCAGTGTGAATCCTGTGCTGAAGTACAGTGCCTGGTTTTGTGACAGCCCCTGGCACATGGGCACCAGTTTCTTTCCTTGCCAAAGTCAGACTCCCCAGGTCTGCAGAGGAGAAAGTTTACTGCTCCCTGCCCCGGCTGGGTCAGCCCGAGGGGCTCCGGCTGTCTTGTGTGTCCTGTGGAAGGCCCTCCCTGCGGAGCAAACCTGCTGCTTTGATGGCGAATGTGCCCTGGTTTCCCACCACCTGTTCGTTCCTCAACACTGGTCTGGCCGTGGGGCAGCTGGTGAAAACCTGTCCGAGCTGTGTGCGCTCTGGCAGGCTGCTCCCCACCTCCCCGCAGCTGGGAGGGCACCTCCCTCTTGGGGAGTGAGCGGGGAGTTCAAGGATGTGACGGGAGTGTAATGTAGAGCTGAAAGTGGGTCTGGCAGGATTTCTGTGAGGAAACACGAGGAGTGAAGGAATCTCTGGCCTCCTGGGGCTTCTCTCAGGGCTGACACTAGCTCTGCATCCAGCGAGGAGGAGGAGCTGGCTGGACAACAGGAGGGAAGGGATGGTTTTATCTGCTGGCTTGCACATATGCCCCAGACACACTACTCTGTATATCTGGAACTAGCTTGTTGCAGTGGCAGGCCAGGAGCTGACTGTTCTGTAAAGGCTGTTCATATCTGCATGTAAATTGTGCATGCCATCGTTCTGCTGACATGTTACATACTGTATAATAAAGAGGCAGCATGACCATGCTGCACTGGCTGTCAGTCGTGCCCTGCTCTGACTCCTTCCTTCTCTGTCGCAGGGCAGGTCCGACTTCCCCAGCAGGTGGAGGGCAGGGTCTGCTTGTCCTGTGCCTCCCACCGAGCCCCACAGCCGCTGCCGGAGTCAGCTGGAGGAGCAGGCGGACACAGGCAGGTTGCAGGGGCTGACCTGGCAGGCAGCATTCAAAGGGCCAGCCTTGCCCTGAGAACTGCCCTCATCCCAAGTCTGCTCTGGGACCCACAACTCTTCAGCCAGGCCAGGACTCTCCCTCTCTCTCTCTTATCAGGCCCAGGTGGGCAGCCACGGGCTTCTTGCCAAGCTCGCCTGCGTTGCCTGCAGGGTAGCGCTGCCTGTGCCAAGCTGGGATCCCAGCCTCGTACCAGCTGCTGGTAGGTGGCAGGAGGAAGCCACTGTGATTGGGTGCATCACTGCACCGAAGGGGCCCCCCGCTCTCATCTCACCTCCAAGGTGACCACCTTGGCCAGCATCGCAGAGACCATGGCAGAGATGAGGAGAATCCTGCCGCCCTCAGGCCTGGTCCCTGCACTGACCACTCAGCCGTACTGCCCTCTGTGTCCAAGGGGATTTACCAGGCTCCTGCCAACAAGTTCATCTTCCCTAGGTGAGTCAGGCAGCGGAGTCTGAGTCCAGGGGTAGCATCCCACAGCTCCACCTGCTCCAGGCTGGCGGTGCTACCTGCCCTTAGCCAGGGCTTCTGCTGCCCAAAGGGTAGTTAGTCCCTGCCCCAGGCAGTGCTGCCCGAGCTCTGAAACCAGCCAGAGCCCGACATGGGGGCAGTGTCTGCAGCTGCCAGGGGGCAGTGACAGCAGGGACGTCGGCCCTGCGGCTGGGGCAGGCTGGCAGGAGCCCGTTGCACAGCACGCTCTGGGCTCTGGCACGTGGGCACGGGGTCTGGCCCACGCTGCTCTCTGCATCAGCACAGCCTGGCCACAGCACATGCTGGGACCTGCTGGCTAACGTTGAGGGTAGCTGCCCCCTGTTCCGTGCTGACAAATTAGATGCCATCTGTGGGCTCTTGGCTGGGCAAACGGGCATCCAGCTGCAGTGTCCCAGACACCTACCATCTGTCTGCCCTGAGCCTCAGTCCCATTAGCCCTTCCCAGGACTGAGAACCTCAGCCCCTCTAGGAGCCGGGTTTTAAGCGAGTCCCTGGCGCTGTACGTGTACTGGGGCAGCAGCACTTGTTGTTCGCTAACACTTCCTGCTCAGGCTATGGCATCTGCAGGCTCTGGGCCCAGCAGTGCCCAGCTAACGGAGCAGCATGTGGCAATCAAATCTAAAACCGGTAAGTGTTTCTGGTTTTCCATCCCTGCCCATTGTAGCTACTGCTCTGCCCCTCAGGTGGTGGGTCCTGGCTGGCCCTGCCTGCCCCTGCAGCCAGGGGCAGCTCCAGGCCCCAGCACGCCAAGCGTGTGCTTGGGGCGGCATGCTGCGGGGGGCGCTCTGCCGGTTGCCGGGAGGGCGGCAGGCGGCTCCGGTGGACCTCCTGCAGGCGTGCCTGCAGCGGGTCCGCTGGTCCGGTGCCTGCGGGAGGTCCACCAAAGCCGTGGGATCAGCGGATCTCGGGACCAGCGGACCCTCGGCAGGCATGGCTGCGGGAGGTCCACCGGAGCCGCCTGCCGCCCTCCCGGCGACCGGCAGAGCGTCCCCCGCGGCATGCCGCCCTGCTTGGGGCGGCGAAATGTCTACAGCCACCCCTGCCTGCAGCTCATCATGGACGCTTTGCTTGGCCAGCGCATCCCAATCCTGCTAGCTGTGAAGTAATGCCTGTGAAGGAGAAACCACGGAGCAGGGCAGGCCGGGTCCCCCTCCCTCTCAGCCAGGACAGGAACATCACAGGCATGGGGTCAGGGTGGAGAGGGAGGAAGAGCCCAGGCTTGGATAGCGGGGGCTGGAGGCTGGGAGTGAGGGGCACTGGCAGAGCTGTGTGTGGGGATATCAGTCTTCTTACAAAACCTCTCCCAGGCTTAGGAGGTAAGGACAAAACTTGGCTGCTGCTTGGAAGCCGAGCCATCTGTTGAGCAAAGATCCGTGTGTCTGGCAGCTCCCTGAACGAGGGACCCTGTACAGACAAACAGCTGAACAGTGTGTGTCTGTCTGACGCCTGTGAAGCTGCAGATAGTGCAGGGTGGGGACAGTTAAAACTTCCTGCAGTCCAAGCAGAGGCTGAGAGCTGGAGGATCCCTTATCTATGAGTGAACACATCCAGGGAGCAGGGTGTGTGTGCAGGCCGGGTCCTGGGGTACCGCAGAGCCCCAAGCCCCTCTGGCTGCATCACCACTGGCAGCATGACTCCCCCCAGCCCACCTTGTCCTAGCTCTGGCACTGCAGGGCAGGGCCCAGCACGGCCTAGTGGAATTAATAGGCAGCAGGTTTAATACAACAAGTGGAAGTGTTTTTGTCACACAACGCTTAGTCGGCCTGTGGAACTTGTTGCCAGGGGATGTTGTGAAGGCCAAAACTATAACGGGTCCAAAAGGAATTAGATAAGTTCCTGGAGAATGGTCCATCAATGGCTATTGGCCAAGATGGTCAGTGAAACAACCCCATGCTCTGCGTGTCCCTAAATCTGACTGCCAGAACCTGGGACTGGATGACGGGATGGGTCACTCGATAATTGTCCTGTTCTGTTCTTTCCCTCTGAAACATCCGGTGCTGGGCTCGCTGGACCATGGGTCTGACCTGAGGAATTAACACAGAGGGGTGGGGGGCTCATTTCTTTGCAGATTGAATTGGGGAGGTCAGTAAATCATCAGGTTAAAACAAAATGTTTGTGCTAAATAAAATAAGTAAATAGGTCAGTAGGCTAAAAACCCAAACTCTCTCAGCCAACTCCAACGGGGAGAACACTCAGGAAACTGTTTAGTTTTTTTCGTTCTTTAGTTTATATTAAAGTTTTACAAATGTAATGATGAGGAAAAGAGGAAGTGGAACCATAAACAGCGCATGCAGCACAGGAAGTGGTTTAAGCCAATCAAAAACTGTATAATGCAATGGACAGTAAATGCAATAAAATGTCATATATTTTCCAAAATGGTTTGTGTAACTTTGAAGCTGTAATGAACCCTGCATCCCAACCCCCCATGTTTGTCTAATCAACTCAGCATAGAACTGCTGAATGCCAAATAAAGTGTGTCAGAAGCAAGAAGCCTGCCAAACAATCAGTGGGACCACTGGATGATTGAGGTGCTAAAGGAAGACAAGGCCATTGCAGAGAAGCAAAATGAATTGTGTGTGTCTATCTTCACTACAGCGAATGTGAGGGCAATTTTCCATGCGAGTCCTTTTTAGGTGACAGATCGGAGAAGCTGTCCCAGATTGAGGTGTCAGTAGAGGAGGGTTTGGAACAAATTGATCAATTAAACAGTTAGATGTCACCAGGACCAGATGGTATCACCCAAAAGTTCTGGAGGAACTCAGGTATGAAATTGCAGAACTACTAACTCTGGTATGTAATATATCGCGTAAATCAGCCTCTGCACCAGATGACTGGTGAAAGCAACCATGATGCTGATTTTTTTTAAAGTCTCCAATGCAATCCTGGCAATTACAGGCAGATAAGCCTAACTTCAGTACCAGGCAAATTCGTTGGTTGAAACTATAGTAAAGAAAATTATCAGAGATTGAGATGAACATGATTTGTTGCGGAAGAGTAAACGCTGTAAAGCAAAATCAGGCCTCACCAATCCATTAGAATTCTTTGAGAGGGTCAACAGACATATGGACAAGGGGGATCCAGTCGACACAGTGTATTTGGAATTTCAGAAAGCCTTTCACAAGGTCCCACTCTAACATCTCTTAAGCAAAGTGAGCAGTCATGGGATAAGAGGAAATGTCCTCTTGTGGATCAGTAACTGGTTAAAAGAAAGGAAACAAAGGGTAGGACTAAATGGTCAGTTTTCAGAATGGAGAGAGGTAAATAACAGGGTCCCCCTGGGGTCTGTACTGGGACCAGTGCTGTTCAACATAGTTATAAATCATCTGGGAAAAGGGGATAAACAGTGAGGTGGCAAAATTTGCAGATAGTACAAAACTACTCAAGATAGTTACAAAGCAGACTACAAAGAGCTACAAATGGATCTCACAAAAGGGTGACTGGGCAAAAAAGCAGCTGATGAAATTCAATGTTGATAAATGCAAAGTGATGCATGTTGGAAAACATAATCCCAACTATATGTACAAAATGATGGGATCTAATTTAGCCGTTACTACTCAAGAAAGAGATCTTGGAGTCATTGTGGATAGTTCTCTGAAAACATCCACTCAATGTGCAGCGGCAGTCAAAAAAGCGAACAGCATGTTGGGAATCACTAGGAAAGGGATCATAATCTGCTCTATAAATCCCTGGTACGCCCACATCCTGAATACTGTGGACAGGTCTGGTCACCCCCTTTCAAAAATGATGTATGGGAATTGGAAAAAGTACAAAGAGAGGCAACAAATAATATTGGGGGTATGGAACAGTTTCTATCTGAGGAGAGATTAAAAAGACTGGGACTGTTCAGCTTGGAAAAGAGATCACTGAGGGGGGGATATGACAGAGGTCTAAGAATCATGACTGGTGTGCAGACAGTGAATCAGGAAGTGTTATTTACCCCTCCCATAACACAAACCAGGGGTCACGCAATGAAATCAATAGGCAGCAGGTTTAAAACAAACACAAGGAAGTATTTCTTCACACAATGCACAGTCAGTCTGTGGAACTCCTTGCCAGGGGATGTTGTGAAGGCCACAAGTAAAAACTGGATTACAAAAAGAATTCCCTAAATTCCTGGCGGATGGTCCATCCATGGCTATTAGCCAAGATGGGCAGGGACACAACTCATACGCTGGCTGTCCCTAAATCTGACTGCCAGAAGCTGGGACTGGAGATGGGCTGGAGCACTCGATAAATTGCCCTGTTCTGTTCATTCCCTCTGATACATCTGGCACTGCTCACTGTTAGCAGACAGACCACCGGGCTAGCTGGGCTACTGGTCTCCTCAGTGTGGCCGTTCTTACGTTGCGGGGAGGCTGGACCTGCCAGGGGGCTCCTCTCCTGTTAGCTAGCACAAGTGGAGAGTCTCCTGGGTGCTGCCAGCTGGTTCCCCCAGGCTGGCCCTGTGGGCTGTGGAACCCTGGGACACCTCCTGCCCGTCCCAGCTCCTGGGAGAACAGGAGCCCCAGTAGCCTCCCCACCCAGGATCAGAGCAGCTCCAGCCTGAGGTCCTGCTGCAAGCTGGGCAGTGCCGAGGTGCTGGCAGGGCTGCTGGGAGAGCACAGGCTCCCACCCAGGTGCCAGGGCAGGGCCGCTGATAAGCAGCAGGCTCTTGTCTATCAGCAACTCCGCAGAGCACCCCATCCAGCCCCTTATCACAGGCCCTGCAGGCAAGCGGCTTCCAGGAACCCTGAGCCCCACCCCTCTGCCGGGCCAGAGAACTGGCCAGCAAATAGGCACGCAGGCCACGCGCACAGTGACACCCCAGATGAGTGCCCCACATCTTCTACCCCAGGGGTCCAGTGGAGGAGCGCCTGCACTCAGCTGGGTTGGCATCCCGCCAGCCACCCTCCCTCCCTGCCCCAAGGCGGAGCCCTGCTCGGCGGCTGGGCATGTGGACACATGGACACCCGCGTCCGTCCCTCCCCAACCTAGATGCCACCAGCTATACGGGTGCTGAGTCCCTCTGCAATAGCCAGGTGTTGCTCTGCACCAAGAACCGCCTCTATACCCCCCGTTGGCTGTGCCTAGCTTGGCACCTGCCTCAGTGGCCCAATGGCGGGGGGGGACCAGAGCAACCCCAGGGGCTGTGGTCTAAGCGCACAAGCTTGGTTCTCAGGGCTGCTGAGCCTGCAGCTTCCCCAGGCAGTTTCAGGGGCACACCAGGGAAATGCGCCATGCCTGGCTGGGGGCAGGGGCGTGGCCGGCCCGGGACGGGGTCCCAGGGAGGCACTGCATGTGTAGCGCTGTCACAGGGTGGAGCAGGCGCCAATGCCTAGACCTGCGGGGACGGGAGCCACCCACAGCAGGGCTGTCTCACCTCTGTGGGTCTGGGATGCCCACAGTCGGGGGCAGGGATCGCATCAGGCTGGTGGTGGGGGGGCTTCGGGTTGTGCTGCACGTAGCCACGTGGAGTTTCCTTTTGGAAAAAAGCAAGACCAGTTGGAAGCTGACAACCTCCGAGCTCTGGGCCAGCAGGGATCTCTGGTTCCTGGTCAGGGCCCAGCTTTGTAGCCCTGGGCTGGTGGTTTGGTGGCCCACACATGGAATGAGTTTAGTGGGTCTTAGCCCAGCTCCTAGCAGATGGGGTGCCCTGGCACGAACACCATGGCTCTAATCAGCCCTAACTGGAGCTGGGTCCTGTTCTTGGCAGGCTGGGCAGAAAGTGGCCCCTGGGGCATGAGCACCCTGGCCCTAGCGCTCCTCTCTCCAGGTGGGGAGAAGAACTGCCTCTGCTGCTCAGCTTCCAGGGCCCCTCCCGCTGGTGCCCAAGTCCCCCCGCTCTCGCACTGTGCGAATGCATGTGCTAAGCCTGGAGCAGGTGCCAGGCCCGTGGGGTGGCCGTGGGCGCTGCTGGCGCTTGGGCTGGGCTCCTTTTGACGGCAGTCCTGGGGAATGTGCGTAAGTCCTGGTGCAGCTCTCACGGGCCATTTCCAAATGGGAAGAACTGGCCCCTGCATCCAGGCCCTGCCAGTGCTTCTCTGACCCAGGGGAGCCAGGTGGTTGGTGTGGGGGTTGTGACCATGTGCAGGGGGCTTTCGCCCCAGGGGAGCAGGCAGGGTGCCATCTCCACACCAAGCAGCCACGAGCCCAGGAAGCAGACTCAGTCGCTGTCCCCAAAGCTCTGTCATTTCCTGACACTCCCTAGCACTGGGCAGACTCTTGGCTGCTGCAGCTGCACCAAAGCCAGGCAGGAAAGGGTTAAAAGGGGGAGGGCCTGCTAGGAGCAGATACTTGATATGCAAATGAGGCCAGAGTAGGTATTATAAGTGACTCAGCTGGAGGAGCTGGCTCTGGAGTGGAAAAAGGAGCTCACTCCCCCTGGCCTGGTCTGGCCCTAGCCAGGTAAGTGCCCTGAGCCTGCTCTGCCTTCCTGAGGCTCACCAGCAGGGGCCTTGCTCTCTTTTATTCTTTTGCTTCTTCCCTTTAATGACATGTCCGTAGCCCCCAGGGGTGAACCTGCTCTGCTCCGGCCCATCAGGGTGAGTTGGCTGCATCACGTCCCACCCCACTGGAGATGGCTTGGACTCTGCTACATGCTACTATCCCCTGGCCTGGGTGGTAACTGCCACGTGCTTGTTCAATCTTCCTGGGGCCGATTCTGCCAGGGCTGGTCCCTGGAGATTCCAGAGGGAAGCTGGTTCTCCTAGTGATGGCAGCCAGGCTAAGGGAAAGGGGCTCTGGCAGTGCCTCCTTTGACTTCCCCAGAGCTGCACCAGTGGGGCAGCCCCGGCAGAGAGGCCTGGGGCCCCTGTTGCTGCCTTATCACAGGCTGGACTTTCGTTGCTTGCTCCCTTAAGTCCCAGCTCTCTCTCAGCAGCCAGCAGGCAGGTGACAATCTCTGCACTAGGGAACAGAGAGGGGCCCCTCGCCATGGCAGGGGGAGTGTCCCCAGGGATGCAAAAGACCAAAGCCCAGCTCCATGGACCCCTGCCTTGTGGGGGGCCAGGCAGCTGGCTCTGTGCTGTGGGTGTGGAAGCTCTGTTTGGAGGCTGGGGCATTGTGTGCGGAAAGGCCTGTGTTCTCAGGCTCCCCCCTCCACCCCCGCGCAGGCAGGAAGCCCTTTGGTGCTAGCTAGGGATTGTAACTGGAGGGTGATGCCCCACACGCCTGCCTTGGGTGCCAGGAGGGCCGGACAAGCAAGGCCAAGATCCAGGCAGCTCTTTTCTGGAGACTCTTCCCAGCCCCCCAAGACACCATGCGGGGCTCTGGCACCAAACTGCCTGCCCAGGAGCTGGGAGGCCTGGAGGCCAGGCCTGCCCTGGCTTTATATTGTACTCGGTGGCTTTAGGAAGTCCTAGGGCAGCCGAGAAGCTGGTGAGAGGAGGGAGCAGTGGCTGCTCTCAGGCAGGCCGGCCTGGCTTCGTGCTGTCCTGTCTCAGCAGCTCTCTGCTCTCGCCCATAACGCTATTCTCCTGGTGTTTTTCTAGGTTCCCTTTTCCAGCCCAGGCAGCAAGAGTGTCCACCTGCCGTGGGGGCTCTGGGCAGGATATCATCGTATACTGTAAGTTTGCTATGAGACACTACAGTATAGATGATGTACTATCCTGAGCTTCACCCCTCAGCCAGGAGCTCTACTGCAGGCCCAGCGCAGGGGAGAACGCCTGGCCAGCTGGGAGCACTTCCAGCACAGCACAAGTTCCTCCCGGGGAGGGAGGGAGGGAGAGAGAGAGAGTGCCCCCCCTCCCATGAAGGCCCGGCCCTGCGTGTGGCAGCCTCGCCCCTTCAGCCTCTTCCTGCATTCAGTGCGCTCCTTTTTCCCTGGGTCTCCAGTGTGGGATGGAAACAAGTGCTACCTTCGCTGGCGCTGCTGCTCTGGAACACCTGCGTGAACAGGCTGCAAGTGGGGAAGCAGCCAATGGGAAAGACAAGGTTAACAACCATTCCTCCCGCCAGGCTGGGAGGCGCTGCCCTGCTAAGCCATGGGGGGCGAGCAGGCTGCGGGGAGCAAGAGGGAAGATTCCACTGCCGCATGGGCAAGAAGCAGCTTTCAGAGCTGGCGAAGGCACCTGCCAGGAGGCTGAGCCCATGGGGTGTCAATGAAACCGTTACCATTACTGACTTTAGTAATGGTAACGGTTCTACTGCCGCCCCAGCATCCGTCCAGCGAGAGCAAGAGGAGCAGCACCCCATTGCCAGGGGGAGCAGCACCCCTCCACGGTGCCAGCCTCTATGGGAGGCCAGCAATGAGACCTTCCCCCCCCATGTCCTCTCCAAGCTGTGGGAGGGCAGAGGGAGAGCTTGGGGTGCCCTGCCTGGGGGTCAGATTCCCTTGGGCCAGACCCCCTCTCCCATAGTCCCTCTGCCAATCAATGAGAAATAAAGGTGTTTTCTTGGATGTCTGGATTTCTTTCCCCTTGTTGTATGATCCCAGAAAACAGCCCTTCCAAAGGCAGAGCCCAGCACTGGTGCTGCCTCTGCCCCTTGCAGGGTGGGGGGCAGCAAGTTTCCCCTCCTGGAGCGGCACTGAGCACATGAGGAGAAACCTGCCCAGGAGCTCTGTTCTTCTCTCCTAGAAGCTGCACCCAGCGTCTCCGTCTGCCATGGTGCTGGCTACAAGCCTGCAGCGAGAACCACCAATCCAGGCAATTAGTTTAGCTGCTTATGGCGGGTGGGGGGGAAGACAGGGTGGTAGAAAAAATTACTCATCAGTCTGCTCCCCTCTAGTGAGGCACCCTGCTCCTGCCATCCAGCCCCCTGCTCTTCTGTTCCTGGCCTTCTCCTTCCTTACTCCACTGCCCCAGTGCGTATCCTCAGCTCGACTCCCGACGGGTAGGAGCTCTTGTGCTCTCCCCCAGCTCAGTACCCCCTCCCTCTCGGGTTTTGGGCACCTCACTCACCTCTCTGTGCCTTGGTCTCCATCCAGCTGGACAGACGATTTTCCTCGCTTCCCGCAGGGGGGGGTTTTGAGGCTAAGTAGGATTTCGGTGGGGTGGGGATGGCCAAACCCCTCTGCTGGGCTCTACCTTCAGAGAGAGCCTGATCTCTCAATAAGGAAAGGTGATTGGATCATATGGGACACTGCCACCTGCTCCCCACACCATGCTGGCTGCCTGAAGCGCCTGCATGGCAGGGGCCCTGCCCCCCTGTTCTTCGAGGGGGTGCTGAGCAAGCTATTGAGGTCCAGGAAATAATGCCAGTGGAGCAGGATCAGGCCAGCACATGGCAACTTGTCCTTGGCCAGACACAACAATGCTACCATGGGGGCGGGTGGGGCAGCAGCCCACGGTGCCTGCCAAGCATAGACCTGGGCAGATCTAGGCTGGGCGTGTATCAACGCTGATCTTGCTGGGGGCACTGAGAGAGTTTCCGGCCCTCCAGGGCAGAGGTGGGGATGGGGAGCAGCAGGGGTCTGGGTGAAGGAGCATCACAGGGTCCAGAGCAGGGGGTTCTGCAATGCAAACAGCAACACAGTAGTGGGGTGTGTGGGCTGGGGGAGCATCAGTGGGTCCACGAATTGCCAGGGGCTGGGGGCTGCAGGAGCTGAGGGGTAGGGTGACCAGACAGCAAGTGTGAAAAATTGGAGCAGAGGGTGGGGGGTAATAGAAGAAGCCTACATAAGAAAAAGCCCCAAATATCGGGACTGTCCCTATAAAATTGGGACATCTGGTCACCCTATGAGGTGGGGGCTTGAGGGAGGTCAGGGGGCACTGGAGCAGAACTGGGGGGGTGTAGGGACCATGGGGGCTGTAGGGGGCCCTGGGGGAGCTGAGGGGATTGTGGGGGCCCTGGGGGTCTCGGGGGGTCTGGGGAGCTGAGGGGATTGCGGGGGCTCGGGAGCTGAGGGGATTGCGGGGGCCCGGGGGGGCTGGGGAGCTGAGGGGTTGCGGGGGCCCTGGGGGTCTCGGGGGGGCTGGGGAGCTGAGGGGATTGCGGGGGCCCTGGGGGTCTCAGGGGATCTGGGGATCTGAGGGGATTGCGGGGGCTCGGGGGGGCTGGGGAGCTGAGGGGATTGCGGGGTCTCGGGGGGTCTCAGGGGGGCTGGGGAGCTGAGAGGATTGTGGGGAATCCGGCGGGACTGGGGAGCTGAGGGGATTGCGGGGGCTCGGGGGGGGGAGGGGAGCTGAGGGGATTGCGGGGGCGCGGAGGGCCACGGGGGGGGCTGGGGAGCTGAGGGGATTGTGGGGGCTCAGGGGGGCTCGGGGGGGGCTGAGGAGCTGAGGTGATTGTGGGGTCTCGGGGGGGGGCTGGGGAGCTGAGGGGATTGTGGGGTCTCGGGGGGGCTGGGGAGCTGAGGGGATTGCGGGGGCTCGGGGGGCTCGGGGGGGTCTGGGGAGCTGAGGGGATTGCGGGGGCCCGGAGGGGTCCGGGGAGGGCTGGGGAGCTGAGGGGATTGCGGGGGCCCTGGGAGGCTCGGGGGGGGCTGGGAAGCTGAGGGGATTGCGGGGGCCCGGGGGGGCTCGGGGGGGGGAGGGGGTGCTGAGGGGATTGCGGGGGCCCTGGGGGGCTCGGGGGGGGCTGGGAAGCTGAGGGGATTGCGGGGGCCCTGGGGGGCTCGGGGGGGGCTGGGAAGCTGAGGGGATTGCGGGGGCCCTGGGGGGCTCGGGGGGGGCTGGGGAGCTGAGGGGATTGCGGGGGCTCGGGGGGGCTCGGGGGGGGCTGGGGAGCTGAGGGGATTGCGGGGGCCCTGGTGGGCTCGGGGGGGGCTGAGGGGATTGCGGGGGCTCGGGGGGCACAGGGGCCCCGGGGAGGCTCTGCCGGGCGAGGCGCTCAGACCCTGCCCGCCGCTCTGCCCCAGCAGGGGGCGCCCGGTCCCGCCCGGCCCGGCGCAGACTGTGTCTGTGGCGCCCCCGACGGCCGCCCCGCGCCACGCTGGGGCCGGGCCCCGCCCCTCGATGTTCCCCCAGCCAATGGGGGCGGGCCCGCCGCCTCCACTCCCACAATGCCCCGCGGCGGGTGAAGATGGCGGCGCCCGGAGAGCGAGGCGGCGGCGGGGGCTGCAGCTGCTGAGGCCTGGGGGTGTCATGGCCGCCGTGGGCCGGGCTCTGAGCTGGGCGCTGCGGGCGGGGAGGTCGGGCCCGGCCCGCACAGGTGGGAGAGCTTGGGGGTGGGGCCGGGCTGTGGGGCCTGTTGGGAGAGGGGGGGCCCGGGCCCGGGGGGGGGAGGGAAGCTGGGCCGGGGGGTGGGGCCGGAGGGGGACGGGGAGGGAAGCTGGGCCGGGTTGGGGGGCCTGGGCCCAGTGGGGGGGGGGGGAAGCTGGGCCGGGTTGGGGGGCCTGGGCCCGGTGGGGGGGAGGGAAGCTGGGCCGGGTTGGGGCAGGGGGGAGCCCCGGGTGTGTGAAGCTTTGGAAGGCCCGAGGACTGGCTCTGGTGCACTGAGGGCGGACTATGGCGCTGCTGTAGAGCGGTTATGGGATTGTACAACCGTCCCAGATGCTCTGCTGCCGCTGCTCAGATGCTGATAAACATCCCGGACTGCCAGCCTCAGCCACCAGGAGCCAATCTCCCTGCAGTGTGCAGTCCCCATCTTCTGATCAGGGAGCTCCCCCAGACCCGCAGAGCCACAGACCAGTGGGATGGGTCTGGGGGTGGGGATGCTATAACTGGCGAGTGTAGAGGAAACCTCTATATACAGTTGCTCAGATAAGAGTTTCTGCCCTTTAATGCTTCGGTCGCATGTAGAGAAACTCTTCCCTATGGTTACTCACCGTACCCTGACATCCCTTATACAAACAGCACCCATGTTCCTTTCCCTGGCAAGAGGAGCACAACCAGCTCTTCTTCCTGCTGTCTCTGTGAGAGTTCAGTCCTTAGGAGTCATTGTTCAGCCCTTTTTTTCCTGTTGGTGTTGAGTGCAGTTGCTATTTAGCTTTGTGCGACCCACCTCAAATCAGTCCATAAAGCTAGCCCCCATCTCCCAAACAAGCCCCTTTTGCGCTTTCTCCCTTGCTGCCCCTCACTTGTCAGGAGCTCCCGATAAACATCTGCAAAGCCATCTCATTATCCTCCTGTTGAATTCTTCCTTTGCTGTGATGTCTACAAAAACCTGATAGTAACCAGGCCACTGGTGTGAAACCAGTGTGTCTTGCTGACTAATATCGTCTCATTCTTTCTTTGCACTTGTCCATCTCTTGGCTTTTGTCTTCTACTTGGATTGTAAGCTCTTTGGGTCGGTTCCATCTTCTTGTGTGTTTTTACCGCAGCTAGCACACGGGGGTCCTGGTCTGGGACTGAGGTTCCTAGGTGCTAGCATGATACAAATAGTAAATCTCAATGTACAGGCATAAAGGACGAGGTACTGTCCCCGAAGCATCTTGTAGAAAGTGAGAATTCTTAGCAGTCTGACAGCATTGCTACATTACTAGTGTAGACTGAGCTCAGATGCCTTATCATGTTATCTAAACTTGCTCATAGCTGAGCTTAGTGACTTGGTGGTAAAAATACTTGTACCCGGTCTGCACTTGTGGTTCCATTGTTAGCACCAATGCTAGACAAAAGGTGGGAGAACTGATAAAACTCTCTGCACAGGTTGCCAGAGAGGCTGCTAGATTTGAACAATACAGTTCAGACGCAGTTCCTAAACGAATGCTGGGAAATGGTGCTGACCCCTTTTCAGGTCATTGTTGAACTTGAAAAGCATAGCGGAAGAAGCTGTGAGAACTGGCACATGAGAAGGCATTCTAAGTGTAATGGGCAGCAAGGAGGGAGGCCAGGGAGAATTACAGGCAGGGGCTTCAGCCACAGTGTTTGCTAATATCTCTTCTGATGTGATTAGTCCTTTGTACATAGTTCATACTAATGCAGTGATTCTCGAACTTTTGTCCTGGTGACCCCTTTCACGTAGCAAGCCTCTGAGTGTGACCCCCCCATATAAATTAAAAACACTTCTTATATATTTAACACGATTATAAATGCTGGAGGCAAAGCGGGGTTTGGGGTAGAGGCTGACAGCTCATGACCCCCCATGTAATAACCTCATGACCCCCTGAGGGGTTCCGATCCCCAGTTTGAGAACTCCTGTACTAATGGTTTAGAAGCCTTGATTATGGAATTCTCTGGCTATGTAGTGTGTGTGTCCTTGTCATTACCATCCCAACTGTAACCTGAAAGAACCATAATCTGTTAGTGGGATTGAGGAACCCATATTGGTAAAATAAATCGAATTTCTTGGCTGTGTTTTGAGGCTGTCTTGCTTAGAATGTCTTGTAGCATTTTTGGTCCAGCATGCAGCAGGTTTAAGTTGGTATTGCTGTGTTGGTTTTTCAGTCAGTGGTGCCTGTTTCCTGGAGAACAGAGTCCAGAGGGTCAACATTTTTCCTGCTTGCTTTTATGGAGACAGTTCTGCTCTGGATACCATCCTAGGAATTTCCAGAGAGAAGACAGAATGTGCACTGGGGCAGCATCCACCATCAGTGTCTTACTGCAAAGGTAAACTCAGCTGCCTGCATGATTTTTCTAGGGAGGTGATGAACAATAGCATTAGAGGCAGCCTCTAAAGAGGGCATAGCAGAAAGCTGGAAAACAGCCTTGGAAGGAGTGACTTGCAAAAGAAGTCCAGGCAGTTGTAAATAGCTGGGTACCGCATGAGGTGGGGATTAAAGGCTGTAGTCTCTCAAGGTTAATCTCTTAGCCACTTATATCACTGCACAAAACACAATATTCTTTTTAGTCTCTGGTGGACTAATCCATTAAATGTGTACAGTTTGGTGTGACTGCAGTGTTATTATTTGAACACCTTTTTTCTCTCTCTGCAGCTGAGCAAGATAACTTGTTGGTGCACCAACCAGATGAGCCAGAGAACCCCAAGGTTCTGAGAGTTGCCATCATTGGAGCACCAAATGCTGGGAAATCTACCCTCTCAAATAAACTCTTGGGCAGAAAGGTAAAGCTGTTATACCTCAGTCCCTGCAGCATCTGAGAACCAGGTTACAGATTGTTTCTTAGATGTTGTACACATCTGACTTGTTTCCTGCAGGTTTTCCCAGTATCTAAGAAGGTGCACACCACACGATGCAAAGCCCGTGGGGTCATCACAGAAGACGACACTCAGCTGGTAGGTATTCCCCATGTGATAAGGTAACTCTCAGCAATAGGCATTATTACCCAGATGATCCATAGCATTTTGCTTACACCCTGCAGTCTACTTCAATTGCACAAACATGAGTTTTAGCTTCCTGTCAGTAATTACAGGAAGATCCTTATTGATTTGGCTTTCTCTTTCTAGATCATCCTGGACACACCTGGCCTCATCAGCCCCAAGAAAGCCAAAAGGTATCTCTCTCAATGTAGGTTGATGGAAAATCCAAGTGGGCAAGGTTTGAGGAGACGGGAACATGAGTTCCACTGTAGGAGCTTGTAGAGCAGAATGAAAGGGGTGTAATGGGTACTTACTTGGGATAGAGGTGTGTTGTTCATAGAATGAGAAGGTCTTTGAGCCCGGTTCTTGTCTCTGAACTACCTTACAATTACCAGCATTACAGTAGCACCTAGAGTCCACAATCTCTGTTGAGAATCCATTGTGCTAGGCACTGCACTCTCAGAATTGATGTAGGCCAAAAGGTGGCACTGCACTAGCTGGGTACTAAAAGGGAATGTGAAATGGACTATCTTTTGTTTTAAGAGGAATTTCTTCCACTCTGTGATAGGGTGGAAAAGGAGGGAGTTTATGAGCAGATGCACGTGTAGGTCCATAATGGGAATTTGTCTTTCAGGCATAATCTGGAGAAATCCCTGATACATGATCCATGGGACAGTATGAAACATGCAGACTTAGGTGGGAACCCAATTCTCTTACTATATCAAGTCAAATCCTGATGTGTCTATGATGGGTACTTATATGGCTGCCATTGCCCTGGTATCCGAATGCCCATATACTGAGTGGAGCAGCAATGGCAGCTCCTGGGTGCGCGGGGATAGAGTGTCGGGGAAGTACATACAGGAACTCCCCACATCTGTAACTGGGGAAGAGTATAGTATACCTGTACACCGCTCAAGGAGGCAGTGTGGATGATTGGGCTGGGCTGGGTTGTTGAGGATTAGTTTGTATGGCACTGGGAAGATGTGGAAAAGTGCATTATTTTATCACACTCACACTCAGACATACACATTCTGCTGTGGAAGTAAGAAAGGCAGTGATATGAAGAAAGAGGCCACAAGCTGAGGGGCGATTAAAGGCTGATGTCTGCCAAGAGGGGTTTCAAATGTATCTCTCTGTTTGGCAGTTCTGGTTTTGGTGGATGTGTCAGAACGCTGGACACAGAACCGTCTGAGTCCCCAGGTGCTGCAGTGTCTTTCTCAGTTCCCACAGATTCCCAGCATCCTGGTCATGAACAAGGTAAATGAGAGAGGGGTCCAAGTCTTCCTTTTTATACAGTGAGTTAGTGCTTGGGCATTACATACACGGCCTCTTTCCCTTATACCTCTATTGAAGGTTAAACTAAATGTTGGTTTCTTGGCAAATGCCACAGAAGAGATCAATCTATTTGAAGGTTTCCAGTGTCTTGTAACTCACTAAGAGGTGACTTAGACCTGCAGCAAATGGTGCAGTCCTTATGTCTGTGATTCATCCCTCTTTCACCTCAAGACTTGGATTATTACGTGAGACAGTTTCATTTGTCTCAGTTCCATCTGGAACAAATTCCTGATCAGTCTCTCTATTTCAGGTGGATCTGCTCAAGAGAAAGGCCCTTCTGCTGGACCTGGTCACTGAGCTGACAGAGGGAGTCGTAAATGGAAAGAAACTGAAAGTGAAATCTACGTCTGAGAGGCATTCAGACTCCATGAGAAACAATCCCCTTCAAAGCATCCAAACTTGTCTGTCTAAGAATACATCCAAAGAGTCTGGTTATCTCCAGAATGCCAGTGAAGTCCAGCGGGGCTCTGGCTCAGATACCAGTTGTAACATGAGAGCATCAAACTCTGATCATATGTTGGAAGGCACAGAGAAAGCGCAAATTGCAAACCACCAGGTATCGAGAGACTTAAAGAACAAGAAAGGCTGGCCGCACTTCCAGGAGATCTTCATGCTAGCAGCTATTAATGGAGAGGCAGTGGAGACCCTGAAGGTAAATTAGCCTGAAATAATTGCATTATACCCTGTGACTTGCACCTTCTCATTCTTGTGCTTGCCCTAGATAACTTAGTTATACTGAGCCTCATATCATGTGAGGAAATAGCCAACCTTTCTTTGTCTGACCTGTCCCCTTTCTCCTGGCCTGTGGTCTGCAGCTCCCTGAGGAGTCCCTGGTAGGTTGGTGATGGGCTGCCATCTGAGCAAGGGAACTGCACCATGTCAGACTACTTAAGAGCACAATCTTTGATTTATTTCCACCTAGGACTTTTACTGGTGACTTTGGGTCCCCTTTAACTGCCCCTGTTCTTTGTGTTGACAGAAGTACCTCCTGATGCAAGCCAAGCCAGGTCCATGGGAGTACCACAGCAGGGTTTTGACAAGCCAGTCGCCCCAGGAGATCTGTGATGATGTAATTAGGGGGAAGCTACTGGAGTATCTGCCACAGGAAGTGCCCTACACTGTGCTTCAGGTAGGAAGCAGCTCAGTGAGAGCAGCCTTTCATAAGTGTCCATATGATGAGAGGGACCCTTCCTGGTACAAGACTCTGCTGAAATCTCTAAAGATTTGGGTTTAACGTTTG
The DNA here is from genome assembly GCF_020497125.1 of Mauremys mutica. Classification (NCBI taxonomy): domain Eukaryota; kingdom Metazoa; phylum Chordata; order Testudines; family Geoemydidae; genus Mauremys; species Mauremys mutica. Next base: position 25,195,585 of record NC_059090.1, read on the forward strand.
AGGGCGTGTGGCACTGCATTATCCCCAAGCCCTTCACTGTGGAGTGGGGCCCTCTTGATGCCTGCTGTGCATGTGCACTTGGCCACGGGAGGGACAGGCAGCTGGGAACAGAAGTCTCTGGGGCCTGGAGGCAGGGGACTTTGCTCTTCTGAGGGGTTTGCTGAGTGGTTGGGTTTGTGCCCTAATGTTGCAGAAGACGGAGATGTGGGAGGAAGGGCCGAGTGGGGAGCTCATCATCCTGCAGAACCTGCTGGTCCAAAAGGAGACCCATGTGGTGAGTATTCTGGGAGAATCTCTATGCTCTTTTGCTGCTGATTGGGGGAGTCCATGGGGCATAAGAGAGGAGGGTCTGCAGACCCAGTGCAGGAATAGGATCTTTGTGCGTCCATGGAGTTCAGTCACATTTGTACGGAGCGTATTAGACATCCTGTTTCTTAGCCAGTTCTCTGCTATAGGCTAATGTGTCCTGCGCTAGGCTTGCTGTACAGACTGAGTCCCTGGGGCTATGAATTGCAGGTCAGGCACAGTGTAAAGTGCATTAAATATCTGTAACCCTGTGGTACATCTAGACAGAGTGAGGCCAAACCTCCCATTATGTACTAGATGGAGCGTGTCAGTGACGGGGTCTACTCTGTACCTTCCTTACCTTCTGACTAGAGCATGAAGGCACAGCATGCACCAGCCTCAACTGTGAGTTGGCCAGTCAGTCACTCGAGGTGCCTCCCTCCCCTTTGGCACAGACCATGCTCTCTGTATGTGAGTTAGAGGGTACAGGCCTCCCAGTGCCAAGCAGCTGGTTTTTCAGTTTCTCTACGAACGGGGCAAGAGCCTGCACTGTTCTGTGGTGACAGATACCCTACAGGCAGGGTTCAGGGATGCTCCAAATCAATGTTTCTCAACGACCGGTCTGTGGACCAGCGCCAGTCCCTGAGATCTCCTTGACACGGTTTAGGAAGGCAGCAAGCCGGTCTCTGGTATCAAAAAGGTTGAGAAACACTGAAATGAAACATCCTCTTTATCTGCTTCCCCAGTAACCATGTTGCTCTCTAGGGCTGCCTCTCCCTGCAGGTAGGTGTCACTGCCAGAAGTAAGGGAGATGAAAGTGATAATTCTCTGTTTCTGTTTTGTGGTACAGAAGATGCTGATTGGTGTGGGAGGCCAGCTGATCAGCAGGATTGCTCAGGAGGCTGGTGAGGACCTGATGAACATATTCCTGTGCGACATCCGCTTGAAGCTCTGTGTGAAGCTGACGAAATGAGCTGCTTGTTCAGATGTTACCAACTCTTGTTGTCTGACCATTAATGAAGAGATGGACATGCTGAAGAACATGGAGACACCCCTTTCTGGTGGGGCTGACGCCCCCTGGCAATATCAGGACACTGAGATTCCCCCCAGGCATGGAGAGGGATGCTGAGTAAACCAAAGAACTAAAGAAGAGTGTGTTCTTTGTGGGGGTCTGAACTGCAGTGAGTTTAATGCTCGAACGTGGTGAAATCTTCAGACATTGACCCACCCCAACAGATTATCCAGCAAGAACTTGGAGTGGATGTTGGGGAACCAACCCCGCCCCACACACACAGACACACAGTTTTAGTGCTGCAGTTACAGAGCCATCTGTCTTTGCTCCCTCTGCTATTTCTTGGCTTTCGTGTCCTTTGCACTACTTGCCCACTATCTGTACTGCCAAAAGCAAACAACTGTGGCTGGATGTTGTGCTGAAAATGATGATGCTGCAGTGGCAGAATATGAGGTGGAGAGAGACGGGAGGAGGCAAGAGCAAAAATTGAATCTCTAAGGCCAGGGTCATTTCCGAAGGGCTCAAACAGGTGCGACCTGCATGCATGTCCAGATGCATGCATTGTATTGCACCTCAGTGGGCATGAGTGATATGAGCACTGGTCTGTCGAATACTCCCCAGACCATTAATGTCCACTGTGAAGAAATAACTCTCCAGTCTCCCTCAGGCAAGAGCTTAAAACACTTCTACAGTAATTAGTGTTCTAGGAAAACTGCAGACTCAGCTATGAGTAGGCTGAGTGAGTACTGTAAAGTGAATGCTGCCTGTATAGTGTTTGGGGGTCTTTGGCCTAAAAGTGGCTTTGTAAATATAACTGTCCTTTAAAATTCAAAAGGACTGCTGTCTTCTGGCAAAGAAAGGGTTATCGGGTGTATTCCCCTCGTCTCATGGCTTCGGTGCTGCAAGGCTGAGTAGCTGTACAGCTTGGAATGGCGACGTTCCAGCTGAAAAGGCTGCACCAGCCCAGCCCAACTCACATGCTGATCTTCCCTGTGATTGCAGCACGTCGTGCTGTCTGCCTGGCCTTTCTTCTGCAGGCTGTGGAAGATGAATGAATGAGGGATCATGGAAACAGGGCCTTTAGGAGCCAGATGTTTGCTGACGGGGGCTGGAGCAGGGGATGTTGCTTGCAAATAGAGCCACTCATTCCTTTTTAGTGTAGCTGGGATAGCAGGTGGGTATTGCTGAGGGAATCACTCTGTTGGTCACTGTCAAAGAGGGACGTGTTGGCTAACAGCAGTGGTTCCCAACTAGAGTGCACCTGCAATAGATGCATGGATACTGTCTCCCTTCCCCAACGCAGTTGGCACCCCGGCCTCTTCTCATTCTCCTCTTTTCTATTTTGCAAGCATTTTTGTTGTCTTGTTTTCTCTGCCTGATCGTCCTTTTCTCCCACTCGCCAGAAGGCTGTGGGGTGTTAATTGGTGGCTCTGTGGGGGTGGGACGGAGGAGCCAGGCTGCACCTGCTGTTGTGACTGAGCAGGGAAGGGGGTCGTGGCTCAGTGGGCTGCTGTCTGAATATAAAGGTCTGACTACCGGAGGGGCTGCTGCAGGAGGCTGAGGGAAAGGGAAGAGCCTCCCAAGGAGCTGCCTGATTTTAGAAGCAGCAATTAGAGCAAATTGGCATGGGGTGGAAAGTGGATCCACTGACAGGCTCTCTCTACTCCCATTGCTCCTTCTCTCCTTTGCACTGCCCCAGGGGATTCTAGGTGTGCTCCAGCATGGCCTCAAGAGTTTGCACTTGGCTACCAACTGAATACTCAGTAGCCCCCAGCAGCTTACCTCACTCTTCCACCATTGTCTGCTGTCACAGCAAGGCAAGACTAAAATGGCACCTATCCCTGACTTGTTCCTAGTGAAACCTTACTGTGGAAGAGAATGGGGGAGAGGATTCAGCCTGTTTGGGAGCCAAGTGGCACAGTTGGTGAGAGGAGACTGGGGGCTAGAACAGCTTTATTGCACCAACTTCACCTGTAGAGATCTGGGGTCAAGTGAGGACCAGGTGTCCTTAGAAGGCCCTGCTTGTCCCGTTGTTTGCAGAGTGCCCACCTTAGCTTGAGGCAGTTGAAGAGAAGCCCCGGACTGGAGAAGCAGGGATGTCGCAGGTCAGGCTTGAGGTGCTTTGCAGAGCTGGCAGGGACCTTAGCCTTGGCTGGTAGCAGGTGACACAGGTCAGGACTGAAAGTCATGGAGGTGTATGGCAGTCTGTAGCCTTGTGCTGCCCTTGCAGTAGCTGTGTTGGTGTTGGCATGGACTGGCACAGCCTCTGGCCACAAAGATGAGATAAGCTGTTTACTGGCACCAGGATGGACTGACTAGCATATTATAGATATATATCTAGACCAGTGTTTCTCAAATGCAGTCACCATGGTCGCATGTGGCCACCAGAGAATTTTCTTGCGGCCACAGCCTCCTGGGCGGTAATGGGGGGGGGAGCAGCGGCCCCCCTCCCCCAGGGCCACATCTGGGGGGAGACAAGCTGGAGGAGCAGGCAGCCAGTAAGTTCCCACCTTCCCAGGGCTGGCGGGGTCAGGCTTCAGCCCTTGGGTGGCAGGTTCCAGCCACAAGGGTTCAGGCTCCGTTCCCCAGCCATAAAATAGTGAGCTCTGGCCCCAACGTCACTCCCCCCTCCAGTGCCCCTGACCCCTGCTGCCTCCATATCCACCTCCCCGCCCAGGGCTTAATTTGTCCCCAGGCTTGCCGGGCTGAGTAGCTCTGCTGTGAAAGGTGATAGCTGTGTGTTTAATATCACTTTTCGCAGCAGACTCAGTAACTAGCCCATCTTTTAAAAAAAAAAAAAAGGGGGGGGGGGCAACAAAATAAAAGCAAAAGACACAAGAAAAAAGACGAGACCATACCAAGCCCCTTGTGTGTGTCTATTCTGGTTAGGCCCAGTAAAGAAGAGAGACAATGGTACGTTATCTTTATTGAGTCTGGACAAAAAAAAAATCCTACATAAATTACAATGATTTGGACCTGTATATGTGCATATTGATTTTTCCTAAAATTAAGTATATTAGAAAAAATTGTCAGAGTGGACACCAGCAAGACGTGGTGGCCACACTCTGAGGCCACCAAAAAAATTGTTGTGAGAACCCCGATCTACACTCATTCCCCTGCTGTATGGGTTTGCTGTATAGATCAGGTGTTTGACTCCTTTATTCAGCTAACACTCTGTGGTTTGTGGATCTCTGCATGTTCCCAGAGCTAGGCTTTCTAAAGGATTTTGCCTACTGTATGAGATCTCTTGAGACATCTAGCTACATTTCCCATTCTGTGTTGTTTACAAGCAGCCCTGAGTGAGGAGGCACTTAAGGTGCTGCCCAGGCAATTAAAATAAGGATACCCAGGAGCTCCCGGCTCCTGTTTGAACCCAAACCTCTCATGAAATCCAGTGCCAGTTTCTCCCTCTCCAAAGAAAAGGGGATGCTTCAGTGGCACTGACATAACCCACTGAGCCATTAAAGACTGTGCCACGGAGAAGATAAGAGCATCTCTAAGCGACAGTGAGCTGCCTTCAGATAGTGAGGTGATAGCCTGGATTTTTTTCTCTCCATGCAGGGGATATTTTGGTTCCTTGAATGTTTCTAACTGGCTTTTATATTCCACTGACAATAAAATGAGGTCCCAGCTCAAGCAGTCGTTTCTCTTCCCCTTTCTGTCAGTCAGACGACACAGCTGCTACCTGGGATCTGTTTTATTCTGACAAAAATCAGGACACTTTCATGTATCTTCTTTCTTCCCAGCTGAGCTTAGATCACATTTCCATAGCAGTGGATTGTTCGCAGGTGCTTCTGAAGGTGACACCTTGCAGAGAAGAAAGGTAAGCGAGCTTTGAGGATTCAAAAGGTTTTCATTTGGTGCCAGATACAATGAGGAAACCATTCCTTTGTGGAGTGTTGACAGACAAAGGTCAGTCTCAAGCTGTCACAAAGTATATTTCAGTGATTTTCCAGGCTGAAGATCAGAGCCCAGTGCCTGGAGCTGGTCTCTAGGAGTGAGAGGTGATGGAAAATCAATGCAAAATATGTTTCCTTGAAATGGAAATACTCTGTGTGTGAGAAAATGCTTAGTCGCCTAGCTACCTGACTGACTCAATGAGAGACTGTGCTTAGGGCCTGCTCAGTCTTAAATGTGAGGCAGTAGCTCATTAATAAGGCTTGGCAATTAGATTAATTAGACAACATCAGGCAATCAGTTCTCATATGAAAGGTACCGTTAGCATTTGTCTGAAGACCCAGACTAAGGAAAGTGCTGTTTTCCTGGAGCACAAATATATTTTAATTCTTCCTGATTTTGGGAAGGCAACATGGGCATGGAGGGGGCTAGTCAGGGCTCTTCATATTGTACTAAGCTAACAAATGCCATTGCACTAGTTAGGAGATGACAGGATGAAATTATAATGGGGTTAGGCAGCCATGCGATCAGGTGTCCGTAGGGGTTGGGAACCTGGAGGTCAGGTGACAATGCAGTTAGATGATAGGATAACTTGTGGAGTGAGATTCTACTGGGCTGAGGAGTACTGCCTGGCATCTAGATGCTGTGCTGATAGTCTTCAGAAAAAGCTTAGGAGTCTTGTTTGTCTCTTGAAAAACGCTGACATGTCACAGACTGAGGTTTGATTTCAGTTATTGGTAAGGTTCCAAACAGGTGGTAACTTTCTAACTGACTTTGTCTAAGAATGTCCTTATTTTACAGTAAGTGATTGCACCTAATGTTTATGGTAGTGGTAGCAGCTGTACTGAGAGCCCTGTGTCACCCTGGGCTCTACAAATGCTATGCGTTCTCACTTAAATAGTGTTAAAATACCATTGGGCTGAGGGCAGAGATGAGTGTTGCTAGCGGCATCCCCATGGCCCAACCTATGGTTGCAAAGATGCAGCTAAAATTGGACAGGATCTTACATCATTAACAGTCAATGGCTGGCATGTTTGCGGTCTCTTCCTGGTGCCAGCAGCCTGAGAGGAATCTGTATCATGGTACAAAGGGGATCAGTAAATCATCACTCATGAAATAAAACCAAAAGTGATGCGGTGGCAGGTTTGAGCTCTACGCTAGCTGGCAAGTGCATGCGCCATTCCTCCCTCTTCTACAAGGACAAGAATGTGGACACGTTCTTGGACTGAAGCCCAAACTTCACCACATCTGAGCAGAACCTTCTAGGGAGGATGCACCTGTTTAACTGATCGTGCAACTGACTTCAAGGCCTGTAGAGTGGACAAATGCGCCATACATCAATGCTGGTAACTAACCCCCATGGGGCATCTGCTTTGCAGCCAATTATAGGGACAGAAATGAGAACGCAAGGTGTAATTATTTATGATATGTGAATAACTGCCGTATCAGCTATACAGAGCAGAGTCCTGGCTTTCCCTGGTACAGAAACACAAGTGACCCCCTGTAACGTGCAGTTACAATTACTTATGCAAGTGCAGCACATGCATTAAGACCTTAATAGGAAGTCAAGCCTCATCTCACTGCTAGGTAGGAAGAGCATTCACTTGCCTCAGTGGGCAAGAGGCAGGTGAAACAGTCAGAGAGCAGTAGACCAGCCACCTTGGAAGGAAGCAAAGAACCGCAGTTCCCCCTGGGTGTAAGGAACAAATTCTGAGGGCTGGTTGGGAGGGAGGTGTACTGTCAAGGAGAGTCCCAACAATGTGTGGACAAGATTGCTAACGTTTAATGCTGACTGAATTCCCTGGCTCCTAGTAACAGTTGTAGCAACAGTCTGCATCCTTCTGGCTGCTAGTGCATTCTCAGGCTAGGCTGCCATTACTTTCTCTAAAAGATGCCCTCCCTTTCCTCTTCCTTCCAAAGGTGTGAACTGTTGGTCTTTCCGGATGGGCTGTACCTGCGCCATTCTTTGATGGCATGTGGTGTAGCAATTTGTTAGCTGTCTAAAGTGATGAATGCTGCTCCAAGCCCTCAGTTTAGCTGAGGCTAGATATTCCGCTTAATTTACCTGTCACCTTGTTTTCTACACATGGGTAGAAACCCTTCAGCCTCATTCCTCATGTCAGAGTGGTTCTGTCACCTTAGTATTGTCTGAAAGGTTTATCCTACTGCCTGTACAGGCCTAGTAGCGTATTAGGAAATGGGATTTAAATAAGCTTTTAAACTCTCTCAATGTCACTTGGGCCTGTGACCAAAATGTCAGCGCCAAGAGCCAAAAAAGCTGTTTTTTGTAAGCTATACGCAACAGGTTCCACCTCCCTTTCCTGTTCCCATAGGTTCGTATTCTCTCCATTTTACATTTGGGGAAACAGACACAAACAGGGTTAATTATCCTGTTGCTAGTAGAGGGGAGATTATCCCGTTTATGGTAGTGCCCACTGCACATTCCAGACAGAATATAGCACAATTCTGTCTGGAGCTGCTAGCTGTGAAAGGATGGAGGTAAGTGGCATAGCACAGCTAGATTGGACTGGAGGAGCAAGTCCATGCTGTCTTTTGAAGGATGTATGGTCCCTTCATGCACTGTACAGCAGAGTTGCTTTCACTTTTGTTCCCCCTCATGCTAATTATTGTTCTGCAGCAGTGCCTAGCAGGTCTGGGTACCAAGCCTTGGCTCTGGATTATTACTTGCACTTCTATTACAGTAGCACCTTTTGGTTCCCATGCTGAGTGAGGGCTATGTGTATGTAGTGGTGTATGTGCATAGATGACAGGATTTATAATCTAAGGTAAAGGGGGAGAGGTGTTTGCCTTAGGAGCTGTGTAGGGTCTGACCTCTGGGCAGTTCCTAAGCATTTTGAAAAGTATTTGAAATACCAAAAAGAAATAAAAAAAACCTGTTGCTTTATCAGCCCTAGAGAAGAGAAGCTGTTTATTGACAGCATAAACTAACTCTCAACAAGCAGCACCTTGCTGCTCACCTTGCCTCCCCTTACACTGGGACAGAATGAGGTGGTGTGCCAACTAGTGTCATCTTCAGGGCCTTGGTGCAAACCCAGTCATTCAGCATCTGCTCCCACCAGCACAGAGCTTCTCTCTATACCAGTTCTAAGGCCAAGTCTACACTACAAGCTTCTGCAGCCATATGTTGATCAGGGTCTAATCCCTGACCACTGCAGTCATACTTGCAGAAGTCCCTAGTGTAGATGCAGGTACGCTACCCAAGCTGCACTTTTACTGTATAGCCTGTTTTGCAGGTGGGGCTAGCTTTACCATACGGCTACAAAGTGCAGCTTTGCTGTTAAAGCTCTGTCCCTCCCAGGAGCCCTGTACCCTATTCTGCCACAGACAAAGGGCTCTGGGGGTAGACCTGCCTTTAGTGCAGGGGTAGGCAACCTATGGCACGGGTGCCGAAGGCGGCACACAAACTGATTTTCAGTGGCACTCACACTACCTGGGTCCTGGCCACCGGTCCAGGGGCCTCTGCATTTTAATTTAAAGTGAAGTTTGTTAAAAATTTAAAAAACCTTATTTACTTTACATATAACAATAGTTTAGTTATATATTAGACTTATAGAAAGAGACCTTCTAAAAACGTTAAAATGTATGACTGGCATGTGGAACCTTAAATTAGAGTGAATAAATGAAGACTGGGCACAGCACTTCTGAAAGGTTGCTGACCCCTGCTTTAGTGCATTATGGGGAAGGGAGGCCTTGGCTCCAGGGAAGGGTAGGGCAAAAATCACTAGGGCAGTGTCGTTCCCATGCAAGCAGGGCTGCTGGGACCATTTGTATAGTGTGTGTGTGTGTTGGGAGGGGGGAAGAGGGGGTTTGCTGAGAGCCACTGAACCAAACTGTAACCCCTGTAGATCATGGCAGCTACTGCAAGCCAGGGGCTGCCGGAGCGCCCTGCTCCCCCCCCCCTCGAGTTCCAGCCGCTGCGATGCTTTCCCAGGGCCTGGACTCAGCGCCCCCCACTCCCCCGAGCTAGGGTTGGGGCTGCGCTGGGCGCTGCTGAGCCCCCCACCCACACACACACCCGGCGGGGGGTGGGCCGGGATTGGTGCTGCCAGGGCCCTCGCGCCCGCCTCGGCGCCGTGACAACGGGCACGGCGAGGACAGGCAGCGGCCTGGCCACCCCTGCGCGGGGGTCTGATACCCCCGCCACTCCCACCCCGGCACGTGCCGCCAGCGCCCCTGCGGGCGCGGCGAGCCGGGCTTAGGGCTGGGGTTCGGGTAGCTGCTGCCCGGCGCCCGCACGTTCCCGTCAGGCGCGGCTGGGACACCCCAGTGACCAAGGCTAAAGGACCCCTCCCACCCCGGCTATGAAGTGCGCCTGCGCGGGCCCCGAGGGGAGGGGAGCGCGCCTGCGCCAGGGCGCAACCGGCGTCGCGCTTGGCGGTGAGAGCGCGTGCGCGAGAGGCGGCTGGCGGTGGCCTGGCGCAGCCACCACAGCGAGAGCGGGGCCGGGGAGCAGCGAGCGGCGGCGCCATGAGGCCCGGGCAGGGACAGCGAGAGTAAGTGCGGGCGGGCGGGCGGCTCTGGGGTCGGTGTGACGCGCAGCGCGGCCCCGGCGGGGGGGGCGGGGCACGGACCGGCGGCCCCGGGCCTGTAGCGCGCTGGGGGGGCCCCACCTCCGCCCTTGGGGGCAGAGAGGCTCGGGGCCGGCGGGGCCGCGGCGCGGACAGCGGGAGCAGAGACCTCCCTGGCCGGCGCGGCGCGGCGCGGCGCGAGCGGGTCTCCAGGGGCGGGAAGGGCTTGGCGGGCTCCGGTCTGGCGGACGCGGACCGGCAGGGACGAGTCCGTTCGAAGGGACCCGCCGCGGCTGCCCCGTCCCCGGCCCGGCTCTCTGCGGCCGCTCTGCGGGGTCCCCGTGAGCCCCGTGCCCGGCCTTGCCTCCGGACGCGCTCCGCCCAGGCCGGCTTCCGACCCGCTGGGGTGGCTGAGGGCAGGAGCGGTGACGTTTCACTGAACAGACTGTTTCACAGATTTCCCCTGCTCGCCCTGGCAAACCCCCATAGCTCGGCTTGAAACCAGTTGGGCTGGAACAGAATTTACACATGGTTCCCTAACCCGGGTAACATGCCAAGGTGTCAGGAACTATCATGAGAAGCAGAGACTTGTTCCATGTCATGTAGCGAGAGTTGATAAAATGTGACTGGCCCAAAGTGGCACCTTATCTCATCGGTTTCTGGATTAAGACACCGCATCAGTGACCAGAAATATTACAGTTCTTTGACTGACAAAAAGACTGTCCTTTCCCCTCAGATGTGAACCTAGCCATGATGATCTTGCCTTTGTCACCTTAGGTAGATCTCTGCAACATGCTCTTTCTGGAACTGACCATAAAGACCACCTAGAAGATTCAGCTTGTTCAGAATCCAGTGTTCCACTTCTAGGCAGGACAAACTGGCTCCATTGTCTATGATAGCTGCTAAGTCAATTCTAGGTTTAATTCAATGTCCTGTCCATTATCTAAAATCCTAATGGAAGTGTGATCTATGTCAGTGACCACCAGTGTTTTCACCTTGAGTCACAGCTGTGATTATCAGGGATGTTTTGTTTATTAGGCACCAATCCAGATCCAGACTAACACGGCTACCCCTCTGATACTAGGCACCAATGTGGATTTGTCAGAGCCAGGGCATTCTCAATCTAGAACCTTCAGATGTGGAATTTGCTGCTTATAGAGACTTGGGTAAATGCACTGTGCTTTGAAGGAAGCAAAACTAGCACCTCTTTATTCTGGTTTTCCTCTAATTATGTGGGTGAGTTTCCCCAGTATAGTTTTGTGGATTATACTGTTAGAGAATGGAAAGGAGAATCTTGGTCCTACCCACCCCTTTGTAAGAAACTGTATTTCCCAATTATGCAATTGATGTTTTAGAAGTGTGTGTAATAATTTTGGAACAAGAACAGGCTCAGCTGATCCTTTTTTAAAGAGACAAAGTCAGGAAAATCCAAGACAAGATATTTTCAGAAAGAAAATGGCTTCTTGACCAGGTCCAGGGCACACATATAGGTTAGCTCTGGTTCTTTCCTAGCAGAGACTATCTGCCGTTGGGGAGCTAGTCCCAGATTCTTTCAGGAAGAGAGAGGTCAGTTATTTTTTAGAAAGGCAAAGAAAGGGGAGGACCTTCATGAGCCCTTTTATGAGGTGCACACACACATTTGAGTCCTTACAGAGAGAGGGGATGGTTTTGAACCAATTTTACTAACTATAAAATGTCCTTATGACGAGGAACGTGGTGGTACATTAGAGCAAATCTATCAGCACTGTAATAATAAATTACTCTTGTTGGGTTTGGAACAGGCAGGGGAATAATTAGTTACTGTACAACAGTGCTAATGCATGTTTATTCCTGATAAAGCATGCAAGTGGTTTGTGATCTTTACTGATGTTTTAATGCAGAAATACGAGTCACAAAGGCTCATGTTAATCAAGATTTTGTAAATTATTTCCTTTTGGCAAATTTTGAAGCTTCCTGGCAGGAAAAGTATGTACAATAAATACCAAACCATAATGAAAATCATTCGCATTGCAGAGGTTTACTTGTCTGTTTCCGGCCCACTCAGCAAGTTAACTATTTCACTGCCTTTGGGTATGCAATACATAATTTTCCAGAGCAGGACCTGAATGGCTTTATAGGTGTATATGGTATGCTTTCCTGTTGGCTCTGCTTTAAATTACTGCATATGCCTTTTAAAATAAATTGTGGATATAGGCCTGTGCATAGCCCTGCTACACCAGGGATTTAATAACAATAGTTTATTGTTCATGTTTATTAAGATGACATAAATTATTTCCTTTCATTAGCCACTGAGGCCTCATGGAAAACTGTTAGGTTTCTAAATAAATATTTTTCTGCTCATGTACTTTTTCCTCTGATTATAAAAAGAGAGGTTCTCAATAGTTTATTGCTCTGTTGGATTCCTCTGTGATGTCATTTCCACAAGAGCCAATGTGATTTCACTGTAATATGGTAAATCTTATTAGGCATACTGGGCTTGATAGTTTCCAGGTATGCAATAGGAAAATAAAATGTATTCTAGTTCTAGAATTGCTGAGTAAAATCCCATGGCCTGTGTTCCGCAAGAGGTCAAAGTAGATCATCCTAGTAGGCCCTTCTTTCCTTTAAATCTATGAATAGGTACGTTTCTGATCAGACATTTTATTTTTCTGTAAGAACTTGCACTGTCAGTCCAAGGCTCATGAATTTAGGTGAGCAATAAGCAACAGGAACAAAGTTCTTAAAAAGTAAATATTCTGCTCTTATGAAAATTCAATGTGGTGGTAAATCTGGGGAAGTATAATATATATAATATGAAATGTATTTAAGTAGAATAGATTTAATTGTAGTATCAGAGGGTCTGTTGAGAGAGAGAGAGAGAGAGAGAGAGAGAGAGAAAAAAACAAATGAACATTGGAGGGTAGGAAGCCAGACTTCCTTTAGTGGGGCAGTTGGAGAATTAACTGTCCTGAAGTAACTTTCATATTTTTGAGGAGAGGAAGATCCAGGCCAAAAGTGATTAAGGGTCAGGACAGATTGGGAGATTGACATAAGGGAGATGAGTCTTTCAGCAAGAGATGGACCATGGGTTTTGTTTGTTTTTGTTTTTCCCCCTTACAATGGCCTACCCCTACCTTTGGGATCCCTGTAAATGGATCTATACCACAGACCTCATAATAGTAATTAAATAGATCTAGTCTGAGATGGAGAGGCTAAAGAGCTGGCTTCTCTCAGGGAAAGACTGACAGAGTCAGAGAAAGCAAGAGCTGGGGGAGCATTAGATGAATTGACTTCATATTTATGAGCCTACTTGAAAGAATGGTATGAAAAATTGAAAATATATGAAGAAACTGCACTGAATTATACTGAAGTCCTTCCACAGAGTCAGAAGAGAAAAGAATGTGTATCATTGAAACAAGAAATGAGCAAAAATAGACAAATCTAAAGAACAACATAGGAACGATTATTGCTGGAAGATGCTGGCATCTCCTCAGTTTTTACTCTTCATATAAGTTACTGTATACATGGATTTTGACATGTGTAAAAAATTCTATTTTATCCTGAGATAAGACTACACACGCTGCCTGAAGATACTTACAGGAATCTGTACCGTTTTAATGTTGACATTAAATAATGACCCTGCTTTTAATGCTCTATCCATCATGTTGTGAATTTTCTCAGTGGAGTAAACAACGTACCTCTGGCAAAATAAATACCCTTTTGCATAAGGGCATAGTGTGGGTTCCCCCTTCCCTCCATATTCCAAACAGATCCATAGTGCTTCATCTGTAGAACAGTTTGCCAAAAGTCTCTCTGCTAATAACATTTGAAAAAAGAGGTTGATAAATGCCCACTTAGGAATGTTTTTCTCTAGCTGTATATGTTTTCTATAATTGTAAGGCAAGCAAGTTTAATTTATGTTTAAAGTTCTCATCTAGTAGATACCTATTTACCTACATTTGCATTGGTGACTGTTGCTGAGGGAGAGGTTCAAGAGGTGAAATTAGGTTCTTTCAAATCATGAAGTATCTGCATTTCCCAGAAATGCAGCCTGCTGTGAAATGTGCACATGCCTTAGCATGTCTACTCTTCCGTATTCACATTCATGACTGCATGGGGGATTTAAGGTCTGCAATATGTTCCTCTTTACTGAGTACTATGTTTTTCTGTCACTCTGCTTTTTCTGTTCTCATCAACCTCTCCTCCACTCTTGACTTCTGGTCATTTTTGGACAGCTCATGAGGGTGCAAGAGCAAATGACTCCAACACCCACCAACTAATCCACAGAACCAAGACGTTCTGCATTCTCCATAAATTGCTTTGTCTCTCTTAGTGGATGGATCAACTCTTAATAGTGAGAGAAATAACTCATTTAACAGGTTGGTAGATTCATAGATTCCAAGGCCAGACAGACCATTGTGATCATTTAGTCTGACCTCCTGGATAATACAGTCCATAAACTTTCCCAAAGTAAAAATGAAAGGATGCAAAATGGACTTTTGGGGACCTTCTTGTGTTTCCTGCCTGACTCAGTTACTCCAAGGACCACCCAGTCCACATGCTGGGCTTTATGGAAATTCCAAAAATGCCACTGAGAACATATCCCAAAATCTTGTCTGCCAAGGGGTTAGTGATCAAATGGCTGGGGTTACTAGATAAATGCTTAAAGTGCATATTTTTTTCCCCACAGATGATTGTAGTATCTGGTGTAATTGAATACTTATATAGGTCCACATTGTGATATATTAACACACTGAGTAGTACCTGAGTTTATAAATAGGCCAGTTAACTTTCTGGGATTACTCATGATGTAATATGAATAAGGGTTTCACAATCTCCCCTACAGTGCCTTTCATCTTCAGAGCACTTCACAAGTATCTTAAACTTTTTGCACACTGTAAATTGATGGGGTTAATATTTGCAAATTGTACTGGGGCAGGGGGGTGGCATAATATTCCCCTTTCCCAGTGGTATTTTTAACTTTCCCGGTAATAGTTTCTAAGCCTAGCAATCTGTATGTGGGAGTATACAGTACATATATTTTTAATTGCATGTTGTTGTTTGAGAAGAGTTTGGATAACATTCTTCATAAGAAAGATAACGTCTCCCAAAAGAGTCTTATTGCTATTCCAAATACTGACTTATGCTAGTGAGAATAGTTCTGACAGTTATGCTTGCCTGGCACCACATGAATTTGAATATGACAGTTTGGTGTGTTCTTCAGCTCAGTCTATGTGAAGGCTAAGTCTTCATACTACTTTCCTTTTCAAAAGCTTTGTTTTGTTTGGTGTTAGTAACAATGCTTTTTGAAACATGCATCTTTTAAAAACTACTGAGGTGCAGGGGATCGAATACTTACTGCCACCACTTCTCTACTACTGGTAGGATTATATCCATTATTTCAGAGCCTCCTCTTCATTTTGTATTTCACATAACCTTGTTACAAACATGCTTCTGTCCTTGTGCACAGGGATTATGAATTGCTTGTGCTCATAATATTCAGAATCGTATCACATATCTGAAAATTAGCTTCTCCAGAACATGTGAAAAAATACAGATATCCTGGTTTGTGGAATAACTCCTGAATGGCACAATTTAATTAGTTAAGGTCTGCTTTTGACATAGGATAAGTCTTGATTGGTTAGCTTTATCTATTTTGGGGGGGAGTGGGCAGGAGAGATTTTCAATACAATATTCCATATTGGCATGTTCTACTATGGTTGACCCAAATTAAGATAGAATAGCTTCTGTAAAATTTGAAGAACTGTGCTGTGCTTTTTTAATATAGAACAATGAAATTTAAGTGCATCCATATACATTATATAAATAACCTAATCAAAATACCTAAATAGATTAGTAGATGGATCTACTCTAGGACAATTTATTAGAAATTGTATTTACTATAAATGTAACACTATAAATTCTAATCTTAGACATAGTTTTAGGTAGGATTTTATTAAGCATGTTCCTATTCTTATTAATAGAATTGTATGTGTTAGATTGTCTTCAATGAGTGAAACAAATCTTTAGCATCATTAAGTCTGCAGTGTAAGTAAAAATTGAAATTATATTGGTTTTCAAACTCTTATTTTGTCATAATGGCTAAAGTAGTAGCGTTACAAAGAAAAAGGTTAACCATTAAAGTAAAGTTTTTATTTTTTTAAAACCAGTAAGTCAGAAAATGATCTGCCAGGTGATACGTTGCTGACATATTTAGTACAGGCAGCCCAATTAAAATGCTGTATATTGTTTCCAGTAGGATTCTGATTATTTCTAATTTTGGAACTATGTGAGAGCAAGTGGAAGTAGGTGAAGTGATGTGCTTTGCTATTCATAGTGAGTCCAGTATCATTTTTTTTCCTGGAATCTTACTTCTCATGTAACCTGTAATGTGTTGTACTGAGAAGAAGTAAACTACTTTGGTGTTCTCCTTTTTCTTTGTTTCACTGCTAAGATAATAACCAAGTTCAGCTCCCCACAAATAATCTCTTGTGTGGTGGGCATGGGGTTCCTGGCAGAGCAAAATGACTAACCTCCAGAGGTACAGTGAATGAAAAGCTCATTGTTTTCATGTATTTTTACCTGTTTTCATCAGAGAGCATATTTGTCTTTTCAGTATTCAGTAATGGATTTTTTCCATTCTCTGCTACCATTGTATAACAACATGACTTACTGTATCATGCCATCCATATTCTTGCTTGCACACTCAAAACTTTGAGCATGCATTTGAGATGACTTGTATATTGCAGTCTTATCCTTTATGGATATTGTGTTGTCTCTACAGCATACCGCACTTTCCAAAAGACTATTTATAATCCAGTGTTATCTTTATTTTAAGACCAAGATTCAGGTTAAGCCATAGTCATATTAAATAAAAATTACTGTGGAATGGAAAGAGCATCATACGAGTTTAAAAGTGAGTCAGTGTTACTAATCTCTGAGGTAAATTTCCAGTGCTTGTATTCTGTGGCAAATATGCAGTGGAACAACATACATCCTTAACATCTGGAAAGGACAGTCCTTTGTAATTACCCAATCACTTTTCCATTCAGCCAGGTCAATGGTTTTAAAACATCCATTTGTTCTGTCATTGTTTCTCTTGGTACTCTCTCTTAAATTGCACCAATCTTAAGGTTCCTTCTTTTCTGTTTTATGTCTATAAATAATCAGAAGATGCACTGAATGCAATCTCCCCTAACTGATGAAAAATTATGTTTAGAACCATCTGAGAGTTGGCTTTATGTTGGTTATAATTGTATTCCTTCTTTATGGCTGTATTTGCTCACCCTCTGTGCCCTCCCCAACCCCCCATCCCCTCAATTCTGTGAGATAATAGGATTGCATGGAAACTAAGTCCTCCAGTGCTTTTTGAGAACAGTGCCATTTTAAATACAAGTAGAAGGCATTGGCTTCAGTGCTGAGAGGATATTTGGTTGTTCATTTAAGTCTGCCAAATTGCTCACAATTCAGAGGTTTACTTTTATTTATTTAGTTTTTATCTTCAACTACTGGAAATTCTTCCAGGATAATGGCTTTCATTTTTTTCATCTGTACATAGTCAATAATGTGTTCTTACTAGAGCTCTTAATTCATATCTCCTTTAATATTAATTCCCCACAGCTGTGAGCACTTGTGAACTAATATCTATGAAAACCAACCACATGAAAAGGCCAAAGCAGGCTAACAAAAGTATCTCTAACCAATTTTCCATGTTCTTTCTGTTCATACCACTTCTTTTTTTTTTTTTCCCCCTCCTATAAAGGCTTCAGATGTTTGGATTTAGAAATTACTTGTTTTGGAACTGGTCACTTTGAAAGCTTTTTTTTTTATAGAGGAATTGTAGATACTTACTCCCATTCAGTTCTGAAATCCTTCTGCTCTGGTCTATAGCCTCTTAGTTGCAAGACTTTATTTTGTTCTTACAAGATTTCTCCCAATGTTCTCTAGGAATCCAGTTTTCCACCCAAGGCTAGAGAAATATTTGGGAAATCTTTTATACCTGTTCTAATTATCCCTTGTTTCGGCGCATTTACTGGGTGATGCTCTTGATGATTGATTTGTTATGACTTTAAAGTGTTTCCAATTACATATGATTTAAATTTGTGATTAAACCTCAGTAGTGCTTGTTTTGATATTTTGGGAATGTAACTTTAAAAATGAGTATGATTAGTAAATAGAATATGTTGGTGTATATTCCCACATATAAGGATGGCATCAATCTTCAACATATAGATAATTACCTTAATAGCATAAACTGGCTTCCCACGTACATGCTAAGAATGAGTAAAGTT
The DNA here is from genome assembly GCF_020497125.1 of Mauremys mutica. Lineage (NCBI taxonomy): Eukaryota > Metazoa > Chordata > Testudines > Geoemydidae > Mauremys > Mauremys mutica. Next base: position 25,213,578 of record NC_059090.1, read on the forward strand.
GCACACTAAAAGAATGAAAGCCTGAGGAATTTTAAGTGCCATGTATAATATAAATTACAACCATTCAACTAAATTAAAAGTAGTGGAGGAAAGAAGTACTATAGCATTCTTAATACTACCATCTAATGTGTGAGAGAGAAATTGCATCCAGTTATTAAACGCCATTATTTTAACATGGTCCAATTTGGCAAGGTATTGTTCCATCAGTAGGTTTTTTTTCCCCTCCCTTGATGTTCCAGAATTGTCTGACATCCCAGGATTAATGAAGATTAAGGCTTAGAGTGCCTGCATCTTGGTAGTTTATTTGTAACATTTGTAAAATGGCTGTGCACCATGTTTAAGAAAAATTGCCTTTCATATGTAGGGTTTATATTCTGCTTGAATGTGTTCTGCTCTATTTACTTGTCATTCTGCGCTAGCATGTGAACTATTTGATTTATGAATAACTTACTGCTGTTGAAATAAAATTAAAGTAGCTGTTGCAGTTATTTGAAAGGCAATTAAATTTGATTTTATTCTGTTGTATCTCCTATGAAAATGCATAAAACTTGGTGTATGGGTGAAAATCGTATTAAAAAATGTTTAGTGTTTTTGATTTTTCCCATAAGCTATGTCTTGCACCACTGGGACTTTCCACATAAATGCTCAATTAAAATCTCATACCATTGAGTTTGATGCTGGAAGTGCGGTGACTGTGTAAGAAAATATGGTAGCTATTATGTGATCTTATACATATCCTTAAAATTGACAACCTGTTCTGGGAGATGTAATAGGCTAGGACAAAGGCGTTTCTTCCTCAGTCTTTCAAAAAGTGCTATGAATCTAACTTCTCTGGGAAGGTCACACAGATCCTCCTAGAACCCTGAGCAGTTTATGCAAGAAAACCTTGATCTGTTAATACTATGGCACAGTGATAGAGAAATCAGCTTGTGCATAATGGTCTGATAAGGGCATGAACAGAGTGTAATGTTTATTGTATCAAAAAATTCTCTGTATTGAAGCACTCTGATGTCTTAATTTTGTTAGTACTGAATAGAGTAGAGTGGGTAGAGATGTCTTGGTTATCAGTTAAAATACGACTCTCGACTTTGCTTTTTCTTACTGGGAGGAAACTATTGTCCTTCCCAATTTTGTATACCATTTAAAGAATATATCGCTTCCTGATTTGTTACTGGTATAGTACTGTCATACAGAGGACTTGAGAATATTTTTTTGGGGGGGAAACATTAATTTCCTTAACTTTTTCGAAAAAGTTAAGTAATGGTGCAAGATGTTTTATTTAATCTAGATGAGTTTGCACATGTAAGCTTTCAGAGTTAAGTCTGTCAAGAACCCCTGGAGCTGGAAAAAATGAATTGTAGCTTTTGAAGGCCCAGCTAAAACTCTATTTTTATGCACATGATACTGAAAATAAGGTAGTAAATATACCTAAAGGTAATGCATCATATATTTGCTACAGATTCCCACTATTGGTTACAGTAGTGTTTTGAGAAATGCTGAACTAATTTTATACATGTTAAGTTTTTCAACAAATCACATTGACTTCAAAGAAAATTTAGAATAAATTTGTTCTCCAGCCACCTGCAAATATATCAAAACCAAAATTAAGCAGGAGTAACTTCCCATTATAACAGTCACTTATAGTTTAGTGATTAATAGACAAAACTTCCATACCTGTGCATCAGAGTTTCAGTTCTCATTGTGTCACTGACTCACTGTATAGCATTGGGCATGTGAGTTTGGACCTGGTGTAGGTCTCTGCACCTTCTCCACAAGTCCAGTGGTAGAGAGGGGAACACACCCTGGTTTCTAGATTCTGAACCCCATATTTTGACGTTGTGGGACCTGAAGTACTCAGCCCGTCATGTGATTGTGCAATTCATCTATTTGTGCTTCTGGTCCTCCCGCTCTACAATATGATCATATCTCACAGGAGTGTTGAAGATTATTTAATTAATGTTGGAAGGTGCTATAGAATAGCAGAGCATTATTGGAGTCCTCAGGTTTTGCAAGAAGATTAGAGCTGATAAAAGTATTTATGGAAGCCTCTTAATGCATCAGCTGTGTTACTATGAAATGCTTTAAGGAAAACTCCAATAATTAAACTTCCTAAATGTTTACTAAATGACAGTGTCAAAGAATGGAAAGCATTTATTTGGGAATGCATTACTGATTCAGTATCTGTTTAGTGAAAGAGGTAGTCTCTCAATGGGGGACTGCAATTTTAATACTTCCCAGCAGGAGGCATTAGGACTAAAAGAGTAGGCTGAACGATTAGAAAGCATTGGCAATCAACAATAGTCATCTTCAGCTGTTGAAATGTTAAAATTATATAGTATACTTTAATTTCCAGTGGACTCTAATAACAAACCAATTTTGTTTTCCTTTGCATCTGTTAAGATGTAAGCTTCTGTCTTGATCACTATATTTTACTATAAATAAGATACATAATTTGGAAAATGTTCTGTGTGCCTCTTTAAAAGTACTGATCATATTACCCTGTAGTCCATCTTTCAGGCCAGGTCTCCTATTAATGTTAATGAAGTTGAACCTTCAGTCCCTTCCTATGTAATGCACAAGATTGGAAACATTTGTTTGTTAACTAGAGGCCTAAACCTTACCAGCCATAAGGAGGGATACAGATGATGAGGGTGTGGGTTCTGTGAGCAAGGACCAGAGCTGAGATGTCTTGTCATCTCTGGTGGCTGGAAGCAGGAAAAGGCTGGGATAGCCACTGAGGTGGTATTCAGGGATGCTGCTTGCAGCTTTCATATCAGTTCTGGCTAATAGTGTGCGCCCCCTCACGAAGCTGGAAGAGGAGTCTGCACCCTCCCTCCCAGACCTTCTGAATGTTGCCAAAAAGGAGGGTCTCTGCTACTTTACCCCTCTTTGGTGTGTATGGGGATGAGGGGCAGGGAAGGAAGGGTTTCCCCTACTTTTGCCTCTTGGAAGGGAATGGAAGAGGTTTGTAACCTCCCCCAGGTTGTGGTTTTAAGCCCCTTTTCCCTCTGAGTAATTCGCCAGGGAAGAGCTTTAATTGTACTCCTGAGAGTGTGAGCGCAGCCTCCCCCTGAAACTGAGCAGAGGCGCTAGCTCGGTGCACTGTGTGGCAAAGCTGTGAGGAGGGGCAGCCCCTAAGGCGCTGTCTGGCCCCAGAGACCGAGTCAGTGCAGATGTGGCTCTGTGAGGAGTCTCTTTACCCGCACCAAGGCTTGAACTCCTCCCCGGCCTGAGGGCACGTCCCACCCACGGCAAAGCCTGGGGCCCCCAGCGGAGGAGTCTCCCTCCCCGGGCCTTGGGGCGGCGGCCGGGCTGGGAGCCAGCCCCGAGGCGTGGCGCCGGGCGTGTGCTGGGTGCAGCTCCCGGCACGGGCAGCGTCACCCCGAAGGGATGGACATTCGGCCCCGCGGCTCCCTGGGCGCGGCCCGGCCGGGCCGGGCGAGCCGCCGCTCGCTCGGGGCAGCGCTAACAAAGGGCCCGGCCCGGCCGGCGGCGGCGGCCATTGGCGAGAGGCCGCCATCCGTCAGGGCCGGGGCGGGGCCGGTTTCCGGCGCTGCGGGAGCCGAGTTTGCAAAGAGGATGCAAAGCGCCGAGCCCGGTGCAGCAGCCGCGGCTCCCGCGGCCCCGGCTCCGGGGGCTGCCTGCGCCGCCTCTCCGAGCCGGGCCCCGGTAAGGCTCCGGCAGGGAGAGCCCGGTTCTGCTCTGCTCGGCCGGCTGGGGAGCGGGGTGGGGGCGGCCTGCAAGGGCCCCTTTCCCGCGGCGGGTTCCTGTCCGGCTGGAGGGGCGGCCCGGGGATGGGGCAAACCCGGGAGAGGGGTGCTGCTGTGCGGGCAGGCTGGGGCAGAGCTTAGCCTGCCTCGGAGGAGTCCCTGCGTGTGTGGACCTCCCGTCCTTTCCCTCCTGCGGAAACCCGGCGATCCCCGATTTTCCTCGCATCTTCCTCCTCCGCCTTTCAGGCAGAGAGACTGTTCCTGAGCGTCTGTGAAATGCCTCCTCCCTCCGAACTTAACTCGACCCTATTAATTTTTATTGGAAGGATTACAATTAAACCCGTCCATTTTTAAACTTTCTTTCCCTGTTCTGTCAGTAGAAAGGACTATCTTGGCTTTGGTTTTCTGCTTTGCATTCGCTACTGTCCATCTAGTTTTGCCTGACCGGCTCTAGCAAGTGAAGCAGATTTGAGGTACTTCACTTCTGGTTTGGGCCTAAGTGACCATATCATAACTTTGGAGCTGTCCTGTAAGACAAGGAAGAGCATTTGAATCCAGCAGATATCAGGGTAGTGCTGATTTTGGCACTTAAAATAATTCCTAAATGGATTTCAAATGTCAAGCTTTAAAATTAATGCTTTGTAAGCAGCTGGTGCGTATGTGCTAATTAGGTGGCTATGCTGATTGTAAACTTTCTGTAATTAGGCATTTCCAACTAAACATGTGGAACAAGTATATCTTTTATATTGATTAGCCAAGAGCTGGCATGACTAATATCTAGTGCAAAATGCTAAGAGAGTTGAATATCAATTTTTTTCAGGCACTTTGGAGATATTAATTAAAGTGATATGGAGTTCATTCTTGTAAGCGAAGCAAAGATTCCAGAGATCATTGTAACCAGAAGGCAGTCGGTAATATGGTGCTGTGTTAGAGACTAGTGGGTTCTTATTGCAGCATTGGCATGGCTTAGGTTCGGCAGCCCCAAAACTGTAAACTTTAAGCAGAAAGGTCTGTTCTTAATTAACTGATATCTTCTGCTTAGGAAAGTAAGCTACATTTGCTAGCTCCTTCACATAGGTTTGATGAATTTTTTTCTTACCACCCATGATACCAGGTTAGTAACTGTTGCATCATCATGTTTATTTCATTCTCTAATAGGAAGTCAGTTTTTGTGTATTAAAGTGCAATGTTTGGGAAGCCTGTTAACTCTAAAACACAAATGAGCATTGCAGCAACTATTGCAACACTGTTGGGTTTCTAAAGGCTTTTTTAAAATTATTTTTAAATGAGGTTTAGTTGAGTAGGTGAAGTGACAGTGTCAGCTGGAGACACTTAGAAGGCATTGAATTGCGTAGGAACCATTGAGTCATCAAGTACCTTTTGACTTCCTAATAAAGGTAAAGTCACAAGTTTTGATGGGGCTCACATTTTTCATCTGTGAGAGTATTCAGCCCCCCCACCTTTATGAAATTGTATTACATGACATTAATTTATTTTCTGTTTAATTTTTTTATCTTAAAAATGTAATAGTAGTAATATGCTGTATGTCGGTGATTTCCCAGAAGAACTGTACTCAGAAGATGAAACATTCTGCTATATAATCATAGGATATCTACACTAATCTCTATCATTTAACTTAGATGCAAAATAGGAAACCATCAGATGTTTACTTATGAGGAAACAATTATGTGAAATCATGACTTACCATAATCTCTGTAGCTAAGTGGTTGAAACACATTGCACTACTGAGACTGAAGTAGCTGGTTTAATTTTCTCCTATGGCATTTTTGTTCTGTCCTGGTTATTTATGAGCAGCAGTGCTTAATGGGAGGAAAAGTGACTTTTGTTCTCTTCCCTACGAGAGAACCTATATCAAAGCCTTCCGAAATATAAATTGATTCCTTTCAGAAGTTGAAGGAAAGGAATAAGATTGTTATTGAGTTTCTTAACGATCGAGTAGCAGTGCCAAAACCTTGCATGATTAAATGTTGGGGGGTTTTTTAAGGGTGGGGATGGGCTCTTGGTGCTCAAGGTGGAAGAATAGTGGACAAAGCAGTACTGTGAATACTTTCACATGGAGATTTGCATTACGATCGTTTTTTAGCTGTTTCAAGCTTGTCAGACACTTGCTGAAATTAAATTGTGTGTTTAGAGTGGGGGTTATTCCATGAGCTTTACTGTAGGAGGCTTAGTTTGAGAGAGCTGTTTACAATGTGTCTGAAATAGAGGGTAGAAGACACAGTGGAGACTATTATCTGTTTACTGCTCAGATAAGGAGGTGGAATAGATTCCTGGCCTGTTTCTGAACTCTCTTAATGAATGGTTGCTAGGCACATTGCATCTCAATCAGTTTAATCCTCAAGATGTCATTTACAGGTCTGCTCTTTGTGAGTGCCAGAACTATGCACTTTCAAACTGTACCGGCCAGAATTTGCTGGCAAAGCAGCTGGAATTGCTTGTTCCAGAATTGGGTGGGTGGGGATGTGTGTGTGTGTGTGTGTGTGTGTATATATATATTGCTGAGTGATCCAGTTTTAAAGTGCCTGGTGTCACAGGGCCACCATTTCATGGACATGTGCTAGATTAGGTCTCCAGTGATAAATAAGAGACAACAATGTCATTAGCATCTTTTCTAGATCAGTTTAGTATATAATTTACTTGTTTGACATTAGATTAAGATGAAGTAAAATAATTCCTTATTTTAAAATTTTGACTGCTTTCTGTCTTGTTGAAGTGTTTATATCTTGGCTGAATTAGCTAGGGCAGTTTTTTAGGGTTAATTTTTGAAAACTGTTAAACTGAGGAAAAAGTATTATCTAACATATCTGAGAAAATAGGACAGTGCAAATACTGGCATAAATAATAAATTCCCAATGTAAGAACCTTCCTGTGAAATTGGGGGTGAAAGTGCATTGAAGCAGTATTCAGGAAAGTAATTATATATGTTTTGTGTATTATGTAAATGTTTATGCTGGCAGTATAGAGCAAAGAAAAGTAGTTTCCCAACATGGTTAAACTTTAACAGCCTGTTTAAAAATAAAATACTAAGGCTCTCTTTTTAAATAGGTTTTCCATGAAAGATATTCATCTTATTGCAAATAAGAATGTGTCACTCTTTGCATGAGCTATCTTCCTTTTGCATGGAAGATTTCCTTTAAATTCTGCATGATAGGAGTTTGATCTACTATAAGTGCAAATTGAAGAGTGAGTAGTAGTGGAAAATGCTTTGGATTTGTTGAATGTTAAATGCATTTTAGTAACATTTATAGACACTGCACATTGAAATGAGATCTGAGTTCGTTGCATAATTATATTACAAACTGCACATGAAAATTTAAGGTAGGAACTTAGTAGACCTTATGAGTTAGACGTATTTTAGGCATAAATGAAAACAATATAAAAGCTGCTGCAGAAGTTAATGTGAGCCTCTTGAAACTGAAATTTTGAAAATGATTTGAAATAGTCTTGACTAAAGTGAGATCAGTATATTTTAAAAAAAAAAATCACAAGGTGTCTTCTCCAGATGGAGCATATGCAGTCTCCTGTATTACCAGCAAAACCAAGCCAGCACTTGGAGTTTCACTGCAGGAAGGAAAAAGTCCTCTAACCAGAATGATGTGAGATCACAGGGTACTTTTTATATACGTGAAGATTTTATTATGTGCTGTGGATCGAGGGCCTGTCTGTAAAGTACAGCACAGGAGTGTTAAGATCAGATTGTAAAAAAACAGATGATTTGCCTAACCTGTCCTTCAGATGGCTGAAGTGGGCAAGGAACACCTGGCATTTAGAGAATTGCAGTACTGGTGCAATACTTTGGGAACAGGGTTTCTTCTTCATGACATGACTCTGCACATCTCCACTGTGAGATTGTCTCCTGATCCGTGGAGACAGACCCCATATCAAAGCAGCTAGCTGTTAGAGGAGTGTGTGCCTGTCACTATGCTCCAGCGTCCTAGAAACAAAAGTGCAGAAGTCCCCACCTCCAACTATACCCCCATTCCTACCTTGAGGCTCAGTATCCATTCTCTCATCTTCTCCCTACATTTCAATTTATGTCAGTATTGTGTAGACAAATACTTCATATCCCTGCTACAAAGTTTGATCAATGTGTATATTCAAAATCGTTACCTGGGAATATGTGGGATTAAAATCTTGGTTCTCAATTGTATGAGGACACCTGCTCCTTCTTGCACCTCTATTGAAAGATCCTTCCCTTCCCACTATAGCAATTGCCAGGAGAGATTCATAACTGTAAGCTTTGGTGACAGGTTGTCCTTGTACAAATTTTGTAAGGATTGAGTTCTAAAATCCTATCCCAAAATCTTGACTCTGGTGGCCTCCAAATTTCCTTTAAAGCAAACACTTTGCTGAGCCTCTTGATCTTCCATGTTAGGCTTGGTGGTACCCCTTGAATATGAAGAAGGCTATTGGTTATTTCCTTGGCAGTAGAAAGTTTTTGTTTGTTTGTTTTAAATCCTCAGTTTTATTATTTATTAGAGAAAAGAGCCAGTACTTTAGAGTGCATCTGGACTGAAAACAGATCCATTTTTGAATACAGATGGTCTGTGCTTACTGAAGATCCTGTATGAGGAGAACTTAAAGCTCTTTCTACAGGAGGAGTGGATAGCAGCTTCTTTAGCATCTATTTGTTGTGTGCCATTTGTTGAGATACCTACAGTTGATTCCCACCTTTCCAAAGCATCACTCTATCAGTATTCATCACAAATCCCATTGAATGCTTCATTCCAGGAGAAAATGTTCACATCTCTTTTCAACTAACAGTACTCAGCCCTTTTCCTAAGGTTTGTCACCACTGACTAGTATCTCTCAGAGGGATCTGTGGGAGCAATATCACAAAGGAATAATAGGTTACTTATTGAAGTACTACTTGTGTTTTGAACTTGTTCCTTCTGCAGATCCCCACTGACTCTTCCCCCTCTATTGGAGATTTAAAAGGTGTGCTCTTGGCTCCAGAATGCTGGAGCAACATATTTCCCTATCTATATCCATCTTTTTGTCTCTTATCTTTTACTTAGGGGCATTCTGGAGTAGGCACTGTCCTATTGTTCTGTGTTTGTACAGCACCTAGCACAATGGGATCCTGGTCCAGGGCTGGGGCTCCTAGGGGTTATGGTAATATAGGTAATGCGCTCCTTCGGTGTTTGCTTTTAAATGGGTTCTGTTGGCAGGTCATGCGCTGTCAGAGGGGATCAATGGAGACAACACATTTAAAAAATGTTAGTTTACCCCTTCAGTTTCCCTTCACTCCTCTGAAAACAGCTTATCCCACATTGTATCTGAGCTACCTTGGTTTGTTTAGTGAGTCTGTATCGCTAGGATTCAGTTACATCACATTTTTTCCTCACTGTGTTATATGAAGTATGAAGAAGTTTTTTTTCAGAACTGCTCTGATTTCTAGTTTTACAATTTTACAATCTCTTGATCTGCGCTGGAAGTCAGCACCTGAGCACCTTTTGTCTTACTCCCAGGAAGTACTGCATCTTGTTCCTTCCTCTTTATCAACAAGCGTAATTTATGCTCTCTTTTATCTATGCCGTAAGACATGGAAAAAGAGCAAGACTCTTCAGTAGTGGGAAACAGACTTACATGCTTAATGGAAATATTTTAGCCTTTAAATTAAAGTTAACATAAGGAATATAAACGGTTAACTTCTGTGTTGGACATGTAGTGAGTCAGTTCTGGTGATAAAGCTTTCGATTTCAGACTTTAACTTACCTACTGAAGGTTGGCTAAGCACATCAGTAGTTAATACTGTCATAAAATTTGCTTTAATGTCAAGCCTTTTCTCTTAAATGAAAGCTTTTAGCATATATCAACTGTAGAAAGCAACATTAGATTTAAGAAAATAGCATTCAATAGTCTCTAAGCACTTTATTTTTGCCTACTTTGTAAGCAGTCGATAGGCCAAACTGAATTATACAAATATGGTAATTCACTATGCATTTGAATAGGGCTCAGTAGTGCAGACAGAGGTGAGAGATTGTTGCCATCCGAGTGGTTTATGTAAAATTTTGGGTTCCATTTCTAATGCCCCCAAAAAACAATTCTAAATTTAGTTGTGTAAGGGCACATCTGTTAATTTCCTGCTGAGTTGCATCATTGGTGAAAGAGCTCCAGGTAAACCATAAAGCACACATTTCTGCCAGGCTGGATAAAAATTTTGATTAGTGTTGTCCTTTTCAAAATCAGGACTGCTTTTGACAGCATTCTTGAATTTTGTTGTGTGCGTTACTTTTCCAGAATATTGCTTTAATCAGTCTCTCTCTTTGCATTAAAGAGGCAGATTCAGCTATTCAAAGCAAGTTGATAATTGCTTTTCATTAAAGGTACAAGTGCCAAAGAGTTGAGCATATCTTCCAAGAAAAAACATTAATTATAACTTCTGTAGAGCTTTTATCAATCACATAGTTATAAGCCATATGAACGCAGTTAAATGAAAGTGGAAGATTTTACCTTTCCGCCACCTTGAGAGAGTGTTTTGCAGGCAGGTCAGTTTCTTCGTGGTCAAATTTGCCTGGAGGTTAATATTAGGAGATACAGTAACTCCTCGCTTAACGTTGTAGTTATGTTCCTGAAAAATGTGACGATGTTAAGCGAATCCAATTTCCCTATAAGAATTAATGTAAATGGGGGGGGGTTAGATTCTAGGGAAATTTGGCTGCAGCACAGGGAACTTAGGGGAGCGGGGAGCTGATAGAGGGGCTGCCAGTCCACCCTGGTTACAAGCCCCCACCAGTTAGCTGCAGTGGGCTGCTCTTCCTGAAGCAGTGGACAAAGCAAGCGACTGCCAAATGACGTTAGAAGGGAGCATTGCACAACTTTAAAAGTGCACGTTCCTTAATTGATCAGCAACGTAACAACGTTAACCGGGACGACTTTAAGAGAGGAGTTACTGTAGTGGTTGGGGGCGGGTCCATAAGTGGTGCTCTTTCTCAATCAGTACTGGACCAGTGCCCTTGCATAGTGCTAAGACTAAGAGGTTGTGTGTTTCTGGAGGCCTCTCTCTTTGTAGGAGATGTAAAATAGTGGTTGGTCTCTACTTCTTTGGTTTGTTACATCCCAGATTACTGGGAGTTCTGCGAATGAATACACTGAGGTCCTGTCATATCTACGCTACAGCTGCAGTTATTATGTTGGGGATTTTGTCAAATGTGACACTATTTGACTTTGGTCCCACACACCCTGCCAATCTTTTCCAGGTTCTAGCATAGTTACAACCTGGTTTGATTCTATCTACACATAATTTGTCATCAGAACTTGAAAAAACTACTGATCAAAGGTGAGTAGGAAACGTTATCTGGTAAGTGGGAAAGCTACAGAAGAATTTAAGCTTTCTCTCTCAACCATAGATTCCTTTCTAATGAGAATCTGCATGAGGTCACATGCTGCAGTTCTGCTGCTCTGAGTCTGCAGACAGAAATTTCTGGCTCTAATACTCTTACATGTTCTGGGCAGTTTCGCTGTTGCTGTTCTGAACTGTGGGTAACAGCAAAACTGGCAAGAAGCAGCAGGTCTGTTCTGCTCCTGGGGAAAGCGTCACATACAGAGACCCTTGCTCAAGGTAGCTAGGAGGTGGTTGGTGTGTGGGTGGTGAGTGTGCGCGCCCTTTTTTCCCATTCAGAAGCTTTAGAGGGTGGCCTTCCTGTTTCTCAGAAATTTACTAAATGGAAGCTGATATGAAAAATAGGTCTGGGCTAAGACCATGGTAGGACGCTCAGTACTTTCACCCTTCCCAATAGCTGAAGGCAGGAGGCTGCTCCTAAATCCTTCCTGGTGTTGGTCCACCCCTCTTGTATCAACCTCTGACTATCAGGTGTCTAGCAAAGTTTACTATTACTGAGAATACTTTTATAGCAACTTCCATTTCCACTTTCCAAATACTAAGCCTCACCACCTGCCCTGTGAAGTAAGAAAGTATAGATTCATAGATTCCAAGGCCAGGAGAGACCACTGTGATTATCTAGTGTGACTTCCTGTATAATGGAGGCCAACGAATTTCCCAAATAGTTCCTAGAACATCCCCATTTTATAGATGGAGAAACAGCTGTAAACAGGGTGTCTCATCCAACCTCACACAGGATGTCTGCAGCAGAGCAAGGAATAAAACCTAGATCTGCAGTCTTGTATCTTAATCACAAATCTACTGTTCCTCCCACCCAAGAAACTACTGCATTGTAATTGGGTTACACAGTCGTATGGAAGCTGGGACCTTAAATTCAATACTAATATAATTTAATACTGACTCAACTATCCGCGTTATTGAACGTGTCCACATGTCACAGGCATCTACCCAGCACTGACTATAAAGTCCTCTCCCAGCATACATCAGGCCTGCTGTACTAGAAAGGTGCCAGAGTGCCTTTCTTACTAAGGCTGGACTTGGCTTTTCATTTTGTTTTGTATGGAGACTAGTGTCTCCTCCCTAAATTTACAGTACATAATCTGTGGATAAAGATTGGATTTTCTGTTTATTTTCAACTAGATCTGTTTGGTTTAAGTTAAAATTAATTTAAAAACTAGGAGTGTTACTACTACTAAATGGCTGAGTTATTCTTCACACTTTACATATAGTTAAAACTTGTTGCCTGTTGGTTTGAATGTACATTTTGAAGAAATTTTGGTTGTAATTAAGCACAGGAAAATAATCATTAATCTGTTTTATTATAGTCACAATTTTCCTTACTCAGGATGGCTACCATTTCCCAAAACTTACCATGAGTAAACTGAAGCTACCCAAAACATGCCAAGCTACTCACACCTTGACTAAATTTTATTTTATGAGCTTTTAAAAGAAAAAAACGCAGTGTTAGAAGGCCTTTGTTTTGAAAGTCCCTTTATAAAAGGAAGAGGAATTCAATGAAGTCTGAGTAAATTAATACAAACCGCTGTTGATTTTCCTATTTCTTTCCAAACTTTCAGGGTCCAAGTAGTCTCTCTGCTTAACCCTAGACTGGGCAGTGCATGTTTGTTTCAAGTGTGATAGAGTGCTCTAAATACAGCTTTGGAGCCTTGGCCAGGCCCTGTAGTCATTCTGCTTACTGTCTATTCTACATCTCCCCTTCGTTATCCTAGACTAAGGATAGACCTTCAACACCTGGTAGGAGCTACTACCTACATCTTGTTGCCTGGCAGCTCACATTGCATATTTAAAAATGCAAAATTCACTCTAAAAATAGATTTCCCATAATATAGATGCTTTCAGTCCACTAAAATGAACCATAGATTTGGGATGTGGGCATAAAGGGGAATATTATCTACCCTACTCTTTGATATTTGCTTATATGAGAGATGCTGTTGTGTTCTGAAACATTGCCCTTAGAGGAGTAGTGGCTAAAGGGAGGGGATTGAGAAGCTAGACTTCCATGTTCTGTCCATTGCTCTGCCACTTCCTCCAAAGCCTCAGCTGATCTGTGCATGTAATAGTGCCCCCATCACTGGAGTATATAGAGCACCTTGCAGACTTTTTCTTGTCAGGTCTGAGAGCATAAGTTAGAGATTATCCCTTGTATAAGTGACAGTTGAAGCACAGAGTGACTAAATGACTTGTCTAAGATCACATGGCAGAACCAGGATTTATACCCAGGTCTCATGAGTCCAACCCAGTGTCTTAATTACAAGACCGGCCTTCCTTCTGTTTAATTTTTGTCTTGATTTTATGCATCTGTAAAATGGGATATGTGCAATTCATGCCTGTCTCAGAGTGATTGGGAGGCCAAAGCAGTGTTAGTAAGGTTCATTGAGATGCTTGGATGAAGGACAAAGAGTTAATAATTAAAATTGGAAGCAAGCTGTAAAGGGGTAGAACCATTTTCTGGTCTTTTGGCTAGCAAAAATGCAAAATATAAATGGGCCAACCAGCAAATATTAACCGAAAAGCTCCCCTTCCCCCAACCACCTGCCTGGGTCTGAACACTAAAAGCAGTTAACTGGCTCCATTGCAGCAGAGATCAGAGATGCCCACTCCTATAGCAGGACAAGCTATTGAGGTTTTTTTCAAGTAGTAAATTATCTTTTGAGTTAACCTTTCTACATAGTCAGTAGATACATTATGAAATTAGTCAGGTGCTGCTATTTCGGATCTAGGTAGTTATGAAGTTAGATGAAACTATGTATTTAGAAACTCTGCACCTTTGTGTTTGGTTTTTGTTAAAACATATTTAGTGAGAAGCCTTGTTAATGGCTTTATTTTGGCCCAACTAACCAGACATTAGTGGAATTGCATGGTGGTTTGCAATGGGCAAGCCACACAAGCAATTTCATGTTTGTCCACATCATTGCTAGCAGCTTCCTTTGCAGAGCAACACTGTCATTCAGATTAGGGCTTTAGTTCAATTATGTCTAATTAACATTTATTGCAGATAGCAGTGATAATTACTTCCAAGTCAGTTTGTTGGCCGTGGTTATCCCAAGGCTAAAGTACAAGTTGGATGGATTTTAATAACTGGACGCATTGATCTTCCTTTTTTTTTTTTTTAAGACCTCATTTATACCAAAGGCCAGAAGCTATGTAAAACTCCATTTTACAATTAAAACCTACTGTTCTACTCTTCAGCAGACGTGTAGTGGTGTATTTTAAAATCTATTAAGACCAGCCTAAAATGGCTTTTTATATTCAAAAATCATATACTGGAGCTTTCTGCTTTATCACAATAAAATGGATTTGATGGTACTGATGTCATTCACAGTAATGCATAACTGTTATGAGATTATAGGTGTGATAGTTTAGTCTTTTGGCTGCATTTTAACTTCTGTTCAAAATTACAGATATAGATTTGAAGCCGGGTAGCCCTTCTTGATAGTTTTCAAGTCCATAAGGATTGTGATGCTGCCAGTGTTTGTTTCGTGAACTCTTACTTTAAAGCCCCTAAGTTTTCTGTTTTGAGTGTTGCCTTCAGTGGGTTGGGGAAAAGGGCAAAAAGTGGACCCATATACATTTCAGTTTCTTCTTTCCTGCTTTTCAAACTAATTAATTTTGTTGCCTGACTAACATTATAAATGGTGGTCAGCCTAAAAGGTGAAATTGTTTACAAGCAAAATCTTAATTAAACTGCAAGGAGCAAAATTGATTTTATTGAACCGCTTACAGAGATCTAGAAGAGGACCACCTTGATTCAGACGATCAAAAAACTTTATATTGGTAGAAGTTGATGTGACACTTCAACTCTTACAGAAGGCAGGTCTCCATTGTTCATTGCTTCTCTCCTTGTTTATCCCCAGATACACTTGCTAGAGTGATTTATTGCTGTATCAAGAAAAGCCACCGCCTCTGTAAGGTTACTTTGCAATTTTCTGCTTATAAAATGTTAAGAGGCTGTTGCATGTGTTGTCTATGAATACAGTGCTGATTTGATAGTTTAGTTATGAAAAATGGTTAGATATGTTCAATATATTGTTCCTCTAGTAGGTTACAGCAGAGATCCTACACAAGAATGTTTCTGTGTGGGTTTCCAGAAATGGAGGGGTGGTGGAGAAGGGGAGAGCGGGAAGTCTGGGAGATATGCTGATGATATCAATCTAGACTTTGTATCAAGTGATGAAACTGACTGAAATTGTAATAAATACCAATGTTGGCTAGCGGGGATGGTGTGTGGTGTGCATGTATGCTCTTCAAACGTAATGCAGTGCCACTTGGTGTGTATTATGAAAAGAGACAAAAACGTAACCCCTAACTACTACTACTTAAATATGCTGATTCTTAAATCACTGGCCTTCTCAAACTGACACTTGTAATGCTCTGAAATTTTTGAAAATAATATAATTCTTCCTTTCAGTATTGTGTGAATTATGTAAACAATTCCTGCCCATGTAATTGGTATGAATGTGCTCAGGAGAACATCATATATACTTCAAAAACTAGACTTAGGGGGTACTTTGGGAGAGCAAAAAGGAATGAGCCTCAGTCTTCAGTAGTCTGTAGTTTTGTCTTTAGTATCATAACTGGGAGTAAACAAGACAGTTTCACTAGGAGCACGAAAATCAGCTTGCATTCAGTTAGTTTGTAGCAGACACTTACATATGCTTGTTGTAAAGCAACTTTACAACCCTAGTTTGTCCTGGAGCATTTTATACAGGCTGAACTTAGTTATGCAGTGTGTATTTGGGATTTTGTCATAATAATGCATTGTTACTATTTATGAAATTTAATGCAGCTTCTATATGAATAAGGGGAAGAAGTGAAGCACATCCATGAGCCATAAGTACTTAAAGCCCTCACAGGGCTTAAGGGACCCCAGGGTGCTGGAAACTTTAAATAGCTTTGAGCTTTGTGACCTCAGTTGTGAAGGTCTATAGTTAATGCTGGAATTTCAAACATGCATGTTTATTTTCAGGAGTCTAAAGTTAGACTTCACCAACTTACTTTTTTCTAAATCAGACCTGTTTCTCATATTTCATTGGCCTATGTCAGTTTTGTGGGGACCATTTCCTTTGCCTGTGTGAGAGTTTCAGGCAGTATGGTATGTTTGAAAGCTCAGCAAAATCTTTTAATTTGAGCATGTGATCTATTTATTTAGTAGCAGAACTTGTAAATTAGAGTAATGGGACTTTACTGCTAGCATGGGGCTATTAAGAACAAGTAGTTTACTCTATGCTGTACAAGACACCAGAGGCATCTATGTTCCCCGATAGAGCTACTGTCTCCTGAAGTTTATTTTCTGGTTGATAAGCATAGAACTTAAAATTTCTAGAAAATTCTACTATGGCAGCCTTTGAGAAGTCTCTTGCTAAAACTGATGGAGCCCTTCCATAGATACCTTGGTTTAGGATGAAGTTAAGTGTAGGTCTCTTTGCCTTGTGACAGCTTGAAATAGTTGACAGGTTTCAGAGTGGTAGCTGTGTTAGTCTGTATCAGCAAAAACAACGAGGTGTCTTTGTGGCACCTTAGAGACTAACAAATTTATTTGGGCATAAGCTTTTGTGGGCTAGAATCAGTTCTAGCCCACGAAAGCTTATGTCCAAATAAATTTAAGTCTCTAAGGTGCCACAAAGACACCTTGTTGAAATAGTTGAGTCCACTCTGGAGATGGGGTACAGAATGCTTTCTACTACCCAGACAAAACCGTACATACTCTGCCTTCTTCATCTCAATATATTGCCAATTTAATGGTAAAAAAAACATACTAGGGGTGTTCATGATTAGTCCAAAACAAAGCATTATAAATCTAGAAAATTCAGAATTAAGCTGAAAAAAAAAATTCAGTTAAGGCATCCAAACAAGTTAAGGCCCTAACTTGGCCCTATAGTGATGACCTATAATAACTACACGTTTACGATGATGGCAGTCTAGTGTTGTGCTCCCAGATTAGATGTGATTGAGTTTTAAAGAGTCAGTGTTTTTATCTTCTGACTTTAAAAATCACTAATGGAGTTTTTTGTCCGGGAATTTTTGTTTTTTAAAAAAAGATTTTAAAATTTCACAAACAAGAAGCCCAAAGAGACTGCTATGTGCAATATTTCTAGTGATTTGATTATATGTAGTGTCAGCTTTTAAATCTATTTTTATGCTTAACTTTTAAGGGCAGATTTAGTGATACATCAAGCAGCCAGAGCACCCAATTAATCTGGTTTTTCGGCTGCTTTGCATTGCTCTAGCAGTGTAAAGCAGCCAGGATATACTGGTGAATCTAGTGTTTCAGTCAATTACAAATTAGTGGGCTGCGTTAGTGCGTGAAGAGGGAGCAAAGAAAGCTCAGACTGAGTCCTAATGTGTCCTCTGTAGCTGCCTCAGTTCCCCCAAGATGCTGCCTCAAAGGACAGTGGTAAGGGGAGCCTTGCAAGCACTGATGCCCAAGTTAGTATGCAGCCTTGGAGTCTTCATAAAAGGGACAGCTGGGCCTGGTTCAGTCTCTCTCCTACCTCAGAGTCATTCCAACCAATAGAGCTGATGCTTTTATTTCAGCTGGTGAGGAAGGGTTGAGTTGCTTCTGTCCCAGTGGTCCACTTAAGAGTTAGCTGACCCTGTCTCTAGCCTATATAATTATAACAATTAGATAAAGTGTTTGCATTAATCCGTTATGGAGATCATTAAGGACAAAAAAACCTGACATACTAAATTTATTAGAAAACATGTTAATTTGTAACTGATCAGCTAGTTAATTTACTTGTAAAATCTTAGAATATTCATTGTGTTCTCAGAGTACGTTCGGGGGCGGGTATATTGTATTTTTCATTTAAAAAAAAAAAAAGAGATTGAAGCATGTCTTAAAGTACAAAATGGAGCTCAACTTAACTATGGAGTCATAACCAGTTCCCCCGTAATGTTTTCTTAGCACTGCTAGAACACCTACATTGCTTCTTTTAATATCCACTGGTTCCCTGGCCATTATGAATTAAATTATTGACAGTCAGCCCTCAGTGGAGACCAAGAAAAGGTGGTGGTTCTTTTAAAATGCTTCCATTTTTAAAAAAAATTATCATATAAATAAAACTCTTCCTTTAAAGATATGTTTTGTCTTTGTCATCACAAATCTATGTACAGATCTCCTATATTTAAAATGAGTAACTTAGCTTGTGGGTTCCTACGTAGAATGAACTAGGCAAAGCTTATTTTTGCAGCCTTTTAGCAAACATAAGCTGTGTGTAAGTGGTAGATGAAATGGAATTCTTAACTATGTAAATTGGTATGCTTTGGACGCCAAGGAAATGCTGCTTTCCTCTGATAGGAGTCTGACCACTCTGAACTTTCTGCTGTCTTGGGCTGCTCTTAGCCACTTGCTCACATTTTTAATGTGGCATTGTCCTGTTCATTGCTGTGGGTATGTGTATGGCATTGATGCACGCTGTGGCACTTTAGCAAGAGGTTTGCTCCTAAGGGTAGGTCTATACTTACCTGATGGGTTGACGCATAGTGTTCGACTTCTTGGAGTTCGAACTATCGCGTCTAATGTAGACGCGATAATTCGAACTCCGAATGTGCTCCCGTCGACTCCGGAACTCCACCACTGCGAACGGAGGTGGGGGAGCCGCGGACTTCGATCCCGCGGCGTCTGGACAGGTAAGAAGTTTGAACTAAGGTAGTTCGACTTCAGCTACGCTATTCGCGTAGCTGAAGTTGCGTACCTTAGTTCGACCCCCCCACCCTAGTGTAGACCAGGCCTAAGAGTCACAGTACTTAAAGACTATAATGCTATTTAAAGACTGAACAGTTAAATAAATCCTCTGCATATCTCACTCTAGGAAGTGTTACTTGTTCAGTCATAAAGTATTGTTAGTGCAGTTTGTACTTTATATGGTGGTGCTCCTTCTTTTTTTTTAAAGGGGGAGTACATACAAAAGTTGTTACGTAAAACATTAGAGCAGTGATTCTCAAACTTCTGTACTGGTTACCCTCTGTGTGCGCCCCCCTCCTTAAAAATTAAGAACCCTTTTGTACATATTGAACACCATTTTAAATGCTGGAGGCAAAGCAGGGTTTGGGGTTGAGGCTGACATCTCATGACCTCTCCATGTAATAACCTCGTGACCCCCCTGAGGGGTCCCGGCCCCCAGTTTGAGAACCCCTGCGTTAGAGGCTAAGAGCTGTTTTAACCATGAAATAAGAGAGAGCACCAGATCCTGGATTAGCCACTGTTTTTAACAAAGTACAAATTAGATGCTTTTAGGACCTGATGATGATTGATTAAAATCTTCTGCATTGCTGAAGTTTGCGTTGGAACTCTGTCGTCTTTGTTCATTATGTACTCTTCACTGAGAAACAGGCCTCAGTTATGCCAGACTTGTGAAACTAATAGAGGAATGAGGAAAAAAAGTGTAGATACTTTCTGCTGAATCTGAGCTTTTGCTTACTCAGGTGAAGCAGTAAAAGTATATAAAGGAAGAATGTCAAAGTCTGTGGCAATTTATAATGGTTTTGTCATCTTTGGTTTAAAAGGCATCTGAATGCTTGTTTTGTCTTTCATTCTTGTTGGGAATAATTTGGAGGAGGGAACTGTCCACAGGATGCCAGGAAAGTTCTCATGGAATTCTGCAGCTTTGTTTATATTCATGAATAAGTTTCTTCAATGTAGAGGCCAAGCAATGTGTCGCTTCCTAAAATAATTAATTTAAGCTCTGGATGTGCCAGCACTGAGGGGTTTTTTAAATCTCATTGAGAACTCAGTCTGTTACAGGCTGAGACAAATTACAGGTTCAGGTTTAGAGGTCTTAAAGAAAATGCAAGATTTATGAGTTTAATGCAGTTATTACCATATACTAATTATTAAATTTAGAGCCAAAATGAAGTTGTTCTCTTGGTGTTTTGCATAATTATATGAATTCTGCACTGCGTGGAGAGTTGTGTGTATTTATATTTCTCACAGGATTGCCAGTGAATTCCTTAGGTTTTCAAAGGGCTGTGTGTTTTGGGCTTGTCTGCCTTGATCAGTAGCTAGAATTGTCATGCTGGCTTTCAGTGCCCAAAATTATGGTGAGCTCCACGTCTACACTACTCACAACTGGCACTTGTTTGCACATGTAACTTACTTGACAATATACCTGGGAGACTTGCTGATGATGATATTTTGAAAGTATTCATGCTATGAAGATAGTTTTTTTTCATAAATAAATATTTGCAGAGAAAAACCTATAGGATTTCCAGTGCTTGGTTTTGATCAATCAGTTGGCTCAATAAACAAGTTAATGTCTTGTACAAATTGACCAACTGTTATGACATGGATAACTTTTGGTTATGTCTACACTGCAATTAACCTGCAACTGGCCTGTGACAGCTGATTCTAGGCTCAGGCTAAGGGACTGTTTAATTGCGATGTAGACATTCAGGCTTGGGCTGAAGCCCAAGTTCTGGGACCCTTCCACCACACAGAAAGCTCTCTGTTGTAACAAAATTTAGTGTGAAGATCTGTGCTTCTGGGTTACACCACATGGCCTTCAATGCATGGTAGTGGTGAAATGATAATTCACGGTTTCATTTATTAAAACTGTCATTTCAACACACAGCTGTTTGGGTATGTGTGCTTTACGGTGGGTATGTCATGGAGTGTATGCACACAACTTGTGTGTCATTGATGTCCGTCCCATTGATCTAATGGGAACTAGTCTAATCAAATCCAGTTTCAAATTCAGAAATTCGTAGTACTCTCCAAAAAGGCATCCACATGGAGTTCTGGTACCCCTAGAGCTCCAAAGAACCGCTACCTTCTTGTTGATAGCCCAAGGTTCTTGAAGATGAGAACAACATAGAATGCTACAAATGTTCTTCATTGCCCACAACTGTTAGCCTATGGCTACTCTACAGCTTATGTCAGCATAACTTCTGTCACTCGGGTGTGAATAAACCACCCCCCGAGCAACATAAATTACACTGACATAAGTGCTCATGTGGACAGCGTTATGTCGGTGGAAGAGCTTCTCCTGCTGACATAGCTTCTGCTGCTCGCAGGGGCTAGAGTAGTTAAGCCAAAGGGGGAGCTCCCTTCCGCTTCGAGCAGCTGCATTAGAGAGCTTACAGTGGCACAGCTGCATCAGTAAACTCTTTGGTGTAGCCAGGCCCTTAAAGTTTCTTCTAACTGCGATGGCCACAGCTGGTCCCATTAGACCGTAGAAGTTGCTAGACTTCCTTGCTAGGATACAGGATGTTTATTCTCAGCTAGTTTCCTTGTAGAGGTAGAGGGTTGTTTCAAGTGCTCCCAACTGCTTGAAAAGAATTTTGTTAGAAACCTTAGATTCAAGTGGATAAAGTTTTCCATCAGTTGTGAAGTCCATCACTTTTCTTCTACAAAATCTATCTTGAGCAGTCTGAGCTTCAGATATTATCACTAAGATCTTGTTAACATGAGAATATAGCATCAATTTATTAACTAAAGGTGCAATTTCAAACCAGTATAGTTAGGGATTTGCACCGGTTTGCATGGACACTCATATTTTGGTTTAGTTGACATTAACTGGGAATAAATGTAAGCAGAACTGACACAAGGCACTCTGAAATGTAACTGTACAACTTTAATGTATAGACAAGGCCTATATTTTTCACCCATACACATCCCTGTGGAGACCCAGATTTTGGCCTGCCTTCTGTTAGCAGGTTTCAAGTTCATCATTCCCTTAAATAATTTACCCATGCGGTGCTGAAATTCCAGTGAAACATCTGCTTTTTGAGAGAACAGCACCTTGTTCCCAGCACCTGGAGCAAAAGGGATTAACCTGTTAGTGTGGTGGCTGGTAAGTGCATGCAATCCACTGCCTTTATTTCCCCAAAGGCATCTTGTTGGGGTGGCAAGCACCTTGGGTAGAAGGCTGCTTTTTCTGAAGGTGCTTGTTTTTGTTTAACGAGGGTTCATGGCTCTACTGACTGAAGCACTTCCCACAAGGTGGCTTTTTGTGCTTCTCTAAATGATGCAAGAATATCAGTTTAACTTTTTTTCTCCAGTATTTATTTTAAAATTATTTACCTGGAGCAAACAAAACCCCATCATCACTTATCTGCTGACCTGCCATGCTGATAAATGGGCTGCTGCATTCCATTAAAGTCAGGATATACAGTACTTGGTATGGCTTCTTGGTGACAGTTGATCATTTTTCATTTGTTGACCTATCTCTGTGTTACCTTCACAGTACGTTTTAAAACACAGGTTAGTCTTAGCCACCCTGACATGGTTCTGTACAATCAGTTTGTGATTTCTACCATTGTGTGCTCACAGGATGAAACCTAAGCAGATATGTCTGGTGTTAGTTCATTTACATCGGGGGCAGTGTCAGTCCCACTAGCTGAGTCTTGTTAGTGTTATGAAGGGATTTAAAGACTGAGTTATCTGTGCTTCAAAAGCCATTTCTTAACTCTGTGCCTAGGTATAAATGCTGATAAAAGAATTATCCTCTTTAGGTAGATAGCTGATGTGGACCTACAGTTTCTATCTTCCTTCATTTTAGAAGTAGGTTTGATCTGTTTAGATCCGAGGCGGAAAAGGCAGTACTGTATAGGTTCCCTCTTAGGGGAGTTTTGTAACCCTGAAAGGGAACATCGTGTATGTCAGTTTTGCTCCTCTGTGCAATATGCTACATGCCACATAACTCTGGATATGGGTTATTCATCTGTCTTGTAACCTTCGGGGAAGCTGTTTTGCTTATAGATAAAATAACTTTATTGCCTGGGTTTATTAGGTTGCAGTTGTGCAGCTTTCTCCATTACTCAAGGACTATAGCTGTTTTATGCCTTATCTTTGAACAGCAGTGTGGTAACTTTTTTTTTTTTTATGCAACTCATTAGAACCAGGGTAGGAGGGCCTGTCATAGGAAATCCAGAACTTTTTTTTCCCCTTCGGAATAACCCTGCAAATACAAGTGCCAAAATTTTTAGTTTGTAGGTTAAATGGTAGAAACCTTCCAATACAGGTGAACACTGAGTGCCAGCGTTTTTCATTTCCCAATTAGTGTACAGATGTCCCATTTTAAAATGTCAGTTTAACCATCGCAACAGTTGGAAAGCACATTGTTTCTATAGATAAGTATAAGATATACTTTATCAACAATACTGCTAATTAAATTGCATTGGTGAGCCATGGGTCCCTCTCTCACATAGGGCTGGCTGTTTGCTTCTATTTCACCACAGAACTCATCCGTGTATTAAAACCTTTAATTCTCTCTCTTTTGTTGCAGTGTGTGGAGGAGTGAATGCCCCATGTTGTGTTAGTGCCTGTCTGCCATGCTGGCCTGTCTACCAGGACCAGGTGACCTCTCCTTTCAGCTTCTTTCTTACCCGCAGATGAACACTGGACTTCAGAAATGTGAGTGGTGGTTTGCCGTCAGGATGTGGTTAATTGTTAAATCTGGCACTGGTATAGCTATGAAATAAACGTTTAGGTACAGCAGAAAATCTATTTAATATTTGTCTTTTATGTTTTGGTGTGCCTTCAAGGCATCCATCAATAATGGCTGTGAGAAACAGCTATCAAAGTTCAAGGATTAGCAGCTAGCCCTCCCTTTCCAGCGTTTGAGAGGTTAATTTTAATCATAGCAGTACAACACACTTAAATTCTTGCCTCTTTACTAAAAGCATTAGGCAGTGAAACAGTGCCTGTTGATTTGACTCTTAATAGAATTTTTTTTCTGGTTCCTTTTCACCAAATTGAATTGAAAAGCAGGCACCAATAGAAGTTAAATCATTCTTAATGCAGAGTTGTTGAAGTTTATTTTGTTGATATAAGGTTGTATTGCATTCTGATAAAACACAAATAGTTGTAATCTGGCCGTATTCAGAGTGCTGTCTCTCCATCCTGCTGTCTTTCCTGTGGCTTTGACAATTCGTTCATAGAGTACAGTGGTAACAAACAAATTCACTTTCACTAACCTCTTTCGTCCCTGTGACATTTGCACTAATATTTCAGGTGACCCTTCTATTCAGATGCAAGCATTAGTTTATTAAGGGAATGGTTTAAATCATCCTCTTCCCCTCATCCTCCTGAGATCACTTGAGTCACAAATTGATTCCACAGTTGGGGTGGCAAATAAGAAACTATTCCAAGAGTGTTTGTTAAAGAACTGGGTATAAAGATCTCCATACGGAAATGTACTTTAGCCTGTCCCTAGTATCTGCAACTTGTACATGGGGGAAATTCATGTCTCTTCGATTAGCTTTTGGACTTGCTATCACCTTTTCAAATCAAATAATTTACACTCCAATTATAGTTAAACTAAACAACATGTTATGGTCCATGACTTGCTAATTGAGTTTGGCATGGGAATGTTGAGGAGTAAAGGTAATAGTCTACTAGTTATATAACTGGGGCCTACCAGGAGAGAACAAATTCTTGAGACACGTGTGTCTTACATCACAGTATTTGTAATTTCCCCAAATGTGCTTTGTAATTGCAGTAACAGTTGTGGCGTTAACCCAGTTAATATTAACGAACGGTGGGAAGGACTGCAATCCAGCCTAGGGAAAGAACAAGTTAAAGAATATTTAGATGTATTCAAGTCATCAGGGCCTGATGAGATTTAGGGTGCTTCAGCTAGTTCCTTTAGTAATCTCGGAACCATTAGCAGTTATTTCTGAGAACTCGTGGAGAATGGATTAGATCCCAGAGGACTGGAGAAGGGCATGCATAGTACCCGCTTTCAAAGAGGGAACAAAGAGGGCCTGTGAAACTATAGACCAGTCAGCCTAACATTGGTACCTGGAAAGATACCGGAACAAATTATCAACCAATCAATTTTTAAGCATCTAGAGGATAGTAGGGTTATAAGTATAGTCAGTGCGGATTTGTCAAGAACAAATCATGCCAAATCAATCTCATTTCCTCCTTTGACAGGGTTGCTGTCCTAGTGGATAGGGAAGTTGTAGATGTGAGAGATCTTGATTTAAGTAATGGTTTTGACAGTCTCGCGTGACATGCTCATAAGCAAACTAGGGAAATGTGATCTAGTTTAAATTACTATAAAGTGGGTGCAAAACTGAAAGATAGTGTCAATGATTTGTTGTCAAGCTGGGGGAGTTTTTCTAGTGAGACCCCATGTGGTCTCTTCTGGGTCTGGTCTATTCAATATTTTCATTAATACTCTCCACTCCATTGTGCAAGTATCTTTTTATAAATTTTGCAGGCATTTTTTGAAGACAGGATTCGAATTCAAAACAACCTTGAAAGTTGGAGAATTGGTTTGAAATCAACAAGATGAAATTCAATATAGACAAGTGCAAAGTACTATACATAGGAAGGAAAAAAATCTAATGCACAACTACAAAATCCTGTGTAACTGGTGAGGTGGTAGTACTGTTGGAAAGGATGTGGGGGTCTAGTGGATCACAAGTTGACTGGCTATGACTATGCTACGGCTTATGTTGGCATAACTTATGTCGCTCGGGAGGTGAATAAACCACCCCCCTGAGCAGCATAAGTTACACAGACATAAGCGCCTGTGTGGACAGGTCTATGTCGGCAGGAGAGCTTCTGCCAACCTAGCTCCTGCCACTCGTGGAGGTGGTTTTATTATGCTGACAGCAGAGCTCTGTATGTGCAGATAATCCTTGTGAGTCAACACTGTGGTGCAGTTGCGTAAAAGGCTAATAGGACACTTCTGTTAATACACACCAGAATACTATGTCAGACACAGGAGGAGATTGTCCTGCTCTACTCAACACTGGTGAGTCCTCAGATAGAATACTATGTCCAGTTCTGGACCCCACGCTTCAGGAAGGGTAGGACAAACTGGAGAGAGTCCAGAGGCGAGCAACAAAAATGATAAAAGATTTAGAAAAGCTGATCTACATGAGGAGGCTAACAAAAACCTGGGCATGTTTAATCTTGTGAGAAGGAGACTGAGGGGCGCCCCCAATACGTTAAGGGCTGTTCTAAAGAGACTGATCAGTTTTCCATGTCCACTGAATGTAGGACAAGAAGTAAAGTACTTGAATCTGCAGGAAGGGAAATTTAGGTTGATATTAGAAAAAACATTTTTGGATAGTTAAGCACTGGGATAGACTGCTGAGGGAGGTCGTGGCATCCCCATCATTGTCGGTTTTAAGAACGGTTAGATAAACTCCTGTGAGAGAGGGTCTAGGTATAATTTGTCCTGTCTCAGTGGAAGGGGCTGGGCTGGGCAACTTCTCCAAGCCCCTTCTAGCAGTACGTTTCTGTGGTTGCAGCAAGACGATGTGCCCGGAATGGGGCTTTCACAATGTGATATGCAAGTAGACTGCCAGCTAATGGCATTCTCCCCCCCCCCCTTCTTTCCTCTTTTTCCATCTTAATAATATATGTAGTATTTTGCCTTTTCAATTGAAGTATTGCTGACTAAAACTGCCTGGGAGGGGATAGCACTTACTGCACTTTCTCACAAAGAAACCTACAATTTGTTAAAAGGCTTCTTTGGTTGGTGATCACTTCAGAGTATTGGAAAGCTTCATACTGAAAGGGCAAATTTAGTGAAATCTTAATATATTTGTTTGGTGAGATGAGGGTGTGAACTGTGCGCCAATTTCATGCTGCATTAGTTCTATATCTTCTAAAGGTAACAGGCTAGCATCTCTTAGCTTGATATTGCCAGCTCTTTCCAGGCACCGCTTATCATTGGACTGAAAGCACTACCATAACCTCATTTAGGCCTTGTCTACACAGGGAAAAGCCTGCAGTAGCTACTCCCACATTTACTGTGACTGTTCACTGCATGACTTAGTGCAGAATAATTTACTGCACTTTGGAAGCGCATTAAGCTAAACTGTCCAAGAAGTGCTCAATAAGTGTGTCCACACAGGGAGTTAGTGCTGAGTAGCTATTGCACTATACATTTGCTCCCTAGCTTGCTGCTCACTAATTTTCCTAGTGTAGACAAGCCCTTAGTGAAAAGTTTAGGTACTGTGTTTAAAAGAATTTAGCACATAAAGTAGCTGGCAGGCGTTTAAACAGCACTAATGCTTAGCAGTTCCAGTTAGCTCTGTTTTATATTGAAAATCAAGATGCCCCTCTGCGGCAGATGTGTATAAGATTATTTGGTGTGTTTCTCCAAATCCAGTATATGCATAAATAGTCTTGCTCCTGGCCAAAGGAAAGCTGAGTTAATAAGCATTTTTAATGCTTCATCAGAACAATGCGTGGCTTTTTTGTTGTTGTTTGTGGATGCCTGGGGAAGAGGATTTGAAATAGTCCCATGCTTTTTATAGAAGCCTTAAGAAATTGTATAACTACACCAGATAACCTTTAGTAATACAAGTTCAGAAAGCCTGAGGAATTTTTTTCTAGATATAGCTCTCTGGATCACATTGGTCTTGCATTCTATTTAAAGCTCTACGTAGTTACTTTCTTTTCTGTCCACCTCCAAATGAAGGGCTTTTTTCTAAGGATACTGTATGAAGGAGGAGCTGCTAGATGACTTGTAAATAGTCTCTTTTTGAAACTGATGATGAGGGGGGTGTGTGTGTGTGTGTGTGATGTGTGTGTGTGTGTATATATATATATATATATATATTAAAGACTGCAAAAAAAAACCAAAACAAAACTCAATTTTGTAAGATTTCAAGGGAAAGCAGAGTAACCCTGAAATTTGTCCTTCACCCATGTGTGGGATTTCTCATTGGTCTCTTGTCTGCATTCTTTCTTTCCTTCTGCTTCTTAAATATAATACCGAAGACAATATCAAAATACTTGAGGCAAAGAACGCATTGTCAAAAAAGCAAAATGCCTTTTTATTGGGCAATTATCATAGTTTCCAGTGCTGTAAAGACAGGTGCCTCAGGGCCTTAAAAGAAAAAGATTTGATTGAGATGATGATGGAGTAGCCACAGTTGAGACTAAGAGTGGGTTTTATATTCCTGGACTAAAAGACAAATCCACAGGCTAAAATTAACTCCTGCCCAGAGACTGAGGACTCTCGTTAAACCTACAGAAAAATTGCAGCGGTTGAGAGCTTTACCCAGGAATTGGGTAGCTCTTCTTTTTTTGTTTTGAATTTGATTATTGTGAGGGTCCTTAAGGCTTGTTAGACTTGACTGAATTGTAATGAAAACAGAACCCTAAGTAGGTGACAAAGCTGTGCTTTAAAGCCCTAATGTGAAATGCACATAAAGAAAAATGTTAATTTTGTACTGAAATTAAGCGGAGAAACATGCCATTGCTAACAAGAAAATATTTCTGATATTGAGAGGTGCACATCTAATTGTTGTATGGACTGGCACAGAAATCTGAACTGATCACAAGTGGTGGGGATGTTGGACAGCAAAGACACATTTTGTTTAAATTATGCTTGCTATTTTCCCATTCATTTGGTCAACTGAGCTAATCTGTTGTATTTTTTCTATCCTACCTAATCCCCATGACTTCTACACTGTAGTCTTGGAATCCCTGTACTGGTTCTTCAGGTCCCCTGAGAGTACACCTTAATTCCTATTTCTGACTTATTGACAATTTTCTCTGTTTTGTTGCCCAAATTGATCCAACAAAGATTAGTCTACTGTGAAGAAAAACTACTGGTGTAACATAATTACATTTTACGTCATATATGGGAGCCTCAGGAATACATTCTCTTGATCAGTCCTAAGTAAATTATGGATGTTTTAGCTAGTTCAGGGCAAGAGAGGCATTGACTCTGTAAACTAGAATTACATAGGAAAGAAGGGGGGAAGGTGAGGGAATGGGTTGTTAACTTCAGAGAGGCCTGTTCAAAGGGGATTTGAAAAATGGTTTGTCAGTTACTTAAGATGGGACATCAGGTTTCATCTTGGCACATGTTTAACTTGAACTGAGGCTTGTTTTCAGTCTTAAAGTAAAACTATTTAAGGAACTCTGGGGTTCAGAGTTATAGATGATAGACGCAAACTGTTCAGTTTTGCATATTAAAATGTGATAAATATTTTAACTGCTTTCTTTGTAATGCATTGTCAAAGTACACCCAAGACCTTATCTACTGGAAAGGTAGCAAACAATCCAGTATACTTTGTCACTAATAACATTCATTACCCAGTTTGATGTTGGACTTCTGACATTCTTGTCTAGTTTTTCCATAGAATGTAAAAGAAAGAGGTCTTGAAGTGTTAAGTAGAAACTCTATCTGAAATTGGCCAAGGTCACACAACCCATGTTGCATAAAGGCATGGATTCCCTTCAGTCTGATCAGTTACTCTTTCATCAGAATACCTAGCACGTTTCCAGGGTAGGTATCTCTGGAAAAGGCCGAGAAGATCAGAAGGAATAGAAGAACCTGCTAAAAATAAAGCCAACAAAGTTTTGAGAGCTGCTGACAGAAACCTGGCAACAGAGGAGTAGCATTGCTAAGCCTAACTTGGAGACAATCCTGACTTCATTAGAAATGCAAGAGCTGAGTCAAAAAGGAAGTTAGAACCTGCATGACAGGGTGAAGTGAGACATGGGAACAAAGAGGATGTTTGTTACTGAAATACTCATTTGATATTTATCTTATTAGTAGGGAGGGTGGTAGGTGCCAGTGCTTAAACACCATGGTAAGAGACATCTCAGAAACAATGAAGATGGATAGGTAAACTGCCAGCTGGCATATGAGTGCATGCTGTGCAAAAGAAACAACTACTGTAGCTTATAAAGGATATGCTTAATTTCGTTATAACTGCTTCTCCTTTTGGTATCCATCCCATCATCTCCTGCATTGCCCTTGGTTTATAAGGACAGCTTTTCTCATAGAAGCAGTTCCCTGCCTTCAGTTTTAGAGACTAAAATCATATGCTTTGCAGACAGTGATTGAATGGGAGCTATTAATGCTGCATAGACCTTAACCGTTCTTGGCAGATAACTTCTTATTTGCTTTCCAAAAGCCTATAATCAAGTGCATATGTTCAAGCAGAGATTTACCTCCCTGGTAGCAGCATGATCTCTGGTGAGCTGTAGTTCCTAGGTCTCTTCCTCTTGGGACAGTGAGGTACCAAGCGCGCTGGCAATGGCCCTGCTCTGCTCTGGAGAAGTCAGCTGCAGAACCCCCTACCAGCAAAGCACTGCAGTAGCATGTGGAGGAGCTGAACGTCTTGTTCTATTAGAGGGGAGCTGCTTTTTTGGTGGACAAAAACTGCAAGGTGAAAAATCAAGCAAAAAGGGAATGGGATTGAGGAAGGCACAAGCCTATATTGGAAGATCTATAACATTGTTTTTAAAGCAATAGCTTATGAGAGGCAGCCAG
Source organism: Mauremys mutica (assembly GCF_020497125.1). Lineage (NCBI taxonomy): Eukaryota > Metazoa > Chordata > Testudines > Geoemydidae > Mauremys > Mauremys mutica. The sequence continues at coordinate 25,243,874 of NC_059090.1, forward strand.
TATAGCTGTGAAGGGAAATGTGCTGTCTGCGTGGAATGAGATTACAGCACTCTACAGGTGCATTCCACCCTCCTAGATTTTCAGACGGCCTTTGCTCAAATGTACAAATGACAGCCTGTTAGTCTATAAGGTGCCACAGGACTCTTTGCTGCTTTTACAAATGACAGCCTGGTGCTCAACCTTCAGCCAGGTGGATATCTGCTAAGTGAGAATAAATGGAACAGGATGATTGTCTGGAATAATTTTGCCCACATGTGGTTGGTAGGTGTGCCTTTAGGATCTGTTGTGGTACACTGATTTTAACTGTTTGTTGTTAGGATACTCTCCCAAACTGACCGTCATAGTGAATATAAAGATTAGTTGGGTAGGGATGGACAGAGTTGAAAGGCACAAAATAATGCATCTTTACCAGAATGGGATACAATATAACCTGGCGAAACTAGAATTGCTAAAGACTTCTCAAAGAACCTTTGAATATTTGCCAAAGAAGACAGTTTAAAAAAATTTAAATGCCCCAATTTCAGAATAATGCTGAAATTGAAATTCAAGAAGTTTTTAGATGGCGTGACTTTATATGGGGCTCTCACCAACATTCTGTGCATTTTTCCATTCTGTTCGCTAACTGCTTTCTCTGTTTCCTAAACTAGAAGCTCAGGATTCAAAGAACGGATTAAGAATGGGGGACAGGGAGGGAGGGCAGAGGCAGATTTAAATTCAGAGAATATTCATTAGGCTGTGGCATTTCCCCCACCTTATCCAGCATAGAAAATACCCTGAGGTGCAGGCCGTCTGACATGTTTGTAATGGCCATTACTCCTGCAAGGATTAATGTAACTACAAACATTTTCTGAATAAACTGAGTTTAAGAAATGGTTTGGTTCAATTTTTACTCCCTTCGGGCTGGTCTTGCCTGAAATTGAGTGGTGCGTCATGTTGGTTTCCACTGATGAAGAGAATCCGATAACTGGTGCTTGCCCACTGGTTTTGGGAAGATACAGCTTTTTTTATCTTTTGAATGCTTTTCTACTATAACTTGCTTGTTCTGAGGGAAAGCGGTTTCTTACCAGGGTCAGTACTGATGGATTCCCTCTCTCTCCACAGGGGACACTACACAGAAGATGAGATCTGCACAGTATCCTACCCCAGCAGAATTGGATGCTTATGCTAAGAAGGTTGCCAACAATCCACTGACTATAAAAATTTTTCCAAACAGCGTCAAAGTTCCCCAGAGGAAACACATACGCCGTACTGTGAATGGACTTGATACTTCAGGCCAGAGGTATAGCCCTTACCCGTCTCAGCCCACCACAAAAACAGGCCTGCTCGCGATAGTCAAATCTCCAGCTAAAGGAATTATCAAAGACTTTGACGGAACACGCGCACGTCTGCTGCCGGAAGCAATGATGAATCCCCCTTCCACACCATACGTTGCACCTAGCACTTTAAACCACCCCCAGGCGCTTGCTCGCCAGCAGGCCCTTCAGCATGCACAGACTCTGCCACACCCCCAGAGTAGACCGCAGCCACCAAGCTTAACACACCCTCAGGGTATACCGCAGCCGCAGACTTTGCCGCACCCTCAGAATATGCAGCAGCCACAGAGCTTGCAGCATCCGCAGACCATGGCACATCAGACTCTGCAGCACCCTGCAAACACTTTGCTGCAGCCAGGTTTACATGGAAGCAGAAAGATGCCAGATGCAGATGCGCCGCCGAATGTGACCGTGTCTACCTCAACCATTCCCCTCTCTATGGCTGCCACTCTGCAGCAGAACCAGCCACCAGACCTGAGCAGCATTGTGCACCAGATTAACCAGTTCTGCCAGGCCAGAGCTGGCATTAGCACTACCTCAGTATGTGAGGGACAGATTGCAAACCCGAGCCCCATAAGTCGCAACCTGCTTATCAATGCAAGTACCAGGGTATCGACTCACAATGTTCCCACTCCCATGCCTTCCTGTGTAGTAAACCCTGTAGATCATGCTGCTGCTATTCCTTCTTCTGCCTCTGTTAATTTACCCATGGTAAACATCAACAGGGTGCCATCTGCATACCAGAATGAAATGAAATCAGTTGCATGGAACCAGCATCAGCTTGCACATCTCCAGCAAATGTGTGGTGATGCTGCTGGACCTACTGGACTTGCAGGGAAGCACCCTCAGAGAGAGATGGCAGGGCAAGGTTTTCCTGGTAAAACTTCAAACTACCCTCAAGAACTGTGCATGGGCCAGTCTTTCAACTTAAAGCCTCCTATTGAGAAGCCTACACCTTCACCACCTGTGAATGGATTGCAGGGACCCTTGCCATATACTAATGGGCACTATTTCCAGCCCATATGGAATAACATTCTGCCCACACCGAACAGTGACAGCTCTGGGTCACAGGACCTTGCCATGCCTTTTCATGGAGGACAGCCAGCAGGGGCACCACTAGATTGTGCAGCAGGAGCTCATTATAGAGCCGGAGCTGGTTCATCCAGCCAGAATAGTGTGATGCAGACCATGGATTACCTAAGTGGGGACTTCCAGCAGGCTTGCTTCAGAGATCAGAGTATGGCTGTGCTGGGAAAAGTCCATCGCCCTCCCATGAACCGAGCGCCTGAACCAACTGATAGTCGAAACCTTCATATTCAGCACCCGGGGTATAGATAGGCTGCAGTCACTTTCACAGACAAAATTAGAGGTTTAGTCTTAATTTTAATTAATAAGCAAAGTATTTTTAATTTGCAAACTTGTGTGATCATTATAATCATTGAAACAAGACTTAATGTGTATTTAAAAGCTTTACATCCAGATTTTCTCCTGTTAGCATCAAATATATAACATGTCTTTTGTTTCAAATAACTTGATTACACTACAGCACCCCACAGCTGTTTCTTCACCACAGAATCCTCTTTGCTCAGCTTTTGCCTTCTGCTTGGTGACTACTTGCTGGACTGTTAAGTTGCTGCAGGGTTCATAGTTGCATCTGATAGCCAGCTCTTTAAAGAGCTAGGTAGCATAGATGCTTACATTTCCATTTAAATTTCCTCTGCAGATTAAGAGCAACAGAATTTGTCAGGAAGTAGGGCTTATTTTCAACTCGAAAGCCTGTTTCATTAAATGCATTAAACATTGACCATTTGCACTGTCTAGAGGCTTATTTAATTGAAAAGGAAGCCTACCTTTGAAAGGATTTAGCTAGGGTTAAATATTTAGGCATTAACATAGGAAGAAGCTTTTTGCTAGCTCTTGCAGAGTTCTGCGTTTATCATTTTGACTTTGGTCTATCTCCAGAGTGAAAAGTCCCTCCCAGATCTTCCGGACACATTGCTGAGGACAGGGTATGGGAGTGGCAATTTTAGGATGTAGGATACATAGCTGCAATAGTAGCTGCCTCCTTCCCTCTTTGCTTCCACTTCACCATTTTAAAGCTAACTATGTCTGAACCCCTCGCTGCTAGGAGTCTGGATTTCCTGATACAAAGTGCTGTCTTGAGGTTTTATTCCAGGAATCTAGACCCATTGATGACCCCACAAAGGGTTCAGTTGCTTCTCCAGTAGGTAGAATTAATTTCAGGGTAGATAAGCGTAGTTAGAAGTCTGTCTCCACTGTAAAGGAAGGGCACATAGTCACTGGCATGGCGTTCTCACATTCCGACAGCATCAGTGAAATGAAAGGTATTTGCTATGAAATGAAGCTCTAGCCATGAGACATGGTGAGACTTACAACTCTCTATTCTTGTATGTTAAAGCACCACCATAGATATGATAGAACAGTTCTCATATCTGGGAATTACCATTTAAGCTATTTTTAAAGTACTCTTTTCCCAGATTCTCTGTGCCTAACCACTTCTCTTTCCTCCCCACGTCACCTAAAGCAGCTAAATGAGTTGGTGACCAATAGAACACTAACTATTGGATAACCTCAGTGTCTCATTCTCTTCAGCATATTGAAACGTCCCTTCTTTTAAAGCTAAATTTATTGTAAGTAGGAAGTTTCTCATCTCTGTAACTGAGACTAATACTTGAACATAATGATCACAGTCGAGTTTGGAATTTAAAAAAAAAGTAAATGCATTGATTCTTTAGATGTACACTGGCTACAAATATTGCTCTACACTGTAACTTTTAAGTGTAATATTTCTGTATGAATGTCGCCTGGTAGCGTGGGTTTGAGTAGCATTGTGTATGAGTGAACCCACTGGCCTCTGCCATTCACTGGCCTCCCTCACAGCCCTTTGAAAAACAAAGCCTTAAGTATTTGCTCCTTGAACTTTCCTTAATGAGCATGATTTAAAATCTTAAGACATCATACAAAATTAAAAAAAAAACACAACTTCTTACAAGTTTTGAAGTGATGTCATAGTTGGCTAGAGATTCTTAAAGATTTTCGTAAATGGAAAAAATTAGAAAACATTTATTTGTATTTTTTAATTTAGACGTGTAGTTCTGGGCTGTAACAAATATTTAGGTTTCAAAGCTTAGCAGAGTACGTTTTCTGATTCCTTGCGTAAGAGAGTACACTTATATCATGTCATTATTTAAATTTTTTTAAGTGTACTATAAACCGTTCTTTAGCGATTACTCTTTAGCGAAGTTAAGCAGTCTGCCTAAAGACGGATTAAATTATGTGTTGGCTTGTGTTGCCTTATATTTAAAAGGAAAAATTGCCTGATTGTGTTATGCCAAATGATAGCAACATGAAGTCCTAATTTATTGTTTATAATCGTATTCCTGCAGTCTTTGTGAAAACTGGTAAATATACATCTATGAAAGAACTAAAACCTAAGGCTTTTCATGCAATATTTTTCTGAATACATTATCTTGGAAGCCAAGGATTGAGTCTGAAGCTGCTTCCCTTCCATTTTCCCTGTCGCCTTTTCCCCTCCTCCAAATTGATCTAGGGCTGTGCTGTGACTTTAACATTTCCCACTGAGTTAGTTATTGTAAGGGGTTCTGCTACCTGAAATACCTACTTTTTATTCAGTCCATTAGCCTGCTGCGAATCCAAACCCCTGACTGTGATTCTCCTTCTGCCCTCCCCCTAAACAGAGAGCTAGTGAAACCCCATGTTTTGGCTCTTGACAAAAAGTGGTTTAAATGTCTGAAGTTATGCTAATGTTACAGTAAGCCATGGAAGATAGTCTGAGATTCTTGTCAGGAGTTGTTCTGCACTATTAACTGCAAATAGAATCCTCACCTCTGAGACTTTGGCCTGGTGCAGCAGGACTGTGAAGCAAAAATATTCAAGACACATCCAGGTAGGACATTCCATTAGCCTGTTCAAAAAATAAGAACAATTTTGCTATTAAAACCTACTCAGATATTTCACCTTGTTCTGAGTCCAATTTTTATTGAAAATAACTACATTTCTGCGTCAGTGTATGACTAACAGCTTTTTCTTATACTTAAAGAGATTTTTACCCTTTTTTAATCAATGTTTTTGTTCACTTACATGCTTAGTTTACAGACACAACCTGTAAAAGAAACCTTTACTCCAACATGAACCCAGCAATAAGGGTCCAAGAAAGGGCCCCACTGGACATGCACTATTGCTCAAATGATCACAAAGGATAGAGTGGTACTTAGTATCATTTGGTAGAATCTTCTTATTTTGGGACTCTTTTATGCAGAGTGATGCTCTGGTGTGTTTAGTAGGAGCCATGCTTTTGACTTCTAGATACACTTTGCAGTATTCATTCAGTTTGATATTTTTCCTTCCTCCCGTTCCTGCTATAATTTTACTAATACAAAGATGAGTAACTGCTTCTAAGGAAAATAGAGCATTCTGGTCCTGTTCCATGCAATATTGAATGCTGTGAAAGTCTCCCTAGCTAGTGGAACACTGTTTTGCATGTGTTTAATTTGTACAGCACTTTTGTAAACTCTAGGCTTTCACTTGGATCTTTGACATAGATGGGTGTCTTCCATTGGAATTTACACCACTGTTCCGATTAGAGCACTTCCAGCTTTCCACGTCTTCTTCACTGAAAGGTCAAGTACTTATGACCTCTGATGCAAATCTCTTGCTTCCCCATGGGTGAAATCAATCTTGGACATTTATGGAAGAATTCTTTCCTTTGGGGGGAAAAGTAAGGAGCTAAATATTTCATATGTTTTTCTCAGTGAGCTCTGGACTATTTTATGCTGTGCTGTCATCACCATAATCTATCCCCTTCTAATGCACTACACTGGTTCAGCAGAATATTGCTGTGTGGACACTTCTGCTGGTTTCTAATGACTGACTTCTGCCCAATGGAGGTTGTTACTAAACAGAGCAGAGAGGGGATAAGTGTGAAAGTGGTGTAAAGGCTTCCAATGGGAAACTTCCATCTCTGCTGTATCTTTTCTATTGAGTAGGGGCTTTGAAGCTGTTAAATCATCAGCCCAATTTGTTACAGCCCAAAGTTAACATTTTATAATGACACTTGTGAATTTTTTTTCTTAGAGAACCTTTTCTGAAGCTTATGATGTGAAAGATGTCTCCACAGAACTCGGCCATTCCCGTAGAAACCAAACAAATGTTTGCTGGGGTTTGCTGTGGAGAGAATCGGGAATTGCTGCTGTATTTCATTAAAACACATACTGATTATATACACTGCTTCTCATGTGCTACGGGTATAACGAGAATCTTTTCTTTTCTATTTTTTTTCTTTTGGTCTTCAGGAAAAATAAAAAGTAAAGCCAAAAAGTCCTTTCCCTCTGCCCCTTCTGCTGTTTTTATGCAGTGTGAATGAATGAGGCTTGCTTGGCCTATGGTATTCAACTGATGTAGCCAATGGCTGCAGGATGGACGTTTGCTGTAATAGTCTAACTTCTGGCCAAACATTTTCCCAGAAAAATTTGGGAAGGACTGCATCTGGGATTTCAAATACTTTAGGAGCATCCTAGAGATCCTTCTGCAGTAAAAGCACTAAGTAATTCTGTGAGACTATTATGTCGTGTGGAAAACTGCAGGCCAAAAAATGGTGAAATTCCTGAAGAAGTCTGGGGGTTGGGTTTTCTCCGTTCCTGGTCTTTCTATCTTAAGAGCTGTGGGGATGTTATTTCCCTTTTAGTTTGATGTCATGAAAAATTGTTCTTACCTTGAAAACTTGAAAGTTACTGTCACTGTCCTCCTGTCTCCTCTCCACTGCCTTTTTCAGGTAGAGTGGAAGTGAACTCTCCCCAGATGCCAGTATGAGTGCTTTGCCAGCTGGAAGGCTTTGAATGAAGCAGAAACGAGGTGCTGCATAGGCAAGTGGAGCACCTCTTCAAAGTAACCACCTTTTGTGAGTGTTTAGTGAGAAACTTCCCATTAACCCATTGGTTTGTGGTCCACTCCAGTTCTCGGGAGCAACTCCAGTTTTCCCAAGCACACCTTGCTCTGGCTGATCTTAGAAGCTGAATCCCCTTATAAATCTAGCATAAAGGAATATTGAAAAGAAACCACTTTACCCCATTGGAGACGCCCACTGGGATTGGGTAGGTCAGGTCTCAGCAAACCCCAAAGTAAACAGATTGTTTTGTTCTACAACACTCAAGTTGGAAAATGGGCAAAGTGGCTATGGCAAGGCAGACTAATCTCCCAGCTCCTCCATCCCAAATAAACTGACTCCCCAGCTAGTGGAATGTACTGGCGTTTACCTCTTATTTCTCAGGTTGAGAATAGGAGGAAGATTCAGGGTGAGATTTTTAAAGGATTCTAAAAGGGTACTTAACACACCTTATTTTAACAAGGCAGAGAGAATAAAAATCTTTGAGGAGAAGGACAAAACTTGTGCTAGTTGGAAGGTCTGCTCCACTGCTCACCTGATGTGTGATTTTTCAGAAGTTATTTCCACGTAAGGGCAAACTAAATCTAAGGTGGCATGTGTCTGTTTGGAAACTATGGAGACTCCCTTTATTCCTGTTAAGGATTTGCAGCAAGTAACTTGGGTGTGTCATAGCCACACAAAGTTCTTCATTTACTAGTATAATTTTTAAACCTGGATTTTAAAATGGAGTTTAGATCAAGTTTGCAGGATTCTCTCATATAACTCAAGGTTATGGCCAGGGGTGCTTTTTCCAGTTTATAATGAATATACATCTAATTTACATGATGAAACTAGAGCACAGGCAAAGTCCATCTTTCCCTGAGCAGAGAAAGGGACTATATTGGCTCCAAAATCATCCCTCCTGGATTTGCTTGAAATGCACTCAATGAACGTTTAAATCCCACTGATACTAACTTGTATCTTCCAGGCTGTATATCATCATTCCCCTGAACTCTGGGTATTTTGGGCTGGCGTGGATGTCTGGTTCCTCTAGTGGAAAGAATGTTCCATTTATACCACGGGGGTCTCATCCTCTCCACAAACACAGAAACATTAATTGTAAACTGTTATCTATTGGGGGAGGACATTCCTTGAAATACTTATCTCCTTTACATTAGGAGGTCTGAACTGCTTATGCAGATGGTTCTTCATAAATCACTAAAAAAGAACTCTCTAATTTATTTGACCTGTTCCAAGTGTTGCTGTATCTTTGAAGGGCACAGGATAGGAGTAGGAAGTCAGGGAAGGGTTAAAATCTACCTGCCTGTCCATAAATCCCTTTCTAAGAGCTTCTACTTCACTGATGTCTGTCTTGTATAGCTGTAGTAATGAGACTGTTTGCAAATATTAAGAGCTTGTATGAACACCCCTACAGTGAGAGGAGTTAAAACACCACCAGAACTAAGTTGCCAACCAGTTGGGGAATGTAGTAAATACAAACTATTAACAAGCTAAACCAAAGGCACCAAGCATCGTGCCCAAACGGGTGTAGACTACAAGGAGTTCCAAAGTCTCTAGGGCCTTCTCTGAAGCTCTCCCTTGGTTCAAGTGGGATTAAGCTGAAATGCTGCTTCTCGGCTGGATGCTTGCTTTCATCAGCAAGGGTGCATGTGTGGGTTGTGTTGTAACCTCTTCTCCACTCTGTTGTATGTTGGGAAAGTGTTTGAGTTCTTGATGCAAGGCAGCGCTTGTCAGCTTAGCTCATATCCTGAACTGAAAAGCATTGGCAGATTTTCTGCCTCTTGATCTGGGGGGTGAGGGGGTTAAGAGTGAGGTGAGTGCTGGTGAAGCAGCCCTGCCAAAGTCCTTCCAGATCACAGACCACAGCATTGGTTTAAGTTGTGCAGTCTAATATACATAACACTAGACTTGGCTACTGATGAGCTGTGAATATCCCACTCTAAAGATAATACATTGCTGCAGGATTTCCATATCTGGGTTTTAGCTCCTTGGCATGAGACTGATGAAATCTCTTCACTCTTACTGGTTCTTTTGAGTCTCGAGAGCAGTAGTAGCAAGGTAGAATGTGAGTCATGTCGCCTATTGGCTGTTGCAAGCTGTGTGTTACTCCTACTTTCAGTGATCCATTGGGTTTCCTCTTGGCTGCAATGGCCAAAGAAGATCTTTTGGAAACTTGGCATCTGCATTGCTCCAAGTCTATCAAAACTCCTGTATCCTTCTCAGATTTATTCTTCTTTTCTAGTCAGTCCTAGACTGCATCCTATATTTTTCATGAAGTGCTTCCCTTCAGTGTCTTGGCACCTTATTTTGACATGGGACAATATTTCACTGCCATTTCTAGATGTGTGATCAGACTCCTAATGCTGGTGGGATCTAGCCATGCCGAATGTCACCAGTTGTAAATATGAATGGATCTTTGGCCCTGTGCCTATCGTGATCTGCTGTCCTCCCTGAACAGATGCACACATGGATTTTTACTGGTTATAAAACTCTGCTCTGAATGAGCTGGAGAGGCCAGACTAGATTGTGAGCTCTTTGAGGCAGGCTCTCTCTCTCACTCTGTTTGCATGCCCTGGTCCAAATAAGGAATATGCTTCTCGGTGGGAAATTGCTGTGTTACTTGAGGAACCCAGAGTAGAGCTACACTAGCAATAACTGTTTGAAGTGTGACTATTACTGGCAAATTGTAATAAGTATTGTAATAGTATTTTATCTAACTAATATGACCTAATTTCAAGGCAATTGGGTACAAACTGTTAATTCACTTGGGGCTTCTGATATCCCGAGGACAGACCAAAACTAAAACAGTCAAGTCACACTAGGATATAATTAGTCCCACAATAAAACTTTCTCCTCCTCTGGCCCCTGTCCAAACCTCATATTTCTGAAAAGAAAAGCTCAAACTTTTCCAGTTTTTAAAAGAGAAATTAAAAGCAAGTCTCAAATCCATTTATCAACGTGAAGCAGTAACATCGGAGACATTTTGGCTGAGTGACATTGATTTAATCCATGGGAGTATTGGCACTAGGGAATCTAGTTGTGTTACATGACCATGGATGGCAATTCTAATTAAACCTCCAAGTGATGCCTGCCTTAAGAAACAGCCTTCATCCTTAAACAAGCTGGCAGGCATCATATGGTTTTTTGAAAACTGCTCTGTACATAGATAGCAAAGGCTTAGTAGATTTCAAAAAAGGGTTAGCTATTGATTTAGCTAATGAGAACGCCACAGTTACATTAGGATTATAAAAAAGTGATGCCATGCCTCAGGGCATAAGACAATCACTGACTGTTGTGGGTAAGACATACCCCCTATCAATTAATAATTCCATAATTATCCACTTCTTGCAGCTTCCTCTGAAGCATTTGGTACTGGCCTCTGTCAGAGAAAAGATGCTAAACTAGTGGGGCTACGTCTTAGACACAAGGTAAATCTATATGACACTTTTATTTTAAATTTCCTGGAAGCTTTTATTTAAAACTTGACACTTTGAGAGCTTTCATTTAGTACTAGACAAGCTGAGAATATTTTCCCAAATGCATCCTAAGAGATGGTCTCTGTTTCTTGATTCCTCATAGCGGTTGGCTGTGCTATCCTTGCAGTGGTTTTGCAACCTGGTTTAAAAAAACAATTTTGCAAACATGTTAAGGTTAAGAGGTACTTAAAGATTAATTTGACATTTAAATATATGCATTGCATGAGAAGTGCAAGATTTCCCTAACTGCAAAGTAACTAAGTAAACTGGCATGTCTTAGAGTGCTAAGTTAATCACAAGTTACCAATTTCAGTGGTTATCTTTTTTTATTATTCTTTTTTAAGTGTGATCCTTGGGAGCTATTAAAGCAACACTGTATGGCAAGCTTCACTTTTAAGATTGCAAAGGAATAAAGTGCAAAGTAGCAGTGAAAGCAGAGGTGTAACAAAAATGCTTTGGTAGTGGAAGAAGCATTTCATACTCTCAGGATCATTTCTGCCGGGGTCTGTCCATGGGTCTAGCAAGGTTGTTTTTTCTCTTGCCTGCTGCCCTGGAGCCCTGCATTCTGGCTTTGATTTCTGAATGAATATTGCACCCAAGCAGATAGTACCCTGGCTAGGGGGGATAGCACACCCGTTATCACATGTCCCGTGCTTCTACATCATTTGATAAATAGTTTTGATGTAACATGTATACATGGAGAGGGGGGAGAGCCATCAATGATACGTACGGTAGCACTGCAAATGGTTGCTCCAGCTGGGCACAGGAGTTATGGATGGAAAAACCTGCTAGATAATCTAAACCATCTCCTGTGGCCAAGTGCAGATTGCTTTCTGCATCCTGTTTTGTAATAAATTGTCCTAAGTAGCTGAGCAAAATGCTCAGGAGTTGTCACAGCAGTGGTCTATCTGAAGTCTATCTAGTCCAGTATCCTGTGCCTAACCTGGGCAGTACCAGATACTTAAGAGAAGATGTAAGAAACCATATAGTGCACAATTCTGGCATATCTGTTAGGTTGAAATGTCTTCCTAGCTCTGACGGTGAGTGGTTGGCATGAGGGTTTAAATCCCTTAAATAAAGATGACCTATTTAATGTAACTCTGGATGTGTGCTGATCTACTTAAGTGTCTCCTTTTTGGAATTTCACTTAGGAGGTGATATCGTGTGGCAGAGTTTGAGTTTTTGTTCACTGTGTATACAAGTGTTTCCGTTTTATCAGCTGAAAATGTTTGCCTTTCAGTTTCATTGAATGTCCCTTGCTCATGCTGTAGTGGAGAGGATAAATAGGAGCACCCAATTTACCTGTGCTATATGTATCATTGACTTAATACTCTATTATCTGTGGGCTTATTCACCGCCTCTCTGAATCAGTCTCTCCTATACAAATCCCTCTGCTGTTTAATTCTTTATTGACAGTCTCTAGACTCCTGTTTTTGCTACCTCTCTCTTCAGATGGAGTCATCGCAACTGAACACAATATTCCATCTTCAGTACTGTCTTACGAAATGCACTTTGTGGTACACCGTTACGAAAGAAATAATGACACTAAATTAACTTTATTTTAGTTTCATTTATTTCTAAAAGAACTTACGTTCTTAACTTCAGTGAATGTTTAATTCTAACAGTCCTTTGTAACATTAGTTATGCTATCACACTGCATGCTAGAAGACAGTAAATACTTATAATAGATAAGGCTACAGGAGGTACTGTGTGTGTGAAAGGTGCTACTTTCGTAGTTTCAGTGGAAATAAACACCTACTGTAAGAATAAAACTTGAAATAACACTTCTGGTTCATTTTGGAAAGTAGAAATTGAAAAACCAGCCAAGCATGACACTCATTCTGTACATGTGCAAACTCTCAGACAGTAGAAATTCAGATGAAAAGGGGCCTCAAAACAGTCATGTTGAATCTTGGCTGAAGCAGTGTAAAGCTAGAAGCTTTCGTTAGTGTGGCCCAGTACGCACACATTCACCATTTTGTGTAATTTATGAAGGTTTAAAGGAAACACTCAAACTCCTGAGTCCCATGGACTGGTGGTGGTTACGTCTACACTACAGCTGGAGTGAGCCTCCCAGCCCGGGGAGACACTCATGCTAACGAGGGGGATGTTCCAGCTACGGCAGAGACTTGGGCTAACCACGTGAGCTCACCCCCACCCTATCCTCTGGGTCTGAGCTCCTGTGCCTCACCTGAGTCTCTGCTGGAGCTGCAATGTGCACATAGCTATTTTTAGCATGTCAGTGGAAGTCTGTCTACCTGGGCTGGAGGCTCTCTCCAAGCTGCAGTGCAGACAAACCCAGTGAGACTGTGTATGTTAACACTGCAAAAAAAAACCCACACATTCTGGTTATCCGGCTTGGGTTAAATTATCAGTGACGATAGGGCAGCTCTGCTTTGAACTCAGACTCGCTGAGTAAGTTGAAGTCTGAAGGGTAGCCAACACTCCCCCTACTAACCCAAGTGAAAAGTGGAGTTGTAGTGCCTGTGCTTCTGTTTAACTTGGTAGCTGACTCCAGTTAAGAACACAGGGATTTTTGCACTGTAAACATATCTTTAGGCTCCTAAGTACCTGAGCCGCTTTTGAAAATGGGGCTTACGAGTCTAAATAGCTCATAGAGGTAATTGTAATATCTGTAGATGTAGCATTGTCAGGACTCAAAGGTACAAAAGTTTCAGGGAGAATAACTGGACTTGGTGTAGGATTGGCTCGACTGGTTAGGAGTAGGAGTCACAACCCCAACTGAGGAGCACGGGTCGGTATTGGGCCCACAAAGGGAGCTTTAAGTCACTGCTGAGCTTCCTCGAATCAGGCTATCCTGGCGTTGGTCCAGGCTCCAGTGCAACTCAGAGCAGCCTTCAGGATGCTTTCAGTTCTTGACTGCATTTGGCCCCAAAGAGGCTGTTCCAGCTGCTGAGGTCACCAAGGTGCAGCCGGCAGGACAGTAGTGTAGGAGTCGCTAAGCTGTTCCATGTCACAAGAGGCTCCCCTATGCTGGTGCGATCTGTCAGGTGCAAGTTAAATCAGTCCAGGAACAAAATCTACTTGCCCATTGTTTCCAATAATAAATGTACTTTCCCTTGCCTGTTCTGGTTCAGTAGGATTTCACAGGGCTGGTTCAGGGGTTTGTATTGTTAATATAGACTGCAGGAGTGTGAGTGACTCACCTGGAAGCGCCTGACCCTGCGTGTTTGATATTTCAGCCTTAATGTTGAATGAACAGTTTTTAAATTGATAATTAAATTGTAACTCTCCCCTCTATAGATCTTAGAATGGTCACAAACCTTTCTAAAACCATCAGCAGTCTGCAGTGTGTTCAAGTGGTCTCAGCTGGATGACTTGATTCTCCTCTATTTCACTAGCCACATTTAAGTGAAATTAATTCCTGCAATAGGGTCTTGCTCCCAATCAATACCAGGGCATGCAGCTATATTGTGGGGTTTTTTTTAGACTTTTGTCTGTCTCCCATCTCTCAACTGTTCCTTATTATTTGGAGAGTAGTTCCACCTCTTGGATCTGCATTTCCCTCCCTGCACCCAAAATGTCCTGCTGGTTTTGGTGCATGTATCTAATAAGTATTTGTACCTAATGCTACTAGAGGTTCAGTTTGCAGCCGTTTTCAGCTCCCTGGTTTGGCTGGCTCGGTGGAAAGGGAGCATGTGCAGTCTGACTGTAAGAAGGAAACTAGCCCCTCTCCTGTAAGATGAGATCAGACGGCTCTAGGATTCATTATGGTAGGGCTGCACTGAACAAAAAGAAATCCCTTTACAGCAAGTTTAGCCCCGAGTGCAGCTTATTCAGCCTCCTTTTGCTTTCTAAATCTCTAGGCTCTCACTTAAAGGCAGGTATTTCAATAGTGTTTCTTTGCATGTCCTAGGTGACCTACAACATTTTTTTTTAAAGTCACCCTCCTTTCCACTGAGCCCAATAAATTGCTCTCCATTTAAATGATGGAGCAGATCAAACGGGGCTGAATTTGGCTAAGATGTTCAACCTCAGCCAGGCTGATTATGGTGAGGTGTGGGGTGATCGGTAGTGACAGACTGCAGGCAGAGAAGGAGGAGAATGATCCTGTTGCATCTGCCATGCTTGATGGGAAAATATACATCCACAAAAGCTCTCATGTATGTGCTGGAAAGCACCTTGGAAAAGACCACTGTAAGGGAGAGGCTCAGGTCTGAGTGCTGTCTGAGGTGGACACAGAATGAGGGGAAGGCAAGGCTGATTAGCAGCAGGGCCTGGCAAGCACGGAGGCCCACCAGCCATGCAGTTGTGACTAATAGCTCAGACAACTTCTTAAGCAGCTTGTTCGCTAGGCAAGGGCTGCTGCAGGACCGAAGTGATTAAGCTATTACATGGATGCTGCTGCTGCTGCAGTGTCTCTGATGTGACAGGGCCCTAGTGAAGTAGGGAGGTGGCTGTTTATAGGTGCTCTGCAAAAGCTTAAACTGGCCTATGAATGACTGATAACTGTTAGCCTGATTGGGCTCCTGCTCTCGATCTCTATCCTCCTTGGACTGTGACAACTAGTGCATTGAAAACAGCAAAAACAGGAGGAGGAAGCTGGATGTAGTGCAGGTGGGCAACTGCTATCACCTTTGAAATGGCCAAGGAGAGATTGAAAATGACCAGCTAAACTGCTTTTTAGTGTCCATTTTTTCTAGCTACACGTCTTCCATTACCAGTCCTTGGTGAAATGTTCTGGTGGAAGGAGTTTGGGGCTCTGTCATCGAGGTATGGAGACATCTCTCCTAACCCCCCCCCCCACTCTTTAACACAGTTGACCTTTCTGAGCGGGTGTCTTGACCCCGTCCATGCCTATGTGCTGAAGCAGCATTCTTTTACAAACACCATGCCAGGGAGCTCACTGGAGAGTCTTCTACCGCACTCATCTCTGGGATATCTAAGCACCTTGGTACATGGCATGTGCTGCAGCAGTGGAGGTATATTTTTGCCTGATGTACATAGGCTATTACAACAGTGAAGCAATTAACCCCATCCTGACCAACAATAATGACTAGGACAGACAAGGTAGCAGTTTGCCCTTCTAGCAAGCAGTCCAATAGCTCTGTTCTGCCTCCCGCAGCCTGAGTGTTTTCCTTTGATAATTTACAGAAAACAGTGAGTTCTCTGAAGCCCAGATGTGGTTCTCTGCCTTTTAGTGAGGTTTTTATCAGGATCGGAATATAATTGGCACAGTTAGGAAATGTCACTGCAGTTTAAAGACAGGTGAAGTGTCTCATACTGTATGTGGGAGCTTCCTAGAAATCCCTGTGCCTCTCCTCTTGCTGTCAGTCACCTAGCAAAGTGGTGCTGGTCAGACCTGAGGTGCCTGGAGCCATGAGCTCACAGGATGGGCTAGGGGCAGGAGTGTGTTGTCACAGCTGTGTGGGATAGGACTGAGGTGACAGGGTTGCATTGCGTTGACACAGCTGCTGGGTGGGAGGGGGCCTTGGCCTAGGCTGGTGCACTGGCAGAGCTGTATGCTCTGGGGGAGGAGGTCACCCTGAGCATGGAGGTCTGTTGGCAGAGCTGAGTGGGAAGAAGTTTATGCAACACTTGCTACACCTGTTGCAATGCACTTGAAAAAAAAATGGGGTGAAGGTAACATTTCAGCAGAGTTGGCTGCTTTAGAGAGATTAGCTAAGTGCAAAGGGCTTTCTTTTTGCCGGTATCCGCCACAAAGGGTTACAATACTTCCCTCCTCCTGCATTGCAAATGAGCTGGTAAAGCCAGACTGGCCTTCAGCCTGCCTTAATGCTAAACCACTACACCGAGTAAACACCAGCCCCATCCCAGTCCATGCCCACTGGCTCTCCAATGGTTGGGGTTCTTTGGCAGTGGGAGAATGGCCGTGCTAGCTTGGTCAGAATGCCCTAGTGGCTAGAACTGGGAACTGCTCAGGGCGCCTGTGGCTCTGCTACTGCCTTTGGGGTTTGGGACAAGTTTCTCCAGGTGTAAAATACACACAGTGCTTTGAGAGCCCTGCATGAAAGAGCCTAGGCCCATGCAAAGCATTGTGCTTGTTTTCTTTGTTTTGCAGTGGTGCTCGGAGCCCCACTGTGTGAGGCACTTACAGCTGGTACCTGTGGAAAATGTAATAGGCTTTTAGGAGTGGAGCTAGCCAGCTCCCCGCCCCCTGCTTCCTCCCTCCTCTTTGGAGAGCTTCTGGGGGTGACAGGCCTCTGATGTGAGAGGGAGCTGTTCTCTCCTCACCATCTCTCCCTCCTCAGTTGGCTTACAAACTAGCCCTGTTTGGAGTGGAGGGGGACCTGGCAAACAGACCCTTGCACCACTAGTAATGGTGAATGGAGGTAATTTCTACCCATCTGGCCTCCAAATGCCCCTTGAGAATGTCAAGGTAAGTGATTCCCTCCCTCCCCAATGGCGAGGTGGCTGGGAGGAGGTGAAACGCTATGGAAGTGTGCATTGTATCTTTGGGTGGGGGGGGTCACTGGAGTTCTCTCCCTCTCGCTTGATTTTGTGCTGAACGTGGGGGAGGCAGTTGGCTGAGACTGTCCCAGCAGTTCTCAGAGGGAAAGCGGTGGAGGTAATACTCTAATGCTCTAGAATAACCGGGGGTGGGGGGGGGAGATTACTGAGCCAATGTAGGGTCGGTGAGCTCTGGCCATATGAACTGACCGCAGGGATGGTGATGTACAAGCCTATATAATAAAGAGCTGATGGGTTGAATAATAGGAACTGTGTGTTCCTGGCAGGCGAAGGAGGGGCTGTTCTCCACCAATGGCCATATCCCTGTAGTGCTGCCCACACTGCCGGAATAATTGGTCTTGGCACCAGGGCGCTTCACACATTACTGGGGTTCATACCATCTGCTTCAGTCCAATGTCACATCCAAAATACTCGGGTGTCTAGCTCTCTGTGTGGTGATGATCCCAGGCCCTAGCAGAGGTGGGTACTTCAAATTGCTTGTCCAGAGCAGGGATGTGCAGGGAGGGGGGTTGGCCTGTTTCTGTCCCCCTGGCAGGCTACTGCAGAAAAAGCAACTAATTTCATTGGCTCTCTTGACCTAAAGAAGAAACTGGTCAGAGGTCCAGGGTCTGAGCTACTGGAGTAAAGGATGCAAAACTACTGTAGGCAAGGCTGACACCCTCCCTGGCTTAGGGCCTTAGAACAGCATTTCCCAACCTGGGATGTGCCAGACTAGCCTCGAAGATGTGAGACAGACAGCAGATCATTGCAGCCTCTCCTGCCTCCACAGATCCTCAAACCATGCTGCTGTGTCTGAAATGAGCAGTAGTTTCTTGATGCTTCCTTTCCTCCCTGCTTTGAGACTGACCCTTCACAGGGCTGGGCTGGCCCTAGGAGCAGCTTTGGCATGCAGATGACAGGATCAGGAAGCAGCTTGCCAGCCCACACTCTGTATGTGTGCTGCTGCAACTCCTAGCTGGAGTATTTTAGATCTAGGCAGACACATGAGCCACTCATCCACTAATCCATCCCTTTTCATTTCGAATTGGGGTAAACCTGCGGCTGTTTGGATGGCGCTCCAACCCTCTTGCACTGACTTGCAGTGTGGGCTTGGACCAGCCAGCCTGTGTGGGTTCCCTGGCCGGCCGAGGTGCTACTCACTCACCCCCAGCCTGTGTGGGGTCCCTGGCCAGCCGAGGTGCTACTCACTCACCCCCCAGCCTGTGTGGGGTCCCTGGCCAGCTGAGGTGCTACTCACTCACCCCCCAGCCTGTGTGGGGTCCCTGGCCGGCCAAGGTGCTACTCACTCACTCACCCCCAGCCTGTGTGGGGTCCCTGGCCAGCTGAGGTGCTACTCACTCACCCCCAGCATGTGTGGGGTCCCTGGCCGGCCGAGGTGCTACTCACTCACTCACTCCCCAGCCTGTGTGGGGTCCCTGGCCGGCCGAGGTGCTACTCACTCACACACCCCCAGCCTGTGTGGGGTCCCTGGCCGGCCGAGGTGCTACTCACTCACTCACCCCCAGCCTGTGTGGGGTCCCTGGCTGGCCGAGGTGCTACTCACTTACTCCCCAGCCTGTGTGGGGTCCCTGGCCGGCCGAGGTGCTACTCACTCACTCACCCCCAGCCTGTGTGGGGTCCCTGGCCGGCCGAGGTGCTACTCACTCACTCACCCCCAGCCTGTGTGGGGTCCCTGGCTGGCCGAGGTGCTACTCACTTACTCCCCAGCCTGTGTGGGGTCCCTGGCCGGCCGAGGTGCTACTCACTCACTCACCCCCAGCCTGTGTGGGGTCCCTGGCCAGCCGAGGTGCTACTCACTCACCCCCAGCCTGTGTGGGGTCCCTGGCCGGCCGAGGTGCTACTCACTCACTCACCCCCAGCCTGTGTGGGGTCCCTGGCCGGCCGAGGTGCTACTCACTCACTCACTCCCCAGCCTGTGTGGGGTCCCTGGCCGGCCGAGGTGCTACTCACTCACTCACCCCCAGCCTGTGTGGGGTCCCTGGCCGGCCGAGGTGCTACTCACTCACTCACCCCCAGCCTGTGTGGGGTCCCTGGCCGGCCGAGGTGCTACTCACTCACTCACCCCCAGCCTGTGTGGGGTCCCTGGCCGGCCGAGGTGCTACTCACTCACTCACCCCCAGCCTGTGTGGGGTCCCGGGCCGGCCGAGGTGCTACTCACTCACTCACCCCCAGCCTGTGTGGGGTCCCTGGCCGGCCGAGGTGCTACTCACTCACTCACTCCCCAGCCTGTGTGGGTTCCCGGGCCGGCCGAGGTGCTACTCACTCACTCACTCCCCAGCCTGTGTGGGGTCCCGGGCCGGCCGAGGTGCTACTCACTCACTCACTCCCCAGCCTGTGTGGGGTCCCGGGCCGGCCGAGGTGCTACTCACTCACTCACTCCCCAGCCTGTGTGGGTTCCCGGGCCGGCCGAGGTGCTACTCACTCACTCACTCCCCAGCCTGTGTGGGGTCCCGGGCCGGCCGAGGTGCTACTCACTCACTCACTCCCCAGCCTGTGTGGGGTCCCTGGCCGGCCGAGGTGCTACTCACTCACTCACTCCCCAGCCTGTGTGGGGGCCCTGGCCGGCCAAGGTGCTACTCACTCACTCACCCCCAGCCTGTGTGGGTTCCCGGGCCGGCCGAGGTGCTACTCACTCACTCACCCCCAGCCTGTGTGGGGTCCCTGGCCGGCCGAGGTGCTACTCACTCACTCACTCACTCCCCAGCCTGTGTGGGGTCCCGGGCCGGCCGAGGTGCTACTCACTCACTCACTCACTCCCCAGCCTGCTGGGAGGGTTCCTTGTTGAAGTCTCTGCACAGTGCGGTGTATAATTGGAGCCTCACTGCTCCTGCCAACTCTCACTACAGCTGGATTCTAACAACATGTGCCCCTGTTGCTGTCTGGGTTTTGTTCTGGCTATTTGCCTAAGTGGGTTTTCTGCTACTGCTGGGTGGTTTAGAAAGGCTATTTTCCTCCTGAGTTACAGTGTGTTTATAAATCCTCTATACAAACACTCCCCTTTCAAACAAGCCTCTCTCAGCTCAGGGAGTGAATGTGAAGAGAGGGAAGTTAATGTGCTGATGTTTCCCAACGCAAATTGACTGGACACATTTTGTGCCCTGCCACTTTAACTCTTCATGCAGTGTAACCCCCCCACACACACACCCCTGTAAAGGGAGCTGCTGTGGTGGCCTGGGGGAGTAGAGATCACAGTAACAGGCTCCTGTTGCTGCAGCTATCGCAGCAATATTTGAATGCACAGAGAGGAGGATGTGTTAGTGCTCACAGAATGGGCCTGACCATTTGGGGGCTACTGGCTCAGCTATAGATTTTAGTGAGTCATTGAGGTACTTGCACTTCTGTGCCTTGCGTCCCCCCTTGCTAAGAAAGGAAATGGCTTCTAAACTAACTGCTGGTTGTAGAGTGCTGGGAGCGCCTCTGCTGAACGGCAGACGTACAAAGTAATACACTATTGCCATGCTCAGCTTGTCCCTATTGCAGGGGGTCCTGCTTTCCCCGGTGCCAGCTAGTTCACCTGCCTGGCAGCTGGCCTTTCGCCCGAGCAGCTCAGCTCAGCTCTCAGGCCCGTAGAGGGGTGGTGCTGTCAGGGGCTCGAGTTGGCTTCTTTCCTATTGCATTTGCAGGCCTGCTCTACCCTGTGTCCCCGTCACCCAATTTCCCATCTCCCCTGGGTCTCCCAGCCTAAGTCTGCCTGGCTTTTCCAAACCCCCAGACTTCTGAGCCTGCTGTTCCTTCTCTCTCTTGCTCTGCTGTAGCTAATGTTCCCTCCCCGCTAGGAACAGTTCAGCCCTTTGGCCTGGCTCGGAGGCTTCCCTGCCTGGGCCAATTCTGTTGTCATTTGTTTTCTTGTGCTGCCCCCTGGTGGTCTAAGTCTTCCATCACCCTGGCTTTCTGGAGGGATGCTGCTGCGGCTGGCCAGGGCCTTCTGGTACCAGCTTTGCACTCAGAGCTGCCCCCTGCTCCCTGGGGGTTGTGGGCATGGTCCCATGAAGCCATCCTCATTCGATACAGTCTCTCTCCCTCTCTTGCCCATGGAGCTGAGCAGCTGCCTATCCCCAGAGTTCTGTTTGGGGTTGTTTTCAGACCCGCACCAGCCCGGGGCTAGCGGGGAGTCTGCTGCTGCCCAGGAGGTTGCTAGAGACCCCTGGGCCTGCGTCTCCCCTTCCCCCTCGTGTCCTAGTTCGAGCTGTTGCTGTCCTAAGGAGGCCAAAAAAGCCCCTCTTGCAGTTCCTGCTGCAGGGGGTGGTCTGGGCCGGGGCTGCCTGCTGCTAGCGCTGTGGGCTCCGGCCCTGGGAGTTTGACCCCGGGGGGTGGCAGAGTGTTGGACTCCAAGGCCCCTTGAATGGCAGCTCCCTGAAGAGCTCACCTGTGCTGGGTGGGGCCGATGTCGAAGCTGTAGGAGTGAAACCCACATCAGGCTGGCTGACTGCCAGCCCGGAGCCACGTGCCCAGTTTGGGTGTATTGAGATACTGAACTGCCTTTAACTGCACTGTGTGGTCCCGTCCCCCGGGTGTGTGACGCTATAAGTGCCCCAGTCCCCAGTCAGGGGCGGTAGGCTGGGCTCTCCGGGGCTGTCTTACAACCCCTGTGGGCTCTTTACCCCCGTTGGGGGGGCTGCAGGGTGCTGCCCTGGGGTGAATGTTAAAGCTTCAGCAGGGGGTGCGGGTCTCTCTCGTTCCTAACGTGCGGGGACGAGCCCTTCCCCAGCCTTGCTGTAGGGGGGGGTGGGTGGGTGGGTGTGGGGGTGTGTGTGTGTGTGTGTGTGTGTGTGTGTGTCACACACACACACCCCGCCACTCGGGGAAGGTTAGCGTAGGGCCAGAGCCGTTGTCCCAGTGCTGGCGGAGATTTGTGCCTGCCCGGCAGTTCCCTCTCCAGCGCCCCTGCCCCCAGGATCCCCCCCCCCGGCTCCGCTGCGCCCCTCGCTGAGGGCAGAGGCCGCTGCCCCTGGGCGGGGGGAAGGAGGCAGCCTGGGAGCAGCGTGGCAGGGCGTTTATTGAGCCGCCCGGGGCCCTGGCGCTCAGCGGAAGCTGGCCCGCAGCTCCCGGCCGTGCAGCGGCTGGCACGGCCGCCAGTTGTCCTGCAGCGGGCAGGGCGGCTCGCCGGCCGCGCTGCTCAGGAGGCCGCGCAGGGCGCCCAGCTGCTCGGCGCCGATGGCCACGGGCTCCCGCAGCACCAGCCAGGTGACGCTCTCCAGCAGCGGCGGGGTGGTCAGCGAGCCCGGGTACGTCCAGAAGTCGGCGCAGGCGGGCAGCAGCTCCCGCGGCCGGAGGGCGGGGCAGGGCGCCTGGGTGCCCCGGGTGCGCACGGAGCCCAGCGCCCCCAGCAGCGGCTGCAGGGCCGGGCAGGGCGGGCCCAGGCGCAGCAGCACGGCCACCACGGCCAGCCCGTCGGGGCGGCCCAGCGCCTCGCTCAGCCGCGGGTAGCGGGCCCGCCAGTGCACCAGGTGCAGCTCGGCCGGGAAGCGGCGCCCCTCCAGCGTGTGCTCCGAGCCCTGCTCCGGCCCCGAGCCCCAGTGCAGGTGGAGCTGGGCCAGGCGGTAGGGGCCCGCCAGGGGCCCCCCGGCCAGCGCCGCGCCCTCCGCGAACGGCACCTGCACCGTGTGCCCGTTGTTGGCGATGCTCTGCGCCGCCGCCGCCTCGTAGCCGAACTGCAGCGGCCGCAGGGCGGCGTCGTAGCGGGTGTCCTGGGCCCGGATGTCCACGGGGGACTGGCGCCGCCCGCGGGCCAGGGGGAAGCGCTCATGCCAGCGCTCCGGGCCGTCCTCCGGGCCGTAGCCCCACGCGGGGGCCGGGGCTCCGCCTGCGCCCCTGGGGCCGGGCCTGCCGCAGCAGCCCAAGCAGCTCATGGGGACCCGGCCGGGGCGCGACTGTCCGCTCAGCGCCCTGTCACAGCCGCGTGTCCCGCTCCCGGCCGGGCCCCGCGGGGCGGCGCACCCTGCAAAACCCGGACTCCTCTGCCGCACCCCCGCCTGGCCCACGCGGCTCCGCACGGAGCTCCGGCTTGTGATTTCTGGGTAGCCTCTTCTCAAACTCCGCAACAGCTGGAGGAGCTGCTGTCCCCCGGCCCGGGGTGTGTGTAACCACTGCCCCAAAGGCTCCCTGCCTCTGCCCTGGTCCCCCACCCCCAGCCCTGCGCACAGGCCTGGAGCGCAGCTGGAGAGACCAGTCCCTTCCTCCTGACTCATGCTCCCTTCCCTGGGGGTTTCTGTCTCCCCTTGCCCCCCAGCCTCCCTGGAGGATCCCCCCAGGCAGGTCCACTGGGATCCCCACACGTCCTGGAGGATCCCCCGGGGCAGGGGCTGGGACGGGGGTTCTCTCTGCTGGAAGTATGTTTATTTTCTCCTCTCCTGTTTCTAGCATGTGCTCTGAATGCTCCCAGCCAAGGGCCAGGAGCAGCCCAGGACCCACCCACCTGGGCCTCTCACCCACTCGGAGGCCCCACGCCCACTTGACCAGTTGTTGCACCTGCCCTGGCGTGAGACACACTTCAGAGGTTTTTCCACCCTGTTCAACAAGGCAGGGAAGCAAAGGCTCCTGGAGCCCCCCACCCCAGGGGGCCAGCACTTCCCAGCCCCGCCAGGCATCTGTCCCAGCTCCCCTTGCAGCCTGTGCCTGCCGCTCTCGGTCACCTGCACATGCTCCAGCCCCAGGAGCCTGCAGGATTTTCCTCTCCAAAAGCCGGGGAGGTCATGCAGTGCCACAGTGTGAACGGACAGACACCCGTTGGGGCTGCTCTCGGTACCGCTCCAGCACTGGGAGGATTAGCCAGGATTGGAAGGGTGGTTGCTGCCTGAGTGGGAGGCGCTGGCCGATTCCACGGAGCCCTGTGGTCACACTGCTGGAGACAGATGCCGTATTGGGATGGGGGCTTGCCCCAGCTTAGGGCAGCTCCCTGTTCAGCTGCAGTGCCTGTCCCATGGGTGGGGGTTGCGGCGAGGTCCCCTTCCCATTGCTGGAGCTGCCTGCTGAGGCCCCGGCTGTCACACGGGCCAGTGGACCTTGGTTTCCTCCCACTGCCCCTGCCACCCAGCCGGCGTCAGGAAGTGGGAGGGCCCGTCTGAGCACAGGACAGCTTAGCCAAGGTCCGGTCCAGTGGGAGGATGGGATAGTCTGGGGTTCAGGGGGGTGGTCGGGGACAGTTTGGGGTTCGGCTGTGGAGCATGGGAGAAGGCCTGGGGTTCACCTCACAGGGTGGTTGCTATTCCTGCATCCCAAGCGCCCAAGCCAATCCGGCCCCCTGGTTTTTGCCTCTGGATTCTGAGGCTGGGTGGTGCGTTTTCCTCTAGCTTTCCTGGCGGGGCCAGGAAGAGCTGGGGGACTTTCCAGGGTGCAGCCCACTTGTGGTAAAGAGGGAAGCAGCGGCCCCAAGCGAGATCATTGCGCTCAGCACAGCAGATCTGCCCAGCCTGTGGTGTCTCAGAGCCATGCCTGGGAGCGCTCCACGTGGCTGCTAGTGCTGCCATTACTCAAACAGCCAAATTCTCTGTCAGAGGCCTGGACGGCTTCCTTCTTGGAGCAGAGCCTGAGAGCAAAGGGCTGATGGTGTTAGGGAGGGTGAGGCACACGGGCAGGACTTCTGCCCATGTGCCTCACCTGTGGCGTGGAGCTGGGATCTTCAGCTGCTGCTGGGTTCTGAGCCACTGATGTCGTGTCCTGCTCCTTTTATGCCACACCCAGGGCACATGTGGGTACTTTCAGCTCAGACCCACGGGCAGGTTTCCCTTCCCTTCCCTCCAGCTCGGTAGCAGCAGCCGTGAATCACCTCCGCAGCGCTGCCCAGCCATGACCCAGCTGGGAGCTAGGAAGCGAGGTCAGGATGGAAGCCACGCAGCCCTGTGCTCACCAGCCATTTCATAGCTGCCTTCCCAGGGGCTTTGCGTGCGCACACATCCTGAGAGCTGCCCCCAGGCAGATCCAGGACTTTCCGGGGCAGCAGCAGCACCATTTCCTGCCTCTCATCTGGTCTCCTCCCCCACCTCACAGTCATTTCCTCTCTGTGTTTATTTTCATTGCTGTGCTGCTTGTCTCCCCTCCTTCCTCAGCAGGCCCCATCTTCTCAAAACAGGACCCCAGTGCCCCCTGATTCAGTCCCCTCCTGAGTTACAGACCTCCCAGCTCTTCCGACCCAGCCAGTCTGCTGCAGCCTCCAGCCCCAGCGCCCCAGCACTCTGAGCTCCGAGCTGAGATGGGCTTTGCAGGGAGCACAGCACGCTGCTGACTCCAGCCTGGCTCAGGCCCCTTCCTGCCCTGGAGCCTAGAAGGGCCCAGGTCCCGCTTGCGGGTGGAGTCCCGGCAGTGGCTCCTTACCGTGGTCACACATGAGACCCCCAGCCTGCACCAGACGTCAGATAGTCCTGCCTTGCTACCAAAGGGGCACAACTGCTGGGAGGGCCACCGTGGAGCCGCTCCTGCTGGGGCGTAGCTGAGGATGAGGCCAGCACAGCGACTTTTACCAGTGCCCCATAGGAAGCACAGCTGGTCTCGTAACTCTGTCCAGAGTCTCCCGGAGCTGCCTCCCAGGCGCCCGCCTGCTACCCCCCTTTCCCCCAGACACCGAGCCATGCGGGCCATCCTAATGCAATTAGTGCTCATTAAATCCAAGATTTACATTTGACCCTAATTACCCTACCTGCCTCCATATGGCTGTGCCCCGTCTCCTGTCACTCGCTCCATCAGAGCTGCACCCTCGATGTGTCTGGGGATGAGGGGACACCTGCCCCAGGGCTCACTGCCGAGTGCCTGGCCAGGGAGAGTGGAAGGGCCTCTTGCCTGCATGGAATCCTGCCAGCCAGCCGCGTGGGCATAGCCCGGGCCCCAGGCTGCCACGGACGGCTCGGGAACCAGCAGCAGGGCTCAGTAAGCTGGAGCTCCTAGTGTGTCTGTGCTTGGTCTGGGCATCAGAACAAACCTATCGCTTCAGTGGTGTCTTAGCCAGACCTCCCTCGGCTGGGCCACGAGGAGCCCCCCAGAGATGCTCTGGGCCAGGGTTGCCTCCCATGTGCAGACATGGCACAATCCTGCCTTTGCTGGCGGCTGCATTCTGCCACCCCCTGTGCCCCTCCATGGGGAGCCTGGAGCGGGCAGCCTGAAATGAGCTTGACAGCAGAGATGTTTGTCCCCTCAGAGCTGTACTGCAACTCTACGCTGGAGCTGGATCCCAGACAGGCCTGGCCCCCTGCTGCCCCTCCCATGGCAGGGATCGGGGGGTGTTGGTGCCATTAAAGTCTGAGCCCGATGCCCGTCTGCCAGCTCCCAACTCAGCTGTCTCTGGGAGCCATTTATTATTCAGTGTGCAGAGGCTCTCAGTGACGGCTCCAGTTCCCCTTCCGGGAAGGCGCGCAATGAACCCCTCTCAGTCCGTTACTCAGCGTGAGAAACGGCTCTCCCCAGTGCCGTAACGCGCTCTCCAGCACGGGGCGGGAGGCAGAACTGGGCGCACCCCAGGCACAGGCTGTGGGAACCCAGCTAGGCCGCGCTGGGGCTCGGCGGAGGAGAGGGCTGAGGTTAGCTCTCAGCACACAGGGCGGTGCCCCGGTCCCCGTTATCCCGGCCAGCACACAAGGCTCTCAGATGCCCTTCCCAGCCGGGCAGCACGGAGGTAGCAAAGCCAGCCCCTGCCAGCTCGTCACACCTTCATCCAATGGCAGCATTGCGGGCACAGCCAGGCACTCCCAGCCCTGGGCACGGGGAGCACGTACCCCTGTGCCCTGCACGTGCCCCTGCTGACTCCAGGCTGGACGGTGACTCACCAGATCCAGGCACTGCCCCAACGCACTCACATGCACCCAGAGACACGCCAATCCCCACAGCGAGTGACACACGCCAACGTGCTGCGCGCACTGGCTGGGCGATGGGCTCCTCCCTGCTGCCAGTGGCCGTGGCCCGGGCCCCACGCTGCGTGTATCGCAGCCGGGACCCAGAGACCCAGCCCATGAGAGGGGAAGCTGTGCCAGCAAGGGGGCGGAGAGGCACGGACACCTGGCTGCCATCAGGAACCACCTGGCCTTGCTGGGCCTGTAACACACACATCCAGCCCAGCCCTCTCCCCCTCCGCTGCTGCTCGCCGCCCCTCCCACAGCCGCAAAGGGAGAATGGGCCGGGACGCAGCCCTCTCGCCAGCTGCTGTCCCAGGGCTGTGCACCAGGGATAATGGGATCATCACCTTAAACTGGGGCAGCACTAATGCAATTGTGGGCTTAGCAGGCTGGAAAGGTGACACCCCCAGCTGAGCCGAGCCCTGCCTACCCTGCCGAGTGCTGCCTCCATTTGCCACCCGCCCCCCATTGCTGTCGGTTCCTGGACTCCAGGGGGGCAGGGCAGAGCAGAGAAGCCCCCAGCCGGCAGCACTGGGCCTGGCTGGGGGAGTATTTGGGGTGAGCTGCGTGTTCCCACGGCTGCTCCCTAGGCAGTGCGCTGAGTGCAGGGAGGTGCCGAAGCCATGCCCGGGGCCTGATTCCTGAAGACAGGGCCTCTCGCTCCCCAGCAACCCTGCCCTGCGCTGGGACAGGCGCTGGGACAGGGCCGAGCTGAGAGAGCCACATGGAGCCCTAAGGACATTTCCTCTGCCAGCCACAGGAGCCTTTGCCCCTCCGCCCAGGCTGTCCTGTCCCCTCGCCGTCCTGGGACAGCGCCGGGGTGCCCTGTGTGGGGGGCAGGGGGGGCTGACCGTGCTTTCCATTAACCCTGCTCCTCGCTTAAGGAAAACTGTTACAAGCCTGATGTGAACACGCGAGCGCATCCACACAGCCAGCGGCAGCAGGTTCTCTCAGTCGTGCTAAAGCCCCTTCCACCCCCTTAAACCAAACCAAACTGGTGCAGCTCGGGGTTCCAGGAGCCAGGCTCTGCCTGGGGTACAGAGAGGGCACAGCTGTGAACACCTGCGGGTGCAGGCGGGTGGTGGGGCGCTGGGCCCTGCAGCCTCTCCCCTACCTGAGCGGGAACCAGGGCACCTGGGATTTATTCCCAGTTGTGCCACTGATTTGCTGGGTGATCTTGGGTAAGTCCCCTCCCCACGTGTGCGGCACAGATGGGGTCACTGACTGTGCGTGCTGCACACTTGGGGCCCTCAGGGTTACAGGGCTGATAGCTGGGGGTGACTTTCTGTTGCCAGGGCCTGTGACCCCCAGTGGCCTCTTTGCTGGGTCCTGCGGCTGCCCCCGCCAGGGCTCTGGCTCCAGCCGCTCGTTCCCACGCAGCAGCACAAGCACTAGCTGATGCCCAGTTGCACAGCCACACGCGTGGCAGGCCCAGGCCGGCCCCTTCCCATCTCACTAATTACAGTAATTGTGCCCCATTGGCTCCAGCGCTGCTCTGGGTCTTTACTCACCTCACCCTTGTCTGCTTTGAATTATCGCCTGCCCTGTCATATGCAAATGGCACTTTAATTACATCCAGGCCAGTTAGGAGCTGGCAGCCCAGCCCTGTGCAGTCACCCTGCTGGGGCTCCGGCTGCTAAGGAGAGTGGGGGTTTGCACGCAGCACCTCCCCCGGAGCTCAGGGTAAACACCCAAGGGGACAGCGGCCAGGTGCTCCTCAGCAGCTCTCTGCAGCAGCTGGCAGCTCTGTGCTTCCTTCCGGGGGCATTTCCTTCACTGGCGCTGGCGCTTTCACCGGCTGGGGCCGATGCTCAGTTCCCCTCCACAAGGTAGCTGGGCCGCTACCCTGCCAGGCCAAGTCGGCAGCTCCTTCGCCAGGCCTAGTGCAGGGATTCAAGGGGTGCAGCGAGACGTGACCCCCGCTCTGCTCCTGGGGAGCCCATTAGCTCCGCTCGCCAGCTGGTCGCCTGGCCTGTGGAGATTCGCACCCCACCCAGGGCCAGCACCAGAGAGCACTTATATAGCAACCCTCCTCCACCCCCATGAGCAGCAGCAAACTCCTGGACTCTCAAACCAGCACCTGGTTCTGTGCCGAGCCAGGCAGAGCCCGGGGAACTGGGGCACTGTGGGGCCTGCAGGGGTGGTGACCTCAGCCCAGCAGGACGAGCTCCTGCTTCCTGGGCTGCTGCCCTCCCCCGTCCCCGGGCCGGTCCTAGCCCTCCTCCCCTCAGTCCCCCCCCGTCCCGGGGCCGGTCCTAGCCCCCCCTCCCCTGAGTCCCCCCGTCCCGGGGCCAGTCCTAGCCCCCCTCCCCTGAGTCCCCCCGTCCCGGGGCCGGTCCTAGCCCTCCTCCCCTCAGTGCCCTGAGCCTGAACGGCTCAGCGGGGTCACAGGAGAGACTTGGCTGCTGCAGCCAGGAGTGCTGGGCTGGGGCTCTGCCTCCAGCTCCTGGGCTGGCGGGACAGGGACGAGCAGAGACAGCTGGGTGGGCGCTTGCTCCCCCTCCCTGGCAGCTCAGCTGGCGAGCTCGGCTCGAGCCAGAGAGGGCCTGTGCCCAGCCGGTGCCCAGGGCATGGAGCAGACGGTCCTGCAGTGGATGCTCCACCTTGCAGTGTCCACGTGCCACGGCCTCCTCATCCTGCTGCACCCAGCACTGCCCCTTGGGGAACGCCACCCAGTCCCCGCACACCCACGGGCCTCCCCACAACCGCCAGGGGGGTGCCCTGAGGGGCAGGGCAGGTGCCCGAGCCGCTACGCAGGGCTCACATCCCTCCCCAGGCTGCACAGGGGGCTGGCACTGCGTTACATGGAGGCTGCCACCCCTGGCCTTGGAGCCCTGCCAGGATCATGCCCCAACCAAGGCCAGGCGGGAGGCCAGGCATTGCCACTGGCTGCCAAAGCCCCTGTCTCTGCCACGCGCTAGAAATGGGGCCAGAATTGCCGTGGGCGCTCAGCCCAGGCCGGGCAGCGCCGGTGTCTGGAGCTCGGCATTGCCTGCCCAGTCACCCCGGCTGCTCTGCTCAGCTGGGCCAGACGCACCTGCAGCCTCACCTGCCCATGGAGCCCCTGGGGGCCGTGCTGGCGGCAGAGACTCCCTGGGGCTGGTGCGGAGCTGTTGGGGGCAGCCCCTCCCCCCTCTGCACTGACTGCTTGGAACAATGGCCGGGGGCGGGGGGGAGAGATGGAGCAAGCTGCCTCCTGGCCCTCAGCGATTATTGAATTACCCACCTCCATCTGCGCCCCGTCTGCTCGGAGTATGTGGGGCAGGGATTAGCGCTCGGCTGACCCGGGGGCTCCCCGCCCCTTTGCCACAGCCCTGCCCCACACACCCCTTTAGCAACGCTGCCTGGCGCCTGACTTGGCGGGGTTTGAGTGGAGACGGGGCGGCTGGCTCAGGGCCCCAGCGGCGACGTCCCCCCGAGGTGGGAGCAGCTCTGGCGAGGGGGGTGGGTTCTCCCTCGCGGGGTGACCGAGCGCGGGTGTCTTTCGAACGGGGTCGCTCCAGTTCAGCCAGGGCGCTGGGGCCGGGGTAGGACTGCAAGGGCAGCTCGCTGCCTGAGTTGTGCAAGAGGCTGGACTGGATGAGCCTGGCCACAGTCTCTGGGCTGCACACACGAGGGGCGGGGGTGTCACACCCCCCTGTCTCAGTAGGTCGGGAGCAGCAAGGCCTCTGCCTCTCATTTTAGCTGTGCCCATCACGGACATGCAGCCACCTCTGAATTAGAACACGGCAGCTGTTTCCCAGGCTGCTGCAGCAGCCGTGCCCAGCTGCCCAGGGTGGGTAGGGAAGGTCCCCGTCCCCGTCCCCATCCCCGAGTGTGGAGCAACAGTGCCTAGTTCTGCAACATGGACACGGCAGCTCGGTGGGCTGCTGTGCCAGGAGCCCCTCCCAGGGCCTGCCCGTTTCAAAGCCAGGGGGAGTTGGGCAGGGAGCAGCCCATCGGCCCTGGCTCCTGGCACACAGCTCAGGGCTCCAGTCACGTAACGAGGCAGGGCCTGGGGTGGGGAGGGGCGGCAGGCGCAGGGGAGCGGTGACTGGGTCCCTGGTGCGCTGCGTTGGGACTGGAGCCTAAGACTTTCCGTCACAGTCACGGTCAGGGCCCGACCGGCGCCTGCGCAACACAGACCCATCCCAGCTGACATGCTTGAGCTGCGTGACAGGGGCTGCGGCGCGTATCGCTAGGGCCCGGACGTTGCGGGGGGAGGGGGCGGGGGGGGGCTCCAGCTGAGTGAGCACCTGGCCACCTGGGCTTATGGAGCGCGAGCTTAGAGCCTTGTGCACCAGCCAGTGGTATCCCCTGGAGCCCACCCCACAGCCCCCAGCCTCCCCTCGCCTCCTGCAGCTCTGCGCAGGCCTGACCAGCTGCTGGCTCCTGTTTGCCCCAGGCAGCCGGCTTTGCCGCCTGGCGCTGGTGAGCGGAGCAGGGGCCCCGCCGGGCATCTCCCCTGCAGCTGGGAGCCAGACGCCTGGTGGCCAAACGCTCATGATGGGCGTGTGTGGCATAGGCCCCCATGCACATGGCCCCACCCTGCCAGCTGAGAAGACGCCTAACGACCCCACTAACGAGCCATTGGGTGCAGCTGCGCGCAGAGGCCTTGGGGCCAGGCTGAAGCACACGCTGGAAGAGCTGGTCCCAGGCCCCACTCAAGAGATGAGACCGGCCACCTGCAGCTCGAAGTCCGGCATGCTGAGCCGCTGGGAGTCGCCTGCCACGTCCCTTCCATGAGCTCCATGCTCAGCCCCTGGCTGCCGTGGTGCCTAAGGACCGGCGGCCCCAGCGCCTGATGGGTTTATGGCCCCTCAAGCAAATGGGCCAGTGCATTAGGCCTAGGCTGACCAAATGTCTCGATTTTATAGGGACAGTCCCCAGTTTGGGGGCTTTTTCTTACATAGGCTCCCATCACCCCCTACCTCCTGTCCCGGTTTTCCACACGTGCTGTCTGCTCACCCTAAGGAGGCCCTGGGCAGGGAAGTGCAGGCAGCGGAGGGTTGCGGCTTGGCGAAGCTGTTCCTGGCATTACAGAGCAGCCATCACGGGCCAAAGGGGCTGGACTAAGCAGCAGGGCAGTGTGAGGCCAGACCCGGTTTGCTGGCAGAGCTCAGTCGAGCTCCTGTGCACTGGGGAACAGGCTGAACCTTCTCCTGCAGCTTCAGGCAAATTCCGAGCCAGAGGGAGGGGCTGGCACCCCTAATCAGTAACTGCAAAGCCCAGGCCAGATCTCTGCTGGGCAGCACCTTCCCTGCTGCTCCCTGGTCTCTGCTGAGGCACATGGGGGCAGTGCCAGCATATAGGGGCAGAGGGGGGACTAGTGCTTTCCTATGCCTTGTGGAGCAAGGGGGCAGAGGTAGTTGAGGAGAGGTCTCGACAGTGAGTCCTGTCCCCCCTGCCAGGGGATGATCAGCAATGCCATAGTTAGTGTTACCTGCCTCAGACTGTCCTCATTAGGGACCAGAGTCAACGCCCACTGAGCTGACTGGGGGAGTGCTCCCTGTGATGAAATGGGGGTTTTTTCTTGGGGTTTTCTGTGTTTTCCAGTGGTTTGTATGCACAGGGGGTGGGACTCAGTGTCCCCAGGTGTTACTGGTTTAACGAGGTGAGGGGAGAGGGAGTTTGTTGGTACAGAGGACCGGAGAGGGACTTGGGACCCCAGCTGATGGCCTGGAGGATGGAGACCCCAGCGACTGGTGACCCAGCTCAGGAGTCAAAGCCGGTTCTGGCCAGTGGGAGGACAATGGGCTGCGAAGAGAGGACCCTGGTGACCTGACCAGCCGGGTCCAGCCAGAGGAGGGCTGAGAGGAGGAGACCCAGGCCTTCCTGTTTACAACCCTGTTTCCCTGGAGAGAAGCCAATGGACAGAGGGGGCTTGGGGCCGGGGATATCGGAGGCCCAGCTGGGAAGCAGGGGGGCTCGGGGCTGGAGGGGGAGCAGGCAGAGCCCCCCTGGCTGCAGGGGGACTGGGATGTGCTGGGCTGAGGGAGGCCAGGCCTGAGGCTCTGAGAATTTCCAGTGCTGTGTTCACCTCTCAATAAACCTCCTGTTTTATGCTGGCTGAGAGTCACTCCAGTCTAGGGAACAGGGTTGCATCAACCCCTTCGGGGGTGAGGAGGCCTGGGGAGTCCAGAGCGCGTGGACTGCCTGGGGGGGCCCACAGCAGAGACAGACGTGCTAAGGCTCAGAGAGGTGCAGCTCCAGGAGGTGGAGGGGCCTGACCCCAAGCGTGGACCCCTGAGCACAGCTGTCGCACTGAAAGGGGCACCCCCCACGGGGCCACGAGTGGGCACCGTCTGTGAGTCTGTGACCCTCCCCACTCTCTGCGCGTGGGCAGGGTGGTTGCAGACAGGGGGTGGATGTGCTGCTTGGGCACGGTGCTGGCAGGTTTTCTTTGCATCCCACACAAGAAGAAATGTACATTTGTGTCAACAAAAGCTCAAAATGCTGCAGCCCCAGGCACCCTGCCAAGACGAAGGGCCTGTCAGACCCAGTCCCTGAGCTGCTCTGATGGTGGGACTTGTGCCCAGCCCTTCAGCTTTCAGTCTACCCACCCACCCACCCCCATCTTGGGCACCCATCAGCTAGAAAAATGCTATTGCCACCAGCTGCTAGGCACATAGCCAGGGGGATGGGGATGGTGGCAGTGGGGCAGTTTTTCCGTATCACATAATAATGTTTAAATGTTATTGGGCACCTAATCTGCGAAAACATCATCACGGCACCTAAAGGGCCAAAACAGAGTCTAATTGTGCCCAGTTGGCAGAAAGCTTCTCAATACCATTTGTAGTGCAAGTGTGTACTCAGAATAGTCCTGTTCTGGGGAGTGGGGGAAAACGTTTCACCCCCGTTGATAGTTTGTGCATTTCCCTGAACGTTTTTACCTTCAGTTAAAGCACAATTCTATAGGCCCAGACCAGCAGGAGCGTGTTTGTACCTTGTAATACATCAGATTTGTCACTACTCACGGACTGGACTGATTTGAGAAGTTTGGCTAGCTGCTAGTTGTAGGAAGTTATGCGGATGAGAGCCCTGCCCCCCAATTATAAAACCTATTTTTGATGTTCTCTGCGCAGCCGGGGAGACAAGTCTAACGCACACACGTTACAATGGTAACGATCTTCTTTCTGAACACAATGGTAATACACGCAAACCTCTTACCTACCCGTCAGGGAGCGCAGTGGAAGGGCTGTAGAACGTCTTGGATGAACATGGCGTGTGAAGAACAAAGTACTCGGCCGCACACGGTAACTGACAAATGGCTGAATTTCTCCTTTTCCCCCCATATCGGAATATAACGATCGGACTGACATTTCAGTGTAGTCTACAGAGCGGTATAAACAAGTCGTATGAAATTTTAGCTTGTACTGAGTTCACTAGAGCTTTTGATGGAGCCTGTTGTACAACTAGGCAAATATCTAGATGAGCTGTAGCTCTGCGTCCGCCTGGCCGGGAACCCCTGCACGGGACCGTCCGATCGTCTCGCTGTGACCATGTCTGTGTTCTGGCTCTTTGCCCTCAACACTGCTCAGCCTGGTGGTGGTGGGAGCAGGTTTATAGCCAGCCCCCAGCTGATTTCTTCCCCTCCCAAGACCAAGCCAAGTTATCACTTTGTACAAAGTGCACGGGGGGGGCCGGGGGGGAGTGTTCACCTGGAATGTATCTCCCCAGCCTTCCCCTGACCTGACCCCCCCAGCTCCCAAGCCCAGGGCTGTGAGACTTGCCCTTTGGGTCCACCAAAAGGGACGCGAGCTGCACCCAGGCTGCTTAGAGGTAAACGTTCACTGCGCTCTGCAGTCCAGAGCCAGGCACGTGGGCTTGGTACCTTGGACTCAAAGGGGGGGGGGGGGGAGACACTGGTTCTGGGCATAAGCAAGAGCTGCTTAGCCTGGGTTAGCCCTGAAGGACATCTGGGCTTCTGTAAAGTGCGAGCTCTGTGTTACCTTTTGGAACTTAAGACTAACTCCTTCCTGCACCTGTGATCACTCGCTTTAACCCTGTAAATAATGCTCTGGTTGCCGTTTCCTGCTTAAGAAATTCTCATGCCATTGACGAGGGCTGGCTGTGTACCTGACCAGTTCTTTCCGTGGCTGACATACGTGTCCATGGGCACTGTACGTGAAGTCTGTTCTGTCTGCCTTCGCCACGTCTTCAAACGCTTCAGTGCACGTTTGTGCTTTCGCCAAGATGTGTCTCTTCACGTTTGCTTGCAGAACGGCATCGTCCATGGAATCGCCAAGTGCCGCCCCTTGCCAACAAGTCACTACATCATTCACAAGGCAGCTTTCCCTCTTCCAACAGGGCTGACTGAGGCACCACAGATGACGGCTTCCACGAGCCATCTTCCACCCGACCTCCCCACATCACCCTGAAATTCACTGCACAATGCAGGGGTCCCCTCTCAAGGGGGTCACTGGCAAATTTGGTTTGACTCCTCCATTTAATCAACAGCGTTTGCAGTACATTGTTTGGTCGTACACAGCGCTGGTCCAGTCTGGGCCCAAAGCGTGGCCTCTATCTTGTGTAACTTCCATTGCCACGGCAGGAAGCAGGGGACAGTTGATATAAAATAGCAGCTAAATAACTGATTAAATCTCTCAGTTCTACAGCTACTAGAATCATAGAATCTCAGGGTTGGAAGGGACCTCAGGAGGTATCTAGTCCAACCCCCTGAACTACATGACACCTACTAGCTCGTACTACCATGTAACTATGGGCTTTGGCATGAACCCAGGGCCAAGTACTACAGGAAACATCCATAAAGTCTTGGAGGCTAAATATTTTCCAGACTGTCCAGAACAGGCTTATCCGGAGCACACCGTTCTATCATCAACAGTATTCAGCAGCTTGCTGGCAAGTGGGGTCACAGCTAGACTGTTCTGCAGGTGGTGGCCTGTTGGGGGGGGACTGGCTTTTCGGAGGGGATGCCCAATAGCATTTCGACATTCCGTGATATAGAAACGCTGCCTCTCCCTGCCCCCAGGGGCTCCCAGCGCGTCTAGCCGGTGGGTTACCCGAACTCATTCCTGGCTCTGCCCAACCCCGGAGGAGTGAGGAAGGAAAGGCAGCAGGACCAAGCCTGATAAATACAAGAAGAGTTTATTGAAAAAGTGTGAAGGCAGCAGGGCCGGGGCAGCTCCGCAGCCAGGACAATAAATAACAGACGCCCCCCCACGGAGTGAGCGGCATGGAAGACTCCCTGGCAACAAGACACATGCAGCCCCGCCCCGCCCGCAAGGGAGAGGCTGGGGCCGGTGCTCACAGAACAGGGCTCTGTGTGGAGGGGTCCCTGAGGCAGCAGGAGGGAGGCAGAGCCTGGGGGCCCTGCCGGTTCCTTGCTGCTGGGGCATCAGGCTCTGGCTGTTCGGTGCCTCCCTGTGGGGCTTGCCAGAGCACCGAGGGGCTGGTAGCTACAAGGGGGCCCCTCACTGGGGCTCCCTGCTTAGGGCTTCGTTGCAAAGGCCTCATGGGAGGGGAGGGGCGGGGGTCCCTGCCCCGCTCCATGGCTCCTGTGTAGTCCAGGCGTCTCTGGGGCCCTTGCTAAGCTGCAGGGCCCAGGGGCGAGTCCTGCCCCGGGGGGGGGGGGCAGCCTGCAGGGAGCCCCGGCCTCGGCCCCTCCAGGCACTGTTTGCTCCTCAGGAGGGGAGGGGAATGTGGTCAGGCCAGCTGATTGGAGGAGAGCTTGGGTCATAGTGGAGATCAGGTGGATCCACTTTCTGCCAATGGGGTGGCAGCTTAGAAGCCCCAGATCCCAGCGGGTGGGGCCACTGCCAGTATCTGGACAGCATGGCTCTTCCCCTCCCCCGCCATGGGCCCCGCTCCAGGGCTTGCGGGTGGTGAAGGGGGGCTGGGGAACAACCCTGCCCCACAGAGGCTGTTTCACGCTGGTGGGGCGCAGGCTGCGGGCAGCAACCACCAGCCTGCCTGGGCCCGTGACTGTGCTGAGGCTGGAGACCCAGCCCCTGGGAACGTGTCTCTGAGGGCAGGGCCCGCTCTCCTTCCCACCCACTGTCTGCGGGGCCTCTCCCTGCACCCCGCGGCCAGCTCTAGCCACGGGGCCCAGGGCGGTTCCAGGCCAGGGCTGCACTGGCTCCAAGCCAGCTGCAGGAAACCTGCTCGCGTGGGACACTCCCTGCTCAGGAGGGAGCTGCCAGGCCTCTGGGGCGGAAACACCACGAGGGCCCCAGGCTGCTGTGGACTGCAGTGACGGCTGGGCTGAGCCACACGGCCCCCGGGTAACGTCTCCATGCCACGCCCAGCCCCAGGCTCAGGCCAGGATTCGCGGCGGGATCTCCACCGAGGCCTTGATGAAGACTGTGTTGTCCCGCACGTAGTTGCGCTTCTTGATGTCCTCGTGCGAGATGAACTTGGGGTACCCGAAGCCCAGGGTGCTCTCGTCCAGGGAGCTGCGGGAGGCCCCCGGCTTCTGGAAATTCTTCCAGTTGGGGTCAGGGTTGAAGGTCTCAGTGATGTGCTGGGGCTTGGACAGCGAGGGGTCGCTCTGGTCCAGCAGGGAGAAGGTGACGCGGTAGGAGAAGGGCCACTCCAGGAGGTTGTCGTACTGGCCCGGCAGCACCCGGATGTAGACGGACAGGTGGCTGCCTTCCCCGCTGCCGTTCCCGTTGAGGAACACGGACACCTGCAGCTTGTAGCCGTACCGGTGGGTGTAGAAGGGCGGGCTGAAGAACTCGTAGTTGCTGCGCACTTTGGAGTCCTGCAGCTTGCGGGCGTAGTCTGCGATCTTCCAGATCAGGACCCCGTCGCTGCTGACCGACAGCTCCTCCATCTCCTGCCGCAGCTCCTGGATCTCCTGCCGCTGCCGGCTCACCAGCGAGCACACCATGCCCAGATGCACCTTGGTGCTCTCGTCCAGGTGCCGGCTCATGGCCAGCTTGGGGCACTGCACGGAGGAAGGAGCAAGCAATCACTGGAGTGCAGCACAGGGAAGGGGCGGTGCTGGGGGGACAGCGAGACCCAGGGGGAGGGAGCTCCAGCAGCAGCCTGGGCGCGGGGGGGAAGCGCTGGCTCTGGCCAGGCCCAGCTGGACGGGGGCAGCAGGCAGCACTCACCCGATGTTTGCAGCCAGCGTCTTTGAAAGGGCACAACACCATGGCTGTGCTGCAGTTCTCCTTCAGGTGCCCGGACAGGTCTTCTCGGGCGATGCTGGGTGTCCCGCACTGGTTGGGGCAGGACACGGGGTAGCGGGGACACTGGTACTGGTGATTCTGGGGGCAGAGGGGGAGGCGCTGTTAGCTGGAGTAACGCTGCCCCGGAGACCGGCTGGGCCCTTCCCCCAGACCCATTCAGCGCAGCAGCTGCCTGGGACCACACCCGGGCCCACCCCCACCCCCCAGGGCCCTGCCTCACCTGGATGGTGTCAAAGACAAACTGCTTGGTGCAGTAGGGGCAGGGCTGGGTGCGCTTGGGGCAGTCGGCCAGCGTGTGCTGGGACAGCAGCCGACGCATCATGCGGGCCCCACACTTGTTCTCGCAGTACACGCTCTCCTGGGGGCAGACGCCCTGGTGGTTCTGGGGGGACAAGAGCATGATGAGCTGGTGCCAGGGGCCATCACCTACAGGGCCACCCCTGCATCGCCCCTGCCCCCCGGGGGGACGTCCCCGCACCGCACCAGGGGACCCCGTGGGGCCGCCTCCACACCGCCCCTGTCCCCGCGAGGGTCCCCAGCACCCCGCACCAGGGGACTCTGTGGGGCTGCCCCCACACCGCCCCTGCGAGGGTCCCCAGCGCCCTGCACCAGGGGACCCCATGAGGCCGTCCCGGCATTGCCCCTGCCCCCGTGAGGGTCCCCAGCTTTGCCCCTATCCCTGCAAGGGTCCCCAGCGCCCAGAACCAGGGGACCCCATGAGGCCGTCCCGGCACTGCTCCCGCCCTTGCGTCAGCCCCCGCGAGGGTCCCCGGCGCCCCGCACCTCGTAGGCCTCGCCGGTGAAGTCGCTGGCGCAGAACTCACACTTGACGCGGCGCTTGGGGCAGTCGTGCTGCAGGTGGTCAGGCAGGTCGCGCCGGCTCAGCTTGATGCTGCAGCGGTTGGGACACGGGATCACATTGAAGCCGCACGTGCCGAGATGGGACTGGCGAGACAGGACCGTGAGCTGAGTGGGGTGTTGGCACGCGCGTCTGTGTCTGGCATCACAGCCCAGCGCCAAGCCCACCCTCGCTCCCCCTGCCCCTCACCTGCAGGTGCTTGATGTGCCCGCTCCAGCGGCAGCCCTCTTCGCTGTGGATGCAGCGGATGGTGAGGGTCAGCACCTGCGCCTCCAGCTCGGGGTCCGGGTAGATCTGGGGAAAGGGGGAGAGAGACCACGGGACTTTCACCTTGGGTCAGAACAGCCACCCCCCAGAGCAGGCCCCAAGCAGGGGAGTCCCACGACGCTGGCTGGGGCAGGGCATTCCTGGCGAGGCCAGGGGGAGTCCTGGGGCCCAAGGCAGACAGAGCGAGTGTGGACATGTCCCCTGCCCCTCCCCAGGTGTTGGTCTCCCCTGCTGGCCCAGTGTCTCCAGGACCAGGGTCCTGGCTTTGAGCCTCCCCTCCCAGCTGCTCCACGCACAAGCATCATGGCTCTAAATCCAACTGCCCTGAGAGGTGCCCGCCTGAGCCACTGGGCTGCCTGCAATGCCCTCTCCATGAAGGAGAGGCTGGACGAACCTGCCTGGGAACCACTTAGCTCAGGGTTAAATTAACCCCCTCTCCTCGTGTCCAGAGCTGGGCTAGCAGGGGCTGCAGGTCGGGAGTGAGGGGCACCCAGGGCTGGGTTAGCTGGGGCTGCAGGTCGGGAGTGAGGGGCACCGCAGGGCTGGGCTAGCAGGGGCTGCAGGTCGGGAGTGAGTGGCACCGCAGGGCTGGGCTAGCAGGGGCTGCAGGTCGGGAGTGAGGGGCACCGCAGGGCTGGGTTAGCTGGGGCTGCAGGTCGGGAGTGAGGGGCACCGCAGGGCTGGGCTAGCAGGGGCTGCAGGTCGGGAGTGAGGGGCACCACAGGGCTGAGGGAAGGAAGTTTTGACAGCACCTGCCCCATTAGCATTTCTCTTACAAACCAACCCACGGGAGGGGAGGGCAGGGACTGGGTCTTGGCTCCAGCCACATTCTCCAAAGGGCTGGAGGAAACAAGCCGGATGCCCAGGGTCCTTGCTGGGCCCAGGAGCTGTGGCTGGACGTCCGCGGATCCCCAGCCCATGGTGCCCTCCCCGCTGCGGGGCGGAGCTGTTTCCTGCTGGCTGGCAGGGGCTCTCTCGTGCAGCCTTTCCTGGGAGAGGTGCCAGTTTCCCAGCGGCTGCACAAAGGGCTCTCTTGCCTCAGAGCAGCGTTGGCACTGCAGCCTGTGCCAGGGTTGTCAACGCGCAATCCAAGGGCTGGCTGGGCAGGGAGGGGGGTCCCTGTCTGTGACCTGGAGGCTTCAGCCAGGGCTGTTTGCCCCCCAGACTCACCCCAGGGAAGGCACAGGCCGAGGCCGTGTGTGGGGAGGGGGGGTCCACGCTGCCAGTTCTGTGGGACCTGATGCAGGGTCCCCCATGGGCCCCGTTGGGGCGGGGCCCAGATA
This sequence comes from Mauremys mutica, assembly GCF_020497125.1. Taxonomy (NCBI): domain Eukaryota; kingdom Metazoa; phylum Chordata; order Testudines; family Geoemydidae; genus Mauremys; species Mauremys mutica. The sequence continues at coordinate 25,284,401 of NC_059090.1, forward strand.
AGCTCGGTCCAGGCTCGGATACGGAAGCCCTGCAGTTACAGCCCAGGCCGCGGGGAAGGGGGAGATTCGGCTCCCCACGCGCTGGCTGACCTCCCTGCGGGACGGCATGGCCAGGCCCTGACGGGGCACCAAGCTCCCCTCCTCGTGGGCAGGGTGGGGCTCTCACCTTGGCGTAGTCAAGGGGCAGCTGATCCTCTGGACACTTGAAGACGCCTTCACTGCAACAGAAATGAGCCAAGGTCAAAGCTGGGGGGACAGCAGGGCTCCCTGGGGGGCAAAGTGGGAATTTTCTGTAGTTTTTTTTTAAATAAGCCCTCTGTGTGCCTCAGTTTCTCCTACATGGCACGTCCCCCTGTACGGGGAAAGGACGAGGTTTGCTCTGAGAGCAGGTGAAGACACAGAGGTGTGTGCGTCACCTCCCTGGCCTTGTCATTTGAAGTGTCCCAGCCATGCCCGACGCCCAAGCTCCCCCCACCCTGCGAGGGACACAAGTGAACCGAATGCCCCCTTCTCTGCTCAGCCTCCCCTGGCAGCCTCTGGGGCACATGGCCCCACAAGCTGGCCCCAGAGTGGCTGTGTTCTGCTCCACCAGAGCCAGCAACCCAGAGCCCAGGCTCTGCTCAATGCCACCAGCGCCATGGGGTGAGTGTCAGCTCCTCTAACGACCCGCACACCCCTCTGGCAGTGGCTCCTGGGCGGGGGGGGGGAGGTCGCCACCCACAGCTGCCCACAGGCACCACCCCTGCAGCTCCCATTGGCTGCAGCTCCTGGCCAATGGGAGCCACAGAGTCGGCGCTCAGGGTGGGGGCAGTGCACAGAGACACCCCCACCCCCCCGGACGATAGGGCCGTTCTGGCCACTTCTGGGAGTGGTGCAGAGTGAAACCTGGCAGGAAGCTGCCTTAGCCCCACTGTGCTGCTGGGGGTCTCCGGGGGCCACCTGCTGCCCCCTTTTAAATCGCCCGGGGGGGCAGGTGAGGCCAGGAGATGCTTTGGGGAGGCAGATGGGGCCAGGGGAGAGACCTGGCCCAGAACATGGGTGGAGCCGGGCCCCTGGGCCCTGAGTATTTCTGGAGCGTGGGCACCTCGCTGCCCCCGGGAGGAAAGCAGGGCAGATGCTCCCAGCCCTGGGCCTTCAGGGCTCTGCAGTCCAGGACCACGGCCCAGCTCCCAGGCTGAGGAGCCTCATTGTCTGGCTCCAAAGCCCTCTGCAGCCAGGTGCTAAACGCCTCCCAGGCTCCATTAGAGGTGAGAAATCTGCCCCCGCACAGCAGGAGCCGGGATTCCGCCCTTCTGCAGCTGCTCGCCAGATGTTGGCGGGGGGGAGGGAACGTGCTGCCAGGCAGCCCGGGGGCTCCTGGTTTCCAGGAAATCAGCCTCTGACCCTGGGATGGGGGGAGGGGTGCACAGCTCAGACAGGCCACCCCAGCGCCCTCCCCCGCGGGTGAGCCCTGGACTGAGAAGGGTCTGGGCACGGGGGGGATGGACCATGTTCTCCAGCCTCCCACCGATCCCAGGAGCCTGGACACACAGACTCAGCTGGGAGGGCCAAGAAGGGAAGGAACAACAGGGCCCTTGTGGAGCATCCGCTGCCCCATGTGCCTCGCCCAGCAGCCCAGGTGCCCCCGCGTGGGGCAGGTGGCGGCGGCGGCCTGGGGAGCACCCAGCAAACAGGGGGTGGGGAGGCAGGCCAGGCGAAGCCGGCTCCGGTGAGCGCCTTCCCCACAGCCGGCCCCCTCCCCCCCACCTGGGAGCACAGCAGGCTCCCCCCAGAGCTGCCCCTCGCCCCCCCCGGCCCAGGCCCACAGACACCTGCACCCCGCGGGAGGGAAGGGGAGTCGCTGCTTGTCCACTGATCAGCTTCCGGAGACGCCCAAACCCGCGCACGGCACCCTGCCTGGGTCCCTCTCCGCAGCCAGCCTGCGTGGGGCCGGGCCGGGGCCTGGAGGTGCCCTGGGCTCCTGGGCCCACAGCACAGCGGTGCCTCTCCCAGAGGGCACCTGAGCCTGCAGCCAGCACCGCTGCTTTCTGCGGAGCCACTGCCCGGATTCAGGGCTCCCCCTCCTCAGGAAGCCGTGGGCCGGGAGCCAGGCAGCTGGACTTTCCCAGCCCATCCTTCAGGCTTCTCTGCCAAGGAAACGTGCCCCGTATCTGAACCTGCCCCCACGCGCTCCAGGCAGCTGGGCTCAGCTCCAGATGTTACCCCTGAGCTCATGGAGCCGGCAGCAGCCGCAGCAGCGAGCACTCAGCCCCCCAACAGAGCCAGCGCTGCCCCCCCCAGCCTGTGTGCGAGGCGCAGGCGGAGCAGGCCTGCCACGGCCCGGAAGGCAGAGGGGCCTGGCTGCAGCGAGGTGGGGGGCAGGTGCCACAGAACACTCAGCCCCCCGAGCTAGTCTCCCCCGGCCAAGCCCTTGCCCCAGGCAGGGCCATGGGGAGCAGGGGCTGCACTCCAGGCCCCAGTCACACCCCCGGATGCAGCACACCCAGAGGCCACCTTCCCCGCAGGAGGCCAGGACGTGTTCAAAAGGTGGGGCTGGCCCTGGCTGCCTCCCCCAGAAGCGCTGTGGGCACAGCTCCAAGCACACAGCTCCCGTTAGGCCAGGCCGGGTCCCCGCAGGACAGAGCAAGGCACAGCCAATGCCAGGCAGGCAGTGTGAACACCTTCCCTGCATGACAAAGGTCAGTTACCCAGTGGGTGTCACGCCCGCAGGCAGCACCTCCCTGTGAGTCACTGGGGCAGGGTGGGAGCGGCTACATCAATTTCCCCTCCCCTGCCAGGCCCGGCTCCCCCTGGCACAGGCTGGATTGGCACATGGAGCCCCTGGCACCCCTGCGGGTCCCAGCTCCAGACCCCGCACAGAGCCGGGCCAGTGATCACTGCAGCAGGGGATTTACCTGGCTCTCCCCCCCCCCAGCTCAGCCAGCTGCTCCTCCCCTCCCCCAGTTCCCATGGCCTCCTCTCCCCCTCACCAGCTGCTGGGAGCGTTACATGAACCCCTGATGGAAATAAACAGAGACTCCGGAGCACGGCACCGTATTCCTCGCAGTTCGAGCGCCCGCCCACTGCTTCTGAGCCCCAGGAGAGACCGAGGGAGGCCAGAGCAGGGGGGCTCCCACCTGGCCCCTGCACAGATTAGGGGTTTTATCAAGGCCCATGAGCAGTGATTTCTGGCCCCAGAAATGCCCCCACCCGCACTGCTAGCAGATGCTGCCTCCTCCCCCAACAAATCCCCCGCTGGACAAACAGGGATGGGAAGGGCCCGGGAACAGGTGTCCCTCCAGCCAGGCTGCCAGCTGCTGCCCGCCTGGGATTCCCAGCATGCTGAGACTGCAGCAGTCGCCCCACTGAGACCAACAGCTGCTGCCATCCTGGGCCAAGCACACCAAGAATCCCACTGTGCCTCGGCCAGCCCCGGCAGGCAGCAGGCCCCTGCCCAGTGCCGCTCCAGAGGGAGCTGAAGGGGTTGCTTTGCCTGCCCTGGGCTCCCCCCTGCTCTGCCAGCCTGCATGCGGCCAGCCCCCCGGAGCAGCTCTCTGCCCTCCCAGGCACTGAACAGGGAGCTGTGGCTGGAGGACACCAGGACCCTGACCGGAGGCCCGATGCAGAGCCCCATAGCGAGTGGTGGAGGGGCAGGGGGCACCAGCACGGGCTAAGGGCTCGCCGCAGAATCTGCAGCTACGCCTGGGCCAAGGCAGCGCAGAAAAATGCCCCTTTGCCCTACAGTGAAATCTGCTCCCAAGCCAAGGCCAGAGGAGCCAGACACCGGGGCCAGCCGAGCCCTTCCCTGGAGCCAGCGCTTCCCTTCCGCCCGGAGTCACCAACACGCAGCAGCTCCCTGGCCCCACTGGGACCACCAGGAGCTTGGCTGCACTTGCCAGATTCTGGAGAACCCTGAGCATGAGGAGACGGAGGCTGGGGGGCCCTGCCCTCGCCTCCCCCTGCTCAGGAACCCTGGTCCAGCCCAGCTGCACAGTGCCCTGCCTCAGGCTTGCAACGCAGCCAGTCCCACCTGCCTGCCTGCGGCGACAGCGTCCAGCAGCGAGGCCTGGGGCGCGCGGGCACAGCAAGAGCGCAGGGAGGCGGGCGCAGGGAGGCGGGCGCAGGGAGGCGGGCGCAGGGAGGCGGGCGGCCGCTCTCCAGGCACGACGGGGTTACATCTCCGGCAGTGCTAAATCGCTCAGCCAGAATTAAGAAGCTGCCAGACGAGAAGAGCAGCACGTGACCGTGTGTTCCCAGGGGCCTGGCCCGCCAGCAACATGCACAGGAGCCAGGAGCCGATCGGGCAGGGCAGGCAGCCACAGTCACTCACCCTAGAACAGACCTGAACAGCAGCTGTGCTGAACTGTGCTCACGGCAACCAGAACTGCCACACCTGGGACCATCAGAGACCCCCGGGGCCCCGGGCACCCCACGGCCCTGCCCGGGGGAGAGGATACCCCCCGTGGGCACAGCCACCCGTCACAGCCTGTAGACTCCAGGACTGCCAGTCTGACCTCCTGCACAGCGCAGCCCCCAGAACCTCACCCCCCCCACTCCTGTAACAGCCCCGAGCTCTGATAATCATCAGTCCTGCCATGAGGGCAGGGGGCTGGACCAGACAACCTCTCGAGACCCCTCCCAGTTCTACAATTCTGGCTGAGTCACTGACATCACGGTTTAAAGTCTTCAGGTTACAGAGAATCCCCCATTGACACTAGTTTAAACATGCAAGTGACCCACGCCCCAGGCCGCAGAGAAAACCCACCAGGATCTCTGCCAACCTGACCCAGGGGAAAATTCCTTCCTGACCCCAGATATGGGCGAGACCCACCAGGCAGACACCTGGGAAAGAATTCTCTGTAGTAACTCAAAGCCCTTCCCATCCAGTGCCCACCTCCGGCCATTGGAGGGATGTGCTGTTGGCAGTCACAGGTAGGCAGGCCCATTGTACCACCCCCTCCACAAACTGATCAGCCTCAGTCTCGAAGCCAGGTGGATGTTTCCCCCCCCTAAACTTGTTGCTGGCCAGTTTATATCCTTGTGTTCACCTTGGCGCTTACCTCCAACACCACCTCCCCGCCCTGGCCCAGAGAGCTCCCCTGGACACCCAGGCGAGAGCACACGGGGCATTGGGCAGAGACGCCGCCCCAGCGGGAGGATTCAGAGGGTGCCACAGGGCAAGGACGGGAGCAGCAGCATTTCATCCAGACTAACCAGGGCCGGAGGGAACGAGCAGGGGGCCAAGGGGCAGCTGTGGAGACAGGGCGGTGCTTTTACTCACCCGGCGGCGCTTTGGGTCTCCGGCGGCACCTCGGCGGCAGGACCTTCACTCGCTCCGTGGGTCTTGGGAGCATTTCCTTCAGTGCCACTGAAGACACCCGGAGCGAGCAAGGGCCCGGAGCGCAGCCGGGTGAGGGATAATTAAAAAGGCGCCAAGATGCTCAGTGGGGGAGCGGGCGCTGCCCCGTCCCCCCCAGCTACGCTACTGGTTTCCCTGCCACCTGAGCCCAGCGCCGCAGGCCGAGCCCGCTTCCCTGCGCGGCCCTAGGCTGCCCAGCTCCGTTTGTCTGGGCGCCTGCCGTTCCTGTGGGGACGGTTGCTGGGCAGCGAGGGGAAATAAAGCCCCAGCCTGAGCAGCAGGCTACCTGGAAGCAGGGCACTCGCCAGGGAGCAGCCAGCGACCTCCACACCCCTGATGGTGCAGCGAGGAGCCAGCTGTGAAATGGAACCTGGCCTCCCTGCATGCAGAGGGGCCCCCCGGGGACGGACCGTAGGCAGAGCCGAGCCTGCACTACAGCTACGTGAGAACGGGTCAGACAGCAGCTCCCACAGCTGGGCATAGCTCAGACAGCGCCCGCCTTGGCTCTGGCCTGGATTCCACACCCAGAAGAGGCGACTAGGGCGAGGATTATGGCAGACAAGGGTGAACAAGGCTCCTTGGAAAGGCTGGCGCAGGCTGCGGTTGGGGGGAGCCTGGCGCCATGCTAAGCAGTGGGGACAGGCACATGGCCTAGGCTGGCTCCAGGCAACCCGGCGGCTCCAGCAGCATATTACGCTCCTACCCCAGGGCCGTGCACAGAGCAAGGGTTAACCAGCACAGAGTGGAGCAGGCTGCAGGTCCCACACGGGGAGAGGAGAACTGACATAATCCCCAACAAAGCCTGCTCACTCCAGCACTGCTGGCTGGGCAGAGAATGTGCTGAGGCAGCAGTTTGGGAGTTCAGTGAGTGAAGTCCTTGCCTTTGACCGTCCCTGAACACTGTGTGGTCTGAAGGCTGGGCTGCCCAAGGTGTGTGTGTGTGGCGGGGGGTGTCACAGCACCCTCACCAGGACCCTGCTCCGTTCCAGGCGCTAGCAGCGAGCCGCGGGTGCAGCCATGCACCCTGCCCAATGAGTCAGACCCGAGCCCACACCCCTGGCCACACCACGGGGGCTGCGCGGAACAGCAGCCCTGGAGCAGGGTCAGCACCTTCCCGAGGGTCCACAGAGACCCCCTGAGGCAGCATGACATGTGAGAGCCAGAGACTGAACCCAGGAGTCCTGACTCCCAGCCCCCCTGCTCCAATCCAGTAGATGTCTCCCCTCTTCCCTCCAAGGTTAGAAATCTTAACTCGAGCCAAGAGCCGGATGCAGGCCTCAGGCAGCATCAGTGCAGGTGACCCAGGGAAATGTCAGCTTCCAGCTGCCCCCAGCCACTGCCCAGCCACCCCCTCCACAGCACCAGAGGGTGGAGGGAGCCTCCCTTGAGGAACCCCCAGTTTTGCACAAATTAGGTTCCTCTTGCCTTCATGTGGCACTCGCCTGGCTCCTCCCAAGAGCCAGCTGCCTGGGGGACTCTCCAGCTGTGCTCAGCGGAAGAGCGCCCTGCTGGAGGGGTCGCCCCCCTGACTTAGCAGAGTGGGGCTCGGGTCAGGGGCTGTTGAATAGGACCATCGGACAGCAGAAACAGACCCAGTTTGCAGGATTTACAGAGGGCTCGGCTCCTTGGTGCAGCCCGAGGCCTGGCCTCACTCTGCTCCCGGCCCTGTACCAGCTCGGTGCCGAGCAATCACAAAACACTTTCTGAATTCCTGGCTACGCAGCCAGCCCGGCAAGGTTCAGCTGGGCAGGACTGGGCCTGCCCGGCCCCCACACCACCAGGAGGGCAGAGCGCCATGGGGGACGGGGAGACGCTACTCTGAGCCGCAGCCAGCCCTCGCGCTGTTAGCCCTATGGCAGCTGTGAGCAAAGACTGGAGCGCATTCCCCCACACCTCCGAACAGCCCAGCGAGCTCGCACACTCCGCACCAGCCCCTTTGGGGAGTGGGGCCACGGGGGGAGCACATTTCCCATGGCCAACAGCCCACCAGTGTGGGGAGACAGCAAGGCACGCGGAGCCCAGCCCTGCTGGCAAGGGGACGCTGCACCCCGGGACAGGCTCCTGCAGGAGGGTGCTGACGGGAAGCCCAGGTGCCAGGGTAGCACGGTTTCTCGCCCTACAGGAGATCTGGTTCTGAGGAGCCCATACACCTTGCGGGCACGAGACCACATTTTTTTGGCTAGCAGCATCCCTAAGGGCCACACGTGCTCTGTGCCTCCTCGAGCTCCCAGACAGCAGCCAGGCAGCAAGCCCCCCTCACAACTCAAACCCGGGCGGCCGAGGGCTCCTGAGAGTAGGGACGAGGGCTGGTCACACCATGCTGGCATCGCGGATGGACACGGGTAGCTTGCCAGCGCCAGTCCTGGCACGCTGGGGTGGGAGGCTGGGCTGGAGGAGAAGCCTGTAGGTCTTTCAGAAGGGGAGCAGGGGAACATGCCCCAGTGATTGCAAAGAGAAGACCTCCCCTGGGTCAGTGCCGAGGTAGAAGGCGCTTTCAGCCCCAGTCTGTACTGGTGCCAGTGGACACCTCGACATGGACGATGGGCCTGGCTCAGCCAGAGCCTCATCCACCGGGCTGGCCCAATGCTCATGGCAGCACCAGTAGTGCTGGGCCAGGAAGCATCAACATCTGGGTCTTCCCCGTCCACCATTGCAGGAAATGCTGGGAGGACTTGCTGTGCCTATGGGAAGACCCCACGTCCCTCAGCGCAGGGCTGCAACCCCTCAGGGGCTGTGCCGGCTTTGGCATCAGGGCTGTGTGGGGTCCTTCCTCGGCGGCACATCTGATGCTCCCCAGGGTGCGAGGCGATGCTGGCCTGGCCATTCGGAAGGTTCTGACGCTCGCCACCTGGGGGCTGAGGAGACCTTTGTGGACAGTCCCAGACGGTGGAGTTTCAGCCTCATGAGTCCAGAGAAGGATGAGGATGCTGAGTATCTGCTGGGAACGTGGGATTCTCGCAGACAGAACAGGCCCCGATTGTGCCCATCGTCAGGGGAACCAGTCTATGGAAGGAGGGCCAAGCCCTGGGGCTTGATGAGGGTCTATGTTGAGGGGGGGGGGGTAACCAGAGAATTTCAGGCCACAGTTGCCCTCAGCCCATGGAGGTCAGGAGCACCGAGGTTCTGAAGCCGCTTAGTCTGAGCTAGGAACATGCGGGTTGGACGTGCGCCAGGTTGGGTCTCGCTGCCACGGGCATTAAACAGAAACTGAGACGAGTCACAGCCCCCCTCCCATTATGCCCCCGTGCGAGGGCACAAGGTGCACACGCAGCCTTGACAGTCACGAAAAACCAGGCCTCATGGGCGAGGCACATGCACCCCTTTAGTGGGATCCGTGCTGACTGGGTTCTACTCCAGCTCACAGGCACCAGTGCCAATTTCGGGCTCCTCATTACCAAGCCGGGGTTTAGTTAACTCTGGGCAACGCCGCACAGACTCAGGCTGCTGTGCTGGTCAGTGGGCCCGGGCATCCGTCACAGGGAGTACGACCATGGCCCGGGGGCCAGCAGTGAGTCCTGGTACCAACCTGTGCCCTAGTCCTCCCCGATTCCCACAGACACTCTGCACACCAGAGATCCCACAGCTGCCGCTTTGCACTTGCTGACAGTGGAGTCAGACACCAAGGAGTTAAACACGAATCATTCCACACAAACACAGACCTCAGAGGGGAGGGGCTTCCTTCGCCCCCAGCCCTGCCCTGAGGGAGGGGGGACCGCAGCCCCCCAGACAGGGAGCTACAGGCTGCTGGGGTGTGTCAGGCTGGAGAACATGAATGAATCAGACCCCCGAGGGCTCTGCTGAACCAGGCCCCAGCCTGAGCGCCGGCGCCAATAGGCTGAGCTGCCTGTCACTCCGCCAGGCCTCATTCAGGCAGACAGCCTGAGGACTGGCTGGTAGCTGGAAGCACTGGCTCTGGGAGTGCTCAGAGGCGCACTCCAGGCTTCCCTGGCAAGGCTGGGGACAGCTGGCTAGCCTGAGACTCCGCCTGCCCAGCAGGGGAGGGGGGACCTGGGACAGCACATGCCAAGCACTGGCAGCAATTTGGCAATTCTAGTTTCACGCCCAGTCTCAGGCTGTGAGCTGCGTAGCTGCTCAGCGACCAGAGCAAAGCTGCTGCCATGGGCCAGAGATCCCCCACAGCAGGGTTTAAAAGCTGTGGTGTGGACGGGGCTCAAGCACCAATTTGAAGACTCTGCTTTTTAAGTCAGTGTTGCAATTGCTGAGCGCCAAGCTGGGCTGGGGCTGTTGGGATTTATTTCAGCCCTTGCCGGACTTCCCTCATTTGACACTTCTTTCCCAGCAGTGTCCCCAGCACAACAGGCGCAGGGATCCTGAAAGCCCTGGATGCACTGGGAACAGGACTCTGCCCACTGCCACTGCATGGGCTGCTGAGCCCGCACTGCCTCTATCCCCCCTCCCCTGACCACAGACCAGGCCTCTCCTAACCCAGTGCACAGCTCCCAGCCCTGCCCACACCTGCCGCTGCTCTATTGTGATCTGTATCACTGTCCTGTCCAGAGCCTCAGTCAGAGGCCAGGCCCCCGCTGGGCCAGGCGCTGTACATGCACACAGCCCAGGTTCTCAGCAGGGTCTGCCCATTTCCAGGGGCTTGCTCACTGCAGCAGACCCTGAGAGAACACTGCAGCCAAAACCACCACATGGAACCCAAGGGTCTGGGGCCAAACAATCCTATGGGCCTGCAGCAGGGCGGGATGTAGCCTGGCTGAGCTCTGGCTTCTCAGAGAGTTTCCCCTCTCTGTGCTCCACCTTCAGACCCCACTTCTGCATAAGGTGGCTGTGCTACCCTGCCCCCCAGAGGCAGGGAACCCGCTGGAGGAGGACCCAGGGTGGTGTGGAGCTGGGGAAGCAGCTGCTGAGCTGGGCACATAGCCAGCCATGTTTGCAGAGTCCTTCCCGCTGCCAGGCCATGTGGGACAGGCAGAGAGGGCTGCGGGGGGGGGGGGGGGGTATCGGGGAGGGATGCTCAAACAAACGGTGGCAGGGGGCAGAGAGCAGAATGGCGCCACCACCCAAGGCAGAGTCAGTGCCTGGAACACACCAGAGCGTGAGGCTGCCAGGACTGAAGGGTTAACCCCCATCCCCACAGACTGAGCCCACGGCAAGGAAAGGGGCTTCCTGGGAAGCCAGCGAGAACTCAGAGCCAAGAGCAGGGCAGCCCCCAGCTAGGGCCTGAGTGACAGAGAAACACGAGTCTGTATATCCTGGGCAGGGGCCGCCTGGTCCCAGTCACCATGTGGAGAGTGCCTGGCTTCTCGCTCCGCAAACGTGGGGCATGGCTCCTACCACCACCTTGTGCGTGGGCCAGGGCAGGGTGACAACTGGGACAGCCCCACTGTGGCCTTCGCAGTGCAGGGACCCAGCCTGGAAAGCTGGGGGGGGGCGGGGCTGCCATTACCCACCGGGACCCCCTGCCGCTCCTCGCAAGGCTGGGACTGGGAGTGCTCCCCGGATGGGGCAGGACTGGGCCAGGCCAGCTGGGAGCACCAGGAGACGGGCCCGGGCCAGGCAGCAGCTCCCAGCACTGCTACACCCTGGTTCCTCCGCAACCGCTTGCGGGAGCCGGCAGCCCGGGCGGGCAGGAGCAGCCCCGTGGCTCGGCGTCCGGGCCCCCAGGCGCAGGTGGTTGTCAAGTCGGGCACCGCCTGACACTTGGATCTCAGCCCCGGTCAGCTCTGCTCCGAGCCCGGGGAACGCCCCGCCCAGCCCCAGGCTCGCCGGAACCGCGGCTCCCCCGGGGCCTGCCCCGCACCTGCCCATGGCACGTCACGAAAGCAGCGAGTTTCGGCCCCACCTCCCGCAGCAGCCCCGCCCGCCCGCGGGCTGCCCAAGGCCGGGCCGCAAAGCGCCGGGCCAGCCGGGCACCAGCCGCAGCGGAGCAAACCGCCCCGGGCAGGAGCCGGGCTCGTCTCCCCGCTGCCCCGGGCGGGGGGCTTCGCCCTGGGGGAGCACCGAGCCCCGCGCGGTCCCAGCGGCTGGAGCGACCCCGCAGGAGACTACGCGGGGCTCCCCCGCCTGACGTCACAAAGGGAACTCTGACATCACAACCCCCCGCTGCCCCACAGAGGGTCCCGCGAGCCCCGGGCCGGGGGCTCGCCAGGCCAGCGCGGGGCAGGGCTCGCCCCCACCCCGAGCCCGAGCGAGCCCCGCCAGCCGCACCTGAGGAACTCTTGCAGGGCTCGCCCCCACCTGAGGAACTCCTGCAGGGCTCGCCCCCCGCCCCGCGAGCCGAGCCCGAGCGAGCCCCGCCAGCCGCACCTGAGGAACTCCTGCAGGGCTCGCCCCCCGCCCCGCGAGCTGAGCCCGAGCGAGCCCCGCGAGCCCTACCTGAGGAACTCCTGCAGGACTCGCCCCCCCCCAGCCGAGCCCGAGCGAGCCCCAGGAACTTCTGCAGGGCTCGCCTCCCCCAACCGAGCCCGAGCGAGCCGAGCCCAGCCCGAGCGAGCCCCGCGAGCCGCACCTGAGGAACTCCTGCAGGGCTCGCCCCCACCCCGAGCCCAGCCGAGCCCAAGCGAGCCCCACCTGAGGAACTCCTGCAGGGCTCGTCCCCCGCCCCGCGAGCCGAGCCCGAGCGAGCCCCGCGAGCCGCACCTGAGGAACTCCTGCAGGACTCGCCCCCCCCCTCAGCCGAGCCCGAGCGAGCCCCGCGAGCCGAGCCCGAGGAACTTCTGTAGGGCTCGCCTCCCCCAACCGAGCCCGAGCGAGCCGAGCCCAGCCCGAGCGAGCCGCACCTGAGGAACGCCTACAGGGCTCGCCCCCCCCCCCCCGCCCCGCGAGCCGCACCTGAGGAACTCCTGCAGGGCTCGCCCCCCCCCCGCCGAGCCCCGCGAACCGAGCCCGACACCCCCCCCCGCGAGCCGAGCCCGAGCGAGCCCCGCGAGCCGCACCTGAGGAACTCCTGCAGGCAGGTGTCGCAGAAGCGGTGGCCGCAGGTGGAGACCTGCACGGGCTCCCGCATGGCCTTGCCGCACAGCGGGCACAGCAGCCGCCGCTTCGGCTTCTCCAGGAACTTGTAGTCGAAGCCGGGCATGGTGGGGCCGGCGGCGCCGCTCGCCCCGCGCCTCCCGGGCACCGACTGGGGCCGCGCCGCTCGGCGGCTCAAGGTCCAGCGGGCGGCTCCGCCCAGGCGGGCCCGGGCTCCGCGCGGTCCTAGCGCCCGCCCTCTCCCCCCCCCCGGCCGGGGGCTCAGGGGCCTTCCCCGGCTCGGGCCCGGGGGTGACGCCACAGCGGCTGGCGGAGCCGACAGGGCTGCGCCCGGCCCTGCCCCGTAGCCAGGTCAGCACAAACTTCTTCCCCCAGGCGCTGGGGCAGGGCGGGGGCGCTCAGGGGGCGGGTTTCACAGCCCCCGTTTGGCTGGCAGAGGGTCGGAGTCCCGGAGCCAGGCCAGGGACACCCCCCGCCCCCGGGGCCAGAGCGCCCCTGGCTCCCTTCCTGTGCAGCAGCCCATGAGGAAGCAGCCCAGTGGCCGTGGCCCAGGCCTGGACAGCAGGGGAGCCCGGTTCTGTTCTAGTCTTGGCTCTGCCACATGTTCACTGGGTGTCCTTGGTTGAGTCACTCACACCCTGTGCCTCAGTGTCCCCTGCTGGGGCTGTTTACTTACCCGTGCCTGGAGGAGTCATTAGCTCTGGTCTGACTGGGCTTCCCAGTGACTAGTGGGTGCGGTGGCCACACTCCCAGCCCTAGAGAAACAGGCCCAGCAGTCACTGGCTCACCACCCAGGTGGGGGGGAGGGGCGATTACCTCCCTGGGTTGTTTCTCCCTGACTAACCCTTTCCTTTCTCAGAACTGAATCGCTCCCAGTACCGGGCTAACCCCCCACCAATTTCCTCTCCCAACTCAGCACTGCCACCTAAACCCTGGTCTGGGCACATGGCTACAGGCAGGGGAGAAGGGCGCCATCTAGCGAGCACACCTGTGGCCTGCACAAGTTATTAAACCGTACACATCTGGAGCAAGGTGAGACTACCTGCAGTGGTTCTCAAACTATGGGGGCACCAGGAGTGCCTTAGAGTTGCTGGGGCCTGGAGCCAAAGGGCTTCAACCATGGGCGGCAGGACTAGGTTACAGGTCCCCTGCCTGGGGCTGAAGCCCTTTGGCCTTGTGCCCCCCCCAGGGCTAGGGGGCTCAGGCTTCAGTCCCCCCCCCCAGGGCTAGGGGGCTCAGGCTTCAGTCCCCCCACCCCCCAGGGTCTTGTAGTAATGTTTGCTGTCGGAAGGGGGTCGCAGTGCAATGAAGTTTGAGAACCCCTGCGCTAGACAATCCTTTTCAGGCAAATACGGTGCTGCGTGTCTCCCTAGGCTACAGGCGTGGGGCAGACGCTCAGGACCTAGAGAGCACAAAGATCTGCAGTGACCCCTGTGGCTAATCTCAAACAACGGTTTTGTGCGCTCCTGAGATCTATACCTCCACCCCCACCGCAGGACATTTGCCCCAGTGCTGACATGGGCAAAGAAAAATCCTGGTCCCTGTTTTTCAGAGCAAAGAACTTCCGATTTCTCTCCATCACTCTCCATGCAAATCCTCAAGACTCACAGCTTAGCCCCTCTTCCCCTCCACTGGGAGTGGATGGGCAGCACCCTTGGGGGGCCCCGCTCGGACTGCACGGCCAGCAGGCAATAGCCTTCCTGCCCAGCGTCTCACCTGTTTCTCAAAGCGTTTGGAGGGAGGATAAGACACAATGAGCAGAGCCAGACTAAAGCTACCACCATCCAGCCTCTGCTTGCTGCTCTCAGAAACCAAAGCGGCCTGTAGGAATGTCCCTGTCCCTGGAGGCTGGCAGAACAGGTCCAACCACCGTTTGCTGCCCACCGGCTGACAGGGTGAGCAGCAGGTGTCTGGAGTCTAACCAGGCCGCGCGCTAGTCCTTGTCCCATTGAGGGTAGCAGTTGCTATGGTAACTTTTGGGTTTCGTTTTCAAATAGCAAATGGAACACGGGAGGGATTCCTGAGGTAAATCCCCATCGTGATGTTTGCTTCTCCCCAAAAAGTCTTGTTCAAATTAAGATAATCTGCCAGGGTCTGCCTGGTGGGAGCAAAACCCAGCCCCCCTGCATTTGCTAGAACCAAGGCCAGCACAAAACTTGAGGGGTGCAGGCTGCAGCCCCCATACACAGCCCGGGGGAATGATATCCCAGGGAATCAGGCTCTGTGCTAGCAGCTTAAGCTGCCACATGCACGGTCTTGCCCTACCTGCTGTCGAGCAACTGGATATATGATAAATGGGTTAAACCAATGGGGGCCTCCACATTTAAAAGAGGATCTCTGCCAGTGCATGCCAGGAGTGCACCGAGATTCCTCTCCAGCAGACTGGGCACCAACACGACTGGAACTGCAGGCCCTTCACAGCTCTGGCTGACAGTGTGCCGCTGGAGACCAGGCCTTTCCTAAGACGACAGGCAGGAAAGGTTAACAGACAGGCTTTGTAAAGGCAGGGAGTTGGTGGCAGCATGGGCTAAACTTTAACCAGCAGGAATTTGCTCCCTCACTTTCCCAGAGCTCCTGGAAACTGAGAGATTAACCAGGGGTGGCCGTATGAGAGCAGGCTGGGAAATGCCATTAGAACACTGGACACATCTGGAGTTTGTTGCTGTCCCACCCGGTCTGGCATGCTGGGTACATGGCCCATGGCGTTTGGGTAACTATTCTTCCCATTCAGCTTTCTGGTAGCCATAAACCTCTTCAGGCAGGGAGCAGGTCTCAGGGGAGCTGAATCCTTCCTGGTTCTGCCACTGAGTCACAGCATGACCTTGCGTCCTTAGGTGCCTCTTGCATTACCGTTCAGCCAGTGTCGGGGAAGCCAGATACAATGGGATTAGCCCCAAGCCCTCCGATAGCATAGATGGCTCTTAGCCCTTTTGCTTACAGAAAGAATTCAGATAAGGCCTTAGCCTGTCCAAGCTTTAGCTCGCTTTGGGAACACAGTTAGGGGCCTGTCTGCACACAAAATGGACACGTTGTTCAGTTGGCACTGGAGTTGGGGCCTGGCTTTGAAAGCTGGTCCCATCCCACCAGGCCGGCCAGAACAGGGTAGAACGTGCTCCTCCAGCCATAACTCCACTTAAACCATCTCTGCACACAGCTTTAAAACAGGGATGGGGCTCTACCCGCACTGTGGCAGTGCCACGTGGCGAATGGGGACAGAACTTCGCTAGCTCACAGAAGTACGTACAGCTCCATTAATGGAGGCCTGCGAGCCCTGTGGGACTCTCAGATGAAAGGCGCTAGCAGGCTACAGAGTCATTATTTCTATTTATTGCACTTTGATGTTTAAAACTACTCAGCCTCCTAAGCCCACTGCAGAGAGCATTTCTGACTCATTAGCTAGTGGGAACACAAAGTCATCAGAAGGAGCTGGCTGGAGAGATGGGACAGCCTGGAGTGAGGAGTCCCTGTCCCTGCCATGGGGTTTACAAGCAGGAAAGATCACCCCATTTCAGAGCCTGACCAGTATCGGCTATTGTGTCTCTCTGCCTCCCTCAGGCCCAAATGCCTCTAGTAACTAGAAACACCTCAAACATGGGCAGTACATGACCTCACTCCAAGCACCACCAGAGCAGCTACTGAACTTACAACCTCCTCAGCTACCCTGACATACCACTCCCAGACAGACAGGCAGTTACCCTACACCCAGTGCCCTCAACAGCCCGTCACAACCCTACTGCAAACTCTCTCTCTCCCCAACTTTCAGCTGAGAATGGAACAAAGCGGCCTGGAATTTCACCAGCTCCCTAGGGATTTTCTACTTCTCGAGTCCCTCCCCTCCCTCTTCCTGATGTTACCATCCCTTCACACAGAAGAGATCGGATTATGGAGGCCACTCCACTCCCAGGACATGCTTAGGAGAGCTACAGAAACTACATAGTCCCGCTGCCTCTGAGTCGGTACGCCAAGTGATGGGCCTTCCGCTTTTCTTCAGGAATGTGAAGACTGCACAAGATCTACCTCAAGCTGGAGCGAACAGGAGGGAAATCGGGTGCCTCGGCAGCCTTGCCCTTTGCAGCATCATCTCCTGAACGTGTTATTTTTTCTGGCCATCCTCCGCTCACCAGGGATAGCTGAGGGACGGTGCCGCTCTGGAATAGTCCCGTGGCTGAGCTGTCCTCTTCACCAGGACAGGGCCCATCTCTCTTCCTCTATGCACTCCATGGCGGTGGCCCCGTGGAAAGTGCTCTGGCTTTGGAAGCGAGCTGAGAGCAGGGGGTGCACACGAAAGGGGTACGTGCACTTCAGTGCCTGTGGACGTGGGGCTCCTTGCCCTGGGCTGGGATATGTACTCTAGCCCCCCGTTTCTCTACACACAGGACTACGCACAAGCAAACAAGCCGCTGATAGGATACGTCAGAGCTTTCACTAGGGGTGGCATGAGCTTGTGCGGGGAAACAAAGCACAGACTTGAGGAATGGAATGGCCTGTTAGCTCCGGCTGTTGTGCCTCAGGCAGGGAGGACGTGTCTCAGCCTGTAGTTTCGAGAGCTCTATTGTTGTTCTGGGGCCTCTTTGTTTCTTTTCCGAGCTGGGTCACAGTCCAGTATTAAAGTATTCAGATGACCTTGCTGAACTCTGGGGCTTCAAAGATTAACTCCAGTGCTCAGCAAATACCAACAGTGGCTGTGAATTCCTGCTGGCTCTGACCTTAGCCTGGGACTGCAACACCCCAAACTCCACACACACCAAGGTGTGACATGAGTAAAAATCAACGGGGTGAGGAGGCCACACATCCCAGTTTGGCCGGGACAGTCCCTTTTTTAAGCCTTGTCCCAGCTGTCCTGACTTTTTTGACAAAACTGGGCATTTGTCCTGTTTGCTTTTGCTGCCTGATGATCTGTTGGCAAGGGCAAACTGGACAAATGCCCAGTTTTGCCAAAAAGTGGGGTGTGACCCCCAACAGGGCGGGAGAGCAGCAATGCCAGCCCCACACGGGAGGGAGGGCTCAAGAGAGTGGCTCGGACTGGGTCAGCCCCAGGTGGGTGGGCAGCAGGGAGGGCTCAGGCCCAGGTCGGCCCCACGCACAGAAGGGAGGGGGCCCTGTCCCATGCAGTGTCCCGTTTTCCCTTGGGAAAACAAGGTCACCCTACAAGGGAGGTTATTGGGGCCTTCCCCTCTGGCAGCACATGGTTAATGAGTTGGCTCCTTGCTTCATTACAGTCCATAATGCTGCCGTCCCCCCATGGACTCTGCTGAGAAATGGCCCTTCAGTAGGCCATAAACCAGCATCCCTCATGCAGTAAAAGCCCCAAAAGAGGCTCCTGAAGTGGAGCTGGTGCCAGGGGATGCCGTGGCAGGTACTTGGCCTTGGGGAGTTGTTTCTTGTTTCACTCCAAGGGGACATAGGAAACAAGGCGGCTGGTGGAGGACTTGCCAAGGGACTGGTTTAAGGTGGATTTCTACTCAACTCAACCATACTTTATTGGCAGAAGCGGCTGTACAAGTGCTGCCAAAGTGAAGGGCCGAGACCTTGTGCTGTCAGAGGCAGACATGGTTCAGCAGGTAGCTGCCCTGCCTAGGTTACAGAGTCACAAACCCCCTGTCCAGTGGCCAGTACTGGCCAGTTCTGACCCTCTGGCAAGTCTCTCCAGAGGCAGGACTAGCATCTCCCTCGGGGAAGGCACCGTTTTCCCTCAGCCCTGGGTCAGTAAGCAGACTGGCCAGGCTCTCCAGAGGGAATCTCTCACTTGCGCTTCCACTTTGGAAGTGCCTCCCTGGACTCAGGGTGGACTTGGGGGCTGACTGAGAGAGGTGCTGAGCACCCAGAGCTCCAGGTCAGGTCGGGGGAGCTGTACGCACTCAGCTCCTCCGGCAGCCCTCTCCCTGGGCTCTACAGAACAGAGCCGAGGCAGGAGATGGAGGTTGCTAGCTGGTCTGAGGAGACATTGGCAGGAGGATGCTATTCCTACAGGAGCTGGGGCTGCCCTACAACAAGAGGTCTTTGCTGAAACCATTAGCCCAGGAAGGCTGCGGTGGTTCTCTTAGCCCTACGAGCACTGCAATCCCCTTGGTTAAGGGTTGCCCTGACTCTCGATCCTGGATCTGACTGGGGGCAGAAAACAAGGGCTCCTGGCAGCCTCACAGTACCTACCGGAGGGAGAGGAAGGGCAGCTCATCCAAAGCAGAGGGCCATGAGACAGGCTTACCCGGCACAGCCAGGTACGCTCCACTTTCGTCAGCACCGGCTTGGAACCGATCGAGAGCCATTCCCCACAGCGAGCCCTGAATTCTAACTCCCCAGGTGAGCCACACCATTCTGAGGGCTAGAGAGATCCAATGAGGCTGTGCAGTGATCTGATCTGCAGCCCCTTCGTGTGAATAGAGCTTCCAAAGGCAGCAGAGGGGGACGGCACAAGGCAAATGCCAAGAAAACAGACACCTTTGAACAACAAACAGGACTTTCTGGTGGTAACCGAGCGCCGATTCTTCCCACCTCTGCAGAGGACAGCACCAGGGAAAGGAGGCCTCGCTCTCCTGGCGGAACACAAGCTAGAGAGGAATGTCCCAGTCAGGTCACCGCGCAGCTCCCAGCGCTACAGGGGACACCGTTCCTCAGCCTCTCCAGAGCCCCAGTACCCAGTGGGGACAGGAAATGATCTTTCATCCTGCAGTCGTAGCAGCCAGACACCACTGGAGCCTGTCAGCCACTGCCAAGGTTTGCCTCAAATCAAACAAAGATCCACAATGAAATAACTAAGCCAGTGAATCTACCAGCGAGTGAAAGCACAGCCTTTATACACAACTGACTGGCAAGTGTGTCCTAGCAGAGTGAAAAGGAGGCCTGCCAAGATAGATCAGAGACAAAGCTCTTCAGCAAATGGCCCAGAGTCTGGTGTCAGTAAAAAATGGGAATGATCCTTCTGGTTACATCGAAAGAGAACCCCAGTTTCTGGCAGGAAGACCCCTGGGGAGGGCCGCCTCCTTCCTCCTGGTCAGATCGGGGCTAGACCTCCAGTTACTCACAGCTGCTTGCCGTGATACTGGTGAGTTTCAGTTGCAGAGGTCTAGGCTGTTGGACAATGAACTGGTCACTAGCAGGCTTTAGAGACCTGAGAACAAACCTTAGCTGGGGCATCCAGAACTAAGAGTTGAAGGACCCAAGTCAAGCTGTGATCGGAGAGTTAAAGCAGGCACTTGGGAAGAAAAGCCCAGGGCCAAGCCGCCTACACACGAGATCACTGTTCTCGTTGGTTCTGGTGGCTGGCGAAGGGCCAAGTGGGTCACGGCCCCAGAACTTTGGTCGCTTGAAAATGCAATGAACTCGGTCAACAACTGGGCCAAACATTCTTCAGGAATAAATAGACTCTGAGGAGAAGAGTTTTGCACTTAGTCACCCCTCACAGTGCCTGGGGCCATAACACCAGACGTTCCGGTGCACACGCTGACAGCTCCCTCTGACACCAAGCTGCCAGCCCACGCTTTGTAACCACAGTCAGTTTTCACGGAAGTGTGAAAATAAACCGAGCCCCTTCTTGCTGGTGGCAATCACATATGCAACGCCACAGTAAAATCACTTGAGTGGAGCCCGCTGAATACAAGACAGGTCGTGATCACCCTTCATCATTGATGGAGAGATGTGGCCTGTCCCAGCAGGCGCTGCTCCATGGGGCAATGTCCCGGGGGAGGCTTCAGGTTCCAGCATGCAGTGACCCCTGTTGATCTGAGTGGCTTGACATCTCTGTATTAACGATAAGGGCCTCAGTTCTGTGCATTCCATTCTCTCTAGATTAGGTGTTCTCCGGCTCCTGGCAAGCACCAGCGCACTCCAGAGCCCCGTCCTCCAGGCCTGAGTAAGATGGAGGCAGGCAGGAGAGGATATGCGCGCCATGCAGGTCAGGAGATCAGAAGGAAGCTGGCTATGTCCATATGGAGGCGGTGCAGTTCACTCCTCTCAGCCCGTTCCTCACTGGGGGCCCGACTCTTCCCCTGCAGCTGAAACACAAAGGGCAGAAACCAGGGATAAACACAGGCAGTGTCCGATGGAGCACTCCACCAGGGGGCTAAAATCAGCAGCCTCCTGTGGCTACCAAGCCAACAATCAGGCTGACAGGCTTTGTGGTTCAGTAGCCCAACTTTCTTGCTGCCCCGGGAAGCCACTGTGAGGCCTCATTAGTACACAGAGCAGAGGGTGTGGGGCTGGCATCACAACTGCCATGTGCACTGGTGCTAAAGGATTAACAGAGGCCCTTTGTCTTCATGTTGATTCTAAAGGGTCTTCTGGGGGGTAAAGAAACAGTGACTCCTTGAGATCTGTGCCCCTCTTTCTCCCCCCACTGGGTTAGCCCCGAAGGGGAAGAGAGACTCTCTCCAAAGGAGTTCTGTGCCGCTGGACAGGCTCCCACTTCTCATTGTTAATTCATTAGTGGTCCCTTCCTGACTGGGGTTGCTTCGGCACAGAGGTTTGCACTGCTGAGGTCTGACTGGAGTGAGCAGCAGGTTGCAGTACAGAGCTCACAGCAAAGCGGGTCGCAGGTACTAGTCCAGTCCCAGGCAATTGCAGCCAGGGAGCAGATGCCAAATGCTGGGAAGAAATGTACTGAATGGTGACCAAGAGAGAATGACAAGTTGGAGCAGTAAGGAACCACTGTCTCCTCAGCACAGAGGTGCTTGTTAGTGATGGGCCTTTCGCACGCCCCGCGTCGGGGGACTAGGGCTACACCACAAGCAGAAGGTTCAGACAGGTTCTCTCTTCTGGGAAAAGCTTTCCAACCCGACACTTCAAACCGCCCCATTCCGTGGGCTTTCCATGCTACCTGCACTCGGTGCCCACGGAGCAGGGCAGGGCAGGGCGGGGCGCTGTTTTGCTGCTATGCATTTGGGTTCAACGATAAATCAGGAAAAGACTGCGAGGCGCTCAGATGGGACTGGGAGTAGGGGGGCAGATAAGGACCTAGGCTGGATTGATACAGATACAAGACTGTTTTCTGTAGCTTAAGCAAGGTGCCCAGTGGAGCGTGAGGGAACTAGAAGCTCCTCCCTGCTGGGGACAATTAGCCCGCTAGCAGGGGACAGGGAAAGGGAAAAGCCACAGTCCACACTGCAGGGGAACGAGCAGACCCAGGCCCCCTGCACGTTCCCTGGCACAGGAAGGGCAGGTCCGACTGTGGGCTTACTTGAACCACGTAATGATGCTTCCTTCAGACCGAGGGACGAGAAGCCACAGGCCGTTGCTATTTTTATCAAACCACAGAGACGATCCAGGAGCCAAAACGATGCCTCAAATCTCAGTTTCTATTTAGGCAACTTCAATTGCTCTGAAAGCGGCTGGCTTGGGAAATGCTTTGGCTCCATAAACGCGGCAGCTCCCTGCAGGCTTCCCCTGACCAGCATAGCAGGAGGGCATTAGGAATCCAAGGGGCTCCTCCTTGGCTCAATATCACTACCGTGGCAAAGGGGTGTAGCACACAATGAGAGATGGATTTTGTGCTTTGCCTGGGGCTCACCATGGAGTCCAGAACCCAGCCAGCTGGTAACCAATGGGGGGCTGCAGAGGTGCTCCAACCAGGGGGGAGTGGGCTCTGCACCACTCAGGAGCTCATGTGCTCCCCCTCCTTCCACTAGCTGATGCTCAGTGACTCCAGAGAGTGCTGCATGCCGCACTCCCAGCTCGGGAATAGGTCTCCAGCCTGTGACCAATCCCCAAAGCGCAGACACTCTAAACACTTGGTACAGGACGTCCGGACTGACGGGGCTGAGCAGGGACCCACTGCAGTGGGGGCTGCTCCGGAGCTCTGTGGGGCCAGGGTTCACTGTAGAGGGGTAAATCCAGATTGCAGAGGTGTTGGATTCCCTGGTTATTAGCATTTGGCTTAAGGAAGAGCAATGGAGCACCTCAGCTAGCCAGGGGCCTGGGCGGCAGCACCCCGCTTCCCCCAAAGGAAATCCCAGAGTGGCAAAATCTGGAGGGGTTTAGTCCAGAGGCAAGTCAAAATGATGCCACGGCAGGCAGGAGCGTCCCAAGGATCTGTGGCCCAGCAGGCACGGAACGAGCAATAGAGCATTAGTGTCCCCCAAATCACACAGCATAATTAGCAAGGAGAGCTGCAGAGATCAGAGGGCAGCGGGGGCCCCCACTCTCTGCCCCCACCGTGCTGCCGGGCATGACCCCTCTAGGGCGCCAGGCAGGGCCTCAGTTTAAGTCCCCTGAGCGTGGCGAAGAACCCTATACTCACGTTTTACTGCCAGCAGTGTGTTCCCATGGCAGCAGGCAACAGAGGTCACCAGGTAGGGGTGGGTCTCCTCCAGCTGCACAGGCCTGGGAGTCCTGGTCTCCTCATCCTTCCTTCCCAAGCGCCCGCGGGCTCCTTTCCCCCAGGTGTACACCTCTCCCTCTGGAAAAGAGACATTTGGCTACAGACGCTTTCTCCCAGACTGACCACGAGCTCTGCTGACCCTCCTGTCTCAAGTTACGGAGCAGAGTGCCCTGCCGAGCCGAACAAGCGTATCCCCCATGCCCCTCTCAGAGTGGCGGGCCTGCAGTCTGGAGCAGAGCAAGGCTTAACTCACCAGCAGCACTAACTCCTTGGCTAACAGCTCAAGAAAGCCAGGGACTGCTGCAGAACAGGACACCAGGGCTTCAATCTCACCTGCTCCAATGGCCACAGTGAAGGCATCGCCACAAGCCACCATGGTGACCTTAATCGCTTGGAGTCCCACAACCAGGTAGGGCACACGGCTGGTACGGCAGGTGCTGGTGCCAAGCTGGCCGTGTTGGTTGCTGCCAAAGGTGTAACACTGGCCAGAAGCTGTCAATGGGGAAGACAGAAATGAGAAGTCAGCGACACTCGCCTGGTCAGAAAGCAGCGAGATGGCACCAGAAGAGGCCAGTATTCCAGCGTGTTTCACAGCGCTGAGCAAGCTGCCCTCACAGCCCCAAAGGTTCCCAGGCCGACTCGCTGTCTGGAACCCAAACCGCACGGCGCAGGGGCCAGTGTCCCCCCACACTACCCCTCCCAGCGCAAGTTTCCAAGGGCCACCTCCTCACCTGTGACTGCAGCCGAATGGGCTGTTCCAATATCTGCACACACCACTGGCTCTTGATTTAAGGGCCCTGACTGGACACACGTGAAAGTGGGAGCTTCTTCCACCTGATCCCCCAGGGACGGCTCCGCCTCCTCCGCAATCTTATCCAGGCCCAGCTTGTTAAACCTGCATGAGGAGAGCAGTCCCGGGGCTGAGCAAACATCACATATTGTAGATGGAACTTCTCCAGGATGCCTTGGGCCAAAGCCATCCCGGGCTAGCTGCACTGAAGCCAAGGGATGCTGAGAAACGTACCATTACTGTGATACAGGGCACATTCTTGCTCTACACCAGAGCTGTCTGCAGCTCCAGAGAGATACCCATTACTGAGCTTCTTGCGCCGCTGGAGACAGGACACTGGGTTAGATGGGCCCTGGGCTGATCTGCTATGGAGACACCTCTGGTCCAGAAGGCAGGGAAACATCCCTCTTTTCTTACCTGTTGCTCCCACAAGCAAGAATCTGGTTCTTCACCGTCAGGACCATGGAGGAGTCAATACCACAAAGGACTTTCTGAGCCTCGTGCTCAGGCGGAAGAGCTACCTGCTGGGGAGAATTATGGGAATCCAGAGTTCCCAGCCCAAGCCGACCTGGGCAAAAGAAATCGTTTAAAGAGACTTTGTGTGTCAAAATACAAACCAAAGGCATTTCCCCGAGTAACAATATCTAGAGGGGTGACTGCAGGGGCCTGGATGCGGGACACATCCAGCAGGGGGCACTGTGTGTAGGGGGCAGGCACCCTGGCTGTGGGGAACTGCTGGGTGCTCCAACCCGAGTCAGTTTCGCACAACAGTTACTTTCCAAAAAGTGCACACAGGGAGATCAGTAGGGAGGAAAATTACCCCGATCATGCTAAGCAGTGGCAGCTAAAATCCCCTTACCATTGTCCCCTCTGCCCCAGGCAAACACTTCCCCTTCATTGGAAATGGCCAGCACATGAGACGCACCACATGCCACCTGCACAATTTCGTAGCCCAGCAGCGCCTCCACGATCTTAGGCTGGTAGAGAAAAGAACAGCATTAGTCAGCTATGCCCTTTCCCTGTCAGCTCTCTGACTGACACCTTACTACAGCAGATCTGCCTGCCCGGCGGGCGCTGCAGAATGGCAAGGCAAGGTAGCAGAGCTCCATGGATTTTCTAGTTCCAATCCCAGGTTTTACCCCATATGAACAATATTACATTCCATAGTACCCTTTGTCCCAAGGGATCTTAAAGGTGCTTTACAAACTATGTATATACAGCACAAAGGAAAATGCAGCCACCTCTGGGGTAAACGACAGCTGCCAGACAACCAACTAGCACAACAGTTTGGGGAGCAGAAACGTGATGCCAAAGGCAGCAGGGCAAAGCTCTACCCTTGCGACAAAAGCCCATGCAAAGCAGGCAAAACTGGGTTATAATGTTTCACCGGAAAGATCCACACTCAGGGCACTGCACGGAAACCACTAACTAACTCTCCCGTGAGGCAGATGGATGGAGATTCCCCATTTATCTTCTCACCTTGTTTTATCCCTGCTGTGATAGGGTCAGATCTAACACATCCCTCCCATGGGCCTCATCCTCCTCAATCTTCTCAGGGAAAAGCACCATTTGCTTAGATATGGTTGCAGCCACCAATCTACGCTCCTCCACAGCAGCAAATGGGAGGTGTGCGCAGCAGAAGCCAACGAAGCAGCGCAAGGTAGCACAGAGACAAACAGGCCCAAACCCTCATCCCTGGCTGGATTTCCCATGCTATGGCCACCAGCCCGCCAGGGTGGGCTGGGAAACAGCCCAGAGAGGGGAGGGGGAAAGGAGAGTGCCTTTACAGCTCCAGCGCTTTGTCCCAAGCAGGGACGCGTGGCTCTCCTTTGAACACTGGCTCTATTGAAAAACAAGTTTCCCAGTGACCCGCAGCAGCTGCAGGGCTGAGACTGAAACAGCCAGGTGTGTGATTGGAGGCAGCGGCAGAGTCTGGGACCCAGCCAACAGCAACCACAAGCAGCTCTCGACTTCACTCGGCATGTTGCAACCCCTCATTTAAAGACATCTTTGTGCAAATGGGGAGGGAGAAGCAGGATGAATAGCAGCAGAACAGAGCTGGGGGAGGGAAGGGAAAGCATCTGGTTCCAGAGCCCGCCAGCGTCATTTGGATGCACACAGCAGGACTGCTGCAAGTCCGCTCAGGGCCTGGGAGAAGCTGGGCACACGACACAGTCCGTATTTATCGGTGTCCCCAGCTCCTTACGCTACAAACCTGTGTTACATCCGTGAAGTTTCCATGCCCCAAACAACCATTACTGCCACTGCCAAAAGTCATGATTATCCCCCTGTCTGGAAAAGCAAAATAAAGCCCTGTTACAGCCACTCACGACACGCCATGGGTCCACACAGCCTGGGGACTAGCTAGGCCACAGACCACAGCATCCAAGCAGTCCCAGCGTCCCTGGGGAGCCCGCGCTGGCTGGCAGACACTGCAAATCCCACACGGATGCCTTGGGCTAGCTGCTAGGGGGATACTGCAGAGGGTTAGGTTTGGATGGGGCTCAGGGTTCTTGAGCGAAGAAGCCATAAATGTGCTGGGACAAGTCACCCTACAAGAACTAACACAAACAGGGGATGATGGGCAAAGCACTGAGATAACATTATTCCAGCTGGGTACCAGGAGCCTCTCAGTCAACAGTCTGGAGAGGTGTTAACACACAGAGCCCTTCCTTTACGGGCCACCCAGCCCAGGGGCAGCAGGAAGCGTGGTCAGAGATAGGACAAACACACACATCTGAAGTTTGCCAGTTGCAAATCTGTCACTTATTCCCCTGATCCCCAGCAGAACTGCAAACACACCCGGCTCCCCAGGGGCCGTCCCTGTGCAAACAGTGCACATTCCACGCTGATGTCACTCAGCCAGGCAGCTCAGACCAAAAGCAGCTTTCATAGAGTTTTCAGCCCCTCTCCCCGGGTGCTGCTGAGGACACCTGGCCCTGCAGGGGGCTCACAAAGACTCACTGAAATTGGGAAGGGCTCTCTGCCACATGGACTTTGGGACTAGAGCCCTGCTGGGCATGCCCCGTCAGCAGCTGCACCATCCCAGGCCGGCTGCCATCCGTGCAGGGGGGCGGCACAGCTCACGTCCATACCTGTCAAGCAGGTTGTGAAGAGGTCACCACAGGACACATGTTTGATAGTCACTCCGGACTGGCCTTCCAGGAAGCGGGACACAAACTGAGGCTGGAGCTGCTCTGTGGCCCCTGGGAGGGAGGGGCCTCCAGCGGCACCCACTGGGGAAGCCTGGCAGGGAGAAGCCAAAGGTTCTGAAATGCACTTCGCTTGCAGCTGGGCTTGGATGAAAAGAACAAGTTAGGGGCAATAAGGCCACCCCCACCTCCTGCAGCCTCAGTGGTGACCAGGAGCAGCCAGGGATTCGCCTGCTCACTGGGGGGGGATGTGGGGCCATGGCATGTCTGGAAGCAGCTGCACTCCTCCTCCGAGACCCTCTGCCCAAGCCCGTTTGCTGACAGTGGCTTATTGCCCTTGGCTGCCACCTGCTCACCATTGCTCACCTCCCACATGATGAGCCTCCCTGATTTAGTGATGCCGGCCTTCTGGGTTCTCCCTGCAGAAACCTGCACCACTTCTGTGTTGAGCATGGGCAGGCGGAGGGGGGTGGTGATTCCGCTGCCCCAGGTGTAGATGGAAGACAGGGGAGGTGGGATTCCAGTCCTGGCTGAGCGAACTCGAACTCCTAGGAGTCCAAATGAAATACCATCATCCCAGCTTGCCACCCCCAGCCCTCCCGGGCAAGCAAGTGACCCTAGCCATACTATCCAGATGCCCACCCGCAGTGGAGGACAGAGGGGCTAAATCAGCTAGCAAGAACAGGGCCTGGAACCTCTGTCTGAGGCTCACCGGGCTGCAGGGAAGGCTGCTCACAGCAGCTGGCCAGGGCGATGCCAGCAGGAGGAGGGGAAAGTAGCCTTCTACTCTAGAATTTCCAGAGGGTAGATGGGGTGCTACAGCTCTAGCTATTCATCACCCAGGGACCCTCAATTCCCAGCCTGGGTGCGCTGCAGCGCAGGGGAACTCAGGCTCCAGACAACAAGGGCAGGAAAGCCTCTGAAGGGGCTGATCGAGAATAGCCGCTGAGCCCCACCAGCCTGGGGCTGGAGTACAGGTTCTCCGAGGAAGGGGATTTAGGGTGTGAAGTGCCTGAGTTTCATCCGGCAGAGGATGCCACTGATGGTCAGTACAAAGGATTCGCCTTTGAAATGAAGTTCTGCTGAATACACTGTGCCCGGCCTTACCCCTGGGCCTGGCGCTTGTCACTCTTCCTCCCGCTCTGTGGTGGGTCACTGGTGGCACTGTAGCTAATGGCTTCTCAGGCCTGTCAAACCGAAAGGCACAACTTGTGACTGTTCCCTCAGGCAGCCTGGCCAGCATTAGCACTGGGCTCACAGAGGAGCGGGAAGCTTTATCATTAGGGCAGCGTGAAGTGCTGCGCATGGCCTGGTGCAGGTAGTCAGGGCAGAGTTTCCTGGGGACAGTTCTTTAAGACCGGCCGGCTGGCTCTCTGACGGCACCATGTCCTGTGTGAGGTCATGCTGGCCCTAGGGTAAGGGTGAGCGAGCAAGTGCAACACCATTCAGCAAGCTCCTGAGACCGGAGGTGAACTTGTCCTCCCAGTGACACCCCTCAGCAATGCACTCTCTCCTGAGCCCCCGGGCTGCACAGCAGCACCAGTGCTGGGTCCCGTTAGTCTGTATGCACGTCCCACAAGCACAGCTGAGATCCCTAGCTGGTCAGTGTCCCTTCCCAGCTCCAACCAAGTAAAGAACTGACCCTCTCAGAGACCTCCTGGGAGCTGTGGCAGCCTCTCCAGCCCCACTCCCCCCCTTGCTAGGCCCCAGAGAGATGAGCGCAGCAGCACCACTTGCCTTCTCATTTTGACACTGCCCACATCAGTGTAAAGGTTCAGAAGTGGCCTGATGCAGATGGCCTGGGCCATGATCTCATTCAGCTGGGGCCGTTTGGAAGGGTCCAGGTTGAGCATGCTCAGGATGAGCTGGCGCAGGTCTGGGCTGTATCGGTCTGAGATGGGAGCAAATGTCCCACTCATGATCTTTAGCACCAAGGCGGGCAGGTTCTGGAGAATATGGAAGGAAGATAGACACACATGGTTAGCAGAACCCTGGCTGCTGCACGGGCAGAGGGGCAGGAAACGTCAGGAGCAACGCAAGGTCTTAGAGAAGAGCACTGCAGGCTCCGTGGGAATGCAGCAGGCACAACCCAATGTGGACGTGTTTCTGGAATTCACGTCTCTGCTTTAGGAAAACCCCAGGCCCCAGCCTTACTGCAGCTTCAAAGGCTCTCTTGAGACTGGCAAGTTCGTAGAGCACACAGCCCAGTGCCCAGATATCGCTCTTCTGGTTGTAGGGTTTCCCTTCACACAGCTCTGGGGAGATGTAGCACGGAGTCCCCACAACCTAAGAGAAAGAGGCACAGATGTGTGATGGCACTCCGAGTCCAGAACCGTGGCAAGGAGAGCTAAAGATCAACACTCATTACAAAAATGACTTGACTACAGCACAAAGGAGCCAGAGTTCTAGGTGAACTGGGAGGGGCATTAGTTTCCCTGCTACTGATTACTGGCCGATGATCTTCCCATGATAAAATTGCTGGAGGATTTACCGTTTCTGACACTAGTAGAGCATGGCTCCCTCTCCCATTCAGCACTTCGCTCCAATGTGGACTCCTAGCCAACTGAGGGGCTCAGATCATCTAGTGATGCCAGATCAGGTTAGATGGGGAAAGAAACTGAGGTATCAGGCAGAGAGAAGATTAAAAAAGAAAAAACAGGACATTCAGCCACCAAGCATGTGTGTCATATCAGCCCGGTCCCAGAAGAGGCTCTCTGGTGCTAACTTCTTACATAGCAGCACTTTCTACCATCTCTGGTTGGCTAGGAGACTCCATCCCAGCCTGCTGGACTGGGACAGAACCTTGGTTATCCAAGACTCTGTCACATCTCATCTGGACTACAGCAATGCAATCCACCTGGGCACAAAGGCAACAGGCCTCAGGAAACTCCAGCTAGTACAGGATGCCACAGTGAGTCTCCTCAGCACCACAGGCCATCATGAGCTCGGCAGGCCTGTCCACCACCCTCTGCGCCGCCTTTCTGTAGCTTAAGAGTCAAGTACAAGAACTCAGTCCGTATCTTCAAGGTGCTCAGTGGCTTGGACCCAACATATCTAGGAGCCTAAAGCTTCAGGATGAGGACTGTGGTCAATGACTCCAACCCTCTGGAACAGTGCGACTTTTTACCCCAAGGGCAAAACTGGTCTGTGCAGGAGGAAGAACTTCCACAAGGCCAGTACCAGACTGTGGAACAAACCTCCCCAGGAACTACGGATCATCCCAACACCCCCCATCCCCTCCCGCTGCAAGTGCCAGGCACCTGCCTCCAGCCAGCCTTCTCCAGCACAAACACACAGCAGCAGGGATATTTTTAAATAAAAAACAACACACAACAACAAAGCCCTACCAAAATGAACCAATCCACACCACACACAACACTCCCCTGGGGACAAGGAGGAGAGCAAGAACAAGCCACATGTGACAGTTGTTGTAAAGCACTATTGGAAGGCATTCAGACACTATGGAAATGAGAGAGATAGGAACTGACAGAATCATGTTCATGACTGCAGCAAGGCAGGCTATCAAGGGAGATTAAGGGTCTCTCTACACAAGAAGATCTGTTCTTACTTTGGGTTAAAGTAACAGTGACGACGCACCCACTCAGCTTTTAACTCGGGTTAACAGCTCGAGTTAAAGCCTGTAGAGCAGCCTGGGGGTTGAACTCCAACTACTAGCCTGTGTTAAAAGCGGAGTTGCTGTGTCTTCACTCGTGTCAAGTATCAGGGCGTAGCCGTGTTAGTCTGTATCCACAAAAACAACAAGCAGTCCGGTGTCACCTTAAAAACTAACAGATTTATTTGGGCATAAGCTTTCGTGGGTAAAAAAACCCACTTCTTCAGATGCATGGAGTGAAAGTTACAGATGCAGGCCTCTCCTGGAATTGACACCTCCTCATCTATTATTGGGAGTGAACTACACACACCCTGATTGAATTGGCCTTGTCAACACTGGTTCTCCACTGGC
Organism: Mauremys mutica; assembly: GCF_020497125.1. Classification (NCBI taxonomy): domain Eukaryota; kingdom Metazoa; phylum Chordata; order Testudines; family Geoemydidae; genus Mauremys; species Mauremys mutica. Next base: position 25,314,899 of record NC_059090.1, read on the forward strand.
GGGGTAACTCCCTTTTCTTCATGTGTCAGTATATAATGTATAACTGTACATTATAGCACATGTAACTTTCATCCATGCATCAGAAGAAGTGAGGTTTTTTATCCACAAAAGCTTATGCCCAAATAAATCTGTTAGTCTTTAAGGTGCCACCGGACTCCTTGTTGTTTTTGTGTCTTCACTGCTACCCTAACATCAGTGAGCTAACCGGAGTTAGACACCCATAGAGCGGAAAGATTAGCAGCCAGTAATATTGATTATTTACTGACTTGTCAAAATCTAAATCACAATCGCTGATGCAACCCAATCTCAGGCCCACTCTCCTCACATGGAGGCACAGAAACAGAACAGATCAGATCAGATGGAAAGAACTTCCCCCAGACCTCGGCAGATACGCACCGTGTAGGCTTTGCTCTTGCTGCTCAAGATTTTGGAGATGCCAAAGTCTCCAATCTTGACAATCATGCGGTGCTTGTCCAACAGAATGTTCTGAGTCTTTAAGTCCCGGTGGAGGATCTGTTTGGTGTGAACATGATGAAGGGCCAGTAGGATCTGCACAAAAAAGTGCAGGATGGTGTCTTCGTCCAACAGGGAGTTGCAACGTTTATGAATAAACTCTGCCAAGGTGCCACCTGGGATGGATGGCAAAGGGCAGAAGGGCCATCAGCAAAGGAAGTTTACCGGGGCTGGCATAATCTTAACCAAAAGTAATGGAATTGAGTCACAGTATCTTAACTACACAATTGCTGCTGAATGAGCCAAGGATGTCCAAAGTCATAGAATGCACCAATGGAGCATACCAGCATTCTCTGAATGTAAAGAGAACAATAGCAGCACAGCACATGGGATGCAGGACCAGCAGCAGAGGGGTTAATGTTAGCACCACACTGTCAATGGCAGTGCTGCCTCCAGGGCTCAGCAGGCAAAAGAAATGCTAAAACCATACATATCAGAGCACTGTGAGGAAGCAAATGTCAAAGGGAGAACAAGATAAGCCTGTTCTGCATAGGGAAATTCCCCTTGTTAAAGTACCCACATGCTACTTAAAGGGGCCCTGTCATGTAATGCAAGCCCAGAATTCAGGTTTTGTAGGAAGCAGTTTTACAGACCCTAACGTAAATGTTTTCTTGATTCCAAATGGCAAGGCAAATCTTGTGTTTATTTGAATTGACACTGCTCCAGGCAGCTCTGCCACTCCAACACTGCTGCCCAAAAGGGAAGCAGACAACAAACAGAAGGGAAACGGACAGAACCCCCAAGTGAAGAGTAGAAGGGAACACACAGATCAGTGATGACAAAGATATTTTTAAAACCCTTTCCGCTGGGATAAGCGCTGGCAATGCTAATAATGCAAACGTATTTTACAATGTTTTCAAAGAATAGGATTTTCAACGTGGCCAGGTCCCTTTGAACAACAAGCTTATGTTATCCTGGGGACCTCCAAACCATTTCCACAGCAGCCTTACATGGGATATGCTACAGATAAGGAAATAGGTGACAAAGGACAGGAGTGAGCACCTCTTCCAAGGGAAACAGCCTTGCCAAACAAAAGTCAGGCCTGTCTCAAGTACCAGGGACATTGCTGGATTCTCCTCACCTTCAGAGCACACAACCTCCTGCTTTTATGGATGCCTTGTACCAAGCAGCTCCATCCCCAGCCCATGCCCTTCCTAGCCAGTGTCCCACCTGGTGCATACTCCATAGCAATCATAAGAGCCTTGTCTTCCAGGAAGTTCTCGTAATATTCAATGATGTTGGGGTGATTCAGGAGCTTCAGCACCTGGCACTCATTCTGTGCCGCCAGCCGCTCGTCCTTCGTCATTTGCTCCACAGGGATCTGTTTAATGATCACTAGCTTCTGGTCAGCCTTGCGCAGACAGAGGTGCACTATTCTGTAATAGCACAAAGCAAGGACAGTCTGCATTAAAGGGGAGACCAGCCATGCAAGAGATGGGATGGGAAGTAGCTAAACAAGGAAAGGGGTGACCAGGCCTAGAGCCAGAACGAGTGATGTGAAGTGGAAAACAGCACCAGATGTTTTCCAAATGCATGTGTCCAAAAACCAAGAGACACAAGCAACACAGGAACCATTTCACTTCCACTCCTCCCCCAAACTACAAGAGGAAATAAATGGAGTGTTTAGAGCACAGAACTCCAGGGCTCCTTCCCCAACCTTGACACTGTCCTCCTGCATGCACCTAAGCAAGTCACACCTGGTCCCAGTTTCCTCACCAGTAAAATGGTAATAATAGTGATTCCCCACCTCTCCGGAGGCAGTGCACTGAGTTAGCGATGCAGAGTATTATGAAGACACTAACTGTGAGCCCTGCTCCAGTTACACATCCCCAATACCTTTGGACTAAGATGCTCGGCTCTAGACATCCGGCCCCAGGAGCTTTATCAGTGAGAAACACAGGCCTCCCACTAGGCCTAGCAGACCATGGTCTGTTATCTGCCCCCAGCCCACCCCCGCGCTCCCCTATCTGCCCCCAGCCCATCCCCCCGCGCTCCCCTATCTGCCCCCAGCCCACCCCCGCGCTCCCCTATCTGCCCCCAGCCCATCCCCCCACACTCCCCTATCTGCCCCAGCCCATCCCCCCGCACTCCCCTATCTGCCCCAGCCCATCCCCCCACGCTCCCCTATCTGCCCCCAGCCCACCCCCGTGCTCCCCTATCTGCCCCCAGCCCATCCCCCCGCGCTCCCCTATCTGCCCCAGCCCATCCCCCCACGCTCCCCTATCTGCCCCCAGCCCACCCCCGTGCTCCCCTATCTGCCCCCAGCCCATCCCCCCGCGCTCCCCTATCTGCCCCCAGCCCACCCCCGCGCTCCCCTATCTGCCCCCAGCCCATCCCCCCGCGCTCCCCTATCTGCCCCAGGGGCTCCCTCCTGTCTTCCGGTCCCTGATTGGCTGCGCCGGGTGGGGGGGAAGCTGCCGCATCATCATGTACCGGGGCTCAGCCCAGGGTGTCCCGTCCCCACATGCCACGTGGCAGCGCTGCCGCCCCCGGGCTCGCGGGAGGGGGTGTCTCACCCAAAAGCTCCTCTCCCCACCACCCGGATCCGCTCGTACTTCTCCATCACCCCCCAGCCCCGGCCCGGCTCCCCCCATCTCCATGGAGACACTTCCGGGCTCCACTACGGCGGCCGCGGAGGAACATTCCGCCGCGTTCTCCGCACTGGGACCCCCTCGCTGCGGATCTCGCCCGGGATCGCTGCAGGGGGCGGGGGGCAGCAGAGCCGTGGCCGCTCACAGCAGCGGGGTGGGGAGCCCCGGGGGCACCACGAGGGTGCTAATGGCCCCAGGGTACTAGAGGTACCCAGGGAGGGCGCCCCACGGCTCCCAGCGCCCATGGAAGGTGCCCCACAGCTCCCAGGGAGGGTGCCCCATGTCCCCCAGCATCCAGGGAGGGCGCCCCATGGCTCCCAGCGCCCATAGAAGGCGCCCCACTGCCCTCAGCACCCATGGCAGGTGCCCCACAGCTCCCAGGGAGGGTGCCCCACGGCTCCCAGCGCCCATGGAAGGTGCCCCACAGCTCCCAGGGAGGGTGCCCCATGTCCCCCAGCATCCAGGGAGGGCGCCCCATGGCTCCCAGCGCCCATAGAAGGCGCCCCACTGCCCTCAGCACCCATGGAAGGTGCCCCACAGCTCCCAGGGAGGGTGCCCCATGGCCCCAGTGCCCGAGCTGGGGGAAGATGGGCTCAGGCAGCGATGCCCCCGGCGGAGGTGCTGTCAGCCCCAACAGTTCAAAAGTCACAAGTCAGGCCCCAAAACTCATGAGATTGGCTTTAAAATCTCAAAACAGGTAACACTGTGCAGTGCTGGGATCCTACCCTTTGCCAGCTTGTTTCCGGGCACTCCAGTCCTGGCCAGTGGGCGTTGCCAGCTCTGGGGAGTGGCTGGCGAGTCTTGCGGGTTTTGGGGTGTTGTTAGAGCCCCCAGCCCCTGGAGTCAGGGGATTAATGAGAATCCCGTAGGGGTTTGTTGTTTTTTTCCAGTAAGTTTCGAGCTGTCATGGTCGCAGAGGAGTGTGAGCATGTGCCCTGAACCCAACACAAGGTGAACACCGAGAGACCCCCACACTCTCCTGAGTTTTGGGGCCTGACTCCTGGTTTGGCGGGGGCTGAGGTTGGCAGCACCACCAAGGCCCCCTGGGGGTTAAGAGCCCATTGGGAACTTCAGCAATTTGCCATTCCTGCAGAGGGCAGGTGAGATCAGTGAGTGGTGCAATCCCTCAGCCCAGCCCTTTTCCAGGGGGTGCCTGACTCATCTGAGACCTAAAACAACCTCAGACCCACCCTAACCCAATCCTGTGCTCTGTCTGATGCTGCAAATCATTGACAAAACGCTGAATCAGGAAGCTGAGGTGACTGGGAGCTGTCTACGTGCTGCCCTGGCGCTCCTGCGCCCAGCCCAGCCCACTCGCTGCTCTGAGCTGCCAATCGCCCACAGCACTTGTTCTCCCCAGCTGCACTGCAATCGAGTTGGGACGGTGCACGGTATGACCCCATCCAAGCTGCCATGCAGATGGGATCTGATGCCCCAGGGCGTAGCCCAGCTACAGAGGTCCCGTCCTGCTGTATCCATGTCCATAGGTTAAGGCTGATGGAGAGACGGCTTTAAACGGCAAGTGCCTCTGGCAGCTCGCAGCCTCTTCTCTCTAGGAACTAACTTTTGTAGCCAAGAGCAGGGGACCAGCCAGCCACGCTCCACACTGCAGGCCCGTGCATGCTCCCTCTGCTTGCTTGCAGCACAGCTCATCGCCAGGCACAGGGCTGCTGAGCCTGGGTACCGCTGCGAGCAATGCCCTAACCTTTCCCAGCCCCCCTCACCCTCTCTGGGTCACTGAGGCCTGGTGCTGAGCTCCTCCCTCAAGCTACCTGGGTCTCGGGTCCTGGCACTGGGCTCCCCACTCACTGGGACCTGGAACTGCCCCCCCCACCGGTGGGGTCACTGGCTGCCACCCCAACCTAGGCCCAGAAAGGCCTTTGTGCACCGTCAGTGACACCCTGTCCACGACCCCGGACCTAGTGAGCGTTCAGGACACAGTGAGGCAGCCAGGGCTCCTGCTCCCATCTGCCAGCCCCTGGGCTGGAGCCGCCCTGCCAGTGACGGCCAGTGCCCCAAAGCGGCCCCTGGAGCTGTAATTTAGCGTGAATTCCTGTCTGCTCTCCCAGCAGGGCAGGGCTGCTCAGGGCAGGGTGACACCCACCCACCCTCGCCCCACCTTCCTCCCTAATGAAATGGCTCTTTATTGGGCTCAGTCACCCTCTGAATGCAGCCAGGGCTGTAAATTGCTAGGTCCCTTTAATCTCAGTTAATTGCCATGTGCCTCTGGGGCGATTAGCTGCTGTCAGGGAAGGAGCAGCTGATGGCTGGGTGGGGGCGGGGGTGTCTTTGTTCAACAGACAAAGGCAGCAGTGTAAACGCCAGCCTGCCGCCCTGTCCCAACAGTCTGGGCTCTACCTGCGTCTCCTCTCAGAGACGGACAATCCTGCCCAGACAGGGCCAGGCCTAGTGGGCAGGAAATGCCAGCTACCGATGGCACTCAAGGGATGGGGCCATGATAGGCAAACTCCCCGTCCCTGGCCTGGCATGGTGCTGGCTTGGCCCAGTAAGTAGCTGAATCCAGAACCCGCAGTCCTAGCAGCACTCACCCCTTGTAGGCAGCTGCACGCCAGGGCTGGGCCTGCAGGAGAGGTGGCTGTGCTGAGCTGTGCAGCGCAATGCTGGGGACCCCAGGCTCCTGGCTACTAGTCCTGACCCCTCTATGAAGTTGCTGTGTGGCCTTGGGCCAGTCACTTTGCCTCCCTATGCCAGAGTGAGCCCAGCTGTAAGAGTGGGAAACCTGCGTGTGGCTAAGGGCAGGCTGACCACATGCCTGGGTGTTGGCACAGCAGCGGCGGTAGCAATGGAGCCGTAGTCATTATTCAGCTCGTAGCAGTGCCCAGAGGCCCCTGGCGGGATCAGGACTGTGCCAGGTTGGATTGTTATTCATGAACGCTGCTGCTATTTTATTGCTCCCATAAGCACTGAGATTCCTGGCAGATGCCACTTACCTTCCTGAGCAGGGAGCCGGGCAGGGCCGGCAGGTCCCCGGCTGGGAGGTTAGCCAGAGTGGGTGGTTTGTCGGGCCTGCTCCTGCCAATGGCACCAACGGGACAAGACTCAGGCCCCTCGGTCTGGGTGATTCGGCAGGTCCAGGAGGCAGCCTGCTGAGACAGGCAGCACAGGACTGCTCTGGCAGGCCGCGGGGGCACCACGGCCTGTGAACACCCCTTTGTCTCCAAATCCCATGGTGTTAAAGCACTTCGCCTCCAGCTCTGAGGGTCAGACTCTGTTACCTGGCTCCTCCCCTCCATGCCACCGTGCATGGATGTGCCCAGCCGGCTGCTGGCAGGCCAGGCCCAGGGAGATTCTCCTCCCACTGGGGCAGACAGACTGTCGTGTTACACTCCCTTGGGCTGGCAGGGGGCAATCAGTCGGCTGGCGAGAGCTGTGCTGTGCGGACCCCGTCCCGTCCCAGAGGGGGATTAACGGGCAGCGAAGGAAAGGTGGGGTTCTGGTTCATTCATCAGGAACGGTTCATGCCTCACTCTCCAAGCCCCACGTGGGTGGCACGTGGGAGAAACCAGGTCTCTTCCCCGCACAACACACTCCAGAGCCCCAGCCTCAAGATATGGCATCTGGGAGTCAAAAAACCCCAGCAGGTGTTTGGGGGTGTCCGCTCCTGAGAGGCCACAGAGAGAATGGATTAGCCCAGCCTGCCCCATGCACCACACAGAACGGTTACTCCGGCTGGGAAGCCAGGACTCCCTAACCTTTCCCACCCTGAGAATCTGCCACTTGGATCCCAGGGGATCCCCTCCCCAGCCCCACACTCACTCCAGAGGAGGAAGGGAGTTAATCTGTAACTGGCTGCAGAGCCCTTGAGCCTTTGCAAACAGAGCGCAAAGGGACAGGCCTGCCCTGCCCTCCCCTGGCAGCTCAGGGGAGCGGGACCCAAGGTGGAGGGCCCTGGGCAGAGAGTGCCAGGCTGATAGCAGGGCACGAGATGAGCAGGGGCAGGGCAGCGTTACATCCCAAAGGAACTGGCCCCACAGCCTGGCCTGAACCCAAAGGAGCTGGCTGTGGGGCTGGGCTGCCCTGACAGGGGAGTCTGGTTCAGAGCCATGTGGGTTTGAGATAAACATTGCGCCACCCACACTCAGCCACAGGGGTCTGCACTCAGCATGCCACGGAGAACAAGAGCTGTTTGCCTCCCCCTTCCTGGCTGCATCAGGCTCACACCAGCTGGCCCCAGCAGCAAGGGACACTGGGGGGGCAGCTTGGGGCACTGCCTGTGTTGATACACCCGCTGCTCAAGCCAGTCCCTGCCCTGAGGCTCGGCCTGTTTGTTGTCACAGAGGGATGTGGCTCTGGCTGCTTTCCCAGGACCTGGCTTCTCTTTTCACTGCATTCTTGGGATACCTCTGGACAATGGCAGACACCAGCATTGCCCTGCAGGGCCAGAGGAGCCTGAAGCTGGCCCGGACCCAGCAAGGGTGTGGGGCAGCTGCACACAAAGGAAAGGAATTCACCGCAGAGGGGCTGGGGCTGGGGCAGTCACCCTATTCTTAGCAGAGCGAATGGAAATGCCATGCCATGGGTTGGGCTCCCACAGGCTCTGAGTGGGGCCAATCCATCAGCGTGCATTGGCTGTCACCCTATAAATCCCATCCAGAGACCCAGGCAAACAGTCCAGCCGGTTCTCAGCTGGGTGAGCACTGCACAACACTCTGGAAGGGAAGGGTTAACAGCAAAGGGGGAGTGGGGCCATGGATTCCTAGAGTCCATGGCCAGAGGGACCACTGATCATCTAGTCTAACCCCCTGGATAGCAAGGGCCAGAGACCTGCCCCAACGAGATTCCTAGGGCAGAGCTGTTAGAAAAAAACAGCCAGTCTTGATTTAAAAATTGCCAGGGCTGGAGAATCGCCCATGACCCATGGTAAGTTGTTCCCATGGTGAATTACTCTCATCATTAAAAATGGACACCTTATTTCCAGTCCCAATTTACCTGGGTCAGTTTCCAGCGTTGGATCCTGCCTGATCCGTCTCTGCTCGGCTTAAGAGCCCAGTATCAAATACTTGTTCCCCGTGTAGGCACCTATAGACTCCGCTCGAGCCACCCCTTCCATTACAGCAGAGGTGGCTCTGTCCTAGGCCTGGTCCCACTAGCCCCATTGGCCCTTATGTAGGGCAGCCTCCCTGGGCATGTGTGGGCAGAGGGCCCAGTAAGCTGCCTCTGGGGTGTGAGCTGATTACTGCAGCAGCACACTGCTGGCCAGGTGCAGTATAGAGGTTTTCTGCCTGTCCCTGAAGCACAGGGCTTGGGCTCTTGCCAGAGGCAGGACTCCCTGGGGGTGGAGGCCCAGTGCTCTGATCCTGGAGCCAAAGCACCATGCTCCCACACTCTGCTCCCCCCATGGTCTGCGCCTGCTGATGGGTCCAGCTTGCTGCTGTCCTGCAAGGGGAGGGCTACGATGCCCATCACCTCCCTGTGACACTCGGCTGCAGGGCCATGCCGCTATCTGGAGGAGGGTGCTTAGGACACCTTAGGTCCATGGGGACGAGCCGTGCCAGTGATGGGGTGAGGCCAGGAGCCGGCCCTAGCACCAGGAAGGTCATTAGGGTGGCAAAGGATGGGCTAGGCTGTGCCCGGCCGGGGGAAATGGTCTGCAGTGGCACGGGAGAGGAGAAGTAAGGCTGGATTCCCCCGCCTCCCCCCGCACGCTAAGGGCTGAGCTCCCTGGGGAGAGAGACTAGGGCCGGAGCCTGTGAGAACAGGCCCCAGCTAACTGCTCTCCCCCTGGGAACCTCCAGAAATGGAGGGGGACAGAGACCAGGTCAGTCACCACTTCACACCATGTGCCGCTGCCGCCATCTAGTGGCAAACAGGAGGAGAGCTCCCCAAAACCCAAGCCCCAGAGACACAGCAGTGCAGGGGCTTTGAGGTCAGTTCTGAGCCCCAAAGGCGTGTGGAGCGTGATTCCCTAACAAGCCAGCCTGGCACCAGAGACTGGCAGTGTGGCTGCTCCCTGCGCTCCTTCCCAACTCCCCTGTGCCTCACCGCAACCAGGTACACAATCCGCACTGATTCCCCAGCCTTAAGTGTCACATTGTGCAAAGGACACCCCCTCGCCGCAGGCACCGTGTCACTGGCCATCTGCAGCACCGAAAGGCCTGAGAAATCCTACTAAAGTCTGAGATAAAGCTGCTCTTTCCCATCACCCCCGGGAGCACCTCAACCCCCAAGGCCTGGCCTTGCACCTCCCCTCAATCACCCAGGCACACAGGAATTGCAAGACCCAGGGGCCATCTAGCCCAGTATCCTGTCTCCGACAGTGGCCAGAACCAGATGCCTCAGAGGAAGGTGCAAGAACTCATCAGCAGGCAGAAGTGGGGTAATCTGTCACCTACCTTAGATTTCATCCTGGGCTCTTATAGTTAGAGATTGGCTTGAACCCTGCAGCATGAGTGATGTGGAGAAAGTGGATAAGGAAAAGTTATTTACTTATTCCCATAATACATGAACCAGGGGTCACCAAATGAATTTAATAGGCAGCAGGTTTAAAACAAATGAAAGGAAGTTCTTCTTATTATAGGACTATAACAATGTTTAAAAGGGAACTGGATAAATTCATGGTGGCTAAGTCCATAAATGGCAATTAGCCAGGATGGGTAAGAATGGTGTCCCTAGCCTCTGTTCGTCAGAGGATGGAGATGGATGGCAGGAGAGAGATCACTTGATCATTGCCTGTTAGGTTCACTCCCTCTGGGGCACCTGGCATTGGCCACTGTCGGTAGACAGGTACTGGGCTAGATGGACCTTTGGTCTGACCCAGTACAGCCGTTCTTATGTTCTTATGTTCTTCACACAGTGCACAGTCAACTTGTGGAACTCCTTGCCTGAGGTGGCTGTGAAGGCTAGGACTATAATAGCATTTAAAAGAGAACTGGATAAATTCATGGAGGTTAAGCCCATTAATGGCTATTAGCCAGTATGGGTAAGGAATGGTGTCCCTAGCCTCTGTTTGTCAGAGGGTGGAGATGGATGGCAGGAGAGAGATCACTTGATCATTACCTGTCCTCTGGGGCACCTGGCATTGGCCACTGTTGGAAGACAGGATACTGGGCTGGATGGACCTTTGGTCTGACCCAGTATGGCTGTTCTTATGTATGTTCATATAGTTTAATACCCTTCCGTAAACAGATGTTGGCATTAACCACCGTAACTCTGGATATCCTTATTATCCATATACATGTCCAGTCCCTTTTTGAATCTTGCTAAATTCCTGTCCTCTCTGACATCCTGGGGCAATGAGTTCCACAGTCTAATGATGTTTTGTGAAAAAATATTTCCTTGTATCAGTTTTGAATTGACTACCTTTTAATTGTATTTAATGTCCCCTCTGATTTTGTGTTATGGGAGAAGAAGAGATACTCATCTACCTTCTCCAGACCATTAATTATCATACAGGTTTGTATCATCCCCCCCTCTTTTCTCCTTTCTAAGGTACTAATCACAATCTTGAAATCTCTCTTCATAGGAAAGTTTTTCCAGCCCTTGATCATTCTCATTGCCCTTCTGGTCTCCAATAACCATTTTGAGATGGAGTGACCTAGATTGCACACAGTATCCAGATGAGGCCACATAACTGATTTATATAAATAAATATAAATTAGTCTTCATCCCATTCCGTATACATCCAAACATCCTATTTGATTCTCTGACTACAGCTGCACATTGCGCAGATGTCGTCCTTGCACTGTTCACAATCATGCCCAGGTTCCTTTCCAAAGCTGTTCCTACACCTCCAGAACCCCGTACGCTATAGACATTTCCCCCTCCAATGGACATTACTTTGCTTTTGTAGACAGTGAATTTCAGTTGCCACCATGTTGCCCACTCGCCTAGCTTGTCCTCTTTGATCTGAACTAACGTAAATAACTTTGTGCTAACTGCAGACTTTGCTGCTCTCCTGCTCACAGCCCTATCCAGATAATTAAATCAAACAGCACAGGATGTAGGACAGAACCTTTAGGCCCTGCTGTTAGCCTTGCACCATCATGAAAATGGACAATACTTTGCCTCTCACCCCATGACAATTTGGCTTCTTCAGTAGTCTCTTGTGCGGGATCTTGTCAAAGCCCTTTTGGAATCTAAATAAATTCAGTCAAACAGTTCTCCTCTAGCCGTTCAGGTGCTGACTCGTAGAGTTTTAACAGATCTATGGAACACACTTTTCCTGACTACACCTATTACACAGCTTTCAGGTGTATTTTTACTCTTACTTTAATTACTGTTTCAACCACAGGTACGGCTGACTGCTCTGAAATTTCCAAAATTGACTCAAGGGATTTTGGGGGTGGGAGGGAGGTACATTTGCTACCTACCTTCCAGTCCTCTGGCACAGTGGCTGTTTTCACAGAGGAGAACCTTGTCCTTGAACTCCCCCTGAACTCTTGGGTGGACCAGCTGGGCCTGGTGCCTTCCTGCTTTTTAAATGATCAGCTTGTTTTACCACCTCTTCTTCGGACACCTCAGTCTGGGAGAGATCCTCACCCTTAGTGCCAGAAAGAGCAGATCCGAGTAGGAATCTCCCCCAAAACCCCTGTGGGGAAAATTGATGCAAAAAAATATGTTTGTTTTTCCCCAATGTCCTCATCTTCCTTAACTGCGCCCTTTAACCCTCTGTGATCTATCAGACTTGCTATCAGACTTTTGAAAGACTTACAAAATCTCTTGTTCCTTTTAACTTCTTTAGTTATTTGCTCTTCAAAATCCACGTTGGCCCTTCTAATCCCCCCTTCCATATCTGCGGCCTGCTGTAGGTCAGGCTCCTATTGGCGTCACTCGGGCCAGATTTCCAAACAGGGAAGGGTCTGTGTTTGGCTCACGCAGCCCCTGGATCCGGGCCAAGCAGCCAGATGGGCTGACTCCTGGCCACCTGGCTCCCTCGCTGGCCAGCTGTACACAGGCCGTCTGAGAAGTATTACGTGGTAGACGTCACGGTGCCCTTTGAAAACAGGTCACCGGCCTTCCACGAGGCCCGAGCCTGGAAAGCATCAAGTACGCCCCGCTGGCCGAGACCCCGAGAGCCCAGGGCTGCAAGGTCCAGATACACGCCTTGACCGTGGGAGCTCCGGGTTCGTGGGACCCCCACAACGAGCCGGTTCTGAGAGCGTGCGGAGTCGGCCGACGCTACACCTGGCTCATGAGACAGCTCATGGTGTCCAACACCATCAGGTGGTCCAGAGACATTTATACCGAACACATCACCGGACACCGAGCTATCGAGACCACCGACCAGGGAAATAACCCACTTCCTTCTCTGACAGACCAAGGGACGCACCCCACCCATGTGCTCATTTGCTCCACCGATACTAACCTGGACTCCTTATACAGTCCATGGGTGGCAAACCCGAGCCCACTTATCCACTGACACTTTAAAAACTCCTGCACCCCAATCTGGGTCTATGCCGGTTATGTGATATGTATGTATCTCTTCACCCTTGCAACCGATACCTGTGATCCCTCAGAACTCAAGCCTGACCCCAGATGTACAGTACCTTCCCTCTTAACTTGTGTCTATTTAATTTTTAACATTAACGTTAATACAATGTTTAAATCTGTTCCTAGCGGGGATATGCCTTGGGGATGCTGCTGAGGGGAACAGGAAGGGACAACATGGATTTTGAAGAGAAAAGGTTTCGGAGGCTCCCATGGGACTGATTCTGGGGCAGCAATGCAGGCCTGAAAGGGCCCGCAGAAGGTGCTGGCACAGGAGGAGGCTTCTCCCCAGCTCTGTGGGTTCGGGATTGGGCCTACCCCCTGCACAGAACTGGAGCTGTTCTTTGGACCATTCTGGGCCCTGGGTCAGGAGAGGCCTGGTGCTGCAAAGTGACAGAGTCAGAGGAACCGTGGGCTGGAGATGAAGGGGACACGCAGGGCTGGGAGCGGAACTCCTGCCAGGGAAGCCATCGGCTCCCAAGAGTCAGTGGGCCTGTGCCGGCCAAGCCCCACCAGCTGAAGAGACCTTGCAGGCAGGTCCTAGGTCTCTGCCCCATGTCCTCAGCCCCTCCCCCATACCGGCCCCTCCCCGTGCCCCCAGGGGGCGGGCGGGCGGCCGAGCGAGCGGGGTCCCGGCGGGGGGCGGGGCCCCCTGCCCGCCAGTCAGGGCCGCGGGCGCACGTGGGCCGGGCGGGGCGGAGCGGAGCCGGGCCGGGCCGGGCCGAGCCGGGCCGGGGAGCCAGGCGGCGGCATGGGGCCCTGGCTGCGCGCGGCCGGGCTGGTGCTGGGCTCCACGCTGCTCTTCAAGGCGCTGCAGCGGGGGCTGCGCCGCCTGCCCCTGCCCGCCCACGTGCGCCGGGACCCGACCCGCGCCTGGCGCTGGCGCAACCTGCTCGTCTCCTTCGTGCACTCGGTGGTGACGGGGCTGTGGGCCGTGCTGTGGTGAGTGCGCGAGCCAGCGAGCGGCCTCCCCCGGCGCGGCCCCGGGGCGCTTAGCTGCCCGCCCGCCAAGGCCTTGGGCCCGGCGGTGCCGCCCGAGCCCGGGGCGCTGCCAGCACATCAGCTCCCTGCTGCCGGACTCGGCCTGGCGCCACGGCCGGGGCAGGGGCATGGCACCGCCGCCGCCCTGTCCCCGAGGCGAGCCGCGGGCCCGCCGCACACCCTGCGCCATGAGCGGGGGGCGCCCCTGGTCTGCAGGGCGCGCCCCGGGGTGCCCGCCTGGCGAGGGGGCGCCCCGGGGTGCCCGCCTGGCGAGGGGGCGCCCCGGGGTGCCCGCCTGGCGAGGGGGCGCCCCGGGGTGCCCGCCTGGCGAGGGGGCGCCCCGGGGTGCCCGCCTGGCGAGGGGGCGCCCCGGGGTGCCCGCCTGGCGAGGGGGCGCCCCGGGGTGCCCGCCTGGCGAGGGGGCGCTGTTGCCAAGGAGCCCGCGGCTGAGCGTGGCAGCGGGAGGAAGGGCTGAGCTGAGCTGATCCGATCCTGTGGCAGGTCCCAAAGCCTGGTCCCAGGGGCTCCAGCCGCTTCCAGCGGCGCGTGGAGCATTCGCTGACTCCCTGCAGCAAGAGCAATGAGCCCCTGAGCAAAGGGGAAGGGACCCAAGGCCCCAGTACCGAGTGACTGAGCCCGGCCTGGGCTCCGGGAGGGTAACGCTCAGCCCTGGGAGAAGCTGAATGGCCGACGGGGGGCAGCTCATGCTATTGGGGGAGTTACTGCTGCTCCCCCAGAGGAACCATGCCCATGCCCCTCCCCGCAGGGTGGCAGTGACCCATGACACTTGGGAGGTGAGGAGGGCTGCTATGATCAGACTATACGAAACCACACACCTCTCTGCATGTCTCTCCCCTCCCCAGCGTGTGGCAGGTTCCTGAGATGCTGAGGGACATTGAAAACACTTCATCCACTTCGGGATACCTGCTTCTCTGCTTCTCTGCAGGTAGGGGTTTCTGCCCCTTCCCCTCCAGTGCAGGGGCCTTGTGTGCTGCATTTCAGCTAGAGGTGCTGAAATTGGAGCTGGAAGAACCGTCCCCATCTTGCTGCCCCAGCCAGCTCCATGCAGGACTGATTCAGCAGCATCCCTTCCAGGGCTTTGTGGAGTCAATCCCAAATGCTGGGTCTTCTGCTGCATCCCAGGGGAGAGTATTTTACGGCCCAATACCTTTCACCTAAGTTCCCTCTAAGCTGCACGGTAGCCTATTAAGCGCCCCGCAGGCGCTCAGGGCTGCAGCAGGGAAAGAGGCCTCTCCCCCAGCCCTGGACCTGCCATGGCCCGGGGAAGAGGCGCCCCTCCCCTCACTGCTCAAAAACCTTTCATGGTGTTCAGCCTTCAGCTCACCTGTGCTTTAATTCCATCCTGTTGTTCCTGTAACACGCCCTGGGCCCGCCCACAACAATGCTCCTCCTTAGGTGTTGACATCTTCAGATCCGCAGAGCTGTCTGGCCTGTTCCTCCTCAGTGACTGTTTACATATTTAAATCTGTGGCTTGGCTCATCAGTCACAGTCCCTCCAGTTCCCTGGTCGCTTCGCTTGCTCTTTGCTGAGCTGCCTGCAGCTTTTCAGTATATCGGTGGTGTCCAGACCCAGCGAGCCCTGTGCACAGGGGCGCTCGCCTCCCTGCTCCATGACACAAGGCTGCAGCGCCTATAATTGCACAGGTCTTTTTGCTGCCGTACTGTGCGGCACAGTCATTGAGCCATTCCAGACAGAGCCACTCCTGCTCCCAGCGTCCTGTCCATACCGTGTTCCCCGCCTTACAGACGGTCTCACTCTTGTTCCCTGTGCATGCTTCTGCCCTCTGTAGATGCTCCCAGAATCCCTTTCCACACTACAGGTGATCATGCATGCGCCTGAGAGGCGTGAACCTGCCTTACTGAGAGTGTCAGTCGGGACACCGGGTGTTCCTCCCAACTTTAGTTCCCACCTGGCTAGTTACCAATGCGGGAGGCTGTTTAATGCAGCCCCATCTCACTAGCCTTGCACTGGGTGGCAGCTGAAAGCTCTCCATGGGGGCTCTGTTGTAGCCCCACAGGGTGTGAATGTAAGTGCCCCACCCTAGGACTGACAGGCTCTGCTCTCCGCCTCCCTTCCACAGGCTACTTCATCCACGACACGCTCGACATCATTGTGAGCCACCAGTCCCGAGCCTCCTGGGAGTACCTGGTCCACCATACCATGGCAAGTACAGGCCCCCTGCAGTGAGCCCAGCCAAGTTGACTCTGCTCTTTCCAGATACATCCACAGCTGAGTGGAGCTGACCAGTGACCCTGGGGAGGTGGGAAGGCAGGACGGGTGCCCACCAGGAGGCTAGGGCTGCGAGTCCCTGAGGTTGGGGCTGGCTGGCCTTGCTGCCTGTTAGCTGAGCAGATCGTAGTGCAGAGCATGGGCCTACACCTGCTTTGCAAGCCCAGATTCGGAGCAGCTCCCTGCCAGAGTCTCCCCTGCAGCTTTCCTTGCGTGGCAGGTGTGCTCAGCAGGGTGGGCGTGCAGAAGCCGGAACGTGCCAAAGGGGGCAGTCAGCCAGGACACACGAGTGGCTCCCTGGGGAGTAAAGCAGGAGGTGGGGAAAAGAGCCCGAGGGTCCTGCCCACCTCCCATGCACAGAAAGATTGGTTAGTACATCCAGGCTGGGACACCAGCTGGGTTAGACTAACCTTGTGAGAGGCGGGTGGCCATGCACCTGTGGCTAGAGCCCCGGGAAGCTCAACCAATCTGCTCACTCCTGATGGATGGCTCCCCCACTCCCCAGGGCCCTGCAGGCTGAGCTGGAGGGGCTCCCCCTGGCACTGGCTGCCTTCTAATCTCCTTCCTCTGGCATGGGCCTGGTATCAGGCACTCAGCTCCATGCCTGGGCTTGGCGGGGGGGAGGGGAAGGCAGCTGGCCTCACTCCTGTGTCTGGGTCCTCCCTGCCAGGCGATCTCAGCGTTCTTCTCTGGGATCTTCCTGGGCCGCTTCGTGGCAGCAGGGATGCTGTCGCTCTTCGTGGAGGTGAGCAACATCTTCCTGACCATCCGCATGCTGCTGAAGCTGAGCAACATGCCGGCTCCCGCCCTCTACAGGATCAACAAGTACGTCAACCTGGTGATGTATTTCCTCTTCCGCCTGGTGCCCCAGACCTACCTGACCTGGTACTTTGTGCGCTACGTGGAGGTGCGGGGTCAGGGAGCCTTCCTGATAGTCAACCTCTTCCTGCTGGATGCCATGATCCTGACGTACTTCTCCCGCCTGCTGCGCTCCGACTTCTTCCCGGACTCCTGCAGGCGGCGCGCCGGGAAAGACGCAGGCGGGGAGAAGTTCTTAGTGGACTGAGTGAAGGGGCAACGCCTGTGGGGTTGTGCAGACCCCCCCTGCAGCGGAGGGCTTGGACCTGGGGCGCTTTGCACCACATGTGCCTTACAGCTGAGCTCCACGGGCACAGGGCTCTGCAGTCACTTAACGAAGCCTGTGCTTTGTGGCGCGATGGCCCGAGCTGCACCCCACCCCCACACTGCTCCCAGGGGCTGGGGTCACAGCAGGCAAAGCAGGAGGGGAAGGATGGAGCTGGTTGGGAAAGAGGGTTTATCTTCCATGTTGTGATGGGATGTTCCATGCATTAAATACGTGTCTGTTTCCAAGCTTCTGCAGCACATCTGGGCCATCCTTTCCCTGGGCAGAGCGTGCACTGGGCTGGGAAGGAAGCAGCTTGTTACAGACACTGATGGGGAGGAGCCATCAAGGCAGGGACAGCAGTGGGAGCAAAGGCCATGGAGAGGAGAGCTAGGGCAGAGGGATTTGAGGCAGGGGAGGTGGGATACGCAGGTGCTTGGGGCATGCCGGGTTAAAGCTCTGGGAGTAGCATCAGCCTCTCGCCAACAGGATGGTTGTGGGAGAGGAGCCTGTAGTATCTGATGTGGGGGCTGGGGACTTTTCTGCCCTGGAACCGGGCTGCTGGCTTTTCAGTCAATTCTAGCCAGTGCCCGGACCAGGGGCTGGGCTCACCCAGTTCCCATGGTGCATGTTCACTCCTGCCCCTCGCTTCCCAGCCCGTCGCCCTGGTACACGTGCTTCCCCGCCTTCTGCAGGGCAGATTCTATTAATGGTATTAGCAAGGGACCTAGGAGCACCAGATCCGGCCCAGGGCCCCACTGCGCGAGGTGCTGGACAAAGAACAGACAGTGCCTGCCCCTAAGAGCCCACAACAGTGGGGCTTTGTACTTGTTTTCTCTCCCTTTACTTTTACCTTCATTCACCCCCCTACCCCGCCCTGCCCAAGCTCCCTCAGACATCTACGCTGGAGCTGAAGTTCCGGCTCAGGCAGACAGACCCGCACTAGCTCCAGCACTGAAGATAGTGCAGTGGCAGGTGCTAGCCAGCCCCTGTACACAGGCAGGGTTTGTACTTGGGGCTGCTAGCCCATCCCACTGCCTGGGCAGCCACTGCTGCTTGTAGCAGGCGAGCTGGATCTGTGTGCCCACACTGGAGATTACACCTGCAGCTCAAATAAATCTGTTAGTCTTTAAGGTACCACTGGACTCTTCATTGTTTTTGTGGATACAGACTAACACGGCTACCCCCGATACTTGACCTGCAGTTCAGTGTCACATACCCTGTGTCTGCAGGGAGGGAGGGAGCTGGCCAGTGGCTGCAGAGGCAGGTGGGACCGGGGGGAGGAGTTTTTTCTGGATGGAGGAGCCAAGTGTCCACTTGCAGGCAGAGGGAAAGGAGCCAGAGAATGGAGGGAATGTTTAAGTGGAAGAGAGGAGGAGTAAGGGGGTCAAGGGGCAGGTGAGGGAAACGGCTGCCAGGTGGTGAATTTTGCTGGAAAAGATTGTCAGGATTCTGGGCAGAGTAGGAGGGGCCCAGGGCTTGAGAAGGGACAGCAGGGGCTGGGGTGGGAGAGTCCCTGGGCTCTATCAGCAGGGTGGGCAGGTGAGCTATGGGCGAAGCCAGAAGGGAGGAAGTCAGCTGGATTGCAGGGGCAGTTAGCAAGGTGGGCAGAGCATTGAACAATGAAGGCTGCAGAGAAAGGGAAGACACGTGGACTGACAAGAGCAAAGGGGCAGAGGAGAGGGGCATGGTGGAGCAGAGTCTTTAATGTCACCCAGTTGCTGCTTGGGCCAGTGCTGGTGCTA
This sequence comes from Mauremys mutica, assembly GCF_020497125.1. Taxonomy (NCBI): domain Eukaryota; kingdom Metazoa; phylum Chordata; order Testudines; family Geoemydidae; genus Mauremys; species Mauremys mutica. The sequence continues at coordinate 25,333,550 of NC_059090.1, forward strand.
TCTAGGAACAGGCCAGACAGGGAGGACCAGGGCTCTGGAATGCAAGGAACTCTGCTGAAGAGAGGACGCAGCAGGGCACCGAGCTCACGCCGGCCCTAGGCGGTGGTCTCTTCAAAAGCCTTAATTCCTGCTTTGGTATGAAGCAGAGGTGCCTGGCTCTTCCTGTGGAAAACCCAGCCAGAACAAAGACTAGTCCAGCAACCGGAGCGGCCATGCACCAAGCCGCAGAGCTGAGAAACTGGCCTGGCAGCTCCTTTCCTGCTATTGCAACTCCACCCGAAGCAATGAGGCAGATGCTGTAGGCTGGGCTCTAAGGCTTATCTAAAAATAATCCAATGACCCCTTAGTGTTCTTGGGTCAGGGATGTGATGTGCGCAGCTGCCCCCTTTCCAAAGGTCTAATCCAGGAGTGGTGAGCCTGGGACCTACCTTTATCCAGAGGCCTCATGCACAGTTGGGTGCATTCCCTCATCTTAGCTCCTGCATCCATCCAGGGCAGATGCATGCTGCTGTGTCGCTGCTTTGCAGCTGTAACACAGGGCAGGGCTAACTTCTGGAGCAGAGGTTGCTGTGTATGTGGTCAGGTGTCATGCTGGTGGGCAGTGGGTAAGAACTTGGCTGGAAATAGCCAGGGCTGCTAGCAGACACAGGCAGCTGGGCTCTGTCCAGCACCCATGCTAACGGATTGAATGGCCTTGGATGTGCAGCTTGTGTGAAAGAACATCGCTCTGGGAGTTCCTGTGCAGCGCTGGGGAGGCAAATTGGTGCGGGCACCTGCAGAGAGACCAGGCACTTGGCTACCAGAATAAATCTTTGGCCTGGACCCTGGCTGGGAAGGTGGCTCGGTGTGTTGAAGTGCAAATAGGGACTGGGGGGGTCCCGTGAGCAGCCCTGCTGGAAATGAAGCTCAGATTCTCTCCCTGGGCCTTTTGCTAGAGGGTCTGTTATCCACCCGAGCCCTGCACTCAAGGCCCAGGTTAACCGGGGGTCAACAATCAAGCTGCAGGGAGCTAGCAGCTATGCCAGAGTGGCACTGGCCTATGGGCTGAATGAGGCACTGTGCTATGGACGATTACATGAAATGCAGCTGCCTCCTCTCGGCCCCAAACTCATGGCAGTTCCTAAGCTGCTGTCGGAAAAGGCCTGGCCCCGTCTACATACCTGCTTCTTCTTCGTGAGGGCCCTCCTTGGGCTACAGAAGCTTTGCTTAAATGAAGGCCCCTGGCTGACGCTGTTTCAAGCTTTTTCTGGGAGACAGGCGAGGAAGGTGCAGTGGCTGGTGGAAAAGGTGAAGCTGAAGGAAGCCAGCCTGGCTCTTCTGTTCCGCACTCTCCTCCCTGCACTGGCCAGCAGCTGAACACGCAGCTTGGAAGTCAAGAGCAGGAAACTTTTTGGTCACATGCCCGTCTCTGCCAATTGGAGCAGGGTATAATGAATGACAGGTCATATCTGTGCTCACCCCTGCTGCCATCACTCTAAGTGGGCAGTGCAGTGCATGCTGGGTGTTTGTGCTTCATGAAGTCATGGGCAGAGCAGCCGGTGCTGCGTGCACAGAGGCAGGATTCTCAAACTCCATGGCTAAGAGATGGCTTCTGCCTCAGGAGGCTGAGCCAGTGTTTGCTCAGTGGCTCCTGGTTCTTCCTCAATAGTCTGCACTCACCTGGGCTAATGCAATACATGACGCAGCAGCAGCCTGGCCCTGGCCCAGGGCCAGCCCCAGCAGCACTCAGCCCTAAAGGAAAATAGAGTCACAGGCCTTCTGGCCCAGCCTCCTTAAAACCAGAGTATTCACACCAGCCCTCCTGGTGGAGAATGAGGCTCAGGCACGAAGCTGACTCTGGCTGGCCAATGTGGCCACCTGGCCAGGTCACCTTTGAAGAGCAGACCTAGTGCTCCAGGGGGCCAGCTCTAGGAACTCAGAGTACAGGTGAGGACAAGGCTAGCCAAGGGGCTCCCGTGTGCATTGGGCTGGATTCTCAAAGGCACCCACAGCCTTGGGGAGCTGTCAGGACCAGAAGAAAGTCTACAACTGAGAAGCTCGTAATCCAAGCTCTCCTTCCCAATGCCCGGCTACCACTCCTCCGCCTTAGCTTCCAGCCAGGCCCTGTGGAATGCTCTCCCTGGAGTGTGGCACCTGCCTCCCTCATCTCACTGTACCATGTTCATGCCTCACCCCAAAAGCTAAGTCCTTTCTCCCCTGCTGGTGGATGACTAGTATTCCCAGGCACAGCCTAGCGGCAGCCAAGGCGTGTCAGTGCAGACAGCTGGTTTTGAAGCTTCTCCATTGTGCAGAACTTTCCCTCTAGGTTCAGCCAGTCCTCTGTAGAGGGGAACATTCCGTCTCTCACAGCAGAACATGCCTTGCTTACAAGCTGTGTTCTCCCCTAGAAATGTCAAATCATTCCTACCGAAAAAGGGATTAACCACTTCCATGTAGTGGTGCTGCTGCCCCCCTGGCTTGGGGTAATAACCAACACCAAATAGATGGTTTCCATCAGCAGCACCTGCGTTTCCATATAACCAACACCACACACCCCTGCTTCTCTTTGGGGTAACTAAAGTCAAAGGATGTCATTTGCTGAGCCTCAGCCAGAGGCACATTGGGGTGAATTACCCTGAAAATCCAGTTTACTGCCTGAGGCTCACAGGCATCCCAGTGCATGAAACCTCCCCTGAAGTGGCAAATCTGTCTGAGCCTTAAGTGAGAGATCAGAATAGGTTTCACACCACCACCTTGGCCCCAAAAAACCTGTGTTGCCCAACGGTCCTTAGAACTCTTATATCCACACAGCACTTTTGCGTCAGCATGCACACACAAACCATTGCCTCGCTGAAGTGCCGGTCACTCCACAGTGGAATGCAAACATCACCATTCCCAGCACTTTAGGGAAGGAAGTGAAGAACAGCGTCCAACTGCAGGAGGGACTTCACAAGGCAGAGGATAATCACTCCTTGGTTGGCCAGGGCTTTCAGCCATTCTCTCTCAGCCCCTATCCTGTACCCCAGCCCTCGTCAACAGGGGGTGTGTGTTAGGCAAGAATATTTCTAATCATCTCTGTTCTTTGTATCCACATCCTGCCTACCACAGGTAAACACTCAAACACTGGTTTCAACTAAAGATTTCTGTTGATGGCAATCTCTCATTTCCAGTTAGCAACAGCAGCTAGTTTTAAGACTGCCCTGATTAGCACCTTGAACTTAATTAAGGCCTTCAGTGCTAGCGCAACCTAAATAGTGCATTTCAGGGGAAATGCAGCAGGGATCATACACTTCATGCCAGACAAAACCAAATGAACCTTATTTTGAAAGGGCTGGTAATCAAAGGGGCATTGCAGTGTTAGCAACTCTGTAACTGAGTAGTTGGAAAGAGCCAGCTCAGGCTGAGAGTAGGAATGAGGAAGGGTGGTTGTAAGATGAAGGCATCACATCCAGGCCCCACCAGTCTCTGAGCTCTGGTCCTCAGGCACCTGGCTCAAAGGTGGGGTTAAGTTATTACTCTTATAGGCATGTGACAAGATAAGCATGGTTAGAGTGAGAGATGCTCACATACTATAGCAATGGCCATAGGACTAGATTGTGAACAGAGGCTAATTACAGCAGCATTAAAATTAAGGAGCGGTTATGATACTAGTGCCTATCCCTCATCTTCCCCCAAGAGATCCTGCAAGGGCAACATCTGTTTGCCCCCTATTTGCAAGTCTCTATCCTTCAGCCACTGTTAGACCACCCTCGGCTTGGGTTTGTATGCAATGCCCCTTGTGCAGTAACACCTCCCTAAGTACTGAACAAACTTGGTTCCCCTCATGGCTCCCACCCCCACAGTCCATGAGCAGCTGGAATCTGCTTCAGGTGACTTTATTTTTACCACTAAAATACATATGTCTGACAGATGAGAAGCCACTACAGGTCTGTCTCATCTTACACTGGGGTTACGTTCCGTAGTCAGCACGTAAAGCGAAAATCACGTATAGTCAAAATTACATTGAATGTAATGGCAGGTGGAATCGCTCACACTACAGCAACAGTATTTAAATTTCAGAGTAGCAGCCATATTAGTCTGTATCCGCAAAAAGAACAGGAGTCCTTGTGGCACCTTAGAGACTAACAAATTTATTTCAGCATAAGCTTTTGTGGGCTACAGTTCACTTCTTCAGATGCATAGAATGGAACACACTGACAGGAGATATTTATACATACAGAGAACTTGTACAACCCAGTATTTAAATTGTTATTTCTCCTTTTTTTGTTTTTGCCAACTGCATAAAGCTGAAATCACGCATGTTAAATGCACCTAAGATGCGACAGACCTGTATCTGGCTAAGCCAGCCAGGGTGGAGGTGCTTGTGATCAACCAGATGAACTGAACATGAGAACTTCTCTAAAGGTCTCATTTGAAATCAGTGAAGTAGCTACACCAAGCACTCTCAAACTAGGGGTCATAAGGTTATTACAGGGGAAGTTGCGAGCCGTCAGCCTCCACCTCAAACCCCACTTTGCCTCCAGCATTTATAATTGTGTTATAAATTAAAAACACTTTTTTTATATATTTAAGGGGGGTTGCACTCAGAGGCTTGCTGTGTGAAAGGGGTCACCAGTACAATAGTTTGAGAACCACTGAGTTACACAATGGCCGCAGCAGCAGGCAAAAAAATGAAACCAACCCATAAAAGGATGAAGCCATGATCCGTGAACTTTTTATTCTCTGTGAAACGCACTGCACAGAGCACTTTGAACAGGGTCTGGCTGAGCCTGGGGTAAAGTGGGAACAGCAGCAGCAGAAGCCATTGGTATTTGAACTCCATGTAATTAAAGCAGCACCAATGTGCTGCAAGAGTAGCCAGGGCAAGACAAGAGCAGCATGTTGAATACAACATACTAGTGATTTAAGACTCCTGCAAGGAGAACAATGAGCCGGGGTTGAGATGTCACTGCTTCTTCCTGAGCTTCACCACCACCACATTCCTGTAGACTAGCTCCTAGGAAGTCTGCCATGCTGCAGGTGTCTGGGATAGCATTACAGTCCCACCTCTGAAGTGGCATTTATATTCTTCCACTTCAGTAATGTTGCATGAAAGTCAGTCTGTATGTAGGCTCCCAGCCACTGAGATTGTGCTAAGTGCCCCAAGTCTCCCAGAGAGCACTCGGTTACAAAACACAAGAGCCCACGAGTGGTTGTACAAAGTTTATTATCTCATCCGCCCAGCTCTTGGTGGATGCCCTTTAGATTATTCCAATCTGAAAGGAAACAAAAGGAATGTTACAGCCTGAACCCTGCCCACATGAAGATGGAGATCCCAAGATGTAGAACAGTGGCAATGAATCCATCTCCCCCCAAAAGCTGTAGTCCAGTGCAAACATCCCGTCTGCTCTAGCTCAAACAAAGCAAAATATTCCTGCAGCACCTAATCCTGCCTACACCACACACGAGTAGACGAATATTTACCACAGAACAGCCTGGCACAGTAAGATGCACAACAGCCCGACTAAAATGCCTGTTACCCCCACTTCTGACCATCCTGTTTAAGAGAAACTTTTGTGGCAGGCCCCAAGGCTGGCTTGAGGGGCACCATGCTCCTATCCCACCGCAGAACTAACTGCTCTTCCCCCAGCCCAGCAACAAAAATTCTCCCAAGTGCCGGAAGTATCTGTAGAACGTGTGGTGTTTTGGCATGTTCTACTCAACAGCTGGCAAGTCGTTGGACAGCTTAAGTTGTGTCAGAGAAGCTCTCTTAGAATAGCGCAAAGATTCATTCCCCGTTAAGAGACTATAAGCAAGATTTATAGAGCATGTTTCATCCCCAAGTATTTCCCAGACCAGCTACACATGATCACTGACCCCTGCTGCAATACAGCCCCTCTCCTTGGAGGAAAAGGGAATAAACAGACATTCTTTGCCAGCAACCTCTATGCAGCATTATTAAGAGAGTAGTGAGGGATTACTCTTCCAGCTGAAAGCGCTGGTTAAGTCAGGGAGGCAGAATGTTGGGCTGTGAGCATGACCAATACCTTCATTCTTAAGGGTGCCACTGAATGGTTAATGATAGAAGCGTCAACAAGGTTTTACACCTCAGCTAAGAGACAGCGATGGGCTTGTCTGCAGCCATGTAGAGCTCATGAATTTGCTCCAGAGCCATTTGTTCCTAGCTGCTGATCAATATCCCAGTGTCCCTGCATAAGTCCATTTCTGATGGAAGCCAACGATAACATTACTGTTCAATTATGATACCTCTTCCCCTTCCTGTCATTTCTTATATAAGGTCAGGGTCAATAGCCACTTTAGTATAAAAACATCCTAAAGACTTAAGGCTTTTAAAGGCTCTAGCCCAGTGTCGACCAAGAATTCTACTAAGAATCTGTGAGAAATTCTATTCCACATAGAGTGCAGGAATTACTGCCCTACTTCAGCACAGCACCCCCCCCCCACCCAAGAATAACAGCCCTGATCTCAGCTGTGTGTCAAAACAGGGTCTAGAGTAGAGAGGGCAGATGAAAGTGAGAAAATTCAAGTCTCCATTCTCACCTTGTTGGCTACATCCAATGCATCATAGTCTGGAGCAAGACGGACGTAAGCCTTCTTCTCACCATCGGGCCTACAATGAAGCATGAGGCATTAGTACCCACAACTACTCCTCTCATTTCCAGTTGTGCATCATCACATTGTGCATCAGTGGTTCCTTTGAAAACATCACTGAGCTCAGTTGAAGTAGTTTCCATCATTTGCACAAAGAAATTCCCTTTGTTGCTCCCAAAAGAGCTGCTCAGATCAACTGGCTGGTACTTCAGTACTGCAGGTTACTCCTTTCAGCCAGTGATTACAATTTACATTCCACCATGACATGCTCAGATTCAAAGCAAAGATTGTACAACAAAATCATGACAGATCTTGAACTCTGCAACTCACACATACTGTAACCTACAAACCAAGAAACTCAGCTATAACTGTCTTTATATAAAGCATTGAGAGGAAGCATATGAATGAATCAGAAAATTCAGATTTCTCTGTATCGTTAGAACCTTTCCCCCACCCCACACAGCTAATCTTCTGGGTTCCAGTTCCACGCACCTGCTAGTTTCACTCAAGCCAGGTACATTTTCCCTTAAGCTTTTAAATTTTTAAATCAATTATCTGCTTAAACAGCATCCAGGGCACTTTGAAACATCTTACACCCACAAGTGCTTCATTTACCGGATCAATGTGTTGACCTTGGCCACGTCAATATCATACAGTTTCTTGACAGCCTGCTTGATCTGATGTTTGTTGGCCTTGACATCTACTATGAAGACCAGGGTGTTGTTATCCTCTATCTTCTTCATGGCTGACTCTGTGGTCAGAGGGAACTTGATAATGGCATAGTGGTCAAGCCTGTGTGGGAGAAGCATTTGAGTTGCATAACACTGGCAGCAGCGAGGTATGCTAGAGAAAGCTCCTTCACACAGCAGATTCCTAGCGCTATAGTGACAAATGTCAGGGTACATCAGTTACTAGTAAGATTGTAATCACAAGCTCTCAGGCTTTGGTCGCATGGAATCATCATTTGCACCCCAAACATCCATTACAAAGGCCAATTAAGAAAGCTGCCAAGACATTGTTATTTCAGTTTCCAAAACACAGCTCTTCCATTCACTGAGACCAGTTTGTGAGAAGTGGGACTGTTCTTAATGTTCCCTCTGAATACTGTGTGCGGGCCTCAGTCTCTGGCCAACACTGTCTCCTGGCAACTAATGGCCCAGGGCCCTTCCCTCCTGCAAGGTGATAGCTAAAGGTGTGGAAGAACAAAGAGGTCAGAGGAACTCAGCAGAGAGGGGCTGGAGGTGGGTTCAGTTTGGAACTGGCTGGGGACGGGAAGTGAGGGCAGACGGGGTAGCCTGGGTCACTGGGCCCCAGAATGGACCCGGCTGCGGGGTCCCATTCGCTGTATCTACACGCTCTGTTTTAAACTGTGTTCCTGTCATCTAATAACCCTCTTACTGGCTGGCTAAAAGTCACATCTGACTGCCAAGTGGGGGTACAGGACCCTCTGGCTTCCCCAGAACCCCACCTGAGCGGACTCGCTGTAAAAAGCGCACGGAGAGGCATATGCTAAATGCTCCAAGATCAAACCCAGAAAGGTAAAGCTGTATAAGCTTCTTGCCCTAAAAACAGTCTGCTCCAAGGGAAAGGAAGCTCCCCAAAGTCCTAACTGGCTTTGTGGGGAGCCATTCCAAAGCATCGCCCAGGAACTCCGTCACACAGTTCTACACTAGAAATCTGTTTGCAATGTTGCTTCAGTTTTCTGCAGCATCTTTATACCAGCAAAAACCCTAGTGTGGATGAAGTTATACCAGTCAAAAAGTGCTTTTGTCAGCATAGCTTATTTCACTCACTTTTTTGCCATATAAACAGCAACTGCAATAGGAGGGGTTGCTGGTTCTGCAACTAATCAACCTTTTCTAGTGTAGACTTGACCTAAAACTACTAGCTTGTAACTTTATATTGGAGAATCATAAGTAACATACATTTAACAAGTGAAGTATTTTTAAAAAGAAAAACTTGATAAGATTATGACTAAAACCAAGCTGGCTTTAGATCAAGAAACTCAAGTGTGATGGAGATGGTGGGAGGTGTCCAGATCTTTGACTAGCTATTCTGAAACAGATTTTAAAGGAAATGGATCACACAGACATACTTGTTCCTCCGAGGAGCACTCTTCCTAGGATATTTGGGCTGTCTCCGTAATCGTAACGTTTTGGGCCTCCTGAAGGTGGGAGATGTCCTGATTTTCTTCTTCTTGTGACTGTGGACTCCTTTCAAAACGGCCTTTTTAGCCTTCAGAGCCTTGGATTTTGCCTCTGTCTTGGCAGGGACGGCTACAAAGAAAAGACTGGTTAGAGGAGGCTGGCAGCAGCAGGTCTGTTGGCCTTGTCCACAAGGGACTTTACACTCCCAAACCATACCCACAGGTGCTGAAGAGCCATTCTGAACACTGGCAGCCTACTAGGCTGCAGCCTCAGACATGGGAACCCTTGGCTCACAACCCTTTACAGATCTACGGGTGGAAATGAAACCCCGCTCAACCCAGCAGCGGAGAGTCACTGGATGATGGAAGTTGCACCGCCCCGCACGGCTAGCGCGGCATGACACACATCACACGCCCTGAAGCGATGCGGCGAGGCCGCCGTGGGAATGACAAGACGCAGATTTGCCAGGTCTCGGTCCTGGGGCGGGGCCGCCCCTCATGCTGCATCTCCCCCTTACCGGGGGTTGTAACGTGCCTCAGCCGCACGCACGATGGTAACGGCTCCCTCACGCCGCGCGTGGGCCCTGCTCGAGTCCGCGCTGCCTCGCCCCGTGGGATGCCCAGGCCGCCCCCGCCCCCGCCCCGGGCCTCAGCCCAGGCCGCCCCCGCCCCGGGCCAGAGCGGGGCCCCGGGAACGGCCGAGCCGCCGGGCTCCAAGGGACCCCCCCGGGGGCGGGCGCTGGGCCGCGCGGCTCCGGAAGCCGCCCTGGGCCTGCCCGGGAGCTCCCCGCACTGCGCGCTCGGCCCGGCCCGGGGTCCCCGGCCAGCCGCAGGTGGGGCGCAGGCCCCGCAACGGGGAGCGGGCAGAGCCGGGCGGCCGCCGCGCGGGGCGGTCCCCCCCCCTCCTCCACACTCACCCTCCTTCTTCGCCTTCGGCGCCATCTTGGGAAAAGGGCCTGTTCGGCCGCCTCGCACGGGTTTATAGCGCCGACTCTCACGAGAGTAGGCACAAGCAACGCGAGATCCCGCATGGCATGCCGGGAGTGGTAGTTCTCGTGCTAGACGGAAGGAGAGTAGGCACGAGAGCATGCGCAGAAAAGTACCTGCGGGTGGTGCATATTGGGAGTTATAGTTTTTTTATTACCTCAGCGTATTAATATTAATATTTTGTTAATGAATAGTAGGGCTGTTGATTAATCACAGTTAACTCACGCGATTAACAAAAAAACATGATTAATTTTTAATTGGGATTAATGGTACTGTTAAACAATGGTTGGGTCATTACACTAATTGAATCTATTTCCGTATGTTAAGTTCTCCTCACACCTTCTATGGGTCATCTCAATTATCACTTCAAAGTTTTTTTTCTCCTGCTGATAATAGCTCATCTCAATTTATTAGACTCTTCCTGTTGTTATGCATACTTCCACCTTTTCATGTTCTCTGTATGTATAAATATCTCCTGTCTGTGTGTTCCATTCTGTGCATCCGAAGAAGTGAGCTGTAGCCCACGAAAGCTCATGCTGAAATAAATGTGTTAGTCTCTAAGGTGCTACAAGTACTCTTGTTCTTTTTGCGGATACAGACTAACACGGCTGCTACTCTGAAACCTGTTGAACAATAGAATACCAATTGAAATTGATTAAATATTTTGGATGTTTTTCTACATTTTCAAATATATTGATTTCTGTTGCAACACAGAATACAAACTGTACAGCTCTCACTTGATATTTTTTATTATAAATATTTGCACTGTTAAAATGATAAACAGAAGAAATAGTATTTTTCAATTCACCTCATACAACTACTGTAGTGCAATCTCTTTATTGTGACTTACAAATTTAGATTTTTTTATATAACTGCACTCAAAAACAAAACAATTTAAAACTTTAGAGCCTACAAGGCCACTCAGTCCTACTTCTTGTTCAGCCAATCGCTCAGACAAACACGTTTATTTAAATTTACAGGAGATAATGCTGCCTGCTTCTTTATTTACAATGTCACCAGAAAGTGAGAACAGGCATTCACATGGCACTTTTGTAGCCAACGTTGCAAAGTATTTATGTGCCAGATATGCTAAACATTCGTATGACCCTTCATGCTTCAGCCACCATTCCAGAGGACATGCTTCCATGCTGATGATGCTTGTTAAAAAAAATAATGCATTTATTAAATTTGTGACTGAACTCCTTGGGGGAGAATGGTATGTCTCCCGTTATGTTTTACCTGCATTCTGCCATATATTTCCTATTATAGCAGTCTTGGATGATGACCCAGCAAATGTTCATGTTAAGAATACTTTCACTGCAGATTTTACAAAATGCAAAGAAGGTACCAATGTGAGATTTCTAAAATTAGCTACAGCACTGGACCCAAGATTTAAGAATCTGAAGTGCCGTCCAAAATCTGAGAGGGACGAGGTGTGGAGCATGCTTTCAGAAGTCTTAAAAGAACAACACTCCGATGCAGAAATTACAGAATCTGAACTACCAAAAAAAGAAAATCAACCTTCTGCTGGTGGCATGTAACTCAGATCATTAAAATGAACATGCATTGGTCCACACTGCTTTGGGTGGTTATCAAGCAGAACCTGTCATCAGCATGGATGCATATCCTCCTGAATGGTGGTTTAAGCATGAAGAGACATATGAATTTTAGCGCATCAGACACGTAAATTTATAGCAACACCAGCTACAATGCCATGTGAACATCTGTTCTCACTTTCAGGTGACATTGTAAACAAGAAGCTGGCAGCATTATCTCCTGTAAATGTAAACAAACTTGTTTGTCTTTAGCGAATGGCTGAACAAGATATAGGACTGAGTGGAGTTGTAGTTTCTAAAGTTTTACATTGTTTTATTTTTGAATGCAGTTATTTTTTGTACATAATTCTACATTTGTAAGTTCAACTTTCATGATAAAGAGATTGCACTACAGTATTTCTATGAGGTGAATTGCAAAATACTATTTCTTTTGTTTTTTACAGTGCAAATATTTGTAATAAAAATAAATATAAAGTGAGCACTGTACACTTTGTATTCTGTGTTGTAATTGACATAAATATATTTGAAAATGTAGAAAACATCCAAAATATTTAAATAAATGGTATTCTGTTATTAACAGTGTGATTAATCATGCAATTAATCACAATTAATTTTTTTAACTGTGATTATTTTTTAATCGCTTGACAGACCTAATTAATAGTTTAATATTTTTTATCTTATTAAACACCTTCCATCCAGGAGTCCCAAAACAGGTTACAAATGAATGGTATATGGGGTAGTGACATTTCTAATCACATATTGAAAATCAGTACATCTAATAATGAAAAGTGTTCATACAAATATTTTTTAAATATAACAAGACACAAGTTGACATTGCTTCAGAGGGAGTGAACAGAACATGGCAATTTATTGAGTGATTCATCCCCTGTCATCCAGGGCATGAATCACTCAATAAAAGAGGAGAGGCTGAGGGAACTGGGTTTCTTTAGTCTGCAGAAGAGAAGAATGAGGGGGGATTTGATAGCTGCTTTCAGCTACCTGAAGGGGGTGCCAAAGAGGATGGAGCTTGGCTGTTCTCAGTGGTGGCAGATGACAGAACAAGAGCAATGGTCTCAAATTGCAGTGTGGGAGGTCTAGGTTGGATATTAGGAAAAATGTTTTCATTAGGAGGGTGGTGAAGCACTGGAATGGGTTCCCTAGGGAGGTGGTGGAATCTCCATCCTTAGAGGTTTTTAAGGTCAGGCTTGACAAAGCCCTGGCTGGGATGATTTAGTTGGGTTTGGTCCTGCTTTGAGCAGGGGGTTGGACTAGATACCTCCTGAGGTCCCTTCCAAGCCTAGTCTTCTATGATGCTATGCTCCAGCACTTCTAGCAGGCAAGATTGGGGTGGGGGGGGGAGGTACATCCCTGAACATCTTGCTAATAGCAGAGGCCTGAGCAGGGGCCTGGATGGCTGCTGCACCCAGAGAGCAGCACTGGCTTGGCCACGCAGCAGCCTGGGAGTCTCTCCCATCGCAGCCGGGCTGTGCGGGGCAGCGCTGCCTCCCCGTCCAGGGCTCCTCTCTGGCCGGCTGTTACTCGCCCCTGCTCCGCCCGCTTGTTCTGCAGCGCTGGCAGCCGGAGCCCGCCGCCTGCCCGGGAGAACAGACGGGACCGGTGCCCCGGGACCCGGGAGGGGCGAGGTCGGGACGTCCCGCCGGAGAAAGGGGCCGGATGCTCTGCGGGGGGCTCTGCCTGCCCCCGCCCCCCGGAGCCTCAGCCTGTGAGTCATTAACCAGGAGCAGCCGCCGCGGGAAGGAGCCCAGCCGCCTGCCAGCCCCGCCGGAGCCGGAGCCCCCCATGCGGAAGGTACGGAGGGGCCGGGGCGCCCCCGCCCCAACACGAGCTAGAGCCAGAAACCGGCGGGAAGAGCCAGCTCCACGGCATCCCTGGGGGGGAAGGGGCGGCCCGGCGGGGAGAGGGGGCGGCCCGGCCCGAGGGGGGGCGGGGAGAGGGGGCGGCCCGGCGGGGTATCTCTGCGGCGCCTGGGGTGCATTTTGCCCCGCGGTGCCCGTTGCCCGGGTTCTCCCCCGGCCCCACGTGTCCCGGCCCCGCTCCCAGCCTCGGAGCGCGCAGCCCGGCCGGCCGCTGCCCGCGCAGCCCCTGGAATTTCCGGGGATCAGGTTACCTCCCCTCCCCCGAAATGCAGCTCATCGCCCGAGCCGCCCCCGAGCTCTCCGCAGCCCGAAGGCGCCGCTGGTGCGGGTGAGTGAGCGCAGGGGGGTCGGGAGGCTTCCTGGGCTGGGTTCCCCCCCCCCCCGCCAGAGCCCCTTGGGGAGCCGGCCCCTTGCCAGATGCATCCCTCCCAGTCCCGTGGCTGGGTGCCCAGGAGTCCCGGGTAGTGACTGCAGGGTGCTGGGTTCCGGGAGGCGCCGGTCTCAAGGCCCCTTCCCCAGCTGGGTAGCCTGCAGCACCCCCCCCCCCGCAGTAGCCACTGCAGACTAGACAGCGCCCGGCGCGGGTAGGGGTAGCCCAGGCCTCGCCAAGCTGGTGCCCAGCTCAGTCTGGCCCTGAGAACTGTGCCAGGCCAGCTGGGCAGAGGAGCAGCCCCACACGTCAGCTTGTCTGCAGCCTGCTGGGGAGCCAAGCCCCCTCTAGCTTGTGGGGCTTCCCTGATAAGGCCGAGGGTCGGCTGCACCTCTCTCTAGCGCACCCATCAACACGGCTCCAAAGGAGAAACGAGACCAAAGAAAGCAGCTGCTGTGAATGATTACAACCCTGACTGGCTTCTTGGTGGCCCCAGCCAGCCATTTAGCCTGGCCTCTCTCCAGGCAGCGCTGGAGTGAACTAGCAAGCGATTGTCATGCTCCAGAAAGCGGACGAGGAGCGTTGGCTGGAGAACAAACTGCGAGGATGGAGTTGCAGGAGAGCTCTGCCTTGGGTGCTGTCCAACGAGCCACACAGTCAGCAACCCGCTCTGCTGGCCCAGGGACCCCTGCAGGTAGCCGCAGAGCCCAGAGTAGGAGCTGTGTCTGTGGAGCCAGGGAAATGGCTTCAAGCCCTTCTCTGTACCACCTGGCGCGCTGGGAAGCTGCACCTCAGGCCGAGGCCCAGGTGAAATCTCCCCAGGTGCTAGGAAAGGCCCTTCAGTACCAGAGGCGCAGGCAGGAATGCAGTGTCCATGCAGAGGCTCTGGGAGCCACTCCCGGTATGGCCCTTTTCCACCAGCCTCATGTCTCGCTGTGGCTCCTTGGATCAGCCAGGAAGATTTCCTTCAACAGAGCGTTGGAGTAGGCCAGGCTCCCTGCCCTGCCCCAGCCTCTCCCTGCCCTTCAAGCCAAGGTTCACAGCTGTCACCTGCCGCCAGCTCGGGCACTTTCTTCCCCCGGTGGGCACCCCATAGCCTGGCAATGCCGCAGTGACCCCCAGGCACACTGTGGTGCTCAAGGGTCTCCACACTGAATAGCAAAGAAACCAGCCCAGAGCCAGGGCTGCAGGTGGCCAGCGTGCTGCTGCTAGAGACCACATGCAAGCCATGGAGCCGGCCTCGGAGATCGCACTGTGCATTGCTCCAGCGATCCCCACGCCACTCTCCATTGCTCACACCTCTGCAGGAAATAGGAGGGCAGCTGCAATCTGCTCCACTTGGTGCTGCACTTCTGGCTAGTTGGCTGCGGTTGGGCAAAGGCTGGGCTGCCCTGACTGTGTTGGCTGTGCCCATGGCGAGGAGAAGGGTCAGAAGGCCAGCCCCAGCAGTGCCAGGCTTGAGGGACTTGCTGCCAGCGCCCCTCTCCCCGCCCGTTGTGCTGGAATCCCGCAGGAGGTGCTTCAAAGCTGCAGTCAGCAAATGGGGAGGAAACGTCCATCAAACCTTCTGCCCCGCTAGGTTTGGGTGCCTGGGTTCTCCCCAGCGAGGTCGGGCTCCAGATGATGAGCGTGCTAGCACCCGTCCGGAGGGACCGGATCATTGCGGAGCTGCCTCAGGTAAGCATGCCCGTGCTTCGAGGCGGGGCCTTGCACTGGGGCCAGGGGAGGGTGATGGATACCCACGGGGGCCCGAGGGTGGAAGAGTATCAGAGCCAGGGAAGGAGCCAAGCTCTCCGGGTTCTGCTGCCCCTGTGAAGCACGAGCTGGGGGGATTGTTGGGGGTGCTGAGCGGATTCTCCCCAGCTTGTCCTTGGCCTGGCTGAGGTGGTGCTACAGAGAGGCTGTTGGCATTTCCTCTGCCAGCTCCCCAGCCCTCCCGCTCAGCTGGGAATGCTCCGTGTGTGGTCCCTGCCCCAGGCCATCCATCGAGCTAGGGAGAGTCACAGGGCGCTGGCCGTTCCGGTCGGGCTCTGGGGGCATCCCCCCTCGGGCTCTCTTTGGGGGAGCTGTTAGCAGACACTGCCGACTCCCTGGCTCGCTTCCCAGGAGCTGCCAGCTCACTGTCTGTGCTCCCATTTCAGTGCTTTCACAAAGAGGCCGCCCTCCATTTGCGCTCCAGCTTTCATCCCCAAGTAACCGGCGCCTGCCAGGAGCAGCGAACGGGGACAGTGGGGTAAGCCGGGCTGGGCCGCGGGGCACACAGAACCCTCGCCCCGGGGAACTCCCACCTCCCAAGAAGGAACAGAGCCCTTTAAGGACTCCCGGCAGGCAGCAGCATGGCCCAGATCCTGGGGCCACTGGTTCCAGGAACTCATCACGACTGCCCTGAGCCAGCACAGGCCCGAGCCCTGTTTGGTGCCAGGGGCAGCCCTGCGCTGGGGGAGTTTTCTGAATGGAATGGAACGGAACCGAATCAGGCTGCTTTGGTTTTTCCCAGCAGCCGGGGAGGGCTGTGCAGTGTCTCTTTAAGAGCCCTGCGTGCTGGAGCATGGCTGGAGCTTACTCACATTGCAGGAATGTGCTGGGGAGGAGGTGGGGGTCCTGCCTTGGATTGAGACTCCTAGTGCCTCAGGAAAGCACCTCTCTGCTGGGCTGATTCCCAGAGAAATGAGACGGGTTGGCCTGAAATCCCCCAGGAGCCAGAGCAGCCAGGCAGAGGGAGCTCCGTGCATCCTTGCCTCCCTCTGGCTCAGCCGCCGAGGCCCAGCTCAGAGCTGCGTGCTGGGAGGCCTGTGCCCAAGCCTGTGGCAGTGAGCAGCTGGGAGGAGGGGCCCAGAGCAGAGCAACCGCCTGGCCTGTAATTTGGACTTGCTGCTCCCCAGTGAGGTCTCTGGGGAGATGCCATGCGATGGCTCCCCCGCACAGCGGTCAATGCAACAGGCACCGTCTGAGCCTGAGGGCTAGTCGCTCTGCCCACGCTCCAGCATTGCGGTGCTGGTCCCGACTCTGTGACCGGGGGTGGCTGCTGCCCCAGGACTCGACTCGGAGTCTCCTAAAGTCCCCTTGCAAAGTGCCCAGCCTGCCTTGCCGTGGGCAAGGGGCTCTGGAGCCTGCCGTTCATCTGGCCTTCCTGTTGGATGGAGTCTGTGGGAAGCTGCAGCCAGGTCTAATGTCCAGATCTGTAAAAGCAAAAGGGCTAGGAGCAGTGGGGTGGGGTGTGCGGGGGGAGTGTCGGGGCGGGGTGCGCGGGGGGAGTGTCGGGTGAGGTGTGGGGGGGGAGCAGCAGGGCGGGGTGCGCAGGGGGAGCGTCGGGGCAGGGTGCACAGGGGGAGCAGCGGGGCGGGGTGCGCGGGGGGAGTGTCGGGGCAGGGTGCGCAGGGGGAGCGTCGGGTGAGGTGTGCAGGGGGAGCAGCGGGGCGGGGGGAGTGGGGGGACTAGTGAGACGGGGTGCATGGGGGGAGAAATGGGGTGCGCAGGGGGAGCAGCGGGGTGGGGTGTGCGGGAGGAAGGTGAGGTTCAGGTTTCCAAGCAGGCTGCTTTAGACAAACATGTGGAGGAGACTAATTGCCTGGACTCGTTAGCTTCCTGAGCAGATGGAGGAGCCTGCCTGGGTGTCTGAGGTTACCAGGAGACAGCTGCTCCGGCGATCACTCATTACCCCAGGGGAAGCTGGCGTGCACTGGGAACGGGCAGGGAGCCCTGGGAGCACCAGCCCAGCAGGGCGGCGAGTACCAGCCACTGGAGACAGCAAAGCGTCCCATGGCCCCCGGGGGGAGGCTGCTGGCCCGGCCCCCAGCTGTGGGAGCTGGCACTGCCTGGTGCCGTGAGCCGGGACCCATCCTGGGTGGGGGCCGGGAGCTCACAGCCGACATGCCCGGCTCTCCCCAGCAGGTTTAAGATCTCCAAGATCATCGTGGTGGGAGACCTGTCAGTGGGCAAGACCTGCTTAATCAACCGGTAGGTGGGGCTGACTGGGGGTGGGGGGGCTGCGCTGCCAGGGCCCGGGAAGGGGGAAAGGCCCCTCTCTGAGAGGGGGGAAGTGTCATTTATTATCTCGGGGCCAGGCCCCACTGCACAGACCCGTAGGAGATGCGGTCCCTGCTCTCTCTGGGTCACCCCCCGGTATAGACTGTTCCAGACACAGCTGATCCCCAGGCTGGCCCCCAGCCCCTGAGTCGGAGCTATGGGGTGTCCCCACTTCCCGTTCGCTCCTGGCGCGGCTTTAGGGGGCTTTTCGGGGAGGTTTGGCTGGGAACGTGTCGACTTGTCCAAGAGCAGGCTCAGGGTCTGGCCTCCTGAGGCTCCGTAGAGCTCGGGCTGTTTATTGCTTGGGTGGGAGATGTCCCAGGAGAATCCAGCTGAGCAGTTTTCCCCCGGTCAGTACAGAGCTAATACCCCATCGTGGGCTGCTCAGGGCCTGGCTCCCCGAATCCTCCCTTCGCATTTAGCTAGACACAGACTGTTCCTTCACTTCCTCTCCCAAACAGGGATCTCACGGGGGATCAGCTGGCACCCAGCTGCTGTGTCCCACCCAAGAGGGGGTTGCATTTCAGTGGCGGGTCCCTGCCTCCCTGGCAGGAAGCCCCAGGGCGCCGGCCCTTTGTATGCTGACCCCTCAGCCCCACCGGCTGGGTCTCCCCCTCAGGTTCTGCAAGGACACATTCGATAAGAACTACAAGGCGACCATCGGGGTGGACTTCGAGATGGAGCGCTTTGAGGTGCTTGGTGTCCCCTTCAGCTTACAGCTGTGAGTACCGGCTCACCCAGCCTGCTGAGCCCTCCTGCCACAGCCACACTAACCCGCTGCCCCCTCTCCCCCAGGTGGGACACGGCTGGCCAGGAGAGGTTCAAGTGCATCGCATCCACCTACTACCGCGGAGCACAAGGTGAGGTGCCAGGAGTGTGCGGGGTGCCGAGAAACAGGGACTTGTACCCCGGTCCTAATGAGCAGCCTGCTGCAACAAACCCTACTGTAACACGCACGCCGCCCTGCCGGCAACCCTACCATAACACACGTGCGGCCCTTCCGGCAACCCTACCGTAACACGCACGATGCCCTGCTGGCAACCCTACCATAACACACGTGCGGCCCTTCCTGCAACCCTACCGTAACACGCACGCCGCCCTGCCGGCAACCCTACCATAACACACGTGCGGCCCTTCCGGCAACCCTACCGTAACACGCACGCCGCCCTGCCGGCAACCCTACCATAACACACGTGCAGCCCTTCCGGCAACCCTACCGTAACACGCACGCCGCCCTGCCGGCAACCCTACCATAACAAACGTGCGGCCCTTCCGGCAACCCTACCGTAACACGCACGCCGCCCTGCCGGCAACCCTACCATAACACACGTGCAGCCCTTCCTGCAACCCTACCGTAACACGCACGCCGCCCTGCCGGCAACCCTACCATAACACACGTGCGGCCCTTCCGGCAACCCTACCGTAACACGCACGCCGCCCTGCCGGCAACCCTACCATAACACACGTGCAGCCCTTCCAGCAACCCTACCGTAACACGCACGATGCCCTGCCGGCAACCCTACCATAACACACGTGCGGCCCTTCCTGCAACCCTACCGTAACACGCACGCCGCCCTGCCGGCAACCCTACCATAACACACGTGCGGCCCTTCCGGCAACCCTACTGTAACACGCACACCACCCTGGTGGCAACCCTACCATAACACACGTGCGGCCCTTCCTGCAACCCTACCGTAACACGCACGATGCCCTGCCGGCAACCCTACCATAACACACGTGCGGCCCTTCCTGCAACCCTACCGTAACACGCACGCCGCCCTGCCGGCAACCCTACCATAACACACGTGCAGCCCTTCCGGCAACCCTACCGTAACACGCACGATGCCCTGCTGGCAACCCTACCATAACACACGTGCGGCCCTTCCTGCAACCCTACCGTAACACGCACGCCGCCCTGCCGGCAACCCTACCATAACACACGTGCGGCCCTTCCTGCAACCCTACCGTAACACGCACGCCGCCCTGCCGGCAACCCTACCATAACACACGTGCGGCCCTTCCGGCAACCCTACCGTAACACGCACGCCGCCCTACCGGCAACCCTACCATAACAAACGTGCGGCCCTTCCTGCAACCCTACCGTAACACGCACGCCGCCCTGCCGGCAACCCTACCATAACAAACGTGCGGCCCTTCCTGCAACCCTACCGTAACACGCACGCCGCCCTGCCGGCAACCCTACCATAACAAACGTGCGGCCCTTCCTGCAACCCTACCGTAACACGCACGCCGCCCTGCCGGCAACCCTACCATAACACACGTGCAGCCCTTCCGGCAACCCTACCATAACACACGTGCGGCCCTTCCGGCAACCCTACCGTAACACGCACGATGCCCTGCCGGCAACCCTACCATAACACACGTGCAGCCCTACCATCACACGCACACTGCCCTGCCAGCAACCCTATTGTAACACAGACACGGCCCTACCATCACACACATGCTGCCCTGCCGGCAACCCTACCATAACACACACACGGCCCACCATCACACACCCTTCCATAACAATCTGGCCCCTGCAGGCCTAGTGCGAACTATCAGCCCTACACCAAGCACAGGCTTGTGCTCTCAATAACAAGCACATGGGGTTTGTGGGCTCCCCCCAGCTCCCCCATCTCTCACCTCCTCTTGCTCTCTCCCCAGCGATAGTGATTGTGTTCGATGTGAATGACGTGGCGTCTCTAGCGCACACCAGGTATGGTAACGCCAGCTCAGAGGGTGAAGGGATTCTTCTTGCAGGGAGTGGGGTTGGCTGCCGGGGGCAGGGGTGACGGCCAGGGGCGGCTCCACGCCCCAGCACGCCAAGCGTGTGCTTGGGGCGACATGCCGCAGGGGGCGCTCTGCCGGTCGCCGGGAGGGCAGCAGGCAGGCAGCCTTTGGCAGCATGCCTGCGGAGGGTCCGCTGGTCCCGCAGCTCCACCGAAGCTGTGGGACCAGCGGACCCTCCGCAGGCACGCCTGCGGGAGGTCCACCGGAGCCGCGGGACCGGCGACCAGCAGAGCACCCCCCGCGACATGACGCCGTGCTTGGGGCGGCGAAATGTCTAGAGCCGCCCCTGGTGACGGCAGTGTAGGGGGGGACCTGGGGGGGCAGCGAGTGGGTGTGGGGGGCGATGGCAGCCATGGGGGCATGGACAGAGGGAAGGGAGGATGGCAGCCGGCAGAACCAGAGGGCAGGGTAGGGAGCAGGGTTTGTAACTGACAAGTGGGGATTTCTAGAGGTCTGCTTGGGGGAGGCACTGGGGGCTGGGGGAGGCGCGGGGGGCTGGGGCCTGTGGTGGGGAATTCGAGGCATAAGGGGACCAGGCTGTAGGTCAGGGTGTCGGGGTTGGGTGCAGGCACTGGGCCATGTGGGGGCTGAAGGTGGGGGACCAGGGCTAGGGCTGAGCTGGGGGGCCGCTTGCTGCCATCCCTGGGGCGGGGCTGAGTGGGCATCTGTCTCTGTGGAAGTCTCACAGCCCAGGGCCCCGCCTGCCTCCCCGGCTAACGGCCTCTCTCGCCCTTCAGGCAGTGGCTGGCCGACGCCCTGAAGGAGAACGACCCCTCCAACGTGATCCTCTTCCTGGTGGGCTCGAAGAAGGATCTGAGTGTGAGTCCCGGTCCCAGCCCCCCCAAGCTGAATGGCGCTGGCCGGGGAGAGCCTGGGGTCACCCCTCATTGTCCTGGGGGGCTCAACTCAGAGCCCTGGGGTCGATCTAGGCCATGGAGCTGCCTTCCATCCCCTGTCTGTCCTAGGCAGCCCCCAGGAGCCCTCCCCCCAGCACCCCATGGGCCCCTGCCAGGGGCCGGCCTCTCTCAGGCGGTGACCTCCCGTCTCCTCCCGCAGCCGCCCGCGCAGTACAGCCTCATGGAGAGAGACGCCATCAAGGTGGCCAAGGAGATGCAGGCGGAGTACTGGGCTGTCTCCTCGCTCACCGGTGAGTGCCCTCGCCCCGGCTCCCACGGGGCAGGCTGTGATGAGGGGGGGTCAGAGGGGAGAGGTGCCCCCGGCTACTGCCTCTCTCGGCCCCCTAGAGTGGAGGCCTGGTGCCCCCAGGGCTGAAGCATAGCCCAGGATTCCCAGCTGGCATCACTGTTATGGGGTCTGACCACCCTTCCCCCACCCCAGCTCTGCATTCCTGCCCCCAGGCCTCCCCTCAGCACACTCGTGCCTGTGCCAGCCTCAGACACCTAGTGCCCACTGCTGGCAGGCTGTGAGCACGCAGCTGCCCACGGCTCGGTGCACCCCAGAGTATGGTCCCAGCCCTGGCCCATCCCCGGGGCTGGGAGCCTGGGACGGAGGGTCACTGTCGGCTCTCCGGGCAGGGGAGAACGTGAGGGAGTTTTTCTTCCGCGTGGCCTCGCTGACCTTTGAGAGCAGTGTGCTGGCCGAGCTGGAGAAGAGCACCGCCAGGAAGATCGGGGACGTCGTGCGTGAGTATCCGCCTGGCGCCGCTGGGATCCCAGCCAGCAGCACCACTAACGCCCGGGGGCATCCAGCGCTGGGCTGGCTCCGCTGGGTAACCACCTGTCATGGAGTCCCCGGGCGAGGCTCTGGAACTGCTCCCCACAAAGCCAGGCAGGACTTTGGGGAGCCTCCTCTCCCTCGGAGCAGCCTGTCTGCAGGGCAAGAAGCTCACACGGCTTCACCTCCTGGGTCTGACCTTGGAGCATTCAGCATCCTCTGCCCCTCCGTGCGCTTCCCACAGCGAGTCCGCCCAGGCGGAGTCCTGGGGGGCCACGGGGTCCTGCACCCCCACTTCGCAGTCAGACGTGACTCTCAGCCAGCCAGTAACACAGAGGTTTATTAGATGACAGGAACAGGGTCTAAAACAGAGCTTGTAGGTACAGAGAACAGGACCCCTCAGCTGGGTCCATTCTGGGGCCCAGCGAGCCAGACAACCCCGTCTGCCCTCACTCCTCATCCCCAGCCAGCTCCAGACTGAACCCCCCCAGCCCCTCCTCTCTGGCCTTTGTCTCTTTCCCGGGCCAGGAGGTCACCTGATCTCTTTGTTCTCCCACACCTTTAGCATCCCATGGCAGGGGGGGAAGGGCCTGGCCATTAGTTGCCAGGCGACAGAGGGTCGGCTAGAAACTGAGGCCCCCCCACAGTATTCAGAGGAAACATTAAGAACAGCCCCACTTCGTCACACCACAGAGCAGGGGCTCCTCCCCCATGCCCTGCAACCCGCCTGGCACTGCCCTGGGGGACCCTCCGGCTCTGGGGGACAGAGCACCCCCAGCCTCTCAGCTGAGCTGCAGCCAGGGCCAGTCCCCTAGGCTTGAGCCAAGAGCCGCAGCCAGGTTCCCACGGGAGCCCCGAGCGGGTGGCTGGGAACAGCGTGGTGGCACTCCTGACCCCGGCAGGCTTGGAGCTGGCAGCCCGGGCGAAGGGCTCTGTGGGCATGGAGGGGGCTGGGGCACTCACTGTACTTCCTGGGATCCCACGTGTGCTGCTTTCCTAGGGATTCACAGCACTGACAGCGACCTGTACCTGACGGCGCAGAGGAGGAAATCCAAGTGCTGCCGCTGATGGGGGATGCCAGCTCCGCCCCGCCCCGCTGTGTGCGCTGAACTCTCTTCGCTACCAAAGAGCTGCTGGCGGATCCCAGCCGTGGGCCTGCGGGGGCTGGTGCCTGCTCAGCGGAGAGACCTCTCCCCGGCTCAGCTCCTGCCCAACCAGAGCTATTCCTTCCCTCTGTGCCCGGGCAACTGGGAACCACAGCCTGGCTCCGGCGCCTGGGCTGGTGCTGGGATGAAGCATAGGTGGCAGCCAGGTGTTTGGAAGAGCTGCCAGCACTGCTCCTTGCCCTGACCAGCCCGGAGGGCGATGGAGGCAGCTGAGCATCCCTCTGTTCCGTGCCCTGCAGTGCCCCCTCCCGACTGGGACAGGACTCCCCCGTCCCTGCCTCCCTCGCGGGCTAGGGCAGAGCGTGGTCTCTGCGTGCCCCCGCCAGCCTTGTGGCTGGGCAGGGCGCTGCCCTGGTTTTGCTCCTCTGGTGTTAATGCTGCCAGGAGCCTGCGGCGCTGACTCAGGCCGGCCGCGGAGCCAGGCACCGTCCTGCCCACCTACTGCAACAAGAGCCGGGAAGCAGCTGGAGCAGCAGCCTGGGACTTGCCTCACTTCCACCCACCCAGACCCTGCTGCCTGCAGAGAAAGGGAAGAGACCCACAAGCTCGTTAACTATGCAAACCAGTGTGTAATTAGCAAGGGGAGAGGTCTCCTGGCACTGACGCTATGTAATAAAGCTGGATTTCTACACCTTTTTGTTTTTTAAAGAAAGAAAATAGCCAGTGAGGGGGGTGGGGGGCAGTGCTGGCCGGATTCCTCTGGGACAAGGGTGCCGAAGCATTCTGTGACGCCTCGGCAGGGTGGGAGCGTGCCCGGTCTGAGGGGCATTAGAACAAGGAGGAAGCAGCCCCATCCCCCCAGCACACTGACCCCACTGCTGGGTGCCTGCAGCCCGAGCTCCAAAGGGCCGGGGCAGGCAGCAGCGGAGGGCCCAGCCAGCCAGAGGACGAAGGAGCCAGAGACGCTGGGCGGTGCCAGCAGGGAGCAGGGCCAGAGCCAGACAGAGATTTCCTTCTGCTCTCAGGGAGGCCACCTCGGGCTCCCCGGGCGTGGCTCCCAGCAGCAGCTGGGTGGGGGTGTTGGCAGAGGTGGGGCCGGGGCCAGGCAGATCCAGGGGGTTGCCGTGGGGCAGGTTTGAGATGCAGCAGCAAGCGGTGAGATTGCTCCCCAGAGGCAGGGGCGCAGCTGGCGTCTGAGCACTGTCTGCCCACAGGATGCAGCCGCGCTGGAGGGCATCTGCGATTAGTAAGGGTTACAGGGCTTAATTGGATTAGACTGGGATGGGGGAGGGGAAGCAGCTCTTCTGGAAGCTGTGACCCCTCCCTCCCGGCCTCCGGGAGCAGGGACAAGGCATGGGCCATGGAGCAGGTGGTCCCGGGGAACTTGGTGCAAGGCTCAGCTCCAGGGCAGGAGATCCCATTAATTAGGCCTGGTCAGGCGTGGCCCCAAAGGCCTGGAAGGACTCCAGCTGGTGCCTGTTGAATTGGGGCATCAGGTGCTGGGGGACACACTGCGAACACTTGTAATGCTCCTGGATCCACGTGCCACCCTCGCTGTCCTCAATGCAGATGGCAGCAATGCCTGTGCAACATGGAGCAGAGCGGGAGGGTTACGGGGGGGCCGGACAACCAGAGACCCTCAGTCTCAGTGCCGGCTCAGCTGGGCAGTGCCCTGGGGAGGGGCCATGGTGGGATGGCTGCATTGCTGTCGGCACAGCTGCGTCCACGCTCCCCGTGCCAGTCGCTGTGGGGGGGCACCCTCTGCTGGGCACTGCCAAGGACGGGCAGCAGCCCACACATGGCAAGAACTAACCAGCACTGTCGGTGACGTGTGCCAGCCTGTGCCCTTGCCCGAGGGGACAGCCCAGGCCCAACACTGCATGGGTGACCAGGTGCATTATGGGGGGAGTTCACCTTGCTCAGGAACCTCTGGCTGGGGCAGGCCTGGTCCTGTCTGGCAAACCCTCCTTTCTCCTGCCCTGTCAGGCCTGCGGGGGCCGCCCCCCTAGGTCAGGGCGCTGCCTCTCCTGGAGGGGACAGCACGCCACCAGCAAACGGGCTGATGCTTCAGGTCCAACTGGGGAAGGGAGAGGTTCCCCCCCGTCCCCGACACCCTACTAGGACTCTGGGCAGTCATCCCTGCCTATTTCCCATAATGTGGGGCACTTAAAAGGAGCTGATCTTTCCCTTGGAGCAGGAGCATCATAGGGCCATCAACCTGGAGCACCCCCTGGTGGCCTGCTGCAGTTCTGCCATTGCATCTCTGCCTCAGTTTCCCCTAGTGGGCTTCAGTAAATCTAATGAAGCTTCTATATATTGAACAGCGCCCCTTCGGGGGTGTGGTTATTTAACCTTCAGGGGGAACCAGGCCTCCCTCAGTGCTTCCAGCTGGGGGTGGGGGGCAGAGGTAATCTTAGTCCATCAGCCCCACTTATGTCCATCCAGATCCCTCCCCAGCAGGGCCCTCTTGACCCAGACCCTTCGTCTGGAGCTAGGGCTTGTCATCAGCTAGGCAAAGGGTCCCCACAGGGGACAAACCACAACAATCCTGCCTGGAGATGGTAATTCCTGCGCTCTGGGGCTTCTGCTGCTACCAGCTGAAGTCCATCCATGGGCTAGGGCCTGCTGAGCTGTGGCATCCATAGCACCTCCCTTTCACAGCCTCTCCCACCAGGCGCTCGTCCTCAGTTTCCCTCTGGGTGAGCCCATCAGCAGCTTCCTGAAGCCCTCCCCACGGGAGCTCTCCTGTTCTGGGGCCTGGGCCTCTCACCTCTGTCCTACACGGCCCAGAGATTCCTGTCTAGCTTGCCCAGGTGTTTCCCTGCCTAATTAACGGCCTCCCAGCACCTCCAGGAGTTCCCTTAGTCCCAGGTGAACCTGAGCTGCCTCGTTACCCCATGTGGCGCCTGTCAGAGGCAGGCGGCCCTGACTCCTTCAGCAGGCCAGCTACCCTCCGAGAGGGGCCTGTGTAATAACGGGGGGGTGGGGGTCTCCCACCCCTGCCCCACCCAGGCGGGTGCCCTTGCAGCACTGTGGAGACCTCCAGGAGTGACCGCTCCACTGTGTGAACCCAAACGGGGGGTTAATGACACAATGGCTGGTCCAGCAAACGGGCCAGTGCTGGGGAAGTTTCAGTTGTGAAAAGGTTTCTGGTTTTCATCACCAACCCGGAGATTTCAAACGTATCAGTCCAACGTTCTGGGGTTGGGTCAGAAACTTTTCAGGGGAACTTTTGGTTAAGGAAAAACCTGAGACTCCTTCAACATTTCCCATGCCCAGCGATCGCCTTGTCTCGGGGGCTCCGTTTCCCACCCCGCCAGGCTCCAGGGTGATCGCAGCCCTTTGGCCAGCCCCGCCGCCCCGGGCATCATGCTGCCCCCTACCTGCGATCACTCCCCCTTGCTGCTCCACCAGCTGGATGGCAGCGCGCATGGTTCCCCCCGTTTCAATCCACTGATCCACCAGTAAGACGCGCAGACCTGGGGGGCAAGGGCTCGGTTAGGTGGGCTTCTCCCCACAGCCCCCTTCCTCTGCTGTCGCCTCGATGCCGTTTTCATCCCCAGTCCTTCCTGGCGCTGCAGCCCAACAGGCCGGGGCAGAGCAGAGCCCGCAGGCAGGCAGCACATTGCTGTAACGGTGCCCGTGGGATGCCAGGGAGGTGCTCTGCCATGGCGCTGGGCACCTGGAGCACGCTAGGCGTAGGTGGGGTGCTGGG
Organism: Mauremys mutica; assembly: GCF_020497125.1. Classification (NCBI taxonomy): domain Eukaryota; kingdom Metazoa; phylum Chordata; order Testudines; family Geoemydidae; genus Mauremys; species Mauremys mutica. The sequence goes on from NC_059090.1 coordinate 25,360,367, forward strand.
CCCATGCTTAGGTGAGTTCGAGGGGAGGGGACGGGAGGGCCCTTCCCACGGGACAGAAGGTGGGTGGCAGCGCCCGAGGGCAGTAGCCAAGCACAAGAGCCCGGGGGCTGCTGGCCGTGCCTGCCGCAGCTCTTACCTGGCTGGATGGCGTCTGTCCTCATCTCCAGCAGCTTCTGGCGGGCTGAGTAGTCAGTGTAGGGCTGCGTGCAGGTCTCCACACAGAGGTGCCCAGCTTTGCGGATGGCCAGGAAGCCTTTCGGCAGGGTGCTGGCTATGGCAGCGCCTGGCACGGGGCAAGCAGAGGGGTGAATGCGCACCAGTGCCCTGTGAGATGGCACAGCCCTGGAGGGGCTGGCCCCAGGGGTTGCAATGTAGCTTGTAACCAGCTAGCACAGGGGAAAGACTCTGCCCCGAGCGGCCCAGCAAGGAGAGGGCGGGCCAGCGCCCAGGTTAACCCTTTGTTCACTGGAGGTCAGGTGGTGCCCTCACCCAGCACACACGCCCGTCCGTAGCCCCGAGGGAGGAGACACCCGGGAGAGGCCGGCTGGTTACCTAGGATGAAGCCCATGGCGTCGATTCCAGCGACCAGGTCGATAGGGTCTTCGCCGAAGGGCTGGAGCAGGTCCGCAATGCAGTCCTGCAGGCCCTGGGGAGACGGCAGAGCTGCTGAGGGTGCCACCCGCCCGCCCAGTCTGGAGCAGAGATGCCGGCGCTAACTGGCCGGTGCTCACTTCAGCACTAGGTGGCTGGCCATGGGACCCAGGCCCTCGGAAGGGACACTGCTGGCCCCTGCAGTGGCACCGAAGGCCTTTGCTCCACTTGCCAGCCCCCTCAGGCAGCATGTGGTGGAGCGGCAGGGCCGGGAGAGCTGGGCAGCCAGTCCCCTCCTGCTCCGCTCAGCGGGAGCCAGTCTGCCAGGCAGCTCCCAGGTGCTGCCTGCGTCCCCCTGACCGGGCTCAGAGCCAGCAGGTGCCCAGCCAGCGATGCCCCGGGAGCAGGGTCAGCAAGGCAGGGCCCTAGGCTGCTTTCTGGACCTGGGAGCCGAGGCTGCAGCCCATCACGTCCCGGGTCTCCATGCCCAGGGCTCGGGGCCATCCTCCCCCTCACTAACCCACCAGCCCAGCACCATGGGACGCCTGGCAGACCCTGCTCGCTCGCCTGGCCAGCTGTGCCCATCACCACAGGGCTGGGGTGTGGCTAGCTAGGGTGGGTGACCCTCCTGGCTCTCCTCTCCCCCAGGAAACAGGCAGGGCCCTTTAACCACCGCCCCCCCCCCCGCCCCCGCTCCACACCCCTGGGCCCAGAAACCCTCCAGCTAGACAGCTCACCACGTGCAGCCCCCATCCCAGGGGGGGCCCCTACCTGCTGGTGACAGTACAGCCTGGAGGGGTCAAGCCAAGGATAACTGGGGCCCTTGACATTCGGAGCCATGAGCGCTAAATACCATCCCTTCTCTCGGCTGGCGGGAACGCGCCGCAGGTCCATGAGCACAGGGCAGGGCAGGGCCCGGACGGAACCAGCTGCACGGGAAGAAGAGTCGGCCCTAAATGCGCTGGCACGGCTGGCAGGAGAGACGCTCAATGGGCACCGTACCCACCTCCTACCTCCCAGCAAAGCCGCTCGCTGCAGTGCACCATGGGAGCAGAGAGCAGGCACATCCGCCGCGGGAGCCCACCCCGACCCCCTACGGCAGGGGCCTGCGGCTCACAGGCAGCCCAGGAACCCCAGGAAAGGAGCCGGGATGAGCCGAGCTCGGGGCTGAGCTGGCTTTGGACGGGAAGCACCTGCCAGGCCCTCACGTCTGGAGCAGAGTCCAGCCACCCAAGTGCTCTATTTACTGGCAGGGCTGCTCTGCGCTGCTCGAAACGAGCAAAGTCTGGACAACTCGGCGTCCTGGGGCCTGAGTCCCAGACGCTGTAGGTGGGCTCAGTGCTCCAGTGTCTGAAATAAACAAGCGCAGGATCCCATGGTCAGGGGCTACTCTGCAATGACAAACCTGCGCAGCTCGACGCTTGCGAGCAACCCTACAATAACAAACCTGCGCAGCCTGACACTTGTGAGCAACCCTACAATAACCAACCAACACAGCCTGGTGCTTGTAAACTACCCTACAATAACAAACCAACACAGCCTGGTGCTTGTAAACTACCCTACAATAACCAACCAACACAGCCTGGTGCTTGTGAGCAACCCTACAATAACCAACCAACACAGTCTGGTGCTTGTAAACAACCCTAAAATAACAAACCAACACAGCCTGGTGCTTGTAAACTACCCTACAATAACCAACCAACACAGCCTGGTGCTTGTAAACAACCCTACAATAACAAACCAACACAGCCTGGTGCTTGTAAACAACCCTACAAAAACAAACCAATGCTGACCAGTGCTTGTGAGCAACCCTACAATAACAAACCAACACAGCCTGGTGCTTGTAAACTACCCTACAATAACAAACCAACACAGCCTGGTGCTTGTAAACAACCCTACAATAACAAACCGGTGCTGACCAGTGCTTGTGAGCAACCCTACAATAACAAACCAACACAGCCTGGTGCTTGTAAACAACCCTACAAAAACAAACCAATGCTGACCAGTGCTTGTGAGCAACCCTACAATAACCAACCAACACAGCCAGTGCTTGTGAGCAACTCTACAATAACAAACCAGTGCTGACCAGTGCTTGTGAGCAACCCTACAATAACAAACCTGCATGCTGGAGCACACACAAAATTCAGCAAGGAAACAGCTTTCATTGTCAAGTTTCCTATGGGTTAGCACAAGCGAGGAAGAGTAAATCTGGGAGGGGCCTGACCTCCCAGTAACCCCCCAGCCCCTTGGCATCCATGCGGCGCTGCAGAGTCCCTGGAGACCAGTCAGGATTCTCTTGTGCCTCTTGCTGCAGGGGCCCTGGCTGTGCCAGCCCTCAGGTCCTTCAGCCCGAGCCCTGGTGCATTTCCTCCACCTTTCTGCCCCGGAGCCCTCGCTTTCCCTGGGCTGCTGCCGCTCATTCCCCTAACGTGCCCCAAGCAGGAGCCCTGTAAATGCCCCCCAAGCAGGGTCCCAGCTGGCTCAGTACCTGCAGGAGGGTCTCTGCTGTGGAGTCCTTGTCCCAGTGCTTCAGAGCCCTGGAGGGTGGGCAGCAGGCAGGCCGCACCCGCGTCCCTGCAGTGCAAAGTGCAACTGGACACGGATGAAGCTCCCGTCACAGACAACAACAGCTGGGGAAAGCGCAGGCTGGGGCCAAGGGCCGGTGAGCTCACAGTGAGCTGTTCACCATCCAGTCTCTGGGCAAGCCCCAGAGGACACGGCCTGGGGGAAGGGATGAGAGGGAGCGGACCCCAAAGGGAGAGAGAGCCAGGGGACGCGAGCCTGGGAGCCCCCAATGGGAGAACACTGGTGTCCCTCCCCTGCGAGAGTGGCCCAGGTGCCCAGTGCAAACCCATCACCGGGGCCTGAGACCTCTTCACACAGGGCCTGTGTGAGGAAGTGGGACTGTTCTTAATGTTTCCTCTGGATACTGTGTGGGTGCCTCAGTTTCCCCTATGCATTTCTTAAGTCTCCAGCGTGCATAAATGGCCGACACTCTGTCTCCTGGCAACAAATGGCTGGGACCCTTCCCCCCTGCAAGGGGATGCTAAAGGTGTGGGAGAACAAAGAGATCAGGCGACCTCCTGGACCAGGAAAGAAACAAAGGCCAGAGAGGAGGGGCTGGAGGGGGGTTTGAGTTTGGGGCTGGCTGGGGACGAGGAGTGAGGGCAGACGGGGTTGTCTGGCTCGCTGGGCCCCAGAATGGACCCGGCTGAGGGGTCCCGTTCTCTGTACCTACAAGCTCTGTTTTAGACCCTGTTCCTGTCATCTAATAAACCTCTGTGTTACTGGCTGGCTGAGAGTCACGTCTGACTGCGCAATGGAGGTGCAGGACCCTGTGGCTTCCCCAGGACCCCGCCTGGGCGGACTCGTTGTGGGAAGCGCACGAAGGGGCAGAGGATGCTGAATGCTCCCAGGAGAGACCCAGGAGGTGAAGCCGTGTGAGCTTCTTGCCCTGCAGACAGGCTGCTCCAAGGGAGAGGAGGCTCCCCAGAGTCCTGACTGTCTCTGTGGGGAGCAGTTCCAGAGTATCCCCGGGGACTAGGTGACAGCGTGTCAGTCCTGTAGTCAGGCAAGTGATGGCAGCACATCGCCAGAGCCCAGCTAACGTCAAAGCTCGCCTGGGTAACCACAGCAGTGGAGCTACGTCAGGCAGCACACGGGTTAGCCCCGGTGGTAGCACCCAGGGTCCCTGCTGCTGTTACTCGGCAGATCTGCTCCTGCACCGGTGTGGCTGCACAAGGGGCAATCCCAGCTTCGGACTGTGGTGGAGACAGACCCCGTGTCACCTGGGGTCCAGCAGCTGCAGGGACCATGACTCTCTGATTGCAAAGGCAGCTGGTTTCCTGCACACCCCTGCTCAGGCCTGAGGGGTCTACTCACCGGGCCCTCCGGCGCCGCCGCGGCGCTGCCTCGACACGCTGCACACGGCTGCTCCTCTGCTGGGGCAGCGTACGGCAGCCAAGCCCACTGCGAGTCAGGGACGAGCTCGTCCCCCAGGCTGTCCCCAAGCTGCCCGCACCTGCCTGCTGGATAGGCCCTAGTGACCCTGCAGGGTGGAGAGAACCCCAGAGCCCTGGTATTGCTGCCCAGGGAAGGGGATCCCAGTGAAGCTCCTTATCAGCATCCTGACCCCCCTCCCCCCAGCACGCCTGAGCCACCGTGCCCCCTGCCAGCACTGCTTGGGCCAGGGGAATGAATAGCACCTGGGTCTCTCTCATGGCCAGCCCCAGAGTGGAGCCCAGAGCAGGAGCCTTGGGAGCACAGGGTGGAACCAAGCCCAGCCAGTCCCCAGGAGAAGAATCTGGAGCCCACGGCCGGCTCCTGGCTGCCCCGCACAGTCCTGCCGCTCTGTCCCATGCCCTTCACTGGCACTGCCCCCGGGTACGCGCCCAACCTCTAACCCCTCCTGCAGCCTTCGCTGTGCCCCAGCGGTGATCGCCGCGCCGGGCCAGGTCCCCGGCTCCGTGGAAGGGGCAGGGGGCCACACTGCTGCTCTCTTGCTTTGCTGGGCTCACGTGTGCACAGGAAGAACCTTGTCCCAAGTGCAAATTCATTCTCCAGAGACCCCGTCCCTCATGCACAAGGACGTTGTCACTGCTCGCTTGGGGGCTGGGCTCGGGGCACCACAAGGCACCATCAGCCCAAGCCCTCCCCCACCCCTTTCTCCCAGGGCGGCGGAAGCAGCAGGCAGGGACTCCCTGGGTCAGCAGACAGCATGGCCTGTCTCCCGCCGGGCCCCTGCAGGGCTGGCGGCTTCACCTGAACCCCATCGTCCTGGGGGAAGGGCCTGGGTATCAGCTGGGGGCACAGAGTCCAGGGTCCCTCTCCCCCTGCCCTGCAGAGTGGGGCAGGGCCTGTCTGGGGAGGAGCAGGTGCTTGCACTGGAAGGGCTCTGCTTCCTGAGCCGCAGGGTTTGTGCAGCGGTCAGTCCCCCCAGACCCTCCACAGGGACCCCCATGCTGCGGTGACCCGGGCATGGAGCCTGTAGGCGCAATACAGCCGGGTCCATAATCGGCACGCAGGGCTCGCAGGCCCCATGCCCCCAATATGGCCGCCAGGGGGAGCAGTGGGCAAGCAGGTGGGGATGGGATCTCATGCTACTGGGGATGCCAGCGCTCAGCTGGCACCCGGTGCCCGGGAAGCACAGCATCCTCTCTGCTGCTGCCCTGGGGCTGGTGCCCAGGTGGCAGGGTGTGCTGGGGCTCGGGGGGAGGGCAGGGAGCGCGCGGCTCCCGAGCCGAGCCCAGAGGCTCGGACAGGCTCGAAGGCAGGTGATGTTGGAAACCAGAGGGCGATGGGGAAATGAGTTATCCGCTCAGCTCCCCGGCCTCGGGCTGGCTGGTTACAGGCTGCACCCAAGTCAGGCCCTGCCCTCTGCCCCCCACCACGGCATCTGAGACATCTGGCCCCACCCCAGCCTGCAGCCCAGACATGGCCCTGCGGGCACAGCCCTGCCCCAGCAGCATGGAGGAAACAGCAAACACCTGGCGAAGCAGCGTGGCACCGTCACTGCAGCACACCGGACCGGCTCAGCTGCTGCTGTTTCTGTGCCCAGGTGGGTGCTCCTCTGGCTGGCAACCCGCCGTTTGCTGCCCTGCCAGTGCACAGAGCCAGAGACCCGAGCGGATGTACAAAGTCAGGACACTCGCTAGCCGGATGGAAGCGATTGCCCCCGTCCCCCCCTACCCAGTGCTGGGGGGGCACCAGATACCGACACACGCGGGGGGGGTGTCATAAGGTGAAAACAGGCTGAAAATGGCTGAGAAGGTAAAACGCAGCTGGCCCCAGGCTCGCATGCCAGGGTGACGCGACTCGGGGGGTGGCTGAGGAAACGCCTGCTTGGCCGTTCTCATCACTTCACGCTGCCCCCCCGGCAGCAGAGTGCCCAGCCTGGGCTCCTGTCAGCCAGGCGGTGGATTGCCAGGGGGTCACACGTGGCTCACCAGACGAGTGGCCAGCGATGATAGAAACAGGAGGAAGAGGGGGCTCCCTGAACCTGCATTCATACCTCTGGCCCCGGAGATAAAGGCTAGTGCTTCCCCACGCCCCTCCCGTCTGGGTCTCGGTCCCACCTGCCCCCCACGCCCCTCCCCTCTGGGTCTCGGCCCCACCTGCCCCCCACGCCCCTCCCCTCTGGGTCTCCGGCCCTCCATCCCCCACGCCCCTCCCCTCTGGGTCTCGGCCCCACCTGCCCCCCACGCCCCTCCCCTCTGGGTCTCCGGCCCTCCATCCCCCACGCCCCTCCCCTCTGGGTCTCGGCCCCACCTGCCCCCCACGCCCCTCCCCTCTGGGTCTCCGGCCCTCCATCCCCCACGCCCCTCCCCTCTGGGTCTCGGCCCCACCTGCCCCCCACGCCCCTCCCCTCTGGGTCTCGGCCCCCCATCCCCCACGCCCCTCCCCTCTGGGTCTCGGCCCCACCTGCGCCAGCCTCTCCCGTCTGGGTCTCGGCCCCACCTGCCCCCCACGCCTCTCCCCTCTTGGTCTCGGCCCCACCTGCCCCCCACGCCCCTCCCCTCTGGGTCTCGGCCCCGCCTGCGCCAGCCTCTCCCCTCTGGGTCTCGGCCCCGCCTGCACCAGCCTCTCCCCTCTGGGTCTCGGCCCCACCTGCCCCCCACGCCCCTCCCCTCTGGGTCTCCGGCCCCCCATCCCCCACGCCCCTCCCCTCTGGGTCTCGGCCCCGCCTGCGCCAGCCTCTCCCGGGGACTGCATTGTGCTGGGGAAAGGCCGAGGTGTTTCTGGCCGGCTGGCGGCTGAGACCTTTGTCCGCGTGGTTGGCTCCCAGGGTCCCTGCACATTCCACAGGGGCTTTGGCTGGGGGCAGGGGAGGTGGTGATGCCGCGGTGCCAGGAGGAGCCTGGGACAGGAGCCAATTGGCCGAGCCGCCCTCGGACCAGCCAGGGCTTGCGTGTATCTGGCTGCGGGGGAGGTCAGTGGCCATGCCCTGGGGGTCAGGCTGCCTGGGTGCCCCACAGAGGCCAGTGCGGACACTGCAGTGTCTGCCATGAGTCCATGGGGCTGGGGTACAGGCCCTTGTCCTCCCAGCCCCCCACCTGTTTGCAGCCCCATGGCCTAGGGCAGCGTCGGGCAGGGCTGAGGTCAGAGATGCTCCCTAATACCTGCTGGGCCCGGAGCCATGGAACAGCAGAGCTGGAGTCCCACGGGGCCGGACGGCTCTTCACTCCCCCGCTTCCAACCAGCCTCTCCCCTTCGGCCCACGCCCTGCCCCACAATGCACCAGCCCAGCCCACCCCACAGAACCTGGCCGGAGAGCAGGGGACTCAGGACATTGTCTTTTAATAGCTCCCTCTGAACCCGCGTCCCTCGGCACCCACCGGGCACGTGGCGCTAGGAAGGTGGGCCAAGTGCCAGGGCCTCGGCAGGGCCCCTGGCAAAGCAGGGATCCCCAGGAGCTGCACTGGGGCCTGGATCTGACTCACAATCCTCATCAGGGTGCTCAACGATGGGGTCATGGGGTGGGACCTGGCAAGGGAAGAGTTAAAGGAATGTAACCACTAATGGAGCAGGCGCAGAACACGAAATAATGCCAGGGCCACACGGCTCGGGCACTGCCCCCATGCACTGCAGGACCCCCCCCCCCAAGCCAGGGAGCACACGGCTCGGGCACTGCCCCCACGCACTGCAGGACCCCCACATGCCAGGGAGCACACGGCTCGGGCACTGCCCCCACGCACTGCAGGACCCCCACATGCCAGGGAGCACACGGCTCGGGCACTGCCCCCACGCACTGCAGGACCCCCCACATGCCAGGGAGCTCACGGCTCGGGCACTGCCCCCACGCACTGCAGGACCCCCCATGCCAGGGCCACACAGCTTGGGCACTGCCTCCACGCACTGCAGGACCCCCCATGCCAGGGAGCTCACGGCTCGGGCACTGCCCCCACGCACTGCAGGACCCCCACATGCCAGGGAGCTCACGGCTCAGGCACTGCCCCCATGCACTGCAGGACCCCCACATGCCAGGGAGCTCACGGCTCGGGCACTGCCCCCACGCACTGCAGGACCCCCACATGCCAGGGAGCTCACGGCTCGGGCACTGCCCCATGCACTGCAGGACCCCCCCCTATGCCAGGGAGCACACGGCTCAGGCACTGCCCCCACGCACTGCAGGACCCCTCCCCCCAGCCAGGGCGAACCCCCAGGGAACTCTGGAAGAGTCGGCACAAGTACACCCCACTGTGCACTGCATGGCCTCCCCAGAGCTAAGCGTCTGCCCCCACCCTGCCTGGCCCTGCAGCCTGGGCACACCTTGTCCTCCATGGAGAACAGCCACAGGCAAGGACGGAGCAAGAGCCTGGTGGCAGATTCCTCCTTCCACTTCCTCGCTGTGACAGAAGAGGCCTGGTCTCCCTGCCTGCGCCTTGGATGGCATCAGCCCTGTGCAGAGCAAGGGCCGAGCAGGTGTGAACACCACCCCATGGGCGTGGCAGAGAGTTCTGATTGGGTGGCACTTCCCCCTCCCCTGGCCCGCACAGGTGTGAGCGTGTGGCACATGCTCCGCCCTGGGGTGCGGCCCACTGAGCTCCCCGTCACTCCCGACTGCAGGGTCTCCCCTGACTTACGGAGCAGTGGGGGGTGGGTCTCGCCACCCCATGCCCCCAGCTGGGCCAGACGCCTGCTGTTTGCTGTCACTGCTGCCTGCTGTCCTGCCCAGCCTGTTAGTGAAGCGGAGTCAGAGCCAGCCCAGCCCCGAGTGCCAGGTTCCCCACGGACGAGTATCCGGAGCCTCAGGGAGAACAGCCCCTTGGGTGACTTACCAGCGAGGATCTCCTCCTCGGCCGGGAGGGACAGTCCCTGATCAGCCGCAGCTGCTGCTCCCGGCTGTGCAGCTGGAAGCTGCTTGAACATCTCGGCTTCTGGCTCACTGGGCTCCCCATAAGCCCCACAGTCTTCAGTACCTTGTGCATGGATTGTGCCTGGAGAGCCAGTGCCAGGGGAAGTGGCTCCCAGCTGCCCAGATCCTCGTCCAGCCAGCAACTCCAGAGGCGCACGTCCCCAGATCCGGGCCGAGACGCCAGCGCTGAGGCCAAGTGCTTCAGAGCAGGACTGGCCCTGGCCCAGGGGCGCTGGAATGAGCAGGAACCGGGGTTCCATTCCACCAGGTCATAGAGCCGCCGAGAATGGCCAGGGAGCACCGTGGAAATGTACGAGTCGCCGGCGCACTTGGGGCAGGGGGCTGCAGGGAGCATCGCCCGTCGCTGTTCTCAGGCAGACACGACTGCCAGGCCCACAAGGGAGGTCAGGCCCTCGCAGCTCCCCCCGCAGCCCCTCAGCTCAGGGATTCCCGCCCCCCAACATGCACACGCTCATCCCCTCCTCTAGCTCAGGCCCTGCCTCTGGCTCCAGAGCCGAGTGCTGTTCCCCCTGCAGGGGGTGGTGCGGCTGGGTCTCCAGGGGGCTGCCCTGCAGCCGGAAGGTGCAGGGTGAACGTCGCTCCAGGGCCAGCACGGTGCCCCCACACTGGGGGGGGAGAATGGCCCCACTGCCGGTAACCAGTGCCCAGCTGCCATCTCCTCCCCACAGCCAGGAGGTGCCTGCTGCCAACTTACCTGCCATGCCAGGGGAAGGGGCCGGAGCAGGGGGAGGATGCTCAGTCCGTGAGGGCCTGCAGTACCAGGCAGCGCGGGGTATGTATGGCGACAGACAGACAGACGAGTGGAAGGCTGGCTGCAGGGGGAAGGGACAGACGGACAGACGAGTGGAAGGCTGGCTGCAGGGGGTGGGACGGGACAGACAGACAGACAGACAGACGAGTGGAAGGCTGGCTGCAGGGGGTGGGAAGGAACAGACAGACAGATGAGTGGAAGGCTGGCTGCAGGGGGTGGGAAGGGACAGACGGACAGACGAGTGGAAGGCTGGCTGCAGGGGGTGGGAAGGGACAGACGGACAGACGAGTGGAAGGCTGGCTGCAGGGGGTGGGAAGGGACAGACAGACAGACAGACGAGTGGAAGGCTGGCTGCAGGGGGTGGGCGGGACAGACAGACAGACAGACGAGTGGAAGGCTGGCTGCAGGGGGTGGGAAGGGACAGACAGACAGACGGACAGATGAGTGGAAGGCTGGCTGCATGGGGTGGGACGGGACAGACGGACAGATGAGTGGAAGGCTGGCTGCAGGGGGTGGGACGGGACAGACGGACAGATGAGTGGAAGGCTGGCTGCAGGGGGTGGGACGGGACAGACGGACAGAGGAGTGGAAGGCTGGCTGCAGGGGGTGGGAAGGGACAGACAGACAGACGAGTGGAAGGCTGGCTGCAGGGGGTGGGAAGGGACAGACAGACAGACGAGTGGAAAGCTGGCTGCAGGGGGTGGGAAGGGACAGACAGACAGATGAGTGGAAAGCTGGCTGCAGGGGGTGGGAAGGGACAGACGGACAGACGAGTGGAAGGCTGGCTGCAGGGGGTGGGAAGGGACAGACAGACAGACAGACATACGAGTGGATGGCTGGCTGCAGGGGGTGGGAAGGGACAGACGGACAGACGAGTGGAAGGCTGGCTGCAGGGGGTGGGAAGGGACAGACAGACAGACAGACGAGTGGAAGGCTGGCTGCAGGGGGTGGGAAGGGACAGACGGACAGACGAGTGGAAGGCTGGCTGCAGGGGGTGGGAAGGGACAGACGGACAGACGAGTGGAAGGCTGGCTGCAGGGGGTGGGAAGGGACAGACAGACAGACGAGTGGAAGGCTGGCTGCAGGGGGTGGGAAGGGACAGACAGACAGACGAGTGGAAGGCTGGCTGCAGGGGGTGGGACGGGACAGACAGACAGACAGACAGACAGACGAGTGGAAGGCTGGCTGCAGGGGGTGGGAAGGGACAGACGGACAGACGAGTGGAAGGCTGGCTGCAGGGGGTGGGAAGGGACAGACAGACGGACGAGTGGAAGGCTGGCTGCAGGGGGTGGGAAGGGACAGACAGACAGACAAGTGGAAGGCTGGCTGCAGGGGGTGGGACGGGACAGACAGACGAGTGGAAGGCTGTCTGCAGGGGGTGGGACGGGACAGACAGACGAGTGGAAGGCTGGCTGCAGGGGGTGGGAAGGGACAGACGGACAGACAGACGAGTGGAAGGCTGGCTGCAGGGGGTGGGAAGGGACAGACGGACAGACGAGTGGAAGGCTGGCTGCAGGGGGTGGGAAGGGACAGACAGACGGACGAGTGGAAGGCTGGCTGCAGGGGGTGGGAAGGGACAGACAGACAGACGAGTGGAAGGCTGGCTGCAGGGGGTGGGAAGGGACAGACAGACAGACAGACGAGTGGAAGGCTGGCTGCAGGGGGTGGGACGGGACAGACAGACAGACAGACGAGTGGAAGGCTGGCTGCAGGGGGTGGGAAGGGACAGACGGACAGACGAGTGGAAGGCTGGCTGCAGGGGGTGGGAAGGGACAGACAGACAGACGAGTGGAAGGCTGGCTGCAGGGGGTGGGAAGGGACAGACGGACAGACAGACGAGTGGAAGGCTGGCTGCAGGGGGTGGGAAGGGACAGACAGACAGACGAGTGGAAGGCTGGCTGCAGGGGGTGGGAAGGGACAGACAGACAGACAGACGAGTGGAAGGCTGGCTGCAGGGGGTGGGAAGGGACGGACAGACAGACGCCCCTGCATCTTTCTGCAGGTCTCCTGGGCACTTTTCATTCTGAGGCCCAGCTCTGGTGGCCTCGGCCTTGGCCCAGCGACACAATGCTCCACGTTGAGCCGGTCTGTGACTGTGAATTGTCAATGGGCTCCTTGAAAGGGGTTGTGTGAAACCAGTGATGAAGGGTAACGAGCCCGAGCCCTGGCAACCGCTCGCAGGAGCTGTCAGCCTCCAGGGGCCCGGCGGCCCAGCCTGGCACGCCGCACACCAGAGTAACCCTGGAAGCTGAGCTGTTCAAGGGACTGGGCCCACCTCGGCACCAGGCTCCCAGGGAGCCCTGCGCAGGCCAGTTCCCATCAAAATGCAGCTGGAGAGAGCCCGAGGGCGGGAGGGCTGCTGGTTGTAGGCCATGGAGGCGATCCTGCTGGTGCCCAAGCTTTCCAGACGGAAGAAAGACCTGAGCCAGAGGCAATGCCAGGGCTGGAATCCCTCCCCGCATCCCTCCAGGCTGCTCAGAGGTTACGTACGCTGCCTGGCAGGCAGGGTTCGTACATGGGGGTATGGGGGCAGTGTCAGGCTGCAGTTCTTGGCCAGAGATTGTCGACACCACCCTCCCTCAGCCCATCTGCCCATTCCCCAGTATCGGCCAGAGGCTGGGGGGCTGTCAGCTTGCCAGCTGCAGGGCAACACTGGGAACTTGCTGAAAGCCCGAGGCCTGATGCTCATGGGCCAAAGCCGGAACCGAATCCCCCCGAGAGCGCTAGGCCCTGCTGTGCTGCTCATGCAGGAGCCAGGCTGCTCAGCGCAAGGCCAAGCACTGCATGCTGGAGCCTGGGGCCTCTGCCAGCTGCATCCCTGTCGTGGGAGGTAGCCCTGAGCCGCGCCATCAAACCCTGGGTACCTTTGGGTCCCCCAGCGGCTGCCAGGCCATACAACTCCTGCAGCCCAGAGCGGGGAGGGCGGGTGCAGAGCCTGGCCTGTGTGAGAACGGGGTGCGTTGCCTTGGCAGCGCAGCCGGCGGGAGCCCACGGCACAGGGGCTGCCAGCCCCATGTTAAAGGCCTCAGTTGATCGTGCGGCTTTTCCATAATCCAGCCTGAGTCTCTAGGCTCCTTAATGCAACTTTTATTAATATGCTCAGCGAAAGAGGCGTTCTTGGCACGAATTCCCATGGCCCGTGGTGTGACAGCGGGTGACTCCCCCTGCTCCGGCCTGGCCGCTGCCTCACAAAGGGCCCTGTCCCGGCACAGGCGACAGGAACATGAAAGGGCCGATGGCGTGTTCGGGTGGAGACAAAATCTGAAAGGAACCTGAGTCCTATGGGCCCTGCAACATCACCCCATTGCAGGCTGCCAGGCAACCGGCTCAGCCCGCCCCTTGGAAGCCCTTCACGACTTCAGGAGAGGGGGGCTTGGGGGTAACTCTCGGTCAGAGGCCTGGGAAGGGAAGAAGGCAGATTAAGCGCTAACCCTTTCCTTGCCAGGCTGAGGCCTGCAAACGCAGCTGAACAGAGCCTGCCCTGGGAAGGGCCGAGCCACCCATTGACAGGGTGCTTGGCACCTCCGCGATTGGGTCTCCTGCTTGAGCTGAACCCACGTGGAGGGTGTTGGGGCAGGTAGGCTGAGACCAGGAAGGGCCAGTCCTCGTCCCAGGGGCCACGGATCCATCCCCGGCTGTGCAGAGAGCAGGGCCAGCTGCCCCCAGGGCTAACGGGAGCGATTCGCCCACCCATGTGGACTCCTGGTCCCAGACAGGCTGGTTCTGCCCCAACTCCCACCTCACTGCACTTATTCTCTACAGTCACAGCTGGCGGGGCCTCTGGAAACCCCTGTTCCCCAGAGCTCCCATCAAAGGCCAGCAACAAGAGGCACACAGCTCCCGGAAGACACTCTTCAGGCATCAGCCAGGGAGGGTCTGCTCCCTCTCCCCTCACCCAGCAGCCCTTGTAGCCCCTTGCAGAGCCCTCGTAGCCCCCGCGGGGCAGGACAAGCTCATCGTTCTAGTGGCACAACTCGGGCTTCTGAACGAACAGACCCGTCAGCACCAGGGCAGAGGCCAGCAGTGCGGCGCCGTGCTGGGCTGCCCCAGAGCAGTGGCTGGGAGGTCTGAGCCCCAGGGCTGACAGCCCCTTTCATCCCCTGGCAGGGTTGTCCCAACCCTTCAGACCCATCAGATACATCCAGCATCGTGCAGGTTCCTCGTGAACATTGCTCTGCTGGTACCAAGAACTCAAGGGGCTTTTCCTGATGCCCTTGGCCAAACCTCTCCCTCCCCACACAGTGTGATGGGTGGTGGCTCCCACCAGAGGTGGCTGCACCATTGGTGAAATATTCAGCTTGCGGGGTGGGGGGGGACTGCAGATGCCTGTGGAAGAGTCATGGCTGTCCTTCCAGAGTCAGGCACCAGAGGGAGGCCCAGCCTGCCCTGCCTTACACCACTGGGTCTGGGTAAGGGCAGTGCAGGAGGGTGGGGTGACGAAGTGGGACTGTTCTTAATGTTTCCTCTGAATACTGTAGGGGTGCCTCAGTTTCCCCTATGCATTTCTTATAAGGTGACCAGACAGCAAGTGTGAAAAATCAGGACAGGGGGTGGGAGGGGCGGTCCCGGGGGGCAGTGGGGCCGGCCCGGGAAGGGGCGGTCAGAGGCGGCTTGATAAGGCGGCGGCGGGGCGCTGTCTGGCCCCGCGGTGCTGAAGCGGCCGGGCCATGCGGGCCGTGGCGCTGCGGCTCCTGTTCCTGCTGGCGGCGGCTCGGGGGTCCGAGAGCCCCGGGCAGCCCGGCCCCGCCTGCGCCCCCGTCGGCTCCCCGGGCTCGGGCGGGCGGCAGCCGCTGGGCGCCACGTGGGACCGGGGCCAGGGGCCGCCGGAGCCGGCGGGAGGCGCCGCCCGCGGACGGGCCAAGCGGGGTTTCACCTACCCGGGCACCCTCTGGTGCGGGGCCGGGAACAACGCCGACAGCTACGGGCAGCTGGGTGAGGGCCGGGCCGGGACCCCCCCTCGATACCCCTCCGCACCGTCCGGGGCGCTGCAGCCGGGACCCCCCCGCACCCCTCCCCGCACCGCCCGGGGCGCTGCAGCCGGGACCTCCCCTCGATACCCCCTCCCCGCACCGCCCGGGGCTCTGCAGCCGGGACCCCCCCTCGATACCCCCTCCCCGCACCGCCCGGGGCGCTGCAGCCGGGACCCCCCCCGCACCGCCCGGGGCGCTGCAGCCGGGACCCCCCCCGCACCCCTCCCCGCACCGCCCGGGGCGCTGCAGCCGGGACCCCCCCCGCACCCCTCCCCGCACCGCCCGGGGCGCTGCAGCCGGGACCCTCCCGCACCCCTCCCCGCACCGCCCGGGGCGCTGGAGCCGGGACCCCCCCTCGATACAACCCCCGCACCGCCCGGGGCGCTGCAGCCGGGACCCTCCCGCACCCCTCCCCGCACCGCCCGGGGCGCTGGAGCCGGGACCCTCCCCTCGATACCCCCCGCACCGCCCGGGGCGCTGGAGGCGGGTCCCCCCCCTGCAAACCCCCCCGCACCGCCCGGGGCGCTGGAGCCGGGACCCCCCCTCGATACCCCCCGCACCGCCCGGGGCGCTGGAGGCGGGACCCCCCCCTCGATACCCCCCCGCACCGCCCGGGCGGCGGGAGCCGGGACCCCCCCTCGATACCCCCCCGCACCGCCCGGGGCGCTGGAGCCGGGACCCCCCCTCGATACCCCCCGCACCGCCCGGGGCGCTGGAGCCGGGACCCCCCCTCGATCCCCCCCGCACCGCCCGGGGCGCTGGAGCCGGGACCCCCCCTCGATACCCCCCCGCACCGCCCGGGGCGCTGGAGCCGGGACCCCCCCCTCGATACCCCCCGCACCGCCCGGGGTGCTGGAGCCGGGACCCCCCCCTCGATACCCCGCCGCACCGCCCGGGGCGCTGGAGCGGGACCCCCCCCGCACCCCTCCCCGCACCGCCCGGGGCGCTGCAGCCGGGACCCCCCCCGCACCCCTCCCCGCACCGCCCGGGGCGCTGCAGCCGGGACCCTCCCGCACCCCTCCTCGCACCGCCCGGGGCGCTGCAGCCGGGACCCCCCCCCGCACCCCTCCCCGCACCGCCCGGGGCGCTGCAGCCGGGACCCTCCCGCACCCCTCCCCGCACCGCCCGGGGCGCTGCAGCCGGGACCCCCCCCCCGCACCCCTCCCCGCACCGCCCGGGGCGCTGCAGCCGGGACCCCCCCCCCGCACCCCTCCCCGCACCGCCCGGGGCGCTGGAGCCGGGACCCCCCCCCGCACCCCTCCCCGCACTGCCCGGGGCGCTGCAGCCGGGACCCTCCCGCACCCCTCCCCGCACCGCCCGGGGCGCTGCAGCCGGGACCCCCCCTCGATACCCCCCCGCACCGCCCGGGGCGCTGGAGCCGGGACCCCCCCTCGATACCCCCCGCACCGCCCGGGGCGTTGGAGCCGGGACCCCCCCTCGATACCCCCCCGCACCGCCCGGGGCGCTGGAGCCGGGACCCCCCCCTCGATCCCCCCCGCACCGCCCGGGGCGCTGGTGGCGGGACCCCCCCCTCGATACCCCCCCGCACCGCCCGGGGCGCTGGAGCCGGGACCCCCCCTCGATACCCCCCGCACCGCCCGGGGCGCTGGAGCCGGGACCCCCCCCTCGATACCCCCCCGCACCGCCCGGGGCGCTGGAGCCGGGCCGGGACCCCCCAGCAGATCTATGCTTGGAGCCGCAAACAGCAGCCCCCTCCCCCTCCCCCTCCCCCTCCAGTGGATGGGGGCGGGAGACTCGGCGGGGGGGCGGGGGCGGAGTGCTCAGGGGCTGATAACTCAATACACCCCGCGGGCGGCGGGGCTGGTGAAAGCCAGTGGGGGGGCGTGAGGGGGCAGGTGGGGGCGTTTGCAGGGGTTAGCGTGTGGGGGGGTGTTTGGGTGTGAGTGGGGGGTAGTTGTGTGTGTGTGGAGGAGGTGTTGGGGTGTGCGGGAGGGGGTGGGGTCATTGGTGTGTGCGGGAGGGGGTGGAATCTTTGGGGGTGGGTGGGGAGGTTTTGGGGGTGTCTATGGGAGTGCCTGGGCTGTGTTGGGGGTGTGGGGGAGGTTGTTAAGGGTTTTGGGGTGTGTGCAGGAGGGGGGTCTGTGGGGGTTGTGTGTGGGTGCATGGGGGGGTTGTTAGGGGTTGGGGGAGGGGTCTGTGGGTGTGTGTTTTTGGGGGTGTCCGTGGGAGGTGGGGGGGTTGTTAGGGGTTGGGGGAGGGGTCTTTGGGTGTGTGTTTTTGGGGGTGTCCGTGGGAGGTGGGGGGGTGGGGGGGTGCATGGGGGGCTGAGGTGCAGGGTGGTTGAGAGGAGCAAGGATAAGAGGGGGGGCAGGGCTGTCAGGGAGTTTGGAAGGTGGTTGGAGCTGTGCCCCCCAGCAGGGGCGGAGCAGCCAGCCTTGGCAGACTAGCAGCAGCAGGGAGGAGGGCCCTACGTGTGCCTCAGCCGCGCCAGCCCCAGAGCTGGCAGCCCGTGGGCGTTGAAGCTGGGGCCAGCTCCTGCATGCTGCTCTTGTGCGGCGCGGGGGGGCTGAGGCGTTCTCCCCCTTGTCCACTCAGGAGAACATCGAGAGACGGACGAGTGCTGCCGGGAACACGACCACTGTCAGCATGTCATCCACCCCTTCACGTCCAAGTACGGCTACCGGAACCTCCGCTGGCACACCATCAGCCACTGCGCCTGCGACCTGCGGTACGGCACCCGGCCGGGACCCGCTGCGGGGCTGCACGGGGAAGCCAGTCAGTGCAGCTCCAGGCGGCCATAGCCGATGGCAGCGGGAAGCCATCGGGAGGAGGGGGGGATACTCTGCCCTGCTGAACACAAGGTAGTGACAGAGCTTGGGCAGCAGCAAGGGACTGGAATTTCCCTAACTTCTCCCACCTGCCTGGAGCAGGGAGCCGAGCCGGCGCTGGAGAACAGGCGGCTGCAGAGCGGGTTGGAGCTATTGGCTTTCTTTGTAACCTCAGCCAAGACCCAGCCTCTGGGTGTGTCCACGCAGCTGTGCCGCGGCAGCACCGCAGGGTAGATGCGTCCGACACTGTGAAGGGTTTTTTTGCAATCACCGTAGTTAAGCCATCTCTCCAAGAGGCGGTCACTAGGGCGACGGAAGAAGTCGCCCGTCCACCTCATTGTGTCTGCCCCGGGGGGTTGGTTGGCCCAATCACAGCACCCAGGGCACAACATTTTTAGGTCAATCTGATTTTTAAGTGTAGCCCAGGCCTTAGCCTCTCCCGTCTTGGCATAGGAACAGCTGATCGGCTGATGGAAGGCACCAGAGAAGGGTAAGGTTAGTTAACTGGTGCTGTACAATGCTACCCCCGTCAAAGACCCGCTAAAAGCACCCGACTCCCGTCTGTGCTGTGCTGGCAGCAGCTACAGGCCCCGTCACCGAGCGCATTGGCCGTTTCCTGTTTGGAAACCTGCTTGCCAGTTCTCCCAAACAAGTTCCTCTGCTCAGGCCCAAGGCCTTGTGCTGGAGACACGGGACAGCTCTCCCCATAACAGCAGCAAGGCCACCACGCACTAGCTTGCTTAGAGACAAGCTGCTGCAGGGTGGAAGGAACAAGAGCGGGTGAAGTCCCCGTGACAGCTCCTCCCTGTGCTGCCCCGGCCAGGGCACAGATCCCAGCTCAGCCCGGCCCGAGAGGCCCCGTGCCCCTTTCTTACCCTGCCTGATGCACTGTGTTGCCCTTGCAGGTTGAAAGGCTGCCTGAGGCAGGTGAATGACACTGCCTCCCGCGTGGTGGGCCAGGCCTTCTTCAACGTGATCCAGGTGCCCTGCTTTGAGTTCGCCTACAAAGAGCAGTGTGTGGAGCCCTATCTGTACATCTGGTAAGTCCTGACCAGGGAGCCTGGGGTGCTCCCCTGCCCCCGCCCCGCCAAAACTGCACCCCCCTCACTCTGCCTCTCGTCCCACTTCTCTCAAGGTGCAGGAAGTACAACACTGTGGCCATTGCGGTCCCCCAGAAGCCGGTGCTCTATGAGTTTGGTGGGGAACTGATAGACAAAGTGGCAGCCGGCTCAGACAGGGCTCCCTCCAGCCCAGCCCCCCAGCCCAGCACCCCCCCGCCTAGAGAGAGCACGGGCAGATGGGCACCTCCTCCGACAAAGCACCCACCCCCAGGCCAGGAATCTGCGCCCACTGGGCCCAAGCCAGAGAGCCCCGCCAGGAACCAGCGGACGGGGAAAGGGAAGAAGAGAGGGAGGAAAACCAAGAAAGGAAAAGGGCTGAAAAAGAAAGTCCATTCCAAAGGTGAGGTGCTGGGGCTCCCCACCCCCACTGCAGATGCTGCCTCCCTCCTCCCCAAGCACCTGGTGCTGGACTTTGGGGGGAAGGAGGATGTGTTCAACGCCATCCTGAACGATGCCCCCGCCGGGGAGGAGACCCTGACCCCACGTGGGACAGGGCAGGCTGAAAGCAGGGACCGGGGGCAGTGGGAGGCAAGGCCGTTGCCTGCTCTCCAGCCCACCACGTTCCCAGCTGCCGGCAGGAGGAAGAGGAGGAGGGAAAGAAATGGACGGATGCGCCCACGAAAGGAAGCGGAGTCTCTGCCCAGGCCTGTATGAGACTGGCTGCAGCCAAGGCCGACCTTCCCCCGATCCCCAAGGGGCGGCTTGGCACTGTAATAAATTAGCTCGATGCAGCCGATGGTACCGTGCTAGTGTTCTGTCCCTAACCCTGCTGCTGGAGCGGTGTCTGCAGCGGGCCGACGAGCTGGAGCTCCTGCTGCAGGGAGCCCTCTGTGACTTGGCTGCTGCGTCCCAGCGCTGTGGAAATGTTTGCCCAGGAGAGAGGGGACAATGCAATTTAGTACATTTGCAAAGAGGGCCAAGGAACAAGAAAGACACGTGGCTCCCCAGAGCTAATCCAGCACCGCCCAAAAGACCGAGGGAGCTCGGCTTAGCACAGCCGAATGGGGGAGACCCCTGCCTGCTGCAGGGGGAAGGGGCATAGGCCAGAAGCCCCTGCTAGTGCAGCAAAGCCTGCCTGCTCCACCATCGCTCTCCCAGCAGATGGGCAGTCACCGTGGTAGCAGCAGTTCTGGCCATGCAGCTACAGGCACAGTCCCTGCCCCAAAGGGAGGGGTAGAAACGGACGAGGGAGAGCACGCGTGTGATCGCTGCACTAGTGTGCAGAGCTAGCGGCTCGCTCTCTCCTGCTCCCACCTCAGCTCCTGCATTTCCCCTGCCCCCCAAAATGGGTCACTGCACCAGCGGTTCCCAAGAGATGCTTTGGCCCTGGCCCTTTTTGCTTTACTGATGTTTTAGGGGACATGCTAACTGCCCCCTAGGAAGAAAACACCCATCCAGCCCCTGCTAGCACAGCACGTACTCCCCTTGCTTGGCTGCCTTTTAAAGTGAGACTCCCAGGGGTTTGCAGCTCCAGGGCCCTGAGGATGGTGATGGGGGCTGCCATTCCTGCACACCCACAAAGAAACAACCCTGGTTGTGTCCCAGTGTTTGGAGGGGAAACAGCAGCACAATGGGACACTGTGAGAGCAGCGGCGAGAGAGCTGTGCAGAGCAGCGGGGGAGAATTCTTCAGGCTAACCCCCACGCCCTGGGACTGGTGAGCCGGGGGCCCCTGGTTAGCTCTGTGAGGCCAGCCCAGCACCTGACCCTCCCAGAGCAGCACTCGCTTTTCTTTTGTTTCTGTGAACTGGGTGATTGTTTGGCCTAGGCCAGGCAGGCTGCACCTCGGGCTTTCAGAAGGATCCCGCTGGCTACAAGTGTTGGGCGCTGTGAGAGGAGCGCAGGTTATTAAAGAACTAGTCGGAGTTACTCCTCACCCTTCCTGCTCTTTCATTTCACACTGCTCAGCTTAGGAGCTATTTTCCCTGCAAGCTGGCAGGGCAGGCATGGCAGCGGGAGGATGGGCGTGCCGATTTCCTGCACTGAGCTAAGGGCAGGGCATGCGTTTCCCTGCCCTTACCCCACTTAGCTCACATGGCTGGTCAGTACCTTGATTTGGGGCATTCGTTAGCTAATTGCGGCTTCTTGCTCAGCTGTTTCTTCTGGAATTGGGTTGCTGCTGGAGCAGTTCTCAAGCCACTTACAGAGCTTAGGGGTTTATAGTAATAATTCTCTGCCCTGCTCCGGTGCTGAGTTTCACACACTGATCCTCTGTCCGGCAGGCAGGTACTAACTCCATTTGACCGAAAGGGTCAGTGCCTTGCATACAGCTACATGCCAAATCGGCGTGCAGGGGCCAGGCGTCAGGGCCAGAGCCCTGCCTGCGCTACACCCAGGTGGTGGCTCCTGGAGGGTCACTGGTGAACATTAACGTCATGCCCACCTACCCGGCAGTGATACGGTGTTTTGGAGGCAGGGCGCCCCCGGCTGCTTAGCCTGCAGCTCGAATCGTAAAGGTCTCTCACACTGTGGACTTTGGCTGCTTTGCTGCAGCCGCCGAGCGATCAAGCAAGTGGAGGATGTGCCCTAAGGATCCCCAATCGGCTCAAAGCCTTGCAGGCACTAGCCGAGCACTTGGATGAAATGTGCATGAATCCCTCAGAAGGCATAAGGCAGAGGTTTGCCCCCAGTTACACAGGTCAGGAAAGCACTGCTCCCCCTCGCATTCTGCACTGAGAGGCAAAGATCATGCTGGGAAAACAGACCCATCAATGCATGGGCGGTGTGTGTTCAGCGAGCTCCACCCCGGAGCCAGGCAAGCCATTCTACCGCGGTCTCCCAGGAGACTAAAAAAGCCTTCATTTAAAATCAGGGTTTGGCAAGCTGATCTTTATCTCAGTTTCAGACACAGGAGCCCAGGTATGAGGTGCTGGGGGATGGTGGTGTCCCTGTCCATGCAATGAGGCCTCTCTCAGCGTTACCCAGGCACCCAGAGCATGCGGTGCTAAAGCAAAAAGCACAGGAGCGTTCACAGTTTCAGCCTTTTGGGGAGACAGATTTAAACCTGTCACCACCTCTTGCAGGACTCTTCATATACCTGTATCTCCTAGAACTGGCAGGGACCCCGAAAGGTCATTGAGTCCAGCCCCCTGCCTTCACTAGCAGGACCAAGGACTGATTTTTGCCCCAGATCCCTAACTGGCCCCCTCAAGGACTGAACTCACAACCCTGGGTTTAGCAGGCCAATGCTCAAAAAGAACAGCCCCTGCTCGCAAGAGGATGGGCCATTGCCCTGCCCTTGGACAAAGGATCATGGGAACCCAGACACAGATCACAAGTGAGCAGCCTATTTACCATGGGCACAGAGCCAAGGGTGCTGCTTGTCACTCGGGCACAGCAGTGCAGCTCAGCGAGCAAGTGCTTTTTAGACAGCCTAACCCTGGAAACGTCCTTTCCAAAGCTTTCCACCCCCACCGAGTGGCCACAGGCAAGAGCAGTAGCAGAAGAGAGATTTAAAACCACGGTGCAGTGCCTCTGAGCTCAGCCAAACGCTGCTAGGCAGAGTCTTCCAAGAGATGCCCTGGGTGCAAATGGGAGCGATGTAGTGCTGCAGCCATATTGGCACTAACTCCTCCTCTGGTGAAGGATGCAGGGCGTTGGAGGGGATCTCGACTTGCAGAGGGAAACCCAGGCTCCCGTTTGCTACTAGCGGCAGCTCGTGCACATCTTCCCAGTCATCTCTTTGGAGATCAGACCAGACCCATCCCACCAGAGCAGAGAGATGATGGCGCAGCTACACCTGGCAGCCCCAGAGCAGGGCAGGAGGTGCCTTACGGAGAGGAGAGCATCAGTGCAGTAGGCAGGGAGAACGCTGGGTACAATCAACATCCCAAAAGTAGAATTTTATTGATGGAAAGGGAAAAAACTAAAACCAAAGACAGCCATAAGGAGCATCCGGACAAAGCGCCATGACTCTCTGGCAGGTTCCCTCACAGAGAGCTACTCCATAGTCAATTTCCTGTCATACAGAACTGAACAAAACAAACAAACAGCGTAAGGTTAGTATGCTTGTTAATCTGCCGCCGAGCAGAGCCCGCCTGCGTGGTAAGGAGAGAGATGCAGCCAGGCAGCCCCCGGGGGAGCTGTAGGGAAGCCAGGTCCTGCACTCCTGGGGAGAACAGCTTCACCTTCCTGTCTCCTGCAGCTCTTGTGATTCAAGGGCATTTGCATGCAACAGGACCTTTGTTTCCTGAGCTCTCTGCTCCTTTCCCAGCTGAGGGCAGAGCCCTCTGGGACCTCAAGCAGTGGGTTGTGACATTAGAGCCAAACAACAAAAATCCTGCTTCCAGGCAAAATCCTCCTGGAGAAGGCAGGTGGAGAAATACAGGGAAGCGTATGAAACACAGAGCCCTCAGCGCTGGCAGGGCTGCTTCTGAGCCAGGCCAGATAGTGCCTGCGTTCCATCAGCCTCCTCCCTGGCTCCTGCCAGGACAGAGGGGAGGGCAGCGCCAGGGGTGTCGCCCTGACACGCTGGGCTGAGAACCTCATACAACACATTCAACGTAAAATATTCTTCAGCATCAACCCACCAGCACTTAGCAGGCAACTTGGGCAACACACGAGGGGCATTTCCTGGTTCACTGCTGTACTCTGCGTCTGCAGCAAACCGGTGGTGGAGAGGAGCGGGCAGGCAATACAGGATGAGAAGAGAACACCTCCAGACTAGTGTTCAGTAGAAACACTATTTATTCACCCTTTTCGGTTACATGTGGACAGAGCTAAGCAGTATGACAGAGGACATGCACTCAGGCTGATTTGCATTCTCCTCACCACAGGAGTGGCTGCCCTTGCAGTGCCTTAGCTCCTGCTAACTCTTGGCAAAGCTGCTGTTACCCAGGGTTTTGCTTTGCAGTCTGAGTTAAAAACCAACTGAATAAATATTGTCCCAAATGAAGCCAGGAGAGGATGAGCCTGTGAACCAGCTGCTGCTCGCTCTGGCAAGAGCCCTAGCCCAGAGCTGCTCTGCTAACACAGCCTTGCAAATACAGCTGGGGCAGTTGGTGGAGTTTTGCAGAGCCCCCTACACAAGGAGCCACCAAGCATACAGTAGCAGAAACGTCAGAGGATCTGGGCTGAGCTATCTGAGCCCCCACATGATTTCGTTCCGTGGGTCGGAACGGGGGCGGGCGACGGTCAGAATACAAGACGATCAAAATAAAACTTCGCTCTAGGCCAAGAGCTGGCATTTCCAGCTGGGTTTGCCTTCTAGTCTTTGGCTGTGAAAGCAGGTCGCTGCTCATTTCTAAAGGGGCTCGATCGACCTGTATAACTGTTCTGCTGAGCTTCCCACACGGCGAACCAAGGTTTAGTGCGCAGAGGCGCCTGCAGCATCCCTTCCTATGATGTGTGTGTGTACAGATGCCAGCCCTGCCAGGTATATTAGCTCATGTGGGTGGACACACCAAGTGTCGTTTCACATCGTTTTATGAAGTATAAAATAGGAGAAGGGAAGGGAACTCGTTCTCAGCTGTTCTCTCTCCCCTTCCCCTCCCCAGAGAAAGAACAAAGGTGAAGGGTCAGGTCCAGCAAGGCCTATCGATCCATTTCATCCAAAAGCGGTGTGGCGTCCCCAGCAATGGACATGGGCGTGCTCTCGATCATGGGGCTGGGAGATGGACGAGGGGTCAGCCTCTGCTTCTGTTTCCTCCGCTCAGCCTCCTTTTCCTGGAGCCACTGCTCGGCCATTTTCCCCCAGTCGATTGCAGCGTGGCTGTTGGACCTAGACAGGCAGAAGCAGGAAGTGAAACATTTGAATAGCAGGAGCCCAACAGGGTCAGTTTCCCTCCCCAGGCGCTGCCTTTGCAGAAGGGTGACACTACCGGAGGCCCCAAAGGCTCTCTCTTCTATTCAAAGGCAGGCGGGTGACAGGGCAGCCCATGCAGACTTCCTCCCCCAGCACGGTTACTGCCTGCCGGGACCCGCGGGCTCTGCAGCCTGAGGCAGCGGCTCTAGTGCGCCTGCAGAACTCCGTGGACCGTGTTCAGTTATGTCTGAGGTAGCAGATTCCTCGCAGCTGCAGAGTGGCTGCTAGTCAATGGGACCCATTGTGGCCAATTTCCTTAGCAGACTCCGTTCCACCCTCGCGCCTGGCCGAGGAACGGGTTCCCGACTCCTGACTCAGTGCCACACTGTCAGAGGGGGCCAGCCCTCAGCCCCCTGGACTGGCTTCTTTACCCCCCCATCAGCACCACGGCCTGAATCCATTTCCTCAGAGCCCGTGGGCCGGGACTACGCTCTTCGCCCTTGTTCAGCCGCAGTACTCGCCAGACACCTCTTCCCCTGCCCTCTGAGCAGGGGCTGGGCCCCCAGCACCACAGCGATGCAGCGCCCTCCCCCCGGCCTGTTCAGCACGCCCCCTACTGGCAGCAGGCAGAGTTACGGCAGAACCTGTATCCTGCCGCCAGGGAAGTGCTCCTGTGGCAGGGCAACAGCGGCTCAAAGACAGCAGACAGCTGCACACATCCAGCACCACGAACGAGCTACTCACTTCGGCTGCTGCCTCTGCCTGGAACTGGATGATGGCTGCGACTGGGTGGACTGGGGTGTAGTACTGGCCTGGAGCTGATGATACTGAGGTGTTGTAATTGGCTGGCTGGGGGTCGTGTAGGAGTAGCTGGGGGTCATCAGAGGGGTGGCCACCGGCTGCTGTGCTGGAGTTGTGAAGACCTGCAAGGGGACAGACACCCTCAGGTTAGTGCACCACTGGGGCTAGGCTTGACACAGATGCCCAGAGCACAGCACGTTCCCTCACCTCTTACCCAGAGAGCAGGAGGCAGGGTCAGGCCCTCCCTACACGTCACCAAGCCGCCATGCCTTCCTCAGGGAGCGGCTTAGCGCCACGGCAGGGTTTTGTGGGGACTCCGATAGGCCCCAGATGCTGCTTCCCAGATGTCAACCCCAGAGTGCCTGGCCCAAGGAGGAGTGTTTTAGCGGAGAGCTTCCCAAGGGGGCAGGGAGCATCTGCTGCACTGAGCCCAGCCTAGCCCTTCCTGCAGCTGTGCCGAGCGGGCAGGTGCAGACTCACGCAGGGAACTGCTCAGCGGTGGGTTGGGAGCAGAGTCCAGGGCCATCTTCGGGCACTAGGCAGAGCTGGAGCACTCGCCTGCCTGTGCACCTCCCAGCTGAAAAGCCCTGCAAGCTCAGCACATATTTTCATAGCTAATCCCTTTCATGCGCAGCTCCATGCTGTGGATACTGAAGCACATCATGTGGTTTTGTGTCCCTCTCCCTCACCACTGGGTCCCAACCAACCCCAGGCATGTTCCTTGGGAGCCAGACAAACCTTCCTCGCAGCAGCATTGCATTTCCAATGTTCCTGGCCCTGGGGGCACGGAACAAGGCCCAGGAACCTGCACCGCAGGGCCGAACGCTGCAGCTAGGCCGCTGGCTGACCACTGCAGGTCTATACTGCCCTTCGGTATCAGGGCAGGCCACTGGTCCATACAGCCCATTGTGCTGTCTCCTGCACAGCCAATCTCTAATGCCGCAGGGGAAGGCAGCACTTCCATGAGAGGCAGCCCCTTCCCTTTGAGTCCCACCACTCTGGCTTGGGTACTCAAGATACACCTACATGATATGCACTGCTGCCCCCTCCGCTGCCTCCATAGCCATACTGGCTGGATGCCCACTGTGCAGGCGTGGCATTGGGGTTCTGCCCTTGGCCCGTCACCGCTGCGATGGCACTGAACATCTGCGAGGTCATGTTCTGAGGCAGCGCATTCACGGCTCGGGTCAGATCTAGAAGAGAAAACACCAAATTCCAAGTGAAGACAAAGAGAATCTGACTCTGGTCCGGGGACTAGCTTCAGAGTCAGCCTCCATAGATCTGACCAAGGAGAGAGGCCGGTACTCACCCGCTAGGTTAATGTTAGCAGGAGTAGCATTGATGGAGGCTGGGGTCCGAGTCCTGCTGCTGCTGCTGGGGGTGATACCTTGTGAAACAAAAGAGAGAGGTATGTGTGACACCCTGGCACCCCAATAGTCACCACTCTCTAATGCGCCAAGAGAATCCAGACTTCAGTGGATCTGGGAAAGGTTCTGGATTTGTGATGAGCAGAGGTATTCATAGGTAACCTCCTCTGTACACCACCGGGAAGAGAGATTATCTGGGATTAGGGGCACCTCTGAGCAGCTCAGCTAATTAGGCTATACAAGTCCCTGTAATTGGAAGCAGCTACCAGCTCTGACTAATTGCTGACAGATGCCTGATCCCATTTCCATTTAGACTATCCAAGGAGCACGAGCCAGCCCTTAGTCTGCTCACTGGTTGATTTCCTGCAGGACAGAACAACCCTGGTGATTAGGATTTGGGGGTCACCTGGCACTGGGTCCTGATAATGATCCTT
This sequence comes from Mauremys mutica, assembly GCF_020497125.1. Taxonomy (NCBI): domain Eukaryota; kingdom Metazoa; phylum Chordata; order Testudines; family Geoemydidae; genus Mauremys; species Mauremys mutica. The sequence goes on from NC_059090.1 coordinate 25,387,808, forward strand.
AAACCACCGGAAGAGCCCGTTCACCGTAGGGAAGATCTGTCCCCGGTACCGGAATCCCTCTGGTGTTACCGTCACGTACTCTATCCTGTAAGGTCAGGAAGGGGGAGAGACGAGCACATCACACTGCAGCACAGTTTCACCGATTGCTGGCAATAACCAGCTCCACCCAACACAGTGGGAGAAAGGGACGGGGAGGGCACGTGGTGCCCAGATACATCAGAAATGAACCCATAGTTATCTGAGGCACAGACTCTGCTGGGACCACCCGCCTTGAATCAGCTTCCAACCCAGCCCCAGTAACACTTGGCCATTACCCTGGAAATGCCAACACCTGCGGAATCCATATCCTCCCCTGCTGAGGGGTGGGACATGGCTCACGATGGCCACTTGGTCAAAGGCATCAGCAGCCAAGCTGATGAGATGACATGTGTGAGGCACCTGCAGGCCAAACCCCAGGGGTCAGGGCTGCTGCTACACACTGAACCAGAGCGGAGCCCAAGAAAAGTCAGGCAGGGGACAAGCCTCGGCCCAGGCCCTGCAGTGACTGACAGCCAGCTGCACCCAGCAACGTACATGCACCACTGACCTCGGTTTCCCTCGAGGCTGGTATCCCAGAAGGAATTTCCCAGGTAGCTCTTTACAGGCACAGATAAAGTAAGGAATAAAGGTCGGCTTCTCCTTCTTGGTCTTTATTAGAAGTTCTTCCAGTTTCTGGTTAGAGGAGAAGAGACAAACGCTCCATTGAGATGCTCTGTGCAGCCTGGGGCAGCGCCAGGACTCACAGGTGTGTGCTGCCTAAGAACTCTGCAGTGCTGGCTTCTGCCAGCCCACCCCTCCCCATGGCAGTGTCCAGACCCAAACAGCATCCAGTGCTTTCATCCAGGGCTCATTTCACAATACTGAGTGTGGCACGTAGGGCCGGGAGCTGTAACCATTCGGTGGAGGCAACTGGGAGGGCCAGATGGACACACTCGTGCTTACTTAGGTCAGCGCTCCAGGCAATGGTGTGAGGGGAGCAGCATCCCCTCATCCCCGCTTTAGGGCACTTGTGTCCCGTCTGAGAGCCCTTCCCCTAGCGTGGGGAAGTGGCAGAGCTGGAGAGGGAGAGACCCCTATCTGCCCTTGCCTTCGTGATGTGCCAGCACCGTCAGGGCCCTCCCTTTCCTGGCGTAGGCACTGACACGGCCCTTCAGACCTTCGGCCCAGCAAGCCAGGCCAAGCTCCGTGCTGGTTCCACCGCTCCAAGCTGGCTCCCCCCAGACCCAAAGCTGGGAAGTGACCAACACGAGCACAGAACACATGAACCTCTTCTCTTAACGCTGACTTGAACTCAATGGTTAGTGTTCGCAGAGGCCAGGAGACTGATCTGGGGCAGCCAGCTTTGCTTCCTACAGCTCCGCAACAGCCCCTCTGGCAGGCTCACCTTCCTGTCTCCGCCACTGCAGTCTTGGTAGTATTTGTGACTTAGCAGGTCTCTAGCAAAAGATGCCATTGGCTGGACATAGCGAGCGACGATTTCATCCAGGTCCTCGAATTCCTTGGAACGAACAAAGAAAGAGCCACGTTATCCTGAGTCTGACTCCTGATCTTCCAGAGGCAAAACCAAACCCGCTGCGCTGAGCGATGCCCAGGCCTTGGAAGCTCAGATCCTCTTAACCCTGAACTGCTACAGGGGAAGGCACCACAGGATGACTAGAGTGCAGGGCAAGTGTCCTAGCTCCCTGGACAGCCCGCTCCCTCAGACACGTGCTCTGCAGGATTAACGTACCCCACCTGCACCAATGCAAGTGGGGGGCAGCTCGGTTCCTTTCAGTCTCAGGGATAAACGGTGACCCCGACTCTATCTGACAGGCTCGGGGGGGAAGCACTTTGTTCCGTACACTAAAGGAGCAGCTGGGAAAATGTAGCACAGCAAATTGTCTTGCAGCGGTTGGACTAGATCAGGGTCTCTCAACTGGTGGGTTGAAACCGACACGGGGTGAGGGCATGAAAGGCAATCGGGAGTCATGAGGCATTGGAAATACAATCTAAGCAAAGAAAAATCTCATTCCCGACTCCTCAAGGTCAAGTATTCTTTGTCAGCCTCCTGAAACGCACAACAAATACGCTGCACAGGCATTGATTGCACTGTTATCATGGATCCATTTCCCCCTCACATTTACTTTAGAAACAAATGTAAAAGGGATGCATTGTTTTGTTTTCTTACACTTCAGATAAGGGGTCACAGCGACCTGAAAAGGTTGAGAATCACTGAACTGGATTATCTAATGGGCTCTTCTAACACTAATCTCTATGATTCTTTTACACAGAGCCATCAGTTACTCTAAAATCTGAAGAGAGAGGCTGTCTGATGAGTATTCGCTCAGGAACTGGAAGTGACTGACACTGGAAGCTGTTCCCAAACAGTCTGGAAGCACCTGTGAGAAGAGCGAAGCCTCAGGATCCCGCTCACAGGCTGGCCAAGGCAGTTTCCAGATTTCCACACCACCTTGTTTCTAACCCAGCTTTATGAAGCCAGGAAAGGTTTCGGTTTGTTGGCCTATTTGTACGTAACATATGGCACAAGCCAGCACCCCGGCTTCTGCTACCACCTCTGGGTTCTAAACTCCCAACCATTCAATCCTTTAGCAGTTCCTCTGGGGTGACTCTGCCCACCCCCCTTGCTGAGTCAGCATTTCATCTTCTATTAACTGGGGTGGGATCCACTCTGCCAGGTTCATGTCCCCAGTCACGTTCCACCTGGCTCTTACCTCTGTGTTAATCCAAAGGGTGGAGCCCAAACTGAAGGCGTTCTCCTTGCCCTCCTCTCGGACATCCACATGTTGATAAATCCCATCGTTCACCTTCCAGGTGACAGTCAGGTGGTTCTCCCCCTTGCTGCTTGGCCGGATGATCACATCGCCTTGGTCCATGGTCTCCATCATCTTCTCAGCTTGCTTGAAGCTGATGTTATGGAATGACGGGTGAGCGATCACCCTCTTGATGTATGCTGTCGGACACAAGTGGGCAGTTAGCATTCCCACGGCAGTGGTTTTATTGCAAGGAACATCCAATCACATTTCTTTTCCCTGGGGCAGACTGCGAATGTCCATGTGCCCGGTTCTCAGGGCCCTAGAGAAGGGATACTCACTTGTGCGCTGCTGCTTCCTCTTGTAGTCTTCTTCCTGTTTGTGATCTGCTGCCTCAGCATCAAAGTCATAGTAAGTGTCTTTGGGCAGCTTCCATTCATTGTTCTTATCCATCAGGTCTGACGTCCTGCAGGTCAGGTCTGCACTGAACTTCTCAATGTCTATCTTCATGATCCTACAGTGAACAGTCATTCCCACCTGCGGAGGAGGGGCAGATTGGATTAGTCAGCAGGTGCAACTCACGTGCTGCACCTGTCACTCGGCGAGTGTCCTATCATAGCCACACCAGGTGTGGTGGGCTTACCTCGAGTATTTAAAGGGACACATCAACCCAAAAATAAAAATCAGCTATCCCTCTGAACAGGGCCGGCTCCAGAGCCCAGCGGGGCAAGCACCCGCCTGGGGCGGCCCTTTCCCGGGGGGGCGGCAGGCTGGGCCGGCGGACCTGCCGCAGTCATGCCTGCGGGAGGTCCACCGGAGCCCCGGGAGCAGCAGACCTGCCGCAGGCATGACTGCGGAGGGGACGCTCGGCCGGCGGCTCCAGTGGACCTCCCACAGGCATGACTGCGGCAGCTCAACCGGAGCCGCCGGACCTGCGAACCGCCCGCAGCTGCGGGAGGTCCAGCCGAGCTGCGTGACCAGTGGACCCTCTGCAGTCATGCCCGCGGGAGGTCCGCTGCTCCCGCGGCTCGGGGGCGCCTCCCGGGCATGACTGCTTGGGGCGGCCAAAAACCTAGAGCCGCCCCTGCCTCTGAAAGCTGTTTATCTACCACTGTTACAATGACCCTATAGAGGGCTAGACCTGGAAGGGATTAGAGGAGAATCTGTCTCTTCCCCAGTGTGTTTTCTTTGGCATTTCACAGCCCTTTGCATAGTCAGCTTCCTTGTTCTGTTGCTGGTGTCGCCTAGTGCCTCTGAGCTGAAGGGGGAAGTGAGCAGTCAGGTGTGCGCGCACACACACACGATAGAGTGGCGGGGGGGGGGGGGCCCCTTTTTCAAGCCTGTCCAAAAGACCCTTCTAAATGAACAGGGGAGCAGAAAAACCCATAACATTTTAAAGGTCCAGGTCACGTTGTTTAAAGGGGCTCTAGCAGAAGCTGGAATGTTGTAGTCCATTTAAACGTGTTTAAGTTGACAGTGTCCCCTTAAGGGATTGCTAGGAGACCTCAGATCTCAACTGGATAGTCCTTCATCTAAATGTTCGTTCCCTCGGCAAGATCCCAAAGGAGAGCACGGAGGTCAACTCTTCTCTTGTAATGATGTGCACACCTGCATTCTATACCCATGGGATTCTACTAAGAGGGCCCTGGTCCCCGTTCGGAAGGAGAACAAGTAACTCAGACAGGCCACAGAAATGGATTCAACTAGGAAAAATAACTCTGAGTGAGGGATTCAGCTATAGGAGAAACTACCACGAGTGAAGGGAAAATGACCCTCCAGGAATCTAGCAGCCGCTCCTCGAGCTATTTCAAAAGCTGGGAACAAAGGTCAGCTCCTCATGAGAATGCCTTCTAGCCTCCCAGGCTCTGGACTTCATTCCGACTGTAATAAATCCTGCCCAGTATCATATGCTAACTGATTCCCACAGTTCCCACCAGCAGCTAAGGGAGACTCGCAGTCTGGGAGAAGGAAGCGAACAAGAACCTAAATTCACTGTTGATTTAGAGCCCACAAGGGAAAGAGAGCAGTTGCTGGGATATCTGGGGAAGAGAGAGATGAGCAGGACTCTGAGCCTCTGGTACCAGCTCTTTAGAGACAGCCACTGGAGCTGGAAGAGGAGATGCACTCTGCTCTCCTACCTTCACCCTTTCTTCTGGCCGCTTAACCACCTTGTCGCTGAGAAACTTGGTTGGTATAAAGCCAGTGACCCCGTTGTCCAGCCGTGTCTTCACCCCAATAGCCTGGCCAGGGCAGGAGCCGCTGTCAAAGTGATTCCAAACCTTAAGGAAGCAAAGGAAGAAGAGACTCAGCATGGAAAACAATTTCCGAAGGCAGCACAAGCTCAATGCTGTTAGACACATTCAGGGAGGGGCCTGAGTGTGCCAGAGCAAGAGGCGGGTAAGTTCTGGAACTCTCTGGCTGTAGCAGCAAACTGGAGAACCTGCAGCAGCTTCAGAGAAATGAAAAGACAGTTTCAGTCACTCAAACCTCTGATCCATGCAGCATTCCTATGCGTTACCCTCGGCTCACGGCAGGCAGGTTTGCTCTGCAAGCAGGAAGGCGAGAATGCTTAGACTCCGTCTACACTTACGGCAGCGTGCAGAGTACAGGCATGACACATGTAGCCACACGCTGCAGTCAAAGGGAGGCTGCGTTCGCAGCTGGCACTGCAGCCTGTAGCCGTATGCCAGTGAAAGGCTTCAGCAGTGGGGAGGCAGCGGGACACTGCGCTGCTAAAGGTTGCAGTGTAGCTGTGGGAGGCACTGCTTGGGTATGTAGAAAGGCTGTGTAGGTTCTGGACCCTTGGGGTTCAGGCACGTAGGATGCTCTTGTACGTCCCTCACTGTCTATGCTGCTATTCAGACCGTGCCAGCTGGGCCTGCCATGTCTGCACCCTGCACGCAGCTGCAAGAGTCGACGTCCCTTTCAATTCGGAATCACAGCTCCGCAGCGAGAGGTGGGTTCTACTGGAGTCCCATGGCTGCCATGGGAACCGCTGACTACCCAGGGTCCTGACTATCAGGGCTGGAATTTGCCACTCTTAAGGCAGGACCCCAAAATACCGCCCCATCGAAAAGCAGGACATCTGTGCTGGTTCTTAAATTGAGACAATGGGGGTGAAATCAGCTTATTTTCTCCACCCCATGGGGGGCTTCTCTGCATAAAACAGAAGAGTCCTGACTCTGAACAAACCCACTCTGACCGTCTGTGAGGAAAAGGTGACCAACTGGCTCCCATCCCATGTCACAGCTAGTCAGATATACTGGGCAACCCTCGCACAGCAACCAAGCGGTGCTGGCAGACCTAGAGAGGCAACTCCAGAAGCACTCGTAAGGATTCACATGAGGGTTACAGCCAAAGGCTCCAGTAGGGGTTGGGGGCCCATTGTGCTGGGTGCTGTCTGAACACGGGAGGCACAATCCCTGCCCTGAAGCGTCTCCTCTCTCAGAAGGCCCCTCCGGTACTGCATTCCCTACAGGATGCTCCGGGGCAGCGTCACATCTGAGCAGCCGGACGATGGAGACGGCGCCTGCGGGAGCAGCCCAGTCACTTTACCTCGCTGAGCTCTGGGAAGTTATCCTGCTGACAGAAGGGACACTGCCAGAGGCCAGTCTCGTCATTCCGTATGGCCTGATCGTAGCTTTCGCCCTGGGGCCTCCTATGGGCTATCCCAGTCACGTTGCAGGTGATCATTTTGCCTGGGGAGAGGAAACAGGAGTATATCAGGCACATGCAAGGGTTGGACAGTGCCCCGAATGGGATGCCACGCAGGCCTCCCGGAGGCTACTTGGATTACTTAGGACTCCCGTACCTACGGGTGGCCTTCCCTAAAAGCCATCCAGTGTGACACAAACGGTCTGGTTCTGCAGCACTCCAATGAGCTGCAGACCTTGCACCGATCCCAGTAAGTGTTCACGGAGCTGCCATTCTCAGACCTCCGCTGCCTGGCGCAGCTTGTGAGGGCAGCTCTGTAACCGATGGAGCCCTCCCAGGAGATGGGCACGTACCTATGTAGAAAGTCTCTGGTGTTTCTTTGGTCAGCATATTGAAGACCTCCTCTGTGTTAGGAGAACGGTACGGGGTTCTCAGATCCTTGTATCTGCAGCTCAGCTCAGCTCGGATGTCGTACAGAGTGATGTGTTTGTCACCGTAACCCTGTTTGTACAATGGAATGGTTTAATGTATGTAGGCTAGCGGTCATGCTAGAAAAGCCCTGTGCAATCAAACCCCAAGAGTTCAGGGCTGGAAGGCAGCTCCACCCCCTCTCCCTTCCCCTTCACAGACCTGTCTCTCCAGCTCTTCAGCAAAGGCATCAAGATCCAGGTCTTTCAGACGCTCTGGGTTTTCCAGGATCTCCTCTAGAGCTCCAGCTGGATTGGCATCCTCTGCCGATTCGTCGTACTCTAGGGCATCCACTGCCATTTTTCTTGCCCATTCATAGGTTTCAGGGTGGACCCTGGACCCATCTAGGACCTCAATGTAGGAATCAGTGCTAAACGAATTCAAACACACGCATCAAATTGGAAACTCTGCAAGAGGCCAGAGGTGCATTCAAAGGCCATAGGATGCAAAATGACTAAAGAGAATGTGCTGCTGCTGCTATTCACTTTCACAGTTCACCGCAAAATTTCGCTGTTTAAATGAACAAGAATTCTCTTAAAGGAACATGAAATCGAGAAAGACAGAGTGCAGCCTGCAGCCACCCACATCATCTGGGCATAGCCTGGTTGCTACAGTGCACTTTAGACAGTCTGATCAAAAGAGTATTGCACGTCAGGGCTTGCACCCTGTAGCAGGAAGCTGTGGCTATAATTTGCTCTCTCATACTAATTAGGTGTGGTTAGTTGACAATGCAACCCTCTGCAACAAACTGCTTCAGAGGTACCGAAACTTTGCCTCAGTCCAAGAGACCCTGCATTCACGTTCCTGGGGTCTGTGTCCTGTGAAGGGCCAGAACTCCCAGGGAGGAGAGCAAGGCTGAAGAGTTCACCTGGCTGCCCTCTTTGTTCCCAGAGACTCTCCCAAGCCCAGGGAGATACAGTAAGAAGCAGCCCAGAGAGCACAGCACTGAACATAACATGTTCCCAGCCCAGAGACCATCCAGAGATTAGAAACTGGTGTCAACCTGCCCTCACACTTGCTATTTAACACTAGCTTTGGTTAATAACATTTTTAAGCTCTATACATTCTCCACACAAACTCTCACAATCTTCCTTCCAGTTTATGAGCCAGTTAAATTCTTGTGCTGTGCTACTGCCCCAGGTTCGGGACTGTTAAAAAAAGCGTTAAAAATAAATCAACGAGCGAGACCAGAACTAAACAAAAGGGTCTATGGGTCTGCGTGGTGAAAGGTACAAAGACGCTAACTAGGGAAGAACTGATTCTAGCTTTGGTTTCTCTTCACCACAAAGGACCCCCCCCAATCACAGCAGCGAATTCGTGCTGTACTGCACTGCTCACACGAATGGTTAGGTTGAGTTGGCCTAGAGAGAGTCAGATTAATAACCAGTAATAAACTCACTTGTCTGGACATGAAAGGCTGCACACAGAAATTCCTAGGAATACTGCCCCTGCGGAATGGAATCCCTTTCAGCCAGTCAGTCAAGCACTAAGCCCATGCAGCTCACATGTCACAGCATGTAGCACCATCCAATACCAACCTGTCACCCAGCGATGCTGTGTCAATTTTGATGAAACCAGCACAATTGATGAAGACCTTGGGTCCCATGTGACACATGGTGACTAGCTGCGTCCGGTTCTCCAGCCTTGTGTTGTTTTGTTTCAGGATCTAAGGGAGGAGATTTTAGCATTAGCTTTGCAATACAGCACACGGAAGGAACAAATATCCCAGCCCCGGTGGAAGACAGGCAAGGAAAAAAGAGGCCTCAGACTGAATAGTGAGGGGTCCAAGGCATATCTGGTACAGCCACCCTGCTCCTGTTGCATGGGCCCTTGCCTTGCCATACAGGAAGCATCTCAAAGCCACACGAAGGGAAGATGTAAAAGCAGCACCACATGCAGGCAGGACTGCCACACTTCTCAGGGTGAGGAGAGGTACTTGGCCTTTCACTCTGTGCTTTCTAAAGCAGCCGAGTGTCCTGATACCACAGCACATCCTGGCTGACACTACCGCCACCTCAGGGATTTGCTGGGATTGACGGATCTGCTGAGGATTCCTAGCCACACCTGGGAGAGAGGCCCACACTCAGCTCCAAGTTCACTAGCAGTACAATAACCACACTCTCTTGGCCCCGTGGGGACAGTGCCGTCAGACACACCACGAGCGCAGGCCCTGACACTGTGCCTCCCAGTGCTGCAGCCACGATGTGGGCTTGCACATAGTAACTTTAAGACAATGTCAGCTATGCGGTAGCTGAGACAGCTCCATTCTTACCTTGAGCAGGTGAGTCCCTTTGCGTGGCCCTAGGCCACAAACATACTGTAGCAGGGCCTGGCTGTACGGGTGAGCAATTGCCCGATTGACGTCCACTCCCACCTCATTCACACGGTTTATGAACTCGCAGTAGAGGGCATTCAGCAGCTCCTCCTTCACCACGTGTTCCTGCCGAGGGAGAAGGGGGTCACCATGGGGCAGGTCTACACAATGCTGCTCAAAAGCAAATCTGGGCTGACTCTGGTCCTCAGAGGTGTAACCCCTCCCTTAGGCTCAATGCGAGTGGAGGTTTATCGTGGCGAACAAGGCTGCTCTAAGGCCGCGAGGAAGATGAGCACTGCGCTCTAGAGAAAGGGAGCAGTGAGGAGTCGTGCTAGTTGGACGTATTCGACAACAGGTGGACGCCACGTTGGCTCAGCTTAGGGCCTGTTCCTGCTGTTGAAAGTTCCCAGGCTCGTTTCTTTCTGACCGAGACCCCTGTAAGGAACAGTTACCTGCAGAGGGTGAAGCTTCAGACACAGGATATCCTCATCAGAGCTGCAGACCTGAGCAAACTCTATCAGGGGGTCCTGAATACGGCGAGCCAGGGAGACGGCTTGGCGCAGCACAGGGGGGTAATCCCGGAACTCGTTCTGCAGAGGATCAGAGATACGGAGCGAGGCTCTCACTGCTGCCGGTGCCCACACCGCTGCTAGCACTAGCACCGGCGACAAGTGACACCAATGCAAAAAAGCACTCAGGGCAGGTTGGGGGAGGGGTTCAAAGGCTCCCAGGGCACTTCTACAATTAGAAAGAAGGCTCCAGCAGAAAGGAGGAGAGGATAGTTCTAGTTCCGTTTTGTCCAGGTCCTCCCCATATTAGCTAGGTTGCAGCAACTCCCTTCTGCTCAAGTGGGCAAGGCTCCATCCCGACCTTGCCAATACATACCCACCACCAAGTCTCTTGGTGCATGTCTCTTCGGTCAGCCCCAGCAGGATCCCTTCACAAGCCCCTCCAACCCCAAATCCTGACGCACCTCAGCCAAGGCTTGATCACCATGCAGTAGCAGAGACCTCCAGCCTGCCCAAGGTGGTGGGATTTCAGTGAGACGGGCTATCCTCCCAGTGACCAGGGAAAGTCAGGCCACTTGGAGAGAGCACAAGAGGACAGGTGCACTGGTGCTTTACCTCTGACTTCCTGCTGTTCATGTAGAGAATGGCCAGCTCATTGTCCACTAGCTCCACCCCAATGGAAGACAGCTGCTGCCCCTGATCCAGTTCATGCACAATCCGCTTGACGTCCTCCATCAACATCTGGGCATCCCTGGGGAGACATGGCCAAGGGGGATTGGGAGGAAGATAAGAAAGCTGGACACTCAAATCACACTGATCTCCAAGGCAGCTCCTGCAGTGGGCACGTCACACCCCCAGCTCCCAGCCCCTCTGAACTGACCATCGGCTGTAGGTGCTAACAGCAAGAGGCTCCATCAGTCAAAAGCACCAAATCAGAAGCCAGCCAGTGAATTGAACAATGCACAGCAGGTCTCTTGGGGCATCTTAAGCCCAGTTTGCGGCTTAGATCGCTCTTACTGGTGAAAGGCGCTGGACTGGCAGCCCCGGAAGCCTCTGCTATACAACCACCGACCATGGACACTTGGGCAGTGCGAGCTCCCCCCTTCTGCCTGGTCTGAAGGAGAAGGATGCTCACTCGCCATGGTCTCTTCACTCTGCTGCAGGGGCCAGCTGACCACCAGCAATGGGACTGAAGCCACCCACTGCCACAGGCCCACACGAGAGAGGCGTGGCCTACCCTGCTCCAGGGCGATCCCAGGCTGCCTGATCTGTGTCATGCTGGAGACAGCTGGGCTCTGGGACGAGCATTTTCACTTGAGGACGATAGGAGCAACTGACAGATACCGCCTCTGCGGGGGTAGGCGCACCATCAGCACTGCAGAGCGGAGAGCCAACTCCTCCCCCTGTAGGATCTGCTGCAGTCCCACCCAGCTGAAGGTGCAACATGGCAGGTGGCAAGGGGCGGGGAGGGGGAGGGATGGCATCGTGGGAAGCGGATGCCAGAGCTCATCGTACCTGTTCTCTCCTGCAATTGTCACCACATGAGGCTTCTTGTTCAGAAGGAATTTTTTCAGAGTTTCGATATCCTGGGCCTGGAGCACAGAAAAGGAAGCAAGAGGCTCCATGGAAACAGGCTGGTTACTAGAGCCTCCCAGTACCACGCGCTGAGCACATGTCCCAGGCTGCGGAGCTCCATTTCACAGGGCAAACCCTCAAACCTACCTATGGCACTGACCTGCCACGACACTCTGCCAGACAGAACAGAGCGGGGCTAAGCGCTGGCTCCTGGCCCTTCCCAGACAGCCCCGGGAACGGCCACGCTGGCTCAGCTGGGGAGAGGCTAGAGGTGACCTGCTCACACAGTTACAGGGACAGAAGCCAGGAGCCCTTCCCGATCTCCACTGAGCCATGCTGCCTATTGCTGGCTGGTGGGGCAGAGGAGGACCCTGACATGGCAGCTTGAATACTGCAGCACACGCAGGAGCAGTGACGCCAGCTCCAAAGGCCAATTCCAATTCCAACAATCTGTAACTCATGGGCAGCAAGGCCTGTTTCTGGCCTTTCTGTAAGCCGGGTGGGCTTTTTCCAAAGGCTCCCGGTGCAGCGAGCAGGGTCCCTCAGCAATCGCACCTGCAAAGCCCGGACTGTCCTTGCCCCTTATGCAGCACTGGCCTTACGGCCCATCCTGATCTGGTGTGCAGCAGAGATCGCTTTCCAAAGTGCTTGCTTACGACCCTCTCACCCAGCCAGAACACACCCCCTCCTCGCCACTCACTGATCCTAGGGCTTAGAGTCCAGGACTCTTCCATTCACAAGTACACAGGTTTGCTCCCAATTCTGATCCATCGGCAGGATGCAGCCAGATACGTCTCAGACTCAGCTCTCACCAACATGCTTGGGATCGCTTGCTGCTGACTGCAGTCCACATGCACTGTCCCACTCCAGGAATAAGCTAGGGGAACACAGCCCCCGCCCCAGCTCACCTTCTTGTCCCGCTCCTCCTCCCGCCAGGCGTTCCGTCTCTTGGTGAAGTGCGGCAGCCGGAGGAAGTCTGTAACCTCGCCTTCACCATTAACCAGGGCACAGAACACGGGGTGGTCTCTGCAAGACAAACAGGGCCCCCCTGAAGTGACCGGAACAGGCTGGTATGGCAGGTAAACTCAGGAGCAACCCTTTCCTTCATACCTGGCAGAGGAGAATGCAATGCCCAGCACCCGAATTCCCTTCCCCTGATTTTCATCCATGAAATCATCGTCTTCCTCCACCTGCTGGTCTGGACGGTAGGGAGACACCTTTAGCCAGTTATACAGCTTCCGGCTGCAAGCCTGAAGGACAGGAAGAGGGAGGGGTGTGAGGGAGAAAGCCAGTCTCCCTCCCTTCACATCCCATCAGGCACACGGGCCTCCATTGGGCAAGGTGCAGACAGTGCCCTGCCCCGAGCATGATGCTGGGGGGAGACACAGAAGCCCAACAGAGCTAGAGATGCTGCTCCTTCCAGCCGGGACAGCCTGCTACCGGGTGTTCCTTTGGGGCCAGAGCTCACTGCTAGGATCTGTACAACCTCACAGACCAGCAGCTCCCAGCACAGCACTTAGAGCGACAGATCTGGTCTCCGGGGAATCTGATTCTAGAGCCAAGGAATTACCTTTCTCACTGCTGTGGCAGTCAGGATCCCTAAGCACCAAGAGATTCCTGTTTCTTCAACACAGAGCCGGGCATCCTCCAGGGACCTCCTGTCCATGGTGCTCTAGCACATACCCACGGGCCCAGGGACTGAAGGACTAGAGCCCTGATTTGCAAGGTCTGACGGGTAGAGTACCCTAGTGCAGGTGACCCCTGAATGGTCCAGTTAGAGTTGTAGCTAATGTTCCTCTTTCCTTCCTACCCGGGGAATGGAACGAGACTGACTCACGGATGTTCCTGTGGGTTTGTCACTGACTTCCTCCTGCCTCTTCACTATCCTCACGTACCCTCGTCAAAGGACTCTCCCCTGGACTGCCTCCCACACTTCTAACCTGTGAGCGTGACTCCAGCCCAGCCCAGAATGCAGGCGACGAGTCAGCATGGGCCCCAAGCACCTCTCACCTTAATGACGTACTCTTTGGCCTCCACCAGTAGCTTGTTCTTCAGCTCTTTAGCCATCTGCACATAGAGGAACTGGTTGAGGGAACGCTCAATGGCCATCGTGCGCTGACGATTCCACTCCTGCACCTGGTGGCTGAACTCGTCGCGGTAATAGAACTGCTTGATTTCCTCAAAATACGTCTGGTCACTCCCATAACTGTGAGAGGGAGAGAGACGGGGGGGCTGTCACGCCAGTTCCTGCTGAGCAGCCTGGACCTCAGGAAATGGGGAGCCCTACAGCCTTCCACGCGGGAGACGTCTGCATCCCCAAAGCGGATGTGGAAGTGCTGCAGGTCCCTAGAGGCCAGTGCCCAGCTTCAGCCCCAGCAGAGCCTATTCTGCCCTGCTGCTGAGGACTGTGCCCCAGGTTAGGCTGTCACCCTGTAGACCCTCCCACGGCTGAGCTGCTTTGGTCATGCTGGGGTCTCTTTACTTGTGGTCTGCTCTTGCATGTACTCCTAGTTAAACTATTGCTGGCAGAGGCCTGTGCTGCGGTGAAGTGGTGGTTCCTAAGGGCCAGGGAGCTCCCTGTTGGTCAGCCCCAGGGAGGAGCTAGCTCTCCCCATGTTCCCTTAGCCAGCCTGCCAGACAAAGGTCTGGTTTTACTCATCTGAGGGCTGTGCTAGCAACTGGAAGCCCAAAGCCCCCCCAAGTCCGCATAATGAGGGGCAGCCTGCAGAGACCAGTAGGCCCCAGCATGCAGCCATCCCTCTAGGTAGGAGCAGACTGGTGGCTGGAACAGCTGGAGCACTGCACTGGGGAGCTCCCATATTCATAGACCGGATCTCTGGGGAAGTGGAGGAGGCTCCACAGGCTGCACTTTAGGTGCCTCTGTTGGGATAAGCCTCGTCTGTCACCCTGCTACGTCTATTGTCCTGATACCAGGATCAATACGTAAGGCCCTGTCTCATTCCACAGTATTATCTCAACTGCTCCTGTGTCAGTGAACCCGGCTGCCACTGAGAGGGGAACAGGGCTCCACTGCACGATGGAGCACCAGAGGGAAGTTGGCAGGACAAGCGTGGCAGTGGGGTGCTGTCAAAGGGGCTCTGAGGCTACGGGGATGCGTGGGGGAGAATGCTTGGGCAGAGCTGGCCTCACCCCTCAACGCCTTTCATGTCAATACTGATGTCGATACTCAGCAGCCCCTCCTCCTCAGCCAGGCAGATTTTCAGAAACTGGTCATCTCGCAGCTCCTTCACGGGCTTGTTCTTCAGGTACTTACAGGAATACGCATAGTGGGCTTCATCCACATCCTGCCCCCAGAGAGAGGAGACGAGACACTGGTGAGTCAGCACCCTGGGGCCTTGGGTAACGAGTACATGGAACAAGACCCCCCCCCCCCCACACACACACCACGCACACTAGCAGCCAGCCTGGCCATGTTTACACTATGCAGACTATAGCGGTGGTGTTGTGGCTATGCTGGCATAACCCAACAGTATGGTGCAGCCTACACTGACGGGAGGGGTTCCCCAGTGATGCAGGAACACTGCCCCCCGAAGGCGATGGTAGGTAGGTTGATGGAACCATTCTTCCATCCACCTAGCCACTTCTACTCTTGGAGTAAGCTGACATAATGACATCACTCGGGTGGGGATCTGTCAAACCTAGGAAGGACTTAGCTATGTTGACCTAACATTCAAGCAAAGACCAGGCCTTAAGGTCAAGAACGGTTCTTTGAGATCCCCTGATTGCAATGCCTGCCAAGCTGCACTGTCCTTTCCCAGAGTCTCAACAGGACTTCACAGACTGTCCCTGGCCCTCCCAGAGAATAAATGCTGGCATCAATGTCTTGGCAGCAAGGGCTCAAGCCCATGAAATGGTGGGAGTTAAAGCCGAGTGGCAGCATGCTGACGAACTCCTGAGGTAAACCCCACGCTGGCCTCTCATCCCCCCAAGTGTTCATGCCCCATCGATAACCAGGAAGGAGCAGGAGTGGACCTCAACTATACACCACCAGAGAGGTCTCAGAGCTGCCATGGAGGGCTTCAGCCAGCACTCCCCAAGCCGGGCTCCAGCACACAGCAGATGCTAAACCCAAAGCACTGACCCAAGAATGCAGGCAGGCCGGGCCAGACTCAGCACTTCCCTTTCAAGGCAGAAGGAGCATGCACATTATTGAACCATGGAAGAGTGAGCGGTTGGCCTAGGCCCAGCCCCCAGCAGACACCCGTGGAAGCAGTGCTCCTCTCCCTTACCTTTTTACCCTTCTTGGTGGGTGCAATGTTGAGTTTGGCTCGCTCTTGGAAAGTCTGTCTCAAGACCTGCCTGACGAGCGGCTCCCGGGCTATCTGCAAGGCCACCATGTAGCGGGCTCCTTCCAGCACAGCCTCAGGGCTTGGGAATTGACTGAAAGGAGACATGGGATGTGAGAGTGCCTGATGTCATCTCCCCCTACACATCCCAGAGCGGCACCTGCACACTGACCTACACACGTAATCCTTGGCCAGCTCCAGCGGCTCTGCTGGGAACTGCTCAGTCTCATGACGCTGGTAACTGTCCCGAAGATTCTCTCCAAACTGCTCAGGCGTCAGACCAAACTTCTTAGCCAGGCCGTCTAGGGCAGAGAATGCACAAGTACGCAAGGAAGTGCATCTTCGCACATGCTGACCAAAACCACCCACCCACATCCAGTAGCCAGGGCCTGGCTCCTCTGAGTCAGGGCAGCTGCTACAGTACGCCGGAGTGTGTTAACACCTGCCTCCACTCCGCAGCCAATGAGTTCATTTTATCCTTGTGTGTTGTTGTCGTGGGGAACTCATGCTATGTCCCATGGAATCACTGTGTGATGACAGACAAGTAGGATAGGATGATAGGAGTATCAGACTGACGAGTATTCTGGAGTGATGAGTATGTACAGTAACCCCTCACTTAACGTCCTCCCTCTTAACATTATTTCAAAGTTACATTGCTGCTCAATTAGGGAACATGCTCGTTTAAAGTTGTACAATGCTCCCGCATAACGTCGTTTGGCTGCCTGCTCTGTCCACTGCTTGTAAGATTCTGTGGAAAAGCAGCGACTTTACAAGGGAGCATTGCAAAAGTTCCTCTTCTCTGCCCCCTCCCTCCCAGTGCTTCCCCCACCCATGCTGTGTCTCCGCTCCTCCCCTTGCCTCCCAGAAAGCCCTACGCCCTGCTGCTGCTCCCGCGAGGAGGTGGAGTGGGGGTGGGAAGAGGTGCGCCTGGAGTGGAGTGGGGACAGGAAGAGACAGGCCTAGTGCACCCCCCCCCCACACACACACAAAGTTGGCACCTGTTCTTCTCCGGGGAAGCTGCTGCTGCCAAGGTGCTTCCTAGCATCCCAGCCTGCAGCGGGCTGTGCCTGTGTGGGGTAAGCCAGGGCACTTCCCAACCACAGTACAGTACAGTATATAATGCCTTTTGTATGCCCCCAAACATTTCCTTGGAACCTAACCCCCCGCATTTACATTAAATTGTATGGGAAAATTGGATTGGTTTAACATCGTTTCCCGTAAAGTTGCATTTTTCAGGAACAGAACTACAACGCTCAGTGAGGAGTTACTGTATTAGGTATGTAAGGAAAGCACGGCTGTAAAGCAAGCTGCAGGCTAGGGCCTGTAAGATTTCAGCTTAGCCACCACAGGCCTCAGGCGTAAGGAGACTTGACACGAGTGACTGACCTAAGACTGATCCTATGCTAATAAGCCCACAAGATTACTGTGAAGGATGTGCCAATAGGGGACGTTATGGAAAATATGTCCCCATCCAGACCACAAGACACCTGATTGGAACATCATGGACAATTCTGTTCTGGCTGCAGGTTACCCTGGAAAGAGGTTATAATAATAATAATAAATAATAAATAATAATTGGAGATATACCAATCTCCTAGAACTGGAAGGGACCTCGAAAGGTCATTGAGTCCAGCCTCCTGCCTTCACTAGCAGGACCAATTTTTGCCCCAGATCACTAAGTGGCCTCCTCAAGGATTGAACTCACAACCCTGGGTTTAGCAGGCCAATGCTCAAACCACTGAGCTATCCCTCCCCCATGTAAGTGTTAAGACGCTATAAGAAAAAGGGGAACTAAGAACAGGCCATGAAAAGTGGGGCGCCCCCAAATTTTGGAGGTATGAAGTACAGATAAGGAAAAGGGGGGTTGGAACCTCCTGCACATGCACAAGGCATGGTCACAACAAGATAAAAGAGGTTCCCTGGCTGGGTTAAAGTGGGAAGCCCCTGAGGGGAGACCCCAGCAGGAATCACCCCTCTATCGATGCCCACCTGTTGAGAGATCCACCAGACTGCTCAGTACCTGTGGCACGGGAGTATGAATACAGCCTCGGCTATTGCTTGGGCTCTCTCAGCTTGTGGGGATGGGGATGTGCATGTCACTTACAATACAAACAACTTTTTTTAACTTGTAGCTGTGTGGTCACTGGATTAGTTCTTCATGCGCTCCCAAGAGTTGCCCAGGCAAAGAGAATCCTGAAGGGTAACCTTCAGCCTACTGAGCTGAGCACCGCAGGAGCCACACTCACTCCTAGGGACGTTGGAGTTCAACACAGAACTACCAAGTCAAGGTTTAAATAGAGGCTACGACTCCCAGTCTGATGATGCACTGCTTAGCAAGGCATGCTGACAACTCCATGCCCACAGCCAGCTCACCACGATTCACCAGGCGGAAGCCCTTACCCAGCCCAGCAGTTTGACAGATGGTGTACATATCCCTGCGGGATGCCTGCTTCAGCTCGGGCCCCTTCTGCTCTTCATCTTCTGCATCCTCTCCTTCACCTGCAGAGGAACAGTGTATTCAGCGCGGTGTCTATAGGGACACTCGTTAGACATCTACAGTGCTGGCTGGCAGAGCACGAGTCCTGTGTACTTTGCTGCAAGCTGGAACTGCCCCTGCCCCAGGGTCCCTGGATTCTGGGACACTCCAAACTGGAGAATCTGCTGCAGCTTCAGAGAGCTGCTCAATGAAGGGGTGCACTGAACAGTCAGTGAGTAACAAGCAGTACTGTACCAGTGGGCTTTGGAACCTGACAGTAAGTTCAATTGTACTCTGCTTCTACAATTTTAATTTTCAGCGTGCTGCAGAACTTTGTACTGAAAACCCGTAATTGCCTTGTGTTCCTACAGTGTCAGGAGAAGCTGGTGGTCTTGGCAGCTAGTCGAGCAGCATATGGGGTTTCTGGTACCTGAGAAGATGTAGGATGTCATTTGGGATCATACTGGCTATGAATGGATTGGACTGATGGAGGAGCAGCTGAACAATGGTTGGTTTACAGAATTCCACAATATGGCTGGCTCAAAGCCACCCTCATCTTCAAATACTGGAGGTGGGGCCTGCTGGAATACAACGCCAAGCACTCAGTGCTCTAGTTTGATCTGCAGGGATGGTGAAATCTATAGCTTCCACAGGCTGCACATGCAGACTGAAGATGAGGGTGGCTGCAACTTGCTCCAGGGTAGGTTAATGAGCGGCAGAGCTCAGTCTCCCGGACAGATGCAAAGGGAAGGGATCCCTAGAAAGATTCGTGACAGATCAAGGGCTAATTTCAGATGGAAGGGAACAGGGGGTGGGGCTAGGTGGATCACGTGCGCACACGTCCGCGTAGGCACGTGATTGGTTGACGGAGGAGCAAGCGTGCTGCCTCTAAATGTCGCACAATTGTTTTAAAGCAGCAGCTCCAGCTGCCCCAGGGTCACAAGAGCGAAAAGTCTAACTCATCTGGGACAAACCTTCTGCCTCTTCACCATCCTCCCGGATTCGCTTGTGCTTCTTTCGACTGGCTTTGGCAGCATTCTGCATCTTGGGGATGTCTCGCCCGTAGTACAGCAAGAAATGGTTATACACATCCTTCAGCTCATCCATGGACTGCACGTCCTTCAGCCTACAGTGTGCAAAGGCAGCATGTCATTCCCATGTGGCCCTGAGCTGGGACCCGTGCACAAGGAGCCAGCTCTGTGACTGATTAGTCCGGCAGAGGCAGAAATCCGGTTATTGCCCTCTGAGCACTTACAGACAAGGAAGCTTCAGTCTGTTTCCCATCTCTCTGGCTTCAGAGAGAAACTCACAGAGAGAGACTGCAACAGTCACGCATTGTGCTGCTATGTGACCATTTCATACTGAAAAGGTGCTTGGTGCTGGGATCCGATGGCTATAAAGTAAAGCAAGGGACACGCTCGCACCAGAGTTCTCGTTGGCCTTTTCAGGCCTTAGGAAGTGCTCACTTCTGTTTGGGAGACTCCAGCAACATCATCCCTCTAGTCTGCAGTGCCTGATGCCTCCCAAACAGCACATAAAAGCTTCCCTGAACTCACTTGTCGTTTCAGTGGGTCATGTTCACCCCAGAGATGGCTGCGTTTCAGGGCGGGGGGAAGCGATCCCGTTTTGGACAGTCTGTAAGCCACTTGGGGATGAAAGGTGCTGTATAAGAATACAAAAAGTTATAGGGCCATACCTCTCCATGTCAGTGGTATCAAGCGCCCTTATCCCATCAGCCAAAGGTTTGTCCGGATCAGCAGAGATTTGCTCGTACTGATAGGCCTGCATCTTCTCAAACAGACGGGTCAGGTTCTGCTTGCGGATCTTTAGCTGGGTCCACTGTAACATGGTAGCAGAAATAAGTGTGTGCTAACCCCCCTCTGTCTGGAACCCACTGCCTGTGACCCTGTCTCACTGCTACTTCCTCCCCTCCAATCTCGCTGCCCAAGGCAGGTCCCTAACCACCCAGGCTGCTGGTGCTAGAACAACATTCATCAGCAAGGAAACATCTCCGACAGCTGAGCCCACGTCTGATAAGCACAGCAGGTCTCATCTCAGAGAGCTGCGCTCAAAGCAGAGCAGGCTTTGGGCAGAGGGCACAAGGAGGTCCTGGCTCACTGCTGCTGGAAGAGTCACTAGACCACAGACAAGTTTAGGAGAGAGACCAGGGCAATCCCTCCCTTCCCAGCTAGGTGTGCCCCATTGCCCAATGGTAACAGAACCCCAAGAAAAGGGACAGCCTGCTCTCTAGTGTCAGGAAAATGGGCTGCAGCGTCCCTGTGTGGGGCTGGATATACATAGCAGACCTGGGGGTCGGGGACATGGCTGAGCTGGTGATGAACTAACAGTGGGTGGGGAACACAGTGCACCTGCTGAAATCTCAGACAAGCATCATTCTAGAACAAACCCCTTGCCTCTCACCTTCTCATCCCACTGCCAGACCCTCCAGAGGTCGTTGATGTGCAGCTCCGGCTCGACGTACTCCTTTCGGTAGAAGGCGATGAATGGGACCTAGGTGGGAAACGAGACCCATCAGTGCCCCCTACTGGCAGTCAGGAGTGTGGAGAAATGCAGTTACCCAAGGGCTATGGGGAGCTGCCCTCTCCTGTCATGGTGCTGCCCTCCATGTGCACTCCCACAAAAGTAAATCAAAGGGGCTCTCAGTCTCTAGGTAGCAGTGCAGGTGCCAGGCTGGGCTGAGGTGAGTGTGGATTATAGATTACAGCCCCAGGAGTTCCGAGTCACCATTTACCCCTTCGTCCCGCCTCTTAACTACAGAATCTTCATCCAGCCTTCCCCTGCAGCTGCTCTGGCTCCTACAAGGCCAGGTGTGCTCAAAGCCAGGCACCCCTGCGCTGTCCCCGCCCGTGCTGGCCCCCGGGAACTCTTTCCATTGGCCCCAGTACATTGGCAGCTGCTTTCCAAGGTAAAACGAGCTTAGACCCTTGCTCCCAACCCTTCTGCAGAATGGCGAGCTACCTCGAAGTGCTGATTCCTCATGAAGTTCAGGGCTTCTTTAATCTTCTGTATGGTGCTGGGCCCCTTGCGGCTGAAGCTGCTACTGGCCTGGCCCCGGTCCAAGTAATCAGAACTTTCCTGAAAGAGGGAATATCATGTCTAGCGCTTCCCACAGCCCCCTCCCCAGGACACTGGGCAGGCTGCTCTTGTCAGTGGGGAGACAGGCCCAGCCCAAGGGAACATGATGTCCCCAATTAACAGACACTGGTTTGAGAGCCCAAAGCATCAGCCCTTTGTGACTCAAAGTGCAGTTTGGATGAAGCATCTGATGGAGGTGACTGACCGGTAGCAGTGAGCTGATGATTAACGCCACTCACTACCCCCACAGCACTGCTCCAAGAGCTTTATGAGCTACAGTGCCTTATGGCCGCCTGAGTGAGGCATCACCCCTTCAGTTCAGAGGGAAACTGAGCCAGATGCAAAAGTGACCTGCCCAACACCAGAGAGAATCAGTGGCAAAGCAAAAACAATTCAGGTGTCCTAGCCCCCATCCTCTTCCTGCTTCACCACTAGATGGGTAAGGAACCCAGGCATCAACTGTCCCAGTAAATTAGTATCAGAGGAGTAGCCGTGTTAGTTTGGATCTGTAAACGCAGCAAAAAGTCCTGTGGCACCTTATAGACTAACAGACGTTTTGGAGCATGAGCATGCATGCATCCGACGAAGTGGGTATTCACCCACGAAAGCTCATGCTCCAAAACGTCTGTTAGTCTATAAGGTGCTACAGGACTTTTTGCTGCCAGTAAGTTAGGTACCACCTCACTCCAAGAAGAGTCCAGGAAGAGTTTTCCCAAGCAAAGCATGCTGGAGAGTTAGAACAGTAGCCTCCTCAGACCTGGGGTCCAAGGAGAAGCCTGTTACCTGCAGGGAGATGGTAGGTGTGGCAAAGGCATTCCTGTAGATCCAGTCAGCTTCTTCCTCCAACTCATCATCTTCAGCACTCTTCACAGGGATGGAGCGCAGCTGTAGGTGAAGGGAGGGCCATGTATCACTTGCGGCTTGCATTACACATCAGTTCTGAGGGGCCCACAACCATTCCTTTCATTCTGCACATGCCTGGAAGGTCTCAAAAATGCCTGCGCCCTAGGGGCTCCATTGACAGCAGCTTTTCAAAGCATGTATCTTTGGACGCCGGGACCTACCTGTGCCCAGCCTCATGCTAGGTCACCACCAGCTTGCTCTTTTGGGAATCACTGGCAGAAAATTCTGCAAGGGGTGCACAAGTGACACTGCAAGTCAAACCAGAGGCTCCCAAACTACTTGTGCCATGGCCTCTTCTATTCCAATCACTCTGCACCTCTTGGGTCTAGCCCTGTTCAAAGTCACCTGCCATGTCAGCGCTCTCCCTGCAGTAGCCACACAGAGCACCAGTGACTTTGCCATCAGATTCTTCTCTCTCTCAGCATTTAATCTTCCCCACCTCATCTATCCCTGGGCTTGCTCCACCTGTAATGTGACAGTGTAGCAGGGCACGACGAGTCTGGCTAGACCCCACGGCTCTTCCCCCAAGAAGAACGTGGCACTCCCATGTGCAGGGCCCACTGATTTGAAGAACAACCAACCAATTCAAATTCAATATTTAAAAGAAAAAGGTCCATAGCTGCTTCACGCATTTCATTCCCAGGAGGGTGGGTTCAAATGTCTGCCAAGGGTTCAGGGGGGTGGGGGAGGGCAGAGAACCTTAAAGGTTCCAAGGGGGTCAGGGCTATGGGCAACGGGATGAAATTAAAAGAGGGAAAATTGAGTCTGAGTCTCAGGAAAAATCCCAAGTGCGAGATATGTCAGGCTGGGGAACACTCATGCCAGGATGTAGCGAAAGCGCCAATTGCTAGGGTCATTGAAGAGGAGGTTATACTAAGCACTAGCAAATGTCTTGTGGGAAATGTCCTGCATTAGTTTGGCTGGGGTACAGACGAGGCTGGAAAGTCCTAGCAAGCTCTCTCTCCGCTTTGTAATCTCCATTCTCATGATGAAGAGCTGTAATGGATGGGATCCAGCACCAGGGACAGCTAGGGAACTGTACTTCACACCCACATCCAGTGGCCACGGGAAACCCACTGCCGTTCCCATCCTGCCTTTTCAGCACCAGCACATGGGGATAAGGGAACCAGGATCCTAGCCCACAGTCAGGCCACACCCCCAAAGAGCTGCCTTGCTGGTGGCCAGGAGGCCCTCTCAGCAGCACAGACCCCTCACCTGGAACCTCTCTGGCATGTCGGTCACGCGGATCTCATTGTCCTGGTCTGTCAGGTGACTGCTCTCCAGCTCACTGGGCTCGTACATCTCAAAGATGCTACGTCGACTGACGCGCTTCTTGGCAGTCTTTTTGGGTCGGACGCGGATCTCCCCTTCGGCCTCCTCATCCTCGTACTCATATTCCTCCTCCAGCTCCTCATCATACTCATTGTACTTCTCAAATTCATCATAGTCAAAGTCTACTCCGAAGATCTCCTGAGCCTCTTGCAAAGCACTGGAGGAGAGACAAAGCTTCATTAAACCCCAAGTTCCCTGAAAACCCTTCTGGCTGGGTGTGTACACCCTGGCACCTGTGTTCACAGCTTCAAGTCGAGCATGGCAGGGAATGGGTTGGATGTTTACATAGCTCATGAAGCTTCACTCACGGCACGTGCTGCTTTGTGCGGAAAGAAGAGGTATGTAATCAATTTCCAATTAACTTGCTCCCAAGACCTTGCCCCTCCCAGGAAAAGCATGGGCACTACAGAGCTGTTCGGTGACAGCCAGGGCCCGATGGCAGGGCATTCTCATTTACCAGAGGCGTTTCCTCCAATGCCCTTTTCAGGAATCAGGGAAATAAACCTGGTGGAACTATAACAAGTCTGCCCAGAGCAGAGGAAGTTAACATTTTCTCCAGGCCAGCTAAACATCTGGTACTCTCAGCAGCACTATCCTGAGAGAGGAGCTTTCAGGCCCAGAATGACACCTGTGCTCTGAGTGGGAACTGGGAAAGTGACAGGGAGAGGGAGTCCCTCGCCCCAGCACTGGGTGAAGTGCATAGGAACGGCACTCCCGAGGCACTACCAGGAGGATGCAGATAAAGTATGGGCCTGGCTCAGGGAGGCATGGGGATGCCCCTGCAAAATGACTGGTCGGTGTCCTTACAAGAAAGGGGCAATCTTCTACAGGGGAGGGGAGATTTGGCACTTCAGAAAGTCACAAGCTATGGACTTGGACTCCTGGATTTCATCTTAGCTTGGTTTCCCTAGGAGGGTCCCAATGTGACAACATGGGGATAGGGAGGAATTGGCCAGACTGCCGTCGTGAGGACTGAGGAACCTGAGTAGCCTCCCCACAAACCTCTGCTTCTACTTACGCATCTGTGTAGCCAGGGAGCTTCTTCCGCCACTTTGGCTTCTTCAGGGGTTGCCCATCATCATCCACAATGAAGTCGTCAATATCTGGACACAGGACGGGGTTTAGGCTATTCAGAGCTCTGATAGCGCATACCCAGGGGGCCACACAGACAAGCCTCTGCTACAGGTTTGCTATCGCTGGGTGCTAACCTAGCCAAGCCACCTATACCATCCAGGTGCCTGCTGGGAAGGTGTAACCCCTAGAGCTCCAGGGATCAGCCAGCGCTAAGCCCACACTCCCAAAGATTAAGAGAGCTTTGCAAGGCAAAGCCACCAGAGCCAGAAAAAGCCTCACTGGGGGGATATCAGTCACTGGGTTAAACAGAAGGAATATGTGCAGTCCATCCCCTCCCGCTGGCCAGTGATGTTGGGCTGCAGTCTGAGGGAGGACTTCTGGCAGCAGCAGGGCCGAATGGCTCAGAAGTTGTGCTATCAAATGCCCAGAGACAGGTACTCTGGTCCCTTCATGTGAAGCTGTCACTACCACCATTCTGGGGGCAAGTGAGGCCAGAAGAGCAACTCTAAGCAATTCTCTTCCCTAGCCACATCTGTACCCCATGGCTGTACACTTGGTTTGGGAAGTAAGTGGGTGCAGAGCACGAACAGCAGCAAGTTCACTCCCACCCTGGGAGCAATCAGTTCCTCCACCCAAACACTGGGCACAGACAAAGCCTTCATATGCACAAGGCCCGAAGCGCAGGGAGTGAAAGCACTTGAAGCAATAGGCCACGGATGCCTACCAGATTCATCTTCCTCGTCCTCTTCCTCCTCTTCTGGAGGAGCTATGGGAGCGTCGACAGCCTCGCCCCCCTCTTCCCCTTCCCCATCCTGGAAGATTTCTTCAGCAATGGCTTCCTTCTCGTGTTCCTCCTTCCCATAATCCTCCTCTTCATCATCCTCATCATCTGACATTTTTCGCACACGCCTGAATTTTTGCTACAAGAGTAAAGTAATCAGAAGGTCCTTGTCATCACAGACACCACATAAATGCAGCACGTTC
This sequence comes from Mauremys mutica, assembly GCF_020497125.1. Lineage (NCBI taxonomy): Eukaryota > Metazoa > Chordata > Testudines > Geoemydidae > Mauremys > Mauremys mutica. The sequence continues at coordinate 25,413,289 of NC_059090.1, forward strand.
TCTACCAGAGCCCTTCTGAACACTCCCTACCCCACCGCAATGTATCCCAACCACGGGGAGCACCAGCACACCAGTGCATTCCATCAGGTGTGCAGGGCCATCCCCAGGCCTGGGCACAGCCCTGCCCATCATTCTGAGGGCCACACCTCTCTCTACCTTCCCAACACCCCAGCACTCACCCTCAGGCTGGGAGAACTGAAGAACTCAGCCTGGCCTCCATGGCTGTCCTTGACTTCCACGCTCCAGAAGTGCTCATACAGCAGTGCATGCAACACACCCATGCTGGGCTCAACTTTCCAGCCCCACCTTCCCCCTCTCACTTACTAACCCAAGCCAAGGTCCCTCACCATGCAAAATATTGGCATGAAAAAAGAACTCACTCTTTTGACTTTGACACCCAAGTTCTCTTCAATGAGGTCAAAATCGTCATCCTCCAGACGGTCATCGAAAGCTGGCAGGAGAGAGCAGGGACAGGTTACACTCCCCCGTACTGGTCAGCGCACAGCACAGAGCTTGAGCTAGTGCCATTACTGCTCAGGCATCAGACCCTGGGAGGGCCAGGAGAAGCCCTTGTTCCCCACTCTGCAGCTCTAGCAGCTCAAACAGGGCAGGTGTGCGTACTGCACCACACTGCCTGCCGCAGAGCCCAGCTTACACAACTTACTGCGTTTTCTCTTTTTGTGGCCAACATCATCCTCCGAATCGCCAGAGTCGCTTGCCTCTTCCTCCTCCTCCTCTTCCTCATCATCATCATCATTAATGAATCCCTTTAGGTTCCCCTGCTCATCTTGATCATCAAGATTCTCCTCCTCCTCCTCCTCATCTGAGATGGGCAGTAATACAAGTTTCAGAGGGGCTCAGGACACTTCACTCAGACTGTTCTAGGTATTTGCAATGAGCTCCTCTCTCAGCTTATCTGTTGGGGTCAGGGGCCAAGTCAAAAGCCCAGCATTGCAGCAGCCTTACCGGGCTCTGTCTGCATTGAGAACAGCATTACAAGGAGGTCTCATTGCTGAAACAATTTTGTGCCGTTGAAGTTAACATTCATCTCCAGCGAGCAGCTGGGTTACCCTAGCTCTGCCCATCTGAACAGTGGAGGCAGGCTGCAATGAGCAGAAGGCCAGAGACTCTGAAACCCCCCTCAAACAAAGCCCAAGTTCATAGACTCTCCCAACTGGCTCCAAGGCCTGCTCACTGGAGCTGTCTCTGCAGAGGGAATAGGGGGGCTGCGTGTGTGTCTGGGGAACTCCTTTGCTTTACTGGGTAGCATCAGGTGGTTCTAGATGTTGATGGCAGGTGATTTGGTACTTGGGAATAGAAAATACGCTTCCAAGTGCTTTAAGGAGGAAAGGCACTAAAACATTCTATGGGACTGCCTAGAGCCTGCCCTCCTATGCTCATTATGCCATGGCTTTGTCATGTGTTCCCCACAGATACAGGATGCCAAACTGAATAACTAGGGATCAAATCCTTTACACAAAAATGCACTAAGGGCTTATCTATACAGGGAAATTTACCGACAGAACTATACCAGTATAACGCCGTGTGCGGCCACTCTTACTACAAACTAAGCACTTCCCTGTGGGGAGTTATGCCGGTATAACTACAGTGCTGTGTTTATACCAGTCGAGTTCTACTGGTAGTTTTCTCCATGGAGACAAGATTTCCCAGTCAGCATGTCTGTTTCTCAGGAGAGTGCTGCCTTATTTGGCCTGATGGCAGGTTATAGTTCACCACCAAACCCTCCGCCCCGCAGTGATGAGAAGGAACCGTTGCTAATCACTGAAAGATGGAAGAGCCGCCATGACTGTTCAGGGCATGCTGAGAGCGCTGAAGCAGATGGGCCTGATGACAGATGAACAAACTCACCATCTTCCTCTTCTACAAACTTCTTGTTTACTCTCGGAACAACCTCCCCATCATCGTTGTATTCCTCCTCCGACTCCTCAGCCTCGCTCTCCACAAAATCAGACATGGCTCCGGCGTCTCAAACCACGCTCCACAGAGAACTACCTGGCAAACATGAAATCCCACTTACAACCAACCAAGGAAGAAAAAAACCAAAGAGTCGCAAATACAGGGAGAGAGTTAAGGCAACAGGATTTCAAACCATTTATGAAGCCCCCAGAACTACCCATAATCCATCCTGCATGAACACACCAGTTGCCAAGGATTATGCAAATCAGACAACAGCCTAGAGCTTCTAGAGGCTTTTAACTTGGTCTGAGTGAGCAGCCAAATCACAGGAGCAACCATCATTACAGAGCTGAGCTCTTGTCTCATCCAGAAAAGCAGCACCACTTGATCGCTGCCCAGAAACCTATGAGACATACAACCTCAATTCAGGTTTTAACATGATTAAATGTCACACTTGGCTAATGAAATAAAAGCTAGAGAAGCCTGATAGGGTATATTGCTGACTGGCTGCTTACCAGCCTAGACAGACAAGGCAGCACATTGTTCACAGAGCTCCAGGAGTCAAAGATGGCAAACTTACTACAGGAGAGGGCCTAAGAGGACCGAATGCTCCAGGAGTCTGGATGTGACAAAGTGTGACAGTTACACAGCATCACAATAACCCCACTCTGGATTAGAATGTTTACAGATTACCAGAGAACAGCAAAAGGCTCACTGGTAGGATCGAAATGAAGGCACTAGACGAGGACTTTTAAGGTTTGTTTCCAGGATCCAGACCCTTTGACTGCCACTGTATTAGAATGTGGCTTCTGGAAGCAACGGGAGAGTCAAGATCAGCACAAGGGCAAACCACGTGTCCATAGTGGTGGTTTGGATTTACTATTTTTGTTTCCTTTGAACTTGTGGCTTTACAACTCACCATCATTCCCAACTGACTCTGCTTCAAAAAGTAACACTGAGACAACAGAACCATTTACAATTCTTCCAGCTAGCACCCTGGTGCGGAAGCAGACCAGACACTGCCTCTGGAGATGGATCGAGAAGGGTTAGAGCCGGGGTGGCCAACCTGAGTCTGAGAAGGAGCCAGAATTTAACAATGTACATTGCCAAAGAGCCTCAGTAATACGTCAGCAGCCCCCCCATCAGCTCTGTCCCCACTCCCAGCGCCGCCCACCCACCGGCAGCCCCACCAATCCGCACCTCCCTCTCCCTCCCCATACCTCCCGATCAGCTGTTTTGATTTGTGGGGTGCAGGAGGCTTGGAGGGGGAGGAGCGAGGGATGGCAGGCGGGGGGAGGGGAGCGGGAAGGGGTGGAGTGGGGGCAGGCCTGTGGCAGAGCCAGCGGTTGAGCAGCACATTGGAAAGTTGGCGCCTGTAGCTCCAGCCGCGGAGTCGGTGCCTATTCAAGGAGCCGCATATTAACTTCTGAAGAGCCGCATGTGGCTCCAGAGCCACAGGTTGGCCACCCCGGGTTAGATGAAGAGGCAGATCTAAAGCACTAATCTCCAAACTCAGTGTTGAAACAGACATGGTGCATACATGTAAAAAACCGATGAGAAGCAGAATTCCACGGCCCCCTAGGGAACGACACCTGGCCAAACGAATTCCAGAAGGCAATCACACACAAGACAATCTGACTCTGCTGGCTTGGGATATGAGCAAGTCCCACCCCCATCTAGCTGCTGGGGCTGCCCCCAGGTCTAGACTTTCAGATTGCACAAACATGGCTGCTTACAGCAAATCTTGGGCTTTCTCCTCGATAAAAACATACCTAGGCCTGGAGTGGCCAACCTGGGGCTCCGGAACCACATGCGGCTCTTCAGAAGTTAACATGCGGCTCCTTGTCTAGGCACCGACTCCGGGGCTGGAGCTACAGGCACCAGCTTTCCAATGTGCCAGGGGGTGCTCACTGCTCAACCCCTGGCTCTGCCCTCATTCCACTCTTTCCCCTGATCCTGCTATGCCCTCGCTCCTCCCCCACCCCCCCTAGCCCCCTGCACCCCACGAAACAGCTGATCAGGAGGTGCAGGGATGGCTGGGGAGGCACTGATCGGCTGCCAGTGGGGGGGAGGTGCTGGGAGCAGGGAGCTGCTGACGTATTACTGTGGCTCTTTGGCAATGTACATTGGTAAATTCTGGCTCCTTCTCAGGCTCAGGTCGGCCACTCCTGACCTAGGCTATCCCTGGAGGACCTACCCAAACCTTCACACATATTAAAAGCTGCAAGGAAATGCATCAGCCTACGTCTCACAAAAGGAAATCTCACAACAGAGATATGGTACAGAAAAAACATGACATTAAAGAGATGAGCAGCTCAGAGCTCAGATTCCACAGTCCCAAAGCTATCTGGGGACTCCTGGCTCTAGCCAGCACTCCCTCTACAACATACTAGAGACACGGACAATAGTAACAGCTCTGGGCTAGAATGACATCACTCCACCTCCTGGCCAGTCGTCAGCCTGTCACCCATATACCGACCCCGTACAGAATATCTCCTCCCCAGCATCTGCACGTCTAGCAACGACACACACACACAATCCCTACCATATCTGCTTGAGCTGATCTCCCAGATAGTAAGGCCACAAACATCTAAATATGCTTTTGTACATTGCTATTGCATCAACTACCTCAGATGAACTGTGTAACATTGTAGTACAGCCATATCATGTATCATTACATTACTGACATCCCTACTTTGGCATGTAGGTGTGTATGAACCAACCACCAACAGTTCTCCTGTGTATCTGCTCATACGTGCCTCCTGAAATACAAACAATTACAAAAACCACCAGCAGCAGGCTGAACAGCTCTTTCACACATTTGAGTTTCTAAGTAGAACAGCCTCACCCCTCTGCCCACAATTCACCCTTTTAAGACAGCTGCAAAGATGGCAAAATTGCCACCTCAACTCTCCAGCATGCCACGACCTTCTGTCTGTTCTAACTTTTCATTCTGAGCCCAAGTTCTCCTCACTGCACGTTCCAGCCACATCATCCCCTTGAGCACGTTTCCATTCCAGCTTGTCCAGTGAGTAGAAGCACAACTGAGAAGTAGCAGCTCATTTACTGGATGCAGTCGTCCAAAACAGCCACTCAATTTGAGACATTTGGCCATTTCCAGCTCCACCATCATCCACTCTAAAAACAGTGTGAATGGCAGCAAGCAGAGATTAATTAGCATGGAAACTAGAACTGAGCATGGCTATTGCCATGGAGATGTGGAATCAGATATATACTAACACTGCATCCTCCATTCTGCGTTGAGTATAGAAATTCATTCCAACTCTAGCGCGGAAATCCCATTGGATGCCATGTCAAATGGAAAGCGGGAGTCTCAAAGAATGACTGTGCTGGAGACTGGGTGGCACAGAGTTGCCTGTCGTTGGGGAATGTTGAAATACTAGAGAACCCTGGGAAAATGTGCGAAACTGCATCTAACCTGACACAGGGACAGGTCTTTCGGCCCCACAATTACATCTGCGGACACTCCTGAGGGCAATTATCTTTACTGCAGGCCTCCCTTGCCGCAAAAAGCGCTCACAGCACCGGAAACCAATGACCAGGATGATATCGTATACTTGGTAAAGAATTATGTGAGCTGGCTAAAGGTAACAGGAATGCAGCAAGGTAACTGAGTACAGAAATACATGGCTAGTGTTTGTGGAGGTGTGTGACTAAACCTGATCATTTATTTAAAGTCACTGTTTGTGGTGTGCCAGTAATCTGTTGGGTGCACAAGTCTTGAGATTGAAGTTACCTTTATGCCTGTGATACCGTAGTGAGACGTCAATACAAGACTGAATATAGGTTAATTCTTCCTGTCTTTTATTTCAGCAAATGCATTTGGTTACTTTAACACCTTGCCTAGCAGGGCTTTGGAGCGGAGCCCGGAGCTGGAGTGCAGAGCAGCTCCAGAGCAGTGGAGCAGCAGGTTTTTGCCTGGAGCAGAGCTCGAGTACAGCTCCAAAGTCCTGCTGCCTGTTTGTGAATATCAGTTATGTCACTTCTTACTGAGGGTTTGAAACAGCACTTTGCAGTACTGTGACGTTAGACAGCTGGGGATGGAAAACGCTAGTCCCCTGCCTTGAGACACGCACACAGAAGCCGCACTTCTCTCATCAAGCAATACAAGGCTGGGCCAGGGGCATTCATACTCTGCTCAGATCAAGGCCACCGTGACAACTTTTTGGAACCCATAAGTTGCCCTTAACTGGAATAAAACAAAGCAGATAGCAGCTACCCTCACCTTCAATGCAGAGATTACAGGTCTCGCTAACTACAATCAGGCCACTCAGCTCAAGCCAGATTATCACAAACTGTAGGTTACATCTCTGTTTAGGCGAAGGAAGCCAGGAGCTGCATTCGGCCTGGCTGAGTCGCTTTGGCATTGGTGCTTTCAGCGCTGAAACACCTGTACAAGACCGTCACTAATGCAATCAACCCAGCAGTCTCCTAGTTGCTTAACAAAACACACATGCACATGAGTGCTGTGGCACAGCTCTACAAATACTGTACACCAATGTTTTTGCAGAAGTTAACCCATGGACAAAAATATATCAATATTGTGATTAGTGAGTCACTGCAGAGAGTCAGAATGTTACAGGCACAGATATCAGCACACTGGCATTTTCTCTCACTTCACAGTGCCTTGTTCTGGGTGAGCAAAGCAGCAGTGGCAAGAAGTCCCAGGGAACATCTCAGCTACACCTCCTCTGCCTGGAGGATGGGGGCTGTGATGTGGGTGACAGGAGATAAAGGGGGGATGGACAGCATAACCTTCAGTATTTGCATAGCAAAGATGATGCCTCCTTCCCCAAAAAGACGACACTCCTCTTGGCCAGAAGCCACTCCATTGCAGAAACAACTTCAGAATAAACATTGCTGGAGAAGAGAGAAAAAGCCAATCTAGGCTTCAGGAAAGAAAAATAATGCCAGAGTACATGGTGGGGCAGAACTCACCTCTCAGACTCACAAACAAGGAAGAGAGATGCCCTAGTCACTGGATTTAAACAGCTACCAGAAAATCCACCCAAACTCCTACATAGATCGTTTAAGGGCATGTGTGTATGTGCAGCTCCACAAGATGGCACTAAAGGGAGTCCCTTTGAAAGGCTGAGAAATCATGGACTAGCAGCTGATCACAATGGTCACCTCTGGCCTTAAACCCTATGAAAGACATCACACTGAAGAACCATGACGCATCCAGACTAGCACCTTGGACAAAAATACTCTTCAAGAGCAATTAACTGCAGGGGGATGCTCAAAATCAAACAAGATTTATTTAAATTGGAATGTGGATCTCTATCTGTTAATCCCACCCTGTGTCTAGTGTGACTGTAAGCAGCTCAGTGCAGGGATCACCTCTCAGCGGGAGTGCATAGTGCCTACCACTATGGGGCCTGCAGGCTCTACCCAAACACCAGTACAAATTTCTAGTTTAGATTTTGCAATTCTTTGTCTTTATTACAAAATCTAAATGACCCTCCCGCCACCCCACCCTCCATACATTGCAATGCCAGGAAATCCAAGAGTGAAATCATAAATACCACTCTGCCACTCAGGCTGGCTCTAGCCTCTGGAAACAACCACCACAATATTATTCCAACAAAATCTAGTGACAGCAGAAATTTCATCCTGATAGTCAACTGGCAATTGCCTATAACCCACTACAGGCAATTGCCAGGCCAAAGTCCATCTAGGTATCCCCTGCTTCAAATCACCTCATCAGGTTAAAAAATAAAAGGCACTTCTCCTAAAGCAGCTTATGATTTTCAGAGAGTCAGTCAGTAGTTTAAATAGATATTTTGTCATCAACATACCTGAACTGAAAAAATGTAATTATTTAAATTATACAGATCCCTATTAACTCTGACCTAGTAAATTCATATTGCCACAGAAGTATGATAAACTCCCAGCTCACATTCTAATTCCACTTTATTTAAATGCAAAGACTCAAGGGGGGGGGGGGGGCTCAGACCTGTACCCAGCAACACCACGAATACCATTTTAGACGTTTAGCCCATAGTCCACAGCACATATTATCCAAATATGAACAGTGACTCTGACTTCCAGTGTGAGGTGGTCCAGAAATGTCCCTTTTTTCTGTTATTTTTCTTTCTATGAATCATATATAGCATACCCAGCTGCTGTACGTGTCCCTCGTATGGGTCCCTTGGCTCTCCTCCACTTCTGCCTATTCCCTGGTATTGATTATCTTCAAAAGACTCATTTGTTTGATCAAACTCATAGTGTTATCTGGATATTTATGTTGTTCAGACTCCAGAAACAGTAGCCATACACTGTAAAATCTGCTTGATCGTAATACAAGGCTATCATTTCCCCATTGCAATACTGTATTCCTTGTTTCTCTAACATACTAATGTTGGGGGATTGGTCCTTTTCCAAAAACAAGCTATCAAACATCTGGCTGCTAGTAGTACCTGTATTATCACTGGGTCCTTCCAAGTCACTAATTGCACCACTGTGGGTTCTGAGGATAGCCAAATTTTAGTTATTTGTTATAATCAGTGGAATTTTTAATGTCTTTTGAAAACTAGCTATTTGTAACTACAAATATCCAAGCAACAGAATAGGAAGGAGACACTCAGTAGTGCTTAGCAATTCAGGGTATTATTTGGGGATCCATCCACACCAATGGTGCTACCCTACTGCGCAGTGCTGAGTGCCATGGGATCCTTTGGGATGAAAGGTGGACAGAGAGGTTGCATGAAGCTCCTGCAGGGAATAGTGCAAAGGTTTAAGCAGCCCGTTTTAAAACACCTAGTCTCTGTGGAACCAAAGGTTCAAATCAGAACAAGGGCAACTCAACTCTGTATCCTTCCAAAGATAAGGTCAGTAACACAGGGTTACTCTGTGGGTCCCTTAGGGTAATGCCGGAAAACAGTGGCTCTCAACCTTTCCAGACTACTGTATCCCTTTCAGGAGTCTGTTTTGTCTTGTGTACCCAAAGTTTCACCTCACTTAAAAACTACTTGCTTACAAAATCAGACAAAAAACACAAAAGTGTCACAGCCACACTATTACTGAAAAATGGCTGACTCTCTCATTGTTACCATATTGTTATAAAATCAATCAACTGGACTATAACTACTGTAGTTACATTTCAGTGTCTAGTATACAGAGCAGTATAAACAAGTTGTTGTCTGTATGACATTTTAGTCTGTACTGCCTTCGCTAGTGCTTTTTATGTAGCCTGTTGTAAAACTCAGCAAATATCTAGATGAGTTGATGTACCCCCGGGAAGACCTCTGCATACCCCTGGTCGAGAACCACTGCCTTAAAAGACAGATCCTCTCTGCTAACGTTAAAGACCACAAGGCCCTTTCTGTAAGAGGAGGGGTTTGGCCCAGTTCTCTTTTGGGCCGGGTGACACCCATCCACAGCAATGGTGGTACCCTACTGCGCAGTGCTAAAGTGCCCTGGGATCCTTGGGAATGAAAGGTGGACAGAGGTCGCATGAAGCTGATGCAGCAGCCCTCATTGCCTGCTTACAGCTATGACTCAGATTTTGTTGCCCAGTGCTTGGAAAACAGGTTCTCTCAGCTCCATGTGCCCAGGCTGTAAAGCACGTAGGCCTCTAACCCAGGGAAAGGCGAGTCACCATTGCAGCTCCGGGGCCTTTTCATTTCCCCTAACAACCAAACACCCCAATACACCCGAGCGGCTCCCCCCAGGGCGAGGAGCTGCTGCAGTGCCACCTTCGCAGCAGGCACCCGGCACAACGCGGCACCCGGCACGGGCTGAGGCTGGGTTACCCGTTTGTGGGGCACTCGGACAAAGGGCCACAGGGGCCGGCCGTGGGCACGGGGCACCCCCGGAGCGTGGCTGGGCGCTCGCGGAGGAGTGGGGGAGGGGCAGCGGGGAGGGGGAGGGCCCGCGGGGTGCGATGGGGGCGGGGAGGGGGCGATAGGGAGGGTAAGGGGCAGGGCGGGGTCTGAGGGGCGGCGGGGGGATGGGCAGGGGCGGCGGCCCAGGAGGACCCTCCCCACCGCCCGCCGCTGCCCGGGCGCGGAGAGACGCCCGCGGGCGATAGGGGCCCGCCCCCCGGGCCAGAGACCCCGGCCAGCGCCCCCACTCCCGGCCCCGGGAGGGCCGCGCCCGGACTTACCCGCTGGGCTCCGAGACTCTCGCCGCCTCCGCTCAGGGCCGAAGGGAAAATGGAGGCCTCCGCTGCGGCGGAGATAGGTGGGAGCAGAGGAGCCGCGACCTCCGGGCGCTCAGAACGTCCCTCAGAAAGTTTCCGCTTCCGGCTCACGGGCGCACTTCCTGCCTCTCTAGGCGCGGAGAGTGCAGGGGAACGATAGGCTCCGAGGGCGCTGCTCTATGGTTCCGGTTGGGTGGGTTTCCGGTTCCGTTAGAGAGGATGCGGCGCTGGCGAGTCCCGGGGCCCCGGCTCCTAATGCTGGTGGTGGGCCTGGGCGCGGCGGCGGGCTCCGAGCCCGGCCCGGTCACCTGCGGCTCCGTAGTGAAGCTGCTCAACGTCCGCCACAACGTCCGGCTCCACTCGCACGACGTGCGCTACGGATCTGGTAACGGGGCGGGCCTGGGCCCCGCCCGCGATCCCCCCCCGGTCCCCTGGCCTGGGCCCCGCCCGCGACCCCCCCCGGTCCCCTGGCCTGGGCCCCCGCCCGCGATTCCCCCCCCCGGTCCCCTGGCCTGGGCCCCGCCCGCGACCCCCCCCGGTCCCCTGGCCTGGGCCCCCGCCCGCGATTCCCCCCCCCGGTCCCCTGGCCTGGGCCCCCGCCCGCGATTCCCCCCCCGGTCCCCTGGCCTGGGCCCCCGCCCGCGATTCCCTCCCCCCCGGTCCCCTGGCCTGGGCCCCCGCCCGCGATTCCCCCCCCCCCGGTCCCCTGGCCTGGGCCCCCGCCCGCGATTCCCCCCCCGGTCCCCTGGCCTGGGCCCCCGCCCGCGATCCCCCCCCGGTCCCCTGGCCTGGGCCCCCGCCCGCGAGCCCCCCCCGGTCCCCTGGCCTGGGCCCCCGCCCGCGATTCCCCCCCCGGTCCCCTGGCCTGGCCCCCTTCCCGCGATCCCCTCCCCCCACCCCGGTCCCCTGGCCTGGGCCCCCGCCCGCGATCCCCCCCCGGTCCCCTGGCCTGGGCCCCCGCCCGCGATTCCCCCCCCGGTCCCCTGGCCTGGCCCCCTTCCCGCGCCCCCCTCCCCCCACCGCGGTCCCCTGGCCTGGGCCCCGCCCGCGATCCCCCCCGGGTCCCCTGGCCTGGGCCCCGCCCGCGATCCCCCCCCCGGTCCCCTGGCCTGGCCCCCTTCCCGCGATCCCCTCCCACCACCCCGGTCCCCTGGCCTGGCCCCCGCCCCCGAGTCCCCCCCCCGGTCCCCTGGCCGGGGCCCCCGCCCGCGATTCCCTCCCCCCCGGTCCCCTGGCCTGGCCTGGCCCCCGCCCGCGATCCCCCCCCCCGGTTCCCTGGCCTGGGCCCCTGCCCGCGATCCCCTCCCCCCACCCCGGTCCCCTGGCCTGGGCCCCACCCGCGACCCCCCCCCCGGTCCCCTGGCCTGGCCCCCTTCCCGCGATCCCCTCCCCCCACCCCGGTCCCCTGGCCTGGGCCCCACCCGCGATCCCCCCCCTCGGTCCCCCGGCCTGGCCCCCGCCCGCGATCCCCTCCCCCCCCCCGGTCCCCCGGCCTGGGCCCCCGCCCGCGATCCCCCCCCCCGGTCCCCTGGCCTGGCCCCCTTCCCGCGATCCCCTCCCCCCGCCCGCGATCCCCCACCCCGGTCCCGTCGCCTGTCTCTGATACCTGTTATACCCCACAGCTACCCTCTCTGCTCAGGACTCTTTCCTGTATTCCATCTCCAGGTCTGCAGCCTAGCTGCGCCACCCCATCCCTTCCAAGGTCCTTCTCTGAAACCTTTCTCCTGGACCATTCATGCTGGACTGGGACCTGTCTCCATGGACTGACTCACTTTCTCTCCTGTTCTCTGCCCATCCCTTCCCCATTGCTACATATTGTTCCGAGCTTGGTCTGGAACCGAGTCCCCTGCCTGGTCTCACATCCCAGCAATCTATAGTTTTGGTACAGAACCTGTTCTCCCCCGTCCACCCAATGACAACATCTGCATCTGTTGCAGGTTTCTGGGGAGCCTTGTTACCCTCAAAGTTCTTTTGAAGGCTGGGTATGTTGCCTCCTTCTCTGGCGGAGCCTGGGGTCCCTGCCCCCCTTATACTCTGGCTGCACTTGGGCAGTTTGTGCGGCTCTTAAAAGCCTTTGGAAGGAACGTAGTCCTGTCCCTGATTTGTGTGCTGCTCTACAGCATGCTGCCGATTGCATTTTATGTTGAAAACTCTATAAGGGACCCAGAATGTCAAAATATTTTGTTGAACTAAAACTGCCTGATGGGCAAATTCCTGCTTTTGGCGAAGTCTGTCCACAGCCTTCCCAAGTGTTTCTTGCCTTCTGCAGTACTTAAGAATTTGTGGGCAGGTTGTACGCTCTCTGACTTCTTTTCTGGTCACGCAGGTAGTGGGCAGCAGTCAGTGACGGGCGTGTCTGCTGTGGACGACAGTAACAGTTATTGGAGAGTTCGGGGAAAGACATCCATGGTCTGTGAGAGGGGGACTCCTGTGCAATGTGGGCAGTCCATCCGGCTGACCCACATCAACACAGGGCGAAACCTGCACAGCCATCACTTCACGTCGCCTCTATCAGGAAACCAGGTAATCCCTGGAGTTAGAGTTGTGTGGAGACTTCTGCGGGCATGGCTCCCACTTATTTCCCTGGTATTGCCTGACGAGGGTTCTCTGCGGGGAGGTCTGTGGTATAGCATCAGCCTTCTCTGCTCACTGAGCGGTCAGTACTTAGTTGAGGGGGTTGGACAGGACAAACCTTGACCTGTCTGCTTGAGAGCTGGGCTGGTGCTTGCCTGAGACAGTGACACTGGCTACCCTGCCCTGTGTGCCTGAGGGAGGAGAAAGGCGTTGTGTGTATGACTGCAGCAGGGAGAGAGTTGTCTGTAAGTCACTGCCCTGAAAAGGCAAGTCCTTGCAGGTCCCTGCCCCCTTTTCCGGTGGGAATGCTGTTCTCTGTGTGAGTGCTGCAAATCTGACACGATGTGATTCCTCAGGAGGAGGGGGACATGGAGGTATGCTCCTTAATTGTGATCCAAAGGCCCAAATCCCTGCTCAGTGCTCAAGATTGGAGGTTTCTTCTTCAAGCTAATATATAACCTGTACCAAGAATATAATCATTCCACGTTCTAGCTCTTCTCTGGGTGGCTCACTCTGTCTCGCAGGGAAGTTTTCAGAGGCACACTGAAATGGTGTTTCCTTCTGCTGTTCTTGCAGGAAGTCAGCGCGTTTGGGGAGGATGGCGAGGGAGACTACCTGGATGACTGGACTGTTCTGTGCAGTGGGACCTACTGGGTGCGGGATGGCGAGGTACGGTTCAAGCACTCATCTACTGACATGCTCCTGTCTGTGACCGGGGAGCAGTATGGGCGACCTATCCATGGCCAAAAGGAAGTCCATGGCATGTCCTACTCCAACCAGAACAACAACTGGAAGGTGATGGAGGGGATCTTCATGAAACCCAGTGAGCTGTTGAAGACTGACTCCTATCATGCTGAGCTATGATGGACTGTGCTGGGGCTCCTCAATACCTCTACCACACAGTGTTCAGCTCCTGAAGGAACCAGTCTGTCTCTAAACGCTTCTGGAGAGAGACTATTCCTGCACTGGTTGGCACCGGCCAAGGAGCAGAGCCCTGGGTCTCCTGGTTATTCCTTGTGTATGTAATTCTCTGTATTATTTAGGGCTCTGTCTCTTGCAGGATCCTACTGCAGTTGGTTTTCTCCCTGCAGAGGGGCTAAGAGAAACTCTCCCTCCACAGGAAAAGCAGGAAGGAGGGACTTTTAATGACTTGTGTTTATCATCTTGTACTGAGTCTGTTCTCATTGTAACTACCCTGTCTACCGCGTTGACATCCTGCTGCTCCTGTAAACTCCATATTGCTGACATTCATGCACAGATGTGCCCGGGGGGAGAGAGCTGCTGACTAGAACTGGGCTCATAAAGGAATTCAATTGTCAAAGAGTGGGTGATGCTTTATCTTGATCCCATTCATATTGCTTACTGACAGAATTACTCCAGGGCATGGAAATCAGCAGCAACTCCCAGGGGGCGGGCAAGTGTCACAACGCATCCACTGATGAGTGGCACAGATTAAAAAATAGGCCAGCAAGCAAACTAGTAGCACTTATGAAATAAAAAAGCGGGGTGAGCGGCGGGTCAGTGAGCGAGGGGCTGGGGTGTGGGGGGCGGCGGGGGGGTGGGGTAAGTGGGGGGGGCTGGTGACATGACCACTTGTGTCATGTCATCTGAGCACCAGCAGAGGTGTGGCCAGCTGCTGTTGGCAAGAGACAGGGCATGAGATGAAGAGAATGATAGTTAGTTGGGTTAAAACCAGTAAATAGCACTTGTCGGTTCTGCCTGCTCATCCAAAACGTTGATAATCCCAGGCAGGGGAGAGTGTAACTGTCTCGTGCAGGTGTGGCCAAGACTCCTGTGTCTGAACACAGGGACGGAGAGTGTCAGGGGCTGCTTGTTTCTGAAGGCTTAAAAGGGGAGACTCCCAACAGCTTCTGGGATTCCAAAGTGTGACCATGTCTTCCTCGGGGCTTTCCAGCCTGTACAGGTCAGGGGCCGCTCAGCACCAGTTGGGGAGGGGCTGTTCTGCACAGACTAAAGCTGTCATGTTGCTCAGGCAGAGCTCAAGCTGCCACCAATGCCCCGAGCCCCCGCAATGGCAAGCCAATGGCTAGCTGAACTATGCCTAGGTGATCCACAGCTCATGCTGCAGAGGAAGGTGAAAACCGCTGTCAGTCTGACTTGGGGGAAAATTCCTTCCCCACCTCCAATTCATTCCCTTGTCTCGAAAGAATTCATGCTTCTGGTGAACTGGTAGGTGGGCTTCTCCCGCTGGAGCTATGGGTGAGCCAGAGTGTGGGTTTGTGCTGAAGTCTTGCCATCGCCAAAGGCCCTGGTGAGCAGGGGAAGAATTCTGTGTCCCCTGCACTAGCCTTTCCACTTTCTCTGTGCGATGGACACTCGAGTTGCTGCAGGCTTGTGTGGGGCTTGGTTTCTGCTTTTTCAAGTAGGTTCCCTCTGGCCTCTGCCTGTGCATGAGTAGAGGGGGAGGGCCCAGGGAACAGCAGAGATGTATGAAAATAAAAACTGCTTTGACCATGACCCTGTAACTCCCCACAGTATCACCCACCCTTTCAGGAGGGAGGTGGGGGACTCAGGTACCCCAGGGAAGCGTGCCTCAAATGGACAGGCACGTTCCTAATTCAAACAGTCCAGCTCTATTGCTGTAAATCGCCTTTTGAGGTGAGTTTGGATAAATAACTCCTGAGTTGCTGGTTCAGATGCCACCTGGAGCAGTAGAAACGGAAAGGCATTCCCTTTGGGTGGTGATTTCTTGGCTCAGAGCAGTTCCTAATGCATGGGTGTCCACAGAATCAATCCACCTCCACCAGTTCTAATTGACTTCTCAGGGGCAATCCCTGCAGAGGCCCAGAGGTGAGTGAGCCATGGACACTGACCAACCCTCCTAGCCCACTAATGCTTCCTCCAGCAAAGGGCAAAGGCCCATGGGATGGTGGCAGGGCATGCCCTGCTGTTCTTATAGAAATGAATGGAAGCCGCCTGCCTGCAGGGCTGTAGATCCCCAACTTTCACCAGCCACTCAGTTCACTGAGCCATGCTGGCTGTGGGGCTGGAGTTCTAGGGTGGCAGAAGTGCAGGCTGCTGCAACCTGCTGTATTGTTCTTTGTACTTTCAAGCCCAGGCCCTCCTGTCATTTCTCCAAGCAGCGTTAGTTTGTGTTGGCTCCCCGCACCCTGCCTCCATTAACAGCCAGCTGTGATTTCATCAGGGAAAGGAGAGCTTGGAAGGGTGGAGGCAGGATGCTGCTCTAACCCCTCTTGCTTCAGTTACACAGAGTGCTGCAGACCACTTCCCTGGAGCTTTTGAAGTCGCTTCCATGGTGTGGAAAGCACTGTTTGTGAACAGCTCTTCGCTGAGTCCGAGGGCATTACCACTGTCCCATCCTGTTAGCTGGGTGGTGCTTACTGGAAACTCGGTTGGTATTCGGAACCATTCTGAGGCAGAACTCGACTAGACACCAGCGAGGGAATGGAGTGATCCTCTACGCCAGTTCTCTCCCTGCTCAGCTCCAGCCAAACTCCCTGTTCCAAGTAAAGGCAGTTATATAACAGAGTGCGGCTCCAACTGAATCGAAATGATGGGGATGTTAGGGGACCAGACCTGCCCCTGCTGCCTCTCGGCTTCAGCTGAGACATGCTGGCATCAAAAATGCCGAATTGTTTGGTGGACGTTTAATGAAATGGGGTTGGGGGACGAGTTCTCAGCCCAGTTCTCAATGAGCAGGTGCCAGTGTCATCAAAATCACACTTGGAATTGGCATGTATTGGCTCCTGGTTGGCAGCCTCAGCAGAGGCCAAGGACCACAAATAGGGACTGAATTTCCTTCTCCCCTGAAAGATGGTTCCTCCAGGGCAGGGAGAGAAGCAAACTTGCCCTGTTCCCCAGCCTGTGTCTATTCTGTGAATAAGGATTCCAGTTTTCAGTCCCAAATTCACATAAATTGGAGAGAGAAGTGGAAAACGACATGCTCCAGCTATGGGTTAGTGCACAGTTGGCCAGACACAAAATGCAGACTTTTTAAAGGGGTAGGGTCCCATCAGCTTAAACCTTGAGTTTGGGTGAAAGAGGTGCCTGGATCTCATGGCAGTGGGTGCTTGGTCCTGGACAGATGCTCTGTGCTCAGACCCCATGGTGACTTGGATGCCATGCTGATGAGTGTTCTGCTGCCATGGTGATGGGCACTCAGATGTCATAGTGACAGATGCCTGGACATCATTAAGGGTGCTAAGATCCTGTGGGGACAGGTGCTCAGACACCATGGCAGTAGCTGTTCATATCCCATGACGATGGATGTTCAGGTACAATAGGCACTAGGACACCATGACAATAGTTGCTTGGGTGCCATGGTGATGGGTGCGGTATCGGACCTGTGCAGGGCACGCGTGCATGCCCGGGTTGGACGGGATAGCAAGAGGGTGGCCACAGGATGGTCTTTCCCTCCTGGGACTCTGACTTCGAGGGGGGGGGGGTGACATGATGAGGGAGGTGGCCAAGCTGCACTGAGGCTCACAGCCCAGGTAGTACCCCAGGCACACAGGCCCCCCGCCAGCCTACAGCACCCCTCCCCCTGTCAGAGCAGATCTCCTCAGTCCACAGTGCTCCCGACAGCACCCCCCTCGGAGCCAATCCCCCCCAGTGCCCCCCTCGGAGCCGATTCCCCCCCCCAGGACCCTTCCCAGAGCCGATCCCCCCCAGTGCCCCCCTCAGAGCCGATCCTCCCCCCGGACCCCCCCTCGGATCCGATCCCCCCAGCGGCCCCTCCCGGAGCCGATCCTCCCCCCGGACCCCTCCTCGGATCCGATCCCCCCCAGCGCCCCCTCCCGGAGCCGTTCCCCCCCAGTGCCCCCCTCGGAGCCGATTCCCCCCCCAGGACCCTTCCCAGAGCCGATCCCCCCCAGTCCCCCCTCAGAGCCAATTCCCCCCCCCCCAGGACCCTTCCCAGAGCCGATCCCCCCCTCAGAGCCTATTCCCCCCACCAGGTCCCTTCCTCGGTTCCTATCCCCCCCAGCGCCCCCTCCCGGATCCGATCCCCCCCAGCGCCCCCCTCACAGCCGATCCTCCCCCCGGACCCCTCCTCGGATCCGATCCCCCCCAGCGCCCCCCTCAGAGCCGATCCTCCCCCCGGACTCCTCCTCGGATCCGATCCCCCCCAGCGCCCCCCTCAGAGCCGATCCTCCCCCCGGACCCCCCCTCGGATCCGATCCCCCCAGCGGCCCCTCCCGGAGCCGATCCCCCCAGCGCCCCCCTCGGATCCGATCCCCCCAGCGACCCCCCCCCCGGAGCCGTTCCCCCCCAGCGCCCCCCTCGGATCCGATCTCCCCGGAGCCGATCGGGCCCGTCACTCCGGGAAGGCCCCTGTCGGCCCTGCCGCTCCGCCTTTCCGGCGCCGGCCTCCGGGTTCGCGGCAGGTCGGCCCCGCAGAGGCGGCTCCTGGCCCGGGGCGCGGACGGGGAAGGGCCGGTGCTAGGAGCCGAGGGGCCGGGGCCGCGATGCTGCCTCTGCTCGCCGCGCTGCTCGCCCTGCTGCTGGGCGCGCTGGTGCTGGGCCGGTGAGCGGGGGGCCGGGGTGTGTGTGGGGTGAGCGGGGGGCCGGGGTGTGTGTGGGGTGAGTGGGGGTCAGTGAGCGGGGGGCCGGGGTGTGTGTGGGGTGAGTGGGGGGCGGGTGAGCGGGGGGCCGGGGTGTGTGTGGGGTGAGTGGGGGTCAGTGAGCGGGGGGCCGGGGTGTGTGTGGGGTGAGTGGGGGTCAGTGAGCGGGGGGCCGGGGTGTGTGTGGGGTGCGTGGGGGGCTCGTGAGCCGGCGGCCGGGGTGTGTGTGGGGTGAGTGGGGGGCTGGTGAGCGGGGGGCCGTGGTGTGTGTGGGGTGAGTGGGGGTCAGTGAGCGGGGGGCCGGGGTGTGTGTGGGGTGAGTGGGGGGCTGGTGAGCGGGGGGGCGGGGGGTGTGTGGGGTGAGTGGGGGTCAGTGAGCGGGGGGCCGGGGTGTGTGTGGGGTGAGTGGGGGTCAGTGAGTGGGGGGCCGGGGTGTGTGTGGGGTGAGTGGGGGTCGGTGAGCGGGGGGCGGGGGTGTGTGTGGGGTGAGCGGGGGGCTGGGGTGTGTGTGGGGTGAGTGAGCGGGGGGCCTGGGTGTGTGAGGGGTGAGCGGGGGGCCGGGGTGTGTGTGGGGTGTGTGGGGGTCAGTGAGCGGGGGGCTGGGGTGTGTGTGGGATGTGTGGGGGTCAGTGAGCGGCGGGCCTGGGTGAGGGTGTGGTGAGTGGGGGGCTGGTGAGCGGAGGGCTGGGGTGTGTGTGGGGTGTGTGGGGGTCAGTGAGCGGAGGGCTGGGGTGTGTGTAGGGTGTGTGGGGGTCAGTGAGCGGGGGGCCGGGGTGTGTGTGGGGTGAGTGGGGGTCAGTGAGCGGGGGGCCGGGGTGTGTGTGGGGTGAGTGGGGGTCAGTGAGCGGGGGGCCGGGGTGTGTGTGGGGTGAGTGGGGGGCTGGTGAGCGGGGGTCCGGGGTGTGTGTGGGGTGAGTGGGGGTCAGTGAGCGGGGGGCCGGGGTGTGTGTGGGGTGAGTGGGGGTCAGTGAGCGGGGGGCCGGGGTGTGTGTGGGGTGAGCGGGGGCCCGGTGTGTGGGAGTGGGTGTGGGGCAAGCACGGGGGGACAGAGGACTTGGGGAGTGAGTGGGGGGCAGTGTTAGGCACCAAGGTGAGCAGGGTCTGGAGTCCAGGTACCCCAGCCTGGAGTTGCCCCACTGGAGCCGCTGTCATTTCTAGTTGCTGGGGTGGGTCCCCTGGGGGCCCCATCAGCCCAAGAACCAGGCCCCCCAGCCTTGAGGCCCTGGCACATTTCCCCAGAGGTGCATTTGGGGCCAGGACTGTGCAGCTGGGGAGTTGCCCATTGCCCCAGACACCCTGGAGTTGGCTTTGTGTAGCCCCCCACAAGAGACCGATAGAGGCTCCCCCAAGCACCCTGACTGGCGCTGCCCAGGCCATTGTGTGCCTGGCTCTGGGCACAGGCTTTGTGGTCCCCCTGCTTCCCCCTCTGGCTGGCACTGCCCAGGCCGTGCTGTGTTCAAGGGCAGACGCTGCCCCTCCCTCATTGGCGCCCAGGGTTTGCTCTTTCTATGGTGGCAGGGCCCCACTCAGGATTAGGGCCCTGTGGCAGTGGGTGCTGCACAGACTCAGTGATCCAGGCCCTGCCCACGGCCTGTTCCATGGGGCTGGGACTAATCCAGCTGCCGCTGGACCCGCAGGGAGTTTGAGTTGTTTCCTGAGCTGCAGGCAGAGGGTGGATTGGGAGTGACCGGGTGCCCCCCCCCCCCCCCCCCAGGGTGCTCTGAGAGCTGGCATTTACCCGATCTCTCTTTGACTTGCCTGCAGGTGGCTTGTGTGCCGGCTGGCCACTAACTGGTGCCGTCAGAGGCTCCGGGCAGAGCTGAAGATTGGTTCCTTCGGGTTCTTTTGGCTCCAAAATATCAGCCTTAAGTTCCAGCAAGAGCAGCAGACGGTGGTGGGTACTACACTCCTGAGGGCATTCTGTGCCAACAAATTGCTCATTGGGGGGGTTAGATGTGAGGGGATCTGGATGCACACAGCCTTGTTGGGGGGTTTCCAGGTGCTGGGGCAATGGGACTCTAAAGGGGCTTCCAGGTGAAGGTGGTTGGGGCTCAGTGGAGGGGTCTAGGTGTGGGGGTCTCAGCAGGGAGGTCTGGGTGCTGGGGGCGTGGGGCTTTGTGGGGTGGGGGTCTGTGTGCAGCTAGTTGGGGGGCAGTGGCATGGGGGTCTGGATGTGGGGGCTCAGGGTAGTGCAGGCGGGTGGGGCTCATCAGAGTGGGGGTTTGAGTGCAGGGAGCTCAGTGCGGGGTGGTCTGGGTGCAGGGGGCTCCGGATGCAGGGGTTGAGGTTCAGTGGGGTGGGGTTTGGGTATGGAGGGCTAGGGGGGTTCTGGGTTTATGGGGTGAGGCTTGGCAGGAGTGTCTGAGAATTGGAGATCTGGATGCACGGGTTGGGAGGATGCAGGAGCAGCTCCCCGTACAGTGACCCCCTCCCTCGGCAGCTGAGGAGCAATGGGGGCAGGAAGCAGGGGAGGACGCTGAGCTTCCTGCAGCTGGGGACGTTTCTGGGGGTGGATCTGACACAGCCCCAGCCACTTCTTGCAGGGGAAGAGGAAGTCCTGTCCTACTCTGTCTCCAGCCCAGCTGGGACTAGCAGCTAATCCCAGCTCTGAGTAAGAGCCACTGGCTGGGGTGTCCCCAGCCCTGCAGTGATTTACCTCTCTGCTGGCTGCTCCGGGTGCCTGAAACGATGAACCTTCTCTGCTAGGGAGTGGTGCATGACTGCTCTTGCAGCTTCTCTGTGCTTCCCCATCAGAAAGTCATTTTTCTGCGGGGAAGCAAAGAAATCTGCAGGGGACATGAATTCTGTGCACGCCTAGTGGTGCAGAATTCCCCCAGGAGTAGTACTAGTGGTTCTCAGAGTGACGGGGATCAGCTCCTCCAGGTGTGCGAGGCCTCTGCCTTCCTACCACAGTGACCCGCTGAGGTCTCAGATCCCATGGCAACTGCTCATGCAGCCACTGGAGTGAACCCCCACATGACTAGTCCCTTCCACCTAGCCCCACTGCTGGCCCTAGCCCCTTCCTCCCCCGTTACTAGAGCCCCGATGCTCCCCCATGTGGACAGTGTGATGGGTGCTGGGGGTGGAAGGAGAGAACACAGGATGGGTGAGCATTACAGGTTGAGGCTAGGCTCTGTAGCTCCACTGACTTTCTTGTGTGTCCTTGCAGGAGATTGACAATATCTGGATCTCCAGTAAACTCCTGAGCCATGAGCTGCCGTAAGTACCTGCCCTGGCTCTTTCCTCGCTCTCCTTTCTGTGCTTGGGAGTGTGGCTCCACCCTGACCCTGCTCGCTTGCCAGGGTCCCCCAGCTCTGCCTGTGGGGCTCGGCCCGCTGCTTTCTGCCGTGAGGAGAGACCAACTGTCTCTGGGCACAGGCCGGGGCGGCTCTAGGGATTTTGCCACCGCAAGCACGGCAGGCAGGCTGCCTTTGGCGGCTTGCCTGCGGGAGGTCCCTGGTCCCGCGGATTCGGCGGCACGCCTGCGGGAGGTCCACCGAAGACGAAGACCCTCCGCAGGCATGCCACCGAAGACAACCTGCCTGCCGCCCTCGCGGTGACTGGCAGAGCGCCCTGTGGCTTGCCGCCCCAAGCATGCGCTTGGCGGGCTGGTGCCTGGACCCGCCCCTGGGCACAGGAGTGTTCTTCTCAAACTCCCCTGGATGTGTAGACTGTGTGGGGGCAGGACACGGGGGCACCATGGGTGGCTGGGCTGATGTAGGGGAAGGACTCATGCCATCCAGGCTGTGTTGAGCGGCAGTAATGCCTCCTGTCGCTGTTCCTCTGTGCAGACGCTACCTCGCGCTGTGTTTCGGCGAGGTACGGGTCCGTACAGATCTCCAGAAGCTACCAGCAGCAGAGCCCCCATTCCCCGAGGCTCCAGCTGAGGGCGGCAGAGAGGAGAGCAAGGGAGACCTGCCCATTAAACCCTCCCTGCTGAGAGTCCTGAGCCAGGTGAGTCTCCGTGTGCTGGATCCGAGGAGGAGGGTGGGTGGGGAGCAGGCCTAGCTCCCGGCAGACGCTCCTCACTGTGGCCCCCTTGCTCCCAGCTCTTCTCGGTTCACGTGGAGTCCATCAACATCATGGTTCTGCATGTGGCCACCTCCGAGTCTCTGTGGCACATCCAGGTGACCAGGACGCGCCTGCTGTTGGACAGCGACGGGAAGCGGTAACTCCACCTTGCTCTGGCCTGTGGGACCAGGGCTGGGTAATGGCCACATACAGCTCCCTTGGCTTGGGAGAGCCTTGTTGTGGCCTTTGCCCTGGGGGACCATTCCCACCCTGTGCCTTGTAGATCTGGGCTGGGGGCCTGCCACTGGGACTCCTTCCTGGCAACATCCTTTCCACAGTTACTGGCGCTACCCTGCCCCCCTCCCCAGGGCTGTTAAAATCCTGATCTTCTCCCCCCTCTCTGTTGGTCAGCAGCTCTCTGTGGCCACTGGAGGGCGCCCCAGGAGCATAGCATCCTAACCCTCTGCCTCCAGGGACTGAGACCATCCCAGCCCCTGTGTGATGCCTAGTTCTTGCAGATGGCAGCCTCCTGCTGCGTGGTTCAGCTATAGGGTGGATGCTCCATCTGGGAGCAGGGGCTGTAGCACAGACCCCAAGTTGGAAAGACCTGGCTGGGAGGCAGCAGGGCCCCTCTGTGCCTGCCAGGTCTGGTCTGAGCTTTCTTCTGCTCTCCCCCCAGCCTGGACTGTGAGGTGACCCTGTCCCAGGTGAACAGCAAAGTGCTGAAGAGCAGCCAGCTGGTGAGTATCCAGGGTGGGGGCCCTGCAGCAGCCAGGCCCCAGCGCCTGCTCTTGGGGAGGTCATGCTGCCTATCGCCTGAGCCCAGCATGGTGGGGCACCAGGAGGCACAGAGTGAACCTCGGGGGCTCCCAGCTGGAGATGCTGGCCAGTCCTGGAGCCCAGCGAGTGGTGCTAGCAGGTGGGGTTGTAGCCTCGGGGCGGGGGGTGTAGGGCACAGCCGCCTCCTGCTCGCTGCCCTGTGACCAGGCTGCCTGTGGGCACTGGTTGGGGCTGCACCCGCTGCACATAAACGGAGTGGCTGGAAGCTGCCCCCATCACCACGGGCTCCCCCCCCATGATGTCATCTCTCTCACCTGGCCCCTCTGTCCCCCTGTACAGGATGAGACGTGCCTGGCAGAGCTGGCCCTGGCTCTCACCTTCTCCATGGAGGTCAATGTGAGCAAACGGCAGCTGGTGGGCATCAGCCTGGGCGTGTGGACCCTGCACGCAGAGCTGCACGAGGGGCTGTTCTGCAGTGAGCTGCTGCGCCGGGCAGCCAACGGAGTGAGACGCAGCGGTGCAGGGGACCAGCCAGGCTGCCTGGCCCCAGGTCGGCCAGCCATGTTCCCTGGGAAGTCTCTGGGGACCGCAGGGAGGGGAGAGGGTGCCCCGGGGCCCCCCTGTTCCCTGCACCCCATAGAGTGTGTCTGGCAGAATGGGCATGGGGGTGGTTTATGCCGCCTTAGGTCCCAGCCAGGGGATCCCCTTGGGCAGGTCAGGCCATTACTGCCTCCTGCTGTGGGGGAGTGGGAGCTCTGGGGCGAGACTCCTGCCTGTGACCAGGTCTGTCCCTTGCTCCCAGGCTCTGGAGAGGCCCCGAAGTCTCTGCCTCTGCTGAGCTTGTGCACTCTGCAGCTCATCCCCAGCAAGGCGAAGGTGGAGCTGGAGAACACCAACGTGGTGCTGTCTGTGAACAGCCAGCAGAGGTAATGGGGCGAGAGGGCTGGCACCATGACAGGCCCAAATGCCCAGCCCGGCTGCTCTGCCCCCCCCCCCCCCGCAGGCACTCTCCTGAGGCCCATGCCTCTCCCCTGGCTCCCCTGTGCCGGGCGTCCCCTCCCCGAGGGTCTCCAGGCGTGAGTGGCCTGGGGGAGGCAGGATTGCTGTGGGTGAGAAGGCCACGGGCCAGGCTCCGGGTGGCTCTGGAGTGAGGATGGAATGAGCATGGCCTGGGCTCCCTTGGTCGCCCCTCCCTTCTGAGGCCGTGAGGAGCGCTCTGCCCCAGGCTGGGCTTGGCAGTGATGGGCAGGGCAGGGCTGGGCTGGGCCGTGCCCGGGATCCATGCTGGTTACCAGTGGGCTGTGGCTTGGGGCAGGAGGGGCTGGGTGGCTGTCCTGTGACTCGGCCTGGCTCCAGTTCTTGTGGGTTCAGGCACCTCACGTGGACCCTGAAGCTGCTGCAGTTCCTGTATCAGCGAGACGAGGAGCAGATCCCTCTGCGGAGCTTCACGCTCACCTCCGACCTGGGCCAGATGAGCACAGAGCTGCTGCTGGAAGGTGAGTGTGGGGGGGCTGCTGGCGGAGGAGTGGCTCTGTCCAGGGGACCGCGGGAGGAGGAGGGGAGACCCACACCACTCTCTGCCCACTTGGATGGGGCTACTCCAGCTCCACAGCGTGGGCGTGGGCGTGGCTGGCTGGCTAATGCCCAGGGCCCTGCTTGGTGACTCTGCGGCCCCTTCTCCCCACAGATGGCCTGCTGCTGTCCCAGAGTCGCCAGCGCATCGTGTGCCTCAGCTCCCTGAAAGCCAGCGTGCAGGTGAGTGAGGGACTCCGGCCGCCGTGTCCCGTGCCACGCTGCCCCTTGGTGCCCGCAGGCCCGGAGCTGGCTGGGCCTGTTGACGTGCAAATGAGCAGCAGGGAAGAGGTCTCGCTCACACCTCCCGTGTCCCCATCTCTAGGTCACGGCCATAGACCTGTCAGCTGTTGTGCTGCTCAATACCTGCATCGTCCACTATCGCCACCAGGAGTTCTCTCACTGGCTCACCCTGCTGGCCCAGGAGTGCCGGGCTACTGGCATGCCGGCCCCCGTCCAGAGCCGCAGGGGAAGGTACGTGTGGGCCCCGGGCGGGGCGATGGGAGGGGTGATCTCCAGCTAGGGCGCTCAGCAGCCCTGGTTGCCTCCCTCGGAGCTTGGGCGCAGCACACACACTGCCCCGGTTTCAGGGTTAACTGCACCTTCCCTTCCCCGCCAGCTTCCTCCAGGGCATCCACTTGAGGCTGCAGGCTCCCAGCCATGGGAAGGCCTAGGGCTCTCCCGCCGGCCGGGGCTACGCCGATGTCTGCCAGTCGCCAGGCAGCCCCCCCGCAAAGCGTAGGGGAAAAGCAGTGCTGTGAGCGCGTCAACCCACCCCAGGTCCTGGCCACGCGCACGGGTCAGCCAGCAGCCTGAGGGGCCCGAGCCAAACCCTTCCCAGCCCGGCCGCACTGGGGGGCCCTGGCGGGCTGGCTGCTGAGTCACAGGAAGGCCTGGGGGTCCTTTATGTGAAAAGCCTTTTCTTTGCATGCTGGGCTCTGGGAAGCAGTAAATGCAGCCCCCCGGGGTCTGTCCCCTGAGGGACTCACCTCGCTGAGCCCCACGGAGGAGCCGGGGTAACCTGCCCCTGCAGAGCTGCCTGCCAACCCTGGCCAGCGGTGACCGGCTGGGCTCCAGAGGTGCTGCGTGCGGTGCAATACCTGCCCCATGGAGTGTTCCTGCCCTGGCCCGGAGCACGGCCCGGCTCCCTCCACTCAGCAGGAGCTGCACAGCTTGGTGTCTCTGCAGGCGAGAAGCAGGGCTGGGCTGGCCGTGTGGCCTGCTGAGGCCCTGGGACAGGAGCTCCCTCGGGGCCTGTTCTGTAGCAGGGGGCTCAGGCTCACTAATGCCATGGCCCTCCTCACCCTCTGGCAGGAGCTGCCCCCAGATCTTGGCTCCTATCATCCTCTGTGCCTCCCTGTCCAACGTCAGCATCTCCGTGCAGCTGGGGGACACGCCGCCCTTCGCACTGGGCTTCAACACCATCTCTGCGGGTAGGTGCCTGCGGCATGACCGGGCGGGTGCCATCCCAGCCTGGGCAGAGCATGGCCTGGCCTTTGGCTGCTGTCATGCCCATGGGGCCCCCTCTCTGCTTTGGAAAGGGCTCTGTGGCTTCCAGGGCAGTGCCTGCAGCTGGCGGAGGAGAGGCGGGTCTGGGCTGGGGCCCTCCAGCATGGCGTGGAGGGGCAGGAGGTGATGGCGGGGAGGCCTGGATGGACACACCTCTGTGGCAGTCCCTCAGCTCCTGGGTCTGGGTCAGGATTGTTTCTGGGGGTGAGGTAGCAGCTTGGTCCCCAGCCCCAGGGGAGCACGGCTGGCCCCTGCCTCGCACACTGCAGCGGGGGGTCAGGAGAGCCCCCGCCCATGCTCACCTCCTGCTCTGTGCCCTCAGACTACCAGCACCTGCGCCCCCAGAGCGTGCACCAGCGGGGGGTGCTGGCCATCGACCACCTGTGCTGGCGTGTGGGAAACAACTCGCACATCCAGAGGGCCCCGCACCCTCCCAACATGCATGTGTGGGGAGAGGCCCTCATCCTTGACTCCTTCAATTTGCAGGTGAGAGGGGCGGCCTGCCAGAGGAGGGGTGAGGGGTCAGCTCTCCCCCCGCCCAGCAGGCATGGGCGCAGCTCCCTTGTGAGGCAGCGGGGGGGGCTTCCTTCCCCAGGCCCTGCAATGGGCAGTGGGGAGGGGCTCTGCCTGGGCTGGGCTGGGAGTGAGAAGGTGCCAGCTTCCGAGCTGCCAGCCAGTGACTGGACTGTGCCCCCTGCAGGGTAGCTACAACCAGCCCCTGGGCACGTCCAGCGCCCAGGCGGACACGCTCTTCCTGGACTGCACCATCCAGGGGCTGCAGGTGGAGTCATCAGACACCTGCACCAAGTGCCTCTCCAGGGTCCTGTCCCTGCTGCACCCAGGGGCCAGCCAGGCAGAGCTTCCAGTGGAGCCAGCCCCCTCCCCGGGGGAGTCCGCAGGCCTGCTCTGGAAGGTGGACCTGAAGGTGGAGGATGTGAACCTGTTCACACTGTCCAGCCTGGTGGGTAAGTGACCAGTGGGGCTGCTGGGCAGGGGCAGCACCATGGGCGGGCAGCCATCCCGCAGGATCTGCTGCGCCAGCCAGCCAGAGGCAGTAGCCCTCTGTGCAGGCGTCTGAAGGACAAACCCACAAACTGCTCCTTCCTTCCCTGGAGATCCTGAAACACCCAGCCGAGCTCTCCCGCCTCCCGCACTCCCATGCTGACTGCCGCGTCCCTGCACCTGCCCCTGGCTGTCCACAGTCCCTCCCGGGGCCTCCTGCCCCCCCGGACTGTCCTGGTACTCGGCCGCCCTCTCTCCCTGGGCTCCGGGATGTGACCAGCCCTTTGCAGGGGAGGGTGTCCTTGTCCCGGCCTGGCTGTTGGCAGCTGCTGGTCCTCCCCGCACTGCCCCGTGCTGGGGGCTTGGAGGGCTGTGCCCTGTCCTGCCCCCAGAGGTAACCTCCTGTCTCTGCCAGGTGCCTCGGAGGTGAGGCTGGACACACTGACTGCCCTGGGCAGTGCCGAGAGCTGCACGGTTAGCGTCCAGGGCATGGCGCTGGCCTTGGTGAAGAGCATTTCCGAGAAGATGCAGCCCTGCTGCAAAGCCCCAGCCATCCGCTGCCCCATCCTCAGACTCTCCATGCTCTCCTTCACCTACCACAGCAGCATCCACTCCCTGGAGGTAGGTGCTGGGCCCGCTGCTGGCAGAGTGCACCTGGGACGGCAGTGCCTGTGGGCTGAGTCCGAGGCGGCTGAGTGACCCAGCGGGTCAGGGCGCCTGCTGGCGTTCCCACTCGGACTGGGACGTCAGTGGGGCCGTCAGGTGAGGGCGAGCGATGGGCTCTCAGCCAGGCCCTGTCCATCCGCGTCACACCCTGCCTCATGGCTAGAGGCCTCTGCTGCAGCACTTGGCAGGGCTGGAGTGTGTGTGGGGCACTGGGAGGGGGTTCGGGGAGGTCAGGGGCAAGGCGGCTGGCAGAGCAGTGCGGAGAGCCCGCTCAGCCCCTGCCTGCTCTGGCCCTCGCAGGCTCGGCCCCCGGGGCATGCTAAGGGCTGCTGGCAGAGCAGAGCAGAGACCCAGGCCTGCTTGCCCCTTTCTGTGCCCTAGGTCCAGTGTGGCGAGGGCCTGACCCTGCTCTGGAGCCCACCTGACCACATGTATCTGTATGAGCACGTCCTAGCCACGCTCCAGTGCCGTGAAATGCTGCAGAGCACCCTGGGCCAATGGAGCGCTCCCTCCCTCCCCCTGGAGCGCCAGGCCGCTGAGCCAGGGAGCCTCAGCAAGCCCCCCAGCCCAGCCCAGGGTCCCCCAAAGAGAGTCCTCAACCTGACGCTGGAGATGAGCTCCGCCAAGGTCACGGCCTTCGTCTCTGAGGCCAGCTACATCAGCCTGGTGGCGGAGCGGGTCTCGGTGAGCCGGCACGGCAGTGCCCTCCACGCCTACTGCCCTGACCTGGCCGCCGGCTTCGACAAGCACAGCATCTTCAGCTTCAAGGAGGTGGAGGTGCAGCTGCTGCCGGAGCTAGAGGAGATGATCCTGCATCGCAGCCCCTTCCCCACCCTGCGCACCCTGCGCAACCGGGTCTGGGCCTTCTCCTTTGCCAGCATCGTCATCGAGCTCCCCTACCAGTACGACTTCTCCCGCACGCTGGACGAGGCCGTGGGCGTGCAGAAGTGGCTGAAGAGCCTGCACCGGCGGGGCCGCCCTCCCAGCCCGGCCCTGCCCCCGGACCTCCTGCTCAAGGTGCAGCACTTCTCCTGGGTCTTCCTGGACGACGTCTTCGAGGTGAAGCTGCGGGACAACTACGAGCTGATGAAGGACGAGAGCAAGGAGAGCGCCAAGCGGCTGCAGCTGCTGGACGCCAAGGTGGCGGCTCTGCGCAAGCAGCATGGCGAGCTGCTGCCCGCCCGCAAGATCGAGGAGCTCTACGCCTCGCTGGAGAGGAAGAACATTGAGATCTACATCCAGCGCTCCCGGCGCCTATACGCCAACATGCCTATGCGGAAGGCCCTGCTCACCTGGACCCTCTCCAGCCTGGAGCTGGTGGCCCTGGCCGACGAGTCCTTCCACGGCGTGGAGCGCGTGCTGGAGCAGATGAGGGACCTGGACAGCGTCAGCCCCTTCCCATCCGAGGGGCTGGAGCTGGTCACCCAGTGGTGCCGCATGCTGAAGGGCAGCGTCAAGACCTTCTTCGGTGAGTGTGTCTGTGGGGCTCCTCCGCCCCCATGGCCCCGTCAGCTCTGGGCTCTGGTTCCCTGGTGTGAAAGTGCTGCTGGGGGCATGCTGGGCCCCTGGGCCACGTGCAGTGGGAAGAACTGTGGTTCCCCCCTGTAGGGTCCCCCTGATCTAGCAGAGGGTGTAGCACTGAATGGCCACGCCCCCGGGGACGAGTCTAACGCAGGCCCCCCTGGGCCGGCAGTCAGCGCGATCTCGCTCTGCCCCACAGTGCGGATCCGGGACTACCCACGCTACCTGTTTGAGATCCGGGACTGGCAGCTCTCGGGTCGGCTGGTCGGGACGGAGCAGAGCGGCCAGGCCTGCTCTCGCCGCCGCCAGCTGCTGAAGCTGGGAGCGCCATGGGGGGATGCTGCTGTGGAGAGGAACATGCCTCCCTTGAAGTTCTACCACGACTTCCGCTGTAAGTGGGCTCTGGGGGCCCCAGTCCTGCAGGCGGGCACGAGGCTGAGGTCCAGACCGGGGCTCCTTGCGGCTCTTGCTGGGTTGGGCTGGCTGCGGGTGGCTGGGTGACCATGTGGGCTCCAGGTTGGGACTGGAGGAGCTCCTCTCTCCTGCCAGGGTCACACTGATTTGGGGGTGGCCTTATTCCTGGCACCCTGGACCCTGAGCTTGGGCCAGGCGTGAAACACCAGGGGGGTGCAGGTGCAGCCTCCTTGAGGCTGGTCAGTGGGAAGCAGGCTTGTTCCCCTCTGAGCTGAGTGGGGGAGGATTGGAGATGGGGCCCAGGTCCCTGTTCCCCGCCTGGGGTTTGGGGCCCTGCCCCCGGGGTCAGGATGCTGGAGTGGGCAGTGCTGGAGAATAACCACATGCTGTGCTGGGTAGCTCTGGGGGTGCTGGGGCAGTGCTGTGGGGGGTGTGCAGAGGGTAACTTTGGGCCAGGCTGTATCTGTTTGGGGCAGGGACCAGGAGCTGCCCTGAGCCGCTGTCTGTCCCCCAGCGGAGATTCTGCAGTACACCATCGTCTGGGGCCCATGCTGGGACCCGGCCTGGACCCTGATTGGCCAGTCTGTGGATCTCCTCACCAAGGCCTCGGAGGATCCCAGCCCCTCCCTGCCCTGGTGGGATAAAAGCCGGCTGCTCTTCCATGGGGATTGGCACCTGGACATCGAGCAGGCCAACCTGCACCAGCTGGCCACTGAGGTGAGACTCGCGTGGGGTTGCCCAGGGTGTCCGGGCCCCCCATGGCCTGGCGGCCTCATGCTCAGCCTGTGTGTTGCAGGATCCGTACAACACCACCGAGAACATGCACTGGGAGTGGAGCCACCTGGCCTTCCTCTGGAGACCTGGCCAGTTCGTCTTCAAGGGGGACTTGGACATCAATGTCCGCACAGCCTCCAAGTGAGTGTCAGCCCGGGGGGTGCGGGGGGAGGGGCTGTGACCCTCGGAGAGCAACCCAGCACTTTCTCCCTGAGCAGGTACGATGACTGCTGCTTCCTCCACCTGCCTGAGCTCTGCATGACCCTGGACTTGCAGTGGCTTTGCCATGGGAACCCCCACGACCATCACAGCGTGGTGCTGCGCTCCCCAGAGTTCGTGCCCGAGGTGCCCATGGGGCAGCACCATGACTCGTACCGGGCCTTCCGCTCCGAGAACCTCAACCTCTCCATCCGGATGGACCTGACCCGGCCGGGCGGGGGTGAGCGATGCCCCGCAGGGCACTCCAGAGCTGCTGGAAGCCAGCTGCTGCTCAGCCACTGACCGGAGCACGGCCGTTCCTGCTAGGAGCTCTGGTGGCTGCTGCTTTGGGGCGCCGGGTTTGGGAAGCGGGGGGTGGTTCCCTTGGCCAGGTGACGAGCTGAGTGCTCGTGGGCTCTGCCCGCCCCGGGGGGAGCGGTCTGGGGGGTCGGGCAGTGTGGAGGGGCCCTGTCACAGTGCTGCCGTGTGTCGCTCTCAGAGCTGTCCCAGCCCCGGATCCTGCTGTACAGCAGCACCCTGCGCTGGATGCAGAACTTCTGGGCCACCTGGACCAGCGTCACGCGCCCCATCTGCCGTGGGAAGCTCTTCAGCAACATGAAGCCCAGCAAGAAGAAGCTGGGGCAGCACTACAAGCAGCTCTCCTACACGGCGCTCTTCCCCCAGCTGCAGGTGAGGCCGGGCCCTGTGCTGCGCGGGGCTGGCCCTGGGGCTGGCGAGGGCTGGCGGCTCCCCCCGCCATCGGCTGCTCTCCTGCATCCCGTTCCCCCACCCCCCATCGCCTGCTCTCCTGCGTCCCGTTCCCTCACCCCCCATCGCCTGCTCTCCTGCATCCCGTTCCCTCACCCCCCCATCGGCTGCTCTCCTGCATCCCGTTCCCTCACCCCCCCATCGCCTGCTCTCCTGCGTCCCGTTCCCTCACCCCCCATCGGCTGCTCTCCTGCGTCCCGTTCCCTCACCCCCCATCGGCTGCTCTCCTGCATCCCGTTCCCTCACCCCCCATCGGCTGCTCTCCTGCATCCCGTTCCCTCACCCCCCATCGGCTGCTCTCCTGCATCCCGTTCCCCCACCCCCCATCGGCTGCTCTCCTGCATCCCGTTCCCTCACCCCCCATCGGCTGCTCTCCTGCGTCCCGTTCCCTCCCCCCCCATCGGCTGCTCTCCTGCGTCCCGTTCCCCCTCCCCCCATCGCCTGCTCTCCTGCGTCCCGTTCCCTCACCCCCCCATCGGCTGCTCTCCTGCGTCCCGTTCCCTCACCCCCCATCGGCTGCTCTCCTGCCTCCCGTTCCCTCACCCCCCATCGGCTGCTCTCCTGCGTCGCTTTCCCGATCCCCCCATCGGCTGCTCTCCTGCATCCCGTTCCCCCCCCCCCCATCGGCTGCTCTCCTGCGTCCCGTTCCCTCACCCCCCATCGGCTGCTCTCCTGCGTCCCGTTCCCCACCCCCCATCGGCTGCTCTCCTGCATCCCGTTCCCTCACCCCCCATCGGCTGCTCTCCTGCGTCCCGTTCCCTCACCCCCCCATCGGCTGCTCTCCTGCGTCCCGTTCCCTCACCCCCCATCGGCTGCTCTCCTGCGTCCCGTTCCCTCACCCCCCCATCGCCTGCTCTCCTGCGTCCCGTCCCCCCACCCCCCATCGGCTGCTCTCCTGCGTCCCGTTCCCCCACCCCCCATCGGCTGCTCTCCTGCATCCCGTTCCCCCACCCCCCATCGGCTGCTCTCCTGCATCCCGTTCCCCCACCCCCCCATCGGCTGCTCTCCTGCGTCCCGTTCCCTCACCCCCCATCGGCTGCTCTCCTGCGTCCCGTTCCCCCACCCCCCATCGGCTGCTCTCCTGCATCCCGTTCCCTCACCCCCCATCGGCTGCTCTCCTGCGTCCCGTTCCCTCACCCCCCCATCGGCTGCTCTCCTGCATCCCGTTCCCCCACCCCCCATCGGCTGCTCTCCTGCATCCCGTTCCCCCACCCCCCATCGGCTGCTCTCCTGCGTCCCGTTCCCCCACCCCCCATCGGCTGCTCTCCTGCGTCCCGTTCCCCCACCCCCCATCGGCTGCTCTCCTGCGTCCCGTTCCCTCACCCCCCCATCGGCTGCTCTCCTGCATCCCGTTCCCTCACCCCCCCATCGCCTGCTCTCCTGCATCCCGTTCCCCCACCCCCCATCGGCTGCTCTCCTGCATCCCGTTCCCCCACCCCCCATCGGCTGCTCTCCAGCGTCCCGTTCCCTCACCCCCCATCGGCTGCTCTCCTGCGTCCCGTTCCCTCCCCCCCCATCGGCTGCTCTCCTGCGTCCCGTTCCCTCACCCCCCCATCGGCTGCTCTCCTGCGTCCCGTTCCCCCACCCCCCATCGGCTGCTCTCCTGCGTCCCGTTCCCCCACCCCCCATCGCCTGCTCTCCTGCATCCCGTTCCCGCACCCCCCATCGGCTGCTCTCCTGCGTCCCGTTCCCCCACCCCCCATCGGCTGCTCTCCTGCGTCCCGTTCCCCCACCCCCCATCGGCTGCTCTCCTGCGTCCCGTTCCCCCACCCCCCATCGGCTGCTCTCCTGCATCCCGTTCCCTCACCCCCCATCGGCTGCTCTCCTGCTTCCCGTTCCCCCACCCCCCATCGGCTGCTCTCCTGCATCCCGTTCCCCTCCTCCCCATCGGCTGCTCTCCTGCATCCCGTTCCCCCACCCCCCATCGGCTGCTCTCCTGCGTCCCGTTCCCTCACCCCCCCATCGGCTGCTCTCCTGCGTCCCGTTCCCTCACCCCCCCATCGGCTGCTCTCCTGCGTCCCGTCCCCCCGCTCAGTGTGGCGAGGGCCGTCGGCTGCCCCCCCCCCATCAGCTGCTCTCCTGCGTCCCGCCCCCCCGCTCAGTGTGGCGAGGGCCGTCGGCTGCCCCCCCCATCAGCTGCTCTCCTGCGTCCCGTCCCCCCGCTCAGTGTGGCGAGGGCCGTCGGCTGCCCCCCCCCCGTTGGCTGCCCCCCGCCTGCATTCCGTCCCCCCCGCTCAGTGTGGCGAGGGCCGTCAGCTGCCCCCCCCCATCGGCTGCTCTCCTGCATCCCGTCCCCCCGCTCAGTGTGGCAAGGGCCGTCGGCTGCACCCCCCCCCCCGTCGGCTGCCCCCCGCCTGCATCCCGTCTCCCCCGCTCAGTGTGGCGAGGGCCGTCGGCTCCCCCCCCCCCATCGGCTGCTCTCCTGCGTCCCGTCCCCCCGCTCAGTGTGGCGAGGGCCGTCGGCTCCCTCCCCCCCATCGGCTGCTCTCCTGCGTCCCGTCCCGTCTCCCCGCTCAGTGTGGCGAGGGCCATCGGCTGCCCCCCCCCATCGGCTGCTCTCCTGCGACCCGTCCCCCCGCTCAGTGTGGCGAGGGCCGTCGGCTGCCCCCCGCCATCGGCTGCTCTCCTGCGTCCCGTCCCCCCGCTCAGCGTGGCAGCCGGCTCAGCGCCCTGTGTCCTCCCCCAGGTGCATTACTGGGCCTCCTTCGCACAGCAGCGGGGGATCCAGCTGGAGTGCGGCCACGGGCACATATTCACGCGAGGGACTCAGCGGCTCATCCCCCAAGGTGAGGCTGGGGGCCCGGCCTGGGCGGGGGGGCGTGGGCGCGAGGGGCAGGGTCCCCTCGCTGATGGCTCTCTCCTGCCCCCAGCTGGCACGGTGATGCGGCGCCTCATCTCGGAGTGGAGCATCACGCAGATGGTGAGCGACCTGAGCTTCGTCACCGTGCACCTGATGGCGTCGACCTGCGACGAGAGCGCTGACCACCAGCTCGGCTCGCTGGTGAAGAAAACTCACCTGCTGAGCCTGTCCTCCCTCACCTACCAGCGGCCCAGCAGCCGCACAGCCGAAGAGGTACCCGCCGGCTCACCAGGGACTGATTGGGGGGTGGGCGCGACTAGCTTTGCCTAGACTGCGGGGGCACGAGCCTCTGGCTGGACGGGGAGGCACTCGGGGCAGTGGAGAAACTGAGCAGGGCCCCGCTGGCTGCAGACTCAGCACCCTTGGGTGCCGCTGGTCACCCTCTCGAAGAGCTCAGCATGGGTGGGGCAGCTGGTCCAGATGTACAGTGACGTGACCAAGGCCACCCCAGTGGGAATGGCACCCGGGTGTCCCCAGCCCAAGCTACTACCCACTGGCCATGGGGCGGGTTGGAGCGGGGAGTCGCCCTGCCCTGGCCATTGTCTGACCCCCGGCTTGGCCGCAGGAGCTGACCATGCGGGATGGGGCCGACGCCTTCCACACACACCAGCTGCAGCTGGTGGACCTGCGGGCGTCCTGGACCACCACCAACCGGGACATCGCCTTCGGCCTCTACGACGGCTACAAGAAGGCGGCCGTGCTCAAGCGGAACCTGTCCACCGAGGCACTGAAGGGGTTAAAGATCGACACCCAGCTACAAGCCAAGAAGCTGAAACGGCGCCCGCTGTCTGCTGCCCTTCCCCCGCAGAGGGTGACTGGCACCACCAGTGAGCGGGGCTCCTCGGGGGGTGAGTGCCCAGCCTCCTGGGTGGGGCCCTCGGGATCCCGCTCGGCACCCCCCCCTTCCCCGGATCTGCACAGCTCGTTCCACGCATGTCCCGCCTCAGTACTGACCCACCTCAGCGCCCGTCACGGCCAGCTGGCTAAGGACTGGCCCCCTCTCCCCCGCCCTCACCCCCCGTCTGCTCCCAGGGGCCTCCCCCATGGTACTGACCCACCTCAGCGCCCGTCACGGCCAGCTGGCCAAGGGCTGGCTCCCTCTCCCCCGCCCTGACCCCCCGTCTGCTCCCAGGGGCCTCCCCCCATGGTACTGACCCACCTCAGCGCCCGTCATGGCCAGCTGGCCAAGGGCTGGCTCCCTCTCCCCCCCCCTCACCCCCCGTCTGCTCCCAGGGGCCTCCCTCCACGATACTGACCCACCTCAGCGCCCGTCACGGCCAGCTGGCTAAGGACTGGCCCCCTCTCCCCCGCCCTGACCCCCCGTCTGCTCCCAGGGGCCTCCCTCCACGATACTGACCCACCTCAGCGCCCGTCACGGCCAGCTGGCTAAGGACTGGCCCCCTCTCCCCCGCCCTGACCCCCCGTCTGCTCCCAGGGGCCTCCCCCATGGTACTGACCCACCTCAGCGCCCGTCACGGCCAGCTGGCCAAGGGCTGGCCCCCTCTCCCCCGCCCTCACCCCCCGTCTGCTCCCAGGGGCCTCCCCCATGGTACTGACCCACCTCAGCACCCGTCACGGCCAGCTGGCTAAGGACTGGCCCCCTCTCCCCCGCCCTGACCCCCCGTCTGCTCCCAGGGGCCTCCCCCCATGGTACTGACCCACCTCAGCGCCCGTCACAGCCAGCTGGCCAAGGACTGGCCCCCTCTCCCCCGCCCTCACCCCCTGTCTGCTCCCAGGGGCCTCCCCCCATGGTACTGACCCACCTCAGCGCCCGTCACAGCCAGCTGGCCAAGGGCTGGCCCCCTCACCCCCGCCCTCACCCCCTGTCTGCTCCCAGGGGCCTCCCTCCACGATACTGACCCACCTCAGCGCCCGTCACGGCCAGCTGGCCAAGGACTGGCCCCCTCTCCCCCGCCCTCACCCCCTGTCTGCTCCCAGGGGCCTCCCTCCACGATACTGACCCACCTCAGCGCCCGTCACGGCCAGCTGGCCAAGGACTG
Organism: Mauremys mutica; assembly: GCF_020497125.1. Classification (NCBI taxonomy): domain Eukaryota; kingdom Metazoa; phylum Chordata; order Testudines; family Geoemydidae; genus Mauremys; species Mauremys mutica. The sequence goes on from NC_059090.1 coordinate 25,449,562, forward strand.
GCCCCCTCTCCTCCGCCCTGACCCGTCTCTTCCCCCTGTCTGCTTCCAGGGGCCTACATGCTGCAGAAGCTCATTGAGGAGACGGATAAATTTGTGGTCTTCACGGAGGAGGAGTCGGGGGCCAGTGAGCAGCTGTGTGGGATTGCCGCCTGCCAGACTGACGACATCTTCACCCGCAACTGCCTCGTTGAGCTGGTCAACTGCCAGGTACCCTGGTCCCAGCCAGGCTGCTTCTGGGACAGGCCAGCCAGAGCTCCTGCCCCGCTCCCTGCACCGCCCCCTGCTGGGAGAGGGGGTGACTGAGCTGTGTCTTTCTTTCCCTGGCCCTGCCGCTGGGGCAGACACAGCAGGCCCTCTGCCCTGGTTTCTCTCCTGGCTCGGCTGCCCCATGCTGGAGTTGGCAGGGTCACTTAGGGGCCTGTTCTCCTGCAGATGGTGCTGCGTGGTGCAGAGACGGAGGGCTGTGTGATTGTGTCTGCTGCCAAGGCCCAGCTCCTGCAGTGCCTGCACCACCCCGCCTGGTACGGAGACACCCTGAAGCAGAAGACCTCGTGGACCTGCCTGCTGGACGGCATGCAGTACTTCGCCACCACTGAGAGCAGCCCTGCCGAGAGGGAGGACGGCCAGCTGTGGCTGGAGGTTGGTTGCTGTCAGCTCAGGTGGGGTAGGGGGCCTGGGGCTCTTTAGTTCCCATGCGGGAGGAGTTTATCACAGCCATGGCCCCAGAGGCCTGAGAGTGAAGGCAGCCCTGGAGCCCCCTAAATCCATGGCAGGGCAGGATCCCAGTGCCAGGCAGCTGGGGAGAGGGTGCCAAGCCAGTCCCGGGGACAAGCCCCCCAGCCTGCTGGCTCTGGCTGGGCTGGGTGTGAGGCCTGGGCAGTCACCAGTGTCCTTCCTGCCCCAGGTGAAGAACATCGAGGAGCATCGGCAGAGGAGCCTGGATTCGGTGCAGGAGCTGATGGAGAGTGGGCAGGCCGTGGGCGGCATGGTCAGCACCACCACAGGTCAGCATATAGAGCCCTGCTTGCCTGGGGCCCAAGAATCCTTCACACCAGCACCCGGGGATTGCTGGGCCCTTGGTCCTTGTGCGTCACCCGAGGGACAAACGGAGCCAGCCCAGCTGAGAGCTCTGTCCCCCCCGTAGCACCCCACGCTGGGATGGGCTTGGGGTCCGTGCCCGAGGCAGCATTCTGGGGTGACTCTCCAGAGGACTTACGTGCATCCCCTTCCCCCACCCTTTGTTCGGATCCCAGAGGTCCCCGCCCTTGCCCCGGCACCCTGATGCCTCAAACTGTCCGAGAATCAGGGGCCCTGACAGCTGCCTGTGTTTGGCCCCCAGACTGGAATCACCCCTCGGAAGCCCAGCAGACCCAGCAGGTGCAGAGGATCATCTCCCGGTGCAGCTGTCGCATGTACTACATCAGCTACAGCCATGACATTGACCCGGAGCTGGCCACGCAGATCAAGCCCCCCGACGCCCCAGCCGACCAGGAGAAGGAGGACCTGCTGAAGAAACAGGAGGGTGCGGCCCTGCGCCTGGCTGGGTCATTCTGCTCTCCTCTCCGGGGGGGAGAGGGAGCTCCTGGGGGACAGGCCACGACCACAGGCCTCGTGGTGCCGAATTCTCCTGGAACCTCCCTCAGATCAGAGCAGGGCAGCTGCAGTCGGCTCCGTTCAATGGGGCCCTGGGGTGTCTGGCACACGGGGGCAGAGCATTGTGGGCTGGAGAGCCGGGTTTGTCTGTGCCTGCTGGGGCCAGTAGCGTCTCTGAGCTCTCGGTGGGGGCGGGGGCAGACTTGGTCTCCCCAGCCCTGGCCCTTGTTTGTGTGTCAGCCCCACAGGCAGTTCCCTCTGCAGCTCCCAGGGACTATACCAGCCCCCCAGGCGCTGGCTGTCACAGGGGCTGCCCCAACGCCCGTTCCTCTCCTCTCTCCCCAGGAGCCGTCGACACTTTCACGCTGATCCACCATGACCTGGAGATCTCGACCAACCCGGCGCAATACGCCATGATCCTGGACATCGTCAACAACCTGCTGCTGCACGTGGAGCCGAAGCGCAAGGTACCGTGGGCCTGAGCGGCGCGCAGGTGCAGTGGACTCCCCAGAGACCTCTCACCTCGCCTCTCTCTCTCTGACCTCAGGAGCACAGCGAGAAGAAGCAGCGGGTGCGGTTCCAGCTGGAGATCTCCAGCAACCCAGAGGAGCAGCGCAGCAGCATCCTGCACCTGCAGGAGGCCGTGAGGCAGCACGTGGCCCAGATCCGCCAGCTGGAGAAGCAGATGTACTCCATCATGAAGGTGAGGCCTGGGCTGGGGCTGGCTTAGTGTGCGGACTGCAGGTCCCTGGTGCCGGCCTGCTTGGGCCGGGTAGGTGCTGACTGGTGCTGGCTCTTCAGTCCCTGCAGGATGACAGTAAGAACGAGAACCTGCTCGAGCTGAACCAGAAGCTGCAGTTGCAGCTGAGCCAGGAGAAGGCCAACCTGCAGCTGGAGAGTGAGGAGTTGAACATTCTCATCAGGTACCAGCCCCCGCCAGCCTGATGTGCAGAGCAGGGAGGCAGCTTGCCCAAGACCTGCTGCCCAGTCCCACCGCTTTCCAAAGGCACCGTGCCACTGCACCCCAACTCTGCTTCCCTGGGGCTCCCAGGCTGCCTCTCCCCCATGCTGCTCTGGGGGGCTGGCTGCCCTTCGACTGGCCCTAGCCCCGGGGCCGCCCTCACGGCTTTCCTTTGCCCGCTTGGGCAGGTGTTTTAAAGATTTCCAGCTGCAGCGGGCAAACAAGATGGAGCTGCGCAAACAGCTGGAGGACGTCCGTGTGGCCCGGCGGACCGAGTTCTACTTTGCTCAGGCGCGCTGGCGCCTCACCGAGGAAGACGGGCAGCTGGGCATTGCGGAGCTGGAGCTGCAGCGCTTCCTGTACAGCAAGGTACCGGGCCCAGCGGGGGCACCAGCGCCCCTCCTGTGTGGCACCTAGGCTTGGGCTCCGCCCTTGAGGAGGGGGGAAAGGGTGCGCTGGGGTCCGTGGGCTGACGGCTCTGTTTGCAGGTGAACAAGTCGGACGACACGGCAGAGCATCTCCTGGAGCTGGGCTGGGTCACCATGAACAACCTCCTGCCCAACGCCGTGTACAAGGCAAGTGCCAGGCAGCGGGAGGCTGCGGTGGGGCCCTGGGCGGGGAGGGGCAGCAGCCAGCCTGGGGGGGCGGATTTCAGAGGCAGGCAGAGCTGGGCCCCCACCATTTCTGCATTCCCATCTGTGCCCTGCAGGTGGTGCTGCGACCTCAGAGCTCCTGCCAGTCGGGCCGGCAGCTGGCTCTGCGCATATTCAGCAAGGTCCGTCCGCCAGTGGGAGGCATCTCTATCAAGGAGCATTTTGAGGTGAGGCTACAGGTGGATCCCAGGGGTCTGTAGGCAGGCCTGGGGCGGGGGTTCTGCTCCTCTGTGTCCCCAGTAGGAGGTGCTGTAGGCGACAGGGCAGGCGCACCCATCCTGCTTGGGTATCTGGGTGATGCAGGGTGGCCCTGACGAAAGGCTCCTCTTGCAGGTGAACGTGGTGCCCCTGACCATCCAGCTCACGCACCAGTTCTTCCACAGGATGATGGGCTTCTTCTTCCCTGGCCGCAGCGTGGAGGAGGAGGAGGTGGGGGATGAGGAGGACAAATCCAAGCTGGTGACCACGGGTGAGTGTGCCCTGTGGGAAAGAGGGGAGGGGCCTAGCACAGGCCAGCCTGACCCCCCGATTAACTCAGTGCAGCGATGGGCTACACGCTGGCTGGCCAAGGGACCCCCTACGGGGATCGGAAATGGGGACTCCTCGCTGTGTGGGGTCCCCCAAATCCATTCTCGCCCCAAAGCTACTCAGTCTTTGTCAGTGGTGTGGAAGAAAATATAAAATCCCTGGGGGTAAGGTTTGGAGCCGAGGCCCAGACTGGTGCAGTGGTGGATAATGGTGGGATAGGGCAGCTCTCGAGAGCAATGCGGATCACCGGGGAACCTGGGCGCCCTTGGCCAACCTGCTTTTCAATGCAGCCAACGGCTGGGTCCTCCAGCTAGGAGCCAGGAAAGCAGCTCTAACTTACGGGGGGGGCGAGTTCTGGAAAGGGGGGCTCTGCCAGGGCCGTGGGATCATGGTGGAAACCGGCTGAAGCGTGGGCTGGCTAAGAGGGTGAATGCAATCCTTGGCTGCGGAGCAGGAGAAGGGAGGTGTTCCCACTGCATCCGGCCTGTGGGAGACCGTTCTGGGGATGGTGCTCAGTGCTGGTGTCCGCGCTTCAGAAAGGACGTGGGCCAGCTGGAAGGGCTCAGAAATGAGCTGCAGTGATTCGAGGTCTGGAAAACCTGCCTTCCGGTGAAGGGAGAGACGCTCTGCCAGTGCTAGCCAAGAGACGAGGCAGAGGTGACTTGATCACGGTCTGTAAATAGCCACCTGGAGGAAGACCTGTGAGCGGAGAGGGCTCCTCAGTCCAGCAGACAAAGGCTGAACGCGACCCAGGGGCTGGGAGCTGAAGCCACACTGGGAATACGGTGCCCGTTTCCTGCAGTGAGGGTCATTGACCATTGGACCAGCCAAAGGACCTGGCTCACTCTGTCCCATGGAGTCTGTCGGGAGAGGGGGTCTGTTTCCACCAGCTCTGCCCTAGCCCCGCCAGGGTTCTGGCAGGCTGCAGGGATCAGTGCGGGGCTGCTGCGGTGGGTCGGGCTGGGTAACCACAGTGCTCCCTTCTCTCTCAGGGATGCCCGTGGTGAAGCCGAGGCAGCTGTTAGTGGCTGAAGACTCACTGGGCCCAGGGAAAGGAGTCGCTCAGGGACTGAACCGGACATCAGGGGTCAGGAGATCATTCCGGAAAGCCCCCGAGGTACCCACCCCCCTGCCCTTTGCGGGGGAGTCTCCCCCCAGGAGCGCCTGTTCCGCTTGTCTCGGGGCTCAGACAGTCTAGAGCCAGCGATTGCTCCCGCAGTGCCTGGGGGCAGTGGGCTGGGCTGTCCTGCCCCAGGGCTGTGAAGGATTCACTCATTACCCGCACACTGAGCAGCTGGTGCAGACCAGGGGGTGCCAACCTGGGTCCCCGGGCACGTGGCAGGGAAGAGAATGAGCCTTGGCTGCTCTCCTGAATGAGCAACGCCCCCTTCCCACTGGTCCGATGCCCAGCTGTGCATCTCTTCCCCCTTCTCTTGCTCTGCTGATTCTGTCGGGCTCCGTCCCTCCCAGCACCCCGTGGACGACATTGACAAGATGAAGGAGCGTGCGGCGATGAACAACTCCTTCATCTACATCAAGATCCCGCAGGTGCCGCTCTGCGTCAGCTACAAGGTCAGTGCCTGCCTCCAGCATGGCGGCCAGGGCAGAGCCAGCCCCAGGGGTGCTGGGGAGGGAGGGGACAGCTGCGGGCGTGTGGTGGGGCAGAGCCAGCCCCGGAGGGTTCTGGGGAGGGAGGGGACAGCCGTGGGCGGATGCTGGGGCGGGGCTGGCCCCACAGGGTGCTGGGGAGGGAGGGGACAGCCGTGGGCGGGTGCTGGGGCGGGGCTGGCCCCACAGGGTGCTGGGGAGGGAGGGGCAGCTGCGGGCGGGTGCCGGGGCTGGGCCGGCTCCGCAGGGTGTAGGTGTAGGGGATCTGTGTGAGGGGCTGCCCTGCCCTTCAACTGTCCCTGTCCCTAGGGCTGCCAGTGGCTGCTTTCATGGCTTTCCCTTGCCCGTTTGGGCTGAGCTGAAGTTCACTTTCTGCCTCTCCTCTCTGTGCCCCATGGGTGCTGTAGGGTGCCTGGTACTTCTGGGGGCAGGGGGCCCTGCCTCCTTCCTATGCACTGTCACTGCCATCTGGCTGGCTGGGATGCAGGACTCTTCCTGAGCCACGGGGCAGAGGGGAGGAGGCCATTCCTGGGCCACAGCACAGTCCCCACCACACTCCCCTCAGCAGAGGGCCTGTGTCCCCGTTTCTGCCCTGGGTCCCCCCAGCCCATCTCTCCTCTGAGCCCAGGGGTTCTGCCTGCTGTGTCTTGCTCCGCGCCTGTAGGAACATGGCCAGCGGAGCAAGCCCGTGAATGGCTGGCTCTGGCCGCGGGGTCTGATACATTGTCTGGCGCAGGGCGAGAAAAACAGCGTGGACTGGGGTGACCTGAACCTGGTGCTGCCGTGCCTGGAGTATCACAACAACACGTGGACGTGGCTGGACTTTGCTATGGCAGTGAAACGGGACAGCCGCAAGGCATTGGTAGCACAGGTGAGGGCCCGGAACCTCCCCCTGCTGAGGGGAGCAGAGGAGAGATCTGCCCCAGGCACTTGGAGCACTCTGGGTTTAGCTGTTAGCGTTGGGGACTGACTTATAGCCCCTTTCCTGTCAGTCATGTTGAGGAGCCCCGGTGCCCTCCTCACCTTCCCCTGAGTGGTGCTGGGCCTGTGCCCGTGGGGCGTCTCTCTCTGGGCAGGGCAGAGAACATAAGAACAGCCCCACTGGATCAGACCAAAGGCCCATCTAGCCCAGGATTCTGTCTGCTGATAGTGGCCAACGCCTGGTGCCCCAGAGGGAATGAACCGGACGGGGAATCATCGAGTGATCCATCCCCTGTCACCCATTCCCAGCTTCTAGCAAACAGAGGGTGGAGGGATAGCTCAGTGGATTGAGCATTGGCCTGCTAAACCCAGGGTTGTGAGTTCAGTCCTTGAGGGGGCCACTTAGGGATCTGGGGCAAAAATTGGTCCTGCTAGTGAAGGCAGGGGGCTGGACTCAATGACCTTTCAAGGTCCCTTCCAGTTCTAGGAGATTGGTATATCTCCAATTATTACCTTTAGAGGCTAGGGACACCATCCCTGCCTATCCTGGCTAATAGCCATTGATGGACCTATCCTCCATGAACTGATCTAGTTCTTTTTTGAACCCTGTTATAGTCTTGACCTTCACAACATCCTCTGGCAAAGAGTTCCACAGGTTGACTGTGTGTTTGGTGTGAAAAAATACTTCCTTTTGTTTGTTTTAAACCTGCTGCCTATTCATTTCATTTGGTGACCCATAGTTCTTGTGTTATGAGGAGGAGTAAATAACACTTCCTTATTTACTTTCTCCACACCAGACATGATTTTATAGATCTCTGTCATATTACCCTCTTAGTCGTCTCTTTTCTAAGCTGAAAAGTCTGTCTTATTAATCTCTCATACGGCAGCTGTTCCATACCCCTAATCATTTTTGTTGCCCTTTTCCAATTCCAATATATCTTTTTTGAGATGGGGTGACCACATCTGCACGCAGTGTTCAAGATGTGGGCGTACCATGGATTTATATAGAGGCAACATGATATTTTCTGCCTTACTATCTATCCCTTTCCTAATGATTCCCAACCTTCTGTTTGCTTTTTGACCTCCGCTGCACACTGAGTGGATGTTTTCAGAGAAATATCCCCAATGACTTCAAGATCTTTTTGTTGAGTGGTAACAGCTAAATTAGACCCCGTCATAGTTAGGATTGTGTTTTCCAATGTGCATTACTTTGCATTTATCAATATTGAATTTCATCTGCTATTTGGTTGCCCAGTCACCCAGTTTTGAGAGATCCTTTTGTAGCTTTTCGCAGTCTGCCTGAGTCTTAACTATCTTGAGTAGTTTTGTATCATCTTCAGATTTTGCCCCCTCTCTGTTTACCCCTTTTCCCAGATCATTTAGGAATATGTTGAATAGGACTGGGCCCAGTACAGACCCCTGGGGGACACCACTGTTTACCTCTCTCCATTCTGAAAACTGACCATTTATTCCTACCCTTTGTTTCCTGTCTTTTAACCAGTTACCAATCCATGAGAGAACCTTCCCTCTTATCCTATGACAGTTTACTTTGCTTAAGAGCCTTTGGTGAGGGCCCTTGTGAAAGGCTTTCTGAAAATCTAAGTACACTATATCCACTGGATCCCCCTTGTTCACATCCTTGTTGAGCCCCTCAAAAAATTCTAGTGGATTGGTGAGGCCTGATTTCCCTTTGCTATAACCAGATTGACTCTTCCTCCCAAAATCATGTTCATCTCTGTGTCTGACAATTCTTGTCTTTACTATAGTTTCAGCCAATTTGCCCGGTACTGAAGTCAGGCTTCCCGGCCTATAACTGCTGGGATCGCCTCTGGAGCCTTTTTAAAAAATCAGCATCACATCAGCTGTCCTCCAGTCATGTGGTACAGAAGCTGATTTAAATGATAGGTTACAGACTACAGGCTGCAGATGAGTGTCTGTGGGGCTGCTGGAAATGCCTGGGCTGGAACGGGCACCGCTCTCTCTGCCAGGCTCACTCTGCCTGCCCAGATTGCTGCCAAGTCCCCGCCTCTGGGGCAGGCTGTGCAGAGGAGCCCCAGGGAATGAGGCCTAGTTAGGTCTTTGGCTGAGCTGTTGCAGCCAGGCCAAGCCTTGGCCATCCCCCACCCCTGCTGTCTCCTAACCCTCTCTCCGCTGCGCAGGTGATCAAGGAGAAGCTGCGCCTGAAGCCAGCTGCTGGGGCTGAGGCCCGAGGGAAGCTGGAGAACAAAGCGGATGGGACCATCCAGCAGCAGCAGCAGGAGGAGGACGAGAAGGCGCGGCTACTCATCGGCCTGAGTGTGGGCGAGAAGAACCCCAGCAAGAAGTCCATCTTTGGCAGGCGCAAATGAGGGCAGCACCCGGCTGGCCGGGAAGGGACTCAGGCGGCTCCTGCCACCTCTTGGGCACATGGCCCCTTTGCAGGCCTGAGCTGGCACAAACAGCCAGTGACTTTGTCTGGGTGGGGGGCCCTTGGTGGCACAGCCCAGCCATGGCACAAGAACTCGACGGACCAATGGCACGGGCAGAGCCCCTGTCCAGGCAGGGAGCGGCATGGCGGTAGGGGGACGCCACGCAGTGTGAAGTGGCTCCCCGCAGCAGGAGCTGGGGAGGCTGCGTCACCCAGGGCCCGGGCTGCTTCCATTTGCACAGAGCCTGGGGGGTGAGGGGCACTCGAGTTGTTATTACAGGTGTGTCCTGCGCTGGTGTCACTGGGCCAGTGGCACTGTTCGCACTGCAGCGCGGCTGCTCCAGTCCGGTTACTGTTGGGAAGTGGGCACTGAGGAGAATTTAAATAAAAGTTTTTAATTTGGACCCATCTCTGTCCTGGTGTTTCTGATCAGTTCCCCAGCAGGGAAAGGGCCAGAGCCAGGGTCCTGTGTCCTACCAGTGTGCTGCTAGCACCTGGGCCCAGCCTGCTCCCCCCAGCAGAGAGCTACCAGCACTTGGTGGCTACTGGAGCCTCGTGGCCCCCTGAGCTGCTTTCCCCTGGTTTTCCCCTCGCTCTCTGGGGCAGCCTGGCCTGCCCTGTTTCGCTGGGCCCTGCTGTGCAGTACAAGGGTTTGCTCGGTCTGTGAGTCCCAGCTCCCCGGACAGCGTGGGGGCTGCTGGGGTGGAGGCGCAGCTGGAGGTGACTGAGCTGATCTATTATCCCCCACTCCACTTTCATGGATTGTTTATCCAGCCCCAGTCCAGATTACTGCCTGGGGTAGGAACCTTTCCTGGGAGCTGCCCCCTGGGTCAGGTGCCATGAACCCCCCTTGGCTTCGGCCGGGGAGAGGGGGCGTGTGTGTGTGTGTGTGTGTGTGTGTGTGTGTCTGTCTGTCTGTCTGTCTGTCTTCTCCCAGCTGTGGTGCTATCCCCACCACCTGCCTCTACTCCGGCTGCTTTATAAACAGGAGCTCGGTGGCTTTCGTTCCATCCATGCCCCCGCTCTGTGCTAGGCCTGTCAGTGTTGTTCTGGCTAGGGAAGCCCCAGGCTGAGATGAGGAGCTGGGCCTTTTTCAGTAGCACCCACCCTTCCTTTCTCTCCCGGTGGTCACACTCCTTCCCCCAGGATCTTCCTGCCAGCAGGTGCCCAGGAGAGAGCAGGGGAGCCCGAGGCCGGTTATTGTCTGTGGGCCGGGGGCCCTGGCCGGCTCCTTTGTCCACAGGGGCTGAGACCCTCGCTGAGAGCAGCAGCAGCAGCTGCTGGCTGAGGGAGGAGGCTGGGCCATGGAACTCACTCCGGCCAGCATGGGCTGAGCCCCTTCCCAGGCCCTTTCTTGCTGCGGTGCTTGGGGCAGCTCGAGGCAGGGCCAGCAGGGTCCCTGTCTGCCCTGGGGCCCCTTATGGCCCTGCTTGGCCTGGCTCCTGGATGCTGATGAATAGCCAGGAGGTGGGCGTAACCGAGGACAACTTGTCCTGAATAAAGCAGCCAGTGGGTGTGTCCTATAAGGAGGGGCGAACAAGCAAATGGGCGGGGCTTGCATGGCAATGAGGGATCCGTGGGTTATTTGCATGGAGCGGGGCGGGGCTCGCGTGGCAATGAGGGATCCGTGGGTTATTTGCATGGAGCGGGGCGGGGCTCGCGTGGCAATGAGGGATCCGTGGGCTATTTGCATGGAGCGGGGGGGGCTCGCGTGGCAATGAGGGGCCGTGGGTTATTTGCATGGAGCGGGGCGGGGCTCGCATGGTAATGAGGGGCCGTGGGTTATTTGCATGGAGCGGGGCGGGGCTCGCAGGGCAATGAGGGGCCGTGGGTTATTTGCATGGAGCGGGGCGGGGCTCGCAGGGCAATGAGGGGCCGTGGGTTATTTGCATGGAGCGGGGGGGGGCTCGCAGGGCAATGAGGGGCCATGGGTTATTTGCATGGAGCGGGGTGGGGCTCACAGGGCAATGAGGGGCCGTGGGTTATTTGCATGGAGCGGGGCGGGGCTCGCGTGGTAATGAGGGGCTGTGGGTTATTTGCATGGAGCGGGGCGGGCCTCGCAGGGCAATGAGGGATCCATGGGTTATTTGCATGGAGCGGGGCGGGGCTCACAGGGCAATGAGGGGCCGTTGGCTATTTGCATGGAGTGGGGCGGGGCTCGCGTGGTAATGAGGGGCCGTGGGTTATTTGCATGGAGTGGGGCGGGGCTCGCAGGGTAATGAGGGGCTGTGGGTTATTTGCATGGAGCGGGGGGGGCTCGCAGGGAAATGAGGGGCCGTGGGTTATTTGCATGGAGCGGGGCGGGGCTCGCGTGGTAATGAGGGGCTGTGGGTTATTTGCATGGAGCGGGGCGGGGCTCGCGTGGTAATGAGGGGCCGTGGGTTATTTGCATGGAGCAGGGCGGGGCTCGCGTGGTAATGAGGGGCTGTGGGTTATTTGCATGGAGCGGGGCGGGGCTCGCAGGGCAATGAGGGGCCGTGGGTTATTTGCATGGAGCGGGGCGGGGCTCGCGTGGTAATGAGGGGCCGTGGGTTATTTGCATGGAGCGGGGCGGGGCTCGCAGGGTAATGAGGGGCTGTGGGTTATTTGCATGGAGCGGGGGGGGCTCGCAGGGCAATGAGGGGCCGTGGGTTATTTGCATGGAGCGGGGCGGGGCTCGCGTGGCAATGAGGGGCCGTGGGTTATTTGTATGGAGCGGGGCGGGGCTCGCGTGGCAATGAGGGGCCGTGGGTTATTTGCATGGAGCGGGGCGGGGCTCGCGTGGCAATGAGGGGCCGTGGGTTATTTGCATGGAGCGGGGCGGGGCTCGCAGGGCCATGAGGGGCCGTGGGTTATTTGCATGGAGCGGGGCGGGGCTCGCGTGGTAATGAGGGGCTGTGGGTTATTTGCATGGAGCGGGGCGGGGCTCGCAGGGCAATGAGGGGCCGTGGGTTATTTGCATGGAGCGGGGCGGGGCTCGCGTGGCAATGAGGGGCCGTGGGTTATTTGCATGGAGCGGGGCGGGGCTCGCGTGGCAATGAGGGGCCGTGGGTTTTTTGTATGTAGTGGGGCGGGGCTCGCGTGGCAATGAGGGGCCGTGGGTTATTTGTATGGAGCGGGGCGGGGCTCGCGTGGCAATGAGGGGCCGTGGGTTATTTGCATGGAGCGGGGCGGGGCTCGCGTGGCAATGAGGGGCCGTGGGTTATTTGCATGGAGCGGGGCGGGGCTCGCAGGGCAATGAGGGGCCGTGGGTTATTTGCATGGAGCGGGGCGGGGCTCGCGTGGCCATGATGCGGGGCCGGGATGCCGCCTGTTTATGCAACCGGCCCGGAGCGGGATTAGCTGGGCCGGGCGCAGCGGCTTCTGCTGTCGGGACGCGATGGGGCCGGGGCTGCCGGAGCCGGGGGCGGCGTAGGGAGGAGGCGCGATGGGAGCGGCCGGCAGCGAGCCCGAGCCCCCGCCGGGGCCCCTCAAGGTGCGTGTCGGGGTGCGGGGTGCGGGGCGCCCGCCCGGGTCTCGCTGTGCTGCGAGCCCACGGGCCCGTCCCACGCAGCTGTGGCCGCTGTGCCCTGCCCTGCCCCAGAGCTGGCTGCAGCGGGGCCAGGGGCTGATGCTTCTGCTGGCTCCGCAGGGCGGTGGCTTCGCAGCCGAGGTCTCCTGGGTCCGGAGCTGGAAGAGGGTCTTGGCCGGCATTGGGGTGACGGTGTCAGGGCTGGAGCGCAGCTTGGCCACGAGGAGGCGACTCCAGCAGCAGCGGGGCCCGGGCGAGAAGCTGCCCCGGCTGGGGGAGAAGCTGGTGACGGGGTGGCCAGTCCCGCAGTTCGTCTCGCTCTTCCTCCCGGAGTTCCCCGTCCGGCCCCCCCTGGGCCAGCCGCAGCTCAAGGTGCGATGCCCAGCTCCGGGCTGCTGGGGGGTGGCTGGGACAAGCCATGGCTAGGGCCCACGGGGGTGGACTGGCCTCTTGTGGCCTGCGTGGGCCCTTGGGAGCCCCAGGGCCGAGCCGGAGTCGAGGAGCCCAGCAATGCTGGCGCAGGATCCCAGGTGCAGGAGCCGGCAAGCTCCGGTCTCCAGCTGGGACTCAGGCAGCGTCTGCCCCCCGGCCTCCAGCTCTCCCTCCGGCCCTGGGCCGCTACGCAGCTTTCCTCTCTGACAGGCAGAATGCTGGGGAGAGGAAAGCCCCTGGGGTTCACCCCCCCCCCCGTCCTTTGGGAGCAGGGGACGGGAGGCTGGGATGGTTCCCCCCACGCCTACGTCAGGGCTCTGTCCGGCCTGGCCAGCAGACACTGCTCTGGGTAGTCCCTGGAGCGAGTCCCATGCTGCTCTCGCGGGGCCTGGCCCCGCTGGCGGGCACAGTCACACCCCACGCTCACCAGTTCCTTCCTTTTAGATTCTGGGCTTTGTTGCCAAAGGCTCGTTCGGGACGGTCCTGAAAGTGCTGGACTGCGGGCGGGAGAAGGTCTTTGCTGTGAAGGTGGGTGCCCGTCTGACACTGCCCCTCTTGCCCAGGGCGCTGCCCCGTTTCCCGGTGCTGACTCGCTGGGGCCGTGGCTTTCTCTTGCAGGTGGTCCCCAAAGTGGAGGTGCTGCGGCGTGACACCCTGAAGCAGTGCAAGGAGGAGGTCAGCATCCAGGTAGCTGCCGCTCTCCCTGGGGGCATGGGGCACGTAGGGGGATCCCCTCGGGAGGGGTGGCTTGGGGAAGAGACTAGACTCCTGAAGCTGCCCCACCCCAGGGGCCTGGGTAGCTGCCCGGAGCTCGTTCTGTCACCTCGCCTTCCTGGCTCGGAGTCCCAGGCAGGCCGTACCTGGCCACGTCGGCCCTTCCTCGGCACCACACTCCAGCCCCACTGGGGAGCTGGGTGCGGCTGGCTCTCCTGAGCCCTCTCCAGAGATGCCCTGGGGGTCGGGGCCTGCCCCGGGGGAGGGCTGTATCCCCGGGTGGGTTAGGGCGCTTTGGCAAGAGGGACGTCCTGAGCCTTCCTGCCCCTCCCCTTCTCCTCCTCCCTGATTTCTCCCCATGGGTGTCCCCATCCCTAGCTCAGATACTCATGAGTCCTGTTTCTCTTTGTCCCCAGAGGCAGGTCAGCCACCCATTTGTTCACTGCTTAGGGGACAGCTGGCAGGGACAGCGGCATCTCTTCATTAGTGAGTCACCATCTGCCCCCCCCTCCCCCCCGGGTCTGCCTAGAGTAGGGGCCCCGCCCCCTCCTTGTACGTTTCCCTCTCCGTGTGCGTGTACACGGCTCTGTGCCTCTGACCGACATTAAACCTCTTGTCCGCCTCAGAGCTCTGGCGGCTGGAGCGCAGCCTGGCTCTGCTGCCAGCAATCCCCTGTGCAGCTCGCTCCCCTCCCCCATGGCCACCCGTGGCTGGGTCATGTGAGCAGGATAAAGGCATTTCCCTCTGGCAGGCCTGGCTCTAGGGTGACCAGATGTCCTGATTTCATAGGGACAGTCCTGAGTTTTTTGATCTTTTTCTTATATAGGCTCCTATTACCCCCCCCACCCCCGTCCCGATTGTTCACATTTGCTGTCTGGTCGCCCTGCCTGGCTCCCCTGCCCTGGGCTGGCACGGTTCTCTTGGCCCTCGGGTAGTGAAGGGTTCAGCAGCAAAGGGAAGCAGCCCCACTGCAAGTATCAGCCCGGGGGCCGTGCCTGCTGTATGCCCTGCCTCCCCAGCAGGTGAGGCCCCCTGGAGGCAGGGTCTGTAGAGGGTCTCTGAGATGTGATCTGTGGGGAGGGAGAGGGGATCGCATTTGCCTGGAGCCCTGGCTCTCCCCAGCTGGACAGTGTGTGCTGGGCCCCCCCTAAGCTGTACGGTCTGTCTGTCCTGCTCCCTCTGCAGTGTGCACATACTGCAGCACCGGGGACCTGCACACGCTTTGGGACTCTTCGGGGCGCTTTGCGGAAGCCACCATTCGCCTGTTTGCAGCCGAGCTGGTTCTGGTGCTGGGTGAGTGACCTGCTGAGGGGCACTTGCATAGGAACCTGTGCTTGGGCAGAGAGTCCCTATGGGTTCCCCTGGTGCTGTGTGGCTGATGCTGCCAGCGCCCTGGGATCTCTGGGCCCTGGGGAGGGGGCTCTGTGTGGGGCAGAGGTGCCAGGTGTGGGCTCCTCCCTGCCTGCCAGGAGCTGATGGTCAGACAGCTTCCCCTGTATTGGGTCAGGCCTATGGTCCTTCTCACCATGCCTGGTGGGGCTCTGGTGACCCTCCTCCTTTCTCCCCTTCCAGGCTATCTCCATGACCTGGGCATTGTGCACCGAGACGTGAAGGTACGAGTGCCCTGAGAGAGGGGGTCTGACCTGTCCTGCCCCTCGCTGGACCGAGTCAGTGACACGCTCGGGGTGATGGGCTCCACTGCAAGGCTCTGGGCGGCTGCCCTGCTGCCGGGTGTGAGTCAGTGCCGGCTGGCAGGAGCAGGCCTGGGGGGTGGCAAGTTCCTCTGTGATGGGGGGACCTCCCCTCCCCCCAGGCCCCAAACTCACTGCTGGGGGGTGGGAGCTGGATTCAGCTGCTCCACTCAGTGGAGGGAGTGGGCAGCTGCTCGTTCCCCCCACTAGTTTGAGCGAGTGCTGCCCAAGGCCTGATCCAGCCCATTGTGGATCCTGGGCGGCTCTGAGAGGAGGGACTGGTTTCACACAGGCAGACGTGTGGGGTGTGAGCCGCAGGGGGCCCTCGCGAGCAGCCTGATGGGAATATGGCCCTTTCCAGGCCCGCGAGGCCAGCTGGTGTGTCCTGGACAGGTGGCCTTGCTTAGCTGAGTACAGCCTGGCCAAGGATGTAATGTGACCTCTGACCTCTCTCTCCTTTTCAGATGGAGAACATACTCCTGGACGAACGCGGTACGTGCAGCGCTGCCCCCTCCACACTAGGCTTGAGCCTCTGTTTCCTGGGCGGAGGGAATGCTGGGCTGGCAGCCTCTGGGGCGGGGGCGGGAGGGGATGCTGGGCTGCCAGTCGGGGGGCAGCGGGCTGACTCCATGTGGGTAGGGCTCTTGCAGAGCAGTGATACAGTGTGTGTCTGTGCACAGGGCACCTAAAGCTGACAGACTTTGGCCTTTCCCGCCACCTGCGCCGAGGGGAGCGGGCTTACACCATCTGTGGGACCCTGCAGTACATGGGTAAGACTGGCACAGGCTGCTGCTGGGCAGTGGGGCTGAGGGTTGGGCACTGCACAAACCCTGACTCTGCTTTCTCTTGGGATTGACAGCCCCAGAAGTGCTGAGTGGAGGCCCCTACAGCCATTCTGCTGACTGGTGGTCTCTGGGCATCCTGCTCTTTACCCTGGCTACTGGGAAGGTGAGGTGACGGAGCCAGGGGAGATGCTATGGGGTCAGATTCTCTATCACTGGGAGGCAAGGGGCTGGGGCAGCATCCCTATTGGTCTGGGCACACAGCCCTACTATCCCATGGAGCCACATTGGCGAGTGGGAGGGTCTGGGGGCAGAGGAGACACCTGTGTTCTCCGTCTCTCCCAGATCCCATCTGGATGGGTCCCTGGGCCACCTTTCTCTTTGTTCTAAGGTTGCCTCCACTCGGCAGCACTTCCGCCAGCACTACCGGAGTCTGCTGGCGGGTTCCCTGCTTCCCATCACCTGCACGATGCGTTGGCGCCTCCGCCCGGGCCATGGTCTGGATTGTGGCTCTTGTGCAATAGATCGGAGAAGGGCTTGAGCCCAGAGGGGCTCTGGCCTGCTGAGGGCTGGAAGATGGTGTAGAGGGGTGTCTGATAGGTACCTGCAACCAACATGTGCTCACGCTGCAGCCTGGCTCCTGCCCTAAGCTGCTCCAGCCTGGACCTTGGGCTGGGCTCCTGCTGCAGCTGCTGGGCCTGGGCAGAGGCAGTGGTCGATGGGAGGCAGCATCCTCTTCTGCTCCAGCTGGTCTTTGGGATTGCTTCCTTCCGGGGGACTAACAGCCCTCCCCTGTCTCCCCAGTTCCCAGTTCCTCCGGAGCGAGACCACCTGGCCATGCTGGCGAGCGTGAACCGCTGCAGCTACGAGAGCCCAGGCTCCCTGAGCCAGGGGCTGTCCCTCCTGCTCAGCGAGGTAACTCCTTCCCTGGTCCCGGCCCATCCCCTCTCCAGCAGGGCAGTGCTGGCTGAGTCTATCCCCTGTACACGCAGCCCGTTCTTACGGTCAGGCTCTCCCTCCCCAGCTCCTGTGCCAAAACCCCCTGCGGCGCCTGCGCTACCTCCACCACTTCAAGAGCCACCTCTTCTTCCGGGGCGTGACCTTTGACGCCGAGCTCCTGCAGAAGCACCCGGTGGACGTTGTCGTGGCTGCGCGGCAAGCGGAAGCGGCGGCCCAGGAATCCTCCGTCGCCTTTGCAGACTTTGACTGTGACCTTCTGGCCTCTCTGAGCCGCCCCCGGCCTGGCTGAGGCAGAGCTGACCTGGCTGGAGCTCTGGACACATTTGAGGCTCCATCTCGTTAGTGTTTGCAGGCTGGGAGCAGGAGCCGCATGGCCAGCCAGGAGCACCATTCTGTATGCTCAGGAACCCCATCTTGTGCAACCCTCCAGTCCCGCCCAGCACCTCAGGGAGAGCAGCAACGGGCACCCAGCCCCCCGCACCAGCAGTGGCTCTTGCCTGGGCCGGTAGATAGTGTCAGGGACTCGAACCCAGACAGCGAGGTTCGTTGTCTGACCGCAGAGAGACAGGCAACACCAGCAAGGTCCGATCAAAAGCTCTTTATTGACAAGTGCACACATCAATAGAGAGCAGCTCGTCTCCAGAGAGAACCAGCTTACTCTTTTACAACTAAGTATAGGTTACATAGACAGTTCCGTCACGTCACAGATTATTCATTTCACACAACCCATATCCCAACCCCCTTTGGTTAGTAACAAAAAACCTTAGTAACAAAACATATCTATCTTTCTTTATAATGTAAGCAAGTTGTGATGCCCCAGCAACTTTCTTATCAGCATGGTTGCCAAGCACCAGAAACTGGAAGACAGGAGTTAAAAATGGACCTAAGACAGAAACAGGGAGTGAATACAGGGAGGCCGGCTCCCTATCAGTTCTTCAAACGAACTGTTTCTAACACCGCACATCTGGTATTATGCCAGGAATGCAGCCCCTCCCTTATCTCACTTTTTCCCAGCTCTGTGAGAGACATACTGCTCCTCAGTATTTTTTCCACTCAGGGATTACCCAGAAGCCCTTGTTAGCCTGACTTCGGTCAGCCTGGCATAACTGGTTTTGTGCTACATCTCTATTCAGGCCTAACAATCCCCTCTTTGTCCCTAGAGGACCGTGATGGGACTCTTGGGACAACAACTTACCGCTTGGCAGGGCACAACCGGGTGCCCACCCAGCAGCCTCCTTTAATCATAACATATAGAACTACTAGGCCACAGATTATCACAACAGCGCTACGGAGCAAATTGTGGAGCCATCCGCCTATGTTTGGGAACCAATTAAACAGGTTGCTCCACCAAGACTCAATTCACTCTCCTTCATGATCCTTTGCCACCTATATGAGGTGTCTCGCCCTCTCCCAGGTGGCATTATACACATCGGGAACATAGACACAACATTCTTGTCTGATTAATGCACATGTTCCTCCTTGGGAGGCAAGCAGGATATCTAAGGCCAAGCGAATCTGTAGAACCATCTGTCTCAGCTTTCTTTGTGCGGTTGCCAATACCATCAGGGCATCGGCAGTAGTATTTGCCATTATTTCTAAGACCCCTTGGAGTCTCATTACTGCTTCTCCAATTCGCCAAGTGGTTCCTCCACACGCAAACACAAATCCTGCACAGGCACCTATCCAATCATTCAGAGCTCGCCAAGTAAGGGGAAGAGATTCTTTAACGTTCTCCTCCACCCCCCTTACATTTCGGATTTTCCCTGTGGGTAAATGTGCGCGGTAAACTATAGGAGGTTCTAACCAGGCCAGATAACAGGATCCACTCCACGAGGGAGGGAGGGCTAGATATGCCTTATTACCGCATACCCAGTATACTCCGAAAAGAGGGGGGAGAACCTTGGCCATAGCACGGTTGCTTATCCACTTGTACCATCTAGTCCAAGTGGGGAGAAGGGAGAATTCAGCTGAGGAAGGAGGGGTGATACCCACGGAGGAATTAGTGGAACACAAACATAAGGTACGATTTGATAGATTATACTGGAGTGTGCAAGAAAAGGCGTAATCTTCTATTAACTTATGACCTTCGTACAAGAAATGATCTTCTCCATGCATACTGCACGTATTCCCAGGAAAGCTGTACCATGCAAAGGAGCAGGACGTTATCCCATCCAGAAGAGAGATGTTAGGACCCTGCTTAGTCCCATAGTGAACGCCATTGGAACAAACCTTGCACTCACTATTACCTAGTGCTATTTTTCCTTCCCTTAGAAAGCACCACTGGCCAACCCTTTTCCAAAGAATAAGAGACCCATTTTCAGAGATACCCATGTCAGCCCAGGTAATATTTAAATCACCTGATTTGTCTTTCCAAGATGGGTTCCTAGTCATATTCATAGCACTAAGGGGAATAGGAACCATGGGAAGGCCTTTCTGGCTATCTGCTGGCATTAATGAGCACACCCAACATGAAGTGTTATGTAAAGCTGGCATACGAGCTTTCATCTCATGAGCAAGACATATAAATGTGTTAGAACTATGGGATTCTATAGCCTGAACTTGCCAAAACCCCAGAAAAGAAGGATAACAAACAAGAAGAAGAATAAGAACAAGATAACCCATGCTAATAAGTTGGGCCATCCTTTTGGGAAAAGACACAACCAGGTTACGGTTTCTTCAGTTGCAGCCGAAGCTTCAGATCGCCCACAGGGGTAACAGTCCATTGGTCTGGGCCACTGACTATAAATCAGTGAGGTATACCAAGTGGTTTAATTTCCCAGATGTCTCGGTGAATAATTCAGTCCCACATTCATCCTCCCCATGGACCTGGCAGGATTTGGTATGTGGGAGCCCACACCCCCCTAACCGGTCCATATGCTTCGAAGGAGCACTGTAAATGTCCACACTTCCACCCAGAAAGTGTCCAAGTATGCCTCCATGGCCACAGATCAGATGGTTCCTGATGCATCTGTAAGGGCAGTGGGCCAAGTCTGGTGCTCAAGATCATTCCGAATGGCCATCAGCTGGTCATTCAGGAAATCCTGAATTTCTAAACATACTAGATCCCACTGCAATGCCTTCCCAGCCTCAGTGATGTTCAATACCGTCTCTGTCAGTAACTTCTGGGTCATAGAACTAAGGGTGGCAATGACATATAACTCACCAACTCCAGCACGTACTTGGGATAGCTGAACTTCAGGAATAAGGCTAGTGGCACTTTCTAGTTGGCCCAATTTCTCATCATGTTCTTGGCTTTTAAGAATATTTTAAATGGCTGCTGTACTATTGGCCCCAGCCCACAGGGATCTGGTCAATTCCCTCTTCCTCCAGAGGAAATAACCCAGGCCCTCTGTTGTGCTAATCTAATGGCAGCCCCTTGTGAGCTATTTGGGTTTGTAGAAGTGATCTGGAAACTGGATAAGGGCAATGTCATTTAAAATCCAATTAGGGAGGGCAATACATGCTGAAGGATTTATCCAGAACACAGGGCACAGCCTGTAGAATAAACCCCAAAATCCAATCAATACCACATTCCCAAGCAGGGGGTCCCACAAATCTCTTCCTGCCAGTGTATAATTTTTTGTTTCTTCACCAGGGTCAGTGTTTAATGTCCTTTCTGGTCAGGAATTCCTGGACTTTGGCAATGTCAGTGGAGTGAGTGTTCCATTTTCTTTCCTGAAACAGTCGTGGTTCAGCATCCTACAGGGGAGAGGTTACCAGCACATCACCCTGTAATGGTTTTGATTCATCTAGAAAAGTTCAAAGGCACAATAAATCTGTCAGTGGACAAGGGAGAGGTTACTAGCACTTCACCTTGTACTTTTTCCCTGCTGTCCAGAAGGCACAGTGGATCTAGAAGGAGAAATAGGCTAATCATGTCGGAGAATCCTCCCGAGGTGGAGGGGATTTTTTGCAGTGAGAAGCGTGGGTCTAGGCAGTCAGTCCTTGGCACTTCACGACAGTGTTGGTGGTTAACAGGACTTGGAAAGGGCCCTTCCAGTGTGGAGCCAGAGCAATCTTTCGCTGATGGACCATTACATAAATCCAGTCTCCTGGTTCCAAGGAGTGGCAGAGCTGCTAGGGTCTTTGGGTAGCGCTTCATTACCTGTGAGAAAAGAAACCTAACACATTTCATTACTGCCTGGCAGTGTTTTGCAGATCTCATAGCTGCTTGGGCACATTCAAGCCCCCCCCTTTTCTTGGTTGTCAGCCAAGTCTTAGCTGTGAGCAGTGTCCTTGAATGGAGCCAGTGTCTTATCTTTAGACTGAGCATACTAGCTATTTTTTTCCCTGGTTAATTAATTCCGTTCTTTTTTTTTTCTCACCAATTAACACATAAACATTGCCAGTATACAAGACATTAGTCTTATTAATGTACGCCATATATGCCCTTTTACTAAAATCACCTTATTACAGAGCTTTGGAGCAACAAGCCAGGACAAGCACACCCACTTTGATGAGTTCATTCAATACAACCTTTGATCCAATAGCTTCCCACCATCCCCAGCCCTCTGGCTACAAGTCTGAGGTAGCCAGAAGGATCCCATGTACAATATGGGGAGTGGGTTAACTTTTCATGTCCTTGCTTCCAAAGACTGTTGGTATGCAAATTTTAATAACAATTTTCAATTAAAAGATTTGGCCAATGAAGTTTCTTTTTCTTACTTAAGGAAATGTATTAGACTTTAGTATATCACATTTTTCTGATTTATCCAAACACTTTGTATTCCAAGTTGAACAAAACAAGTATCTCCATTTCAATCCAACACTTTCCGCTTGATTCCAAACCAGACCATCCCATGAAAACACTAAACACAACAACTCTGGCCACGAGACAAACACCACAAGACAGAACATAGAATACAAAACATAATTCCTATTGTGCCAGTAAATGCATGGTACGTTGAATGCTGTTCATCTGGCATCAGTTTTCTCTGATTATCTGAAAGACAAAAACAGAGGTCTACCCCTTCTGGGCAGTCAATCATTGCTTAAAATATACAAATACCCTTATTGATTTCAGGCAAAACAGAGGAATTACCCCATATTTTCTTGTATGTGTTTCATAGGCAGCCCAGGTTTCAGTGGCTTCTACCTTATCAGTTAGATCATTTGCATTAATACAGATGCTTTCTGGCTTGCTTTTTACTTTTAACTCCTGCTTTTAAACACTGAAAGAAAACATCACCACTTATAGTGCCCTTAGAGCCTAATAAAATTTCAATTACATAGCACTGTATACATTCTTCAGCTAATTCAACTAAATTGTTCATAGCCAAATGATTGCAATCCAATAATTTCTTTGCCTGAATTTATTTACAAACATTTCAAAGACACCAAGAACTTTTTCTCTTTAGCATTTTTACGAAGTTCAACTGCTGTTCCCTCCAGCAACTACAGAGTTAACTTTTCACTTTTCCTTAAATCACTTGCTTGTCTCTCAACAGCCACTTTTATCAACTCAAATCACCATTCCAAGTATCCTCCTGGGTATTTGAAATCCCCATGCTTACACTTACTTACTCCTTCCTTCCACTAAACCCTCAAAATTTTCCAACCTGTTTTCCAATCTCTCTGTCTGTTGCCTGCCTGCCTGGGCTCGATCCTGCTTTTCTCGCTGAACCGTCCCTTCCATGGGCACCAACTTGTTCCACTACCAGTTTAGCTAGGAGGGTGGGCTTCTTAACTAGCCCCCACCCCTTCTGGTCTTTTCCCTTAAACATTTTAGTAACAATGCTAACTACTTCAGACAAACTGTTCCCTTGCATACCATTTGGATGGTCTTTAAATTTCTTTGCAATATCCTTTGCACATTGTGACATGAAAACCATTTTAACCATTTCCTTTCCATGATCAGTTTTAGTATTTAAATTCTCATGCTTTCTAATTTCACAAATCAGTCAAGCACAAAAGTCAGAGGGGTGCTCGTCTGGACACTGAACACAAGCAATTACATTTGCCCAAATGGGCACATGAATGAAAAAGATTATGCAGAACATTTTTTCACTGCCTCAGGCTTGTCTCATAAACCCATCCCTTATCTCACATTTTCCCAGCTCTGTGAGAGACATACTGCTCCTCAGTATTTTTTCCACTCAGGGATTACCCAGAAGCAGGGCCGTCTCCAGACCCCAGCGCGCCAAGCGCACGCTTGGGGCGGTGTCCCGCGGGAGGGCGGCAGGCAGCTCCGGTGGACGTCCCGCAGACGTGACCTGTGGGGTGGAGCACCGGAGCCGCGGGACCAGCGATCGCCAGAGCACCCCCCGCGTCGTGCCGCCCTGCTTGGGGCGGCGGAAATCCTAGAGCCGCCCCTGCCCAGAAGCCCTTGTTAGCCTGACTTCGGTCAGCCTGGCATAACTGGCTTTGTGCTCCAGCTCGATCCAGGCCTAACAATAGGAAGTGCCCCCCCCCCCATTCCCAGCCCAGGCTGTGGGCCCTCCCCCGCCTCAGGTTAGACTCAGACTGGGCCAGGTTCGCCCCCCGGGCCTGGCAGGACCCGCCCCCCCCCCTCCTCCTGTGAACGGGGCTCCGCAATAAAGGGCATTTCCAGCGCGCTGCGTGGCGTGGCCGGGCGGTCTGCGGGGGATCCGGACCAAACCGCTAGGGGGAGCCCCAGGCTCTGAGCGCTGGGATTAGCGGTCGGAGGACCCCGCCCATACAACTACGTCAGCCGGAGGTGGGTGGGCACGGCGTCGCCCCGCCCCTCACGTAATGACGCACTGGCGGCTGCAGCCAATGGCATTCGCGCGCTCTGTTCAAATGGCGGCTGGCGGCGCGAGGTAGCGGAGCAGGTCGGGTCCCCATGGAGACCGCCGGGCCCCCCGCGGAGAGCGCGGCCCCGCGCCGCGGGAGCCTGGGCGCCGCCTGGAGGGTCGCGCCGGGTGTCTCTTGTGTCCAGCCCCAGAAGGCCCCGGGCCGGGCCCCGCTCCAGGACCTGTCGCTGCAGCAGCAGCCGGCGGCGCCCGCGAAGCAGAAGTTTCCTGGCAGCGGGATGGAGTCGGCGAAGCCCTCGTGTCTCACGCCGCTGTTCGCCAGGCTGCGGCTGCAGGTAGGGGCGGGGGCGCTTCCCTGGCTTCTGCGCGCCCCCCGCCCCCGTGACACGGGCCCCCGCCCCCTTCCCCCAGGGGCTCCCGTCCCTCCCACCCTGCCGCGACCCGGCGAGGCGGGGCCCCTAGGGCCGGCGCTAGGGTGTCCCCGCTCCGGGGGGCTCTGCACGGGCACCTCCCTGCCCGCGGATCCTGCCATGCAAACACAGACACGTTGTTTAATCAACACAACAAGCCGGGAAGCCGGGAAAGGTTAAAGGAACCAGCCCCCGGCTCCGCAGGGACCATCGCAAACTGTCGCTGCACATCAGGGCACTTCACAGGCTGTTCCCTGTAGGTCCCCGGCCGGCCGCCGCCTCAGGCCCTGGCCGTGCTGCAGGGACGCTGCGGGTTGGACACTTGCTCTGGCGGTGGCCACACGCCTCCAGGCTTTGGGTGGTGGGACCCTTCTTCCCAGCCCCAGCCCCACTCCTGGTTAAGATCCCCTCCCAGTCTGGCCAGCAAGGACCCTTGGCTGCGGGCATAGGCACCAACTCTGTGGTGCTCCGGGGCTGGAGCACCCATGGGGAAAAGCGATCAGGGAAACCTTCCAAGCAGTGCGCTCTCTGCCTTGGGGTGTGGAGGGAATTGTCTCCCAAGGGAAGGGCTAGTGTGTGACCCCTGGGGTACAATCTGGGCTGGAATTCTCTCCTCTTTAGTCCATGTGCTCTGGAAAACACAAGTCCAAGTCCATGTTGGGGGGAGGGAGGCATTGCTGAGTCCCAGGGTTGAGTAATTCTGTGGTGGTGATCATTGAATTGCTAATTGTCATTCACTTGCTGCACAATGGCTGGTGATGGTTGTGTAACATCCACCCAGCCATTTGGTCAAGTGCCTTGTTTCTGTACAAAGCAACAGAGTCTTGTGGTACCTTAAAGACTAACAGATGTATTGGAGCATAACCTTTCGTGAGCGAATGCCCACTGTTTCTGGGGAGTTGCTTTCTGGGCTAGTCCCAGATTTGCAGCATATTTCATTCACACCATACAGCACAATCTTATAATACACTTTAATGATATACATAGTTCGACAGAACAGTGGGTTTCAGCAAATCAGAACCTTTTCCATGATACCTTACATGGCCTGCTTTATTTGAACTATAAAGAATATATACAAATGATGAATATGGGGCTTACAGAGCACAGCACTCCCCCGAGGTATAGAGCAGTGGCTCTCAAGCTTTTTTACTGGTGACCCCTTTCACGTAGCAAGCCTCTGAGTGCAATGCCCCCCCTATGCATTAAAGCCACTCTTGTTTATATTTAACACTATTATAAATGCTGGAGGCAAAGCAGGGTTTGGGGTGGAGGTTGACCACTTGTGACCCCCCCATGTAATAACCGCACGACCCCCTGAGGGGTCCTGACCCCCAGTTTGAGAACCCCTGGTATAGAGTGTCAGTTAGAAACTACAAGGCTTGGGACTTTTAAAAGGAGACTGGACAAAACGTGTAGTAAGGATCAGCCTGGCATTGGCAGGGAGATGGAATGAGCCAGGACGATTACAGGGGGCTTTTTCCCCTGTAACTTCTATCATTCCATCCCACTCTCCTGGGAGTACAAATTCTGGTACTAAAGACCTGGTGCCTGGATCCCATATCGCCTTGCACTGCGTTTGGGATTAGTGCCTTGTGTGACGACTCCTCTTGGCCAGCGTAGCTCCTGCTGTTAGTACAGCTATTTGCAGGTGCCCTTGTGTTTAGCTGAACCCTTGGACTCAGTTCCTGAGACTCTCCCCACTAAACTGACACTACTATCCTGCTGTGTGGATCCCAGTGGGCTTGTACTGTGCATTTTTGGCATGCCCACGTGGCTATATATATCTCATTGTGCTGGTAGTGCTACTTCCTTGGTGTGATGATGACATTATGCTAAGATGAATCCTGAAAATAGTATCCTGGTGTGATGGTCATGGTCACTCTGTGCTGTCATGTGAATCCTGCATTCTTCTATGCTGTGTTCCTCCTAGGAAGTTAGAGGGACAAAAGGTGAGTGAGGTAATATCTTTTATTGCAGCAACTTTTCTTGGTGAGAGAGAGACACTCTTTGGAGTTTTCACAGAGTTCTTCTTCCTGAAGAAGAGTCCTGTGAAAGCTCCAAAGCTGGTCCAATAAAAGAGATGACCTCACCCACCTTTTTCTCTAATGTGAATAGCCTGCCTCCAAAACTGGCAGAGGTGCTTGGAGGAGGGGGCAGAGAGGAGCGAGTGGTGGGAAGGGGCAGAGTGGGGGTGGGGCCTCAGGAGGGCACTCGCCTGCAAAACCAAAAGTCAGCCCCTCTGGCTGGGCGGGTGTTTCTGCGCTGGGCCCTTTGCTCACCACACCTGGCTCTGTGGCTGCAGCTCTGCTCCCAGCCCAGGATCTGCTCTCCCTGGGCTGTGTCTGGCTCTGTGGCTGCAGCTCTGCTCCCAGCCCAGGATCTGCTCTCCCTGGGCTGTGTCTGGCTCTGTGGCTGCAGCTCTCCCCCCAGGACGTGGGCTGCTTCTGTGACTCTGCTTCCTGGGCTGCTTTTCTGGCCCCTTGCTCAGCCCCACTGTCTGACCCAGGCAATTCCAGCTGGCCTCCTGACTCGGATTACCCTGCCCGCCCTGTCAATCAGGCTGACCTGGAGCATTGGCCTCTCCCCATTGTCCCTGGGGACTGTCAGTCTCAGGCTCCTGATTTCCCATCGACCCTTCCCCTTTTGGTGCTGGGAGCTAGCAACCAAAACACCCCCTGAATGTTAGTAAGGGGACAACACCCCTTGCGTTGATACTGTAGGCCCGTGGGTGCGAAGGGAATCTTCTCCCGAGTTGGGCTGGCTAGTTTGAACCAGGCTGTTTCTTGGAACCTGTCTGAGCCATGGGTCTGACTCCATGACTCCCGCTGACTGGAGCTCACCTCTTGAATGTGGGAGAGGGAGAAACAGCAGGGGTCGCCTGCCTGCAGTTGGGAGGGAGTTGGTCTCTTGCTGTGGAAGAACGCGAGGGGGTTCCTCCACATACGAGAGCCTCACAGCTCTCTAGGGTACCCTCCCTTCTGTGCTGTTCCCTATATGCTGGGAAAGGGGCCTTCTGGGGTCAAGCTCGTCAAAGCCCGACATGCAGGATAGGCGTCCGCGTGTGTCGGAGGGGCGGGACAGCAGTGGGCAGGCGTTCTGCAGTTTTTTACCTTGTTGTTTTTCCCCTCCATGCAGGATGGCAGAAGCACATTGCCTGGCTCAGAAATGTCACCAGCTATAACAATCTGGACAGACTCGCTGCCAAGCACAACGTTCAGCCCCAAAACTGTGGAGGGAAACAAAGTTTGGCCCAATACAAAAGAGCAACAGCTGGGTCTGGCTCCAAATAGCTCCACGCTGAAGGCTTCTGAGGTGGCTGGTAGCCCCCAGCAAATGGGCCAGGGGGAAAGTGCCATATCTGCTGGCTCTCTTTCTGGGGCTGAGCCTGGGGAGGAGCTTGTGCTGGGGGAGGTTGGGGTCCTGCAGGACAATTTGCGAGGGAAGAGGGCCGACACTGCAGACTTTCTCCAGTTGGGGAGAGAGATGAAGGAGGATGAGGCAGACCAGCCATGTACACCGGAGACATCTCAGGCTTCTAAAGGAACAGTGAAGATGGGTGAGGCTCACACCCACATGACCATGGCAGAGAACACGCCTTGCCTGGACAGTGACCCTTTGGACACCAGGGCCATCCAAGACGCTGCTGCTGAGCTAGGGGTGCAGGAGAAGCAGAGCCATGCTGCTGTAGCAATGGTCTCATTAGTCCCTTCTCTGTGCTCTCCTGAGAGGCTGGACCTGTTCCTAGTGGGCTCTGCAGAGGGGTGTGACCCTGAGCAGGTGTCTGTGACGCAGGCGCTTGGAAGCCCTCCTCCAGCTGAGGAGAACGGCATCTGGGCTGTGGTTCCTGAGGCTGATTCTCTGCAGCCCCCCAGCAGCCTGGCCACCCTGAAGGAAACAGAAGGACACAGTAGTGCCCTGCCTATCCCAGGGGGAGCAGAGTTGGGAAGTGTCCCCCTCCCTTTTGCTGGTGATCAGCCCAGCTTGCTGGTGACTGAAGAGGGCTCCCTTCAGGCTTCTGTCTGGAAGGATGTGGCTTCAAGTTCTGCTCAGAAGCCTTCCCTGCAGGGAAGAGCAGCAGCTCTCACAACCCCAGTGCCCTCTCGCGAGGTTGGGTGCAATGTGGCCGGTACCATCTCCTGGATGACCCCACTGGTGTGGCTGGAGAAGAACATGGGCACCTCTGCTGTGATGGAGTCCTTGAGGCAAAGCCTGCCAC
The DNA here is from genome assembly GCF_020497125.1 of Mauremys mutica. Lineage (NCBI taxonomy): Eukaryota > Metazoa > Chordata > Testudines > Geoemydidae > Mauremys > Mauremys mutica. The sequence goes on from NC_059090.1 coordinate 25,477,641, forward strand.
TGCCAGCTCTGCAGCAAGATGCAGGCACAAGTGTCACCCCAGTCTCTGCCTGCTCTGCGGGGACCTGGATGACTCCCCGAGTGCTGCTGGAGAAGAGCATGAACACCTCTGCGGAATGGCCTGCCTGTGCAAAGGACAGTGCTGCAGAAACAGATTCTCTGCTCTGGCAGTAAGTTTCCCTGTTACCCCCACAAAATTCTCTGTTACTCTCTCACTCCAGGGGCACACACCTTTACCCAATTCCTAGGGCTCAGGGTGTACTCTTTGTGGGTTTGCAGGACCTTTTACCAGTGAAAGAGCCTTACACAGTAATACCCTTATCCTCTAATTAGTAACCATTACCAAGGCGAATACACACACGAAGCACACTAGGCTCACCAGTCCTGATCAGGCAGGTGGACTTTCCCTGTTGACCAGGTAAGGTCAGTCTCGTCTGGATTCTGGTTGCTGCATGTCACAGTTGTGCAGAGGATTCTTAGCAGCTTTGATCTTAGGCTGAGTCTTAGAGGTGAGTTCTTTTTCCAGGTCTTTCCTTTTTCTTCTGTTCTTTCTCTGCTGGTCGTCTTGGACTCCAGTTTCTATAGTGAAACTTGAGTCCTGCTTAGCTATACCGTAACCAGTCCTAACATAGTGTAACACAATTCTCTAACCTAATCATACCCCACCACCTTAATTTGCTAGGTGTAAATGAATGAATTATGTAACAGATCATACAGACAAACAGTAGAGAAGAGGGGGCCATAAAGATAAAACAATAAAGAAAGGAGGGTTTCCCAACCACACCTGTTAAATGATTTCTTGCCAGACAGGCTGCTGTCAAACTTTTCTTTAACCCTCGTAAGATCTGTTTCTTTATCTGGTGATGGTGGGTGCTATTAGGACAGGAGCTTCTTAACAGCCCGATGTTACATTCTTTGAGTGTAATTTTGGATGGAATGTGAGGATGTGACTTCCTGCTTCTTAGCTAATGGCTGCTTCTCTCCTAACATGGCAACAGGAAAAGGCCTTATCTTTACATCGCCGGGTCCTTGGGGTTAGTCTGTGGTCCTAAGCTGGGAGCCATTTCTGTGGTTCACAGGGGGTCTGTGCTCCTGAAGCCCCTTACAAATATCTTCTCCTCCCATCAGCTGTTCCCGAGAGCACCTGACTACCCTGTCCCGGGCGGAGCTGGAGAGGCGGCTGGAGAGCACGCTTATCATCATTGAAGCCCTCTCGTGCCAGCTGCAGGATTGGCAGCAGAGCCAGTGGCCAGCTTCTCGTCTGAGGCCAGCAGACCAGAGAGACGTGCTCACGCAGACGGACGTCACCCACCCCAAAGCAGTAAGAGGGGCCCACTGTAGAGATGAGACCACGTGCATCTGGGGTTGCAGTGGGATGCTCCCAAGCAGAGGGTGCCAGGTGTGGCCATGAGTTGTCCGCCTCCCCTCTGGCTGAGTAGATCAGAAACTTCCCCTGTTGTCTACCAGTTAATTGCACTAGATAGTGGAGCCCGTGACTGCAGTCAGGCAAAAGGGTGCTTGGCAGCCCCCATATGCAGTGCCAGGCAAAGATGGGTGGAAGGGCGCTAGCCTAGAACTCTGGAGACCCAGGTCCTGTTCCCTTTCTGCTGGTCTTCCTGTGTGACCGTGGGCAAGTCCCTTACGCTCTCCATGCCTCTGATTTCTAGCTGTGCTGTAGGGACAATAGCCCTGCCTGCCAGGAGAGACATGCCAGAGTCTTTGAGGTGCTCAGACAGGGCAGAGGTAGGGGCTGTACAAATCCTAGCTAGCTAGTGGTACTGTGGGGTGTGTCCAGAACCTCTGCTAGGCATGCAGCAGGGCAGTGCTGAGCTCTCAAGGTCTAGAGCACCCCTTGGCCAGTGCTGCCAGACTCCTGGAACATTGGAGTCATGCGCTAGCTGCAGTGTAGATCACCAGCCCACTCAAAGTACATAAGGTCCCACTGGGGGTAAGTGGAGCGGAAGTGATGTGGGCTGAATGGGGATTGTTGAGTTCAGAGCTGATGAAACCTGGTCCCATGGTCGCTTGCTGCTACAGCACTGGCTAATCAAATCATGCGCATGGCTGAGCTGGCTCTCGCCAAGTTGGAGAGCTGCAGCAGTCCTTGCTGTTCCTGGCCACGCTTGCCTGACTGCACCGCTGACCACTGGCTCGTCAAGGAAGGAAGCTGCAAACGAGCGTGTCTGCAGCCACTGGGTGCAGGGAGTGGCTGCATCCCTTGGCATGCAGGGCAGGGGGGTCTGGGGAGGGGCAGCACCTGGGGGATGCTTGGAGCTGTTAGAACTAATGGTGATGCAAATGTCATGGCAACTGCTTAAATCTAGCCCTGCTGGGCAGAGCTGCTGCCCCAGGCGCCTCTTCTCAGGCTGAGCCTGGTTCACGTGTCCCTGGGGGAAGAAGACGAGGTGTTCCGCCTGTCTGGCTCTGCTGAGCCCCCAGGCATGAGCAGAATTGGCTCAAGCCCTGCCCACCCTACCCCGTGAGAGAATTCTCCTAGCCCTGTGAGTGATGGCTTGGGGATGGAATATCTTCCAGGAGGAGCAGCTGTATCATGACTTGTACATGGCGACCAGAGAGAGACTCAAGGGCCTGCAGCGGACGCGGGAGGGCGAGCAGGCTCTAAAAGAGGAGCTGGAGCAGGCCAGGGAGGCAATGGTAGGTCCTGGAGGGGTTTGTGTATGGGAGGGTAGAGTGCCTTCAAGGGGATGGGTGCTCCCAGGGCTGGCTGGCTGGCCGGCCAAGTGCCGCTTCCAGTGAGAACAGCTGGAGCTGGTTAAATGTGCAGGACCATCTCTCAGGGGTTAAGCACAATGGACTCCTGACTCCTCCTTGTGCTCCACAGTGAGTCACCCACTAAAGGGAGACAAGGCCAGATCACAGGTGGGATGTTCTGCTCCCCACCCCAGGTGTTGATACCCAAGCGGGGCCCCCGCTTGGGTATCGATTCCACATACAGTGGGTCCTCTGCAAATGGCCACTGTAGGGACAGATGGCTTGTTTACATGCTCATCTGCACATTCAGATACTTAGGCAGCCTCCTGCCTTCAGACACAGGCCAAACAAGGGTTGTCACTTATACAGGTTCCTCTGCTACCACTGGTGGCAATTTGGTTGCACCACCAGATGGCCAGTGGGTCCTGGACCCTTGGCTGGTGCCCACGTCCCAGCAATGGCCTTTTGATAGGGCTCACAAAGCCACATCTGCAGTGCGAATGCTCCTCTTGTCTTGCAGAGGTCCTGGACTGTGCAGTCTCAGATGTTACTGGACACTGCAAATACTTCCCTGTGGAAGCTGCAGGAAGACCGAGGAGCCCTAAACCAACAGGTGAGATTGTCCGGCTCTGGCTGAGCCTCTGAGCACTAGCCCGTGTATGTCGGCCCTCGGAATGGGCTTTCGATTCTTCCGACAGCCGTGCTCAGAGAGCCCCTGGAGAGGGCCGGGCCTGGGTTGGTTGGAGCCCTCAGCGGCTGGGATGTCAGATGGCTCTAATTCGTGAGACTTGTCCCTGTGGAGCTGGTCACACCATGCGTTGCCAAGGTGGGGTGGGTCGGGTCCCCCAGGGAGGTGGCCCAGCGTGGTGGCCTTGGTGCCCAATGCATGGGCTGGGGGAGCAGTGCCTCTGGAGGAGCCTTGGGCAGGCCTGCATTGGGCCTGGAACCTCTGGGATTCCACGGGGGCTCCAGGCTGTCCTCAGGGGCTCTCTCCTCCTCCTCTTGTAGCAAGAGCAGGCGAGGGCCCTGCTCTCCCGGAACCGGAGCTCACTGGACAAAGTGGCGGCCAAACTGAAGAGCCGCCTGGCAGAGCGGGATGAGATGCGGAGCCGAGCAGCCGAGGCCCTCAAGGCTAAAGACGCGGTAACAGGCTGACCCCTGTGGGATGCTGTTCAGAGGGCCGGGCTGGGCGGTGGTGGTGCTGGGCTCAGTGTGACCTGCCTCACTAGTGGGGTAGGAGTGAGAGCAGCTGGCAGGACTGGTTAGCCTGGGCCTGGTGGTCGTGGCTCTGCATGCCAGGGCTGACTTCAGCCCCACTTGCTGCTAGCTCTGCAGTGCCAGGGGTGCTGCTGGTGTCTGTGGCGGGAGGGTGCCTTGCAGCTCAGCGGCAGCCACGCCAGTGGATAGGTGGGGTTGCCTGTCTCTGCAGGAGCCCTGGATAGCCCCCCTCAGCCAGTCCCACTGGCATTTGAAGAGGGTGCTGGGGGACCTGTCAGCAGGGAGCTGTGCCCTGGGCCAGCATATCCAAGGGGGTGGGGTTAAGGACTCAGCTGAGGCCTCCCCAGTGCTTCAGCAGAGAGCCCTGCCCTGCAGCTTGAGTGTAGCCCTGGTGCTTCCTCTGACATCAACAGCTGAATCTGCCATGTGTGGGTCCTGCTGCTAATGTGTGCTGGGGCTGTGCCATCCCTCAGCAGTGGGGCTGTCAGGGCTCCCTGGGGCACCTGGCAATGGTGGCACTAGGCTGGTGGGTCCCTGTTAAAATCCCCACATGCACGTGTCTTCCCCCTTCCCAGAGCGATCTGGTTCTGGAGGCCTTCCGTGTCCATGCCAGCACTCGGATCAGAGCCCTGGAGCAGGGATTGGCATCCCAGCGGGAGCTCTGCACCCTTATTGAGGAGGCTCGTGAGCACCAGGTAAGGAAGGGTAGTGGACTCTGTGGGTGTCTGGCCCTGCTCTTCACCCTCTTAGCCTGTGGGCCTAGCCAGCTTGCTGGAAACCTCGTGTTCTGCCCACTGCACAGGCTCAGCCTGGGGTCTGCTGAACTAGTGATTCAGTCTGATATGCTGCAGCTTGGGGCAGCGTTCTCCTGTCTCTGCCATTAGTGCTGCTGGGAGTTCCCCTGCCAATACTTTGGCCTGGTCTCAGCGCATGAGGCTGCCTAAGACCAGTTCCTCTGCACTTCCACTGGGGGCAACTGGCTACACCCTCAGCTCTCCAGAAGGTCTTGGACTCACTTCCCACGTCCCAACACCCGTATCGGCAATGCTAGCGTCCCTCTTGTCTTGCAGCGATCCTGGACTGTGCAGTCTCAGTTGTTACTGGACACCGCAAATACTTCCCTGCAGAAGCTGCAGGAAGACCGAGGAGCCCTAAACCAACAGGTGAGATTGTCCAGCTCTGGCTGAGCCTCTGAGCACTAGCAGGTGTATGTCGGCCCTCGGAATGGGCTTTCGATTCTTCCGACAGCCGTGCTCAGAGAGCCCCTGGAGAGGGCCGGGCCTGGGTTGGTTGGAGCCCTCAGCGGCTGGGATGTCAGATGGCTCTAATTCGTGAGACTTGTCCCTGTGGAGCTGGTCACACCATGCGTTGCCAAGGTGGGGTGGGTCGGGTCCACCAGGGAGGTGGCCCAGCGTGGTGGCCTTGGCGCCAATGCATGGGCTGGGGGAGCAGTGCCTCTGGAGGAGCCTTGGGCAGGCCTGCGTTGGGCCTGGAACCTCTGGGATTCCACGAGGGCTCCAGGCTGTCCTCAGGGGCTCTCTCCTCCTCCTCTTGTAGCAAGAGCAGGCGAGGGCCCTGCTCTCCCGGAACCGGAGCTCACTGGACAAAGTGGCGGCCAAACTGAAGAGCCGCCTGGCAGAGCGGGATGAGATGCGGAGCCGAGCAGCCGAGGCCCTCAAGGCTAAAGACGTGGTAACAGGCTGACCCCTGTGGGATGCTGTTCAGAGGGCCGGGCTGGGCGGTGGTGGTGCTGGGCTCAGAGTGTGACCTGCCCCACTAGTGGGGTAGGAGTGAGAGCAGCTGGCAGGACTGGTTAGCTTGGGCCTGGTGGTCGTGGCTCTGCATGCCAGGGCTGACTTCAGCCCCACTTGCTGCTAGCTCTGCAGTGCCAGGGGTGCTGCTGGTGTCTCCGGTGGGTGGGTGCCTCGCAGCACAGACCCGAGGATGCCAAGAGGCACGAGTGAGGCATGGTAGGCATTTGCCATCCAGGGGTCAGAACAGGGCCCCTTTTCCAGCATTGCTGTGTGGTGCAGAACTGCTGCCCTGCCCCCTCCTGTATCTTTGGGAGGGCATTAGAAACCTCTGAGCAGGTCAGGATGGGACATGGATGCCAGCAGTGTCCAGCTCTTGGTTCCCATTGGGTTGGGCCAGAAAAGCCCCCAAGGGGCAGGATTGAGCAGTGAGCCAAGTGCTATGGTCTGTTGCAGGCTTCCAGGGAGCTGGAGGTGGTTTCCGGGAGGCTGGAGGAAATGACTGCAGAGCTGCAGGATTCTGTAGCCCAAGTGGATCGGCTGACTGTGGCAAACTCCCGGCTGGGAGCAGGTATGTCTGCATGTGAGGCTGGGTCTCTCGCTGTCTTGTATGGATGTGCAAAGGCCTTTCCTGGGGTGAGAGACGAGCTCGCACAGCCGCACCTAGCTGTCTGCTGGTCACATGCTCGGGCACAAAGCCCAAACCATGTCTTGCTATGCCAAGGACTGAGCTGAGCGTTTGGAGCCTCTAACATTGGCTAGAGGGCACCGCCTGTAGCAGTAGCTGCCTGTTCCGTTGGCATGTCAGTGCCCTGTAGATTTCTTGGAGGGCACCTTGCTGACAGCACCAGCAGCTGGATAAGACTGATGTGCCCTCTCCCCACTCCACCATCTGGGCTACTGCTTAAGACCTGCTCTGGGGGATGGGCAGGCAGGGGCTCCTCTGCCTTCTCAGCTTTGCACATTCAGTGATGCCAACTGTGCAGCTAACCTCTGTGCTGTGCACCGTGCCCTAGATCTCAGCACACTGTTGAGAGACCTGGCCAGTCTGCAGAGTGAGCGGGATGAGCTGCGAGAGAAGCATGCAGACCTGTCGGAGGAGACAGCGCGGTGAGTCTCCAGCCGCCGGGTGCTGACGCTGGGGGTGTAGGCGGGGCCACAGAAGCAGAGCACTGCGCAGTCCAGTGACTGAATAATGAGGAACAAACTGTGATGCCCTAAGGGGGCTCTTGGACAATCCTGGTTCTCCTGCTTCCCCTCCCTTGAAATTCACTTCTGTTCTGAGTGGATCTCCTGGGCCCAGAGCCTGCAGCTGGCAGCCAAGCTGCACACTAATGGCTTCCTTCCTTCCTGTCTCAGGCTGACCAGGGAGCAGGAGCTTCTCCGGCAGCAGTACGACGGGGTGCATCAGGAGCTGCGTGAGATGACCGAGATCCACGAGGTAGAGGCTGGGTGGGGTGGGCTAACCCTTCTGTTAGGGGCACAGGACACTCGCTGTGCTAATGGCCCCTATGGCAGCCTGCACAGGCCATGATATTAAACCCTAGACCAGGACGCGTTAACGTTGCCTCCTCCCTGCACGTAGGCCTGGAACTGGAGCTGCCAGGCCCCACTGGCCGCTCAAATGTCCTTTCCAAAACCCCTCCCAGGCCCCAGAGCAGCACAGGGACACAGAAAATGCTGGGCATCCTAACTGTGCAGGTGCAAATCCTATTGGCCCTGGACTGGCCATATGTGACGCCAGACCCGTGCCATGAAACCTCCTGTCAGCCAAGGGGCCAGTGTCCACTTAGTTCCTTTGAGATTTAGCTGCCGTCTCTGCCTTGGATCCTAGCCCGCCTCACTACTCTGAAGGGCTGCGATAGTCCATCCTGCCCTTTCTGTCACTCCTTAACCTCCTGGCATCTGATACTCCAAGTGCATCAGTTAGAGTGGTGCTGTTGTAGCCTGTGGAGGCTGGACTCCCAAGGTGACTTCCAAGTACCAAAGGCAGATGTCCCGCTCCAGCAGTTCCTGAGAGAGCCATGGCTGAAGTCCTGTAAGCTCTGGCTGAGCGTGGAGCGCAAGATGGGTATTGGAAGGTCTGGTATTTCCCAAGCTGCAGGGACTGAACGAGTTTCTAAACGCTGTGGGGAGCAGTTGCCTGTTGCTGACCTTGTGCTCAGTCTTTTGATCCCTGTGCTCAGCTCTGTGCAGTTACCCCTGGGCGTGAGACTTGGGTGGGCCTTTCTAGGCACTTGAGTGCCTGACTGTTCCAGTCCCCCGGGGAGTTGGACTGGCTGCCGCAGCTCTGGCCTTTACACACCCCAGTGCAGTGAAGGACTGCAGGGCGAGTCGTCCCATCCCGTATTTCCCAGCAGAGTCTGCTGGCAGATGAGGACCTGGGGGAGGTGTGGGGGTGAGGCTCTGATTTCCAAGCACTCTGAGAAGGGGGGAAGACTCCCTGATGCTCAGGGAAGGCCTCACCAGCCCCTCAAGTGAGAATGGGGTGGGAGAGGAGTCTCAGCTTGGGTGCCTGCAGGAAGGTAGAGTGGGAATTGAGCTCCTGGTACGCTGTACCAGCTCCCGCTCCTCACTAGTAAATGTTCACGGGCATGTCTCTTCCCTCCGCCCCAGTTCACTGACCAGGAGAACCGTGTGTCCCGGGAGCAGCTGACAGAGACAGAAAATGAGCTGAGAGCCACCCTTGCAGTCCTGCGGGAGCGCAGCATGCAGTATGAGGACCTGAAGGATGCCTACCAGCACCTCCAGTGAGCCAGCTGCTCCGCTCTGCCCCCCGAGCCCTTCGTGTGCGTCGTGCCCAATGAATGGAAAGCCTGCGCCGGGGGAAGGAGCTTGGCATGTCTCTGGTCAGCTCCTGGCGTGCAGGGTCCCCTCCCAACCTCACTCACAGCTGGGAGGCAAAAGGCACCAGTGAACAAGCCCCTCAGTGCACCCTGGAACATCCCTGAGGGTAACAGTCCCTGTGGGAAACCAATGGGCACTCTGGCTGGCCACAGCTGGTCTCATCCTCTGCTTATTCAGCTGGCACCTCCAAGTGTCCCCCTGTGCTCTGGCCACTGAACCCAGGAACTCAATCACAGGCAGGCCACGAAGCTGCCCTGGCGTGCCTTCCATCTCTCCCCTCCCCGCCCTGAGAGGATGGGGCCTGGGTGAGCGCTGAGCGAGCTGACTCCCCCTGTTCTCCCCAGGAAGGAGCGGGACACCCTCCGTGAGGAGCTTGACTGCAGCAAGGCAGAGACCCTGGGCCTGCAGCTTGTTAGGGACAAACTCCTGAAGTCCTCCCTGGAGCTCACTCAGATCAAGGAGAGTCTGCTGGACCTCACGGACGTTCTCCAAGCTGCCCTGCCAGGAGAGGTAGGAGCCCAGGAAACTGCCCTGGTGCTGTTGATCACAGCACCATGGGTTTCTCCAGCCCATCTGCCCTGGGAAAGCAGAGCAATGTCTGTAATGCTGCCTTGGCATCTGTGTGGTACAGCCACTCTGACCTTCTCTTGTCATTGAAGGCTGCTGATGCTGCATCGAGGAGCAGAGTGTGTACCCCTCGCAGTGTGCCCAGCTCCTTCGTGGGCAGCGTCTTGAAAGCTATGGCAGGAAAAGGTAGGATGTGGCTGCCAGAAATTGCTTATTGGCTCTGGCTCTTGTCTGCTGCTCCAGAAACCCTGCCTGTGTGGCGGGGGCTGGGTTAGTGCCTCACAGAGAAGGAGGGGCGTGAAGTGCTCTGTACACTTGCCAAACCCAGGGCCAAGCCTCCCACCACCCCTGTAGCGTGGGAGGGTTTCCCTCTGCACCATGCAGGCCTGTCATGCAGTGACCCTCCCCTCGGTATTGGAGATGCAGCCATTGCAGTGAGTGGGGTGCACCTTCCCATAATGCTTGGCTCTGCCGCTTGCTCAGAAGTAACCTGGTGAAACTGAAGCAAGGTGGAGGTGCTTACAGCTTCCCAGCCAGCGGTGGAGGCTGCTCCCATGTCTGGAAAGGAGCCATCAAGCTCCCAGTGCATCCTGCTCAACTACCGAATCCTGCAGCTCTGCTCTCCCTTCCCGTGACGGGTCGGGCTGCATTAGGCCTCAGCCAGGGTGGTGGATGAATTCTGATGAACTTGCCACAGAAAACCAGCTCTGCTTGAGGCCCAGAACACTGCAGCCATGGGCTGTCTCTGACCCCAGAGCCAGATTGCTCCAGTGAGGCAACCAGGCCCCTCGATGCCCAGGGCTTCCTGTCTGGGGTTAGGCCTCCTTCCCATGCTGCCTGCAGACGGGATGGTTCAGCTCAAGGCTGCTGCCATCCATGTCCCGTCCTGTCTCTGTGGGGGGGGGGCCCACGCCAGGGCTGCCAGGATCACCCACGCTGTCTTGGGATGGCCTGGTCCCAGGACTCCTTGTATAGTGTGTGGTGAGGGGGTGCTGTGAATGGGGCCTCAGCACCAGTCCCCTCTCTCGGGGCCCAAGCCCCAGGGACTCCCCAGAGGAAAAGGAAAGTTCCTGGATCTGTGCAGGCACCATGGCCTAGCAGTGGGTCAGGGTCCCAGAAAGGGGTAACCTGTGCTGATAACCCAGCACCAAGCCCCTCTGACCTGCTTTGTTACAGGCTTCGATGAAGAAGCTGCTGGAGGCTCGACCGCATTCACCAAGGTTGAACCTGCTACTCCCCCGATGCCAGCAGGTAACAAGGCCTGGTGTCCGCGCGCTCCTCCCTTGCCGGCAAACGGCCTTGCTGGGTCCCAGTGTAAAGAGCACTGGTCTGCTCACAGGAGGGGCCCTGGAGCAGGGCCGGTTCAAACGCCCGAGTGCACTAGGTTTGCCCAGGGAGCCAGGCCTGTTCCCTTCATCCAGGTTTGACTCAGCAACCGGTTCCCTCTTGTGACTGCTCAGCAGCATAAGGCGAAGGGGCAGGGGGCTGGGCTGGGGGCCTTGGAATAGCAGGCAGCGTCAGCCCGCCTGCATAGCCAGGCATAGCATCTGGTGTCTGTTCCTGGCCTGGTGCTGCCCAGAGCTTGCTGGGTAATTGGAACCCGAGCATGGTATAACACGTGGGTTTGTTTCCTTTCTGCTTGTGAGGGGTTCTCTGTTAACCCCGGCATTGCGGGCTAGCCCCGTGCACTCTGAGCCCTTGCTCGCCTGCCGTGCGAATGGCTGGTGTCTGCTCTGCCCCCAGAGATCGAGGAGAGCCTCCAGGAGACTGTCCTGGAGCTGAGAGCTGCTGTCTCTCATCTCAGCACTGTGAGCTTCCAGAGCCAGAAGGCGGCACATCATGAGGTTCAGGAGCTGCAGGCTAAAATGTGAGTTCAGCATCTGGCCCTCGAGTCAAAGGAGAAGTGAGGGGGGTGCCCAGCGGGCTCTGGGCAGTACCACTGCCACTTGCTGACCTGTCACTCCCCCTCTGCCACTGGCCACTGCCCGTCCCTGTGCAGCTGGGCAATGCCTCTAGGACTGTGACTCCCAGGGGCTAACCCTGTCACTTCCAGCCTGAACATTACCCAGGCTGGCAATTCCATACAGAGTCCTTGCCCAGCCAGCTGGCACCCCTCAGCAGGACTGGAAGGTCCCCTTGCCATGGCCCTGGCTGCCAGGCAGAGCTGACTCTCCCCTCATGAGGCCAGGCACTTGGAGCAGCTCAGCCTGAGCTGAGCCCAGTGGCTGCTGGGCAGTGTGGCCTGAGGGCAGCACTTGGCTCCCCGGGGAGGCAGGGTCACCCTGAGAGCCTGGCTATGCAGCCCACATTCGATCTGCTTCGTGCCCTCTGAAGAGACTCAATTCGGCTCTTCCTCTCATAGCTGTGACCATCAGCACCAGCTGGAGAGCCTGGAATCCAGGCTCCAGGCAGAGATCGATGCCCGGGATGCAAACCTTGCCAAGCTAAACAAGACCCTGGGAGTCCGGTTTCAGGTGAGCAGGAGCCAGAACTGGGTTAGGTGTGAACTCCAGGGCAGAGCTGATCTGGGACATGGACCCAGCAGGCTCAGATTCTAGGACATGGGAGAATCTGGGTGACTGGCTTTTTCCATACCCTGCAGCCACTCGCTAGCCTGATCTAACGCGGCACTTGTGTGGCTCCCCAGCGTCCCAGGCTGAGTCCCGAGTATTCCTGGCACAGGAACTGCTCCAGCCTAAGAACTACCCTGGTCTGGCTGTGCAGGGCCAACTGTACCGTCTGCATTGGGGCAGGCTGGGATCCTGGTGTGACTGACCCCTCGCCGCCTGTGCAATCTGGGGGCAGGGGAGTGGTGGTGGGACTCACCCGACTCAAGCTGCTGGTGAACTGGGGGCTTGTGCCCAGCCCATTGCCTGCCTCGGACCTGTCCTCACTGCCCATGTTGTGCTGTCTGCTAGCAGCTTTGTCACAGTGACTGCAACAGACAAACCCACACGCTGCCTCCCCTCAGCACTGGGCCCGGGCCCCCTCTTTGCCTGCTCCTTTCCTGGGAGAGCAGCACGGCCAAGACTCTGCTGCAAGGGAGGTGCCACTCAGAGACTGTCCTAAATGCTGCCACCCTCTCTCCTCAGACCGAGAAGGAGCTGCAGGACATCGTGCGGCAACAGGAGGAGAAGATGCTGCAGCTCATTGACTGGAGTGGAGAAGTCAGGGTACCCATCTCTGCAGGCTGGGGGCATGTTGGGTTGGATCCTGGAATGGGCTCGGCCCTGCTGCCCACTGCTGTCCTGTACTGAGCAGCAGCCCTGTGGGCCCCTAGAGGCTGGGGTGGAGTCCTTGGCCCCACTCCCCAGCATCTCACTGGCTTCTCTCCCCTTAGATTCTGAAGGACGAGGTCTCTCACCTGAAGCACCTGCTCCAGCGTGCGGAGACAGAGGCTAAGGTGCTGTGGGAGGAGGTGAGGGGCCGGGAGCCTAACACAACACCACTGGATGCTGATGCTGTCAAGGAGAGAGTCTGGCTGTGGCAGGAGGTGAAGCCCGCAGTGCTTGGGCAGGATGGGAGGGGCTTGGCAGCTGGGGCGGGGAGGGGTTGCTCTTGGCCTAGGGCAGCTGCATAGCATGGGGCTGACTGCCAAGAGACAGGTGCCCCGGGGCTGTTGGCATTCGTTTGCCCCCACCCATGTGCCCCTTCTTGCTCCGTTGTGGCTCCTCTGTCTGTGCTCTAGAGAAGGAACAGGGAGAGGCCCCACAGCCCTGCTGGGGGTTCAGTAGTGGGCACTCCCAGCCTGGCAGCGGGAGGGGGAGTGCTGGGCATGGCTAGGTCCTAGATGGTCAGCATGCTGGGCATGGGCTGGCCAGTGGCAGAGAAGGAGGGGCAGTACGTGCCCAGGCTGGGAGCGGCTGGCACAAGGAGGGAGCCAGCTCTTTGGGGGCTGGTGGGGTCTGTTCTCTCCCCATCCCTGAGTCAGGCTCTAGCCTTGGCTGTGGGCTTCCAGCTGCATCGTTCCCCTGAACCAATACTTGGATTGTCTTGCAGGTGAACAAGCTGAGGGAGCTACTCCTGGCGACGCAGCGTGACTACCAGGACCAAGTAAGGGCAGGGCCTAGGGTGGCTCATCTGCGATGGGGGGGTGAGGGGGATTTGCCTGTCTGCAGGGGCCCTGGCTGCATTGTCCCCTCAGGGGATTGACTGCTCTGGAGCCTCTTTCATGGCTGCTCAGTCTCCCACCCAGCTGCTAAGCCCTTAAAATGCAGGCTCGGAGGTTTGCTCTGCTCCCACCCTTCTGCACAGCCCTGTGTTCTCCTTTGCAGAGGAGAATCCTGGAGGGGAAAGTCCATCATGCCCAGATGGTGCTAAGGAGCTGTGAGGAAATGCAAGAGACGATCAAAGAGGTGAGGCCCTTTGGGGAGGGGCTCTCCCTACAGCTGCATGATATGGTTAAGGCTCTTGGCATGGCTAACTGACAGCCAGCCAGGGCTCCCTCCCCCCCCATCACACCACCTGTTTGCACACTGCCAGGCACAAAGCCCTTGGGAGAACAGCTGTGTCTTGGGGATGGGCCCCCCCTGAAAGCATCGCAGGTGAGGATGCCTTCAGACAGGCCTGGTCTGGCAAAGGACCCATGCTGCGGCTGCTAGAGCAGTGATGTGACTGCCGTGGAAGGGCTGGGGGCCCAGGAGCATGGTGGGAGTGCAGCTGAGGGAGGGGCCCCTCCATCCTATTCTGCTGCTGTCCCTGAGGGGCTGTCCCATGCTGAGGGCAGTAAGTGGCTTGTGTGCGGTCACTGAAACGACCACAGTTGCTCCATGTCCTGCCTTCCATAGTCAGGAAGGTTCTGGGGCCTGCCAAGGCCCACGTGCTGCCCCAGCTGGCAGGCCAAACCCTTCACACAGCTGCCTGGCCCTTGGTGTTCGGCTTGAAGGGCTACTGATGGAGACCTCACTCGGCATGGCCTGCCTGTCCCATGCCTGGCTGCTGGAGTCCAGCTCGGCTGCAGCTCCTCTAATGCTTCCTCCTTTCCCAGATGCTCTCCTCCATCCCTGCTGTGGTGACTGCCGACTCCCGGGAGTGCCAGAACCTGCTGCACTACCTCCGGCTGAAGCTGGCGGATGGCGACGGATGCTCTGGGGACGCCCTGTAGCCATGAGCTGTGATTTGCTCTGTTTGGAGGCCCCCTTGCTTGGCATCCCCTGTATTTTAAATGAGCCCGGCTGTGTTACTGTTTTTGTCTGGAACGCAAGTGGGCTGGGCTCCACTGGGGTGGGGTATATTTAATAAAGTTTTTTTTGACACACTGCATTGCTCTGCCTCTTGCCTGATCTGAGAGACAAGCTTGGGCCTCACTAACAGCCCAGGTAGGTGCTGTGCTGCCTCTGGTGGGCTGGAGTTCATTCCTTGGGTTCTCTGCTGCCTGCCAGGCGTGCATTCATAGTAACAGTCTGAGAGCACCTGGCATGACACCCCCTGCCCCTGGTCAGAGCAGCCTGACTCCCCAGCCCTGTTCCTTTGGGCTTATGGGGCAGGTGAGGAGAGGAAGTGGGATCCCTGTCAGAGCAGGGCCTGCTGCCTTCCCCACCACCGCCTCTCCCTGCATTGACAGCCCCCCTTCCTTGGCAGGGGATTGCACCCCTGCCTGGTGGTCTGCAGTTAGTGCACAGCCTTGCTGAACTTAGTGCTCCCAGGGCTCCTGCTAACTGCACATGCATGAACCCAGCGAGGCTGGGCTGACCTAGTTTCCGCTCCTGCTCTTGGTGTCCTAGATTCTCAGTTCCTTGCTCCTCAGCTCTAACTTCTAGTGATCCTTTCCTAGGGTGAGAGCCTCCTGCAGAGGCGGTAGCCTGAGGCGCTTTCTCCTTGGCCACCCTGGCCCTTGGGGGTGGCATGAGATTCCCAGGGCTGAGCAGTAGTGGGGTGATGTAGAAGTGCAGCCTGGCCTGGGTGAGAAGGGGAAGCTGTCCCATGGTGGAGCATGCAGCAGAGATGGACCACACAGCTGGGACTAATCTCCTCTCTGGCCAGCAAATGGTCTTGCAGAGCCTCCTACCCTGTCCCCTGCAGCCTGGGCCTTCCCTGAGCACAGATCTGCGAGAAGGGGCTTACTTTGAAAACCTCTTTCTATTTCACTCAAGTCAATTCCTTCCCCCCTCTATCAAACATCTGCAGGATCTCCCTGCCTTGCAAGTTTGAGGGAAGCCCTAAGCTGGACATAGCCTCATGTTGGCTCCCATGGGCCATGCTGGGCCATGTTACCGCCTGCTCTGGAGACATGGGTTGTAGCTGCAGGGGTCTATTGATTTCCTGCCAGGGCAGAGCTGCTGCCAGCACAGCACTTGCTTGTGACCTCACTTAGCATAATGTGCCCAAAAGCAGCTGTATGGAAACACATACACACTCTGGTTTGTAATGGCTTCACTCCCTGGTGCTGTCCCTACCTCTCAGCTGGGTGGCAGGGTCACCTTGCCTGTCGCTTCAGCCCTGGAACAGCTGCTTCTGCCCCTAGCTGCAGCTGAGGGGAGTAGGTGAGGTGCTGGGAAACAGGCTCACTTCCCTATCCTCCCCCTACAGTAGTCAGCTGAAAGGACAGGTCTGATAAACAGCAGTGTCTGAACAACTGTGCCCCAGTGCCTAGACCCCCTGTCCAGGAGACTAGTACCTGCTGCAAGCAGCCCCCACCTAGGCTGCTCCCCAGCCCACTGTCCTGGAAAATTAACCCTGCTGTGTATGTTTGGGCTGCAGTGCAGGGTCCAGAGCGGCTGGCCTGGTCCCTATCCCATGCCCAGACCTCTTCTGCTGCTTAGGGAGACAGAGCAGGGAGGTGAGATTTCACTCTCTGTGAAGGCTGAAAGAACAGGAGTACTTGTGGCACTTTAAAGACTAACAAATTTATTTTAGCATAAGCTTTCGTGAGCTACAGCTTACTTCTTCGGATGCATAGAATGGAACACACAGACAGGAGATATTTATACATACAGAGAACATGAAAAGGTGGAAGTATGCATAACAGGCAGAGTCTAATCAATTGAGATGAGCTATCATCAGCAGGGCTCATCTCAATTGATTAGACTTTTCCTGTTGGTATGCATACTTCCACCTTTTCATGTTCTCTGTATGTATAAATATCTCCTGTCTGTGTGTTCCATTCTATGCAGCCGAAGAAGTGAGCTGTAGCTCACGAAAGCTCATGCTAAAATAAATTGGTTAGTCTTTAAGGTGCCACAAGTACTCCTGTTCTTTTTGTGGATACAGACTAACACAGCTGCTACTCTGAAACCTGTGAAGGCGGAGTGGCTGTCAACAGCAGTGTAGTGGCCAGCCCCTCCCCCACCTCCCTCTCAGAATTGTACTCCTCTCCTGACCCACCTCT
Organism: Mauremys mutica; assembly: GCF_020497125.1. Classification (NCBI taxonomy): domain Eukaryota; kingdom Metazoa; phylum Chordata; order Testudines; family Geoemydidae; genus Mauremys; species Mauremys mutica. The sequence goes on from NC_059090.1 coordinate 25,494,062, forward strand.
GTGCCCCACAGAGCCCCTTCTGCCCTACCTCAGACAGCAGGTACAGAGAGTCCCATTCTCATCTTTGAGCCTAGGAGCTGCTGTAGGGCACTAGGCTGCAGCTCTAGAGAAAGGTGGAGGCCTCACATCACATGTAGGGCCATGAGGAGCTGGCCAATGGCTGGCTCCTGGCTCAGGCCTCCAGCATCAGGGAGAAGCTGTGAATCTGGGGGGGGAAGAGCCCCCCTGCCAGGCTAAGCCATGCTGGGCAGTGCGTGCGGCTCCAAACTTCCCATTTGCTAAGAGAAGCCATTCAGGGCTGGACAATAGGCGACAATGGAGCAGGCTTGGCAGTGGTTCCTGGAAGGGAGAGCAGGGGGTGGCCTGGCAGCTACTGAGGGGGGCCCACTGGGGGCCTGGACAGCAAAGGACAGTGACTGCCTGGCCTCCCGGCCTTGGGTGTAAGAGCAGCTTGGGGAGAGGGGTCCCTGCAAGTGGCAGGGCCCTTTGGGTCTGAGGGGCTCAGGCCTCCCTGTGGGTGTTCTGCAGAGGTGCCCTGGTAGCCAGGCCCCAGCTCCCTCCCTGCTTGTCACATTCTGGTTCATGTGCTTTGGCCTGCCAGGGTGCTGGAGCCCACAAGCGTGCTCCAGCCAGGCCCTGGCTCTCCCAGTGGGTGCAGCAGTGCCTGAGCCCCTGCACCCCCAGCCAGGGCACAGGTACCATGGCAGGGAATGACTGAGATGGCCCCCTGCTCCCCCATTGGGCACTGGCCCACTGCTCCCTTGGGAATGGCCCCATGGCCCCTGCCCCCCCTTGGGAACAGCCCCATGGCCCCCACTCCCCTTGGGCACTGCCCCATTGGCTCCCTTGGGAACAGCCCCATGGCCCCCTGACCACCCCAGCAATGGCCCCCTGCCCCCCTTGGGAACAACCCCTCCCCCCCGGGCACTGCCCCATGACCCGCTGCCCCTCCCCCCTTGGGAACAGCCCCTTGGCCCCCTGCTCCCCCATTGGGCACTGCCCCATTGGTCCCCTTGGGAACAGCCCCATGGCCCCCTGCCCCCCCTTGGGAACAGCCCCCTGGGCACTGCCCCATGGCCCTCTTGGGAACAGCCCCATGGCCCCCTGCTCCCCCTGGGCACTGCCCCATGGCCCCCTGCTCCCCCTTGGGAACAGCCCCATGGCCCCCTGACCCCCTGGGCACTGCCCCATTGGCCCCCTTGGGAACAGCCCCATGGCCCCTGCCCCCCCTTGGGCGCCCCCCGGCGCTGCGGGCGGGGCGGGGCGGGGCTCAGTCCCGGGCCCCGCCCGCCGGAGTCACGTAGCTCTGCGGCACTTGCTCCAGCCTCATTTACCGGCGCCCGAGCCGCGCCGCCCGCAGAGCCGCAGCGCCAGCGCCGGGGAGAGCCGAGCCGAGCCGAGCCGAGCCTGCCGGTAAGGGCCGTCGTTTCCCGGTCCTGCTGCCCCGGCCGGGCCGGGGATGGGGCGGCTCGAGGGACCGGGGGAGCGGGGCTGGGGGCGCCGCGCCGAAGGGCGGAGCAAGGTCACCGCTCGCGGGGCCGGGGCCGGGGTCTGGGGGCTGCTGCTGCAGGGGAGGACGCTGGGGGAACGGTGGGAGGGTTGCTGGGGGGCCGGGGGCTCTCGGGGCCGGGGGGCAGTAGGGGAAGGATGCTGGGGGGCCGGGGGCTCGCGGGGCCGGGGGGGCAGTAGGGGAAGGATGCTGGGGGGCCGGGGGCTTGGGGGGGCTGGTGCAGGGGAGGGCGCTGGGGTGGGGCGGTGGCTGTCGAGGCCAGGGGGATGCTGGGGGGGCTGGTTGCTGGGGGAGGACGGGCGAGATGCTTGGGGGGTCCGGTGGGAGGGTTGCTGGGGGGAAGTGGGGGAAGGATGATAGGGGCTCTTGGGGCCGGGGGACTACTGGGGGGCCGGTGGCTTGAGGGGGTTGCTGGGGGCCTTTGCTCAGAGGCCACCTGCTGACACCACTGAGATACCCAGAAGGTACCAGGGTCCCTGGTGACTCCCAAGTGGCCGAGTTCCATGCTTGGCATGTGCTGTCCCCGTGGCAAATCTTGGTGCCAGGCTCCGCGGACAGGCTGGGGACCCTGGCTCATGCCCCGCTCTGGGGGGTCCATCTGGCTCTGGGAGCAGGGGGCTTGGCTCCGCTGGCTGCAGAGTGGTCACCCGAGCACCAGCTTAGCAGCTGACAGGCCTGGCCGGGTCTCGGCTGCATGATGGGCATCTGAGCTCCGTGGGGCTGCCTGGGCGCGGGGAGGGACCAGTCTGGCTCATGGCAGTAACTGGCGTATGTGGTGCATTGCAGGCTTGTCCTGAGCAGCCAGTCCCCGCGCGCAGGGTTCCTGTGGGCTTCGTGGGAGCCGGCGAAGGGCTGCTCTCTGCTGCAGCAGCATTTCTGTGGGTTGCATGGGAAGGCGGCTGCACTGGGGGCCCCTGTAACCCGTGACTGGGCCTCCATGGGGGTTACAGGGAGCTTGAAATGGACTCATGCCATTATGCTCCCTTCTCCCTGGGGCTTGAGCTCGGGGCTCCTGTTCCTGGCTCTGCCTCAGTCTCGCTTTGTGAGTATGAGCGAATGGCTGTCCCTGGCCGGCTTCCCCCGGTAAAAGGGGCTGATACGCTGCCCCCGGCCTGGAGCGCCAGAGATGGTGCGAGAGCTGGGCTGGGGATTTCCCCTACCTGGTCTGATTGTGGCAACCTAGGGCTGCGGCTAGAGATGGCCCAATGCCCCGTGGAGGGGAGGGGGAGCCCATCTCCCCTGCTTGTGGGAGGCTCGTGCCGAGCACCGTGGACCAGTCTCTAAGCCTGGGTCTAGGCGTGCGCAGCAGAGAAAGCAGCAGAGCCCTGAGATGGCTGGGGGAGGAGCAGGCTGGTGCTACACGAGGCTGGGCCCGTGCCTGTGGTGGCAGCACGTTGGGGCCTGCCTGCCCGTTATGTAACGGGCCCAATACGGGTTAGGGCAACGGGTGGATGGGCTCGGCCTTTTGTCTCGGGGACAATTCAGAGAAGCCTCTGGCCAGACGGCTGCTGACGGAGGCAGGGTGGCAAGCGGCTGCTTCCCCGTGCTTGGTTTGCTGACCCAGCTGTACCGCAGATGTGGTGGGAGAGGGTGGGACTGGCCTTCCCCCCTCCCTCCCCTGCTCCAGAGGATGCCAGGCTGGGGGTCTCGACTGGCTTTGGGAGCCTGGATGGGCTCAATTCCCCGATCGGTGTGGGGAGAGGGTAGCTGAGGGGTCACTGCAGACCTGGTGCCCCTGCACTGGGTTTAGCAAATGACCTTGGAGACACTGCACTGTCTGGGCGGCAGCCTTCTGCGGTGGTTTGAGATGGAGCGGGCAGGTGCTCCCCAGCCAGCTCCTTACACAGCGCCTCGGGGGGAAGGCTGGGATTGGCACAAACATACCCCCCCTCGCCAGCACTCCTGCATGGAGAGCCGGGACTGGAGTAGGTGAGCTGCCGCAGTGCCTCCTGGTGGGCAAGTGAGTGTATTGCAGCAGGGGGTCATGGCGCATACTGACCAGTGGGGAAGGCAGCTGAGTGCTCTCAGTCCTGGGTGGGGGAACCAGGACTGTGCCTTAGTGCCACCAGAGCAGGGGGAGAGCTAACGCCTTCCTCCCCCCCCCCCCCCCCGGTTCAGGAGACTCCAGTTATCCGTCACGATGACGCACCAGTATCCCGCGCTCTCAGCTGAGCAGAAGAAGGAGCTGTCTGACATCGCACTGCGAATCGTGGCCCCGGGCAAGGGGATCCTGGCAGCGGATGAGTCCGTAGGTTGGTCTGAATAACTCATTGTTGGGGAGAATGACCCCTTTGGGCTCCTGCTCCCTCCCTGCAATCCCCAGAGCTGGTCTCGGGGTCCAGCTGGGAGTTTGGCCTCGCACATCAGTGACAGGTGGCGCTGAGCTGGCAGCTCCACCACAGACATCCCAGGCTCGAGCGCAGCTGGCTCAGGAACTGGCAGGAAGAAAACCATGTGTGTTGTGCTGCGCTGTTTTTAGAGGCTCCCTCTGTGCAGCTCCTGCTGCAGTCTCTGCCCCAACGACGTTCGTGATCGCAGAGTCCAAGGGTCATGCCGAGGAGTCCTGGACTGTGGTGGCCCAGGGATCATTGGGGGATTGTTTATCTCCCCTCCCCAGATGGTGATGTTCCCTTCAGAACCACGACAGCCTTTGCGCCTGCTGCTCCTTCCTGGCTGTTCGCAGAGCTACAGCCTGAAAGTTGTTCCCTGCTCTGGTGTCCCAGGCAGCTGCTGCCCCCACATGCCACTTGCTCCCCTGGCATCAGGGGTGGGTGGTGGCCGGTGCTGAAACCAGCACTCAGTGGCTCAACGGCAAATCCTGTGTTCCTCCAGGGTCCCCTTTCCCCCAGGGAAACGCATCCCATATGTCATCCATGCTCCCCTCTGTCCCTGCAGGAAGCATGGCCAAGCGCCTGAACCAGATTGGGGTGGAGAACACGGAGGAGAACCGCCGGCTCTACCGCCAGATCTTGTTCAGTGCCGACAACCGGGTGAAGAAGTGCATCGGAGGTGTCATCTTCTTCCACGAGACCATGTACCAGCAGGGGGACGACGGCACCCCCTTCGTCAGGATGATCAAAGACAAGGGCATCGTGGTGGGCATCAAGGTGAGTGGCTGGGGGCTGCCGTGTGTGGTTCTGCTTGGGGTGGTGCAGGGGCGCCTGTGCCCCCCAGTGGCTGATGCCGTGGGGCGGCAGGTCCTGTGTGCCGGGACGTTGCTGCCCTCGGGGTGTCTGGACTCAGCAGTGGGGCGCACTAGCTGCTCACCCTGACAGCTCAGAGGCTCTGCTCCCGTTGCCATGGCTTCACTCAGCGCGGGCAGAGGCTGCTTTCCCAGACACCGAGGCTCCTGTCCTATTCCCGGGCAGGCCCTGAGTTTCCTGGGGCAGGCATGTGTCTGGGTTTCCAGCCAGTCCCGGGGCTCTGTGTTCTGGCCTCACCTGTGTCCTGCCGTTCCCTTTGCAGGTGGACAAGGGCGTTGTGCCTCTGGCTGGGACCGATGGAGAAACCACGACCCAAGGTATGAGATGGCTGCTCCGGGAGTGGGCTGGGGGAACTGAGATCTGTAATGCTGAACAAACCCTGAGACCTGTCTAAAAAGGGTGGTGATTCCCCACCTTGGTGGGTGGAGCTGGGGCAGCTGCCACGTGCCCTCAGCATGGGGAGTCCCACCTTCCCGGGGAATAGTCGGCACCAGAGGGCGGGTGGGGTCTGGAGGCCGCAGCTGAGCCTGGCTGAGGGTAGCTGTGTGTCGGGGCAGGTCTGGACGGGCTGTCCGAGCGCTGTGCCCAGTACAAGAAGGACGGCGCGGACTTTGCCAAGTGGCGCTGCGTGCTGAAGATCAGTGAGAACACCCCCTCGGCCCTCGCCATCATGGAGAACGCCAATGTCCTGGCCCGCTATGCCAGCATCTGCCAGCAGGTGAGGGCAGCATGGTGGGCTGCGCGGCTCTGTGCTGTGGAGCCTGGCGTCGCTCTGACTGTGCCGACAGTGCGTGCGGTGCTGTGCGGTGCAGGGCCCTGCCCCAGGTAGCTTCCACTCGGGTCACACGCTGACCCCATCCTGTCAGTGGTACCTGAGCCCTGCGGGCTCTTCTCCCCCCAGGTTCAGCACTGAGCAGTCCCTGTGGCAGGGAGAGCCAGGAGGCCTCTGCCTGGCAGGCCAGGCACTCAGTCCCTAGGCCAGTGAGGTGTCCCCGTCGCCAGCTGGGGTGGTTTTGGACGGCACCTTTCACATGGATCCCAGGGCCCAGTTGCGTTACGCGCTCCATGGCTCTGCTAGACCCAGCTGCAGGGCCCCTCTCTGACCAGGGAACGTGTGCGCTGGCGCCAGGGGGTGAAACCTTGGTGAGGCCGTTGTCCTGCTCTCCCCATCATCCCCTGCAGAGCACCCTTGGGTGGGGAGGCCTGTCTGGCATGTTCCTTCCCGCTCTGCCGCACAGGGTGCTACCCATAACACCTTCCCATTGCAGAACGGCATCGTGCCTATTGTGGAACCAGAGATCCTGCCTGATGGAGACCATGACCTGAAGCGCTGCCAGTATGTGACCGAGAAGGTGAGCTCTGCCCCAGCAGTGCCGGGGCCTTGGGGGGGCATGGAACACAGCGAGACCAGGGGAAATGTACCCACCCCAGCCGCTGTTCTGCATGCCCCGTTATCCCCCACGCAGGCTGCCCGGTACTCAGAGGACTCTGCAGTCTTACCTGCCACCCTGATGGGCAGAAGGCTCCATGCTGGGACAGCACTCCAGGCCCTGCCCTGCACTTAGCACTGGGGCACGTGGGACACCCCCAGCAGCTTCCTGGGCTCTGAGCAGGGCTGGGGGGAGACCTGGGGGCTGGGCTCCCTGGGGTGCAGAGCAGACGTGGGAGCTCAGCCCCTGCTGCCTTGCTTACAGGTGCTGGCGGCTGTGTACAAGGCCCTGAGCGACCATCACGTCTACCTGGAGGGCACGCTACTGAAACCCAACATGGTGACCCCGGGGCACGCCTGCCCAACCAAGTACAGCGCCGAGGAGATCGCCATGGCCACGGTGACAGCGCTGCGCCGCACCGTGCCTCCCGCCGTCCCAGGTAGCCAGGGCACAGGGCAGCTGCCGTTGAGCTCCCCACCCCCAGATGAGGGAGTCCAGCTGGGCTGACGTGTCGCTTGGTCCCGAGGTGTCCCTGTCTGGGCAGGGAGCAGAGCTGAGCTCGTGGGAGAGGCTGATGCTGGGACAGCCGCGCTCAAGCTGTAGCACCCTCGTCCGCTGGCAGAGCAGGGTGTGTGAGGCAGTCTACACTGTGCGGCACAGCTGCACCCGCGTAGCACTGTGTGGACATGTCCTGTGTGGGCGGGAGCAGTGTCTGCTGCTGTGGTAAATGGCCCCCTCGAGGCGGTCGCTCGGGCGAGCGAGGAATCCTTGGTGCTCTGGGTGTGACGCTGGCACAGCCCTGAGTGACGGAGCTGGGTCAATTTGATTTGTAAGCGTAGGCCAGGCCTGGGAGTGCTGAGCTCGCTGCTACCTGGGCCACGCAGAGCCTGGCTCTCAGCTTGTGGGAGGTTCGGGTTGTGCAGGAGGTGGGGGGGTGGGGGGGGCTCTGGGTGTCCATGTGTCTGGGTTTGAGCCCAGGATGGGCGCTGAACCCCTCCCTCAATGTCCTGGCTTTGTTTTCAGGTGTCACCTTCCTTTCTGGGGGGCAGAGCGAGGAAGAAGCTTCCATTAACCTGAATGCCATCAACAACTGCCCCCTGGCCCGGCCCTGGGCTCTGACCTTCTCCTACGGACGTGCCCTGCAGGCCTCGGCGCTCAACGCCTGGCGCGGGCAGAGGGAGAACGAGAGCTCTGCCACCGAGGCGTTTATGAAGCGTGCCGAGGTACTGAGCTGGAGGTCGGGGTGCACTGCGAAGGGAACTTCCCATGGTTCCCTGCCTTGGAACGCCTGGGCAGCAAGGAGCAGGTGCCCTGCCCCAAGCCTGAGGGTGTCATGGTGAAAGAGCTGCTTGGCCACTTTCAATCTAAAGCTTCCTGAAATTGTCCATTCAAGCCCCTGTGTCCAGCAAAGTGTTGGGATGAGCCCAGGGCGTCATGGCAGGACTGGCCAGAGCCAGCCCTGGCTGCCAGGAGATACACACGTACTCCTTGCTGATCTTGCGGGCCTGGAATCTCCACGTGTCACAGAGTTTGGGGGAGACACGGCCCTGGCCTCCCGGCTTCCTTGCGATTCACCATGACTCTCAGCCAGCCAATAAAACAGAAGGTTTATTTAAACGGCAGGGACACAGTCCAAGACAGGTCTTGCAGGTACAGACCACAGGACCCCCTCAGTCAGGTCCATCTTGGGGGACCAGGGAAGCATTTTCCCAGCCAGCTCCAAGCTCTTCAGCCCCTCCTCTCACCTTTGTCTTTTTCCCAGGCCAGGAGGTCACCTGGTCTCTTTGTTCTCCAACACCTTCAGCTGGCACCTTTGCAGAGGAGGGGCCCAGGCCATCAGTTGCCAGGAGACAGAGTGTCGGCCATTCTCTGTGCAGACAGCATCACACTGGCCCCCTAGGGCTCTGCAACAATCACGCACCCCTAGACACTTGAGAAATGCATAGGGGAAACGGAGGCACCCACACAGCACTCACAGAAAACATTAAGAACATTCCCACTTTGTCACACTGTCTAGGCTAAAAATGGCGTCTGGCGCGCGTGGTGCAGAGAGCAGTGACAGCGGGAATGGTGGCGTGGGTGAGGGAGTGAGTGTGGCACTTGGTAGCCAGTCTCCTGTCGTGCTGGGGGGTGAAGGGTGCCAGGGCCATGGCTGGGGGCACAGCCAGTGACGACGATGCTAACGGGTCTCTCCCTGTGTCTTAGGTGAACAGTCTGGCTGCTCTTGGCAAGTACGAGGGGAGCGGAGATGAGGCTGGTGCTGCTGGGCAGTCTCTGTACGTGGCTAACCATGCCTACTGAGCCCTGGCTCGGAGCCCCGGGGCGGCTTTCCAGCCCCACTGACCAACCAGTCTCCCACTCTGCTACGTTCCATATCAGCCACAAGTCACCCCCAGCTTTCTACTGTAGCCACCGACAGGAGCCAAGTAGCCGCCTCTGGTGCAGGGGAGAGGAAGGGAGGAATGAGCCCCACCTGGATGTACTGCCCCCGTCTCGTGTTTTCTTTCAACTGCTGCTGACTTTGTGCCTGTGAAAGAGGAGGGAGAGGTGCCCTGACAGAGCCTCCCAGGAGGGACTGGCCAGACAGTGCAGGCTGCAGACCCCATCCCTTCCCCTCCAGTTCTGCTTAAAGGGTATTGTTTAGAGGTGGGAGAGGAGCTAGGCTGGCAGGAGGTGGGGAGGGGCGATGTCCCCTGGGCCCATGCCTGGCTCCCTGAGGGGTGTTTGCGTGCAGGAAGTGTTCCGGTTTGTTGGTGCTCCAGTGCCCGTTCTCTGCCTGCCCTGCATGGTCTCAAGGCCCTGGCCGTGTGGGACCCCAAGCTGCATTAGACTGCACTGTGGTGTGAAGCTGTAGCTTTGCAGTTCTGATTGTGTGCTCCGCGCCTCTGCTGCCACCCCTCTGTCTGCTGAGTCGGGTGTGAGCAGCCGAGGGTAGGGGAGCCAGTTCCTGCCGTGTGTTGTGTTCCCCATATGCACCTGATGTACCAAATAGTCTAACAAATAAATCATAGAGAAAGTGACAAGCGACTGCTGCTTCCATATGGGGGTAGGGATGGGGACTAGCTGCTTTCTCTCCTGGGGGTGGTGGTGGTCTATTTAACATGAGTATTCTGAGTTGGGAAGACCAAGGAGCTGCTTCCAGCCATGCACGCTGGAGCAACAAACCCACATGGAGACTTCTTCCAAATCCAGCTCTTCGCCTCCCTCAGGTCCAGGTCTCTGCTGTCCCTTACAAACTTCCTCTCCACATCTCCCTGCTGCTTCAGCTGGACACTTTCCCCTCCTCCTCTGCTGAACTGCTGCCACGTTCCACCCCAGAGGTGGCAGTGCTTGAATAGTGGGTGAAGCTCCTCCACCAATTGCCCATGGCTAGCTCTACCAATCTCTCACTGTGGGCTCAGTTCAGTAGAACTCATCCATCCCTGTGCAAGGAAGGCAACTGCTGCCCTCCCATAGAGGTGGAGTGTGGCCTACTCCGGAACTGTAGTAAAACAAGACTGGGGTGTTCAGCTTTTTCTGATGCAGCTAAGAGTTCTTTTGAGCTGTTTTGGTAGCACGTGATCCATCCCCATTACTACTGCAAGGACTGCCTGTTGCATGGACTACAGGCACGCTCCTCCGTGGTAGAGCTGTAATGTGGTCCGGTCCACTCCTGTTGTGTTGGTGCTGTCCTTAGCCAACCACCCGTCTCTTGAACTGGCTGACGATGACTCTCAGCTGGGGAAACAGAGGCAGAAAGGTCAAATGCCTCTTTCCTACAAGGTTTGAGTGGCAGTTAGGGAGAGAAGTGGGGCCAGCCCTTGGCTGGGCCTGGGTCCCTGTCCTATGCTCTGCTCAGGTTTCCTGGAGGGAGAATCACCTTGCAGGAAAGCAGTCACTAAGGCACTGGTACTGGAGTCTGAGTTAATGAGGAGGGTTGGGGGGGAGGTGTAAAGTGCCTGATGCTGGGGGGGGAGAGAAGCAGCAGTGCCAGTGGATGGGGTGGGTGGGCTGGGTTAGGGGTGGGTGCAGTGCTCAGTGTGGGGGAGGGCAGTGTGTGTGTGCAGTGCCTGGGGTGAAATGGTGGGGGAGGGGCGCAGTGTGCAGGGCTGGGGAGGGCGGGGCGGGGGGGCGGAGGTGCTCTGTTCCCAGTCCCGAACCCGCCCACACCTCTCTCTGCCGGGCCCCTCTGCCGCGTCCCTCTGAGGGACCCGTAGCGGACAGGCGCCTTCCTGCCCCGCCCCCGGCGCTCTTAGTCAGCGTTGATTGGTTACCGCTGTTGTCGGTCTACGCCGTCTCCCGGCCCTTGGCCTGCGGCAATTGGCTGCCGGCTGGTTTCCCCGGCTACGCGCAGGCCCCGCCCCTGGAGGTCCGGGAAGAGCAGTCGGACGAGAGGATGGCGGCTGACGAGGCAGGTACGGAGCCGGCGGCGGGAGGTGATGGGGCCCCGTGACAGCGGGGAGCGGAACCCAGGCGTCCTGCGCGCGGAGCCGGGGGTACCAGCCCCCCCCGCCATGGCCCCGTGTCTGTCGCCCGCAGAGGAGCCGGCGGGAGCCGGGCGGGGGTGGGGGAGCTGGGCCGGGCGGGCGGGCGGGAGCTGGGGGGGGGCTGGGGCGGGAGCCGGGCGCGGGGGGGGGGGCTGGGGCGGGAGCCGGGCGCGGGGGGGGGGGGGAGCTGGGGCTGGGGCGGGAGCCGGGCGCGGGGGGGGGGGGGGGCGCTGTGGCGGGGGCCGGGCGCGGGGGGGGGGGGGCGGGGGGGCCCCCGCGGGGGGGGGGGTGGGGGGGGGGGGGGGGGGGCGCGGGGCGCGGGGGGGGGGCTGGGGTGGGTACCAGCCCCCCCCGCCATGGCCCCGTGTCTGTCGCCCGCGGAGGAGCCGGGGGGAGCTGGGGCGGGAGCCGGGCGCGGGGGGGGGGCTGGGGCGGGAGCTGGGGTGGGGGGGAGAGCTGGGGCGGGAGCCGGGCGCGGGGGGGGGAGCTGGGGCGGATACTGCCCCCCCCCGCCATGGCCCCGTGTCTGCCGCCCGCAGAGAAGGCGCGGGGGAAGCGCGCTGCTCTCTCCTTCGCCGCCGTCGCGCTGGTGCTGGGGCTGCCGCTCTGGTGGAAGACGACGGAGACGTACCGGGCCTCGCTGCCCTACGCGGGGATCAGCGCGCTGGGCTCGCTCCGGGTAGGGACCCCGCGGGCCCCTCGCTCCCACCCAGGCCTGGCTGCAGCCTGCCCCACCTCTGGTCTCAGGACTGGCCCGCGGGTCAGTGACCCCCCCCCCCCAACATGCGCTGTGCTGGGGCAAGAGCCAGGCCAGGGCTGGCTTCGCTCTCCCCCCCCCCCCCCGGGGTCATTCCCGCCCCAGCTCCCGCCTCGGTCCCCCCCCGGGGGGACCCTTCGCGCCCCAGCTCCCGCCTCGGTCTGCCCCCCCTTCGGGGCCCAGGGCCCTTCCCGCCCCAGCCGGAGTTTGCTGCCCCCAGGGCGGCCGTTCCCCCTTGGGGAGGGCAGAATGTCCCGCATCTGTCAGCGCTTTTAGGCACAGACTCTTGATGCAGACATGGGAGTTTCCAGCTGGTGGCAGCAGCAATTCCTGGGTCTCCCTTCCAGGGTTCAGATTCTGCTGAAGTTCAAGGGGCCCCCGGGCTCTGGGTGGTGCTGGGGCTCCCAGAAGGGGCTGTGAGGAGGTGCGGCGGGTTGATGGAGGCTGGGATGGTGGTAGGGGACGTGGCTTAGGCTGCCTGGTAACGCTGCTGTTTGCTCAGTTCCAGCTGACTGTGCCCGTCTCCGTGGTCTTTGCCAAGGGGGCTCTGCCAGGAGCTCAGCAGAGGAGACTCCCTTTCGCAGACACACAGGAGGAGGAGAGGCTGTTAAACCGTAGGAACCTCTGACTGCTGGGGGGCTTGTGCTTTTGCCATGACCCCTTTGTTTGCTTTAGTCTCTCATGCGACTCTCCCCACTGTCCCTGCCTCCCCTTGGCTGTTGCTGAGCTCACAGCTTTGAGCTAGGGCAGTGGAGGCCAGCAGCCCCGCCCACCAAGCCCCAGACCCCCTGGCGCTGCAGGGACTATCTCAGCTGGCAAGTGGTGTCCCCATTTCTCCCCCCGCCCAACAGCTGCAGGAGCTAGGCCCACGCTGGGGCTGGGACTGTCCCTCACAGATTAGTTATGGGTGGCCACTAATGACACGGGAAGTTCCCTACCTTGTTCCAAGCCGTGAAAGGCTGGAGCCGCTCTCCTCCAAGCAGGAGCCTCTTGTGACCCCAGTGCGATTAGGCCCTGGGCTAGAGAGGGTCTGGCTGGTGAGATACAGGTGTGGAGGGCGAAGAGCAGGGGCCACTGACTGCTCCCCGCCCTGCCCCCAGCCTGCAGCATCGGAGTGAGGCTGGAGGGAGCCACTGAGGAGGGACGGCTCCGAGAGCTGAGTGTAGCTGGGAGCACAATGTTCCCGAGTGTCTGGGGACACACCATGAGGTGGGAGGCTGGTAACGAGAATCAGAGTAAAGCGAAGGGAAGGAAGCTCCCTGCCCGTGAGGTAGGTCATGCTGAAGTTATCTTCCCAGGGACACGTGACCCGTCAGACTGGGCAAACCCTAGGGAACACGGACTAGGGGATGGGGATGGACCAGCCGGGCTGTGAGGCCTTGCTCAGCTCTGGGAGCTGGGGCCCAGCACTGGCCTAAGGGGAGGCTTATGGCATGCGCACAGCTTGGAGAAGGTGCTGTATCCCTTTCGGCCTGGTTCCTTATTGGGGTTATCAGAGCAGGGCCCTGGTGCTGGAGAGCACAGCACGTAGGGCCAGCTGGCCTCACCTGCTCTCTCTCCCTTCCCCGCAGCAAAAACAAGCGTTACGTCCCGCTATGAGACGACTTACCGGAGTGCGACCGCCACAGAGCAGGCAGCCTTGGCCATGGCCACTGTGCAAGGTACAGGGTCGCACTGGTTCTGTAGAAGCAGCAAAGAATCCTGTGGCACCTTATAGACTAACAGACGTTTTGCAGCATGAGCTTTCGTGGGTGAATACCCACTTCTTCGGATGCAAGAACATCTGTAGGACACGCTAGGCTGCTGCCCTGGGGTAGAGCTCGCAAAGAGCAGGGAGTCCTGGCTCTCCTGGGACGGCCGTGCAGCTGGCCATGCCCTGCAGCTGCTGCTCTGGGGGCTCTAAGCCTGACTAGGATGCAGGTGGTGGGGTGCCAGTTTGTTGCTGTACCTCCCAGAAACACCACTGGTTGTGGGGAGCAAAGGGCGTGCACGTCACCCCGGGAGCTGTTTGGGACTGCTGCTGATAACTATCATGTGCAGCTCTTGGGGCACAGGGATGGGCTGATCCAGGGCAGGGGGGAGTTTCAGGAGCCTGGGGAGTGGGGCAAGGACCTAGTGGTGACTGTGGACACAGACTTGTGTTGTTGTGGGGGCTGCGAGGGAGCCAGGTGATCCCGGCTGGAGATGAGCTAGGAGAGCGATGAGGGATTCCCCTCTCTGGAATACTTCCTTTGGGCAGCTGGTAATGCCTGCTCCATCCCACCATGGGATGCCGCCTGGCATGTGAGGTGTGGGGTGAGGTTCCTAAGAACACAAACTCCCTTCTCTTCCCCAGAGGCAGACGCTGAGCTGCTCCTGCTGCAGGAGGACTCGCTGGGCGCTCTGACTGTATACGTGATCCCGGAAACCTCCCCTCTCCTGCCTCAGGTACAGCATCTTCTGCTGGGAGTGCCCCACCTCCTCGCTCTGGGACCAGGAGTGTGGCTTGGAGTGTCCTGGGGCTGCCTGCTGCTTCCCAGGAGACAGCTGTGTCCCTGGAGCAAGAGAGCAGGCAGACGCCCCCCAGAAAGATTGTGCTGGACAGGGACCTGCCCAGAAAGATGCCCTATTCCCCTGTTGCTCTTTCTTCTAGGCATAGCACAAAGGGCAGAGTCATGTGGCTGGGCCTTGGCAGGGGCTTGGGAGGTGGACGATCTGAGGGGGAGGGGGCATTGCTGGAAGGGACACCCTTCTGCAGAAAGAGACGCTTCCCACGTTGCTCGGTGCACGCCCCATAGGGAGGAAGGGGCATGGCTCTCCTGTGTATTTGGTGAGCTCCCCTGCCCTTCACTGGGGTGGCTGCAGAACAATCCAAGACCCTCTTTGCCCGAAGCCACTGGCTGTGGAGCTTCCCAGCCCTGTTATCCTGGATCCAGGCACAAGAAGGGGTCAGTCTGGGGCACCCCTGCCAGGGGCTGAGCACGCTGCCCTGGGAGCGCTCCGAGGAGTCCCAGGAGAGGGGAGGTGTGTGCTCCCTGCCCCTCCCCGGAGTCCTGGCTCACTGCCCTGCCTTCTCCACAGGGCGTTGGTGTGTACGTTGGGAAGCACCGTAGCGCCGTGATGAGGGGGACGCAGGGCCCAGGGGATGTCCTGGCTGCCATTAGTGCCCGGGTGCAGCAGACTGTGCAGGCCATGTCCTTCACCACCGACTCCATCACCACCGCCTTGTCTGATCGTGTCCCCATGGACCAGCTCGGCACGGACACGAGGCGCCCGTTCAAATCCAGCCTGGGTAGGACACGCAGGGTGCCAGCCATGAGAGCTGTTCCCATAGGTCTCTGCAGCATGCTGTCTTCCTTGGGCAGGGCTGGAGGCAGCACAGAACCCACTTGGGCCACATTCTTCTCCCCATCCTTGGATTCCCAGGCACCCCCTCCCTTTGAGTAACCAACACTCCGGGGTCCTCTGTGCATCCTAGCAACCCCATGCCACTGCCCGGGAGCCCCTGAGCTCAGGAGCGGGAGGCTGGGTCCCCCAGTTACTCCTTGGAGCGTAGCTCTGGTCTCTCTCTGGCCCACTTGGCATCTGCTCTGCTCTGGGATCGTTGCTCATGCACTCCTGCCCTGGGGATCTGGGGCCGTTGGCAGATGCTGGCCTGGCATGTGCTGCTACAGCTCCTTGCAGTGGGATGTTGGTGGCAGGCTCTGCTCTCTGCTCTTCCCAGGGTACGAGATCACCTTCAGCTTATTGAACCCAGACCCCAAGTCCCACGACGTGCACTGGGACATCGAGGCAGCTGTCAACAGCTACGTGCAGCCCTTCCTCGACAAGCTGGGCTCGGTGGCCAACTTCTCGGTGGACTCCCAGGTGAGAGGGGTGGTAGGAGGGTGCCCCACCCAGGCTGGCCACAGGGTGCTCTTCCCACAACATCCATCTCCTTGGTGATTCCCTCAGATCCTGTACTATGCCGTCCTGGGGGTCTCGCCCCGCTTTGACAAGGCCTCCTCCAGCTTCATCCTAAGCGCGCTCAGTCTCCCCCACGTCATTAATCCGGTGGAAGCCAGGCTGGGTAAGTGCCACCTTGCGTCCTTGCTGTGGCCACTTTGAGAGGTTAGTGCTGCTGAGGGTGAAGGCAGAGACCTGTGCCGGAAGACACAGCACTGGCTCTGCCCCACAGAGCCCTCACTCCCAGCCCTGTGCCCCCACACTGCTGACTAGTTAGAAGGGCAGATCCCCGTGAGAGGCGTGGGCTGAGACCCAGGTGAATTCGTGCTGTTCCTGACCTGGCTGGGATCTCAACGAATGGCTGATATTGAAAGCACCGATGTAACTCCCAGGCCTCTGACCCCTTCTCAGGAGCAGGTTGAGCCTGGCTGAGGGGAGGAGAGGGTCAGGTCCCGCCCTGCCCCCGTTACTTTCCCCACGCTGAGCTCCTGCAGGCAGCTTTCCAGGGTCCCTGTCGCTCGCTGGTGTCTGCCCCGGAAATGCTGTGATGCTCACTGTGCGCTGCTGCAGGTTCCAGCGCCACTTCGCTCTACCCCGTGTTGAACTTCCTGCTGTATGTGCCAGAGCGCGTCCATTCCCCTCTCTACATCCAGGACAAGGACGGCGCCGCTGTGGGGACCAACGCCTTCCACAGCCCCCGCTGGGGTGGGATCATGGTAAGGAGAAGGGGCCTGGCACGGCTCTGCCCTGTATGTGGAAAGCACCACTCTGCTCCCGCTGCGGGGCCTAGGCAGTCCCCGTGCTGTGGACTGTGACTGGCAGGGGCTGACCAGCTGGAGCTCTGTGCTGTGCTTGAGAGCTCCTGGTTCCAGCTCCTCTAGCCCCACAGCGTCCTGCCAGGGCCCCAGCAGTGCTCTCGGCATCCTACAGGCTTTTTCCACTTGGTGTCAGTTTCTTGCACCTTCCTGTAATGCGGCTGGTCTCAGCCACTCTCCGAAATGGGAGGCCAGGCTAGACGGGGCCTGGGCCTGGGCCTGGGCCTGAGCCCCCTGGCCGTTCCCTGAATAAGGCAGCGGTGCTCAGCACTGCGGGGTAGCCCAGAGCTGTGGGCTGACTGGAGAACAGGGACCGGGGGGCCTCTGTGTGCTGAGGCATAGCCTGCGTCAGGCCTGCCCTGGACACACTCTCTTGGCAGGTGTACAACATCGACCACCCAGCTCCTGACAAGGCCCCTCTCCCGCTCCGGGTGGACGTGGACATGGTGCGAGTGATGGAGGTGTTCCTGGCCCAGCTACGGTGAGGACGCTGCTCTCCCCTCCCCTCTGCCCTGCCCCAGCCCTTCCATTCTCTGCATTCATTGCGATCAGTTCCACCAGAGCAGCGTGCGGCTGTGGCCCCTGGGGCGGAGCGTAGACTCTGCCTGCCCTGGGAGGTGTGTGCCAGGCCAGAGACGCTGCCTCTCTGGCTCCCCCTGCCCTGGCAGCCTGGGGCTGGCTCTGTGCTTTTCCTAGACTCGCTGGCAATATGAGGACAGACTTCTCCCAGGTCACTGGCTGGCTTAAGGGGTCGGCAGTGGCATGTGGCTCCTGTCTCCCTGTGCCAGGGCTGAACTCGCTGTAGGAAAAGCAGACGAGAACATTTCTGCCACGTGCCCACTCCATGTCTCTGCTGCAGGGGGTGTGAGCACGGGGAAGATTGCCCAGTGATCTCCCTTGCCAGCACAGACCTGATCTGCCCCTTCTCCCCCCCAGGTTGTTGTTTGGGATCTCCCAGGTGCCGCTCCCAGAGGAGTTCCTGCTGGAGAGCCCTGGGAACAATGGGCTGACGGACTGGGAGCTGGACCGGCTGCTGTGGACCCGGACAGTGGAGAATATTGCCACGGTGTCCACCACCCTCACCTCCCTGGCCCAACTGCTAGACAAGATCGGGAACATCGTCATCAAGGATGATGTTGCTTCTGAGGTGGGTGGGTTGTGGCAGGGTCCCTGTGACAGGTTGGGGGCTGCCAGCATCACATAGGAGCCCCACAAGTTGCTGCTGCTGGAGACTTGTCTGCCCACACTTATCTGTTAATTTCCCCTCTTGGGGATGGGGAAGCTTTCTGAAAATTGTTGCCCTTATCCTGGAGGGCTGGACCAGGCCTGGCTGTTTGAGTCAGCTAGAGGACACAAGGGCGCCCTCTCCTGGGCTGAGAACTCTGCCTCTGCAGGATCACTGCCCCCTTATGCCCTGGACCTATAATTAATAGAAACCGTCTCAGCCTCACTGGGGAGAGACCGTCTAAATCCTCCCATCCCCCCTCTCCGCTGGGCTGAGACCCCTTGGTGCCGTCGAGTGAAAGTTTGCACTGCAAAGTGAGTGTACAAGTGCCAGATCCACTCCCGGGGGGGGGAGGGGGTCGTAACCCTGGAGCCAATGCAGCTCTGGGGCAGCGAGTGGATTCCAGCCCTTCCTTCCTGTGCGGCGTCAATGCAGCAGTTTGCGAAGTTCCTGTTGCAGTCCCACATCTTGCCCCAGTTACTCCGTGTGCAAGCCACTGCCGAGAATGGGACTGCACAGGTGTAGCTGAGAGCGTAGAAAGCAGTGGGGTTGAACGGGTGTCTGGTGACAGTGTAGGAGTAGGTGGCTTGACACTCAGAGCCCCCTGGCTGTGGGGTGTTGAGAAGGGATATGTAGAGGTTAGTGTCACTTCTTAGAGCAGAGCCAGACTTGACAATCCAGGATCTGCTCAACTTCTGGCACTCCTGGGGCCTCAAGAGTGTGTGCCTGGAACTCCCTTGACCTGCCTGGGCCAGACAGGGAGCCGCTGTGCATTGACTTTTTGTGTGGTCCCATCCAGGTATACCATGCAGTAGCATCAGCGCAGACTGCTATGCTGGAGCTGGCCTCTGGCCATCTGGGCTCAGCATTCCAGGCCAGTAAAGAGGCGGTCACTTCCTCGGAGCGGGCCTTCTTTGACCCTTCGCTGCTGCATCTCCTCTACTTCCCTGATGACCAGAAATTTGCCATCTACATCCCACTCTTCCTGCCGATGGCAGTGCCCATCCTGCTGTCCCTGGTGAAGATCCTCCGGGAAGCCAAACAGAGCAAGAAGGAGCCCATAAAAACTGACTGAGCCTGTCTGCAGCTGCCCCATGGGGCAGGGGAGCTTGGAGCCAGCTCGTGACAGCCTGTCTGTGTCGGAACAGTCAGGGCCCAGTTAAAGGGCTTGGACTCAGATGATTCTTTATGAATCCTGGAAGAGTGGAAAGTCTGGCAGAAATAGGGTGTTGGGTCAGAAACCAAGGCTTAGACCCAGCATGGCCACTTCCCAGCATGGAGCTCTTGGGTTCGCCTTTGCCTTTACCTAGGGGGTTAGCAGGGACTCTAAAGGGGAGGTCTGTGCTGCAGCTAGGCACTTGTGGCTGGCCCATGCCAGCCACCTCAGGCTAAGAGGCTGTTTCATTGTGGTGTGGCTCTTTGGGCTTGGGCTGGAGCGCGGGCTTTACGACCCTGCAAGGTGGGGGCAGTACCAGAGCGCTGGCTCCAGCCCAAGCCCCAATTTCTACACCTCAATTAAACAGCCCCTTAGGAAGAGCCCCACAAGCTGGAGTGCCGAGTGGCTACAGCTGCATGTGACTGGCCGTCTGACAGAACACCCCTGCAGGCTGGGTCCAAGGTGGGTGAGCTTGGGCCACTTCTGCTTTTTCTAGTTACTGCAGCCAGCTCCACCACCAGACAGCAGAGGAGGTAGTTTTGGGGCTCCCTGGGTATGAGTCAAGCTTCCAGTCCCCCCCATGGTGCCTGGATGAAGGGGCTCTCCTTTGAGTCAGAAGGATTGGTGTTAGCTTCTGGGCGATGCTCTGGAGTCTCTGTCCCCTCTGAGTGCTTTCGCAGTCTGAATTGCAGCCTTCCAGCCCAGTCCCTACGTGGCATGCCCCTGGGGCTGCCTAGCTTAGCAGGGCTGAGACCTGTGGGGCACCATCCTTTTATTCCTGTTGAGAGCCTTGGTATTGGCAGGGCCCCCCCTACATGCACTGGACCCGGGTCCCTCCCCTTGTGAGCTGTGACCCTGCCACCTTCCCCAATGTAGAGGGCATATACAGGCCAGCCTGCGCCTGTGCGCTGGGGCAGGGCTTCCTCGCAGTGTCTGCAGCAGGTGGGTGCTGCTCATCCTTCAGGGATGTACAGAAAGTGGCTCTTTGGTTTCTTAGCTTCCTGCCACGGCTGGCAGCCTGTGGGTCTCTGTGGCGAGAGCCTGGGGCCCTGTGTTGCAGGGGACTTGGGGGGCCAGATGTGAGAGTGATGCACTGATGAATGCTGAACCAAACAAGGTTTCTTTTTAATAAAAGTAAAAGCCAGACTCCGCTGAGGGGCAGCGTGTGCCTTTCCTGGGAATTCAAGCAGCCTGTGCCACCCTGGCCGGCTTGGCCTGGGGGAGATCCTGCCCCTTAGGAGCTTCTCAGCGTGGCCCAAGCCAGAGCTGCTGTCCTGCGGGATGGCTCCTGTGTGTGTCGGCCTGGGAGGGTTTCCCGTCAGATGGGCTAGGTTCTGGGAAATCAGTGTGGAGAGTGTTGTGCTGCTCACACTGGCCAGCTGCCTCGCTCCAGTCCCTCCTGCCCAGCATGTTTGTCCATCCTTCCCAATGGGAAGGGGCTTGCTGCTCTGTGCTGTGGGAGAGGGTGCTGCAGGGAGCTAGGCCCTGCTAGAAGCTGTCCAATTCTGTGTCAGCTCAGTGGAGCAGGAGGGAAAGCATGTGCTGGGCGTTGGGCTGGCTGTGGGGAAGTGCCTCCCTGGAGATGAGAGCAGGGCCTGAGAGTTTCTACACTGCTTGTACCTCAGGAGCTGCAACCTGTGGTTCCAGGGACCCTGCAACAGGATGGGCCTGGTCTGTGGGCAAGAAAACCCGGGTGAAAGGACAGTCCCTGACCTACCACAGAGCACCAGGTACCATGCTGAGTAGGCCTAGGAGCCCTGTGGGGCAGTAGGGGTCTGACTGTGCAGTTCTCCACATTCTACCAGGCAATGGCAAACTCCACCACAGCCAATCCGGGGTGGAACATGCTCAGCATTAGATTCCTTCTTGGCTCCCCAAGAGTGCCTGGTTCCTCCCAAGTGTGACCATGACCTCCCTGTCCACTGATAAAATTCAATGTCAGCGTCCCACTTCTGCTTAAATACGTCGCTGCTGCCTGGCTCTCCCTCCTCTGCCGGGAGCCCCCTTATCTGTAACAGCCCCCTTCAGTACCTCTAACGTAACCCTTTGCCTCCTTGCTATGGTCTCGGGCAGGTTTTCAAGCTTCATGTGTGAGCCTTAGCTTGCTGCCTGCCTTGGTTATATTCTCTCTGCACTAATAGTCCGAGCTGTGTCACTCTCCTTGTCCCCAAACCCCTTCCTTGCCTTTCCTCTCTCTGTGCCCCAGGCTGCAGGCTCTCCACCCTAACTAAGCTTCCTTTAAACGGGCAGTCGCAGCAGGCTCTTCCAAGGCACCAAGCAGTGCTCTAGACTAGAGAGTCTTGTCTGGTTTAGTTTGTAGCATGAAATCCTCTTGACATGTCAGCAAGTAGATCCCTCTCCTCCTATGGTCTGACCGTAATAACCACCCTGGTCTGCTTCCCTTATCCAGCAAGTTTACCCTGAAAATGGCAGCTGCAGCAGGCAAGGTGTCTCAAAACATTGCTGTTGGATCAGAGCAGTCTAGGCTGTTACTTACCTAAGGCTGTGTCTACATTGCCACTTTAGCGCTAAAACTTCAGTCGTTCAGGGGTGTGAAAAACACCCCCCCTGAGCAACAAAAGTTTTAGCGCTGAAAAGCGCCAGTATAGACAGTGCTTTATTGCTGGGAGCTGCTCCTTCACCATGGTTATTTTTTAATCACCAGGAGAGCTCTCCCCTGGCAATAAAGCACAACTGCACTGCCCGTGTCACTGCGCTGCCGGGGCTGCTGTAATGTGGGGCAGTGTAGACACCCAAGCTACCCCTGTTGAGTATAACACTAGTAAGGTGTAATGAGGGGCACTGGGGCTTCAGCCAGGGACAGGAGCTCCTACTGACCCCCCCCGCTCCCCATTACTCCACTACCCCCCACCTCAGTCCACCCCCTGCTGTTTCACTCTGGTCCCTTCACCCAGTTTTGCTAACATACCTTGACATGCTGCACCTCGTACTGTTCCCTCTGGACGGGGACTGAATGTCCTAGGCAGAGTGAGTTTTCATATGTCTATGTTCCAGGCTCAGACATTGTTACGTGGAGAAGCCATGTTGCCAAAAGCCAACCCCACCTCTAGTTCGATAATGGGGAAGGCTGGGAGAGGGTGGATTGGATCAGCAGCAATTCGATGTGTTTCCATTAGTCTGGAGTGTTGGGAGTTAGTCTAGAACTGAGCTAACTCCTCTTGCCTGGGCTGACCCAGTGGCAGTATTTTAACGGACTTCTAGCTGCTTCGTACAATTTAGCCATTGAAAATGAGGAGCCAACGCCATGTACCCCTCACTTCAGTGCAGACCCTGAGCAAGTGCAGCATGATGCTGTGTGGCCTACACAGTCCCTGCAGCTGCAGTATCTAACCCCAGGCCTGGTCCAGTGCAGGGGCTAGCTGAACTGGTCAGGGAGCCAGTGTGTGTGTGTGTGTGCCTTGAAATACGGTGAAATATCTAACATGCAGCTACCTCTATTTTATTCTTTAAAACTTGCACCTTCTGCTAGTCTGGACCTGACATGATGTATCCACCTTAATTATTCCTAGGGAATGCCTAGTGCTGCTTTCAGTTTATGCTATGTCCAATTTCAAATTAGGAGATGGGCCAGCGTGTGTGTGGGTCTAAACAAAGCTATTTTTGAGAAATAGAAGCACAAGAAATGTTTCTGTATTAAAAATTCCATGAACTCCACACCACTTAAACAAAGATGGGGGAGAGGGAGATCTCAGGCCCTGACTGCAAGTTGTAGCCTTTGTCTTGTTTCTGCAGCTGATTCACAGGCCTCTGAAAATTTGAGGTTACAGGGGCAGGTGCTGCTGCTTTGCTCTAGGAATGCTCGGTGCTGTATGGAGGCTGGTTGTGAGCTGGAGAAAGCCCATCGAACCTCCCCCGTGTATAATCCACACTTTGCTCTATAGTGATGTGCAGGCTCTCTTGAAGAACGCCTCCCACGAGGCCAAATGTGATGTTTCTGCCCTATAAGAGATGGGACGTGACCAGTGAGGAGCGAGCGGGGACTTGCACCCGGGCTGTGTGAAGGCTGCACCCTTTAATGTGGGGAGCGCTGTGTGTTTCTTGCCCTGGGTGCCAGTTAATGGGGTGGTCAGGGGTGTAGAGTAGCTGGTTTCTCAGGGGTTTGATGGCAGCCAGGTCTGCGCACACCTCACAGCCGCGGTGGCCAGACCCCACTGCTGTGGGGATGGTCCCGGGGCTCGCCAGGGCCGTGGGGTGAAGGGAAGGGTCAGACCTGGCCGGGAGGGAGGATGAGGTTCAACCAGCCCTACACCTGCGGGGGCCCGAGGGTGCAGCGCTGCGGGGGTGAGCCAGCGGGGGCCTGGGCCGGGGCCTGGCCCGGTGAGGGGCTCCGAGGGGCGCTCAGGGACCCTCCCCGCGCCGTGCGGGAGGAGCCGCGGGAACCAGGCCCGGGCCCGACCCCGCCCTCTGGGGCCTGTCCCTGGGCGGCCCCTCCCCGGGCGGGCGGGCGGAGCCAGGCGGCCGGGCCGCAGCCGGCGGCAGCGCGGGGGCTTTGCCGGCAAAGGCGCCGAGCGAGGCCGCGGCGGGGGATGAGCGAGCCCGCTCTCCGCGCCGACACTC
Organism: Mauremys mutica; assembly: GCF_020497125.1. Classification (NCBI taxonomy): domain Eukaryota; kingdom Metazoa; phylum Chordata; order Testudines; family Geoemydidae; genus Mauremys; species Mauremys mutica. The sequence goes on from NC_059090.1 coordinate 25,517,126, forward strand.
GCTCCGGCCGGCGGGGCAGCGGCGGGGCCGCGGCCATGCGGGTGAAGAAGGGCGGCGGGGCGGCGGCCGCGGGCCCCGAGGAGGAGCTGCTGCGGAAGCCGCTCGTCGGCCCCGAGGACGTGCTGGGGCTGCAGAAAATCACGGGCGGTGAGTGCGGGCCCGGCCCGGGAGAGAGGGCCCGTGTCCTGCCGTGGGGCCCGGCCCGCCTCTTCCCTTCGCTGTGGGGCCCCGGGCCCCCATCTTCCCTCCCCCCGTGGGGTCCCAGCCTGCGCTTGGAGAGGGGCCCCGGCCCCCCATCTTCCCTTCCCCGTGGGAGGGGCCCCGGCCCCCCATCTTCCCTTCCCCGTGGGGCCCCGGCCCCCCATCTTCCCTCCCCCCGTGGGGTCCCAGCCTGCGCTTGGAGAGGGGCCCCTTCCCCCCATCTTCCCTCCCTTCCCCCCGTGGGGTCCCAGCCTGCCCTTGGATGGGGTCCGGGCCCCCCATCTTCCCTTCCCCTGTGGGGCCCCAGCCCCCCATCTTCCCTTCCCCCATGGGGCTTCGGCATGCCTCTTTCCTCCCCCCATGGAGTCCCAGCCCCTCCAAGGGGGAGGTGAGCCCACCCCAGAGTGGGCTGTGTGTGGCCCAGGGGTACAGGGCTCCTGTCCCATGGCCGCTCCCCGTCTGGCTGGAGTCAGTGCTGTCTCTCTGCTCAGGCTCCAGTGACCCCTTGTTCCCTAAGGTCTCAGCAGCTGGGGCCTGGCCCTTCACTTTGAGATCTGCCTGGCCCGGGAGGGCGGGGTTATCTCAGTATTTGCTCTTCATCTTCCCTGGGCTTAGCCTCTGCTTTGCCCATTTGGGGTTGGGTGGAGACTAGGGGTGGGGGGGTTATGAGACCCTTGGATTGCATGGCTGTTTTCTAGCTCCATATCGATCCTCTGCCGCCCCTCCCCAAGGTGCAGCCCCACCTGTGGTTATTTACTGCCAGCTCCTGGCTCAGCCCGCAGGCTGCATGGGCCATCTGAGGCTACGGGGCTACGCAGGACAGCGCCTTCTCGAGAAGAAGTGGGCACTGACTAATGTAGGCTGAAAACGCAGGGCCAGCTGGGTCTCCGAATTCACCAGGGCCCTGGTCCTTCAGCCACTTAGTGTTGTCAGAGGAGGACAGCTCCAGCGGGACAACGATGTGCCTCTGCCCCAGTGGACAGACTGTGGGACAGCTTGAGCTGGTGGCTTTGTGCTGCATGTTCCCTAGCTCGGCACCCAGACACACAAGTACGGGAGACCAGACCTGGTCTGAAGCTCAGTGGCCTGGTTTCTGTGTTTGCGAGAGGCCCATGGGTGAGCGGAGTGCCCTGGGCGCTGCTGGCAGCCGTACCTCTCGCCAGCGTGCCTGGCTGGGGAATCGGGGGCCTAGTTAGTCTGAGGCTCGGGACACTTCTGCAACTTGTTAGAGTGGCGGAAAAGCATAGGCATGACAGGCCACGGGCGGGGGCAGCTGGAGTGGCTGCCCCATCTCCCAGGCAGGAGCAGGAGCTGAAACAGAAACGTGGTTTGCTGAGCCAGGACTGTCTCTTAAAATAGATTCAGGTGGGGTTTCCTGAGCCTGCTGAATCATTTTATGGTTCTATCATAAACGCTCCTCTCTGGCCCAGCTGGCTTTGCTGGGAGCTCTCATACCCCAGGTGGTCGCCGCTGCAAGAGGAGGGGCAGGTCGTGGCTGTGGAAGGGAGTCTCTGCTGTCCCAGTTTCTGTTCCTCCATGCACCAAGAGGGTCTATAGAGCTGCAGGTCTCTCTAGCAAGGGCCTCTGCGGAGGGGGGGAGTGCTTCCAGGTCTCCCCTTGCACCGTGTGGGTTCGAGGGGGAGCCAACTCTTCAGATGCTAGTAACTGTGGCAACAGATTTGCAAGCCCCCCCAGTTAGAGCTGGTGAAAGTTACTGAATTATTAGCCCTGCTGACTGACGTTTTCTCTCCGAGGAACAGGCTGTTGTGCTGTCCATCAGCGCACTGCCTCAAGCATGTTGTGATGGGACTTGGGGGTTTGGTCTCCTTGGCCTCTGCTGACTGCCTCACTGGGCCAGCTAGTGCGAGTGCTTTTATAATGCAGACCCCACTAGGAGCAGGACTAGGCCACCCCACACCTGTGCCTAGAATGGGGGGGACACAGTGGGGCTCAGGATGGCGTTGCTGGAGGCTGATCCCGAGGGAAGGATTTGCTGTTTCCCAGCTCAGGTGGGCTTCACTCTCTTTGCAAGGAATGAAAACAATCCTTTCTCATAATGTCTATGTTGCTATTGATTCTCGGTTGTAAATTGTAATTTCCGGAATCTGCCACTTTACATTGTAGATGCCAGCTCTTCTGGCAGAGAGACAGAAGGCAGTGGCTAGCTGAGCTCCGAGCTCTGCAGAAGCAGGGTTCCTGGTCTGCTGGCCAGTCATCGTCCCCAGACAGGCCCCTGCTAAAGCCCATGACAGCGCTGCTCCCAAGCCTTGTACCTCTTTGGGCCCACGGGGAGCAGGAGAAGGGCTCTGCAGGTATGGAAGGGGGGTCACTCCTGGTACTCCATGCAAAGCCTTGTGCCTGGCTGATGGCATGTGGAACAGGAGCCCTGCAGAGTCTGGCACTAAAACGGCACCTGAGTGGTGTCCGAGACCTCTGGAGCGTTAGGGGTCTCGAGGCTCCTCTGGGGAGTGGCTGTTAACACTCTGTGGCACTAGGGGAAAGATTCCTCCCAGCGCCCAGCAACAATACTTGGGCGGAGCGCTGTGGGTGACTTTCCCGCCTCATGCTGTGCACAGAGGACACGGCTCTTGCGTCCCATGGTTAGAGCAGCTGTGCCATAGAGGATGAAGTACGTTGTTCGTGTGGTTTGGCAAACACCGGTATAGTGGCTCCAGATAAGTGTGCCGGTGTTTAAACAAGCATTTAAAATATTTTGTGACATGCCATGTAACTGGCGCTGGTGCTTGGTAGCCGTGTCTGGGCGTATCTGTGGTTGACATGTCCATGCATGCTCTCTCATGTCGGGTTTTTACGGGAATACACGTGTATATATTGCAGTCTGACACTAACCTCAATGATCCTTCCCACTGTGGACTGGCGCTTGTAAAGCATTCTTCTCTCCCAGATCTTGCAGCCTAGTGCAGTGTTGGGAAGGTTCAGTTAGTTGCCCAAGGTTGCATATCAAGCTGGGAACAGGAGGATGAGCCCACACTTGTCGCCACCTTCTCTAACTACCGGACAGCAGTTCCCGAAACAAACCATTTAGTTACCTCCTTTGATGGCCTTGTCTCTTGACGCTTCTTGAGCAGGTCCCTGGGAGACCTTGTGAGCGTTACTTTGGGAGAATGTTCCCCTGCGGTGTCCATGTGCCAGGACCCTGCTGCACCGTGAGCCATGTGCATGTTCCCCGTCTCGACACCATGCCTAGGTGTGTAGAGAGGGCGTGTTAGCCCTGTGCCCGTCTGCTTCCCCCGTCCCCTCACAGCACAGGGGTTTCCCAACCCTGAATTACCAGCCGCATATTCCAGAGCAGACAGGCAGGCACTGCTAGCAAGCGGCAAGAGTGACTCCCCTTCCCTTGTTCGGCTCCCCTTAGGGCCCTGCTGTGACTGGGGAGGTGGCGTGACGGATGCTCCACTTGAGAGGAAGAGCCCAACTGCTGCAGGATCAGTCCCATCCCTGGGGCAGGCTGGCTCTGGAGGTGTTCTGTGCCTGGCAGGAGCCCACCCTCACTCCTTCCCAGGGCCTTGTTTCTTCGTCACTGGGCTGTGCAGAATGACACCAGTTTGTGTGAATGCTCCATTAGATCTGATGTGGGACTAGTATCGTAGCTGGCTGGTGCCAGGCCTTGCCACGGGCCCCTAAGGAGTGTGCTGGGCAGTGTCTTTGCAGGGCGGGGGCTGCAGTGAAGGCACATGTGGAATGTAGTGGTTTTGCAGACACAGCCCATCTCCCCCATGCGCAGTTGATGGAGCTCATTTTGCTCAAGAGATGCACAGGGTCAGCGCCAGGTCCTGGTGCGTTGGTCCTGCCTACGGTACCCGTCCCTTGCCCCCTGGAAGTGCAGAAGGATAGTTTTTCAAAACACGCTTTTCAGTGCCCATTCCTCCCTTGCACACCATTCGCCTTAGCGGCTGAAGGCTCCTTTTTCATTCCTACTGCATAAATCATTGAAATCCACAGAATATGTCAAATTATACATGGCACTCAGCGAACGGGCGCAAACAGATGCTGAAGACATCCAGCCGTTCTTGCAGTCCCGTCTCTCCCTGTGCAAGGCGCTGCAGGGATGGGAAGGAGCACTGGCTGTGGGAGGGAGGCTGACAGCTCCTCCAGTCAGAGCCCTTTCCTGCTGGCGGGGCGCAGAGGGTGCTTGAGGTGAGCCGGTTTGGCAGGGAAACCTCCCCTGGCACTGTGAGGGTAAGTGTGAAATGCAAGTGCGCACAGTTGTTTTCTGTCCTAGCTGTTCCCAAGTTAAGCTCCCCGAGGCCCTGTGGACCAGCCTTGTTGCTTTAGGTGCTTGTCCCAGTCCAGAGCTGACTCTAGATACTAGGTGAACTCTCTTACCATGGTTTTAGTGTAAGGCTTAGAAAATCCCAAACCCAGGAAATGGGCAGCATCTTTCGCCAACCCTTCTCCCTGCTCTTCGTGTGTTACACCAGCTCAGCCTTGGGAGGAAACGTGCAAAGACCCTTCTTGCTGCTGGAAAGCCTTGGTATTGCAGCAGTACGGTTGCTTGGGGCTTTTGCCCTTCCAGGCTGTGGGACAAGATCCAGCCACACTTCCCTGGCGCTGCAGTGGCTCGTGCTCTCATCCCTTCCGTCCTTCCCCCAAAGTGTCACTGTTGGAGCTGCTTTGCGCTCTGTGGAGTCAGCTGGTGGAGCTGGGCTGGCCATTGGGCTGGTGAAGCTCTGTCTGCGGTGTTGTGTCGCCGGGATCTGACTCATCACAGCACACGCTGCTACAAATGTACCTTGGGCTTTGCACAGTTTAGTTTCTTCTCATTGTTCCTCGGCTGTGGTGAGGCCCAAGGTGCGCTGGTCCTAGTGCAGACAGTCCAGTTCAGGGGCGTGGGGATGGTGACCCCTGGCTATAGCAAGAGGCTGCGCAGGCTTTTATAAGTCAAACCCTTTGACAATTGAAGTGCCTCCTCATCTGGAGAACTTCAGAGGCTTCTTTCTATTGCTGTGAATGAGCATCAGCCTTTCGCGGGGGACAGAGTCATTACCAGAGTGAATAGCCTGGGTTAATCAGGTCCAAGAATGGGCCTTCCATTGTGCCCTGTGGAGATTCGCTAGTCTGCTGTGCTGAGGGATCCCGGTTAAGGCTAAGAAGTCTTCTGCTAACCCAGTTCTAATGGGAGCAGGCCCAGCATGGGCTAGGCTGGCTTAGGTGCTGAGATGCTGCTTTAGAGACTAGGCGACATGTTTGGAATTCTGTGATCTCGTTGCCAGCAATGCCCCTTCTTGTTCTCTGTGTGTTTATCTCGTCCCCTGGCCACTCTGCTTTGTGCAGAGACTCGCCAGGTTTCCTGAAGCACTTGTGACATTTGCCAGCCATGACAAAGGCTGGAAGAGTCAGTTCTCCAGGGCCCTGAGGGTTAATGTCCTGTGATGCTGGGGGCGGGAAGCAGGCTCCAGGACTTCTCCCAGCTGCTGTTTTCTGGTGTTTTGAACTCAGAATCCCTAGCCCCTGGGTTGGGAAAAACGTGACTCTGAATGCAGTATGCATGGTGCTGCTCTTCCAAGCCCTCCATCTTGAGTGCCCTTTGGACTGGCACTGAAACGCCCCCAGGAAGGGGCTGGCTTGGTGGAGCTGGCAGCTCGGGGGTGGAGCCAGCAGAACTGTCTAAAATGCTGTGGTTTTATGTAAGAGGAACAGCTGCTCTCTCCAGCGTCCGGGCTGGTTACCACAGTAATACCCGCTGACGTTAAAACCCAGCTTAGTGCTGAGCCATCCACGAGTGCGCTGTGGGAGCCTTGTTATGGAACCACAAGCGGGTGGAAGGAGGTCTCTGCTCCCAGAGGGGACACTGGTAAATCTAGCTCACAAGGGACTAGCCTTTTAGATGGCTCAGGGCAGCTGACTGGCTGTGGTGAGAGGTGCTGTGTACAACATTTGGTGAACCCTGTGGCAGAGGAACACTTGCTTCCAATTCACGGAAGCTCCTGTCTGCTGATGTATGCAGGAAGCCAGGAGAGCCAGCTGGCCTGTGTTTTCAATGTTTCCCTAACCCTAATAAGCTTAAGGGGGCGAAGATGCTGTCCAAGCTATCCTGGGTGTGTTGTCCTCTTAATGTGACCTCCCCCAAGTTCCATTGCCTTTCCCTGCACCAGACCTGTCAAGAGCTGCCTGTGTGGAGAATGCAGGGGGGTGTCTCCTTCACAAGCTCACCTCTGGCATTGCTCCAGGTGGATTAAACAGAAGGTGAGTGTAGCATTTGCTTTGCTATTAGCAGGATTTGTCACTTGCTCTTACAGCCACACTCACAACAAGAGGAAAACCTTAGAGCCTGATTAACTTGGGATTACCGGGGAGAGGGCAAAGCTAATTTCAGATTGCAGTTAATTACAAGCACAGCTGGAGGGGAAGAAATGTCCCTCTGTAAATCTAGGGCCGACACCCGCTCTGGGAACATAGCCTGGGTTGGCCAAGGAGTCAGGAGGGCGCTGCCTGCCCAGAAAGGTGTCCATGCCTGTGGGGGACACCCTCGCTCTGCTGTGCTCAGGCATGCTGGAAATGGTGCAGACTGGTGGATACACAGGATGCAGGGGCTGATGTGTATCTAGGCAGGGTGCAGTTAGTTCCCTTCTGTAGCATTGTGGCATTTGGTGGCATTTCACATTTTCCAAGTGACGGTCTAAGGCTTTGTCTGTCTTGGGGGATCATCTGCTGGTGGTGGCTGTTGTAGCTGCCATGGTGCAAACTCCAAATGTGACGAGGAAAGTCACGTCTTGCGCTGGAGGGGCCCTGCCAGAAGCTGGCTACCAGTAGCTCAATTGGGGCTAGTGCCAAGCATAGACAAAATCCAAGGGAGTTGATTTCGCAGCTATTCTGCCATGATTCCAGGCCACACGCTGGGAATGTGAAAAATGCCTAAATGCTCCAGAGACTGACTGATGGGGCCACTGTTGTATTAACTTAGTGGAAAACATGGGCCCAAGGGGAGCGGTGGTCACAGGACCCTGACACTGTCCATTGATAAATAGTGGTAAAACAGGTTGGGATTTGCTGTGAAGAGACTGTGGCCTGCTTAGTGCCATGGCAAACACATGGCCTCCTGTTAGAGATGCAGAAAAGAAGGAAAAATCGTTAAAGCCTTTGAAACGTAAGATGTGAAACAAGACTGTTGTAACATCCCTTGTCCTTTAGCTGGAGAATAGAAGGAAAACCCCCTCATCAGACGGTCTGACCAGCCATCCCGAGACCTGGCAACTTGTACCAGCATCGGGCTGGTTAGCAGCTAAAAGCCATGCGCTGTCTGGCCACAGGCTCACAGCAATGTTGCAAGATACTGCAGGCTTGGCTGGCTGAGCCAGACTCCTGTTAGGCAGAAGGAAAAAGGAGAGGGATAGGAACGAGAAGAAATAACGCGGGAAGGTTTATTGGGTGTGCGGGGGAGACAGTCTCGCCTCCCAGGGGGCGGTAGGGATATAGCCAGAGCTGGGGAGGTGGTGCCGTCATTGGATCCGTTTCTGGCCCCATCTGGTCAGGATTAGGATGAAGAAGGTCTTGGGTTTCAGGAGAGACTGAGGGTGGCAGCCATAATGGTGGAGCATACTCCTCCTCTGCCTTTCGGCCAGCCAGTGTAGTGGTAGCCAGCTTCCCCCCCAGGGAAAGGCAGGGATGGGTGGAATAGTCCATTTCCTCATTATTTGTCTACCAAGTAAACCTAATTTCCAATTCAGCAATTTTGGTTCATTGACTTCTGCTCTTACACGGTTCTTGTTTACCAGGCATGATTTTCACACAGTCCTTCAGTTTGGAGGCCTTTTGGTTTAGACTAATTCTGTTTTTCTGTCTTCCTTTTGCACTGTTTCCCATCTTCCTTTATTGTTAGAGGTCGCAGGTGACAGCTGATGAATGTTTACTCACTTCTTACGGTTAAGTTCCCAGGCAGGGTAAAATCGTAGGTCTAATTATGACACTGCTGGGGAGTTGGTTTGCCGAATAGTGCCAGAGTCCTCTAGGGAATGGACAGGCGAACTCACGTCTCCGCCTGCCTGGTCTCTGCTGGCAGGTTTATGGTCAGTTTAACAAACGTAGCTTGCCCAGGATGAATTGGTTTGGCTGACTGACTGGAGCCCTGAAGGGCACTTGGGAGGTTGTCGGACTCTTCAGTTTAGTAAAATGGATTCTCTGTGCTGTTAGTAGAATATCATCATCTCCGATCTTGTGTCACATCGGAGGCTGTTTGGGCTGCTTCTCCACTGTCTTTTGCAGCAACTCTTCTGGCAAACCTGGTCGCTGGCAGTGGTGGTGGTAGGGGACAGTTGTATTTCCAACATGATGAGTTGCTGGAGTTGCTTTCATATGGCTCGGTTTTTTTATTAATCTATCTTCCCTCCCCAATAAGCCGTGTCTGTGTAAGGGGCTTGTGGTCTAGCCTGGCTTGGCAGTGTCTTCCTGGGAGAGGTGATTTGACTTCTACGGAGCCTGTAACAGAGGCCCACCTGCATGCTGGTGGGCAGCTAATGCAGGGAGGTGGCGTCAGGCCAGTCTGACCCTTGGCAGTGAAGGTTAGTTTGTCAGAGAGGCCCTTTTGCAGTGGCTGGGGCACTGTGGGAGAGCCCTTGGAGGGCTGCTATACCTTGCTTGGCGTAGCATGAGCCTGAACTCTATCCACAACATCCTCAGCCACAGCACTAGTGATGCACTGTGGGGCCCTTCAGATTTACCCCCGGGGAAGCCGAGCAGTCAGTAGGGCTCAGAGTGTGACTGGGGCATGAATTAGGGACTCCGGTGTTGAGATGTAGGGTCGGTTAGTCGCTGTTTCTCTAGTGGGGATGAGCCCTAAGCGGTAGCAAAGGGCAGTGCTTGCAGCTTTGCTCTCTTGGGACTCCTCGGCCACGGGGACAGAAGAGACAATGCGGGAGGGGCCTCGGGTGGGGTTGTGGTGTCTGGGTGATTGGGGCTCTCTCCTGCAGGTTCTTTGCACTAGTAATTCAGGGCTCGTCTGTTCTCTAGCCTGGAAGACTCCAAGGAAACTGGCAGGACTAAGACATTACAGGTCTTGAGCTATGAATTCAGGGGAAGGGATTTTTATTCCGAGAGTTTTAAACTTTAACAAATATTGAACATGCTATTGAAATGTGTGTGAGGCTTAGTGCGCACGAGCGTGTCCCCCCCACAAAACCTCCCCCAGGCCCGGTTCACCTCACCTGCTGTGCACTAGCGCACTGCCTGGGCAAGGCCTTGCTACTGAAATGATTGGACTAGAAATGCCACAATCCACGTTTCTGTGGCCTCCATTGAAACCAGCATAGGTGGGATTGGCATGTCCTGATGTGTCCACAGCTGTAAGGCCGGCAGAGCCTTTTGCGGAGGTTGGAAGGGGGGGCTCTGGGGCTGTAGAAGGGCTGAGAACCCCAGAGAGGACTGAGTGCAGCAGGCACATTAGTAGACGTGCAGGCCCAACAGGGCACTCAAGCACGAAACATGCAGCCACAGCAAGCCTGCAGGAGCTGCTCTGCTCTGGTGGAGCCTGGGTGAGGATTTGGTCCCCCTGGGAAACCATGATGCCACCTCCTTACCATGGTGCTATCTGGGACACATCACTGATTCCCCTTCCTCTCAAAAGCCTCCTTGAGCAGGTGACCTCCATCCCCTTTCCCCCTCAGTTACTCTTCCCTCACGCTCCCCTCCCCATGTGGGACTGAGACACGCCCCTCCCTGGGCTGCTGTGGGCTTGGGGTGGGGCAGAGGGCATGAGATGACCGTACAGGGCAGTGTTTGCGCACTTACAAGACAATATACTCGAGTAATCAAGTGGCTGGGCAGCCCAGCCCAGCCCAAGAGGCGTTGGGACCACCTGGGACTCGCTATTTTGCGCTATGCTTTGTTAGGATCCTGCTTCCTGTCTCCCCGCCCTCTTCTCTAGGGGGGTTTAATGTTGCTGCATCTGGTGAGTCTTCTTTCCTCTTCCTTTTGCTGCATGGCTCTGGATGCCAGGAGTAATGCCCCGGTGCTGTCGCCCCCTTCCCGCAGAGGGGTATTCTGGGCTGGGGAGACAGAAGGTGCCTTTCCCTGTGTCACCAGCCTGCATGTTCAGTGTGTCTGGGCTGTGTTTGCCCTCCTCCTCCTCCTCCTCCTGAGAATCTCCAATCTGATAATCTCCTAATCGCCAGCTCCTAGGAGTTCAGCGTCAGTGGCTGCGTCTTACACCTGGCTTACCTCTCGGGAGCAGGTTTCAAAATAGCCTCTGACCTGGTTTCTCAAAGCATGTTAGGAAACAGCCATGTGCTATCCAGGGGGTTCTTGCCTCTTCTGCTGGCAAGCCATGCTCACCCCAGGTGAGTGCTGCTGCCTCCCTTGTCTGTATGGCCAAGGGCCCTTCTCAGATTCTAAGATCTTCCTCCTCCGTTTGGCACTCTGCTTCCCCTCCCCCACCCCTGGACAATTAAAGGCTTAGAATAAAATCTGCCAAAGCTGAGCTCCGATGCTCTCATAGACTTTAAGGTCAGAAGGGACCATTATGATCATATAGTCTGACCTGCACAATGCAGGCCACAGAATCTCACCCACCCACTTCAATAACAAACCCCTAACCTATGTCTGAGTTATCAAAGTCCTCACAATGTGGTCTGAAGACCTGAAGCTGCAGAGAATCCTCCCGCAAGTGACCCATGCAACAGTGGAGCCCTCCACATGCAGATCTCCTTTGCCCTGTGCTGGAGTGATGGTGATCTCCTACCTCCATGGCACTATGTACTTACTGGGATCCTATAGAGGGCTCTCATTTGTTTTGGGATGGTGCATTCCACACGCAGAGAAGGGATGGATGGAGTTTTATTTTTCACAGCAGCACCACAGATTAGCTAGGAAAGGTAATAAAGCTTGTGGTGTTATTATCTGTTCCCCATCTCTGTGCAGGGGCAACATCCTTTATAATGGGGTCCATGGGGCAGTTGAAACGATGAGAAGCACTGGTAGCATGACTCCATTTTCCCCGATAGGTCATAGAGTGGAAGGGGCTGGTGGGGTTTCTAGAGCCAGTGCAAAGGCACAGGACTGCTGTGGGGATGGTTCTGGTGAATTTCCATTGGAGAGGACAGTCGGGCAATGTTTGCAAGTCCTTTACACATTCTCCACTAGTTATAGCTTCTGAATTGTAAAATTATTTTTCTTTAAAAAAAAAACCACCACAGAGTACCTTAGAAACTGATGGTTTAAAAACAAAATCAAATCTGAACTGGAAGACATCTCAGTCAAAGTTAAGCAGCTTGGTATCTGGTTATGATAGTACAGTAAACAGTACCTGTGTCCTTTCATTTCCTTATGAAAGCAAATGAAGAAAGCACGGAATTGCTCTAATGATGAGATGCCTATAAATAAGTGTTGGTGGGGCTAGAGGACTTTCCCTTTACCCCCATGGAAGGTGCTGTAAATTCATGGGGCTGGGGGCCCCTGATCTTAATGGGGAGGTTGCAGGGAGGTCCCCCCCCCATCTCCCATTAATTCCTTGAAGCTGCCTCAATAAAGCTCCTGAAGTCCAGTTTGGCCTTTCACCGGGCTGGGAATAGAGGCTGTCTGCTGGTGTGCTCTGGTGGTCTGCAGGGCTTTATGGGGGAATTACATCCGTTTGGCTGACCTTGAGGTCCCAGGTTGGTTCTCTGCTCTCCCTGATTCTTGGCACTGAATGCTGCGTAATCCCATCCCTCTCCCATTGCAGAGCTGGCCAGCCAAGAAGCAGTGCGTGGTGAAGGAAATGCGCTCGGCTGCACAGGGGAGCCGGGGCCTTTCACGCTAATTTATGGCACGCACTTGACTAAAATGGGTAGTTACTAAAGGAACAAATCTGGTAGAGGATGTAGAAGTGCCCTTATCAGGGCCCTTAGCGCGTCTCTTGAAATGAGAACAGGAGCAAGGTTACCATTGCCCAGGGGAGGTGAGGACAGGCAGTGCTAGTGTAGCTGCATGTACTAACTTCTCTGTTGCCATTTTGTTCTTAGCTACTTAGGGATAGGAGGAAGCTGTGCCTGGCTGTGGCCGTGAGACGGGTGCATTCTGGTGGGGCTGAGGCTGCCCCTCTGATGGGACCAAGTGGGAACTGGCAGCATTCTCAAGCAGATGCTCCAGCCACCTGCTCACAGGGCTGGCTTTAAGCCGATTCCCCCGATTCCCCTGAATTGGGCCCCGCGCCTAAGGGGGCCCCACTCTGGGGGTCTTCAGTGGCGGGGGGGGTCCTTCGGTGCCATGGAAAACCCGGAAGGGACCCCCACTGCCGAAGTGCTGCCGAAGCCCCGGACTGCTGCCGAGTACTCCAATTGGGCCCCGCGAGTCAGAAAGCCGGCCCTGCCTGCTTATCTATCTTTTCCTGCTTTTTTGCTTCTGCCATGGGGTCTTCTCATCCAAGCCCCCTCTATGGAGTTCCCATCCTCCCATCCCATGGGAGAGGGGCCGTTCAAGTTTAGGCTGCCCTGAGGGTGGTTTGTAGGGGTTTTACCCACCCCTGGTGGACCAGCTCACTGACAGTATGGGTCTCTCTATGTAAAGCACTTGGAATGCCCTTACGTTTGATCAGTGCTTCTCCACCTACCACCCGGCCAACTGAGCTCCCTCCAGAGCCAGGCGCCCCCTGGGGCTCTGCGGCTTCTGTAGCACCAGTCACTGGGATGTGCAGACATGCCAGGTAGCCTGTCCTCTGTGCATTGTCCTCAGCCACCTCTTTTCTGCACCTGCAACCGAGGTGTGCGTGATGCTGGTGGCCCTGCTCAGCGGGTAGCAGGAGGCCATCACTGTCTCGGTGCAATGAGGCTGTCTCTCACCACACTTGCCCGTGCACCATTGAGTCTTTCTGAAGAAATAGAAGTAAAACAACACACGCTCTCCTCCTGTGCATTCGCTTCAGGCTCGCAAGGGTTCCAAGGCCCCACCTGAGCCGGACAGTGTCTGCTGGTGAGGTGGGGAAGGAGTAACAAGTTCACTTCCTGGGGATGGGCAGTGACACGTCCCTCTCCTCTGCTTGCTGCAGCGCTTTGGCTGAGTGGGGACCCAGCTGTGCCCTGCTTGGCTTCACAATGTGTATGTGCTTCACTGAACTGCCGTTGTGAAACTGGCTTATCTCCTTCCACCGAGCCTGGTTTGTACCCCAGCCCCGAAATCTCATGCTGCTCTGGGGGTTTTCTGGATACAGGCAAGGCTTCTCACCTGCCAGCAGTTCTGATGCAGCCTTGGGCTTTCCTGCAGAATACCCTCTTTTAGCATCTTCTGCTCAGGTGAACTCTGGTTCACAAGTGCTTTGTGCTTCTCCCTTCCTCATTCTAGAGGGAGCCAGTGATTGAGCAACTCTGGTTGAGCTGTTGAGCAGCAGCTGCTATTGCTGTCCTGCGTGTCTTCTCAGAGCAGATGGAACCAACCAACAATCAAGACAAACACTCACATGAGCTCAAGAAGAGATCCCCAAATTTAATCTCACTTGTGACCTGTGCAGGATTTTATAACTCGGGCCTCAAGGGGTGGTATTCCTGTTTGATTTGTGGTGACTGGTTGCCAGCATGGGATTGGGGCAGAGAAGGGACTGTGGCGTCAGACACCCTTCATTCAGGTCAGAGGGATTTTGTTTCCCTTCTCAAAGATGCAAGAGCTCTCTCAGCATTAACGATGTCTGACATGTGACTTTACACCAGCGTCTGTGTGTTACAGACTCCAGAGCTTGTCCTGTGCTGGCTTTTCCTAGGCAGAAAGCAATTTTTCAGTCCTGCCCTGCTCCCGAGCAAAGTGGGGAGGACTGCAAAAGTCACTGAGCTTCTCTTTTGGTGATTTATTTATTTGCTAATCTGTAGAAGTAAGGAGAGGAGCTTGCAGCTGGAAGTTAGATGGTGGCTGGGCTGTCTTGTGTATCTAGCCATTCATCTGTTACATGTAGCAAAGACTTACTGAGTTGTCTTGCAGATAAGATTGGAAGCTCTCACCTTGTGTAAAGACACCAGTTAGCTTGATGCGGGAGCAGTCCCTTCCTTCTGTGTTACTTGATCTGCATTTATTGCTAAACCATTATAATTTTGTGGCTTTGAGCTTATCTACTGATTATGAAGCCAGCAGATCTTGTATAATGTATTGTAGAGAAAGGAGCTTGCAAATGCTGCAGGTGACGGCCTGGGGATCTGTAAGCCTTACAAGCTGACAAGCTCAGGATTTATCCTCTTTCAGAAAGAAAGCTAGGAATTTAGGTGCAGAAACCTGCTAATGCAATGTTAAGTTGGTACTGTTAGAATGGCAATGCAGTGAGCAGCATTAGCCCAGCTATGCTGCACATATGCAACGTCTGATTCTTTTCTTGTTAAATATGCAGCTCAATATATTGGGGTCATAAAATGCATCCTACAAAACATGTAGGACCTGCAACATAGCCAACCTATCACTGTTGCTGGGGCCTTGTCTCTAGTATTTCCTGGCTGTCTGCAACCTTCAAGTTGCTATGCAGGTTCTTGTGCTGTGTGCACATGCAAACGCTCAGAGTTGTGGGCTGATTCCCTATGACTTTGTGTGAAAACGGCCATCTTCTCCTGATAGCCAGCCATGGCCTCCTGTTGTGTCCGCACTTGACATCAGAATGAAATCCCATGGAAGAGTTGAGGATGTTGACACTGGTCTGTGGTGCCACAGGGATTTTCCCGTTTGGATTCAGGCACACACGGGATACACAGACACTGTCTTTAGGGAGTCAAACACTTTTTTATTTTGGTGGGGGGCACTGAAGCCTCCAATTAGATACTTTGGCTCTGAAGTTTGTGAGGAGCTGTGTGAAGAATTCCAGGATCTGGGCTCTTCCTCTCTGACGAGATGGGACTGTTTCTCTGGAGACCCTGGTATCATGTGGATTGCCAGCTGAAGAGAAGCCTCTGGTTGCCTGTGTTCCTGCCCTGTCTTTCCAAGGCCATGCGTCTCACCCTTATGGGGAGCTCTGGAGAGGCAAAGTCATGAATGAAAAATATTTTTCTGTTTTACCTGAGTTTATATAAAGCTTATTCTTATAAAACCTCCGTGTGGGGCTGCCTGGCCCGCTGGCGTCCCTTCACCCGGCCACCTGTTGTTTTGGGCTTTTGTGCTGGCTCAGCACCATGCCCCTTCTGGTGCAGTTTGATCATTTTACCCTCGTCCTCAGACGAGGGGGGTTGGGACGTACGTACCTCATTCTGCTCCCCAGAGGAGTGGCTTTTCCTCTCCCACCAGGTCTGGCCGTTGATTGAACCATGCTGCTGGGGCTGAGCTGTAGTTCTAGTGGCGCTGACAGCACTGCTGGTCCCCTGGGCTGTCTCTGATTGGACAGCGTGTCCTTGTGCTCTGAGCGTGGTTCTAGCCATGGTCCTTCTGCCTTAACCTATGGACAGCGCTCAGCAGCGAGACTACAGGTATTTCTCTCCGACTGCCCCTGATTCTGGTCCGTTTGTGATGCTTCCCCCGTAGAGCCGCACAGGTTGATGTGGAGCTGGTAGAAGGGACTAAGGGGGAAGGAGACGACTTTATGTAGAAGACTCAGAGCCAGCACCCTACAGCTTGGGTGTCGGAGTGTAGGCCAAAGGCAGCGTGGAGCAGGCCAGGTTGGAGCCTGGACTCTTCAGTTCTCTCTCTGTCGAGAGGAGGCCAGCTTTAACCTGCTCTGTCCTAGGCTACGACTACTTGTGGCACCTTAGAGACTAACACATTGATCTGAGCATAAGCTTTCTGCCCATCATAATGGGAGCTGCTGGGAAAGAGCCTGTTTCTAAACAGGGCCTGGAGGAAGCAAATATCTCGGTACAGACTCGGAGAGGAGCTGGCTTGGTACCACGTCCAGCATGTCCGCCCCCCTCTCTCCTGCTAGGAGACCGGACAGTGCCATTCTAGGCGGTAGGGAAGAAAAGCTCTTACTGATTGCATCAAATCCCACCTTCCCCATGGCAGCTAACCTGCCGGGGGTGGGGGGTCCGGCTAGGTACCAGAGTACTGGTCAAAACGAGGATGTTTCCAATACGTCCCCCAGCAGAGCTGGAAAAGATGGTGAAGGTTTTTCAATGTCAGAGAGAGATTGGCCAGCCCTCTGCCTTCTGTGAAGCTTTTTGCCCATAGCTCTGCTCTCTCGTTTGGATGAGCCACTGACACTGTTACTATAGCAACGACTGCTGCCTAGGATGGGGATAACTGTTGCCATGGTGCTAGCTGGGGAAGAATTCTGCAGAAGCAAAACAGTTAATTATTAACTTGTGGACAAACATGACTTGCAGAGATGCAGCTCCCCCTCCCACCAAATAGTTCACTTGTCTGGAGCATGTGGTCTGATCATGTTACTGACTGTGGCTCTTACACCTTTCAGAAGCAGCTGCCTCTCTCTGCAGTTAGGTGCACAGCCACCTGACCAAGGCCTTTGATAGTGGGCAGCAGGTGAAGCAGTAGCCTCTGGGAGTGATCTAATTTGCCCCTATGGGGCACAAATTAACTTATGACATTATCCTAGAATGTTCCAGCCAGATCAGACTTGCTAACAGTTTGGCCTGGCCCTGCGCTGACCCATAACCCTCATGTATCTTCACATGACACGTAACCCTAAACTTGCGTATGGGGATTCTTGTTGGAGTTCAGAGTGGGGTGTTGCTTTAAATGCCTGGGCTCTCTGCCACAGGCATCACCAGGAAAGGTGGGGTTTTATGCAGCTGAAAGAATGCTTTGCTTTACTAGGTTTTTTCCCTGAGCAATGGGCTTCAGCTAGACTTGTGATGACTGACGTAGCTGAGCTTCTGCACAGGTCTCGGATAGGAAGAAAATTATTTTGGCCAAACCAACAATCAAAGAGCTGCTGTTAGTGTTTCTGCTTGTTCTGTACTGATACTCTGAGAGGGAAATGTCACTGCCACATGCCATCTGAAAGCTTTGTGCTTAATAGCGTCCCTAACAGACTCCATTTCCTATGAACCTTCACTATCCGCTAGTGATGGCACCCAGCAGGAAAATCCTAAGGAGGGTAAGTCTAATGCTTCAGTTCTTTATGCTGGTGAGTGCTCAAACAGTTCTCTGGTTAAGAGCATCTGCAAAGAGGCTCCTGGAAGAGGAAGGGCACAGGATGTACAGTTAACTTTCAGTAACACAGTAGCTGAAAACAGTCACACAAAACCTCAGATAAAATGCACAGTACAGGCTAGCAACATGGCAATGATCAAACACATGTCTTTGTGTCTGCTCTAGAGTGCTGGGATCTGGTTCCTGTGATTGCACATCCCAGCCTGAGGGCTTTGCGGTTTGGCTCCTGGTACAGTTCGTTGTGCAGAGATCATAGGATATCTTTTTCCCTGTCCTGCTAGTCACAATGTGCAGGATTTAAGATACATTTATAATGTACTGGGGCAGTCTTGAATCACACGGGTGACTTTCTATCCAAGGATTTGCCCAACACCATAGTTAGAGGAAGCACAAATGAAGTGCTTATACTAAAGCACGCTTCTCCTATCTGGAACCTACAGTAATTCCCTCGCATGCGTTAGGCTTGGTCTACACTACACTACAAACTTATGTCGGTATAGCTACGTTCACTCCCTTGTGCGACATAGTTAAATTGAACTAACCTCCAGTGTAGACCATGGTGTGTCAATGGGAGAGCTTCTCCCGTCGACATAGGTATCACCTCTCTGGGAGGTGGAGTACCAGTGCCAACAGGAGAAGCTCTCCCATGGACATAGATATAGTCCCCACTGTGCACTAGCGTGCAGCTGCAGCACTCATAGAATCATAGAGGAATGGAAGATTAGGGTTGGAAGGGACCTCAGGAGGTATCTAGTCCAACCCCCTGCTCAAAGCAGGACCAGTCCCAACTAAATCATCCCAGCCAGGGCTTTGTCAAGCCTGACCTTAAAAACCTCTAAGGATGGAGATTCCACCATCTTCCTAGGGAACCCATTCCAGTGCTTCACCACCCTCCTAGTGAAATAGTGTTTCCTAATATCAAACCTAGACCCCTCAATGTAAGTGTAGACAAGTCCTTAGCTAGTTGATCCTTACCACGCCCTTGGGAGGTGGGTAGGATCCCAATTTTAGAAGTGGGGAAGCAGACACAGCCATTAAGTGATTGACCCAAGGCCATAGTAGGTTTGGTGGCAGAGGATGAGCTGGGATTAGAACTCAGGAATTCTAGATTCCAGTTGTGCTCAAACCTCAGAGCAGTGGTGCCCAAATTTTTCCTGTCACTCCCCCCGTGCCAGTAATGGAACCTGTCTGTGCGCGCCCCCCCCCCATTACTGCACAGTTGGCTCAGCAGAGGAGCTGGGGCTGGAGGTGGAGCTGGCCTCGCGGTGAGAACATTCCTCCACACGCCTCAGTTTGGGCACTGCTGCGCTAGAGCGAGTCTCTCAGAAATGCCCCCCACCCTGTTCTGCACGCCTGCATTTTCAAGCTAAGTTCACTTACGTATATTGAAGGTCCAAATTAATTTTAATTTTGCCAGCATAAAATAGGTTTTCAGAGCTGCTTTTACTCTGTGCCTCTGTAACATGGAGAGTAACCACAAGGACCACTGCTCTCCCCTCCTGCACAAAGGTAGAGTTGCTGTCTAGTGGCAGGGAATTGCAATTGGTCCCGACAAAGCAAGACCAGGGTTGGAAAGAGTGGTGTTCAGCCACAGAACTTAGCAGTGGTTAACTCAGCAAAGGGCCCCATTAGCAGACCACAGTCTAGTCAAGATCCACCTCTAGTTAAAACTAGCTGCAGGCAAGTTCCTATTAGCTTCCGTGAGTGCTGAGGAAAAGGTAGCAGAACTTCCCCCCCAGACTAATGTGAACGGAAAGGTGAGGCAATATTGTGTCTTGGGAATACTTGTCTATTTCGGTGAAGTCTGCTTCATGTCTTCAAAGCTGCTTAACATTTGCATTCTGCCAGAGGGAGGTTTAAAAAAAAAAAACAGGCAAAACTTCTTAAACTGAAAAGGCCAGAGCTTTATTGACTGCTGACTGCTTTTCTGTGCCCTGGAAGAAAAGGGATCCAGAAGTGGAGGGCCAGGGTCAGGGCATGGTAATGACTCCTCCATGTCTTGGGAGAAGACATTTTTCCATCTTTTCATCTTTCCATTTGGATCAACATGGAACGCCACAAGCTGGGAATTGTAGCCTCTGTAGGCTGCAGTTCTGTATTAAAGAAAAGGGGGTTTTGGGGTGCCTTTGGCCTCCCCCACTGTTGGTTGTGATCCCAGAGAGCAGGCTGAAGTCCAAGCCAAAGCCACACACCCTTTCCTTACTGAATTTGTTTTCCTTCCACAGATTATTTGTGCACTCCCGAGGAAAATGTGTACAAGATAGATTTCACCAGGTTTAAAATCCGAGACATGGAGTCTGGCACTGTACTGTTTGAAATCACCAAACCACCTGCCTCAGGTGAGTGCAGAGAATGTTGTCACTATTAAACAAATGCCACTTCACATCTTTCTTCTTAAGAAATAACCTTTGCCTTTCTCCAGCCCTTCACTCCAAGCACTTCCCAAATAGCAAAGGGACACTGTCAACCTGAAATCTAGTCGCTTCAAAAAAATTATCTTCCTATCGAAGTTGGGCCTCTAGGCCAGGGGTGGGCAAACTTTTTGGCCCAAGGGCCACATCTGGGTGGGGAAATTGTATGTAGGGCTGGGGCAGGGGGTTGGGGTGTGGCAGGGGGTTGAGGTGCAGGAAGGCTTTGGGGTGCAGGCTCTGGCCCAGCGCCACTGACCTCAAGCGGCTCCGGAGTGGCAGCGGCGCACAGCCAGGCTAAGGCAGGCTCCCTGCCTGCCTTGGCCCCACACTGCTCCCAGAAGTGGCCAGCATGTCCAGCAGTGACTCCTGGGTGGGGGAGCAGCAGACGGCTCTGCTATGTGCACTGCCCTTGCCTGCGAGTACCACCCCCGAAGCTCCCATTGGCTGCGGTTCCCCATTATCAGCCAATGGGAGCTGCGGGGGGCGGTGCCTGCAGGTGAGGGTAGCACACAGAGCCCTCCTCCCCGCCAGGGGCTGCAGGGACATGGTGCCAGCCACTTCCAGGAGCAGGGCCAGGGCAGGCAGGAAGCCTGCCTTAGCCCGCTGCGCCACCGGGCTGGCGATCCTGCGGGCCAGATTGAACGCCCTGACTGGCCGGATTTGGCCTGCAGGCTGTAGCTTGCCCTCCCCGCTATAGGCACTAGCCTGCATCAGTGCCCGTTGTGCCAATACGGACGTGATAAAAAAGCAAGTCCCTTCCCCAGTGTTTTTAATTCACTATATGTGACAAGAGGCAGCAGGTGGATACTGCACATAAATGGGAGAGTGGCGGTATGAGGTCATGGTGAAACTGGTTAGTGTCATTGGAAGCAGTAGTCTCAAATTTGACACCAGCTTCTCAGTGCCCCAGCCAATTTCTGTGGTTTCACAATCCTATTTTCCTATCGCTTAAAATGTCTTTCACGTAGCAGCAGGGAAGAGACACTTCTCCAAAGGGAGACTCTGTCTGTAGAGGAGGAACTGAGTATATGTGAAGTGCTGTCAAAGACACAAAGTAAGCAAACTGAAACACGTAGGGTTTGTTTAATCTCTGTTAAATCTTCGGTGTTACTTGTAACCATCAATGATTATGACAATTCAGACAGAAGCATGACTTATATTTTAAGTTAAGTGTCCCTTTGAACCTCTGTCTCCCTGCACATGAAATGGAGTTTTCTTCATGTTACAGATGGAGAAACTGAAGCACAAAGCTGAAATGGCTCGTTCAGTGTCCCGCAGTCAAAAGTATAACTGGGTTCAAAAAAGACTTAGGTTCATGGAGGATAGGTTCATCAATGGCTATTAGCCAAGATAGTCAGGGAGACAGCCCATGCTCCAGATGTCCCTAAACCTCTGACTGCCACAAGCTGGGACTGGACGATGGGATGGATCACTCGATATTTGCCATGTTCTGTTCTTTCCCTCTGAAGCATCTGGCACTGGTCACTGTTAGCCCAGCATCCTGTCTTCCATGTGGACCACTAGTCTGACCCAGTGTGGCCATTTTTATCTTCTCCAGGAGACAGCATAGTGACTCCAAACCCTCTAATCTTTACTGACACAGAAGTGCAATAGTTGGGACACTGAACTGGGTAGCAGCATGACTTTGCAGCTGGGATTGAGATCAACATTTACATTTGAGGAACAAATCCTTTATATTTCAGTCATATAAATAACTTAAACTTGTTCCCCGAATGTAAAGCTCTTGCCTGCTCAGTGATGGAGAATGAAAGTCGCCTGTAAACAGTTTCCGCAGCAGCCAGTGAATAGAGGGAGTGTGCACAAGTAGCAGGCAGGCCTTTTGCGGTGCTCTGCTACAGGGCAGTCTTAACGCTATAAGTGACCGAATCAACAGCAAATATGGCAGAAGCGGCAAGTCTGTGCCAGAGGCCACACTCAGAAGGAAAATGGGAGTTGGGAAATGTAGCATTTCTGGACTTTTCTGCATGTCAGCTCCCATTATGTGTGTTTATTGATTTTCCTTCAGCCCCTCAAAATGTTACTGAATTTGATGCCATGGAAAGTAATAGGCTTCTTATGTCTGGCTCTAGCCAGGAATAGTGAGGGTAGGTGCTGTGCAAGCTGCCCATATGTATCTTTGCTAGCACACTTGCAGCACCAGTGGATCTTCCAGTTCTGGGCCTTACTTTCCACTGTTAAATCACCTGCGTCCTTGCCTTCAACTCTCCTGCCATTCCAGCAGTGAGTCTCTGTTGAGCAGAGGTTGCCAGTCATAACAAACTATCTGGCTGTCTTACACTTGTGAGCCAACTCCTGAGATAGAGAGAGAGAGAAGCTAGTGACCTGGCCTCCACTGTCCAGCTTCTTCTGCAAACATTTACTTTGTATATGTTTATAGAGCTGGAATCCAGTGTGTGCATTCCCCCTTTCTGCTAGGGATGCTGTCCCCGTGGAATGGCATGAGGAGAAGGACAGAGCTGAAGAGCCAAACTTTATGGCTCTGAAGCAACACTACAGGCCCATGTGGCTATCATGTGGACAGTGATAGCCACATGATAAAATCAGCTCTGAAGAACCAAAATAAAATAATGAGAATGTGTTGAGGAGTTCCAGAGAGAGGCCCACCTCATTCTCTACTGCCACAACTGACTTGATTCCTTCACAAAGAAATTACTGCTGCAAAGTAGGACTGTGCTATCTCTATCACTACATTTCCTTCAAGAAGCAGGCAGGTGGTAGATCTGTCTTTAGTTTTCTGGAAGTATTCGTGCTCATTAGGGATACAAACAAGCAAATAGATCAGCTGACATAGCATCAGTGACTGGAACTGTTTGGGGTAGAGGTGTAATACTGTATTTGTATATTACCTTCCACCTGAGGATATCCAAGCTCTTCACAGACAATACACAGCGCAGGACCCCTGGTAGATAAGTAAACATTAGCCACTTTCTGCAGATAGTTAACTTCTCAGTGCCTGAGTTTGCCTGACTTGTCCACAGACATCTTATGCAGTCTTTGGCTGGGCCTTCAAACTGAGGAGATAGGCAGTATCGGGAATGGAGGATCTCTGAGGGGGAAGGGGAGACTTCAAGGTACCAGTTAAAGGTACTCTCCTTAGGTTCCCGTTTCTCAGTCCACAATGATGAAGATTTGATTTGTGCCGTTCCAGAACGTGAACATGGTGATAAAAAGGATGTTGACCCTAATGCCGGGCGGTTTGTACGCTATCAGTTCACCCCAGCTTTCCTTAGACTTCGGCAAGTTGGAGCCACGTAAGTACCTGGGGTATTGTGCTGCTCTTTCTAGTACTGAAATCAGTTGCATACTTACTGGTTGGGGTGAAAGTGTCTTTAGTTTGCTGTAGGTACCAGATAGGTTTGCAACTTAAGTCAGTTTGGTAGAGGCTTTTTGTTGATTGTGAAGAGGATCTCCTAACACCTTGAGGTTTGAACATTCAACCTGCCCAATGCTTGTACCGTATCAAGAACTGGGGTCCAAGGGACTAATGCTAGGGTCTCATGTGGCGGTGCAGAACCAACAGGTTACACGCAGGTATCCCAGCTGCTCTTCGGAGAAGTGTGGCTTGGCAGTTGCTGTCCCACTTGCTCAGATTTTGAAAGAGGGATCTGCAGCCTCCCTCCTTCCCAGCATCACTCCTCAGATGTGAATGGAATCATGAATTACAATGTGAACACTTAAAGCACATCAAAATTGGTACCATTGCATTACCTTTGGTGTGTCTGATAGTACCTGGTGCATGTCAATAAATGATGCTAAAGTGCAGCACCAATAAAACAGATTTTTCTGTCCAAGAATATTGCCATTGACTTTTAAATTGTAAAATGCAGATGTGCATATATTGGGGGGGTGAGAGGGAGGAGGAGACATATCCTGAAAAATGAAAAAAATAACTGGTTCGGGGAATCTGTTTGTTTGTTTGTTTATTCCAGGTGAGCCTAGCTCGCTCTAAACGTGTCCTTCCCTTACAGGTAGCAATATATCTGTGGTGCAGTGTTGTGGGTAGAGAGGTGCAAATTTGGCTGAGATGCCCACACCTTCCCTTCTAGTTCAGTGGGAGGGCCCTTTCTGCTCTCCTTGGAGATTGCCTGCAGGATATTGGATCAGGTTGTGTCTGATCCTTTTGTTTTCCTTGTTTTCTCCACATTCACTTACAAATAAATTAGTACAGCAGATTAAGTGCTTCATGCCCATCAGTATTACAGTATCACATCCACAATACTTTAATTAAATATCAGCTGCTGTTTCAGTACCAATCCCATTTTTCAGGTGTGTAGAAGTCACTAGTTTGGATTCATGTCAGACTGGAATTTGGGAAACTGTGTCAAAGCAGGGCTGTTCCTGAAAAGAGGTTTGCATTAGTCTAACTTTTAAAGACGACAAACAGCATTTTTGTTGCTCTTATGGTGTCTGATTAAATCCTAATCAAAGGTTGAATTTTAAAGAATGAGAACTTGTAGGCAGAATGTTTAGGATCAAAGTGAAGGTTTCTCCCTCTAGAGTCTTAAAACAAGCACCTTGACATCCTTACTGTTTGGGACAAAGAATCCAAGTTGCATGCCAACCTCTTCATCTTATTGCCTGCTACTCTGTTCAAGCAATAAATATTCACTTTCATTTGGGGAGGTTGAAGCATGAAGGGACACGTGAATCTTTAGTGCATCTGGCATGTAAATAACTTGTGACGGCTACAACAATGCCACAAGAACACCTGTTCTCACTTTCAGGTGACATTGTAAATAAGCTGGCAGCATTATCTTCCATAAATGTAAACAAACTTGTTTGTCTGAGCGATTGGCTAAACAAGAAGTAGGACTGGGTGGACTTGCAGGCTCTAAAATTTTACATTGTTTTATTTTTGAATGCAAGTTTTTTTGTACATAATTCTACATTTGTAAGTTCAACTTTCATGATAAAGAGATTGCACTACAGTACTCATATTAGGTGAATTGAGAGATACTATTTCTTTGTTTTTTTACAGTGCAAATACTTACAAAGTGTACAGTTTATTTTTTATATTCTGTGTTGTAATTGAAATCAGTATATTTGAAAATGTAGAAAACATCAAAAAATATTTATTTAAATAGTATTCTATTATTGTTTGAGTGCGATTAATTGCAATTGATTTTTTTAAAGCTTGACAGCCCTAATTAAAATAGCTTTTGAAAAAATCTACCTATACCAAGGAAGCTGTGTTGAATGCTCTGCTGTTTATGCAATATGTTTGAGCAGCTTTTCCTCTACTGATGGTGATTTGAAACTGGTGAAATTCACACTTGTATTTCACTTCTGTGCGGGAAAAATAGTTGTGTGCATTGTGTAATTCTGATTGCTTTGCTTCCTGGCTGACTTGTAGCATTACATTGTGTGCCTTTATACAAATATGTTTTAGGAGCAGTTGCTTTAAGATTTTCAGAATTGTTTAAAGGACTCAGTTAAGAACATAAGAAAGGCCGTACTGGGTCAGACCAAAGGTCCATCTAGCCCAGTATCTGTCTACCGACAGTGGCCAATGCCAGGTGCCCCAGAGAGAGTGAACCTAACAGGCAATGATCAAGTGATCTCTCTCCTGCCATCCATCTCCATCCTCTGACGAACAGAGGCTAGGGACACCATTCTTACCCATCCTGGCTAATAGCCATTTATGGACTTAGCCACCATGAATTTATCCAGTCCCCTTTTAAACATTGTTATAGTCCTAGCCTTCACAACCTCCTCAGGTAAGGAGTTCCACAAGTTGACTGTGCGCTGCATGAAGAAGAACTTCCTTTTATTTGTTTTAAACCTGCTGCCTATTTGTGGTGAGCAGAAACTTTTGGCCAGGAACAAAACTCCTTGTTTCAATCTTCTTTTCTTTTCCATTGCAGGGTAGAGTTCACAGTAGGGGACAAGCCCATTAATAACTTCCGCATGATTGAGAGGCACTACTTCCGGGATCAGCTGCTCAAGAGCTTTGATTTTGAATTTGGGTTCTGCATCCCCAGCAGTAAAAACACTTGTGAACACATCTATGAATTCCCACAGCTCTCGGAGGATCTCAGTAAGTTCTCCCAGTTAATGGGTTGCCAGGGAGGGACGATAAATGGAGGTATTTCGGAGGGCTCCATCCCAAATGGAGCTATGTATTTATTGTTAAGTGGGAATGGTAGAGTACAAAAACCATTTGGAAGCATCTGTGTTAATAGAGAAATCACATTCTTGTGCCAGATGTACAACCACCGCTGAAATGGCTGTGCTTGTCTCTTACCAACAGAAGTTGGTCCAATGAAAAATATTACTTCACCCATCTTGTGTCTCTAATATCGTGGGATTGATGTGGCTACAACATTTCATTTTGTGGTTAGAATTATTTCCATCAAATTGTGAAGACCTAAGTGATTTTGTAATCAATTAACATTGCTTTATAACTTAGTGCAGCTGAGCTGCAGAAATCAGGATTGTTGCACATTAGATGTAAATGATTTGGCCCAAGTCCCTGGGGCCTTGGCTATCAGCAGAAGATTAACTCTGTGCTGATGATCGGGGGGTGGTGGTGGTGGTGGTGGTGGTGTACCTTATGTTTGTTCTTTCAACAACAGTCATGACAAATGTGCCAAGTTTTGAGTTTTTCTGCCTAAATGCCAGCTCTGCAAACTACGTAGGACTCAAAAATTTAGCTGTATTTTTTTTTCTACCTCTTCTTCAGAGAGAAGATTCTGCACTCAGAATTTACTGTAGTGGACAATGGTCAATAGAGAGAGCGCTCACTCTTCTGTAGATGTATTGGTCACACTATATTAATTTCACTTATAAACATCCTGTGCAGGGCCAAATGATTAATAGATGTTATAAGCATGTAACAGGCCTGAGTAGTTTGTTATATAGGTAGTTATAAGCACATCAGCGGAAAGTATTTATAGGTGATTATAAGCAACCTATTGGACACTAATAATTGATTACCCATTTATTAAAACATCTGTCAATCATTTATTAAACAGTTTATAAGTGGAACCTTAATATGAAGAGATTTCTGTATTGCCTGTGCAATGGCATCAACTTCAGCGTGTCAGACGTAATCACAGGAAGCAGATTCTGAGTAAGAATGGCATGTCCCTAGTCACTTTTTGAGCGTAGCGCTCCTCTGCTCCCTTCACCCCCAGCTCCCTTTTAAACCTTGTGCTTAGAAAGGAGTGCTTTATGGTTAAAGCACTAGATTGGAACCCAGGAGATCATGGTTCACTTCCTGCCCTGTCACAGACTTCATGTGTGATCTTGAGCAAATCACTTCGCTTTTTTTTTTTGCTTCAGTTGCCCATTAGTAAAATGAAGATGGTACTTCCCATCTCACAGAAGTGTTGCATGGAGAAGCTCATTAATGCGTATTAATAGGGCCCTGAGAAAATACAATTTCCTGGACTGTGCAGAAATCACAAAAGTAGTCCAGTACTGTGATTTTTTCCAACAGCAGAGAGGGGGGGGCCTCTGCATATGCAGTTTTGTGCTTGGCGCAGCTCATGGTGTGTGGTAGCCTCATGTCGGGGCAGCAGTGCTGCCTTGTGTAAAACAGTCTGCTAAATTGCCCCCCCCCCAACTGCTTTGATTTACTCTGGCGGCTGCAGACTTTTTTTTCCCCTTTCTTCCGCCTGGTGGGTGGGTGGGCACCAATCTAGCTCATCTGCTGCACACTTGGTAGCTGGTTTTCTGCAAGGCCACTGCTTGGAACATGAGTGGCCTGAGTGGGGAGCTGGGAACACATCCCAGCCACTGAATCTCCCCAAACTACTGTTCTGATGTGGCACTGCTGTGCGCTACAAGTCACACTGAGCATGAGACCAGTGTCTGCTGATGGGAAAACTGCAGCAGTTTGGGGGGACTTGGCGGCTGGTGTACACTTCACCTCCCCACTGAGGCTGTGGCTGCTCATGTTCCAGAAAACCCTCGGCAGGTGAGCCAGCTAAGCAGATGGGTGGGCACCAAGTTGGAGAGAGGGAGAGGGAGATAATAGTTTGCAGCCGCCAGAATAAATTGCAGCAATTCATGAAGGACTCAGTGGCTAGTTTTATACAAAGGAATGCAGCAGTGACTTTTTGCTGACTATTGTATGCATATCTCATGAAAATCACTACTGTACCCATGACACTGCCGTGAACTTTCTTTAACAAATCCTTGGTTTTTCTCAGAGGCCTATGCATGAGGTGCTTAGGTTCTATGGAGATGGGGGGCCGGGGGGGGGGAGGTAAGTACCTAGACCATACAATTTCTCATGGTCACTTGCTTCAGGATGGCCATTAGTTGTGACCAGAACAACCGTGTAAACTGTATCTTTACACATCCTGGTATAACTGCTGAAGAAAACACCAGATTTACAGTCTATCATTTGTGTGAGGTAGAAACAAAAATTTACCAATGTGCAACTTCTTTTGCAGTTCGAGAGATGATCCTTCACCCCTATGAGACACAGTCGGACAGTTTCTACTTTGTAGACAACAAGCTGGTGATGCACAACAAGGCAGATTATTCGTACAGTGGAGGACCATGAATACTGAGTGGACAGCAGAGCTGTGCTAGCCTTTCCTTTCCTGTAGAAATTGTCAGGGATTCTACCACCTTCCTGCAGTTGATTTGCAAGGTCAGCTGAGCACAGGTCCATGAACCAAGGACTCTTTGCTGTAGTAGGAGTTTCATGACTAAACTTGTTGAAGTCTTTCATCTTCCCTGAGCTTTGAAGCAGAACCTAGTCCTTCAAGAACTCTAAACACAGTTTGACTCAATGAGTGATCTTTGGTCACCAGAGTCTGAGGCTCTTTAAATAGCTCTGTGTAAAAATGGCTTGATATATCATCCAGTTAATATCAACCCAGGAATTCTCTGCCCAAATTCTCCAGATCCATGTTTTCATTATTAAGCATCTCTTTGCACAATTGCTGTCTCTTAGAATGTGGGGTGGGAGAGCCTGTGAACAGGCAGAAGTCTAATGCAAATACAGAGATGCGTATCTTTATCTGATTCTGTTTATGAATGCTTCAAAGGGCACAGTTTTAATCCTAACTTCATTTGTACATCCACCTAAAAATGTCTGTCTTTCATCCTGAAAAGCAAAATGTAAGTGTGATTTTAGAGAGAGAGCTTCTCTAAATCTATAACTCAGTACATGTTTTACCTCCACATAACATTTCCTGTGAGATATCTTGGAAACAATGAAACTCACACTGAAGGACAGTAATTCAATAACGGGTCTGTCTTCAACTGCCCTTTTTTTCTGTTTCTGTTAGAAACCTAGTATTGAGGGTCTGCAAGTCCCCACAAGTGATGTTCTCTTTCATTTCAGCTTCTGTTCTTTGCTGAATCATCCAGTCAAGAAGTAGATATGTTTTCAGTTTAGCTTGGCATTATCAGGCAGTTAATGTTCAGCCTATACCTGGTGTAAGCTTTTCTTCCCTGAATCTAATTTCTTCTTTAGCTGCCTGTATAGAGAAGTGTACCGAGACAAGATGCTTCAGGATGGGTTGTCAGAGGAAAGTAGTTTAGTTTGTCCAAAGTGATTAGCGTGAATGGACTTTCTGCTTTTTCTTTTGTGTCTGAATTGAAGCATTTTATGGTCAAGTGTGTTTGTTTTTTCTTTTGTCCAGAATTTTTTGGACCAGCTATTAATTCCTCAGAGACCATACGTTTGACACTGTGCATCTATGGTCAGTGTACAACACACGTTATCCAAAGTGATGGCGTCACGTCCAGCCCTGCATAAGGAGTTTAAGAACTGTTTTGCACAAGTTTCACATAGTATGCTGCTCTTGGGAGCAGGGACGTGGAGGGGAGAGGCAAAGGCAAGCTAAATCACAGAGAGAATCTGCTGTATTGTACATTAGAATAGATGAAAATCAGTGAAAAGGTCCAAAATGACCAGAAGCAAAGGATGAAAGCTTTCTTCCTTTTATTTGCAGGTGACGTATGGTCATGAAACCCTCACTCTCAAAATTTGGTTCACTGATATCAGAAAAATTAAGCTTTGCAGTTTATAGCTGTTTCTATAAATACATTGTCTTCATGTCTAAGTCTGTGAGTTAAATGGAACATTATACGTTAGCCTCAGACAAGTGTGATTGTAATAATTTTTTAAAATACCATTTCCAGGTGTTACTAACACCTTTCCTCCAGTCACTGCCTAATCAACCAAGAAAATTGCAAACCATTCCAGTTGTAGCCATCCATCATCTGAAAAGGGAGGCCTTCACTGTTTGCACTTGGTTGTGTTTTTTACATTTGACAGTTGATTGTTCTCTGAGGCAACTGCAGCAGGTTGGGACACAACACAGATTATTTTTAAAAAATTAACTGTAGCCAAAGCCTGTGTACACAGTTCACTGCTATAACAAAACAGCAAATACTACCCAGATGAGACCTGTCATCAGCATTACTTTTTTGTACTGTATCTAACTGCAAAATCAGCCCAGGGCTGACTTATCCATTTTAAGATAGTTACAAGGAGTTTTCCCAATTATTTTTATATTAGTCTGGTCAGCCATATATCATAGCACAACGAATCATGAGAAAATGAAAAATAGTTTACAAAAAATGGACAAGTTAATTTTTTTTCTTTTTGTATCAGGGCTGTTAAACTGTCTTGCACATCAAGAGACTTTCCAACCTCATAGAAATATTGAACAGCTTTTAAAATAGTCAATATGTATAAATATATAAGAAAATACATTATGTGGAGACAGTAGAGTGTGTTTAGCCATTACTCCATATACTTTCCCGTGTACTAATATCTTCCATCACTCATTCATTGTCCATATTAACCTCTTTTGTGCTTAATAATAACAGCTACATACAGCACGTGTGCCTGCCCAGCACTGCCAGACAAACATGTTCCAGGAGCAGAGAGTTAAAATGTCACCATCTTGTAACATCTCAGTCCATTGCTGTGAGAGTGGTGTCAGTTCCATGTCATCTGTTAGCCCATCTTTTCATTTGTTGGGTTGTCATCTCAAGGATCCTCTTGGTATGTGATGATGTAACAAGCCATTTGGGAAACACTCAAATTCGTTAGTCCCCAGCTCCTTTTCACACTTTCTGTGCTACCTCTTGTTGCTGTTTTTAAAGATTCCCTTGAAGTGTTAGTTGATTATAGGATTAAAGAGATTATATCTTTTGAAATAGGAAGTGGCTAAACAAAATATGCTGTGAGGGTTGCCTGCCTTTATAGGAACAAGAAGCTGGAGAAAAGGTACTTCATTCCCAGAAGTGCAATAAGTTACAGAATGAGCTTCTTGGTACATTGTATTTTATTGCAAGTGGGAGGTTAAGCATAAAAAAAATTGAAATATTCATGACCGGATTCTGGGACTAGTTTGGCAAACTGTGATCACAACCCATATTGGGTGGGGGGGTGTTATATTTTCAGGCTAGAAAACAAATCCAATCATGATTTATGTAGATATGTTTAACAGCTAGTTAGTTTGCCCAGTCCTATAAATAAAAATGCTGATATCCTTTAAAACAAGAGAAAAAATTTTCAGCCATTTAATGGAGTAAATTACTAGATCATCTTTTGGCTTTGTGTTTTCAGTGGCTGCTTTATAAATTATTCTTTTAAAAAATCAAATGTGGAAAAAAACTGTCAAAGTGCTAATATTACAAGACAGCCTGTGATGCATTTCTGAACTCTTTAGACCAGTATGAAGCTTTCTCTAGAAGTGTTATGAAGACAGAATTTTACAGTCCACTGTAACTGTCATTCTGTAGTTGCAAACAGTTTTTCACCTAGAGAGCTGTATGCTGCCATAAATTGTTTCCAACTTTTAAATAATCTAAGATTAATTAAAAAAGAAAAAGAAAGGCCTTGGATAATGGACAGGTTCCATTTCTACTCTGGCTGCTCATGCAGAAATATGCTGTGTAATATTGATGCAACATCCATTGAATCCTACTGCACATGATATCTGTGAAAAGCACATGAAAAATCTCATAGGAGCTTTTCCAATATATTCATAGTTCTAGTGCCATTTCATGAGGAAATTAATTTTTTCCTTCTTCTGGGGCTTATTTTGTAACAAACTTCTAATGTTTCCTCTGATCTTAAGATGGGTCACTTTTTTGAGATATGAAGGAGCAGAGTTACATATGAAAGAAACTGCTGATAAAAGACCATTTTAAAACCAAATGCTTATAAGATGCCTTCAACTACCATTGGTTTGAATGGGAATTAAAAGCACTTGGCACCCTTCTAGAATCAGACCTATGACTTCTTTTTAAAATTGGTACCTTATTTTTGGCAAAAGGTAGAATTGCAATTAAAAACATTTTTCATTTATTGTTCCCAGAAGGCTCTTAGTTACTTTCTGTGTAGCTGTTACTCTGTATTGAATATTAATCCATGCTGGGTTTACCTTTGTGTTCAGGCTTTGAAATCCTAGCTTTCCAGAAGGGTATTGCATTCACTTTACACCCACCAGGTCAAGCCAAGACAGTACATCTTAAAATTGGGGTGTTCTAGTTACCCTCGTCCCCAGCCCCACATATGATTGTAATAGCCACTGTCTCAAGAATTCCATGTATGCCAGTACCATTTGAGAGTCTGGGACCCTAGTTTGCAAAGGTATAAAGGATTATCTCTAATGTTGTTGATTTGTAAGCCACTGGCTATTAAATGTTGGAACTGAAGTGAGATAAAAGAGCGAGAGGGTAATCAAGATGACCAGCTTTTAGAGATTAGATGTTCCTTATTACTAATATATTTATTGTGTCTTTTATTATTTGTTGAATTAACTTTGTAAACCCCTTAGTACTCTCTGGGAACACGTTAATATTTTACCTCCACTGTGGTTTGTTTAAGTGAAGTTTGATGCTGTTGGAGTTCCTGCTGTTGCTAACATTCATAGACTTTAAGGCCAGAAGGGACCCTCATATTCATCTAGTCAGACCTCCACTGACGTAACTCTTCTTTAATAAGGAAATAAATTATGTCTCAATTTAGTTATTGTAAGTGGACAAAATATTGGCCTTTATCTCTTTTCTAGGTCTTTATAATTTAAGTTCCTTGGAAATATAGGGAGGTTTTCAAATAGTTAATTCAACAGCAAAAATAACTTACAGTATAGGTGTTAAATTAAATTATGGTCTAATATTTTACAGATTGCTATATTAGAAACATATCGTTAGAACAGGACAAATGCTTTCAAGACCAATACATTTTACATGCTCTGGCCTTGGACCAATGATCATAAAGAGAAAAGATTCCCGCAGATATAGTATATGTCCTTTATGCAGTGAGATGGTTTGTGCATTAGTTGACTATGCCATTATCATCGTGGATTGGGGAGGATTTTTAAGTCTGATTAAATGTAGGTAGTCTCTTCATTTCAAGATTAAAAATAAGATGTTATGTTAATGTTCTTGCTCACAATCTCAATTTTTGTGATAGTCTTGTTGTATGAGCAGATCAGTAAGATGGAACTGCTTGGCTTGTCTGTCAGCCATTTGGCTCACAATGAAAATTATCGTACAGGGTAGCAAAAGTGCAACCTGCAGCTGCACATATCTTTAATACAGAGATACAGGCTAAAAGTCCCAACATGCAATGCTTCATCTTAATCCAGACTGCCTACTCACTTGCGTCAAGGATGGAGCACTGTGCATCAGAACCTGGTCTCCATGGGTCAAACCTTTGTTAAAGAAGAACAGCACCTGTCATTTAGTTGGTGTTCCTGACATTCAACCTCCATGCCTCGTATGTATTGTAAGACTAACCTGTTAATAAATATCTGTCATCTCTGTGAGAAGTTGTTGGCAAATAGCTCCAGTTAACCAGGTCTGACTAGGAGCTGGATTCCAGGAACCAGTGCTACCACTTGAAAGAAACAGAAGTGGAACAACTGAGAAACTACATGGTAAATGTTGGTTAACTGGGGCTAAGAACTGTAAAGTCCTGACAGCTTTTAAACGTTTTTTGTTAAATGAAAACCTTAGCTCATAGCTTCTGTTAGCAATTGTTCTTCTAAACCCCAAATGTAAGTACTAGTGAAGTTTGCATAAATGTTTTAAAATCAGATTTATACTTAAATTCTCTGACAGCTGTATATCGACATGCAAACACAAGAGTGATATGCTGGGCATGAAATGCCAGATGCATTATCTTCTGAATCATAGCATAGTCTAAACAGATGGTACTGTATATTTGTAGATCCACATATATGATTTAGTGAACACTTCCCTAGAATCACTGTGCTAATGCCTACTGTAATGTCTGCTTTTACTTTAATGCTACACTGAGAATACCTATCTGAATGTGACTTTTTTGCATAAATCAGATTGGATTGTCTGTATTAAAATATGTATTTATAAAATAAAAATATATTTTTGGTGGAAGGAAAGTAAAAATCTAGGGATAATTCCATTGGGAAAATGTTAGCAACGTTTTTATCAAGTTTATTTTATAAATGTTTGTGTCTTGTTAGTTGTCTAACTCGTTTCCAGTAAGAACATCCACTGTAGCTCACTTAGTGGAAACACATTGCTGGAATTGAGGGAAACTGAGCAAGTTTCCATGGAGAATATAAGCCCTGGCAGTCAATCCATCTGACTGACATTGGTTTGAGCACTTAGTTTGCTTTATTTGTTTGCGGAGGCTGAAATGGGGGAGCGGGGAGAGAGGATGAGAATAATTCAGAATAAAGAAAATTAGAATATGATTTAAGGTCTCCCTATAGAAGGTAGGAGTGTAGATGTTAAAAATAATGAACACAAGAAGTCCAAATAGTGAGTGCATACACTCACTCAAAACTAATATTGCCAGTCCAGTCATCAGTATTTACAGGTTAGGGAATATGCTTAAATATTTCTATTATTTTGGAAAAGGGGTTAAAATATGTATCTTTCATTAGCAAGTATTTCGTTTCCTGTAACAAACTGCAAAATGTTTTAAAAAATTAAAAGTAAATTATTGATCCTAAAAATGGTGGTTTGGTTGTTTCCATTGGATGTTGGTATTTTGTATGATTAATGTATTATTCCACTTTAGCGTGGAAGTGTGCTGTTTTACAGCAAATTGTCCACTAGAAACATTTTAATGAAGAGCTGTCTTGTTCGAATTTACGGTAAACATTTTGTTACAGTATTTGCAGCCCAGTCTTCTGTTAGTGTATAACTACCAGAAAATTAAACTAATGATGGAAGCATAACAAAGAACAAAATAAAAGTATAGTGAAAAGTAAATTAAAAACTGAGTTTTAATAATCTCAAATGGTGATAGTGTAGTAACATAGGTAAGGACACTGGCTTTTTAAAACTGATTATTTCAAAGCATTACAACATTGCTTCAATATTTAGTCTTTGTATTAAATCCTCAAGCCTTAGGCAAATAATGAGATCCCCAGGTTAACTCTATTAATGTGTATGGTTTATACAAAGGGGGGAGTAGGTCTGACACTAGTACACTATAAACAAACCCTTCTACTTCACCACACAGCAAACATTTCTTATAACAGGGTTTCCACTGGCACTGAATCTGATTCATTTCTCAATGCATGGAAAAGAGGAGGGGTTTTGAGGAACATACATCCAAGTTTGGAACTAATGTTATCAATTAGTAAGAACGATAAACGAAATAAAGGCAAAATGTGTGTCAAATAAAAAGATTTGAATGATCAACTGTCTGGTGAGGAAACAGGTCATGTATGTGACTGGTTTTAAAATCTCAAAAAACTTCCTCTGTAAATGTGCTTGTGTTTTGGTCTGTGTGGGGTGTTTTTTGGGAGGGACATAGACAATTTAAAAAAAAGTTTTTTGTTTTTTTTACCTAATATAGTTACAAATTATACCTAAGATTACTATGAATTAAACTTTTTTCCTACATTTGACAGCACTTGAAGAACAGTTATTTAGTTTCTACTTTTGCTTCAGTGGCTCTCCTATACAACAAGAGGGAAGAAACTTTAAGTATAAAACCTCAAAAATTGGCAAGGGGACTTTTGTTGCACATATTGTACCTGAAGGTACTTTTAACTCACTTTTTGAAAAGGACTTTGAAACTTGTAGTTGCAAGACTGCATTAGTTTTTTAAATATTTAGAGAAAATTTTTATTTTCCAAGCATTTGGTTAGAGATCTGAAGACAAAAATTGTGGTATGGCAATGCATTTTAAATAAGATTAAATATTGTTTAAATTACAGGAAAGACAGAAGAAACTTGAAATAAAATATGGTAACTGAAAAAAGGGTAGTAACCTCTATAAACCAAGTAACCTGGAAAATGACTCAAGTATCAGGTTGGTGGGAGTATTTTGGGGCATTGATTATTCCGAGTGTATTGTACAGAACTGGGAGCTTACCTTTCTATTACATCAGGATACTCTCCTGTGCAATGTGCAACACTTACCATCATTTTTGTTTGAATATCTGACAGCTGTAGTACATTTTAATTTGTCAAAGCAACTGAGGATGTCTTAAGCACTGTATAGCAAGAGAATAGAACAAACTAATGAATATGAGATTTTGATACTTAGAATATAGATTGCAGAATTCCTTCATGCTATGTGCCGTCAGTGGTCCCAATGCTTTCTATCTTCAACCACTTTCTGTGCCGCACAGGGAAACAATACACATGTAAATTATTTCTAATAGTTGTGAGGTGGTGCACTTCAGAAACTTGTCAGTCTTTAAAACAAGAGTTTTGGACAAGTTATAAAATATATTTTATTAAAGTATATTTAATGGCTAACATGCATACTTCTAAATGTTGAATCAGTTAGTTGAGACTAAATGAATCACACATAAAACTCTTAAAGCAAAACCTCTCCCTCCTACAAAATAAAATTACCAAAACCAAGTTTTGTTCTTAATCAAGTCTGTCGTTTTATGAAAGTAACTTGTTTAGCAACTGCAGGGAAGTGAGTGTCCGTTTTTATAGTGACCCCTGCTTCTGCTGCTGTTGGCCTTCTGAAGCTTGGAGTATTTCGTAACTGATTTTCTCTTCCTTTCTGTTTCATGTTGTGTACAAGCCGCATTTTGATTTGAGGAAGAGCAGGGTGGAGGAAACCATTTTATTTCTGAACTTCCTGTACAAAAATATAACTTTACAGTTCAACTTTTTTCTGATAATCTGCATATAAAAGCACTCAAATAAGTGCATGGGTATATTTTTCCTAGTTCCAGCAAATATATGGGAGCGGTGAAATTTCATATTAGCTCACCTTGAATATTAAAGGGTCAAGGGTGGTCAAGTCCAAAATACTTTGCTCCATGAGGACAGTAGGTTTTAAAATTAATAGTCCTTTAAAACAGTGTTTCTCTACCGGGGCTCCGGGGCAAGCAGGTTTTAGGGGTTCCACCAAAATAAACTAGAGAGCAGGGCCGGTGTTAGACTCACTGGGGCATAGGGTAGTGGGCTGAAGCCAAAGCCCAAGCAACTTAGCCGCTTGGGGCCCCAGGCAATTGTCATGCTTGCTACCTGCTAATGCTGGCCCTGGCTTTTAATCTTCTGGATATGCAGAAAAACAGTTGTGGCACAGGTGGGCTGTGGAGTTTTTATAGCATGTTGGGGAAGGGGGTGCCTCAGAAAGAAAAAGGTTGAGAACCCTGCTCTAAAACAGAGTGGAATCTATTAAAATCTATGTAGGCTGGGTCACCCCATTACCAAATCCTAACTGTTACAAGAGTACAGCATGCATATATTTCCAGAATCCTATCATTGCTGGCTTTCTTGAAACTTTAGGCTTATCAGTTACAATCTCCTTGTAAGAATGGAGCATGCAGGGAGGGCAGGACAGCACTGCATGAATATATGTTACTATAACGCCAGTGTTTTGTGTTTACTGGTAAACAGCCAAATCTGAGTGTGGTTATAATGCTGTTTGTAGTTCTGGTTTTATAGGGAAAGTGGTGGGAGGCCACACAAAAAGTGACTGGTAATAGCAAAGAAGTGGTTCCAGTCCAAGGGTATTGGAGCAGGCTTATTTACTGTTTGAAAAACAAATTATATTTTGGCTCTACAATTGTAGCATAGATATGACCCAGGCTGCAGTCTGGGCTCTGAGACACTATGCTCCAGCCCAAGCCCGAACATCTACACTGACATTTTATAGCCCTGTGAACCGGAGTCAGCTGACTTGGACTCTGAGACGCTTTAATATAGGCAAACTCTAAGAGTCCTCTTTTTAATTTAAATGGATGCAACCCCCTGATTTAGCATATTCCAGTGCCCCTAGAGATTGCCCAAAACATTTGTGAGCAGTTGGGCTGCTTGCTAATAGAATTCCAAACTCTGAAGCATCGCTTCCCATTCTAAAGACGAATTCTAGTTTTTTTCTATCCAGCTATTTGTACTGAAATGCACCAAGCAGCATCTGAAAATAACTTCGCCGGACTCTGAATTGGCAGTAAGTTAAGCTGTTAGTTCAGGACAGTGTATTCATATTCAAACAGCTAATACAACCCAGCCAAGTGCTGGAATACTTCTGTGTCTCCACGTGCTCTTGTATTTATGGTAGTATAATTGAATTTCAGCTGAGGCAACTGGAGTGAGAGGCATAAACCTCAGGGCTTGTCTGAACTACATGTTATGTTGGTATAACTTATGTCCCTCAGAAGTGTGAATAAGCTACCTCCATGAGCGACAGGAGAGCTCTCTCCTGTCGGCAGAAAGCATCTTCAGCAGACGTCTTGCATTGGTGCAGCTGTGCCACTATAGCGCTTCTAGTGTAGACTAGCCCAAAGTACTTGATGATAAAGGAATTCATCTCTTGAAAGCAGAAGAGTGCCTTGCAACCCTCTTTCCAACTACAGTGAAGAGACGCTATGTACATAGTTAACTAACTCAAATCCCATCCATCCACAAAAACACACAAAACAAGTGTGGTGGTGCTTTTAACTTGAGTCGGCTGGCTTACCCTAAAGCCCACATGAGCACAATTTACCAGCTGCCAGCACAATCTCTCTATGCTGCTAATCCTATCACTCTGTGCATCTCTGTTGTTTTGCAGTAGGGCTGCTCGCACTCTGAGTGTGTCTAAACTTTAAGCCCAGGGTGTGATTTCCCAGCTCAAGGAGACATACTTGTGCTAGCTCTCATTGAATTAGCACGGTAATAATAGTGTAGCCACAGCAGTGTAAGTGCATGCCCATCAAACACACTAGGTATGTATTTGGGGTTGCTATCCCCCTCCTGCCACTCATGCTGCTGTGGCTACTCCGTTTTTAGTAGGCTAGCTTGATGAGGGCTAGCACGTGTATGCTTTGAGCTGGGAATCACACCCCAGTTCAAAGTGCAGACAGCCAAAGGCAGTGTTAATTTGAATTAACTCTGCAGTTAAGGGAGCCATAATTGGTATTACTTCAAGTTTATTAAATTCATACAGAATTTGGAAAGATATGCCTGAAAATTCAGTCTAGTTACTAAGGCTTTGTCTACACTAGCACTTTTTGTTGGTAAAACTTTTGTCAGCCAGGGGTGTGAAAAAACACCCCTGACCGACCCAAATTTTACCAACAAAAGCACCGGTGTAGCCAGTGCTATGTTGGTGGGAGAGTGTCTCCTGCCAACATAGCTACTGCCACTCTTTGGGGGTGGTTTAATTATGCCGGTGGGAGAGCTTTCTCCTGCTGGCATAGAGCAGCTACACAGACCTTACAGTGGTGCTGTAAGGTCTGTACTGTGGACACAGCCTAATTCACACACAAGCCTATCATCTCATTACTAACATTTGCCAAAGTTGCGCTAGTAATCTTCCCTTCTTTATTTAGCTACCTCACAGTAGCAATGGGAGGATTATTAGATATATACAACACTTTGAAAATGTAAACTTCTAGGCAAGTGCTAAGATTTATTTTTAATTCCTTCATGGACAGCATAAACAGTTTATGTGGGAGAGAGACAATGAACATTAACACACACTTCCTCTGTCTATCCCTTTCTGACAGGCAAAAATGTACAATTAAACAAAGTTCTCATATGTGGCTGGGAACCTAATTTATTAATTTAACTCCTAATTCAACTCTATGTAATACTGCAAATAAGTAACACAAGCTTTTCCTGCATTAAAAGAAATTAAAATATAGGAATAATATTAAAATACAGTAGCGGTAGATCAAATTAAGTCAACTCTGAAAGTTGTCTGAAGCTTCTCTGATGCCTAAAAAGTCTCATCTCTGCACTATACCAGATAACGTGCTCTGACTTTTTATTTAAAGTATATTGCTTATTATCATCCGTGTTCCTTATTAAAGAGGCACTGCCAAGATTACCAATTAACATTTATTTATTTAAACTTTACCAGTGTGTGACAATTTGTCCTATGTACAACGTATGAATGCTATTTGTTGAATGTCTTAGACTTTGTCTACACTGGCATTTGGTCACTAAAACTTTTGTTGCTCAAGGGTGCAAAAAAATACACCCCGAATGACAAAAGTTTTAGTGATGAAAAGCACTGGTGTGGACAGCGCTTTGTCAGTGGGAGTCGCGCTCCTGGCGACGAAACCACTGCCCCTTGTTGGAGGTGGTTTTATTTTGTTGCCAGGAGAGCTCTCTCCTGGTGGTGGAGTGGCTACGCAGTGCACCTTACGACGGCGCAGCTGCAGCAACATAGCCACACTGTTGTAAGGTGCACAGTGTAGACAAAGCCTTAGTGTCTGCGGAGTCAACCATCTGCTGTCAGGGGCTGTGTCTCTTCCAGACCATGGACAACGGAGGGTCGTTAAACGCCAATGGAGCACCTTAGGAAAATTATGCCCAACCTTATTACCCAGACAGGAGGGCCACATAAACCTAAGCACAACCTTGTGTGGGCCAAATAGATTCTACATATCTTCCTTGTGTAAACTAAAATGATGTAAACATGACAAAATACTAATGAATTGCCCGTTAGTATATTGTGTTGAAGCAGGCTACGGTAGGTCTTATGAAATGCTCCGGTAGGCCATGTACGGTGCATGGTCCAGAGGTTGGGCACCCCTGCCTTAGGATAACAACATGGCTGAAGACTAGGGGAAACCAGTCAGACCAAGTTTGCAGCAGGAAGGAAGTTAGGAGCAGTGGAATTTCCCCAGAAGCAGAACCAAGATCTGGTTTTAATGCTTGGTATAAAAAGCAACAAAGCCTCAGATTCGGGGAGTGGGAGGAGAGAGGGGGACAACGAAGAAGTACTCACAGAGATTAAGGAAGTTTGGACAAGAGAGAGAGGGACCTGCTTCTGTAAGAGTGAGGCCCTTTTTAACTATAGGACCCAGCTGAGGAAGAAGGAAACTGGCTGCACAGGAGAGAGAGAGACAGACCAGACATTCCATGATTCAGAGAAGTCATGTGCACGAGGGTGGAAATTGGACTCCCTAGAGGACCCTGACATAAGCCCAAAGAATGCTCAAGAGTGATGAGGAAACTGAGGCAGGGAAATGTGTATAGGTGTTTATTTTGTCTAGATCAGTATATTTCTAATGCCAGCTATAGTAAAAAGGTATTGGGTTTTGGAACCCTTCCAAAGTCTGTGTCTGTTTGCTTCAACTATCATGTGCCCCTGAAGGTGTGAACTGTAAACCTAGAGTGTCCACAAGGATGGACCACTGAGAAAAGGATGTGTTTAAGTTACTGGGGAGTCAGTACAGGTCCTTGCTTGGTGTGTAGGACAGCTGGGCGGCAAGGTCCCATTTCCATGAAGGGTAATAGACAGAAAATCTATGCCCAGGAAGCATACCAGAGGTGCCAAGGAAAGAGATCATGCTACAGTCTACTCAGACCAAGGGAAGCTTAAGAGCACATTGGCCGAGTGCGATTAGACCTAAAACACCATAGCCTCTTGAGTGTCCAGGTGAGGGAGCTCTCAGTGCTGTCTGTCATTAAATGACTCACTTTCAGGCTAGCAGTGTATGTGCTTTTTCCCAACTAATTAATGTTGCAGTAGGAAACCGCTCATGTGCAATGGTTTATTTTGAGGAAGTTGCACACCTGTTTTTAAAATTGGTTTTTAAAAAAACAAATTGTATATAGTAGACAAAGTCTTGAGGGTAAATGCTTCAATATGGGACAACTGTAACCTATCCTTTGTTGGATAGGGGCCAATATGGTGTGCATGCAGACCCTTTATCTTCCTTCAGACTTTCAGACTGTAATTGCACTGAATACGTAAGCCAATGGTAGAGCTAGCAAAAAATAAGGTTGTTTAAAATATTAATTGATAATAGATTTAATTGCCTTTTACAGATTTATCACAAAATAATATTATCTAGACTTATGCTTATAAACCTAGGGAGTTCGCAGACAAATAGTAGAAAGGTCTATCACTGTTTATTAAAGAACAAATATATAGGATGAATACAAACACCTACAAAAAGGAAAAATTACAACTATCTGTTAGTTATACAGCATTGCAAATGCTTTCTGATTTTTTCCGCTTAGCTGGTATGCCAGTATCTTATCTGGCTTAGTTCCATTTTCTTAATCACTGTACTAACCATGCTGAAAATGTTTTGTATTTTTTCCAGAGAAATGTTGTAGGGGTGTCAATTAATTGCAGTTAACTTGTGATTAACTCAAAAAAATTTAATTGTGATTAAAAAAATGAACAATTAATAGCAGTTTTAATCGTACTGTTAAACAATAGAATACCAATTGAAATTTATTAAATATTTTGGATATTTTTCTAAATGTTCATATATAATGTATTCGTCTGTGTTGTAATTGAAATCAGCGTATATTATTTTTGCTTACAAATATTTGCACTGTAAAAATTATAAAGAAAATAAATAGTATTTTTCAATTCACCTCATACAAATACAGTAGCGCAATCGCTTTGTCGTGAAAGTTCAACTTACAAATGTAGATATTTTTGTGTTACATAACTGCTCAAAAACAAAACAATGTAAAACTTCAGAGCCTACAAGTCCACTCAGGCCTACTTCTTGTTCAGCCAATCACTAAGACAAACAAGTTTGTTTACATTTACAGGAGATAATGCTGCCCTCTTCTTACTTACAATGTCACCAGAAAGTGAGAACAGGCATTTGCATGGCACTTTTGTAGACAACATTGCAAGGTATTTATGTGCTAAACATTCTTCACGCTTCAGCCACCATTCCAGAGGACATGCTTCCATGCTGATGATGCTTGTTAAAAAAAAAAAAGCATTAATTAAATTTGTGAGTGAACTCCTTGAGGGGAGAATTGTATGTCTTCTGCTCTGATTTACCTGCATTCTGCCATATATTTCATGTTATAGTAGTCTCGGATGATGATGACATGTTGTGAGATTTCTAAAATAGCTACAGCCCAAGGTTTAAGAATCTGAAGTGCCTTCCAAAATCTGAGAGGGATGAGGTGTGGAGCATGCTTTCAGAAGTCTTAAAAGAGCAACATTCTGAAGCGGAAACAACATAACCTGAACCACCAAAAACGAAAATTAACCCTCTGCTGGTGGCATCTGACTCAGATAATGAAAATGAACATGCATCAATCCGCACTGCTTTGGATTCTTATCGAGCAGGACCCATCATCAGCATGGTTGAAGCATGAAGGGACATATGAACCTTTAGCGCATCTGTCACGTAAATATCTTGCGATGCCGGTTACAACAGTGCTATGTGAATATCTGTTCTCACTCTCAGGTGACATTGTAAACAAGACACTGGCAGCATTATCTCTGTAAATGTAAACAAACTTGTTTGTCTGAGTGATTGGCTGAACAAGAAGTAGGACTGGGTGAACTTGCAGGCTCTAAAATTTTACATTGTTTTATTTTTTGTACATAGTTCTACATTTGTAAGTTCAACTTTCATGATAAAGAGATTGCACTACAGTACTTGTATTACGTGAATTGAAAAATACTATTTTTTTTACAGTGCAAATACTTTTAATCAAAAATAAATATAAGCACTGTACACTTTGAATTCTGTGATGTAATTGAAATTAGTATATTAGAAAGTGTAGAAAACAACCAAAATATTTAAATAAATGGTATTCTATTATTAACAGTGCAATTAATTTTTTTAATTGCGCGATTAATCACAATTAATTTTTTTAACCCCTTGACAGCCCTAAAATTCTGATTACTCATAGCATTTCTCAACTGCTTACAAACTATGGCACATCGTCTGTGTTCATGTTGGGCTTCTAATTCCTATATTTCATTCTCCAAGGGCACTGTCTTTTTGTAGCTTGCATTGAGTTACATTAAAATCTGTTAACTTCAATAAGAATACTCCATAATAGTTAGGAGCTCATTTCAATGGAATTGTTTATCCTAATACATTCTTGCGAGACTTCCTCCATGTGCCTTTAAAAGTCTCAGGATGGAAAAGCAAACTTTTAAACATTTCCTTACCTGTATGTTATACCAAGGGAATTATTAAAATAATTTCAAAACTATTCTTTCAGCTGTTTTAATTTTTACATTTATCTCTTCTTGGACAATGAATAGATCACTAGGTGGTTTGAAGTCAATGGACTACTCAGTGCAAAAAGTTAAATGTGTGTGTAAGTCTTTATAGAGTCAGGTCCTAAACTGAGACAAGATATAACATGATAGAAAAATTGGTGGGGGTGAAGTAGACTCAGGGTTACAGAAATAACAGAATGCATTTTCTATGTTGATGATCTATGCCTCTTGAAGGTTACTTAAGAAACTTAAAAACAGAAATTATTTAGGTTTATTTATAAAGCGTATTTTAAGGAGATGGTGGAAAGTCATGAAGAGGGCTCCATGTATAGGTAGCTATGAGGAAGAAGGAACAGATGAATATGGAAGAAGGGTAGCATAGTCAGATTCATTTTGGATTGCGGTATTTTGTTAGTAGATGACAACTAGGGTTTCAAACAAACAAAAAACTCACAAGGGTTTCATCCTGTGAGCCCTCCGTGTACAGGGCTCCTGTTGAAATTCATAGGGAAACCAGCATGCAGGAGGCTCCCAGGACTGAGCTCAGTGTTTGGGTTACAAACTGTCCAGAAGAGACAAAGCTTACTTTTGGAATTAAAATAGTTCATAGAGTAATATTTTGCATGTGTCTTGTAAAATATTTGTTATAAAATGTAAATTTTGGGTCAAACATGGGGCAGTGTCCCTTTAGAGAGGATTTAACCACCAGCTGAGAGAGGTCATTGAAAGAGACATTTTGCTCTGCAAGGAGTGGAACATGACAAATGTTTTACCAACAGTGGTCCCTCTAGCCTCACATCACAGGCCCAGATGCAACGTGTCCTCTCCTGGAGGTCTGGAGAAGGTA
Source organism: Mauremys mutica (assembly GCF_020497125.1). Lineage (NCBI taxonomy): Eukaryota > Metazoa > Chordata > Testudines > Geoemydidae > Mauremys > Mauremys mutica. The sequence goes on from NC_059090.1 coordinate 25,561,935, forward strand.
GTATGACCAGAAAGCAAGTGTGAAAAATCAGAGCAGGGGGTGGGGAGTAATAAGAGCCCATATGAAAAAAAGCCTCAAATATTGGGACTGTCCCTATAAAATCAGGACATCTGGTCACCCTAGGAGAAGGACCAGCATAGTACCTAGCTTTAAAAAGGGGAACAAAGAGGACCCAGAGAGTTACAACCCAGACAGCCTAACTTTAAAATCTGGAAAGATACTGGAGCAAATTATTAAACAATCAGTTTATAGGCAGGTAGAGGATAATAAGGTTATAAGGAATAGCCACTATGGATCTTTTGAGAAAAATCACGTCAAACCAATCTAATTTCCTTCTTTGACAATATAATGGATATGCTGAGTTTCTCTCTTTTAAATAGCTTCTGAGTATTGGATTTTATTTTAATCAACCTTCATTCTGAAAACTAATTTCAAATCTCCTAGATTTACCTTAAAACTTCTCCTGTGCAGCCTTTGAGAATGTCCTCCTCTGAATAATCCCTTCACAGTATGTTTCAGGGGCCCAGAGCAGCCTCCCACCTCTGTGCAGCCTGTGCTCCCCAATGACATGGTGGAGCCTCCACATTTATTTGACAAATAAAATTTGCAGAATTTTAAAATATTGTGTGCAGATTTGTTAATGTTTTGGCACAGAATGCCCTCAGGAGTGCTGTGGGCAGTGCAGGAGAGCATCCCGCACTAGCTAGCAGTAAAAGCAGCAAAGAATCCTGTGGCACCTTATAGACTAACAGACGTTTTGCAGCATGAGCTTTCGTGGGGGAATGCCCACTTCGTCGGATGCAAGACGAAGCAGTAATTTTCAAAGGCAACAGGGACCATTATAAGCCCTAAGATTATTTTAATTTTTAAATTTGATTTTAAAAGCATTAACAGTAACCATCCTGTTCAAAGCTACAGCAACTACCAGAATGAGCCCATCTAGCTCGCCAAAGGCCGCAGCCTCCTGCTAGCAGGCTGGGCACTGGTGTCTCGCCCGCCAGTGGGCTGCTGGCATGGTGGTTGGTTCGGGTCAGCTCAGTGCTCCCTGCAATGCCCCTACGCCTCGCTGGGGGGAGGCATACGAGGATAAGGAGTTAAAACCCAACACGATTCCGGAGGGACCCATGTGCAGCCCTGGGGTGGGGCTGGGCGTGCGGCTCCTTGCGGGGTTTGTGCCAGGTTTTGAGGAGAGTCTGGGCTGGGGAAGGGGTGTCACAGCACAGCTGGCACGGTGCAGCACTCGCCCTGGGCAGGGAGGGAGGCTGGCGGTTGCTTGGCTGAAATCTCTCACCCTCATCACGCGAGTCTCCGCGGCGAGCGAAGGGCAGACCAACCGCCTTTCCCGCGCTTTTCTTCAAATCCCAACGGCCACCGGGGGAGCGGAAGCGCGAGGGGCTGGGCAGCCAATCAGAGAGCAGCGTGCGGAGGCTGGCCCCGGCGGCCGAAGTTCGCGCGCTGAGCCTGAGGAGCGGCTGCCCCTCCCGCGGAGAGAGGTGAGGGCGGCGCTGCCTGAAGGCTTCCCTCCCCGCGGTCTGGCCGGCGCTGGTGTGTGGCAGATGGGGGTGTGGACGCCGTGGCTGAGCGCGTCGAGCGGCCCGGAGGCTCCTCTGGCTGCGGGCGAAACAACGGGGAAAACAGCCCGCGGGGGTGTGCTGCCACCCGCCCTCCTCAGCGGGGCGTCGCGAGCTCGGTGGGCCTCGGCCTCGCCGCGCCTCCCCCCTTCCTGGCGCCGCCCCGAGCAGCGGCGCGGAAAGGCGCGGGAGACACCCGCTGGCCACAGCTCGTGGTCGTGCCCGACACGTGCCAGTGGTGCCATTGCTGGTGCTGGGCTTAAGCCCTCGCGTCTGGGCCCCTGCGGTTCGGGGAGACTCAGCTTTCATTGACGTGTCAGTTCTCCCCCCCCCTTCCCCGACTGGAGAGAAAAGTGCCCCCGAAAGACTCAAACGTAGAACGCCAGGAAAAGGAGCGCAGCCTTTGTTGAGTTTTAATCTCATTTAGAAGCTGCTCTAATGATTTTAGAGGGGGCACGATTCATGCTATCTGAATGACTGCAGTTCAGTTCTGCAGGAAGGAAGTGATCGATTTTTCCTCTTTCCTGTACCTGGCTTTAAATAAGCTATACTTAAAGAAGCTAAGCAGAAAATACATTGGGGGGGGGCAGGGGGGCAATTAAAATTGTTGACACTATGACTAGCTGTAGATGGATGAGTTTGAATATAAATACACCTGGCTACATAAAGGGAGCATACACACCATCTATATTATGCCCACTAAGAAAAGTAAAAACTGCAGTGAATTTCTTGATGAGGAGAGTGTTGGGAAAAATTATTCCACCTCATAACTTTTTACTTTCCAGTAAAAATTCAGAGTTCTGGATAGTCTGACCTATTTTGCTAATCCTCTGCACTGCCATGCTGAAGTTTCCTAGATTGTGTCTTACCTTGATTTCTTACTCCCTATACCAGCAGAAGCTATGATTTCAAAAAAAAATGAATAATTAATCAATTACTTTTTCATTTAGTACCACAACGGCTTGAGAAAACTTACTGATACAGTGATATCACTTAGTGATACAGTCTTTCACCATTGACACAAGAATGAAGAGAAACAAGGATGAGGGAAATACCTCTTGAAAAAATGTCTACAAGGAATCAAGGACTAAAAAGTATGCAAATCCATCAACTAGTTATCAACACAAACACAGCCTGTTTGCAGACCTGGATTTATCCAGTGCCATTTTGGAGCTTGTAGAGAAGAAAGGACCAGAAAGAAAACATGATCAGACAGGCAGCTGCTGAATTAGCTAAGAGAAACAAAGTGGAGATACTACAGAAAGGACAGGTTCTAAACCCACAGGACCCCATCCAAGGACCATTAGAATAAGAATAAAGAAAAAATTGTATCAAGAAGAAAAACAAATTAAATTGTCTCCTAACTTGGGGAAAATGGGCGCACAAAACATAAACTTTGCATCAAAATTATTGCTACAGATTTTCAGAAGTTTAGCTGTTTTTAATGGGAGGGAATTTATTTTTATTTGTGTGTACTATTGTACTGTATTCCTATGCTGTATATCACATGTATATTTGACCTGGTTTCCCAAATTTGTTCAGTGTAAGTTAGCTCATTTTTCATTGTAATTTTAGGTCATCTAAAAGTATTTTATCAATACAGTGGAGACAAACTGACTATCTTTTCCTTCCATTAATGCCAGAAGGAGTTAGTTATGTAAATTCCCCATTATTGGTGGGAGAATTCAAACTGTTAGGCCTTAGCCATATCAGGTTTTCAACTAACAACTCAACCACCTAGAGTGGATGCTATTTACGCCAGTCCAGCACAATTTGCACTCATGGAATTTACCCTAGGGTACATTGTATTGCACAAATCACGTTGCATCAGTGTAAACCAGTTCTATGTTAGGAGTTTGCACTGGTGCAGCTACATCAGTGGAAGAAATGCCAGTATAAATTTTACTGATCGCAGACCTGGGGAATAGCTAAACTAATCTTAATTTCTGCAGCGTTCTTATGTTTCTATAAGTGTATCGTCCTATATGCAGCATATATGTTCAGATGTGCTGAACAGCCTTGTGTCAATGAATGGTGCATGTGAAGCATATTATCCAAGTGTAATTATTTTGGTGCAAGTATGTATTTACTAATACAGGAAAACAGGTGAATGAGAAAGTAAACAGCACTCAGTAATAAAAATAAATATATACAAAACCATATTCTTCACTAATCTGCCAATAGGTCAAAGGACCAAAGAAAGTTCTCCCATTGTTAATTTAGGCCAGATTCTAATAGCCTTAATCATAAGTAGTACCTTAATAGGCAACTCATCCCACTGAAGTCAGTGCTGTTACTTTTGGAGTAAGGTACTAAATGTATGACAAAACTGGCATTATAAAATTCCTTCCCATTCTTTTTCTAATCAGAGACCAAAGCCTTGACGAAGGGGATCTTTATTTGAAGAGGCCATAGTTTCGTCTCCTTCAAAGCCAGGCCCCATACTAACATTCACTGTGGAAGAAATATATACCTGAAAATGTATTTAAAACATCTTATCTTTAACCCCTTTAGCTAATATCACTTTGAGTCCCAAGCATTTATAGTTTCCAACAAAATGAAGTAATGTAAGTGGTTATACTCTTAAGTGTTTTATTTATTAATTTTGTATCTAATAAAATATTGTGGGTTTGAATTTGTTTTTGCAAGCAACTCAAAAGTAGTTTAGATTTAAAATTTGAAATTTTACTTCCCATTAATCTATAATGAGCATTAATACTTCTTGATATTTTGTTAAAATGGGTAAATTATTTAGGTTTAAAAAGTGGCTACAGTACATATTCAGTAACCACTGTTCAAAGCAATATTTATTACACATACAGAATGTTGCACAGATTGTAGTAATTTTTTGAACTACACAATGTGCTGGGTATGAGGCTAAGTCCATCAACTCATTTCACATAGACCTTCAACATCTGATGGTAACTTTTGGTCAGTATTGAGGGTCTTTATCCCATTGCTTATTATATCACCTGAGTGATCCATTCAACAATTTCAACATTAAATTTTGCAGGAGAATTCAGAGATTTTATAAAACTAGGGGAAAATAAGGTGTCACACTTTAAAATGCCTTGACATTGTTCTCTCTGCTGTTGATTTTGATTAATTGTGAGTCAGAACTATTTGTGTATCTTGCCACAGTTATCACTCTTCACACAGGCAAATACTCCTGCCTCTTTCTCCATATGGCAATAAATGTCTAGGTTCAAATTGCCTGCATTTTAGCTGCCTTAACAGAAGAATCCATTAGTTCAGTGTGGAACTTCTTCAATCTTCCAATTATATTACTGAGTTGAGGGAAGCAGGGAAAAGACAAACAGACTTTTTCCCTCTTGAGCTTGTAAACAGCTTGTTTTTATTTGTCCTAGGCTAGGAATTGTCAGAAAGTCAGCAAACACTCATTTAATAGTATTTATTATTTTTGGTATGCAGTAGCTAAGTACAAGTGTTTGAGCACAGCTATAAAATAATCTTATTCAAGTATTACAAAAAAATTGAAACAATATTGATTAATTGAATCAACTGCTCATGTGGTGGGATTTGGTTGGTAGTTTTTGAAAGCACCTACAAACCAATTATGCTTTTGAGTGTCAAGCATTGTGTACAGAGAAAAATGTTCAAGATACATAAAATTACATTAATTTGCCAGTTTAAAATGTTGTCTATTTCCATAATATATGTTGACCAAATACTGTGGTTTATATATAGCACAGGTATTTGAGTGAGATGCAAAAAGAGTTAATTGAAAATATCCAGGAAGGTGGATAGTGACAATAAAACAGGTGAATGCTCCTCAGATGAGACTGTAGTTTTACAAATAAAAAAAGGGAAATGAATGGGTGGCAGCCCCCTTAAGCCATAATTCTTGTAAAGTTAAAAGCTCAGAGAATTTTGAAAAATTAAGAAATTGGAAAAATAAGATTAGCACCAAAATAAACTGCCATTTAGGGAGATTATGAAGTTTAAATCAGGCATTTAAAAGGGACCGTTTTAAAAACATACTAAACTTTTACATGCAAATGCTTCCTAGTCATACCATTGGAGAAGGAAACCATAAGCAAGTTCTTTTGTTTTCTAGTCAGGTATTTCTGATGCTAAGTACACTTAGATTTCTAGAAGACTACTCTTTTTTCCCCTGAAAAATTGGTATCTACAAAATACATTTGGTCCAGGTTGACTAGTGAGCAAACACCACTAGCCATGGGCAGGGAACTTATATTGTCCCCTCAGCCTTGCCTCTCCTTAATTTCCTAAACAATTTCTTTACAGATGACACTAAAGTAGAATTGCCACCTTTGGAAAATCTTAAGTCCACATACGGCACATCATAAGCTGTGGTTCTGTTATTAAGCGTTCGAAGAAAAGAGAGTCTACTTATGCTGGGCTGCATCACATCAGAGGTAATATTAAAAAAAAAAAATTCAAAACTAAATAGTACTGAGGTGAGAACTATACCGTCTCTGATTTTTTTGTAAAACTTTTTTAATAATTGCCCTACATTTCTGGTATATAGTATCTGTCTGTGATGAGAGAATCCCATGTCAAGGGAACTTTCCCAGCTACCAGAGTCACAGACTCTGAACTGAAACAAAACAGTAAGACCTTTAGATATATGTTATGCTAGAAAAAACAAGTCACAATTTGGAAGAGTGGTCAATTTCAAATTAGTTAATAGTTTGCAGTCTTTTTTTCCCCAACATTATTCTTTATAATATGAGAAAAAAACATAAAATCAATTGTAATTTTACATAATATCCAACCACTTTAACACTGAAATACATTGGATAAAACATTAAGGTGCTTACAATAAATATTTGTATATAAACAGATTATAGCAAAGATAACTTACTTTAGTGCAATCATAATGCATCAAAGTAGTAATTACACAAATTTACAAGGAGAAAACAAAACAATAAGCTGTTTTTTCTTTTGCTTTTAATATACCTATTCATTCTTTGGAAAATTTATTCTATCACACAGAAAGTGTGGAATACTGCTAGATGTACAAGAAAACTACTGAATATATTGTAGCAACAAGCACAATAGCTACATGGACTTAATACATTGTGCATTTGAGAGGAGGATTTGGCCCATTAAATCCAAATCTAACCGTTCACAATGTGTGAGTGAATTGGTTGTGCCCATGTGTTGAAAAGTTTAACAGAAATTGAACTTAGTTTTTCTGTTTTTAAATCTTTACCATAATTGAATTTGGAGCCCTTATAGTTGATATTTAATGCATTGCTGGCAAATTCCAGCAACTGTTGCCCTTAACTAATTTATCATTTAAAGAAAATCTTTCATATGGAGTGTTTTTGGGGATTTTTAAAATCACAAATAGATTTTTATTACAATTTTGTCTTGTTCCAATGTAGAATGACAGGGCTATACTTTTAGCATCTCTTTTGTTTGTTCTTTTTGTTACTTTATTATATATTATCTTGGGGGAAAAAAACTATGTAAAATATTGGAAAGATTGTTAGTTTTGTAGGGCCTGATCTTGCAAACACCTGTGTAGTACTTTTTGCTGTCCACAATCCCATTGACCTCAAACGAAGTAGTGAACATTACCACTAGAATTTTCAAAGAGGCCTAAAGAAGTTAGGCACCCAACTCTTATTGAATGTCAGTAGGATTTGTGCATCTAACTCCCTTCGGCCCATTTGAAAATCTCAGCCTACACCTCACCAACTAGTTAAGTGTACAAGTTTGGGCCCTCAAATGCTTAGGCTTTGATCATGAAATGCTATTAAAACGTGTGACTTACTCATTTGAGCTAAATTACACACATGATTATTAAATGCTTTGCAGGATCAGGATTTATGTTCTTAATCCTACAGTGTTTTGCACTGGCATAGCTTTGCAATGTCCCATTGAAATAAATGGGACACCATACAGACACAAGGATCTGAGCAAGCTGATCTTTTGATAAGTTCAAGGCCCATGTGATTTTTATTTTGTGAATATGTATAATATATTACTTCAAATTTAATACTGAAAAGTAACATTATTTGCTAAATAAACTTTATTTTAAACATGCCCTTTACTGAGCCATTGTCTTTGCTCTCAAAATGTAATTGAGTCTGCATTTCCTTTTGCCCTCAAAAGATAAATGGAACAATTGCATGCATATTTGCTCAGTTATATTCAGCAAAATTTCTAACTCTGAATTGCCAGGACCTAGGAAATTAAACAGGCATTTAAAAACTGAATTCATGCTTAACTGTATTCTGTATAAGGTGCTTTCTTAGGTAAACTAGAAAGTGAATAACTCTTATTTCTGAATTTTCCATGGTTTCTAAATCTGTTAGAAGTTTTTGAAAATAAAATGTCTTTCTACAACACTTAATCTTTTAATTCAGGCAAATATGGATTTCTCTCCCCTGGCCTGCTCAGTGTTTCATGATGATGATTTGTTTTTCTGCCACTATTATCAGTGATGTTAGCACAACTCAAGGAATTGTGTTAGCTAAATACTACTGTAGAACCTGCAGAAGAAGCACAAGAGCATCACAATTGTGTGTGTGAATTTTTAAACTGATGGATATAGTAATATATGTTTTTCAAATGGATATTTAGAATAATGTATCACCTTTAAAGATTTGGATTTGGCAGCTTCAAGACGAAGTAATTTTCTTACCCAAATTACGTTTTGGCCTATTTTAACCCTGGAAGGGTAGAATGACAGGACAGATTAATCAAAGTCCAGAAAACTCTAGAACTTAATCCTGCAAACTCAAAAGCATGTGTATAACTTTATTTAAGTGAGTAGCCCCACTGATGTCACAGGACTACTTGCATTAGTAAAGTTATACATGTGCTTAAGTATTTGCAGGATTGGCGACTTCATTTAGAAATTTGGAGAGCTCCAGAATTAAGTAGGTCAACTAAACTATTTGGCAATACCTCTCTAAGCAGAAAATACTTCCAGTTCATTTTTCCCTGATGCTATGAGCACAAATAGGGTGACATTCCAGCAGTTTTTAATACAAGTTATAACTTTTCCCTCCAAACTTAACTTCAGTTTATTAGTGCAGTGAATTGAATACACAAACTGTTGAATGGAATGCACAAAAAGTGCTGCAACATAGCTCTTCCTGAGTATAAACAATCTATCATAATTTGTGCTAAGAGCCAATACCATTTGGTATAATGTATTTATAGTAAGACATAAAGAAGCTCCATTAGACAAGTAGTACTCAATTTTGCATAGCACAAAAGCTACTCTGTCATCCAATAGAATGGCAGAGAGCCACAATATAATTCTGGAGAGAAGTTCTCACACTATGAGATTAGGGTTGTTGCATTGAAGTGGCCCTGTCTTCACATTGATGAAATCTCATGGTGCAGACATCACAATACAATGTCAAGACATTGCCCCACAATTTATTCTGTGCCTTTCTGCCGCTCCTTTTGATGCAACAGATTTTCTTTCCCCTCACACCTCTATTTCCTGCCAACCATTAACAAAGGAGTAACAAACCCTGCAGTTTTTTTCCTATCATTGTTTGGATGGTCAAGAAGGCATCCTGCCAGCTCTGGTACATTTACCTAGCTCTCCCTATTTTGCCTTGTATATTGGGCAGCTTGGCAAACTCTCTTGTATTTCTCACTCTGCTTGCTTTGCCTGTGAGTAGGTAGAGTAAGGGTCATGTCAGTCAAACATGTAGACTCCCTGATAGGCCCATAAAGAGTCTCTTTAGAAAGGTTGGAGTCAGGAGTTTTCAACCTGGGATCTGTGGACCTGTGGGAGTCTGCAGACTGTCTAAGATTTCCAAAGGGGTCTGCACCTCCATTTGACATTTTTTAAGGGTCCCCAACTGAAAAAAGGTTGAAAACCACTGCGCTAGACCATCCAGATGCTAAATTTAAATAGCATTTAATTTGAAAATAAGTTTGGGATTGGTCCTGCTTTGAGCAGGGGGGTGGACTAGATGACCTCCTGAGGTCCCTTCCAATCCTGATATTCTAAGACTCCATGAGACAAAAGTGGTTTCACTTACTATGGACATGATGTCAGAAAAATAATCATCCACAAAGGATTATGATTTGGTATTCTGTCCAGACCCTTCCTCTACATACAAAAATTATTCCCTGGTATTTTCTGCTGCTCTTTTTTTCCTCTTCCAGAATCAGGTCTAGCTATTTTTAAGTATAATTTCTATCTCATTTGAAATGATTTGCAAAGTTCTTGACACCATACTTTTTATAACCATTTCAAATCCTATTTTAATAGAAAGTATCCAATACAAAGGTACTTCACAAAAATGTTGTGGCTGGTTCTCTGTGTGTGTGTGTTCTTCAACATCTTGATTCAAAGTTTGTAAAATACCTCCTCCTCCACCTCAGCCCATCTGGATAAAAATAGGGACTAAATATGAATAATTTTCCAGCCACGTAAAAATTCTACTAAATTGTTGGTTTTATTTTTTAAAAAAGTTTTGATTCCTTTTTAAACACAGTAGAATGTGTGAAACTTCCTGCTACAGTATATTTATTGCTTTTTGTTTTATTTTGTCAGGAGGCTAATCCTCTCATAATTTTTCCATAGTTTGCAGTATATGTGTGTCTTTCAGCCAAACTTTTTTTTGAGGAAGTTGTGAAAATGTTTTTAATATGTGCATTTTCTGTAGTGGTCTGCAGCAGAAGTTGTGGACATCACTAACTTCAGAAAAGTGTTTGGAGAAGATTTTATTTCTGTATGTCTTGATTTACGCATTAAGTTGTAAATACCTTTCATAAAAATATTTGATAGTTGTTTCTTTTCTCCAGGTGCTCATTTGGTTTATGAAAATACAAAAGATGGGTGGCTTGATTAAGCTATTAATGTCTGTATTGGTCAACATCACTTTGGCTTTAAGCTAGTAAGCCATATTTTTTTCAACATTTAAAAATATACGCTACCAATAGTATGAGAGCAGTTTTGAATTTCCTGCAGATAGTTCTTATTCAAATGGACACAGTTCTGATTTATTTTACCCGAAGGTGCTAAAAGTAAGTAAAACAGTATGACTATTAAGACTGTATTGGGACAAAAATAATGTAACTGGGTTGTTTTGTGGTTCACACTAGTGCTATAGGCTTGGATCCAGAATTATTCAAGTAGGCTGTGGACACTGTATCCAATTCCATAAAGGCAGAGTAAAGAGTAGTGAGTTGTAAGTCAGGTAAGCTGCTATGTGGAGTGCTATTCTGAGTGGTGAGGTTATTGCTGCTGCCGCTGTTACTATCCATCTGATAGTGAGAAGGGAAGCACTGAGAGGATATTGGGGATGTTGAAATGAGAACCAAGGGATCCACAGCCAGGCTGTCATCTTTCAGTTCTTCCCAAAGATTTCCTATAACAAAAAACAAAACCAACACACTGATGTAGTCTTCAGCTTTTATGTGTGCGTGTGTTTGCTTTTGTTTCTTTTATGTAAGAGATACTAGTGAGTGCACTCTTGATGCATCATATCTACTACTGAGCGCTTGTGAGATAAAACAGCAAGAACTGTTTTACATCATCAGCTGACAAATTCACATTCAGTGGCATGTATACTTTCATTTAAAACTAATTTCTAGCCCATATTGTTGTGAACATGCCTTTGAAAATGTGAACTGATGAATATTCAACTGAAAGAAGCAACAGCTTTTAAAAGTGCAAACTGCCCCCTATTCATCTCAGCAGGGTGTTGATTTTTACAACTAATGATGATGCTTTGAGTATGTCTACACTTTAAGATTGGGGGTGTGATTTCTACCTTGAGGAGACATACATTAGCTCTGGTGGAACTAAGGCTTGGTCTATGCTAGCAACTTTTGTCAGTATAACTGTTGCTCGGGGTGCGGAAAACCATATCCTTGAGCGACGATGTAGTTATACTGACCTGTAGACAGTGTTATGCCAATGGGAGGTGGATTACCTACGCCAGTGCGAGAAGCCCTCTCATTAGCTTAGGTAGCATCTTCACTGAAATGCTACAGAAGTGCAGCTGCACCACTGCAGCCTCGTACGTGTAGATAGGCCCTTAAAATCGAGTGTAGCTGCAGCCTGGTGAGTGATGGAAGAGCTAGCATGGGTGGAAATCTTTCCCTCAGCTCAGTGTAGACAAAACCGCAATGGGACAGATTTTCAAATAATGTTGGTGCCCAATTGTGTGCTTAATCTGCACATGGAGTTACTGCAGTTATGTGGTCAGATCAAGTAACTGCATGTATAAATGGTCAAATAAGCAAACATCAGAAATGCTGCTTGTTCTAAAAGTGTACACTGCCGTTTCTCACTGAATGATGCAGAATGCAAAGGTGACAGTAACTAAAAGTTTAGCTACTGCATGAGGGCCATATTCTCCGCTCACTTATTGCGCGAGACTTTCTGTGGATATGGGGGAGTATGTCTCCCAAAATTTGTAACCATGGTTTATGCATCATAATGTGAAATATAATTTAGTCCTCTTCCTAAAATAAGTTTGACGTACTCCATGTAAATGAAGACTGAATTTGCCTTAAGTTTGTGAGATGTTTGACAACTTAACAAGTCCCATTTATTACTTATTAGACAGTAAACCCCAAACCCCAGGTCAGATCATTTTGTAGAATAAAAAAGGCCATAGATTAGAGAGAGGGGAGTAATTTAAGATGGAGTGGCTGAAAAATCTGTGCAACAGCAGCGCTGGTGCTTGGTGGCATCATGCTGGGGGGGGGTCAAAGGTACAGAGTACAGGGAACACAAATATGTGTGTACACAAAATAAGGTATTTAGAAAGGGTGAGGAGCCAAGAGAGAGGAATGGACTGTTGAATTTTGTATTTGGAAATGTGCAGAACGGTGCACTTAGAAATCCACCTGTTTAGTCATCAGTAACTAATGGAGAAATTTATACGCTACAGGCTTTTTTGACCCTTTGGAGATGGTCTGGCAACTTCTAATACCATTGTTCCTTGTTGCCTTAGATCTTGTTGTCAATGGAGCTGGAACAATATTTTGCACCAGTGCCTTGCCATGATAATGATGTGCAGTCAACCCTATTAGATCCACAGGCTTTCACTGTGCCTCTTCTGTTTCTACTGCTGTACTCTGTTTTTGTTGTATTTCCATGAGGATGTTTGGTTTGTCTCTTCTCCCTTGCAGCTGGGCAAACCCCACCCTTCCTATGGCATGATCCATCAGGAGCTCTACAGCCTCTAAGCCATAGATTGTTCACCTAACTTTGGCTCTTCCACTGATTATTATTTTTGCAGTGGAAGGGTGATTTGGGCCTTGAGCACTATATCTAGTCAAAGGAAGATTTGTTTGGCTGAGAACAGGAACTTTGATGTCTGCACTACACAATCATTTCAGTGAACTTTACCAAGTGTAGGAGGTCAGTGAAGTGATCACTCAAACATCTGTGGTAAATTGCATAAGTGAGTTGCGTTTTTTTTTAATTTTTTTATTTTTAGCCAAAAACTGGAAGAGGATTGTAACAATAATGGTGAATGCGACAAAAAATTATGTACCATGCACTCAAATAAAAACACGTTTTCTTGTTCTCATGTGATATTGTATCTTACATTCATCGAATAACTACGTCTGGGATACTTTTTACTTAGGAAGTATGTGTGATGAGGTGGAGGGCAACATTTGACATATTGCATTACAGTATTTAGGGACCGCAGATTCTGCAGGGAGGAAACAGTTTTCCAAGTTCTGGTTCTAAATTATGTCTTCTCTAGGTAACATTCTCTATAAGTAATATTAAATTCTATGCTGCATGAGATAATGAATCCTAGTGAACTGCTCTTCTCTGGCTGTGGAAAGAAAAGAACTAATGGCACGTATCTAGTCGTTGCTTTTCCATGCATGCAAGGAGAAAAGGAGATTTCTTCTATGGTTAGGTCTTGATATCATAAGTTTACAAATAGCAAATAAACATTTAGTGAAATATCAGGCACTTACCTTGCAGATCAAAGTCAATCAGGGAAGGGTTAAGAGCATCAATATCATTGCTCATGTCTGCTTCTTGCATGAGTGTGTCCTGCATTGTCCTGGCTGTGGAGTGCTCTGTCAACATCTTCATACCATGTATGGGAGGGGTCTGGGCTGGCAAGGGTGAGTCTTGGGTGGTGCTAGGTTGTGCTCTGAGTTCAATTTGCGTATCTGCAGAAGGGAAGATGCTCTGAGGGATACCAGGTGATTGTTGCATTAAGGTAGGTGAGATCTGAGGGAAAACCTGTGGCGATGGATAACATGGAGTTTGGTGCCCCCCAAGCAAACTTGGTAGTGGGTTCTTGGCACGTAGAGGTCCTGTTGTGTGAATAGTGTGTAAAGGCTGTGGGATATTAGATGACAGGGATGGCTCAGACATAGAATGGGGCTGGACTGACATCTGTCTGGAAACTGTTGAACTTGCCACACCAGTTGGATTGCAGGATACCGTTGAAGATCTTAATTTTTCAGCCTTATCTCCTATCAATGTGTCAAGTTCTTCTAAAAGACAAAAACAGAACAAAACCAAATTACAATTTGATGAAGTGCTGTTAATGCCTACCCAACACTGAGCTTGTGAGTCTCCCTAGGTTGCAACTGGAATTTTAGTGTTGCTCAGAAAATGAACACGAGAGGAAAATGCCAACCTTTAAAACAGTAATGAGATTGGTACCTAGTGTGGAAAAACAGACCCAGGGAGTACCCATCAATCTCAAGTGAATATTTCATAAAGTACATTTTTTTAATATAAAGATGGGATGCATCTTTCACTGAAATGATAGGGAATACACTTCTAAGCTCTAGTGTGCCTTTTGATCTGTAGCATTATGAATGTTTGGAAGTCTCTCAGCAAAACCAGCTGTTACTTTAGCCCTAATCCTACATTTCTGTGCTGCCACCCATTTAATAGGCAAGAGGCCTTGGACATGGATCATGTCCCTTCCCAGCACTCAAATCCTCCTCTATTGCTTGATTCTCAAAATATTTACACTGCTTGCTGCTAAGAAGGGTTCTGTGGATCACTGTTTGAGAACTAATGCTCTAGCATATTACTAACCTGGCTTTGCCATACTCTTCCTCACAGCAACTGGATCTTTCCTTTTCCATTTCTGAAGCTCTTCCTGCATCTTATCAATTTTGGCTGGATTCAGTGCCCACAAACAGCCTTTCCGAGAAGAGCCACCTGACTTGTTTTCAACTTTCTCAAAGCATTTGTTCAAGGATAAGTTATGGCGTACAGAGTTCTTCCAACCGTCTGGAGCTGTCTAGAAAAACAAATTCAAACTAAGACGTGAACTGGAAGATAGTTTCTCAAATATACCTCTATGGTGTCTCAAGTTCTCTGCTGAAATAATAGCTTTGTGTATTGTTAATGAAGGTAAAGAGCTGCCAACACACAGTGGTTTGAAAGAGAGGCTGCCCAAAGAAATTAGAGCTGGAAAAGGGCCATTAGTTCAGATCTGTTCATTTCCCAAAAGGACCTTCACAAGATTGTTTCCGGCATGTATTTGTCCATCTAGAAAAAATTCAAGCAAATAACCTAATGGCTACACATTACTTGGACTTCACCTGAGTGTCACAATAGACATCAACTAGGACTTAGCATGGTACTGTGGGTGTAATTTTGTGTGTTAGCAAATTGTATAACTATTAGGCTGAGTCACTAGTCTTCTAGATGAGGCAAAACAGTTTCCACACCTGACTACTATCCTTTTTTCACTTTTATTTTTAAGCCAATTGTTAAAATTGGGAGGTTCTGAGATTAACAATACATATAATTGCTTCAATAAAATAACACCCCCCCCCCCGCCATTTTTATTCAAGCACTCTGATCAGTGAGATAAAAACTGTTCCCTCCTTGCCCTGAGGGGAAATTCTGCACTTAAGAGAGAGTAGAAGGAAAAAACCTACAGCAGAAGCAAGATTTTCTCCATTGTATAGGTCTAGAAATGCAAAACAAGAAGAAACATTTCTATCTGACATTGATTTTACTTACAGGTATAATTTCACATACTGGATTTTTTTTCATCACTGTCTATGTAGGACTGAAGTTTGAAAAGAGAAGTGGTATCAGGAATCTAAAATTTGGTTTTTCTTAGCTTTGTTGGAGGACAACTGAGTGGTATAAGGATTATTTCCTGAGTATCCTTGACACCTTAATTGAATGGGTGAGGGTGCTGGATCTTTAACAAGGGCTTCTTTTATTCAAAATATTAATTAGTGACAGAGGTTAAATTGATGTTAACAAAAACAAAAAAACAGTGTGTTAGCCAATCTGAAAAAAACCCATTCCCCTCTTAATAGCTCAGCTTTCACTTTCTTGGCTCATTTGACATCACCATTTTATTAGTTTATCTGAGTCTTCAGGGTGTGAGGACTTTAATTCTAATTTTAAAAAACAAACAGAAAAATTGGGCCATCTTTATCCATCACAAAGCAGCAAATAGGGGCAGTAGCCCAATTTTGTTCCCCTTTGCAGGTCATCTTTAAGTTGATGCCAACCAATTCCAAATATAAACAATAAAGATGTTCCTCTTACGTCCAGTGTATACTTGATAGTGAGTGATATAGCTTTTTAAAGAGCAGAATATGAGATTTTATTTCTAGCCCTATAAATGAAAGATTATATGTCTGCCCTGTCCCTGCCTAGTAAGGATAATTAATGTTTCTGCTCAGCAGTAGAGAAAGTGAGGAGTGGCGTATGCTTCCCAGAGGTTTTTAGAAAGGGTGGGGCACATGCTTTTAAATAGTTTTAGGAACATCTAAAACAAAAAAAGTATTAGTAAGGGGACTGGTTCTGAAGAGTGATGCCAGGTGATGAATTGGTTCTGACATCAAGATCTCAGGGAAAATCCAACGCTTTACCCAGTTCAGTTGTCAGAATGGTTCAACAATGTGTTAATGATGCATCTTTTCTTGGTAACTGTTTTTTTAAGTTAAGACTTTTCTTGTCCAGTATTAATGAGCTTTGATCACCAAAGCTGCTGTTCTACAGTTGAAACCTGGTAACTGACTGGCTCCTTTCTCACACCAAGCAGTATGGTGGGAGGGAGTGTAGAATTTAAGAGAGGGAAAATACCTTGTGTTATGGTCCCATCAGACCACAAACTTTTCTAACCTCCAGACCACTGGCGGTATTTTTATCTCCAATTTATATATACATAAATTAGTGTTACTCTGCACAGACCTATTGATCGTGACCGCCTCTTGAAGTTTAAAGAGTTTTATGATCTTGCAAAACTCTTTCTCTTTAAATCTGGCTCTCAAGAGAAGGGAGAGGTACTTCAAAGAGCAATTCCACTTTAGCTGTGTGGATGTTTTTTAGGACGTAGGAGTTGGATTGCTCTGTTTCAACTAGAAATGAGACTGTTGCATCATAGAAATTGCATTTGCTGTGGCAGTGAGTAGAAGTTAATTTGACTGGGCTTGTGTCATCTAATGTCTCCCAGCAAGATCCCATGTGCATTTGTACTATATGGTTTCTCTCCAGCTGTAATTGCTTCTCCACCCCTTGGCTCCATGTTCTGGTAACTACTGAGTGATTTTTGATAGGAAAAAACAAAACTATTTTTGCCTGACTGTTGAGGATAACATAAAGGGAACTACTTCACAAGGATCTTGATGAAGACTTCCAAAGAGAACAAGTAGTTCATAGGGCAGTAACCTATTGTATGGTGGATGACTCTGGTAATTTTATAGATAAGATAGAGCTAGAACTGATTTCCCAAAAGTAAAAGATACAGTTCTTTCATTTTCTATGTTTATTTTAAGGATGTTTGGGATGAAATTATGGAATTTAGTTGACTATAAAACTAATGTGCAAAAAGATTCTTCTCACAAGTGTGTGATTGTCCCAGCAGTACCCTCTGTCATTCTATTTATAGCACACTTGGATTGAGTGCAGGAGGAGAACCTCATTCTCATTGTGATTTTTAAGTGACTTAAGTGGGGGGACACAAGCATATGAGAAAAGAACTGTTCACACTCCAAGGAGTTGACATCTTGTGGAGTCCTGAATGAGAGGGAAAGGTATCAGAAATGGCACCTTCTCTCTGACTGTTACTGGAGTGGGGAATTGATGCTCAAAGGCTGTAGTGGAATATATGCAGAAAATGTGTTTAAGGAAAGGATGGATGTTTCACTGCTATTTTACACTATATCAGGAACAGGAAGAGGGACTTTGTGGAGCAAGGTTCTCCCACTCCTAAGAATTCTATGTATTTATGTTAGCAATAGCAGCATTGGGTCTGGAGCAGCTTCTTTTATTAATCTGGTGTGAAGCATAAGGCAGTGTAACTTCAGTAACTAGTAAATAAATACAGGAGTGTTTATGGTTATGTTTATAAAATGTATAGTTTGATATGTTTTTTATAAACTGACTTTTTGATTGGAAATGTATTGAATTTATTCTTCTAGAAAATAATATAGTCCCCAAATAAAGATACAATACTTGGCTTTAGATCACATAATTTGAGCATTGTGCCACGAGGCATCTTTGTTTAGCATGCTATTAATTCATGAACCTGGTGTTAAAAATAAGGGGAAGGCGACTGTCATTTTTTTTAGAGAACAAATTCAAGACTCTGAATTACTCCTTGATCTGGAGCAGCATATTTTGTCTAACTTCTAGATTCCTTGTGATTTGCCTTTAAAAAAAACAAAAACAAAAAACACTTTTCCAGGTCACTGTCATGTTGTTTAATTTCCTGTTTGTTTTTGGCCAAATAGCTGAGTCCCTTGTGACACAACAGTATCACATAAGAGTGCATGTTGCATTAAACTCTGTTATAAAGATGCTGATGGGGATTGATGGTTTTTTGTTGCTGCTGCTCTGGACTAGTGCTGTGACAGCACGTCTAACGCCCAGCCCTGGCAACCCCATTAAAACGAGGTTGCAACCAACTTTGGGGTCATGATCCACAGTTTGAGAACTGCTGCGCCTATATAATACTCATCTCTTCTGCATAGGCCTAGGGTAGTGTGTTGAGTACACACTAGACTCATGTACTAGGCAGAGGTTACAAATTTTTTGGGGGGGGGGCGGTATCCCCCTTCGGAGATTCATGTCCTATGTGCCCCCTTCCATCTGCCATGGAAGACAGGAGAGCAATAGCCCAGCCATCTAAACTGGCAGTGATGGGGAGAGAAGGAGGCAGGGGTTGAGTTGCATGGGGTGGCAGGTGCTGGGTGCCTAGGGGAGGCAGGGGGTGGGTGGGTGCTGGGTGCCTGCAGGAAATAGAGAGGCAGGGGCATCCCTGGTTCATTCCCCTCCTTTTCCCCCATGCACACACCGTCAGGAGCAGTTACCAGGTGCCCAGCTACCTCCCCTTCTTATCTGCTGCTCCAGTGAGACCATTTTGCAGCTGCCAGGGAGGCTCTGCCTCCTTTGTCCTGCTGCTTTCCAATGCATGAAGCTACAGCCTACAAGACCCACCAGACACACACCAAATCTGGTTCCTCTGCAGTGCAGGTGCCTCAAGGCTGCCTACCTGACCCGAGCTTGAGCAGAGCCCCCTCCCTGAGCACAGTGAAGTGGTGGCTACAGCCTTCTAATGGTGTCACTAGATGAGGCCTGTGGTGGCCTGCAAGATGCAGCTGACTTGGAAGTATCCCTGCTCTGTGCTGCTTGTGGCCCCCTGATAACCTCAGCGTGTTTATACCTCCCTCCACCTCACCTCCCACCCCCCAGTTTGAAAACCAAAGGGCTAGGAGATGTATACTATGTCATTGGTTAGATATTGCTCTTCTATTCTAAGAAGCAAACTATCCATCCAGGTAGAATGGACCTGGTCTCTTACCCTGTGCTGACAGGCAGATCTCAAGGAAAGGGGGAAGCAGAAAGGTACTGAAAGCAATTTTTAAAATGAAGAGCTCACCTTGAAGTAAGGAAAGTGTTCTGTCATGAAATTGTAAATCTCACTGACCGGGAGACTCCCTGTTTTACTGTTTTTGAGCGCCATGAAGATCAGGATGCTTTGGGAACAAAGAAGAAACAATGACCTTTACAGATAGCTTCACATTTCAGCCTGTATTATTTGGTTTCTCAGTAATAGAAAAAAAGACATGTGCAACTCGTTTGTTTGATCTTCACTGTAATAAGATGAATCCTGGTGATTCCTAAAGGCTTCATGAAGCTGTTACAAGTAATTTCCTGGCTATCTGTTATGTTGTGTAAGGACTGCAGCGGTAACTGGTGCTCTACACATAAAGGGTCTCACTTCAGTTACATCAGTGTAAAACCAGTGTAATGAAGTGTAGGATCAGGTCCCAGGTTTTCAAACTTAATTTGGTGGGTCTTGCAACTGCATGAATTTGTTAACACTGAGCTCAAAGATGTAGGCTGCCAAAGACCCTATGGGGAATGTCAGACTGACAATGACAAAGGGCTCACACTTGAGGTTACCTTGTAGTAGTTTACTCTGGCAAGTGTCATCTGGAGAAGAGTTCCCATTAGGCTCTTTGCTATTGCTATTGATTTCATGTGGATGGCACACAGACACTGGAGATGGGTGGCCGTGTAAAGCCCTAATACAGGTTATATGGTCACCAAAGGACCTCATGTGTGCAGGACAGCTAGATTTATTTCAGATACTCCAGGACAATGGGGACTGTGGAGACAACACTAGTGCCGTAGGGTTTAGTTTCACTGAAAAAGCAGATGGTACAAAAGTGAAAAAAAGCACACACTTTACAAGGAAAACACTCTAACTTCATAGAAAACATTGCTGACCAGCTGTTTCTTGTGTTTCCAAAGAGAGAGAGCAAGAGTGTATGTGTGGTTTCCAGAAAGAGTGTGTGTGAGACATATTCCCTGTCTTTCCCATTAATTGCCCACATTCAGCAGAAAATAATTAGCATTATTTCATATCCTGGAAAAAACATCAGTTGCCAGGAGCCCCATATTCGTGAGATAACAAACACATAATTTAATATTATATATTAAAAACTAAAGAGTGTGTATGTCACACACACATACTGCGTTTTTTTATTTACGTGCACAAAAGAGTGTGAAATGTTTGTGAACTCCTTTCCATATGACTTTCCCTCTATCTTTGCTCCAGAATCTAGGACATTTCATGATTCATAAGTTTCAGACAAATGAGAGCAAGCACTATGTTGCAAATTCTGTATTGGGGGCAGGCTGTGTCTAAATAGCATGGTTCCCCCAACTTTTAGACTTGGGAAAAACCAGGTAGTTACCTGTAAGAGTAGATGGGTTTAGGAAACAGAGGCTGCTGGGATTCTTGACTCCCTTGAGGAGCGATTCTCTGGTAAGGATAGTGTGATGAGGTAATATAGGTTACAGGATAACTGCCTCCTGAGGAATACTGACAACATGATAAAAGACAAGTTAATTGACTTAAAAGCAATAGAAGCAAGAAACTCCCAGAAACTGTCTTTATTAATAGTAGTAATAAACATATTTCTGAGGATACCTTCCACCAACCCAATATGGCACTACACAGAGAAATAAAATATTACATTAATTACTAGATTAAAAAGAAAACAGCGTGAAATACATCAAACAATAAAATACACCATGAAAGACTAAAACTCTAAAATAAGACAAAAGATTAAAGCTCCTAAAAAAAACAAACTCTGGGGACAAGAAGGAATGTTTTTTAAAAGTGGAGATGAGATAAACTAAGACAGAAGCCCAATGGGGCAAATTCATTCTGTGCCATCGAAGTAAGCACAAAGCCTTCCTTGCTTGCTGACTAAATTTAGACATCATGATGCAACTTCTCAAGGATGAGTGGTGTCAGAATACACATGAAAACAAATAAATCCTAAAATAAGCAAAGCATCTTCTTCCACTGGCCTGAGAGAAAAATGAGGCAATTCGTTCCATCAAGTCTCTAGCAGCCTAGGAACAAGAAACTGAGCTTATTTTTGAGATTTGAACTCTGTGCCAATCCAAGCATTGTAAATAATTGAATCAATGGCTGTCCCATTTTGATTATATCTTTTGCTGTAACAAAATTATGCAAATTGGAGATGGGAAAACAAACTGCCATTACAGTCTATTGTGCAGAACATGCAGGAGTATTCTCAATTGCACACCGTTTAATGCTTTATCCTGCCTCCTTTCAAAAGTCCCATGCTATGAGGTTTTAACTGCTTCCCTTGGGAGATTATTCTACAGTTTTAACAGCTCTCGCTGTCAGGAAATTTTTCTTAATACACCTTTACCCCGATATAATGCTGTCCTCAGGAGCCAAAAAATCTTACCACGTTATAGGTGAAACTGCATTATATCAAACTTGTTTTGATCCGCTGGAGTGCACAGGCCCGCCCGCCCGGAGCACTGCTTTACTGTGTTATATCTGAATTCGTGTTATATCGGGTCGCGTTATACCAGGGTAGAGGTGTATTTAGCTTATATTTCTCTTTTCTTAATTTTACCCTATCATTACTAATTAATATCTCCTTGGACCAATAATTTCCCTTGCTCCTTGTTTACACACTTCAAATATTTGCCAATAGGTATCATGTCCCCTCAAGCTATACTTTTAATGGTTCAGTTCCTCCAGTTTCCTAGTAACTTTAGTTGCTTTTCTCTGAATTTCCTCCTGTTTACCAGTATCTTTTTCGTTCTGAGCTGCCCAGAACTGAATGCAGTATTCCAGACAGGGCTGGTGCTACCATTAAGGCGAACTAGGCGGTTGCCTAGGGCGCCAAGATTTGGAGGCACCAAAAAGTGGTGCCCCCAATTTTTTTTTACAGCGTTCCTCCCCGAGCGCGCGGTCGCTGCTCCACTTCTCCCACCTCCCAGACTTGCAGCACCAATCAGCTGTTTTGCGCTGTAAGCCTGGGAGGAGAATTAGAGCGGGGGCGGCATGCTCGGGGAGGAGGCGGAGGAGAGGTGAGCTGGGGAGGGAGGGGGCCACACGGCTCCCCGGGGAGCTGCGGGGTGGGGGCGCCTCAGGGCAGGGGGGGAGCTGCCACGGGGGGGACCTGCCACGGTGGGGATGCCTCAGGGTGGGGGGGGCGGGGAGCTGCCGCAGGGCTGAGGGGGTGCGCAAGGTGGAAGTTTCGCCTAGGGCGCAAAACTTCCTTGCACCGGCCCTGATTCCAGGTGCAATCCCACCAGAACCACATAGAAAAACATACTGAAAATATTAACTTGTTTGCAACAGTGACAAACAAGAGTGAAACAAACAGGACATGGAGAACTTCTCCACTTTTCTACGTCTGCTCCGGTAACATACATACCGGACAAAGATGCAGCCCTCGGAACTACCATAAGTTAATCTCCAAAGGCTGTCTGACTTGTCCTCCTGGGTTCAAAGTTGTTACAAGGGTAGAGAACTGGGCGTTTATACAGTAATTTTGATTTTATTGGTTTCAGTGGCTCTTTGGAAGGAAAGGAGACTGAGATGGAAATGACTGTGATGTCATTACCAGAGGCAAGAACTGGATGTTTTAAAGATTATTTCTGTTTTATTGGTTTCATTGCTCCTTCTTGAGGGACTGGAGGCTGGGGAAGGTTCCGGTATGATGGGCTTGTACTGCTTATGACATGGCATAACTGGCATGAAAGGTGTCCATGTTTTATGGTGGGTGGGTGATGTCAGTAAGTGCTGCATGTCTGCTGTTACTTTCAGGTCCATAAGAATGGGTTTCCTTATGACTCATTTTCTATCTTGTGCCCATTAAAGGGGAACGGGAGACCATTTTATCTTACTGGCAGAATTAATGAGGGAGCTGACCTCTCACCTCTATATTGAGATGTGAGGCATGACTTGGACACCTTCTGTCTGGCTAAAAAACCCATTTGCTTGTGTTTAATTTTTATTAAGCCAAATTGCTCTGCTCCAGTTGAGGTTTGCAGGGCAAAGCTTTGGTGGTGGTTCTGCTCTGCTGAAGACTGACAGCATTCCATTACAATACTCTTGCTCCCAAACTTTGTATCACTTACACCTTGGTGTCTGGTGCTGGACAGTAATTCTACCTATTGCAGCCTCGGCTGCTCATGCCTGTCATTTTCATCTCTGGGCGCTAGCATATATTGCCATTACCTTTATCATATTAATATAAAAAGAGCAAATGCTGAAAATTATAATAGCAACCAGCTACGTGAGAGGTTTGTCACAGTGCCAGCCTACAGGTGGATGGAGACTTCCTTTCATGTAGTGCTTGTTCTGTCTTGCCCAGCTACTCCCTTCTTGTCTTGCTCAGCTACTCCCTTCTGTGTTTCAGAGGTTACACTGTAGGTTTTTTTTAATCTAGTTAATGCCAACATGTAGTAACAATATTGGCATGAAGTCACACATCTGCCTTCATAGGGAATAAAGAACATGAAAAGAATGTGCAGATTAATTAGCAGCCAAAATGGTATTTCTGCTAAAGTTACATGCAGTGTATGGCTGTATATTTATATGATGTGGAGGCAGAAAGGTGCCATGACAGCAGACTGAAATCTGATTTTACTGTTGTATAGCTGCTTCATAGTTGCTTTCATTGTAAGTCTGGTTTCGGACTCACTCCTCTCAGATCCACTTAAAAGGAATGTTCGCTTCAACACTGATAGATTTGGACTACCAATGGATGGTGCAATTTTTCTACTAAATTTGAGGCTAATAAGGCAAAGGTCTCATGAATTATGAAGCCAAAAAAGAGCTGTTAATGAGAATTAATGCTTTTTTTGCCACTTTATAGCTTAAAAAAAGAAATCACATAGATAAATTATGATTCACTGAACTCTTCAGGTTGAAATGAGTTCTGAGAACCAAAGAGAAAATTATTTCAAAAGTTATTAAGATTTAAAATTGTAATATCAACCTAGCTTGTTGGGAACTAAGAAGCTAATTTTGACTAGTTGGTGGCTCCAATGAGAAACAGCAGCATGCCAGGGAGTGACATTGTGCCCTAGCCAGGTTTCTTATACATAGTCAGGGTAGAAGGACATCTCTCTGACATCTGCCCCAAGGCTTCTGTTCTCCCAAATCCACCCTGTATATGTTTAGCTCCTGTACACTTCCTAAGGTCTGTTGGAAGGGTATTCAGCTCCTGCACGCTGTGTAGGATGTCTGCATGGTGTGGGAGTTGGGGGCTGCAGAGAGCAGGAGTCTTGGGGAGGGGTGGGGAAGAGATATGGTGGGCATTGCCCCAGTCCTGTGGATCCCAGAGGTCTGTAGGAGAGGACAAGCCTCCACACTGTTCATTAATAGAATTTTGGTAGTGCCCAGAGACCCCAGCCAGAAATGGGGCCCCATTGTGCAGGGTGTTGTACAAACACGCAGTAAACGACAGTCTCTGTCCTGAAGAGCTTATAATCTAATTAACTACAAAGGGTAATAGGTAGGTACAGAACATAATGGAGGGAGTGGAGGCAGAGGGAAGACAAGGGTAATAGTAATAGGAACATATGGTTTCATAGATCTGCTATCTGCAAGCCTGTGTACCTCAGGAGGCTCACTAAACCCTCTCCCCACCTGAGCCTTAGGAATCTCACAGGTGCCATCCCTGACCATCTCCTACACACCTTAATAGGTTTGTTCCTTCCCACAGAGCCTGCCAAGGAGTATTGATGCACTGATGAACTTCCCAAGGCTTGTGAGGATGTGGCTGGGGTGGGGACGCCCATAGCCCCTCTTATGTTTTATGGGGGTGTGGGACACTCCCCAAGAACATGCTAAGGTAGGGCTTATAGGAGTCAGTGGGCCATGAGCTTCCTAATGCCTATGTCAGGGGGCCTTGAGCCTCCCGAGGCCTGCTGTGGGTGTTCAGAGCGCAAAGTCTCACAGTGACTAGAAGTTCAGAAGACCCCCAAAGGAATCATCTAAGTTTGTGCACTTACTCAAGGGATGTCCTACATCTATGCACCTTCTAAAATCTGCAGGAGGTAGGCTCCCCTTCTGCAAATCTTAGGAGGTGTATACTATAATAGTGAGACAGCTGCAAAATAAATGGTTCATGGCAATCAAGAACAGATAAGGTGATTTGTAGCTATAGCAGCACTTGGCTGTTTAAAGCTGTGTGGACTACCCAGATTTTTAAAACATTTTTCTCTGTGTATTTTTGTTTGAGGGTACATTAAATATATTTTATTTTTGTTGCAACTGTCAGAGTACAAGTATCAGAGGGGTAGCCGTGTTAGTCTGGAGCTGTAAATAAGCTCATGCTGCAAAACGTCTGTTAGTCTATAAGGTGCCTCAGGATTCTTTGCTGCTTTGTCAGAGTACAGTGGGTTTCCAGGGTTTTGATGGAGCTGGTAGTTACAAATGTAAAATCTTTTAATTTGTTAACAGAACCAGTTTTCTCTAGGAGTCATTGTAAGAGAATAAATCAGCAATACCAAAACATTTGTATAGGTTATTTTTTCTGTGTAACCATGTTTAAAATTCATTTATCTCTATTTCTCCTTGTCAGTTTTTTCATAAGCAACATGAGACTGTTCATGTAGGAACTTCCCAGCAAGTGCAGAATTAGTTGATAGTGTTCACCCAGTTCTTGTGTTTTATAGTCAGAGTCACCAGACCAGTATATTGTAGGACATTCAATCAATTCACATTGTCCACACATTGCACATACCTGGTGAAATGGGTGTGAGGGGCAGTACATTTGCTGCACTGGAGGCTGGTAACAGTACAGACTGGGCTGCCCTTCCAGTGGAGGTGTCTTAAGCTTGACCTCTGAATCTCGCTGAAATATATTCAGATAAGGAGTTATTACAGAAAACGACAGACGTGGAAATACATCGAGCCTTTCAGTTACTGTCTCCTATTTGCCTTTGGATGTTTTCTCTGCCCTTCTTGGACTTCTTTCTACTCAAACAAGAAGTATTAACAGGAATGTATTTCATCTGCTGGAGCTGTTAGAAGGCACATTCTCTTACTGATTTTTGTACAGTTGCTATTTAGAAAGAAAGGGGCTGTTGTTAAAATCCTCTAACACAAATATGAAAAATCCAGAAAATGATCATTTCTGTTGGTCCTTTTTTCTTTGCCAACCAGAATAACCTGCACTCCTTAGCTCTTTCTGCCTTTCTCTCACTCCTTTAGGCTGTCAACAGAAAGAATACACAAAGCTGGAGGGAGAGTTGGGAATCAAAATATATGGAGAAACAGGTTGCGGAGGAAAATCAAACTAGACGGACTGCATCGGCTAGCTTGATTGCTATAGAAAATCCAGCTGTAGAATAGGAGATGTTGCTACAACTGCCAAGAAAGGCAGATCGGTTGGTCAGGCTTAAGCAGCATAGGCCTCTCCCCTGCTGCCCATCTCTCTGTCTAGGATTCCACACACTTAGTGTACTGCCAGAGTCCTACAGGCTTGCCTCAGGGATGCTGACATGGTAAGAATACAGTATTCAAAATCCTTGGCTATCCTTCCAGGAGTAACAACAGATGCCAAGCAAAATCCAGTACTAGTGAAGACTGAACAGATAGCAGTAATACATTTAGGGAGATTACCTCAGAAAAAGAGAGAAGCTCAACCTCAATTTTCCTTTCAATTATACTGTTATGTTATAAAGACTGATGGACAGATTTGATCAATAGCTTAAACACATAATATATGAGTAAGTGGGATAATTTCTAATAACCACGGAGCTGGCATTCTTTAAATGATCCTTGCAACTTGATTAAGATTTGAGCTCCCTACCAACCGATGCAAAGTGGCAGAGCCACCTCAATGTTCTAAATATCTTCTTTTAAATCTGCTACATCACTTTAAAAATAATCACTGATATTTCTGTGTTATATATAAAAGTGTGTTCTCTCCTACTGCCTTTGCAGTGTCTTTTAACCACTTAGGACTATTCGAAGGAATTCATATACAGTAGAACTTCAGAGTTACGAGCACCTCGGGAATGGAGGTTGTTTGTAACTCGGAACTAAATGTTATGGTTGTTCTTTCAAAAGTTTACAACTGAACATTGACTTAACACAGCTTTGAAACTTCATTATGCAGAAAAGAAATGCTGCTTTTAACCATCTTAATTTAAATGAAACAAGCACAGAAACAGTTTCCATCACCTGTCAATTTTTTTAAACTTTCCATTTATTTTTAGTAGTTTACGTTTAACAGTACTATATTGTATTTACTCTTTGTCTCTGCTGCCTCCTGATTGTATACTTCCAGTTCCAAATGAGGTATGTGGTTGACTAGTCAGTTTGTAACTCTGATGTTCTACTGTAATGTATAAGTGATAAAAGGGAACTACATTTTTGCTTTAGCAGCATAAGAGGAATAGCCAGAATGAGCACAAGTATGGAAATGTAATTTTCAAGTTTATAAGAGAGAACTGCAAATTAAAAACAATCAACATTCATTATTAAAAGGTCACATGCACATCTTATTTTCACCAGCATATTCAGGTAAGTCAGAAACAATATGAATTTGAGCCCATCCTTGGGCTTGGGGATGAGAAAATATTGGGAGTAGAACCCCCTGCCCCATAACTCCTGAGGAACCTCCTCTGTTGCCCCCAGTGTGAGGAGCGATGGCACCTCCTGTAGCAGGAGTTGCTCGTGAGAGGGGTCCCTGAAGCGGGACGGGGAAGGTGGGCAGGCACAAAATTGGATAGAATATCCCACCCCCTACCATGCTCAGACCCAGCGATCTGAAGTAATCTGGGCCCAGGCACAGTAGAAGTGGGACAGATGATTCACAAAGGGAAGGCAAGGATCTAGGATTTGGGCTGGTGCTCTGTCCCCGGGTGCACCTTCAAAAGTTCGGCTTCGAGCTGCGGGGCTGCTTGGAGGAGATTTGACCCTGGCCGGGGATTGTGAATGGTGCCGCATTGATGAGCTGGCCTTCCACATAGGGAAGTGGTGCCGATGCTCCTTATGCGACTCCTTCCTCAGTGCTGAGATGTCCTGCACTGAGGCCAGTGCGCTGTGCACCGAGGCTGTCGGGGCCAGCTCTTGAGCCGGTTGGGGCAGGAGAGCAGACTCCATCAAGAGGAGCTTGATAGTCTCTCTCCCTCTTAGTTCTGTGGTTGATGCCTCTGCAGATGGTGCACTTGTCTTGCAAAGGACCCCCTCCCAGGCACTTTAGACAAGCAGCGTGCGGATCCCTTCTGGGCTTACTGCACCTATCGCATAGCTTGAATCGCTAGGGCCACAGCATGCCCCAGTGACGGGGAAAATATCGGGGGGAACCCCCCAATTTAAATGTACTAACTAATGAAACTGACTAACAATCTAGTGAA
Organism: Mauremys mutica; assembly: GCF_020497125.1. Taxonomy (NCBI): domain Eukaryota; kingdom Metazoa; phylum Chordata; order Testudines; family Geoemydidae; genus Mauremys; species Mauremys mutica. The sequence goes on from NC_059090.1 coordinate 25,590,615, forward strand.
AAATAACTATATACACGGAAAAACGCTAAGAAACACTGGCAAAGCAAGAGACCGGTTGCTCCAACGACTGTCACTGGCAGTAAGAAGGAACTGAGCAGGCAGCGGGTCAGCAGGGACCTATATACACTGCCACAAAGGCACCACTCCAGAGAGCTCCACAGCCCATCGGATGGGTAAAACCTTCCAACAATCGTGCATGTGGAGCGCGCACACATGTATTGGAATGGACATAAGCAACACATCCCAAAGAACAACAGTTACGAAAGGTAGGTAACCGTCTTTTCATTGTCACTAGGGTTCTGCCTTCAAACTTTCTTTTTCTGATGAACAATGGAAGAAATGTAGATAGGAAACCTGCTCTTA